>NC_064923.1:405522989-408167989 GCF_023897955.1 Schistocerca gregaria
GTGGTTAATCTGTAAAGGAGGCCGCTTATAAAACACTAATACGACCTATTCTTGAGTACTGCTCGAGCGTTTGGGATCCCTATCAGGTCGGATTGAGCGAGGACATAGAAACAATTCAGAGGCGGGCTGCTAGATTTGTTACTGGTAGGTTTGATCATCACGCGGGTGTTGCGGAAATGCTTCAGGAACTCGAATGGGAGTACCTAGAGGAAAGGAGGAGTTGTTTTCGTGAATCGCTACTGAGGAAATTTAGAGAACCAGCATTTGAGGCCGACTGCAGTATAATTTTACTGCCGCCAACTAATATTTAGCGGAAAGACCACAAAGATAAGATAAGAGAGATTAGGCCTCGTACAGAGGCATATAGACAGTCATTTTTCCCTCGTTCTGTTTGGGACTGGAACAGGGAGAGTAGATGCTAGTTGTGGTACGAGGTACCCTTCGCCACGCACCGTATGGTGGATTGCGGAGTATGTATGTAGATGTATATGTAGAAGTAGATTTGAACTTTGCAGGTATACTGAAATGTGAAATGTACCGAGCTTTCAGACACTGAAGATGCATCATAAATAAAAGAAGCGACAGTTTATGTTCTCTCCTTCAAAATGTCTATGTAGATATTAGAAGCTGTATGTGGCTGCATCACGATGATCACTCAATTCGTGCTGCGCTTGATGTTGTGCAGGAGTTGAACAAAACATTGCCTGGAAGATGGTTGGGGCGCCATGGTCGATATCAACGACCCTTACGGCCCCCCGATTTAACGCAGTAGATTTCTTTTGTGGGGATAGCCAAAGAATCTTGTTTTATGTCCTTGAACCCACAACCCTAGATGACTTCAAACGATTCATGGAAGAATCTTGTCGCTCCATGAGACTATCGATATTATATCTCGTATGCCATTTAGAAGGAATATTACGCTGTGCTTTCAAGAACATGGACACGTATTTGAACGCCTAACTTACATCAATAACTGCACCACCAGAACATCCATATGTACACAGCCAACTATTGTGTTCGATATATTGTACCCACCCCTAACACTTCGAAGGTTTGTAGCTACAAAATTAAACGTGATAGAAATGTGATTTAAACCAATTTATACGCACCTGGTTTAAATGCATCAGCTACATGATAAAAAAACGAATGTTCTGTTTAAAAAAGTATTTGTATTGATGTAACTTTCTGGAAGATACCTTAATAAACTGTGTTCATAATCCCACAGAAATTGTTTCTTATATTGATCTATCTCAATAAACATTCCTGCCACTTAATATGTAAGTTACAAAGGCGCAACATCTATCTGAAACGTATATATTAGTACCATGACTTGGCCTAAGTCGTTCAGGTTACGTTGAACATGAACCACGGTGTTTATTTCAAATTCTCTGTGGACAAATGTTGCTCTTTGTTCGACGTCATTTGTTTGTGGATTTTGGGGATACTCCCGTCT
Organism: Schistocerca gregaria; assembly: GCF_023897955.1. Taxonomy (NCBI): domain Eukaryota; kingdom Metazoa; phylum Arthropoda; class Insecta; order Orthoptera; family Acrididae; genus Schistocerca; species Schistocerca gregaria. The sequence continues at coordinate 405,524,443 of NC_064923.1, forward strand.
TCCAAGATGACAACAGCCGTCCTCACAGAACTGAATGCATACGTTCCTGGTTTGGCGGACGCTTTGACACCCTGTCACACATCGAATAATCCGCTAAATCATTCAATCTTAAACACATAGAAAATGATGGAACTATTTGGAATAACGAGTGAAACTTAGTTGTCATCCGTCGCGTAATCTGGTAGCTCTAAGGCGTCTAATAATCAATCTGTGGTTTCAGCTGGATATGGCACAAGTGAATAAATGTGGGAACTCTCTTCCTCGCGGAACTGAGGACATTATCAACGCTAGAGGTGGTGTTACACGGTATTAGCATGATAAACAATGGATCACAATTTTTTTGCCCAGTGTGCGTAGCAATTTATCCACATAGCCGTAATGAACCATAAAGTTTCTTTTCCCAATGTCGAAGCACGGTGTGTGACTCTGTCTGCGTCGACGGTCTGACGTCTTTTCCAGCGATCTGAACTCTTGACAGGAGTATCTTAGTACCAGCTTCCATTTTAGAGAAACAATAGCACGTGAAGGTCGTCGCTGGTGTTCTGACCATCAAACGGAAGCTCCATCATCTGTTCCAGTAATGACGACATACGACTTAACATTACTGTCGCCACCGAACTCTGGCAAAGTGCACACGTCATAAGCACGTAGCGACATGTTGCCACTGACTGTCGACTCTGGCGGCAGTGGGTTTTCGTAAGTTGAAGGCCTCACGTTACACACTTGACACGGTAACGCTTGAAAAGCCTAGTGCCTGCACAATTCAAAGCAGGCGTCTCACGCGTGTACTTCCACGATCATACTATCTCGAAATGTGCTGATGTTATGATTATTGTCATTCCTGTACTCGACTGTCGTGCTGTGGCCAAATGTAGGCCTAACAACATCAAATTCACGTGACACGCCGAACTATTATTCCATCCACACTGGCGATGAGGGTGTTCTCTCTCCAATACATAACCTACTTGTGTCTCAATTGATCACTAGCGTTTATTATTTTTATTATTATAATATTCAATTTCAAATTTTGCGAAAGAGAATTCATCTACAAGTAAACTAAAGATATTTCTATAGTAACAGTTCGGATAACAACAGATGGTTACTGAGTGAGTAAATAAACTGACCATTCATTCGATTACTGTTCTTTTATTCACACGGTTATTAACCGATACGAGAATCCACTGGAGTACAGTGATATTAGATTTTATTAATAGTCTAGAGCTAGTGGGATGTAAAATACGTGATGTTTGGATTTCCCAGTACTAACGAGTTGTGACCGTGCACAAGGTGAAAAAGGACGCATAACAGAATTTGGGTGCTTCTACAGTGTAAGCAACTTAGGCAGACACGTAGACCACGTAAATTTTATTTAAACAATACAGAGTTTTCATTAAGAGCGTTATTCAAAGAAGTGTTATTTTTTGTATCTAAGCGTTTACTTTTGAATTTATCTCAAAACCTGTCCCGTTACTGTAATTAGTCACAAGATCCTGGTAACTTCATCAGTAACTGTCGTAATTAATGTGGTGATTAATTTTCTCGGATTAAAATCTCCTCTAGCCGGCCGCCGTGGTCTCGCGGTTCTAGGCGCGCAGTCCGGAACCGTGCGACAGCTACGGTCGCAGGTTCGAATCCTGCCTCGAGCATGGATGTGTATGATGTCCTTAGGTTGGTTAGGTTTAAGTAGTTCTAAGTTCTAGGGGACTGGTGACCACAGCAGTTGAGTCCCATAGTGCTCAGAGCCATTTGAACCATTTTTAAAATCTCCTCCATTTGCTATCCCATGTAAGAGTACAAGCTCTGAACTATTTTTCGATACCTCTAATGTACTCCCATAAAAATTTAAGTATGAGATTTTGAGACCGAAATGTTAATGGTAGCTTAGATAGAGGACAAAAATTTTAAAAGTACACCACACCCTAACGCACACGCTTTCGTGTAGCGTTTGCCACTAGGGTTGAATGAGTATTTCCTTATAGTTTTCGCACTTACTAAACGTACTTATGACGAACCGTGGTACTCTTCATTGTATCTTTTCCATTTTTCTATATCAGTCCTCCTTGTCAAAGTTCCCAGACTGAAGAAAATACTCAAGTATTGGCCGAAACAGAGTTCTGCATGCTACCTCTTTGGTGAGTGGACTACATTTCCTAAGAGTTCTTCCAGTAAATCTCAGTCCGCCATCCGGCATCTACCTGCCCTTAGATCAAACGGTCGTTGCACGTTAAATTGCTCCGTGCGCATACGCCCAGGCTTTTCTTTAATGGCCGTGATGGCTTCCAGTATTCGTTCGTCGATCGTGTAACCATACAGTAACGGGGATTTTCGCCTGTTTATAAGCGAGACGTCACATTTGTGTATGAGGGTCAGTACAAGCGCAGCCGGCTGCGTGGTAGAAGTTCTTTTTCTCGAACGCTTCATTGCCTTTTGAGCCTCTCTCGCCAGACAGCGGTCCTTTTCCGCGGTGAAGGACGCGATGGACATTTACGCAGAAAACTTTTAAAAGGATGGACTGCATTATAAGAGAGGAAGTACAAACTCAGATCTGACAAGGATGGGAAACTAAATCAGCTATTTCTTCTCCAAAGGAACCATTCGGCTTATTTGATTTAGGGAGAACACGGAATATCTGTGCTTCTTAATCTGAGTCTAGATCCTTAAATACTGCGCACATTGCTCCAATTACAACATCTTTCCTTATCTGATAGTGGTCTCCCTACATATGGATAATAATTTAATAAAAATTGCTTCTATTTCAGATTAAAGTTACAAGTAATAATAAAACCATAAAGTTGTATCCGTTCTACCAGTTACGTAAAAAATCCTTTCAAAAATACTTTAATAGAATACATAAACAGTTTGGGAAGTATGAAGGAGGCTTCCAGAAAGGCCGTTCCTGCGCCGAGTACATTGTAAATTTGAAATCAATTATTCTTCAAAGAATGCTGAGCTCCAAGAAAATGGTGAAGTCTTTCACAGACTTTAAAAAGGCTTCTGACTCGATAAACAGAGAGACCATGGATGGGATCATCAGAGAGTTCGAGGTCAAACCCAAACATATTCAAAGAAACCCTAACAGGCACAACATCCGACTTGTCCTGGCCCTTTGAAATCAAGACAAGGGTGTGACGAGGAGACGGCCTGTTACCATCACTGATTGACTGTGTTCTAGAAAAGCATGTGAGAATCTGGAAATCAGGACTTCAAGATAAAGGAATAAACCTGATCTGCTAAGAAATAGGAAAGACTTAAAGTAACTTTCTGGTCTTTACGGATGATTTCCCGATACCCTCGGAAAGCCCGCCGCAATATCCTAGAAAGGATCGCCTGTAGAACGGGGCTGAGGATCATGATAGCAAAGATTAAATTCATGATGAGTGACAAATAAAGATTGGAATTAATTGTAACAGAGATAGGCCAGATTAGGAGTGAAAAGAAGATCATGCACCTCGATGAGACCATACAGGAAAGAGGACCACAAAAAGCGGCGACAGGCTATTGGATCTCGGAAATGGAGAGAGCATATGGGCTAACCAAAAACTTAAACAAGAATTGATCCACCTGGAAAGCCAAACTAAGACTTTTTAACAACGTAGCGAAAACGGAATGTTTCTGTGCCTGTGAATTAGAGCAGTAGGAGATCCTGGAAAGAAGAATCATGTGTGCGATCCAGACTGGAAACTTCAGAGTAACAAACAAGCTTGCCGCGCGGGATTAGCCGAGCGGTCTCAGGCGCTGCAGTCATAGACTGTGCGGTTGGTTCCGGTGGAGGTTCGAGTTCTCCCTCAGGCATGGGTGTGTGTGTTTGTCCATAGGATAATTTAGGTTAACTAGTGTGTAAGCTTAGGGACTGATGACCTTAGAGGTTAAGACCCATAAGATTTCACACATCCTTTTTTTTATTTTTATTTTTTTTTTGAACAAACAGGCTTACTAGAATGTGGAGAAGGTCTCATAGACGATGAGGAGAAGGAGGTTGATATTTCTTGGAGATCTGTACATAATTGAAGACTATCCAAATAAATATTCGTTTACCCCTGGAACGAAAAAACCACCATGACGTAGGTTAAATAAGCGCGAGAAGACCCTGAGATGTCCTGAACCCCAGAACCTCTCACGTTTGAACGGCCCTTATTTCGGAACAGAATACTAGAGTTAGATGGGTTTCAAGACGAAAGACGAACTACACAGCGACGGGGTGAAGGAGCGTTGGAAACAGAGGGAAACCCAGACAGAGAGAAGAAATAAAGTTACACGAGGGGCGTTCAGTAACTAACGCAACACATTTTATTCTAAAAGTAGGTTGATTCTTTCAGGATTTGAGTACATCATGTCATTCCCGAACGTTTTGGCTACGAAATGTTATTTTTCAACATAATCTCCGTTAAACGCGACGGCCTTAGGCCGCCTTACTGGGAAGGCCTGTAGGCCCGCAAGGTACCACTCTGCTGGTTGACGTCAGAGCCAACGTCTTGCTGCATCAGTAACCTCCGCACCATACACATACTGCTTCCCGTGGAGTGGACCCTTTATTGGGCCAAACAAATGGAAGACGAAAGGTGTGAGATCCGGGCTGTGGGGTGTATAAGGAAGATCGCCGAATGAAGTTTTGTGAGCTCCTCTCGGATGTGCAGACTTGTATGAGACCTTGCGTTGTCATTGAGAAGGAGAAGTTCTTTTGTATTTTTGTGGCGACGAACGCGCTGATGTCGTTTCTTCTATATCTTGAGGATAACACGATACGGTTCAGAGTTGATCGTTGCGCCGTGAGGGAGGATATCAAACAGAATAACTCCTTCAGAGTCGTGAAAGCCGTCGCCACGGCCTTACCGACTGACGGTGCAGCTTTGAACTTTTTCAACGTTGGAAAGGTAGTGCGGCCATGTTTCACCACCTGTAATGATGTTCGAGAAGAAATTGTCACAATCGGCCTCGTAACGCGCAAGCAATTCGTTACCCTTTATGGTAAGGCGACGAGGAACCCAGCGAGTACAAACCTTTGATAACCCGAAGTAGTGAACGAGTGTGTCAGTACTACCAACACAGACGTGCAGCTGACTAGTGAGGCGCTTGACTGTAATCCGTTGATCACACTGAATGAGAGTGTCCGCACGTTCAACGCTGCGGCCGGCCGGACAGGTTTGCGCGACCTTATTGCGATGATGACAGGCGCCTCGCCCAACGAATCACCGAGTTTTTGTACCAGACCTCCGCAGACATTCTTCAAGTGCTTGTGAATATCTATGACGCTCTGGTTTTCCTCCAAAAGAAACTCAGTGACAGCTCTCTGCTTCAAACGCGCCTCAGCGTCTGTAACGACGCCATTTTGAACGCTACATATAGCGCTGTCACCTATCGGAACTTCATGAAACTATGTGGGCTGAAGCAGGAATATTCCACGATATCCCACAGCGAATTCCGCATTTTGTCAACTGGAACTGGTCAAGAAAAAAAGGGTTTCATTACTTACTGAACGCCCCCCGTAGCATGATCATAATTTGTCAATTCACCGTTAAAAAAATAGAACATAATATCTCAGCCAAGTAACAAAAAATGTATTCTGGAGTAATGCGGTGGTGTTAGAATTTCCGAGCAATAAACCGAGATGTCGGTGTCGAGTAAACGGTCGCGGTGAGGTGGAGGTGGGGGAGGCGAGTGCGACGATGTCGCCGAGCGCTCGGCGCTCAGCGCTCAGCCCCACGGGCCGCCATCAATCTACGGCGCGGGCTGTGCGACCCGCGACCGCGGCGCTGGTGACTAACGCCAGCGTTGATAGCTGCTGCATTTCTGGCGAGACACCGGAATGCCAACCTCCCCACAAATCACTCCGGCTGTCCGGGCGGCGCCAGCGACCGCGCCGGTTCGTATAGTTCGCCCGCTTTGCTGCACCGCAGGTTTCCAGAAGCAGAGCTTAAATGTTCAAGTACCATACCACCTATAGGTTTCATACAGTATTATCACTAGCGAATCCTCCCAATAAATGGAGACGTTAAGCAAATAACTCAATCTTCAACCTAATTTTCCGTAGGTTCTTCTAGTTGTTCCAGTAGGGTTCCATCCTTTCCGCGACGGCTTCTTTAAGCTCTTCCGACCTCTTTGGTCTGTACTCTTTTTTGTAGTTGTTCTGATGTAATTTACCCTTTGAATACTTTGTCTATGAAGGTGTCTCCTTCTAAAATGTCGATTGGTTTTACGTTTGCGTTTTTGAGAGCTTTTCGAATTTCACTCAGCCAAAGTGTTGAGTCCTTAAGTGATGTTACATAGTCTATTATCTTTTTTGTCAGTAGATTTTCGGGTATTGTCTTGCGATGACCAAAGAATTTCATTCAGCTACCCTTAAAGTCAATTTTGATGTTTGTAAACTTTTCTGTCTTTTTCATTGATTGTAGCCCGTAACCTCTTAGGTATGTCGTGCTCATAAAATTTTCGTATTTGTCTTTATCTCTTCTTATTTGATTTCTTTAAGTTCGTGTTTTCTGTTAAGTGTCAATATTTCGCTTGCCCAGAGGGCTGTTGGTTTTATGACTGTGTTTTAGTGCCGAATTTTTGTCTGTCTTGTTATGGTTTTTTTGTTGTAGAGGTTTTCGACTAAGCCGAATCCCTTTTGTGACTTTTTTGAGGGAAATTTTTCTGTGAGATTTGCTCAAGACTTGTCGGTTCGATGATTTCTCCAAGGTGTTGAAAGTATGACACGCTGTTGATTTTAACGTATTTTCCCGGCCAGTGTGGCCGTGCGGTTCTAGGCGCTACAGTCTAGAACCGCGTGACCACTACGGTCGCAGGTTCGAATCCTGCCTCGGGCATGGATGTGTGTGACGTCCTTAGGTTAGTTAGGTTTAAGTAGTTCTAAGTTCTAGGGGACTGATGACCACAGATGTTACGTCCCATAGTGCTCAGAGCCATTTAACGTATTTTGTTTACAGGCTAGCGATTTCTGCCCCGACTGAGTTTTGTAACCTTATTTTTTCTGCACACACTGTAGGTGTCTCGAGCTGTTTGACGGCACTCTCCTGGTCGTCTGTAAGTATCGCCTAGTCGTCCACAAACGCGATGTATGGTATTAGAAGCTGTTTTTGGAAAAGACCAGTAGGTCTCGCTTCCAAAAGCCACGTTTCATCAGTTCTTTCTCCCATTATTATTATTATTATTATTATTATTATTATTAATGTGATCTCTAGTTTTTCACAACAGACATTTCATTCCAGGAGTGCCAGTCTTTAAAAATGTGCAGGAAAACTTCTGTGACGTCTGCAGCGTAGGAGATGAGATATTGAAGGAAGTAAAGCTGTGAGGGCGACTGGTAAGTCTTGTCTGTATAGCTCAGTCGGTACACCACTTGCTCGCGAATGGGAAAGGTCCCAGCTTCGAGTCCCGGTTAAGCGCGCAGTTTTAATCTGCCAGGAATTTTCAGATATTTCATTGTTTTATCAGGTTACTTCCAGCTTTCTCAGGAGTAGGCCTGGTGATTTTTCTACTTTTTACTCAAGATATGGGTGTTTCCGAGCAGTACTTTGACTGTATTTTACTGTCTTTACTACATCCTGTGATTCTAGACAGAGCGCTCTTCAGGATGTGTGGTATTGATCCCAGGGCACCAGTGATGACGGGGATGACATTAATTTTAACTTTTCACGTTTGACTGACCTCTATGCTGGGATCATTCTGAGTCGCCTTTCCTTTAATGTCCCCATTACAAGGGACTGAAGCATCGTATGATGAGAATTAATGAAAGGGCGGCTCATAAGATACTGGAGTATAAGGATCTTAGCCTACAGGTTAGTTGAATGTGTAATATTATTGTTGACGCAGAATGAACTATCTGGGAAGGAAATTGCAGTGTGTACATTAAATCTGAAGCCTGCTAGGGATACTGAACTTTGTAACACAGGCTATAGCACGCCGCTTCCGCTCTAGGCAGTTCTCGCTCATTAGGTCCTACCGCCGCCACTGTTAGATGATGTTTCTTAGCGATTTATTTGTGTATTATATGTACCCAATAGGTCTTTAATTTTTCGATGTAGCCGGCCGGTGTGGCCGAGCGGTTCTAGGCGCGCAGTCCGGAACCGCGCGACTGCTACGGTCGCAGGTTCGAATCCTGCCTCGGGCATGGATGTGTGTGATGTCCTTAGGTTAGTTAGGTTTAACTAGTTCTAAGTTCTAGGGGACTGATGACCTAAGATCTTAAGTCCCATAGTGCTCAGAGCCATTTTTTTTTTGATGTAAGTACCCTAAAACATACTGATATTTTAGTTTTGAACACATTTCGCTAATATAAGACAAAATTTCGGTTTTTTTTTTTCGGCACCACAACGACCCTAGCGTCTAACTGCAAAGTTTCAAGGAAATAATGTTCCTGTAACACCTCGATTCAATAATGAACCTGCAGTGGTTCGAAAACTAGTTAACGGCAGAATAAACCGTACCAAAATACAAAAACAAATGATTGGTTGTATATCACACTTGCATAAATTGCAAATTTAAATCACAGTTGCAGATCGTCATCCACGATGAATATAATGAAAGTTTCATCCAAAAATTTTGAAATTATTAAGAGAACATACAGCATGAGCTGTTTAGTGGAAACGACACGATCATCTCTAATGAAATTACCTTAAGAAATACTGTATCAGTCTCATTGTTATTAATAGACTACAAATATGAAGTGACATAGAACCCTTGAAGAATTCTTTTCCATAAGATATTCACAGAATAGCCAATCTTAAGGTGTGACTCGGGCACGAGTAGCATGAGTGAAGTGAAGTTGTCAGTAACGAATTAAATTTGAGAGTACCGAATCGGTATTTCAAATCTCATGGACTACACATTGCTCACTAACAAATTCATACCATATGCAATAAAACAATCGTAGCAAAACCGACGCGTACAGGTTGAGTCGCAGTGCAGTCGTTCTGCTATTGGCGCACTGTATGTCGATTCTATTTGACAATGAAAATAGAATTCACACTTAGTGTTACAATCATGATGAGTAAATTTACTCACAGTTTTTCTATAATATGCGTTTAATATTTTTTCGCAAGATAAACAAATGAAGATCATCAAGGCGTCGGCGCGTGTGAGTCAAAACGAGCGTAATCATGAATATCAACCTAATAAGATATCTAATATTATATGGTTTCTATTTAGAAAATTGGAAGGTAATTAATTTCCCAGTCAAAGAATTCTTAGTGTAGAAAAATGTGAAGTACATTTCACGAAATGCACAAATATAAGTACTATTTGTTAACTGTAAGACGACTCTCGGCCCAGTGGCTGATGGGAATAGGTGTATCGACTGAATTAAACTGGCCACGGTCGGTAGCGACAGCTTACTTTGAGCAGGCAACCTTGTCAAACCTAGCTAGAAGATGACACTGCGTTCAGTGTCACTGTGTACTCGTAAACGTGAACAGACACAAGTGCGCTCAAGATAATTTTCTATATAATTCAGTTTGTAATGGTTTAAATATATGAATATGTAGAATGGAGGCACTCTTTGCACACATTTTTGAAAGCTAAGGGTAACAGCGACCAGAAACGAATAGCAGTCCGAAGTCATAAATTACATTCCAACTTCTGTCCAAACAGCTATTCCCGCCAGCCACTGTGCCGAGTACCTTCTTAGAGTGAACGGCTAACAGCAGGCAGAATATACGATTAACGAACTACAACTGGAGCGATTTATGTCAAGCAAATATCTGGGAACGTCTAGGAATGGGATGCGGAACGATCAAATAGGTTGAATTGTACGTAAATCTCGTATTAGGATGTAATCTGTAAATAGTGTATTGGAAAACAAATGGTTTACAAAATACTTGTATGGTTTCTACTTGAATTGTGCTCTGATGTGCAGGGTTCATAGTAGTGTGGTCTAATAGCGATGCCGAGAATATGAAAAGTTGAATAATATTACATACCGCAGAAGTGTGTTAACAGAAGTAACGAAGTACAAAGCTAAACTGTTAAGCACCGTAACACAGTTTTCTATTCTTGCAAGAGCCTTTTTTTTTTAAGCAAAATGTATGAGCATACTTCGACCCCCCAAACGTTAGACTGCTCACAATTCGCACACTCATCGGCAAAAGGATGAAGAAGAAAGCCTTAACAGGAGTACATAGAACAATTAAGACTACCCTGTGCGACGAAAATCACTTATTTATAGAGAATTTATGTAAATGTGGTTGGCTCTGAAAGGACACGTACCACATATATTATTGACTATAAAGTTCACCAGTCGACGCCCATGTAAATTTTGTAATGACTACGCCGATTCCGGCCCGATGACATAATTTATAAGAGAATAACTTTTTGGTTAAATATAATGTGCTCACAGCTGTTCTCCGCCAATAACAAGGCAAATATGGACAAATTTATCAGTGAACTCATCACTTTTTTATGCATACATGCAGACTGAAGCGACGAACCGGGCTCCCATGCTTACTAAGCAGATGTGCTGGATCACTACGCCACCCTGCACAATGCCTTAGCTCAACTGCACGGACCATCCTGGAACGCCTCCCTCCCCAATCTGAATTCCCATGCACGTGTCAGCCTACTTGATATTCCCTCCAAACTCAAACTGGATTGACGCTTTTTATAATGCTTTTGTATGTTTTTTCCTGTTATTAGTTCATTCCTACAACAAAGGGAGAGGTTGACTGTTAACACTGAGAATTCAACATCAAACATCATTGGTCTTAAATACACTTACACTTGCATGTTATTAAACTCAGGAGTATCTAAGTATTATTGGCACAATGTGTTACCCAATAACAAACTAAAACTGAAATAGAAATGTTGCCATCTATCTTCTCTTACCTGAAAATGCACGATCTGTTATCATACTTAATCGGTCTTGTAACAAACAAAGAATGTAGTTTCACTCTGTTGTGATTTTTCACTTTCCCTGTTCCATGTGACGCTAAAAATGTTGAACCAGAATAAAACCACAAAGTGTAACTGAACTTTAAAAAAAACTCGAAAAAAGGTCTGGAAACAGAGAAAATATTCCATTCTGTATATGAATGAAACAAGGGTCTTCTTGTCATAAGAAACTTGTGGCGCGTGGATGGAAGTAGTGAACGGCAGACATGAATTGAAGCTTTACAAAGGAAGAATGCTTGTAATAAGATTTGTGCAGAGAGGACTCAGGTTAGCCTAAATAGTGGACAATAAAGCGACATAATTCGTGCAATAAAGGTTTCGGTCGTTGTCCAGTTTTCACTAAACATATTAATCCTGTCTGAAAGGGCGTGACTCCACTCAGTATTTCTCCCTTCACAGCAATTTATACCATCTGAACAATACAATCTCGAATCGAAACTTCAACCTAGAAGCATTGATACAACGATGGGGATGAATGACGAAATGGGCGGAATTCGAATCTTGTTCTGATGTAGAGCTCTAACCTCTCTTATGAGTCTTGCTGCTTAGCGACAAGGGAAAAAGTTGTCGTTTTATAAAACATTATATGGTAGATCCGTACGACGTTATAGTTGTCCACACCCTGGACTCGCATTCGGGAGGTCAATGGTTTACATTCCCATCCGCCCATCCATATCTTTTTGCTTAATTTCCCTAAATCACTCCAGATGCCTAGATGCTTCCTTTGAACAACGCACGCCTGATTTCCTTCCCCATCCTTTCGTAATCCGAGCTTGTCATCTGTCTCTAATGATCCTTCTTCATTTACTGTTGTTCAAATTCCGCGTTTTTAATTTTTTTGTGACAGACAAATGAGCATTCCAAGATGAGATAAATTCTGGAAAGAAAATTAATTTCATTCGGAATTCAGTCTTTCTTCTGATATCTTGTTCAGAGCGAAGAAAAGCTTCGTCAGTGGCATTCAGCTGTCGTTTTCGACAGTACTAGTAATATTACACAAAATCGTTGGTGGAATGCAAACAAGGAAATGCATATAAAGAAAAACTTGCTATATAGTGGAAACGTTGAGCAGGGGATTCGTACATACACTAGAAGGTGAACAGTGTAGGTCAACATTGTTACTTGGGCAGCACACACACACACACACACACACACACACACACACACACACACACACACACAGGCGCGCGCGCTCGCTTGTACATACTGTTGAATGAAGTAAGTGAAGTCAAATATAAGGGACTGTCAAATATAAACGAGACCGATGGGAAAAAGTAAGTAAACTGTTCATTATTTCACAAGTAATCACCGTAACTGTTAATACATTAATGCCATTGGCAGACAAGCCGGTCAGTGCCTTCATGGAAAGAATTTGCGGTTCCCTACGGAACCATATTGTGCCAGGGGTGCCCGTCTTCATCCGAGACAAATCGCTTGCAATGACTGTCTTTCCTCAGGATTCCGAAAATATGGAAATCGCATGGGAAGAGATCGGGACTGTATGGAGGCTATGTATGGGTTTCCCAGCGGAACTTCTGCAGCGTCGTCGAAACAGTCTTGGGAAAATTGGCAACATGTGGGTGGGTGGGCGCAGTATTGTGTTCTCAGTGCGCTGCAGAAGTGTAGCTGGGAAGCCTTTGCAAAGCCTCCATACAGTCCCGATCTCTTCCCATGCGATTTCCATATTTTTGGAATCCTAAAGAAATACATTCATTGCAGTCGATTTGCTTCGGAAGGAGAGGTCCACGCCTGAGTACAACCACGGTTCCATCAAGTTTCAAATGGCTCTGAGAACTATGGGACTTAACTTCTAAGGTCATCAGTCCCCTAGAACTTAGAACTACTTAAACCTAAATAACCTAAGGACATCACACACATCCATGCCCGAGACAGGATTCGAACCTGCGACCGTAGTGGTCTCGCGGTTCCAGACTGTAGCGCCTAGAACCGCTCGGTCACTCCGGCTGGCGATTCCATGAAGGTAATGGCTGTCTTCTGTCACAGTGTGACATACTTATTAACAGCTATGGCGATTACTTTTGAAATAATGAATAGTTTACTTACTCTTTTTTTCATTTCACTGCCGCTTAAAAATATTGTGGTAAAAGAAGGTGCGAGCTTCGTTACGTTGATAGCAACTGTAGAGCTGCTGTTTGTCTGTGAAAGGGGTTCCTTGGGCAACGCTTTGCTATCTGAAATAGTACTGCGTACATATCGGACTGGAATAAAAGTGGGCATCGAAAGTATAGAAAGAAGTGCAGGGCGAATTGGTTACATCTGCACGTTTGATTCGCAAGACGGCGTCAGAAAGACGCTGAAAAGGCTGTACCACGTTTACCGCTTCAGTAGGTACCAAGAAATAATGAAAAAAGTAACTGTTTCTTCACAGATATATAAGAAATCCTTTTAACCCTTTCTTTATCAGCGAATGGAGAAAACAAATGCCTTGCCACGAAATTTCTCAGTTGCGTATTCCAGTTTAATGACCACTTCGTCGACGGGACTTTTAATCTTACTTCTTTCTTTCCTCTCGCACATGGCAGTTTTTTTTTATGAACAACGTGTTCTGCATTTCCTTCAAACATTCCGGTGAGCCCCGAAGAATAGCGGAAATAGGACACATCGTAGACTGTAAAAATGATGGCAACATTCTTTCTCGTCGTAAACTTAGTCTATTGAAGTGTTTTCTCTTTCTTATCCCGTAGCGAATAGTTTTAAAACATTAAAGATGTACGTAACGAAACACAATAAAAAGGCTTAACTTTACACTTCACCAAAACCACAAAAGAATGACCGTGGTTGCCTAGGTCGAGTTACTTAAACGAATGAATTTGTTGTTTTGTGCCATGTACCACATTACGCTTGCGGCGTTGCTTCGAACAGTCTAAAAAACCAAGATGCGTCCGCTGTCGGTTTGTTGCACACTGAGGGGACCGTCACAGGCACAACAAAACAGCGGTGCAGCCGGGAACAGGGGGAGCAGCTGGCTACGGGGTTTGTTTGCCTTCCCTCCGGCCCGGGCGCAACCACTACATTTGCGGTTTGACTTCCTGCGCCAGTTTCTGTCCGGACGTCGCGGGGAACAGGAGCCACCGCACGTTGCTTTGAGCGCCTGTCGGCTTGTAGCCTTAACAGTTCCGTGTCTCAACTAAATGACGCAAAACTTACACAGTTTTCAGGAAGCCTGAAAAGAACAACACCTGTGTCACAGCCGGCAGTATCGATGGAAAACTGCTACACAGACTAGAAGAATGACCACGTGACCATTAAAACTGCAACATCAGGAATGAAAGAAAATAAGAAAAATTTAATTATTTTGCATATACAGTACAGTAAGAAGAAAACATTGTTTAATGTGTAGATGTTTTGGAAGTGTACTGTGAGATAAACTTAATACACAGAGCTGACATTTCAGGCAGCAGTAATAGTTCTAATACAGGCGTAAGTAGGCTGTTTAGGTTGTTATGTTGGTAAGGCCACCTAGCGCTCTGTATGAAAATCACTAACTGTGCTGTGTGCAGTCTGTGGCTGGTTTGCATTGTTGGAATTTTTGCTGCTGTAGTGTTGGGCAGCTGGATGTGTACAGCACGTAGCGTTGCGCAGTTGGAAGTGAGCCGCCAGCAGTGGTGGATGTGGGGAGAGAGATGGCAGTTGAGAGGGGACGATCTGGACGTGTGTCCATCAGAAAGAGTAAATTTGTAATACTGTATATCGTGAATTAATATATATATGATGACTTTTGAATATTATTAAGGTAAATACATTGTTTCTTCTCTATCAAAATCTTTCATTTGCTAACTACGCCTATCCATAGTTAGTGCCTTCAGTAGTTAGAATCTTTTATTTAGCTGGCAGTATTGGCGCTCGCTGTATTGCAGTAGTTAGAGTACGGAAGATTTTTGTGAGGTGAGTGATTCATGAACGGTATAGGTTATTGTTAGTCAGGGCCATTCTTATGTAGGGATTAATGAAAGTCAGATTGCGTTGCGCTAAAACATATTGTGTGTCAGTTTAGTGTTGATCAGAATAAGTAAGAGAGAAATGTCTGAGTATGTTCAGTTTTGCTCAGCTGTTTGAAAATGAAATAATGTAGAGGTTTATCAGCTCAGTCATTTATAATTTTCCAGAGGGGACGTTTTACTGGTGGTTATCGAGTCGAAGTGAGCAAGGATAACACATAGGAGAACATGTGCTTTCGTCCATCATAATGCCTGGAAACTGGTGGTGCGACAGACATCTCGCAACCCACGACCAAAGGTTTGTTGCTGTTGTTATTGTTGTCTTGAGCCCGAAGACTGGTTTGATACAGCTCTCCATGCTACTCTATCCTGTACAAGTCTCTTCATCTCCGAAAAACTACTGCAATTCACATCCTTCTGAATCTGTTTTCTGTATTCATCTCTTGGTCTCCCAATACAATTTTTACCCCCTGCACTTCCCTCCAATACTAAGCTGGTGACCTCTGGATGTCTCAGAATGTGTCCTATCAACCAAACCCGTCCTTTAGTCAAGTTGTGCGACAAATTTATTTTCTTCCTAATTTTATTCAGAAATTCCTCATTAGTTATGCGGTATACCTATCCAATGTTCAGCATTGTTCCGCAGTATTTCATTTCAAAAGCCTCTGTTCTTGTCTAAACTGTACACTGGCCATGTTTCCCTTCCAGACAAATACCTTCAGCAAACACTTCCTAACACTTAAATCTATATTCGATGTTAACAAATTTCTCTTCATCAGAAATTCTTTTATTACCATTACCAACCTACATTTTATATCCTCTCTACTTCGGCTATCATCAGTTGTTTTGCTGTCCAAATAGCAAAATTGATCTACTATTTTAAGCTTATCGCTTCCTAATCTAATTCCCCCGCTTCCTAATCCAGTTCCCTTATGTTCCATTTACCTTCTTTGGGTTTTGTTGATGTTCTTCTTATATTAGAATTCCAAGACACTGTCCATTCCTTTCAACTGCTCTTCCATGTCCTTTTGTTGCCTCTGGGAGAATTACATTGTCATTGGCAGCCCTCATACTTTTGTCCTTTTGCTGCCTCTGGGAGAATTACATTGTCAACGGCAGTCCTCATACTTTCACCTCCTACTCCATCACCGTTTCCCTTCCACGCCCATCGACTCTTATAACTGCCGTCTGGTTTCTGTATAAGTTTTAAATACCACCTGCTACCTTCAGAATTCCAAAGAAATTATTTGAGTCCACATTGTCAAAAGTGCCTTAAACGTGGGTTTTTCTTCCCTTAACCCGTCGTCTAAGAGAAGGGGTAGGATCAGTACTGCCTAGTGTGTTCCTACATTTTCTATGGGTAAGAGAGCTGGAGAAAGTGCTGGCAGAATAACAGTCGGAAAACCTCTGTATCGAGTAAGGTCAGGACGGCATGGGCAATCTGCGGTCTTGCCTCATCTTGTTGAAAATTAACGGACGGACACCTCGAAGATACGGCACATCCACCGGCCTTAACACGGCGAAATGTAAAGCTTACTGTGTAAATTACCAGCTATGCGACCTATTATAAACGTGGGTTTTGCTTTCCTTAACCCGTCTTCTAAGATACGCACCTAGTGGACCCCGTGCCATTACGCCACATGCTGGGACCGTGTGGCGATGCTGAATGCGATCTGGTAACGTCCGTTCTCAGCGAATATGGCCATTATGGTGCTATACGTAGTGCCGGGACCCCTCTGGAAAGGCGACATGGTGGCACTCTTGCATTCAGTGTCTTCGCTGGACGCACAGGCACGAAGGAAGTCACAACAATGGTCGCGATATTGATGGTCGCACCGCCCGTGTGGATACTTCCTTATCCTGTGTCATGTCCACACGCAAGGTACGTGACGTGTCTGTATGATCCTATACTGCAGGGGGAACAATACGACTGTCCTCTGGCGTTTGTTGGGTGAGACCACTGAGATTTTGCATAGTGCTGAGTGAGGCGCTCCTGAACCTCTCGATTCCCCATTTGCAAGACAGTCGTGGGACCTGACTAACGTGAGCAGCAATATCGCGAACCAGGAACTGCAGTCTCTAGGGGTCGTGACCCTGGCGCTGTCGGAATCCCACGTGCACTGGTAGACGTTTCTCCTTCTATAAGAGCATAAGGATCATCTGACAATCAACTAACATTGAAACGAAATTTTAAAGACAAAATCTGCTATGTTACTTTCTTCTACTTTGTGCAGTTGCGCTGAAATACTAATGATGTGCAACAAACGTCAGTTTGACGTTTGTTACGTGACATCTTCAATGGTTGTATATTTATGGCCAGAAACATAGAAAATCTGAATGCAGTCAATGTCGCCAAAAAAAGCTATAAGGACCAAAACACAGATATTATCTCCTTACCTAATCAAGATTGTATAAAAATTTAATTCCAAAAGTATTAAAGCATGCGTACAGACATTTTTTACTATGTGTTGAATAAATTTGCAATTGCTAGAATAATTTATCCCTCGAGTCTACCACGAAACTTCTTACAAGTAAAGATCAGTATTATGTTATTTTTAGAGCACGTGTCATTTTTTATAGGACTTACGATCTGGTATTTGCGGAGCACCCAGTGCTCTACCACTCGGTATCTATACTCAGCCAATCAAGAAAAACTAAATGTGACTACTGCCTGAGCGTCAGATGACCATCGTGAAATCAGGAAAGATTTTCCTGGCATCCCGTCGGTGACTCTACACCTTCTGAATGGTGATGTACCAGGAGCCGACACAGCGTCCCCATCGGGCTCATCAGGAGCCATTTCTTCTGGAATGTCCGTGGAGAACAGGGCACCGGGGGCTCGGACACGCCCCTTCAGTTATACTGCTAAATTTGTCTTCTAGTGGCAGTCCTTTTGTCACTCATCTTCCGGATCTTCCGTACACCCCTAAATAATAGCATCTTATGAAAGACCATCTTATAAAAGAGCATTATCCCGTGGTCTAGGGGTCAGCCGGCACGGTAGCTCAGCGTGTTCGGTCAGAGGGTTTAGCTACCCTCTGTAATAAAAAAAACTGAGTGAACAGAGCAACCAACAACCTGAACGAGTGTCATCGGACGTCCGCCACGAACAAATACAACGAACAATACAGAACAAAATGAATTTAAAAAAAAGGGTGGCGTCTTTGATTCGTAATCAAAACCACTTCGGTCCCGGGTTCGATCCCCGCCACTGCCTGAATTTTGATAAATAATCAGCATTGGCGGCCGAAGACTTCCGGCATAAGAAGTCAGCCTCATTCTGCCAACGGCCTTGTCAAAGAGGGCGGAGGAGCGGATAGAGGTTCAGGGCACTCTCTTGTCCTAGGGGTGGGAAATTGCCCCTAAAGGCGGAAGAATCAGTAATGATCAACGACATGAGGATGCAGAAGGCAATGGAAACCACTGCATTAAAGACACGTAACGTGTATCCACAGGACATGTGGCCTGTAGTTGAAGAAGTCTCATGATGATCTCTCCATTGGCTAAAGATTCCGGAATATTCCCCCATTCGGATCTCCGGGAGGGGTCTGCCAAGGGGGAGGTTACCATGAGAAAAAAATTGAATAATCAATAAAAGGATAATGTTCTACGAGTCGGGGCGTGGAATGTCAGAAGCTTGAACGTGGTAGGGAAACTAGAATATCTGAAAACGGAAATAGAAAGGCTCGATCTAGATATAGTAGGTGTCAGTGAAGTGAAGTGGAAGGAAGACAAGGATTTCTGGTCAGATGAGTATCGGGTAATATCAACAGCAGCAGAAAATGGTATAACAGGTGTATGATTCATTACGAATAAGAAGGTAGGGCAGAGGGTGTGTTACTGTGAACAGTTCAGTGACCGGGTTGTTCTAATCAGAATCGACAGCAGACCAACACCGACAACGATAGTTCAGGTATACATGCCGACGTCGCAAGCTGAAGATGAACAGATAGAGAAAGTGTATGGGGATACTGAAAGGGTAATGCAGTATGTAAAGGGGGACGAAAATCTAATAGTCATGGGCGACTGGCATGCAGTTGTAGGGGAAGGAGTAGAAGAAAAGGTTACAGGAGAATATGGGCTTGGGACAAGGAATGAAAGAGGAGAAAGACTAATTGAGTTCTGCAACAAGTTTCAGCTAGTAATAGCGAATACCCTGTTCAAGAATCACAAGAGGAGGAGGTATACTTGGAAAAGGCCAGGAGATACAGGAAGATTTCAATCAGATTACATCATGGTCAGACAGAGATTCCGAAATCAGATACTGGATTGTAAGGCGTATCCAGGAGCAGATATAGACTCAGATCACAATATAGTAGTGATGAAGAGTAGGCTGAAGTTCAAGACATTAGTCAGGAATAATCAATATGCTAAGAAGTGGGATATGGAAGTTCTAAGGAATGACGAGATACGTTTGAAGTTCTCTAACGCTATAGATACAGCAATAAGGAATAGCGCAGTAGGCAGCACAGTTGAAGAGGAATGGACATCTCTAAAAAGGTCCGTCACAGAAGTTGGGAAGGAAAACATAGGTACAAAGAAGGTAGTTGCGAAGAAACCATGGGTAACAGAAGAAATACTTCAATTGATTGATGAAAGGAGGAAGTACAAACATGTTCCGGGAAAATCAGGAATACAGAAATACAAGTCGCTCAGGAATGAAATAAATAGGAAGTGCAGGGAAGCTAAGACCAAATGGCTGCAGGAAAAATGTGAAGACATCGAAAAAGATATGATTGTCGGAAGGACAGGCTCAGCATACAGGAAAGTCAAAACAACCTTTGGTGACATTAAAAGCAACGGTGGTAACATTAAGAGTGCAACGGGAATTCCACTGTTAAATGCAGAGGAGAGAGCAGATAGGTGGAAAGAATACATTGAAAGCCTCTATGAGGGTGAAGATTTGTCTGATGTGATAGAAGAAGAAACAGGGGGCGATTTAGAAGAGATAGGGGATCCAGTATTAGAATCGGAATTTAAAAGAGCTTTGGAGGACTTACGGTCAAATAAGGCAGAAGGGATAGATAACATTCCATCAGAATTTCTAAAATCATTAGGGGAAGTGGCAACAAAACGACTATTCACGTTGGTGTGTAGAATATATGAGTCTGGCGACATACCATCTGACTTTCGGAAAAGCATCATCCACACAATTCCGAAGACGGCAAGAGCTGACAAGTGCGAGAATTATCTCACAATCAGCTTAACAGCTCATGCATCGAAGCTGCTTACAAGAATAATATACAGAAGAATGGAAAAGAAAATTGAGAATGCGCTAGGTGACGATCAGTTTGGCTTTAGGAAAAGTAAAGGCACGAGAGAGGCAATTCTGACGTTACGGCTAATAATGGAAGCAAGGCTAAAGAAAAATCAAGACACGTTCATAGGACTTGTCGAGCTGGAAAAAGCGTTCGACAATATAAAATGGTACAAGGTGTTCGAGATTCTGAAAAAAGTAGGGGTAAGCTATAGTGAGAGACGGGTCATATACAATATGTACAACAACCAAGAGGGAATAATACGAGTGGACGATCAAGAACGAAGTGCTCGTATTAAGAAGGGTGTAAGACAAGGCTGAAGCCTTTCACCCCTACTCTTCAATCTGTACATCGAGGAAGCGATGATGGAAATAAAAGAAATGTTCAGGAGTGGAATTAAAATACAAGGTGAAAGGATATCAATGATATGATTCGCTGATGACATTGCTATCCTGAGTGAAAGTGAAGAAGAATTAAATGATCTGCTGAACGGAATGAACAGTCTAATGAGTACACAGAGTGAGAATAAATCGGAGAATGACGAAGGTAATGAGAAGTAGTAGAAATGAGAACAGCGAGAAACTTAACATCAAGATTGATGGTCACGAAGTCAATGAAGTTAAGGAATTCTGCTACCTAGGCAGTAAAATAACCAATGATGGACAGAGCAAGGAGGACCACAAAAGCAGACTCGCTATGGCAGAAAAGGCATTTCTGGCCAAGAGAAGTCTACTAATATCAAATACTGGCCTTAATTTGAGGAAGAAATTTCTGAGGATGTACGTCTGGAGTACAGCATTGTATGGTAGTGAAACATGGACTGTGGGAAAACCGGAACAGAAGAGAATCGAAGCATTTGAGATGTGGTGCTATAGACGAATGTTGAAAATTAGGTGGACTGATAAGGTAAGGAATGAGGAGGTTCTACGCAGAATCGGAGAGGAAAGGAATATGTGGAAAACACTGATAAGGAGAAGGGACAGGATGATAGGACATCTGCTAAGACATGAGGGAATGACTTCCATGATACTAGAGGCAGCTGTAGAGGGCAAAAACTGTAGAGGAAGACAGAGATTGGAATACGTCAAGCAAATAAGCAAATAATTGAGGACGTAGGTTGCAAGTGCTACTCTGAGATGAAGAGGTTAGCACAGGAAAGGAATTCGTGGCGGGCCGCATCAAACCAGTCAGTAGACTGATGAAAAAAAAAAAAAAAAAAAAAAAAAAAAAAAAAAAAAAAAAAAAAAAAAGGACCACGTCTTGATACAGATCTTATCGTAACTCCTAATAATGTTTCTCAGTCTACAGTAATCCTTAGAATTTGTCCATCTGTTTTTCCCAATGAACTGTTTCGACTGTTACTGACTACACTTTTTTAACTCAAGTCTTCTTGTATTTTGATACTCATTTTTTTTAACTATGCCTATTTTATTCGTTAGAGTATCAAGCAACTGCCACTTTTCCTCATTACGGGCTATACCATACCCACACACTATCAGATCTCATGTCTAGTCCCTGCCTGAATTCAGTATATCGATCACATTAAAAAAATGTATGTTCAGATGTATCTACCAATCCACAGTTGCACATTTGTGTCCTAATCTTGTTAATTCCTCATAAATTCAATGGATGTGAGCCATGCCCTGTCAAGAAAATATATTTTTCCTTTAGAGGAATTTATACAATTTTGTTGAAGTCTTTCACGGATGCTTAGGAAAAACCTATGTATTCACTGTGCCGTATTTCCCAGGTCCAGTCACGTTGCCATTCGGCAATCATCCATTCTTTTAATTGCTTCTAGCCCGTGACGCACTGACCGTTAAGTCTTGTACTTCCGGTAGATTACCTCAGCATATCCAATGACAATCCCCTCGATATCAGACACTGATGTCTATAGGGCAAGTTCCCAACACGACCAGGAGTACTTTGACAGGCGTTGTACTAAGAGTTCCGTCAGCCTGCGCAATATCCCTCTCTCGATACGACATATTGATTCGGTAATTTCGAGCCCCATACGCTTGCGGCGAAGCTGACCATTGCTTCAAAATGGCATCGTGATAACCATAAAAGCTATCTATCATCAATTACAAAAATTTTTTGCTAATGAGCTATGGGGTTTGTTGCAAATGGTAGCTTATTTCAAAATTATTTATAGAATCAGTACCGTATATCTATGCCTCGTTTTTTTTGCAAAAGGTGGCGTAACTCATAAAGTATGAAACGTCCCCTTAGAAAAATTATAAATAACTGTGCTTAAACTGACACACAATATTTTTAGCGCAACGCAATCTGACTTTCAAAAATCCCTACAAAAGAATGGCCCTGACTAACATTAACCTATACCTTTCACAAATCACTTACCTCACCAAAAATCTTCGTTACTCGAACTACTGCAATACAGCGAGCGCCACTACTGCCAGCTAACTAAAAGATTCAAACTACGGAAGGCACTAACTACTGATAGGCATAGTTAGTGAATGAAAGATTTTAATAGAGAACAAACAATGTATTTACCTTAATAGTCGTAATACATATATCAGTTCATGACATACAGTCTTACAAATTTCAAAGCTCCGCCATCTCTCTCCCCACATCCACCACTGCTGGCGGCTCACCTCCAACTGCGCAACGCTACGCGCTGTTAACATCCAGCTGCCCAACGCTACAATGGCGAGTATTACAACAATGCCAACCAGCCACTGACTGCACACAGCACAGCCAGTGATTTTCATACAGAGGTGGTGTTACAAATAAAAAAAACCTAAACAGCCTACTTTCAAGTTTTCATGGATAAACTTCTGTATGTGCTCTGAGAGCGTCTGATTTCTCAGTTACATGAATTTCAACCACGTATATTGTTTTAACAAGGCGGTGCATCGTCACACTGAGGGGGTATTCGTTCGTCAGTACTCGGATGAAAACTTACAGGACAGATGGATCGGTAGGAAATGTCCAACACTACGACCACTACGTTCAACAGGAGTAGCCCCTCTCAACCTTGAGCTAAGGATAAAGCGTTCAATTTACCAGTTCCTCAAGCGCAAATCCTTACAGCACGAATACGAGATTGCTGTAGAGGCGGTAATGGAAGAGATGTTGGCAAAGAACTGGGGGAAATTAGAGTATTACCTAAACTTTATACGGGCAACAAACGGAGCAAATGTGGCAGCGTATCCATTTAAAACTGCATAACTCAAGCTACCATTTGTAACAATACCGCACAGGTAAAATTCCTTTTCCATAGACTGTGTAACTTAACAGATTGACTGCTTCTCACTATCTGAGTGAATCTTCCAAAAACTGCTTACCAAAATTTCAGAAAAATGTTACCAAACTACACTACTGGCCATTAAAACTGCTACACCACGAAAATGAAGTGTTACAGACGCGAAATTTAACCGACAGGAAGATGATGCTGTGATATCTAAATGATTAGCTTTTTAGGGCATTCACACAAGGTTGGCGCCGGTGGCGACACCTACAACGTGCTGACATGAGGAACGTTTCGAACCGATTTCTCATACACAAACAGCAGTTGAACGGCGTTGCCTGATGAATCGTTGTTGTAATGCCTCGTGTAAGGAGGAGAAATGCGTACCATCACGTTTCCGACTTTGGTAAAGGTCGGATTGTAACCTATCGCGGTTGCGGTTTATCGTATACTGCTGCTCGCGTTGGTCGAGATTTAATGACTGTTAGCAGAATATGGAATCGGTGGGTTCAGGAGGGTAATAAGGAACGCCATGCTGAACCCCACGGCCTCGTATCACTAGCAGTCGAGATGACAGGCATCTTATACGCATGGCTGTAACGGATAGTGCAGCCACGTCTCGATCCCTGAGTCAACAGTTGGGGACGTTTGCAAGACAACAACCATCTCCACGAACAGTTCGACGACGTGTGAAGCAGCATGGACTATCAGCTCGGAGACCATGGCTGCGGTTACCCTTGACACTGCATCACAGACAGGAGCGCCTGCGATGGTGTACTCAACGACCAACCTGGGTGCACGAATGGCAAAACGTCATTTTTTTGGATGAATCCAGGTTCTGTTTGCAGCATCACGATGGTCGCATTCGTGTTTGGAGACATCGCGTTGAACGCACATTGGAAGCTTGTGTTCGTCATCGTCATACTGGCGTATCACCCGACGTGGTGGTATGGTGTGCCACTGGTTACACGTCTCGGTCACCTCTTGTTCGCACAATGGTACTTTGAACAATGGACGTTACATTTCAGATGTGTTACGCCCCGTGGCTCTACGCTTCATTCGATCCCTGCGAAACCCTACATTTCTGCAGGATAATGCGCGACTGTATGTTGCAGGTTCTGTACGGGCCTTTCTGGATAAAGAAAATGTTCGACTGTTGCCTGGCCAGCACATTCTCCAGATCTCTCACCAACTGAAAACGTCTGGTCAATGGTGGCCGAGCAACTGGCTCGTCACAGTACACCAGTCACTACTCTTGATGATATGTGGTATCGCGTTGAAGCTTCATGGGCAGCTGTACCTGTACACTCCATCCAAGCTCAGTTTGGCTCAATGCCCAGACGAATCAAGGCCGTTATTACTGCCGGAGGTGAAAAATAGTGTAGATCCTAACTTAATATAATTTGCTCAACACTGTGTATAAACTGAACACAACTGCTTCTTTAATAATGGAGTGCGACCCTAATTGAAACCCGGCTTCTGATATAAAAGTGCAGCTGAACTTACATAGAAATTCCTGGGCCAGACGAACTAATCCCTAACGTAATATGGTTTGCTCAACACTGTGTACAAATTGAAGATAACTTTAAAAATGCAGTCCGACCCTGAATAGAACCCGACTTCTGAAATAAATGTGCAGCTGAACTTACAAGGAAATACCTGGTCCTAAACTGTATTTTCACTTACATCCTATCTTGAGGTACATTGACGGTCGGGGTGGCCGAGCGGTCCTAGGTGCTACAATCTGGAACCGCGCGACCGCTACGGTAGCAGGTTCGAATTCTGTCTCGGGCATGGGTGTGTGTGTTGTCCTAAGGGTTAGTTAGATTTAAGTAGTTCTAAGTTCTAGGGGACTGATGACCACAGAAGTTAAGTCCCATAGTACTCAGAGCCATTTGAGGTACATTTTGCAGATATTTCGAAATCAGCACACAACATACAGCTGGAAAGCAACATTAAAAAGAACGACTGAAAATTCCGCACCAGAAAGTGCAATGAGCGTATGTATATAATAAACTGATTGAAGAGTGGAAGTTTTAACTGGTAATAAATGACTTCTGACAAAAATCAAATGAAACTCTCTGTTCAAAAGCAACGCTTTAAAAATCAGTTAAATGGTCACTGTAGTATTTACACAATATGACTTTAACAAATAACTTTAAGGAAGGGGAATTTCACCTTCCTGTCAGACCTATTCAGGTGACAATCCTACAATCTGATCTTCGTTACTACAGTATCAATGACACAAAACGACGCTACATGCTTGCATGCTTACCTCGATCTCTTAACATTCCAGAAAACTCACAAATAATCTCCTTAGCTACCCTCTCCATAATTGCATCAAAAATATTCATACTCCAATTCCATCACTCTCATCTCTCACTTTTAATGAAAATTTTCTGACCATTCTTCAGAATACGTCTGCTACTCAACACTGTTCAACTTTGAATACGAGTAACTTTGCTAGCCCTCTCAGGCAGAGGCGATATGGTGACACAAAGATATTGTTGCGCAAGTCAAAGATCATTCAGCTACATGCTTTTGCTCTGTGTGAGCTATGCATATCGATATTTACATAAGAAACAGAATTTATAGAGACCAAAATAACATGCAAACCTCAAAAGTAGGGTAATTCTATGACTAATACCTGTAATAGCAGCTAAGTAATTTCGTTTTTCGTCAGCATATATGGCACCGAGCCTCAATGCACGGACAGGTTGCGCCTTGCACGTGTCTGGCCAGTGGCAGACAAGTGTCGGGGCAGGAGGTGGGCGGCGCCGCGACGCCGCAAGATGGCGGCGGCGCTGAGTAAACAGCCGGCCAGCGTCCGGCGCACCCCTCCCCCCCCCCCCCCACGCCACTCCCCCTCTCCTGTCCGCCCCCGCCCTGTTTACACACAGCGCGCCGCTCCGCAGGAATCCGACGCCGACGCCGGCGCCGGCGCCGTAAACACGGCTTAGCGCCTCCGCCGCCAACCCTCGAGCTGTCACCCCTGCAGGGGGAGGGCCAACTTTCATTTCTGCCAGGCGAGAAATGTCTGCTCGCTACTCAGCCGCTACGTGTTTTGCCGCCGCGTCGTCAAGCCGACGGTAGCGTCGATCGATTCAGTCAATCTACAAGCCTCTCGCACTTGTAGTGCAACTTCTCTATTACTGTACGTTTATGATTCGCCGTTTCCCACTCATTGTTTGTTAACATTTGGAACACATTAGCATCTACATCTATTCTCTTCAGCCGTAGAGTACTTGGGGCGCAGGGCTCTTCTTTTGCCACTATGTCTCCCCCTTCCCTGTTCTATTCACAGATGGCGAGCGGGAAGAATGGTTGTCAATAAACCACGATATGAGCTCTATAATTTCTCTTATTTTCTCGTCGGGTGATATCTCATAGGAAATAGTAACATGTTATCTGGTGTTCATTGGGACATAGGCTTTCAGAATTTCAACAGGAAACCTCTTAGTGAAGCATAACGCCTCTCTTGTAGCATCTAACGGTCTGGCGCCAACTACAAAACCTCATGACAACTCTCTCTCTCTCTCTCTCTCTCTCTCTCTCTCTCTCTCTCTCTCTCTCTCTCTCTCTCTTCTATTAACCCTTCTTTAGCGGATGAATTATGAAAGAGTCTCCCAGTGCATCTCGGCCTCCGCTTGGTTATTCGGAGTCACTTTACGACTGTCATTGCTGACATAATTGAACGGTAGTAGATCGCTTCGCCTATTAATTCTCGGTACGTCAAATCTGTTTTCGTTCAGGTCAACGGCCAGTCCTTGCACCAATCTTCGATCCTCTCCAGCTCTTTCTGGTTTTCGCTCCAGTCTTCTGGAGCTGTAACTTTTCTTCAGAAAACGCCACTGGCCTCTTACGCTTCCAGCATCATCTCATAGATAATTAAGATAAATTTTAAACAATTACGGCCCATGAACACAACGATTTCTATGTCGGGGACCGATGACCTCAGAAATTTGGTCCCATAGGGTCTTATCACAAATTTCTAAAAAAAATTCTATCTCTTAGAAAATCCTGAATCCAATCACAAATCTGTCCTGATACTCGGTAAGCTAGTATTTTATCCATTACAGCGCGGAACTGTATCTAATGCCTTCCGGAAGTTGAACACGGCACCACCGTTGACGCCATTGCCTTTGACGCTCTTGCTCTCATGGACGAACAGACAGGGTTGAGTTTCACAAATCCGTTCTGATTTTTATAGAGAAGATTTTATTTCTCCAAAAACTGATAACTGGTGGGAATAAACGTCAGAAATTTTTCTCCTCGTTTCAGAGACTTTTCTTAAACCAACAAGCTGTGCATTGTTTATCATCCAAAACACTTCGAATCATTATTCTGGGAATGACAGTATTATACCGCCTATTGATCTTACTTCCCGAAAGGTTCAGATGAAGTAAAAAATTGGGAAGAGTGTAGATCTAAGGAAGAAGAGTAGACATTGTTATACTTTGTGGAAAGTACTGCAATTCTTGCTTAATGTAAAAGATGTCAGACAGAAACGTTGAATGTAATTGGACTCAGTTCTTAGTGTCGAGGGCACCGTGAAATGAATTTTTTAAAAATCAAGGTACACGTTCAAAAGTACTGGTAAAACTTCCACAAGATCTCTTCGCATCAAATCACATCCATATAATTTTCTTCGAAGCTATATCCACAGTTGCTATGAATTTTTGGAACGCCACCATGACGCCGGAGACTTTTAATTTCTAATGTGTTTCCCTACTATTACACAATTTTGGCCGTACGCCATTTTCGAATAGACAGACACTTCAGTTAGCTGTTTAGTGATACAGCCATAAATGATGGCAGATATTGTCAATACAGCAATTGATTATTGTTTACTTCTGTTACATTTTTATATACCACTACCAATTGACTCATATGCATAGATGCATCACAATTACTAGAGAAAAGTGACAGAGGTGAAGGTATACGATATTAATTTAACAAATACGAGCGTACGTAAATTATAATATACATTATGCTGGAGCAGTTTTGTATTTCTTGTTAATATAGGTCATAAAAAGGAACGCTGCGAAACAGATAGTGTGCAAAACACACCAACAGTCAAAGAACATGCTCATAAGTCTGTGGCCAGCAAGGTTCACACAAAGTCATGAAAGTTCTGAACAAGAAAGAACAAGACACTGCCTCACTGATCATCATACACAATGAGCAATCATTATACGGCTTGTGGTGTACACAGAGGCCGAAGATTACACTGGAGAAAGTATGTACAATGGAACAGTAGATACAATTACCATAGAGGAGCTACAAGAGGCTTTGAAACGCACGAAGAGCAGAAAAGCTACCGGAATAGATGGAAAATAGTTAAAATTACTCTGAGCACTGTGGGACTTAACATCTGAGGTCATCAGTCCCCTAGACTTAGAACTACTTAAACCTAACTAACCTAAGGACATCACACACATCCATGCCCAAGGCAGGATTTGAACCTGCGACCGTAGCAGCAGCGCGGTTCCGGACTGAAGCGCTTAGAACCGCTTGGTCACAACGGCCGGCTGGAATAGGTGGGACAAATATTGAACTAACTACATATGAAGACTTTTACAGTTAATAAATGAATGTTGGAAGAACTGCATGGTCCCAGATCACTGGTATACAGCAGATGTAATCTCTCTCTTCAGGGAAGGGAAACGCAATGACTATAAAAACTATCGCGCCATCAGTCTCCTAAACATTAGCTACAAACTACACTGAAAGAAAATAACCGCAATAAGCATATCGTAGAAGCTCTCATTTCTGAGAAACGAAATGGATTTAGGATCTGATCATTCATGCACATACAATTTGTTTTTAATTAAGAAAATTGTAAAAAAACACAGAAAATTTAATCTAGAACCCCATGTGGCCTTTATCGATCTTCTAACAGCGCGAACCGTGATAGATTATGTTCGAATGTATACATCCTTAACACCTGACGGAGGTAGTGAAAAGTCTATACAAAAATACACGCATTATAATAAATACAGGGAGGATTCAATTACAAGAAATAAGACGAGAGTGTGGACTACCACTAACACTTTTTACTGTTTAAATTGCCTTCATTCCCCATCAATGGAAATGTAAAGTAAACAGAGGAATTAAGACAGCGAATTAGGAACACCAGATGATGTCGTTTTTATTCAAAAGAACGAAGAGATATCTAAAGATTAGTATACCAGCTAAATGAAATATGGAAAAAATACAGTTTAAAATTTTATGTTAATAAAACGAAACTAATGGCATTCCAAAGAAAGTATCCAGTAACATCAAAAACTGTTACCGATAATTCAATTTTAGGATTATTTCGGCTGTGCTATAAATTTTGATTTTGACCCTTATATTGAAAACAAAATGCACAAATTTCAGGGTGTCTGTGGCACTATTAGCAAAAAAATTGGCCATTAAGTACAAAAACAGACTGTAATGAAATTTTATATAGTGCTGGCACTACCTGTGTTATCCTGTGGGAACAAAAGCTGGTTTACCACAAAAAGGACAAGAAAATGTTATTCAGATAACAGATATGGAGTACCTTAGGAGGAGGAAATGCTGCACAGGAAGAGACATGATTAAAGATGGATATTAGAACAGAATTAAATATTTTCAACATTGAAAAAATTCGAAAGTATCGTGAAGACTGGAGACAACATCTCATGAGAATGCCAGGTCTCAGTATCCACCAGAATATCGTGAACTACAAGCTGAATGGCAAACGAGATATTGGAAGGCTTCGAAAAATACGGAAATGGTTTTTTTATGAGTTCGGAACAGCAACAGCCTAACTCTTGAAAGGAAAATGATGATGATGATAAGGATGAGGAAGGTCATGGGTGGAATTTGCGGCCAATGTCAGATGGGTACTGCACCGAAAAGAGCGCTTTTCAAATATATTTGTACTAACTAGAACAATATTTCGCAATGTCTGTAATTATTTCCCCATAAGCTACTTTTTGGATTCATTTTTACTGGATTTAGTGAACACAGTACGTCACAATGGACGGCGAATGTTCTGAAGAAAAGAGGGTAACATCAGATATGGTTCACGGAAGCGAAGTAGGTTTTTTAAATTTCTCAATTTATAGAAACGATTTATAGACATGACTATAGGATAGCAGCTGACGACGCTGTTGTGTACAGAAAGTACATCTACATCTGCATCTACATGACTACTCTGCAATTCACATTTAAGTGCTTGGCAGAGGGTTCATCGAACCACAATCATACTATCTCTCTACTATTCCACTCCCGAACAGCGAGCGGGAAAAACGAACACCTAAACCTTTCTGTTCGAGCTCTGATTTCTCTTATTTTATTTTGATGATCATTCCTACCTATGTAGGTTGGGCTCAACAAAATATTTTCGCATTCGGAAGAGAAAGTTGGTGACTGAAATTTCGTAAAAAGGTCTCGCCGCGACGAAAAACGTCTATGCTGTAATGACTTCCATCCCAACTCGTGTATCATATCTGCCACACTCTCTCCCCTATAACGCGATAATACAAAACGAGCTGCCCTTTTTTGCACCCTTTCGATGTCCTCCGTCAATCCCACCTGGTAAGGATCCCACACCGCGCAGCAATATTCTAACAGAGGACGAACGAGTGTAGTGTAAGCTGTCTCTTTAGTGGACTTGTTGCATCTTCTAAGTGTCCTGCCAATGAAACGCGACATTTGGCTCGCCTTCCCGACAATATTATCTACGTGGTCCTTCCAACTGAAGTTGTTCGTAATTTTAACACCCAGGTACTTAGTTGAATTGACAGCCTTGAGAATTGTACTATTTATCGAGTAATCGAATTCCAACGGATTTCTTTTGGAACTCATGTGGATCATCTCACACTTTTCGTTATTTAGCGTCAACTGCCACCTGACACACCATACAGCAATCTTTTCTAAATCGCTTTGCAGCTGATAGTTTCATTAAATATTCGTGAGGGATTGCGGAAAGACTTAGTGTAATGAATGTCAGCTTCCGTAAATATGGATGAACGTAAGGTAATGACTGTAATAAGGAGATAGAACCTGATAGTATCTGATGACGTGAAGTTAGTGGTGAACATCTTGAGCTCATCATATAATATAATCCCTATTCTTTTTTCGCTGCCCTTTACGCCGTATCTTCACGGGGTCGGCATGTTAATCTGGATTTGGAAACGTTGGTAGTGCAGGATGGCCGGATACTCTTTCTGTCTCCAAGTCCCCTAGTATTGATACTTATCTCTGATCAAAAGAATTGAGTAGATATTTTCTATCGGCTCCAATCTCACCATCTCTATTTTTAAAGTGTAACTACAGGGTGATTTTTTCCACCGTGTACAAACTGTAGAGATTGATCGATGAGAGGGTACGGAACAAATGAGCTTTGATGTCCGGACATGCATGGTTTCCATGCTAGAGACCGTTTATTCAGTCATACATTGTTACAGAGACTGCAGTCTCTGTCTTAACGTCCACATCGGCCAGGACGCGTACGAACAGTGTCGAAGGCAGTATGAATATACTGCTCCAATGTCTCCACATTTGGAATGGGCTCTGCATACACGATACTTCCGTGATGGCCTCATAACCAGAAATCACACGGGTTGAGATCCTGTGAACGAGGAGGCCTTGCAACTGGACTCACTCGCCCGATCCATAGTGCAGGGAAGACACGATTGAAATACAACCGCATCTTAATGGTGAAGTGGCCTGGAGCGTCATCATGTAGCAGCCACATAATCCTTTGAATCATCAATCGCACTTCTTTCAGCAGGGGAGGCAAAATCACCAGCAAGAAACGCCGATTGTTGGACTTCTTAGGCGGCGTGGAAGGAAAACTGGTCGCCAATTATCCCGGCCCACACATTCCCTCTGAACCGAAGCTGATGATTCGCTGTCGCCATACCATGAAGGTTCTGCGTACTATCCCACAGATGACTGTTATGAAAGTTGAATATACCACTTCGCACAAAGATGGGCTCATCTGTGAACAGGATAGATGACACAAATCCCAAAATCGTGGTTGACTGGTGAAGAAGCCAGTAACAAGACAGCTCCCGATGTGAAAAGTCTGCATACGCTGTAAGATATAAGGGTTGTAACAATTGTCATCGAGAATATTCCACACGGTCGTCTGGCTTACCTTGTACTGGCGAGCCAATTGTCTGGTACTGACATGGTGGTCGCCTACCACAGTGTTAATCACAGTTTCCGCCAGGTTGGTGTCCGAACATTTTGGGTACGTCCTTCATAATTCCCTACTTCCGGAAACGATCCTGTCTCAGACAAACGGCAACACAGTGTTGCAAACATTGAATGCTGTCCGACCTCCTGACATAATCTTGTTGCCCGTCGTCCATTGACATTTGCCTTTCCATAAGTAAACACCATGTAGGCAAGATCTCAATTCGAATATTGAACCATTGTGTACAACGTTGTATCACACCCACTACAATGTGAATCAGCAAGAGAAGTGAATAGGAGAGAACGTTACCAATTACTGTGGCAGACGAGGGCGCTAGGGCATGACGTATGAGTAACATTACTACCGTCTAGGAGGAAAGCATGCATACAGTAACTGTGGCTGCATGGTACAGCGCGTATTAGACCGCAATCTCTGTAACAAGCTGTGATTGAATAAATGATGTCTAGCATAGAAACCATGCGTTTCCGGACATAAGTTCATTAGATATTTATTGTTCCGTAACCTTTCATCCCTAGAGTTTATACACAGTGCACACGGTGGAACAATTTACAATTTTAGTTTGTCACGTTTTTGTGGTGTTTTTGTATTGTTTTCATCTGCAACATTTAACAAAGTGTAATATTTTTTTTAAATAAAAATTATTTGAGGTTGAAATATAAATAACAATTTTTTGTTCCGAGAAGAATGTAAAAATGATATAATAGAGGAGAGACTTGTTGGTGTCATCACCGGTTGTGACTGGCGGTGAATAATTCAGAATGGTGTATTCGAGCCGTTGACGGTCAGTCGCAACAAAATAGTTTATATTTATTAGTAGAGAAATGAAATTGCTATTTGTATGTTTTAACATCAGATACTCATCCTTGTACAACAGTGTGTGCTTTCTTGGCTAGGTTGCCAACACCTTACGCTACATTTACTCTAGTGTTAGCTATCTTTATTTATTATTTGACTGAATTGTAAAATTTGTCAGTGCATTTTGGCATGTTATGTCTGACTCATAATTCCAGGTGCCTTATTTACTGTTTCATGTTCCTCTGTCTCCTCTGCCTCTTCGGTGTAATTGTTTTCATTGTCAATCTAGGTGTCGCGATCCACTCTCTGGAGATTGTTGCTACGTTACATACAGGCACGTCCATTATGCCGCGTCCGCAGGTAATCTTCACTGATCAGCCAGAACATTATTACCACCTACGTAATACCCAGTGTGTGCACCTTTCGCGCGGATAACAGCGGCGACGCGTCGTAGCATGGAAGCAATGGGTCTCTGGTACGTCGCTAGAGGAATTTGGCACAACATCTCCACACCCAAATCACCTAATTCCCGGAAATTCCGGTGAGGGGGCGATGAGCTCTAACGCAGCGTTCAACCACATCCCAGATTTGGTTCAAATGGTTCAAATGGCTCTGAGCACTATGGGACTTAACATCTATGGTAACTACTTAAACCTAAATAACCTAAGAACAACACACAACATCCAGCCATCACGAGGCAGAGAAAATCCCTGATCCCACCGGGAATCGAACCCGGGCGCGGGAAGCGAGAACGCTACCGCACGACCACGAGATGACATCCCAGATTTATTGGATTGGACTCAGATCAGGCGATCTGGGGGGGGGGGGGGGGAGGGAAGGGGGGGGGGGGCAGCACATAAATTGGAACTCGGCACTGTGTTTCTCGAACCAGCCCGACACACTCCTGGCCTCGTGACATGGCGCATTATCTTGTCGAAAAATGCCACTGCTGTCGGCAAGCATGATCACCATGAAGGTGTGTACGTGGTCCGCAACCAGTGTACGACGCTCTTTGGCTGTCACTATGCCTTGCACGAGCTCATTTGGACCCATGGATTCCCGTGTGAATGTTCCCCAGAGCATAGCGGAGCCGTCGCCAGCTTGTCTCCGTCCGACATTTCGGGTGACAAGGACCTGTTCCCCTGGAAGACGACGGATTTGCGCCTTCCCATCGGCATGATGAAAAGGTATCAGGATTCATCAGACCATGCAACGCTCTGCCACTGCGCCAACGTCCAGAGTCGATGGTCACGTGCCAAAGTTCGCCGCCTGTCTTGTTTTACCAGTCTTCCCAGCCTACAATGTGCGACATCTGTAATGAGAGGTGACCGCCCAATCCCATGACGCCTGAACGTGGTTTCACCTTGATTTCGCAATGTATTGAAGACAGCATTCCTCGAGCACCCGACAAGTCGTGCAGTTTCCGAAATGCTCGTGCCCAGCCTTCTGGCCATCACAATCTGCCTGTGGTCAAATTTATATAAATCGCGATCCTTCCCCATTATACACACGGACAGCACGCTCTCTGATACTGCATGCACCGTGCGTGTGTCTGACTAGCAGCAAGTTCTCACAATGTGGCGCTGTTATCGCCTGGACGGGTTTATATCGATAGGAGGTCGGTGGTCATAATGTTCTGAGTGATCAGAGTATATCTGTTTGTGTGTAATCTTTCAGTGCATGTTTATTGTTCACGTATTGCCCGCAGAAGCCCCTTATTACTGTTCGCTAATAGATTTGATCAGATAGTGTATACCCCGTGTAGCTCAAATAGAAATGGAATTTCTGTCGCCGATACCTACGGCTGGGGGAATCGGCCCCAAGGTGTATTCATCCTTCCGTTTCGGCTCGCACGATAAAAACTTCACAACTCCGCGGCGGCTGAAGACGCTCCCCCCGACACGCGCGGTAGCCGAGCTGCCGACAGCCCTCACATCGCCGGCGGCTTAGCGCCGGCGGCGGATTTCCCGTCTTTCAGGTCGCGTCTGGCGATGCGCACATCTCCGGCCCCTGCATTCTGCACGCCGCCCATAAAAAACGCAAACTCTTTGGAGTGAGAGCCGTCGGACACAAAGCGCCCCCTCTCCGGCCGCCGTTTTGTTGCGCGCTGACAGCACGCGAGGGGCCGCGGGCGTGCGGTCACCACAATGAACATCCTAGTTACTCCATTATACAAACTTAAAAGTTCACCGCGGCGCCACGGTATCGAGCCTATTGTGGCAGCAATTTCACAGGCGTCAAACTAAACAGAGGGGCGGCCGGGATCGGCGCTCCCCTGCCACCGCCCCCTGCGCCAGCGCCTGCGCGGGCCTTTGTTATTGCTGGGAGCTCGGCCGCCGCCGCCGTAATTGTTTGCGTAGCGGCGAGGTTATCACAATTGAATTGGGGCTGCGAGCCGCCGGCCGCCAGCCCGGCCGTGCGCTCTCAAGTATTTGAGTTACTAATCCAGCTCTTAGCTGCGCCGAATATTGCAACGATAACAGAGCGCGCGCCGCAATTGGATTAGAGGCAGGGCTGGATTGGAACAACAACACGGCCCCGCGCCGTGGCCTAATTAACCGGCCCATTAAAATGCCATAAAATATGAAAACACTCTCGGATATCGAGTAGCGGCGGGCGTCTCGTGGCGCCTGGAGGTCAGATAGCCTAGAAAAGTTAACGTTGGCAGAGATATTGACTAGCGTGCTGTACGGCATAGGAAGCACGGAGGTGAGGCGCGAAGGTCTGGGCTCAATATAGACGCTACGTTTTGACGTGAAAACATCTATTCCCACGTCGGTCGAACTTTCTTGTGTGACAAAATACTGTCATATTTGAATCGCTAATAACTGCGAGACTAACGACGTGTAACAGCCCAGAAGGTGTAGAGTTTTTGTTGGTGTATATTGATGTCGAACAGAGAGAGTGGGATACAATACTGCCCGTCGTGACATTCGTATACAACACAGCGAAGAAAGACACTACAACCTTCACGCAGTTTTGTTCTGACTTTAATTTTGGTGTCAGTAACAAACGTGCTTTCAGTGCTAAGTGCTTTATTTCATCGACGACACTGTGATTTCGACTTCGGGATCCTCACCAAGAGGTCGCATCTAATTTGGTTGAATGGCGCTGATGCTGGCGGGATTGGTACCAGATAACACTGAGTAAACTGCGGCACGTTCTTTCGACGTTGTCATTCCCTACAGTGGTTCACGAAGTGTCTAAGGAATCGTGTGGGATCCATATTTTGGAATGGGGTGATTTCGATCCATCATTTGGGATTGGACGGATAGGATGGATACCACTTAGTCGGACGAGATTTTCACTCTGCAGCGGAGTGTGCGCTGATATGAAACTTCCTGGCAGATTAAAAGTGTGTGCCGGACCTAGACTCGAACTCTGGACTTTACGCGGGCAAGTGCTCAGTTGATGGAGCACACAGTTTTAATCTGCCAGGAAGTTTCATATCAGCGCACACTCCGCTGCAGAGTGAAAATCTCATTCTGGAAATATCTCCCAGGCTGTGGCTAAGCCTTGTCTCCACAGGAACCTTTCTTTCAGGAGTGCTAGTACTCCAGGGTTCGCAGGAGAGCTTATGTAAAGTTTGAAAGGTAGGAGACGAGATACTTTCAGAAGTAAAGCGAGAGGACGGGGCGTGAGTCGTGCTTGGGTAGCTCAGTTGGTAGAGCACTTGCCCGCGAAAGGCAAAGGTCCCGAGTTCGAGTCGCGCTCCGGCACACAGTTTTAATCTGCCAGGAAGTTTCACTTAGTCGGATGTCTACATATCATATTTCATGGTCTAATACAGAGAGTCAGTGGAACTTGCACTGGGAATGGATTTGTGGCGTTTGGAGGCAGAAGGAACATGAGATCTGATGATAAAGACGCAGCAACAAATTAGGGTTCTCAAAGACGGGGGTTCATCAGCATGCTGGAAGTCGGCGGTGCCATTTTCAAAGGAAAAATACCGGCATTTGCCTGGAGCGATTTAGGGAAATAACGGGAAACCTAAATACGGACACTGGATGGGGATGTGATGCTTCTACGATCGCAGGCTCGAATCCTGCATCGGGCATGGATGTGTGTGATGTCAAAAATGGTTTAAATGGCTCTGAGCACTATGGGACTTAACAGCTATGGTCATCACTCCCCTAGAACTTAGAACTACTTAAATCTAACTAACCTAAGGACAACACACAACACCCAGCCATCACGAGACAGAGAAAATCCCTGACCCCGCCGGGAATCGAACGCGGGAACCCGGGCACGGGAAGCGAGAACGCTACCGCACGACCACGAGCTGCGGGCTGTGTGTGATGTCCTTAGGTTAGTTAGGTTTAAGTAGTTCTAAGTCTAGGGAACTGATGACCTCAGATGATAAGTCCTGTAGCCATTTGAACCAATTTGGGGATTTGAACCGTCGTCGTCCACAATGTGAGTCCAACTAGAGACGCGGAGATATTCTAGATGTTTGAGAAATATTCATTATGTATCATTATCCTTACGCGATTGTTGAAATTGCTAATGTTAACGAAATAAAAATTTCAAAAATATGAATGACTGAAATGGTGGCGGAGGACGCGAGAGGATATTTAAAATCACAAGCGGCGGCCTAAAATTGCAGCTTAGGTGGCTTTTGACGGTAATTTGAGATTTCTCCGCAGCTTCAGAGACCACAAGTATTTTATTTGAAATTGTTCGTCTCGGCGTCCAGCCGCGCGGCCTAGCCGCACGCTCTTAGGCGTCTTGTCCCGGTCCGGGCGGCTCCCCTCGTCGGAGATTCGAGTCCTCACTCGGGCATGGGTGAGTGTGTTGTCCTTGGCGTAAGTTAGTTTGAGTTAGATTACGTAGTGCGTAAGCTTGGGGAGCGATGACCTCAGTAATTTGGTCGCATAAAACCTAACCACAAATTTCCATATTCTCGGCGTCCCATACACCGCTGTGACACGTTGTAAACAGTTATTGTTTACACCCTGTATTCTGATACTGCGCGAGTAGTAACACATGCATATTACAATTAGATA
Organism: Schistocerca gregaria; assembly: GCF_023897955.1. Classification (NCBI taxonomy): domain Eukaryota; kingdom Metazoa; phylum Arthropoda; class Insecta; order Orthoptera; family Acrididae; genus Schistocerca; species Schistocerca gregaria. The sequence goes on from NC_064923.1 coordinate 405,562,752, forward strand.
AGAGCGAAGATCGCACTTTCTTTGCGCAATATTTGATTACACTGAACACCCAGAAGTACACAGAGAGGTATATGTAGAAGCGTACTTCAAACGAAAAAAATATCGCAAAAGGGCCGCAGCTCTCAGCGGGATTGAAACCCCAATCCAAACAGTTACTTTATTACCAGCAACGTAGCGTTCAGTTCCTCACTGCTCTGTTTACAATGCTGCCACGGCCGTCTTCCAGTGCTGACATGAAAATCAATCATTCAAGTAGGTATGTCCATTAGCGAAATGAGAAACGAGTCGTTCCCTTCCGTATGTAGCAAGCAAAGGAAAGGTCTTAAGAGCGTATTACGGCGTGGCTATGGCAATCTGTTTCATGAGGTGGAATACCCCGCTTTGAGCGAAGTGGCTAACGGGAGAAAATGTTCAGTACCTTTGCTGATACAAAAGTGGACTTGTAACGGTTAATTTCCTCATATTTTTGCATAGAAAATGTGAAGTATGAACAGTATTCCCTACCACTTATTATAACGCTCGTTTGTGTTCTCCGTCGGACAAACATGGCGAAATTCTCGGGAATTCTTATTAAAACACGTTCAGAAACCTTCTGCCCTACTCTTACGTAAATTAGGCTGCTGGAGTATAGTAGTGTCTTGAAAGCTCTAGAAGTGTGTGACAATGTTAAAATAAACTTAAATGTTATTTTTCTGAGCGAATCTTCCAACTATTTTTTCGGAGCAAACATCATCGACTGACTTTTGTAGGTAGGTCAATGACCTCAGTCCAAAACAAGAAGAACAAAATAACACAAAACGGAAGGGCCAAACACCATACTAGTTTCAAGCTGCCATTATCATAACAAGTTTCTGCAATTCTATTTTCTGTAAATGAAAGAACGGGACTATGGCTGGTCGATGACGTGCAGAAATCAGATATCCAGCAGCCCTAAATTTATAGAACAATTTTATTATGATACCAGTTTCGGTGCATCATTGGAACCACCTTCAGGCTCCTATATACGAAACGATATAAGCCATGCAGCCGTTTGTGCTTTAAAAGAATAACTATATCAAACTGGTTTCCATAGATCGTTGCGCGTGTGAAGTGTCCACGTCTGCTGTGAAGATATGGACGGAAACCAGTTTGATGTAGTGGTTCCTTTACAAGCACAAACGACTGGATAGCTTATCTCGTTTGGTGAATAGGGGACTGAAGATGGAAAATGATGGCTTATTTCGTTTTATGTAAAGGGGCCTGAAGATGAAGCTAATGCACCGAAAATTGTAGCATGATAAAATTATTCCATACATTTACGACTGTTTGATATCTGACTTCCGCAAATTAGCATAACATGTTTCGAGATCTCCGCAGTCGATGAGTTTTAAGGCGGTGATGCGATCGCAGGTGCTCACAGGACTCAGTAGATGTGGAAATCCCAATATGCTAGTGGCCGAGTAGATGAATGTCAGAGCTCGTTTGTCTGGTTTTCTAGTCGAATTTCTTCTGTTAATTAACTTTGTGAGAATAAGAATTATACCATATTTTTTAAATTAATATTTTTACACTGCTGGCCATTAAAATTGCTACACCACAAAGATGACGTGCTACAGACGCGAAATTTAACCGACAAGAAGAAGATGCTGTGATATGTAAATGATTAGCTATTCAGAGCATTCACACAAGGTTGGCGCCGGTGGCGACATCTACAACGTGCTGATGTGAGGAAAGTTTCCAACCGATTTCTCATACACAAACAGCAGTTGACCAGCGTTGCATGGTGAAACGTTGTTGTGATGCCCTCGTGTAAGGAGGAGACATGCCTACAATCACGTTTCAGACATTGATAAAGGTCGGATTGTAGCCTATCGCGATTGCAGTTTATCGTATCACGACATTGCTGCTCGCATTGGTCGAGATCCAATGACTGTTAACAGAATGTGGAATCGCTGGGTTCAGGAGGGTAATACAGAACACCGTGCTGGATCCCAACGGCCTCGTATCACTAGCAGTCGAGATGACAGGAATCTTATCCGCATGGCTGTAACGGATCGTGCAGCCACGTCTCGATCACAGACAGGAGCGCCTGCCATGGTGTACTCAACGACGGACCTGGGTGCACGAATGGCAAAACGACATTTTTCGGATGAATCCAGGTGTTTTTACAGCATCATGATGGTGCATCCGTGTTTGGCGATATCGCGTTGAACGCACATTGGAAGCGTGTATTCGCCATCGCGATACTGGCGTATCAGCCGGCGTGATGGTATGGGGTGCCATTGGTTACACGTCTCGGTCACCTCTTGTTCGCATTGACGGCACTTTGAACAGTGGACGTTACATTTCAGATGTGTTACGACCCGTTGCCCTTTTGTCACTTTGAACGATTGTCTTCAGTCACCGTTGGTCCCGTTCTTGCACGATCTATTTTCCGGCCGCAACGTCGTCGGAGATTTAATGGTCGTATTGGAAAATGCCCACTACACCGCTACCTCGGAGATGCTGTGTCCCGACTATAACACCATACTCAAACTCACCTGCCATTGTGGCACGAGTAATCGATCTAAAAACTGCGCCAGACACTTGTTCGTCTAATATAGGAAGTTGCCGCCCGCAGGTATCTGTTGAGAAGCCAGACAAACGTGTGGTTCCTGAAAAGGGGCAGCAGCCTTTTCAGTAGTTGCAGGGGCAACAGTCTGGATGATTGACTGATCTGGCCTTGCAACATTAACCAAAACGGCCTTGCTGTGCTGGTACTGCGAACGGCCGAAAGCAAGGGGAAACTACAGCCGTAATTTTTCCCGAGGACATGCAGCTTTACTGTATGATTAAATGATGATGGCATCCTCTTGGGTAAAATATTCCGGAGGTAAAATAGTCCCCCATTCGGATCTCAGGGCGGGGACTACTCAGGAGGATGTCGTTATCAGGAGAAAGAAAACTGGCGTTCTACGGATCGGAGAGTGGAATGTCAGATCCCTTAATCGGGCAGGTAGGTTAGAAAATTTAAAAAGGGAAATGGATAGGTTAAAGTTAGATATAGTGGGAATTAGTGAAGTTCGGTGGCAGGAGGAACAAGACTTCTGGTCAGGTGACTACAGGGTTATAAACACAAAATCAAATAGGGGTAATGCAGGAGTAGGTTTAATAATGAATAGGAAAATAGGAATGCGGGTAAGCTACTACAAACAGCATAGTGAACGCATTATTGTGGCCAAGATAGATACGAAGCCCACACCTACTACAGTAGTACAAGTTTATATGCCAACTAGCTCTGCAGATGATGAAGAAATTGAAGAAATGTACGATGAAATAAAAGAAATTATTTAGATAGTGAAGGGAGACGAAAATTTAATAGTAATGGGTGACTGGAATTCGAGTGTAGGAAAAGGGAGAGAAGGAAACATAGTAGGTGAATATGGATTGGGGCTAAGAAATGAAAGAGGAAGCCGCCTAGTAGAATTTTGCACAGAGCACAACTTAATCATAGCTAACACTTGGTTTAAGAATCATGAAAGAAGGTTGTATACGTGGAAGAACCCTGGAGATACTAAAAGGTATCAGATAGATTATATAATGGTAAGACAGAGATTTAGGAACCAGGTTTTAAGTTGTAAGACATTTCCAGGGGCAGATGTGGACTCTGACCACAATCTATTGGTTATGACCTGTAGATTAAAACTGAAGAAACTGCAAAAATGTGGGAAATTAAGGAGATGGGACCTGGATAAACTGAAAGAACCAGAGGTTGTACAGAGTTTCAGGGAGAGCATAAGGGAACAATTGACAGGAATAGGGGAAAGAAATACAGTAGAAGAAGAATGGGTAGCTCTGAGGGATGTAGTAGTGAAGGCAGCAGAGGATAAAGTAGGTACAAAGACGAGGGCTGCTAGAAATCCTTGGGTAACAGAAGAAATATTGAATTTAATTGATGAAAGGAGAAAATATAAAAATGCAGTAAATAAAGCAGGCAAAAAGGAATACAAACGTCTCAAAAATGAGATCGACAGTAAGTGCAAAATGGCTAAACAGGGATGGCTAGAGGACAAATGTAAGGATGTAGAGGCTTATCTCACTAGGGGTAAGATAGATACTGCCTACAGGAAAATTAAAGAGACCTTTGGAGAGAAGAGAACCAAGTGTATGAATATCAAGAGCTCAGATGGCAGCCCAGTTCTAAGCAAAGAAGGGAAGGCAGAAAGGTGGAAGGAGTATATAGAAGGTTTATACAAGGGTGATGTACTTGAGGACAATATTATGGAAATGGAAGAGGATGTAGATGAAGACGAAATGGGAGATACGATAATGCGTGAAGAGTTTGACAGAGCACTGAAAGACCTGAGTCGAAACAAGGCCCCGGGAGTAGACAACATTCCATTGGAACTACTGACGCCCTTGGGAGAGCCAGTCCTGACAAAACTCTACTATCTGGTGAGCAAGATGTATGAGACAGGCGAAATACCCTCAGACTTCAAGAAGAATATAATAATTCCAATCCCAAAGAAAGCAGGTGCTGACAGATGTGAAAATTACCGAACTATCAGTTTAATAAGCCACGGCTGCAAAATACTAACGCGAATTCTTTACAGACGAATGGAAAAACTGGTAGATGCAGACCTCGGGGAGGATCAGTTTGGATTCCGTCGAAATGTTGGAACACGTGAGGCAATACTGACCTTACGACTTATCTTAAAAGAAAGATTAAGAAAAGGCAAACCTACGTTTCTAGCATTTGTAGACTTAGAGAAAGCTTTTGACAATGTTGACTGGAATACTCTCTTTCAAATTCTAAAGGTGGCAGGGGTAAAATACAGGGAGCGAAAGGCTATTTACAATTTGTACAGAAACCAGATGGCAGTCATAAGAGTCGAGGGGCATGAAAGGGAAGCAGTGGTTGGGAAAGGAGTGAGACAGGGTTGTAGCCTCTCCCCGATGTTATTCAATCTGTATATTGAGCAAGCAGTAAAGGAAACAAAAGAAAAATTTGGAGTAGGTATTAAAATTCATGGAGACGAAGTAAAAACTTTGAGGTTCGCCGATGACATTGTAATTCTGTCAGAGACGGCAAAGGACTTGGAAGAGCAGTTGAACGGAATGGACAGTGTCTTGAAAGGAGGATATAAGATGAACATTAACAAAAGCAAAACGAGGATAATGGAATGTAGTCAAATTAAATCGGGTGATGCTGAGGGAATTAGATTAGGAAATGAGACACTTAAAGTAGTAAAGGAGTTTTGCTATTTAGGAAGTAAAATAACTGATGATGGTCGAAGTAGAGAGGATATAAAATGTAGACTGGCAATGGCAAGGAAAGCGTTTCTGAAGAAGAGAAATTTGTTGACATCGAATATAGATTTATGTATCAGGAAGTCGTTTCTGAAAGTATTTGTTTGGAGTGTAGCCATGTATGGAAGTGAAACATGGACGATAACTAGTTTGGACAAGAAGAGAATAGAAGCTTTCGAAATGTGGTGCTACAGAAGAATACTGAAGATAAGGTGGATAGATCACGTAACTAATGAGGAGGTATTGAATAGGATTGGGGAGAAGAGAAGTTTGTGGCACAACTTGACTAGAAGAAGGGATCGGTTGGTAGGACATGTTTTGAGGCATCAAGGGATCACAAATTTAGCATTGGAGGGCAGCGTGGAGGGTAAAAATCGTAGAGGGAGACCGAGAGATGAGTACACTAAGCAGATTCAGAAGGATGTAGGTTGCAGTAGAGATGAAGCAGCTTGCACAGGATAGAGTAGCATGGAGAGCTGCATCAAACCAGTCTCAGGACTGAAGACAACAACAACGCCCGCAGCGGCGTATTCTGCCTGTTTACCTATCTCTGTATTTGAATAGCAATGCCTACACCAGTTTCTTTGGCGCTTCAGTTTGATTCCAGCAGTGAAGTACGAAGGAGACGTGATACGACATGGGGGTGTTCTTCATGGTGTGGGACATGGTCCACTTATTGCACTAAGAAAACGCTAAATGCAGAAGGATGTGCATTGTGAAAAGCTTACAGCAGAGAAACAGTTCGGAGGAGGCTATTATTTGTATCAGCATGTCACTACACCCTGACCTAAAGCAGCGTCTGTGAAGCAATAGTTTATAAAATCAAATGTTCATATGTGTGTGTGAAATGTTATGGGAATTAACTGCTAAGGTCATTAGTCCCTAAGCTTACACACTACTTAACCTAAATTATTCTAAGGACAAACACAGACATCCATGCTCGAGGGAGGACTCGACCCACCAGAATAGTTTATACGAGGTGCATTCAAGTTCTAAGGCCCTCGATTTTTTTTCTCCGGACTGGAAAGAGATAGAAACATGCGCATTGTTTTAAAATGAGGCCGCGTTCATTGTCAATACGTCCCAGAGATGGCAGCACCGTACGGCAGATGGAATTTTACCGTCAGCGGCGCGAATGACAAGTTTTAAATACTTAAAATGGCGACGTTTTCCTTACTTGAACAGCGTGCTATCATTCGTTTTCTGAATTTGCGTGGTGTGAAACCAATTGAAATTCATCGACAGTTGAAGGAGACATGTGGTGATGGAGTTATGGATGTGTCGAAAGTGCGTTCGTGGGTGCGACAGTTTAATGAAGGCAGAACATCGTGTGACAACAAACCGAAACAACCTCGGGCTCGCACAAGCCGATCTGACAGCATTATCGTGAAAGTGGAGAGAATTGTTTTGGGGGATCGCCGAATGACTGTTGAACAGATCGCCTCCAGAGTTGGCATTTCTGTGGGTTCTGTGGTTCAAATGGTTCAAATGGCTCTGAGCACTATGGGACTTAACATCTTTGGTCATTAGTCCCCTAGAACCTAGAACTACTTAAACCTAACTAACCTAAGGACATCACACACATCCATGCCCGAGGCAGGATTCGAACCTGCGACCATAGCAGTCGCGCGGTTCCGGACTGAGCGCCTTAACCGCGAGAGCACCGCGGCCGGCTAGGGTTCTGTGCACACAGTCCTGCATGACGACCTGAATATGCGAAAAGTGTCAGCCAGGTGGGTCCCACGAATGCTGACGGACGACTACATAGCTACCCGTGTGGCATGTTGCACAGCAATGTTGACGCGCAACGGCAGCATGAATGGGACTTTCTTTTCGTCGGTTGTGACAATGGATGAGACGTGGATGCAATTTTTCAGTCCAGAAACAAAGCGCCAGTCAGCTCAATGGAAGCACACAGATTCACTGCCACCAAAAATATTTCGGGTAACCGCCAGTGCTGAAAAAATGATAGTGTCCATGTTCTGGGACAGCGAGGGCGTAATCCTTACCCATTGCGTTCCAAAGGGCACTACGGTAACAGGTGCATCCTACGAAAATGTTTTGAAGAACAAATTCCTTCCTGCACTGCAACATAAACGTCCGGGAAGGGCTGCGCGTGTGCTGTTTCACCAAGACAATGCACCCGCAAATCGAGCTAACGTTACGCAACAGTTTCTTCGTGATAACAACTTTGAAGTGATTCCTCATGCTCCCTACTCACCTGACCTGGCTCTTAGTGACTTTTGGCTTTTTCCAACAATGAAAGACACTCTCCGTGGCCGCACATTCACCAGCCGTGCTCCTATTGCCTGAGCGATTTTCCAGTGTTCAAAACAGACTCCTAAAGAAGCCTTCGCCGCTGCCATGGAATCATGGCGTCAGCGTTGTGAAAAATGTGTACGTCTGCAGGGCGATTACGTCGAGAAGTAACGCCAGTTTCATCGATTTCGGGTGAGTAGTTAATTAGCAAAAAATCGGAGGTCTTAGAACTTGAATGCACCTCGTAGACAATAACGTTCTTAGAATGGACTGGCCTGCCCAGAGTCCCGACTTGAGCCCTAGACCTTTGGGATGAGTCAGAAAGTCGACATCGGTTCAAACTCTAGTGTCCAACATTAGTACCTTCTCTGATTTCAGCTCTTAGGTTGCCATTCTTCCATAGACATTAAGAAGCCTTACTGAAATTGTCCCCAGCAGAGTTCAGTCCGCATTTAGGCGAAGGTTAATATGATCCATATTAATGTCCACTAATAGAGATAGTGTTTTCCCGAACAACTTCCGAAATTTTGTAGGTGTATTTCGGGTTCATCCTGCATATCGACAGGCAAGCATTTCAGTACAACAGAATACTGGGTCTTTCCGTACCATGACTTAACGAAACCTCCGTAGCTATGAGTTTAATGTTTCAGGAACTATTCCACAAGGCCGCGTGGAGTGGCCACACGGTCTTGGGCGCCATGTCACGGATTGCTCTCTTGCCGGAGGTTCGAGTCCTCCATCGGGCATGGATGTGTGTGTTGTTCTTAGCATAAGTTAGTTTTAGTTAGATTTAAGTAGAGTGTAAGTCTAGGGACCGATGACCTCGGCAGTTTGGTCCCTTAGGAATTCACACACATTTATTCCGCAACAGGAGGGTGGAGGGGGGGATTGTATTATATTTCTGCAAGTGAGTATTCAAGCTAACGACGCCGTATGTTTTGCAACTTTGCATTCCTGGCATTCTGGAGAGTGGTAGGCCAGTAACGTCACGAGCCTCTGAAAGGACCAGGGCGGGTGCAACGAACTGCGCGAAAGATTGGAACGCGAGCAGCGCAGGAGCCAGGAGCCAGGAATCCAGTTGGCGGCGTATCAATTGAAACATGGCAGACGGCTTAGCGGCGGCGGCGTGCGTGGGTGGTCCCGGCGGGCCTTTTGTCAGCCGGAAGGGGATTAGGCGCACAATGTCGCCGGCGCGCGCTGCGCCACGCTGATACCGCGCGGCGCTACCCAAACACCGGACACAGCCGCCAGCCGCCAGCCGCGAGCCGCCAGCCGCCAGCCACCGCGCCGACACGGCGCTATCGCCGACCACCGCTCCCTCCTGCTTTACATAAACGCTCTCCGGGGTGACGTCCGCAACTATTCAATGGCGTTACACAGCTGCGCTAGAATAGGTAGCCATTTCAAACGCGTCTTCTCGGTGCGTCATCGTCACTGTCACAATACAGCATGACTCAAAAAGACTTTACAACTTTGTGATGATAGAGATATTTATTGAACTAACTTACAGGATCGGTAGGTGTGTCATTTGGTAGCAAACAATCTCAATTCTTACATAAAAGTGTCAAGTGTCATTTTGGTCCCATGTGACTACCATTTGTGATGTGACAAGCATCCCACCGGTAATCAGTTTCTTCCCGCACATGCAGCTAATAGGGCGTAACTTGTGCTACGGAAGAGTAGATTCGATTTATTACATCGGATAAATTGTTTGGTAGGGGAGCAACACGCACACACACAAACAGACTTTGACGAAACCCTATAGAAAGTAATCCAGTCTGGAGAGTGAGGTAGCCATGCGATTGGCCCTTCATTGTCAATCCACAGACCTGGGAGCGATTATTGAGTAAACCTCGAATTTAAGTAAGTAAATGAGATGGTGCACCGTCTTGCTGGTAGTAAACCATCCCATCTCGGCTACTTCATCGATCTGTGAAATTAAAAATTTTTGAGTCGTATCAGGATACACAATATCAGTGACAAGATTTTTCCATGAAGAAGAAAGGGCCGTATACTTTCAGTTTTCTACGGGCACATTTGGGCTATCACGATCGCGTTCCAGGGTTGCATGTGGATTTTCTCTGTCCCATATTCTGCAGTTGTGGGTGTTCACCAAGCAGCTGATATGAAATGAAGACTCGCCGTTGAAGATTATTGTGTTCAAAAATGTCTCGTCATCCTCGATCCGACACAACATTTACGCACACAAAGCCCCACGAGCAACTTTGTCTGCATCACTAATGTGCTGGCCCGTTGTGAATCTGAATGGTTACAAGTGTAAACGTCTACGCAGTACTCGCCAAACAGTCTTTTGCGTAATGCCAGTCTCGCGTACGCACGTCGTACTCATTTTTCTGGACTGCGGGCAAAGCTCTGCCTAACCTGTATCATACCGGGCGACCTGGTAATTTATTACGTCGCATTGAACAACCCGTCTCAACAAAGTTCTTGCGCCAAGAGCACATTTTAGGCCTCCTTGGGGGTTCTTTAGTGCATTCGGTGAGAAATTTAGGTCGAACAGTTGTTGCAGAGCTGGTTTCATGAAACCAACCTAGTGGTGGAACGGGGTACTGATGCACTATGTGAATCAAACTTGAGATGACTTATCTATCGGTTCTGTAAGTTATCTCAGTTAATTCCAAAGCAGTTAAGTCCTTCTTCACTCACTCTATAAAAGAGACGCTGAAAGACACTGGACAAAAAAAGTAATATTCAGTCCTAGGATACATCACGCAAGTACCGTTTAGCCTCGCCTCCAGACTTGATAATGCCTTGAATTTGACGTCCACAAGTTTCATCCGGTATGCCTTATGTCCAATTGAAGCCACTCTTTGATGATCAGGTAGTGTACAGATACCATATTTCTACATTCGAACGGCGTTCCAAATAGTTACATTCAGTTTCTATGGGATTAGGATCGGATTACTAAGCGGTCCAGTCAGGCGCCTTGGATAGTTAATCGTTCGTCCAACCTGGAATTTATGCACTTAGCCCTATGATCACGGCTGTCGTCTTCGAAGACGGTCCACAGTCCATTCATAACGAGGATGTAGAAGAAATATCAACACCTGGACAACGAAATTGGTGAAATGAACATTCCTGGTCCACGTTTAGATTAACTTGAATGACTGGCCCTAATTCATCATATAAAAACACCCCTGAAGTATCACTGATCTACCTCTGGCTTGAACCCAACCCTCCACAGTCTGCAGGTTACGCACCACATTGGGCCGTCGATGCACTAGATTCCTGGTATCGATTCAAAAGAAGATGATCGTGATTGATCGGACCATATTAACCACCTCCACTAGACTACTGTACAGTTTATGTGTTATTTGATCCAGTCAAGAGATGCGGTTTCATTAGCCACAGTGAGCAAAGGCCTTGTGCAAATTGCCCGACTCCAGATGTCCATAGTAGATTTATTCGCTCGGAAATTGTTCAGAATCACACACATTAACCAATTTTTGTCGGGTCTTAAACCAATTGTTACCGAGAAGGCGTCACACTGCCTCCGGGTATCGTCAACATCTTTTTACGACCACTGTTTGATGGCTGCAAGGTGTACATCGTTTGTTGTGGACACGTCGGACTGTTCACGAAGACACAAAATATGGGAACTTCATTCACGATGTGGTCATGGATACGTCTGTTCTGTCACGTGCCAATATCGACCTGTTTTCTGTGCTGGCTCCATAGTACGCTGAGAGTCTGATAGATTGGCCAAGGATTTATTATTATTACATTCTGCGTCGACCTACTCGACCAGTCCGTGTAGCGCAACGCGGAGTGAACTTACTTGAAAGACTGGGAGAGGAAACAGATAGAGATCGAATGACAAACGTTGGTCTGGTACTTCAGCTTTCTGGTAGGTTTTCTCTTATTCTTCTTCAATTTAGAAAGTTTGCCATACCTTTGCGGGCAAATTCTTGATTGGTTTTCCACTTCCAGCTCCTCGCTGCCTTTCACCCCTTTCCCATTTTAAGGTATCGATGTTACAATCGATATGCAACCACTGAAACCTGAGTCGGATCCACGACCAGGAAACCTTCACTGATGCAAAACCGGATACAGCGAGTTAAGGCCAGGAACATGAAAAGAACTGGTTTTTCTATACAATCAAGAAATTGTAGTTTCGTGTCACTGCATAACAGTTAAGAGCTAGTGAGTAGTGCTACTCATTTTTGATTATAGCGGCTCACATCTACGCATATAGTGTCAAATACACGGACGTATTACCAGAGTCATGATTAATAATACAGGCTTACTCTCTTCTAACCCCGGATACTCATCTCAACTTCTCCCATGATTCTATGGCTACACCATAAATTGGACTGTTTTCATGTCAAAATGCAGCATCTGGAATACCATTTAAAAAGCATATTACTTAGCCGTAAGATCATTACGTGAAAAGAAAACTGTGTGTGAACTAAACAGAGTTGGTTTTATTTCCGTATGCAGTCCTTGAACGACGTATGACGTCACTTCATCAGTGTCTCGTGAGCACCGCAATACTTGCGAAATACGGTGGAAAAACACAGAGAATCAGTATCTGATGTTCGTAAATCAGTATCTGATAATCTTAGTAGTCTACGAAGCGGTTAATTTGGTTTCTGCGGATTCTATGGAACACCAAAGGGACGTAACGAAGCCTCGAGTCTCATATTTAGTGTATATGTCAATTATTCTAGCACAAAGCGTCTCTATAAACTACAATAATATTTATATCTCCCGTACTCCTCTTTTTAAGAGCCTTCGAATCTTTATGAAATTACATTGGTCCCTTAGGGACAAAATTGCTTCAATATTTTGACCTGTAAAGGTCTTGTAAAGGCATTGCAAGAAATAACGAAACAGAAAAATATTCAAGTGCTTCTCCAGCTATTAGTATTATATATTTTAGGCATCTAGAACAGTAATGAAATATTACAAGTGTCGATGTGAATGGTGTCTGGGATTTCCTGTGGTCTGCTAACAATTTTCTGTCCTTGTTGATTGCACTAACATAGATTGTGGTATTCAGATATTATGGATAACACGGTAGCATTTGCACAGAAGTAATCCTGACCCTTTTTTTAAGAAAACAAATCGATCCTCTCTACCGAATATTTGTTTAACTACTTTTTGGAACGTAATCTGGAAATATAGCATTCGTAGCAGCGGTGCGGGCACACGTAGTGCTCGTTAAACGTTATCTTTTCATCAGATTAAAATATATCGGAACACTCGCTAAGAAGATATTTTAAATGAAGCACGGGGGAAACAGTTACGCTGATAATTTCTAGAATTTAACGGGCTAATTAGTGTAATGAAACATAATTAAACGCAGTCTGCGCGCAAATTAACTGCATGACACCAAACGCAAAACAAACCTCTCGACGCGACCAGCCATAATCATCATACTCGTTGCTCAAACGCAAACGTATATTACTACTAACAAGCGACAAACAGAGGCCAACACACAAATGCGACAGTTCAAGTGTGCGCCGCTCACTACAATTTACAAAACAGGTCTGCGCTGTTGAAGTTTACTCGCTTTAACTATTTTTCTGGCATCATCTGTAAAACGAAACTCGGGAACATGTTACAAAAGCTTACGTGTGTAACGTAAACCGCTATATTCAAAATTACGCAGTGCATCGGAAAACCAAGTTTAACAGGAACGTTTTGTGGTGAACGTACACGGAATCAGAACAACTGTTTGACCATTCAGTTTATACTTTTTTCCACACTGACATACCTAATTTCTCCTTAAGGCGCCAAGAAACTACAACACAATTTCAACCATATTTAGTGCCACAACTTTTGTCGTTCTGGTTTGGAAGCAGCGTTTGAGAGATGAAATAAAAATCTTTCTCGTTGTAAAAATAGTACAGAATGTGCAGAAACACTGAAACATTGACTTATTTTAAAACACTGTTTGACCATGAAGCATTACAGTTATACATTATTAGTGTGTATTGCACGTGAGAACTTTATACCATTTACTTAGACATGTAACTTTTTGTGAAATATGTCCTTTAGGTACCCACAACTGCTGATGATGCAATTTGGGCGCGAGCACAACATATTCGCTATAATCATGAGAAGAGTGCCGCTTGTCATGGCCTCGATTTCGGCATGAACTTTTTTTCTCAGGTCCACAGTACTTATTGGCCTTTTACGGTATATTTTCAATGACAGGAATTCCCACAGAAAAAGGTCACAAGCCGATAAATTTAGGAACGGGGTGGACCGTTGACGTCATTAAGGTGGTAGCCCATGCAGGCAACATTCTGCGTAAGCCTATGATGGACGTTCTGGCTGTGTGAACGGTTGCACCGTCCTGTTTGAACCACAACGACTTCTAATGGATATTCTAAAGACCCGTTTTTGCACTAAGAACTATTGATACCTTACGACGTATCCATCTGACGCTAATGTGACAGTGCCACCAGCAACATCCTCAAGTACCACCCTGCACAGATAAGCTACATCACAAACAGCAACTTTTGCGCTGTGAAGTGAACATTCGTGTCTTTGAAGAGGGTTGGTCGGTACCTCGTACTTATAGTTTTGTTTGTTCATGAAGCCTGATAAAGGAAAACGGGCCTCGTCAGACATAATGAAATTGTTGAGAAAATAAGGTCAAGTATTGATAATGTTCGGAAGTTATGTACAGGCCTGTGACGTGCTTGCTGTTCTCTGAGCAATAATTGTGGCAACAGTTGGACCTTGTAGGAATGGAAACGAATATCCAGATGCAACACCAATTGCACACTTCTGTTCGAGATATTAAGAGTTTGCGAATGTCGACGAACTGACAGCTCTTAACTTCGCTGAATAGCAGCTAGACTTGTTGCAATGTTGGTGATCTCCCGAGTAGGGAGTCATTCATTGCAGATACCATTCCTTAGACCTCCTCAGTCAATCCTGTAACCGACATCTTGGACAGAACTTGATAACTACGACCAATATCGAAGTGTTGCCGTGCCAAACACAACATTTGTAGGACATTACCATTACATTTTAAAAACGTTTCCATTGCGACCACACTGTGTTTGTTTATCGACTCATACTGACTGGTTATACTTTGAACCACCTTACCTGCGTAACTTGGATCAAATCATTACAACATCAACTTTCTAGGTCGCTATGTTAAAAAATGACGCGCAGTTTAGAACAGGTTTTGCTGCACCTGGTAATTATTTACAACCCTCCTCGACTAAGTGTTATCCTTAACTTATCTATCACAGGATGATACAGAACTTGTACAGAAATCGGAGTAGGCGACGGTGCAGTCTAAGTACACGACTGTCCATTAAAATTGCTTTACCAAGAAGAAATTGGACAAATATATTATATCAGAACTGACATGTGCTTACATTTTCACGCAATTTGGGTGCATAGATCCTGAGAAATCAGTTCCCAGAACAACCACCTCTTGCCGTAATAACGGCCTCGATACGCCTGGGCATTGAGTCAAACAGAGCTTGGATGGCGTGTACAGGTACAGCTGCCCATGCAGCTTCAACACGATACCACAGTTCATCATGAGTAGTGACTGGCGTATTGTGACGAGCCAGTTGCTCGGCCACCACTGACCAGGCGTTTTCAGTTGGTGAGAGATCTGGAGAATGTGCTGGCCAGGGCAGCATTCGAACATTTTCTGTATCCAGAAAGGCCCGTACAGGACTTGCAATATGCGGTCTGGAACCGCGCTGGTCCTACGGTAGCAGGTTCGAATCCTTTGGTTAGTTAGGTTTAAGTAGTTCTATGTCTAGTGGACTGCTGACCTCAGATGTTATGTCCCATAGCGCTTAGAGTCATTTGAACCATTTCGTAGTGCAGCATCTCCACGCAGAGTGCATTGAAAAAGGCGTTAGAAGTCCCCTGCAGACATATTGAGCCCTGTTGCCTCTATAGGCGTCCATAATAGCGGAACGGTTGCCGGTACAGGTTTTTGCGCACGAACTGACTTATCGAGTATGCCCCATGAATAATCTATGGGATTTATGTCTGACGACATGGATGGCGGCCAATCGTTCGCCCAAACTGCCCAGAATATTCTTCAGACCAAGCGCCAACAGTTGTGGCCCAGTGATATGGCGCATTGTCATCCATAAAGATGAAGTTCGTTAATGGCTGCAAGTGGTCTCCAAGTAGCCCGACATAACCATTTCCAGTCACTGATCGGTTCAGTTGGACCAGAGGACCCAGTCCATTCTATTTAAACACAGTCTACACCATTATGGAGCCACCATCAGCTTGCACCGTGTCTTGTTGATAACTTAGGTCCGTGGCTTCGTGGGTCTGCACCACATTGGAAACCTATCTTCAGCTCTTACCAACCGAAATTGGGACTCCTCTGACCAGTCACGGTTTTCCAGTCGTCTAGGGTACAACCGATATGGTCACGAGCCCAGGAGAAGTGCTGCAGGCAATGTCGTGTTGTTAGAAAAGGCGCTCGCGTCGATCGTCTCTTGCCATACCCATTAATGCCACATGTCACTGTACCGTCTTCAAAGATACGTTCGTATGTCCCATATTAATTTCTGCGATTATTTCACGCAGTGTTTCTTGTCTGTTAGTACTGACAACTCTAAGCAAACTCCGCTGCTCTCGGTTATTATGTGAAGGCCGTCTGCCACTGCATTGTCTGCGATGAGAGGTAATGCCTGAATTTGGTGTTCTCGGCACCTTCTTGGCACTGCAGATCTCGGAATTTTGTATTCCCTAACGATTTCCGAAAACGAATGTCTCATACGTCTAGCTGGAGCCACCATTCCGCGTTCAAAGTCTCTTAATTCCAGGCATGCGGCCATAATCACGTCGGAAACCTTTCCACATGAATCACCTGAGTAGAAATAATAGATCCGCCAATACACTACCCTTTTATACCTCGTGTACTCGATACTTTCGCCATTTGTATAAATAAATATCGCTATCCCATGACTTTGTCACATGAATCTATAGTGTGGTGTCATATTTCTGTTGTTTGATTGTGACAGAAGTAAGAGTGTGAAGCTCGGTGCCAGCATATAGCTTACTCCTCTCGAATAGCACCAAGGCTACCGTCAAGCTTAATGCCCTATCTGACGGACAGATCACCGTCAACAGCGTCACATGTTCTCACTGCGGAGAGATTCGCAATTTAATCCGGAATGTTGGCGCAAAGCCTGACGATCAGGAAATTTATGCCACCCCTCTCCTCCACGTACCGTCCAAATACTAGCTGTGAAAACTGCGTCCACCTCAAGGAAGTGTGATACGTCTATTACTGTGTTCAATACATGTTAGTGATCTAGTGGTTGACGTTGGAGGGACTGCTCTAAACACAGAATAGGAGAAAAAGTCACTCATGAACACAGTTGCTATTCGATCACTGTGGCACTACAAAACTTTAGAAGAATTTTAGTGGCCACTTCATACGTAGGTAATAATAATAGCAATTATAACCGAAAATTCCACTTTAACACGACCTCCCAGCTGTGGCTAATCCAGTTGTCCATTCAAGTTGACTATTCTTGGTCATTTCAGGAGCATTATGCAGACTTGACTTGGCACGTTGCTACTACGGATCACCGAAGAAAGTCTGCTGTTAGTTACCGTCACCTATACGGTGTTCCAGGACAAATGGTCAATATTCAGGAATATGACATGAATGATCATTCGAAGCAAAAAATTTTAGTATCATTTGAAGCAAAAAAGTGCAGTAAACATATTCGCTAAGATGCATACCTTAAGAGCTATGAACACTTCTTCTTCGATACTGTGAAACAAGTTTCTACTGCTGCAAGCTCTTTCCTTTTCATATTGTGGGAGGACATGGTATAGTCCTAACCAAGAAAAATTGTTCGGTAAACATGGACTCTAAATTACATACCTTAAGGGCTACGAGCACTTGTTCAGTACAGTACAGTTTCACTGTAGCGACGACGAGCAGTTACTCGTAGCCCATGTTTATTTTTTCTTATTTTGGTCCTTAGTACCACCTTTCAGAATATGGAAAGGAAACAGCTTGCAGCAGAAGGAATTTGTTTCACAGTACCGAAGATGGTGACGTGTCTATAGCGCATAAGCTATTCATTTTAG
The DNA here is from genome assembly GCF_023897955.1 of Schistocerca gregaria. Lineage (NCBI taxonomy): Eukaryota > Metazoa > Arthropoda > Insecta > Orthoptera > Acrididae > Schistocerca > Schistocerca gregaria. Next base: position 405,580,353 of record NC_064923.1, read on the forward strand.
AGATCATGTTTAGTTGACTTTTTAGCTTCGAATGATCGTTGCTGTCATATCCCTGAGTACTGACCGTTTCTCCTCGGACATCCTGTACCATCTCAACAACAATGTATCTCACGTCATTATTCAGCATACGTCTTGCCCTAATCTTAAAGGAGACAACGCTCAAAACAACACGACGCTCAGAATTTCGTTCCTTCCTCGTGCGGTGTTTGAGATATTTCTCTTTAGACCTGTCAGTTTACCAACAAGCCGCTGATTGGCATGTCGAATGGCAACTGGACCACCGGAGTCACGCGGCGGAATGTAGAAAGAATACTGTGGGGTTGGATCGATTCAACACTGCGATGTAAAGTCTACTCCAAAGGCGCCCCCAGTCCAAGCTGCGAGCTGAAGAAGCTGTTGGTCAGATCGTGCTAAGACCACAACACAGCGATTTTTATGACGATAATTTGCTCACACTGGTCTGAAACTCTAATCATTTGTAAACCTTTAGCCTTTTGCGGCATCAGTTTCATGCTCTCTTAACTGTTCCGTAGCGGCCTTGCAAAAAATTTAGCACCACATTGTACAGTTGATAGAAACATTGCTTTAGGTTTGCCATAATCTGAGGTAACGCCGTTCACAGAATATTTCATTCTTCGGGATTGTCCGCTGTACAAAATATTTTAGTAAAATATTAAAATTCGGTGGTAAATTGTGTTTCACAATAGTTGTCGGTATTTATAATTTATGAATGACAAAAATGGATTTTGAGAACAAATATTGCTCACTGTCTCTTACTGTATGCACATTTAGTCTTTTGCCTTTATTTCTTTCACATACAACCATTTAACTGCAAATACCCGAAGCTTAGATCGAAGGCTGTTATGTTATTTATCCTACTTCTCTACAACTATGGTCTACAATAGTTTCAGCAGAGGTGTCAACAAACCCTTATGACTGCTATTCTCAAAAGTGTTTATGGTTATGAAATTGAATTTTGAAAATTTTGAAGCACTTTAAAATTCGTGGAAGGAATACTCTGTGATAAAATTTCTTATTGCAGGCTAAACTACTATAATATGCGCTGCTATTTAGAATACCTATTTTACAACTGTAAAATTATAACTATACCAACAGCTCATTATAAAAGCGCATTCCTGCAGAATTCCTTCACAAACTTTCAACAATTTTCTAGTAGAATGGTGGCTGCAGTGGATCAGTAGAGGCGATATATCTGTTATTCTACGTCAGGTTTTCTCGTGGAGTGGAACTGAGAGTTACTAACACCTCCCTTCTTCGCAGCGGCCGCAGAAGCCATCTGCTACAGGCGTTAAGTAGCTGTCTCCTTGCACGCTTTAGTATGCAGATCAGTCCTCCGCATTGCACACTTAATATCGATACCTATCCGGCTTTGTGATGTTCGTCTTTCTTAGCTCCAGCTATTTCGCGACCTTGTACAAAAGTAAATAAATCAATTGTGACTTACATTATCCACGCGTATGACTTAAATTCTAAAAGCTGATGCTAGGGTTCGAATGTGGCGCAGACCTGAAGAAGCCATGGACTCAAGTCGTGAATAAGGCACTGTGCAAGCTGATGGTGGTCCCATAATGGTGTGGTTTGTGTCTACGTGGAACGGACCGGGTCCTCTAGTTGAACTGAACCGGTCATTGACTGGAAGGGGTCATGTTTTGCTGCTTGGAGATCATTTGCAGCCATTTTTAGGATGACAATGCGCCATGTCACCGGGCGACAATTCTTCCCGATTGGTTTGAAAAACTTTCTGGATAGTTAGAGCGAATGACTTGGTCATCCAGATCGTCCGTCATGATTCCATCGAACATTTATGGGACATAATTAATAGGTCAGTTAGTACAGAAAATCTTGCACCGGCAACTCTTTCGCAATTATGGGCTGCTATGGAGGCAGAATGGCTCAATATTTCTGCAGGGGATTTCCAACGACTTGTTGAGTCCATGCCACGTCGAATTACTGCACTACGCCCGGCAAAATAGGTCCGACACGATGATAGGATGTATCCTCTGACTTTCGTCAATTCAGTGTACACATTTCCGTTACGGTGACCCACGCCCATCAAATACACATAAGATACAACTCTCCCACATCCGCGAGGACAGAGGGCATCGTACGCGGTGGAAGAAACCCCTTTCTGATTAGGTGGCAGGACTTACCCGTCTTACTTTTACTTTACATTTGGCAAGGGCCTTATCGACCATACGCCTGCTCTATGAGCCTCTTCCACTTCTGACTGTCCAATGCGCTGTTTGTCCAGTTGCTGTTGCTGTTCATCCTAGTTGTGTCCTCCCGAATGTTAACCCGCCATCTGATTCTGGGTCTCCCTCTTCCTCTCGTTCCATCTATTGTTCTGTGAATGCCATCCTAGGTAATCTGTTCTCTGTCATTCTTGCTATATGGCCTGCCCAATTTAACCTTCTCCTCTTGAGCACTTCGACGATGTTACGGTGTTTGAACAGCTCTCTTAATTATTCATTTCTTCTTATTCTCCATTCCATGTTATTTTTGCCGGCCGCGGTTCTAGGCGCGCAGTCCGGAACCGTGTGACTGCTACGGTCGCAGGTTCAAGTCCTGCCTCGGGCATGGATGTGTGTTATGTCCTTATGTTAGTTAGGTTTAAGTAGTTCTAAGTTCTAGGGGACTAATGACCACAGCAGTTGAGTCCCATAGTGCTCAGAGCCATTTGAACCTTTTTTTTTATTTTCGTCGTATACAGGCCCAAAAATTTTCCTTAATACTTTTCTTTCGAATATTAACAGTTTCTCCGCATCTTTCTTTCTAAATATTAATGTTTCACATCCATATAACATCACAGGCATAATAGTCGATTGATATAAGCGGATTTTTAAGTTACTGCTAAGTGATCTTTTTCTTAGAGTTTTGATGAAACTAAAAAGTGTCTTGTTTGCTGTTGATAAACGGGCATCTACTTCTATATCTGTTCTGTTGTTACTACTAAAAAGACTTCCTAGGTACTTGAAGTCAACGGTCTTGCAACTGAATCCATCTACAGTCAGAGGTGCATCTTTTCTGGGTTTATTACTTATGGGCAGGCATTCTGTCTTTTCTTCATTAACATGTAACCTTTTTTTCTCAGCAATTTTATAGTAATTTTGCATCATTCTGATTAATTCTCTTTTGGAACTACTTATTAGTGCTACATCACCTTGTAATGTTCGCATTCTGGAGCTGGATCCCTTGTGGACTGGTTTTAGAAAATTCTCTATCGATCTTCTATAGGACAAGGTTAAATAAAATAGGTGAAATGGCATCGCCTTGTCTCAGCCCAGGGTACACCTTAAAATCTTCAGTTTCTGCTACCGGTGTCTTTATGCGACATCAAGTTTCATCCATACACATTTTAACTAATCTGATTAATTTAGATGGTATTTTAAATTCCTTCATTATATTTAGGAGCGTCTGTCGGTGTATGCTATGATAGGCCTTTATAAAATGTACGAATAATATGTGGACACCTACAATGAATTCCCACGGCCTCTCAGTAGTGTGAATGAGTGACCTCAAGTGGATCTGTTTCTGCGGGAACCGAATTGGTAGTCCCCAATCAGTTCTTCTGTTACTGGTATCAGCCTGTTTAATAGGCAGCTCGATAAGATTTTGTAGGTGACATCCAGTAAGGCAATTCCTCTGTAGTTATCACAAACAAGTGGATCATTTTTCTTAAATATGGGGCATACAATTGCAGTTTTCCAATCTGCAGGAATGGTTTCTGTTTCCCAAATTTTTTTTATTAACGCCTTTATTTCTAATTCCTGTTGTGGGCCTCCATTCTTCAATAACTCAGCGTATATCTTGCCCTCACCACAAGCCTTGTTATTCTTTAATTTCTTTATTGCTTGCTGTATTTCATTTACTGATGGGGTAGTATGACCCTTCTACAATTGTCAATTTTTTTCTTTTAAAAACGAGCCGGATTCTGTCTGAAAAGGAATCATGAAACGTTGCCGCGTGACAAAAGGTTCGGTTGATTTTTTCGGACGCCTCGTATACAGCAATGATGTAAAGTATACTTAGAATGCAATGATCCGTGGTTAAAGTGTGCTGTCGCTGCGTGTGGTTCAGCACGTGGACCAGCACAGGGGGGAGCAGGAGGGGGAACGGCCAGATGGGTGTTGACAGGGAGCGCTTGTCCGTGATGGCCAATTTGCTGCGCCCCACGGCGGGCCCTCGCCGCTTTCGCGCGCCGGTGCACACGCGAGGGCGGGCGCCGACATCTGGCCCGCCGCTGCAAAACAGGGGCAGGGACACGGAACCCTGCCCGCGTAGCCGCGACGTCCTAATCCCAAGGGAGACACGAAGCGGCGGTCGGCGCGCTTATTCAACGCTTGCCGCACGCGCTCGTTTCTGACTTGTCCCTTTAGGTGTGTCACGGCGCAACAGTAAGAACCCGGGACCAGCAGAAAGGATCTGGTATAAGCAAACTTATACAGTCGCTAGCACAAAATATTGCATACGATATGAACGAGGGGTAATCAATAAGTAGTGCAACAGATTTTTTTTCCGAAAGCAGGGTCTTTTTATTCATTATTCCAATATACCATATTATTCTCCACACTTTCGTCTGCAAAGCCCTATTTTTCAACAAAATCTCCGTTCAGTGGGAGGGCCTTACGCCACCTTACTGGGAATAAATAATCTCCAAGTTAGGCACGTATTGCTTCTTGCGGAGTACTCTTTCATTGGGCCGTACAGATGGAAGTCGAGAGGTGCGAGATCCGGGTTGTATGGTGGACGAGGAAGAACAGTCCAACGAAGTTTCGTGAGCTCCTCTTGGACAGACTGGTGTGAGCTCTTGCTTTTTCAGGGAGAAGGAGAATTTGTTTTACGTTTTGTGTGTGTGTGTGTGTGTGTGTGTGTGTGTGTGTGTGTGTGTGCGTGTGTAGCGAGTGAAATGTTATGAAAGAATGTATGTCTAGCGTGTGCAATGACTGATAGTGAGACACGAGTGAACATTGTGACATTACATTATTTAATGTAACCAGTACTAAATCTAATCATTGTCTCTAACTAGAAGTCTGTAAATATATGTGTATACGAATTAGGTTATTTTAAATTGGTCTAAGCTTGTAAATACTTTGACATGTCCTATATCCTTGTAAAAAGAGGTCTACGGTGAATTAAGCTACTACTACTACCCTTCTAGACTCTGAGAAGCTCATCTGCAGAAACCAGCACGGTTTTAGGAAACAGCAGTCGTGCGAGACACAGCTGGCCCTCTTTGTGCTTGATCTACAACAGGCTCTAGATACCAGCTCCAGGGTTGATGCCATATTTCTCGACTTTCGAAAGGCGTTCGACTCAGTTCTGCACTGTCGCTTGCTCCAAAAAGTGCGCGCTTACGGCCTATCCGATGACATATGCGGTTGGATAGAAAGTTTTCTAACAGACAGAGAGCAGTATGTCGCCCTGAATGGGGTGACTTCAACAGCAACAAGCGTAAATTCAAGTGTGCCCCAGGGCAGCGTAATACGTCCGCTACTTTTTATGGTTCAAAAGGCTCTGAGTACTATGTCTCTTAACTTCTGAGGTCCTCAGTCCCCTAGAACTTAGAAATACTTAAACGTAACTAACCTAAGGACATCACACACATCCATGCCCGAGGCGGTCGTGGGGTTCCGGACTGTAGCGCCTAGAACCGCTCGGCCACCGCGGCCGGCTCGCTACTTTTTACGATTTACATAAACGATCTGGTTGATGCTATTGACAGCGGCATTAGACTGTTTGCCGATGATCCTGTAATATACAGAAACGTAATATCACCGAAAGTTGTGAACAAATGAATGAGAATTAGCAGAAAATAAATGTGTGGCGTAATGACTGGCAGTTAGCTCTCAATATTAGTAAGTGTAATCTACTGAACAAGGCGAATATCCTCATTAATGCACGAGTACAAAATAAATTCCCAGTCTTTGGAAGCGGTAACATCCGTCAAGTATCTGGGTGTGACTATTCGATATGATCTCAAATGGAACGATCAGATTACACAAGTAACTGGTAAGGTTGACTCTAGATTGCGGTTTATTGGTAGACTCCTGAAGCTATACAGTCCTTCAACAAAGGAAATTGCTTACAATACCTTAGTTCGTCCAGTATTGTTCGTCTGTATGGGACTCTTGTCAGTTGGGACTCATTCAAAAGCTTGAGGAGGTCCAAAGAAGAGCAGCAAGATTCGTGACTGGTACATTCACCCATCGGGAGAGCGTAACATATCTCATAGAACGTTTGAAGTAATATGAAGTTTCAGATAGACGGCGCGCTAAACGAAGGGGCTGCTCACTAAATTCCGAGATCCGATCTTCGCCGAGGATGTAGAGCATTTTATTGTTACCACTAACTTCTAAATAGCGCAATGATCACCACTCAAAGATAAGGGAAATTAGAGCTCGTACTGAGGCGTTCAGACAGTCGTTTTTCCCTCGTGAGATCCGCGAGTGGAACAAAAGGGGGGAAATATGACTTTGGCGCGAATTGTGCCCTCCGCCACACACCGCTTGGTGGCTAGCGGAGTCTATATGTAGATGTAGATACTACTATCTCGCTGTTCGGTCCTCTCCCCCAAATCAACCAACTACAACGATTTGCTAATAATATATCTATTCTAACAAAAATATTTCTTGTGAAAATAGGTTATTTTTTAAGAAATTTGTTTAATTATTGACTTTTGAAATGTCACTAAAACACTAAGTGTGGTCGCGTGACTTTGCTATGACATTACCAGTCAGTAAGCTACCTGTCAGGCGGTATGTATGTTAAGACAGCTTGTACTCTTCCTAATGTATCTCGTTAACGAATAGTTACTTGCACAACTTTGTCCTCAGCTTCAAGAGCTCCCATAAATGCGTCGGGAGAGTCTGTGGATGTAGCCGCACTGCGGGACAACACGTCTCCTGGTGAACAAAAACCCATAACGAATTCCACACCGCCTCCTACCGGTAATACGAGGAATTTATAAACCAAAAATATCGTGACGGAAAAATAGAAGAAAGTACCAGCCCATGAGTGGCACAAGTATTTTTTGCACCAAAGAAGAGCTCAAATTTCAGCAGGGCTTATAGATTCTGTTTTGACTGTGGACGTTTGAATCAGTGTACGATTACAGATGAGTATCCAGTGTCAAAAACAAATCATAAAACATTTGAATAATCTATGACAATGCCGTTACTTTACGACTGCGGATTTGTGAAGTGGGCACCTTCAGTTGGAGTTAGTGCCGGATTACACACCCTTCCTCCTCTCCAACTTTTATTGCTGCTGTGGATTATACATGTCGCTCACATGTTTGTTTTTTCTAAGACATTGAACACTTTTGCCACCTTTTCTGCTACTGCAGTTCCTTAGTGCCATAGGTCTGTTGGTTTTCTCTCAGGGACTTACTAGGCATACATAAAACATTTAACTTACGATCATTACTTTGGTACGTTATATTTGTTTAGGCAACAATTACATTCATGTTTCTTATGTTTTACTTATCCAGAATTTAATGTTCTTTTTTCGTTTACGTTTCTTATATCATAAAGCAAGTTGCTCAGTAGTTAATTATCGTGATTATCCCTGCGTCTGCTCATCTGTTTGAATACCATTAAAGCTCCTGGTTTTACGTGTGGGAAAAATCGGGTTTCTATGGAAGTTGAGTCACTTAGAACTACCAAAATTCCTTTAACGACTCTTTTAAGTCTAAAATTGCGTTAACCCTACCTCCAAAAGTTTTTATTTCAGTTAACCATTCCTTTTAAGTCTTAGCGATTTTGCCAGCCGGAGTGCCTCGCTTTTGCCCGAGGGCCACGGAATTTGTCGCGAGAGAACGCAGGGTTCTAGAAGTCAATGCCGACTCAATACGCATCAGCTGTCTACTGAAAAATTCAGGCGAATAACCCCATATAAAAATTTCTGTTTACTGTGCCACAACGTTAACACAATGACTTATTTATTTTACATATTTCTGGTACGTAAAAAATATCCTTGCAGCTTATCTCGGCTCTTTATTAGAGTCGAATTGTGAATATAGAATTTTGTTTTTGAGCCTCAGATCAACCAATTTATATCATAACAGATTTCGACTTATTACCAATTCATCGTCAAATGACATGGTTAAAAGCACAGAAACCATAGCATACTAAAATGCTAGGAAACTAAATTACGAGGTTCATTCAAGTTATAAAACCTCAGATTTTTTTGTCACAAAATAATCACACGAAAACTATGAAACTTGTATCATTTCTCGACGTAACCTCCCTGCAGCGGTACATGTTTTTCACAATATGGTCGCCGTGAGTCCACTGTCACTGCAAACGCTTCGTTAGGAGTCTGGTTTGACCACTGTAAAATCGCATCCAGGTCTCATTCATTGTCACAATCGAAAAAAGAAAGATCCATTCCCGCCGTCATCACGAGTCGATATTGTTTAGTAATATGCCAGGCGTGCAGCCTTGTGGTCGTCTTGTCACGATTCGTGGCACCCACGGAACCGACGACTGTTAGCAACATCATAGTGAGATGTGGCCGTCACGGGCACGAAAACACCCTTGTACTCATAGTCATGTGCAAGCAAGCAGCTTTAGAATGTCAATTTGCCTGAAACGCATGCTTTGTCACTTCCTCAAAAAATGGTTCAAATGGCTCTGAGCACTATGGGACTTAACATCTATGGTAATCAGTCCCCTAGAACTTAGAACTACTTAAATCTAACTAACCTAAGGACATCACACAACACCCAGTCATCACGAGGCAGAGAAAATCCCTGACCCCGCCGGGAATCGAACCCGGTCACTTCCTCAAAATTGATAGTTGGTGGCGTCTTCACATTGCATCCCAAACATGCTCTATGAGTGAGAAAACGGGGGACATGGTAGGCCAGTCAGAGACCTATACGTTTCTCAAGGCATCCCTGGTGTGAACTACAGTGTGTGGTCTTTCACTATCGTGCCGGAGCTGCTGGAATATGCCATTTGGCACGCTGATCGTCAAGAATAAGAGAGTAGAATCTCCCATTCTTGCCTCACACTGGCGAGCATTCAGGCCCTCTCTAACAATTACCGAAGCAGCCCTGTTGTCTTGTAGCTCCACACACCGTGATAGAGTTGAACAGCTATGGGACTCGAGAGTTGCTGCTTCCTGTGACCTTTCTCCGGGTCGTCAATGGACACGTTGGTATCGATTCGACCGCCACAAACAGAGGCATGAATTGTCGCTGAACGCGACAGAATGTCACTCAGTATCACAGTTGACTGGCTATAGACCATAAAAGCCTCAGTCGTCTGGGGGCGGTGTCAGCGGCAAACGGCGCATGGCAAGTCTATATCTCAACCCAGCTTGCAGTAATCCGTTCGCGACGTTTGAGATGACACTTTGCATGTAACCTCTGCCTGTACTACAGATGTTGTCATTCGTCTGTTCGTCGGAGCCAGTCGAACAATCCTACGATCTTCCTGTGGTATAGTCCCCCGAAGGTCAATGCCTGATGTCCTATCCACATTATCGTCCTTTGTCCATCTCGTCACCACTCATCCTGCTGTAATTTTACGACAGCCAACTATGTATGCGATCTATCAGTATGTGTCTCAACCCAACGAGTCCGACAGATGGTGATAAGCTTTGGGCACGCTCCGTTGCGATCTCCACTTGAAAAGTTGCTCAAACTGTTCGTTAAATATTGAGTCTTTGGATGTTAAGTGGAATACCTTCTTTAATGCTTGGTTTAATACCCCCCACACACTTTTTGAGCAATACAATGTTCAGGCACAAAATTTGCAGCCATAAAATATGTCTTGCGTGTAATTCACGATGATAATAATGACTGTAATGTGATTAAATATGCAGCGTGTCACATTACCAAAGTTAGTTACACGTAACAGAAACTTATAATCGCGATTGTTTTAGTATGGATGTTACACGTTAACAAGAAACAGTAAGTCAAGATTGCTGACGAAGGCCCGACGATACGGTTTATGTTCCCAGATATATGAGTGACTCGAAGACTGTTTAACTAATAGATCCTAGTACGTGATCCTCGACAGCGAGTGTTCATCAGACACAAGGGTATTTTCAGGTGTGTTCCAGGGAAGTGTGATAGGACGGCTTTTATTCTGAATATTTATAAATAAAGGGACGGATAGGGTGAGCAGCAATTTGCTGTTATTTGCTGATGACACTGTGATGCACGGGATGGTGTCGTCATGGGGTGATGCTAGGAATATACACGATGAAAACATGACAAAATTACTTACTGGTGTTACGAATGGCAGGTTGCTATAAATGTAGAAAAATGTAAGTTAATGCGGATGAGTACGGAAAGAAGCCCTGCAACGTTCGAATATGGCACTAAAGTGTTGCAATTTGACAGTCACTTCGGTTAAATATCTAGGCGTAACGTTGCAAAGCGACATGAAATGGAATGACTACGTCAGGCTGGTAGTGGGGAAAACGAGTGCTCGAATTCGTTTCTTTGGAAGATTTTTGGGAAAGTATAGCTTATGCATAAAGGAAGACGTGTACAATGGTAGCGCTACACTTTCTTGAGTAATGTTAGAGTGTATCGGATCCCCACGAGATCGGATTATAGGAAGACATTGGAGGAATTCAGAGGCAGGCTCATAAATTTCTTACTGACAGGTTAGGTCAGCACGCAAGTATTACAAATGCATAGCACTGTGCTGTCTGTAATAATGTTATTTTATTTTGTTACCGGTTTCGGTTCTGAACCATCATCAACGGTAGTTGTACAACATACAGAAGTGGACAATGTAACAATGCCAGACGAAATAAGTAAAACAGAAAAGTGCAGAATAGATCAAAATACTCCCGGAAATAATGACATATGCATCACAAGTCATGTTTAAAATAAGTCATCACCGGAAACCATACTTGACAAGACAATAAAAAATCGAAAATTGGAGCAAGATAAAAATATGATGGCACGTTGACACAAAGACAATAAGCGATGTACAGCAATACGAGTCAAAGGAATTCAATGACAAAAGGTGACAGTCTTTATCTTGTTTCGTTTGGCATTGTCACATTGACCAATTTTGTTTGTTGTACACCTGCCGTTGAAGATTTTTCAAAACCGAAACTGCTAGCAAAATAGAATAACACTGTTACAGACAAAACAGTTATATGCATTTTTCCAAATTTGTACATTCTGTTGACCATCGCCTATGCAAGATATCACGGAGATGCTTGTAAACTCAAATGGGAATAGTGAATACTATATTGAGTGCCTGTGCTAAGAAAAGATGCAGTATTCCTTCGGACATGCATGCAAGTTCGAAGGCTCACTGCATCGCTCTTCGTAACAACACAGGCACTCAATATCGTATTTTTTCGCTTATACCAGGCAGTGTCTTTTAATTAAAATGTTCTGCCCTGTTCGGGAGTTAAATAACGTGCCTACAAGTACAGATTGCGTCTGGCCGTGTGTCGTGCTCGGATTGCCAAGTAAATAGGGAAACCCGCGGTAGAATCACGGTCTGCTATAAATTTTCATTGTCGTCCTTCGCTTATACAGCTGATGGTTGCACATATTCGCAACTGCGAATAAATTGCATGTATGAAATGGGAATCCCTGGTGGGAAGGCGACGTTTTTTTTTTTTTTCAGAAAATTTGATAAACTTGCTGTATAAGGTGACAGCAGAACGATTCTATTGTCACTAAAATACGTTTCGCGTAAGGCTAAATGGTTCAAATGGCTCTGAGCACTATGGGACTTAACTGCTGAGGTCATCAGTCCCCTAGAACTTAGAACTACTTAAACCTAACTAACCTAAGGATATCATACACACCCAAGCCCGAGGCAACATTCGAACCTGCGACCGTAGCGGTGGCGCGGTTCCAGACTGTAGCGCCTAGAACCGCTCGGCCACTCTGGCCGGCGTTTCGCGTAAGGACCATGAAGATAAGACGCGAGAAATTAGGACACCTACGGACACTTCTAGACATTCGTTTCCCCCTCTCTCTATTTTGGTACAGGAGAGTCTCCTCTATGCACCGAACGTTGGTTTGCGAAGTACGTATGTAGACGCGGATGCAGAAGTTCCGTTTTCGCGGCACTGCCTGAACGGCGCATCCTGCCAGCAATATCTGTAGAGCCACCTGATAGCAGCCCAGGAAGAACGGCTCAGAGGCAGCCCCTCCCTCTCCCCCCACCCCACCCAACCCCTTTCCCTGCTTAGGCTAAGCCGCGCTAAGCCAGCGCGCCTCGCCGCGGTGTTTAAAACCAAAAGGTAAACAGCCCGCTCCGTTTGTATAACACTGATAATGGACCCCACTCACTCGCCCAACTGATATACTTCACTTGCCCGCCACCACCGAGTAATTTCCTTAAGACGGCAAGGAGACAGCTCTTTTTTTATGGCCGCTTGCCGTACTTAGTGGCTAAAAGAGACAAGGACAGTTTCCGGTGTCCGTTGTTTACGGCAAAGGGGAGAGGCTGGTTGCATCGCACAGCAGGCGCAAGGAGCTCCCAGCCGTCTACTCTAACGTTTCCAACCTCCCTTACCGCCAGCAGTGCGGTGTGTAATTACGCAGCTAAATGTAATCGAACATGTTATTTAACCTAGCAGGTCATTCCAATGATTTACAGAGCCTTAACTAAGTACCCAAATTTTACATATATAACGAAGTAGAAAGTACGAGGTGTGACTATGAACTAACGGGACTGATGATGTCATAGAGTAAGTACGCATGCGCCAAATATGGACGACCAACAGCTGTGTAGCATGAAGCAATCTCAGTCGAATCCGACGATCTGATGTCTGTAGACGAATCAGTGTGGCTATGGCCTTTGTGTAACAGCTTTTATTTTGTTTTTCTGGTAAAATGATAAGTGTAGTAATAAAGCAATGAACTGTCTTGAAGTTTAAAGTGAAACTTGGAGAAACTGCTGCTGAAACCTATCTGTTGCTAAGAGAAGTGTATGACGTAGATTGTTTATTATGTACGCGGGTTTTTGACCGGTACAAGCATTTCCAAGATGTTCGAGAAGATCACTCACACCATCAAAATAGAAAAAAATATCTAAAAGTAGGTAATCTGATTCGATCTGGTAGGCGGTTGAGTATTCGATCGATTGATGAAACTGTAGGAATTAACAAATAGTTAGTAAAGCAAATATTACACAACCAGTTTAACACGAGAAAAGTGTGTGCGAAACTGGTGCCGAAAATTCGCACTATCGAGCAAAAAGAGGCTCATGAAAATGTGAATACTGTCACTGCGTATCACTGAAAATGACCTTAATTTCTTGGAGAGAGTTATAACATGTAACGAATCTTGGTTTTTCACTTTTGAGCCAGAATCTATGCGCCCAATTTTTACCAAGAATGAGAGTGAGAAAAATTAGATGCAAAACCATGATTTTTTTGTCGATATTCATGGAATGGTGCATGCACCTTAACTGGGTAATTGAAGGTCAAACTATTTGTCAACATTACTAACTTGAGGTTCTACTCAACTCCGTGAGAAAAAAATGAAAAATTGAGACGAATTATAGAACAAGTCATTGGTTCTACATCAAGACAACGTACTGGTTCATACAGCATGGTCTGTTAAGAAGTTTCTAGCGAAGTACAACATCCAAGTATTAGACCACCCACATAATTCGCCTGACCATGTGCCTTTTATCTAGTCCCCAAGATCAAATTTGCATATCTGCATTAAAAGGAACAATATTTCAGTCCGCTGAATCAATGAAACAAAAATCGTCACGCATCGTCAAGGAGATCACAGTGGAAGACTTACAGTACTGTTCCCATCAATGGAAAATTCGAGTGGAGAGTTGTAGAGGTAGAGGAGGGGAGTGTTTTGAGAAAACGTTTAAATGTGTGTGAATTCTTTAGGAACCAAACTGCTGAGGTCATCGGTCACTAGACTTACACAATACATAAACTAACTTATTCTAAGAACAACACACACACACTCATGCCCGAGAGAGGACTCGAACCGCAATCCGTGACATGGCACCTGAAACCACGCGGCCACTCCTCGTAGCAAGAGTATATTGAGGGTGACATTACTTATATATATATATATATATATATATATATATATATATATATATATATTTGAAACAAAATTTTCTCAGCAAAAGTACCGTTATTTTACAGTCACGCCTCGTAGATGGTCGTGTGGAATCTTCGAAACCAACTCCCGTACGGATAGCACACCACAGAATACGTTTGAACATCGTGTGTTTAGTAGATTTAATAAGAAGTTCAGATTCATCATACTCTGTCCTGTTAGTGAATTTATGTATCGGCAACATGGCTCGTTGTAGTGATCTCACGGTACTCAAATCTGTTATCTGCCTGTGTGGAAACAATTCCTACAATATGAAATCTGTGCAAAAATAAACCAGGCAAATAGCGATTTGGAATAGACGATAGGAACGCAGGGACTGCGACCGACGAATAGCAAACGGAAACTTGAAAACAGCCGCGGGGTCCTTCCTCGGGCATGAGTGTGTGTGTTGTCCTTAGCATAAGTAGTGTGTAAGACTAGCGACCAATGATCTCAGCAGTTTGGTCCCATAGGATCTTATCACAAAATAAAAAATAAATATCCAAGCTATTCCTATCGTCGATTCCCTTTTGCTATCTATATCCTATCAGTTCCGTTTTTAATTTCTTCCTCCATCTCTTCAAGATAATTCTTGCTATAATATATAGCTGTTTGCTTCACCTTCGCTTTCTGCTTACACTTGCAACGAACTCTCCGACCCAGTCAGTACAATAGCATAGTGTTTTAGACATTACTTCTATTTTTGAAACAAGCAAATGATTAAGGTTCAGACTAAAACAATGACATTAGCATTATCAAAACCATGACAGTCTGGCTAAACATGATGGAATAGTAAACATCCAAGATTTAAAAGTTGAGTACAGCCTGTGTAGAGGTACGTGATTACCACTAGACTAAGTCGTAGAGTCAGAAATACTTTAGACTCACTAAAGGCTGACAGCTCATTGCTGGGTGACAGATCATGGCTCATGCCTCGCAGCCTCTCGTCTGACTCATTCGCGACTCCGCGTGTAAAATTTCCTTCTGTGTGAGTTGCGTTTATTGACGCGAAAAGAAAAATTGTTGACATCTTGCTGTGAGAAAAATAATTTAATAATTTTGAATATCAGATACGCCCACAACTTGAGTATGATTTTCAAAAAAATGGTTCAAATGGCTCTGAGCACTATGGGACACAACTGCTGTGGTCATTAGTCCCATAGAACTTAGAACTACTTAAACCTAACTAACCTAAGGACATCACACACATCCATCCCCGAGGCAGGATTCGAACCTGCGACCGTAGCAGTCGCGCGGTTCCGGACTGCGCGTCAAGAACTGCGAGACCACCGCGGCCGGCTATGATTTTCGATGGAATCATTAGCCGCAGCACGCAAATGAGATTTACATTAGCGAGAGAGGTACAATGGATTATTTCCTAGTGCCAAATTGGTTATTTTACCAATCTAGAAAAAAAAATACCTGTCTCGCTTTAGATCAGTATGTAGGAGGCAAAGGTTTCTCTGATAAACTGACATGGAGCAAACTGTTATTTCTTTTATGTTTAGACCTTGAAATTGGGAGGTTAAACTCTGCAGGCTCTTGAAAAGAAAGAGAGTTAAACTCTTAATTATTACGTAGCGCGCAAGCGGCCATTTTGACAAAGGGAGCGCAACTTCGCGGTAATTATCAATTGATGGTTTCAGATCTTAATACAAACACTCATAATAACAAACAATATATACAAATCTAAAGAAGATTATCTAATTTTTCTTTCCTTATTTCTTCTTAGATCTAAGTGTGTGCTTTTTGTTATCCTCCTACTAGGTTCATCGTATCCACTGATCCCGATGTGTCAGTCACGTTTGTTGTTAATGTTCATTTCATTGTGTCTTTTACTTACCTTTATGGCAACTCTCATTCCCTTCCGCGGCTTTCTGCATAGATCATATCTATTACTTAAAATCAATATGTGATGACGCTGAGCTCTTGTCGGTCTGCTACATATACTCGTATTTATGTCTCGTCATTTCTTTGTTTGCTTCTGTCAGAGCGCCGGTGTATACAAAAAATGTATAAACGTTTTGAGTCCTGCCTCTTACTACAAAACAAAGTTCACTGCTGGTTCTTCTCAAATGTTTTGTACTTCTACTCTTCTTTAGGTTAGAAGTGCTTTTTCCCTCCGGTTCAAAAATTTAGACCTGGGCACCGATACATTTCTCTTAAAAGTAAAGGTAAAAGTAAACTACTGTTCTTAATAGTATTCGTACTTTTCAATATGTTCCGAACAAACGAACAAAATCTACTTGTATCCATTCCTCTATTCAATTCCTTTCACGACGTCAGTTTTTTGTCCCGTCCTTTGTCCATTCAAGCACATGAGCCTGTAATAAAATGCTTGGTGAGGCCCATGCCCACGGACATCGAGTTTCTCCATTACTTAACCTAATACACAGGTATCAACGTAGTACCTTACCTGACAGTTACATTTCCTCGCTTCTCATCTTCTAGTCACAAATGTATTCTAGCACAGTTTCCTTTTTGTAACCCAGGATCATTTGCCACATAAGTGTAATAGTTTTTTGTTTTACTTAAGTACTGTGTAAAAGAGAGATAATTGTGATTTTGTTCTTTAAAATCGTGCTCCGATCCATACCCTTAATTTCTTCTTACTATTCTTTGGTCTTGGTATTACCTACACAAGCATTGTCTCTGCTGTTGATTTTCTTTACGGTTTCCTACTGGAAGTATTTCAGTGGTTTGAAGATATGGGCGTCAAAGAGGGCATCGAAGAGCATAATGTGACCATTTCTAGTTAAACGTATTCATAGCCACCGAATCTGTATTATCAGTGACCTCGATTATGTTCAAGCCTGGATTTGGATTTCCCCATTGCGGTTCCTCATGCAGATTTGGGGTGGATTCTATTGCTGGTAAGCATTTTTCCCTTGATTAAACTGTGGCTGGTTTCCAGGTTATACGCGGTGCATTCAAGTTCTAAGGCCTCCGATTTTTTTTCTAATTAACTACTCACCCGAAATCGATGAAACTGGCGTTACTTCTCGACGTAATCGCCCTGCAGACGTACACATTTTTCACAACGCTGACGCCATGATTCCATGGCAACGGCGAAGGCTTCTTTAGGAGTCTGTTTTGACCACTGGAAAATCGCTCGGGCAATAGCAGCACGGCTGGTGAATGTGCGGCCACGGAGAGTGTCTTTCATTGTTGGAAAAAGCCAAAAGTCACTAGGAGCCAGGTCAGGTGAGTAGGGAGCATGAGGAATCACTTCAAAGTTGTTATCACGAAGAAACTGTTGCGTAACGTTAGCTCGATGTGCGGGTGCGTTGTCTTGGTGAAACAGCACACGCGCAGCCCTTTCCGGACGTTTTGGTTGCAGTGCAGGAAGGAATTTGTTCTTCAAAACATTTTCGTAGGATGTGCCTGTTACCGTAGTGCCCTTTGGAACGCAATGGGTAAGAATTACGCCCTCGCTGTCCCAGAACATGGACATCAGCATTTTTTCAGTACTGGCGGTTACCCGAAATATTTTTGGTGGCGGTGAATCTGTGAGCTTCCATTGAGCTGACTGGCGCTTTGTTTCTGGATTGAAAACTGGCATCCACGTCTCATCCATTGTCACAACCGACGAAAAGAAAGTCCCATTCATGCTGCCGTTGCGCTTCAACATTGCTTGGCAACATGCCACACGGGCAGCCATGTGGACGTCCGTCAGCATTCGTGGCACCCACCTGGATGACACTTTTCGCATTTTCAGGTCGTCATGCAGGATTGTGTGCACAGAACCCACAGAAATGCCAACTCTGGAGGCGATCTCTGTTCAACAGTCATTCGGCGATCCCCCAAAACAATTATCTCCACTTTCTCGATCATGTCGTCAGACCGGCTTGTGCGAGTCCGGGGTTGTTTCGGTTTGTTGTCACACGATGTTCTGCCTTCATTCAACTGTCGAACCCACGAACGCACCTTCGACACATCCATAACTCCATCACCACATGTCTCCTTCAACTGTCGATGAATTTCAATTGGTTTCACACCACGCAAATCCAGAAAACGAATGATTGCACGCTGTTCAAGTAAGGAAAACGTCGCCATTTTAAGTATTTAAAACAGTTCTCATTCGCGCCGCTGGCGGTAAAATTCCATCTGCCGTACAGTGCTGCCATCTCTGGGACGTATTGACAATGAACGCGGCCTCATTTTAAAACAATGCGCATGTTTCTATCTCTTTCCAGTCCGGAGAAAGAAAATCGGAGGCCTTAGAACTTGAATGCACCTCGTATAAACTATTCTGGAGGTTCGAGTCCTCCCTCGAGCATGGATGTCTGTGTTTGTCCTTAGAATAATTTAGGTTAAGTAGTGTGTAAGCTTAGGGACTAATGACCTTAGCAGTTAATTCCCATAACATTTCACACACACATATGAACATTTGATTTTATAAACTATTGCTTCACAGACGCTGCTTTAGGTCAGGGTGTAGTGACATGCTGATACAAATAATAGCCTCCTCCGAACTGTTTCTCTGCTGTAAGCTTTTCACAATGCACATCCTTCTGCATTTAGCGTTTTCTTAGTGCAATAAGTGGACCATGTCCCACACCATGAAGAACACCCCCATGTCGTATCACGTCTCCTTCGTACTTCACTGCTGGAATCAAACTGAAGCGCCAAAGAAACTGGTGTAGGCATAGCTATTCAAATACAGAGATAGGTAAACAGGCAGAATACGCCGCTGCGGGCGGCAACTCCTATATTAGACGAACAAGTGTCTGGCGCAGTTTTTAGATCGATTACTCGTGCTACAATGGCAGGTGAGTTTGAATATGGTGTTATAGTCGGGACACAGCATCTCCGAGGTAGCGGTGAGAGGTACAAATTGACACACATGCTTGGAATGACAAGGGGTTTTCTTAGAACAAAAAAAAAAAAAAAAAAAAAAAAAAAAAAAAAAAAAAAAAAAAAAAAAAAAAAAACATACGTTCAAAAAATGTCCGATGGATCGCGCTTCATCTGAGCAGAATAGCAATAATTAGCATGACAAAGTAAGACAAAGCAAAGATGATGTTATTTACAGGATGTCCACCATCATTCGTCAACAATAGCTGCAGCCGAGGAATAATGTGAACAGCACTGTAAAGCATGTCCGGAGTTATGGTGAGGCATTGGCGTCGGATGTTGTCTTTGAGCATCCCTGGAGATGGTCGATCACGTAACCCCAAAGCCAATTATCGCGCGGACTGACGTCTGGGTTCCTGGGAGGCCAAGCATGACGAAAGTGGTGGCTGAGCACACGATCACCACCAAACGACGCGTGCAAAAGATCTTTCACGTGTCTAGCAATATGGGGTGGAGCGCCGTCCTGCATAAAAATCGTACATTCCAGCAGGTGTTTATCAGCCAGGCTGGGGATGATGCGATTCGGTAACATGTCGACGTACCTCTCACCCGTCACGGTAGCAGTTTTGCTGTCCAGCGCCATCTGCCGGACATTTTGTGAACTTTGTTGTTTTTTTTTTGTTCTAATAAAACCCCATGTCATTCCAAGCATGTGTGTCAATTTTTACCTCTCTATCTACATTGTTCCGTGCTTTAATAAGTTTTCAAATTTATACTGCCTTTTTGATCACCCTGTACATAAACGATCTAACGCTTAGCAGCAATCAGCGGCTGTTTGCTGATGACGCTAGTATACAAGAAAACATTATGATTGAGGGGCTGTAGGAGAATACAGAGTGACATGGATAAAATTCCTACTTGGTGTAATGAATGGCAGCTTCTTAAAATGTAGAAAAATTTAGATTAGCTCATTTGAGTTAGTGCAGATGAGTAGGGGAAAAAATCCTGTAACGTTCGAATACAGTGTTAGTGATATGATGCTTGGCCATCGCTGTTTGCGACCTTCACCAGGTCGGAGTAAAGGAAGAAATCGAAGCGACTAGCGGAAAAATGCTGCTATTCGAACATTAAAAAGGTTAATATGTTCCTTTTTAAAGGAATCTGACTGAAAAATAGCGCACCAACTGCCCTGTTCTATTGCTCTCAGCACTTTTAAAAATTTCTCTCAAAATTTTGGCATACGGACATATTCGTGTGATTAATACACAACAATAATACCAACAATATCCTATAACTACACTCGCTCACACCAAAGAGTTCATCGCCATAAGTCCTTCAAACTCATCCACTCCTAACTGCCCACTCACACACACTCAACCAGCCCAACATTTTGTCATTATCTCTTTGTGTCTCTCTAACTATCACTGCCACCTGCCTCACAGCCACAGCTCCCTTCGTTGTGTCCTGTTGTTATTATCGCCCCTCACTGTTTCTGCCACACTCTTGCTCTCGCTTATTCCTATTACTTTCTATCACTTTTCACTGTCACCATCTCTTTCTTGCTCATCATTACTGTCGTAGAGTCTGTCTCTCATTGTCAACCAATTCCACTTTCTCCTTCTCTTTATTCCTCTCCCACTGCCGCTGTCTCCACACTTTTCCTAGCACTGTTCTGTCACTGTCAGCTCCGTTCCACAGGCACAGTGTTCCTCTCTTTCTCCCACACTGCCACTACCTCCTTCACTCTTTTTACGCCACAACCACTGTCTGCTATCTTCCAGTATTTATTACTTTTCCGGTTGTTTCCCACTGCCTCCGTCTCCTTCCCTTTCAGAATTCAGAAGCACGAATATGGTCGCAAACCAAAAATTTTTGAGAAAATTCTTGTTGGTCTTGAGAAAGATAGAATGAAGCAGCTAGTACCCCACTTCTCAGTCAAAGTCTTTTAAACAGGAGGAATTAGGCTTTCTTAAGCTCTAATAGGAGCATTTTTCCGCTAGTTCCCTTCTTTCCTCTGCTACAGCAGTGACAACTCACGTGGAAAGAACGTTATTGAACGGTAAACTTTTGATCATTCGCTAATGTGAAGTTGAAAAGAAGCAAAACAATTTTGCACATTATACGGGATTTTATGTGTACAAAAATTTAGCATGTACTACAACGTGGTGTTCCCATAACAACGTGGTGTTCCCATAACCTTTCTGATACATATGATAGCTACGTCACTTTATGATTACGTTTTCGTCTCACACTAGACTTTTTGTGCGTATTTTACGGCCACAGCTAGAGTAACTTTGAATTTTCAAGTTCTTTCAAAATCGATATCTTAGGAATACATTGTAAAAAATTCAACTATTTGCTGTCCTAGCCGTCTTGGAACTCGCTGCTCGATTTTGGTACCCAAAAGCTATTTTATCGAGTTTTGTCAGTAAATTCTCATGAAGTAAATGGTGCCTCCATAAGCCTCTTAGGGCACACCATAGACCACAAATAATGCAAAAAGAACGAACCACTTTGGAGGAGGTGTGTCATATTCAAATTTTGACTCTGTAATGTAAGAGAGTAAAGTAAGGCGATCCATCTACTGGGTATAAAAATGGTGCCTAGCCCAACGGTTATCCAGAACACTTGAGCCCACCTTTCTATCACCAATAGAACGCGAAGCATGAGCCCCGGGAAAATTCCGTTTCTACGTTCGGCGTTTTGGATCATGTTAGATAGCGCATTCTGCCGCATTCGTACCGACTCAAGGGCGTGCTATTACATTTCTTACCGGAAGGTTCGATTAACAGCCAGTTATTGCGAAGATCCTCCGTGAACTGAAATGGGAATCCCTGCAGGCAAGACGATGTTCTTTCCGCGAAACGCTATTGAGAAAATACAGGGAACAGGCATCTGAGGGTGACTGCAGAACTATTCTGCTGCTGCCAAGAACACAAGATAATAGGAATTAGGGCTCGCTCGGAGACAGTCCTGGCTCCATTTGCGAGTGGAACGGGAAAGGAAATGAGTAGTAGTGCTACCAGGTTCCCTCCGCCATGCACCGTGTGGTGGCTTCCTGAGTATTTATGTAATGAAATGAAATGATCGTATGGCATTGTTGGCCGTACATGTAATGTAACCTCTACAGCTACCAAATCAACAGAGAAATTAAAGCTATCACTAAGGAACAATTCTAGTTTCTACGCGTGCGTCATAATTTCTACATCTACATCCATACTCCGAAAGCCACCTGACGGTGTGTGGCGGAGGGTACCCTGAGTACCTCTATCGGTTCTCCCTTCTATTCCAGTCTCGTATTGTTCGTGGATAGAAGGATTGTCGGTATCCCTCTGTGTCGGTTCTAATCTCTCTGACCTTATCCAATTGGTCTCTTCGCGAGATATACGTAGGAGGGAGCAATATACCGCTTGACTCCTCGGTGAAGGTATGTTCTCGAAACTTCAACAACAGC
Organism: Schistocerca gregaria; assembly: GCF_023897955.1. Classification (NCBI taxonomy): domain Eukaryota; kingdom Metazoa; phylum Arthropoda; class Insecta; order Orthoptera; family Acrididae; genus Schistocerca; species Schistocerca gregaria. The sequence continues at coordinate 405,602,693 of NC_064923.1, forward strand.
CCGTACCGAGCTACTGAGCGTCTCTCCTGCAGAGTCTTCCACTGGAGTGTATCTATCACCTCCGTAACGCTTTCGCGATTACTAAATGATCTTGCAACGAAGCACGTTGCTCTCCGTTGGATCTTCTTTATCTGTTCTATCGAACCTATCTGGTACGGATCCCATACTGCTGAGCAGTATTCAAGCAGTGGGCGAACAAGCGTACTGTAACCTAGTTCCTTTGTTTCGGATTGCATTTCCTTAGGATTCTTCCAATGAAACTCAGTCTGGCATCTGCTTTACCGACGATCAACTTTATATGATCATTCAATTTTAAATCACTGCTAATGCGTACTCTCAGATTTATTTATGGAATTTACTGATTCCAGTTGCTGACCTGCTACATTGTAGCTAAATGATAAGCGATCTATCTTTCTATGTATTCGCAGCACATTACACTTGTCTACATTGAGATTCAATTGCGATTCCCTGCGTCATGCGTCAATTCGCTGCAGATCCTCCTGCATTTCAGTACAATTTTCCATTGTTGCAACCTCTCCCACGTTTCTCTCATCATTCACGTAGAAAGATGATGTGAGAAATTCGAAGAATCTTTTAGAAACAGCCTGTACGTTTCGCGCGCTAACGACCTGGGATTCGGGTTGTAAGCCAGGCATTCCTACAAGGCCGTGCCGCCGCCACTATTTTAGTCGGCGGCGGCCTGACGTCACGGCTATCCCCAAAAGCCCGCGGTGGCCCACAGAGGCGAGGCCAGCTGGAAGCGACGGTCCTCCAGAGCCCCCGGAATCCCAGGCGGGCTAGTGCGCGCGGCGCGGTACGTGTATTTCAGTGCGGCGAGCGGGCGGCGGCGGCCGGCCAAGGTACACAACATTCCTGCCGCCATCCGGCGCGGCAGCGGCCGACTGCGGGCCGATCACCTCGCGGCCGCGCCGGGTAGAGGGACCACCAGCTGTGTCCACGATAGGCTCATTTACGAGGCAGAGTAAAAATTTTCTAGGCTTTTCGTTCTACAATGTATTCACAGAAAAATGATATAAGCTCGCCCTCAACGTTCTAACTAAACTGAACGTGTTCTTGATGTACCGGCTATCGCACTTCTATTGAAAAACGTTCGCATAGAAAATACATTGTAGCCTTACTGTGAGTGGTATGTCCGTATTTAGATACCACAGTGTTAATCATAAATGGGACTAAGAGTCTTCTTCAAAAAAAGATGCTGCCTTATTATGTAGTTTATTCAGTTTTCTACGATATCTCATTCCCAATGATGGAAGTTCACTAGTCCAAATCCATTCACTCGGAACAGCAACGGACTGCTCAACCTTCCGATATCAGTTAATTGTGTCCCGCAGTATAATTATTAATCATATTGCACCTTGACAGCCGCGGTGCCCGAGCGGTTCTAGGCGCTTCAGTCCGGAACCGCGCGACTGCAACGATCGCAGGTTCGAATCGTGCCTCGGGCACTGATGTGTGTGGTGTCCTTAGGTTCTTTAGGTTTAAGTAGTTCTAAGTTCTAGGGGACTGATGACCTCAGATGTTAAGTCCCATAGTGCTCAGAGCCATTTGAACCATATTGCACCTTAAATTCGCGTGTTCTGCCTCCCCATTCTTTCACCAGATCCACTCCAACCTACTATTCTTCTCCCGTTGCTCACCACTGACTAGGGTTGGAGCCACGAACGATAGACTTCGAGTCGACATAAAAGTTTTCTGGGTAAGGCACCGCGTCATAATGTAAAAACTACTGCTGCTGGAGAAAAACCATCGTTTCGGCCACGTCGAGTCTAACGCAGAAGAAGGCCGCTGCAACCTTGGCCGAAACGTTGGTTTTTCTCCGGCAGCAGTAGTTTTTACATTATGAAGTGGTACTATACCCAGAAAACTTTTATATCGACTGACTGGCCACCGAAGCCTACGCAATTATATGATGGCGGTCGAGTTTAGGCTTCTTCTGTGCACCTGCGTCACGTATTCTCTGACAGCCAATGAGCGCTCAGTAGTGTTTTGCTGTGAATGCTGTAGTTAATGTGAGCATTAAACGTGACCGAGGAGAGTTGTTCAGTGATATCGATTCCGTTTGTTGTGAGTGACCACTGATTGTGGCGGTGAGTGATAAATTCTGTTTAAGTAAGCGAGAGACATAATTTGTAGGATATGCGCTTTCTTCGAGCGGAAAGGACGCGCATGCGCGTACCGCAACTGTCTCTTGGAATCGTCAACAATGCAGTGGCTCGACATGCGCGAACCGCCATCGTTCGTGGATTGGGCTGTAACATTGTCGGTGCGAGATGACAATGCGCCCTTCGATGGAAAAAGCACGAAACAATAGAAGGTTCTAGAAGGCAAGGCTCGCCAGGCAACGCATGGAGTTAGTACTTAGCCGTTAGGTAGCTCGCTGGCAAGTATGTCGCTTTTTTTTCCTTCAGAATATTCTCCTCGCTTTTCGGTTCACACGTTCCAGCGGTCCATAACCTTGTGCATTCCTGTCAAGAAGCAGCTTGTTTTCCAATAATTCATTGTAAGACTGTGTTGATGGTCGTTTCCTTTGACACATACTCTCCTTGTAGATGTCCATTTGGGCACTCAAAAACTGATTACCGTAAATTTTCCCGCTAATGACAGTGTTGAGGTTCTTTTGTCTTTGGTGATCCGGGGTGTTTCCAGTCCATACTGTGGCGTTTGGTTCAGGCTTATAGAGGCGAACCCACGTTTCATCAGAGGTGACTGTCCTATTGAAAATTGAGTTGCTATTCCCGTTGAAATGACCGAGTAAGCGCTGATAGATATCAACATGTTTCATCTTGAGTTTTTCTGTAATCCATCCTAGTTCATCGTGACTGATTTGATAGGCAGAACCATGAATTATGTCAAAAGAAGATTTTATCATATCGGTTATAACTCGCCTATCTGCTAAAACCATTTCTTAAGCCGGCAGATTCTTTTGGACTGTGGTGGATAGTGACGGACGCTCTGCTCCCTCTCACACTCATCCGCCACTTTCAAATAGGTCGGTCCACAAGTAAACACTTTTATGTGACACAGCACGGTCCCCATATCAGCCCCTTTCACCCCTTATGATCAAATAAATCGAATCATTGCTTGTTGTTCCTCCTTGGTACAAACTACTGCCGGAGTACACACGTTTGCACTATCACTGAAAGAAAGCACCTGAAATCGTCGGAGACGAATGACGCGTAATTGACTTCAGTGGTACCAATTGTATGCGTGAATGCGCAGAAAGCAGTGAGGGAATTATTGTTATCTTACACGAAAATGTAGACACCTTTTCACTCTCGTAAATTAACTAGGACATAACGTTTAAAGTCCAAAGGTGCCAGAACACAACATGTTCTAAACGGAAATAAACTTTCAAACGTAAAAGTAACTTCGAGCGTACGCCAGGGTACTACGACCAGTACTTTCACATTGCAGGGTGTTTTGAAAATACCGTTACAAACTTCCAGGATTTGCAGATGTAAATGAGTACATAAGACAGGGTGAGAACAAAGTCTTGCCCTGATTACAACAATTTATTACAGAATAACCGTTTGACATATTACAGTTATATTTGATGTCGTTACATAGGTTAGTGTTACTAGTTTTATTTAAGACCACTTACGTTAGTGGTTCTCTCTTGATAGCTCGTCGAATGTCGAGGCGGTATTCCAGTTCCCGTGGGGTGTTTAGTAACATGTGTTCTGTCACAGTACCCACAGCAGCTTGTATTCTAGCCTTCAGTTCGTCGACATCAGCAACTGGTGTGACAAATACTCTGTCCTTGATATTGCCCCAGAAAAAAAAGGTCAAGGGGCGTAATGTCTGGAGAGCGGATCGATGGACTGGAAGAAATGGTCCAATACCCTGGCCACTCTGCTCTCCAGACATTTCGCCCCTTGACGTTTTTTCTGGGGCTATATCAAGGTCAGAGTCTCCGTACACCAGTTGCTGACGTCGACGAACTGAAGGCTAGGATACAAGCTTCTGTGGGTACTGTGACAGAACACATGTTACGGAACACCTCGCGGGAACTGGAATGCCGTCTCGAGATTCCCCGAGCTACCAAGGGAGCACACGGTAAGGTTTACTACCGTAAGTGGTCTGAAAAAAAAACTAGTAACACTAACCTATGTAACGGCTTCAAATGTAACTTTCATATGTCAAACGGTTATTCTGTTACATTTTTTTATAATCAAGCAAGACTTTGTGCTAACCATGTATTTTGAACTGGAACCCATGTTCCGAAATTATAGTTTCCTTGCTACAACCACTCAAAACATGTTGGTAACGCGACCTCTTTGACTAGTAATTCAAAAATGGTTCAAATGGCTCTGAGCACTATGGGACTTAACATCTGAGGTCATCAGTCGCCTAGAACTTAGCACTACTTAAACCTAACTAACCTAAGGACATCACACACATCCATGCCCGAGGCAGGATTCGAACCTGCGACCCAGCAGTCGCGCGCTTCCGGACTGAAGCGCCTAGAACCGCTCCGCCACCCCGGCCGGCTACTAGTAATTAATTAGATGTGCCTCACTAAATCACTTGTTTTCAAATTTTACGCATTAATAGCCAAAGAAATTGCTCGTATACTCGTTGACATGTTCTCTTCAACGTGATACAGTACGGCCTCTTCGCCTCTTCCACTTCGGGTATGCGGCTTCTCCTTAGAGCACCACAGTTATGTCTGCTGACGGTGAAGTTACCCTTTCTCGAAGCCGTTACTCAGTTGTGGCGAGAAGGGTATTGGACGGAGTGGGACGTTGTGGAGAACGATCTTGATAAAGGCCATGAGCAACTCTTCCATTAGCATCAGCTTCACCATTCAGAAGGATCATGTCGGTATATTCTGCAAACATGTACTCAACCATGTTGCTCTAACACTCACAGACTCGTGAATGAGGGTCGAACCAGGTCAAAAAGGTACACGAAGGGAGTCAAATTATATCAGCCGATTGGACATAACCACCCTCCACAACGACTGCCCTGTTGCCTATCTACCTAGCAAACATTTTTCCAAACGGCTGTAGCACGGAAACAGTACGTTTCTGGACATGGGTTCCTATTCAAAATACTAGAAGTTTGTAACAGTAATTTCGGAGCAGCCTTTATACAGGGTGTCTCTCCCAACAGTCGTCAAGCGATTTTTCTGTAATGGTTTGGGAGATATTTGCAATTTCATTTTTGATAATTGTTGAGGAATCATCCCACACACGCAATGCTCACTTCGTCTCTCATGCGACTCCTAGTGTTGACAGTAAGTGTCGGTTTGTTCCCCGTTGGAAACAAAATGCTTCTTGAAGCGGAATTTTACGTGACCACTTGAGGTGGTTTATCAACATCACGAAGTCTTGTAGCAACTGAATCCTGTATGGTTTGAAACGTAAATTTCGCCGCTAACCACACCACATAGGCTCTTGAGGAATGCCTACTGCCGGCTCACATCTTGAATGACCACACGGAGGCGACCTTTGGAGTTCTTCTTACATAAGCAACTAATGCCTTTAAATTGCTAGTGCCATAGTCACGTACTTTAAACTGTAGCTGTTACAGAGTTTCACTCTTGACGAAAATCACGCTGCAAATTGCAAATTTGTGGTAAGGACTATGGGACCAAACTGCTGATGTCATCGGGGACTCGAACCTCCGACACCGCCGGGGGGGGGGGGGGGGGGAGGGGGGATGGGGGAGGGGGGGGGGGGAGCCGTGCGAACCGTGACAAGACGTCTAAGACCGCACGGCTACCCCACGCGGGGCACGCCGCAAAACTGTAACAGAGTTCCACCTGTTGAAATGAAACACGCAAAATGCCTTTTAATGCGGAGTTATCGCTAACTTGACTCGACGCGAATTGGGTAATAAAGGACCGAGTGAGCTTGCTGCTTTATTCCTATGACTACCAGATGAACCGAAAAATAACAACTGGTGCCAAAGTACAGGTCTAGCTTCGATGCGTAAGTTAAAATTAATATTCAGTTTCTATCTTCATTACTTGGAAGGCATAGTCCAGTGAAAACGTATCAATCTTTTTGAAACACCCATATTTTCAATAACCGTAACCGAAATTGTAAGAAGTATCTTATAAGCAAGCCAGCAAGCACAGCGAGAAGCTGAGAGATTGGGGATCTTAATGTGAATGAAAACAGAATGAAAAATTTGCAACCAAGAGGTCAGGGTCGATTTTCTTCCATGGATAGATACTTAGGAAAAGGAGAAAAGGAATGAATAATATATAACAATAAAATATCTAGGAACACGAACAAAAAACAAGTAAAGGCAAGGAAACGAAGAAGAGTTGAGAAAAATACATGACTGACAGCGAAAATGGGCAAATTTAAGGAAATAGGGAACTATTAGAGAGTTGACCGTTGCCTGAGATGAGCTAGTGGGCGTATGTCTAGGGGCAGAGTCTCGTCCGTTAAGTACTGATGGAGATGTGCCATGGAAAAGAATCCAAATCGACGCGTCCTGGGGAACACTAAAATAGCTGCTACAGTGTTGCAGTATGACTTACTACCGCCTACAAAGTAAACAGAAGGGAGATGGACGCAGGGTACTCCGTCATAATCAAGTGGAGAGTGGAACGAGGCACATTCAATTTTAACACCTCCAGTCTTGTTTTCCCCACAAAATAATCACACGAAATGTATGAAACTTATGCCTCTTCTCGACGTAATATCCCCGCAGGAGTACATACACTACTGCCCATTAAAATTGCTACAGCAAGAAGAAATGCAGATGATAAACGGGTATTCATTGGACAAATTTATTATACAAGAACTGCTATGCCACTACATTTTCAGGGAATTTGTGTGCATAGATCCTGAGAAATCAGTACCCAGAACAACCACCTCTGGCCGTAATAACGGCCTTGATACGCCTGGGCATTAAGTCAAACTGAGCTTGGATGGCGTGTACAGGTACAACTGACCATGCAGCTTCAACACGATACCATAGTTCATCAAGAGTAGTGACTGGCGTATTGTGACGAGCCAATTGCTCGGCCACCACTGACCAGACGTTTTCAATTGGTGAGAGATCTGGAGAATGTCCTGGCGAGGGCAGTAGTCGAACATTTTCTGTATCCGGAAAGGCCCGTACAGGACCTGCAACATGCGGTCGTGCATTATCCTGCTGAAATGTAGTGTTTCGCAGAGATCGAATGAAGGGTAGAGCCATGGGTCGTAACACATCTGAAATGTAACGTCCACTGTTCAAAGTGCCGTCAATACGAACAAGAGGTGCCCGAGACGTGTAACCAATGGCACCCCGTACCATCAGGCCAGCTGATACGCCAATATGGCGACGACGAATACACGCTTCCTATGTGCGTTCACCGCGATGTCGCCAAACACGGATGCGACCTTCATGATGCTGCAAACAGAACCTGGATTCATCCGAAAAAATAACGTTTTGCCATTCGTGCACCAAGGTTGGTCGTTGAGTACACCATCGCAGGCGCTCCTGTCTGTGATGCATCGCCAAGGGTAACCGCAGCTATGGTCTGCGACCTGATAGTCCATGCTGCTGCAAATGTCGTCGAACTGTTCGTGCAGATGGTTGTTGTCTTGCAAACGTTCCCATCTGTTGACTCAGGGATGGGGGCGTGGCTGCATGATCCGTTCCAGCCATGGAGATAAGATGCCTGTCATCTCGACTGCTAGTACGAGGCCGTTGGGATCCAGCACGGCGTTCTGTATTACCCTCCTGAACCCACGGATTCCATATTCTGCTATCAGTCATTGGATTTCGACCAACGTGAGCAGCAATGTCGCGATACGACAAACCGCAATCGCGATAGGTTACAATCCGACCTTTATCAAAGTCGGAAACGTGGTGGTACGCATTTCTCCTCCTTACACGAGGCATCACAACAACGTTTCACCAGGCAACGCCGGTCAACTGCTGTTTATGTATGAGAAATCGGTTGGAAACTTTCGTCATGTCAGCACGTTGTAGGTGTCGCCACCGGCGGCAACCTTGTGTGAATGCTCTGAATAGCTAATCATTTACATATCACAGCATCTTCTTCCTGTCGGTTAAATTTCGCGTCTGTAGCACATTTTCGTGGTTAGCAATTTTAATGGCCAGTAGTGTATTTTTCACATAGTCTACGCCAAGATTCCACATCCCCTGCTAACGCTCTTTTAGGAGTCTGCTCTGACAACTGGAAAATCGTTGAATAGCGGCATGGCTAGTAGATGAACGACCACGGGGAGTGTCTGCGACCACGGGGAGTGTCTTCATCGTTGGAAACCGCAAAAGGCCGCCAGGACCCGGGTCAGGTGAGCAGGGAGCACGAGAGAACACTTCAGTGTGGTTGTCATGATGAAAATACAGCGTCGCGGTCGCCCGATGCGCTGGTGCGCTGTCGTAATGAAACAGCACAGGTGCAGTCTTTTCTGGCCGTTTTTTACTCAATGCTGGAAAGAGCTTGTTCTTCAAAAGATCTTGGTAGGACGCATCTGTCACCGCAGTGCCTTTTGGAATGCAATGAGTAAGGAATACACCATCGGTGTTTCAGAACAGGCTCACCATTCTTTTTCATCACTGACAGTTCCCCGACATGTTTTTGGTAGCACTGACTGTGTGTGCTTCCATTGAGCTGACTGACGCTTCGTTTGAGGAGTGAAAGGCGGCAGCCATGTCTCAATCACTGTCACAGTCTATGAATAGAAAGTCCCATTCATGCCGTCACCATGCGTCAAATGACCTGGCAACACGCCAGGCGCGCAGCGTTGTGGCCATCGTTAGACATCCGTGGCACCCACCAGTAGAACATGTTTCATATTTTCAGGCCATTATGCATAGTTGTGCTCACAGATCCCGTGGAAATTCCAATTTTGGAGGCGATGTGTTTCACACTCATTTGGCGATCGTCCAAAACATCGTTCTCCGCTCACCGGATCATGTCGTCAGATTGTCTTGGTTTGTTATGGTACGACGTTCTGCATTCTTTGAACTGGCAGTACCTCGAACACACATTAGACACACCCATAACACCATCAGCACATGTCTCACTCAACTGGCGATGAATTTCACAACGAATGCACGCGTAGTTTAAAACAAACTGTATGTTTCTGTCAGTTCCCCATTCCTCAGAAAAAAAAATCCACCTCGCAAGCGACACGTGCGTAATTCTTGTAATTATTCGCTAGAAAATTGGTAATCGGTCGAAGTGGAGAGCCACTTATTCCTAAACTAGCTGAGTACCTCGCATTGTCCGGGTATGTTTTTATTCTAATTCTATTGGTCTACCACCTCCTTCCTCGTCTCTCTGTCCATCTCCGCATCTCCTCCTCCCACTCTGAGTCCATTCCTCCAGTTCTCCAGCTCCATCGATCTTCTCCTCCCCCTCTCTGCCAAGCTCCTCCTCCCCTCTCTCTCTGTCCATCTCCGCAAACAGTTCAGAAATTAATTTTTTTCATGTTGTTCAGTAACTGTCACTCTGTGTATAGTGTCTGTTCTTTCGGACATATGTATTCGGACATTTCTATCAATGGAACAAATTGAAAATTTGCACTAGACTGCAATTCGAACCCGGGTTTCTTGCTAACTGCTAGGGACATGCGCTGACCACTACACAATCTGCACACAGCGGTCACCACACCTGTTTGGGCTACCCCAGCACTCCTCCCGCCAGACTGAAATTTTCAACTTACACCACATACTATTGATGTAGTACCACTGCCCGTTATCCATACTCGAACTCTTACGAGAATCGACGAGATCCTGTGAGTAATGAAGCTAATGAGCAGAGGCACTACATCAGTAGTGTGTGGTAAGAGAACTTGCATCTGACAGGAGGTTTGCTAGGGTAGCCCGTGCGATCGTGATGACCACTGTGTCCGGATGGCACTGTGGTCAGAGCAAGTGCCTAGTAAGCAAGAGATTCGGGTTCGAATCTCGGTACAACACAAATTTTCTACTTGCCTCGTTGATATAAATTAATGTCTGTCGGCAGCTAATATTATTCTTTTGTGTCTTGATAAGTACCGGGTGATCAAAAAGTCAGTATAAATTTGAAAACTAAATAAACCACGGAATAATGCAGATAGAGAGGTAAAAATTGACAAACATGTTGGAATGACATGGGGTTTTATTAGAACAAAAAAAAACACAAGTTCACAAAATGTCCGACAGATGGCGCTGGACAGCAAAACGTCAGTGACTGCGCATGGCAATCGTGTATAAAAGGAGCTGTAATGAGAGAGAGAATCAGATGCGCCAGCAATCGCAGCTTGTTGACGTTACCTGAAAAGGCGCTTTTAGTGAAGCTGTATTATCAGAATGGGAAATGTGCCAGTTCAGAGTTACGATCCTATCGCCATAGGAAGGGGATTCGAACGGGTAAAGGTCCGTTGACAAATGCAGCTGTGGCGAGAATGATTTCGAAGTTCGAAGCCACGGGTTGTTTAGACAATAGACCCCGTAGTGGCCGACCAGGCACAAGGCGTAATGCTGCTGAGACAGTTCAGGAAGAAATGGAGACTGTAGCGAGTTCGTCTATGCACGTCGCACCGGCATTCCATACACTACTGTTTGGTTGGCACTTAGGCGTACCCTCCGATGCTATGCGTACAAAATCCATCGGCATCATGAACTGTTACCTGGCGATTTAGTGAAGCGGAGGGAATTTGCGGTGTGGGCGTTTCAAAAGATGGCGGAAGATGACGATTGGTTGAGTAACGGGGTGGACCGGCGAAGCTCATTTCACGCTCCGAGGGTCTTTCAACGCCCACAACTGCAGAATTTGGGCTACCTAAAATCATAGAACTGTCATGGAAACTCCATTGTACGACAAGAAAGTCACGGTATGGGTTGGATTTACCACATCTACCGTTATCGGAACTTTTTTTTCTTCATGGAAATGCAAGATTCTGGTTTTGTAACTGCTACCGTGACGGGTGAGAGGTACGCCGATATGTTACAGAATCGCATCATCCCCAGCCTGGCTGATAAACACCTACTGGAACGTACGATGTTTATGGAGGATGGCGCTCCACCCCATATTGCTAGACGCGTGAAAGATCTCTTGCGCGCCTCGTTTGGTGATGATCGTGTGCTCAGCCACCACTTTCGTCATGCTTGGCCTCCCAGGTCCCCAGATCCCAGTCCGTGCGATTATTGGCTTTGGGGTTATCTGAAGTCACAAGTGTATCGAGATCGACCAACATCTCTAGGGATGCTGAAAGACAGCATCCGACCAATGCCTCAACATAACTCCGGACATGCTTTACAGTGCTGTTCACAACATTATTCCTCGACTACAGCTATTGTTGAGGAATGATGGTAGACATATTGAGCATTCCCTGTAAAGAACATCTTTGCTTTGTCTTACTTTGTTATGCTAATTATTGCTATTCTGATCAGATGAAGCGCCATGTGTCGGACATTTTTTGAACTTTATTTTTCTAATAAATCCCCATGTCATTCCAAGCACGTGTGTCAATCTGTACCTCTCTGTCTACACTACTGCGTGATTTATTCAGTTTTCAAATTTATACTGACTGTTTGATCACACGGTATGTACGTAGGCAACTTCGATTTTAGTAATACGTATGGATTACACAGCTGTGTGCGCCAGCATTGTTACGTAAGACACGGAAGTTAATCAGGGACGCGAGTGGAGGGGGTCGGAACTTGCGGCTGGAGCGGCCGCGTCGCCTCTAGCAGTGACAGAGGCGCGCGCAGGCAGTTTGTCAGGCGCGCAGACAGCTTCATCGCCGCAGCGCGGACAGAGGAATGGGGCGTCGACGGCCGGCCGCCACCTGCAGCGCCGAGCCACCAGCGCGGTCGGCCCGCAGCACGCTCCTATCAAGAAATGCAGCACCACTGCTCCCACATTAACACTCATTTGCCTAGCGAGCATGAAGGGGGCGAGCATTTGACCGTAATATTTTCCGACTTTTTTCAATAGTGAACGCGCATATACTTTTTATACCAGGGGAGCTCATACAGTTTTAATTACCACCGCAAAAACTGTAGCTGTTAACATTAAACTTCCAAGGGGAGGCTACGATGTTGGGATCACAGATTTACTTCAATTTTTGCATATCTCTAGTAGGCCTGTAAAACATTATCTGGAAGTAGTAACGTGCGCTACTCTGGTGATTCCGAGAAAATCGCAAGAGAAGTCTTACGCGTCTATTATATAACGGGTGATCTAAAAATCAGTATAAATTTTAAAAACTGAATAAATCACGGAATAATATATATAGAGAGTTACAAACTGACACACATGCTTGGAATGACATGGAGTTTTATTAGAACCAAAGAAATACAAACGTTCAAAACATGTCCGACAGATGGCGCTGGACAGCAAAACTGCTACCGTGGCGGATGAGAGGTACTCCGTAAGTAACGTCTACACTCAAGATACTGGTGGGAGAAATCTTTCGAAATAAACCTAGGAGATTAGAGACATCATTGCACCCAAGAGAATTTGGTAGAGGCGGCATAACAAGGTAGTTTCGATGTCATCTTACCACACAGCTTGTCCATGATAGTCCTTGGCGACAAGTGCATGAAGCCGAATGGGATAGCCGCTGGCGTATTCCGAATGTACCATCAAACTGCAAGCGCTCATATCCGAACAAGGATAATAAGGCGAGAAGGCAACATTCTGGAGTTTTATATCCTCGAACTGACCGATTCTAAGTAAGCATCCGACCTCAAAAATAGATCTGCATTGAACTACTGAGAACGGTAACGGCCATATTCTATCCAGGTGAGAGAAAACAAGTAATAGCTTCGTTCCCGAGGTGTCTCCCACCCTACCTAACCGCCAACCGACTCAAGGTGCCTCTATAAAGAAGAATGAGTTTTTCAGATTTTCATGTGGTTCTAACGAAAACTATTTCGGAGGAACTACTAACCTGTCTTGTGATGCTCGTATCACCTGTGTTACTGAATAGCTAATCCGGTTCATGATGCACAGCAACACTTCCAAGTTGCCTGTATAATTGCTCCCAGGGACAACAAAAATTTGATTTTCAATTTTTCATTACTTTTTTTACTAGATTTACAAAATTAAAATGCTGTCACAGTCTATTCATTAAGAGGTACAATCTTTTGTTAAAGGTGTAACACAGAAATACAAGTACAGGAGCCCAGGGTAGAGGTACACAAGAACAGTTGTTTACACACACACATCAGAAAAAGTTTTGCATCACCTCGGTTCCGAGAGTTCCGGAACCTGTACAGAAAATTGGAATAGAGATCAACATAAACATCATTTCCGTCCTTTTTATTGTTCATGAAAACCACAACTGCAAGTTGTACCACCAACTGATAGACCTTCAGAAATGGTGGTCCAGATTCCTGTACACACGGGTACCACTAACACCCAGCAGCACGTCCTCTTGCATTGACGCGTGCCTGTATTCGTCGTGACATACTATCCACAAGTTCATCAAGGCACTGTTGGTGCAGATTGCCTCACTCCTCAAAGGCGATTCGGCGTAGATACCTCAGAGTGGTTGGTGGATCACGTCTTCCATAAACAGCCCTTCTCGACATGTCCCAGTCATGTTTTATAGGGTTCATGTGGGAGAACATGCTGGTCACTCTAATCGAGCGATGTCGTTATCCTGAAGGAAGTCATTCACAAGATTTGCACGGTAGGCGTACGAATTGTCGTCCACGAAGACAAATGCCAATATGCTGCCGATATGGTTGTACTATCGGTCGGAGGATGGCATTCACGTATCATACAGCCGTTGCGGCGCCTTCCATGACCACCAGCGCCGTACCTCGGCCGCACATAACGCCACCCCAAAACATTAGGGAACCTCCACCTTTCTGCACTCTCTGGACAGTGTGTCCAAGACGTTCAACGTGACCGGGTTGCTTCCAACACGTCTCCGACGACCGTCTGTCTGAAGGCATATGCGACACTCATCGGTGAAGAGAACGTGATGCCAATCCTGAGTGGTCCATTCGGCATGTTATTGGGCCCATCTGTACCGCGCTGCATGGTGTCGTGGATGCAAAGATGACCTCGCCAGGACGTCGGGAGTGAAGTTGCGTATCATGCAGCCTACTGCGCACAGTTTGAGTCGTAAGACGAAGTCCTGTGGCTGCACGAAAAGCATTATTGAACATGGTGGCGTTGCTGTCAGGTTTCCTCCGAGCCCTAATCCGTAGGTAGCGGTCATCCACTGCAGTAGTAGCCCTTGGGCGGCCTGAGTGAGGCATGCCATCGACAGTTACTGTCCCTCTGTATCTCCTCCATGTCCGAACAACATCGATTTGGTTCACTCCGAGAAGCCTGGACATATCCCTTGTTGAGAGCCCTTCCTTGTACAAAGTAAGAATGCGGACATGATCGAACCGCTGTATTGACCGTCTAGGCGTTGTTGACCTATAGGCAACACGAGCCGTGTACCTGCTTCCTGCTGGAATGACTGGAACTGAGCCGGCCGGAGTGGCCAAGCCGTTCTAGGCGCTACAGTCTGGAACCGCGCGACCGCTACGGTCGCAGGTTCGAATCCTGCCTTGGGCATGGATGGGTGTGATGTCCTTAGGTTAGTTAGGTTTAAGTAGTTCTAAGTCCTAGGGGACTGATGAGCTCAGCAGTTAAGCCCCGTAGTGCTCAGAGCCATTTGAACCATTTTGATCTGGAACTGATCGACTGTCGGAGCCCCTCCGTCTAATAGGCGCTGCTCATGGATGATTGTTTACATTTTTGTGGGGGATTAGTGACATCTCTGAACAGTCAAAGGGACTGCAGTCAACGTCTATCTTCAGGAGTTCTGGGAACTGGGGTGATGCAAAACTTTTTTTTTATGTGTGTATTTCAGTAGCAGTTATAAATACATTTGGCCAATATTGTACACATGAGCTCAAAGTGTTTTGCATTTTGTTACAATTCAATGTGCGCTCCGTTTGTAAATAGACAAACATCCTAAATCATTTCGGACAAATGCCCGGATGGTTCCTTTCAATGGGCACGGCTGCTTTCCTTGTTTGTCTTTCCCTAATCCGAGCTTGTTATGCTCCGTTTATAATGACCTCGTTGTCGACTGGACGTTAAACACTTATCTCCTCCTCCTCTTCGTCCTCCTCCGCCTCGACAGCTATCAGAACGGCACTCTACTTCTCGCCAAATGTTTGTAAGCATGACAACTGTTATGGCCTCTTCTGCGGCGTAGATCCATTGTGTGACATCTACCCTATGTACTGAAATCCAGCGGAGTCAGATTAGGAGACCGAGGGACCAGTCAATGGAACCCCTCTTCCGATCGCACTGTCAGGAAACGTCTCATTGAGAAATGTGGTAACATCAGCATGATAATGGAGGAGCACCATACTGCTGAAAAAATGACATCGGGAGGAGCTGCACGGTCCGCCGGCCGACACGTCGAGGCAGGTGTGCCTTGTCATCAGTGCGCTGACGCTATGCGACTCAGCGCTGCTGGTGAAACGGTGAGGATCAAATCTTTGTCTCTATTGATTGCTTGCTTAGCCAAGGACATGCCGAGTTCTTTCGTCATAATGATTTGTTTATGTATGCTTCTAGCACCGACACACTGTATTTCAGTTTGAAAATCAGCTTAACGCTCGGCGCGCAAATGACTCGGACTTTAGTGATCCATTATATGGGAATGAGGGCACTTAGCAACAAACTTTACACATTAATTTCAAACGTCTACGAAACTATTTCTCGCTGACATTGAAACATCCCCTTAGAAAAGTTAATGAGTTACTGTGCTGATAAACCTCTTATTTATTTGATTTTCAAACAGACGAGCAAAACTAAACGTACTCCTTTCATGAATCACTTACCTCACAATAATCTTCGTTACTCGAACTACTGCAATACAACTAATGAAGGCACTAACTACTGATAGGCATAGGTTCATGATATCCAGTATTACAAATTTACTCTTTCTGATGGACACACGTAACGATCGTTCGCTCTCAACTGCCATCTCTCTCCACACATCCACCACTGCTGGCGGCTCACCTCCAACTGCGCAACGCTACGCGCTGTTCACATCCAACTGCCCAACACTACAATAGCAAAATATTCCAACAATGCAAACCAGCCACAGACTTCACACAGCACAGTCAGTGATTTTCATATAGAGCACTACGTGGCGTTACCAACATAAAAACCTAAACAACATCCCTTACAAACTTATCTATGGAAAAACGTTTATCGCTTGCAACATTTGCGCTGTTCATGCTATAAAACTTTAGCGTCAGGCATGACTCCATTCGCAACACATTTTGCAAACAGTATCCATATATACCACTGAATTTACCTGCAAAATAATCATTGCACGACACATAATTCAGGAAATATGACGTCATAACGATTGAGATGCATGGAAAACTAACCTGCTTAAAACGGAGCGCCATTTACCTAGATTCTATTCGTTCATTGTTTGGTAATGAGATACTTAACGACTTTCAACTAAATTTATACATAATTTCAGATCTTTTCTAACTTTTTCTCGCTTACATGCTTAACGACCATAGGAGTTAGATACTTTAGAATCAAGGGTGAAGGGTTTTCTCTTTACTCTCCCACTTGTCTTTAAGGGGAGAATCTGCATGTGAAGTTATGAAGACGTGAAATAACATTAATATTAAAGAAATGAATGTTAGTTGTTATGATGGTATTAATATACAAGAGGAATATGAATCAGGTTTTAATTAATTGTTTGTTATTTGGTCTCGCGCGAGTGATCATGTCAACGGTCTGACACGTGGAGAGGTGGGCGTGTGCTGCACATTCACAAAGTATGAGACATGAGTGCAGCGACATACGGAGATGCGCCATTGGCGCGTCTTACGGTACAAAAACAATGACTACGGCAAGGAGAATTTTACGAATGCAGAGCGAACAAGACAAAGAGCGTCCAGTTTCGTATGGTAAAATATGAGTATTGCAGTCAGAAATAGTGAGAGATATCTGGTAATGCCTGTCTGTCTAAATCACTCGCTTCGCTTCGCCAAAGAAAACACGTATGCAGGGGCGGCAGCGAACGTACGGCCGCGGCACTGACCTCCAACCAGCTTGGCGCTCCTCCACGACCAACAGCCGTGTGTATCGGCTGATCAGCCGAGGGCGTCGGCTGCTCCGTTGTGAATGGGAACACTCCTGGTCACGGTCGCCTACGTGTACCAACAGGTAAACAAGTCTGGATGTATGACGACAGAAATAGGAGCACAATTCTTTTGCAGTGGCAAGTACTAAAGTCAGCGTGAAACGGCGAAATTTATTTTGTATAATTTTTCATTAAACATTTCTGAATGTATAGATAATTTGACCAATTAAAAATGCGCTAACGTTAGGAAGCCTAGATATTTCAAATGGTACAAATGTTCCCTGCCTCTTACAGCGTTACGTTTACTGCTAGCTTTACCTCGCGTTGTCAGCAAGCCATACAAAAACTTAAAAAAAGAGCAAAATGGTTCAAATGGCTCTAAGTACTATGGGACTTAACATCAGAGGTCATGTCATCAGTCCCCTAGAACTTAGAACTACCTAAACCTAAACTTATAACTACTTAAACCTAACTAACGTAAGGACATCCATGCCCGAGGTAGGATTCGAACCTGCGACCGTAACAGCAGCGCGGTTCCGGACTGAAGCGCCTAGAACCGCTCGGCCACAGCGGCTGGCAAAAAAGAGCAGCTCGTTTCTTTGTATCACAGAATAGGGAGAAACTGTCACGAAATGACAAACCAGTTGGGGTGGTCATCATTAAAATAAAGAAGTTATTCATTGCAGTAATATATTTTCACGAATTTTCAATCACCAATTTTCATCACCGAATAGGAGTTGACTCCCGTCGGCATAGGAGGAAACGACTGTCATAATAAAGTAAGAGAAATAAGAGTTCATTCTGGAATATTTAGATGTTAGTCTTCTCACGTCATGTTTGTGAATGAAACGATCGAGAATAGGGTGAAAGTGATTCTATCAACCCTCTACCAAGCACTGAAGTGTGAACTGCAGAGTAATCTTGTAAATGTAACTAAAGGTCTTACTTGCACAGATTTGGAGAAACACATGAAATGGAACTCGCTGTGATCTTCATTGAACTAACCTTCGTTCGACGAGGAGGCTTAATCATTCGTGGCCATTACGAAACGTTGGGCTTACACGCGAGCAACATGCGAGAAACTATAGTTTTACACCAGACAAAAAGTTTCCCACATATTCGCTAATCAAAATCCTGTCTTTGTTTTACAAAAAGTTATTACTGGAGTTTTTCAAAGAAAGTTTCATATTCAGTTTCGTTCGGGCGAAACTATTACGGACAGTGTACGGTATTTATGAGCAGGAAGTGTATACGGTGCTCAGAAACAGTCCGATAAGCTTGTAAGGGCGTTACAGAGTAGGTTGTTCTGAGAAAATATTATTTAGAAAAAAGTTCAATACGTTGAACCGTTTGCGAGTTAATTGCCATTGAAGTTAGTCAATCATGCCGCTCCGCGAGCAAATTCAAAGAAATGGCTTTGAGCAGTATGGGACTTAACATCTGAGGTCATCAGTCCCCTAGAACTTAGAACTACTTAAACCTAACTAACCTAAGGACATCACACACATCCATGCCCTACGCAGGATTCGAACCTGCGACCGTAGCGGTCGCCTAGAACCGCTCGGCCACAACGGACGGCAGCAAATTCAAGCGGCCCACCAATTACAGTAAGTGTAAATTATTCTCTGTTCCAACTTTGGCTAGAATTCGATCCTTACTACCGTCCCATGTACGGTTTTTGTATCGCTCACACATTCTGTTTTAGGAATGCAAACGTAAGCCACATTTGGTGATACAGTCCCTGGGAGGCCGCTTGATTTTGCACGCGCAAAGATCTGATTGGCTAACTTCAATACTAATGAACTCGGAAACGGCGCAGGCGTATAGATTTTTTCCCTTAACAGGTATTTCTCAGCACAATCTTGAGAAAAGCACTACGGCAGCGCATAGTCAAGAAAAACGACAAAATTCACTTTTTAAGTAAATCATTTCAGAGCTTTATCTTGACGGCTGAACCGTGTATTTGTCTCTTCCGGCCACTCAAAAAGTACTTGCACGGCGAGGGGGGGAGGTGTGTGTGGGGGGGGGTAAAGGAATTCTGTTATGTAGAGTTAAATACTGTTTGCGGAAGGATGAAAAAGTTTTAACAAATACAGCCTAAGTGGAATAATGCCGCATTCATTTCGTATAACAATTTATAGACAACATTTGCAGATGTCTACCTCCATCGCGTATTTGAATGTCTGGGATGCTTAAATATCACAATGGTAATTATAAGGCCTTCTGCTATGCAACATACTCCTTGTTACACAGACAATGTGGATGTACTGTAATCAGTTGGCAGTTTACAATTCCAGTCCAAGCTGGGTACTCGTAAATTCAAGAACACATCAAGAGAATAATTCAGAGTGTCGACGGTCAAGCAAATTCGCTAAATAATCCAAAGTACAGCTGTCCGATGAGTAATCCAGTTAACAGCCAAATCACGAAAGTATGATGTAAGTGAGATAGAGACTTCAGCACAACATGATACTAGAGGGTTTAGGGGTTTAGCATATCACGATTCTGAGTCCCCTGCGGCAATCCAGCTGCCGAGTTTTATCTCTGGCTTGACGTCAGCGGTCAGGCCAGTGATCCGGCCTGCTGCCGCCTCTTATCGGCCACCGGAGAAGTCATTGATAACGAACATCGCAGGGTATTGATCTCACTGCTGAATGACAGAGAAACAGCAATAATACAGATGTTTGAACTTTTAGTCCTTGTTGGTCTAACTACTTACACTTCCTAGGCAGCAAGCACGCCTTCCTCCACAGTATATTCTTATTTCACTTGCAATACTTCAGTTCTACATTTGCACTATTCGATCAAAAGTGACCGCACAACTATTACTGGACATTAATGTGCAGTGGATCCGACCTTCGGCTTTCTGGCGGCTCGAAATCTTCTGGGTACACTTGCAATGAATCGTGTGAATGTCTGTGGTGAAATGGCAGCTTGAAAAGTGAGTATTTCTTAATCGATACATTCAAGTGCCTATACCAGTCTGTCGTACTGTAGTCATATCGTGCTTCACTGGCTTTGACTATCTGTGTCTTTAACATGCACATCAATTTCTCAAAAAGTAAATGTTCATTCCGTCATGACTCATTACTATTATTATTATTTACTAGCCGTTTGCCCCAATTTCGCACGTGTAGTAGTGAAGATATGGGCCCGGCGACTTGTCTGCCGTTGAGGCAACCTATACTACTATATAAAGAAAGTAGTTTAAAGTTGTTACCAGTAATTTCAAACCTTCTTGACCGACGTTCTTCAGTGTTTTCCACGTTTCTCTAATAAACGTTTGGGCCGACGTAGGCTAAACGTTTCTTAATACATATGGCATACAAATCTACACACATCAAGAAAAGTGTTGCATCACCCCGGTTCCCATAACTCTTGAACATAGACGCTGACTGTGTATTATCACACACACTCTCTCTTTGACTGTTCAGAGATGTCACTAAATCCGCCCAAAGATATAAACAACCCTGCATGAGCAGCGCTTATTAGACGGAGGGGGTCCGACAGCCGACCAGTTTCAGTCATTCTACCAGGAAGGAGATACATGGCTCGTGTTATCCGTTGTTCAGCCATTCCCAGACGGCCAATAACGCGGTTAGATCGCTTCCGCATTGTTACTCTGCGCCAGGATGGGCCCTCAACAAGGAAAGTGTCCAGGCGTGTCGGAGTGAACCAAAGTGATGTTGTTCGGACATGGAGGAGATACAGAGAGACAGCAACTGTCGATGACATGCCTCGCTCAGGCCGCCCAAGGGCTACTACTGTAGTGGATGACCACTACCTATGGACTATGACTCAGCAGAACCCCGACAGCAACACCACCATGATGAATAATGCTTTTTTTGCAGCCACAGGACGCCGTGTTACGACTCAAACTGTGGGCAATAGGCTACATGATGCGTAACTTCACTCCCGACGTCCATGGCGAGGTCCATCATTGCAACCACGACACCATGCAGCGCGGTACAGATGGGCCCAGCAACATGCCTAATGGACCGCTCGGGATTGGCGTCACGTTCTCTTCATCGACGAGTGTCGCATATGCCTTCAACCAGACAATCGTCGGAGACGAACGCCTTAGACACACTGTCCAGCGAATGCAGCAAGGTGGAGGTTCCCTGATGTTTTGGGGTGGCATTTGTGGGGCCGACGTACGCCGCTGGTGGTCATGGAAGGCGCCGTAACGGCTGTACGGTACGTGAATGCCATCCTCCGACCGATAGTGCAACCTTATCGGCAGTATATTGGCGAGACATTCGTCTTCATGGACGACAATTCGTGCCCCCATAGTGGACATCTTGTGAATGACTTCCTTCAGGATAACGACATCGCTCGACTAGAGTGGCCAACATGTTCTCCAGACATGAAACCTATCGAACACGCCTGGGATAGACTGAGAAGGGCTGTTTATGGACGTCGTGGCCCACCAACCACTCTGAGGGACCTACGCCGAATCGCTGTAGAGTTGGACGAAGTGAGCAGAAGGAAATGAACATAGAGAAGGTGGGGGAGGCTTGGTTCAAATAGCTCTGAGCACTATGGGACTTAACTTCTGAGGTCATCAGTCTCCTAGAATTTAGAACTACTTAAACCTAACTAACCTAAGGACATCACACACATCCATGCCCGAGGATTCGAACCTGCGACCGTAGCAGTCGCGCGGTTCCAGACTGAAGCGCCCAGAACTACTCGGCCACCCCAGCCGGCGGTGGGGGAGGGGAGGACGATGAGGACAGAGAGAGGGGGAAGGGGGAAAATGACAAAAATGAGGTGGAGGAAGAGGAGGAAACGATGGACATAGAATGGGGGGCAGAAGCGGATGGACATGGAGGCAAGTGAAGACGGAAATTAGGACATACATCCAGCTTCCATACATATTTAGCAATTGTGAAGCATTCTGGGTTCACTAGAGAATTATATGCGAAGCCTTCCTCGTGTATCAGTGTATCCACAACGAAAAATTTATCAAAATCCCTACAATAGTTCATAAGATTAGCGATGTCGTCCAGAAAGGAAAACGTGACACCGAACTGTAAGTTGTAATATGTATAGTTATCTAAATATGT
This sequence comes from Schistocerca gregaria, assembly GCF_023897955.1. NCBI lineage: Eukaryota > Metazoa > Arthropoda > Insecta > Orthoptera > Acrididae > Schistocerca > Schistocerca gregaria. The sequence continues at coordinate 405,624,825 of NC_064923.1, forward strand.
ACAGATTCATGGATTCTGGTTAGACTTCGCTGCTCTCTGGAGATGCGGCGGCTGTTTGCTGCTTCCATCACCAGATTCGTCCCGCTGTGTAGCTGTCCAGCTCGAAGTTCCCCTCATTACCAAAATATGGAACTTGAAACGCCAATTAAATGTGGAACGGATAGCAGTACATGTATTACACTCATCATGTCATTTTGCAAACGTATCGCTAAATAAATCTTTATGTCATCACAATTCCTTATGCTGCCTAGGTTGTATAGGCACGAACGTGAAATACATCATATTAAGGTGGCTTGTCTGTGAACGCCTGGAAAAATGCTAACAGTTGTTATAAAGTTTGCAAGGCTCTAAGTAAAAAGGGTGAACTCTTGGTAGGACAGTAGGAGAGTTTTTTGCTGAACATTTTGATAATATTAGTTCTCACGTTGACTAATTGCAACTTTAAAAAAGTTCAAATGTGTGTAAAATATTATGGGACTTAACTGCTGAGGTTATCAGTCCCTAAGCTTACACATTACTTAAATTATGCTAAGGACAAACACACACATCCATGCCCGATGGAGGACTCGAATCTCAGCCGGGACCCGCCGCACAGTTCATGACTGCTGCGCCAAGACCGCTCGGCTAATCCCGCGCGGCCAGTTGCAATTTTTTGTAAAGTCACTGAATTACATTTTTGTATGACGGTCCATACTTGGAATCTATGCACTGATTAACTATCTTACTTCTATGCTCGTGACTTCAAATACACGTTTACATCATATCTATGTAAAAGGTGGATTACAAACACGGTATTTCAGAAATATATACGTCTTATAGCAGTAATTAAGGCCTCTTTTTTTTAAAAAAAGTAATTTGTATGTATTTTCCCTCCAAATAGTACCCTGAAACATCCCAAAAAATTTGAGATCTCTAGCTCAAATCGAGTTCTTGTGGATAAAATAAACAAGTCACAAAATTTCATTCTGGGGAAGTTCACTTCAAATTTATATTTTGTCTATGACTCACCTCTCTTGTTCCTAGTACGCTCCAGTTGCATGATCTTGATTTCATCTTCTCTCTTTTCTTTCTTGTTTCTCTTTATTATGCTGGCGTCTTTAGTTGCCCCAAGGACCCAGTTTTTAACTTTGGCTACCCTCACTTTCGTTGAATCAATTTCCGACAGTGATTCTCATATTAAACCTAGGAAGTATTCCTAGCAACTCTAGAACATCACCCCCGCTCCACATTAAAACAAATTATAAACATAATAACTTTTGCGAGTGACATAATAACATCAGATTAGACCATAGAAAAGTTCATAAGGAAAACAAGGCTCGGAAACCAAAGATATACAAGGGAAACACAAGAGCGTAGCAAAGCACATCTCGTAACAGGGCTGCCAACTTGAAAAGCGGTAATATAATACATGTTTCCCTAACAGGAGGCTAATGCCAACGTAGAAGTGTGAACGCAGCGGAAACGCGGCTGGTGGACTTGCACCGAGAGTTCCTTAAGTTGATTTTTAAACAACTTCCTGACGTTCAATTCAGTTCTTTTAACCATCATTTCGTTTAGAAACCTCTAAACAATTATTTACGATGGAAAACAAAGAATTGATTTTTTTAAGTGGATTCACAGACAAGTTCGCTTCAAGCAGAATTTGTTGCAGCGGAGAATATTCTACAACCGTGCGAAAGGTGAACAGAGTCACTGACCCTTTTCCGTTGCAAACTCGAAGCAAAGACCGCCTCGGCCGGGGCAGCGGGGTGAGGACCACTCTGACCGTCGGCCGGCGCGAGGCGCAGCCCAAGCCCAACCCAGCCAGCACTGTGTATCCGCTCTGCCAAGTGTTTGTAAATGTTTACGCGGGCAATTGCGGCTGCACATAATAGCCACATTCATTAGGAGACACAGCGGCGCCTGCCCTGCGCGATATCGCCTGCACATCCTCCTCGTTTGCTGACAGCAGCCGTCCCAACCAACACACTCCCTCTCTCTTTCTTGCACACACACACACACACACACACACACACACACACACACACACACACACACACACAGCTTGCACTTTTCACGCATGATATCCTGCGAACCATGGATGAAAGGCGACAGACCAATTCCATAGTCCTAAAGTCACCGTGCGCCGCCACTGCACTCTTAACGAAGGTCCCGGTATACGGAATAGCTCCTCAGATATGTGAGTGGCTCGAAGACTTCTTAGATGACAGAAACCAGTACGTCATCCTCGACAGCGAGTGTTCATCAGACACAAGGGTATCGTCAGGAGTGCCCCAGATAAGTGCCGTAGGAGCCTTCTTGTGCTCTATATATGTAAATGATTTCGACGCGCAAGTCGCCGAAGTGGCGTCAAATCGGAAGACTTGCACCAGGCGAACGGTCTACCCGACGGGAGGCCCTCGTCACACGACATTTCGTTTCATTTCATTTGACGGGTAGGGTGAGAAGCAGTGTGCGACTGTTTGCTGATAACGCTGTGTTACACGGAAAAGTCTCGTCGTTGAGTGACTGCAGAAGGAGGATTTAGAACGACTCAGACAGAATTTGTATTTGGTGTAATTAATGGCAGGCTGTTCTAAATATAGAAAAATGTAAGTTCTGCAGGTGATTAGGAAAAACAATCATGAAATTTTCGAATACAGTATTAGTGATGTGCTGCCTGACGAAGTCAAGTCGATTAAATATCAAGGCGTAATGCTGCTAACAACGTAAACTCCCCATTGCACTCCCCTCAGACTTCTGGTACGATAGCCTAGTAAAGAGGCATGAAAACAGGAAGAAGGTGTACTGAAATGTGAAAAAAGAAGTGAAATAGAAATAGTGAATAATGCAAGCTGAAGACGACCAACATGGAGGGAGTTTGAGTAGCCAGGGCTTCGCGGTTATGTCCTCACGTTGTTGGACTGCGAAGTGGGAGATAGGTGTTTCATACCTCGTTCGAGTTTTTTTTTCACAAAATTATGAAGTGTCCGTCGGGTTATTGCGTGTCTGTTTACTCAATACAAATTTATGTCTGTGTCGTGGTGTAACGTCCTTTTGCAACAGTGAGGTGGAAGGAAGCGACTTTCACATGTACGAACCTCCTATTTGTTCTACACAAATACCACATGTTATTACTCTTGCGATCGGTTTTGGAGGTTTTGACTCTTGAATTCCTTTGTTGTAACATAGTTCACGCCCATTTATTCGGTTTTTTTTTTCATTTCTGTGAGAAGTCTGTGCACCATCTCGCCTGCTCTCACTTTTCAACACATTTACTTGCGACGATAATATGTTCTTACCACATGACTTATATTCTGTAACCAATGTGTTGTATGCCTATTACCAAGACCAACAGCAGGAGAACAGGCACATCAATGACCACACGAAGTCATTTTTGCCGAAAAAAAGAAAAAAATGTAGGACAAATTTGAACAAGAATCTTCTCCTGCGCAGTCCAATGCAATAACCACATAACCAAGACACCGTGGCTATTTTAGTTAGCTCGATGTTGCACATCTTGAGCTTGGAATGTTCACTTTTTCGATTTTGCTTGTCTTTCAATAGTTTACTTCACCTTCATCCTCTTTTCATGTTTCGCCCGCGTTCAGTTTTTGACGGTGTATCCACTGGGCCATTTTACCACTAAATCTGAGAGGGGTGCTTTGGGGAGGTCCTCTTGTAAGTGATACAAAATGGAAGGAACACGCAATATCGGCAGTAGGCAAGGCGAATGGTCGACTTCGGTTTATTGGAAGAATTTTTAGAAACTGTAGTTCACTTACAAAGGACACTGCACATAGAACACTAGTGCGATCTATTCTTGAGTACTGCTCAAGTCTTTCGATTCCCAATCAGGTCGGATTAAAGGACATCGAACCAATTCATACTCGTTGTGCTAGATTTGTTACTGGTAGGTTCGATTAACAGGCGAGTGTTACACAGACGTTTCATGAACTCAAATGGGAATTGCTTAAGGGGAGACGACGTTCTCCTCACGAAACACTATTGGGAAAGTTAAGAGATACAGCATTTCAGCAGACTGTAGAACGATGCTACTGTCCTAGTAAGGACAGCGAAGATAAAAAATGGCTCTGAGCACTATGGGACTTAACTTCTGAGGTTATCAGTCCCATAGACTTAGAACTACTTAAACCTAACTAACCTAAGGACATCACACACATCCATGCCCGAGGCAGGTTCAAATGGCTCTAAGCACTATGGGACTTAACTGCTGAGGTCATCAGTCCCCTAGAACTTAGAACTACTGAAACCTAACTAACGTAAGGACATCAGACACATCCATGCCCGAGGCAGGATTCGAGCCTGCGACCGTAACGGTCTCGCGGTTCTAGACTGAAGTGCCTAGAACCGCTCGGCCACTTCGGCCGGCCCAGCGAAGATAAGAGGAATTTGTGTTCCCACGGAAGCATATAGAACTAGTCACTTTTCTCTCACATCATTTGGGAGTGGAACAGGAAAGGAAACGATTATTAGTGATACAAGACACTCTCCTCCACTCACCGTACGTAACGCATATGAATGCAACAGTTGTACACCCATGATTTCTTTGCGAAAAAATATTTCAGTTGGTAGTTTTTCTAATGGAGTCTTGTTATTGGGTGTGTGCGAGTTAATGTGGAAAAAAAATAGTTCAAATGGCTCTGAGTACTGTGGGACTTAACTTCTGAGGTCATCAGTCACCTAGAACTTAGAACTACTTAAACATAACTAACCTAAGGACATTACACACATCCATGCCCGAGGCAAGATTCGAACCTGCGACCGTAGCGATCGCGCGGTTTCAGACTGTAGCGCCTAGAACAGCTCGGCCACTCCGGCCGGCCGTTAGTGTGGACACACAAATGTTATCTGAACGATTGAAAATAGGCAAACGATTTCTTTGATAAATTATTCTGCGCAAATTAACATCTACGTTTCTTTATAGTTGACGCTTTTCCTACCAAGTGATTATAAGAGAACAATATCTGCTCTTCAATCGTACTGGAAGGCTAACAGAAACACTTAATAACGTATCCGGTGAAGAATTCCATTAAAATAGCAGTTAAATGTTCTGCAAGGGTTGGCCGAGGGGCTGACTAGATCCCCGTTAACTTATCTTTGGAATGTAATAAAAAAGAAAGTTCACGATTTCACCATCCTGATCCCTCAGACTCAGCACATTCTCCGGTTACTTTTGCGAAACTTTCTAATGAAAAAAATAATGATATATATGCAGTTATATTCTTCTTGTTATATACAGTGAAGTGTATAAAAGAGATGTCCAACAATGAAAGAAGACTTCGTTTCTTTAGCATCTCGACCCATAGCTAAATGTTCACTTATTAAAATACTGTCGCTTGTATAAAACATCGTTTCGAAATGTTGGGGCGTTTCACATCCAGTCACATCGACTGGCTGAGTTAGAGATAATGATGTTAGAAACGTATTGAACGTGTGGAGAGGAATAAATGAAATTCAAGGGACCAGTAGATATTAAAATGGTCACAGAATATAGACGATTAATTACAGAATACACAGGAAAATTAAATGAAGAGAGAGCGAAAAGGGATGGGTACTGTGAAAACCGTATGACTATATCACGAATTTTGTTAGGTTCGATTATTAAAAGGAAAGTTTTGTAGTTAGGTGTACAAAAGGGTGGGAGTAAATAGAGTCATTGTTATCTGTTTTATCATTTTTGCATGCAGTGCGTTGTATGTGTTTTATTACTGCAGGGATTTAAGAATTTGTTTGATTTGTTTGTGGGCAGTATACATGATAAGATTCTTTTGACTGGCGACCTGGCCCGTTGGATAGAGGGAAATACTGTATAATTACTAAAAATGGTTAAAATAGCTCTGAGCACCATGGGACTTAACTTCTGAGGTCATCAGTCCCCTAGAACTTCGAACTAATTAGCCTAACTAACCTAAGGACATCATACGCATCCCTGCGCGAGGCAGGATACGAAACTGCGACGTCGCGCGGGTCCAGACTGTAGCGCCTAGAACCGCTCGGTCACAAGACTGGCTATAATTACTATTTGCACAATACGGTAACAGTAAAAGCAGCATCAATTCAGATGTTGTTGATTGCTACTCCTTGTAATTGAACGGGTCTTTTGATGGACACAACTTTGTCGGTATTCTATCAGCTGGTTTCTCAAGCAAACTGAACCCTTTCCATATCTCCTTGCTACATAAAGACAGGAAGCTAGATAAATACTCGAATCGAAGACCGATGCTTCTAATTCTTTTGCCTATTAACTATACTCTTCCAAACACAACAGAACTGCAGCCCTGCATAGCATTGCGTCCCGAAACAAACGACACTCCTGGCGTGGTTAAGAAACTATTTTACTGCCCCGTATTAGTGTATTATGTCTTCCCGGCCTTGAACTGCATCTCTGCGCTGCAATAAGTTTTATCAAAACCAACAACGCCTGGGCTCTGCACGAGTAAGTTACTACAGACATAATTATTTTTGCGCTCTGGTGGAAGGTGAAAACGGCAGAACTCCCACACACTCTCACGAAATCGACATACATAAATATTTTTCTTCGGAGCGCATGGGTACGTCTGCAGTACAGCGCTCCACCACTACCACCGATTAGATCGATTCTGATGAAACTTCTGTCAGCGCATGGATACAGTTCACAATCAAAAACCAATCGCGCATGAATATGTCTCGTCAAACGCTTCCTTGATGATGCAAGCTGGCTAGTTACTTTCGAGTCGATATAGTTTAGCACATAACTGAAAGCTTCGGAAGGTCCATTTAAGGAAATTATACATAAAACTGATAGCAGTTCTCAAATTTCCCTCTGAATCTGCATACATAGTAAGTTGCTGACAAAATTTCAGGGGTTATTGAGTGATATTTTCGGAGTATTTTGGGATAAGAGACGTATCATCACCATGTGGCTCGTAACGAAGTAATATAATTTTGATTTACTCGGTTTGTTACCCAAGATACTTGAGTGATATTTTTGGAGTATTTTGGATTAAGATACGCGAGATATCCGTATGGTTCGTAACAAAGTAATATAATTTTGATTCATTCGATTTGTTACCCACGGTATCTTTTGTTTCCTTGAAAGTACCTTCACAACAGTCAAGAAGATATGCAATCATTCTAACACGGAAACATCGAGTTTCTCTTAGGCGAGTTAGGTACAGATGAAAAAGTACTGCGGTGTGGTTGCCGTTGCCGGCCGGGGTGGTGGAGCGGTTCTCGGCGCTTCAGTCTGGAACCGCGCGACCGCTACAGTCGCAGGTTCGAATCCTGCCTCAGGCATAGCTGAGTGTGATGTCCTTAGATGTGCTAGGTTTAAGTAGTTCAAAGTTCTAGGGAACTGATGACCCCCGATGTTAAGTCCCATAATGCTCAGAGCCATTTTGTGGTTGCCGTCGCTGCGGGAATGGTTCAATATATCGTCGTTGTATCACTTTACTATTGCATTCAGTGAATCCATACACGAGGTGCATATCGGAAAATGTTTCATCCGTAAATCTATCCATACTGCTGTGTGGCTTTGTTCACGTACAGCACAGCCCGAAAAACAAATCCGAGACAAAACCGAATAACACTAAAAACAAGCTAGAGGGGGGGGGGGGGGCAGCAATGTCGGTGTTATTGTTGTTTAAAGCAAGTACCTCGAGTGAATGTAACAATTTCGTCTCCAGACAAGACACACACACCACATAGCCTCGAAATTTGTACTGTTGTGTAGAGATTTCCGGAACAGTGTACATACAAAGATAAATGGGGGTAAGAAATCAAACTTAATGCAGCTGAAGGCATTGGTGTGATGACCAGATAAATCACTTTTACACGCTTTCGAGTAAAACGCAAAATACTGTTCAGAAATTGAACACTTTATTAGTCGATCTTGTCTTTTTCCAACCTTTATTTAGCTCACCAACACACCGTAACAGCGTTTTAAATAATCAAGCAAGTATCTGCTATGATATTTATGGAACTCCTAAAAAGCACTGCACTTGTCTCGCTCTTGCACCAAACAAATTTTTTCTCAAATATGGTGTCAAAAAATAAACAAGTAACTAAAGGTTCAAATGGTTCAAATAGCTCTAAGAACTGTGAGACTTAACATCTGAGGTCATCAGTCCCCTAGAATTAGGACTACTTAAACCCAACTAACCTAAGGACATCACACACATCCATGCCCGAGGCAGGATTCGAACCTGCGACTGTAGCAGAAGCGCGGTTCCGGACTGAAGCGCCTAGAATTGCTCGGCCACAGTGGCTGGCGCGGTGTACTTCCATCGAAGCCACATGTTTGCTTATGTGTTTATTATATGCCTAATGTTGATAATTCAGTACAGAACTACTCAGTGGAGTTTGTGAGCCATAAAAACTTGTATGAAACTGAATTAATTCACAAGATATTTGATTGTTTAAAAAATCTGTGTAAAATTGTAGTGCGGTAGAAGAGGTCGCCAAATTAAATAGGATTGACCATTGCAGAAAGACATAATTTCCATAAGAAACGATCCGCCATTATAAAGAACCACGGTGTCCATATATCAGTTGCCGACTAAATAACAAATAGGTCACAGGCTAATGAAGATTTGAAAGGTAATAATGCAAGCTCTTCGAAGCTCTTTTAGTAAAGTTGCCGTAAGAATGAACTATTTATGTTGTAGTAATGAATTTGAAAGAAAGTTGTATTGCGATAAAATCTTGAAATTTGGCACTCTTTTGCAACACATGCAAAAGAAGACATTTGTAGGTTAGTATTCACTGTAAGTCGTGTGATAGACCAGACAGCTGGTTTTAGAATTACACACACTACGAGGCAAAGCGAAAATTATACTCCACGAAAGGACATTTCAAGAAACCTGAATGCTATAAAAATTCCGCTGCAAGATATCGAACAAAATCGAATTTGGGGAATTCTCGTTCCCGGAGAAAACAGCACTTTTAACGTAGTTTATTATTTTGTTAGACATCCATTTCCAATTAAAACCTAATTTTCAGTGAAAATATGTCGCTGTGCTTCTGGCCTCTTCCGTCTGTTAATTGTATTTTATTCATTAAAAAAGATAAAGCAGCGTCACAGGATTTCAAGTTGCCCGGTGGACAGAGCTGGGGGACCAATTACTGAAGCGTAATTGAAATAAAATCAGGATTATGTGTTGATTTCTTTCGATATAGTGCCCTTGGGAGTAGCTGCAAAGTACGCGCTACACGAAGGGAACAACGTGCTGCGCTCCTCTTACCATCGTCGACGACTGCCGAATACCATCGGGGAGCAAACAACCCTTGTTTCATCCCCTGCTGAGGAGTAACTCGAAAGCAATATTGGAAGGAAAGACGATCAGCACACCCACATCTTTCTCCCGATCATTAATGTCTGGTTTTAAAATCGGAGTCGCTGCTTAAAATATGTCTTCTGTTATTCTCAAAAGGCATAGTAGAATCGAACAAACACAGCCACATTTATGTATTGATATAGGTCGGTTACTGACGTCACAGATCATGGCAGCTGTCACTGTTAAGTAACATTCCGCAATTTGTCTATCGTTGAACAGATAATTAAACATCAAACGTACTTAGCGTAATGCGACAGAATGAGCTGTAAACAGACAAAGCGAGGCATGAGATGTTACCAACACTCTATATGAGTTGCAAGTACTTCATCCAAAGCTTCAACGACGATAATGTGGAAAGAGAGGTTGGAGTCTACCGAAATTAACGTCAACTTTCACAAACTCTGGTCCCAATATGTTAAATACTTCTCGATTCGATATTGACAAGACACTTCAAATTAAAGAACAAACGCAGTAGAGTTGATCGAAGTCAGTGCATATCCCAAGAGTAATCTTTACTACAGAAGCTTGAATTCCGTAATGGTGTTGTTATTGCTTTCACATGTTGTCTTTGTGGTAATGAGACAAGATTTCAGAGATGCTTAAGAAATATAAGTACGTCAGTTTCAGGTAAGAGACATGGTCCAGAACGGACTGCGTAGAAAGCCAGACGTATTGTAGGGGACTCCTGCCTGTGTTAATAATTAGAACCTATGCTTGCTGGGCCTTCGAGCGATACGGATTGTTGCTATGATCATTAAATGGACGCCCACATATACACTAATCTTTACGCACTTGGCGTCCTGACCCCCGTAATGAAATTTCAGAAATTAAATTCGGTTCATTCTTTACGGTTTAGGCATAGTTTTTGTTAAACCAGAATGTAGCAAAGAACCCCAATTGATAGCCTATTCATACATGACTTAACGTAAACTACCCAAACTGATGATTCGTTAACAATTTGTAAATTGGTACTCTATCAAATGTGTACATTGTGCCAGATTTTTAACGCTCATCGTGGTGATCGTTCTGAGAATGCTGTTGTATCTGTGTTGTTATTAGCGACCGATCAGAGTTACAAACTTATGACTGTTTGTGTGTTTTGACATGAGGAATATTTCTGTTTGAAACAGAATAATTTATTCGATTTGTTACGCCTGTTTTCTTCGTGATTTCGTCGATCGTAGAATATCTGCACACCAGAACAAATACACTCCTGGAAATGGAAAAAAGAACACATTGACTCCGGTGTGTCAGACCCACCATACTTGCTCCGGACACTGCGAGAGGGCTGTACAAGCAATGATCACACGCACGGCACAGCGGACACACCAGGAACCGCGGTGTTGGCCGTCGAATGGCGCTAGCTGCGCAGCATTTGTGCACCGCCGCCGTCAGTGTCAGCCAGTTTGCCGTGGCATACGGAGCTCCATCGCAGTCTTTAACACTGGTAGCATGCCGCGACAGCGTGGACGTGAACCGTATGTGCAGTTGAGGGACTTTGAGCGAGGGCGTATAGTTTGCATGCGGGAAGCCGGGTGGACGTACCGCCGAATTGCTCAACACGTGGGGCGTGAGGTCTCCACAGTACATCGATGTTGTCGCCAGTGGTCGGCGGAAGGTGCACGTGCCCGTCGACCTGGGACCGGACCGCAGCGACGCACGGATGCACGCCAAGACCGTAGGATCCTACGCAGTGCCGTAGGGGACCGCACCGCCACTTCCCAGCAAATTAGGGACACTGTTGCTCCTGGGGTATCGACGAGGACCATTCGCAACCGTCTCCATGAAGCTGGGCTACGGTCCCGCACACCGTTAGGCCGTCTTCCGCTCACGCCCCAACATCGTGCAGCCCGCCTCCAGTGGTGTCGCGACAGGCGTGAATGGAGGGACGAATGGAGACGTGTCGTTTTCAGCAATGAGAGTCGCTTCTGCCTTGGTGCCAATGATGGTCGTATGCGTGTTTGGCGCCGTGCAGGTGAGCGCCACAATCAGGACTGCATACGACTGAGGCACACAGGGCCAACACCCGGCATCATGGTGTGGGGAGCGATCTCCTACACTGGCCGTACACCTCTGGTGATCGTCGAGGGGAGACTGAATAGTGCACGGTACATCCAAACCGTCATCTAACGCATCGTTCTACCATTCCTAGACCGGCGAGGGAACTTGCTGTTCCAACAGGACAATGCACGTCCGCATGTATCCCGTGCCACCCAATGTGCTCTAGAAGGTGTAAGTCAACTACCCTGGCCAGCAAGATCTCCGGATCTGTCCCCCATTGAGCATGTTTGGGACTGGATGAAGCGTCGTCTCACGCGGTCTGCACGTCCAGCACGAACGCTGGTCCAAGTGAGGCGCCAGGTGGAAATGGCATGGCAAGCCGTTCCACAGGACTACATCCAGCATCTCTACGATCGTCTCCATGGGAGAATAGCAGCCTGCATTGCTGCGAAAGGTGGATATACACTGTACTAGTGCCGACATTGTGCATGCTCTGTTGCCTGTGTCTATGTGCCTGTGGTTCTGTCAGTGTGATCATGTGATGTATCTGACCCCAGGAATAAGTCAATAAAGTTTCCCCTTCCTGGGACAATGAATTCACGGTGTTCTTATTTTAATTTCCAGGAGTGTAGTACATGTTATTCGTAATGCATGTTGCGTTTGTTCAGGAAGCGTTTTCATTGAATCGTGTTACCCGTTGCTAATAACACAGTAATATATTCCCCTTCCCCATTGCCTTTAATCTTTAGTTATGTTTTGCTCACTCTTGTTAATTTTTTTCTATTACGTGTTGTAGGTAGACAGCGCCATAATCAGTTTCCGGCATTTTCTACCGGTTTTGTTGTTGTGGTGTTTTGTACAGCGTTTGGAAATATTCGAGATCTGAATATTTAAGTGTTGTCCAATATATAAGCTCAGTGCCAATCACTTTATATTGTAAGCTAGTCCATGGCGTGATCATGTGCAGTCTGTCGTCATCAAGGGGACCTCCATTTCGAACAGTTTCCGTGAATAAAAGGTACATTTTTGTTACATACTCTGTTGCACGATGACAGGTGTGGCGTCTTGCATTTTGTTTTGTACGTTAACCTTTCTCAGGATCTATGCACCCAAATTGCGTGAAAATGTAATCACATGTCAGTTCTAGTATAATATATTTGTCCAATGAATACCCGTTTATCATCTGCATTTCTTCTTGGCGTAGCAATTTTAATGGTCAGTAGTGTACAAAGAGATGGGTGTAGGGAAAACTGTAATTTGTATGTTGCAGTTCCGTGGCGTTAAGTGACTGAACTGGTTTTAGGAACTTCTCCATCCACGCATCACAATTTATATTTTCTTTGATTCCGCTAAGCAGCCTATGGCAAATGCTGGGACGGTGAAACTTTCCTTTCGTTGTTCCCTGGGAGCTTCCATAGCGCTCACTTATGTTCCATTCTCGGCCATGGCCAGAGCAAGCGCACCCTTGCACCTTGTCCTATGTGAGCGGTCTGATGCAAACGCGACACGGAGTGGGAGCGCGCCAATAGGCGAACGATCCTACGCGAAGCGGTTGCTTTGTCCTACATACGCAGCCCAGCCGCGCAGCTGATCCCAGAACATGAGAAAAAATTAGTTTTCCTATTTTTTCCTGCAACAAAATTCTGAATGTTAATGAAGCAAAGCTACATCAACTACTGCAGTTAGTTTTTCCGTAGAGATTGTCCTTTCCCTTTCAAAAGCTAAAAAGTGCTTATTTCGATTTTGCGCGTTTTCTTCATTAAGTAACACTTCTCACTCAATTCTGAGGAAACTAATTGGCACACAAAATTGATTTTTTTTTCGTATCTTGCACTTTAATATCAGAGCTTGATGCTGAGGTGTCTATTTTTTCGATATTGGTTGAAGTAATTGTGATACGTAATTTGTAAATAGGTTATTGCATAACATTTCAAGGGTTTATTGTAAAAATCTTTGGGCTCTGGCTATTTTACGTTGGTTCGTTTTAGGTGAAACATTGTTGCATATTCAACGGAGCCTGCACATTGAAATTGTTTTTAAAGCTGAAACGAAAGCCATATCTCATTGCAGTTTATAGAAGTTGAAATACGTACGCTCTGTTTGGCGTTAGGTTTCATAATGTATGAGCTATTTTCAGTATCTTATGTGCTCACTGTTTTGTTGTTGGTTCTTGTATTTCTTTGCAAGTACTGATGCAATGATTGAGTATTATGCACGCAACTGCTCTGTGGCAATTCCTATTGTATTCTTGATTTTGTTCTTAACATAATTATGTTGTGATCACGATTTCTTGAAATGCATCAATAAATTAAATTGCGATCAATACTTTCCATAATTGATTAAGTGCCAATATTATTTCTCTTGTTCCACAATACACAACAATCTTCAATAGCTCTGATCAAAATGTCTGACGTTGCAAGTTGAACCACAAACCGCAAAAAGCGTCCACTTGACGCGAAAACATCGAAACAACTGATTGCGTCCGCTACTGCGCATGGCCGATGCCCCGCGCCTGTGCGCTCCCGTGGGACAGCTCAACTGCTGCCCCACTGATACTCAGCATCGCGCTGCATTCGCAACAGTTTGCACACGTAGGACGACGTCTTGGCGAGGCAAATCTTTCGACGAATTAGACTTAAACGAAAATGTTTCTTTTCGGGCCTGAATAAATTTTCTTCACTGTTACACATGTAACATCAGTCTAAATAACGATCGCCAGCTTCGCTTCAATCCGCGAGACAGAGTTGAAACTTCTCTCTATGCCAGAATCAATAATTAAATTCCCTCTTACGAACATCCCAAGGTCCGAGCAGTGGATTGTTATGCGTCCACTGCTAACAGGGCAATACACCGTCCCTAACTTGCTGCGAACAACTTCCGCACAGGATCTCCGATACAACAATACAGGAGAAAGGTAGAATTTAAAGTCAGCAGAAAGTAAGCTGCACAAAAACACCACAGTTAAATTTGCGCGGCAACAAGCGAAAAACTCGCCTGGTCCTCCTCGTTCACTAAACACAACCGTGTGGCCAGCTACTTGGACCCACATGTCTACCTGCTCAGCAATTTCCGTTAACTGCTACACTCGCCCCAAGAGCCGAAACGACTCGACTCAAAATCCATATCTGCCCAAGGAAACGCACTTTCGGATTCTCTCAATTTACCGTATTACGAGGGATAGTTCGGTTGATTATGAAGGATCACCTTCTCGCTAATTTCGTTATTGAAGGTTTCTTTGCACTTACCTTCTGTGTCTCCAACGTCTGTGATACACCTTTTTAGAGATGCCCCTTTCACTTTAACCGAAGTGCATGCTGTGGTACACATCATCACAATATCTATAGTCTTAGAGAACTTCAAATGTGATTGATGCTCTGCAGCAGAAATGTAGCAAAACAAATTTGGAGAACATGTAATTCAAATTACTTTCCTATAATATATCATTATCGAGAATTCGCGTCTGGTGACAGGAAGGGCAAAGTTTTACGATAAATTTTTGGGTGAAATAAAGCATGGAAAAAATCGGCTATCCGCAAAGTCGAGTTAACTTAAAACTGCTAAAATTCAGATAAGCGTTATTTTAAATATGTTGGATATTTTTCAAAATGAATTTCAATGCTTTTCAACAGATGCCACAGTGATGTTGACTTGAAGCACTGTGGGGTTTGAGGGATGAATGATCACTTAATTCGTGACAGCTCTCCAGTGAAAAATTTAGTCAGATAAGTACACACGAAATAATGAGGTCTATGTCCTTTATGATTGTAAGAGGGCCTGCAGTACATTATTAAAACAGTTACTTTTTAACGGGGTGAATAAAGGTAAGGGCTCGCTGTCGTGTTGTAACCCCTGTTGCAGCATTACGTCACACCACCCTCCTAGGAACCACAGCACGACTGCCCAGTCAATGACCAACGAAGCTGTCCTAAGCTGGACTGTTTCAGCAGTGTTTTGGCATTTGGCGTAGGTCACGCCTGCAGCGACCTGCCTTGCCGCATATACTGAGGTGACAGAAGTCATGGTATACCGGTATACACATAGACAGACGGCAACAGTATCGAGTACGCAAAGTATAAAAGGGTAATGCATTGGCGTAGCTCTCATTTGTACTCAGGTGACTCGTATGATAAGGTTTCTGACGTGATCATGGCCACACGACAGGAATAAACAGTCTTCGGCCGCGGAATAGCATTCTGAACTAGACGCATGGGGTTCACATTTCGGAAATCGTAAGGAAATTCAGTATTCCAGATCCACAGTCTCACGAATATGCGGAGAATATCAAATTTCAGGCATTACCTCACACCACGGACGACGCAGTGGCTGATGACCTTCATTTAACGACCGAGAGCAGCGGCGTTTGCGCGAAGTTATCAGTGTTAACAGATAAGCAACTCTGCGCGAAATAGCCGCAGAAATCAATGTGGAACGTACGACGAACGTATCCGAGGATAGTGAAGTGGAATTTGGCGTTAATGGGCTGTGGTAGCAGACGACATCGTCTGCAGCGCCTCTCATGTGCTGTGATCATATCTGTTGGAACCTAAACGGTTGGAAAACCGTGCATCGGTCCGATGAGTCCCGATTTCAGTTGGTAAGAGCTGATGGTAGGATTCGTGTGTGGCGCAGACCCCATGAAAGGATGGACCGAAATTGTCAACAAGGCACTGTGCAAGCTGGTGATGAGGTCGTAGCAGTGTGGCTGTGTTTATATCGAACGGACTGGGTCCTCTGGTCTAGATGAACCGATTATTGACTGGAAATGGAGATCGTTTACAGTCATTCATGGACTTCATGTTCCCAAACAACAATGTCATGCTACCGGGTCACAGTTTGAAGAACATTCTGGACCATTCGAGCGTATGGTTTGGCCAGTCAGATCGCACGACATGAACCCTATCGAACATTTATGGGACAAAATCGAGAGGCCAGTTCGTATTCAATACTTCTACAAGGGGCTTTCAACGACTTGTCGAGTCCATGCCACATCACATTGCTGCACTAGTCCGGGAAAAAGGAGGTCCGATCCTGTATTTAAAGGTATCCCATGGCTTCTGTCACCTCAATGTACAAGTATTGGCCGCCCGGCAGGATGGGGATCGAGTCTGCTCCCGCTGTAGTGTTGGCTTCCACAGTAAGACTTCCATCACACAACCGTCATTCTCACATCACCGCCTGCCTGGGCATCCAGCTGCAGCACCAGTGGGAGGACGCTCGAACTGAGGTCCTCCCAGCCACCGAGCCACTTGGCGTCCGCCGGTGCCAAACGCCGCCTTCTGGACATCAAAGATGGTGTTCACATCCCGGATGTCTACGCTTCCAACACTCACCGCGGCTGGGCAGGTCCTGCAGTCGCCTTACCAGGAGCATAGCCCAGCCAGATCCCCACGGCAGCACCCGACACGCCACACATGTCGCCACCCTGAAATTCATACACCGCTACGTGGCTCCTCTCCTGAGCCGCGCAGGGCGTAACGTCCGTGGGCGTCTTCACGATTGCGCTTCGTACTCCGTGGCCCGTGGTTTCGGCACGCTCATCACCCTGAGCCCGACCGACGTGGGCACGGGTCAACTGTAACAAACTTTGGGAAATAAATGAAATTTTCGTCTTCGAGCTGCCTGTGACTCATCCTGTCAACCTACTTGCACCAGAGAACGCCCGCACGCCCTGCAGTATTTTCACTTAAACTTTTTGTGGTGCAGGTTCATTTGTGATGGGGGACTCTAAGCTGCAGCCTGGATACGCTTAGTGTGAAAGCAGCCCCGGAGGAAATTACACAGTGTGTTGAATACTGGCAGAGCAGTGATTACACCCTTATTATAAACTGTGTGCAAACAGCGTACTCAAACGAGCTTTGACTCAGTTCTCTCTTGTGATTATATTGTAATGCGCGGCTTTGAGACTGGCACTTGACACTTTGAACAATTATTGTCATGAACGTAACGTTGTTTGCTATAAGGAGTAAGCTATTTATGTTAACAAATGCGCTAATATTCATTTCCGGCCATTAGTTGCTTACCTACAGTCCTCTAAGTGGAGTATAATCTTGACGTTAACGTCGTGGGACATCCAGCTCGCTGCACACGCACTGACAAGGCAGATGGGTGTTTGAATGAGCGGCACTGGCAGCTAGGACTGTCCCACGCCACGTCGCGTCACGCAGCCTGGGGAACCAAGCGGGAGGCGGCAGACGCTGCGTTAATTGCGCGTGCAGCCAGGGGCCGCCGCCTCACGCCCCATCAACGAGCCTCCACACTTCAGCCTCCCTATCAGCTCCCAGCCCACCCTCATCCTGCAGTGCTAAAGAAAATGCCCACCTGCCGCCCGACAATTTGGACATCGTCCATGTTGAAGAGATTTCTCGCATTTTTTTCTGTAGTCCTATCCTACTGTACAGCATCAGATTATACGTTTCTCTGAACTCAGTCTTATTCCAAGAAATATCTCTGTAAACTGAAATACTCTAAGAAAAAAAAGACGCACCATAAGAGAATTATTCTTATGGAACGGAAACCGGTAGATGCCATGTACATGTTCAGAAAAACAAATGATCACAATTTCAGAAAGATTGGATGATTTATTCGAGAGAAATAGTTTCACAAGCTGAGAAAGTCAATAATGCATTGGTGCAACTCTCGCCCTTATCCAAGCAGTTATTCGGCTTGTAGAGTGACAGAGTTACTGGATGCTCTCCTGAGGGCTATAGTGCCAAATTCTGTACAATTAGCGGGTTAGTGGTAAAAATCCAGAGCTGGTTGCAGGGCCCTGCCCACAATGCTCTAAATGTTCTGAATTGGGGAGAAACACGGCGACCTTGCTGGCCAAGGTAGGGTTTGACAAACAGGTTTGTTGGTTGGTTGGTTTGCGAAAAGGGACGGAACAGCGAAGTCATCGGTCCCATCGAATTAGGGAAGGAAGTCCGCTGTGCCCTTTCAAAGGAACCATCCCGGAAATTGCCTGAAGCGATTTAGGGAATCATGGAAAACCTAATTCAGGATGGCCCGACGCGGGTTTGGACCGTCGTCCTCCCGAATGCAAGTCCAGTGTGCTAACCACTGCGCCACCTCGCTCGGCTGGAAAACAGGAAGACAAGCAGTAGAAACTCCCGCTGTTTGCGGACGGGTATAATCTTGATGAAATGTAACCTCAGGATGGCTTGCAACGACGGGGAACAAAACGAGGCGTAGAATATCGTCGACGTACCACTGTGCTGCACGGGTGCCATGGACCAAAGAGGTCCTGCTATGAAAAGAAACGACATTCCAGACTATCACTCTTGGTTGTCGGCCTGCATGGCGGGAGACATTCAGGTTAGTATCCCATCTCTGTCTGGGGCGTCTCCAGACACGTCTTCGGCCTGGATTCTCATTGACTGAAGTAGAACTGTCTTCAGTGATGAGTCCCACTTCTAAATGAGCCCCGACGACCTGGGAAGACATGTCTCGAGACGCCCTGGAGAGCGGCGGAATACCAACCTGGGTTTTTACTGCAGTACCGCCCACATCCAGGAGCGATGGTCTGGGGTGCCATATATTTTCATAGTAGGACCCCTTTGGTTGTAATCTGCGGCACCCTTATAGCACAGTGGTATGTCGACGATATTCTACGCCCCGTACACCACATCTACACATTTCCGACCCATTGCGATGATTCAGTCGAGTTGCGTCGTTTTAACTGTCTTAGACTGTATATCTCCCAGAGTTTCGTTCGTGTTCCATTCCCACATTGCTGGCTTAAGCCTGCATTAATGAGTGTACAACAAATTGTTCACTGACACATGGATGTAAAGTAGATATTTAAAACATCGTTATCTCAGATGTAGTAAATTTGAAATCGGTTGGTGAGAGAATGCTCGTCTGTTGATATGAGGGTCAGTCTGAAAATAATGCCTCCTTTTCTCTGTCTCACTCATTAAATTAGTAATGTAGTATACATGGCCGGCCGTGGTGGTCTCGCGGTTCTAGGCGCGCAGTCCGGAACCGTGCGACTGTTACGGTCGCAGGTTCGAATCCTACCTCGGGCATGGATGTGTGTGATGTCCTTAGGTTGGTTAGGTTTAAGTAGTTCTAAGTTCTAGGGGACTAATGACCACAGCAGTTGAGTCCCATAGCGCTCAGAGCCATTTTTTTTTGTAAAGTAAAAAAAGGAGGCATTACTCTATGACCCCCTCGCTCATTAATTTTCAGTTTTACCGATGATTGGTATGACTGTGCTTTATAAACAACGGTTTTACATTTCATGGAAATCGCACAATTAAAAGTAAGCGATACATCAGTCAAATATCTGTACCTTGTCACTTCTTGATAATAATCTGCACAAGACATCAAAACAACAGAAGTGCAACGGAAACGGAAACTAAGAACGACAGCGGCTCTCCAACTGTCGTGGTGGTGAACTTTGGAAAATCCGTATTATTGCTTTTCGAAATACTAATATTCGATGATAATACTTTTTATTTATACTTAAAGGTGTATTTATTTGCAAAACCAATATTGCAATTTTGGCCAAGTGACTGTTATCAAGTGGAAATGATGTTCCTGGTTAACACATTTTCGTGCGTATTGCAACCTTTGAGTTGCATTGTAAATATATTGTTCTTGTTTTGCCTGATTTTTGCTCTCATTTATAATATTGGATTGGCTAAATGATTCCATAATTGTTTTTGTTTCGTATGAAATAGAAAAAAATGGTTCAAATGGCTCTGAGCACTAAGGGACTTAACATCTATGGTCATCAGTCCCCTAGAACTTAGAACTACTTAAACCTAACTAACCTAATGACAACACACAAAACCCAGGCATCACGAGACAGAGAAAATCCCTGATTCCGCCGGGAATCGAAGCCGGGAACCCGGGCCCGGGAAGCGAGAACGCTACCGCACGACCACGAGATGTGGGCATGAAATAGAAACTGGTTTCGTAACATGTATTCTGCGGTTTCATGTGTATTTCTTTCTCGCTACCGAGTGGGATAGCGCAGTGGTTAACATACTGGACTCGTATTCGGTAGGATGACGGTTCGAACCAGCCAACCTGATATAGGGTTCCCCTACTTTCCCTAAATCGCTTAAGGCAAATGCCGACATGGCTCCTTCGAAAGGGCACAGCCGCTTTGCTTCTCCATCCTTCCCTAGTCCGAGCTTGTGTTCCGTCACTAATGACCTAGGTGTCGACGGGACGTTAAACACTAATCTCCTCCTTGTTACTGGTTACGAACAGCTAGACTTAAATGCACTGTAAGCACATTGAATCTCCAAAGAAACTGGTATAGGCATGCGTATTCAAATACAGGCATATGTAAACAGGCAGAACACGGCGATGAGGTCGGCAACACATGTATAAGACGAAAACTGTCTGGCGCAGATATTAGATCGGTTACTGCTGCTACAATGGCAGGTTAGCAAATTTTAAGCGAGTTTCAACGTGGTGTTATAGTCGGAGTACTAGCGATGGGACACAGCATCTCCGAGGTAGCGATGAGGTGGGGATTTTTCC
The DNA here is from genome assembly GCF_023897955.1 of Schistocerca gregaria. Lineage (NCBI taxonomy): Eukaryota > Metazoa > Arthropoda > Insecta > Orthoptera > Acrididae > Schistocerca > Schistocerca gregaria. Next base: position 405,645,638 of record NC_064923.1, read on the forward strand.
GTACGACCATTTCACGAGTGCACCGTAAATATCAGGAATCCGGTAAAATATAAAATCTCCGACATGCTGCGGCCGGAAAAAGATCCTTCAAGAACGGGACCAACGACGACTGAAGAGAATCGCTCAACGTGACAGAAGCGCAACACTTCCCCAAGTTGCTGCAGATGTTAGTGCTGAGCCATCAACAAGTGTCGGCGTGCGAACCATTCAACGAAACATCATCTATATGGTCTTTCGGAGCCGTAGGCCCACTCGTGTACCCTTTGTACGACACAAAACTTTACGCCTCGCCTTTGCCCGTCAACACCGACATTGGTCTCTTGATGACTGGAAACAGATCGCCTCGTCGGACGAGTCAGTTAAAAAAAAAAAAAATGTTCAAATGTGTAATGTGTGTGAAATAGGACTTAACTGCTAAGGTCAACAGTCCCTAAGCTTACACACTACATAACCTAAATTATCCTAAGGACAAACACACACGCATGACAGAGGGAGGACTCGAACCTAGGCCGGGACCAGCCTCACAGTCTATGACTGCAGTGCCTTAGACCGCTCGGCTAATCCCACGCGGCAGGTCAGTGTCAAATTGTATCGAGCGGATGGTCGTGTACGGATATGGAGACAACCTCATGAATCCATGGAGCCTGCATGTCAGCAGGGGACTGTTCAAGCTGGTGGAGGTTCTATAATGGTGTGGAGTGTGTGCAGTTGGAGTGATATGGGACCCTGGATACTTCTAGAAACGGCTCTGAGAGGTGAAATATACGTAAGCATACTGTATGATCACATGCATCCATTCAAGTCGATTGTGCATTCCGAAGGACTTGGGAAATTCCAGCAGGACTATGCGACGTCCCACATGTCCAGAATTGCTACAGAGTGGCTCCAGGAACACTCTTCTGAGTTTAAACGCTTCCGCTGGCCACCAAAATCCCCAGACATGAACATTATTGAGCACATCTGGGATGCCTTGCAACGTTAAGTTCAGAAGTTATTTTCATCCCCTCGTACACTTGTAGATTTATGGACAGCCCTGCAGGAATCATGGTGTCAGTTCCCTCAAGCACTGCTTCAGACATTAGTCGAGTCCATGTCACTTCGTGTTGCGGCACTTCTGCGTGCTCGTGGTTGCCCTGCATGATATTAGGCAGGTGTACCGGTTTCTTTGGCTCTTCAGCGTATATTGCTCACATTCTACGTTTTTTTTACCATTGTTTTTCTATTCTCGCATTTAATGGAGGCCATCGAAATTTTCATTGACTATTGCTAAAATGTACTGTTTGTGGTAACTGTTAATTACTGCCGCATTTTTAGCATTTTAGAGGAAGAATTCTATTTTCATCAGAAGTGCAAAACGTAAGGCCTACTTATCTACGCCCACATCTATACTCTGCAAGACACTATGAAATGCATGGCACTCAGTGGCAAGAAGTAACTCCATTCAAAGAAGAATTACAGTTAATTCCTTCACAAGATATAATAATGATGAATACAAATACTGTCAAAACAAGCTAACTTGAAGTTTTGCATTAAATGTGAGGAGGTACAGAAAATGTATGCAAACAAAAATAGCGTATAATACGAGAAGTATACGTAACAACGCATTTCAATCGTGCTGTCCACAATCACATTCGTAAGCACTAACAGATAGAAGTAAGTCCGCAGATCACGATGCAACGAAAGCAGCTTCTGTTTTATATGAAACAAAGGAAAATTGGGAATCACTTATCCCAGTCAATATTACGGATGCGAGAAGAACGCAATGAGAATACCAGTAACATATTTACAAGGCATTTTTAAAGAGTGTAATACTGTAATGTCGTAAACGGAAGCACACAATGATGAAACCAACTTCTGTTAACTACGGAATGAAAACAAACATGCACGATTAAAAATCAGGCAAAAAGAAAAAAAACCTTCACATCACAACCACCACATAGTTTACATTATGTAACTACCATAGACTTTCCCTAAACAGCTCATATCTCTAGCAGAGAGCTAGTTTGCACCAAATTACTAACATTTATGTTATGCTGACTACAACAAATTACTGTTCCTGAATTATTATTAGTAAAATGAAGAAACATGGCATAAGTACACTGCAGAAAGCGATACTGTACTATTGAATAGTTAATCTACGAGGTGAACGCTTACGTTTTTGTTATTTTTGACCCCATGTAATTTACTTTGTACGGTCACATTTTTATTTCAGTCTATTAGTGAATAGCTACAGTTCAGGCATTATGTTACAGTTGGTGCCTCCTTCATTTTCACACTACTGTTTTCGCTCTATTATTTTTTCCAACCCGTCGTTTCGTATGTAGATGCTTGGTAACGGCATGTCGTCGAAATAGTAACAGCGGGACAAGAATTTTACAACCATAAGTGGAATATGACGTCATTTAAATAACTGTTACAATATTTCGTAAATTAAAAACATACGGGTATCAACCAGGAATGACGTATTCGCCACCGTGCGAGCTATGATTTGGTGAAAACGCCGTATCGATATCTCGTACCATTAATAAAATGTAAGTTTTCAGTGTTATATGTGGACACACGGTATGTAGGGCAACTTCTTGCATCACTTTTTTCTCACTGCTTGTGGCTGGGTGCCGCGGTTTCCTTTCCGGCTGTCAGAGGGCGCGGGCGGGCTTCCTCCGCGTGGATTATTTCACTTTGATATTTCTGGGGCAGGAAGCATAGTTCACACTGGGAGCCCCAAACAACGCGGATCTGATTTGTCAAAGCCGGGCGGCTGCAAGGTTCCGAGAAGCGCATCCGCCGGCTCAGAGGGCCGCTGACGGACTGACGGCGTCTGCTCCAAACACACGCCATTGTTCCCGTCTGACACGGCGTACACACGGCCGCTCGCTCATCGCGCGCAAACAACCTCCGCTGCGCTCGGATCCGCTCGCCGGCGCTCGGCCACGTCCGCCAGCCGATGAAAGCCGCCGTCACGCCACTGCCGCGATCGCTGGCGGCAGGTTGTGCCGCCGAGGAACAGCAAACTCAGCTCTCGAGTAGCTCCACCAGTTATTGCTATCCGAGGCGGCGGCTGCTCGGCGTTGGGGTGCGTTACCCACCTGGAACAACTTCGAGGCTCCTCGTATGGATATCGAAAGCACTGATCGTGCGTTGTTGCAAAGAGTGTCCCCCGAACAATTTTCACATACACACGGCCAAAAGCCCTGAAGTGTCCTGAATGACCTCTGCTACAGCCATTACACGGTCAAGGGGATCGTCCTGTTACTCCACAGAAGTCTCGTAAACAATAATCTTTATGTAGTCTCACAAGTAAAAGTCCAAAACTGTTGAATCGAGCGACTTTGGTGACCAACGAATCGTCCCACCGCGACCTACCCACCTGTCCTCGAATGGCTGTCGAAGGTACTTATGGACGGACGTCGGGTAGACGTGGACTGGCGCCATCATGCCGGAACCACATCGTCCGACTGATACGCAGTGACATATCCTGCAAATGCTGTGGCAGTACGCGTTGCAGGAAAGCCAAGTGGTGATCCGTTAGACGGGCCGATCTGGCGACCATGGGTAATGCCAACCCACACGTTAATACGGAAACGATGTTAAAATCGATGGGGATGTGTGGCATGTGGTTCTGCTTATCCCAAACGTAGCTTATACGGCGGCCGAGCAGATCTTCTTTTGTAAAATGCGGTTCGTCTGTGAGAAGAATGATCCGACGCAATGGTGTAGAATCCATGAGTAGCAATCGACACTTGGTGCAAATCAGCTGGACCCAATGGCTGCATCCTCTGGAGGTGGCATGGGCGAAGTTGCTGTTCATAAAGAACTCTGGAAACACTTCCATGGAACTTATGATGTTGCGGGTACTCATCGACGGTTCTATTCATCAGCTGGAAAAATTCCTCCTCCACGTTAATAGGGCGGCAGGTCCGGCCACGACCACAGTCAGTCCACCCTATCAGCCTTGAACGCGCCACTTTCCTGAAACCGTTGTTCCAATCTTGCGAAAATGGCTTATGATGGATGGGCACGAACCGGAAATCGTCATACGGGCACTGTGCTTATCGACTGTTTCATCTACTTTCACAATAGATGAGCAAGACGTCGGTGGACATGTAAAACATGTGTGGGAGACTGGGGCACACTGAACACAGGGGCACGATGACCAATTGGTATTACTTCGTTAAACTGGCGTCAGAATACGCCACCGATCACGGAGTTGGGAGCAACAGTACCGTCGTCTTTCCATAAACAAGTCAATCCAGTTAAACCGTCAAGCGATGATGGACGCTCATTTTATGTTTTGTTGTAAGTAAAACTAACTTTTGCTTGCTGAAGATATTCTGCTGTGTTCTTGAAGCCGGCTGGAGTGGCCGTGCGGTTCTAGGCGCTACAGTCTGGGGCCGAGCGACCGCTACGAATCCTGCCTCGGGCATGGATGTGTGTGATGTCCTTAGGCTATTTAGGTTTAATTAGTTCTAAGTTCTAGGCGACTGATGACCTCAGATGTTAAGCTGCATAGTGCTCAGAGCCATTTGAACCTTTTTTTTATTTTTTTTAAGACAACGCTCTTACTAAACAAGTATATATAACGATTAAATTAATTGTTTCAGGTTTCTTTTGACACGGTTTACAGCGATAAATATTTAAAGCGTTTTCGTAAACGAAAGAAAATAATTCCAATATGGCGATGGAACACAATGGCCTACTGAAATAGAGGCACGCCGACCCAAGTGGTCAACCTGCCGCGCTGTCTTTATGTACCTGTAAGTATTTAATAGGTACAATCTTAATCAATGTCTGAACCATATCTAATGCAATTTTTACGCAAGAAAGGTGTGTCTTGTACTGATCTTTAACCGGCAACATGTATGTGTTTTTGCTTCTTCTTTTTTTTTTTTTTTTTTTTTTTCGCCGATATCTTCGTACGTAACAGATAGACCGGATCCTAATGCTGTTGCTTGTAGTTTCATTGCTGAAGCTGGCCATTCAGTTGCTCAAGAAGTTAATTTAAGGCCTATGTTGTCAAAATTACTGCTATTAAGTCAATGCAGGTGACCAACCATACCACCCAATGGGCGAAGAAGTCTGGCCATTTGAGAAACGGCAAGCAAGAAAAAAGACAGGAAACTAACGATAAAGAATTTCAGCAATTCTCACAGACACGCCAGTGAAAGATGTTACAATGCGAACAACAAGCATCTACGGACAGAAGAGAAAATTCTTTAAAGGCAAATAGGGATGTTCTGTGTAAAAAGCTATTTCCTAAAAAAGTGCCAATGATCTAATTAATTCACATGACAAAACTTCTCAAATAAAACGCAGTAAGGACGTAATCATTGCTAAGAAGGTTCTTCACTATGAAGAAGACGAGGACGCCCTATGTCTTAGGTGTTAAACCATTTTCTCGCTGCAATCTGGGGGTGAAAGGATTCAATGGGCAAGTTGTAAGTCATGGGCACATCCGTCATGTGTTAAAAATGACGCGAAAGACCTCTTTTTATAGAATGTTTGAACTGTAGAGATCCTATAGGGCATTTAGATGAAGTCTGATGAAAGTTCTGGATATATTTTTCTGTCTTCATCATAACAATGATAACACGACTCACGATGATTGTTTTTGTAACAAATCTGTTGGTATTTTATATTAATCTCAGCTTGAAGTCGATATATTTTCAGTTAAATAACCATTGTCGTAACTAATAAAGTGATAAAATCATATGGGCCAAACTGCCCACCCAGAGGGTCGCCTAGGTTGACCCAGGTGGTACTACTACAGCAAGTATTTTTTTGTGAATAGGCAATCAATGAATGGTCATAATTACTTAATTGTAAAGGTACTGAAACAATGTACCAATATATCCACATCAGAAGATCAATGGAAACATTTAAAATACAAGATGGAAAAAAATCAAGAAACAAAAGTACCTACCAGCCCCGGTCTTCCATATTCTGCCATTCTGTAATGGACAGTCTTCCTCGATCACTCAGTGGCTCCTGATGTACAAACGCTTTACTTCATTGGGCTGTTGTCTTATGACACCTGAGCTGACGTCACACAAACATCATGTGGCACGAGACACCGACCTCTATCAATGTGTATTGCCTTCCATCGTTAAGAGTCGTTTATCTTCCAAACGGCACTTCCAGACATGAGTTTATTGCCAAATATAGCTGTTTTGTATCCCCTCTGAAACGTCCCCTTAGAGGAATTATAAATGACTGTGCTTAAACTGACACACAATATTTTTAGCGCAACGCAATCTGACTTTCAAAAATCCCTACAAAAGAATGGCCCTGACTAACAATAACCTATACCTTTCACGAAACACTTACCTCACAAAAATCTTCGTTACTCGAACTACTGCAATACAGCGAGCGCCACTACTGCCAGCTAACTAAAAGATTCAAACTACTGAAGTCACTAACTACTGATAGGCATAGTTAGCAAATGAAAGATTTTGATAAAGAACAAACAATGTATTTACCTGAATAGTGTTCAACAGTCATAATATATATATATATCAGTTCATGACATCCAGTATTACAAATTTACTCTTTCTGGCGCATACACGTCTAGATCGTCCGCTCTTAAAATTCTGCTATCTCTCTCCCCACATCCACCACTGCTGGTGGCTCACCTCCAACTGCGCAACGCTACGCGCTCTTAATAGCCAACTGCCCAACACTACAATAGAGACTCTTTCAACAATGCCAACCAGCCACAGACTGCACACAGCACAGCCAGTGATTTTCATACAGAGCGCTACGTGGCGTTACCAATATAAAAACCTAAACAGCCTACTTACACCTCTACAACGCTTAATAACTGTGTAATAGGTATTCTGAATCATCCTGCACATACGATATTTGCGCTCAGTTCCACTAGATCTCATTCGTGCATTTTGCAGGCTGTAAGCTTTTCTGGCCCGGAAATGTGTATCCGTAAACACTGCTGAGGAAACAGTCGCCGGTAATGTTCCCGAACATGAAGGTGCAATTCGTCTTACCGGCAACGATGACGGGTAACATTGCCGGGCTTTATTGTCAAGAATATGCAATATCTAAACGTACCTTTCGTGTAGCGCATGAGCAATACCACTACAGTCATGGGTGAGAGACTGTCCGCGAGGTGTGAGAGTGGACATTCCGGACACAGCTTCTCGCACCTATGACGAGCTAACCATGCGGCCATCCGCCGGGCCATTTCTCGCCGGAGTTGCTGGGTGCGGAGCGGTGCGGTTCCGGTCTAGCCTGTCAGCCGCAGCGGTCCAGTAAACAGTGGCACGCACACACGCGGACACGCGCGCAGTTCCCGGAAGAGCCGCCTTCCCCGAACTGGGGCTTCCTGTCGCACCGCGCGCATCATATACTCCCTACGCGTGGGTGGGCTCGTCGAAGATCCTTCTGGCCTCATCCTGACTGCAGGGTCACCGGAAACAGAAGGACGTGGGTATTTAGGCGTAGGAAAGAAAGAAAACCTAATCAGCTAGTATGCTGTAGCCTTCATTATGGTTGCCTGTGACCGAGCAGACGCTCAAAACAAGCCATCAGTGGAGATAGAGATACGTTATCCGCACAAGAATGCGTCAAAAAATAACTAGAGTTTTGGTGTTTTGCATTGAATTTTATGTATTCTTATGCATCAGTGTTATCTTTCTCAAACAGTCCGCATTAGATATTATACACTTACGTCAGCCTTTTTTCCAGTCCTCGGAACACATAGACAACTAACTGTCTGGGATGGCTTGTAGCTCTTTCAGCAATGCGTTTTAATCTGGTGTGTGCTTGTAAAACGATGGCTCATGAAGGTTTGCTTTATTTTTGGGACGGAGTGGCCGAACGGTTCTAGGCACTACAGTCTGGAACCGCGCGACCGCTACGGTCGCAGGTTCGAATCCTGCCCGGGTATGGATGTGTGTGATGTCCTTAGGTTAGTTAGGTTTAAGTAGTACTAAGTTCTAGGGAAGAAATGACCTCAGAAGTTAAGTCCCATAGTGCTCAGAGACATTTTTTGGGAAAAGAAAAAAGTTATGTAGCATGTTTGACATCGCGTCACGCGCTGGGGCCCACCTGAAAGTTACATTATTCTCGAAGAATCAATTTTACCAGCGTCGCTAGTAATTCTTTTTATTACTATTACTGGTTTCGACATAAACTTGATTCTTCAAGAATAATATAAAGAAACAAGTGACACGGCGCCGTGTGTGGCGAAAATGGAGACTGGAGCGTCATTACACTATTGTTTTTGGCCAAAAATTGACGAACAAGCAACGAAGTGTGAGCAGATGCTTTATCCTGGTGCAAAAGCCATGAATTGTTTCGCCACAGATACGGCGGTCTTTTCGGGTTACTTCACGAAAACCGCGTAAATTGTAGATAGTGCTTCTTATTGATCGTTCGATCTTGTAGAAAGATGGTGCACTACACGTTTAGAATTGAAGAACACAGCAGGCATAATCCTCACGTTCGACCGCACTTGTCGGGCCTTTCTCAGTTTTGGCAACCCAAAATACTTCCACTGGGTCGACTGAGTCTTAGTTTCGAGGTAAACCCACGTGTATTCATCTGTTTTCATAAGTTTCGGTACTTCCACATCGCTGTAGGGTTCATCTAACGACTCCTGAGCAAATTAGATTCACCAATCTTTTGTTCGAAATACAACAATACTGGAACAAACTTTGCTGTCACACGTTTCGTATCCAAAACATAGGAAAAAATTTCATGGCATGAGCCAGCTGCTATGCCAAATTCACCACCGACTTCACTGGCTGTGATTCAGCGATCGTTTCTTTCACTTTTTCCACGATATCGGTTGATGGTATGGTGCGTTTATACTACTTATTATTCCTCTGTGCACACATTGCAGACTCATTAAAAGCAAAATTAACATTTCTAAATCTTTTCTGCACTTTATTCCGTTCTGATAGTAAATTTTAATACTCCGTCTCTGATTCACTTTTACACAATATAAATAATCATCGATATTACCAATACAAATGTAATCTTTTTAACAGTAGACAGTACACTAAATATTTGATACGGCTAACACTGTGCATATACCCTTCAAAAATGACTGTCAACACAACAGAGAAATAATCGCACAAATCGGACTAATGCAGTGCACGAAATTACAAAACCCCCTTTGCTTTTTGAATGCACCTCGTGTGTACTCCACATACATGTTCTTTTTAATAAAAATGAAACTCCTCCAGCTGTACTTAAGATTTCATTTTTATTTGGCTACTAGTTTCGACGTTGTGTCAACGCCATCTTCAGGCCCGTACACTTTGATGATATCAATTGTGTACGGCTGAGTACTAGAAGTGTGCGGTGAGAACAATACGTGCTCCACATGTGAGATTGTTTGGGCAATAGTCAGAATCAAGAGTGGGCATAAAATTGTAACAAGATCCTTCTACTGATTGCCTGACACATCTCCTGATGTATCCGAAAACCTTACAGAAAACCAGTTCTTTTGTACGTAAATCCCACAATCATACTGTAATCGTTGGAGGTGACTTTAATCATTCAACTATCAATTGAGATATTTATGGTTTTGCCTATATATACAATGCCAGAACGAGTGCGTCAGTATCCTGTTCGAGATCGATTAAAGTGAATAAAGTAAAAGCACAAGTGAATTCCTTAATGTAGTGAACAGAGCATTAACATTTAACATGGTATCACTGGCCTAAAAACAAATAAATTTACATTAAATGTGTTCTATCTTGGATACCATTCGAAATAGGCGATATGTTCATATGAAGTTTTTTGCTTCAATAAACGTTCCTGTCCTATCCCTGAATACTAGCCATTTCTGCAGGGACACACTGTGGCTGTAAATATAAAAAAAAAGAAGCTGCGAGTTACAGAATAAAAGTCAACTGTTGCGTTCAAAATGAAGTCGATAAAAACACAGTGTTGATGATAATGTAGCCTGAATGTATTACGCGAACTGAAGATGTGTGACGAATCTAAAAATAAAGCTTCATAAAAAGTGATGGTTATTGCAGTTCTGTAAGTAATTTTCTCTACCTGTTTCGAAAGGTTACACTTCAATCATGAGGTCGATTTACATCATTAATAAGGTGCCTTTTGGATAGCCTGTGGCACTGTTGGTAACAGGAGGCAAAAAAACTATTTTAGGAAGAAACTCAGCGTTACGTAGATGTTTGGGTGGTATTGATGAACAGTAATATAAATGTGACAACGTTTCAGTGGTCATAGGTTGCTTTTCCAGTCGTGTTTACATACCATATACCTTTTTTTAAACTGAACTACACAAAGGAGACTTATTAGGAACTAACAAATGCAAACAACATACAAAAATATTAAAGATATCAAAATAGCATTGTAAATAATTGTTATTTGAATTGTGGCCAGCAATGATGAAGTAATACCTTATACGACGCATCAGTCATTGTGTGCAGTAAACAAACTGTGCTAACTGTTTGTCATTAAGCAAAGGAATCGTGGTACTGTCTTCTCACCAAAGATTAAATGACGGTCTCGATACTGCGGTACTACTTACGTAGGCCAATATATTCGTGTGGTGTGTCCAGAGAAATAACGTTGGCACAATCTTTTATTTTAGATCGGACAATTTTAGGGAAGCTGCACTGCCCTGAGGCTATGAATTTAAGTACAGACTGAAGGAATAACAAGATTTGTGAGTCCTTAAAAGCCAAGAGGCTGATGCTTCCCCTAGCGAATAATTCACCGCCCAATAACCGCGATGCAGATTTGCATAATATTGCTTCGAAGATTAAACGACCAGCTAATCGTGACGCGGATCCTGGGTCACAGTGAAACGAGATTTTAACGAAAATCTGTTGATACTGATATCAGACATAGCTGTCTTTTTTTTTTCTTTCCCGCAACAACGAGGTAAAACTGAATTTCGTTCCTTATTGATTTTCAGGAATACTGTATTGTATTGAACTGGGGACCCAGAAACGACGGGGAGGTTTCGTCCCCGCCGTAGCCCTCATTGGTTCACAACCCAACAACAGGCTACAGCATTCCACTCGCCCCACCGCCGCCCCGCACCGAGCCCATGGTTATTGTGCGGTTCGGTCCCCAGTGGACCCCCCTCCCCGGGGAACGTCTTACACTAGACGAGTGTAACCCCAAATGTTTGCGTGGTACAGTAATTATGGTGTACGCGTACGTGGAGACAGTGCTCGCGCAGCAATCGCCGACATAGTGTAACTGAGGTGGAATACGGGGAACCAGCCCGCATTCGCCGAGGCAGACGGAAAACCGCCTTTAAAACCATCCACAGACTGGCCGGCACACCGGACCTCGACACTAAACCGCCGGGAGGATTCGTGCCGGGGACCAGCACGCCTTCCCGCCCGGAAAGCAGTGCGCTAGACCGAAAGGCTAACCGGGTGGCTTTCAGGAATAACTCCAATTACTGAGCAACTCGAAGATAAAAGACAGCGTATTTTAAGATAATTATATAAAAACTCACATCACTTTCGAACTTCAAAACAAGCCATTGGTATGTGTATCCTTTTACAAACAGATGCACGATGTCGCGCGGGGTAGCCGCACGGTCTTGGCACGGGCCGCGCGGCTCTCCCCGTCGGATGTTCGATTCCTCCCTCGCTCCCTCGGGCATGGGTGTGTGTGTCGTCCTTAGCGTAAGTTAGTTTAAGATAGATTAAATAGTGTGTAAGCTTAGGGACCGAAGACGTCAGCAGTTTGGTCTCATGAGACCTTACCACAAATTTCCAAATTTTCCAAGCTGCGCGGTGTGAGGTGGGGAGAGTACAAGGTGGTCAGAAACAGTCTGAAAAGCTTATAAGCGTGTTGTAGGGTAGCTTGAGGTGAGAAATAATTTTTCAGGGAAAAATTCGATACGTTCCACAGTTTCCGAGTTAATTAGCATTGAAGAAAGCCAATCAGACCGTTGCGCGCGCAAATATAGGCGGCCCACTATAGAAGGTGTAGCCAAACGTGTTCTTCGTTTGGTTTCTTAGAACCAAACAGGTGAATGATACAGAAATTGAACGCGATAGAGTAGTAAGGATCGAATCCGAGGCAGAGGCTGAGCAGTCTCGTGCAGTGTCATTTGCACTATGAAAACAGCTGACTCTAATTGTATCTGGCGGCCTGCTTGAATTTGCGCGCACAACTACCTGATTGCCTAACTTTAGTACAAATTAACTCAGAATCAGCCTAACGTATCGAACTTCTTTTCTTGAAAATTATTGTCCGCAGCTCATGGTCTATTGGCTAGCCTTGCTGCCTCTGGGTCCCGGGTGCGATTCCCGGGGACTGGGTATTTTTGGTGGCCTCATCTTTTCATCATCATTCAGGAAAGAGGCGAGATTATACTGAGTAGAGATTGGGTATCTGTTCGGGCGCTGATAGCCGCGCAGATGAGCGCCCCACAAAACCGAACATCATTAACAGTTATTTCTCAGCACAATCTGTCCTGAAACATTCTTACAAGCTTTTCAGACTGTTTGTGACCACCCTGCATAATGAGCCTTGCATTAGCTTATGGTACACGGGACGAAAGACTATGGGCACCCCTCTGTTGTGGTCTTCAAATTGGAGACTGGTTTGATGCAGCTCTCCACGCTAGTCTGTCCTGTGCAGGTCTCTTCAACTACTACAAACTACATCCATGTGAACCTTTCGTCTTCGGTTTCCTGGCCTTATCCCGTTTAGTCACCGGGTCAGCATGTCAATCAGGATGTGGCGATGTTAGAGGTAGAGGATGTCCGGATGTCCTTCCCCAACATGCTGCAACCCTGCCTTAAGCCACAGTTTCTTTAATTGTGAAGTCGTGCTCACTGCGCAAGATATGTGTTGGAGGGAGTAGTACGAGTCTTGGCTTATTTCGAATCATAGGCTCTCGATGTTCTGGGGGTAACGGTCTCGGCGATGCTTCACAACTTTCACGTAACGTCTCCCACTGCCACTCGCTCAACATTTCTGCGACACTGTTAGGGTGACTAAAGAAACCTGCGACGAATTATGCAGCTCTGCTTCTAATCTTTTCTGTCTCTTCTGTTAGGACAGTTAAGTAAGGGACTCAGACTGACGAGCTGTACTCAGTAACCGGAAGTGCACGGGCTTTCTAAGCAATCTGAATCGTACGCGAATTACACTTTCTTGGGATTCTTCCAATAAAATCCGAGTTTGGCATCATCCTTTCCCGTGCGTTTGTTCCACCTCAAAGCTGTGAAGATTGTGACCGATCATCAAACAGGTATACTCGACATTCCGTCTATTTGCCTGCAATGCATGACATTTATTTATGTTTTAAGTCAGCTACCAGTTATTTCACAGCACGATGATCATGTGCGTACCTCTCTGGAATCGTTAATACAGTTTTAACGATATGAGTCCTTGAACTGAACTGCATCTTTTGCGAACAGCGTCATAGGGCTACATATGCTAACGCCAGGTCACGTGTGATGCTACAGCAGTGATTACAAAAAAATTCAGTATGGCGTTGCATCCTCTCTCTCCTTCAGGCATGCACTGATTCGGTTGGGATGGGTGGTGCCATAAAGCCATGATACCGTCTCCTAAGGTAAGATGACCCACGACTGTGGCAACTGGTTCACAGTATCGTAGATAATAGCCCTGGAACGGAGTAAAGGCCCGAGCTGATCTAGCACATGTTATATCTTGAGATCTAGCTGTTGATAGCAACGTGTGTCATGTGTCATTGTCATTCTGAAAAATAGCACCACGCAACTGTCGCGTGAGAGGTAACACATGAGGAAGTACGATGTCCGTGATGCACCTTTGTGCAGTCAGATTTCCCTACCAGCCTTGATCAGAAGTCACATCATAACGCCTGGAGTAGTATAGTTGTGCCTCTTCAAAACATTGCAAGAATGGGATCTCTCCCTATGTCGCCGCCATACTAGCTGGCGATCGTCACCCAGGACAGTGCTGAACCGCGATTCATCGCTGAACAGCCGTTCATCGGCAGTCCATGTTTCCCAGTTACAGCACCATGCCGAAAAAACGCAGCCGTTTGTGTGCAGCGTTAACAGCAGCCTACGCATTGGACAGTAATTCCCTAGTTCTGCTGCTGCTAGCCTCCGAACAATTGTGCTGGGTGACACAGAATGTTACGGGAATACCGTGTTCTCGGGTGGCAGGTGCAAATGTGAAGCTGTTACGCTGTGCTTAGAGGAAAATACGGCGATACTTCCTTGTGGCGGTCAGACGTGGTCTACCGGGACTCTGACGAGGATTATGCGTGCCCTCAGGTTCCCTGACAGTCCACCGTGGGGCCACTGTCACATCCGAATGCTCCACAAATATGGATATTGCAGGATTCGACCGGCGGGTCAAATGGAGACCTGCAAATATTGTCACATGCTGATAACGCTGTCTCATACGAGTACGCGGCATCTATATATCCTTCAGTGGTCGCTCAACGTCTGACGCTTTTCACGCCCCGTGTGGTCAAACCAGTAAACACTAACAACACTAATGCCCTCTGGTTGCCGCACTACCTGTCACAGAAAACTGGAACTCTTAATCACATAGCCTACATATCCGCTGGTGGCACGTGCGTGTACGAAGTTATAGTGACATCCTGCCACTTTTTCTGTGTGTTTCACTTTTTTTTTGTCAGGCGGTATACACCATGAATAGTAAAGCAACGTTAAATGTTACAAAAACTGAAAGAACCTTCTGTCCTAGACGACATTAATGCTAAATTAATCAAATACGGAGGAACCATTTTTAAATATGTGTTGGAAGAACTGCTCTGTATCCGAAAAAAGGAGTACAGTTAAAGAAATTAATGTGCTTAAAAAAGGTGATGCGAAAGACACGGGAAATTATAGAGAAATAATTTTACAAAATGCAGGATATAAAATTTATGGGAAAATTCGTAATCAAAGCCTAGAAACTATCCCTTAATAATAATTCCAGAAGAACAATCAGTCTCAGAAAGGAATGTTCGTGTAACGATAATATATTTACAATAAGACAAAGTATTGGAAGATGTCTGGAACATGGCTTAGAAATGCATTTAGCATTTATTTATTTTGAGAAAACCTTTGGCAAGGTTAAAAGGCATCTTTTGTGGAAAATATTGGAAATGAAAGGTTTACATGAACATCTTATTAATAAAATAAAGAGTCTGTGTATAAATACAGAAATCATGATGTTCGAAAATGTCAGATGAAATTTTAAAAAATCAAAGTGTTCGACAAGGGTGCGGTCGATCACCCATTTTACTTAACTTATATATTGACGACCCAGTTATGAAGTGGAATAAAAATAGGATCTAGCGTGCCATTAAATACTCTGTTATATGCTAATGGTCTGCTAATTATACAAGAAACAGAAGATAATTTACAAAGAGCAATACATAGATTGAGCCAAAAAGCAAGATGTGTCAACTTAATTGTATCTGCAAATAAGACAAAGCTAATGGTTTACAAAGAAAGAATCCGGTCAGATCGAAAATAATAATAAATGAGAAAATTTTAGAAATGGTTCAAATCGCTCTAAGCACTATGGGACTTGACATCTGAGGTCATCCGTCCCCTAGACTTAGAACTACGTAAACCTAAGGACATCACACACATCCATGCCCGAGGCAGGATTCGAACCTACGGCCGTAGCAACCGCGTGGTTCCGGACTGAAGCGCCTAGAACCGCTCGACCACAGCGCAGGCAGAAAATTGTAGCACAAATATCCCACTTCAATTATCTAGGATTAGTTTCTACCACGAGAAAAACATTGAGGAAAAGGTTAATAAATATCAAGCTGTCATCGGAATACTTTCAAGAACTTTGGGAAGAAAAACACGAAAATAAACACAAATGAAATTCTATAAAGTTATGACTTTAGCTACTCATATGGTTCAGAATCATTGAGAGTAAGAAAAACTACGTTTACAAGCAGCAGAGATGAAGTTCGTGAGATATGTAAGAGGCTGTAATAAAATGGATAAAATAAGAAATGAAACAATAATATCAGATTTTAAAATCTTTTTAGATAATGACAAGACAGATGAGAACAGAATGTCACGGAAAGATCATGTTGATAGAATTGCCGAAAAAGATTATGAATTACTGGCCGACCGGAAAGAGAGGAGTAGGTAGATGAATAAATGGATGACAGAGACGGGAACAGGTTATTACAACACCAAACCCTTGAAAGGTGATGACTGAGATGATGATGATGATGATGATGATGACGATGATGAGTAACGCTTCTATCACACTATCTTCAGGAACGCCTCTACGCTGCTATCACCTCTTATATAAGAGTTCAGTTTGTTCAAATGTCTTCATTCGTGCCGTTTATCTGTTTCGATATTTCGTATTCACGTATTCTGTTTACTGGTAATGGGGTAGAACTGTATCGAAGGCTTTCTGGAGTCAAAATTCCGCAAACGATACGCTCTTCTCGGAGGTTGGGGAACGAGAGAACAGAGCGAAACTGCTTCCTGCGTTTCCGTGGTCGTCGCTTTAAATATTAGCCAGCTGCATCCATATGTATTGGTAACTTTTACCCTTCAACGAGGAAATTCTTTCTCCAGCAGAAAAGCGATTTCAATATTCATAAGGTCCGTTCGCCTATTGTTTTAAACACATGCATAAAACACACACGTGCGCACATACACAGATGGACAAAAACGGAGGGGGTCTGATGCAAGCACAAAGAGAAAGGACCAACAAAACGGCATCTATTGCTCGATTACTTCATGAAAAATGTAGGAATAAACAGAATTCCAACTCAGTCATCTGGAGCCCAACTCCGTACAAACAGAAGAATGTCAAAACCATGGACATACATTTGCTTGATATGAATAATTAAAACTGAAAAGGCTACATGTTAAAACTGAATTCTCAGTCACAACGTAAACAAATTTCTTCAACCAATAATATTCACACATCTTTTGAAATAACGTGGCCTAAGGAGAAGCGATTAAATAAACAATGATTACTCAGAATCAATAACAAGTATGCCCCAAAATTTCTGCAATGTCGTATTCAGTTGACTCATGTAAAGTGGCCACCTTCCATATCTCGCAAACTATCAACGTTGTCTATAGCAAATTCCATCTAGCGACATTACAAAAATGTTAAATACGAAGCCCCGTTGATCTGGTAAAGAGTGATTTTCGCCTTGTTAAGCAATAATTCCGAAGCAACAGAGGAGAAGTTCCAATTCATTTGACACCATGCTTGCTTCAAAAGATGCACTGATAAAAAATTTGCGAATGTAACTGTGTGTGTTGCGGTCTTTAGTCTGAAGGCTGTTTTTATGCACCCCTTCACACTAGTCCATGAATTGCAAGCCTCATCACCTCAAAATGCTGCTGCAGCCTACAGCTGTCTGAACCGGTTTGCTGTACTTGTCCTTGATCTCTCACTACAACTTTTCCCCCCTCCCCCCCCCCCATATTTCCCCCCATTATCAAACTGACGATTGATGCCTTCATACATGTCCTATCAAATGATCCCTTCTTGTAAAGAAGTTGTACCATAAATTTCTTTCTTCCCCAGCTCGATGCAGTACCTCTTCATTAGTTACTCGATCTATCCATCTACACTTCGGTATTTTTCAAAAGTTCTTATTCTCTCTTTGTCTGAAACGCTTAGTATCCATCTTCCATTTATGCAAAGGCTATGCTCCCCACAAACATTGAGAAATGACTTCCTAACACTTAAATTTATATTTAATGCAAACAAATTCTTTTTATCAGAAATGCTTTTCTTTCTATAGCCAGCCTGAATTTTATATCATTTCTGCTTCGGCCATTATCACGTTATTTTGCTGCCCAGTTAGCTAATCTCATCTACTACTTTTCGTGTATCATTTCTTAATCCAATTCGCTCGCCATCACTTGATTTAATTCGACGACATTCCATTACTGTTTTTTGCTTTTGTTGATGCTCATCTTATAACCTCTTTTCAAGACGCTATCCATTCCGTTCAAGAATTCTTCCAAGTCCTTTGCGTCTATGGCAGAATTGCAATGTCATCGGCAGGCGGCAGAGATTTTATTCCCCGAGATATGCTTCTACCAGTTTTTATGTTATTCTGTAAATGGTTCGTGTTAGTATTTTGCAACCCTGATTACGATGCTGGTTCTTTAATGCATCTGCCATCACCTGCTTGCTTTGGGTTATGGACTGTTATATTCTTTCTGTAGTCTGAAGGTATTTCGCCGTCCGCAGCTCGTGGTCGTGCGGTAGCGTTCTCCCTTCCAGCGCCCGGGTTCCCGGCGGGGTCAGGGATTTTCTCTGCCTCGTGATGGCTGGGTGTTGTGTGATGTCCTTAGGTTAGTTAGGTTTAAGCAGTTCTAAGTTCTAGAGGACTGATGACCATAGATGTTAAGTCCCATAGTGCTCAGAGCCATTTTTTGGTATTTCGCCTGTCTCATGCATCGGTTAACAATATGGAAGAATATATTTTCTTTGAGTAGTATCGTTTATTGATATTGAAACCCGCTTCTAATGGGACGCTGTGTATTAGTTCTAATGGGATTCTCTGTATTAGTAACACAAAAACTAACCATTTTTTCGTATCAGCGATAACATATTATAAACCAATAGAAATCTATAGCGCTGTTGCACTACGAAAAGATGGGATTTAATCGATACGCCTTCTTTTTACTCAGTCACTTAGCCAGGTGTTTCTAGGTTATGCTCTCAATCCACAGTAACAGGCCTCATCCTTCGCTGTGGGGGGAATGTAGTTATTTTTAGACCCTGTGCATTCGACCTGGAACGAGGAAATGCCGGTCTTATCCGTATTGCTACATTTACTGGTCGAGCATTTCGGTCATTTAACCTCATCAGCCAAAAACTATGGTAGACACTGAAACAGCATAATTTCTTCGCTCTAAGAAGTGAAAGAAGATGCTTTCCTTCTAGCAACAATTTATTGTAGGTCGTTGAAGCAGCGGACGGTACAAAACGATTGGAAAGAAACCACAGAAGCAACGTACCCAAATAGAGTTTTATAGGGCTGTCACTTCTTAAAGACATAAAAAATGGTATCATGGATGGCGCCAAAAGTCCCAGGGAGCTGTTATGACATTGTCTGCAGGAAGCTTGCTATGCGAAAAGAATGTAGTTACCTGCAGGAAGACCTGCGGAGCATTGAAGATTGGCGCAGGGACTGGCCTTTTGAAGCTGAACGTAAATGAATGTAACATATTGAATATAAATAAGCGAAGAGCCCCATTACTACTCGATAACACCAAATCACTGAAAACGGCAACCACCGTAAAAAGTCTAGGTGTAGGCGTCTGCAACGACGTCATCTGTAATGAGCACACAAAACTAAAGGGGGGGGGGGAGACCTGAGGCTGAGATTCATTAGAAGAATATCAAGGAAATGTAACTATCCACGAAAGAGATAGCGTCAGAAACATAATTAAAACAGGCACTTGAATACTGTTGATCAATCTTGAAATCTTACCAGGCTGGCTCACGAGAAGAGTTACAGAAGATCCGACAACGGTCGGCATATTGCATCACAGGATAGTCTAATAAGCGTGAAAGTATTACGAAGATGCTCAACAAACTACAGTGGCAGACGCTGTGCAAGAGATACGTCATGTAACACACAGATGTTTAGTGTTGAAATTCCGGGATCACACATTCCAAGAAAAGTCGGGTCGTATGTTACATGCTCTCAAATACATCTCGCCAAATGACCACAACGAGAAATCAGAGAAATAAGAGCTCACCCCGAATGGAACAGGAACAGTGGAAAGTGAGAGTGGTACAAGAAGAGCCCTCCGCCACACACAGTAAGGTGGTTTACAGAGTATATTCTTAGATGTAGTTGAAATGCAATTTCACCAAGTCTCACACAAATACACTCCTGGAAATTGAAATAAGAACACCGTGAATTCATTGTCCCAGAAAGGGGAAACTTTATTGACACATTCCTGGGGTCAGATACATCACATAATCACACTGACAGAACCACAGGCACATAGACACAGGCAACAGAGCATGCACAAAGTCGGCACTAGTACAGTGTATATCCACCTTTCGCAGCAATGCAGGCTGCTATTCTCCCATGGAGACGGTCGTAGAGATGCTGGATGTAGTCCTGTGGAACGGCTTGCCATGCCATTTCCACCTGGCGCCTCAGTTGGACCAGCGTTCGTGCTGGACGTGCAGACCGCGTGAGACGACGCTTCATCCAGTCCCAAACATGCTCAATGGGGGACAGATCCGGAGATCTTGCTGGCCAGGGTAGTTGACTTACACCTTCTACACACGTTGGGTGGCACGGGATACGTGCGGACGTGCATTGTCCTGTTGGAACAGCAAGTTCCCTTGCCGGTCTAGGAATGGTAGAACGATGGGTTCGATGACGGTTTGGATGTACCGAGCACTATTGAGAGTCCCCTAGACGATCACCAGAGGTGTACGGCCAGTGTAGGAGATCGCTCCCCACACCATGATGCCGGGTGTTGGCCCTGTGTGCCTCGGTCGTATGCAGTCCTGATTGTGGCGCTCACCTGCACGGCGCCAAACACGCATACGACCATCATTGGCACCAAGGCAGAAGCGACTCTCATCGCTGAAGACGACACGTCTCCATTCGTCCCTCCATTCACGCCTGTCGCGAGACCACTGGAGGCGGGCTGCACGATGTTGGGGCGTGAGCGGAAGACGGCCTAACGGTGTGCGGGACCGTAGCTCAGCTTCATGGAGACGGTTGCGAATCGTCCTCGCCGATACCCCACTAGCAACAGTGTCCCTAATTTGCTGGGAAGTGGCGGTGCGGTCCCCTACGGCACTGAGTAGGATCCTACGGTCTTGGTGTGCATCCGTGCGTCGCTGCGGTCCGGTCCCAGGTCGACGGGCACGTGCACCTTCCGCCGACCGCTGGCGACAACATCGATGTACTGTGGAGACCTCACGCCCCACGTGTTGAGCAATTCGGCGGTACGTCCACCCGGCCTCCCGCATGCCCACTATACGCCCTCGCTCAAAGTCCGTCAACTGCACATACGGTTCAGGTCCACGCTGTCGCGGCATGCTACCAGTGTTAAAGAGTGCGATGGAGCTCCGTACGCCACGGCAAACTGGCTGACACTGACGGCGGCGGTGCACAAATGGTGCGCAGCTAGCGCCATTCGACGGCCAACACCGCGGTTCCTGGTGTGTCCGCTGTGCCGTGCGTGTGATCATTGCTTGTACAGCCCTCTCGCAGTGTCCGGAGCAAGTATGGTGGGTCTGACACACCGGTGTCAATGTGTTCTTTTTTCCATTTCCAGGAGTGTACTAATCATAAGCAAATTTCTTCTGGTGGCCTTTCCACAAAAGACTCTCGCAAAAAGAACTGCAATAGCAAATTCACAGCCCCTTCGTACACTTGTGTACCGAGTCCTCCAGCGCCTCTGGAGCACGCCTACAAAAACCACAGAATTTCCCTGTTTCGCGTCCTGAGTGACGACCATGAAAACTCACCATTGCACTCTGCGGAAATTCCATTAGTTATCCAAATGACAGCGAGTCTAAGAAAATGTTAAACAATTCAGCAAGTTAGCCACGGTTTAACTGGCTTTTGCCTTACCCGTAGCTTCTGCCCCCTGTTTCACCAATTCCAGCCCTCTGTAGGGTATGACCTTTTGGCAGAGCTTCTAATACTATTGGTATCTTAAACTTCAGAAATACTTCTCTAATGGGAAACACACAGACAAACGGAAGAACAAAAAATTCCTACAACAGTACTCTATTAACATTGAGAATCTACCTGAAGCAAACTGTGAAGAGAAGAAGAAGAAAACAAAGAAGAAGAAAAAGAAGCAGCTCATCAAATAATAAAACTTTCTGACAGGAGCATTCCAGATGCATGTGGTCCGCTTAGCCCATCTGGAAATCTAGCTGATGCCCTCACTTGTCTTACAAAGGTCAAAAGGATACCCAAAAATATGATGGTCGCCCTTAATGTTCATTCATTTTCACAAGTCCTTATTTACGAATTGTTAGAGTGGATCTCATCGACATACGGTCGTTGACCCTTACAAAACTTTATACTTAAACTTATAGTTAACTTCAGACTTTCCACACTGCAGATACACTCCTGGAAATGGAAAAAAGAACACATTGACACCGGTGTTTCAGACCCACCATACTTGCTCCGGACACTGCGAGAGGGCTGTACAAGCAATGATCACACGCACGGCACGGCGGACACACCAGGAACCGCGGTGTTGGCCGTCGAATGGCGCTAGCTGCGCAGCATTTGTGCACCGCCGCCGTCAGTGTCAGCCAGTTTGCCATGGCATACAGAGCTCCATCGCAGTCTTTAACACTGGTAGCATGCCGCGACAGCGTGGACATGAACCGTATGTGCAGTTGACGGACTTTGAGCGAGGGCGTATAGTGGGCATGCGGGAGGCCGGGTGGACGTACCGCCGAATTGCTCAACACGTGGGGCATGAGGTCTCCACAGTACATCGATGTTGTCGCCAGTGGTCGGCGGAAGGTGCACGTGCCCGTCGACCTGGGACCGCACCACAGCGACGCACGGATGCACGCCAAGACCTTAGGATCCTACGCATTGCCGTAGGGTACCCCACCGCCACTTCCCAGCAAATTAGGGACACTGTTGCTCCTGGGGTATCGGCGAGGACCATTCGCAACCGTCTCCATGAAGCTGGGCTACGGTCCCGCACACCGTTAGGCCGTCTTCCGCTCACGCCCCAACATCGTGCAGCCCGCCTCCAGTGGTGTCGCGACAGACGTGAATGGAGGGACGAATGGAGACGTGTCGTCTTCAGCGATGAGAGTCGCTTCTGCCTTGGTGCCAATGATGGTCGTATGCGTGTTTGGCGCCGTGCAGGTGAGCGCCACAATCAGGACTGCATACGACCGAGGCACACAGGGCCAACACCCGGCATCATGGTGTGTAGAGCGATCTACTACACTGGCCGTACACCTCTGGTGATCGTCGAGGGGACTCTGAATAGTGCACGGTACATCCAAACCGTCATCGAACCCATCGTTCTACCATTCCTAGACCGGCAAGGGAACTTGCTGTTCCAACAGGACAATGCACGTCCGCATGTATCCCGTGCCACCCAACGTGTTCTAGAAGGTGTAAGTCAACTACCCTGGCCAGCAAGATCTCCGGATCTGTCCCCCATTGAGCATGTTTGGGACTGGATGAAGCGTCGTCTCATGCGGTCTGCACGTCCAGCACGAACGCTGGTCCAACTGAGGCGCCAGGTGGAAATGGCATGGCAAGCCGTTCCACAGGACTACATCCAGCATCTCTACTATCGTCTCCATGGGAGAATAGCAGCCTGCATTGCTGCGGAAGGTGGATGTACACTGTACTAGTGCCGACATTGTGCATGCTCTGTTGCCTGTGTCTATGTGCCTGTGGTTCTGTCAGTGTGATCATGTGATGTATCTGACCCCAGGAATGTGTCAATAAAGTTTCCCCTTCCTGGGACAATGAATTCACGGTGTTCTTATTTCAATTTCCAGGAGTGTAAATCCACGTTTAAAATAATTGAAATCAAGTGCAATTTTCTGTTTCTTTATTTTTAAGTTGTGCTCACTGTGTTGTTCCCACCTTTCTTCGATAACGTCTACATCTACGTGATTACTCTGCTATCCACAATGAAGTGCCTGGCAGAGGGTTCAGTGAACCACCTTCAACCTGTCTCTCTACCGTTCCACTCTCCAACAGCAAGCGGGAAAAATGAGTACATAAATTTTTCTGTGCGAGCCCTGATTTCTCTTATTTTATAGTGATGATCATTTCTCCCTATGTAGGTGGTTGCAAGCAGAATGTCTTCGCAGTCGGAGGAGAAAACTGGTGATTGAAATTTCAAAAGTAGATCCTGTCGCAATGAAAAACGCCTTTGTTTTAATGATTGCCACTCCAATTCACGTATCATGTCTGTGACACTATCTCTCCTATTTCGCGATAAAATAAAACGAGCTGCCCTTCTTTCTGCTTTTTCGATGTTATCCGTCAGTTCCACCTGATGCGGATCCCACACCGCACAGCAATACTCCAGAATAGGGCGGACAAGCGTGGTGTAAGCAGTCTCTTTAGTAGATCTGTTGCAGCTTCTAATTGTTCTGCCAATAAATCGCAGTCTTTGGTTTGCTCTAACCACAATATTATCTATGTGATTTTTCCAATTTAGATTATTTGTAATTGTAATCCCTAAGTATTTAGTTGAATTTACATCTTTCAGATTTGTGTGACTTATCGCGTAATCGAAATTTAGCTGATGTCTTTTAGTACTCGTGTGAATAGCTTCACACTTTTCCGTATTCCGGGTCAACCGCCACTTATCGGAATATACAGATATCTTATATAAATCATTTTGATCATCTGATGACTTTACAAGACGGTAAATGACAGTATCATTTGCAAACAGTCTAAGACGGCTACTCAGATTGTCTCTTATGTCGTTAATATAGATCAGGAATAATACAGGGCTTATAACACTTCCTTGGGGAACGCCGGATATTACTTCTGTTTTAATCGATGACTTTCCGTCTATTACTACGAACTGTGACCTTTCTGACAGGAAATCACGGATCCAGTCGGACAACTGAGGCGATACTCCATAGGCGCGCAGTTTGGTTAGAAGAGGCTTGTGAGGAACGGTGTCGAAAGCCTTCTGGAAATCTAAAAATATTGAATCAATTTGACACCCCCTGTCGATAGCACTATTCTAAATACAAAAATATGTAAGTATATTCAAACAGAGAACAGTGAGCAACAGAATCTGACCTGGGTGAATTGGCGTCAACTGCACACTAGTGCTGTTCCCCGCATAATTCACTGTCCCCGTCTCTACTGCTACCTACATTAGCGATGTCTGCTGCAGTTGACGTAAAATATGCTTTATAGTGCTGTTATGTATTAAAAATATGCAAGGGTTGTCCAGAAAATAACTTCTGATCGCTCGCGAAATGGAAACCACAGTGAAAACCACAAACATTTTATTTGCAACAGTAAGGTACACCTTCCACCTACTTCTCTACATAGTCGCCGCTCCACCTTCGAGTGTTGTCGTAGTGTTGTATCAACTTTCCAATATCCTCGTCATAGAAAGCAGCCGCCTTTGCCTTCGGCCAGTTATCTGCACTGGTCTGCAGCTCTTTGGCTGTGGAAAAATTTTTTCTTCATAGCCAACGGTTCTTGTGAGTGAGATGAGACTCAGGGGGAGCCAGTTATGGACTGTATTGCAGGTGATCAAACACTTCTCTTCGGAAACTCTGCAGGAGCGTCTTCATTGCCGCTGCAGTGTGCGGCCGAGAATTAGCATGGAGAAGGAACTACTCGACAGTTGTGTTATGTGGGCTGCATAACCCAAGCAAAATCTCTAACCAGGCCCTCATACTTGGCGCAAGACGCTACTCCCTACTCATCTTTACGTGCTCACTGTTCACTCAGAACTGAATAGAGCGACGTGACATGATCGACGGGCATACTAGAGACAGTGCCCAACACATCTGTGCACACCTTTACCGGATTTTCCCAGTGGTTTCCATTTCGCGACGATCGGAACCTACTTTCTGGACAATCCTCGTATATTACGTGCACAATGAGATAGAGGACGAAACTAATCCAAATACAGTAGCTAGAAGTCGAGCGGTCGACTGGTACTTGGACGTCCTCGCAGTCTGTACGTTAGGCAACTAACTGGAGTGCAGTCACTACTACACTATTTGACAAAAGTATCCGGACATACTTAGGTAGCAATGAAATAACCACTAGATGTCACGAAAGGTGGACCCGCCAGTATAAAAGGAGGCCGATAGTACTGAGCTGTCAGTAGAGAAAGAGTCCGTCCCGATAACTGAATGGTCAGCGTGACGGACTACCGTCCTTAGGGGCCCGGGTTCGATTCCCCGCTGAGTCGGGGATTTTCTCCGCTCAGGGACTCGGTGTTGTGTTGTCTTCATCATCAATTAATCCCAGTTCGGCATGCAGGTCGCCTAATGTGGCGTCGAATGTAATAAGACCTGCACCATGGTGTCTGGATCTGCCCCGTAAGGTGCCTCCCGGCCAATGACGCCAAACGCTCATTTCCATTTTCCAGTAGAGAAAGAGCGACAGCAAAGTGAGGAGAGCTCAGTGACTTCGTTCGAACTTGGTTTACTCGTAAAAATCCATCAGGGACAGTTCAGCCTTCTAAATATGCCCAGGCTGACTAATGGTCATCTGATCGTGAAGTGGACGCGCAAAGGAACAGCCATAGCTAAACCAGTATCAGGTGCAATTCATCTACTGACGGACAGCGAAGGTCGAGTATTGCGGGGAGATGTAGTAAAAAACTGATTGAAACCAGCAGAAGGGACAACTCGTGAGTTTGGAGTGCTATCACAAGTCCAGATATGATTGTGCGTAGAGAATTAAAAATGGAGTACAACGTTTGAACTGCTCCTCTTAAGTCACAAATTTTTGTACTCAGTGGTTGAGTGGTGCAAAGAGTGACGCCATTGGTCAGTGGATACGTGGAAACCAATGATTTGGAGCGATGCTTCACGCTATACCCCGTGGCAATTCGATGGAAGGGTAGGGAGGGGGAAAACTTTATCTGTCATCGTGTGTACTACTAATAGTGAAGTGCAGAGGAGATACTGCTAAGGTTTGGGCATGTTTTTCGTGATTAGGATGGAGTCTCCTTACTGCACACAAGAATACACTAAATGCGGGAGGATGCGAACACATTTTACAGCACTTGTGCTGTGTAGACCTGAGGTAGAGAAACAGTTCGGAGGCGATGATTGTTTCTATCAGCATGACAATACAGCCAGTCATGAAGCAGCATCTTTGAGGCAATAGTTTGTGGATAACAGCATTCCTAAAATGAACTGGCGTGTCCCTTGTTCTGACGCGAAGGAGATGCTTTGGGATGAGTTATAACGTCAGCTTCGCTCCAGACACCAGCACCCATCCATTCGGCTCTTGGGGAAGAATGGGCTACTATTCCTCCACAGACATTGAATCACCTCGTTGAAAGTTTCTCCAGTAGAGTTGAAGCTGTCATAAAGGCGAAGGGTGCACACACTCCATATGTCCAATAATAGGTGTCCGGACGATTTTGGCCAGATGGTGCATGTTGGAGGTAAGTAAAATCGGTGGCCACAAGAACCATTCCGTACCTCATGATTCGCGAGGACTGTTCTTAAGCGCCGAGACTTCCAGATACACTACACGTGCAGCAAAAAAAAACTTATAAACGCAAGAGACAAAAAAAAAAAAAAAACATTTGTCACATTGCTTGACATAGGCTGTAGCCTCGGTAATGCTCTCAGATGTTGGTTAGACACCTTACAGCTACCAAATCACAAGGATGTTAGCTGCTACGTTTCAGCTGCTGTTCCAAACAGACCAGACATTTTTTGTGGGACTAAGATGGTCAGGTGGTGCAAGAGCTTGTACCTTGGGTTTCAAGATGGCTTGATAGTCGACTGGATTCTTGTGTCTGGAAGTATACAATGGAAAAATGAGAGTGTACAAAATGGAGGTGTACGCCACTGCTGTTGTTATAGTCGAAGAACTAAAGTAGAAAACTGCACATGTCTATCGAACTTTATGCGATAATCAGTGGTTGATCTTAATTAAGTGCAGTGGTGTGTTCAGTATTGCATCCAAACGCGAGGACGACATGCGGAACACGTCCTTTGAGAGGCGCGCGTATACTGTAATTTGTGACGTAAAACATGCTCAAATAGTATATTAAACTGAGGTGACAAAAGTCGCGGTATAGTCCTAATACTGTGTCGGAGCGAATTTTCCCCGGCGTAATGCAGCAGATCAAGCTGGTATGGACTCCAAAAGTCGTAAGAAGTCACCTGCAGAAACTCTGAGCCATGCTGCCTCTGTAGCCGTCCATAGTAGAGAAAGTGTTGCCGATGCACGATTTTCTGCACGAACTGACCTCCCGATTGAGCCCATAAATTTTTAATGGGATTCATGTCACGCGTTCTGTATGGGCAAATGATTCGGTCTAACTGTCCAGTAGATTCTTCAACCTCCTTCAGAACAATTGTGGCCAGTGAGATAATATTGTTGTTTCAAAACATGAAGTTCATAAATGTCTGCAAATGGTTTGCCAGTGGCAAAACATAACCATTTCTGGTAAATGACCAGTTCAGTTGGACCAGAGGAGCTAGTCCATTCCACGTAAACGCAGCCTACACCACAATGGGGCCACCACCAGCTTGCACAGTGCCTTGTTGACAACTTGGGTTCAAAATGGTTCACATGGCTCTGAGCAATATGGGACTAAACTGCTGAGGTCAGTAGTCCCCTAGAACTTAGAACTACTTAAAACTAACTAACCTAAGAACATCACACACATCCATGCCCGAGGTAGGATTCGAACCTACGACCGTTGCGGTCTCGTGGTTCCAGACTGTAGCGCCTAGAACCGCTTGGTCACCCCGGCCGCCTGACAACTTGGGACCATGGCTTCGTGGGGTCTGTGCCACACTCGAACCCCATAACCGTCTCTCACCAACTGCAATCGGGACTCATCTGACGAGGCCACGGTTTTCCAGCCGTGTGGGGTACAACCGACATGGTCACTAGCCCAGGAGAGGCGTTACAGGCGAAATCGTGCTATTAACAAAGGCACTCGCGTCGTTCATCTGCTGCCAATGTCCATTAATGTCAGATTTCGCCGTACTACTCCGCCTGCTCACCTGGGTGATAACGTGCTTGCCTCCCGTGCAGCGGGCCCGCGCTCAATTCCCGGCCGGGTTGGAAACTTTCCCCGCTCCTGGACAGGGCGTTACGTTGTCGTCATCATCGTTTCATCCTCATCACCGGCGCGCAAGTCGCCCTACGTGGCGCAGACTGAAATAAGACTTGCACTTGGCGGCCAAACTTCCCCGGAAAGGGCCTCCCGACCAACGATGCCATATGGTCATTTCATTTCGCGGCACTATCTTAACAGATACCTTCCTCGAAGGGCCCCCATTGATTTCTGTTGATATTTCACGCAGTTTTGCTTGTCTGTTAGCACTGACAATTATACGCAAACGCCGCTGCTTTTGGTCAAGTGAAGGCCATCGGCCACTGCATTGTCCGCGGTGAGAGATAATAACAGAAATTTGGTATTCTCTGCACACTGTAGGCACTTTGGATCTCGGAAAAGTGACTTCCTTAATGATTTCCGAAGTAGAATGTCCCATGCGTCTAACTCAAACTACCATTTCGCGTTCAAAGACTGTTTAATTCTCGTGTGGCCTAATCACGTCAGAAACCTTTTCACTTGAATCACCTGCGAGCCCCACCAGTGCTCTGTCCTTTTATACCGTCTTTACTCGATAGTACCACATCTGTATCTGTGCACGTCGCTATCCGATGACTTGTCGCCTCAGTATATTTCTTGCTAAAGTTTGACATGGACGACATTTCAGGCTTATTAGAGTGGGATTGATCAAAACTCATATATTTAAAATATTTTTGTACCAATATTTCATACTGATGAAATCAGTGGCGATTTGTCACCACACATTGGGAATTATCTCGCGAACAGCTCGTATGCGGTCCAATGTTTACTGGACATCTTTGGTTCAGTTATTCAGCCGTGCCAGTTCTTGCTTTTAATTACGATACATTCTGCATATTTCTTGTCATAGATATGTAAAAATTTGAACGTGTACGTTATTAACTATAAGGTCTCTTGTCCGATATAAAGTAGTACCTGAAGACTCTAATACGGCAAAAGTAAACAATCGAAGAAAGACACACATATACTCAAATCCTGTGGGAAGCTGGTAGTGACTTATTGCTAATTACTTAATACAAATTTTCGGTTGTTCCTAGTTTGACTCGCCAATTTCCATTAGTGTAGTGAGTGGCTAACAAGCTATCTCTTTTATTTACTTAGCATAACCGTGCATGTCGAGTGCAGTACTGATTCGCGATGCCGAATCGCTCGGCATCGCCTCCCATTCTCTATTCCCTTTTGTTGACGTAGTGGTGGCCTTTTATCTCCTTACGTTATAGGTATGTAAATAGGCGGCCGTATTTAATTTGTAGCGGGTTGACCGTTGTGTGATGGAGTCCTTTGTAGCTGGCGGCTGTGGCGGCGCTATGCAAATGAAAGCCGTCGCCCGGCAGATAAGCGCTCGGCGGCTGCGCGCGCAGATAGCATGCAAATCGGGATAGGTGGCGCGACCTCTTAGGCAAATCCGGCCGCCGCATTAGCATGCAAATGCCGCCGATCACCTCCACTTACCCGCCGCCGCCGCCGCCGCCGCCGCCGATATATTATATTGGCTCTGATACCGCGCCGTATCCGCAACGCCACCTCCGGTTC
The DNA here is from genome assembly GCF_023897955.1 of Schistocerca gregaria. Classification (NCBI taxonomy): domain Eukaryota; kingdom Metazoa; phylum Arthropoda; class Insecta; order Orthoptera; family Acrididae; genus Schistocerca; species Schistocerca gregaria. The sequence goes on from NC_064923.1 coordinate 405,675,922, forward strand.
ATCCTTCTTACCACTCATCCGCCAGCTCTGGAGCCTTCCTCTAGGACCCGCAACACTGCGCCCGCTTAAAACGCCATCCCGCCTGCTCGTCGATACTGTGAACAGCACAGCTATAAAACTGAACTGTAGCTTCACTACAGTTTTGGCTTATAGATTACGTAGAATATTAAAGTTTCATTTGCATCACGCTAGGTTGTTATACAACTGACTTTGACTCACCATAATTGAGTTTTCGAAGTTCGACGATGTTGGATTTTGGGCGCTCAATAGTACGGTCTTCAGTGCGTTTCCTGGATATCAACGTAGAGATTTCAACGACGCCTTTTCGGACAAACTAAATTACTGCAACAATTCCACGGGAATACACATCAGCAGATTTCTTTGGTATGTCCGGCTGTCTGACACTTACGAGGACTGCCCAGAAAGTAACGCACTGCATTTATTTTCTTCAATAGTTATTTATTGAACATAATGAGAATTACACACACGAAAGAATGGTGTTTTAGCTTCACACACTGTTTTCCCATGTAGTCGCCATCCCGTTATATGGCCTTCCTCCAGCGCGAAACAAGGGTGTGAATGCCCTGTCGGTACCAACCCTTGTCCTGGTGGCGGAGCCAGTGCTTCACTATGTGAATCACCTCCTCATCGTCCTCAAAATGTCTTCCAAGAACGGCTTCCTTTAATGGCGAATGATAACATCAGCTCGTTGCAACATGTCAGGTGTGACAGCCGTCGGTGGCCTCCCCGACCGCTGCAGATCGTGGCCGGCCGCGGTGGCCGTGCGGTTCTAGGCGCTGCAGTCCGGAACCGCGGAACTGCTACGGTCGCAGGTTCGAATCATGCCTCGGGCATGGATGTGAGTGATGTCCTTAGGTTAGTTTGGTTTAAGTAGTTCTAAGTTCTAGGGGACTGATGACCTAAGATGTTAAGTCCCATAGTGCTCAGAGCCATTTGCAAATCGTGGAGCTCCGCCGTACCGCCTTCTGATGACACCCTCTGTGCCCAGCGACTAACTGTACTATTGTCGACGGTAGATGCTCCATAGACTTTGCACAACCTTTTGTGAGTAGTCCCCACTGTTTCTTTCTCTGCAGTGAGAAATTCAATGACAGCACTTTGCTTGTAACGTACATCACCTACAGATGACATTTTGAGACTGTCCTGCAGCTACGCTATCTGTCAGAAGTGACGGAAACTTGGCACGCTTACTCAAGAGACTTCAAATAATACATACGTAACGTTTCGTATTCATAGCATTGCTTTCGGCTGATAAAAAAATACTGTTCATTACTTTCTGTATGTATTAAAGACCACCAGCCATTTTGAAAAACATCTTTATGACACACAGCCTATTATGTGGATGGCTGATGATTCAAACAAACAGAGGTCCAGTCATCCACTCAAAGTCAACATATTTATTCTCGCCTTCATCTTACGTAAGTAGTCTGACGCTTCAGAAAATTTTAAAATGCCTGTTACTTTGCTCCCATTCTGTGGACAGTCATTTAGCCAACCAGAGGGTTCCTTGATTTCTGCATGTGAAGCACAAGTAGTTGAAATATGCTGTACGGAAAGTGGTATTTTAGAGGCTTCTCATGCTGACGAATAATATCGCCAGAGGAGAACGCTGTACATTTATGGGCAATGTTCTATCCTTAATATGGTAAGCATCACTTCCTGCCATCACTGTGGCTGGCTTGAGGTTCGTCGTACCTGGGTGGTCGATTTGACTGACCACGTTGAGTTGTTCACAACCCCCAGCCATTGACGCGTGATTATTATCTCCGACAATAAGAATACAGGATGCAGGAGGCAGCACAATGAATAAGAAAACCATCTCGTACACTTTTCTATGGTTGGTTTATCGGCTGCATCGTGCCTTTTTGCCCCAGAGTGTGCGTCTATCCTGCAGAATACCACCTTTTTCCTTGACTTTGGATGTAATGCAGCCTACCATAGACACATTGTTTTCTCTGGGTGCGTCTGTGCACAGATTGCACAGATTGCAAACTACAGAGAGTCATAGTAAATAAGAAACTTTCTGCTGCGATGGCGCATCACCAACTCCAGCGCCCTCAGGATTCTTTGTGTCTCGACATATAAGTTTGTTATTTCTTGCACGAGGACAGCTCTGAAAAAGTTATCAGGGAATACAGCTGAACAACCGAGTGTACTCTACTGCTTAGGTCCAACCGTACACATAACAAATAGAGTCACTGGAGCTATAGTATCCCAAAAAAATTATTGTAATATATATTTCGTTACAATAAATCGATGATGATCAAATTGATAATAATGATTTAAAGGAAATGAAATACAATGTTACCACCTGCTCTGTACACTTGAAGCCTGTGAAAGATGGTACACACACTGAGGTGCAAAAGTCACGGGATAGCAGTATGCACACACACACACACACACACACACACACACACACACACACACACACACACACACACACACACACATTTTCGGAGCTGTCATTTGTACTTAGGTGATTCTTGCGGAATTGTTTCCGACGTGCTTATGGCCAAACGATGGAAATTAATATACTTTAAGCGTGGAATAGTAGTTGGAACTAGACGCATGGGACATTACGTTTCGAAAATCGTTAGAAAGTTCAATATTCCGACACACACAGTGTCAAGAGTGTGCCGAAAATACCAAATTTCGGGCATTACCCCTAACGACGCAGTGGCGGACGCCTTTCACTTAACGACCGAGAGCAGCGTCGTTTGCGTATAGTTATCAGCGCTAACAGTCAAGCAACGCTGCGTGAAATAACAGCAGAAGTCAATGTTGGTCGTACGAGTTGGAACAGTGCGGCGAAATCAGGCGTGAATGGCCTATGGCAGCAGAGACCGACGCCGAGTGCCTTTTGCTATGAGCACGACATCACCTGCAGCGCCTCCAGGGCTCATGACCACATCGGCTTGACGCTAGACGGCTGGAAAACCTTGGCTTGTCAGATGAGTCCCGATTTCCGACTTCAGCTGGTAAGAGTTGATGGTAAGGTTCGTGCGTAACGTAGACCCCACGAAGCCATGGACCCAAGTTGTCAACAAGGCACCGTTCAAGCTGGTGGTGGCTCCATAATGGTGTGGTCTGTGTTCACATGAAACGGACCGAGTCCTCTGGTCCAAATGGACCGATCATTGACTGGAAATGGTTACGTTAGGCTGTTTGGAGACCATCTGAAGCTATTCATGGACTGCATGTTCCCAAATGACAATGGAATTTTCATGGATGTCAATGCGCCATGATACCGGGCCACAATCGTTCGTAATTGGTTTGAAGAACATTCTGGATAATTCGAGCGAATGACTTGGCCACCCATTTCGGAAAGAACGTGTACATCCTGAAGCATCGTCTGCACAGCGACCATCGCACCGCCCCGAAACGGCATCAAGAAGGCGTTTACCCGTGCGCCAACGGAAAGAGCCGACAGCGCCACTCCTCCAGGAAGATCGAGTTCAGTGCCCCCTGTCAACGCTGACTTAAACTGCCGCCCTTCGCTGGTAGTGCCCAGTTCGTTCGCAGACTTCGAGAGCATCGGAACTGAGTAACAGGAAGACGATACTTATCTTGCGCTCTGCGAGTAGCAATATGGGCAAAGTAATTGCATGCAATGGGAGCGCATCAAGCCACCTCATAAGGAGAAGTTAAATTATGTTTTTGCCTTTGCAAAAATAAATCATTCTATTAATTTGAAAGTGTCCGTACAGATCATTGTGGATACCTGCCACCGGCCATCTCAACTTCTGTTCTTCCTTGTTTGTGTCGGTGCTGACACCCATAGTAACCGACACAATAGTACGAACGTATTTAATTCCTTTAAAAATTTGTCACTTCTAAAGGCCTTAAGTAATCCTAAAGAGCAAAGTGTCAACAGACAGCTCTGGCACAGCGCTATCCGAGAACAGGTTCAGAATTTCTGTAAAAGAAACTGAGGAATGAGCTGGAATGTTGACTGCGTTCTTTGAAAATCGCACTGTAGTGCAACATTATTTGCATATCAAAATGTTTGGCGGCAGTATTGAATAACAGACTATAACGCCTACTTGTAGACGTCAAATTTTCGTTACGATTACACGAGAGGTGTAACGCAACATATTTTCTGTGAACGCAGGCTGGTTTTAATCAGGATTCAAATATAACATACACTCCTGGAAATTGAAATAAGAACACCGTGAATTCATTGTTCCAGGAAGGGGAAACTTTATTGACACATTCATGGGGTCAGATACATCACATGATCACACTGACAGAACCACAGGCACATAGACACAGGCAACAGAGCATGCTCAATGTTGTCACTAGTACAGTGTATATCCACCTTTCGCAGCAATGCAGGCTGCTATTCTCCCATGGAGACGATCGTAGAGATGCTGGATGTAGTCCTGTGGAACGGCTTGCCATGCCATTTCCACCTGGCGCCTCAGTTGGACCAGCGTTCGTGCTGGACGTGCAGACCGCGTGAGGCGACGCTTCATCCAGTCCCAAACATGCTCAATGGGGGACAGATCCGGAGATCTTGCTGGCCAGGGTAGTTGACTTACACCTTCTAGAGCACGTTGGATGGCACGGGATACGTGCGGACGTGCATTGTCCTGTTGGAACAGCAAGTTCCCTTGCCGGTCTAGGAATGGTAGAATGATGGGTTCGATGACGGTTTGGATGTACCGTGCACTATTCAGAGTCCCCTCGACGATCACCAGAGGTGTACGGCCAGTGTAGGAGATCGCTCCCCACACCATGATGCCGGGTGTTGGCCCTGTGTGCCTCGGTCGTATGCAGTCCTGATTGTGGCGCTCACCTGCACGGCGCCAAACACGCATACGACCATCATTGGCACCAAGGCAGAAGCGACTCTCATCGCTGAAGACGACACGTCTCCATTCGTCCCTCCATTCACGCCTGTCGCGACACCACTGGAGGCGGGCTGCACGATGTTGGGGCGTGAGCGGAAGACGGCCTAACGGTGTGCGGGACCGTAGCCCAGCTTCATGGAGATGGTTGCGAATGGCCCTCGGCGATACTCCAGGAGCAACAGTGTCCCTAATTTGCTGGGAAGTGGCGGTGGGGTCCCCTACGGCACTGCGTAGGATCCTACGGTCTTGGTGTGCATCCGTGCGTCGCTGCGGTCCGGTCCCAGGTCGACGGGCACGTGCACCTTCCGCCGACCACTGGCGACAACATCGATGTACTGTGGAGACCTCACGCCCCACGTGTTGAGCAATTCGGCGGTACGTCCACCCGGCCTCCCGCATGACCACTATACGCCCTCATTCAAAGTCCGTCAACTGCACATACGGTTCACGTCCACGCTGTCGCGGCATGCTACCAGTGTTAAAGACTGCGATGGAGCTCCGTATGCCACGGCAAACTGGCTGACACTGACGGCGGCGGTGCACAAATGCTGCGCAGCTAGCGCCATTCGACGGCCAACACCGCGGTTCCTGGTGTGTCCGCTGTGCCGTGCGTGTGATCATTGCTTGTACAGCCCTCTCGCAGTGTCCGGAGCAAGTATGGTGGGTCTGACACACCAGTGTCAATGTGTTCTTTTTTCCATTTCCAGGAGTGTATTATTTCCCATTTCTTTTGGCTACAAAACCCTATTTCTGAACATGCTCTCCGTTCAATGCGACGGCGTTACGCCACATTACTGGGAGGGCCTATAAGCCCGCATAGTACCACTCTAGCGGTCGACGTCAGAGCCAATGTCTTGTTGCATCGGCAACCTCCACAGCGTGCACGTACTGTTTCCCTCGGAGTGCGTCTTTCATTGGGTCAGGCAGATGGAAGTCGGAAAGTGCGAATAGGGTGGATGAGGAAGGAGAGTCCAAGGAAGTTTCGTGAGCTCCTCTTGGTGCGTAGACTTGTATGAGGCCTTGCGTTTTCATGAAGATGGAGAAGTTCGTTTGCATTTTTGTGGCGACGAAAACGCTCAAGTCGCTTCTTCAGTTTACCGATGCACCACGAGGAAGGGCATTAAACAGAATAATCCAGTCACAGGCCAAGGAGACCATCGTTATGATTTTGCAGGCTGAGGGTGCGTCTCTGAACTTTTTCCTCGGAGGAGAGGTAGGGTGGTGCCATAGCACGGACTGCCGTTTTGTTTCAAATTCGAAGATATGAACCCATGTCCCATCGTCTGTGACAATGTTCGACAAAAATTCTACACGATGAGCCTCGTAACGTGCAAACAATTATGCACATATGGTCCTTCGTTGCCCTTTATAGTCTTCTGTTAGGCGGCGAGGAACCCAGCGGTCACGTACCTTTGAGCACCCCAACTGATGGACGAGTCCTAGAGGGCGGTCCAGTTGAGCAGCGATGTGTTTGCTGCAATTCGTCAATCACGTCGAATGAGAGTGTCCGCACGTTCCATCACTGCAGAGTCACAAGCTTGTATGTGGCCGGCCGGCACGCGGGAGGTCGGACAAGTTTGCGTGATGTAGCTGCGATGATGACAGACCCCTCGGCCAACGGCTCACCGTACTTCTTTTCACTGCCATGTCTCCATAGATATTCTGCTAGCGCCTATGAATATCTTGGATGCTCTGGTTTTCCGCCAGAAGAAACTCAACGACAGCCTTCTGCTTGGAACGCACCTGCATTACAAATGCCACTTTGAAGGTTAAGTACAGCGCCGCCACCTACTGGAACATAATGAAACTGTAGGAACAGAAGCGGGAATATTTCAGGATGTCCCTCAACAGGTTCCGCATTTTCTTGAACTGAAATTGGCCGATAAAAAAGAAATGTGTTGCATCACTTATTGAAAGCCCCTCTCCGTAAATAATTCTAATTTGGAATATGTCACTGAATAAGATTTAAACAATTCAGAAACCAAGATACTAAAAAAAAGAAAACTAATTTCACCATGGAAAAGCTAGCGAAATTCTAACATTAATTCACATATAGCACTTATAGCGAAAAGTTTAATGTCATTTCTGTTTATTATAAAATTCATGGGTAGCCAAAGAAAGACATTATCTTAGATTTGTGATAAATAGACAGTGAAACTGGTATATATTAACAGCTCAAAGAAATCAGCGCCCAAGTTCGAGCCGTGCAAAATGTTTATACATATAATTTCTGTAGTAATATTTTAATTTTTGTAGATTTTGCAATGAAACGTCAAGTCTATACAAAGGCAGTGGGCGTGTTTGTCTGGCTCAGTTCGCTTCAATAGGTGGTATTGACGGAGGACATCGAAAGGGTGCAAAAAAGGGCAGCTCGTTTTGTATTATCACGGTATAGGGGAGAGAGTGTGGCAGATATGATAAACGAGTTGGGATGGAAGTCATTACAGCATAGACGTTTTTCGTCGCGGTGAGACCTTTTTACGAAATTTCAGTCACCAACTTTCTCTTCCGAATGCGAAAATATTTTGTTGAGCCCAACCTACATAGGTAGGAATGATCATCAAAATAAAATAAGAGAAATCAGAGCTCGAACAGAAAGGTTTAGGTGTTCGTTTTTCCCGCTCGCTGTTCGGGAGTGGAATAGTAGAGAGATAGTATGATTGTGGTTCGATGAACCCTCTGCCAAGCACTTAAATGTGAATTGCAGAGTAGTCATGTAGATGTAGATGAGTTCGGGCGCGCGCTGCTATAAGTGTCAGTCGCGACTGAAGTGTTTGAAAATGTTTCGGTCAACAAGTCAGGGGTTTCTAAAATTTCTGCAGATGTTCGACAAATTAGAGAACTTTTTATCGGTTGTATTCGTGGAATTTAACTCTGAACAGCAGAGCGGTTAAAGGAGTGAAATTTCCTTATAGCCGCGTGGGCTTTGAACGGCAGCGTCGTGTCTAAGTGCTTGTGAAATTTTGTGGACTAATAAAAGTTGTCAATATCCAATTTCTCGAACATAAACTCTGAACAGCAACTTAGTGCATTCTTAATAGAAGTAGTGATTGACCCTGTCGTAGCTCTCACGATATGAAGCAGGGGTTCAATGAACAGTTTAATTTCAGAACAGCACCGAACTGTATTAAGGACGCTCATTCATTTGATCAACCATAATCCTGCCTATAATTTACTCAAGTTACAGGAAATAAACAGAACAATAGGGTGAAATACTGTCGCGAGACGTGCAGGAAGAGACTTGGTGACGTTCTGGGAGGTGCCGACAGGGACGTGGAGTCGTTCTGCTGCCGTGGCCAGCTCCACCAGGTTTCTCCGATGCGGATTCATGGCGCGAACAGCCCAATTGTGGTGGTTCGCTGAGTCCAGAATGGGTTTAAATCTGGCGAGTTTGGTGGCCAGGTGAGCTCGGTCAACTCATGTTGATGCTCTCCGAACGACGCACCTACACTGCAAGCTGTGTGACATTTTGCTTTGTCCTGCTGTTACATGTCATCGTGCTGAGTAAAATCAAACTGCAAGTAGGGATGGTCATGGCGTCGAAGGATAGATGCACACTGGTTTTGGTCCATTGGACCTTCCAGACTAACGAGATGCGCGAAAACATTCCCCACACCATAACACTTCCTTCTCCGGCCTGAACCCTTCCGGCAAATGTTGCAAGGTCATACGCATCCAAGGTCATGTGTCCGATGGACAAAAAATATGACTCATCTAGTTAAAATGGTTCAAATGGGGCTAAGCACTGTAGAACACAACATGTGAGGTCATCAGTCCCCTAGACTTAGAACTACTAAAACTAACTAACCTAAGGACATCACACACATCCATGCCCGTGGCAGGATTCAAGCCTGCGACCGTAGCAGCCGCGTGGTTCCGGACTGAAGCGCCTGGAACCGCTCAGTCACAGCGGCGAGCTGATTCATCTGAGAAGACCACCTGTCGCCAGTCAGTGGACATCCAGTTGCGGTACTGGAGTCCAAATTCCAGTCTTCGTCGCCTATGAACAGGAGTCAGCATGCTGCATTAACCAGGCGTCTGCTGCAGATGCCTATATGTATCAATGTTCGCTAAACGCTCGTTGAGGAGACTCTGTTAGTAGGCTCTTGGTCCACCTGGGCTGTCAACGGTCAGCAATTGTGCGTCTATTCGCCTGTACATATCTCCGTAGTTATCGTTCAGCCCTGTTATATGCGGTTCACGGTGCTTCAGAGTTACCCTGGCGCCAGTTTTGGATAGCGGCATTTAGCAATGAACGGTATCTTTTAACCACGGGTACACGCAAACAGTTCACAAACTCAGCCGTTTCGGAAAAGCTTCCTGGTTCAAATGGTTCAAATGGCTCTGAGCACTATGCGACTTAACTTCTGAGGTCATCAGTCCCCTAGAACTCAGAACTACTTAAACCTGACTAACCTAAGGACATCACAGACATCCGTGCCCGAGGCAGGATTCGAACCTGCGACCGTAGGAAAAGGTTCCTGTCGAGACTCGTTTTGGACGTCAGGACGTGAGATTAACCGCTCTGTCACCGCATTACGACAACGACTGCGTCCCCCAGAGACAACTGAAACATAATCCAATGGTAGTGCTGGCAGCTGCCGTCTGTGACTGGTTACTGTACGTCGATGTCGTACGTAGGGGGTGGTCAAATTAATGTGACGGGCCGAATATCTGGTGGGGGAAAATTGATTTCCATGTGTCAGTTCACCTATTTCATCAAATTTTTAGTTAACTGATTTACATGCCTATGACTAGTACGACTGAACTCATGATGTCCTAAGCAAAACGAATCATGGGATGGAAACGTGGTTTTCATTTAATTCAATAATCTTTCTTTGTGTGGCGGCTGGACAGTACAGCTGATGAGGATTCTCACGCGCTTTATAATTTCAGAAAAGTCTCCGGGCTACAAACACCTTGCAAGTGAAATATAAATGGCTAAATAAAACAGTGCAAGCAGCGTTCACATAATTGTCTGATCGAATATGGGTTAGTTTATTGGTTCAAATGCTCTGAGCACTATGGGACTTGACTTCTAAGGTCATCAGTCCCCTAGAACTTAGAACTACTTAAACCTAACTAACCTAAGGAGATCGCACACATCCATGCCCGAGGCAGGACTCGAACCAGCAACCGTAGCTGTCGCGAGGTTCCCGATTGTAGCGCCTAGAACCGCTCGGCCACCCCGGCTGACTTGGTTTATTCTGGGATTGGTTGTGCTCGTTCGACACAATTACGCTCGTAGTCGCTACGTACTGTAGACAGCGTAACAGAATGCAGCGAAAACATCTGCAGACCGCTTCTCCTACGTTTGCGTAGAACAATCCCGCGCAAGCGGCTCCCACAGCAGGACAACAGGAGCGACGCGAACCTCCGTCGCTACGGAGCGACCCTGTGCGACTGCCTTGCTCGCCGACACAAGTGTACCTTCCAACTGGCGAGAGAAAACAAACGGGCACGCCGGCCCGAGGCTCGGTGAAAGCGCTGCCCGCAGCCGGGAAAAATCATTTTACCTCAGCTTTGGACGGAACAAGTTCTGCAAATCTAAATACACATTCAGCGGGGAAGCGCGCGGTGAGCTGTATCAATACGCGCATATTCCTTGTATGGTTTTTTTCGCGACCGCCCCTTCCCCGGCCGGCGTCCAGGTGTTTTTTCTTGCACGCGCAGCGTGGCGACGATCCACTGGGCCCGGCGTCCTCGGCCGCCGCTAGCCGGTGCTCTGCTCGTATCGGTTTGCCTGCGTGCTGATATTGGTTTGCGCGGGATTTATTATTCTTGGTGGTGGTGTATTTTTAACGCGCAGTCAGTCCTGCTCGCAGCAGAACGGGTGGGGAGGGGAGGGCAGTGGGTGGTTGTCGCACTGTTTTCTCAGACAACGGCCCGCGAGCGGACACCGCGACCTGCAGCTGCCACTAATTACCTAACCTCACCGACTCGCAGATTTCTTCTGACTTACTGCCGCCTCGGCACACGCCTCGTCAGTGCCAGATTCAATCGAGAGTTGACTGAAGCGATGCCGTAGCTAAAACCTTCCATCTGGGAGTTAAATATAAAAGAAATCGTGATCAGAAATTATTGTACGAGTGTACGAAGCTGCGGGTCAATTGAACATACCGAAAACTAACATGGGTTTTGACCTGTGATGTAATAATGTTCGGGTGTGTGACGTAAATAATTGTATTAAATCTAAACTATCTAATCAAAAGTTACCCCACATTTTTAGGTAATGCGGAACTGATCACTAGATGTCATGGGAGGAAAAATCCACCACTATAAAAAAAAAGGCATGGGGGTACTGTTTTGTCAGCAGAGAAGCACGAACAACAGAATTGGTCCGCCAGGAGAGCTCAGCGACTTCGAACTTTGACTAGTCGTTGGGTGTCACCTGTGTAAGAAATCCATCACGGGCATTTGTACCGTTCTTAAGGAGCCCAAGCCGACTGTTCGTGATGTGGCTGTGAAGTGACAACGCGTAGGAACAACCACAGCCGAACCAAGATCTGGAAAGTCTCATGTACTGACGCATAGGGATCGTAGAGCATTGCGGAGCGTCGTTGTAAGGAATCGTCACAAAACAACGAAAGGAATCACCTGTGAGTTCCAGAGTGCAGCTAGGACTGCACAGGGAGCTGAAAGGTATGCGGTACGATAGTCGAGTTGCTCCTCATAAGCCACGGTTTCCTGTCGTCAGTGCTAATAAACGTTCGAGATGATGTACAGAGCAACGCCGTTGGACAGTGGATGATTGGAAACAAGTGAAGTGGAATGCTGAATCATGCTATACCATGTGGAAATTCGATGGAAGGCTTTGGGTCTGGCGAATTCCGGGAGAATGTTACCTGCCATCATGTTGTGTTGGTCAGTAGGTTAATTCGGGGGAAGGGCCAGACAACGACGTCATCGGTCCATCAGATTTGGGAAGGGCAGGAAAGGAAGTCGCCCTACCCTTTCAAAGGAACCATCCCGGCATTTCCCTGGATCGATTGAGGGAAACCAAGGAAAACCTAGACCAGAATGGTCAAACGCGGGTTTGAACCGCCGTCCTCCAGAAAGTGAATCTAGAGTGCTAACCACTGCGCCACCTCGCTCTGTCATTATGTGCAGTGCAAATAGCGAGGAGGAAGTATTGTTATGGTATTGAGGTGTTTTTCGTGTTTAGGGTGTGGGCATAGTGCACTGCATAAAGGAGAGGAAAAGATCGACATTGTTTGTATCAGTATTAACAATGCACCCCACCATGAAGCAGCATTTGTGAGGCAACAATCTTTGGACAGTAACGTTCCTGACATTGACGGGGACTGGTCTACCCAGGGTCCTGAACTGCACCCAATGGAACACTCCAGTGTTCAACATCACTACCTTCCCTGGTTTCGGCTATTAAGAAAAAATTGGCTCCCATTCCTTCACAGACATGGCACCTCACTGAACGTGTCGCCATCGGAGTTTAAGCCATTAGAAAGGCGGAGGTAACACATCGCTCCACCAACAAGAGTCCGCATACTTTAGATCAGATAGTGTATATTATTTTTTGCAATGTATGTTATGGCGACAGAGAAGTTAGAAGCGTGTAGATTGGGTTGAAGGTGACAGTTTGGTTTTGAGTTCGTGAAGCGTTATCATATGGTTCAAACGGCTCTGAGCACTATGGGACTTAACAGCCAAGGTCATCAGTCCCCTAGAACTTAGAACTACTTAAACCTAACTAACCTAAGGACATCACACACAGCCATGCCCGAGGCAGGATTCGAACCTGCGACCGTAGCGGTCGCGCGGTTCCAGATTGCAGCGCCTAGAACCGCTCGGCCACTCTGGCCGGCGAAGCGCTATCCAAAGCTTAAATTAATCCAATTTTTTTTATCAGGTCGGAACTTAAGTAAATGATTTTATTACGGATCAGCGATGTTCGTAGATTTCACATGGATTTTATAGATGCACTCATTGCACATTGCTGTTGTAATGAGAAAGGTGCCCTAGTCACTACGGTAACTTCCCTTCTCAGCTGATACTACAAAAGCGACAATGAGATTGATGAAATGAGATTGATGAAACGAGATTGATGAAATACTGTAATAGTTCTTGTAAAAAATGTGTTATAATGTAAATAAGACTGTTACAGGTTCTTACTACCTACTTTCTTTTAGCACTTTATTTTCATTGTAAATGTGATATACGTAAAGAAAAGTCGGTACCTGAAAAGCAGCATTCTGTTCGATCAGTGTAGTTGCGTAGGTGACGTTTTTCTTAAGACTAAACACATTATGTACGATCTTCACTTAACCATTGTTAATGAACAACATTTTTTGTAAATTTTGAGTTCTGGAATATATAATTACAAATAATTCTGTTTCCGTCAACTATTTCATGAATAAGGAATAAATCGATGTAATAAAGTAGTTATATACCAATATTCAGAAATGAAAAATTTTAATACTGAATTCAGGAATTAACAGCTGTAATGTATTAGCAGTACAAAACCAAGAGCATCAGTAGACATGGTGTCACCTCGTGTACGTATTAGTTGTAAGTACTCTGCAATCTGAAATGAATAGTTTGTCACAGGAGGTAGAAGTCGTGAAGGGCCACATCAAACCACTTGGAAAAATAATACATTATTATGTAAAATCTGTGATTCATACTTTAAATCACTTTTTTTATCGAATACTTTTACGTAACACATAATTAAATTTTGAGTTTAATTATTGCTACTTGTTACTATGTTACTTGTCCCAGTAATATTTTATTATATTTACAGCTTCTTCCTTTTATGAATTCACATAGCTCTTTTCTTGTGATGGCTTCAGCTATCTCAGCTATCTTAACATAAAATCTTGGCACTATTGGAGTATATACAGGATCTCCTCTTTATTTGGGCGACATCAAATAACCTTCTACCAGAAGCAAAATAAAAAAAATATATCAAGCAAATGCACTTTAGCTACCAGAGGCAAATTAATGAGTGTGGTTACTATTAACATACAGGGTATTCTAAATGATGGACCCATTTTCGAAACTTGGTATTTATTGACGTAAAAAACCAAAATGAACCACCTTTATACCAATGAAAAGAGGAAGTTTGAAAGCTTGTTTTGATAATGTTTGATATCAATTTAATAAATTTAATAATTTGTAATAGTTTTCAATTAATTAGTTTTTAATAATTATTTACTAATTATAAATGTAATAAATGTTACAAATGTTCAATGTGGCCACCGTTGGCTGCACGGAAAACATCGACGGGGTAGCGAAACTCGTCCCACGCACGCGAAAGCGTATCTGTTGTTACTGAGAGCACGGCAGCTACGATCCGGTTACGCAGATCGTTCAGAGTAGTTGGTAAAGGCCGCACGTAAACAGCTTCCGTCACATAACCCCATAAGAAATGGCCGCAGGGTGTGAGATGAGGAGATCTCGGTGGCCAGAAGTGCAGAGCCTGGTCACCAAGTACCCTGCTACCGATCCAGCGCTGACGAAGGGAGTCATTCGAAACGCCTCGTTCATCACGGTGCCAATGAGGCGGAGCTCCATCCTGTTGGGAAATGAAGGCTTGGGAATCATTCATAACTTGAGGTAACAGCCATTGTTCCAACATGTCCAGGTAAGTGATTCCCGTTACAGTTCTTTCCGCAAAGAAAAACGGTCCATAAACGTTTGTACGGGATATGGCACAAAACACGTTGATCTTCAGCGAGTCTAATTCGCGTTGAAACGGTGAATGTGGATTTTCCAAACTCCATATGCGAACACTGGTCTTTTGACTTTTTGACTAAGGTGGAACGTTGCTTCATCGCTAAAAATTACACGTTGTAGAAATGCGTCATCCTCCGTTTTTGCTAGCACATAACCATAAAATTCGACACGCTTCTCGTTGTCATTGGGGTTTAGAGCCTGCACAAACTGTAATCGGTAGGGCTTGTGCAGCAAACGCCGTCTCACAACTTTCCATACAGTTGGTTGGGATATTCCAAGTTCTCGACTTCGTAAACTTACTGGGCCTGTGCACGAAACTGTATTGAATCCGTCGGACATCATCCTCTGACACCCGCGGTCGGCCTGTGCTTTTTCCTTTGCGCACACTCCGTCTGTTTAAATTGCCTAAACCAACGGCTAACGCTTTTGCGATCTGGTAGTTGACTAACTAATTTGGTACGAAATGATCACTGCTCTGCAATTTGCGACTCACTTTTCGCGAACTCAAGGACGCAGAAAACCTTGTGCGCCACAGTCGCCATATCACTTACAACTGACAGTGAAACGGAATGACGGCCCTACTGCCCCACGAACGCTTCTGAACCATCACCGCTCGCTCGCCAAAAACTTTGAAACCTCTTCTTTTCATTGGTATAAAGCTTGTTCATCTTGGATTTGTACTTGGATATACACGAATTTTTGATAATGGGTCCATCATTTAGAATATCCCTATGTGTTTGTTTGATATGAAATGCAGTGCGAATTTTTTAAACACCCTGCAATACATTTCTTTTCTGATAATCTACTTTCCTCTCCGAAACCTGTTCAAAGACGTATAACAGTGTACAATTCACTTAAATATGACTGTCACTGAAAACGCAACAAAACTGAGTTTCACTCTCTTGTACTGGCACACAGTGCAGATACTGTTGGAACAAAACTTGTCCACTTCCTGTAGTTGATAGTATACGAAAGAAAACACCAGGAAAATGCACACCAGTCTTTCAGTCAACCGTCTTTGGTTGGTTTGTGTGAGTACATTGTACACCAATGAAGGTATAAATATATGTCTGTATAGAGCAGTATTTTTGTACATATGTCTATGGTGTCCTCCCAAGCCACACACTGTGGCTGCAATAGGAGCCAGGAGGTTTCTTCCATATAGGCTGACATGCATGAAAGACGTGTTGTGTGTGATATCAGTCTGCCTTATAGCCCTGCTTTGCAAGGCAGCCTCCACATCAGGGGCATTAAACTTTTTTCCAGCCCCTGGAGTGCCCTCCACGATAAGTGTGTAGTGTTGGGGTAGTATCAGCCTGCTTTATCGACCAACTTTACCTGATAGACTATAGGTCACAGGTAGAAAACGGTTTTCAGGCCCCTGACGTGTAGGCTACCCTGCATGACAGAAATATTGTGTTGTAATAGTATGCCTCATCGACAGATGGATATAGGAGGGGATGGACAGAGAGAGGAGTGGATAGACAGATGGAGAGGGGGAAGAGTGGAGGGACAGAAAGAGATGGGAGAGGAAGAGATGGATAGAGAGAGCAGTGGTAGGAGAAACAGGACAGTGTGGGGAGCACTAGGAGAAGGACAGGGAGAGCAGGAGGAGGATCAAATAGGCAGAGAAAGGGGAGGAGGAGGGTGAAGAGAAGATGGGCAGAGAAAGTACAGAAGGGGAAGTGGGAAGATGAGTTGGACAGATGTAGAGGGAGGAAGTGGGGATAAACAGAACGAGGATTGCAGGAGGGGATACAGTGGGAGGGAGCCAGAGAGGATGGACTGAGAGAGGGGTCACAGGCGATGGACAGAGAGAGGGAAGGAAGAGGAGGCAGAGATATACAGAGGTAGGGGAAGGTGGAGGTAGACAGAGGGTGAATGAGAAGATAGGGAGAGGGGCAAGATGGATGGGAAGAGGGGGCAAAAGAAGGTGAGTAGGGAGAGGTGGAGATGAGGAGATGAGCAAAGAGAGGGGGAAGGAGAATGACAGGGAGAGGTGGGAGGAGGAGATGGTTAGACAGACAGAAAGATGGGCAGAGATGGGAGGAGTAGGAGATGAGTGTAAATGGGGGGGGGGGGGCGTGACAAAGAGGAGATGGGCAGACAATGAGAGTGGGGATGTGAAGATGAACAATGAGAGGGGCAAGGAGGAGATTGTCAGTGAGGGGGGAGGTAGGGATTGTACACAGAGAAGGGGAGGAAGAGATCAGAGAGAGAGAGAGAGAGAGAGAGAGAGAGAGAGAGAGAGAGAGAGAGAGAGAGAGAGAGAGAGAGAGAGAGAGAGAGAGAGAGGGGGGGGGGGGGGAAGGAGATGGACAGACTGGGGGAAGAGGAGGGGGAAGGGCAGGTGGAAGGTGTTGAGAGGTAATGGGCAACTGGAAAAAGAAAAGTGGGAGGAAAAGATGTACACAGAGATGGGGAGAAGAATGTGGACAGAGAGGGTGGGGGGGGGGGGGGATAACGATAGGAAGAGAGAGAGAGATGGGAGAAATGGGTGAAGAGGGGGAAGGGCCATGAAGAGACAGAGAGTGTGAAGAGGGGAAAATGGACAGATAGACACAGGACAATGAGGAGAAAAGAGAGGGGGAGGAAGGGGTGGACACTGAGATGGGCGAGAAGGAGATGCGTGCAATATATGTGACGAACAGACACGTGAGTGAAACTGTGGAAAAGGGTAGTAGGGTGATATTTGAAGAAGATGTACAGCTGTTCGTATATTCGTCACGAAAGATAAGTAAAAAGCTGTGATGCTGATTAATGTGCCCACGATATCTAAATAACAATCTCAGTACATTTTATATTTTACTAAGCTTCAGTGCATCTGCGCCGAAAGAGATTTTCTGTATAATCTCGCTCTCTTACCGCCGACTTAGTCGGCTATTTCTGACTATTGTAGCCGTTACGCAAAACCTAATTACGTTATAATTCGGTCTAAACTAACATGAACAGTAGTTCGTAGTAAAAAGGCCAGACAAGCAAAAAGAGTTATTGTTAATTTTACGCTTTTTAAATTCACAATTTTTGAGGTAAAATTTACACAAAACGTCACATTTACGTTCTGTTAAGTGCAAGAGCAAGGGGTTTTCTTATTCAAGAAAGGTTTTGCCCTAAATCTCCCACGGCGCATGTGCGGTGTAGGTTAGGTAGCCTTGGTAGACCAAGTTGAGGCTGTTGGTCGGAATGATTGACCACAAGTGTCCTGTAACAATTTCTTCGACTTCACCTACACCACTGTAATACTTTCTAAACATTCATAATTTACACGTTGTAGTTATCAGATAAATATGGCGATTATTACCGAAATCGGTAACTGTACGTTAATGTTTTTGCGATCAAGTTATAAGAGCACAAAAAAATCTATTAATGTCAGCTCGGTTTTATAGACGATACTCTGCGACAATGGCGTCTTCCTTAGCTCACATTTTTAGCAAATCTCTCGCCCAGCGCCAAGTACCAAACGACTGGAAAAAAGCGCAGGTGACTCCTCTGCGTAAGAAGGGTAAAATAACGGACCCGCAAAATTACAGAGTAATGTTCTTGACATAGGTTTGCTGTAGAATTCTTGAACATACTCTCAATTTGAAAATAATAAAATTTCTCGAGAGTGAAAAGCTTCTGTCCACAAATCAGCACGGAAAATAGAAAGCAGCGCTCGTGCAAAATTCAGCTTGCGAACCTTGCATGAAGAACATATACTATATTCCTAAATTTCCGGAAAAGGTTTGATTCGGTGCTCCACTGCAGACTCTTAAGGAAGGTGTGAGCATACGGAATAGGTTACCATATATATGAGTGGCTGAAAGACTTCTTAACTAACGGAACCCAATTAGTTGTCTTTGACGGCGAGTGTTCATCAGAGACAAGGATATTGTCACGTGTGCTCCACTGTGGTAGGACCTCTCTTATTCTCTGTATTATAAATCATCTAACAAACAGGATGAGCAGAAATCTATGGCTGTTTGCTGACGACACTGTGATGTATGAGAAAGTGTCGTCGTTGAGTGATTGTAAGGTGGTACAAGATGACTTACACAAAGATTGAATTTGTTGTGATGAACGGCATCTTTCTCTAAATGTGAAAAATGCAAGCTAAAGAAGATGAGCAGGAAAAACAACTCTGTGTTGTCCAAATACAGCATTAGTAGTGTACTGCATGACACAGTTACATCGATAAAATATCTACGATATGGGATGGAACGAGCACGTGAGGACAGTAGTGGGGAAGATGAGTGGTCCAGTTCGATTTATTGGTAGAATTTTAGGGAAGTGTAGCTCATCCATAAAGGGAAACGCGTCTATAGAAGACTTGTGCGCTCCATTGCAGAGTATTGTTCGAGTGTTTAGGATCCTCACCAGATCGGGTTCGAGAAGACATCGAAGAAATTCAGAATCGTGCTGCTGGATTTGTTACCGACAGGTTCGATCAACACGCGAATGTTACTGAGATGCTTCGTGGGGTATCCCTGGAGGAAATTACGTTCTTTTCCCAAAATGCTAATTAAAAAATTAGAGAACCGGCATTTCAAGGTGACTACAAGACGATTCTACTGCCGCCAACGTACATTTTGCATAAGGGCTACGAAGATAAAACAAGAGAAATTAGCGCTTGTTCGACGGCATACAGACAATTGTTTTGCCCACGCTCTGTGTGCGATTGTAACAGAAAAGGAAATAACTTGAGTGCTGCAAAGCACTGTTCTCCATGTAGCATACGGTGGCTGGTATGTACGAATATGGAAATCTAGATATATTACGGCTATTCGGAAAGTAAGTTCTGATCGGTCTCGAAATGGAAACCGCTGGAAAATCAAACACGTTTTATTTGCAATAGTTAGCTACAACTTACAGCTACTTCTGTGCATGGTCCCAGCTCCGGCTTTAGATATCTGTCGCAGCGTTGTACTCTCGTCATAGAACGCAGCTGCCTGTGCTTTCTACTCATCTACAGCTCGTCTTATAGGCAGCGGTTCATGTGGGCTGATTGGTTCAAGTGGCTCTGAGCACTATGCGACTTAACGTCTGAGGTCATGAGTCGCCTAGAACTTAGAACTAGTTAAACCTAACTAATCTAAGGACATCACACACATCCATGCCGGAGGCAGGATTCGAATCTGCGACCGTAGCGATCGCGCGGTTCCAGACTCTAGTGCCTAGAATAGCACGGCCACCATTGGGCCGAGATGAAACTCAGGACGAGCCAATTATGTACTGTGTCGCGGACGATCAAACACTTCCCATCGAAAACGCTGCAGGAGTATCTGCATTCCTTCTGCAGAGTCCGCCGAGAATGAAGACAATAATTGACGGGTGACACTATTTTCTCGGCGTCTTTGCGTGTTAACTATGCGTTCAGAATTGAGAAGAGCGACGTGCCGCGATCGACGGGCGTACTAGTGACACTACCCAACACGTCTGCGCAAAACTTAATCGGATTTTCGCTGTGGTTTCCACTTCGCGACCGATAGATCGCAAATTTCTCTGTTGGTTAAGTCGTTATTCGCAAACGGGAAGTGTGTCTGGAGACGATGGGAGAACTACACATACTGTACGTATGTAGGCAGGACGTGGCGTGCACATAAAAGCACGTGACACTGTAGTTTTTACCAAGTGCCAGCAGCCATTTCTAGCGAGCGAGTAACTATTTCAGACGAGTTTAATAATTCTTGACAGCACGTTTAACTCCTCTCGATACCATGTGACATAGTTGAGCCCTATGGTCGGTACCTTTTCATTGACATATTGGTTTCCAGTGGGCCGCAATGGAGTCATGAGTTCGTGAAGTATGGTGGAGAAGGCGACTAGTGTGACGTCATAAGTTCGTACCGGGTGGGGGAAGGGGTGGGGGGGAGGGGGCTGCCGCATATGGAACCGTGCCGCATATGGCGCCGTCGGCGTATCTGTGACAGCTTTACATGCATCCCTACCATGCAGAGAGTGAACAGCTCGGCTGCGTTCCACCATGTCAAAACACGGCGATGTCCGCGAGATAATGTCTGTCAGGAAAGTGATACCGCATGTGTGCAGCAGGGCGGCAGTGTAGATCAGACGAGATGTGCCGGCACTGACAGGCGGGACACGGCAGGCGAGTTGCTGCTCGCCAGGGAGCGGCCTCTCCTACCGGCGGCGACACGATCCTGCGTGGGACGGGGCGAGCCCTATAAATCGGCGTGCTGCGCCGGGTTAATTATTTTACGAGCGCGACGGCGGCGGAGCGCTAATCCCCCGGGGCCGTGCCTCAGTGTCGGTGTCGGCGTCAGCGCCAGCACGTTTCATTAAGCGCGGCCCGCCGCCCAGATGGATGTCTTGTTTGTGTTGGCGCGCCCGGCCGCCCAGCCGTGACGCGGGCACGTGAGCCGCTCCGCTCAAATACCTGCCACACGCGGGACGCAGCCGCAGGGCTCTATTCCTGGCCCGCTCCGGCGGCGGGCCGGCGCGCCGTCAATTGTCCGTCCCTCGGCAGTTACACCGTCATACTGTTGGGCAAGAGCCCCGTAAATTGTATCGTCTGTAAGCAAATTATGCTTTCATTGAAAGTCATGAGGATGAAAATGTATCAACTAACAGCTGCTGTAACACCTCCTGCTCACTCACCCATTCCTCCACTCCTATCTACTATCGTTTGATTGTGTACCACGAAGATCGATTTCAGGTTCTCTGTTGTTTCGGATATGCATGAACTAGCTGCACCTCTCGATATTAGCCACAGTAAAACAGTTAATACAAAAAAAGTCCACGTTTGTATTTATTCTTATCTTCTGTTACTCCACCTCCCCCCCCCCCCCTTCCGCTGTCCATCCACCTCTTTTCTGTCCACTTCCTCCTCCCCTCACTCTTTTTGGTCTTCCTCTACCCTCTGCCGTATGTCCACCTCCTCCTCTCCCTCTCGCCATTCACCTTCCTCCTCTCTTTGTCCATATTATCATCTTTCCTTTCTGAATCTCCTCCTCCTCCCTGTCAATTTCTTACTGTTTCCTTTCTCCATCCTTTTTGTCTTACGCCTCTCCCTGTCCATCTCCTCCTCCCCCTCTTTCTGTCTATTTCTTCCTTCCCCCGTCTGTGTCCATTTCCTCCTCCTCCCTCGCTGTCTGTTCACCTCCTCTTTCCCCTTCTTTCTCCACTTTATCACCTCCACCCCAGTAGAACTCTGGTGGTACTTACGCCCGCAGTATTTCTTTCCAAATCGTAATTAATTTGTGTACCAAATTTGGTTGAAATAGCTCCAGAGGGTTAGGATTAGCTTTTTACCTATGGCTTTACCCTTGTACGCACGTATCTAACATATCTCATATGTACAAGAAGCTGTTAGTAAGTAATGCAACACTTTTTTCCATAAAGCAGGCTGGTTGAATTGAGGACTTCAATGCACCATGTACCCAGTACGTTGTCCTCGATGGTGAGTGTTCATCGGAGGTGAAGGTATCATCTGGAGTGCCCCAGGGAAGTGTGGTAGGTCCGCTGTTGTTTTCTATCTGTGTAATTGATCTTTTGGATAGGATGGATAGCAATGTGCGGCTATTTGCTGATGATGCTGTGGTGTATGGGAAGGTGTCGTCTTTGAGTGACTGTAGGAGGATACAAGATGAATTGGACAGGATTTGTGATTGGTGGAAAGAATGTAAATTAATGCAGATCAATAGGAAAAAGAATCCTGCAATGTTTGAATACTCCATTAGTAGTGTAGCGCTTGACACAGTCACGTCGATTAAATATTAGGGCGTAACATTGCGGAGCGATATGAAGTGGGACAAGCATGTAATGGCAGTTGTGGCGAAGGCGGGTAGTCGGCTTCGGTTCATTGGTAGAATTTTGGGAAGATGTGGTTCATCTGTAAAGGAGACCGCTTATAAAACACTAATACGACCTATTCTTGAGTACTGCTCGAGCGTTTGGGATCCCTCTCAGGTCGGATTGAGGGAGGACATAGAAGCAATTCAGAGGCGGGCTGCTAGATTAGTTACTGGTAGGTTTTATCATCACGCGAGCTTTACGGAAATGCTTCAGGAACTCGGGTAGGAGTCTCTGGAGGAAATGAGGCGTTCCTTACGTGAATCGACACTCACCAAATTTAAAGAACCAGCATTTGAGGCTGACTACAGTACAATTTTATTGCCGCCAACTTATATTTCGCAGAAAGACCACAAAGATAAGATAAGAGAGATTAGGCGTCGTACAGAGGCATATAGGCAATCATTTTTCCCTCGTTCTGTTTGGGAGTGGAATAGAGAGAAGATGCTAGTTGTGGTACAAGGTACCCTCCGCCGCGCACCGTCTGGTGGATTGCGGAATATGTATGTAGATTTAGATTATGCCCCACACTTTTGAGTACAGAATCCTAGCTTTCAATATAGTCTCCACTCAACGCGACGGCCTTACGCCACCTTACTTGGACAGCCTGTATGGCAGCATGAAGTGACTGTCTAGTCGACGTCTGAGGCGACGTCTTGATGCATCAATAAACTCCCTAGCATCTATCTAGTGCTTCCTGTGGAGTGCATCTATCATTGAACCAAACAGATGGAAATAGGGAGGTGTGAGATCTTGGCTGTAGGGTGGATGATAAAGAACAATCCAGTGATGTTTAGTGAGCGCTACAGACAGAGGCGTTCAGTTGTGCAGCAAGGCGTTTAATTGTGATTCGTCGATCACCTCGAATGAGAACGTTCGCACGTTCCACCCTCGCGGGAGTCACAGCTGTGCGCAGCCAGTCGACTCGCGAGAGATCGGACAGGTCTACGCGACCTTGCGATGATGACAGTCGCCTCGCTCAACGACTCACCATGCTTTTGTTCACTGCCAGATCTCCGTAGACATTCAGCAAGCACCCATCAGTATCTGTGATGACAGGTCTCTGCCTGGAACACACCTTCGTTACAGACGCTATTTTGAATGCTACATGTAGCGCTGCCGCCTGTCAGATATTCATGAAACGATAGGAGCTGAAGTGGGAATATTCCATGATAAATCATGACAAATCCCGCATTTTTTGAGCCGAAATTGTGCGAGGAAAAAGCCTGTGTTGCATTACATATTGAACGCCCCTCTTTGACATATTTTACATGTATTCGTACACATGTTTCACCTCTACTCTATCTCTAGCGAATCTCGCCCTGAAGTATCATTATCACGCAGCTCAACGTTTAAGATTGAACCGTCGTCCTCCAGAATGCGAGTCCAGTGTGCTAACCACTGCGCCACCTCGAACGGTGTGGGTATATTCAGCAGCATATGTGTTTAATGTCTGTGAAATTTATTGCAAACAGAGTTAGTCGCAAAGAAGTAAAAAATTTAAACGTCGTGCATGAGGCGGCAGTTTTTCAGGTATCTCAGTGTTTATGACATCATATCTCCCGAACTGTGTGCCGTACGATTTAATTTTGCTGGTAGATTCAGTGGCGTATGTGAATACTGTCTGCAAAATGAATCGTTATTACAGTTAACACTAAATAAGTAATAAATTAGAACGTTATGATTCATGTGGCAGTTTTACAGTATGAACAGCGAAAATGTAGTTTCGTAATTTTGTGGGAACTACGAGTGAGAAAAAGTTTCGTAAAGGTTCGACATTACGTGTAAAGTTTATTGCAAGTCAGTAAGTGCTCTCATCCTAAAATATTGGATGCAGAAAATATGAGCATTCGCGCGGGTCCAAATTTCTTCCAAATCCGTTTTGCCGTTTCAGTGTGAAATGAGTTTTAGAACATGCAAATATTGATCTTTTTTCAGATTACACAAGTATTGGAATAAAAGCTATAGGAATGCAATGGCAATTTTGGGATAAAATCTGTCACAGCGTGTGCTTCTCTTCTTTGTATATGTTCTAAATCCTGGATTGCCGACATTCAGGAACAAGTCTACGATGACGACGGCGGCGGCGGCAGTGGCGGCAGGGTTTGATCAATAGTAGACGGTATTTTTCTATTATTTATTTATATACTATTAAATTGTTCACGGACATTATAAATAAATGGCAGAAGTTGCTTCGAATATGTGTTGGGTGGCAGAAGGTGCTCCTGTTACAGTGTATGCTGCGAGCGTTTTTGAAAAAAAAAAAAAAAAAGAATCACCATTAATTCTTGACCTTTTTGTGTTGCCTACATTCAGGAGCACACGCATGGCCTAATCAATAGCGGAGGGTGCTCGTTAACAATGTTCTGTGGCGGAGGCTGTTTCTTATCAATGTTGTGGGTTGGAGACTGCTTCACACCAATGTTGCGTGGTAGGGGGCTCTGCATACCTATCGATGGTGGTCGCGGCATACATTGCCAATTTTGGTGAAGAAATTCTCTAATGATTCTTTGCCTTTGGGTAGCCTACGTGCAGGAGCAAACGCATGACGTCAACAATGGTGGCCTGCTTCTTACACGGCGGCGGGTGCTTCATACCAGCGTTGTGAGATGGAGGGTGCTTCACACCAATGAGTGTTGCATGGCAGAGGGGGCTTAATACCAGTTTTACGTGGTAGTTGTGTTGTCACACAAATAGGTCTTTTTTTTGTTTTCGAGGAAAAGGCTGCTCACATTCTTAAGCGTTTCGGAGGTACACGCTGTAGTGTTAGGCTCTTTTGAATAATTAGCTGAAGGGATTTTCATACCCACATTCTGTAAGAATACACATACAGAAGTTTGAGTTTACCGCTTTCGCCAATGAATGTCTGTTACATTTACCAGTTTTAAGAACTGCAAATTGCTTTTCTTTTGCTATATTCAAAATGTAGAATTCAGTAGCAACTATTTTCCAAATTCACTCCCATCTCGTCTTAGTCCAGCTGAAACATAGCAGACTCATACGGCCAAGGCACAGCATACGCAACGATCCAGAGCCTGCTTCTTTGCTAGATTTGCTCTTATCATCATAGCCATTGTAAGCAGCATGTACCTAAACATATAAATGTTAACCTTGCAGCATCACTACCAGAAGATAGCTTTATTTCGTATTTTAAAGTTTTGTGAAAAAATGATCTTACAACCGTTCCCATAGCAAAAATTAGTAACTAAATTATGTTTTTTTCATATTTGAAAGTATAAGCAGTGTGAATCTAGATAAGCGGGATACGATCTACATATGATAAGCACTTGACAACATTCTTCGAGTCTCAGCTACAGATAATGAATAGTGACTCACATCACAGAATACATCTCACGTCTTAGTGACACGCACTGTTGTGGTGTGACAGGTTGAAATAAAATATACTCTTTGCGGGATACCCACAAACGTTGCTAAAATTTTTCATGATCAATAAATCCGCTCCAATTTGCTAGACCTTTTACATGACCGGTACGACTTTCTCGTAAGCAATCAAGGCATAACCTGATGTTCACGTAGGTCCCTTCAATGCTAATTATTTTTTTTTGAAAATTCCCTCTTAGTTTTCCTCTTTTTTGTGTAGCGTCTGAAGATAGGACTTACAACCTGAAAATTGGGTCATATCTACGATTTTATCCAAACAACGGATTTGTCAAATACAACTGGAGCGGATTCATTCGTCATGAAAAAGTTGAAGGTATGCTGACGCCTGAAACGCAACTGTGTTCTCATGTTATTTCCAAGTCTACTAAATGTCTGTACTATTTATGAAAAGTACGTGAAATATTGACTCTACTAGTGTAACTTACAGGTTAAGAGGCGCCAAAAATATGACTGATGACTCGCAAATTACGTGGCACAATGTCGTTTCCACGTCTGAATTGTCTATGGAATTGTTCTGCAAACAGTACAGAACACATGTGACTAAAATAATATGCTGCGCAGGCAAGGCGGTAATAGTTGACAGATCCTCTTATGCCTAAATAAGGTTATCTTTGTGGTGGTACACAAACGAACTTTCATCACCTGACCAAGTAACATTTTAAGTGAGAAGTAGATAATGCGCATAATTTTCATTATAACTGACGTCACTGAATTGTTAATATATATTTTTTATTATTTTTGAATTTATGTTCCACTGATATACAAAACGAACTTTCGAGAAAGGCTGTGACATTTACCGATCAGAACTACGGTGTCAAGGCTCTCTAAAAAAAAGTTTACAGACTTTATCTCCTTTCTTTACCAAAATCAACTACTAGATAATACCAGTGTGTATAGAGCGCTTATCCACCAGCGTCATATTTCCCGACACTTTAGCACAACGAAACATACTAAAAATGGCGTCTTTTGAGAGATCTTTAATGCGGTATGTCAGTCAAACTGCATAATTTTTTAATACGCAAGCCTAGATGCAAAAAGCACCAAATACGATGTATTAGCTTTGTAAAGAAACTACATTATCACGGTGGCTGTTGGGTTTGCTAATGTCAGTGACAACTATGGACACGGTTGCACACAGAGAAGCGTTTAATCTCTGATCGCCAACGAAAATTCGATCTTTCCACCAAAATAAAATAGCACTTAAAATTTTCTGTATTATTTATTAGAATGTGTAAATATTTATTAAACTGCAACAGAAATTAGACGTGCGTCACTTATGGGCTGAATTAATTTACAATGTACATACACGTGGCGATGACTGAGTAACTTATGCCGTCGCACAGTCGAAACTATGTGACACTTGGGTTCATACATGTGGGTAAGAAGTGAGGGCTGCAACGGTTTTAGCTACGCAGTCTTCCTTTTTTGGAAGTTATTCGTGCGAAACAATCCTTAGTCTGGAATATCTATATTTGACAAACGATAAGTTGCAGGAATTCGGGAATATCTATAGTTGACAAACAATCTGTTGCAGGAATTGACTTGCACGTACATTTATGTTGACTCGGTGAAACATTACACATTTGCAGAAAGTGTCAGAGTTCATGTACAGACATCAGCAAGTTAACACCAGAAGCTGACAGTGTGTGTGCCATAATGTGATAGACGGTGTCAGCTACTGGTCAGTAAATTATACTATTTATTGAGTAGCTGACATGATGCAGAACTCAAATAGTATTAACAATCCTGCTGGAGGAACATCCGCAACTGAGCATTATAATAGAGGTTGAAGATTCCGCTTCAGTTGTAAGGCTATTTTTAGTTTTCAATACTTACAGGACGATCGGTCTCGAGACATAGTTATTACACGCCTGATGATGGGCATGTAAGAGCCCGAAACTGGTTGTGCTTTAAGTATTGAAAAATAAAAAGAACCTTACAACTGAAACAGTATCTTCAACCTCTACTCAAATAGTATTCTCGGCACAGCCTCCTGACACACAATGCTCCCCTCCCCCCTTCTCACCGCTTGCTCCACCATTTTTCTTTTCCATGCTCACCCGATGGGAGGGACAAAACACTGCCAGTAAGCCTTCGTATGAGCTCTAGTTTCACTGATTTGGTCGTCGCGGTCACATCTTGAGATGTATGTGAGTGGACGTTACATGTAGCATGATTTATTTTGAAATGTACACCTTACAATTTTAACAGTAGCCCTCTCTCTAATGAACAATGTCTCTTTTAGTGTTTACCATTGGATTTCGGTTAATATCTTCGTAACACTGTCGTACTTACTAAACGAACACGTCACGAAACGTGCTTCTCTTCTTAGGATATTCTTTATCTCCTCTGGTAAGAGCGTGAAGCTAACAAGCAATGCTTCTTGCCTAGCGAGTCATTTGTAAGTTACTTCTTTCTTCAATGAATTACTTATCTCTATGGTTCTTCCTTTGAGTCTCAGACTGAAAAATGCTTTCCTACATCTATTTTTATTTGGCCATTCCATTTTAGCTCACTTCGGATGATTTTTTCTAGATATTAACGGTTGTTACTTAATCGAGTGATTTATCACCAGTAGTATGGTCAAAGACTAACGGTTGTTTCCATCTGAAAGGCACTACTTTATGTTGAAGGTCTCATGCCTGATCCTGAACCAGGCATCACTCCTCTGCAGATCTTCTCGCTTACCGCCGCTGTTTTCTGGCAATCCGTCTTTCAAGATTACATCTGCAGCTTCCACGAATAGCCTCACGAAATTTCCATGGTTATACGCCATATCATTTCAATGATTAATTGTCAAATGGTACATTTCCAGTTCTGATGCGTGTAACGGACATAGGAGCTATTACTTGGGCAAAATGATTATCGTTAAGCCCTCGTTTCTTTTTCCAGTATTAATATCTCTGCGGAAGTTTCTGTGAGCTAAAACACCAACCTGTAGCATTATTAGGATGATTCTCAAAAATTTAATTTCTCTTTGCGGCTGGTTGTATGAAATGGTTCTCACGTCGGAGGGTGGCAACGTCGTACCATTCCGTGTAAGACCGTTCCCAGCAAAATAATGTCGTGCCTAAGCAATCTCCAACCTTAGGATTGTGTAAGTTTAGAAGCGTTATGAAGCTGTCGTCCGAAGAAATTTCAGTTGCTGATTGTGAGAGCAAAAATATGGTATTGTAGCAGTTTCTAAATCCGAAAATTGTTTTCCGCACAGCAGTATAGTCTAAGACAAAAAAAAAAAAGAAAATCACGAAGAAAACGACGCCCCACGAAGGAGTTATTAGAAGATACGATGTACATTTACAGACAAACAAATGATAAAGATTTCAGAAAATATTCGATGATTCATTCAAAATAGAGAACTTCACAAATTGAGGAAGTCAATAACGTGTTGGCCCACCTCTGGTCCTCATGTAAGCAGTTATTCAGCGTGGCATTGATTGACAGAGTTGTTGGATGTCCTTCTGACGGATATCGTGCCAAATTCAGTCCAACTGTCGCCTTAGATCATCAAAATCCCGATCTGCAAACGTTCTCAATTTGTGGGGGGCGCGGGGAGGGGGGGGGGATGGGGGAGGGAGGGAGGGAGGGAGGGAGGGAGGGAGGGAGGGAGAGAGAGAGAGAGAGAGAGAGAGAGAGAGAGAGAGAGAGAACCGAGTACCTTTTTGGCCAAGGTAGGGTTTGGCAAGCTCGGATACAAGCAGTAAAAACTCTCGGCGAGTGCGGTCGGGCATCTTTCCGCCTTACAGCACGATAACCAGGAGTGATAGTCTGGGAAGCCATTTCGTTTACTTTGCAGGGCGCACCCTTACAGAATATTGGTGCGTCGACGATATTCTGCGCTTAGTTTTGTTGCTCTTCATGGCAAGCTATCTTGAGATTACGTTTCAGCAAGATACTACCGGCCCGCACCCAGCGAGAGTTTGAACTGCTTGTGTTCATCCTTGCCAAATCCTACCTCGGCCAGCAAGGTCACCGTATCTGTTCCCAATTGAAAACGTTTGGAGCATTAGGGACAGAGCCCTCCAACCATCTCGAGACATTGACAATCCAATGTGCCGATTGCACAAAATTTCGCACGACATCCCTCAGGAGGATATCAAGCAATTCTATCAATTAATGAAAATGCGAATAACTCCTTGTATAAGGACCAGAGGTGAACCACAGTTTTATTGGCTTGCTCAATTTGTGAAGCTCCTTCAGAATACATTTTAGAGAAGCAACACAAAAGTCAGTATATCAGGAAAAAAAGAGGTCTGCAAACGGTAGGACCTAGGAAGAAAAGGAACGACGCTCAGATTGAAAAAGGAAGTATCGAATCAACGAAAATTAAACACAAAGAAACAAAAACAAAGTTGACTGATCGTGCAACGGGTCACCTTTACGCAACTATTTCTCCAGAATAAATTTGTTATTTCCATGAAAATGTTGCATTATTCGACATCGCCTGCAAATTTTTATGACATCACTGCACCTGTAAATAATTGTTGCTTTATTTCAGTACGCAACGGAGCGATTATTTAGGATACATAACAAGTTGTGACGGTAATCGTTATCAAAAGTACGTCACTTACATTGTCTTATCTCCTTTAATTTATAACACATCATAATGCACGAATTTAATCCAGTATGTATAATGATTTGTAATGTACGAAAAATAATATTTTCAGCAGCTTTATCAGAGGATTTAGGTGTGTCAGACTCAGTATATACAACAAAGAGTGGTGGAGAGGAGAGGCAGTGATTGATCAAATGTGCCTAGTGATACATCTCAACATTGAGAAAAATTATGTGTGTCCGATTGGCAGGAAAAAGTTTAAAAGGTGTCCAAAATAAAGTTAAACATCGGAGAAGAGAATTACATTTCCGACCAATGGGATAATGAGTATTTCAGTCGAAATTCTTAAGAAGTGGTGTATAACAATCTGCACCAGGCTCATGTAATTATAATGGTCTACGTTGAGAAATCTGTACCGGAAAAACACTTTAAGCTGTTCTTGGAAATATTAAAACCGTGCGGATGGGTTTTCACTGAGTAATTAGCGATCCGTTTTATTTTAGTAAATAAATTAGATGTGCTGTCTCTTAGTGAAGGCGGACTAACTTTCCAGAAAATATTTTTGATAAGTTTACCTAAATTACAATTGCATCACTAAGAGCGAGTACTTTAACACCACCAATGGCCTGACATAATTTATTACTAAATTTGAAATAGCATAAATGAGGACTACCAGCTGCTATGAGAAAAGTTATAGTTGCTACTTAAACAAATAATACTGAAATAGGAGAACATTTTTGCCCATTTAAAACTTTTTATTTCCCCCGGAAGCAACGTTCCTGCACTGGAGAGTTAACCAAGTAGAGTTTTGAACGACTTAAAACAATTCAAGTGTCATTAATGAAAATCCAAGTGCTTCGGATGCAAAGGCAGCCCATAAAAAATTATCTTGCGCGGTTACTTCATCATTAGTGAACTAGCGTTCCTGTACATTTACTTGACTCCTTCTAAGTGAGCTTTGTAGCCTACAAGACTGTTAGTTTAAAACAATATTTCATTAAGCACTGCTAGGTAAATTCAGCCTTCGCTCTTTGCCACCTGCTCATTGCCACCTCCATTTACAAACATGACAACACATCAGAACTAAATGGAAGTCAAAATACAAAACGTTCTACAACTGTACTCGATATAACGTTTTCTCAAAAACAGTGTGGTTACTTACAACAGATGTGGATTTGTCATTCTCTGAGTGGTAAAACACGGAAGTCGCATACGATGCATAATTTTGCATATCATCGTTATCAATGTGTAGGACCTAAAATACAAAACGCATGGAGTAAAAGTAGGTGCAAGAGCAACTGTAACAATAGAGAGTAGAAAAACACACATAACTACGAAGAATGGAAGACAAATCTAGCCACAGGAACCCACAAATCACGAACACACAGCTGTTTGCAGTTTGCCACATGCGTATTTTTTTTTTTTTTACGGTGTATGTATGTGAACCTGATTTATTTGTTTGGCTGTGACCAGAAAAGTCCAAATTGGAAAGAAGGATCGTAAATGACACACAACACTTAGTTGAAAGCATGCTTTTTATGAAGACAAAGGTAAACAGCGAACACAGAAGTGTACTAATGGTCATAGAGTGCACTTATTTATACAGACATCGAAAATTCCAGAACATACAAAAATTTGCATACATGAGAAATTCCAAAACCCTTTCACGAATGATAATTACAAAATAACAACTGCGGGTGGTCGAGTTTGAACCAGCACTGCGCGCACTGCATTGCCCACAGTTCGTGACAATATTAATGAGATACGTTACCGCAGCTTACGTATACTTATAAATGCACGACGAAATATGTACTCTGGATCTGTATGTCGACAATAATCTAAAATCTCTGGCTGTACACACTTTTAAAGACATTTCCAAATTTTCCCGGGCGCACTCGCACACAAATGTTGCAACTACAAACAGCTGTCTCTATGAGTAATTTGTGGATAGCTATTCAGAGGTTTTTATTCCGATATCCGTGTCGATTTTTTTAAAGTTTCCTATTACTGGTTTTTTCTCACATACTATTACCCGATGCATATTACTCTTATATATTAAGTCACGTATATTGACAATCATCCTACTGATAATTGTGCTTTATATAAATTACGAGGAATTTTCTTTTATGGAAAACTACATCTTTTGTAATCGTAAAACGTTTTACATTTTAACTTACATTTAATTCTGCTGTGCTATTATGTTTGTAAACGTCCTTGAGAATGTCAGTATCTCGATACTAGCTAGAAGCGATTCACACAGCTACACTTACAAGTAACATTCTGGTGGAAACGATGTGATTCTTCAAAAACATTTATTATCAACGTGATGCTCGGCAGCAAAAACACATTTATTACAAGTAAACATATGTAATTTGCCCAATTACATCTAAATAATATAATTCTATGAAAGCGATGTACGAATTGTAGTGACGGCAGACAGGAGGTGTATGTTGATGGTCGCAAATCTAAAGTAAACAAAATTACAACTTCAGCCGTAAGTTTTGAACTCGTTATTAAGCTACTCGTTTCGACGTTACCTTACATCTTTCTCAGTTGCCTGCAGAAACAACAAAATAATCAAGTGTGACAGTCAACAGTAGTGAAGACGACAATTATGTGATGAACAAACAATAGTTTGGGACAAGTAAATATTGCCAACGGTCTAGATATATAAGAGTCAGATAATATAACGGGAAGGTTGAAAGAATAATTGCCAAAATTCAATCGAACAGTAGTCAAGAATGGGCCGCACTAGTGTCTCATATGTGGTCTCCTTTACAAATGGACCACACCTTCCAGAAAGTCTCCCTTTAAACCGTAGTCGACCATTCGTCTTTCCCACTTCAATCCTTACATGCTCGTTCCATTTCATTTCGCTTTGCTGTATTACGCCTGGATATTTATGCGACCTGACTGTGTCACGTACTACACTGCTAATGCCGTATTTGATTATTGTGGGATTATTTTCCCTATTCACTTAGGTTTTTCCACATTTAGAACTAGCTGAAGTTCATCACTCCAACTAAACATTTTGTCAAAATCGTCTTTTATCTTCTTGAAGTCACCCAACGACGCTGTCTTTCCGGTCACCACAGCGTTACTAGCAAACACTCACAGATTACGGCTAGTCTTGTCCGTCAGATCGTTAATGTGTACAGAAAATAGGAGCGGTCCTATCACACTTCCCTGGGACATACCTGACGAAACCCTTGTCTCAAGGTGTCAGTATGTTGTAGGTAACACGTGACGGTCAGTAATGGCTGGGTTCAGTGACCAATAATTTGAGGCGTAGGACTCAATTTGCTCAGTTTAAGCACACAGAGGTATAGATCTGGCGTCAGTTCGCGGATTGCCTCGCCACCAGACAACAGCCATTGGTTTATTCAACTTGCAGTACAGTTATCAATCTTTCTGGCAAGTCGCAAAACTCCAAAGGCTGCTGCAGGGACATAAGCCACTGAAAGTTCTATGTGCCATGTAGTTGGGTAACATTCACAGCAGCGCTGTTAATCTAAACATACTTGCGCCTGATAATCATTACTGTTTTATTTGTCAGTTGAGGTCCGATTCCAAGAAGAGCAATACTAAATTCTATCACACCTTAAAGCAAATAATTATTTGAGAGAGTCGCAGTGATGGCTATAAGCAGCTATTCTAGAAATAACTATAGTGCTACCCTTCGTAGTGGGTAATTATTAATGTAAATGTTTTAATTTTATTTTTGCCGACTTAAGATTTGCTACAAAAGTCGTGGTACCAGCAAAGATAACGTATATTCTATATTAGCTTTTAACGTGGAAATATTTACAAAATAATTCCTGTACATCATGCTTTTATCGCCATTTCAACTAGAGGTGTTTGTTGTTTGTTACAGAATGAAACGTCATCGTCCTCATCATCATCGCTGTGGCCTGAACCCGCAGGTTAGTCGGCAGTGCTTTCTCATTCATCTTCCTGAACAGATGCACTTTCGTAGAGTACTCTGTGTTTGGCCCTCCCAGTTTCTTGACAGGCGTTCTTTTGTTTATCTATTTGCTCATGTTACTACTTTCATTCTGTAACTGTCTTTACAAGCACGCTCGACAGATCTTTCTCCGTTACGTTCTTGATTGTGATACTTTTTGCAACCTTAAAAAAGCCATTAAATCTTATGCGTTCTACTTATATTCAAGCTCATACGTACTTATTTTTTACTTTTAATTGCTTAACTTTTGGCACGTTTATGCATGGCTCCATGCTGGCCATTTTTTCTGTTTGACCTACAACAATTTTAATCTTTATCCTTCTTAATCGTACTCATTGAAAACGACCCAGTAGGCTCTTATGTTCCATTTATTCAAAGTCAGATCCTGTAGGTCTGTTTAGACCAATTACTTTAAATTGAAACGTCCCCTTGGAAAAATTATACAAGACTGTGCTTAAACTGACACACAATATTATTTAGCGCAACGCAATCTGACTTTTAAAAATCCCTACGAAAGAATGGCCCTGACTAACATTAACCTATACCTTTCACAAATCACTTACCTCACCAAAAATCTTCGTTACTCGAAGTACTGCAATATATCGAGCGCCACTACTGCCAGCTAAATAAAAGATTCAAACTACGGAAGGCACTAACTACTGATAGGCATAGTTAGCGAATGAAAGATTTTAATAGAGAACAAACAATGTAATTACCTTAATATATCAGTTCATGACACCAATTCTTACAAATTTCAAAACTCCGCCATCTCTCTCCCCACGTCCACCACTGCTGGCGGCTCACCTCCAACTGCGCAACGCTACGCGCTGTTAGCATCCAGCTGCCGCTTCCCAACACTACAATGGCAGACAACAATGCAAACTAGCCACAGACTGCACACGGCACAGCCAGTGATTTTCATACAGAGCGCTACGTGGCGGCGGCATTACCAATAAAAAAACCTAAACAGCCTACTTACAAAATTACCGTACCTTCTTAATCTATGTTTAGCACAAATCAACACAAGACTGATTAATTTGGGTGTTATATCTCCTTTCACTACACTTCCTTGACTTTCCTTGTAGAACAATTGTCTCCTTACCGATACATGAGTAGTCATGTATTTGATACATGGACCAAAAACAGTGTTCTAGAGCATACATTTCAAAGGAATGTGTTTATTCCAAAGGCATTTGCTTATGTTACTATAAATTTGTGTTCTGCTAATAATTTCTGCTGGTGAACGTCTGTATGTCGCTATCATACAGCCAGGATATCGGGTAATAGATTATTTATTTATGCAAATGGCAGAGTTTATGTTATATACAGAGATCATGACCGTCTTGCACGTTTTCTCCCACTTCCACCTTGACGTCTGCTAACGCTTCAGAGATTCTGAGGGCTCTGCAGCAGCAAATGGCATCGTGCTTTAACCGCCTTTGCTCGATACTGAAATAACATGTATATGTTGAACGAATATGAACGAATTTAGCGGAAGTGTTAAGTAATAAGAAAAAGAAATATCACAATAAATTATTTGATCTGAGAACTTGTGTAGGAAGTATACAGGATGTTTCCGTAAGAGCGTGAAAAAGTGTAACAGAACGTAGAAGACGCTCCACCGAAGAATTTGGGGTAGTAACCTGGGTTCGGATAAGCCAGTTTAAGTAGATAATAGGAACAAAATCACATTACTATGTACTTTTTTATTTATATTCGTTACAGTTAACTGCAAATACCATCATTGAACGTATATTTGTGCTGTGGCTTACAAAATGCCCTGAAACGGACGGCCATCAACGTCAGAGCATGACATCGGCGAGCAAGAGTCTGACGCACCCTCGTGTGTTTCGAATCACATCACTGGCAGCTGCAATTCTGGAAACTAAGTCCAACCCCGTATCCAGTGCAGGTCTCATACACAAGTGACGTTTAGATATCCCCATAAGAAATAATCAAAGGGGTTCAGGTCAGGCGACATCGCAGGCCATGGAAAAGGACCTCCACTTCCAACCCAGCGACCAGGAAATATAGCATTGAGATGGTTGCGGACATTAACAGGTGAGGCGGTGCACTTTCATGTAGTATCCACATCGTCTTACGAACAGCCAGGGGTAAGTTCTCCAACAACTTAGGCAGAACTCTCTGCACGAACCTCAAGTAGATGTGGCCATTCAGACGACCAGGTAGAAGATATGGCAAACGTGATTGTCGCCTACGCCGGCCTGGGCGGCCGAGCGGTTCTAGGCGCTACGGTCTGGAACCGAGCGACCGCTGCGGTCGTAGGTTCGAATCCTACCTCGGGCATGGATGTGTGTGATGTCCTTAGGTTAGTTGGGTTTAAGTAGTTCTAAGTTCTAGGGGATTGATGACCTCAGAAGTTAAATCCCATAGTGCTCAGAGCCATTTGAACCATTTGAATTTGTAGTTGAGTCCGCTGCAACACGTTCCAGCACCTCCTCTTCAAAAATGGGTGTGCGAGTGGTCCTCATGTTGCCAGCTCCCTCGTTCCTGCTTTCCGATGAACCAATCTCTCGCATACGTCGATAGAGAGAAATAAACACTCGTCGTGCCGGGTGATGCCTGTTAGGAAATACTTCCCTGTAAAGTCTCTCAGGAGGGAGAGCATTGCAACGTACTTCCCCATAGACAAGGCGCATGTCAATGAGTTCTGCGAAACTGTGCCGGTACTGCTCCATCGTATCGTACTGTACCTCTCAGAACAGCGCTGAGTAATGAATGGGTCTGTCGTTAATTCATAGCACATTCGGTCTTGTGGGCAATGTAAATACGATCAACAGATGGACAAGTAAAGTAAACAAAACTTAGATCATGACTGCCTAGTAAGCAAACTCGTTCTCCTTGTTTTCTTGCAGGAAGAATGTACATGTAAATAATCAGCACAGTACGCGTAAACTTGTAGGCATGTTAGTTGTAAATAAGCTGCAAAACAGTAATGCTAAACAAGGCAGTAGACAAAATGACTTTCATTTCTCCCTAAGATGGCTTCAAATAAGGATACCCTCGCGCTGACGTCTCATAGTTGACTGCCTCTAACGTTGTCAACCTTTCACCTTACAGGATCGCATAATTGGACCGAAATTATGGTGCATTTCGCTGCGAGGTCGTGCATATGTACAATCCACAAAAAAATCCGTTTTATGGGATCTGTCCTGGACTTTTTGTAGCAGGTAGCCTGTGTAACAGCTTCCAGGGGAAACAAAATGTTCATTTTCAATATTTTGCGTAATTATTCACTGAATTTAGAAATTTAACATGCTACCGTAATCGTCCCATTAAAAGTAATTCAAGTAAGACAAGTGTTATAATCAAAGATAAGTATTTGCCTTGAATCCGATGGCGCTGAAATATTCCAATTTTGTTCATCCATTAATCGAAAATAATAGCACTTAGCGACTTCCATCAAACTTCACATGTAGGTTCAAACCTTTACGAAACTTTCTCTCGCTGGCAGCCCACACAAGATGATGAGGGAAAAAAGTTTATCGCTTAGTACATTTTCACTGTTCATGTGGTCAAACTTCAGCATCTGCCGTGACGTTTTAATTTTTTCCTTCTTTACTGCTCATGTTTTTCGTAACACACTGTGCAGACAGTATCTACATTCACTCTGTGATAAAAAGTATTCGGATACCTGGCTGTAAATGACTTAAAAGTTCGTGGCGCCTCCATTGGTAGTGCTGGAATTATGGGTTGGCCTCGATGA
Organism: Schistocerca gregaria; assembly: GCF_023897955.1. Taxonomy (NCBI): domain Eukaryota; kingdom Metazoa; phylum Arthropoda; class Insecta; order Orthoptera; family Acrididae; genus Schistocerca; species Schistocerca gregaria. The sequence continues at coordinate 405,713,925 of NC_064923.1, forward strand.
TAGCCTCCACTCTCACAGCCATGCGTTCAATGAAGATGCTGGTAGGTTTCTTGACGAATGGTAGACCATTCTTTACGGAGTACTGCACTGAGGAGGGGTATCGATGTCGGTCGGTGAGACCTGCCACGAAGTTGACGTTCCAAAACGTTCCAAAGGTGTTCTATAGGATTCAGGTCAGGTCTCTGTGCAGGCGTCCATTATTGTATTGTAACGACTCCGCCACAGGCCGTGCATTATGAACAGGTGCTCGATCGTGTTGAAAGATGCAATCGCCATCCCCGAATTGCTCTTCAATAGTGGGAAGCAAGAATGTGCTTAAAACATCAATGTCAGCCTGTGCTGTGATAGTGCCACGCAAAACAACAAGGGGTGCAAGCCCCTTAATTAAAAACACGACCACACAACGTTTTTCCACCAACCGCCCAATGTTTATGCTCCCTACAGCAAGCGAGACGTCGTTTGACATTTACCGGCGTGATGTGTGGCTTATGAGCAGCCGCTTGGCCATGAAATCCAAGTTTTCTCACCTCCCGCCAAACTGTCATAGTACCTGCAGTGGAGCCTGATGCTGTTTGGAATTCCTGTGTGATGGTCTGCGTACATGTTTGACTATTACACATTACGATCCTCTTCATCCGTCTGCGATCTCTGTCAGTCGGTAGACGAGGTCGGCCTGTACGCTTTTGTGCTGTATGTGTCCCTTCACGTTTCCACTTCACTATCACGTCGGAAACAGAGGACCTAGGGATGTTTAGGAGAGTGGAAATCTCGCGTACGACAAGTGACACCCATCACCTGAGCACGTTCGAAGTCCCATTCTGCTCTTTCACGATGTCTAATAACTACTGAGGTCGCTGATATGGAGTACAAGGCAGTAGGTGGCAGCACAATGCACCTAATATGAACAAGGTATGTTCTTCGGGGTGTCCGGATACTTTTAATCACATAATGTATATCACTGAATGTATCTACAAAATTATATCATTGTACGGCAACAGTGATAGACACTTAGACGTGTTAAAAACTAGTTTCCGCTTACATTATGGTCCAGTAAAACTTCGAAATAATGCGTGACGTTTTAATTTATCATTTCTTTACTACTAATGCCATTAGCAACACGTTTTGCAAGCAGTATCCACGTTACCATTGATCGCAGGTGCAACATAATCCCGCCGTACAGCAAACAGCTCAGGAGGTATGACGACAGATATAATGAGATGCGTCAAAAACGCGGTTCTGCTTAAAATGAAGCGCATATTACCTAACCTGAAATTTCCCAGTATTTCGTAATAAGATCACTTAGTGACTTCCAACAGATTTTCAGTACAATTTCAATTCTTTTTTAAACTTTTCCTCACTTACATGGTCATTGTCAAGAGTAACTGAATTAGAGCGCTGTTATGATTGTTGCATGCAGTGCATTGGGAAGAAATCGTGGCCGGCCTCTATCAGGGCTTTATACTGGTACCACGTAAAAACGAGCGGGTCCGATTATTTCACGTCAACGTCTCCACACCTTAATGTTATTGATTTGAAATTTTTCATTAGGAAACAATGTGTAAAAATTAAGTAAATTTCATAAAAGTACATAAAAATTACTTTGTTATTTGCTTACCTTGGAAGAAGATTTAAAAATGGAATGCATCATCATCATCATCATCATCATCACCACCACCATATTCCTTCTCAGGAGTGTCAGCAACAGAGGAACTGAAGGTGGATGGCTGAAAATGTAATTGCGTTTTCTTCATGTTACTGAGCCTATTTTCAGGACTTAACTGGCTAGGTCATCAGTCCCTAAGCTTACACACTACTTAACCTAAATTATCCTAAGGACAAACACACACACCCATGCCCGAGGGATGACTCGAACCTCTGCCGGGACCAGCCGCACAGTCCATGACTGCAGCGCCTTAGACCGCTCGGCTAATCCCGCACGGCCCCCTTTTTCACTTTTATAAGATTCATCTTACTAAAAACTCACTCTTTCGTTGTCAGTATTTGAATGTGGAAGGGATAAACGTAACAGCACAAACTCTATTAGGGTTGGGAATTCCCTCTCTCCAAGTAACAGTTTTTATGTTAACTAAGCTCCCCCAAAATACGTCCACTTCTGAACAGTTCTTAATATTTTCGTCTATTTTAACGGTACGACGTTTCCTCCAGTCATCGATTTGCTGTAGATGCTTGTCGTCTTCTATAGAGACTATCCTTGGCAGTTTTGACGTAAGATGTATAAGGGAGGGTGTTTTTTCTCTTTCTTTGTTTGAACGAGTTCTTCTAGTCTTAAAAACTGCAAGCAGCCTCTTGTATAGGTAGTTAGAATCAAAATACAGGCGCAGAGCATTCCGCTGTTCTAAAATTCTCACTACAAAAATAGCCATCTGTTCTGTGATGGATGCAACAATTTATGAATTTTGAGAGTTTCATTGGCGCATAAGTTATCGAAGGACTTACACATTTGAGAATAATTAGTCCAGGACATTTTCCAGTTAACCGAGTATCCTGACTCCATCATAGAATTACAACCATCATGAGCAAATCGTAATATTGTTTTCAGGAGCACTGTACTTAGAAAATGAAAGTATTAGATCAGAATAAAGATTTTTACCTGTTGCACCTTCTTTTGCGTGATTATATTCATCCTACTTTAAAATTTCACAAGGATTCCAAAATTTTCTTTCAGTTTTATTAGTGTCGTTATCAAAATATCGTTCTTATGTCTGAGTGCTATCACGTTTTTTACGATCTGGGAACATTTAGTACGACACATACGTATAGCGTCGATGATTTTAGAATCAGAAAAGCAACACTTAACTACGCTCTCCAGGTGATCTGTTAACTACGCTCTTCAGGTGATCTGCAACTTTGAAAGGGAGTTTGTGGTCTGACACGAATCCCGTCATTTTAATTTCTGCAGTGTCAGCCTGATTATTTAAAGAACGTACTCAAAATTGTCTGGCTTTTGGATGACACCACCTTCACTTTTCTGACATGATTTTCACTTCTAGAATATTTTTAGAATTTTTCAGAATCTACATCTAGCCCTTTCAAAGTTTGATTCATCAGCGCCCAACCAACCTTTAAATTCAGGGTTAATTTTCCAGTCTTTTCTATATTTATTTCGCCTCTTACGTTTAAATACACCAGCTGTAGATTTCTTGGTCGTAGTGGGACCACAGTCACTGTTTTCTGTTTCCATTGACACAATTTTGCTCTATTTAACACCTTATAAATCGGTCACTGTCTTCACGTGAGCCAACAAGTTAACCGTAATCGTTTTCAATTGTGCATGAGCACCGCGCACAAAACAAAGCAGTCAATATGGTGAATTTCCCAGGGGATTCATCTGGAGGAATAACTTACATTGACTTATGCAGCTACAGGGTAATACCGTTCGGAATCTCACCGCTGAACAGACTGGCATATAGGCTGGTCAAATTCATATTTGTGAAATAAACTGCCAAAAAGTAAATAAAGAACCTAAACTCCGTCCGAATAGGCCATGGCCGAGCGGTTCTAGGCGCTACAGTCTGGAACCGCGCGACCGCTACGGTCGCAGGTTCGAATCCTGCCTCGGGCATGGATGTGTGTGATCTCCTTAGGTTAGTTAGGTTTAAGTAGTTCTAAGTTCTAGGGGACTGATGACCTCAGATGTTAAGTCCCGTAGTGCTCAGAGCGATTTGAACCATTCGAATAGGCCATGAAGGCGCAACGGTACCGAGCGGCCTCCGTGTCATCCTCAGTCCACAGGCGTTACTTGATGCGACATGGAGGGGCATGTAGTTAGCACACCGCGCTCCCGGCCGTTTTGTCAGTTTACGTGACCGGAGCCGGTACTTCTCAATCAAGCAGCTCCTCAGTTTGCCTCACAAGGGCTGATTGCAGCCCGCTTCCCAACAGCGCTCGGCAAAACGGAAGGTCACCCATCCAAGACAGCACTTAACTTCGGTGATCTGACGGGAACTGCAGTTACCACTGCGACAAGGCCGTTAAACTAATAAAAACTGAAATCTTAACAATGGTAAGCATTTCAAAAGATCGTACAATAGATGAGCGAACCGAAGTGTGGGTCTTATTTTTGTGCACCATCTTAAAGTATGAGACATGTACGATCCAGATCATACGGTTAGCAACGTTGACTGCCGCATACGCTCGTTTCGCAAAGCCAAAAGCTGTGCGAAATGGCAGGGGTGCGCACTACAAGTGCTTGTCTCCCTTCTGACAATGCAAAATTGCCAGCGCACCCCCCCCCCCCCCCCTCAGATTTAGTGGTAAAATGGCACTGTGGCTAGCCCCATCATAAACTGAACTCATATCAAGCATAAAAACAGGAACAAGATGTACTGAAAGTGAAAAAAGAAGCGAAATAGAAACAGTGAACATTCGAAGCTCAAGATGTACAACACTGAGCGAATTGCAAGCACCACGGGGTCGTGGTTGTGTGGTCACGGTGTTAGACACCTCTTGCTTTTATTTGTTCTTTTCACAAAATTATGAAGTTTCCGTACGCTCATTGACGTGCCCGTCCTCCTCCTGTAGTCTTGGAAATTGTCACGCTATACATTGGTTATACAATACGAGTCATGTGGTAAGAATATATTACCGTCGCAAGTAAATGTGATGAATAGTGAAGGCAGGCGAGATGCCGCATAGATCTCTCACAGAAGTGAAAACAACAAGTTAACGGATGTTGCAGCAATGGAATTCAAGAGTCCAAACTTCCAAAACGGAATGCAAGAGAGATAACACGTGGTACTAGTGTCGAACAAATAGGAGGCGTGTACAGTCTGGAGGCCCCTTCCTTACTCCTCACTGTTACAAACCGACGTTACACCACGACACATACAAAAATTGGAAAACAGCGAACAGACACGTCACTTACCGGACGGACAGTTCATAATTTTGTGGAAAAAGAAATGGGACACACCGTGACCACACAATCCTCAACCCTGGCTGTTTTATTCGCTCAATGTTGCACATCTTGAGCTCGGACAGTACACCGTTTCTATTCTGCTTCTTTTCTCACAGTTCAATACAACTTATTCCTGTTTTCATCCTTAATCTGTGTCCAGTTTTCCACTGTCTTATTAGGCAAACGACTCTTTAATATTCCAAGAACATCGACAAGTGATAACGAATTGCTTCAGTACCTCTTCATGTTCAAGTATCTTTCGAAATAACCGCTTTTACGTTAAATGGCTTCGGGTCAAAAACTTCCATACGTAGTCTTTCCTCAATTCCCTGCGACCTTTATTTCCCTAGGAAGGCCTGCTCAGATTCTTCATACGTTCGACAATGATCAGCCTCTTCGTCTGCCCACCACCGCGGATCACCTCGTATGAAACAAAAACGAACTGAATCTTTTGGACTTCGGATCAATGCCGAGGTAAACTATTTCTAAAAGCTCTCACAAAGGGAACGGTGTGTGTTTTCTTCGATTCTTGTGAGAAGTCTGGGAACTGTGTTTTTTTAGACCATCGTCTGTTATGACTGTCTTATAGGCTAGGCATTTCGTCATCAGACTGCGACGCCGTAATACGTCTTTTCAGAGAGGGCAATTCTGCGCGTGGAGACACTGGCACATACGCTTGGTTTTTTGCAAACAGTTCTCCTTCGCTTTTGTAAAAATCTGACTTTGTCGAAAGAGTGCTCGCGTGGCTACTGCAGTGTCTGCGGAACTTACTATGTAATACTGCTTAATCTGTTTTGGTTGGCTCCGGAAGGCGATTCGTTCGGTATATCTCTTTCACTGATAAGTTCGGAACGAAACTTACATTCTATTGCTTTCATATCACTATCCATTTTAGCGAGAATTTGATCTCTTCAACAGTGGCAACGTAAGCTCCCGGATGCTCTTTTCTGCTAGGACAGAATCGCTGTCAAAGATGCCGGCCTCAGCTCTCTTATTTAAACTTTTTACATCCTTATTGATGTGGTCAAACCCAGTTTTCAAAATGGTTAGTCCTAAAGTCAGAAAGGGGCAGATGTGGACTCTGACCACAATCTGTTGGTTATGACCTGTAGATTAAAACTGAAGAAACTGCAAAAATGTGGGAAATTAAGGAGATGGGACCTGGATAAACTGAAGGAACCAGAGGTTGTACAGAGTTTCAGAGAGAGCATAAGGGAACAATTGACAGGAATAGGGGAAAGAAATACAGTAGAAGAAGAATGGGTAGCTCTGAGGGATGTAGCAGTGAAGGCAGCAGAGGATAAAGTAGGTACAAAGACGAGGGCTGCTAGAAATCCTTGGGTAACAGAAGAAATATTGAATTTAATTGATGAAAGGAGAAAATATAAAAATGCAGTAAATGAAGCAGGCAAAAAGGAATACAAACGTCTCAAAAATGAGATCGACAGGAAGTGCAAAATGGCTAAACAGGGATGGCTAGAGGACAAATGTAAGGATGTAGAAGCTTATCTCACTAGGGGTAAGATAGATACTGCCTACAGGAAAATTAAAGAGACCTTTGGAGAGAAGAGAACCACGTGTATGAATATCAAGAGCTCAGATGGCAGCCCAGTTCTAAGCAAAGAAGGGAAGGCAGAAAGGTGGAAGGAGTATATAGAAGGTTTATACAAGGGCGATGTACTTGAGGACAATATTATGGAAATAGAAGAGGATGTAGATGAAGACGAAATGGGAGATACGATACTGCGTGAAGAGTTTGACAGAGCACTGAAAGACCTGAGTCGAAACAAGGCCCCCGGAGTAGACAACATTCCATTAGAACTACTGACGGCCTTGGGAGAGCCAGTCATGACAAAACTCTACCAGCTGGTGAGCAAGATGTATGAGACAGGCGAAATACCCTCAGACTTCAAGAAGAATATAATAATTCCAATCCCAAAGAAAGCAGGTGCTGACAGATGTGAAAATTACCGAACTATCAGTTTAATAAGCCACGGCTGCAAAATACTAACGCGAATTCTTTACAGACGAATGGAAAAACTGGTAGATGCAGACCTCGGGGAGGATCAGTTTGGATTCCGTCGAAATGTTGGAACACGTGAGGCAATACTGACCTTACGACTTATCTTAGAAGAAAGATTAAGAAAAGGCAAACCTACGTTTGTAGCATTTGTAGACTTAGAGAAAGCTTTTGACAATGTTGACTGGAATACTCTTTTTCAAATTCTAAAGGTGGCAGGGGTAAAATACAGGGAGCGAAAGGCTATTTATAATTTGTACAGAAACCAGATGGCAGTCATAAGAGTCGAGGGGCATGAAAGGGAAGCAGTGGTTGGGAAAGGAGTGAGACAGGGTTGTAGCCTCTCCCCGATGTTATTCAATCTGTATATTGAGCAAGCAGTAAAGGAAACAAAAGAAAAATTTGGAGTAGGTATTAAAATTCATGGAGACGAAGTAAAAACTTTGAGGTTCGCCGATGACATTGTAATTCTGTCAGAGACGGCAAAGGACTTGGAAGAGCAGTTGAACGGAATGGACAGTGTCTTGAAAGGAGGATATAAGATGAACATTAACAAAAGCAAAACGAGGATAATGGAATGTAGTCATATTAAATCGGGTGATGCTGAGGGAATTAGATTAGGAAATGAGACACTTAAAGTAGTAAAGGAGTTTTGCTATTTAGGAAGTAAAATAACTGATGATGGTCGAAGTAGAGAGGATATAAAATGGAGACTGGCAATGGCAAGGAAAGCGTTTCTGAAGAAGAGAAATTTGTTAACATCGAATATAGATTTATGTATCAGGAAGTCGTTTCTGAAAGTATTTGTTTGGAGTGTAACCATGTATGGAAGTGAAACATGGACGATAACTAGTTTGGACAAGAAGAGAATAGAAGCTTTCGAAATGTGGTGCTACAGAAGAATACTGAAGATAAGGTGGATAGATCACGTAACTAATGAGGAGGTATTGAATAGGATTGGGGAGAAGAGAAGTTTGTGGCACAACTTGACTAGAAGAAGGGATCGGTTGGTAGGACATGTTTTGAGGCATCAAGGGATCACAAATTTAGCATTGGAGGGCAGCGTGGAGGGTAAAAATCGTAGAGGGAGACCGAGAGATGAGTACACTAAGCAGATTCAGAAGGATGTAGGTTGCAGTAGGTACTGGGAGATGAAGCAGCTTGCACAGGATAGAGTAGCATGGAGAGCTGCATCAAACCAGTCTCAGGACTGAAGACAACAACAACAACAACAACAAAGTCAGAAATTCTTCGTCTTGCGTGAGTTTTTGTAAATCACCCCGTAACTTACCGCACGCAGACTTCATTTCAGATACGTGTATTTGAATTGTTGTTACCACTTGAGCTAAGCTTTCGTGTGCGCCTTGCAAAGTACCTTGAGCCGTTGCAAGTTCTTCCACATTATATGTGCTTTGACCTTGATCTTCACTCGCACTAGAAAGTTTTTTGTCTAGCTGATTGCACACATTAGTAAACTTTGTATCTTAATATACTGACTGTCTCTGTCAATTGTGTGTTCAAGTTAGTACGCAAATTTTCAAAGTCGTTCGGAAGTGTCGTGACTTTCTTCCGAGACCATTGAACACGTTTGTGATTTTCGTACTCAAGTCTGTAAGTAACTCAGTATTCATTTGTTCTGATTTCTGTAAGTACTGATCTACGGTTGATTCCTGCGAATGATGATTATTTAATGTGCTTATAGTCTGACTATCGAGCTCGGAAAATTTACTATGTGTGTTGCATTGTTTCTATCCAAATTACTTAGGAAACAAATCCGGCCCCGGTAGCTGAGTGGTAGGGAGGAGTTGTGCGTGGGTTGAAGTGCGACAGGCGTATGTTGTCGCGCGGCTGATAAATGTAGTGGCAGTGTATACATTGTGTTGTCAGTTACTGGGATTAAGCTATCGCATTCTATTTGTTTAGAACTTCCCAGGTTTTTAAGAGACCGTAAATGGATATATGCTCTCCACGTGGCCCTATCGTTAACCTCAGATTTGTTTACAAGTTGCGGCTTGCGAAATTTATTCGGTATAACTATGTCTTGTGATTACGATGACAGCGAGTTCTTGGACTTTAAAGAATTGGAAGAACAGATAACTCAGATAGTAGACAATGGAAACCTCGAGGAAATGCTTCGCATACAACTATCGGAGTTTGAAATGTTACAGTCCATGTTTTCAAATCCAGGAGAATTTTGTGTGGATGACCCAAGTGTTATAGCCGATATAAATGAGTTTGTGGACGGAAGGTGTTCTATCATTCCACCTCGTTTAGATTTTAGTATAAATTTATTTATAGATATGGCCAAGTTCGAAGTCTGTGTGAACCTCCCACACGATTATCCAGCTACAGAGCCAGATATTTTTGTGAGAAGTGACAAACTCAGCAGAAACCAGCAACACAGTTTAAATATTGACCTTAGCAAATTTATTGCTGACCTTGATCGAGGTGAAATCTGTATCTGCTCCGCAATTTCTTGGCTTCAAGAAAATGCTACTCATTATTACGTTGCAATTAAACCAGAACCACAAGTGAAAATATGCGAAGATGAAGATTTGTTTACCCGGTACTGGATATATTCTCATCACATTTACAGTAAATTAAAAAGGAGAGAAGTATTGGATCTTGCTCATGAATTTAACATCACAGGATTTTGCCTTCCTGGAAAACCTGGAATTATTTGCGCTGAAGGTTCCTCTATGGATTGTGGTGAATGGTGGCAAAAGGTGAAGAGCATGAACTGGAAAAAGATCATGTGTAAGAAGAAGGAAACTTTCAAGTTAAATGGAGGAGAAATAGAAGAACTTCGGAAATTTCCCAGTTTTCGTGAGATTTCTTTTGAATCTGGTAAGGGAAAATCTCAGGAACATCACATGGACATGGGTGAATTTTATAGGTATCTTGCAGAACATAACTGCAGCTATGTATTCAAAGACTATTTCGGTGTGGATGGTAAATGAAGAAAACACCCATAAAAATACTCACTGTTTCTCGGTTTGAATTACAGTATGTCTGTATCACAGCTGTACTTCATCGCAGTTCTAGTGTAAATAGTAATGTATGATTACACCTATTTTCCAAATGAAGTCTTAAGTAGTTGTACAGGTCAACCCATTGTTGTTGTTAAGTTTCTCTCACAGATTTCATTAATTCTGTCATTTAGCTATTAAAATTATGTTTCATTCCTGTTCTATTTCTATTTAAGAATGGTTTCTTTCTTTTTTTTTTAATTTTTGTATGTTTGATATACTTATGATGTTTAAGGAACTCCTCATACACTGGAATAAAATTTAAGCAGCTGTCATTTCCATGTAGTATCAGCAGTACTAAAGTGAACAAAAATTTAATCAGTGTTGAGAGTAATTCCTCGTTGAAAAGACATTACTGTACTGTGGCATTCACACCAATCTTGCGTTTCATTTTCTAGTTATAAGTAATACGCAATTTGGTGTCATATCATTTTTACAAAACTAGAATTCAAGTAGTTTCAGAGTTTTAAAATATACAACCAGAGGTATTCTTTGTAAATACCAGTATTTTGTATTTACATCACATTTGTATGCACACAAGAATATACGAATGGGAAGCCTATATTTTTGCATCATGAGCTGGCCTAATGTATTGATTCATTTTATATAAGGACTCTTAACTCATTTGGAAAAAAATACTGGAGCTGTGTCCTTCAGAAGCATGGGTTTCTAAAACAGGATAGATGAGATTGACCCTAAAAGCACTGAGAAGTAACAGTAGAGGCAGTAGTTCATCTGGAATCATCAATAAGATGACATGGATGGAAAAGAAATACATTAGTGACAAAGTTCTCTGTCTTTGTGCTATCCCTTTCAGGTTACAAGTTTGATCATGTCTTACAGCATTCATTGTTTCTCCTTGCTTGTGGACATTGTTTAATAGAAAATGATTTTGGCAATGCATAGAAATCTTTTATTTTAAAGAGAATAACTGTTCCATAATTTTTCACTTGTTAATATGCAAAAACTACACAGTTTTGTACCAAAGAAAGTCAGTTTTTGCTCTAACAAACAGTTGACTGCTTGAAAAAATAAAAAAAAAGTGGTCAGCGCGACAGACTGTCAATCCAAAGGGCCCGGGTTCGATTACCGGCTGGGTCGGAGTTTTTCTCCGCTCAGGGACTGGGTAAGTGTTGTCCTAATCATCATCATTTCATCCCCATCGACGCGCAAGTCGCCGAAGTGGCGTCAAATCGAAAGACTTGCACCAGGCGTTCTGTCTACCCGACGGGAGGCCCTCGTCACACAACATTTCATTTTTCACTTAGAAAAAATACATTTCTTGTTGAGGATTGTGAATTAACCTCATCGACTGTCATTCGCGTGACATCATTTGGTCTAACATTCTGTCCACGCACTGCAGTTGTATATCGTTTTCGATTGTGACATTGCCATCGTGTTGGCATAGATTACCATTTTCATTATCTGATGCATTAGATTCTGATTCAGTATTTTCGTGATCAGTATTAATTTTCTCATAGGCGCTTGATTCCATTTTTACTAACATTAAAAAGAACGCACTGTAATTTATTTATTGAAAAATAATGAGCTCAATAGCTGTGGAAAATTTCACTCATACGTTCGCGACAAGACGGCTTCTCATTATCACTGTTACGCATATGAAAATCGCCTGTTACTGCAGTGAAAATTCAGCTCTACGATAAATATTGTTGCTCGCAAAAAGGTTTCAATAAGGTTAAGGATCGGGATATTGTGACGAAATTCCTTTTGCCTGCTATTATCAATGGCATATTCTTTATCCTACCTTTGGTTGACGTCCTTCTGTTCACGTTCCGCAAACTTCAGGTAATTGCCTCTGAAAAAAAAATTTATTCAGTTTCCATAATTTTATTCCGTTTTCACTGGCAACATGCTCCTTTTCTCATTTTATCTTCACCGTCGAATACATGAAACAAAGACAGAATACAATTAGTATTTTAACAATCACTGTTAACAGTTACATAGCTTTTTACTTAAAATCCGAACATTGCAGAATCTGCTCTCTGTTCCAGTGCCAGTGTATTCTATAATATTTTTTACTATTTGCTGGCTGGATAATGAATTAGAGTTTCTGAATTGGAAATGTTTTTGACTTTTAATTGTGAAGTATAAATGGAAGTTAATGGAATACTTTTACGGCAGGCTGACGAACAGACACCATCAAACATAACTGAAATAAATTTTCGAGGAAATTTAATAATAAGTGTTCGAGGTTGTATTTCCCTCTCAGTGGGAAACTGTACCTCTTCTTTCTGTTGCGACAGTCGTCTCGAATACAGCGGCCGTAGAAGTCGCTAATTATTGACCGTGTCGCTTAATGAAAGAAAATTCTATTTTGATGCAATAAGATGAACTATTTGTCGAACAAATAGACAGGCACTGTGTTACACTTCACTTTTATATTAACCCAAAATACAATCATATTAAGAAAACTTCGCGTCGTCTCTTCATCTAGATATACCACAGACTTTTTGCCGACGTAAAAAAAGTGACAGTCACATCTGCCTCATTTAGCAACATCTTTGCTGCAGCGCATGGCTTCCTGTTTTCATCTTACGTATACTTCCTTGGAAACATTTAACAAGTTCCATAACACGCTAAAACAGACAACGGACGGAGGGGAAATCCAAGCTGGCTACTCTGTAACGTCACTACATTCTTTCGAATGTGTATCATATCGCACTGGGAAAATAAAAATAAAACTAAATGTAAAATCTTGTCTGTACGAATCAACAGGGTTTTGGAAACAACGATCGTGTGAAACCCAGCTCGCCCTGTTCGTCTACGAGACCTAGAAAGCAGTAAGCACAAGTGCCCAGTTTGATGCCGTGTTCCTGGACTTCCGCAAGCCATTTGATACAGTTCCACACTTCCGCCTAATGAACAGCATACGAGCTTACGGAAAATCAGATCAGTCGTGAGACTGTCTCGAAGAGTTTCTAACTAACAGAACACAGCATGCCATTTTCAATCGAAAGAAGTCTTCATACATAAAAGTGACTTCGGGCGTCGCCCAAGGCAGTGTTATAGGTTCATTATTTTTCACAATGTGTACTCGTGTTCAGAAAAAAATAGAATGCCTTGTACTACTAGATGTAGGACCTCCGTGTTCACAGGACATGTATATTCTGCAGAAATGGTTAGCATTTGCACCATGTCCGCCAGAGGTTCAAGGTCAACATCGAGATCATGGCGCAACTCTACCTACCGGTAAAACGTGTCTGATGCTCCCACTGTCGCTGTGGTAATAGATCACTGCGACTTGACCAGCCATGCAGGATGCCCCGCAGACGTAAGCGCGAACCGTACCGTCGAATCAGTGCGTTTGAAGGTGGGTGCATTATTGGCATAAGAGAAGGGGATGCATTCATCTAGGAAATTGCTGCTCGTGTGGGACGCAGCGTTTCGGCAGTGCAACAGGTGTGAGCAGAATGGTTAACGAAAGGGTGTAGAACACAATGAGATGGCTCAGGTAGCACCCCCCAGACCATCCCCCGAGAAGATGAACACCTCATCTGAATGGCATTGCAGGACAGATCTGCGTCCTCATCGGCTGTGGCTCAACAGTGGAACGGTGTGACAGTCCGTCGCTGTTTATTACGGCACCGGTTACGTGCGCATCGTTCACTTTTTCGCCTCCTTTGAGGAATGTGCAGAAACATGCTAGAAGGGAAATGTGGATGGAACGACATCACTGGAAACAAGAATGGCATCAGATAGCGTATTCGGATGAATCCAGGTTCTGTCTGCTTGAAAATGATGGCTGAAATTTGGTTCACTATAGACAAGGGGAGCTGCATCGAAGCAACAGCATTCGCACAAGACGTACAGCACCACCTCAAGGCCCTATGGTGTGGGGTGCTATTAGGTACAACCACAAATCACAGTTGATGCGTGTCCAGGGCACTGTGAGCAGTGTGGCCTATGTGAATTATATCCTGCCACCGTTAGCCATACCCTTTCTGCAGAAAACCGCAGACACCATTTTTCAACAAGACAACGCACGAACGTCTGCCTTCTTGATGTCACAGGATGTCAGCTTTCTGCCCTGGCCCGTTAGATCACCAGTCGCCAATCGAAAATGTGTGGGATATGGTGAAACGATGGGTGCAACACTGTGACCAAATGCCGACAACCACAGACGAGCTCTGGAATCAGATGACTGCAGCATGGATGGCTATACTACAGAACGTTATTCTCGCCTTATACGCATCGATGCCATCACACATGGAACAGGTTTTCAGGGCCCATGGTGGACCTCGAGCCCACTAGGCAACAGGACACACGCTGAACCGAGGTGAAATGCTGATCATTTCTGCAGCACATACTACCTATGGATTTGAATATCGTATCTCTAGTAGTTAAAGGACTTCGGTTTTTTTCTAAACATGAGTTTATATCACTGACATAGTAGATAACATCGGAAGTCCCATGGGCTTTCCGCGGATGATGTATACAGAGAAGTCGCATCGCTAGAAAATTGTAGAAAAACGTAGGAAGATCGACGCTTGGTGCAGGGAGTGGCAGTTGGCGTTCAGCATAAACAGATGTAACATATTGGGTATACACAGACAAAAAGACCTACATTAGAGCCTACCGGTAACCGTCCTTCCAGCTATATATTCATGACTGCAACAGGAAAAGGGGAAAGTGACAGTGGTGCGCAAAATACCCTCCACTACACACTGCAAGGGTGACTTGCGGATGTAATAGGAATATAAATGTATATGTATGTGTAAGAAGCTGTGGTAGATGTGTAAACGATATGATTCCAACCTGCTTTATTTTTGCAAATTACTAATTGGAATAGTTTCCTTTGCTTCGAACGGACATGGATAAGGAATGATTGACAACGAACGAAACCTGTATTACATAAACTAAAACGCGTCTTCTTTCGTCACTAATATAAGTGATCTGTTTTAAGTGAAAAGCCTGCTTTGAAAGAAGAACAGTAAGCATTATTTTTGTAAGGTAAGCTGATAATTCTTACTTTGGACCGTCTAGTCACTAATGAGCAAACTACAATTTTTGTGCCTTACGCGTTTCACCTTTTTTGTTTGCAAGGCCTCTTCAGTGGCTTGGATTATGTACATATTTTTGTTAAAACTATTTAGTTTACATTTATGAAGTTGTACATATAGCTTATAAACAGTTAAGGCACTTTTATCACATTCAGGTACTGTTTTTCCGAATATAGCATCTTAATTTCGTTTAGTTACCAGTACCTTCGGGCATATCATTTCCACTTTCGTGCCACAGCAGAACCGTTTTTAAGCTTTACATTAATGTAACTTGGAATTAAGTTGCTCGCCTTGCAAGTCTGGTTGAATTTGATGGACCCCCAGACGCATTTGTTTAAACTTGAACATATTGTCAGGGAATGCTTGACATACGTAACCCTGAGGGCGACATGACTATAAAAATTGAAGATGTTACTACAGCTACGCCGAGTGTTCCCTGTTAGTATGTACAAAAATTTCAAGAAATTACATCTTAGACTCCATGAGACGATACAGCACACAAAATTAAACCAAACGAATAAGAGGAACAACTTAATTCAAATTTAAAAACAATTCTACAGTCGCACAAAAGTCGAAATCATGTGCACAAAGATATAGGTAACTAAATGAAATTAAGGTGCTATATTCGAAAAAGCAGTACCTGAATACGATAAAAGTGCCAGAACTGTTTATATCTTATACACAAAGCGTCCTAAATATAAACTAAATAGTATAAACAAAAATATATTCCAGGCAACTGAAAGTGCCGTGCAAACAATAAAGGCGAAACGCGTGTGGCAAAAAGTTATGTTTTATTCATCTTTGATTAGACGGTCCGAATGTAATAATCATGTCGATACCATAATGTTATACGAAACTGAGGACGACTAGATTACAGAGGGTGAAGCTGTTACTACAGCTACGTCAACCAGTTTTGTATTTCATTGAGTTCGTAAGCAGCACTCTTTATACCAATCGCTAGGTTCAACCATGCCCATGCTAACTGTTAATCCACTTCTACTTTCACCCTGAAGTTTGTCACTGCTGTAGTGCTTTCCCATATTGAACTATCGCGTTGTATAAATTAAAGGTCGCCGTAATAATTGTTAAGGTAATTATATAGCCCGCGAACGGATTCTGCTGACTATAAATGACAACACTGATTCACTCTCTAATTTCGGGTGTAATGACTATTTCCACCCTCATATTTCATCAATATCTGCAGCTTGTTCATATATTTTTTTTTTTTTTTTGTGCGACTCGACTGCTTACGATCGTTTCATGTGAAACACGGACCACTGCCGTCGCCTCGCATAAAGCTGCATGAACGTCAGCGCTTGGGAACTGTTGAAGAAATCTCCAGATATTACTTCCTGCCGGAAAAAGTCGTGCTCATTTCCGAATCATGTACATAACCATCAGTGCTAAGCGCTACGATGGTACGAATGACTACGTCATACCACTTTTTCTGGCTGTACCCCTTACAATCT
Organism: Schistocerca gregaria; assembly: GCF_023897955.1. Lineage (NCBI taxonomy): Eukaryota > Metazoa > Arthropoda > Insecta > Orthoptera > Acrididae > Schistocerca > Schistocerca gregaria. The sequence goes on from NC_064923.1 coordinate 405,730,379, forward strand.
TAAGAGATCGTTCTTTCCTAACTCTCACTGGATGCGTTAATTCGATTCTTCTCTTGGTGGGCTTTTGTGGAAGCTACGTCATTTCTTGTTTTGTTGCTCCTCGTTTAAAAAAGCGACACCCAGAATCTGGCGGCATGCAAGGAGAGCAGAGTTTATCGATGTCTCGGCCTCTCTGAGCTGTGTTTTGGCTTTCTTCACATTAGTCATACTACAAGATATACAGCTTCCCAACTTCTGCTTTTGACGCTTTAGTCAACACGTAGAAAGGAATTTATAGCTCAGTACTGTTCGAAGCAGTCTTCGTAATCTACGACGTTAGATACTGTTCCCGTATTTTGATGTGTGTTTCAACTTTTTTACAAACCGCGTTAAAAGCTTTAATTTTTTCGACTCTGAATTGATAAACTTCAATAATTCAACACCATCTCTTAGCAATTTTCATGCTGAGGTGTCGTGACTTCGTTACTGAAACCTGCTCAGTGGCTCTCTGCCAATTAACGGCGCAACAATTTGAGGGAGCAACCTGTTCCAGTCTTAATTTTCAGTACAATTTCTTTCAAGTATAAGAATGAGTCCTCTGCAACATTACCAGTGAGATTTTCCCAGACGAGCAGATACTAACATTTGCGTGGGGGCGGAGGGGGAGGGGGGTAGAGGGAGATTCAACGTATCTACCTGCTTAACCACTGCTATTCATTGCGTATAAATTAATAGATAATTGATCCTACTTTACAGAGTGCTTTGGTGTGCAGAGGAATGAACATTTTGAGTTCAATTTTCCAAGGCATCTGCTTTCGAAAGAAACAAAGCTGTCAGCGGGATCTTCCCACAAGCAGAAAATTGTATGTCCCGTAAAAGGCTTTCTGGGACCTCGGGATCCTGGAACTTGCTGAATCATCCTGCAGAGAGACTGAAGTAAATCTCTATTCACACTGTAATCTGCACGAAAGACCAGTGTAAGACTTGACTACAGCAAATACTATTTGTATTTTGAGACGGTGTAGTCGTAGTCCATTTGCAAACAGGACCTACCTTATTATGATTCCTTATTGAGTTACTTACGTTGTGAACCATTCTATTCCTACCAGTTTCGAAAAAGAAAAAAAATGCAAATAAAATAACTGTAGAGTGCGACTGGAAATCGAACACAGCTTCCCAGCCAGATGCCTTGGTCGCTATGTCTGCGGCTCACTCGTGCAACGGACAATACGTTATGCCTTATGGATAAATAAGCGGCAGCTGAAAAATTCTCTTTCCTCGGTTTCTAGGAAAATATGCGTTTGCGGACGCCATATATGTTGGAGGAAAATGATCTTTTTTTAATTATCTATCAATCCTGTCAATTCTGAGTCGATGGCCCATCAGGAACTTTAGGCGGGGACGATTGTATTTCCCTTTAAGTTGCACACAAGCGAATAGCCGAATCTGTTGGCTGTGTCTGAGGACTTTCTCGTGTGATTGTGTCTTTAGCCTGTTTCCGACGCTCTTGTAGGCATCTGCTATGTTTGTCCCAAACCTGAAATACGATAACACACGGAACAAAGTTTACACGATTCACAGACAGGTGACACACACGACTTCCCTACCTCAGGTTCTCTTGACGCCTCTGGCGTCAGAGAGAGCACAGGCCACAAAGCTCAATAATAGAGTAAAATTTCCCAAATCATTAAAAAGCGGATGCTGTAGTAGACGGAATAAACGCTAAAGAGAAGGAAGAATTTTCGTGTACGGACAAGCAAACGGAAACTGTGGTTCCTTGACAGATTATATCAAGCCAAGTACCCCTACAGGAACCATCCTATGCACTCTCTGTTTCGCGCACTGCTCCTACAGTTACGGTAAACAGGGTAAATGACACCACACTAAGACGATCGAGGACAACGAGCTGCGCGGATTCTCCACTTGTAAAAAACAGCTCTTGTTCGCCTTCAATCAACACTCCATCAGTTACTCAAGAAGTGGGTTTCGAGCACAGTTCAATGTGGTTAGTAACACAGGAGCAGCAAGTCCAACCCTGCGATTCATAAAAGTACTGACGGCCGGTCTCTGATTCTGTTGAGCCTATGAGTGACGCAGCGCTGTATTGCCGATATTACTTTGCCGAATACGTACTTTTCTCGGGTGACGTGTGTTTCACTAGTGGCGGGATCTTAAATGGTCGCAGTCGTGACACGGGGGCCTCTGAGAATCCGACACTGTTGTGAAAAGTCATCGACACAGATTAGCAGTGTATGTGTTTCAACCGTTAATATGCCCGGATGTACTTCCTCATCGCTTAACCTGAAACGAAAGCAAACTTAGTTGCTCATGAAAGACTTATTACCGCTCAGTTTAGAGAATCACTCCCATCCTTAATGGCTAGCTCCACGGAAATAAGTTTTTCTCCTACTGCAAAGAACCTGGGGATAATTCTCGACCATCTCTTACTGAACAAAGAGCCCAAGTTTGTAAGAAGGTATCAGTATCACTTCATTCACTACAGAAATATAAAAAAAGTTTTCTCTCTAAAGCTTAAAAAGCAGAAATACTCGTTCTCAACAAAGTAAAATCCTCTCTTTACCACTGCATAACGTAACTTGCGGATAATCTTCCTAAAAATATCAGACAAATCAAATTCCTTTCAACCTTCTAAGGATAGCTATTGGCCCAACCTCTTTGAGAATAGCTATCCCATCCCATATAGTAGTTGTTTGCACCTCATTCTTGTCAATCCCTCTTCCCCCCCCCCCCCCCCCCACCCTGCACTCCCCCTTCTCCTTCTCCCGCCCCACGCACCATACATTACTCTATTGAAAGACTGTTACTCTCGTCTTTCGTTATTCCTTCTGTTTCTTATAATACACTCATGCTCATAAATTAAGGATAATGCTGATTCATGGTGAAACAAACGCTCTGGTGCGCAGTTTGCGGGTTTTGAATCACCTCGGGGTATGGCCATGGGGTGCGGTCGTCGTACGGTGGCGCTGGCAGCAGTCCACATACGCAGAGATGCGTTGGTGCACGTCAGAGTACGGTGCAGCGAGTAAGTGTGCAGACGTTTTCAGAAGTGCAAATGGTGACTGTGTGTTGAAAATGGCTCAAAGAACACATCTTGATGACGTTATCAGGGGTAGGATACTAGGGCGACTGGAGGCTGGTCAAACAAAGCAGGTCGTAGCAAGGGCCCTCCGTGTGCCACAAACTGTGATTTCAAGATTATGGCAACAATTCCAGCAGACAGGAAAAGTGTCCAGCCGCTACAGTACAGGACGTCCACAGTGTACAACACCACAAGAAGACTAATATCTCACCATCAGTGCCCGCACACGGCCACGGAGTATTGCAGGTAGTCTTGCTCGGGGTCTTACTGCAGCTACTGTAACAGTTGTCTCCAGACACAAGGTCTACAAGCGACTGAACAGACATGGCTAATTCGCCCTGAGACCTGCAAAGTGCATTCCACTGACCCCTGGTCACAGGAGAGCCCTTAAAGCCTGGTGTTAAGAACACAGCACATGGTCATTGGAACAGTGGTCCCAGGTTATGTTCGCGGACGAGTGCAGATATAGTGTGAACAGTGTTTCTCGCCGGGTTTTCATCTGGCGTGAACCAGGAAACAGATGTCCTTGAAACGGGCCTGTTTGGAGGTGCGGTTTGATAGTGTGGGGTGGAATTATGATTGGTGCACGTACACCCCTGCATGTCTTTGACAGAGGAACTGTAACAGGTCAGGTGTATCGGGACGTCATTTTGCACCAGTATGTCCGCTTTTACAGGGGTGCAGCGGGTCCCACCTTCCTCCCGACGGATGATAACGCACGGCCCCACCGAGCTGCCATCGTGGAGGAATACCTTAAAACAGAAGATATCAGGCTAATGGAGTGGCCTGCCTGTTCTCCAGACCTAAACCTCATCGAGCACGTCTAGGGTGCTTTCGGTCGAAGTATCGCTGCATGTCTTCAAACACTAAGACATTTCACAAGCTCCGACAGGCACTGGTGCAAGAATGGGAGGCTATACCCCAGTAGCTGCTCGACCACCTGATCCAGAGTATGCCAACCCGTTATGCGGTTTGTGTACATGTGCATGGTGATCATATGCCATATTGATGTCGGGGTACACGCGTGGGAAACAGTGGCGTTTTGTAGCACATGTGTTTCGGGACGGTTTTCTCAACTTATCACCAATACCGTGGACTCACAGATCTGTGTCGTGTGTGTTCCCTGTGTGCCTATGCTATTAGCGCCAGTTTTCTGAAGTGCCACGTTATGTGGTACCACGTTCTGCAATTATCCTTAATTTATGAGCATGAGTGTACTAAACACGACTTCAGATATGCAAAACTGTATAGTCTATACTCCCTTTACTGAATACGTTCTTTTTTCGGATGATGTGTGTTTCACTAGAGGCACAATTTTCAATAGTCGCATTCGTGATGCAGGGGACGCTGAAAATCCCGACAGTGCTGTGAAGAGCCATCGACAAAGATTTGCAGTGAATGTGTTTTATCCGTTAATATGCCCATATATACTTCCTCATGGTTTAATCTGAAACGCAAGCAAACTTAGTTGCCCACGAAGACTTATTACCGCTCAGTTATTTTATATTATTGTTATATTAATTTCCTTTATTATTATTAATGGCAATTATTACAATTATTATATAGCTACGTGCATTGTTGTATGTGTAGGTAATTGTTTTCCCTGGTCCGATGGAACAGAGAGCCTTGAGGCCATAATCTGATCAAGCTAAGTAAACAATAAAAGAAATAAGTAAATAATAATTTCATCAGTGAACGCTGTGTTCTAAGAAATATACTCCTCATGAAGTAGGAAGACAGAGCACGTGCTTAGGCATTTGGTTCGACCACATCCCCCTCACACTGTACATCTCGCTCGTGAACGACCGCGTCAGACGCTCCCTGAATGGTAGAACCTGCCATGACACTTGGAACAGCACGGCAAATCAACAGATTAGAGGTAAAGATTTATTTCCGTTCACGGTTTCAAATTGTAACTGATTTGTTTTATAATAAGGTCCCATGTCTCAAACTGATGCAGCTACGTTTCTGAATGTTTGTTTTATCATCACGGAGCCGCCCTTAATACAGGCTGATTCAGCTGCATCCATACCACGTCTTATCTTAAACGGTATCCAAAGGCGACAGCCATGTAATTGGTATAAGTTCCCTCGGAGAGCTCTCGGCGAATGTCAGCAAACGGAATCTTACTGTAAAAAAATACAATTGAGGATTATCCATGAGTTACGCAGTATTTTTGGACTAAGATATATCTTACGCGTGTCATACTTATCTAAGTCTCTCTAGTCTCTTTTTGCGTAATTAGCGGTGTAGTCATACAGGTTTTGGACGTGTCTGTAAGTCAGATTCGTTTATAGCACTTACTCTTTCTTAAATGCATCAGAAGGTGTTTACCGGAAAACTGTAACCTCAGTGCTTTCCGTTTTGATATCTCCTGTTGATTTTGTTGTTTCCAATGGTGAAACACACTTTATATGTCAATGTTTTTGAACCATTTACGAAAGGCTACGTATTATAAACAGAATAAAGCTACAGAAACATCCAAAAAACTGTATGACTACACTGCTAATTACAAAAAGAAAGACTGGGGACCCTTGGATAAGTATGGACGGAAGTAAAATACATCTTGGTCCAAAAAAAACCCTGTAGCTCATGGCCAACGCAATTTTGCGTTATCTCAGTTTCACATAAGTAAATTATCATAATTTCACTGACCAATAAAGTGCTATGCATAAGGGTGATCTGCCCTGCTGTGGCCATTAATTCACACTATGAAACTAAATATTTACCATGTCGCCAGTCGTAAGTTGGCAGTTTATGTCGTATCCGGGACAGATGTACCTTGCGTAGCTAGTTCGCTCGCTCGCTAAACTGTGCATTTCGAATTGTGTATCGAGTTGAGATGGCGATAACGAAGCAACAGTATAATTTTTGCTTCTCTGTTTGAAATACTACAATTCAGTAACAACTGTGCGACGTGATTGAACAAAGAGCTCGAGTGAGTCACGTATCTCCCATTGCACCATTGGTCTCCAAGTTCTGAAAGACTTGATCTATATACCTCCCTTTCCAACAACTCAGTGTGAATTGTGAGGACGCAGAGGAGCAAGAATGCCCCTCTGCAGATTGTGAATTAAGATTCGAGCATAAGGAACCATCGGAAAAATGCTCCTATCCCAGTACAAAAAAAGTGAATATGTTCCTTTCTAAAAGATTCTGACTGAAAAGTGGAGTAACAGCTGCATTATTCTACCTTTTTCAGCATCTTTAAAAATCTTCCCAAAAATTTTTTCCATGCGGACGTATTCACGCTCTTAACACGCAGTTCACCTGTCACATCCACAAGCTCCCATAACTGTGACTCGCTCACACCCACTAGTTAATCGCTGTAAGTCGCACATACCCATCGACTCCTTCTAGTCCATTCTCACTCAATCATTCAGCTCAGCTCATTGTCTTTATATTTTTGTGTCTCTAACTGTCAGTACCTCCTGTCTCACAGCCACGATCTCTTTCGTTCTGTCCCACTACTACCGTATCCTCTTACAGTCACCTCTTCCTCTTGGCCTCTCTTACTGCTGCTATCTTTAGCACCTTCCCACTACTGCTATCTCTTCTGTTACGATCTCTTCCTCCTTGTCACTGTCATAGGTTTTTTCTCTCATTATCATTAGCTCTCAAGAACGTCTACTTTCTTCTCCTCTTTATTCCTCTCCCACTGACACTGTCTACTTCACTCCTATCCTTGCACTATTCTGGTGCAGTCAACGACGTTCCACTGCCACTGTGTTCCTGCCTTTGTCTCATAGTACCAATGTCTCCTTCGCTCTTTCTATACCACAACCACTGTGTACTATCTTCCAGTACTTAATAGTTTTCCGTCTCTTTTCCAGTGACACTATATCCTGATCTCTTAACATACACTCCTGGAAATTGAAATAAGAACACCGTGAATTCATTGTCCCAGGAAGGGGAAACTTTATTGACACATTCCTGGGGTCAGATACATCACATGATCACACTGACAGAACCACAGGCATATAGACACAGGCAACAGAGCATGCACAATGTCGGCACTAGTACAGTATATATCCACCTTTCGCAGCAATGCAGGCTGCTATTCTCCCATGGAGACGATCGTAGAGATGCTGGATGTAGTCCTGTGGAACGGCTTGCCATGCCATTTCCACCTGGCGCCTCAGTTGGACCAGCGTTAGTGCTGGACGTGCAGACCGCGTGAGACGACGCTTCATCCAGTCCCAAACATGCTCAATGGGGGACAGATCCGGAGATCTTGCTGGCCAGGGTAGTTGACTTACACCTTCTAGAGCACGTTGGGTGGCACGGGATACATGCGGACGTGCATTGTCCTGTTGGAACAGCAAGTTCCCTTGCCGGTCTAGGAATGGTAGAACGATGGGTTCGATAACTGTTTGGATGTACCGTGCACTATTCAGTGTCCCCTCGACGATCACCAGAGGTGTACGGCCAGGGTAGGAGATCGCTCCCCACACCATGATGACGGGTGTTGGCCCTGTGTGCCTCGGTCGTATGCAGTCCTGATTGTGGCGCTCACCTGCACGGCGCCAAACACGCATACGACCATCATAGGCACCTAGGCAGAAGCGACTCTCATCGCTGAAGACGACACGTCTCCATTCGTCCCTCCATTCACGCCTGTCGCGACACCACTGGAGGCGGGCTGCACGATCTTGGGGCGTGAGCGGAAGACGGCCTAACGGTGTGCGGGACCGTAGCCCAGCTTCATGGAGACGGTTGCGAATGGTCCTCGCCGATACCCCAGGAGCAACAGTGTCCCTAATTTGCTGGGAAGTGGCGGTGCGGTCCCCTACGGCACTGCGTAGGATCCTACGGTCTTGGCGTGCATCCGTGCGTCGCTGCGGTCCGGTCCCAGGTCGACGGGCACGTGCACCTTCCGCCGACCACTGGCGACAACATCGATGTACTGTGGAGACCTCACGCCCCACGTGTTGAGCAATTCGGCGGTACGTCCACCCGGCCTCCCGCATGCCCACTTTACGCCCTCGCTCAAAGTCCGTCAACTGCACATACGGTTCACGTCCACGCTGTCGCGGCATGCTACCAGTGTTAAAGACTGCCACGGCAAACTGGCTGACACTGAAGGCGGCGGTGCACAAATGCTGCGCAGCTAGCGCCATTCGACGGCCAACACCGCGGTTCCTGGTGTGTCCGCTGTGCCGTGCGTGTGATCATTGCTTGTACAGCCCTCTCGCAGTGTCCGGAGCAAGTATGGTGGGTCTGACACACCGGTGTCAATGTGTTCTTTTTTCCATTTCAAGGAGTGTAGAAAAGCGCAAATATGTTCGCAACCCAAAATTTTTTGGAAAGTTTTTTAAAGGTGCAGAGGAAGGTAGAATGAGCCAGCTGGTACCCACGTGGTAGCCAGAATCTTTCAAACGGAGAATTTTCGCCTTTTTCTGCTCCAATAAGGGCATTTTCCGTTGGTTCTGTTATTTTCCCTGCCACAGCAGGGCACATCATCCTTATGCATAGCACTTTATGGGTCAGTGAAATTATGATAGTTTACTTATGTGAAACTGAGATAACGCAAAATTAATTTTACACCTCAGACCGGACTTTACGTGCTTCAGTACTGCAACATGGAGTTCCCAGAACGGTTCTGATGATAACGGAGACGCTGTTCAGCATATTTCTCCATGATATCACTCTATAAACTACATTTGTGTCTCACACCGAACTTTACGTGCGTATTTTACGTGCATAACTAGGATAAATTTGAACCTCTGAATCTCAGGAACGGATAAAAACCAAGAACATTTTGAAGTTTGTTCGCGATCAGGATCTTAGTAATTTTAGCCATTTGATATGCATAGCTGTTTTGGAATTTACGCCTCGATATTGGTACCCCAAAACCGCGTTTTTGGCGTATTTCTCGATAACGGATAAAGCTTATTAAAAACAGGAAGATTGCAACTCCTAGATAAATGAATGGAGAGTTTACCGCTAATATTTGAGCAATTTGCTGTTTCTTTTTTCTTTTCTTTATATATTCGCTGCTGAATCTGTTTCGGGTTTTCTCAGGAACGGTCCTTGGAGTAAATGGTGCCTCCACAAGCCCTTTAAGGCGCGCCGTGGACCACATCTATTGCAAAAAGAGCCAACCGATTTGCTCCATTTACTTGAGCTGGAGGAAGCTTGTAATATTCAAACTTTGATATTGTGTTCTTGGATGATTACAATAAGACGATCCTTCTGTTTGGTTTACAAATGATCCAAAATGGTCCAATGGTTACCCAAAACACTTAAGTCTATCTTCCTTTCACTAATAGACGGTGAGGTATGAATTCCGGGAAAAACCTCGTTCTTATGCGCGACGTTTTGTAACATATTGGTAGTGCATGCTGCTGCATGCCTACCGATAGTTTCTCACACATGTGAGTGGTTCGAGCACGTCATAACTAATGGAACCCAGTACGTTGTCCTGGACGGCGAGTGTTCACAAGAGATGAGGATGTCGTGAGGAGCTGTCCAAGGAGATGTGATAGGACCATACATATACACTATCTGACGGGTAGCGTGAGTAGCAATCTGGGACTGTGTGCTGATGACGGTCGCTCTAGTGTACGGGAAAGTCTCGGCGCTGAAAGCCTTTAGGAGGATGGACGATAACGTAGGCAGAAAAACTAATTGGTGTGAAGAATGGCAGCTTGCTCTAATTGTAGAAAATGCAAGTTAATGCAGATGAGTAGGAAAAACAATGCTGTAAAATTGGAATACACTTTTACTGGAGGGCTGATTGAAACAGTCATGTCGATTAAATGGGCGTAACATTGCAAAGCTACGTGAAAAGTTACGAGTACTAAAGTCGGTAATAGGGAAGACGAATGTCGACTTCGGTTTATTGCGAGAATTCTCTAGGAAAGTGTAAATATTCTAAAAAGGAGATCACGAATAGAACAGTTGTGTGACCCATTGTTATGTAATGGTCGACTGTTTGGGATCCCCAACAGATAGCATTAAAGGAAGACATCGAAGCAAGTCTGAGGCTTACGGGAACGCTCCGTGAATTCAAATGGAAATCCCTAGCGGGAAGACGACGCTATATTTGCGAAGCACTAATGATAAATCTTAGACCTTCGACATTTGCACCTGGCTGTTGAACGATTTTATTGTTGCTAACGTACGTTTCGAGTGAAGATCGCAAAAACAAGATAGAGAGATTAGGGCTCTTACGGAGGCATGTACGAGGGTAATCCCAAAAGTAAGATCTCCTATTTTTTTATAAGTACATAGACCTGTTCATTTCTACTATGGCTTACATCAGTTTACAGCTTGAACATTTAACTACTTATCGACATAATCACCATTTGTGTCGATGTATATTTGTAGACGTTGTGGCAATTTTTGCATGCCCATGTCATACCAGCTCGCCGCCATGCTGTTCAGAAAGCTATGGACCTCTTCTTGCACCTCGTCGCCGGAGCTGAATCACTTTCCGGCCAAATGTTCTTTTAACCTAGGGAACAGGTGGTAGTCACTGGACGCCAGGTCAGGACTATAGGGTGGGTGGGTCATTATGCTCCATTGAAACTGTTGCAGGAGAACAACGGTTTGCCGAGCGATGTGTGGGCGAGCGTTGTCATGGAGAATGTGTACGCCCTTGTTCAACATTCCTCTTCTTCTTTATAAAAAAATAGGAGACCTTACATTTGGGATTACCCTCGTAGATAGTAGTTTTTCCCCAGCTCCTTATGCCCGGTATGATGACTATCGGGGTATGTATGTAGGATGTAGAACAATAAATACAACGACACCAGATGTACTCGCAAAAGTATGATACACTTCTGATTGTCGTCTGGATCATCTGAAAGTATATGGTTCCAGAGACCTATTCAAGTTTCAAACATCTATGATGTATATATGAAGACTGCAGCGACGAATGAAAACTTCTGATTATCGCCTGGATCAAATGAAAGTATATGGTTCCAGAGACCTATTCAAGTTTCAAACATCTGTGATGTTTATATGTAGACTGCAGCGACGAATGAAAATCTGTACCAAGCCCAGTATTCGAATGTGGAGTCCCCTGCTCACTAGGAAGGTGCACTCACCACTACGCCACCCTGGCACAGTAGCTTTGCATAGGTACACGAACTACCCCAGCACGCCTTTCTCCTCATTCCGATTTCCCATTCACACCTTAGCCCACTTGGTATTCCCCTTAAACTCGAACAGAACTGCAGAGCTCAACAGTTGTATTGGAATAGCACCTCAGCATCAGAGGCCTGAAACTTAGTCACAGGTGCTTTAATCACATGAAACTATGCTATTCGAGAGACCTCTACGGTCAGACATCTACGGTGTGCATGTGCAGACTGAAGCGCAGAATACATCGCTGTTCAAGTTTAGGGGGAATACGAAGGGGGCTGAGGCGTGAATGGGAATTTGGATTTTGGTGGGAGGCATGTGAGGGTAGTCCGTGGAATTGTGCAAAAGCCACTGGGCCGGGGTTGTTGGCGCATCTGCCTAGTGAGCAGGTGACCTTGGTTCGAATCTCAGCCTTGGTACAAATTTTTATTCGTTGCTTCGGTATGGATGTTTGATGCGTGTTTGGTGAAGATCGCAATGAACATTAACTGAAAAATGTACAAGAAACTCTTATCCTAAAAACTGTAGAAAATACTGAACGTCGAATGTCCATACATTCTACATCTACATCTACATGATTACTCTGCAATTCACATTTACGTGCTTGGCAGAGGGTTCATCGAACCACAATCATACTATCTCTCTCCCATTCCACTCCCGAACAGCGCGCGGGAAAAACGAACACCTAAACCATTCTGTTCGAGCTCTGATTTCTCTTATTTTATTTTGATGATCATTCCTTCCTATGTAGGTTGGGCTCAACAAAATATTTTCTCATTCGGAAGAGAAAGTTGGTGACTGAAATTTCGTAAATAGATCTCGCCGCGACGAAAAAGGTCTTTGCTTTAATGACTTCCATCTCAACTCGCTTATCATATCTGCCACACTCTCTCCCCTATTACGTGATAATACAAAACGAGCTGCCCCTTTTTGCACCCCTTCGATGTCCTCCGTCAATCCCACCTGGTAAGGAACCCACACCGCGCAGCAATATTCTAACAGAGGACGAACGAGAGTAATGTAAGCTGTCTCTTCAGTGGACTTGTTGAATCTTCTAAGTGTCCTGCCGATGAAACGCAACCTTTGGCTCGCCTTCCACACAACATTATCTATGTGGTCTTTCCAACTGAAGTTGTTCGTAATTTTAACACCCAGGTACTTAGTTGAATTGACAGCCTTGAGAATTGTACTATTTATCGAGTAATCGAATTCCAACGGATTTCTTTTGGAACTCATGTGGATCACCTCACACTTTTCGTTATTTAGCGTCAACTGCCGGCCGGCCGTGGTGGCTTAGTGGTTCTAGGCGCTTCAGTCCGGAACCGCGCGACTGCTACGGTCGCAGGTTCGAATCCTGCCTCGGGCATGGATGTGTGATGTCCTTAGGTTAGTTAGGTTTCAGTGGTTCTAAGTTCTAGGGGACTGATGACCTAAGATGTTAAGTCCCATAGTGCTCAGAGCCATTTGAACCAAAATAGGTACACAATTGGCCATTAAAATTACTACACCACGAAAATGACGTGCTACAGACGCGAAATTTAACCGACAGGAAGAAGATGCTGTGATAGGCAAATGATTAAATTTTCAGAGCATTCACACAACCCTGGCGCCGGTGGCGACACCTACAACGTGCTGACATGACGAAACTTTCCAATTTCTCATACACAAACAGCATTTGACCGGCGTTGCCTAGTGAAACGTTTTGTGATGCCTCCTGTAAGGAGTAGCCTATCGAGATTAGGGTTTATCATATCGCGACATTGCTCCTCGCGTTGGTCGAGATCCAATGACTGTTGGCAGAATATGGAATCGGTGGGTTCAGGAGGGTAATACGGAACGCCGTGCTGGATCCCAACGGCCTCGTACCACTAGCAGTCGAGATGACAGGCATCTTATCCGCATGTCTGTAACGGATCGTGCAGTAACGTCTCGATCCCAAAGTCAACAGATGGGGACGTTTGCAAGACAACAACCATCTGCACGAACAGTTCGACGACGTTTGCAGCAGCATGGACTATCAGATCGGAGACTATGGCTGCGGCTAATCTTGACGCTGCATCACAGACAGGAGCGCCTGCGATGGTGTACTCAACGACAAACCTGTGTGCACGAATGGAAAAACGTCATGAATGCCGGCTCTGTTTACAGCATCATGATGGTCGCATCCGTGTTTGGCGGCATCGCAGTGAACGCACATTGGAAGCGTGTATTCGTCATCGACATACTGGCGTGTCACCTGGCACGATGGTACGGAGTGCCATTGGTTACACGTCTCGGTCACCTCTTGTTCGCATTGACAGCACTTTGAACAATGGACGTTACATTTCAGATGTTTTACGACCCGTGGCTCTACCTTTCATTCCATCCCTGCGAAACCCTACATTTCAGCATGATAATGCACGACCGCATGTTGGAGGTCCTGTACGAGCCTTTGTGGATACAGAAAATGTTCGACTGCTGCCCTGGCCTACACATTATCCAGATCTCTCACCGGTTGAAAAAGTCTGGTCGATGGTGACCAAGCAACTGGCTCGTCACAATACGCCAGTCACTGCTCTTGATGAACTGTGGTATCGTGTTGAAGCTGCATGGGCAGCTGTACCTGTACACACCATCCAAGCTCTGTTTGACTGAATGCCCAGGCGTATCAAGGCCGTTGTTACTGCCAGAGGTGGTTGTTCTGGGTACTGATTTCTCAGTATCTATGCACCCAAACTGCATGAAAATGTAATCACATGTCAGTTCTAGTATAATATATTTGTGCAATGAATCCCCGTTTATCATCTGCATGTCTTCTTGGTGTAGCAATTATAATGGCCAGTAGTGTAGTTTGTAGACCTATGTTGAAATTAAAATTATCCCCAAGTACTAATTTAGTTCTTGTAGAAGATATAGTCTTGTGAAATCGAATGAACCTTTTCGAAACATCTTTGACAAGTGACGTAGTGCGCAGCTCTTTCGACTTTCCGGCGGGAATGCACGGAGGGTGGCCGCGTGTGATGTGTGGTGGCAGCGCGTGAGAACCCGGTGCGGTGCCGCGTCCCGTAATTCAGGCTGATTGCCGCAAACAGCCGTAAATACTCGCGCTGGCTGCCTGCGGCCAGCAGCCGTTGACGCAGCTGCGCCGCGCGCTTCTTATGGCAGGGATTACCTCCGCCGCGTCTTAATGGCTACCACCGCCGCATGCCAGCAATTTGACTCACACCGCCTGGCGTCCCGTACATCATTGGGCAGCTACTGGGTCTCCTTGTTTCATCCACATAGCATTACCAAATTATCACGGTCGCCTTATACACTCTGTTCAAAAAATGGTTCAAATGGCTCTGAGCACTATGGGGCTTAACTGCTGTGGTCATCAGTCCCCTAGAACTTCGAACTACTTTAACCTAACCTAAGGGCAACACACGCATCCATGCCAGAGTCAGGATTCGATGTTGCGACCGTAGCGGTCACGCGGTTCCAGACAGTAGCGCCTAGAACCGCACCGCCACTCCGGCCGGCACACTCTGTTCAAACTCACTTTAGAATTGGCAGCTACGGCGGAGCTAGTTCGGCGAGACCCACTCGAAAGGCACGGCTCTCATTCGACCAATCTCCCGAGACCTGTAGCTTCAGAAACCATCTGCAGTTTCCCACCCGTCCTAGATATATATCCCTGACGACACCAACAGAATGTTTTCGCAATCGCAGGACAAAACCGGTGATTGAAATTTCATGAAAAGATCCCGTAGCAACGTCTTTGTTTTAATGATTGCCACTTCAGTTCACGTATCTTGTCTGTGGCACTATCTCCCCTATTTCGCGGCAGTTCAAAACGCCCTTCTTTGAACTTTTTCGATGTCATCCGTCAGTCCCACCTGATTCGGATCCCATACTGCACACCAGTACTCCAAAATAGGGTGGAAAAGCAGTCTCTTTAGTAGGCCTCTTCCACCTTTTAAGTGTTCTGCCAGTGGATCACAGTCTTTGGTTTGCTCTAACTACAACACTATCTATGTGATCGTTCCAATTTAGGTTACTTGTAATTGTAATCCCTAAGTATTTAGTCGAATGTACAGGCTTTAGGTTTGCGTGATTATCACGTGATCGAAAATTAGAGGATTTCTTTTTGTACCCATTTGAATAATTTCACATTTTTCTTTATTCAAGGTCAATTGCCACTTTTCGCACCACACGGATATCGTATCTAAATCATTTGCAACTCGTTTTGGTCCTCTGATAACTTTACAAGACGGTAAAGACAGCATCATCTGCAAACAATCTAAGAGGGCTACTCAGTTTCTCTATTATGCCGTTAATATACCGGGTGATCAAAAACTATTTGAAAGCTTAATAAACCATAGAATAATGTAGATAGGTAAAAATTGACACACATGCTTGGAATGACATGGGGTTTTATTAGAACAAAAAAAAAAGTATTGCCAGACGCGTGAAAAATCTCTTGCGCGCGTCGTTTGGTGATGATCGTGTGCTCAGCCACCACTTTCGTCATGTTTGGCCTTCCAGGTCCCCAGACATTAGTCCGTGCGATTATTGGCTTTGGAGTTACCTGAAGTCGTAAGTGTATCGTGATCGGCCGACATCTCTAATGATGCTGAAAGACAACATCCCACGCCAATGCCTCACCATAACTCCGGACATGCTTTGCAGTGCTGTTCACAACATTATTCCTCGACTACAGCAATTGATGAGGAATGATGGTGGATATATTGAGCATTTCCTGTGTAGAGCATCGCCTTTGCTTTGTCTTAATTTGCTATGCTAATTATTGCTATTCTGGTCAGATGAAGCGTCATCTGTCGGACATTTTTTGAACGTTTGTATTTTTTTGTTCTAATAAAACCCCATGTCATTCCAAGCATGTGTGTCAATTTATACCTCTCTATCTACTTTACTCCGTTATTTATTCAGTTTTCCAATTTGTACTGACTTTTTGATCACCCGGTAGATCAGGAACAATAGAGGGCCTATAACACTTCCTTGGGGAACGCCGGATATCACTTCTGTTTTGCTCGATGACTTTCCGTCTGTTACTACGAATTGTTACCTTTCTGACAGGAAATCACGAATCCAGTCGCACAACTGATGCGATATTCCCTAGGCACGCAGTTGCATAGAAGACGCTTGTGAGGAACGGTGTCGAAAGCGTTTTGGAAATCTAAAAATACGGAATCAATTTGACATTCCCCGTCGATAGCACTCATTACTTCATCAATATAAAGAGCTAGTTGTGTCTCACAAGATCGATATTATCTGAATCCGTGCTATGCGTCAACAAGTCGTTTTCTTCGAGGAACTTCATAATGTTCGAACACAGTATATATGTTCCAAAACCGTACTGCAAATCGACGTTAGTCATATGGGCCTGTAATTCAGTGGATTACTCCCATTTCCCTTTTTGGGTATTGGTGTGACTTGAGCAATTTTCCAGCCAAAACCTACATAGGGAAAAATGATCATCACTATAAAATAAGAGAAATCAGGGCTCGCACAGAAAACTTTAAGTGCTCTTTTTTCCCGCGCGCTGTTCGAGAGTGGAACGGTAGAGAGAGACAGATTGAAGGTGGCTCAATGAACTCTCTACCAGCATTTAACTGTGAATAGCAGAGTAATCACGTAGATGTAGATGAACACTCGAAACCACACTCTTCCCTATTACAATAATGATGATAAACTTTTGTTGGAATACACGAGTGAAAAATGTTCATGTTCACTACGCATTCTTGTAGCAAGTGTAACGCTAATTCAATGGATTTAAGGATTCCGTGAAAGTGAAACAGATTTCATCGGCGGTTATTAATATAATTATTATTTATCTTTATGCAGATCGTGCTAAAACGGCTCTCGTTATCCTCCGCAGTATGACGGGCGGGTCCTTATTTGCAGGACACATTTATCTTTCGATTTATTTCCTTCATGTGTCATTTAGTTGAAAATAATATATCTCATAATAACTCATAACATCACGCTAAAAAAGACATCATATCACGACTTGTTTTCTACAACACTGACGTAGTTGTAAAAGGAAATCACATTCCTGCACAATTATTGCGAACCAGAGATCTACAAAATACTTTTTGAGATGTACTGCGTAGAACTGCCTCTTATGATAAACCATGAAGCATTTCTGTTGCGGCGTACGAAGTGGTACGTGTAATTTAGGCGTGCGAGCAAGAGTATTCCAGAAACCTCCATGTCAAATAAAGTACTAGGTTACTACCCGGTTTTATTAACAGTGAAAGTTGTATATTTTTATTATTAAAAAAAGCTGTGGACCAAAAAAGCTCTAAGGGAAATTTTAAATAGTCCTGAATTAGTAATCGAGACTTACAAAACTTATACATGGAAAAGTTTGTGTACGTCTGGAAACATTGTGTGTCAAAAATAACTGTTTCTAGTGAAGTTAACTGTACTTTCGACATAGCACTATGGCTAGTTATCTAAATGAATAATAAATTACAGCTTGGTAGAAAAAATTAAATTTGGAGACTTGGTGACTACCTCTGGCATCCTTTATTAACTGTATGACTGAAATGAAGACAAATAACATTATTTACAGATAAGAATTCACCTCAAAATTATGTTCACGTTCACTCTAGAAGTGAAATAAATGGGTTGGTATCGCATTTTTACGACTGAGTAGGCATCAAAAGCGTCACAAGTGGAAACGGTATCGAAGGATTAGTTAGTAACTAACACTTAATCTCGGTACGTTAGAAGCTGCCAAAACCTTCGCTACCACCACTGTAGTACTTCCCGCGTGCACTACGACTATGCTTCAGGTTCAGCCAGCTTGCTGTTCTATCACCGTTCATGCCCACTACAGTTTCTTCGTTCCCTACGGTAGAACTGAGTATCGAAGCCCTTAGCTACCTCCTGCTGCAGTACGCACAGCAACTGGACGTGCTCGAAGTTGGTCACTGATAGCACATTCGTCCGCACGAGAGACCACTCCCCCCGCCCCTCCCCTTGAAATCGGTGGTACACTTCTTATTCATTTCAAAATTGTCATGTATTTGTAGAAGAGATTGTGTCTCATTCTGCTCAGCCGCATGCAAGGGGTGACACAGTGGACTTAGTAAACAGTACATTTTTTGTCTGACTTTACAGAAGTTTGCCGAAATAGAGTACCTGATTGTTTGCCTGTCTCTTTTTTATACAGCCCTTAATGGACTGCAGAAAAGTGCAGTTCCAACACGTAGCACAGAAGTAATGTGGGAGCATTATACATGCCTGACACACATCACAAATTTCCTCGACTACAGGTTCTTTGTTTGCACACTTCCTAACCTCAATGGTAATTTGTGGTAAGTTCCTATGCGACCTAACTGCTAACGTTATCGGTCCCTAGGCTTACAGACTACTTAATCTAACTTAAACTAACTTGGCTAAGGACAACTCACACACTCACGCCCGACGGAGGACTCGAACCTCCAACTGGGGGAGCTGCGAGAACCGTATCAAGGCACCCTAGACCGCACAGCTACCCCGTGCTGCAGCAAGTCTGCATCTGATCCGTCACGGCTTGCTTGGACTTCAGTTTTACAAGATAGAACGATTCTAGTAGAATATGAAGAATACATTCAGTCTGTACTGTAGTTGTATTCACCTATAATTCATTTACGGGCCTAAGTACAGAAAATAATACAAATTTCTGCGTTGATGAGAGGAAAAAAATACTGAAATATCGAAGTCGAAAAGGTTTAGATCTTCTTGAATTACATGGTATTCAAACATTCTATTTCTTGAACTACACTAAAGAGCCAAAGAAACTGGTACACGTGTCTAATATCGAATAGGGCCCCCACGAGCACACAGAAGTGCCGGGACACGACGTTGCAAGAAATCGACTAATGTCTGACGTAGTGCTGGAGGGAATTGACACCATGAATCCTGCGGGGCTGTCCATGAATCCGTAAGAGGGCATGGAGGTCTCTTCTGAACAGCACGTTGCAAGGCATCCCAGATATGCTCAATAATCTTCATGTTATTTTACACAGAGTACGCGAAGGAACTTGCACCCCTTGTTGCAGTGATGTACCGTAGGTCTCCAGAAGAGCGTAGCGTTGCAAAGGATTGGAAAAGGGCACAGGTCATCCCCGTTTTCAAGAAAGGACGTCGAACAGATGTCCAGAACTATAGACCTATATCTCTAACGTCGATCAGTTGTAGAATTTTGGAACACGTATTATGTTCGAGTATAATGACTTTTCTGGAGACTAGAAATCTACTCTGCAGGAATCAGCATGGGTTTCGAAAAAGACGGTCGTGTGAAACCCAGCTCGCGCTATTCGTCCACGAGACTGAGGGCCATAGACACAGGTTCACAGGTAGATGCCGTGTTTCTTGAATTCCACAAGGCGGTCGATACAGTTCCCCACAGTCATTTAATGAACAAAGTAAGAGCATATGGACTATCAGACCAATTTTGTGAGTGGACTGAAGAGTTCCTAGATAACAGAACGCAGCAATGGAGAGATGTCTTCCGAAGTAAGAGTGATTTCAGGTGTGCCGCAGGCGAGTATCATAGGACCGTTGCTATTCACAATATACATAAATGACCTTGTGGATGACATGGGAAGTTCACTGAGGCTTTTTGAGGATGATGCTGTGGTGTATCGAGAGGTTGTAACAATGAAAAATTGTACTGAAATGCAGGAGGATCTGCAGCGATTTAACTCATGGTGCTGGGAATGGCAATTGAATCTCAATGTAGACAAATGTAATGTGCTGCGAATACATAGAAAGATAGACCCCTTATCTTTTAGCTACAAAGTAGCAGGTCAGCAACTGGAAGCAGTTAATTTCATAAATTATCTGGGAGTACGCATTAGGAGTGATTTAAAATGGAATGATCATATAAAGTTGATCGTTGGTAAAGCAGTTGCCAGAATGAGATACATTGGAAGAATCCTAAGGGAATGCAATGCAAAAACAAAGGAAGTAGGTTACAATACGCTTGTTCGCCCACTGCATGAATACTGCTCAGCAGTGTGGGATCCGTACCGGATAGGGTTGATAGAAGAGATAGAGAAGATCCAATGAAGAGCAGCGCGCTTCGTTACAGAAACATTTAGTAATCGCGAAAGCGTTACGGAGATGATAGATAAACTCCAGTAGAAGACTCTGCAGGAGAGACGCTCAGTAGCTCGGTACGGGTTTTTGTTAAAGTTTCGAGAACATACCTTCACCGAAGAGTCAAGCAGTATATTGCTCCCTCCTACGTATATGTCGCGAAGAGACCATGAGGAGAAAATCAGAGAGATTAGCGCCCACACAGAAGCATACCGACAATCCTTCTTTCCACGAACAATACGAGACTGGAATAGAAGGGAGAACCGATAGGTACTCAAGGTACCCTCCGCCACACACCGTTAGGTGGATTGCGGAGTATGGATGTAGATGTAGATGTCTGGGAAGTTAGGTTGTCAGTAGAAGTTTTTAAACTCAGAAGTGTGTTCCTGGAGCCACTCTGCATCAGTTCAGGACGTGTGGGTTGTCGCATTGTTCTGCTGGAATTGCCTAAGTCAGTCGGAATGCACAATAGACATGAATGGATGCAGGTGATCAGACAGGATGCTTACGTACGTTTCGCATGTCAGAGTCGTATCTAGACGTATCAGGTGTCATATAACTCCAACTGCACACGCGCCACACCACTACAGAGCCTCCAACATCTTGAAAACTCCCCTGCTGACATTCAGGGATCCATGGATGCATGAGGTTGTCTCCATATCCGTACACTCCATCCGCTCGATACAAGACTCGTCCAACCAGGAAACATGTTTGTCGTCCTCAACAGTCCAATGTCGGTGTCGACGGGCCCAGGCAAAGCGTAAAGCTTTGTGTCGTGCAGTCACCAAGAATACATGTGTAGGCTTTCGGCTCCGAAAGCTCATATCGATGTTTCTTTCAGTGGTTCACATGCTGACACCTGTTGGCGGCCCAGCGTTGAAATCTGCAGCAATTTGCGGAAGGGTTGCACTCCTGCCACGTTGAACGATTCTCTTCATTCGTCGTTGGTCTCATTCTTGCAGGATCTTTTTCCGGCCGCAGCGATGTCGGAGATTTCATGTTTTATCGGATCCCTGTTATTCACGGTACACTTGTGAAATGGTCGTACGGGAGAATTCGCACCTCATCGCTACCTCGGAGATGCTGTATCCCATCGCTCGTGCGCCGACAATAATACCACGTTCAGACTCACTTAAATCTTGATAACCTGTCATTGTAGCAGTAGTAAGCGATGTAACAACTGCACCAAAAACTTGTCGTATATAGCCGTCGCGAACCGCAGCACGTATTCTGCCTGTTTATATATCTCTGTATCTGTATATTCATGCCTATACCAGTTCCTTTGGCGGTTCAGTGTATATGGGGTGCAACCCTGCGCGACATCTAGCCATAGAATTATGAGTTCTCTGGCCCAGTTGCCATATATACAGAACAACGGGCCAAACAATGGAGATAAAGGTCATTTTGAATCAGTCTTGGGCTGTTTATAGCTTGTTCTTCCGACCAATTTGATGGCTGTTCTAGAAGATTTCGTGCATCCATATATTCTTTTTAATAATATAAAAATATGCACTTGAGATATACTAAGAAAATCTATTTACCTATAAGGCACAGCAGTAATCTACCTTGAAAAAAATATTGACTAGGTAATTAACAAACCTTTAAGATAGAATAAGCGTTGTCACTTCCTGTCAATTTTTTTTTCTCGGGGCACGACAAGTTCTCAAACTCACCTAGTCAGCTGAATCAAAAATAGAACTTTTGGAATGATGGCACCTCTTGGATAAACTTTTGCGGACTCTCATGACTGCTACAAGCCACGCTGTTTGCGGTGTTTCTCACTGATGTGGGGTGCGTGGCGGACAGGTCAGATAGCAGATTTGGAGATTGTTGTAAAGACTCTGATCCTTAGTTGGGTTAAAATTCTGCAGTACTCTAAAGTCTTGATCTTATTTTCTTAGCATTCTTTTTGCTTCTCTTGGCTGAACGATAAGTGACATTATCTCAAAATTACCATACCATTCAGTTAAGACTCTACCACATGTGTGTAAACCTCGTCTTCGGGTAGCTGATTTGTAACCAAATGAGAGAAAAGTTAGTTTTACCTCGATCACTGTTCCTAGAGAAAGACAAGTAATCATTGTCTAGATCTCAAACATGACCCCTGCGCTGGTTTGGATAGTGGATACCACTGAATGTTGTCACAAGCGTACCTCAGAGCTGTTCCTTTTATTTTACAGCCTATGACTATGTTCCTTTTAAAGATATTTGACTTCTCACAACTCGTGATTAATAGTAGCTTAAGATGGTCATAGGTGATCGAAACTAGTTATCATGTATGACTAATTGTAACTGAGATTGTTGAACTAAATTATTTTTAAATAAATACGTGTGACTATCACAATTACTTCTCTTTTATACAGAGACGGCTGAATAGAAGTCTCAATTACAAACCTGTAAATAACCAAAAAGGACTCACATGAATATTACTTTTCGTTTAGAAAAGTGTAGCGTTCACGATGAGACGTATTCGCAGTAGCCTCCGGACGCAACATCCAGATACAGCTCTGCCCAGTTTTCCCATGTTCGTCGCGCACGCGGCAGCCCGCGAGCAGAACTGGCGTTCGGTGCTGCGTGGGTGGAGCCTTCACGTCTGTCAATGGCGGCGAACCTCTTCTGAAAGACGCGGAGCTGGCGGTGAAGGTGACTTGTTTGACTTAACACCGGGCAGAGACCGCTAAAATGCATAAACTGGGGAATCTAAATCCGTGTTAAGGGCCTCACCGCCCGGGCCAGTCCAGCGCAGGCGGGCGCCGATGGCGTGTGATTGTGGTTCTTATGCAGCCGTCTGAATATACCGGCCACAAGCGAGGGGAGCAGCAAAATAAACACTCCGACAGCCGGCCTGTCTGGAAGCTGTCCGGCCGCTCCGTGATTAACGACTATTATGCTACTTTCGGTCATGGGCCTGCTCCGGCGCACCCTCTCCCCGGCTCTTAGTCGCTAGTTCATCTCGCCACTGCTCTGTGATAACAGCCTGCATCCGTTGTAGGTAGTGATCATATAAAAACAGAGCCTTTCGTATCAAATTGTATCTTTTCGTATTTTCTATTGTTGCTCGTGGTTAATTTTTGAAATTGCGTCTGCTTGGAGTCCAGACACCTAACATGATCGCTCGCAAAACCTTATGAAGATTAGTGAGACAGTGCTGGAAGTACTTTGCAAACCGAAACCCGTAGTCCGACTAAATCCTCCAGAATAATATTTCTTAATTATCGGATTGTGATAACTTTTCGGAAACACACTGAGGTGACAAAAGTCATGGAATACCTCCTAATATCGCGTCGGACCTCCTTTTACTCTGCGTGCTGCAGCAACGCGCCGTGGTATGGGCTCAA
Organism: Schistocerca gregaria; assembly: GCF_023897955.1. Taxonomy (NCBI): domain Eukaryota; kingdom Metazoa; phylum Arthropoda; class Insecta; order Orthoptera; family Acrididae; genus Schistocerca; species Schistocerca gregaria. Next base: position 405,753,962 of record NC_064923.1, read on the forward strand.
CAAGCTATGTTGCCTTACAGCTGTTAGCACGAGTGACATAAAAGTAGATATCTTAGGTGTTGCGAAACTACTCAAATCACTTAAGAAAGTCAAGTCTTCCGGTCCAGATGGTATGCCAATCAGGTTCCTCTCAGAGTATGCAGACACAATAGGGCCTTTCTTAGCAATCTTATACAACAGCTCACTTGACGAAATGTCTGTCCCTAAAGACTGGAACGTAGTACAGATCACACCAATATTCGAGAAAGAAATAGGAGTAACAAAAAAGTTTCAAATGGCTCTGAGCACTATCGGACTCAACTTCTGAGGTCATCAGTCCCCTAGAACCTAGAACTACGTAAACCTAACTAACCTAAAGACATCACACACATCCGTGCCAGAGGCAGGATTCGAACCTGCGACCTCAATTTGCAGTAGGATTTTGGAGCATATACTGTACTCGAACATTATGAATCACCTTGAAGAAAATGACTTATTGATACATAACCAACACGGATTCAGAAAATACCGTTCTTGTGCAACACAGCTAGTTCTTTATTCCCATGAAGTAATGAATGCTGTCAACAACGGATCTCAGATCGATTCCATACTCCTAGATTTCCAGAACGCTTTTGATACCGTTCGTCACAAGCGACTATTAATCAAATTGCGTGCATATGGACTATCGTCTCAGTTGTGTGACTGGATTCGTGATTTCCTCTCAGAGAGGTCACAGTTCATAGTGATAGACGGTAAATCATCGAGTAGAGCAGAAGTGATATCTGGCGTTCCGCAAGGTAGTGTCATAGGCCCTCTGCTGTTCCTGATTTATATAAATGATCTAGGTGATAATCTGAGCAGCCCCCTTCTAATATTGTTACATTAATTTGTTGTGTAAGCGGTGCTGCTATTCATGACCATAAAAGTGGGATAAAAGCTGTGAGCTATCTGAGGAAGTTAACCTTGCATTACTACGCAACTGTTTCACCAGGTATCCAATCTAGCTTACCAAATTCCCAACCAGACTAACATTAATTATAATGTTTTAATAATCATACGAAAACCGGTGATATATATATATAAAAAGAGAATTTAAATAAAAAGAAATAAATCAGTTTATATTTGGAAATTTATTTTAACATTGATCATTGAAATTTCAGCATATTAAACTTGAGTCATAACTAAGCTGGTGCCTTATTTAGGATTGTGAAAATGTGAGTTTGTAATCTTACGGAACACATCAAACATGGGGCCAAGATTGGGAGACTGCATACAACACTGCATTCATAAATTAACACACGAAGAACGTTGAAACGTATGAGAGAGGAAATTAACCACAACCAACCGAATCAATTTTCACCCAAAGAAGTTACGTTCGTAGCGCAATCCTGTCCGTCATGTAATTACCACACACTGGTATATTAAATTCATACTAACTCTCTGTGAAATCTTCCCGAAAAGAATAGCTGAGGGATACTTTGATGATTACACCGCATGCTTCACGTCGTCAACTTGGTTTACACAAATAGTGTAACTCCACAATCATTTTGATAATTAAAATAAATTAGATCGAAAAGCAATTTACAAAAGAAAAACCTCGAACTGGTTACTATCGTCTTCATACTAACTCTCTGTGAAATCTTCCCGAAAAGAATAGCTGAGGGCTACTTTGATGATTACACCGCATGCTTCACGTGGTCAACTTGGTTTACACAAATAGTGTAACTCCACAATCATTTTGATAATTAAAATATTAGACCGAAAAGCAATTTACAAAAGAAAAACCTCGAACTGGTTACTATCGTCTTACTATTAACCTGATGGATCAAACAGTTGTATAAGCACGTGGTACTGGTCTCATAAAGTACACCCCACGTGGGTTGAACATAAAGAAAAGTTGCTATATTGAAAAATATTGTTAAGGCGAGACGTTATAATCTCACGCACATTCGCATTTAAGATTGATGATCTTAGTTAGAGTTACTGATCAACACGTGGTTCCACTTTACTCACAAAGTAGTGACAAAGCAACTACTGGAAAATATTCTGAAGTTCACACTCGAAATACACTGCGTTGCAATTTAAGATAACATTAGATATTTTAGAGCTAAACCTGAAATAAAGGTCATTAAATTTTCAGTTAGGCTGATCTTAAGAAATCCATTGTCCTACGGACTTAGCAGACACGCGCTTAGCCGAAGATCTTACCACTTCAGACGCTCGCCGCGGACAGACTGACCTGCGGGGCTACTACCGAGCGTGCTTCCGTATACAAAACGGAAGTGACCAGAGAGGCAGCTCCCTATAGCAACATGACAAGGGACAGACAGGACCATACTAAGAATAGAAACCTCTTTGCTTCTAGAAAGCGTAGCTACCTGTTCCGACGTTGGTCCCACTGTTGTCTAGCAGACAGGCTTGTCTGCTACCGTCAAGTATGCAACTAGAAATACATTTGCTCATTCATCCTCTCACACAGAAGGGAAAGGGGATGACAGTATCTTATCATATACAGTATATAAAAGAAAGCGGGTGTAGGTTCCGTATGAGACTGTGTGACATGAATTACATATAAACTGTGTTTTAAAGTGTAGTAGTGTGACAGATCGTTCTTGTTCATGTGTAAAAGAAACACGTTTCACTGCTCAGTCTCCTCCCAGATAGTCAGAAACACCACAGTAAATTTAGAAGAGGAATTTATGCCGTAAATGACAACAGATTTAAGAAATTACCATGAAAGTAATCCAACAGAGACCTTTCATCCTTAGATTGTTTGCGGATGAGGCTGTAATTTACCGTCTAGTAAAATCATTAGACGATCAATTCCAATTACAAAATGATCTAGAGACAATTTCTGTATGGTGCGAAAAGTGGCAATCAGCACTAAACAAAGAAAAGCGCGAGGTCATACACATGCGTACTGAAAGAAATCCGATAAATTTTGGGTACACGATAAATCGCACAAATCTAAGGGCTGTTAATTAGACTAAATACCTAGGAATTACAATTGCGAGCAACTTAAATTGGAAAGACCACATAGATAGCATTGTGGGAAAGGCGAAACAAAGACTGCACTTTGTTGCAGAACACTTAGAAGATGCGACAAAGCCACTAAAGAGACAGCCTACATTACACTTGTCCGTCCTCTGCTGAAATATTGCTGCGCGATATGGGATCATTACCAGGTAGGATTGACGGAGGACATCGAGAAAGTGTAAAGAATGGCAGCTCCTTTCGTGTTATCGCGCAATAGGGGTGAGAGCGTCACTGATATGATACGCGAGTTGGGGTGTCAGTCACTGAAACAAAGGCGGTTTTCTCTGCGGGGAGATCTATTTATGAAATTTCAATCACCGACTTTCTCTTCAGAATGCGGAAATATTTTGTTGACACTCACCTACGTAGGGAGAAATAAAATAAGAGAAATCAGAGCTCGAACGGAAAGATTTAGGTGTTCCTTTTTCCCACGCGCCACTCGAGAGTGGAACTGTTGAGAAGTAGTATGAAAATGGTTCGATGAACCCTCTGCCGGGCACTTAAGTGTGAATTGCAGAGTAATCATGTATATGTAGATAAAGATGTAAATGTAGACAGCAGTTCATAACTGCGGAAGTGTGGCCGCTGCGCAGGATTTTATGCACAAACTGACCTCTCATTTATGTCCCATATTTATTCGACGCGGTTGGTGTCGGGCGATCTGGGTGCCCAAATCATTCATCAAACCAATAGCGAACAACTGTGACCCAATGAGATGGCGCATCTTTGTCTGGAAGTCCATGAACGACTGCAAATAGTCTACAAGTAGCCGAACAAAGCCTATGGAAGGAGAGTACTCAGTCCTGCCCAATTAAACACAGCGCACACCACTATGGAGCCACCACCAGTTCGCACAGTGCCTTGTTGACAGCTTGGGTCCGTGGCCTCGTGGGGTCTGCACCACACTCGAACCTCACCATCATCTCTTACCAACTGAAATCGGGACTCATCTGACCAGCCCACGATTTTCCATTCACCCAGGGTACAACCGATATGGTCACGAGCCCAGGAGAGGCGCTGTAAGCGAAGTCGTGCTGTTAACGAAGGCACTCGCGTCGGTCGTCTGCTGCCAGTGCCCACAAACGCCAGATTTAGCCGCACTGTCCTAACGGATACGATCGTAGAACGTCCCACATTGATTTCTGTGGTTATTTCACAAAGTGTTGCTTGTCTGTTAGCACTGTCAACTCTACCCAAACGTTGGTCGTTAAGCGAAGGTCGTCGGCCACTGCGTTGCCCCTGGTGAGAGGTAAAGCCTGAAATTTGGTATTCTCGACACACACTTGACATAGGAATTTTAAATTCCTTAACGATTTTCGAGGTGGAATGTCATATGCGTGTAGCTCTAACTACCAATCCGCGTTCAAAGTCTGTTAATTCCCATCGTGCGGTCGTAGTCACGAAACCTTTTCACATAAATCATCTGAGACCAAATGGCAGCTCCACCTGTGTACGCGACGCTATCGCCATCTGTATAAGTGCATATCGCTACCAATGACTTCTGTCACCTCATTGTATATAGAACCATGTTTCTCTCTGAACTCCACAGACAGGTGCGATGTAAATGTGTGCAAAGGTCTGTAACTCTAAGTAGATGGTCATTACACCCAGCACTGTTCACTGTTTTTGTAAAAAATAATTCTTTTTAAAATTCAGTCTTGATTGCACCACATATGCTACAAGAACACAGGTGACCGGTTTAGGTCGCATCAAATGACCATCATCATACCTGTAATTTAATTTAGAAACTAATAGAAACCTTACTAGATTGACAATAAAATGTGACAAAATGCTTATAAAGATAAAATACAATAAGACTTGTTATACCCATAGCATCATTCGAAGATGGCAGGTTCTCCACCTGCGTCCCTTGGAATCCTGTACCTCTTTTCTGAAATTTTGAGCAAATAATCACTATTTTTGGGCTTGATATTCATCCTCTTCTCGATTTTGAGCAGAAAATTGTAATTAGCTGATTCTCCAGAATATTTCTAAAGTTTAGATGTGACAACCTTTGAACGGACATGGGCTTCAATTATTTTTAAATATATGTCATATAAAAAGATATATTTAATATCTTTACTACTATACGGAGACAAGTCGATGTTTAACGTTGTTACCAAAAATCTCGAAACATTGTTGATCGATTTATTTCAGATTTTTAGACGATATTGTAATAGATATTTTTAATTTACATGGTACCTAAACTGAGAAAAATATTATTTATATTTCTTGTTGTAGAAGCATGTAAAAATGCGATATAAAACCAAGAAAGCAGATAAAACTATTTATTGAGCGCATGCGCGAAATACTTTACTTTTGAAAATACTTGCTAAAAGGGACAAGTAAATACTCAGTTAACATAATAACATAAAATAACTTGTGGGAATGCATTCATTTGCACCTTAAACATAAATTAACGGGAAGTAAAGATTACGAACGTATTTTCTTCCAAACGAGACAAAAAAACATTCTATAGTTATTGCACTAGACACTGGTACAACGAAACTGGAGGAAAATTATTGTTAACGTGTTTATATTACACTGCAGTGTCATAGTAAATCGACTTAATTTTGTAAACGTACAGACTTACCAGCAAAACTCGACGCCATCATTTACTGAAAACGTCTCTGGCTTCATGTGCTCTGTCCAGTTAACTGCTCACCAAAAGCTGACATTGCTAAACTAACGTGGGAGTCAGCTTCTGTAGAATTTTCTGTAATACCTGAGCGCAATGCTATATTTTAGAAACTGCTTGATAAAACTGTCAAGTAAATAGACAGGTAAGATAACAACATAATTTGTGCGGAAGGCAAAGGTCCCTAGTTCGAGTCTCGGTCCGGCACACACTTTTAATCTGCCAGGAAGTTTCATATCAGCGCACACTCCGCTGCAGAGTGAAAATTTCATTCTCGGTATCTATACTATACTATAAAATTATAATAAATTGACTTAATTTTGCAAATGTAAAGACTTAGGAGCAAAATTACGACGCAGTCTGTGTACCGAAAATTGAGATCGCTTTGCGATTAAGACGTTCCAAGGTTTGAAGAACACACAGGCCATGTGTAGTAAGCTCAGAGGTGTTCAAACAAACCATGAAACTACTTTATTATACGCGTTATTTGACAGCGTACGAAGGTGCTGTCGAATAGTGACGATCAACGTAGAACTGTTCTCGTTAAAAGTGCAAATTGGCTGTTGTTCAGCGCTGTAGGTGGTGTTGGACTAGTAGCAGGCGCTTACGTAATCCTCCAGCACTGACATAAGTCATGCCATGAAATAGTGTGTGTGTGTGTGTGTGTGTGTGTGTGTGTGTGTGTGTGTGTGTGTGTGTGTTTGCACGAGAGTTAGTCGGTTGTATGGAACCAGCGCAGTAAGACAGCTTGACGTGACAGAACGTCAGAAACGATTTGTCCAACGGGACGTGTCCATGATCACACCGTGAATGAAGTTTCCTTACTTGTTCGAGTGTCAAAACGGACTGTCCTATTTGGTTACAAGCAACGATGAAACATTCACAGCCATCAACAAGGCGTATGAAAAATGGTCGTAAACGATCATAACCGAGAAAGACCGAAGATAAGTCAGGCCATGTCAATGAGAATCGGTTTTAAACCGGGAAGGAAATACTGCTATCAGTGAGTGCAAGTCTACTTCAACCACTCTCCGAGGAAACATTGCGAAGAGGACTGCAGCAGAGGACATTTGGAGTCGGGAACCTCGCAGAAGGTCATTACTCACAGCGAAAAACACAGAAACTGGACGGTAGCTGACTGAAAGTGTACAGCGTGGTCGGAAGAGCAACGATTTTTCGAATGAAGTAAGGCCTCCAGAACACCCACGGCACAATGAGGCGATGAACCCACAGTGCATTTCGGATGTAGTTCAGGCCAGATGTGCTTCTGTGATGTTTTTCGGGGATACCGCAAACATGAACCAGGAAGTAACTCTGCAGGCTATCATTGCACTTAGTAACTTCTAGTTTGTTTGGCCGCTTCATGTCAGACTTTAATCGCAAACGTGATGACTGGGTGTTGTGTGATATCCTTAGGTTAGTTAGGTTTAATTAGTTCTAAGTTCTAGGGGACTGATGACCATAGATGTTAAGTCCCATAGTGCTCAGAGCCATTTGAATCATTTTTAATCGCAAACGGCGAAAAGGCGGTGTAAACTAATGTTTGTCCAAATGAGACTAATGTAAATGCAAATGAAAAGGTCTGATAGTAAATTAATACGCAAATGATCCTTATAAATGTATAAATGCGATGGAAATTTAATATGATATTTAAATATAAATGTGCGCGTAAATATTTCGTGACTGTTGCAGGCAGTGGTACTATCCACGCTGTTATGCCCACTTCAATCACATACTCGTTATAGTTTATCAAACGTGGGTAATAGTAATCTGCAAGTCAAATGACAGAAGTTTCGTTCTCAAAAGATGGTTGTTGCTGCAGTAGAACAATCAGGAGTGAATAAAAAGCCGAACCAAAGTTAACGAAATCTAAGCTCAAATTTATGTATTCAAAACAACCGGATACATAATTCACAGATTATGCAGAAAACAGAAGGATAGAAAGTCATACATTCATTTGCCACGAAGGCGATGACTTTGTAGAATTAGAATGAAAATACAAACTTTTCAAAACTAAACCACGCTGGCCGGTAAAACAATAGTCATATCTTGTGAAAATTGAATAAATCCTACTCTCTTTAATCAGATCAAACAAAACTCTTCTTAGGTCTCTAGTTACCACGTGGTATGCAAATCCGTGAAATTAGTAATATTTTGCCTTACGGGAAGTTAAACATTGACAGAGGTTTAATCAATGATAAACTATCAACTTCAATTTCCAAAATTGATAGTGGTGACGAAAAATAAGAAGGGATATGAAAACCACGCATGGAGTGAATTCTCTCTCCTGCGGTCACAAGCAGAATACAGACCGTGCATTGTAGCCCCAGCAGAGACGAAGTCTTTGACAGGCACCAGCCCAGCTATACCTCTGAGGGCACCGCCAGCTGTCTTTTACCAGTCCCCAGACACTACGTGATTATGGACAAGTGCGAATGGGATTTAAAATGGAGTAAACGAGCTTTTCATCCCTAGTTGCACCCTTTCACAATTTCTTCTACTCGAGGTTTCGACTCTTTTACTGATATCTTCTTCACGGTTGTCTGAAGACTGTAAACGTCCAGTGGTTCGCCACTTATAAAAGGACATTATCCTGCACTGGGGTTATTGGATATAATTCCTCCGGCTACTATTGGTCGGGCATCGTCATTGGATAGAAGGTGAAACCACTTTATGGTGAAGGAGTGGAGCTATTCGGTAATATGAAACTTAGCTAATATACTGAACTTTTCTTTAGACTTGGGTGGAGTTCTCTATCTTTCACCAATATCGAGAAAATTGATATGACGTAAAGCACGAATTTGCGATCTCACCCCATCAGCGATAAAGCCAGAGTGAAAAATCCACAACATTCCACATATTTCATAAACGGTTTGATACATCGAAATGAAATTTTGGCAAATAATAGCACACAAAGAGGAGAGTACTTTGCTGTATGGTTATTGCGCAAAACTTCATTATCTACCTTGTTATTCCACTAACTAGAGACTTCTCCAATGAAAGAATGTAATTCGTAAGGGTCATCGATATTTGGTGATACGAGAATTTTATGACTTTTGGAATAAGCGAAGTCATTATATGTTTGTTTTGTACCGAGGATATGCTTGTTCATAAGATGCTGACCTTACTTTTCCTCACTTCCTCATGTAATAAACTTAATAAACTACTGTTTTAGAACTCTCCCGCAATTGCGTCCACACAACATGTTGGTAAGGTGAGACAGTGTAAACTCCGCTGAGTTTTGGCAAATTTTAACATGACAGCAAGAGAAATGTGTAGGTTTCATACGAAGTTCCCCTCTCATGACATTTCTCTGAAAGTTGAAAATGGTTAACAAACCAGGCGAAAATATATCGCTGCATTTTCGGCGTAATTATTTTTAGGCGCTAACCAAAGAAGAGGTGACAGGTCTTTTTGATCACCATGTAAGCGTGGGTGTGATGAGACCCTGTTTAATATTTACCAACAAAATGTGTTAAATTAAATGTTCCCAGAGACATTTACGCCTTTAATTTATCTACTATAACGTTGGTAGCTGAAGGATTTAATTAAAATTTGTGTTGCGGCTGGGACTCAAACCCGGATCTTCTTGCGTACTTTTTTTTTTAATTTCATTTCGTTCGTTCTCGTACGTTATATCTGCTCGGGGGGGGGGGGTACGTCGGAAGACTCCAGTTTCCTTTCGTCGTTGATCCATTAACTCAGTTTTTTTTAATTTTTATTACAGAGGGCAGCTAACCCTCTGACCGAACACGCTGAGTTACCGTGCCGGCGTGTACTAGACAGATATGATGACCATTACACCACCACAGCATTATAGTCAACAGAGCTGCACGAACTTCCCAAGTAAAGTGCCACCCCCCCCCCCCCCCCAAACCCCAAACAAGAACTCCAATTCACATCTCCCCTTATATTGTCACTATTACCCGGTTGCTCTTTAGCTTCCAACGTTAGCGAAGACTAGGCAGATATGCTGACCATTACACCACCGCAGCGTTAAGTCAACAGAGCTGTACGAACTACCCAAGTCAAGCACCCTGCCCAACACGAACTCCAGTTCACATCTCCCCTTATATTGTCACTATTACCAGGGCGCTCTTCAGCTTCCAACGCTATCGTAGACTTAAATGTCTCAGTGAAAGTTTAATTTAAGACCTATACGATCTCAAGTAGTACACCACTTCCCCTTTACGTCCAGTGTTGGGGTGCTATTCCAATGTCGGAGAGCCCTGATAGTAGTGACAATATAAGGAGAGATGTGAATTGGAGTTTGTGTTGGGGAGTGTATTTGACTTTGGTAGTTCGTGCAGCTATGTTGACTGTAATGCTGCGGTGGTGCAATCGTCAGTATACCAGCCTAGTAAACAAGAAAAGCCGGGTTGAAGTCCCGGCTGCAGCACAAATTTTAATTCACTTCTTCAGCTTCCAACGTTATCGTAAAAAAATGCGTGTTTAGAGCGGCGCTTCCCCTCCAGCACTCGGTATTTCCCCTACAGCGCCTGCCCACAGCCGCCACCACCAGAGGCCTCCCCACGCGTGCCCTGTCGCCTGCGCATCAATCGACCACGGTATCCTGCGTGCACTGTTGCAGTACTGTCTGGGTCTAATCATCAATGTCTTCAGCTAGGTATGCCATACCTGAGGAAACTTATGGAGTCTCTTCCTCTCTCAACTGAGTCTCTCATGGCGGCTAGAGGCGGTGTTATACGGTACTACCTTGATGTCTCCTGGAAGGAAACTTTTTTATCCGCTGCGCTTATTAGGTGTGGCTGCTGTAGGCCAGCCAGGAGCAGGGAGATGGATAGCCAGCATTTGGTTTCAGGAGGCCCAAAGGGATCGCACCTTGCGGGAAAGCGTGCCGCCTGCGGCAGCCCCGTCGAATATTCGGCGGCCGTTCTTAGCGGAGGATCCGCAGCATCCGGCCGGGCGGAGGGAGGGTGGGAATTGTAATTAAGTCCGCCGCACCCTGGCGCGCTGTCCCCCACGTGTCGTCAAAGCGAGCCGGCGCAGCCCTTAGCACCTGCGCACGGCTCGGCGCTCCTCAAAGGGCCCGCATTGTGGGCTGAGTGATGGCGCGCCAGCTGCCGCTAATGGCGTGTGGAGTGTACCTGTCGCCGCCTCGCCGCCGCCCGGTGACGTCTCAATGCGCCCGGCTTCCGCAGTTATTTTAATGCGCGCGTCCAGCCGCGCGAATTAATATCGCCCCTCACTCCTACCGTCAACGCCGTATTCCGCAGTGACTGTAACTACATCCGCGATAACACGCGACCGACAGTCTAGCAGCTGTAGCTTTCCCTGTTCTACTACTCTGATGGCAGTTAAAATTGTAACACCATGAAGATAGCAGACTGCAAACATCAAACTGGAATGGAGTTTACGGGCTCGAGTATTCAAATCGTTAGCATTTCGATGCACTCTCACAAAATAGATACGAGTAATGTCATCTACATCAGCTTTTTCTATCCTGTCTATCTTCTATACTTATAAAAGTCCTCCGCCACAATTTCTGTCTGTATGTTCTGGCTAATCCCAAGAACTACTGTAGGGATTTTGATATGGTTTACACTAATAGATTGAGTGATTCTCTGGGAGGTTTGTGTACATAATTTATAAATGTTTCATGCGAACTGGATGAACTATGATGAATTTAAGCCCACCTTCACTGTGAAAACGATGTCCATACAACCTAGCAGTGAATGACAGTAAGGCGTCCAACCACAGCGCTAGACCAACACGAGCTACCGCGGACTTTTGAGGCAAAATTGGGAGACGAGCATTTCACGAACTGCTGTTGCTAGTTATATAAATAAAGTGTCAATAAGTTCATCACTTCAAGCTCTAGTTATTCTGGACACAAAGAGTTACATTTGTGTGACATTTAACACTCAAAATAGTGTCCTTCGAATCAAGTAGTAAATTGAGGGCATATCGAGACTAGAAAACGCTAGGTAAGCAAATGAGATGTCGATAAGATCATCCTTTCTGAAAAAATCTTGGAAAAAAATTCTTCAAAGAAATCGATCAAATAGTTTTTCAATTGGTTTGTCTAAAAGTAAGTCCGCAGCTCGTGGTCGTGCGGTAGCGTTCTCGCATCCCACGCCCGGGTTCCCGGGTTCGATTCCCGGCGGGGTCAGGGATTTTCTCTGCCTCGTGATGACTGGGTGTTTTGAGCTGTCCTTAGTTAGGTTTAAGTAGATCTAAGTTCTAGGGGACTGATGACCGTAGATGTTGAGTCCCATAGTGCTCAGAGCCATTTGAACCATTTTTATTTGTCTAAAAGTAAGAAATAAAACATATTAGAGAAACATTTGACATGCCCTTCAGCAATGCTCGAAGTCATGTACAGCGAATTAGGCGCGTGAAATGTTTTCTGATCTATTTTGCTTCATACTTTTAGACAGATTATTTCACAAAACATTTTACAAACATTTTTGCAAACGATGTGATATCAGAAGTGATCGAAACCGTAGTGGAAACTGTTGCAGTGTACTAGAGCGAATACATCACAATTTGTCGTTATAACGCTTTACTGTCGTTGACCGCTCTGTTGGAATCAAGAGAGCAAGATTGCTGTGGCTGCCACTGTTGTGTATGTTCAGGTGATTCATCATGATGCCTGCTAGCTGAAATACACTCTTCTAGTGTAACATGAAAACATCGCTGCACCCATCGCAGCAACAGAAACATTTCCGTAAAGATGCTCGAATTCTGTGTCCCATATAATCTGACTTACTTAGAATGCACACGAAAACAACATCCCTTAACTCGCTGAATATGAAAAAAAAAAATCGAGTGTGATCAGGTCGATGAATCGTGTTGTGCAGCCACTATACCCTTTTCATTTAATCCAGTGCTGGGGATCATTTCTTCAAGACAGGCTGTAGAGCGTCCTATGCTATGAGCTCGCAGCTGTCGCGCCAGGACCACACGATCCTTCATCTGCTTAACGCTAAGAGCATAACACTGTTAGAAGACGCAGTATTAGGAACTTAACTAAGTTTGTAGCATTTAGTGGCCCGACAGTCAAAAAACGAGTTCAAGAGATGATTACTCGCTGTTTTAGCCACATACGAGCTGCAGACCTGGCCGACGCCTTTGGGATTGTTTACTGTTTGTAACAATCACCGTGCTGGTGGTGGTTCTATTGGACTGGAAAATGCTCACAGAGTGTAGTGATGATGTCACATTTTTCGGTGGTCTCACTGTTGTTGGACATAAGGGAGTGGTTCTACTGAGAAAACCAATGAGTTTCTTATTAAACAACTTTCCTGTCATTGTTTGTGTCAATTTAGAAGTTAACATTTTGGACAAGTGTGTGTACCTTTGTTCTATCGAAACAGCATTCGGTTGATATGATACATATTCGCGATGGCAGTTGTAGGTGATTCATCCTGATATTAAGGATTTTTCTCCGTGCTATCCTAGAATGGAGTGTGGAAAGGAAGTTTACATAAATGCCCCCACGTGGCCTGTTATTAAACTAACTTATGTACGGGGTTTCTGCGAGACTGATATGCAGGGCACTGCAAAATAATCTTAGGTTTTGGCCTCTGGTCATATAAAAATAAACGTTGTTCTCACTAGCACTACTCTCTTAGCCGGTACTCTTACCTGGGTAAACTATGGAGCGAAATTATCAGTTGACGTCTGGAATCGGTATGCATGGGACAGCATACACTAGCAATGTATTCCAAAACGCCGCGCATGGAAATGAAATTTTCAGGTGCTTATACTTCGGGTTCTGTTGGTGGTAGAAAGACACGGTCAAGCGTTTTGGATAGCACTTTGACTAGGGATCATTTGTATACCCAACAGAAGGATCGTCTTACTGTAACTATCTTTCAATACAGCGTAAAATTTTGAATATTACACGCTTCCCCCAGCTTAGGCAAATGGAGCAAATAGGGTGGCTCTTTTTGCATTAGACATGGCCCATGGTGGGCCTTAAGCGGTTTGTGGAGGCACCATTCACTCCCAAAACCGTTCCTGAGAAAACTCAAAAAAGACTTTTTCGCCATTTTTGCCATCAGCAGCGAACATCTAAAAAACTAACCACAGTAAATTGTTCAAATTTTAACGGTATATTCTCTAGGCATTTACCTAGAATTTCCCGTTTTCAAAAATCTTCATCCGTTATCGAGAAACCACCAAAAAATGGTTTTTGGGTACCAAAACCAAGCCACGGGCTTCTCGTAGCCAGGAACGACCTTTTTACCACTGATAGTCTGCTTTATGTCCTCCTCGCTTCGTTCGTCTTGGGTTCTTTTGCTGCCTAGGTAGCAGAATTCCTTAACTTCATCTACTTCGTGGTCCCCAGTCCTGATGTTAAGTTTCTCGCTGTTCTCATGTCTACTACTTTTCATTGCTTTCGTCTTTCTTCAATTTACTCTGAACCCATATTCTGTAGTCATTAGACTGTTCATGCCATTCAGCCTATTCAGTAACCCTTCTTCACTTTCAAGGAGGATAGAAATGTCATCAGCGAATCTTATCATGGATATTCTGTCATCTTAATTTGAATTCCACTCTTGGCTCCTGTACGTACTGTATATTACCCGTCTTGACTATAGCTTACCCCTATTTTTCGTGGAATTTGGAACATCTTGCATCATTTCACATTGTCTAACGCTTTTTCTAGGTCGACAAATTCTATCAACGTCTCTTGATTTTTCTTTAGTCTTGCTTCCATTATCAACCGAACTGCCTCTTTGGTGCCTTTACTTTTCCTAAAGCCAAACTAATATCGACGTCTAAAATATCCCCAGTTTTCTTTTCTGTTCTTCTGTATATTATTTTTGTTAAGGTGATTGTGCTGTAATTTTCGCACTTGCCGGCTGTTGCAGTCTCAGGAACTGTATGGATGATGTTCCGAAAGTGAGATGGTACATCGCCATACTCATACATTCTACACACGAACGTGAATACTTGTTTTGTTGCCACTTCCCTCAATGATTTTAGAAATTCTGACGGAATGTTATATGTCCATGCTGCCTTATTTGGTTTTAAGTCTTCCAGAGCTCTTACAAATCCTGATTCTAATTCTGGATCCCCTATGTCTTCTGTATCGACTACTGTTTCTTCAACTCTGTCAGTTCATCAGACAAATCTTGCCTCTCATAGAGACCCTCAATGTACTCTTTTCACCTATCTACCCTTTCCTCTGAATTTGACAGTGGAATTCCCATTTCACTCTTAATGTTACCACTCTTGTTTTTAATTTCATCGAAAGTTGTTTTGACTTTTCTGTGCGCTGAATCAGTCCCTCGGACCATCATTTCTTTTTCAATTTCTTCACGTCTTTTATTCAGCCATTTCGTCTTGGATTCCCTGCACTTCCGGTTTATATCTTTCCTAAGTAACCTGTATTTCTATTTCTGTATTCCTGAAATTCCCTGAACATTTTTGTACTTCCTTCTTACATCTATCAACTGAATTATTTCTCCTGTTACCCATGGTTTTTTTGTAATATGCTTTTCTTTCCAATTTCTGTGATTGTCCTTTTTAGAGTTGTCCATTTCTCTTCAACTGAACTGTCTCCCGAGCTGCTCATTATTGTAGCATGTATAGGATTAGAGACCGTCAAACGTATCTCTTCATTCCGTAGTACTTCCGTATTCCACTTCTTTGTGCGTTGCTTCGTCCTGACTAGTCTCTTTAAACTTCAGCCTATTCTTCATCAGCACGCCTTACAATCCAGTGTCTGATTTCTGAGTCCCTGCCTGACCATGGTGTGATCTAACTGAAATCTTCCTATATCTCCCAATATTTTCCAAGTGTACTTCCTCCTCCTGTGATTCTTGAACAGAATATACTTTATTACTAGCTGAAATTTATTGCAGTAGTCAATTAGTGTTTCTCCTATCTCATTTCTAGTACCAAGCCCATATTCTACATCTACATCTACATCCATACTCCGCAAGCCACCTGACGGTGTGTGGCGGAATGTTATCTGTAACCCTTTCTTCTACTCCTTTCCCTACAAATGGATTCCAATCCTCCATGACTATTAGATTTTCATCTCTCTTTACGTACTGATTTACCCGTTCACTAACCTCATATACTTTCTCCAGCTCTTCATCTTCAGCTTGCGATGTCGGCATGTATACCACTAGTATCGTTATCAATATTGATTTGCTATCGCTTCTGGTGAGACAACCCTATCACTAAAATGATCACGATAATTCACTCACTGCCTTACCTTTCTACTCATAACGATTACTGCTCCTGTTATACCATTTTCTGCTGCTGTTGATATTACCCTATACTCGTCTGACCAGAAAGCCTTGTCTTCTTTCCATTTCACTTCACTGACCTCCACTACATCTAGACTGACCCTTTGCATATTTTCTAGCTTCCTTACCACGTTAAAACCTCTGAAATTCCACGCCTAGATTTTGATCACTGCTGATTCTTCCACCTTTTAGGGCATTTCCCTCCCCTAGGGCACGAGAGGGCCCTGAACCTCTGTCCGCTCCTCCGCCCTCTTTGACAAGGCTGTTGGCCGAAAGAGGGTGACTTCTTATGGCCGAAGTCTTCTGCCGCCGCTGCTGATAATTTCCATTGAAAATTTAAGCTGTGGTGGAGTTCGAACCCGAGACGGAGGACATTTTGATTACTAATCAAAGGCGTTGCCCCTAGAACACAGGTTGATTCCGGAGAATGATTGTTTAAATGCCTCTGTGTATGCTTTATTTAATCTAAGCTTGTCCTCACGATCCCTATGGGAGTGATGTGTAGGGAGTTACAGTATGTTCCCAGAGTCATCTGCCGGTTCCTCAACTTTTGTTAGTAGACTTCCTCGGGACAGTTTCTGTCTATCTTCAAGCCTGCCAGTTCAATTCTTTCAATACACGTGTGGTGTTCTGCTGCTGGTCAAACAGACCTGCGATTGTTAGTGCTGCCCTTCTCTGTATTCATTCATTACTTGAGCAATGTTCTACTATAGGTAGCACGAGTGATTTGTAAGCAATCTTCTTTGTCGACTAATTGGATGTGACTAGTATTTTTCCAAATTCTGCTGCCTGCTTTATCCGCAGCTGAGCGAATGTGATCGTTCCACTTCCCTACAAAGATAGCGTCTACACCCGGGTGTTTGTATGAGCTAACCGATTCCATCTATGACTCAGTATACTTTTTTCATAGGATACTATGTTTTCGTTCTGTGAAGGGCACAATTTTACAGTTCTGAACATTTAAAGTACGCTGCCAATATTTTCACCTCTTTGAAATCTTATCCAGGTCTGACTGAATACTTGAGCTGCTTCTTTCGGAGTGTACTTCATTGTAGACAACTGTATCATTTGCGAAGAATCTGAGGTTACTATTAATATTATCCATAAGATCGTTAATATACGATAATAAACGCAAAAAATGGTTCAAATGGCTCTGAGCACTATGCGACTTAACTTCTGAGGTCATCAGTCGCCTAGAACTGAGAACTAATTAAACCTAACTAACCTAAGGACATCACACACAACCATGCCCGAGGCAGGATTCGAACCTGCGACCGTAGCGGTCGTTCCGCTGCAGACTGTAGCGCTTAGAACCGCACGGCCACTCTGGCCGGCTAAGAACTACAAGGGACCAAACACACTTCCCTGGGGAACACCGGAAGTTACTTCTACATCAGTCTGCCGATGACTCTCCATGCAACAAAGAAATGCTCAGTCCGGTCACAAATTTTGTCTGGTACCCCATACGATATTACTTTTGATAATAAACATAGGTATGGTACTGAGTCAAATGCTCTTCGGAAATCGAGATCTAACGCATCTGCCTGACTGCCTGTTCGGATATCTGCAGAGTATAAAATAGTTCACACCTTGCTTTTTACATTAATAAGTGATTTCTTACAGTTATCTGAGTTTCTGGGTGTTATCTGCTTTTCCTCTCATCTGGTAACGTCCAGGAGGCCGCAGTATAGCTTCACTTATGAAACATAACCGCATATTCATGTTACGAACTTTTTTCTTCACAATTTTCACGTTCTTTGCGCTGAAGGAGAAAGTACGTAAGATTAAAATGTGCTTATGTTTCGTATAGTGAAGTTATATTGCGACCTCCTTCATGTGACCAGATGAGAGGGAACGCAGAGGCCAGCCAAAAACTCGAATAACTAAGTAATCACTAAATTATGTAAAAAAAAAGACGTGAACTGTTTTATATTCTACAGTATCGCAGTTCGAAATAAACCGGTATCATTCTAAATTCCACTGAAACGCCTCTTGGAGCAAATAAAATACATTGCAGCAAAAAAAGGCTATTTTTGTTTGCAAAACGACTATTTCTGTGCTTGATGCGGATGGGGGCCACGCAAAAAGCTTGTACTGCAGACTCTTCAGCTCCCCAGATGCCCTGTAAAAAGGAGGTTCCACATTATATTACATACATAGGAGTGTGGAAAAATATCAGCCACACAATTCCGAAGGCTGCAAGAACTGACAAGTACGAGAATTATCGCACAATCAGCTTAACTGCTCATGCATCCAAGTTGCTGAAAAGAATAATATACAGAAGAATGGAAAAGAAAATTGAGGATGTGTTAGATGACGATCAGTTTGGCTTTAGGAAAGGTAAATGCACCAGAGAGGCAGTTCTGACACGTCGCGGTTGATACTGGAAGCAAGACTAAAGAAAAATCAAGACATGTTCATAGGCTTTGTTGACTTGGAAAAAGAATTCGACAGTGTAAAATGGTGCAAGATGTTCGAAATTCTGAGAAAAATAGGGGTAAGTTATAAGGACAGACGGGTAATATACAATACGTACAAGAGCCGAGAGGGGATTAATGAGAGTGGACGACCAAGAACGAAGTGCTTGGATTAAAGAGGGTGTAAGACAGGGACGTAGTCTTTCGCTGCTACTGCCCAATCTGTAGCAATGATGGAAATAAAAGAGAGGTTCAGGAGAGGAATAAAAATTCAAGGCGAAAGGATATAAATGACAGATTTGCTGTGACATTGCTATCCTGAGTGAAAGTGAGGAAGAACTACACGACCTGCTGAATGGAATGAACAGTGTAATGAGTACAGAATATGGACTGAGAGTAAATCGAAGAATGACGAAAGTAATGAGAAGTAGCAGAAATGAGAACAGCGAGAAACTTAACGTTGGGATTGATGGTCACAAAGTAGATGAAGTTAAGGAGTTCTAGTACCTAGGCAGCAAAATAACCGATGATGGACTCAGGAAGGAGAACATAAAACGTAGGTTATCACTTGCATAAGGCGGATTGCTGGCCAAGAGAAGTCTACTAGTATCTAACATACGCCTCAGTTTGAGGAAGAAATTTCTGAGAATGCACATTTGGAGTACAGCGTTGAACGGTGGTGAAACATGGACTGTGGGAAAACCGGAACAGAGGAGAATCGAAGTATTTTATATGTGGTGTCACAGACGAATGGGGAAAATTAGGTGGACTGATAAGGTAAGGAATGAGGGGGCTCCGCGTGGAATTGGAAAGGAACATGTAGAAAACACAGACAAGGAGAAGGGACAGTATGATAGGACATCTATTAAGACATCAGGGAATGACTTCCATGGTACTAGAGCGAACTGTAGGGGGCAAAAACTGTATAGGAAGAAACAGATTGGAATACATCCAGGAAGTAATTGAGGACGAAGGTTGCAAGCGCTACTCTGAGATGAAGAGGTTGGCACAAGAGAGGAATTCGTAGCGGGCCGCATCAAACTAGTCAGGAGACTGATGACTCGAAAGAAGAAACAAAAGGAGTGTGACTTCCGGTCAACGTATGGGCCCTCCTTCCTGCCCAGACTTCTCCTACTCTCTCTCTTTCACACACACACACACACACACACACACACACACACACACACACAGCCTCGCAAGATGTCGGAAAACAGTGGCGCCACAGGCGGCGATCAGCGCCGCGGCCGCGTCGTTACGTGAGAGTCGTCGGTATTAATGAGGGGCGTCCCCGGCTGCCGGTTCGACGCAGACGCACACACGTAGACGCGGGCGCTCTCAATCCCGCCATCCATCACGGCGGCTAACGACTCGAGGACCGGCGCCTCTCTGCCTCAGACCCGCGCAGTCGTTAGGCCCGGCGCTAATTGCAGCGCCGTGTCGCCAGAACGCGAATAACCGGGGACCGCAGACATGCTGGAAGCGATACACGAGTAGAAATCCTCTCCGGCCAAGTATTCTGTTACTGTCGGCACACGATCTAACCTCGAACTTCAGAGGTTGTGTCCTTCCAGAAGTGTACCTTTCTTCTCTCGGTAGCTACCGTGACTCACATCGTCGACTTACGAGAGTGCGGTATCACTTAACTCGGATGGAGCTTCTTGGAATGCTGGGAGGGGAGAGCTTAGAACATATAAAAAAATCCTGAATCAGATTCCAAACTCCTCTGCAATATCTTGCAGTCAGTACATCTCATTGTGTCTGACATAAATGATACACGGAATCTAAACTGGAAAAGTGTCTCTTGACACCATTAAGTTGAAGGCGCACAGTTTTGAGTCTTTAGCTACATATTAAGAACAACACAAAAGAAAAATACTTCTTGAAGGGTCTTCAGAACTAATCAATTAACACCATAGAAATTTTCTGAAGTAGTAACACTTCACAAAATGCCAGTAATTGGAAAAGAAATAATAAAGTCCCGATTGATTTAAGCGGTAGAACAAAAGTTAAAAATATTTACTATTAAAAACAGTCTTGATCACAATTTATTTATTAAGGTGATCGGTTTCGACCACTACTGTCGTCATAAAAAAAATGGTTCAAATGACTCTGAGCACTATGGGACTCAACTGCCGTGGTCATTAGTCCCCTAGAACTTAGAACTACTTAAACCTAACTAACCTAAGGACATCACACACATCCATGCCCGAGGCAGGATTCGAACCTGCGACCGTAGCAGTGGCACGGTTCCGGACTGCGCGCCTAGAACCGCTAGACCACCGCGGCCGGCACTATCGTCATCTTCAGACCTACAAGTCGTATACAAAGCTTTAATTTCCGATAAGCCACAGAGGAGCACACGAATAATGAAAAAAGGAATGTTCCTAGTTTTTATGCCGTCTACTTGTCTCTGGAGAGCTGTGTCATAGTAGCAAGGAGAGGATGTTGTTTGGTGGCCGGTATTATCTTTCTATAACACAAACTGCACGCAATTATCAACTGGGTTCTTTATTAACATAAACAAAGAGCTAATTAACTTAAGCTTCCATCTGCTGTGGTACAAACAGTCTGTTGTAGTCCACTTTAGCCCCACAGCAGGCGAAGCTCAAAGTCAGCTACGTACACTATTCTGATTGCTACGTGCTGCCTAATTCTGACCTGGAGGCTGAGACTGCGGTTCCGCCTTGGTGACACACTGGAACTCTCTCTGTGCGACTGATTCCAACTGGAACGAGCTGGCGCTCCGGTCCTCGGCGCCTCTCTCAATACTGCTGGCCGAGAGGGCGTTGGCCGCGCGTTTCTAGCGATTCTGTCGTTTGCCTCGATCTATAGTCTTGTGACCACTACGCTGCATGCGGTGCTGGAGCCAGCTTACGCCAGCACACTAGCTACAGTCACTGATACGATGACAAAGCCGAGACGCGCCGAGCTAGCAGAGTCCGGTAACCGGTGGGGCGACCTCTTCGTTGAAGAGTGGCGGTTGCTGTGTCGGTGGCGGGGGTAGCTCAGATGAAGTTCATTGGTGGGATGGCGATGTCACTGCCTTCTGCTGCCTCAGCCTGAGCTTAAAAACACGCCGAGCGGAGTACAGCATCTTTCTGTTTGGCTGGGTCTAGCAAGCAGAACATACTCTAGATCGGTGCACACTGATGCTACCTGCGCGCGACGACTGAGATTTTGGCATGACCGCCGGCTTAGTCCTCTGATGGTGTAATCACTGACCTCTTTGCCTTGTTGTGGTTCGAGTGGAGCCGATAACGTTTGCATAGTGCGGCCGGCAGACGTTCGACCTCTGGCACTCCGCGGTAAGCGCGCTACTGCACATCTTACTTTGTTCTCATGAAATCCTGACGTCGTAAGCGCAATCATGTCCAACTCTGAAAGCAGAATCGTGAATGAAGTACAATACAATGCACTAAAAGCATATTTGTTATGAACATCAACCTCGAATATACCAGGCAGATTAAAACTGTGTGCCGGACCGAGACTCGAACTCGGGACCTTTGCCTTTCGCCAGCAAGTGCTCTACCAGCTGAACTACTCAAGCACGACTCACGACCCGTCATCACAGCTTTACTTCTGCCAGTGAGATACTGGCAGAAGTAAAACCGCGAAAGGCAAAGGTGCCGAGTTCGAGTCTCGGTCCGGGACACAGTTTTAATCTGCGAGGAAGTTTCATATCAGCGCACACTCCGCTGCAGAGTGAAAATATCATTATCGAATATTCCATACTGCGAAAACATTATAAATGTAAGAAATTTCGAGAACCTTCTAGAAGTGATAAGTAATAAATAACAACTGTTTCCGGGTGATCGGATTTGAACTGGCGACCCGCAGAACAACAGACAGCGCCGCTAATTGCCACCGCTGAATGTGTGCAGCACCGCTAGCCGAAATAATACGTTAAGCTCTACGGCCCCACTGGTGTTATTCAGGGGAGTAGGCTATGTTTCCGTCCCGAGTTTCACTCTTTCCCATTTCCATATTTGTGCATGGCTACTGAAATACAACATTGCACCACACAAACTCATCGACGTTATCCACACGAGACGTACACCCTACTACATGTTCTCTATATGTACTTATAGGGTGTTAAGGATATAGGTACAGATATTGCGATGACTGGTACCCACTTCAGTGTGTTAAGGGTTTTTCTCTCTGCATCAGTCTTCTCGCAAATATATGAGATGTGAGGGGTATTCAGAAAACAGGTCGATTGCATTGAAGATTCCAACACATCACATTATTCCCCACTCTTTTGGCTACAAAACACTATTTTTCATCATAATCTCCATTCAGTGCAACGGCCATACGCCAGCTTACTGCGAGGGCCTGTATACCCGCATGGTATCACTCTAGCGGTCGATGTAGGAGCCAACTTACTGGTGCATCGATAACTTTTCCATCATCCATGTACTGCTTCCCACGCAGTGGGTCAAACTCGTTGCTCTTCTGCTAGGCGGCGAGGAACCCACTGGTCACACACCTTCCAGTACCCTAACTGGCGGACGAGTGTGTGAGCACCATGAACACTGGCGTCCAGTTGTGCAGTAAGTTGGATGATTGTGATCCGCTGATAACCTCTGAGAGTGTCCGCACGTTTAAACGTTGCAGGATACACAGCTATGTGCAGCTAACCAGCATACTGGACATCGGACAGATTTCTGTGACCTTGTTGCGATGGTGACAGATGCCTCGCTCAACGACTCGCCATGCTTTTATTCACTGCCTCTGTGGATCTGCGATGCTCTTGTTTTCCGTCAAAAGAAACCCAATGACAGCTCTTTACTTGGAATGTCTGTTACAGATGCCATTGTGAAGGCTACGTACAGCGCCGGAACCTGCTGGAACTTTGTGTGAAACTATAGGGGCTGAACTGGAAATATTCCACGATATCGCACAACAAATTGTGCACTTTTTCAACAGAAACAGGCCGAAGAAAAGTGTTGCATTACTTAGTGAGTGTCCATCGTAATTTACTCCTAATACCTCCTGCACGGTCGACACTGTGCCGTGAACTGAACGCTTATCAGGGTAGATTATCCGTTTTGTACCCCCGAGTCCACACTTCAATACCTGACTTACTACCCAGAGAAATATTGCTTGTGAACGCATACTTTGAAGTGCTAATTAACCCAAAAACATACCACTTGTGATAGCTATAATTATTAGTCCACAAAGGAAGTAAATTCTGATGCAGTGTTGTTGGGTACTGGTTCAAATGGCTCTGAGCACTATGGGACTTAATATCTGAGGTCATCAGTCCCCTAGAACTTAGAACTACTTAAACGTAACTAACCTAAGGACATCACATACATCCAAGCCTAAGGCAGGATTCGAACCTGCGACTGTAGCGGTGGCGCGATTCCAGAGTGAAGCGTCCAGAAACGCTCGGCCCCCGCGGCCGGCTGTTGTTGAGTACATTAGAAATATCTGCACTAGTATCCCTAACACCCTGCATGTACTCCACAGTTCACCGTACAGTGCATGGACTAGTGTGCACTGTACCAATACTATGTATATTCTTTCCTATTTCATTCGCATGATGACGGGGGCAAAAATGATTGTCTGCGTACCTTGGTACGCACCCTAATCTCTTTTATGTTATTATCGTGGTCCATTGGCGATCTATACGATTGTGGCTGCATAATGATAGCGCGGTTCGAACACAGGTTTCTCTAAATTTATCTAACGGTGTTCCACCTGAACAGCATTGCCTTCCTTCTATGTTTTCCCAAGCATGTCTGTCATACATACATACTGGATTTACCACTGGTCTGTTACGATCCTAACACTCCGTCTCGATTTTGTTGTCACGACCACTTGATAAGGACGTCAGACACTGAAAGAGTGCTCTTCTATGAGTTCTGTGATTCCCTGAAAGACTTCCATATATCTAAATATCTGTTCACTTTCCCTCACAGGCCAACTGATTTTACAATATCATTCCATTTCATATCACTTCTTACAATTATCACTAAATATTCATATAATGTGGAATGTTTAAAATATTCACTGTTAATCCCTTTCGTCACCAGATACAATCGATTCGTTCTTTTTGTTACGTCTCACAATTACTCCGGTATCCCAACCAAGCGAGTCTGAAGGCCCGTCGGAAGGTCTGGAACTATCTTTTTGCCATTCGAAAACACATTGCTTTATCGTCCGTCGAAAAGTATAACATACGAACATTACTGCATAAGTTTCAGTAATGTTTTAGTAAGTAAATAAAAATGTTTTATTAAACCTTCTCTCTGTTGATACGTAATTCCTTTTTTTAATGACAAGCTGAAGTTTCACCGGAACAGCTATTGCCTGCTTCTATAAATGTTGGACTAGTGGTTAGGAACAGCTCATCACGTTTCGCAGGTAGCCCGTTCTTTTCCTGTCTTATTTTTGGATTGCGGTTCCGCCCGCTCCTGCTTTGGTGACGTAACGCGTCTTTCGTGAAGACGGCCTTGAGGTGCTTCAGAAGAAAAGTCCTTTCACTGCGGCGGAAGAGGCGGCAGTGGCCGGCAGCTTCCAAGCCGCGTAGCTCGTCGCCCTGGTCCGTCTGTCAGCCGCATTGGTTTTTCCGCTGCTGAGGGCAACCCTCTGCTCACATTTCTCCTCGGAGCCGTTTTTGTGCGCGCCCTGCATCCGTCACCGTTGTCGGTCTCACTTTATAAAACTTCTGCTCCCCTCTTTTTACGGTCGTATTTAATAATTAAATCGTGAAGAGAGTGACATTGCCCAAACGGCAAATGACTTTTATTTACATCGCGCTATTCAGTACCGAATCAAAGTTGCGCAAATCACTACTGTTTACTTCTAGGAAATAATCCGAGAAAACGTTCGTCAACAGTGGACGTTTAAGTCAGTGACTTTCTTTATCAAAAACCCAACTTCAATCTCAATGTAGTTTGCTTTTAATTCAACGAAAACTCTGCAACAACTCTTTAGCTTACCTGAACCTAATAAAAAAATTCAGTTCCTTGGGGCTTGCAAAACAGTTTTTTGCCGTAATTAACTCAGCATGAATTTCCTATTATGCAGGAGAATAAGGGAACAATTTTGATTATGTTATATGAGCGAGAGTACAGTGCAATAATCTTTTCCTTTCCCATTCCCTCATAAAATTCCGTGACAAATACAAGCATGGTTTGTGTCCCCCAACCTGGTGCCAACCTCTCAAACCGACTCCATTTGATCACCTTTCGAGGCAATTTCGCTTCTTTATCCACATAGTTTTTGATTGCTCTTACGAGGGTGAGTGGATCCTGATCAACACGTCCTCAACACAGAAATGATCGAAATGACCACCAGGAACCGAATTCGGAATTTCTGTGCGACTACTCAGCCACGCTGACGCTGAAAGACATCATGATTGATGATTACAGCTGTGCTCAATTTCAGATTGTGACTGGCAGTGGTTCTTAAGTTGCAAATCATTTATTTGTCTCATTGTTCACTGTCGGCTACAACGAACAACACGACAGCTATAAATAAACAAAACACATCCGGTACCATACAGGTGGTATCAAAAAGAATTATACGATTTTAAAAAAAATCATAGTTATTATGCTATTTGACATATGTGCGTAAACAACATACTATTGAGAAGAGAAAACTTTCGAGTTTTACATGGTTCCTGCAGTGTAGCAGCAGTGTGCGCCCACTTCAATTCTACTAAAATTGGTGTTGGGACAACAGACACCATTTTGTGTTCTACGTTTTGCGCAGTGTGGGTCAGTTATAACTTTTCAGTGTGACTTTCGTACTAGGTATGGTGTGGATCCTCTTATGCCACAGAGCATTAGACGATGGCATGAACAATTCCGAGAAACAGGTTCTTTGTGTAAAGCGAAATCGCCGGGCCGTCCCCGAGTGTCTGACACAGACGTCGAATGCATCCGCCATAGTTGCACAAGGAGTCCTCAGAAATCCGTTCGCCGTGCAGTTCGACAGCTCAACATGCCTCCGATGTCAGTTTGGCTTGTGTTTCGTCGACGTTCAGACATGAAACCCTACAAAGTTCAGCTGCTGCAAGATCTTCGTGAAGGTGACAAACAACAACGTACGGAGTTCTGTAACTTGGTTCTTGGCAAGATGGAGGATGACAGTTTCCTTCCACGCTTAGCGTTTGGTGAAGAGGGAACATTCCATTTAAATGGAAAGGTGAACAATCATAATGAGAGAATATAGGGGACGGAACAACTACATAAAATTGCACAACATGAGAGGGATTCTCAATATGTAATGTGTTTTGTGCAGTTTCACGAGGAAAGGTGTATGGTCCAATTTTATTTGCCGAGAACACTGTTACAGGAAGCACATATCTCGATATGCTTGAGAACTTTCTTTTCCCACAGTTGGAGACTGATTCGAAAGACTTCATTTACCAACAGGATGGGGCACAGCCACAATGTCTTCTGGAACTGCGGAAATTTTTAAATCAAAAGATTGCTGAACGATGAATCGGTGGCAATGTACCAAATTGTTCAATGTTACATAACTGGCCTCCAAAGTCACCGGACCTGACTGTGTCTGATTATATCTTGTGGAGGTTTATAAAAGACTGTGTTTATGAGCCTCCATTACCAACAACGATGAATGAACCGAGACGTCACACAACAGCAGCTGTGGAAGCTGTAACGCAAGACATGCTCGCTGCAGTGTGGGGACAATTTGAATACCGCATTGGCATATGCCGTGCATCTCAAGGGGGGCATACTAAACACCTATGAAAAGGGGTGAAAGAAACTTTTTGAGTTTCCGATTCATCAATAAACAAAATGTTCACCTGTTAAAATATGTGTGAATTCCTAAGGGATCAAACTGCTGAGGTCGTCGGTACCTAGGCTTATACACTACTTAAAATAACTTACGCTAAGAACAACACACACACTCATGGCCGATGGAAGACTTGGACCTCCGGCGGGAGGGGCCACGCAATCCGTGACACGGAGCCAGAGACCGCGCGACCAAAATGGATTGTGTATGTTTATTAGCTTGAGAAATAAGAACATGCCATGATTCTTTTTGATACACCCTGTACTTCAACGCAAAAACGAGCAGTCGGAAACAATTTCGTGGATCTTAACGTAAACAGTCGCAATTTGACTATTACAGTCCAGCAAGGTCTGGTGTTTCATAGATGGAGAGTAGCTTTGTACAGAAGCGAAACGTGGAGATAGGCGGCTCATGTAAAGAAAGAATAGAAGCTTTTGAAATGTAGTAATACAAAAGACTATTGAAAAATAGATTAGTAGATCGAATAAATAATGGAGCAATACTGATTCGAATTGGTGAAAAAGAAATTCTGTGCACAAGCTGACAAAAAGACACTACCGGTTGATAGGACACCCCGTGTGTCATCAAGTAATCGTTAGTTATTACCAAACTGACGATTCCTTGAGATAACAACAGATCTTATTACAGTACTTACTTCTTAGCATCAACTGAAAATCAAGTTTATGACTGCCGAGACTGATCCAGAACTTCCACAGTGCTTTGCAGCTCGAAGAACTGTAGATCATATATTTCTGCAAGTATTAACCATACATAAACATGGCGTGAGCTAGGGAATACCGAGAAAGTAACCGTGGTGGAACAAGTCACGTGTTGCATTGGCCGGTAGTGCTTGTTTTGTGCTCCTTGATATACTGAGCCACATAATTTAGAAGAGGTTTGCCGGTAGCACTCCTACCACGAATCTGTTAGTTGCTCAGTTCTCATTTGAATGGTTTATGTGAAACTGAGTTCTCTAGGCCTATATTAACCAATGTTGCCAGTATTAGTGCCAACAGAGACAATAAAGGCCACTAAGATTGCTATTTGTAGCGATAAGTTTAGTTTTTCATTTTGTAGCTAGTCATACAATGACGGAAATCTAAAGCATTATGCCATGAACATCTTGAGCGAACGCTTCCAAATTGGCACTGAAATATACAGGGCGGTCAGAAACAGTCTGAAAAACTGGTAAGGGTGTTGCAGGGTAGGCTGTGCTGAGAAATAATTCTTAAGGAAAACATTCGACACGTTGCACTGTTTCCGATTTAATGAGCACTCAAATTGGCCAATCAGTTCGTTGCACGGGCAAATTCAAGCAGTCTGACAGACAGTTTTGCAAAATGTGTACTTCGTTTGGTTTCCTCAAATACAGAAACTGGACGTTGGAAGGTAACAATGATCGAAATCGCTACCGTCCGATGGTATCTTTTTTTTCAACTAAAAAAATGACAAATTCATTAGGCAACATTAACTCTCGTAGGCTGCTTGGATTTGCGCACGTAAAGAACTGATTGAATAATTTCAGTGCTAATTAAATTGGAAATGGCGCATTGTTTCGAATATTTTTCTTAAATGTTATTTCTCAGCACAACCTAACCTTCAACTCCCTTAAAAGACTTTCAGACTGTTTCTGACCGCCCTGTGTACGTACTGATAAATATTTTGAGTAAAATTTCATCCTTATATGAGCTTAGCTTTAGTATTTTCAGAACCGAAAAATTCCATTCTTTCAGTTGATGAACGATGTGAGGACACGATAGCTATTAGGATTCGTCCAATGTTACCAGAACTTTTGAATCGGAGATCGCAACACACAGGATATGCAAGTGTACCTTACAGTTATCTTTCGAACTTTGAGAATGTTCCAATGACTGGCATGTGGACCATTGGAACATCACACAGACAGATCACTCAGACAGTTGTCTGTAGCGCGACGATGTGGACTCAGGAGAACGGTGTGGGAAGAAGAGTAAACACAGTTCCTACAGTGCAAGGAGACTGTTGGACTGGCTCTGACAAATGAATGACAACAACCGAATTCAGGTCAGAAGTTACAGGCAGTGTGTCACCACAAATCGTCGAGACCTGGTTTCTGGAAGCTGCGTTGACTTCTCGAGTTACCGTGGGTCGTTTACATCATGGCACAGACAACGGAGACTTGCACGATGTAGACTCAATCAGCTAAGACATTAAGTGGCATTCGTTTATGTTCAGCGATGAGTCGTGCTTCTGTTTCTGGCTGTCAGATCGACACTATCGTAGACGACCAGGTGAAAGGTCGCAGGAAGCAGCTACTCCCTGGACCCACACTTCCCCAACCACTAGACTAACGATGTGGAGAGCAATTGTGTATAACCACATGACTGATTTGGTAACTGTCTGAGGGAAACTGATCGCTCGCTCCAGCAGGATAAAACGAAACCTCGTAGACGCATTTAGGAATTTCAGTATATCCATTAACCAACGGTCTTTCCGCTGTAGTAATACCGGTCCCCATCGTATCACCGAAATTAAGCACTGTCGGACTTGGCTAGCCCTTGGATGGGGTCGTCAGCCAAGCACTATTGGGAAGTGAGGTGCACTCAGCCAGTGTGAGAGCTTCGGTTTTAGAGAGCAGATAGTTGCCCTGGACACATTATTAGCTCGATATGGTGTAAAATGGCGCTCTTAAGTGACGATCTCAACCCGTGTGATTATTTATAATGAGGTTTTCTGAAGGACGAAGGTTTCGAAGATGTATCTGCAACACATCATGATGTTGGTACTAGAATTTCCAGAGAGTCATGCTGTCTCAAATCATTATCTCCAGAACTTAAGCTAAGAATTGAGTTCAAGGTTCTACACATTCAATGCTACAGAAGGAAAGCACTTTCGAAACCTTCTGGATTAATTTCTGGTTGTCTGCAATAGTATAAATATGATAACAAGTTTCTAACACACCATATTACTTTGTTATATAGCATATCTTTTTAACAACTATTTTGCACCACCCTCTATCTGCCACGAATTTCAACTTGATACTTCTATCTGTTTCTGAGAAAGAGTGATATTAACAGACGGATGGACGGACAGTCAGTTTAATAACAAATGACAGATTTCTTTCGTGTGATATACTTACAGATTAACAATTTTCGTACTTTTAACTTTGTTTGTAGCGTGAAACCTTACTTCTTGCAAAATTTTATGATTTTAAGTCAATTAAGCCAATGGGAAATACCCTAAAGGTTTTCATAAGTGAGTTTGCGAGTTTCAAAATATGTGATAAATATTTGATTGGACTGACTTAGAAGCTAACGTTTATTATGCGGCCAAGGATCCGTAGACCTTAGTGAGCGTCATAAATTTCAAATAGATACACCTGCCCGTTCCTGAGAAAAACTGCTCTTAACAGACTGACGGACAGACACACAATCTAATAACCGACGAGAAAAATAGTGTGGTATAATTACAAATTAATAATTTTCGATTTTTTTTTCCTTTGGTTGTAGTGTAAAACCTTGAGGAGCTACTTGATTGAGAAGTAGCGGCTCCGGTCGCAAATGCTGACAACGGCTGACTGAGACTTCGGACACCTTTCCGGATTAAGTTTAGTTAGTATATCCATCGTGGCTAGCGAACTGGAACTGTGATTTAAATTGGTTATTTATTTGGGAAGAAATATGCAACTAGTCGCTCTTTTGGGTTTTAGGTACCATGTATTGTACCACAAACATGCTTACGAGCCACTGCAGCCTCATCACCAGATGGAGATATTACTGGAACATTATATTGTGGATCAATTCTAGCTAGACGCTATGGTGATGGTACTGGCGAAAATCATGGAAATTTTGTTGTCAGCAACGGAAACTTTATTATGTTTTGGGTACTTACAATGCACTGCATCATGGCATCCATAGCAAATCTGCTATCGTAATGTAAATTATCAGATAATGCTCACAAATACAGACAGTATTTATCTGCAGTTGGTTTCACACTTATTCACAGAAGGTAAACATTGGATGTTATTACAAAGAAAGTGAAAGTCATAGATATCACATTTCATTACATTATGATCTTTGACCTGAGATGCATTGTATTACAGTATAAATACTACAAGTACAGATCGCATATTTAAACGAATCTTGCTAGCTTTAGGAGTGTTTTGATCATGACAATATAGGCCTTACATGTAACATGGATTGAAAGTTATAGAAAGGATAAACAAACAGAATGAAATATTAACTTTGTAATTATATACTGAAGAAGAATTACACTTTCGATAACACCTTTTCAGTTAACAACAGTTCTGAGTTAATCAGCAATATTAAGGATCAAATGGTGCCACACACAGCAACATCTGTTTCCTTTGGTAAACTTTTACACAAATATTCTATGAAAAGACTCTCTCTCACTATTATAAAAGAACTTAAAATCAAATACGGAAAGCTAAGCTATGCAGAAATATATGGACTTATGACGCTACTTGAATCAATTCGGTCACATAACTGTTTTGTACTCAGTGACGCGTTTTACATGCAAAACAGTGGTCTGGGAGTGGCAGTAGCCTTTCAGACTTGCTTACTGACATATCTATACATAAACTAGGACAAGAATTGTTCTTGACTCATCCACAATTTACTGACAAAATTATATAACATAAAATATATGTGGATGACACAATAATACTTTTCTGCAGTCCAAAAAGAGAAATAAATAACGTAGTAGATGAAATGAATAAGATATATCCAAATATCAGATTCACAGTTGAAAATCAGACCACTGAAAAGATTAACGTCCTTGATATGAACATTTCCAGTCACCATAACAAGCATACCATCAAAATACACAGGATATCCACTACCATTGATGTTGCCATTAAGAATTCCTCTTGCCACCCAAGCCAGCATAAAATTGCTGTCTTCAGGTCATCTATAAGCCGTATGCCCACGTCCCCATCAGTGAATCACATGCATGTAAAGAAACGAATATAATTTAATCTATAGCCCAAAACAATGGGTATAAAACTTTCCTCGTAAACACCATAGTTCACAAACTCCAAACTAAACTTTAGCAAACACCATCACAATTACAACCTAAGAAAGAAATGCCAAAATTTACTATTCTCCCATTCCTTGGTAAAGAGTGATATATTGTTGAAAATCTTTTCAGATCACATATCGTAAAACAACTTTCTGCACTGACAGTAAAATACAAAATAATATTCTTCACAATAATAAATCCACCGGAGAGTGGCATCAAACTTACGTGTTCCTGTTCTTGCTTCTATAAATGACAAGCAGGGAGAAATTTGCAACTCACTACAAACAACGTATGGATGCTTTTTGACTCAGAAACCTAAATAAGTGCAGTTTTACGTCGCATATTGCTCATCAAGAACGCTATATTGGTGATATCACTAACAATCTTTCTGTTCTACACGTTGCTGAGAAAGGTTTACAGATGGGCTGCCTTGAACAATTAGAGATTAACATTCAAACACGAACAAACTGAATCAATGTAGAACTTTTGTTCCAGAATTTCTTTCTGGCACCAAAACTTATGATAATAAGACATATTCATCTA
The DNA here is from genome assembly GCF_023897955.1 of Schistocerca gregaria. Classification (NCBI taxonomy): domain Eukaryota; kingdom Metazoa; phylum Arthropoda; class Insecta; order Orthoptera; family Acrididae; genus Schistocerca; species Schistocerca gregaria. Next base: position 405,786,598 of record NC_064923.1, read on the forward strand.
TGTGCAAAAGACCTTGTCAGGTAACAACTGAACTGTGGCATTCTGTAACTCATTCAGTCTTCAATTACGCCGTAAATAATTATTTAACTTGTATATAACATTTAACCCATATTTCTTGTTATATTTATACAGTAATGCAATGAATCTCAGGCAAAAGATAATAATGTAGCTAAGTGTGATATCTATGACATTCACATTCTTTGTAATAACAACCGGTGTTATCTACTGCGAATAAATTAAAACCATTGCAGATGCAGGCTAACAATTATCGAACTACATGAAATAAAATCGTCGTAACTTCTGAACGGTTTCCGTTAGGACTTTCAAACTGCACGGTTGGCCGCAGGACATGATGGGAACTGTATGCGTATGCGCAATGCGGTCTAGTGACGAAGCCCACTTTCATTTGGGTGGGTTCGTTAATAAGCAAAAGAAGCGCATTAGGGGGACTGAGTATCAGCATTCCTCGATCGAGAAATCTCTCTTCACTCTCAGTGGGTGACTGTGGGGTGTGGAATGTCCAGTTACGGAATAATTGGTGCGATATTCCTTGATGGCACGGTAACTACAGAAATGTACGTGAAGGTTTTGGAAGATGATTTCATCCCCATTATCCAAAGTGACCCTGATTTCGAGAAGATGTAGTTTATGCAAGCCGGAGCTGGACCCCTTCCAAGCAGAAGAGTGTTTGTCCTGGAAGAGTCATTTGGGGACTGCATTCTGGCTCTGGGTTTCCCGGAGGCCACTGGTATGTGCCTCGATTGGCCGCCGTATTCTACACATCTGAACATACAAGGCACCTTTTTGTGGGGCTATGTTAAAGACAGGGTGTATAGTAATAGCCCCAAAACCATTGCTGAATTGAAAAGAGCCGTTCAGGAGGTCATCAACAGCATGGATGCCCCAACACTTTAGCGTATCACGCAGAATTTCGCTATTCATCTGCGCCACATCATCGCAATTGATGGCAGGCATATCGAACATGTCATAAGCTAACTCCGAATCTCTGTAGTGACGTTTCTATAGTGAATAAAGTGTTGTGCACGCTGTACTTTGTAACTAATTTACGTTTTCTTTCATACAATTCGGTTAATGTCGCCCTGTAAATACTGTGCATATTTGCGTGTATTACCTGATAACGTACATTATATGAACGGATTTGCAATGGATATCATGATTTAGTTCACTGTAAGTACCCACAATATAACAATCTTTCATTTCAGAAACGTTTCGTAGCGACAGCTAAATTTCCATCATTTTCGCCAGCACCAACACCACAGCTTTTGCTGCATATGTACTGTTTCTGTAACACCTGCACCTGAAGCTGAGCCTCCGGTGGCTGTAAAACAAGTTAATCGTATCAGAAATAAAAAAGAGCCACTGACTGCATATTTATTTCCAAATAAATCGCATTTAGGAGTGAGCAGCTCCTTGCTTGGATTAACTGCTTCCCTCATGACGGTCGTCTGCAGATGAGATCCGCCGAGATAGCGAACTAGTATCTGGGAGGCAAGTGTAGGACAAACAGCTAGTATGATATATCTGATCAATCAATGGACTATTAGGCAAGTAGAAGTCAGCAGAAAAAGTAAACCGAACAGAGAAAAAAAGCAAAAAACAGGGACGAGGGCCGACATAATAGATCATGAGATACTTTGACAACACCTTCGTTACCGAAATCGCATTGTTCATTTAGCAATTGCTGTAGGTATTTGCATCTATCCTGCTTCTAGCGCACGTCTAGCTAATTTACATCAGTAGTTACGTAGTTTTCTTTTTATTAGTTTTCATGTTGAGGAGGCTCGCTCTCTCTCTCTCTCGAACTCTCTCTCTCTCTCTCTCTCTCAGCAATACATTGTGAATATATTGAGAGTCACCAACTTTACACTGTTTTGTAGTTAACTGTAGTCTACAGTTCTAACAATCAGAGCCCACGTATGTTTACACTGTAAATCAGTCTGTGGGCGTCTTCAGTTGGTGAAAATGATGTATCGCATTCAAGTACGTGTCGTTGTGTATAGAAGTTAGTCAGATCCGTAATCTAATATCCTAGTATTTTATTGCGTCCCTTTTCTTCCTTTTTTTAAAAAAATCGCTGTCATGAAGATGGGAATGTATGACAGTTATGTCATATGAGGTTGCATGAAATCAGGCGAAATCTCTCGGCAGGCGCCTGTAGTTGGCGGGAGACACACATTTCTAGGCATCTTTAAGCGCTCCACTCTGCGCGTAGTATTGAGAGGAGCGACGTGACACGATAGACGGGCATACTAGAGACATTGCCCAACACATTCGTACAAAGCGTCATAGGATCATCACTGTGGTTTCCATTTCGCGAGCAATCGTTCCTTACTTTCCGAATTGCCCTTGTATTTAATTTTTGATCCACGTCATGGTTCTATTCACATGCAATGTCTTGTTCCGAGATTATACATTACTGACCATTAAAATTGCTACACAACGAAGATGACGTGCTACAGAAGCGCAATTTAACCGACAGGAAAAAGATGCTGTGATATGCAAGTGTGTAGTTTTTCAGAACATTCACACAAGGTTGGCGCCGTTGGCGGCACCGACAACATGCTGACATGAGGAAAGATTCCAACGGATTTCTCATACAAAAACAGCAGTTGACGGGCGTTGCCTGGTCAAACGTTGTTGTGATGCCTCGTGTAAGGAGGAGAAATGCGTACCATCACGTTTCCGATTATGATAAAGGTCGGATTGGAACCTATCGCAATTGCGGTTTATCGTATCGCGACATTGTTGCTCGCGTTGGTCGAGATCCAATGACTGTTAGCAGAATATGGAATCGGTGGGTTGAGGAGGATAATACGGAACGCCGTGCTGGATCCCAACAGCCTCGTATCACTAGCAGTCGAGATGACAGGCATCTTATCCGTATGGCTGTAACGGATCGTGCAGCCACGTTTCGATCCCTGAGTCAACACATGGGGACGTTTGCAAGACAACATCCATCTGCACGAACAGTTCAACGACGTTTGGCTGCGGTTACCCTTGACGCCGCATCACAGACAGGAGCGCCGACGATAGTGTACTGAATGACGTACCTGGGTGCACGAATGGCAAAACGTAATTTTTTCGGATGAATCCAGGTTCTGTTTACAGCATCACGATGGTCCCATCCGTGTTTGGCGACATCGCACATTGGAAACGTGTATTCGTCATCGGTTACACGTCTCGGTCATCTCTTGCTCGCATTGACGGCACTTTGAACAGTGGACGTTACATTTCAGATGTGTTACGACCCGTGGCTCTACCCTTCATTCGATCCCCGCGAAACCCTACATTTGATCAGGATAATGCACGGCCGGGTGTTGCAGGTCCTGTACGGGCCTTTCTGGATACAGAAAATGTTGGACTGCTGCCTTGGCCAGCACATTTTCCATATCTATCACCAAAACGTCTGGTCAATGGTGGCCGAGCAACTGGCTCGTCACAATACGCCAGCCGTTACTCTTAATGAACTGTGGTATCATGTTGAAGCTGCATGGGCAGCTGTACCTGTACACGCCATCCAAGCTCTGACTAAATTCCCAGGCGTATCAAGGTCGTTTTTACGGCCAGAGGTGGTTGTTCTGGGTACTGGTTTCTCAGGATCTATGCACCCAAAATTGAGTGAAAATATAATCACATGTCAGTTCTAGTGTAATATATTTGTCCAATGAATACCCGTTTATCATCTGCATTTCTTCTTGGTGTAGCAATTTTAATGGTCAGTATTACTAAAGACTGTTTTTATTCCTTGCGGTTGTATGCCCAGAAACGTGCGTTTTAATATCGGTAATAGAAAAATAAAGCAGACGTATTATCGTATTCTGCGCTGTATAAAAGGAAAACGAAACGCACACCAGTGCGTTACAGAAAATGGTTCAAATGGCTCTGAGCACTATCGAGGTCATCAGTCCCCTAGAGCTTAGAACTACTTAAACCTAACTAACCTAAGGACATCACACACATCCATGCCCGAGGCAGGATTCGAACTTGCGACCGTAGCGGTCGCGCGGTTCCAGACTGAAGCGCCTAGAACCGCTCGGCCACCGCGGCCGGCAGTGCGTTACAAACAAGTCGCGAAACCAGATGCAGCATCGACGCGTTCATAGCTGGCTGTTGGTATAATCTGCCGTACCGCTGTCGCTGCGGCCAGGGATGTGCAGATGCACGTGGGATCGCGTGGCCAGGACGCGGGTGACGAGCCCGTGGCACGGAGCGCGGAGCCGCCGTCCGCGCCTGAGCTGCGCCCGCCGGCGGTGACGGCCACCCCCGCGGCGCCAGATATATCCGGGCAGTATTTTTACGCGGCGTGGCGTGGCGCGCCGGGTGATGGATGTGCCTAATGACTTACCTGGCTGGCAGCGCACCAGCAAGGCGCCGACGTTTGAAATCTGCCGCGCGAGAGCGACGGGCGTTGCTCCGCGAACAAACGCCGCAATCCCTTCTCTGGGTCATTGTGATCAGGCATCGGGAGAAAAGTGCACGCGTCTGACAACCTTACAGCCGCCCTGGTTTGGATTCTAGTTGCCTCCCCTTGAGAAGTACAGGGTTTCCGAAGAGTCTTTCCCTGATTACATAAACTGATAACTCAGGCTAGAAGTAAGATACAAATATGAAACTGGTGTCTAATTCCAGAATGAGATTTTCACTCTGCAGCGGAGTGTGCGCTGATATGAAACTTCCTGGCAGATTAAAACTGTGTGCCCGACCGAGACTCGAGCTCGGGACCTTTGCCTTTCGCGGGCAAGTGCTCTACCATTTGAACTACCGAACCACGACTCACGCCCGGTCCTCACAGCTTTACTTCTGCCAGTATCTCGTCTCCTACCTTCCAAACTTTACAGAAGCTCTCTTGCGAACCTAGCAGAACTAGCACTCCTGAAAGAAAGAATATTGCGGTGACATAGCTTAGCCACAGCCTGGGGGTCGGGCACACAGTTTTAATCTGCCAGGAAGTTTCATGGTGTCTAAATGTTTACTATCAAAGTTTTTTTCACACATCAGTAAAATTCCACATGTGCACCCTTGGTAGCACGTAGCACATCTAGGCGGCATTCAATTTCCGTCCACACGTTAGCCAACATCACTGGAGGGATCGATTCAACGACTGTGGTTATCCGTTGCCGCAGGGTTTCAAGACCTGGTACACGTGTTCCATAGACCTCGTCCTCGACATACACCCATAAAAAGAAGTCGAATGGGGATATGTCAGGAGAGCGTGGACCCCAAGCCTCAATGAGGCGGTGCCCCGTCTTGCTGAAACAAGACATCGAGGTGATACTGAAGCAGCTGAGGGACAGCATACAGTTGCAACATGTCCAGATACACTGCAGATATGATGGTAGCCTCAGCGAAGTTGAATGGCCCGATAATTTGATCGTGCAATAGCGCGCACCAAACATTCACCTTTGGGCTGCCTCTGGTGCACTCCATGACCTCGCCAGGGGGTTGTGAACCCAAAATGCGCACATTATGGCGATTCACTCACTACTCCACTGACAAAAAAGGTCGCTTCGTCGGAAAAGGCAATTCGTCTGAGATAACTATCATCGTCCTCAATACCTGATAGCATTTCGACCGCAAAGTCATATCGACGTGTACTGTCATTGGGCAACAAGGCCTGAACGATTTGCACTTTGTATGCACGAAACAATAAACGTTTGTGTAAAATGTCATGGAGAGAGCTTTTTGGTATCTGTAATTCACGTTAAGCCCTGCGCACCGATTTCTTCGGACTTCGCAGAAAAGACTGCCTTACAGTTTCCACCCTGTCTGCTGTGGTTCTTGGTAAATCAGACCTCGGAAGGTCAGCAAACCGATCCTGTGTTCTTGAACTTCTCATACCAGGCTTTAATGCTCTTGACATCAGGTGGATTCCTTCCAAATGTTGTCTGGAAGTGTCTCTGCACTGTGGTTGGTGATCATGTCTCGTGGTACCACAGGACACGCTGTGCCTTCTCCTGATTTGTTAACATGGCTTCTTGGGCACTGCACCTCATCCACTACTTACGTACTGCGAACCTAAAACAGAAAAAACTTTGATAGTTAAACAATTCGACACAAGTTTCATATTTGTATCTTACTTCTAGCCTGAGTTATCAATTTAGGGAAAGTCTTTTCGGACACCCTGTAGATGAGGGGATAAACGGAATACGAGGGTCACTCCTAAGGAAACGCACAATTTTTCTAAACATCCAATTTATTTTCCATGCTTTTGATATTCTGATGTGAGAACGCCCTTTCACTTGTCGGCTGAACTTTCTTGTGTTCCATAATACCGTCAGATTGGAATCGCTAATAACTGCGAGGCTAGTAATGAATACATGTGCACGTTGCGCATTATTTATTTTGCTAGTGACGTCATCGTAGCAGTATAAGCGCATGCGCGTGATAATTACCAGTTAGCTTGGCCGAAGAGTTTTCTGTTTCTCTGCCTCAAGTCCAAACGTGCTGCACGTTCGCACGCACCCTAGAAACACTCATAATCTATTACAGTGAGTTAATAAAGAGGGACATCAAACTTTCACAGGGCACTCTACTGCCAGTCACCATGATTTACAATATTGATAACATTTTCATACCGGTTTTTCCTGTTGTCAGACTCGGTATGAAAAAATATATTCTAAATGTAAACGAGACCGGGATGCAGAATGCTTGCCTCGTTTCAGCCTGATGTGTCGCAGTAGCTTTGAACATTACTGAGCAGTTGTGATTGGTACTGGAAACACTCCTTCAGCAACTTTCATGAAATTGTAGCAATTTCTTCGTTAGGAATGGCATGGTACACCATTGACCATGATTCGGGATTCATTTGCATCGACTCCCTGGAGATTGCAAGCTATCTTCTATAACGAAGTTGGTGCAGTGTATGTGTTCTCTCAAGCCACAATACGTTATGCGGAGGACGGTATTTCGTGTTCCACTGTCACTCTGCGCCCCTCCCCTCTCCCTCACCCGACCCTTTCTTCTTATTCCAGTCGCGAACGCTGAATGCTGCTTATCCGAAGCAATGTGCTCAAAATGTTCACCACTAATCTTGTAACTGGAGTTTTTTTCTCTTTGTTGTAGGCATTATCTTGCATTTATCCACATTTAAAATGAGCTGCCATTCATTACACAAAGTAGAATTTGGGTCCAAATGTTTCATAAATTCTTTATGGTTGTACAGCAACATAATTGTCCAGTACAACGCAGCATCGTCAACAAACAGTCTCAAATTGCTACCGATCGTACCTAAGAAATCGTTTATGGAAGCTGGGAACATCAGAGGCGCCAAATTATTATATACGAAACGTACAAGGATAGCTGATAAGTTTCCGTATAAGCTCATTCTCTAATTTTACCTTTATGGTCTTTTGTAAGGGATGTATGCCGCTGGAAGCAATATGTAGCTTGTGTCTCTTAGAAACGTACGCTCCTCTAATCCTGAAGGTAAACCATACCATGACATACAAAGCCTCTTTTGAAGTATCTGCTACTGGAGATGAATAGTGATCTCCGTGACACTGTCGTAAATATTAATGGAGTCAGTGACGAAACGGAACACTCTTCTTTGGTTTTTATTTGTTTCCTATATCAACCTTGCATTGTAGGGTTTCCAGACAAAGGAGCAATAATCAAACACTGATGGAACAAAGTTTTTGTTAAGCTACCCGCTACGTGGTAGGCGTAGAATTCCAGAGGGTTCTTCCAATGACTCTCAGTCTGGCACCTGTCTTTCCGGTTATTAGTTTCATGTAGTCGTCCCACTTTAAATCACTCCTTTAGTGTGCTCTCAAATGTTGATCGACACTGGCTCTTTCAAGCTTGTTGAACCATGCTTCAGGCTACAAATGTCATTTCAGCATACTGACACAAACACTTTGCCCTATGTTCCATAAAATTTCGGGCGTGCTGCCGCATAAATTTCACTTCTTCTGCTACTGCACGCCCGTAATGTTATGGATCAATCATTGCGCGGCAAAATATCAAGATGCACATGTTGGCTTCTGTTTGGCAGTTTCAAGTACTCAGCCTTGAACTGTTGCACGTTTAAGTTGGCGACCAGTTGTGATAGCGTGGCCTTGATTAGCTCCGCCAGGATAAGAAACATCATACACTCATACTTGAAATGCTTCAGTTTTCGCATCGTAAGGTCGCCTTTCTGTGCAAGCATATTTTATTTCCGCTAATATTTAGTTAACATTTACGCCTTACCCAACAGTACTTTTCATTCTTATTGATGCTGCCTCTGAGCCAAGCCGAAAAATTGTTTTCTTGGCGCAGTACTGAAACAGAGCAAGGTGTCTTCTGTTGATAAGATCCTTTAGCTCGATATGGCGCTATTTTGCAACATTTTAGGACAAACCTTCAATTGAAGTACGTGTCAACGATTCGGGTTTTATTTTAATAACTGCTTACATCTGCACAAGGCACTGTCATTCACGCACAGTGGCTTCAAGCCGCGGAGCTGAGTCGTCACTGTAAATAACTACGTACGGTATAATAACAGGCTCTTTCTGGGCTTACATAATTAATTATGCAACATTATTACAAAACCAAGCACTTGTTACGAAACGAGAATGTAGAGGTGTTGACGTACACTTGAACTTTGTCTCATAATAGATGCAGAAAATAAGTGGCAGCTGAATCGTGACGGTGAGCTCTGCCGGCCGTTCCTCTGCACTCGGTCGCCGAGCCGCTCGCGGGCGGACGCCAACTGTGGCTTGGCAGGCTCTCTTCTCTGCCGCTGCTGAATTATTAAATAGTCGAGGGGAAGCAACGGGGACACGGATTGGCTGGAAACTTATATATCGGTTCCGCCACGCTTCAGAAGAAGTCAAAGTAACTTTCACTGTCTTAGTAGAAGCAACGGGCAGCTTAAGAAAGAAGAAAAAAAAGTGTGTGTGTGTGTGTGTGTGTGTGTGTGTGTGTGTGTCAGACAGACAGGGAGGAAGAGAGAGAGAGAAGTTCCCAGGATCGACTCTCTCCCTCGCACTAGGAGAAATGGTTAAAGAGGTTCCGCTTCTGAAATCAGTTCTGCTAACACTGCAAGATGTACTACTTCAAGCGAGCTCTTTATTCCCAGAGCGCTAGACGCACAATGACCTTAGTTCTCCACGTACCATGCTTCTATAAATGCTACGTGCCGATAAGCGTAGAGATTATCATACCCTGTGTTTGCTGCATTGTCTTCTAAGTCATTGCACTCCTTCCTATTTATCTTCAACCCTTACACTACTATCTGAACAACGCGGCAGAAGTACTGCACCACTACATAACACTACCATGTTTTGTAGATCATTTTCTGTATCACCACCGAACCCGCCTTTGAAGGATAGAAAAATTAAAATCTTTTGAAACTTCAAAAGACAGCTAACGGCCCACCTTCTATTACATTAGCTAGATATATTTTCTTGAAGGTCACCCTCGTCAACCCTCACTCCCTCACCACTTTCTCCTCCCTCTGTCTACAGAGTTTTCTATTGAAATTTTCTTTTTTCTTGTCACTTTCATTTAAATACTCTCCTCTATCATTTTCTCTTCCACTTCTTCTAACATGAAGCAAGGATTCTAAACTGCTACACAAATCAGCATCATTCTTAATCCCTTCATGTTTCATTATTATTATTATTGTCACTATTATTTTTGCTATTATAATGCAAATTATTATTATTACTTAGTTTGTTATGTAATAACTAATATTAATTAGTGATATGAAATTAATAATGATATTAATCATTAATAATGAGATTAACCTTTCTTAATTCCTCCATTACTTTATCACCTTCATTAGTATTACTATTGTTATTCATGCCAATCATTATTTTTGTTATAATGCAAATTATTATTATTGTGATTGTTATTTAGTATATTTTGTTGGTTGGTGGTTGTTTGATTTGGGGGAGGGGACCAAACATCAAACAGCGAGGTCATTGGTCCCATCGGATTGGGGAAGGGTGGGGAAGGAAGTTGGCTTTGTCCTTTCGAAGGAACTATCCCGGCATTTGCCTGAATCGATTTAGGGAAATCAAGGAAAACCTAAATCAGGATGGTCGGACGTGGGTTTGTACCGTCGCCCTCCCGAATGCGAGTCCAGTATGCTAACCACTGCGGCAACTCGCTCGGTAGTTTTTTTTTTGTATTTTTTGTATGTGTTGTTGTTGGGTCAGGTGTAAGAGGAGGCATTAAGGCCCTAATCTGGTCAGGTTAAATAATCAATAAATAAATTACAGAGGGGGCACCTACAGAAAGCGTCTGTTATCGAAGTAAGGAAAGAAGCAAGGGTAGAGAGCAGCGCTTCCACAATATCGAGTACAACGTGAAGTATGAGATAGAAAATTTGTCCTGGACACTAGATCCACTTCTGTATTCCGCTTAAGTTATTTATTAAAATTGCCAATCTACATCCGCGCAGCTAGAGAAGGCGATAAAACGTAATATGCAGTCTAAACCACTGTGAAAGATCTTTGGGTGCCATCGACGGCGACATGTATGTAGAATCTTTTGGAATAGATTTCAGATGTCACCTATGACAAAAAGTGCAAGAAAAGTGTGTCCTACAAGTTGTACCCATAGATGGACAGCAGTAACCCTGTCACGTTTAAAATAACAAGATCCCATTCGATGTACTGCAAGTGTCCACCTGTTGCATCATGGGTATCTCACCCGCTCGAATCTTCCTGCTTGTATCAGAACAGCGCCACAGACAGTATGTCTATGTTGCTTAAGTATCAACAGACAAGCCACATTAAGTTAATACAATGTACCGTCTTTATCGCTTTTAGAGTTCCTTGCCCCAATCTGTAGAAAAGGAACCCTTATGTGATCGGTTTGTTGTACATCCGTCTGCCTATCCGGCTGTTAAGGAACCTTTTTCTTAGGAACATGTTCACTTATCAAGGTCAAATATACGCTCCTGGAAATGGAAAAAAGAACACATTGACACCGGTGTGTCAGACCCACCATACTTGCTCCGGACACTGCGAGAGGGCTGTACAAGCAATGATCACACGTACGGCACAGCGGACACACCAGGAACCGCGGTGTTGGCCGTCGAATGGCGCTAGCTGCGCAGCATTTGTGCACCGCCGCCGTCAGTGTCAGCCAGTTTGCCGTGGCATACGGAGCTCCATCGCAGTCTTTAACACTGGTAGCATGCCGCGACAGCGTGGACGTGAACCGTATGTGCAGTTGACGGACTTTGAGCGAGGGCGTATAGTGGGCATGCGGGACGCCGGGTGGACGTACCGCCGAATTGCTCAACACGTGGGGCGTGAGGTCTCCACAGTACATCGACGTTGTCGCCAGTGGTCGGCGGAAGGTGCACGTGCCCGTCGACCTGGGACCGGACCGCAGCGACGCACGGATGCACGCCAAGACCGTAGGATCCTACGCAGTGCCGTAGGGGACCGCACCGCCACTTCCCAGCAAATTAGGGACACTGTTGCTCCTGGGGTATCGGCGAGGACCATTCGCAACCGTCTCCATGAAGCTGGGCTACGGTCCCGCACACCGTTAGGCCGTCTTCCGCTCACGCCCGAACATCGTGCAGCCCACCTCCAGTGATGTCGCGACAGGCGTGAATGGAGGGACGAATGGAGACGTGTCGTCTTCAGCGATGAGAGTCGCTTCTGCCTAGGTGCCAATGATGGTCGTATGCGTGTTTGGCGCCGTGCAGGTGAGCGCCACAATCAGGACTGCATACGACCGAGGCACACAGGGCCAACACCCGGCATCATGGTGTGGAGAGCGATCTACTACACTGGCCGTACACCTCTGGTGATCGTCGAGGGGACTCTGAATAGTGCACGGTACATCCAAACCGTCATCGAACCCATCGTTCTACCATTCCTAGACCGGCAAGGGAACTTGCTGTTCCAACAGGACAATGCACGTCCGCATGTATCCCGTGCCACCCAACGTGCTCTAGAAGGTGTAAGTCAACTACCCTGGCCAGCAAGATCTCCGGATCTGCCCCTCATTGAGCATGTTTGGGACTGGATGAAGCGTCGTCTTATGCGGTCTGCACGTCCAGCACGAACGCTGGTCCAACTGAGGCGCCAGGTGGAAATGGCATGGCAAGCCGTTCCACAGGACTACATCCAGCATCTCTACTATCGTCTCCATGGGAGAATAGCAGCCTGCATTGCTGCGGAAGGTGGATGTACACTGTACTAGTGCCGACATTGTGCATGCTCTGTTGCCTGTGTCTATGTGCCTGTGGTTCTGTCAGTGTGATCATGTGATGTATCTGACCCCAGGAATGTGTCAATAAAGTTTCCCCTTCCTGGGACAATGAATTCACGGTGTTCTTGTTTCAATTTCCAGGAGTGTATGCTCACTATCAGTAACGATGAAGTTACAGTTCTTTGAGTTTTTTCTTAAAATGTCAATGAGTTTAGCAGTGGTGGCTTTCTTTAGTTTAGTAATCTTATATTTATGAAAAACTTCTGGTATATTAACCCTATAATCGGCCTTATTCATAATTACAATGGTATTTCCTTAACTGCACTTAAACTGATGACCTGATTTATTCTCAGATTTTCATTAAAGATTTTAATGGTTCCGTAGTCTTCGTTACTTTTATGGTAACTACTTATACGCTTATCAATTTTCTGTTTTATAAATCTAGCAACTGTACTTCTTATTATATTCTGTTCTGCCAGCAATAACCCAGACACATCAAAAGCAACTTCAGTATTTGCAAGTTTTTACTTGTACTGCCTTGTAACTTCTCATTCCATCCGTCTTTACTTCTTGTACCCTATTTCTCTGCAAATCCACCAGGATCCATCACTCTGCTCCATACGTCAGTATACTTTCGAACTTCTATTTGCAAAATCATCTACTTCGTTTCTTTCAATATTGCCCTGCTGCACAGAAGTCAATTTCTCCTCTTGCCGGTTTTATCCTGCCTTCCACATCCACCCACAGCTTCCTAGAGTGTAGGTAACCGATCTTTAGTATTTAACTGCTTTACTTTTTTAATGATTATTTGCCATAATACTATATCCCTTCCTATCTTCCCTCTATTAAACACTCTGTTAATTCTAAGCCTACCTCATTAAAGTGCTTCCATTAACTTCTTCATCGTAAAATTCACATCCTCCCTTCTTGTGTTTGAAACAAATGTGGTAATAACGTAATAACTGCAGGACTAGTTGAAACATGACTCCCGCAGAAACACTACATTTCTCCATTCAGTCGTACCAGGAGCTCATGTATCCATTGTAGTATGAGACGGCTGGAAAACTGAAGCAACCAATCGAGAAAGCAGCAGATTGTGTTCAAACGCCGTTGTACACATCTCAACATTCGTTGCAATTGCATAGGGTCGAGCTTGTTATGTGGTCGATTGATTGATAGATTAGTGTTATTAACAGGGACGAAATAGCAAGGTTATCGGTCCCATCCTCCTTTAAAGATTAAAGCCTGAAGTATTCCCTAAAGACAAAAGGAGTGACAGCCAATTTCTTTTTTTTTTTTTTTTTTTTGGTATCATCTGTTGCATTTGACAAAGTAAGAAATAGAGCAAATAAAAATCAAGGAAAGAAACTAGTAAACTGCCGTGAGGCTGTAATACCACCGGTCTGTATTACTTTGATCTGTATTTAAAACGGTAACGTTCAAGAACAGTTAAGTAGCTGAGCATTCAATAATACTCAATCACTTTGAAAAGCTAATGCAATGTGAGTTATTGGCCCGTCTTAAACCTAGATTCTTAGGCTTATGACAGTGGCTCGATTAGGCATTATTTTGTCCTTTGCTGGTTTAGAGTTGAATACAATTTGACGACAAACTCAGTAATTTTAATCAAAGCTAGCGAGTGGCATTAGTGACAGTCAATATTTCTACAACACAGTAAATAGTTTTGCTAGTCTACAAAATCACAAACTAGTAAAACATTGTCAAACCACATTTCCGCAGGTCCACGCAGTTATTACTAAGTACATGATGTGGAAGTATATACATGTAAGCTAAGTAAAAGTTCTTGCAAATAAAATAAATAACACATTAGCAAAACGATGTTTGTGTCTGAAAAGAAAATCTTGTATAGTAACAAATGTATATGCATTAAAACAGTACTACAATCGGCATTTCTCTCAGCAAATCAAGCCAACTGCTAAGGGAGTATCTAAAGTGTAATCATATTCCAACAGCACTGACATATTCGTACACTCCATATTCATGTCTACGGAGCCCTAATTACTTCTTTTAAACTCTCTGGTATCCTGCAACACCAGTCATTGCAGAGACAGTTTCACTCTAATTATGCGAAGATTGCACAGCCACTTTTTACGCTGGGCACATGTATCTTAGTCTGTCTCTTGTTTGTATTGTCTCCTACACTTTCAAACTGAATGATTAATGAGCTTTGATATTATTACATATTATACATCTTAAGTGGCAGATAAACTGGAAACAGCTTAGTGGCAGTAAAAGAAGAGGAAGTCTGAATTCAAGGACAGTTAGTTACAGTTATTCAACTTCCAGACACAGTTCTAGGCTGAGACTTCCATTGATAAAACGTAAAGCAAGTCCTTTTGATCAGTAAACACGCAACTGGCGGATATCTAGTCTATTAATAAATGCACCAAGTGCACCGCTAACTCTGTGGTGTTGTAGGTAATTTTGTTTACCCAGAGGTTCATTTGCTTGCACGTGTCCTCTTGATAACATTTTTGTGGTAATATTAATGTCCTCCAATTCCTGATCATCTAAGTCATTTCAGATTTACCTTTCGCTCCTCTATTCAATGCAGTGAACAGGTAGAATAAACTTTCTTCGTTCATCAAATACGTGTCGTACGTGCCAAAATTTCCTAGGTATCTATTTCGAAATATATGATGCCAGTTCAGTTTCCACCAGCGAAAAGTACTGCAAAAAAGTTTGTTTCAGTACGTTATACAATCCAAGGAAAAAATGCAGCCACCACAAAGGAATTATCCGAATGGGACAAAAACCGGTAGATGTGATATACATGTAGAAACAAAAAAAAAACAAAAAAAAAAGATGATAATTTCATACAAACTGGATGATTTGTTGAAAAGAAGGAGCTTCCAAGTCCGTAAAGCATTGGTCCAACTGGTCCTTATGCAAGCAGTTATCTGACTTGGCAAATGATTGATAGAATTGTTGTATGTGCTCCTGAGGAATAAATCCTGTCCAACAGATCGTTAAAATCCCGAGCTGGTTGAAGGGCCTTGCCCGTAACGCTCGAGACGTTCTCAATTGGGGGAAATCGGGCGACCATGCTGGACAATACATGGTTTGGCAATTAAGAACAACAAAACAGGGCATAGAATATCGTGGACGTACCACTGTGTTGTGTGCTGCAAGGGTGCTGACGATAACAGCCAAAGGGTCCGGCCATGAAGTGAAATGGCAATCACTCCTGGTTGTCTGGTAGTATGGCGAGCGACAGCCCCACCGCTGTCCGGGACGTCTCTAGGTATGTATTCGCTGGTCATCGTGGCTCGGTTCGAAGTGAGACTCAGTGCCCAGCCGAATGTACTGGACATCACTGCCAACGCGCTTTTAGGTGTACAAAGATAAATGGTAGTCGGCGCACGAGTCGCCTTGGGCTCAGGTCCCTGTATGTGAGCTGCCTGTACCGATTCTTGTGGTCACTGAAGCACCAGTTGCACGTCGAATCGATGATAATGATGAATAGGGGGCTTTGAGTGGCTTTATGACGATTCCACGATCCTAACGTTCTGTCGTCTCTCTCGCTCGACTGCTTCCTTCTTGACGCTGATGTTCGGCCATAGCTCACCCATTCCTGCCAACATCGTCGAATAGTGGCATGGCTACTATTCAAATGTCGATCGATTCACCAGTTACTCCAACTGCTCGTCTGAAAACAACAGCTGAAATCTGGGTGTATTGTTCACGCTCCTGTTTGCGAGACACAGTTACTGTTCATCTGAGCAAAGGGAATGACATTTGCAGAGCCTCTATGCTGTGGTTCAAATGGTTCAAATGGCTCTGAGCACTATGGGACTTCTGAGGTCATCAGTCACCTAGAACTTAGAACTACTTAAACCTAACTAACCTAAGGACATCACACACATCCATGCCCGATGCAGGATTCGAACCTGCGATCGTAGCGGTCGCGCGGTTCCCGACTCTAGCACCTAGAACCGTTCGGCCACTCTGGCCGGCTCTATGATGTGGTATCGATACGTCCCCTGCTTTTTCCTTGTCAGCTGCACGGTGGAATTGCGCAGTAGCGTCGAAAATTCTTCCATCGGCCACCAAAGTTAACAATTTTGCGTTATCCGTCGATACCTAAATAAATTTGTTGAACAAATTGCATAACTTCTTCATGATGGGTCTTGTTTTTTTGTTGTTCTTTTTTAAGTGTATGAACCCAAAAACATTTCAATTCGTCCCTCTCCCTCCCTCTCCCTCCCTCCCTCTCCCTCCCTCCCTCTCCCTCCCTCCCTCTCCCTCCCTCCCTCTCCCTCCCTCTCCCTCCCTCTCTCTCTCTCTCTCTCTCTCTCTCTCTCTCTCTCTCTCTCTCTCTCTCTCTCTCTCCCTCTCTCTCTCTCTCTCTAGGGCGTCTCTCCTAAGAGAAGTAAGACTCATTTTCTCTGGTGTTTCAGCATTTAGCAGATATCTGCAGTTCCGTTTTTGCTTTGTGTAGCTGAAGTCAGCCCAAACAAACAGTGTTGATCATGTCTTTCATGGGACACCCAATGTCAACCGTAAGCGTCTATTTGAAGGTCCCGAGATCGAGTCTCAGTCCAGCACAGTTTTAATCTGCCAGGAAGTTTCATATCAGCGCACACTCCGCTGCAGAGTGAAAATCTCATTCTGGAAGCGTCTGTTTGTTACTCGTTACAAACAAAATTATCTGCAAAGCGGTGTTATACGTGGCCATTCGTTAGAGATGTCCCAGATTAGTCTAGTGAGATATTTGTTTCAATTATACGTGTTAAAAGGAACAGTAAAACACGAAGTATGAACAGTATTCCAGCAGCTACTCAGTAGCACTCCATGGTTGGCGGTAGCAGTGACGCACGCCAGGGCAGTGCTGTAGCAGCTGAAATACTGTCTATTCCGAAGAGTTTTACTGTCCCTGTTAATACATATCGAAGAAACCAATATCACACTGATCAGGAACCGCACTATCGAATGAGCATGTAAAATTCTGCTTTAAAAATCATTCTCTTTGTAATGGGAAACCGTCGCTTTCCATCGACACTGGGCATCGAATGAAAGACATGAAGAGCAGTATTTGGGCCTACTCCAGCTACTCAGTGCAAAAACTAAACTGCAAATATCTGGTGAAACATCAGAGAATATGAGCCTGAAGACTCTTTGGAGAGACACCCTGGTGTCTTTCTCTTTGCTTTTCTTTTTTTTTTTTTTTTTCACAAAGTCAACATTCGTGCAGTAACAATTCCGATGTATTCTTACAAAATTATATCAATAAAATCTCTGAGCCCCACTGATCACTTGCAGTTATAAAATACCAGTAGTTCCAATTTTTGGACTTTCGCAACAGCTATAGTATCACTGTAAACTGTGGATACGTGGCTCCACATTACGCCAACGGTGATGTACAGTACAGTTCGACAGACACATTAGAGGTGTCTCGCCCATACACTCCCAGCCACTGCAATTCACATTTAGGCGTCTGATACGCCGTTACTTCACAAAGTGAGGAAAATGTGCTACCCAGAAGCAGCTGAAGATGGTTCGGCGGAAGTTCTGAGGTGCGAGGTCAACTTTCGCACCCGAGCAAAGCACCTCCTCCAGTTACTGTCGACCAGGGTTCCCAAACTTTTCCTCTGACGGAAAGCACTGAGAATCCTGGTACCCTGATCGAGCACCTCGAAGATCAATACATTTTTTTCAAAAACTGACAAAAAATCGTTTTAATTAGTGACTACTTCAATTTAAAATTATAGCCAATAAAACAGATACATAATAATTTTTTATATTAATTAGTATGTAAGAAAATCAAAAAAGAAAAAGCCACATTATTAATAGTTTCTAACGGAGCATTTACTTGGGAAACCCTGTTGTAGAACACGGGCAGAGGGCTCAAGTCACAGAATGTTAAAAATGTGGAACAACAGTAAGTCAAGCTGCGGACTGTGCTGCACAGTTCGTTAAAGTTATGCGATGGCATTGCGTGCTTCACTTTTCTTGTGGGCTGCGTGCACGCCATTTCTCTGGAGTCCCAGTCACTGTTTGCTGCTACACTGCTGTACACGTCCTCCAAGTTTGGATTGCTGTTGGGCAATATTCTCAGGCGATGGAGTATTGCAACTGTGTCGAGTCGTACGGTGGGGCGAAATTTATTGTCAGAAGCAAATTTATGAAGAAAGTGTTTTGCGTGTAGCGCCCTATAGTTTTCTGTGCTGATTCTGCTGGCTCGCTGGGCAAGAGCAGGCTCGTGGTGCGGGTGTGGCGTTGGAGGGGGGAGGGAGAGGTTGGGGACTCGGAGGACGGATCAGCCGCGAACACGGCCCGGCTCTCAGCGGCGAGTGCTGGCAGCACCCCAGCGGCCGCGATGCGCCCATACAGACACGGCAGTCTCCAGCACAGCACACCCACTCAGTGCGGATAACTGGAAATAAAATCTCCGACCGAGGTCTGAGTACTACGTACGTTCCAGGTTCACATGCACGATGTTTAGCTAGAGCTCGCGCGAAAGAACGTGGCACCCGTGCAGAAACGCGTTCTCGTCATCAGCGCAGGACTATTCTCGCCCGTTGTTCCTAATGCCGTCGGTATACGGACCATGCTTCCGAGCGTTGACCGTTTCTGACGTCATAGGGTGGGAAACGACCGTTGGGAGTATTTCAAGCGTGGAGAGCAATACTAGCACGTTCGATATTCTGAATGTGCGTTCGAATGTAGACCAATGAGGTGGAAGAATGCCATCTACGTGACATGACGCCATCTCTTTTCAATACAGAGCCGTGAGATACCATACTGGCTTTCATATGTATATACGTTATACACAGAAGCGTCAAAGGAACTGGTATAGGCATGCGTATTCAAATAGAGAGATATGTGAACAGGCAGAGCCTATATAAGACAACAAATTCCGGGCACAGTTGTTAGATCGGTTGCTGCAGCTGCAATGGCAGATTTAAGCGAGTTTGAATGTAGTGTTATAAGCGGCGCACGAGCAATGGGTTGCTCCGAGGTAGCGATGAAGTGGGGACTTTCCCGCATGTCCATTTTATGAATGTACCGTGAATATCAGGAATCCAGTAAAACATCAGCCCCAGACAGAACATTATTGAGCATATCTGGGATGCCTTGCAACGTGCTGTTCAGAACAGATCTCCACCCTGTACGTAGGATGTTTAGATTTTTTTTAATTGGTAACGCCGCCGCCACGTAGCGCTCTGTATGAAAATCACTGGCTGTGCCGTGTGCAGTCTGTGGCTGGTTGCCATTGTTGTAATACTCGCCATTGTACTGTTGGGCAGCGGCAGCTGGATGCTAACAGCGCGTAGCGTTGCGCAGTTGGAGGTGAGCCGCCAGCAGTGGTGGACGTGTGGAGAGAGATGGCGGAGTTTTGAAATTTGTAAGAATTGGTGTCATGAACTGATATATATATTATGACTATTATGGTAAATACATTGTTTGTTCTCTATTAAAATCTTTCATTCGCTAACTATGCCTATCAGTAGTTAGTGCCTTCAGTAGTTTGAATCTTTTATTTAGCTAGCAGTAGTGGTGCTCGCTGTATTGCAGTAGTTCGAGTAACGAAGATTTTTTGTGAGGTAAGTGATTTGTGAAAGGTATAGGTTAATGTTAGTCAGGGCCATTCTTTTGTAGGGATTATTGAAAGTCAGATTGCGTTGCGCTAAAAACTGTTGTGTGTCAGTTTAAGCACAGTTGTGTATAATTGTTCAAAGAGGACGTTTCACATAGACCAGTCTTGTATAAATTTTTCTAAGGGGAAGTTTCAACCCCTTTGTGCTCTTACGAAATCATGGGAGGCCCTGCAGGATTTGTGAATTCTCTCCAGCGCTACTTTAGACATTAGTCAAGCCATGTTGCGGCATTTGTGCGGGGTCGCGGGGGTCTACTCTGCACGATAATAGGTAGGTGTACCAGTTCCTTTGGCTCTTCAATGTATGCCGTTTCTAAGCCCAACCAAATCTGAGGATCTCTCGAAAAACCGTCGTTATTTGTACAATCTGTTGTATATAATTGGTGTTTAAACGGTTATTGCAACTTGTGTATTATGGAAGTATGCCATTTCAAGGCAATGGCTCTCTGAGGATCCATAGAAAACGCATTGTTCTTGCTACAATATATTGTAATGAAAATGTCAGTGAATAACATATCTTCTATTAAAGTTTTCAGGGGCAGGTAAGACGCAAAGTATGGTCCGACGTCATGTATGGCCGGTATAGCGCAATGAAAACGGATGCCGAGCTATAAAGTGAGACACTTTATATGTCGCTGGGCAAATAGTTTTTTTTTACTAACCTTCACATTTTCTCATAAGTCTTGATACTTTATTATTAGGTTTATAGAAGTATGATCTATAATATTCGATGTTATGTGGGTCTAAGTGCTTTCTCTCGGAGGCGTGAGTTTGTTCGATTGCCTTTATCTGCAAGACAGCTTGCACTAATTTGTAGTAACATATTTTGCACTTTGTTTAATGTTTTGTGTTTCAC
Source organism: Schistocerca gregaria (assembly GCF_023897955.1). Taxonomy (NCBI): domain Eukaryota; kingdom Metazoa; phylum Arthropoda; class Insecta; order Orthoptera; family Acrididae; genus Schistocerca; species Schistocerca gregaria. The sequence goes on from NC_064923.1 coordinate 405,807,258, forward strand.
GTCATGATAAGAGTATAGTATTGAATAGTAACAGTGTACAAGTAAGAATGACCTTAAAGTTTTGCTAAAAAGTGAGAGGCGCGTCTTATCTGTGGTCACTCGTACTTTAGGTACTTGGGCTGTGCACGGCCTCTTTTTAAAAAGAATAGCTAGATGTAGTCATAGGTTCAAGCCGAGCACGTGTGCTTTCACGCCCCGCAGCTAATTCGCTGCAAATAATAAACCTGTAGCCGTGATCCTGCAGTCAAATAGTCTATATATCGGCTAGAATTGCGGGTTAATGAAGTACACAGAAATACAAAATAAAAGATGACATGAATAATTTAATAACAAGTGTTCTATTCTAACATCTGTAATTAATTATGTTGAATATTATTTATTCAAGAAAAGACATCTCAAATAAACAGGAAGTGGTCCCATGATATTCAGTTAAAATACAGACAGAAAATACCCTTATCAAATGCACTAAAGTTGTATTGAGAGTGTTACGAGAATGGTAGCAAATTCTGCAAACTAAATAGACATCTTACAAATGCAAAAAACTAAGTCTATTTCATTATCATAATACACAAAATATTCATCGGCTCAAAACAATTCAGAGTTCAACTTGATGATTCGCAAACTAACACATGCAATACAAAAGGGCAGTAACTCACACTGTCTATCTAAGTTCCTCAATACAAAGGTGATAAATCTGACTCCTGCTCTGGAACATATTCAATCCTATGTAAGTCCCTTCAAATATTATTGTAGTGGCCATTCACCATCCAGAAACAATCACCTGTAAGGCTGAATCGTGCTTGTTTCTCTAAACAGGTCTGCCACAAAAGCGTCTCGAATCGTTCCCTTGAGCTCTTCACTCAAGAACTCCCAGTCTCCACTTGGCTCACATACTGTCCGCTTCTGTCTGCTTATCCATTGACTGAAGGCCATCCCTACCAAAATCGCATTGTTTTTTCGTCCTACAGACATGATGTGATTCATCTTGACCACTTCCTGGACTAAATTAATGAATTACAAGAATATTTAATGAAAGAAATATCATCGACGTTCTGTCACACTCAATTTACAACAATTACAAATGAAAGTTTATCCATAAATAATAAGTCAATATTGTTGTACAAGTGCTCTCCTGATAAATTACAACAGTTTGTCTGCACTGTTTTAAACAATTATTTAGGTATGTTTGACAGAAGCGTATTTGGTTCTCTGTACAGTTGTGGTGACTGCTATGGAATATTAACTTCTGTATTTTTAAATATACTGAAAATTTGAATGCACATAATTTACCTGAGATCGTTGAGTACATATATATACTCCGCTAGCCACCAAACGTTGTGTGCCGGAGGGCACTATTCGCGCCAGTCAAATTTCCCCCCCCCCCCCCCCCCCCCCTCTTTTCCACGCGCGGGATCGCGCGAGGGAGAAACGACTATCCGAACGCCTCAGTACGAGCTCTAATTCCCTTTCTTTGAGTGGCGATCATTGTGCGATTTTAAAGTTGGTAGTAATAATATTCTGCTCTACATCCTCGGCGAAGATCGGATTTATGAATTTAATGAGCAGCCCATTTCGTTTAGCGCGTCGTCTATCTGCAAGTGTGTGCCACTTCAAACTTTCTATGAGATTTGTAACGCTCTCGCGATGGCAAATGTACCAGTCACGAATCTTGCCGCTCTTCTTTGGAGCTTCTCAAGCTCTTCAATCAGACCCAACTGGTAAGGGTTCCATACAGACGAACAATACTCTTAAGACTGGACGAACTAACGTATTGTCAGAAATTTCCTTTGTTGAAGGACTGCCTCGCCTCAGAAGTCTACCAATAAACCGCAATCTAGAGTTCGCCTCGCCCGTTACTTGTCTAATCTGATCATTCCATCGGGGAGATCATTTCGAACAGTCACACCAAGATACTTGACGGATGTTACCGCTTCCAAAGACTGGGCATTTATTTTGCACTTGTGCATTAATAAGGATTCTCGCCTCGTTATACGCAGTAGGTTACACTTACAAATATTGAGAGATAACTGCCAGTCATTACACCACTCATTTATTTTCAGCAAATCCTCACTGATTTGTTCACAACTTTGGTGTGATACTACTTTCCTGTAGACTACAGTATCATCGGCAAACAGTCTAATGCCGCTGTCAATAGCATCAACCAGATCGTTTATGTAAATCGTAAAAAGCAGCGGACCTCTTACGCTGCCCTGCGGCACACCTGAAGTTACGCTTGTTTCTGTTGAAGTCACCCCATTCAGGACGACATACGGCTCTCTGTCTCTTAGAAAACTTTCTATCCAACCGCATATGCAATCGGATAGACCGTAAGTGCGCACTTTTTGGAGCAAGCGACAGTGTGGAACTGAGTCGAACGCCTTTCGAAAGTAGAGAAATATGGCATCAACCTGGCAGCCGGTATCTACAGCCTGTTGTATATCATGCACAAAGATGGCCAACTGTGTCTCGCATGGCCGCTGTTTCCTAAAACCGTTGTGGTTTCTACAGATGAGCTTCTCAGATAAGGTCATCTGTCTGAACACAAAATATGTTCCATAATTCTACAACAAATCGATGTCAGTGAAATTGGCCGGTAATTATGTGCATCCGATCTTCTCCCCTTTTTATAGATAGCCATGACCTGGGCCTTCTTCCAGTCCCGTGGAACTTTTCGCTGTCCCAATGATCTCTGATAGATGATGAATAAGAATGGTGCTAAGATCGGTCTGCTGTCTTCTGGTGCGGGCGTCATCAAATATCCGCAGCCTTTCTCGACAATAGCGCTTGAGTATTTGATGTGAATTGTTACAGACTCTTGAAGAGCTGTAAGAACTCATGTTTCAGTTTGTGATACTGCATTTTATGATTTAAGTTTTTAAAAATTGGAACAGAATACTATAATTTCAAACGTTCCTACCAATTATCCAAGTTCTGTAGGTTTAGTGGATTGGTGTTTCGAGATAATATACATAATATAGCATTTAAAAGGTAGGGATTACTATTACAAACATTGTGTTTACATTACAGATGTAATGTTAACATGAATTTGGGTGATAACATCAAAATGAACTACTAACATAACCTGTTGATGTGATTGTTTGCACACTTATTAGCTGTAGCTTGCAATTACCTGAGTTATAAATCGGTGCGTAGGCTTCGGCACTCGAACTGTACTGCTCCTATCGCGTGGTTGTTGACAACAGAGCCCCTGCCACTGTCGCCGTCATCTCCCGTACGGCGCTGTCTGCGCAGATACGGGTCAACTTATTCTGTGTGCATTCTAGCTGCGTACATTGACAGTTCTGTACGTATGAAATATGGCGTCAGCACTATATACAATGCGGTACATTTAATCATCCTTCTTTGCTACGTATGACATCTGCAGAGATTATTTCCTGACTATCTACTTCCATCCTGTAAATAAGTGGAGGACCTGAAGATGGTATTTCAGTTATCTGATAACAATTCATATTCCTCCTGTAGCCCGAATACCGATCACGACATGGAGTCAGAGATAGTGGCGTGGCACCATACAACGAGCAAGTTGTCCCACGGCATCCAGAGGACGTAACCGACACCTGAAATACCACGGCCGGCAGAATCACATTCTCATCATTCGCGTTGACTGAAATGCGATCGACAGTGACAAAGTGTAAATCTTGAGCAAGTCATCGAATTTAGTGACTATACTCATAAACAAGCACACATTCACGCACACTAGGCTTTCATTTTTTGTGTGGGTCATATTGTCCCAGAATTAAGTTAGAAACAGTTACCGTCCTCCATGTCGGGACTTTTTCCCTTTGTTGTACGACAAATGTCAAGAATGTAAACGCTCTTCGTAATATTTCCAGTTGGGAACCCCAATGTTGCAATGTCCCAATGTCTGGTATATGTCTGAATTCTCCCTGCCTCTGTCTACAGAATGAAAAGTTCGTGAAGAAAAAAGAAAACACTTCGTTGAACCCACAATTATCGCTCCAAACAGGTAGAACTAAATCATTCCCGTTTGAAAGTTCTGATTTAGCTCACTCATTGGACGGATTTGTTACTTCTTACGACAGGCTTCACTGCATTCTGGACTCCGCTTCTGGTCATCTCCTTTGCGCCGCAGACTTTTGGCTCTTATGTAACGCCTAGTGACACTTGTCGCCGTCAATTTATAAACCGCTTGTTTCATATCAGTCCCAGTCAGACAGGGTCTGGTGAACACTCCGTCATTCGGCCGTTCACCTGGGAGAGCAGTACTTCCACTCGGGATCGCTGCTGAGACCTTCCAACTAGTGTAAAGGGTAGCTGGTGACTGGCTACTGAATGTGAAGTTAGAACCACTTGACTCGAAGCAGTACCACGACGTTCAGTGCGCTTGAGTCACTGATAACATAGGTGGCACTACGGCGCCAGACGAAGATGGAACGTATGTGCCTAAGATAATATGTTGCAAGCGCCGAGTATAAAGAATCACAGAGCTGTTCGAAAAATCGCAGACCCACAATAATAGCGATTCAGTCATTTCATCGTTCAAATTGGTGGCAGGTGACAGAATGCTAGGCAGCAGAGATTCAGGACATAAATTGCTCTGGCGGTGAAGCCGCGTAGTCAGAGGTTACCATAAATGGTATAGATGGAGATTCACATTCTGGTTCACCAGATTGTTTGCCAGTTACAGGAGATTGATTGCCAGTTACATTTCACTGCTTCTCTAACCACAACTAGTTTCCTAGTGTAGTTGTGTTTCATGGAGAAAAGCCATCGAGATACAAATCTCAGTTACTTCAGACTTACTCGACCGAAGGAGAGCCGTGCGCTGTTAGTGCTCGATGCACCATTTCTGTACTGTCAGTTATGGTGTACACCCTCTACCATCATGACACCTTTTATAGATAGCCATATTTCGTCAAAGGAGGACGTCCTTCACAGTACCCAGAGAAAGCACCGTTTAGTCACGGGCGAAAATCATTGTAAATGTTTCTTCACAATTTTAAGAAATATTTTTCGCATAATGAAAGAAAACTATTGATATTACAAAACCTTTTTGCATTTTATTTGAAACAACCTAATTTGAAGTTTTATAGGTTTTTTTTTTTAAGAATATAAATTCTAGTTGTAAGCCTTCGTTCTAAAGGATGTCAGCTTCAAGCAGTACAGTAACCTTAAGATACTAACAGTGCCGGCAGGGGTGGCCGAGCGGTTGTAGGCGCTACAGTCTGGAACCGCGCGACCGCTACGTCGCAGGTTCGAATCCTGCCTCGGGCATGGATGTGTGTGATCTCCTTAGGTTAGTTAGGTTTAAGTAGTTCTAAGTTCTAGGGGACTGATGACTTCAGAAGTTAAGTCCCATAGTATTCAGAGCCATTTGAACCATACTAACAGTCTTCGAAGGTCAGCTTCAGCTGGTCGCCTGCAAGTAAAATATTCTGTATCTGTAAATTTGAGATACAGGGATTGTGTACCCTCCTTCCATCGACATAGTTCGCCCAAAGACTTTCCGATACTCTTCCTTCTGCCATTCATAGATAAATGAATGGACGTGCTAGAGTCCAAGAAGTCCATGAATTCACCCTCACCATGGGACCACACTATAAATGTATGGAAGTATCTCCAGATCACTGCTGGTTTTTGAATAGCGCTGTTAACTGCCCACTCTCCGAAATTCTCCATAACTAAACCTAGCGCTAGGGGTGGAAGTGGTCTGCTTATAGCGACGCCGTTAGCCTATTTAAAATTCTGGTTGTTGGATAAAAAAAGTGTAAATTAGCACATGTTTAAGTAACGATGTCATTACCCACTTAAACTAGCTGGTGGCACAGAACAGACGACAGGTACCTTACCAAACAAGGAAAAGCCACAGAAGCTAACGATTAAATCATAGCTGTTAAATCTAAGTGCTTCATCTACAAAAGGATTCAACAACGTGCATAAATATTTGGTGCCTACATTGCTCCTTACTGGTCTAAAAGGCAATGATTTGAGGACTTAATTTAAATATTCTTTCTAATTTTCCGTTTCCGACTTGCGCTTTGATAAGGATGAAATGATGATAATTAGGACAACAAAACACCCAGTCCCTGTGGGGAGAAAATATCCGACCCAGCCGGGAATCCAACCTGAACCCTTAGGATTGATATTGTGTCTTTTTTAATTTTTTTATTTCATTTTTTTCGCTTTCGTTCGTTGCATGGCGCACGATTCCCACTTGATGATAGCTTTGGTTCGCTTACTTTGGCTTTATTCCCCGTGTTCTTTCATTCTTATATCTTTCTGTTTGCCTCGATCCAGTATCAGCTTTTGTATAACTTCGTATATGTTGGGAAGGCCATATAACCTGGGAGGCACAGAACGACGTGCGTTCAACGTATTGGGTGGCGAGAAGCTCAGGAGCGAACTTTTATTTGAACAGATGCAGGATGTCCATCTTTTCTGTGTGGACGTTTCTCGGTACTAAACACGCGTGATTCACGCCTAATTTCTTCATCAGATTCACTAGGCAGCTTTCTGACGATCTGTTATAGCTCCGGTAACAGATGTTAATGAGGTATTTGGAATGAATGTTGCAATTGCGTTTGGGTCTCCTAATGTATGTGATCCTTTGCAAACTATTTAGAAAGCAGTTTTTTTTGTAGAAAACAGCAAAAGGAAAATTGCTGTTTTGTCAAATTTAGACCGAAGAGGTACAGAAATATAAACAACCTCTAGGTTTACTCTATTATAGCATACATAAAGTGTTTTTAACGACTCCAGGTTCAATAGCCAAATATAACGCTTCACGGTTTACTGAAAATTCTGAAAGATTTAACAGTTACAACTGATGTAAGGAATACACTATACATATAATTTCCACGTTCGTTGATGAGTTCATTTTCAAACAGCAAGTACATAAATGGTGTTCCCAAATGTAAAGAGAATATATATGAATCTCAGTAACCATTTAATTCAAGAGATTTTACATACTTATGAAATACCTGAGATGGTGTTTTCTGATGTTTATGATGTGTTTCTATCAGTACATTTGTTTACTTGAAATGAATGTAAGCAATTACGTCTACTTTGTATCACAAGCTGCCTTTGAATCTACAGCTGGACTAACTTTACTTTTTTCTTTTCTTTCAGGCTACTTCGGAACGATCTCCTACACGAAAATCGTGTTGCTGTCTACAAAAGTGTATATTATACATAAACAAACACTCTGGAGTCAGTTGGTGATTACTTTTTGTGGTCCACTGTTTATGTGTAAATGTATTTCAAAGAATACTCTATTATATTCCAAACTTAGTGGTGTTTTCGTGTAAACGTCTACGTACATATGTTGGGCAAGTGTAATGATGTATAGATGTATAAGTTTTATATATACATAGTCGTATGCCGCATGTTACTATGCATTAATTAAAATGGAAGCAATGAAGGATTTAAAGTAAAAGAAGACGGAGAAGTGTGTGAATGTTGTTTAGCTTATAAATGCACTGGACGGTGGATGGAAGTTAGAGTAATATCCTGTGTTATCGACAACATATCTGTTGCAATATGATGTGTGCCACTGCCTCACAGGTCTTGCTGGATTGTAACTTTCTACTGTGATTGTATGTATAATTAGGATAATTTAAACAAAATGTACTTGTTTTTTGTAAATTTATAATTCGAATGATTTAACTCACTGGGACAAATTTTCACGTGAAAATAAAGTTGCAAGTGGGGGAAAATTATCTTAATGACAGTGGAAGTTGTGCTGGTGTACAGAACAATGTTAAGGTTCGCTCTACAATGCAGCTAACGGACCTCTGTTCTTAAAGCAAGGGTAATTTCTGTGTGCTTTAGAAGCAATAAAACATGAATTAATTGTACTACATAAATAAATATATCTCAGTTCTACTGTTGCTTAATTCGAAATTTGAGATGCAATGGCAAAAGTCGAGAATAAATGATTTATGTATTCAGTCTGTGTAAGTATTCATAGCATATTTTGAAAGAACCTGTAACATACATAGGAAAATAAATATTCATTTAAATCGTTGATAAATAACCCCAGATTTATATGTAATTTAACTGTGTCGTTACAGTGACTAGGCAAACGTGTATACAAAATATTTTTACCTTGGGGAAGAAATTTCAGAACAATGTAAAACCAGCAAACAATTTGACAAAGTTTAAATATCAAAAGATGAGAAGTGTTTCTTCATTTTAACTTCTGTTGGCACTGTGCTGGACTTCTAAAGCTACAGGTCTGTATTTCAATTCGTGATAACTTCAGGAATGCAGAAATTTAAAATTTAGGAATATGCAAATTGCAGAAATTTAAAGCAAACCACACCAACTGTGACGATTCAGTATTTTCTTGTGGTGTGGAGCCCTTATCACGAGGTTATTAACTGTGACACAAGGAAGTTGTATTTATGAAAATGAAAGAACAAAACGTAAATAAAACTTGTATGGTTGCTGTGTAATCGCCAACTATAGCATACTCTGATACACTGTCATATATAATCTCTAATACTGAAATTCTATTGAGAGTAGAATTACGTAATGCCCAAGAGAACAAAGTTAGTAACACTATTCGACTTGAATATACATGGAAAATCGTCTTACAACACACTTACAAGAATTCAGCACAACAGCAAAAATGGGCTTGCATGTCGAGATAACGGATGTATTAAAGGAATAATTCGCTTCATACTAACAGCAGATTACTTGAATGTGTGTGTTACCTTTCCACTTACAGCGTCCATCTGTGCGTGGGTCAATCTCCCTGTTTGTTTAAGTATAAATTCAGAATGCTAAGATATAGTAACTGAAATACCATGTAATAAATGGTTAACTTCCTATTAGACATTATTACAGTAAATCAGAGAAGCAGGAGAAGAGTAAGTCACATATGAGCGTTCAGCAGCACATGACCTTTCGTCTTATCTTAAGTCCTTTCCTGAAATATAATTAGCATGCATGGAGTTTCAACTAATTATTGTTTATAGCTCTCAGTGCCTACTCTGCAGTTGAGTGGCAAGTTATTTCAGAGATTCTGAATGGCATATTTCAGCTCCATAGCAAAACAAGATAGCATTCCAATGGCGTGGCACACTTAAATAAAGCTAGTATACACGATAAAATGTTCCTGGTAAATAAGACTGCAACACTTAGTTTCAGTGGTTGGTATATTGATCTCTATCCTCAAATGACAAAGTTAACAACGTTGCAGTCACTTATTCGTACAAACCAAGACAATCACATCAGAAATGTAATCCAGAATCATCAGAAGAAAAGTAATCTTAACCTCAATGAGCATTTAACAACGAATAAATAAGTTTGCACGGAAAAAATGACATGATAAATGATGCAGTAAACAACTTCCAAGTGATAATGAATTTGCAACCTTTTCATGCCCATTCGACTGTGTGGAAACATGACTGAATACGAACATGTGGAGCGATGCTAGCAGAAAACACCAGCTAGCTTCCAACGTATCTTTACTTCAGCACTGAATATAAACTGGATAGGGCTTACCAGACATCTTGCATGTAGTAATGACTATCAACAACACGGCTCTCCATCAGGCAAAGTTTATTTCATGAGAATAGAATGCAACTTCGAAAGTAGCTCTCCAGCTTACGACTCAAATCAGTGTAGATGTAGCACTCCAATGTACTTTAATGTATTCGTGAACTTCCTTTGAGCAAGGGAGCCACATGACATCAAAACGTCAATGAATACAATTTGCAGAAATTTCTATATCGATATATTCTGGAAGTGGTCAGTGCAATGTCTTATACATTGGCGCCCACCTCAGGACATTCCAAATTGTATCACGGTATCCTAACAGAGCTAAAACGACGAAACAGTTAAATAGTACGAAATTAAAGAGTAAATTCTGAAAATCATGAATGAAAAAAGTTAGCCTTGGTAACTGCATATGGCTGATTCAATTATAATCAATTATGGTCAATTGGATGCTTAGAAAAAGATTATAAAATCAAATATAAGAAGCCAGTAAAGTTAACCATTAGCAACTTACAGTGGAATAACACAACCCATGTCTGTGTTCCAGTAAGGAAAAAACGCGTAGTCCTATAATAATAATTTTCTGAATTGACTGTTCTATAACTACAACATTACCACCAATTGTTCATCATATAACCTTGGCATTGAGTCTTGTATTAACAAAAGTAAAGAGAATTCTCAAGTAATAGTTCTTATACAAATATGTTGAAGCACTAGTCACAACTAATAAAATTATGAATGCCTTAGGAAATGAGAGATGGTAAGTAGAAAGAGCAGAATTTGAAGTTGAAGGTACACTGGATACAGCAAGGCAAAATTTGTTTTGCATACACAGATTCTATTTACAACTTAAAGAGGATATGTTTTGGTTGTTAAATATTTGATTTTCTTCTGTCACAACGAATAAACTTTAGAACACATGGGGGATTGACAAACAGCTTTTTCCCAGATTTAGTAACCATGTGAACACTTATCCACTACTATATGGTCGCAGCTTGTCATAAGTAATGTCCAGGCAAAAATAAGTTCCTTGTAGTCTGCCTACACGTCATATTCCTGAGTGCTAAACATATTCTTTTTAACAGACAAAAATATGTTTCCAATGTAGATATTTGAACTTGTTCTGAAGATCAGAGATTTCCTGTAATCTCTGCAGATGGCTGATTGTTGATACTGTCAGACCCCTCAGTCTGTTTCCCTTAGCGGTACTTAATCTTGGCCATTGTGGCCCCCAACAGAACGTCCATGAGCCTCAGTACTTCTAGGTCTGCCTTCATTGTGCTTGGAGAGCTTCTCTCTCCTTCCTCTAGCCTCTTTCTATCCATAACAGTACAAAAGTAGATACAATAAGAATGATTATCTTTACACTTAAACATCATCAGAATCTATAAACCATATGTACTACAGAATCAATTATCTAAGCAAACAAGGTTGTGATCAGTAAAAGTCAAAAGTGGCTGTCACGGATTTACGAAATCAATTCAAAAACCCAATTAACATGACATCAGCACAGACAAATCATAATGGTGACTCACAATATTATACAATCCTAGCTTGTCGAGTAAGCCTTAATACATACAGTAACTCTTTAAGGTGTAATATAAACCAGTACATGTGCGTTATATATAGTGTGTGTACATGTCAAGTACAAAATTAACTAGTTTCTCTCCTCCTGCAAGGAAAGACCAGTCATTTTATAGACATTTATGTCTTCAATTTCCTGACAAACTCTTTGAAATTTAGACTCATACCTAATGATTAGTACATAAATATATGCTTGAATACATCACTTTGTTTTACGTAGCCAGTCTCTTGATTTTTCTTCTTCTTGACAGGATTCACATCACTTAAATTGAGTCATTCTCATGAAACATGGAGACACATAAAATAGGTTGCAGTGTATAACAACATGAAAACTACCAAATGAATATAGCAATAATTCCTGTTCAAACAATAATACCTATTACAGAAGCAGTTAATTATCTCTGACAATACATCAAACCATCGTTGTTAATATATCACCTCATGGACACTATGGCATTTTTCAATATGAGATACCACCTGTCACTACTCTTGATAGTTTTGCCTATTCCAGACTTTCTATACCAGAAAGCATCGTTCTGTCCCAAATTCTGTCTTTGGTTATCCCTTTTCATCCACACAGAAGAGAAACTAATTGCGAAGGAGACTGATTGTGTCTCAGAACTGAATCTTGTACTACTATTTTATCATACAAAACTAGAGGAGATGGATTTTGTTGACTACACAGCCTAATACGACTACTTACAGAACAGTTTCTGCTCTGAAGGGCAATGCAATCCCTTTGATCAGTTGGTCCTACGCTTATGCTTCTACTGCATGCAGATCTGCCACACATCATATCCTGAATGGGCTGCTCTAGGTAGGGAAAAGGTCACCTGTCAGTGCATGTCTTTTGTGGGACAGTTTGTAGTGTTTTACTGGTACCTTCCACCAGACCATAAACAGTTTTGCTGATGTATTACATCTGCCATTCCTGTCTGCAGCCTTGCTAATATTTCGTGAATAAAACCATCTGGGTCACTTATTAAAATTTCTTTATTTCCTATAACGTTTCAGCCACTGCAACCACCAGATATATGCAATTACGATTCAAGAAAGCTAAATAGACACACAACAAGAAGTTAGCAATAGATAAATTGAAAATTTAAAAATCACTTTTGAAGGTACACTCACCAAAGAGCTTAGAAATGACAGAAGAAGGCTGAGTGTCAGTGCTAAAACCTAAGCTTAATTAGGGCATCGACTAACAACTTGGTTCAAAATGTTTTACAAAGATGTTTCAGTTGACAAGGGATCCTTGTGGTGTGGACATTGACATCATCAAATTTTGTTTTGTATTTTTTTGTCTCTTTATACTTATTAAAAACATAAACATGCATATCATAAAATTTGATTCCAGACTTGTCAAATTACAATCCAGCTCATGCCAATTAGCCCACATGGAGTTCTCCAAACTAACATCAAGTATTCATTAAATCTGCTATACAGTAGTGTCTATCAAACAGCAACACGAATTATAATATTAAATATATTTTTTTACATAAACATTATGTATTAATTATAAAAGCAGCACTTGCTGTAATAATTACACACATCTGAAAAATAAACAGCTGTGCCCTGTGAACTAAAGCATAGTCAACAAAGCATTCAAATCTATAAACTTACGAAAAACAGCATAAAGAATGATACAAGCTAATTGTTAAATTAAAATATTTTAGATAGCAGCGCCATCTTGTGGAAGTAGCAGAAAATTTCTCCTTGAGGTAGGCCATTTGGAATGTAACAGTAGGGGATCCACCACCCCAGCAGACACAACGCAAAGTGTGGCCCCAGTCACCAGCAGGCGTGCATGCCACAGTCAGCAATGCCACAGTCAGCAATGACACACTACCAACTCTCGAAAAATGTGAAGAAACCAGTTACAGCTAAACTCACTATGTTCATTCAAAATTGTTTGTGGTGATATGTTTTTGTGGATAGTAATTTTAGGTCTTCCATTATGTTAAAGGCATGTTCCTTTACTGCTCTGCACAGTATTTCCATGCTTTCACTTATTTGGTCAAACTTATGCTTCTGAGTTTAAAGACAACCTGTGTTTTTATTAGTATGAAAAGGAAACTATCTGTAACAAAAATATGAAATAAAAATTTAAAGTTACACTAGTGCCACCTGTCGACTAAAACATGTATCATCATAAAATATTTTGAACCAATCTGATAGTTTATGCCATAATTCGGTACGGATTTTATGTCTTATGAAGAACTTTCTTTTAAAACTTCTAAGCTTCTTGATGAGTGTACCATTAAAAATATTTTTAATCTTTTACTTTATGTATTATCTTTTATTAGTTAGTTGTTGCATAGGAAATGGCTGTCTCTATGTTCCTTTCATTTAAATAGCAGGTATATGATGATGACAGTAGACAAAACATCAGAATAAATAAAGAAACTTTAATATGCAGTCCAGAGGTTTTTTCCAAAATAATCACAATGATCATGGACTCATGCGAAAAATTCATTTCCTTTATGAGAGGGTTCCTAAGATTTTTCAGTTCTAATCTCACCATGCTGCTGTGCCACAACTTGGTACAAGGAACAGTCTCTCATATCTTATGTGACAGAATCTAGTTATGCAACACTAAGATAGGAGGAAAAGATGTTAAACCATTCGACAAGATGATAAATCCCGCAAACACATATAAACGAATCTCAAGACCCATTCCATTCAATCGTGGGCAAGCCTCTGCAACTCAAAATAACAATTGCACCCTTTATCCTTCTGAATCTGGTTACTGTATTCACATCTTTGTCTCCCCCTAAGCTTTTTATCCCCCACACTAGTTAGTTACATGATCTACCAATCTAATCTTCACTATTCTTATGTAGCACCACGTTTCAAAAACGCCTATTGTTTTCTTGTCTAAACTGTTTATCGTCTTTGTTTCATTTCCATACATGGCTGCACTCCACACAAACACTTTCACTAAAAGGCTACCTATCAAATCTATATTTGATGCTAACGAATTTCTCTTCTTCGGAAACGCTTTTCCCACCATTGCTAGTCTACATTTTAGAACCCCTCTACTTCAGCCATCACCTGTCTCTTAAATAGCAAAATTCATCTACTGCTTGAAGTGTCGCATTTCCTAGTCTAATTTTCTCAGCATCACCTGATTTAATTCGGCTACATTCCATAAATTTTCCTTTTGCTTTTGTTGATGTTCATCTTACGTCCTCCCTTCAAGACGCTGTCCATTCCGTTCAGCTGCTCTTCCAAGTCCTTCGCTCTCTCTGATAGAATTACAATGACATCGGTAAATCCCAAAGTTTCTGTTTCTCTCCCTGAACTTTAATTTCTTCTCCAAATTTTTCTTTTGTTTCCTTTAGTGCTTGCTCAGTATTGAATAACATCGGATATAGGCTACGACGTTGTCTCACTCCTTCTCAAACATTGGTTTCCTTTTTGTCCCTCGACCCATATAACTACTGTCTGGTTTTTGTACACGTTTTAAATATCCTTTAGCTCTCTGTATTTTACCCCTACTATCTTCAGAATTTCAAAGAGACTGTTCCAGTCAACATTGTCGAAAGCTTTCTCGAACATAAATCATCGCGTCAGTATTGCCTCATGCGTTCATTTCTCCAGTATCCAAACTGATCTTCTTTGGAGTTGGCTTCTACCAGTGTTTCTATTCTTCTGTAAAGAATTTGTGTTTTTATTTTGCAGTTGTGACTTTTAAATTATTGGTTAGGTAATACTGTCATTTGTCAGCACCTGCTTCCAATGGAATTTTGGAATTATTATATTCTTCTTGAAGTGTGAGGTTATTTCGCCCCTGTTACACATCTTGCTCATCAAATGGAACAGTTTTGTCATGGGTGGCTTTCCCAAAGCTATCAGTGGTTTTGACAATGTTATCTACTCCTGGGACCTTGTTTCGAATTAGTTCTTTCGTTGCTCTGTCTACTTCTTCTCACAGTCTCACGTCTCCCAATTCATCTCACATTTACGTCGTCTTCCATTTCTATAGCATTGCTCTTAAATATATCTCCCTTGTGTAGACCATCTGTATACTCCTTCCATCTTTCAGCTTTCCCTTCTTTGCTGAGGACTGCTTTTCCATCTGAGCTCTTTATCTTCATTCAACTGGTTCTCCTTTCTCCAAAGGCCTCTTCAATTTTCCCATAGACAGTATCTATCTTTCCCCTAGTGATATATGCTTCTAAATCCTTAAATTTGTCCTCTAGCTCTGGTACTCACCAGACAAAAATGAACGGATAGGATTTGTTCAAAACTGATTATTTATAATCAGCAGTCACACACACACACACACACACACACACACACACACACACCTGGTCCTGCATACATATGTACTGAGAGAAATTATTTCTGCAGAAATTACCAGGAGAGCTGCCACTTCCAGCAAATGATAAATTTCCACCTAACTGTTTTTACCACACATTGCAGTGAATTTCTGCGGAAATTGTTGTTTCCAGCTGAACTTCCAAGAGGCAGAAATCATCACGTGTGCTGTCACTCTGACAAATGTTGCATTCCCCTGGAAATTATTCTACTACATATGTGCAATGCATTTCTGTGGAAATCCATACACAACGCTTCTAACAGATGTTGCGTCTAATTTTCACTGCAGAAGTGTCACTTTTTCTGTTACACATTTCCACAACTGTCAGTGTGTGCATATGTCGCCGCTTCTGGTGAAACTGAAAGCTTGCCATGTATTCCCAAGCTCACATTTACATGTATGGATAGCAATTTAGTACAACAACGATAAAAGAGCATGCAGTGGTCTAATATACTCACAATTCATATGACTTCTGTTATCATCTGTTGAAGGTGCACCAGGGGTTTGTGAGTGTTACAATATTTTCTATTGAAACCTGTCAATAGTTGGAGGAGGTGGCAGGAGGGGGGGGGGTGCAGAGAAATCATTTTATAATTTTTTTTGGGCGATTTCTTCAAATTATAAGATAGATCTACTGGAAACAGTTACGCATGTCGCCATCAGTCGCATTATGTATGATACGCGAGACAATATATGTTGCTGCTGGGAGCGAGTCAGTATCAATGGCAAATTCTCAAATTAGAGTGCACTGTGTCATCAGACGGTTGCAGGTGCAGCTGATTGAGCTGGCTGTTACAAGACATGGAGGCTTGAGAGAGATTTCACTTTCCAGATGTGTGTACATCAGCTCATGTATTGGACGATTGCCGTTTTATCACTGAGATCACCGAGGCCAGCAAGGGCCCACAGATGCTAGCGGCTGTTGACTGCTTGCACTTCCAGTGTTTCTAGAGGATATGTCCAAAATTATACCTCGAAATCTCCATGAGGAGCATCGAAGACATCCATTAAACACCTGTAAGTGAGGAGGCGTTAATATGAAAAAAGTTTTAAAAATTATTTATTAGTAAAGCAATTCAAAAGTACCTGCACATTTTCTGAAGCGTTCATATAGTCACGTTGTCCATATTTACCCTTTAGCTGGCTGATGCTGGCACATCCAATTGTTTCAGGATTCTGAATAGCCCAATTTTGTAAATTTCTTGAGATCAAGACTCCCCTCACAAGCTTCAACATTAACTATGCTGTCTCAATGCTCATATGTTTGCAGTGATGGCAACGTATTTTCAAATGCCACTCCATCATCATCCAAGTATTTTGCATCCTAAAAACGTGTTAACCACATCTCTTTTTTTCGAGTTTTAGCATACTGTACTGACCTAAACAGTTTGGGCGAGATGGCAGTTGTGGAATACCTCACTGCTTTTTGTCATAAATGTGACAGATTAAACATAATTTACTACGCTCACTGTAAAACGAATGTGTGTCTGCGATGAAGTTTTTACTTTGAGCCATCATTGTGATCCACTCTACACATTGTATAATGTGTTTACACTGCATGTTGTACAATTCCCATTTGTGACGAGCAGTTTATGAGACAATCGTCTAGCAATAATACGTGTGTTGCCGTCCCTGGAGGAAAGTTTCCAATGATTCGTTTTAAATATGTACATACACAGTCCAGTCTTCGCCGCCTCCCACTGCTATGAGCAACCTGTCGCCACTATGGGTGCATCTCAAGCCCTCATCAGTCTTCTTATAAGATATGTAAAACCTTGTGTACATGTCATACACTAGTCCCTGCACGTTTTTGTCCTTGTCACGCTGTTAGTCATTTGTACTGGAAAGAATTGGGAATGTACCTAAACACTAGCATGGGTTAGTTTACAGCTGCCAAGTACACTCAAATGGTTTTTCAGATTCCTCTTCCTGCCTGTTAGCAGCACTAGAATAATACATCATGCGTCTATAGCTGAACAGACGTCTTAATCATCCACACTTTGCGAGATGATTGTGGAACGATTGGATATCCAAACAGTTCCCATGAACAGAAAGTTAAATTATATATAATTTATCAGCAGAACTTCAACTAATATCAGCTCCTGCTTAGCTTTCACAATGGTGCACTTATTATCCTCAAACCACCCGTTAACATGACCTCTGGGGTAGTCGCACAGTCTAATGCGCTGCTTCCCGAGAGGGAAGGCGTGCCGGTTCCTGGCACAAACCCGCCCGGCGGTATAGTGTTTAGGTCTGCTGGGCCGGCCAACCTGTGGATAGTTTTTAAGACGGTTTTCCATCTACCTCCTACCTAGTTTCCCTTATTCTGCCTCAGGTATCCTCTGTCGGTGACTGGTGTGCAAACACCGTTTCCACGTGTACACACACACACACACACACACACACACACACACACACACACACACACACACACACACACAACCCTCTCTCTACTACGCAAAAATTTGGGTTTACACTCATCTGGTATGATATTTTCCCAGGAGGGTTGGCCCGCAAACATTTAGGGTCCCACTCATCTGGTACGAGACGTTCCCAGGGGGGTTGACTGCGGGCCAAACCGCACAATAACGTTGAGTTCTGTGTGGGGCGGCGGTGGAATGGGTGGACTGCTGTGATGTTGTCAACCACTGAGGGCTACGGTGGGACGAAGCCTCTCCGTCGTTTTTAGATCCCCAGTTAAATACAATACAATACCCATTAACATTTTGTGTGGGATATGCATACTAAAGGAGCTAGCTATCGATCCATATGTGAACAATTTAGCGTTTTGTAAGGCATTCAGATCGAAGGTTCGTGCAGAGATATAGGTTTTGAGAGTCAATGTGATCTCAGTCTTTCTTGAATCAGAAGGATGAATGCATTGCATATAAGGTGCAATGTCACCACTGCTGCTCAAATGCGCCCATCCATCTTCTTCTTCTTCTTCTTCTTCTTCTTCATCATCATCATCATCAAAGACTGAGTATGCCTTTCAGCGTTCAGTCTGGAGCATAGCCCCCTTATAAAATTCCTCCATGGTCCCCTGTTCAGTGATAACATTGGTGCATCTTCTGAAGTTAAACCTATTACTTCAAAATCATTCTTAACCGAATCCAGGTACCTTCTCCTTGGTCTGCCCCGACTCCTCCTACCCTTTACTGCTGAACCCATGAGTCTCTTGAGTAACTTTGCTTCTCCCTGACTGCTACATCTATAGAGTTCATTCCCAGTTTTTCTTTGATTTCCTCATTGTGGACACCCTCCTGCCATTGTTCCCATCTACTAGTACCTACAATCATCCTAGCTACATTCATATCCGTAACCTCAACATTGTTGATAAGGTAACTTGAATCCACTCAGCTTTCGCTCCCATACAACAAAGTTGGTAGAAAGATTGAACGGTGCACTGATAACTTAGTCTTGGTACTGGTACTGACTTCCTTCTTGCAGAAGAGAGTAGATCTTAGCTGAGCGCTCATTACATTAGCTTTGCTACACCTGGCTTCTTCTTCTTAGGGTTAAATGATTTTTCCAGATACTGTATACGTAACCCTTGCTTACAATTCTCAATCCATCTTGATGTTGAGTAAGGTTTTTTTATCTCATCGTTATTATGAAACATTGTTGAAGGAAAAGGTTTGTGGTAGAAATATTGCTGACCAATGATATAATACTCATATTTATGTAGAGTTGTTATACTGAGTGACGTCATTGTGAGCTTTCAATCTTATCGATTTAAGGAACTCGAAATTCTTGTATGTTAATATGTCTGCCTTCACTGTGTCATGGTGATGTGATGTGGTGTGTTGTGAGAGTTTGCAAGGATTTTATACCCAATACCCATGCTGCTTCAGATAGATACATACTATAATTTACTCTCTGTGAAAACCGAATGATTCCCTTTCTGATCTACGATACTCAATTTGAGATGGTCTAACGTCTGAACACTGGCTGGGAGGTGTACTGGATTCCTATGTACCTCAACAATTTTATAACCTGAACTCACTGCAGGTAAGAATCTGTGTATTTCATGGATTAATCTCTCATTAAGACCCCAATTTGCCATGATATTACACTCCATGTGTACTGATTGGCAATGTATCTACTTGCTGATTTGACTCGTATATTTTATCAGTAGTATTCATCACCACTCCCCCCTACAGAGGAATGTAGTAGCGATCCTATAAAACCTTCTTAGCTACAGTCCCTGTCTCTTCTGTTGGTGTTATTTCAGTTTTCAACGTATCAACGTTGGCACTTAACTCAAACCCTTTTACACATCGTCTTATGTGCGCATTTAAATCGTCAGTACCTTACGAGACAATAGCTATTACCAAAACTTTTCCACCTCCTAGATGTAGTTTATTATTTGCTTTGGTGACATGAGCTACTATTGCATGTTTCCATACCAGTCAATTCAATACTCCATACCCCCCTTGCTTAGATATATTGGAGTAAAGTAGTGTGTTTTTAATGCAAACGAACGTTCTTTTACAGATTTAATGTACAACATAACTTTTCAATCACAACTGATGAGTGAAGTATATACTGCTTGTTTGCATGCAATCTCCACCAGAAAAATTAGACATAGATGATCGCAGAGATATGAACTGAAGTCTTGGTAGCAACGAAAATTGTAATACACCTATTCTTGTCAATGAAGTAATGAGACAGGTCTTCTGCTGGTCTTAAAGCGCTGAAAGAATCAAAGTAGTAGATACTATTCCGTTTTCTTTTAACACACACAACCCAGTGACTCCCATATCCTCCGCTAAAAAATTCGATTTTACAGTCCCACATCCTTAGATTTTCACATCATCTTTGGGAATGCATTTTGCATAAATGGGTTTTTGAGTTTTCTGGTGAGTTTAAGCAGAAGTGTGTCTCTAAGCAGTCTGTCCGGTATTATCGCTATGAGCATTTTTAATAAACAGTCAAAGCCTTTTTTTGCGGTTTTATACATAGCCATTTACCGAAATTGGTGACATTCCGTTGTCCTATTACGTCTTGTAGCCTAACGTAGTTGCCTCCATGCGTTTTCTGCATTCTTTAGTACTTCCGTAACGGCAGCAGCTCTTCCTATTAATGAACCAATGGCTGACAGCCCAATAAATGCAGGAATTTGAAATTGCATTTTTTCACCAAATGTCTTTGGTATTTCAAGAACCATGGTTCTTTTAACACGTCTTTTCCTTCTTCCTTTCTGCCTGAAGGCACCTTTTGGATGCAGTTTTTTTTACTTCACATAGTTTTTTCTTCTTTATCCTAGTGTACAACGAGCTGCATTCATAATTTGCATGAAATTTAGTCCAACACCTAATTTCATTTTGCTCTAGTGGCCGCAAATGAGGCATTATGTTGTTCTGTATCAATGTCCTTTCTTCAACAGATCTGCTTAGTTCTGCAAAACCTCGAGTTGCAGTGGGTGCGATATCATGAATCTTGCATTCATTGTCTAATATATTAACTCCCTTATCGCCATAAGTTAAATGCTTTTTCAGCTACATTTCGGGTCCAGGATACGAATTTCGAGTGGTAGTTCTGGTACTTTATCGAGAATACCAGCTCCACCTCTGCTGATGCATTTTGTAGCATTCAAGTCATGCTACTGTGTGGTTTCAGGTTTGCATGTTGTATTACACAGCAAATCGCACTGTTGTGCTTTGTTGGGAAACAGGCCCTGCTCCCTCGACATCTTATGACCTGCTCTATGAAGAACATAGCCAGTTCAGAATGTCTGTAACAGCCCTGTGTAAAAGTTCCCCGAAATATCTTCATGATATAAGTTCATATTTGTGGGCTGCATTTTGGAAGCTGTGAAAACCTTTGTTGACTAATTTGGCAGGTAAGACTTCTCAAACACAGTTTTGTACTTCGAAACATCCACCAAATCACCTACACCGAACTTTTACTGCCATGAATCCACCATCTTAATACAATTGTGTACTGTATTTGGTACCGCGTTGTCACAGAGATCAACAGGTCCCAGCGTATTTGTATAAAGAGCAATCTGATTATACTCATCAATAATTTGTGGTAGAATGTCTAACCATTTGTGAGATCCTCAAAGATTAAATTTATCCACATCTGGTTTTTGATCGTTCTCTTTAACTATTCAACAATTCTAGCTTTCGTATGGGCGGATACTAAAGATATTAAAAAGATTTTGAGACTACTGGTGGTAATTGGATGCAAAATTTCATAGCTATTGTCTGGATAAAGCTGAGCATATCCAACAGTTTTATGTTGACTTTTTCAGTTTATTCACTGACATACTGCTCACATTGCTGTATTCAACTGCTCCAGTACCTCATCATATCAAGCTACTGTCTCGATAAGACCATCAAGTACTTTAATTTGGTGTTCATTGCTTGCATGCTTGACCAGTGCTTCACACCCTCAGAAAGATTGCACTGAATTCATGTGAGCTGGTCCATAGTCTACTGTATACTGATACAGTTAGCTATTGCACTTGCTGCACTATCCAGCAGGGACTCCTGGATGCTTCATCTATATCTGTCAACATTCAGTTTCCTCGATTTATCTATAACCACGAAGTAATATTGAGACTGATTCTAGCAGTGCCCACATATGTTAACAAATTCATTGGATGTAATGTCAGGTCTTACATGCACTTGATAAACGTGTTTCAAATTATTAGTATCTTGATTGACAGTGATTATAAGGCTTGCATTACCTCTTAACAAGTGCTCTGGAATCTACGAATATATCTGGGTCAATTGAAAGACATAACTTACGTAAGACGACTGAAACTAATATATTCGTGTATCTGCTCCAGGTTTTCCATTATATACGAATGTACTGTATGGTTTCACCGTCTCATGTTGTGGAATATCGCCACTTTTACTAAATGTTTGGTAGGTTACTCTATGAGATTTAAAATTCCTGTACTAGTTGATACTTTCGTTGTTTTAGGAAACATATATACATGTTCAAAGTGAATCCTCTCAGGATGTATTAATAGTGACAGAACATGACAAGCCTTCCCACAGTCTGATGTCTCAACAATCAAAGCAGCTAAATTATTAGGGAAAACTGAACCATTCCTCTTCCCCTGGTTTTCAGTATCATTGCAGGAGCAGTCGGTTAAAATAAGAGCCTTGTGGTGAGAATGCTTTGTCCACTCAGCCATGTTGGCAACTGTTTGATCAAATTGGTATACAGGAGATTTTATTAAGAAAAATTAATAACACATACATGAATCTTATACATTTTTATTTATAAATTTCCACATATAGCAGGGTACATGAAAGCACCTACGTAAGAATTTAGTTCAGTGACTATATCCAGCACATACATCTCTTGTACCGATGTGCAGCATAAATAATAGAGCTGAGTGACTGTTTCGTCCAATGGTCGACAAGTTTTGCGTGGCATCTCCAACCGTTTAGTCCATAATTTCTCATATAATTGGTAGACATATGTCTGCCAACTTAGTCGAAAGCTTAGGGCATACTGGATTGCATGAGTGGAACATATTCGATTCCTGTAAATGTACTCCTGCATTGCCTGTCGTTAAATACTTTAATTGTTCATGGGAAGTCTCCTACTGTTATGGCATGTGGTGTGTTGATCTACTATCGCTGAGCGCGAGCGTACGTTTAAATGGAACAAAGAAGTAATCTTCTGTGAATCACAACACAGATGAACCAACTCATCCAGAGACAATGTTACTTTGTAATCATTAAATTGTGATAATCGGTTGTTGAAAAGTCAAACACCAGGCAAAGAATAGCATTATTGCTCACATGACTATTTAGTCTTTAAATGTCTGTTTCACATACAACTTGAAACACAAAATCCATGTGCAGGAGTCGCTCCTGGATATCTGATCAGGGATAAATTCCAAAACAGATCGTATGAGCAATGAAGTCACTCCGTGCCTGATGTTTGAGTTTTACCATTGTTACTCAGTCAGCCTAAATCTAGAACTACTGATTACTAGAATAATGGTTGCCTGCCTCCTGCATGACTTTACATCACATTTACATCACTAAACTGTGAGTTTTTGAATATCACATCCAGGCAAAATTCACGATCCAACTTAATATTAGAATATACATGTGTGTTCAATAATTAATAAGAAAACAAGAATAAAGGTAAGCTACTATGAATAGCATAGTGAACCGATCGTAGACGAGACAGATGCGAAGCCTACCGCAGTAGTACAACTTTATATGCGAACTATCTCCGCAGACGATGAACAGATTGAAGAAATGGATGACGAGATAAAATAAATTATTCAGATAGTTAAGGGAGACGAAAGCTTAATAGTGGTGGGAATTCGATAGTAGGGAAAGGAAGAGAAGGAAAATTAGTAAGTGAATATGGATAGGGAGGAATGGTACGAAAGAGGAAGCCACCTGGTAGAATTTTACACAGAGCATAATTTAATCATCGCTAATACTTGGTTTAAGAACCACAAAAGAAGGTTTATACCTGGAAGAAACTTGAAGACAAGGGAAGGTTTCGGACTGATTATATGATGGTAAGACAGAGATTTCCGCATCGGATTTTAAATTGCAAGACATTCCCTGGGGCAGATGTTGGCCCTAACCTCAATTTGTTGGTTATGAACTGTACGTTGAAACTGAAGAGACTGAGAAAAGGGAGGAAATTAAGGAGATGGGGACTGGATAATTTGAAAGAAACAGAGGTTGGTGAGAGTTTGAGAGATAGCATTACGCAATGGTTGACTAGAAAAGAGGAGCAGAATACAGGAGAAGACGAATAGGTAACTTTAAGAGATGACATGGTGAGGGCAGCAGGGCAACAAACAGATATAAAGCCAAGGCTTGGTAGAAATCCTTGGATAACACAGGATATGCTGAATTTAACTGACGAAATGAGGAAGTATAAAAAAAGGCAAATGAAGCAAGCGAAAGGGAATATAAACGTCTACAAATGGGTGACATGAACAGCAAAATGGCTAAAAAGGGATGGCTAGAAGAAAAATGTAAGGATTTAGAAGCAAACTTCACTTAGAGAAAAATGTATACTGCCTACAGGTATTAAAGAGGCCTCTGGGGAGATGAGAAGCAGCTGTGTGAATATCAAAAGCTCAGACGCAAAACCAGTCTTTAGCAGAGAAAGGAAAGTTGAAAGGTAGGAAGAGTATACAGAGGATCTGTACAAGGGAAATGAACTTGGAATAAAATATTATATAAATGGAAGAGAACATAGATGTACGTGAGATGGGAGTTACGATACTGTGAGAGAAAATGTAACAGACGGCTGAAATACGTTAAGCTGACAAGGCCCCAGAAATCGACGACATTCCGTCAGAGCTACTTTTAGCCTTGAGAAAATTAGCCAATGACAGAACTCTTCGATCTGGGGTGCAATCTGAATGAGACAGGCGAAATACCCTCAGACTTCAAGAACAGTATAAGAATTCTAATTCCACAGAAGGTGTAAAAATTATCTAACTATCAATTCAATGAGTCATGGTTGCAAAACAAACTTTTTTACAGAGGAATGGAAAAATTGGTAGAATCTGAACTCGTAGAAATGTACGAACATACGAAGCAACACTGACCCTGCAACTTACCTTAGATGGTATGTTAAGAAATGGGAAATCTACGTTTGTAGCGTTTTTAGACATGGAGAAAAGTTTTGACAGTGTTGACTAGCATGATCTCTTTGAAATTCTAAAGATAGCAGGGGTAAAATACGAAGAAGGAAGGGTATTTACAACTGCACAAAAACCAGACATCTGTTACAAGAGTTGTGAAGGGGGGAGCATGAAAAGGAAAGAGTGGTCGAGATGGGAGTGAGACAGGTTTGTAGTCTATCCCCAATGAAATTCAGTCTGTACATTGAAAGCGCAGTAAAGAAAGCCAAAGAAAAATTTGGAGAATTAAAGTTCAGGGAGAAGAAATAAAAACTTTGAAGTGCGCCGATGACATTGTAATTCTGTCTGAGAAAGTAAAGGATTTGGAAGAGCAGTTGAACGTACTGGCCAGTGTCTTGAAAAGAGGATATAAGATGAACATCAACAAAAGCAAGAGACGGATAATGGAATGTAGTCGAATGAAATCAGGTGATGCTCAAGGAATTAGATTAGGAAATGAAACACTCAAAAGTGGCAGATGAGTTCTGGGTTATGGGCAGCAAAAAACAGATTATGGCCGAAGTAGAGGGGATATAAAATGTAGACTGGGAATGGCAGGAAGAGCTTTCTGAAGAGAAATTTGTTAATACCGTTTAGACTTAAGAATCAGGAAATTCTTTCTGAAGGTATTTGTCTGGTGCGCAGCTATGAATGGAAATGAAATATGGGCGATAAAATTACAAGACGAGAATAAAAAGGTTTTGATATGTGGTGCCACAGAGGAATGCTGAAGAGTAGATAGATCACGTAACTAATGAAGAGGTACTGAATAGAATTGGGAGGGAAGAAATTTGTGGCACAATTTGAGTAAAAGAAGGGCTTGTTTGATAGAAGACATTCTGAGACATCAATGTGTCACCAATTTAGTACTGAAAGGCAATGTGCAGGATAAAAGTCGAAGATGAAGACAAAGAGTTGAACACAGTAAGCAAGTTCAGAAGGAGTAGGTTGCAATACCTATTCGGATATGAAGCTTGCACAGGATAGAATAGCATTGAGAGTTACATGAAACCAGTCTTGGGACTGAAGACCACAACAACCAGCAAAACGTTTGTAAGTGTGAATATTCTGAATACGCCACAACTGTGCATCAACAGGGAAGAAAGCAGCTTGGTACCGGCATGTCCGAGTACAGGCAGACTGTGAGTATGTGAAACTAGCTCTTTTGGGTACATGCCATCCAAATTTAAAGACGACAACAACCAAAAGAAAAACAATAGTGCTACATTTGTTAAAACTGTAGATAAAATTATATAGCATTATTTCCGCAACTGGCGGCTGTTAAAACAAATTATTAAGTAAGCATATATTATGTATTATCAGCAACTTTTTTATTCATCTTCTTCAACAACACTAACACACTGCGAGTGTTTCGAGCTTGAGAGCTCTTATCTGACTGTGTGAACTGTTTACAAATAGCTCTTAGATTAATTTTTTGTATCAGCAGTGTACGCAGCTTTTTAAAATCATACCGTCTTTAGTAGGTATCTTTGGTACTAACCGCAATGCTCGACTGCTCGGCGTTAACTTGTATTGTACCCATTAATGAATGTATCATACTATGAAGAAGATATTCTGGAGCCATAGAACTCAAAAGGTATGGGTCATGCAATTGCTCTACTAATACAACACACAGCTTGATTGCTGTTAGACAAGAGCAATGGGGCCGCCAGCGATCGGAGGCAATGATAGCGGTGGGAAATGTTTTTATATGAAGCATCGTAATTCGTGGTAAATTGTTTAAATAGCACTGCACGCAAATCAATCAGAGCACTCCCATGACGTGCATGGGCAGGGGGCATGGGGTGGGTAGCCTCAACAGGACAACGACATGATGGCGCAACTTTTGCTGTTACAGAAACAGCAACTCGGCATGATACCCAGACGAAATTATTAATCAATCGCGCTGAGAAAATCTGAGAGATCATTGTCGAACGTGATTGTTTCCGTGGTCCAGGTGTTAGAGTATTGGGAAGCATAATGCTGCATGGGCGTACTGACCTCCAAATCATTGAAAACTGTACTCTCATCGGTCAACGTTATTGCGACACTGTACTCCAACACAATGTGTTTCTTTTCAGGGGTGCGTTCGGCTCTGACTCCGTTTTTAAGGATGCCAGTGTGTGACTGCATCGAACATCGTAGATGGAGGACCTATTGGAATGACAGTATATTCGGCGAATCGACTGGCCTACACGTTGCCCCAAATTAAACCCCATAGAGACCGGGTGCTGGAAAGACGTATTGCAGGACGCCCAGCTGAACCAATGACCATTCAGCAGTTGTCAACCGTGCTGGCGGAAGAATCCATCACACTATCAAAGAATTCCTTACCAACCTTGAGCCCAGCATGGGATCATGCTGGACAGGCTCATAGTTTGGCATTCATGGTGATCATATACTATTAAGAACCATGTCCTGTCTTTTGCAATGTGCAGAGGACTATCACAAATCCCCGTGTCTTCCAGTTAGCAACTGTCTGATTAACGCGTGTTTATTGCAGTTACCTTAATATTTTACTGTAGCACTTCTTTTACGTATGGTGCATGAGGTTTCCTTCGCAAGCCTTGCACACGATTGTACTGACAACATGACAAACGTAGTGCCCAACGATATTAAATGGATTCATACATAGAAGTACAGCGAAAGGAGATTTACATCCGATGCTTTTTCGGCTTGTGAGCTTGGGGCTGTTGTCAAATTTGCATTTGTGTGTGAAACATCCGTAGATTGTAGCGGTGAATCGATCGCGGAGTGGCAATTAGCGCCGGTGGCTGTAAGAAACTCACACCCTCGGAAACGGTTTTTGACTTCTCTGAGACTAGAGCCTTAAGTTCATTGACTTACCATACGTTAGTATCAATGGTGAGCCTTGATTTTTCAGGGATTACTATGATGGTTCTTTTGTGGACTCTCTTTGAAAATTTATTGTATTTCGGTCAAGATTTCCGACCAGTATGGCCAAAGCTTGAGATAACTATTTAAGTACTGTATTGATAATACACTTTCCAATCTCATTAATGTGACCACCTGTCAGAAGCCTTAGTAACTACCTTTTGTAGTGCGGACCGCAGGAAGATGTGCACCAAGAGTGTCGATGATGTTTTGGATGGTACCGACACGGATGTGGAACCATGGTGACTTCAGTGCAGTGGTCAGCTACAGTAGGTTTCTCAGCTGCAGATCTATGGCGCAGACAGCCCGATCGAGGTGGTCCCACAGATTCTCGGATTAAGTTCAAATCCGGGGCTAATACAACACGAGCTGTGCGACACGTTGCATTGTACTGCTGGTAGATGCCATAGTGCCAAGAAAAGACAAACAGCATGGAGGGGTGGACATGGCCCCGAAGGAAAGATGCATCCTTATTTTGATCCATTGTACCTTCCGAATGACGAGATCATCCCAGCGGTGCCACAAAAACATTCCTCAGACCGTAACGCTCCCTTTTTTGGCCAGGACTCTTTGCTTTCAAATGTTTCACTCTGTATACATCAATAACCATGTGTCCGATGTAGCATGAAATGTGATTTAGCTGGAAATAACACCTTTTGCCACTCAGTGGAGATCTAGTTGAGATACTGGCGTGCAAATTCTAGCTTTGAGCGCCGATGAACAGCAGCTCTCAAGGGTGCAAGAACAAGCCGCCCGCTGCGGAGGCCCATGGGCAGCAACGTTCGCTGATCGGCCGTTGAGAAGACATTGTTTAATCCCTTGGTTTACTTGGGCGGTCAGTTGCTCACCAGTTGCACGTCTATTCGCCTGTATGCATCTATACAGCCGTTGTTCATCCCTTTCATCTGCGGCTCGTGCTGCATCACAGTTGCCTCAGTGCCCGTTTTGGATAGCGCCATTTTGCCATGGACTGTATAATTTAACCATAGTGGCACAAGAATAGTTTACAAGCTTATCCGTTTCGAAAATTCTTCCACCCTTGGCCCAAAAGCCAATGATCATGCCTTTTTGGAAGTCTCAAAACCGCTCCATTTTCACCTTACAAAAACGACTGCAGTCTTTTGTGCATGCGCCCGACATTCTTTCTGTACCTCCCATTGCTAGTGTTGTCACCTGCCGTTGTGAGTGGTTATTGCACGTTGACGTCGAATATAACGCGACACAATGTGAGAGGACCTTGTATATCCCACAGCAAATCATCAGTGATCTCGCTGCATCACTGAATCCACAATGTGAAAAAATGGTTCAAATGGCTCTGAGCACTATGGGACTTAACTTCTGAGGTCATCAGTCCCCTAGAACTTAGAACTACTTAAACCTGACTAACCTAAGGACATCACACACATCCAGGATTCGAACCTGCGACCGTAGCGGTCGTGCGGTTCCAGACTGTAGCGCCTAGAGCCGCTCGGCCACCCAGGCAGGCCCACAATGTGAATCACGGTCCATGAACAGTATACACTTACTATACTATGGGACAAACTGCATAATGTGTTCTCTTGCTTTTAAGTTACTACATATATACAACAACTATCTCCTCATACTTTGATTTGTATATAATAGAACTATAGAGCGTTGTATTATTGTATTTCGGTATCTAATCGCTGTATTCCTCAACTATAGAAATCCACTCGTTGGCCACGGAGCCATTCGTAAACCAGTGAGTCAACATGGTTACCGTTGAAAATTCTCTCCCCCCCCCCCCCCCAATCGATGTTCTCTCAGACTAATCTGGACTTCCCGATCAGCATCATCCTTGCCTGTGCAACATTCCTCATGTTAGCACCATTTCACTATACCTGAATGCAACAATGCACTTCGTCCATATAGCGCCACAATGTCACTGTGAATCTGTGAAACTTAGACGTTTTGCCGATAGGAATCTTATTGTCCCACGTACTTAACTTTTGGAGTACGTTTTTAGTTACCGCACCACTTTGGCCACACAGTCTGATGCACCTATTATCTGTACCGGCGCAAAATCCTGCACAAGTACTCTCTTCTGCCACTCTTACTGCCCGTTGGTCGTAGCGTGGAAGACATGTGCAACTTACTTTCTGAAGTCCCTTCGTAGAGAGTAAATCACCAAGAAGGCGCAGTCGGATGTCAATTGAGTTACTACAGATACACATCGTCGGCAGGTATGTCAATCATTCGAGCGTATCTCTCTGAGACAAAGAACGCCAACGAGATTACACATAAGTGTTGCTCGTGTTCAGTGTTGTTATGACGCCTGGTGACGAGATATAAGGGGCGTGAACGATGTCAGACGTTGAGTGATCGCTGAAGGATACGCAGATGCCGCGCAGTTGGGTGAGAACGCGTTAATCAACACCTGACAAAGTTTGAGAGGGGTTTCATTGTGGGACACCATTTGACCGGCTGGTCAAATCGAGCAACGTGCAGATTTCTGGGTGTGACGGTGGTCTGATGAGGACAGAATGTTAGCGTAAGTGCGGGCATACTCCTTGTAAAGGTTCAGGTCGGCCACGTCTGAGCACCTCAAGGGAGGTCCACCACATTGCACACAGCTAGGGAATTACTAACCCATGCGTGGCTTGCGTTCACTTAGGTGAGACAGGTGGTGGGCCCAACTACACTTGATCCATTGGTAACCCAACCAAGAGGAAGTCACAGACCGACCAACTAAACGACTTGCTTGCCAATCGGTACATAAAAACTCAAAGACCAAACTGTCACAGACCTGATTATCCACAATGAAATATGTATTAAGCTGTCAAAACCACAAACCGTGGTGGACAACGACAACAGGTGAGGAAACGACGCTGCTTGAAATTACGTTAGTAGCCAGGGCAGATAACCGGAACACTAATGGCCACAAGGCAGAAAATTCCGCTGGTGCACTTGAATTGTAGTGAAGCAATATAGCTAATTCAACCGCACACCTGTGACAGTAATCGAAGACACGCTGACACCTGCGAACCACCTGCATCTCTTCATGCTTGATGTCTTCCTTGAAGGTGATGTCATCTTTCAGCAGTATAATCGTCCGTGTCTCTGAGGCAGAACCGTGCTGCAGTTTTCTGAGAAACAGTGAAATCACGTTGATGTCTTGGCTACCAATTTCGCGTGATGTAAATCCTACGGAACCCATCTGGGTCGCTATCGGGTACCATAAAATCGTACGCAAATCAAGTACCCGTTATTTACAGGAAGTGCATGACCTCTGCGTAGACATCTAATGGCACATACCTCCACAGACCTATCAACATACAGTCAGATCCCTGATACGCAGCTTCAGTTATGTATTTCTTTCCAAAGACGGAAAAACAAGCTATTACGTGGGTGGCTATAATGTTTTGGTTCAGGAGTATGAGAGGGCTGGTAGAGTGGGACTGAAGCAGCATATTTTACCTAGCAACCCATGTCCGCATCCCTTGGAGTATGGCACTAGGCATCATTGAACAACGTCGCGCGCCGCCTAGAGGGTAGACACGCACAATGCCTTCCGAGCTGTCACGATGGCAGGTCTGCAGGACAACGTTTTTCAATATTTTTTGTGGCATCAAGGTAAAAGAGAGGTCGAGGTGAAGTTTTATGGACTTTATTTGAAAACAATAACAAACAGTGGTCGAAATTACGCCCTCCTACTTGAATGCACGCCATAACCGTCGCACTCTTTCAAACACTCCTAGCAACGTGGAAACTGCATCGAAGGCTGCCGTAATGCCCGCCATCAGCTCTTCTTTAGTCTCAATGGTTGTTTCATAGACGAAGGAGTTCAGATGGCCGTAGAAGAAAGAAATCAATGGGCGTCAAGTCGGGGGAACGTGCAGGCCATGCCACTGGCCCACCTCACCCATCCAGTTCATTCCAAAGGATTCAACGAAATGCATCCACACTGCATGTGCAAAGGGTGCAGGTGCGCCATCGTGTAGGTACCACATTCGCTGTCGCACGGTGAGTGGTGCATGTTCCAACATCTCTGGCGGAGTTTCTCGTATAAACATTAAGTATCGGTTTGCGTTCAGTCATCTGTGTAACACGCGTGGCCCGACCAGATTATCGTCTACCAAGCCAGCCCAAATGTTGACAGCGAAGCTATCTTGGTGACGATGAACAACGGCGGCTTGTGGACTTTTCCCGTGCCCATGCATGGTGACTGTGTCTATTGAACGTACTCTCTCGTGTGAAAGATGCCTCATCCGTAAATGTGCACGGTTCGGAAAGTCCGGTTGAATGGCACACCTTTGGAAAACCCACTGACAGACAATGAAAATCGAATGGGTTAAGGGAGTGTACCCTCTAATGGTGGTAGGGGCGCTAATCATCTTCATGCCCCACACGCCAAATTGTACAATGCCTTACACGCATTTCCCCTGCATCCCCCACTCCCCAGAAGTCTTTTGAGGGTGTGTTTTCCAGCAGCGCTAACCCTCCTCTTCAAGCCCTGGTGTACGCACGTTGAGTTGACGACCGCGTCCGTTAGGTCTTCCCACCTGTAATACAAAATGAATACACCGGGTTTCAAGTAGACCTTTAATGCATAAGTGCCATTACCAGAAAACGCCAGTGAAAACATACCTCAAGTGAACCTGTCTCTCGAGGGACCTGTGGGTGGCAGTAAATGTGCGTGGATCCGGCACTTGACGATTCGGAAAACCGCCGAACGTAGTAAGCACACTGAATGTCTGTCATTTCCTCGCAGAAGTAGCGCTCCATTTCCTGTCTGCTCCACACAGTAACAAACAAAGTGTCCCCGATTGATGACAAACTGACACAGGACAAATCACACTCAGTAGGGTGCATAGGCGCTGACCTCTATGCAATACCTGTCAAACAGGCATTTGCACAGCCAAAAGCAACGAGTTCACGTCCCAGTAACAGGCGGAAAGCCCTGTTTTCCCGCCTGGATTATCCGCAACTATGTCGACTATAGCGTTCGCAAATAAAGGTCATAAAACTACAAGCCGACGTCTATTTTACTTTGATGCCACAAACACACTGAAATTGTTGCCCTGCAGAACTGCTACCATGACGGCTCGGATGATACGTTGTGTCCCTATCCTCTTGGTGGCGCGCGACGCTGTTCAACAACGCCCAGCTCCGTACGCTAAAGGATGCGGACGTGGGTTGCAGTGTAACGTATGGTTGTTATGACCCACTCTATGAGCCCTCTCATTTTCTACACTCGTTACACACTTTGCCTGTAAACTGCGGTGAGGGAATAGCTGGTTTTCTAAGATGCTACTGCTCAGTAAAGTTTCTATAAAATATTGATTCTCCAAGCGATTTTATTTTCAGTTAAGCATTTGTTTCCAAATATTTTTAGAGTAACGTCACAGTTTTAAAATGGTAAATTCTACCAAAAACATTTTTTTACAAATACGTCAATGAGTACTAACATTGTTTACGTGAAAAATGGATCCATTTAATAGAGTTACCATTCACTTAACACTGTTTACTTGCTGGGAGAATTAACAAAACCTTACTGTGAAATATCTCAAAAACATAAATTTGAAAAGTCTGAATTATTTCAGCTTTCGATACTATATGTTCACTACTGATTTTTAAACCAGTGGAGTGTAACAACTTCAAAAATTAATCTATGATTCAACACAACAAATTTTTTTGTCACCTTACTAAGCACGTAAACAATATTAAGGGCGTTCCTATTAAATTTCAGCCATCACTGTCACGTATATTCATGTGCGCAATTGTAAGGCACGCAACATTATTTATCTGCTTAAACAATTGATCTGATAAGCAAAAGCTTTTGAAACGCATTTGGATTCCGAAACATATTCAGGGTCTTTACCTGAATCGTAGCTCTCCGTCATCCTCGGACTTGCAAATTGCAATTTTCTGGCGCTAACACTGCACACATTACCCGCAGACATGTTTCTCGCCCTTACCACAGTTCACATGCACAATCTTCACACAAAGTTAGCAATAGCAAGAATCTGAAATTAGAGGTAGAGTTGCCATTTCTCAGTTTATATTGGACCTTTTAACTAACATGAATAAAGCACATCACGTACCACGTTTTAGATGCAGTAACTATTTCTCATCGACCTTCCCCAACCATTGTTTCAAGGCGAGGCCTTCATATTAGACTTTTATAAGTCATATGAGAGTGAGTGAAAATCTAGTCCTTACACAATATCAGTTGATTCACAAATGGTTTTGGCCAATGTACACACAGCCTAATTCTCAGGATGAAAGACACTAATCTGAACACAATGCCTAAAGCTTCCTACAACTTTTATGTCTTATGCAACGGTTTAAAACACAAAGAAAAATTTACGACTCAGTAGTCAGATCGCTGACAGATTCTGTCACGCAATACACTTAGAACTACGAAAACAGTCACTTACCGTGGTTCGATGAGCACCCGCAATCACAGAAAATCCTGGAGGCACAGAGGAGGCCAATGGCGCTTTTGTGACCACGTTAGTCCGAGGGAAAAATCCATCACTTGGTGGAAAGGCCTAATTTACATGCAAACAGTCTCGTTTTTGCACCTGTTGCCACAGTTCGAACTATATCATACAAGCTGCAATTGTAGAGTCATTCCGGCAACAAATTATTACTCTTTTGATGTGGAAAAGCCCTTAACAGAACAATTTTTCTAAAGTTCTCTTCAAGTCTGAAGCATCAGCACATATAATCTAAACCAGTTGATACCCAGTTAGACATTTTGCCAGAGCTATGTCGGTTCAGACAACCAGCACCCAAAATACGTCAACGTTTACATAAAACATTAATATAACAGAAATTTTGCATGGGGGTCTTGATATACTGCATTCGATCAAGGCTGACAAACAAGCAATATCTGTTACGAATATATTTACAGTTGTTTTAGGAGGACTTTCCCCTTTTCCGGTACAAAAATGAAGTCAAGCATTGTTGTGGCTTTCATGATAAGGCTGAATATCGCTAGCGTCTGAAACCTTACAGCGTTAAACTCCGTAAATAGTCTCTACCGAATCCATCAAGAGCAATAATCATATTATTGTAACGTTCTTTAATTAAATGAAATAATAAACTTTACGATTACGTTGAATGAAGTCTTAACTGTAGAATGCTTATAGAACTCTGACAATCATGTGGCGTGTTTTATGAGCACGTGGTACGCTTACTCTAGCTTATTGTTAGCAAAACTTTACACGAATCGATTGGGCAATGCAATTCCTAATACCAACAAAGGAATACAGTCATTGAAAAATACAGTCAGCCCCTTAGGCATTTAATCATGTGGCCCTGTTCAAAACTTTGGTCCCTGTGCACATAGCATATAAATTAAATTGTCGTACCTCTAAAGCAGCAACAGAGTAACGCGATATATTCTGGTCTCTTAATAAAAAATATGAATATGTTAACTACATGCTTAGCAGTGGGCAGTGTTGGCCATAATACTTGAAATACTCATGAAATTCATTTGGCTGATGAACGAGAACATTTAAGAAAATTTAACTTCTTTAAAAAATGTATGACCTGGCAATTTCTTAGCAAAATTATATTTCAAGTTAAGTTTGGCTTTTCAAAAACATCTGAAATTAAAGCTACATTACTCACAACTGATTCACAATGAGATTTAAACATCAAGTATTATCTAACTTCATTAATCCAACAAAAATGTAAATAATCAAATTACACACCGCTGTGTTAACAAATATTACAAGCATTACAAAAAATGAAATATCTAACTAGTTTTTTTCTCAAAACCAGTTGCGTACATTCGGGGGTTACTCAACAATTACAAATCAACAGCCAACTCTTTTATACTAACGCGCTGGTAAAAACAGAAATGATAATTATTGAACATCTGTACCTTATTTACCTGAAATACTTCTGCTTCCATGTTCAACAATACTGACTACAATACAACTACATTAATCTAACTCTTGGTGGATTCACTCAGCACACCACAGAATTGCCTACGTCATCGTCTTTCCCTCACAGACAGTTACCTACGACTGTATCCCACCAATGTCCAGGGTGTGTCCAGGCATGTCTTTGTTATGGAGAAGAAATGCCTTCAGTAATGAGTTCCGCTTCGAACTGAGTTCTGATGACCAGTAAATCTGTCTCTCTAGACAATCCCCCGACCCGGGACATTGGTGTCTGTCGCCCGCCATATGGCTCAATAACAGGGAGTGTATCTGGAGTGCCATTACTTTTCATAGCAGTAGCCCTTTGGTTGCCATCCAGTACTACATTCTACGACCCGTTTACTTGCCCTTCTTGGCAAGCCAACCTTGGATTACATTTCAGTAATATAATTCCCGCTCGGACAGGGCGGGATTTTCTACTGCTTATCTTCGTGCTTGCCAAGCCGCAACTAGGCCAGCAAGGTCGCTGGATCCCTCCCCAATTGAGAATGTTTGGACCATTATGGACAGAGCTCTCCAACCATGTCGGAATTTTGACAATGTAGCGCGTCAATTGATTGTAATCTGGCACGATACCCCTCACGACGACGTCCAGCAACTGCATCAACCATTCCCAAACCGAATAAATGTTTGCATAAGGGCCAGAGGTGGACCAACGCGTGACTTTGGCAGCTTGTGAAGATCTTTCCCTTGAATAAGTTGTGTAATGTTTCTGAAACTGTAATCATTTGTTTGTGTTTCCACGGACATCACGTCTACCGATTTCCGTTCCACTAGGATAATTCTCTTGTGGTGCGTCTTTTTTTGCTGGGATGGTGCATAGCTTCGTAGCGTTTTTCCATAAGTTTATTAAAAACTACAGTTACAATACACAAATTGGAGTCATTAGTAATACAGTCTACCAACAGTAGGGTCGCTTTTCGTTTCCGAACTGTATAAATCACGTGATTTTGAGGCGAAGAACTCGTCGAGCCACGTTTGGAGCGCATTTTCAAAGGAACTTCCTTGAAAATTGTTGGATACAGAGATCAGGTGAAGAAGGTGGGTGAGCAATGATTTCCCAACCTAACTCCTGTATAGGGTTTTTTTTTTTTGTCACTCTAGCAGAATGCATGCGTACGTTATCGTGGCGTAGCATCATTTCACGGTCTTCCTGAACGTTGTTCTTGGTTTTGCGCCTGCAAGACGTTTCAGCTGTTGGCAATGAAAGTCAGCAGTGATGGTCACACATCGAGGTTCAATTCGTAGTACAACACACCGTCACTGTTCCATCAGATGCATAACATTATCTTTTTTGAATGCGCGTAGGTCTTTGTACCTGGAGTTTCTCAACCGTGCCTTTCTTTCCATTATGTTAGCATAAAGGCATCACTTCTCATCACCATTAACGGCACAGTACAGGAATGGTCAGCGTTTTTCACGGGCTAGTTGAGAGCAAGCAGAGATGCACATATGGCCACCCGCTGATTTCTGTGATTTCTGCTTAGAGCATACGGCAACCATACACCTGATTTTTCAACCTTCCCCACTGCATGTAAATGACGCAAGGATGGTGGTAGGATCACAGTTCATCACATTTTCCAGTTCTCGACTACAGTGACGTTGGTCATTGTGGATTAATGAGTTTAAACGACCTTCATCAAACGCCGAAGTCCTTCCTCAACGTGGGGAGTCTCTAATGTCAAAACGATTCTCCTTAAAACGAGAAAACCATTTTCTAGTCCTATGTGCAATGGTATTATCCCCATACACGGCGCAATTGTTTCCGGCTGCCTCCGCTGCTGTCACACCTCTGTTGATCTCAAACACAGGAATATGTCGGGAATGATCCGATTTGTCCATTTGGCACTATTTTTTAGCGTTCATAGCTCCACTCACTACCTCAGAATGACAAAATGACTATATGTAAACTCAAGGAGCAACCGTGAATCACAAAAAAAGGAAGATCAATAAATAAATCCATACAAACTGGAATACCTATATGCAAAACAAAAACGCTAGGAACTTATGCTCCAACCTAATATTACTTCCTTTTCATTCAGACGTGACGCCCATCACAATCATCAAAATCAGCATGGCGTGTCACCCTCACAGGCACGAAACCCATTCTAATATTCATTATGACACGAAACTAAACTGTCTCCAATCATCATCTTGAGATTTTTCATACTAAGCCTAAAAAGTTTAGTTAGTTCATGAATATAGCTTGTTGGAGGCTCGTATGAAAGGATTAGACTTCCCCCATCGCATCTGAGAGATGCTCTATGAGTGAAAAATCAAGGGACTGGACAGAACAGTCAAAGGTGCGTACACTTCTCAACGAGTTTGCGGTGTGAACTGCAGTGGGTTTTGATTATCTCGCAGGTTGTGAAAGGTATCACAACAGAGTATGTCATTACTGCCACACAGTGGCTCCACATCAGTCTTGTTGGCACATCCAATTATTCCAGGAATTGGAAAGGTACCGGTATGGATCTCGGGAATGGCTGTTTTCTGTGCCTTTTCCTCGGGTCGTCTATGGACACGTTGCCGTTGATCTGCTCGCAGCAAATAAAGTGACAGAAAAAAATCACAGCACCAAAAAATAACGAAGATTAATGAAATTTCAGGAATAAGTTTAGGTAGGTTACATATTTAAGTGATTAACATTTCAAGATCACAGGTTAATGTAAGCACAACATAAGACATTGCAAATGTGGAATGCGGGTGCATTGATAACCGGTGTACCCACCAAACTGTTCAATGCAAGCCTACAAACGTGCATGCATTGTGTTGTACAGGTACCGGATGTCAGTTTCTGTAATGGAGTTCCATGCCTGTTGAACCTGGTCGGCCAATACAAGGACAGTTAATGCCGTTTGTGGATGACGCTGGAGTTCTCCCATATGTGCTCAATTGGAGGCAGTTCTGGCGATTGAGCAGGCCAACCAACATGTCGATACTCTGTGGAACATGTCGAGTTATAACAGCGGCATGTCGGCGAACGTTACCCTGTTGGAATACTCCCCCAGGAATGCCGTTCATGAATGGTAGTACAACAGGTCGAATCACCAGACTGACGTACAAATTTGCAGTCAGAATGCGAGAGTGCTCCTGCTGCCATACGGAATCGCACCCAAGACCACAGCTCCAGGTTTATGTCCAGTGTGTCTAGCACCCAAAAAGGTTGGATGTAGGCCTTCAAGTGCCTCCTTACCAACGTACAGCCAAAATTGGCACCAAGGCAGAACCAGCTTTCATCAGACCTCCACCCTACCGTCCACTGAGCTCTCGCTTGACACCACCGAAGTCGCAAATGGCGGTGGTTTGGTGTCGTGGAATGCTCAAATTGCTGCTGCAGATGCAGTACGATGCGCCAGAACCGTACACCTAACCAGATGGTTTTCCCGTTCGGTGCTGCTACGTGACCGTCCGGAGCCCTGTCTTCTTGCTACCATACATTCTCGTGACCACCGTACAGTGGCTACTTGCCTGCCAAATCTTCCTGTAGTATCGCAGAAGGAACATCCAGTTTCTCGTAGCACTATTGCACAAATTCGTTCAAACCTCAGACTCCCTCTCCTTAAAAGCATTCTTGTCTAACATCAACTCACCACTTCCTATCTCAACGGTAAATAACGCTCAAGACCGTTACAGCATGTACTAAAAGCAAACCTGACTTGCGCCCTCTCAGTGTCAATACTGGCGCCGCTCTTATGCGACTGGCGCGAAATCTGAAAATACATCGTATTTCAGATGTTGAAATACGTCCACCAGCTTACGTCTATGCCGCACAATTGCATCCTGGTGTTGCAATTTTCTTCCGTCAGTGTAGACGTGAGACTTGGCACCGCGACGCATGGCAACTAGATGTCAACCCAGCTAATAGGTAACGTCGGAAGTTCCGTGATGCTTTCGCAGATGATGTTTACAGATAAGTCGCAACGCTGGAGGATTGCGGTGAAATGAAGGAAAACCTGCAGAGAATTGCCGCTAAGTAGAGGGAGTGGAAATTGACCCTCGACGAGTCGAGTAGACAACATTCCGTTAGAACTACTGACGGCCTTGGGAGAGCCAGTCCTGACAAAACTCCACCATCTGGTGAGCAAAATGTATGAGACAGGCGAAATACCTCCACACTTCAAGAAGAATATAATAATTCCAATCCCAAAGAAAGCAGGTGTTGACAGATGTGAAAATTACCGAACAATCAGTTTCATAAGCCACAGCTACAAAATACGAACGCGAATTCTTTACAGACGAATGGAAAAACTAGTAGAAGCCAACCTTGGGGAATATCAGTTTGGGTTCCGTAGAAATGTTGGAACACGTGAGGCAATACTGACCCTACGACTTATCTTAGAAGCTAGATTAAGGAAGGGCAAACCTACGTTTCTAGCATTTGTAGACTTAGAGAAAGCCTTTGACAATGTTGACTGGAATACTGTCTTTCAAATTCTGAAGGTGTCAGGGGTAAAATACAGGGAGCGAAACACTATTTACAATTTGTACAGAAACCAGATGGCAGTTGTAAGAGTCGAGGGGCATGAAAGGGAAGCAGTGGTTGGGAAGGGAGTGAGACAGGGTTGTAGCCTATCCCCGATGTTATTCAATCTGTATATTGAGCAAGCAGTGAAGGAAACAGAAGAAAAATTCGGAGTAGGTATTAAAATCCATGGAGAAGAAATAAAAACTTCGCTGATGACATTGTAATTCTGTCAGAGACAGCAAAAGGACTTGGAAGAGCAGTTGAACGGAATGGACAGTATCTTGAAAGGAGAATATAAGATGAACATCAACAAAAGCAAAACGAGGACAATGGAATGTAGTCGAATTAAGTCGGGAGATGCTGAGGGAATTCGATTAGGAAATGAGACACTTAAAGTAGTAAACCTCCCCCCATGAACCATGGACCTTGCCGTTGGTGGGGAGGCTTGCGTGCCTCAGCGATGCAGATGGCCGTACCGTGGGTGCAACCACAATGGAGGGGTATCTGTTGAGAGGCCGGACAAACGTGTGGTTCCTGAAGAGGGGCAGCAGCCTTTTCAGTAGTTGCAGGGGCAACAGTCTGGATGATTGACTGATCTGGCCTTGCAACATTAACCAAAACGGCCTTGCTGTGCTGGTACTGCGAACGGCTGAAAGCAAGGGGAAACTACAGCCGTAATTTTTCCCGAGGACATGCAGCTTTACTGTATGATTAAATGATGATGGCATCCTCTTGGGTAAAATATTCCGGAGGTAAAATAGTCCCCCATTCGGATCTCCGGGCGGGGACTACTCAGGAGGATGTCGTTATCAGGAGAAAGAAAACTGGCGTTCTACGGATCGGAGCGTGGAATGTCAGATCCCTTAATCGGGCAGGTAGGTTAGAAAATTTAAAAAGGGAAGTGGATAGGTTAAAGTTAGATATAGTGGGAATTAGTGAAGTTCGGTGGCAGGAGGAACAAGACTTCTGGTCAGGTGACTACAGGGTTATAAACACAAAATCAAATAGGGGTAATGCAGGAGTAGGTTTAATAATGAATAGGAAAATAGGAATGCGGGTAAGCTACTACAAACAGCATAGTGAACGCATTATTGTGGCCAAGATAGATACGAAGCCCACACCTACTACAGTAGTACAAGTTTATATGCCAACTAGCTCTGCAGATGATGAAGAAATTGAAGAAATGTACGATGAAATAAAAGAAATTATTCAGATAGTGAAGGGAGACGAAAATTTAATAGTAATGGGTGACTGGAATTCGAGTGTAGGAAAAGGGAGAGAAGGAAACATAGTAGGTGAATATGGATTGGGGCTAAGAAATGAAAGAGGAAGCCGCCTAGTAGAATTTTGCACAGAGCACAACTTAATCATAGCTAACACTTGGTTTAAGAATCATGAAAGAAGGTTGTATACGTGGAAGAACCCTGGAGATACTAAAAGGTATCAGATAGATTATATAATGGTAAGACAGAGATTTAGGAACCAGGTTTTAAGTTGTAAGACATTTCCAGGGGCAGATGTGGACTCGGACCACAATCTATTGGTTATGACCTGTAGATTAAAACTGAAGAAACTGCAAAAATGTGGGAAATTAAGGAGATGGGACCTGGATAAACTGAAAGAACCAGAGGTTGTACAGGGTTTCAGGGAGAGGATAAGGGAACAGTTGACAGGAATAGGGGAAAGAAATACAGTAGAAGAAGAATGGGTAGCTCTGAGGGATGAAGTAGTGAAGGCAGCAGAGGATAAAGTAGGTACAAAGACGAGGGCTGCTAGAAATCCTTGGGTAACAGACGAAATATTGAATTTAATTGATGAAAGGAGAAAATATAAAAATGCAGTAAATGAAGCAGGCAAAAAGGAATACAAACGTCTCAAAAATGAGATCGACAGGAAGTGCAAAATGGCCAAACAGGGATGGCTAGAGGACAAATGTAAGGATGTAGAAGCTTATCTCTCTAGGGGTAAGATAGATACTGCCTACAGGAAAATTAAAGAGACCTTTGGAGAGAAGAGAACCATGTGTATGAATATCAAGAGCTCAGATGGCAACCCAGTTCTAAGCAAAGAAGGGAAGGCAGAAAGGTGGAAGGAGTATATAGAAGGTTTATACAAGGGCGATGTACTTGAGGACAATATTATGGAAATGGAAGAGGATGTAGATGAAGACGAAATGGGAGATACGATACTGCGTGAAGAGTTTGACAGAGCACTGAAAGACCTGAGTCGAAACAAGGCCCCCGGAGTAGACAACATTCCATTAGAACTACTGACGGCCTTGGGAGAACCAGTCCTGACAAAACTCTACCAGCTGGTGAGCAAGATGTATGAGACAGGCGAAATACCCTCAGACTTCAAGAAGAATATAATAATTCCAATCCCAAAGAAAGCAGGTGCTGACAGATGTGAAAATTACCGAACTATCAGTTTAATAAGCCACGGCTGCAAAATACTAACGCGAATTCTTTACAGACGAATGGAAAAACTGGTAGATGCAAACCTCGGGGAGGATCAGTTTGGATTCCGTCGAAATGTTGGAACACGTGAGGCAATACTGACCTTACGACTTATCTTAGAAGAAAGATTAAGAAAAGGCAAACCTACGTTTCTAGCATTTGTAGACTTAGAGAAAGCTTTTGACAATGTTGACTGGAATACTCTTTTTCAAATTCTAAAGATGGCAGGGGTAAAATACAGGGAGCGAAAGGCTATTTATAATTTGTACAGAAACCAGATGGCAGTAATAAGAGTCGAGGGGCATGAAAGGGAAGCAGTGGTTGGGAAAGGAGTGAGACAGGGTTGTAGCCTCTCCCCGATGTTATTCAATCTGTATATTGAGCAAGCAGTAAAGGAAACAAAAGAAAAATTTGGAGTAGGTATTAAAATTCATGGAGACGAAGTAAAAACTTTGAGGTTCGCCGATGACATTGTAATTCTGTCAGAGACGGCAAAGGACTTGGAAGAGCAGTTGAACGGAATGGACAGTGTCTTGAAAGGAGGATATAAGATGAACATTAACAAAAGCAAAACGAGGATAATGGAATGTAGTCAAATTAAATCGGGTGATGCTGAGGGAATTAGATTAGGAAATGAGACACTTAAAGTAGTAAAGGAGTTTTGCTATTTAGGAAGTAAAATAACTGATGATGGTCGAAGTAGAGAGGATATAAAATGTAGACTGGCAATGGCAAGGAAAGCGTTTCTGAAGAAGAGAAATTTGTTAACATCGAATATAGATTTATGTATCAGGAAGTCGTTTCTG
Source organism: Schistocerca gregaria (assembly GCF_023897955.1). Lineage (NCBI taxonomy): Eukaryota > Metazoa > Arthropoda > Insecta > Orthoptera > Acrididae > Schistocerca > Schistocerca gregaria. The sequence goes on from NC_064923.1 coordinate 405,850,827, forward strand.
AAAGTATTTGTTTGGAGTGTAGCCATGTATGGAAGTGAAACATGGACGATAACTAGTTTGGACAAGAAGAGAATAGAAGCTTTCGAAATGTGGTGCTACAGAAGAATACTGAAGATAAGGTGGATAGATCACGTAACTAATGAGGAGGTATTGAATAGGATTGGGGAGAAGAGAAGTTTGTGGCACAACTTGACTAGAAGAAGGGATCGGTTGGTAGGACATGTTTTGAGGCATCAAGGGATCACAAATTTAGCATTGGAGGGCAGCGTGGAGGGTAAAAATCGTAGAGGGAGACCGAGAGATCAGTACACTAAGCAGATTCAGAAGGATGTAGGTTGCAGTAGGTACTGGGAGATGAAGCAGCTTGCACAGGATAGAGTAGCATGGAGAGCTGCATCAAACCAGTCTCAGGACTGAAGACAACAACAACAACAACAAAGTAGTAAAGGAGTTTTGCTATTTGGGGAGCAAAATATCTGATGATGGTCGAAGTAGAGAGGATATAAAATGTGGACTGGCAATGGCAAGGAAAGGGTTTCTGAAGAAGAGAAATTTGTTAACACCGAGTGTCAGGAAGTCGTTTCCGAAAGTATTTGTATCGAGTGTAGCCATGTATGGAAGTGAAACATGGACGATAACTAGTTCGGACAAGAAGCGAATAAAAAGCTTTGGAAATGTGATGCTACAGAAGAATGCTGAAGATTAGATATGACTAAAGAGGAGGTATTGGATGGAAATGGGGAGAAGAGGAGTTTGTGGCACAAATTGACAAGAAGAAGGGACCAGTTGGTAGGACGTGTTCTGAGGCATCAAGAGATCACCAAATTAGTATTGGAGAGTAGCGTGGAGGGTAAAAATCATAGAGGGATATACCAAGAGATGAATACACTAAACAGATTCAGAAGGATGTAGGTTGCAGTAGGTACTGGGAGATGAGGAAGCTTGCACAGGATAGAATAGCATGTGGAGCTGCATCAAACCAGTCTCAAGACTGAAGACCACAACAACAACACAAATGCATGTAACATACTGCATATACGTACACAGAAAAACCCCTTATCATATGACTATACGATTGCCGAACGATCAGTTAGTTACTTCCACAGAGTATCTAGAAGTATACATACGGAGCGAAATGGAATGGAATGAATACATAAAATTAATCGTGGGTAAGACGGATGCCAGACAGATTCAATGGAAGAATCCTCAGCAAATTTAGTGAGATCCGTACCAGATAGGACCGGCAGAGGAAATAGAGTGGATCGAAAGACGAGCACCACGTGTCTTGACAGGTTCATTTATTAAGCGGGAAAGTGTGACAGAGAAGCTCAACCAACTCTAGTGGCAGACGCTGCAAGAGGGTCGTTATGTATCACGGTGTGGTCTACTGCTAAAGTTCCACGAGCGTACATCCTGGAACAATCAGTCGACATATTGCTTCCTCATACGACTACGTCGCCAAAAGCCCTTGAAGATAAACTCTGAGCGATTCGATTCCACACATAGGCTTACCAGCAATCATTCTTCCCGAGAACCATCCGCAGCTGAAATAGGAAAATGGAGAAGTGACACTGGTACACCAAATACACTACGCCACCCATCGTGAGGTGGCTTGCGTAGTATAGACGTAGATGTATGTTCCGCTAATCAGTTCCTGACTGTTTGTGGTGACACTCTGCCTGTAATCTCTTACCGGAATTTAGCTGTTGGCATGCGTCTATTGCTCACAGATCGTCGAACAAGGATACGAAGTTCCCGTGCTGTAGTCCTTTTGCTGGAAATCGTAACTAATCTTCTATCTATCTTGTTCTGCGTCTATCTCGCCATTAATGGTTCTGCAGTCATTTCGTTATAGCCAACTATGTGGCGATTCTGTTGGTACGATGCTCCTATGTCTCTCATGCCAATGACTGGACCATTCTACAAGTACGGAAGACGATAAGCTGCACATCCCTTGCGTATGCTGTGTTACGATCTGTACCAGCCGGCCGCTGTGATCGAGGGGTTCTAGGCTCTTCAGTCCGGAACAGCACTGCTGCTATGGTCGCAGGTTCGAATCCTGCCTCGGGGATGGGTGTGTGTGTGATGTTAGGTTGGTTAGGTTTAAGTAGTTTTAAGTCTAGGGGACTGATGACCTCAGATTTTAAGTACCATAGTGCTCAGAGCAATTTGAATTATGTGATCCGTATCAGGGAAGCACCAGCCACGTTAGACACAACCGATAGCCATCACGTATTCGCAATATTCTTCATATGTAGCAACGGACTTTTTTCTGTGTTCAACACGCTGAAAATTAGCTCGCACAAGAATGCAGTTCCAAACAACATATTCCGTGAGCTTGGAAGGAATGAAGCATCACTTCGTTGGAATTCGGTCACAGTGCTCATGGTGAACTGTTTCCTATTTCCGTCAGTGTATTTACGAAGATTAGATAAAGTGGGGTTTCTTGTTGACTGGAGGTAACGAAACCTCTCTCACAGATAAGATTGCGCTTTCATTATTTACATCAAAATTACCGATAAAAGTGAGATATTACGTTAGATTTAAATTTGTGAGCATAATTCTTAGTCAATACATCCTAACAATCCCACCTGCTGTACTAACCATAGTTTGTTCTACGATGTTGTCAGCACTAAGTGCAAATGCGGCATCGACATCGCGCTCATTTGTGACAGTAATTAGCAAAACCAGAAACTTCACGAATTAACAGTGAATGACTAAAAATACACCGAGTGTTTCTATACACAAAATTGAATGTGATGCGCAATCGGCACATTTGCGATTTGTTTGATTAATAATCATTTTTCAATATTGAGCATATCGTAACTTTCTTCAGACGGGCTCACGTGTCTGTTTCAAGGGTACTGCTTAAACTGCAGCTGTATGTTGGCAGATCTTCAGGCCACATTAGAGGCTGCGAGAGAGAGAGAGAGAGAGAGAGAGAGAGACAACCGCAAACACTCCAGTTCAGGTGTCATCAGCACTCCCAATTTTTACACACTCCAATTTAGACACTGTCACGAATGACGATGATAACACAAACATTCAGTTCCTAGGTCACAGCTGAAATCTGCAAAAGTAAATATAAAATACTTGTAGGCATTCAATTAAATTGAAGAAGGAAAAAACAATTTTTTTGTCTGCAAAACGATGATAATGTCGCACTGGCTGACAAACCTGGCATTATAGTGTGCCCAAAAGTGCCGTGGCCGCTAATCGCACAGTCGGCTGGGAAGCGTGTGAAGGGCAGGAGTGGTGGGGTGTCGCTCAGAGCGCTTGAGGAAAAGTGCCACCATACACTAAAGCCTACACTCATATTTTTGGGAAATATTAGGCGGATTAAAATTTGTTTCTTTTGCCAAAACTCTGAAGCGCTTACACGGTATCACCTCATTAACATGTTGTGCAGACAGAATTGAAGGAATTATGAAACAACGATTTATTAAGAGAGGAACTGAGGAAAACTAAGGTCAAAAAAATGGTTCAAATGGCTCTAAGCACTATGGGACTTAACATCTGTGGTAATGAGTCCCCTAGAACTTAGAACTACTTAAACCTAACTAACCTAAGGATATCACACACATCCATGCCCGAGGCAGGATTCGAACCTGCGACCGTAGCGGTCACGCGGTTCCAGACTGAAGCGCCTAGAACCGCACGGCCACAACGGCCGGCAACTAAGGCCAGTAGCTTATGAAAAAGCACGTTCTCGGTACAAAATAAACGTGTAATGTCTTCACTTATGTTGTTCCAAAACACACAACATTTCTCATTTTACCAGCTATCGATGGCCCTTAAAAATTACATTCTTCCATCGAAAAAGTCTGTAGTCATTGGAATGACACAGCACATAATGAAGGTTTATATAATAACGATATGGTAAAATACTCTCCTCTTTGTGTGCTATCCTTTGCCAAAATCTCATTTCTACGTCTTAAACAGTTTATGAAATACGAGAAATAATGTGGATATTTCACTCCGGCTTTATCGCTGTCGCGACGCGATAGCAAATGAGTGCACTACGCCACATCACTGTTTTTCCTCCAGTCTATCCTAGACTAAAGAAAAATTCAGTATGTTAGCTAAATTTCATACGCAGTCACATATGTAGTAAGTACCAAACGAAAAATCACAGCCACCTCTATTTTTATCATTTCACACTTTTCCGAATTCTGCGCAGATCTTACTTTCACGTAAATATCACAATGATCATTAACAAAATGTCTGGCACATCATCATGAACCTGACATATAAAGCTAGAAGTGAAGCAAAAATGAAATATATGTACCGAATAGTTTCTGTAAAATAGTTTGAGAAAAATTGCAGATTGCGAGCCTCTATTCTGTCATCGGTGACAGGCCGAAAGGTGGAAAACACGTATCGGCCTCCCCTCCTGAGAAAACGAATGGTCTTACCCAGCACTTTGGACTGAAACTGGTCACTGCGCATCGGGCACTGTATCCTACGCGAGTTGTAACTGCACATCCATTTTGCCAATTTTCCATTACAAACGAAATCAAAAGAATTGTGTCTGTAGTGTAATATCGGAATAATTTCGTCTCCATGTATTCGCGGAAACACCTTTGAATCTACGAAACAGTCGTAAGAAGAAATATGCATAATGTGCGAAGGTATGGACAGTTTCCGTACGCTGGACGCAGCTGCTTCGAGTGTCTACAACGCGCTGTTTTAAACGTCTCTATGGCAACGCCTCTGCAGATCTAAAGACGGCTATTGTTTTTGCGTACAACCTTTTGCGCTTCGCAGCTGAAAGCTGTCAAAAGTACTGTCCGGAGTCAGGGATTTCCTTACGCTAACTCGACTGCAGGAGTGTCTAAACAGTAGAGAATAAATGCATTAAAACTTCATGCATGATGCGGCAACTTTTCACTTATCTCCTGATGTCATATCTTCTGATCTATGGGCCAAACAATGATATAATTTTGTAGATACATTCAAGGACATATGAGGATACTGCGTGCAAAATGTGTTCCGAATAGAGTTAGTAACAAAGAAATAATAAATTTAAACGTGAAGCACAATGAGGCAGTTTTTCACGCATCTCGGTTTTATGACGTCATATCTCCTGAACTGTGTAATGTATCACGGTATAAACTTGGAGGTGTATTTAGCGGCTTATGTGGACACTGCGAAATTTATGACAGTGTTGTTAACGATGTCTAAATTTATTATTTACTAGCTGTGTTACTTGGGATGTTCAGTATCTACCACACAAAGTGATTTGCCCTGTGTCTTGTTGAAACCCACGGCTAATGCAAGCCGCATGGGAAGCTGCAATCCTTTTAAACCGAAGGGCGTATTTGAATCAAATCGGTCAGGTACTTTGCGAGTTGTATGGTAGTAACATTTCGTTGCAAAACATCTCGTGAAGTAACTTAACGATTTGCTTCAAATAGGCCCTTCGATTTAAAACGATTGCTGTATGTATTAAAAAATGTACCGTACGTCTGATAAATCTTCATTAACGGATCTTTTAGAAATCTGAAGTAAATCGGGCAAGAACTTTTAGATATTTTCTAGATCTACATTTATACTCCGCAAGTCCCTTGACAGTGTGCGGACTCTAATCTCTCTGATTTTATCCTCAAGGTCTTTTCGCGAGAGATATGTAGGAAGGAGTAATATACTGCTTGACTCCTCGGTGAAGGTATGTTGTCGAAACTTCAACAGAAGCCCGTACAGAGCTACTGAGTGTCTCTCTTGCAGAGCCTTCAATTGGAGTTTATCCATCATCTCTATAACGCTTTCGTGATTACTAAATGATCCTGTAACTAAGCGCGCTGCCCTCGGTTGGATCGTCTCTATCTCTTCTATCAACCCTATCTAGTACGGATCCCGCACCAGTGAGCAGTATTTAAGCAGTGTTTGGTAACATCCTTTCGCCTATACATACAAACATGCTTCAAATCAGAATACGACATCTTACGTAGAGAGTTATCCCTCTCTTGTCTTGAAGACAAACAGTACATTTGTATGAATAACAAACATATGGAAACGCTATGTATCTGTGCGCGTGTGCGTTCGCGTGCTGTTGTTCCCAAACAGTAAGGGATATGTGTACCAGGTTTGGTTGAAATATGTCCAGTGGTTTAGTAGGAAATGTTTGGAACACACATCCGTTTTTGCAATATGTATGAATTTCGCAAAAGGAGCTACAGTTACAGTGAATTTTACTACACATGGATCCGCACACCCTCTTCTGTGTAGAATTGTACTTTATCTGGACCTATACAGTATAGTAAAAAAACTACACGAGTAGATTTGTAAGTGATTTGGTGCAGTCCCGGGTGCAGAATTTAGTATACAACAGCAGTGGCTCTAAACTGGCTGGGCATTAAATCGAACTGAGCATGAGTGACAGGTACAGGAACGTTGTTCCATGCTGATTCAACTTTTTGCCAGAGTTCAAGAGTCGCAGTGGATGGTGAGTGGCTCATGCCAGGCTCTCGGTAACTCATGACCACAAGTTTCCAATTGGTGACATATGGAGAAAGTGCTGGCCAGGACAACCGTAAAACACTATGTGAATTAAGTCAAAACACGGGCAATATACGGTCTTGTGTTATTTTGATGAAAAGTTAAGACATATAGGCCTCTAAGATAGAGGCCTGAGCTCGACGGAAATGTAACGGCTGATGTCCCTGTTACCGGCTATGTGAACCAGAAGTGATCGTATTGTGTATACAATGGCACCCTGCACCATCGTGACAGGTGTTGGACCAATATGACTTTCATGTATGACAATGTGACTAACGCTTCAGCACTTCCTCTGTCCTCTTAAACCCGCGAACCACATTACTAGAGTCCGGAGCAAGTGCTGGGGTGTCAGTTACATCGACTCACTCTGAACATGCTGGAAAGTATACAGCCGAAACTTCGGAATCAGTAGTGAAAATTAAAAATTTCATTTCTGAGGTTACTGACCAGTTCTTGAGGTACAATTTGACTTTTATTTCAGTGCATAGATACTTTTAACTTACACGGTATTACTAACAATTAGGAAAAAGAATGTCCCAACACTCGTTGAGAATAGTTCTACAATTTTCCAGCAGCATTGGATGAAAATATTTACAGTTTTTATAACTACACTAAAACCTAATGTGGAGATACTTTATTTTCCAGAACTAAACTCCACAGTCCCAATTGCATACATTTTACAATAATTACGATGGACTGTGAGCCACATACACTTAAAAACTACTCAGTCTTTGACAGCTAGCAGCAGGTGAAACTCAAGAACTACTCTATTTACATGACGCACATGGTACGTAAATATATTCACATGTATGTGCACAGTACACATACGCTGTGTATGAATAAATAAATATTTAGATGAGACTTTTTAATGTTTTTTTTGCCTTTTTAAACTTTTTTGCCTTCCTCTTATACTTTTTTCTCCGTCTCTCCCTCTCTCCCCTCCCCCCCTTCCCCTTACACTGAGAGAACTCCACCTCCACTCCTCTCGTTGCAAGTGAACAGTAAGAGTACGGGAGAGTTTCAATCCCGTCGTGACAAATGACCTCTTTATCGTCATGAAGCGGACAGGCCAGTTTTAGACTCTTAACTCAGTGTACACCTCGTGTCCTCTTAACTGAGTACTAGTTTTCTGTACCATTTGCGACGGCTGTGGTGCAGCATCGCAAATAGTCTTCGATAGAGTGGGCTCTTGATGCCATACAACATGCACCCTTAACCTGACTCTGGATGGTACCTTCCAATGAGCGTTACATTTTTGATCGGAGACCTACAAACTCCAGCAATCTATTCGCCCCGTCTTTCACAAGGACCATAACCTCCATGTTCCGTGGAACAAGACCACAAGCATTGCCGATCATGTATGAGGACGAGGTGAATCCATTACCATGGTATCTCATTACTTCAAATAGATCGCAGTTCTTCGCCCAATAGATGAAGCTATCTGTACCCATATAAAGTAACTTTGGATCTGTGAAATGAGCCTTTGAAAACTCATAATGAAAGCGGTACATGGAGAGTGTAGTAGTATACACATCACCACATAAATAGGCTTCGTAAACTCTACTGCAGACTTCACCATCTCCACAGCAACAAAATTCTTACTGAATATGGTGACTCTCATAAAATTTGGTGTGGCAATACATTTTCTGCGCCATAATGCCCATCCCATTCGGTTCTAGTCAAAATTTTAGCTGTTCCGTCAAATTCTCCATTGTTTTGCCTAAAATCGAATTATTCATCAATGTCCCAAAATCACACATAACAGAAACACTGTCTCTTATACAGATCAATATACTACTTCACCCAAGTGGACTGCTTGAAAGAGAGCGCCTGGATGAGTCTAACCAGCTCCATCCCCAAGTGAGACATTGCTGGAGATGATGACAGCAAATAACGTATCTCTGCTTATTCCCCAGCGTTGGTTGGTTGGTTGGTTGGTTGGTTGGTTTAAAAGAGGGGGAAGGACCAGCTAGGTCATCGGTCCCTCGTTCCGATTAAAATATTTCCTCAAGGATGGGAGTAAAATAATAGAGACATACAAAACACAGCTGGAAGAGAAAAGAAAACCGCAAGAATAACAGAAGGGCAACAAACACTAAAAAGGACAAAATCGGGCAAGAAAACTACAGAGAGACGCAAGAAACATGTAGAAGAGATCAAAACAAGAGAGCAGATTACCGTGGCTCGCTGACCATAAGAATGAAAAGAAGCCAGCCACTCTGCAACGCATTAAAACCTCCACCCTAAAAGCACTAGTGTAGAGGACACAGCGGGACAAAGTACATGCGCTAAAACATAGATCAAATTATAAAACCCACCCTCACGAATAAAATGTAAAACTAAACCTGCCTTTGAGGCATTGTCGCCCAACACCGAAGTAAGGTGCTGGAAAAGTTAAACGTCCGCTGCAGAGCAGCTAAAAGTGGGCATTTCAGCAAGACTTGGATGAGCTTCATTTGTGAGCCACAGCAACACCGAGATGGTTCCTAGCGACCGAGAAGGTAACCATGCTATGTATGGCTAATGCAGAGCCGTCAGAAGACAACTTGTTCCCTGCGAGAGGACTGCATGGAAGACTTCCACTATTCGTAGTCTCCTTAATGGCATGCAGTTTGTTGTGCGTACTGTTATGCCATTCCATCTCCCAAAGCCGAAAAACCCTGCGGCGTGAGACACAACGAAGGTCAATTTCGGAGATGCACATCTCCAGAAGTGGTTTCTGCATAGCCTGTTTGGCCAGCATGTCGGCATGTTCGTTGCCTGTGATTTCGTTGTGTTGTTGGGGTCCACACAAACACCACTGAACGACGAGACCATTCAAGGGCATAGATGGCGAGGGGAGTACCGGTCGATAGCTTGTAGGCTGCTAAAGGAGTCAATACACAGGAGAAATGACTCGCTAGTTCTGCAGTGAACACACTGCATCTATGTGGCAAGGAGTACTGTTCAATATGTCCTCCATGAATATACACGAAGCCAACGTGACCATCAGCCATCGAAGCGTCGGTCTAAACCACTTCATGGCCCCAGTACATGTTGAGACTCTAGAGGAAGCGATAGCGGAGAGCCGCAGAGTTAACGGAGTCCTTAGAGCCATGCAAAAGGTCCAAAGAATCTGCTGATTAAGTGTACACTATGGAGTGCACATGAATGGACCTTGAGGAGAGGTGGTAATTGACTCTAGTTCAGACAGAAGCGAACCGCATTCTTAAGCCCTGAGCCCTGGACCGCCGATACAGGAGATGAACGACTGTGGTTGAGAAAAGGAGATGGTAATTCTGATGCGCAGGAGACCTACGAATGTGTGCAACGTAACTGGCGAGCAGTTGTGCACGCCTAACCTTCAATGGAGGGACTCCGGCCTCCACCACGACACTGGTCACCAGACTCGTTATAAAAGCACCCATCGCTAGGCGAACGCCACAGCGGTGCACTGGGTAGAGTAAACGCAACATAGAGGGCACCGCCAAACTGTAAACCAGGCTCCCATAGTCAAGGCAGATTGAAAAAGGGCTTTGTAGAGCTGCGGCAGCATAGAGCGATCTGCACCCCAGTTAGTGTTGCTCAGACAGCAGAGGGCATTGAGGTGCTGCCAGCACTTCTGCTTAAGCTGACAAAGATGAGGAAACGAAGTCGACTGAGCATCGAAAACAAGACCTAATAAAATATATCTCCACTACTGTTTTAAGGTGAAGTTCTGGTTCAGAATGAACGGTGCAACACTGACAGAAATACTTGACACACGACTTTGCGGCCGAAAACTAGAAGCCCTAGGCTAGAGCCCATGACTGCGTTTTGTGAAATGCTCCCTGTAGACGCCGTTCGGCAACACCAGTACTGGAGCAGCAGTACGAAATGCAGGAGTCATGCGCATACAGAGAAGGTGAAACCGACGGCCCTATAGCTGCTGCTAGACTGTCAATAGCCATTAACAATAGAGGAACACTCAATATGGAGCCCTGCGGAACGCCATTCCTCTGAATACGGGGAGGAGCTATGGGAGGCACCGACTTGGACACAGAAGGTACAGAGAGACAGGAAGTTTTCGATAAAAGTCGGGAGTGGGCCCCGGAGACCCTTCTCATACAATGTAGCATGGATATGATGTCGTCAGGTCGTGTTGTATGTTTTACAGAGGTCTAAAAAGACAGTAACCAGATGTTGGCGTCTGAAGAAGGCTGTTTGGATGGTAGACTCGAGGGACACGTGATTATCAGTGATAGAACCCAGGCGGAAGCAGCCTTGACATAGAGCCACTATGTCATGTGACTCCAGGACCCAACCCAACTGCCGACACACCATACGTTCCAGCAGCTCACAAAGAAAAATGGTCAGGTTGATGGGCTGATAGTTATCCATATCAAGTGGCTATTGACCGTGTAAGGTTGTAGATAGGTTGTTTCTTATTCTATGACTGAACACAACTGCTTAAGCTGTAATGACATTGTTCAATACTACAATTATGTCACGGAAACATACACTTTTACGAAGTTTACAGTGTGACGATCTTAAGTTAGTTGTCAAAATGATGCATCTCAGCCCCTTAAAGTGAACAATCCTAAACACAACAGCATTAAATTTTAACTCTCAGAAAGTTAAATAGTCCTGAACACAACAATATTAAATTTTAGCTAAAAGTTTCCTTACAAAATTATTCTTAAGATTATGTTATGATGTTGGCCAGTACTACGATAAATCATCCGATTGCAGTTCAAAGTTTGGTACTATTTCTAGGATGACAAGTCCTCTCTCCCATCCGAGTCACTTGGCCGGTCGGTCGTTGACTCCCGCCTGGGACGCCCCTTGAGTGGATTAAATGGTGCCCCCTATGGCGCGATATTCGTCTCAATGCCTTTGCTTCCAAACCCAAACATTACCTCTCGCTGCTTGTTCCACCTTCTGCTCATAGACATGCATTATATAGAATCGGCGTGTTAGTACTGTCGACTGTGTATCATCCCTTTTTGCTTTAAATACTGAAAGGCAAATTCGCTCATTACCGCCGAATTAAGTTAGGTGCCATATCACCTTCCCGTTGGGATGTATAAAGTTCTTATGTGAGGTGAAAAACTGACCATTTATTCTGCCACCTTACAACCGGGTTTGAGCACCCGAATGATGGTGCTCTCCCGCCATTGCGATGGAAAGATGCCATCGCACCAGATCCGGTTGAAGATGAGCAGATGTCGCTTGTAGTCAGACAAGAGATGTTTAATCATCTGATTGTCGATTTGATTCAGCCCTGGAGCTGTGCTGGGGCAACGTGCAAGGGTGCTGAGGAGCTCCCACTCTGTAAATGGGGTGTTACAGGGTTCACTGTGGAATGTAGTGAACAAGAGGACTTTCCTTTCAATTCATTGTTTGAGTGTGCATTTGCATTGGTAGATGTTAACGCCAGGGATAATTGTTGGGATCTGATACCCAAAAAGACTTCTGGTCTTCATCCAGTCTTGGGAAGGTGATATATGGTACCCAATGGTCGACACGTACTTCTCCCAACACTCCTGTTTCCGTCATTTTATAAGCTGGCGGACTAGGGCACGGAGCTGCTTAAAGGCTATTAGGTGTTCTAGAGAAGGATGTCGCTTATTCGCTGTAGAGCTCGCCAACACACTGTAATTGCTTCAGTGACTTCCGGCAACCATCAAGGGATTGTCTTTCACTGGGGGCACCTGTATTTAAGATTCAGAGGTCGAGTTGTGACAGTAAATTTTCGACCTCCCTACTCAGTCAGTAAGCATGGCGCCAACTCACACGGAAGTTATGTGGGTTAAAATCTCCCTAAAGTACAAAAGATTTAGGGAGTTGATCAATCAGTGTAGCCAATACGTTCCGGAGTACTTCACCATCTGGACATTGCAAACAGTTATTTCCTTCATTGTCCTTATCCTGTCAGTCACTGCTTCAAGAGGGGTTTGAAGGGGCACAGGTTCACTACATACTGAGTTCTTGACAGACACAAACTCCACATGACACTATTATAGTGGCTACAGTTATTGTAACATCTATTATGGCCTCAGATGGCAGGGATCTGCACTGACAGAACCAGGTTCCCTGGAGGGCAATGCAGAAAGCAGGTGCAAAGATTTAACAGTTGCCGTAGCTCAGCCAGGTTATGGAAAAAACCGCCACAATTCCACTGGAGGATTATGTGATCGTGAGACTAGGAAGGCATGAAACACTCAATGAGGCAGTCTACACCTCAGGATCACCTGCTTCCACCAGATGAGTACCTGTGCGATCGACATCCATTGTGTCTGACGACCCAGAAAGATCTAGGTCCTCAGCAGACGCCAGAATCTCCACCTCATCTTCAGACACAGAGCTTGTAGGTGGTGGTGGTGGTGGTGGTGGTGGTGGTGGTGATGGTGGTGGTGGTGGTGGTGGTGGTGGTGGGTGCAACCGCAGTGCCTTGGTCCTTGGGAGTCTTTCTTTTTAGGTATCTCTCACTGCTCGTTTGTGCAGGTGGGAGGGCTTCACTGATTCAGTCTCAGGGACTGAGGAGAACCATGAAGCTTTATGACCAGCTACCTGCGGTTACTTCAGTCACTGGCAAGTGTCAGCTTTGCCACTGGTAGGAACCTGGGAAGGGAGTGACCCAAGGGATCCCTTACTGGCGAGAGGTGCTAAAGAAGACTTATGCTTCTCCGACTGACAAGTGGGGGCTGTTGTCCCTGAAGTAGGTTGTACAGTATCATCAGGGAGGGAAGTGCCCCCACCATCAAGGGGGCAGGTGGAGTCTGATGACTCTGAAAGCCAACTTCATGTGATGGAAAGGAAGATGGTAGAACGATAATCGTATCAGCAGCGTAGGTTGATTTTATATGCAAAGGATGCAACCTATCATTTTCTCTTGCCCTCAGTATAGGTCAGTCGGTCCATGGTCTTTCATTCCATTGTTATTCTTTCTTTCTGGAGAATCCTGCATTCTAGCGAGCAAGGCGAATGGTGTTGGCCACAGTTGACACAGATGGGAGGCGGAGCACAGGGATGTGAACGACATCCATAATCCCAATAGGTGATGCTGGAAGTGCAGCGGGAAAACATATGGCGAAACGTCCAGCACTTAAAGCACTGCATTGGGGGAGAGATATATGGGTTTATGTCACAGTGGTAGACCAGTACCTCGGCCTTCTTGGGTAATGTGTCACCCTCCAAGGCGAAGATGAAGGCACCAGTGGCAACCTGATTATCCCTTGGACCCCAGTGGTCTCACTAGACGAAATAGACAACTTGCTGCTCTAAATTGGCGCGCAGCTCATCGTCAGACTGCAAAAGGAAGTCCCTGTGAAATATGATATCCCAGACCATATTTATGCTCTTATGGGGCTAGATGGAAAAAGAAACATCTTCCAGCTTGTCACAGGTGAGTTGGCCCATGGCTGGGCAGAGGATGCTGTTCTGATCAAGACCAACCCTGACTGCATTTTGGACAGCCCTTCACCTCCCCAAACTTATCCTCTAAATGCCCCACAAAAACTGAGGTTTCACTGACAAGGAAGATTCCCCATCAACTCTCATACATACGAGGTACCAGGATGAATAAGGTTCACTGCCATCCTTAGCCTGACATTCCTCATTGGGATCGTATTTCTTAGCATTGATGTTAGACCTTAACCACTTAGAGACTGCTGGTGTTTGACCACCAGTAAGAGATGGCGTGTCATCCATCCTAATGCCACTCACTCTGACCAGGGGCACTCCGCACAGGCGCCACCCAGGCGCAGCAAAGGCCACATGGCAGGCTGGCCATTGCTGGGAGTCCTAATGCCCCAGGGTGATGGGTATTTACTCCTCTGCATACGTCGGGAGTTAATGGCGCAGGCGTCAGCTGAGTTATGGCGGTGTGGTCAGGGGACTACAACAAACAGGGTACATGGTGGCCCCACCACAATGGACTGGCTACCGTGCTGGATATCATGTGCAAACGAGCTAATAGTCAATTATCGTCGACAGTGCAGAAGACGATAATGACATGGGATAGAAGAAAAGGCACCCACAAGAGTGACCTCGCCCAACAGCTGAAGTATGAGCGAAAGTGCCGATCCACATCAACGAAGGATGCAAGAGGTCTCAGTGCATGATGGACACTATACACCATGTAAAACGCCCTTTCCCAATTGGCTCGCTCTTCAGGAAAAAATTGAAGAATGGAGGTCAAAGCCTATAGGGGACCATCGCATAAAGGCCGAAAGGTGCGAGACTCCTTTTAGTCGCCTCTTACGACAGGCGAGAATACCTCGTTCCTATTCTATACACCAGACCCGCAGTGAGGATTCCCCAGTGTTGTCATCAGTTATGGAGTAGCCCTCCTCATAGAACTTGTTGCTCCTTACAGAGCAGCAAATCGGCGTGTACATCATGCAGACTAACAGGGTATGCGAGTTCTGCCTCCACTACATTCCCCAAAATAGCCGCCATATCTCTGATTTTTCCAACTAATCCCTTTCATTTCTCTTTGGGCACCCACCATCGAAATTAGCAAATTGGCAGTGAATGTTCCATGGTACACCCGTATCACTAATTTACAATCAGTACATGATTTAACTCATCAAGGGATGCATTGACCCTGTTACCCATCCATGGGTTTTCTTTCCTTTGCGTGCCTATGAACACTTGGTAAAGTCCCCATGGATCCTGTGCCCAAAGTAAAGAATCATGTCAGCATCGTTCATTAATTCCATTCTGCACTTTGTTTTCTTGAGCACTCCGTCCCAAGGCAACTCAGGTGCCGTGAAATAAAAGGCATGACGCAGAGAATATGTATCACGCATTGACTCCGATATTTCTTAAAAACGTCCACATGCAAGTGCACGTTTATGTATTTTCCTAAAGTGGAGATGTTTAATTCCCACTAGATATTCACAGCATATTCATATTCTGCATCCGAAGTCACAACGCCTGGAATGATGCTGGAGAATACAGTTATGTTGGGTAGCCTGCTTTCATTCAGTATTCCAATACTATTAAGATACTCGTATGTGAAAACCCCTCGTTAGTCAAAAGTTGAAATTTTTCCTCGATGTGAAATACCGCTAGAGTGATGTGCATATCCTGCCGAGGTAGAGTTTCAATGAGTTTCAAGGAAGCGGAGTATAGTTCGTGGCGTCATTAGTTTCGACAGTGAAATATATCTCTCGGCGCTCTCAGGCATGACACTGACCTGACTTTTCGTCCAGCCGATATCAATCAAGTAATCAACTAGAAAGTGGGCGTCATACCCGCTTAAATTATCGAAGAAAACGGGGAAGTGCCTTTGTAAGTGGTACTTCAAATTGCATGTATTGTGGACTGTGTCACGGAATTTCCTCATAAGATGACAGTGACCCCTATGAGGAGTTTCCACTTTACTCCCTAACGGCAGCACACAAATATGACTGTCAACCAAGTATTATACGAATCTTCATTCCTCGTTCGATTTGGTCATAGGGACATTGTCGCTGCAAAGCTAATCATGCTTTAAAAGTTTTCAGAGCTCATTGAGAAGCCAAAGTGCAGGATTATCTCCAATATAACATTTGTAAAGGTTAAGACTTGAATCGTAGGACAATGTACACTACTGGCCATTAAAATTGCTACACCACGAAGATGACGTACTACAGACGCGAAATTTACCTGACAGGAAGAAGATGCGGTGGTATGCAAATGATCAGCTTTTCAGAGCATTCACACAAAGTTGGCGCCGGTGGCGACACCTACTACGTGCTGACATGAGGGAAGTTTCCAACCGATTTCTCATACACAAACAGTAGTTGACCGGCGTTGTCTGGTGAAACGTTGTTGTAATGGTACGCATTTTTCCTCCTTGCACGAGGTATCACGTTTCCCACTTTGATAAAGGTCGGGTTTTAGCCTATCGAGATTGCGGTTTATCGTATCGCCACATTGCTGCTTGCGTTGGTCGAGATCCAATTACTGTTAGTAGAATATGGAATCGGTGGGTTCGGGAGGGTAATACGAAACGCAGTGATCGATCCCAACGCCCTCGTATCACTAGCAGTCGAGATGACATGCATCTTATCCGCATAGCTGTACGCCACGACTCGATCACTGAGTCAACAGATGGGGACGTTTGCAAGACAACAACCACCTGCACGAACAGTTCGACGACGTTTGTAGCAGCATGTCAGACTATCGGCTTGGAGACCTTGGCTGCAGTTACCCTTGACGCTGCATCACAGACAGGAGCGCCTGGGATGGTGTACTCAACGACGAACCTTGGTGCACGAATGGCAAAACGTCATTTTTTAGGATGAATCCAGGTTCTGTTTACAGCATCATGATGGTCCCATCCGTGTTTGACGACATCGCAGTGAACGCACATTGGAAGCGTGTATTCGTTATCGCCATACTGGCGTATCACCCGGCATGATGGTACGGGGCGCCATTGGTTACACGTCTCAGTCACCTCTTGTTCGCATTGACGGCACTTTGAACAGTGGACGTTACATTTAAGATGTGTTACGACCCGTGGCTCTACTCTTCATTTGATCCTGAGAAACCTTACATTTCGGCAGGATAATGCACAACGCATGTTGCAGGTCTGGATACAGAAAATTTTCGGCTGCTGCCTCGGCCAGGACATTCTCCAGATCTCTCACCAATTGAAAACGTCTGGTCAATGGTGGCCGAGCATCTGGCTCGTCACAATACGCCAGTCACTACTCTTGATGAACTGTGGTATCGTGTTGAAGCTGCATGGGCAGCTGTACCTGTACACGCCATCTAAGCTATATTTGACTCAATGCCCGGGCATATCAAGACTGTTATTACGGCCACGGGTGGTTGTTCTGGGTACTGATTTCTCAGGATCTATGCACCCAAATTGCGTGAAAATGTAATCAAGTCAGTTCTAGTATATTTGTTCAATGAATACCCGTTAATCATCTGCATTTCTTGTTGGTGTAGCAATTTTAATGGCAGTAGTGGAAGTTGGTAGCTGCCACATACCGTACGTGTTTTTCTGTGAAGGTAGTATTTGAAGCTGTTGGGCCACTTTCACAGCGGGTCACCAGAGCAGAGCGAAGAGGCATTCAAATTCGGCGTATACCACATATGAGCATCACTCTTGATGGTGAGCATTTTTCAGTTTAATGGTTTCGTTTTTCTCATTACGATACTGGATCCTTGGAAGTGCAGTCTACTAGATGCACTGCTAATTACTTATCTGAGGAAAAATAATTCAGACATCTTAAGCAAATACACTTTACACAATGATCGGTTCACAATTGTAAGGAAAGGAGTCGAGACATGTTTTTGATCAAAATAATGTTTGCTTTTATCCTTATTTTTCTCACTGGAGAATAAGAGCGCGTTTAAATGGCTCTGAGCACTATAGACTTAACATCTATGGTCATCAGTCCCCTAGAACTTAGAACTACTTAAACCTAGAGCACGTTTATGTGCATCTTACACTCACTAGCAAATTTTGAGAAACGGAGAGGTCCGAATACTATATGCTCGTCCTGCTAATCTGTCTTTCTACAGACCACAGACATGATCCAACATTCCGGTTTTCTGAGCCTCAAATTCAGGTATGTTCTGTATCTTGATGGTGAACTCTATACCATCGAAGCTATCACATTTATGAATGTCAAGGTATCTACAGTATTGAGATGTACACTACGGATTTTTTCGTAATTCCTCCCGCAAGTCAGGACTGACCATGAAAAAAAAAGCCCAATCCTTTTCATGTTTGAGATTAATGCATGACTTCAGATCAGCTTAATTTTTAGGTAGCTCTATGTAGCTAGACCCTCCAATTACTGAATCATAGACATGTGCATGCATGCATGCATGCAAAGCTGAAGAGCTGTAGTATTCAGCTTAGTGCTTTAGCTAACCCCCTAACTTCCATGTCGGTAAACTGGGCCATAATAGCTCTGAAGATGGATTCACGGAACTACTCAGTCATTGATGAGCCCCACATTTTCGTACCATTTTCTCCCCAAAGATAATGAAGACCTCTCCGTTCAATGCCAGAGACAACTATTGGGGGGGGGGGGGGGTGCCATAATTCAATGCACAGCACTGCATTTAATGACAGGATCCTGCAGATCATTAACAACCTTGAGGAGCTCGGTTTCCACGATAAGAAGGCACACTCTTATAAATCCAATAGTGTTGCGGTACCCTCCTGAAAGATTCTTGTATCTAATGAAAGAGATTCGCTTCTCACAAACGTCTGCAATCACGAAGAACTCTTACTGCAGCATGGTGTCATTGACTTTATGTCCTTCACTGAAAGGATTGGAGAGAGAACTGTCACTAGCTACAGGACAGTTTCTGTTAATAATAGTATAACTGCAACTAGTTGGTGACGATGACGATGCTTCTGGCGAATCAGCGCAGAGAGGTATGTGCCATACCTTGCGAGATTGGCGAAGATGAGAAGGTGGTGGAGGAGGAGGATGTCGTGGTGGAGACATTGTGATATCCAGCCAGTGCGACCACCTTAGTTGTGGCTGTGGCGGCTGCAGCCCTGACCTGCTTGTCGGATGGAGGGTAGCCCAGGACACTAGAGCAGTGCTAGCCACAAACAATCCAGAGCTGATAGAGAGCATCATGACTGATACAGGGATTAGTGATCACAAGGTCATTGTAGCTAGGCTCAATACCATTTCTTCCAAATCCACCAGAAACAAACTCAAAATAATTTTATTTAAAAAAGCGGATAAAGTGCCACTAGAAGCCTTCCTAAAAGACAATTTCCATTCCTTCCGAACTGACTATGCGAATGTAGACGAGATGTGGCTCAAATTCAAAGATATAGTAGCAATAGCAATTGAGATATTCATACCTCATAAATTGGTAAGAGATGGAACGGATCCCCCGTGGTACACAAAAAAGGTCCGAACGCTGTTGCAGGGGCAACGGAAAAAGCATGCGAAGTTCAGAAGAACGCGAAATCCCGAAGATGGGCTAAAATTTACAGACGCGCGAAATTTGGCACGTACTTCGATGCGAGATGCCTTTAATAGGTTCCACAACGAAACAATGTCTCGAAATTTGGTAGAAAATCCGAAGAAATTCTGGTCGTATGTAAAGTACACAAGCGGCAAGACGCAGTCAATACCTTCGCTGCGCAGTGCCGATGGTACTATTATCGACGACTGTGCCGCTAAAGCGGAGTTATTGAACGCAGTTTTCCGAAATTCCTTAACCAGGGAAGACGAATGGAATATTCCAGAATTTGAAACACGAACATCTGCTAGCATGAGTTTCTTAGAAGTAGATACCTTAGGGGTTGCGAAGCAACTCAAATCGCTTGCTACGGGCAAGTCTTCAGGTCCAGATTGTATACCGATTAGGTTCCTTTCAGATTACGCTGATACTATAGCTCCCTACTTAGCACTCATATACAACCGCTCGCTCACCGATAGATCTGTACCTACAGATTGGAAAATTGCGCAGGTCGCACCAGTGTTCAAGAAGGGTAGTAGGAGTAATCCATTTAACTACAGACCTATATCATTGACGTCAGTTTGCAGTAAGGTTTTGGAGCATATACTGTATTCAAACATTATGAATCACCTCGAAGGGAACGATCTATTGACACGTAATCAGCATGGATTCAGAAAACACCGCTCTTGTGCAACGCACCTAGCTCTTTATTCGCACGAAGTAATGGCCGCTATCGACAGGGGATCTCAAGTTGATTCCGTATTTCTAGATTTCCGGAAAGCTTTTGACACCGTTCCTCACAAGCGACTTCTAATCAAGCTGCGGAGCTATGGGGTATCGTCTCAGTTGTGCGACTGGATTGGTGATTTCCTGTCAGGAAGGTCGCAGTTCGTAGTAATAGACGGCAAATCATCGAGTAAAACTGAAGTGATATCAGGTGTTCCCCAGGGAAGCGTCCTGGGACCTCTACTGTTCCTGATCTATATAAATGACCTGGGTGACAATCTGAGCAGTTCTCTTAGACTGTTCGCAGATGATGCTGTAATTTACCGTCTAGTAAGGTCATCCGAAGACCAGTATCAGTAGATTAGATTAGATTAGATTAGATTAATACTTGTTCCATAGATCATGAATACGACACTTCGTAATGATGTGGAACGTGTCAGGTTAATAAAAGATGTCTGTACAAGAAATTACATTACACAAAATATTGCATGACACTAATGATTAAGTTTTTTTTTTACTTAGTTTATATCTAAAAATTCAGCCAATGAGTAGAAGGAGTTGTCATCTAGAAATTCTTTTAATTTATTTTTAAATGTTAGTTGGCTATCTGTCAGGCTTTTGATGCTGTTTGGTAGGTGCCCAAAGACTTTTGTGGCAGCATAATTTACCCCTTTCTGGGCCAAAGTCAGATTTAACCCTGCATAGTGAAGATCATCCTTTCTCCTGGTGTTATAGGTATGCACACTGCTATTACTTTTGAATTGGGTTGGATTATTATCAACAAATTTCATAAGGGAATATATATACTGTGAGGATCCCTAGATCCTTAAATAGATGTCTGCAGGATGACCGTGGGTGGGCTCCAGCAATTATTCTGATTACACGTTTTTGTGCAATGAATACCCCAGAATATGATGCCATACGAAAGCAGTGAATGAAAGTAGGCATAGTAAGCTAATTTACTGAGATTCTTATCACCAAAATTTGCAATAACCCTAATAGCATATGTAGCTGAACTCAGACGTTTCAGCAGACCATCAATGTGTTGCTTCCAGTTTAACCTCTCATCAATGGACACACCTAAAAATTTTGAAAATTCTACCTTAGCTACAGACTTCTGTTCAAATTCTATATTTATTACTGGAGTTGTGCCATTTACTGTACGGAACTGTATATACTGTGTTTTATCAAAATTTAAAGAGAGTCCGTTTGCTGAGAACCACTTAATAATTTTGTGAAAAACATCATTTACAATTACATCACTTAGTTCTTGGTTTTTGGATGTTATTACTGTACTTGTATCATCAGCAAAAAGAACTAACTTTGCATCTTCATCAATGTGGAATGGTAAGTCATTAATGTATATCAAGAACAGTAAAGCGATTTAGAAAAGATTGCTGTATGGTGTGTCAGGTGGCAGTTGACGCTAAATAACGAAAAGTGTGAGATGATCCACATGAGTTCCAAAAGAAATCCGTTGGAATTCGATTACTCGATAAATAGTACAATTCTCAAGGCTGTCAATTCAACTAAGAACCTGGGTGTTAAAATTACGAACAACTTCAGTTGGAAGGACCACATAGATAATATTGTCGGGAAGGCGAGCCAAAGGTTGCGTTTCATTGGCAGGACGCTTAGAAGATGCAACAAGTCCACTAAAGAGGCAGCTTACACTACACTCGTTCGTCCTCTGTTAGAATATTGCTGCGCGGTGTGGGATCCTTACCAGGTGGGATTGACGGAGGACATCGAAAGGGTGCAAAAAAAAGGGCAGCTAGTTTTGTATTATCACGTTATAGGGGAGAGAGTGTGGCAGATATGATACACGAGTTGGGATGGAAGTCATTACAGCATAGACGTTTTTCGTCGCGGCGAGACCTTTTTACGAAATTTCAGTCACCAACTTTCTCTTCCGAATGCGAAAATATTTTGTTGAGCCCAACCTACATAGGTAGGAATGATCATCAAAATAAAATAAGAGAAATCAGAGCTCGAACAGAAAGGTTTAGGTGTTCGTTTTTCCCGCTTGCTGTTCGGGAGTGGAATAGTAGAGAGATAGTATGATTGTGGTTCAATGAACCCTCTGCCAAGCACTTAAATGTGAATTGCAGAGTAGTCATGTAGATGTAGATGTAGAGAGGCAGCTGTGGCTTCCTGTGCAGCGCCAGTGGCACCCTTGTTGGCAATACATGCTCACTGGATCCTACTTAGCAAAGCAGGCTTTGCCAACCCCCAGTATCCATGGCACAGTGTATTGCAGAAATTGTTCCCCTGACGCAGCCGCTGAAGAAGAAGAAGAAGAAGAAGAAGAAGAAGAAGGAGAGAGAGGAAGAGAGAGGAAGAGAGAGGAAGAGAGAGGAAGAGAGAGGAAGAGAGAGGAAGAGAGAGGAAGAGAGAGGAAGAGAGAGGAAGAGAGAGGAAGAGAGAGGAAGAGAGAGGAAGAGAGAGGAAGAGAGAGGAAGAGAGAGGAAGAGAGAGGAAGAGAGAGAGAGAGAGAGAGAGAGAGAGAGAGAGAGAGAAAGAGAGAGAGAGAGAGAGAGAGAATAGCGAAAATTAAGTACAACGTTCCAGACATCGTAAGCTACAAGGAAAGAAAGAACACACATTACTATTTGTAAGTAGAATAAGTACATGTATATAAAGTACCTATTTTGCTCTGGCTTCTTGGAATGTCTCTTGGGTCATCCAGAACTTCTTCAGAACAATGAAGGTCTCTGTCCAACTGCTCCCCTACAATAGTATTTCGTCCTCGCCTGTATTGGGAAAGAGCCATCTATCCATCTCACTGATACCACCTAAAACCACATCTTTTAGTAATAAATTTATACACATAAAAACTACGAAAAAATATTTTTAGAGTATGCACTTACAGGAGATTGTGATGGCTCTTGCTTATCCTCACCACATACCCCTCCCCGTTCCTCCGACGCCAGGAAATCGTCTACTACAACAAGGAATATGCACCATGTCACATATATGATGATCATGTCAAACAGCAGCATACAAAGTATACATAAAGAAGAAAAATATATATCACAGTAAATCCTGTTGCTGGCTTTCAGCGGCCAGCTAACGAATTATTTGTTAGACATATACTAAAACAATAAGATGACATGTATTCAATACTACGAAATTTTTGGTGAAAATGTTACAGTTACCGATTCTGATTTTCGAAATCGTGTGCAACAGCGAAGACTAACTGACAGACCACTAAATAACAGCAGCGTATTACATATACAAAGAACAGTACACATACAGCTTATTATGTTGTTGCTGCCACTCCAACATCTCCACCTCCAACTCATCCAGAGTTTGGTGGAGGTATGCTGAAAAAATAAAACAAAATGTATTTAATATCACTACTCTGAAATACTTAGTGGAAGATAAAGGTACAGCTGCTGATCTGAATGTTAACTTATCACATAATTTTCATTGTCTTGGACGTTTGCCGCCGGTGGCATTGCCGCTGCTTATGCCTGATGACGCTGCAGAACGCTTCATGTTGGTAAAGAGAAGACGACGATGAAGCAGACAGGCCAGTAATGCATAAGGGGGGAACCAAATCAAGCTGACGCAGCCACCACGATAGCAGAATGAGACTGGAAATGGAGGGGCTAGAATTTATACAGACTCAAGCTCTGCCCAATAATTTGGCAGGAACGAATCAGATTGCAGTATTTGGGGATACCTTGGTCGACAGCTTTGGACATGTTGGTTCATGCATGCACAAACAGGAAGGATCCACTTGAGATGGCAAGGGACGCCACTGCAAACAAAGGGGACCGTGGCTATAAGGCTTCCAGCATTTGCCAAGTAATGGCATGTGACAAGAAATGGCCACTTGCAGCATAATAATACTGTCCTTCATGGGGAACTGTGGGAGCCGACAGCAATCACAGTCCCAAGTGGGCATAGTGCAGCCTCAAGTCTGACTTGGACACTAACATATGAAGCCTGGTGAAGCATGCAAAGTCCCGGTCAGTGCGGCTCTTAGCATGTCTGCCCTGTGGTTAGTGTAAAGGCATGATTGGATTATTCTTTTAACAGTTAACAATGTGCAATGAGTTACGTAAATGTCAGTTTTATGATGGTATTCCTTGCACTATCGGAAAAAAGAGTGATCTACTTAGTTACTTCTTTTCAATGTATTTTACAAGACATGCATCTTCCAAAACTGTAGAGAATGATGAGCCTCTCACTTCATATAAAAGCGAGATCCGACCCCAGCAAATGGTATTTTATAAACAAACAGTAAATCCTTTGTTATGTAATTGATATTGATTTGAATTTCGTGTCATGAGATCCTTCCTCTCCAGCACAGACTGTTTTTTTTTTCCTGCCAATTACCATGTGGTGGAGGAGACGAAGCTAGGTAATTTACCAGATGGGGAGGGATTAATTAATTTATTGCTTTAATTAATCGGTCAGTTAAATTGATATCGAAGGTGTACTCGTATTGGCAAGGAGATATCCAAAAGGGGTGGGATGGGGGGTTTCTCAGAATCCCAGATTATCCCCATGGGATCGTAAAGCAATTTAACAGGACAACAGGTTAGGGGTAGAAGAGGAACAATAGGTTAGGGAGAGAGGCAGGGGATGATAAGTAAGTCGAGTTTGCCACTGGATGTATGCTTGCCCCTAATTGTATACAACCAGAATGAAGGTTACCCTACTACCTTCACTCACAAAGCAATGGAACATGGTTGGACGCTTAATTACTGCCACTTGCAACTTCAGCTTGTTAAAGGTAATATGTATGTTTGACATCTACTGTAAGCCCACAACTAGCGATTCTATAATCCATGCTTCCTCCTGCCACTCTCATCACCGTAAGTCGAGTTTCTTTTAAATATATAGTGCACTACATTCGTGAGGTACTGCTCAGCCAACCCGCCATAGGTAAGGAGTAAGCTAATTTGAAATGCATTGCTTTAAATAATAGCTACACTCCTGCAATTGTTGATAAGTTATTTCGAGGTCCAAATTTGTGAAGATCCCATTTATGTGGAACCTCTTTTTGATTTGACTAATTTTATTAAGAATAAGGATTTGCGTGTTTTTTGCTACTGGTAATAAGCTACAGCATAATTAGATTCACAGATTCATAATGAGCAGCCCTGTAAGAATTATGCAGGGTCCGACATATACAAATTAGTATGTACTGATTGTGAAATGTCGTACACACGCCAGATCGGCAGGATGTTCGAACCCAGGTTCAGCAAGCTCATGCTAAGCAAGAAAGACAGAACATATTTATAGACCTATATCTATAACGTCGGTCAGTTGTAGAATTTTGGAACATGTATTATGTTCGAGTATAATGACATTTCTGGAGACTAGAAATCTACTCTGTAGCAGTCAGCATGGGTTTCGAAAAAGACGATCGTGTGAAACCCAGCTCGCGCTATTCGTCCACGAGACTTGGAGGGCCATAGACACAGGTTCCCAGGTAGATGCCGTGTTACTTGACTTCCGCAAGGCGTTTGATACAGTCCCCCACAGTCTTTTCATGAACAAAGTAAGAGCATATGGATAGACCAATTGCGTGATTGGATTGAAGAGTTCCTACATAACAGAATTCTCAATGGAGAGAAGTCTTCCGAAGTAAGAGTGATTTCAGGTGAGCCGCAGGGGAGTATCGTAGGACCGTTGCTATCCACAGTAAGCATAAATGACCTGGTGGATAACATTGGAAGTTCACTGAGGCTTTTTGCGGATGATGCTGTGGTATATCGAGAGGTTGTAACAATGGAAAATTGTACTGAAATGCAGGAGGATCTGCAGCGAATTGACGCATGGTGCAGGAAATGGCAATTTAATCTCAATGTAGACGAGTGTAATGTGCTGCGAATGTATAGAAAGAAAGATCCCTTATCCTTTAGCTACAATATAGCAGGTCAGCAACTGGAAGCAGTTAATTCCATAAATTATCTGGGAGTACGCATTAGGAGTGATTTAAAATGGAATGATCATATTAAGTTGATCGTCGGTAAAGCAGATGCCAAACAGATTCATTGGAAGAATCCTAAGCAAATGCAATCCGAAAACAAAGGAAGTAGGTTACAGTAGACTTGTTCGCCCACTGCTTGAATATTGCTCACCAGTGTGGGATCCGTACCAGACAGGGTTGATAGAAGAGACAAAGAAGATCCAACGGAGAGCAGCGCGCTTCATTACAGCATCATTTAATAATCGCGAAAGCGTTACGAAGATGATAAACTCCAGTGGAAGACTCTGCAGGAGAGACGCTCAGTAGCTCGGTATGGGATTTTGTTAAAGTTTCGAGAACATACCTTCACCGAAGAGTCAAATGGTTCAAATGGCTCTGAGCACTATGGGACTTAACTGCTGTGGTCATCAGTCCCCTAGAACTTAGAACTATTTAAGCCTAACTAACATAAGGACATCACACACATCCATGGCCGAGACAGGATTCGAACCTGCGAACGTAGCGGTCGCACGGTTCCAGACTGTAGCGCCTAGAATCGCTCAGCCAACCTGGCCGGCACCGAAGAGTCAAGCAGTTTATTGCTCCCTCCTACGTATATCTCGCGAAGAGACCATGAGGATAAACTCAGGGAGATTAGAGCCCACACAGAGGCATACCGACAATCCTTCTTTCCATGAACAATACAAGACTGGAATAGAAGGGAGAAGTGATAGAAGTACTCGAGGTACCCTCCGCCACACACCGTCAGGTGGCTTGCGGAGTATGGATGTAGATGTAGATTTCTGCGTTTACTGAAGATCTTGAACCATGCAGCCACACTAGAAAACTTGATAATACAAATTGCTCAGAATGAGAAAAAGTTGAGTCTACTTAAGGAGTTAGTAATTGTTAAACATCTCAATGTCGATAAACACAGTGCTTCTAGTGTTTGGAATGCTGTTACAATGACACCTTTTATTTTGCTGACAACCTAATTTTTAACTTGTTTTTTTGCTGTGTATGAAGTTAGGGGAGTTATATTTCAAATGGGGGCTTATTAATAAGCTTTCTTCATCATAGGTGACTTTTCTATATTCTGCAACTTATGTTTCTATGCTCTTAACTAGAAATATGTCTTTGTCAATAGTTTTCACTGCTTATGACTGCCGCTGTTCCTGATGCCTTGATGCTTGGATTGTTGGTTTTATACGCATGCATTGTGTAAGGACTCTAAAATTTAGCTACTTACTCAGTATTACTGTTTTAATCACATAGTTTGACTTGCTATTTTATATCATCATTTTACCTACTTATTCTGTTTCATATAGTGTATTTTAAAGTACTCTGTTTCATGTGGTTGCAATGGTTTGCTTATACGTGTCTTAATTTATTAGGCTAATTTAGTTTTTATGTTTTGTAAATGTACCTCATTCTGTTCACACACGCCATCTGGGCTCCTCTTGCCACAACAATCATGGTGTTTGCATCTTGATCCACTACAGTAGTATGTGTGCACACCAAACGGACATTGCGGTGCATGCAGGTCGTACCACATTTGTTTCGTAAGCATGGCCCTATTCTGTACTACAATGGCTATGTAAACTGGTGTGTTAAAGATAACACGAGATAGTGTGAACTTTCTGGCTGCTTTTATGTACCTTTTTAGTGATATACTGCTGCTCTTTTTTCCTTTTAATTGGGTCCAGCAAGTATTTGATGGATGGATTACTGTTGCGCTCATTTTCCTTTTTATATGGCTATATGATGCATTAGTTTCATATCCAGCTACTTTTATGTACGTTTCTATTACTTTCAGTTCTCTTCACCTGCTAGTCATGCAAAGTAGGACCACGCCCGTTCCTCTATTTGTTACAAATTTATTGGTTTCTTTTTTTAATAAACAATCTAATAATGTCCCAAATGAGTGAAATGAGTCATTGACAAAGATTTGCGCAAACAAGGCAGTTTTTCTTCTGAAACGTCTCATAATCTGAGTGGCTAATTCCAGCTCTAAATCCAAACTATTACATTTCTCACTGGCCTGCTGACAGTAAGATGCACCAGTTCTCTTAATAATTATCTCCTCTCAGTGTAAGAGGAACTGTCTCACAAACTCAGTGACACAATAGACCTGCCTCTAACATCACGAAAGTTTCCTGTATTGTAATTATGTAAGCAGGTTGATACATTTTTCTTTGTTGTAACACATCTCAGCAGTGCATGACTACAGCTTTTTATACCACCACAAATTGTCATTTTTCCATGTTTTGATGTCTATGTCAAGTGATAAACTGACATTAACACTTTTCCACCCATTGGCTCTCACAGAAAGCTGGACTTGCATGGTGTAAGGTGTGCTGCTCCCACAGCACACTCAGGGTGGTGGAAATAAACAACAGAAGCAGTGTTTCTTATCCAAAATAATTTGGAAGACTTCACAGAATATGGATACTGGAAGACTTAGCAGCATTGTGGCGCATTTCCTAACACCTCTCCGAAGGCGATTTACATTTAACCTCATGTTCCATCGCAATGGCGTAGCGTATGTCACAGTATTCCATATTTGAAGAGACCAAGACCATTGAGTCCTCATAGTGCACCCATGTATTTGACCACTATTTCGGTGTCCTAGAGCATTGAGCATTCTGACATCCAAAACTTGGAGACTGCGCCCTATTTTTTATGTCTCACAATGCACAACCACATGTGGAGAAAGAGTGATATTCTGCAGGATTTAAAGCCATAGAGCAAGGATAGTATGCACCACCAGCTGTCAATCAGATTTGAGGAGGAGTGGAATAATTCTCATACATGCTGGCGAACATTTAAGTACTCTGATTTTTGTTATACTTTCCTTATTTTTGCTATAGTAACTGGTTTTCCGTAATTTCAACACCTTTTACCCAATTACTAAAGTTCAAAACCACTGCTCTCGACGACTTGTCATGTCAACGAAACGTATCATCGCATTCATCCCATGATGCTCCAAGCCAATGACATTACTACACAGTTTTCGATGGTTGTATCACTGCTAAACCAACCCTACATTACTAAAGCTTGTGTGAGGTTGACTGAAATAACACAACGAGCAATAACACTGATGCAAACCGCTAAAAGTAGAAACATTCTCTGTGTGTATGTATTCCTAAACATTCGTGACACAGGGAAGTTAGACATCATCCCAAACATACTTGTGCTTGCAAACCTGTAGCGGCGAATTCGATCATTTTCTTGACATGACTGGCTCTTAAAAGTCACTCAAGACCACTTCATTGTGTGTCCTGACTCCAAACCTTAGGACACGTCAACATTACTACAAAACTCTCCAACATTCATTGTACATTCGTTTCTATGGCTTACAATGCATAATCCAATGTGAGAGGCCTTTTGGTATGACCGAAGTCATGGTCTGATGTTACGTAGCATTCGTTATGCGTAATAGGTATATGCTAGTTTCGTCACCGTAATACACCCTCCTATCACCATTAAGAGGTTATATATATAACCTCCCTCAGAACACCCAATTCTCTTGATTTTGACAAGTACTCCAACACGTTCCTAGTTTCCCTTACTTCTTACTGTAAATGCTAATAGTCTCCAAACCCCTCCAGTTGTAAACAGATTTCTCCATACGCAATGATTAAAGTCATATGTACACCCTGCTCGCATATATGCTGTTGCCTCTTCTTTTTCCAGTTACAGTTGTCTTCGCAATATGCACCAGCTCTCGTTTCATGGTTTCAATATTGTGTAGCTCCAATTTTCTTTTCCATACATGTAGCACCTTAACTACACTTAGATGAGCAATTTCCTTAATTGGAGACCCTTTAAGTCTGCTGGATGTGTTGCTTAATGCTTGTAGATGAAAAATATTGCTTGCGAGAACCAGCTCTAATCAGGCAACATTTGTTTTGGTTGGTTGGTTTAAAGGGGGGGAGGGGCCAAACTGCAAGGTCATAGGTTCCTTGATCCCAGTAGAACAAGGGGAGAAGAAAACCACACAAGCGCGAAAAATAGGTCGAAGAGATTAAAACTAGAAAACAGATTACCATGGCTGGCTGACCATGAGAATAAAAACGAGAAGCCAGCACTCTGCAACACATTAAAACCTCCACCCTAAAGTCCTAGGGTGGAGGACGCAGAGGGACAAAGGACATGCACTAAAACTCATATCAAATGATAGAACACAACCTCACAAATCAAACTTAAAAAAACTAAAGCTGCTGTTGAGACATTGTCGCCCAATACCGAAGGCATGGTGCTGGGAAAGTTAAAAGTGTGCCACAGAGTGGTTGTAAGTGGACAGTCCAGCAAGAGGTGGACGACTGGCGTTTGGGAGCCACAGCAATGGAGGAGGTAACAATGTGTAAGCTACATATGGCCAATGTGGAGCCGACAAAGGACAACTGATTCCCTGTGAGAAGCCTGCAGGTATGTCTCCTAATGACATGTAGGTTGTTGTGCATACTGTTATGTCACTCTGTCTCCCAAAGCCGAAAAACCTTGCGGCTTAAGATAGAACGCAGGTCAGTTTCAGAGATGACAATTTCCAGGAGCGGATTCCACACAACTACTTTGGCCAACCTGTCAGCAAGTTCGTTGTCTGGGATTCCGTCGTGTCCTGAGGTCCACTCAAACCACTGAATGACTGGACTGTTCCAGGGCAGAGATGTACTCCCGGATGTTTGCTGCCGAAGGATGGCGAGGGTACTACTGCTCAGGGAGTCAGAACAGAGAAGAAACGACTCGCTAAAACAGGAACAGATGTATTGAAGTGCACAAGATATGGCTACAAGCTCTGCAGTGAATGCACTGCAGTTAGCGGGCAAGGAATGCTGTTAAATATATGGCCTCATTGGACATAGGCGAAGGTAACTTTACCAACAGCGACCGAGTCGTCGGTGTAAACAACTTCAGAGCTCCGGAACACCTCAAGAATCGAGAGAAAGTGACAGCAGAGAGAAGTGGGGTTAATGGAGTCCTTACAGCCATGCGAAAGGTCCAGACGAAGCTTCGGACGAGGTGTACACCATGAAGGTGGGTGTACATGAATGAACCTCCAGCAGAGGTGGTAAAGGGAAGGACTGCAGTTTGGAGAGAAGGGATCACACATCAACCGCTATCATGAGCCCCTACCTGGGCCGCTGATGAGGTTGGTAGGTTGGTTGGTTGGATTAAAAGAGGGGTGGAAGGGATCAAACTAGGAGGTCATCAGTCCCTTGTTCCGAATAGTTCAATGCCACAAGTGTGAGAATAAAACAAACTAGACTGACAACAGAAAACGGAATGAAATAAAAAGGCACAAGTACGATGAAAAGCAACAAACCTGTAAATGGACAGTAGGAGGGAGAAACGGGATGAATAGAATAAAACAACAAAGCACATAACGATGGCTGGCTGAGCATGAGAATAAAAAGGTGAAGCCAGCCACACTGCAACACATTAAAACCTGAACCCTAAAAGCACTAGGGTGGAGGACACTGGGGGACAAATGGCATGCACTAGAACTTAGATCAAATGATGAAACCCACCCTCACGAATAAAACGTAAAACTAAATTAGCCAATGAGGCGTCAGATAAAATTAGCGGAAACGAAACCGGTAATACATAATTTCTATTGCTGGACAGTGGAAGTGGGACAGTGCACCAGAAGATGAGCCACTGTCAACTCGGAGCCACACTGAAACTAAGGCGGTTGTTCATGGTGCAGGAGGTGACGCTGGGTATCTCAAGTGTGCCTAATGCGAAGCCAACAGAGGACAACTGATTCTGTGCGAGAAACCTACATGTAAGACTTCCACACATTCATAGTCTCCTTACTGACACGCCGTTTGTTGTGAATACTGTTACGCCATTCCATCTCCCAAAGCCGAAATACCCTGTGCCATAAGACAAAACGCAAGTCAGTTTCGGAAACGCCCATCTCCAGAAGTGGTTTCCAGGTAGCCTGCTTCACCAGCATGCAAGCAAATTTATTATCTGGGATGCTGACGTGTCCTCGAGTCCAGACGAACAACATTGAACGACTGGACCGTTCCAGGGCATAGATGGACTCCTGGATGGTGGCTACCAAAGGATGTACTGATCGATAGCTTGTAGGCTACTGAAGGAGTCAGTACACAGCAGAAATGACTCGCCTGAGCATTCGCAGATGTGCCCAAGAGCACGAAATATGGCCGCCAGACCTGCAGTGAAAACACCGCAGCCATCGGGCAAGGATGTCATCCATGAACATAAGCAAAGTCAATGTGACCATCGGCTATCGAGTCATCAGTGTAAACCACTTCATATCCCCAGTACATGTCGACAATCAAGAGGAAGTGACAGTGGAAAGTCACAGGGTTAACTGAGTCCTTAGGGCCATGTGATAGATAAAGTCAAACCCAAGGCCTAGGTGTACACCATGGAGGAATAGGTGAATGGACCTCAAGTATCATTGGCAAAGGGAAGGACTCCAGTTCAGGCATAAGGGATCACACACGAACCACAATCGTTAGCCCTGACCTGGGCCGCCAATGTGGGAGATGGGCTGCAACGCTGAGGGAGCCGCCAGTTATAAACCAGACCGATTGTCAAGGTGGGATTGAAGAAGGGCTTTGTAGAGCTGCAGCAGACTAGAGCGATCTGCACCCCAGTTGGTGTTGCTCAGGCAAGAGAGAGCATTGAGGTGATGCCAGCAATTCCGCTTAAGCTGACGAAGTAGCCAAGTTAATCAGGTATCGAAACCCATTCCTAAGAATCGATATGTCTCCACTACAGTGAGTGGATCATCATGACGGTAATGTTCTGGTTCCGAATGAAAGGTATGATGCTGACAGAAGCACATGACCCGTCACTTAGTGGCCGAAAACTGGAACCTGTGGGCGAGAGCCCATGACTGTGCCTTGTGGACGGCTCCATGTAGGCGCCACTCAGCAACACCAGTGCTGGAGAAGCAGTACGAGGTGCAGAAGTCGTCTGCATACAGAAACGGTGAGACGCGCGGCCGTACAGATGCTGCTTGACAATTAATGGCCACTAAAAATAATGATACACTCAATATGGAGCCCTGCAGGACCCCATTCTCCTAGATTTGGGGGCACTATGGGAAGCACACGGAAAGAACAGAACGAAAGGAAATTTTGGATAAAAATTAGGAGCAGGCTTCAGAGAACCCACCCATATAATGTGGCAAGGGTATGATGTCACCAGGTGGTGTTGTACATTTTGCATAGATGAAAAGAGACAGCAACAAGGTGTTGGCGTCTGGAAAAGGCTGTTCGGATGGCAGGCTCGAGGGACACAACATTTCAGTGGTAGAGCGTCCCTAGCGGAAGCCGCCCTGACATGGTGCCAGTAGGCACACCAACTGTCTACACACCATACATTCTAGTACCTTACAAACAACGTTGGTGAGGCTGATGGGCCCATAGCTATCCACATCAAGCGGGTTTTCTCCAGATTTGAGCACCGAAACGATGGAGCTCTCCCACCATTGCAATGGAAAGACACCATCTCATCAGGTCCGGTTGAAGATGATGACGAGATGGCGCTTGTAGTCAGACGAGAGATATTTAATGTCGATCCGATCTGGCTCAGGATTTGTATCAGGGCAATGTGATGTGTGCTGAGGAGCTCCCACTCTGGAAATGGGGCATTATAGGGTTCACTGTGGTATGCAGTGAACGAGAGGACTTTCCTTTCCATCTGCTGTTTGTGGGTGCGAAAGGTGGGCAGGTGGGGCGGGGGGTAGTTCTCCGATGCAGAGGCTCGAGCATAGTTCTCAGCAACTGCGTTTGCATTGGTACATAGCAAGTCACTGATGATAATGCCAGAAACACCTGTTGGGGTCTGGTACCCAAAAATACGTCTGATCTTCGTCCAGACGTGAGAAGGTGACGTATGGCACCCAATGGTCGACATGTACCTCTCCCAACACTCCTGTTCCGTCGCTTTATAAGCTGGCATACATGGGCACGGACCCTATCTAGGGAAGGGTGTTGCATATGTCGCTTTAGAGCTCGCCGACGCTCTGTAATTCCCTCGGCGACTTGTGGCAAGCACTGTTTTTCACCAGGGGTACCGTAAAGAACGAGGGATCGCGTTTTCTGCTGCAGAAACGATTGTGGTCGTCATCTACTCATCCATCACATCGATGTTACCCTGTGGGGCAGAGACAATGGTGACATCAGAGGAGAAAGTTTCCCATTCCATCTTGTTTAAAGCCCATCTGGGCAGGCATCCATAGGCCTGACGCTGGGGCAGTGACAGGAAGATGAAGTGGCCACTATCACACAGGTCATCATATGCTCTCCAGTGGATAGATGGGAGAAGTCGTGGGCTACAAACTGATAAATCAATGGCCAAGTAATTACCTTGCGCCACACTGAAATGTGTGGCAGCCCCAGTATTTAAGAGGCAGAGGTCGAACTGGGAGAGTGCCGTTTCGACATATTTGCCACAGCCAGTACGGTGTCAACCCACAAGATGTTATGGGCGTTAAAATCTCCCAAAAGTAGGAAAGGTTTAGGGAGATGATCAATCAATACAACTAATACATTCTGTGGTACTGCAACAATGTGGAGGAATTCTGACAGTCACAGCTTCAAGAGGGGTTCGAAAGGGCACAGATCCACTACAAACAGAGTCCAGGACATAAACGCAAAGTGCGGCTGACACTGTATTGTATTCGCTACAGTTCTTGTAATATCCCCTCTAGCTGCAGAGGGCAGGGTTCTGCATTGCTGGGAACCAGGTTTCCTGGTGGGCTATGCAGAAAGCAGCTGTAAAGCTTAACAGTTACCATAGCTCAGCCATTCAGTCGAAAAAACCACCGCAATTCCACTGGGGGATGATGATATGAGACTGGGAAGGCATGAAACACTAAATGAGGCTGTCTACACAGGTTCACTGGCTGCCTCCGACTTTTTATCTGAGCAGATTATATCCATTGTTTCTGAGGTTCCGGCGAGTTCCAGGTCCTCAGCAGGCACCAGAATCTCCACTCCATCCTCAGACGCAGAGCTTGTAGGTAGTGGTGGTGTGGGTGCCACCACAAGTTCCTTGTTCTTGATTATCTTCTTTTTGGATTTCGCTCGCTGCTCCCTGGCTGGGAGGACTTCTCTGTGGGACTCAGGATGAGTGTGAAGCCTTATTACCAACTGCCTTTGGGCTCTTCAGCCACTGGCGGGTCTCATCTTTCCCACTAGCAGAAACCTGGGAAGGGAGTGACCCAAAGGACCACTTCCTAGCGGGAGGAGCTGCTGGAGAAGCACTTACGCTTCTCTGGCGTAGAAGTGGGGACAGACGTCCCCAATGGTTTGGGGGGGGGGGGTGTTGCTCAAGAACTAGGTGGTGTGGGATCAACAGGGAGGGAAGTGCTCTCCACCATGAAGAGGGAGTCTGCCAGTTCTGAAAAGCGACAGGAATTCGAGGAGCTGATGGGGGCAATAACTGTTCTCATAGCAATGATGTATGAGGAGGTCATAGCCAGAGGATGTAGGCCCTGAAATTCACTCTTTGCCTCAGTGTAGGTCAGTCGGTCCAGGGTCTCATATTCCATGATTTTCCTCTCTTTCTGTAAAATCCTGCAGTGTGGCAGGCAAGGTGCATGATTTCCTCTGCAGTTGACACAGATGGACGGTGGGGTGCATGAAGTACTGGAATGCGATGGATGTCCACAGTCTCAACAGGTGGGGCTGGAAGTACAGCGGGAAGACATATGCCCGAACTTCCAGCAGTTAAAGCACCGCATTGGGGGAAGGATATATGGCTTGATGTCACAGCAGTACACCATCACCTTCGCCTTCACGGGCAATGTCTCATCCTCAAAGGCCATGATGGCACCTGTTATTCCTCAGACCCCAAGGGACACGTGGACAAAATGAACTCCTTGCTGCTCTAAATTGGCGCGCATCTCGTCGCCAGACTGCAAGAGAAGGTCCCTGTGGAATATAGTACCCTGGGCCATATTTAAGCTCTTATGAGGCGTGATGGTAACAGAAACACCCCCCAACTTGTCACAAGATAGTAATGCCCATGAATGGGGAGAGGATGCTGTGTTTATCAAAACGGACCCAGAGCATATTTTGGACAAGCCCTCCACCTCCCCAAACTTGTCCTCCAAATGTTCTACAAAATACTGAGGCTTCATGGACATTTAACATTCCCCATCAACTCTCATACACACTACATACTAGGGCAAATATGCTTCAATGCTGTCCTTAGCCTGGCATTCCTCACATGGTGTGGCCATGAAGAGAAACGACTTGGGGTCATTTCTCAGCATTAAAGTTGGACTTTGCCCACTTAGAGACTGCTGGCAGTGGACCACCAGACTAGCTATTGTGCTGGATATGAGGTACAAAGAAGTCAATGGTCATCGTCAGCACAGAGAGTGAAACTGCATGGTGCATGGCAGAAAATGGACCCAGAAAGGTGTCCTTGCACAAGAGATGGAGAATGGGCGGGACCGCAATGCGACGACGAGAAAGTAGGGTAAATATCTCAATGCATGATGGACACAATGTAGCTTGTAAGGTGCCTTTCCCGAATTGGCTCGCTTTTGAAAAATGGAGGTCAAATCCTACAGGGGACCAGCACAAAGGATGAAAAGTGTGGAACTCATTAGTCACCTCTTACAACAGGCAGGATTACCTCGGGCCTATTCTTACCAGTGGAACCGCAGGGGTGAGGTTGAAGATGACGAGGAGATGTCGCTTTTTGTCAGACGAGAGATGTTTGATTATCTGACAGTGGGTCCAATAAGGCCCAGGAGCTGTGTTGGGGCTATATGCAAGGGCACTGAGGAACCCCCATTCTCTAAATGGGGTGTTATAGTATTCACTTTGGAATGTAGTAAACGAGAGGACTTTCCCATTCAGCTGCCATTTGAGAGTGTGAAAGGCTGGGGGCAAACTTCTGAAGCAGAGGCTCGATTATAGTGCTCAGCAATTTGCAAAGGAATCGGTAGATAACACGCCATTGATTTTAACATCAGGAACACCTGTTGGGTTCTGGTACCCGAAAACACGTTTGATCTTAGCCCAGACTAGGGAAGGTGACATACGGCATCCAATGTTCAACACATATCTCTCCCAACACTCCTGCTTCCGTCGTTTGGTAAGCTGACGAATGCGGACATGGAGCCATTAAAGGCTATGAGGTGTTCCAGGGAAGGGTGTCACTTACGCTGCTCTAGAGCTCTCTGATGCTCCTTAATTGCTTTGGCGACTTCTGGCGACCACCAAAGGACTGCTTCCGATGGGGAACCCTAAAGAACGAGGGATCGCTTTTTCTGCTGCAGAAACGATCGTTGTAGTTACCTGCTCAACCACCACATCGATGTTTTGGTTTGGTTTGGTTAAAGGCGGGAGGAGGGACCAAACTAAGAGGTTATCAGTGCCTTGTTGCTAATAACACAATGCCACAAGTGTCAGAATAAAACGGACGAAACATATAACACAAAATGGAAAGAAAGGTAAAGCCACAAGAATGAAGGGGAGGGAAAGAACACTAGAAGGAACAAAAGAGGATCAGAAAACAACAGAGAGATGCTAGAAACAGAAGAGAGTAAAACACGAAAGCAGATTACAACGGCTTGACAGCCACGAGAATAAAGAGGGAAAGCCAGCCACTCTGCAATATATTAAAACCTCCACCCTAAAAGCACTAGGGTGGAGGACACAGGGGAACAAAGGACTTGCGTTAAAACCTACATAGAAGCATAAAACGCACTCTCACGGATAAAACGTAAAACTAAAGTTGCTATGGAGGCATTGTCGCCCAACACCTAAGGCAGGGTGCTGGGAAAGTTAGAAGTCTGCTACAGAGCAGCTTAAAGTGGGCAGTCCAGCAAAAGGTGGAAGACTGTCATTTTGGAGCCACAGCGACACTGAGGTGGATCCTCACGACAGAGTAGGTAATCATGCATTAGCCACATAAGGCCAATGCGGAGCCGGCAGAAGACAACTGATCCCTGCGAGAGGCCTCCAAAGAAGACTTCCACACACTCATAGTGTCTCACGCAGTTTGTTGTGCGTGCTGTTATGCCATTCCGTCTCCCAAATCCGGCAAACCCTGCGGTGTTAAGACAGAACATAGGTCAACTTCGGAGATGCCTATCCCCAGAAGCGGCTTCCGCATCGCCTGTTTGGCCAGCCTGTCAGCAAGTTCGTTGGCGGGGATTCCGACGTATCCTGGGGTCCACACAAACACCACGGAATGGCAGGACTATTCAAGGGGCATAGATGGAGTCCTGAATGGACGTTACCAGAGGGTGGCGAGGATAGCACTAGTCGATAGCTTGTAGGCTGCTCAATGAGGCAGTACACAGGAGAAATGGCTCGCCAGGGCACGAGGGAATGTACTCAAGAGTACGAGATATGGCCTCCAGCTCTGCAGTGAAAACACTGCAGCCAACTGGCATGGAGTGCTGCTCAATATGTCATTCATGAACATATGCGAAGATTATGTGACCATCAGCCACTGAGCCATAGGTATAAACCACTTCAGAGCCCCGGCAGGCACACGTCAAGAATCGAGAGGAAGTGACAGTGGAGAGTGGTGGGGTTAACAGAGTCCTCAGGCGAATGCAAAAGGTAGACGAAGCTGCGGCCGAGGCGTACACCATGGCAGCGTACGTGAACGGACCGGAAGTAGAGGTGGTAACGGGAAGGACTCCAGTTTACAGAGAAGGGACCGCACGCGAACCCCAATCGTTAGCCCCAATAGGGGCCGCCGATGCAGGATATGGATTGCCGTGGGAGGGAAAAGGAGACGGTAATTCGGATGCTCAGGGGAACTATGAGTGTGTGCTGCGTAACTGACGAGCAGCTGCGCACGTCTGATGTGCAGTGCAGGGACACCAGCATCCACCAATACGCTGGTCACTGGACTTGTCCTGTAAGCTCTTGTCACTAGTCTAACTCCGCAGTGGTGCACAAGGTCACGTAAATGCAACGCTGAAGGCGCTGCTGAACCAGAAACCACACTCCCATAGTCAATTCAGGATTGGACAAGGACTATGTAGACATGCAGCAGCATAGAGCTGTATGCTCCCCAATTGGTGTTGCTTAGGCAACGGAGGACGTTGAGGTTCTGCCAGCACTTCTGCTTAAGCTGACAAATATGAGGAAGCCAAGTCCATCGAGCGTCGAAAACCAGTCCTAAGAATCTATATGTCTCCCTATAGTGAGTGAATCGTCATTAAGCTGAAGTGCTGGTTCCAGATTAACAGTACGACACTGACAGAAGTACACGACTTTGCGGCTGAAAATTTTAATCTGCTAGGAAGTTTCAAATCAGCGCACACTCCGCTGCAGAGTGAAAGTTTCATTCTGGAAACATCCCCCAGGCTGTGGCTAAGCCATGTCTCCGCAGTATCCTTTCTTTCAGAAGTGCTCGTTCTGCAAGGTTCGCAGGAGAGCTTCTGTAAAGTTTGGAAGGTAGGAGACGGGTACTGGCAGAAGTAAAGCTGTGAGTACCAGGCGTGAGTCGTGCTTCGGTAGCTCAGTTGGTAGAGCACTTGCGCGCGAAAGGCAGAGGTCCCGAGTTCGAGTCTCGCTCGGGCACATAGTTTTAATCTGCCAGGAAGTTTCACTACAGAAGGGGGTTGGTTGTCCCGAAAAAGAGCTTCAAATGACGGACATCATCTCACTGGCACTAATAAACTCGAGAACGCGATCGATTGAGCGAGTGTCATCTGCTAAAATGGAAGATATATGGGGCGACAGCTGTAGACGGGCGCGTAACGGAGTAAAATAGGGGCAATCAAGTAAAAGGTGGCTTACCGTCCACAGCTGAGAGCAGTGGGGACAGAGTGGGAGAGTATCGCCACTTACAAGATGTCGATGGCTAAAAAGACAGTGCCTTATCCGGAGTCTAGTTAAAATTACCTCCTCCTCACGACGCGTTCGGAGGAAGAGGTCCAAGCTTTCACGCCCCTCAATTTATTATTGGGAAGTGTTGACCAATGTGCGTGCCATAAAAGAGCGACACGACGACATAAAACACTCCAGAGATTGGCGAAGGGAATCATGGGAATAGCTGGCTGAAGAAGAGAGACCGCACCCTTGGGCACTATATCGGCCACCTCATTTCCACAGATACCAATGTATCCTGGGATCCAGATGAACGCCACAGAGACGACCCCCAAGTGAACCAAGTGTAGGCAGTCCTGAATCCGGTGGACCAGAGGGTGGACAGGGTAGAGAGCTTGGAGACTGAGGAGAGAGCTGAGAGAATCTGAACAGATAACATACTGTATCCGCTGATGGCGACGGATGTATTGGACAGTCTGGAGAACAGCGTAAATCTCCTCAGTATAAACCGAACACTGGTCGGGAAGTCGAAATAGATTTGGGGTGTCGCCAACAATATAGGCACTTCCAACACCTAACGATGTTGTTGAACCATCAGTGTAGATAAATGTGGCTTCCTTCATTTGTGCACATAGAGCAGCAAATGCCTGACGATAAACAAGTGAAGGGGTACCATTCTTGGGAAACTTACAAAGGTCACAGAGCAGGCAGGTGTGGGGATGGAGCCATGGCGGTGCTGTACCCCAAGTTGTCAAAAACGTTTTAGGAAAGCGGAAGGAAAGAGAATGGAGCAGTTGAAAGAAGCGGACTCCCGGTGGTAGTAAGGGGGAAGGGCGGCCTGCATACTCTAAATCCAAGTAGAAGTCGAAAAAAATGTCATGGGCCGGATTAGCAGGCATGGAAGACAGATGGCTAGCATAACGACTTAGAAGGATAGCTCGCCGATTGGACATCGGAGGTTCAGCAGTATCAGCATACAGGCTTTCCACAGGGCTGGTGTAAAAAGCTCCAGACACTAAACGTAATCCACGGCGGTGGATAGAGTCGAGACGCCGAAGAATAGACGGCCGAGCAGAGGAGTAAACTATGCTTCCATAGTCCAATTTCGAGCGCACTAAGGCGCAATAGAGGTGGAGAAGGACCACTCGGTCCTCTACCCAGGAGGTACCATTCAGGACCCGGAGGGTGTTGAGGGATCGCAGACAGCGAGCCGAAAGATACGAAACATGGGAGGACCAGCAGAGTTTTCTGTCAAAAATAAGACCCAAGAATTTAGCTACGTCCGAAAACGGAAGGTTGACAGGCCCTAGATGTAAGGTAGGTGCAAGAAACTCTGCACGACGCCAAAAATTAACACAAACGGTCTTACTGGGAGAAAAACGGAAGCCAGTTGCGATGCTCCAAGAGTGGAGGCGATCGAGACATACTTGAAGACGTCGTTCAAGAAGGCTGGTCCGTTGAGAGCTGTAGTAGAGCTCAAAATCGTCCACAAAGAGGGAGCCCGAGACATCAGGAAGGAGACAATCCATAATTGGATTTATGGCAATGGCAAACAGTACAACACTTAGCACAGAGCCCTGGGGTACCCGTTTTCTTGGGAGAAAGTGCGGAAGAGAGTAGTGTTCACCAGCACTCTAAATGTGCGCTCTGCCATAAATTCGCGAAGAAAAAGGAGCAGTCGTCCTCGAAATCCCTAAGAGAACAGTGTACGGAGGATGCCTGTCCTCCAACAGGTATCGTATGCTCTCTCCAGATCAAAAAATATTGCTACTGTTTGGCGTTTCTGGACAAAATTGTTCATGGTAAGTGGAGAGAGCAACAAGATGGTCAACTGCAGAACGATGCTTTCGGAAACCGCACTGGGCAGATGTTAAAAGACTTCGGTACTATAGCCACCAGGCTAAACGGCAATTCACCATATGCTCCAAAACCTTACATACACTACTCTTGAGAGAAATGGGGCGATAGCTAGAGGGGAGATGTTTGTCCTTTCCAGGTTTCGGAACAGGAACGACGATAGCTTCCCGCCATCGTCTGGGAAAAGTACCATCCGTGCAAATTCGATTATAAAGGCGAAGGAGGGAACGCAGACATGGTATGATAAATGCAGCAATATTTGGATGTGGATATCATCCGGTCCTGGGGCAGAGGAGCGAGTGTTGGAGTTCCCACATGGAGGAAACAGTCTTATAGCTTTCGCGATTTTGAGAAGAGAAAGCAAGAGGTTGCACTTCCGCTGCACGTTTCTTCGGGAGAAACGCTGGCTGGTAATTTGAAGAGCTCGAAATCTCAGCAAAGTGTTGACCCAATGAGTTAGAAATTGCGACAGGGTCCACTAATGTACCATGCGCGACAGTGAGCCCAGGGAAAAACTTGGCGCGCCAGATAACCGTCGAATCAGACTCCAAACTTCCGAGAAGGGAGTGAAGTTGTTAAATGAGCTTGCCTTCTTGCTATCGCGGATAACGCGATGGCATCGCGCACGGAACTGCTTATAGCGGATACAGTTGGCCAAAATAGGATGGTGTCTGAAAACGCGAAGAGCACGTCGCCGCTCACGTATTGCGTCACGGCACGCCTCGTTCCACCAAGGAACTGGGGGGAGCCGGAGCAATTCGGAGGTGCGAGGTATTGAACGTTCCGCAGCTGTAAGAATAACGTCTGTAATATGAGTGACCTCATCGTCGACGCTAGGAAAGTGACGGTCATCGAATATCGCTAGAGACGAAAAGTGTCCAATCGGCTTGGGCAGACTTCTAGTGTCTCGGGCGCATATATGGTAGTTGTGGCTGAAATCGAAGGACACATGGAAAGTGGTCACTCGAGTGTGTATCAGCAAGGACGAACCATTCGAAGTGACGAGCTAGCGCAACAGTACCGACCGAAAGGTCTAAATGAGAGAAATTTGTCGTGGAGGCAGATAAAAACGTAGGGTCCCCAGTGTTGAGGCAAACAAGATCCGCTTGGTGGAAGACGTCTATCAATAGTGAGCCACGCAGACAAGGATGCGGAGATCCCCAAAGCGGGTGGTGGGCATTGAAGTCCCCAACCAGCAAATAGGGGGGGCAGAAGCTGACCAAGAAGACAGAGGAAATCAGCTCGTGCCATTTGTGTGGACGATGGAATGTAGACAATACAAAGAGAGAAGGTGTATCCAGAAGGGGAAAGATGGACAGCGACATCTTGTAAGGAAGTGTTTAAGGGGATTGGGTGATAATGGAGAGTATCATGGAGAAGAATCATGTGTCCTCCATGTGCTGGAGTGCCTTGAACAGAGGGGAGATCAAATCGGACTGACTGAAAATGGGGGAAAATAAAGCGGTCGTGGGGATGCAGCTTTGTTACCTGAAGACAGAAGATGACCGGCGAGTAGGATCGTAAGAGGATCGACAATTCATCCAGATTGGCTCGAATGCCGTGGATATTCCAATGGATAATGGACATAGGGTGGACAGAAAATGGAAGAACGTGACCAAGGTTGCCATCAACTCAACGACTGCTCAGAGCTGGCGACCGATAGCGTGGAATGCCATTCAGCCGAAGGAAGAAGATCCTGATCCATAGTTTGTTCAGGAGCAGCTCCTGCCACCAGCGATTGGCCAGTTCATCGGCCGCCAGCAGTGCGCCTCGGCGACACAGAAGACAGCTGAGGGCGGCTACCGCCAGGTGGTGCTGTAAATGAGACACGCCGTGGCGGTGAAGGAGAGGGACTGAGTTTCCTATTAGCCTTCTTGGAAACAGGATGTTTAGATGAAGGAGGAACCGATGGTTGTGAAGTTTGGGTATGTAAAAAATCTTCACGAGTAGGCTCTTTTTGGAAGACTGGGTGTCCGACTTTGGGCTCGAGATTTAGCAGAACCCGATGAAGGGTGAGCCATAGAGTGAGCAGGCGAAAGTGGAGAGGTTGAATGGGCTATCTTTGCGCTGGCCGATTTGACGAAAGTGGCACTAAAGGTGAGATCAA
This sequence comes from Schistocerca gregaria, assembly GCF_023897955.1. Classification (NCBI taxonomy): domain Eukaryota; kingdom Metazoa; phylum Arthropoda; class Insecta; order Orthoptera; family Acrididae; genus Schistocerca; species Schistocerca gregaria. The sequence continues at coordinate 405,894,646 of NC_064923.1, forward strand.
AAGTTTGCGTGGCCACCTCCTTTGTTGGCCTAGGAAAGGCAAGGACAGTGCTGTATTTACCTGTCTGAGACACAGTGGGCTTTCGACTGGCGAATAATTTTCGAGCTGCAAAGGTTGACACCTTTTCTGTCACTCTTATTTCCTGAATGAGCTTTTCGTGTTTAAAAATGGGGCAACCGCTAGAGGAAGCTGCGTGGTCACCCATACAGTTGATGCAACAAGGGGATGGAGGTGGACAAGAGCCCTTATGGGCATCCTTGCCACACGTAACACATTTGGCTGGATTGGAACAGGACTGGCTGGAATGATTGAACCGCTGACATGTTAGCAATGCATAGGGTTTGGAATGTTAGGGCGAACGGAAATTCTCATAGCCCGCTTTTATGTTCGATGGGAGTTGAACTCTGTCAAATGTCAAGAAGACAGGATGTGGAAAAGGAAGGTATGCAGCCCAGAAAGGAAGGAGGGCCACATTAGCTCAGGGTCCCATGCTCGCTACACACGTATCCACAAAAGAGTTGTGGACCCCCTTGGGGGGGGGGGGGGGCAGAGAGAGAACTCGGGGCAGAGAGAGAACTCGGGGCAGAGAGAGAACTCGGGGCAGAGAGAGAACTCGGGGCAGAGAGAGAACTCGGGGCAGAGAGAGAACTCGGGGCAGAGAGAGAACTCGGGGCAGAGAGAGAACTCGGGGCAGAGAGAGAACTCGGGGCAGAGACAGAACTCGGGGCAGAGACAGAACTCGGGGCAGAGACAGAACTCGGGGCAGAGACAGAACTCGGGGCAGAGACAGAACTCGGGGCAGAGACAGAACTCGGGGCAGAGAGAGAACTCGGGGCAGAGAGAGAACTCGGGGCAGAGAGAGAACTCGGGGCAGAGAGAGAACTCGGGGCAGAGAGAGAACTCGGGGCAGAGAGAGAACTCGGGGCAGAGAGAGAACTCGGGGCAGAGAGAGAACTCGGGGCAGAGAGAGAACTCGGGGCAGAGAGAGAACTCGGGGCAGAGAGAGAACTCGGGGCAGAGAGAGAACTCGGGGCAGAGAGAGAACTCGGGGCAGAGAGAGAACTCGGGGCAGAGAGAGAACTCGGGGCAGAGAGAGAACTCGGGGCAGAGAGAGCTCAGCAATCGCATTGGTGTCTAGATAACACGACATTTATGGGTACACTAGGGACTCCTGTTGGGCCTGGTACCCAATAAGACGTTTTATCTTTGCCCACACTTGGGAAGGTGAGTATGGCACACACTGACAGAAAGTTATCTCTCCCATTACTGCTGCTTCAGTCGTTTGATAAGGTAGTGAACACAGGCACGGAGCCATTTAAAGGCTATGAGGTGCTCCAGGGAAGGGTGCTGCTTATGCAGCTGTAGAGCTCGCTGACGCTTCTTAATTGCCTCAGCGACTTCCAGTGATCACCAAGGGACTGTCTTTCACTGGGAGCACCGTAAAGGACAAGGGATCGCGTTTTCCGCCGCAGAAACTATCGTTTTAGTTACCTGCTCAACCACCACACCGAAGTTACCACGTGGAGGGGGGGGGGGGGGGGGGGTTCAACGGTGACAGCAAACGTAAAGGCTTCCCAGTCTTCCTAGTTTAAAGCCTATCTGGGCAGGCATCCATGGGCCTGACGCCAGGGCAGTAACAGGAAGACAGGGAAGTGGTCACTACCCTACAGGTCGTCATGTGCTCTCCAGTGTGTAGATGGCAGAAGGCCAGGACTGCAAACCGAGAGATTAATGGCCGAATATGTGCCATGTAGGAAACTGAAATGTGTGGCGGCCCCAGTATTTAAGGGGCAGAGGTCGAGTTGTGACAGTAAAAATTCGATATCTCTGCCTCAGCCAGTAAGAACTGTGCCACCCCGCAAGGGGTTATAGGCATTAAAATTTTCCAAAAGTAGGAAGGTTTAGGGAGTTGATCAATCAGTGGAGCTAATACAGCCAGGGGTACTGCACTATCTGGAGGAAGATATACACTGCAGACACTTATTCCTGCATCGTCATTCTGACTGCCACAGCTCCACGAGGCGTTTGAAGGGCCACTTGTTCACTACAAACTGAGTTTAGGACAAAAACGCTAGCGCCACCTGGCACTCTATTATATTCGCTATGGTTCCTGTAATATCCCTTATAGCCACGGAGGGCAGAGTTCCGTACTGCTGGAAACCAGGTCTCCTGGAGGGCTATGCATAAAGCAAGTGTAAAGCCTGTATTACACGGTGCGCAAAAGCTTACACCTATGCACCAGCGCCCCTAGCGTGCATACCTGTAACTACATACTGGTTCACGTCCGACCTATTACAACATCCACGCGAGATATACCTAGTGCGCATGCGCAGCAACAGAAGATGATATTCGCGAGTAGCAGACGATAGCACACGAAGAGAAAACTGAAGTGTCTGCTGTCTTGTCAAGTCATCCGTTCTACCGTGCGCAACACAGGAGCGAGTGATACGTTCAAATTATTTCTGTGAGCTCAAGGTTCGTATTTAATAAGCAATTTTTTTACCATTATTTATTAAGTAATCGTTTTTCTTCTATGTAGGTTAGTACTGTTCTGAATTACAGACTCAATATTTTTATATCAAGGCACTTAGTTACACTGGTATATGTATGTCGAAATTTACATTTATACAGCATACTACACATGGAAGATCCACTTGTTTTTGAATCTATTGCCCTGGCAGTGGCAGTAAATCTTCAGATTTGGGCAGAACGGCGACGAAAACGAAAAGCCAGACGTTGTTGGGTTTGACCCTGGCTCTAAAGAAGGGACGAAGGCATGGGAATATATTCACTTTTAACGAAAGAACTGAGGCCCGAAGATCCGCAAGAATTTCGGAACTTAGTTAGGATGGACATGGCCTGTTTCGAGAAGCTGCTGTCTATTACAGAAGATAGAATCAAAAAGTGCGACACACTCATGAGGGAGGCTTTCTCATGTTTTCGAAGGTAAGAATTATATGTTTATACGTTTTGTGATAATACCAACCAAGATGTCTCATACAATTTCGTTACATGCCCTTTTACCTTGCAGGCTGGTTGTAACATTACGGTTCCTGGCGAATCTTAAGAGTCTGAACAATTAATTCCACTTTCTCAACAGGTTGTCAAATTGTACTTTCAGCCTCAGAATTACACAGCCCAACATTTCAAACGTTGTTGTGGATGTATACACTGCAGTTTGCGACACCTTAAAAGGACCAATACTGAAAGGTACATTTGTGTTATTTTTTCGAGTTTGGAATGTGTGTGTATTTATATGTGCCATTCAGACAGTAATGAAGTATATAACATTACAGGCACCATCAACAAAAGAAGAGTGAAATAAAATTGCCAAAGAATTTGATGAACTGTGCCAGTTCCCAAACTGCATTGACGAGCCACAGAATTAAGTTAAATAATATGGAGAAAATCTGACAATAATGAAATGTATTTAAAATGGTTTTAATGAAGTACATCAGACTCAGCTTTAGGCAGTTTTTTTATCTCCAAAAATGCAAGTCTATGTACTGCTATATAAAACTACTTACTTTTATTTTCAGGAGCAATGGATGGAAAACACATATCATTTGCCCTGCCACTAACTGCTGGATCAGCATACTTCAGTTACAAAAAATTCCACAGCGTTGCTTTACTAGGTATTGTGGACGCTAGATGCCGATTCTATTTAACTGACATTGGATGCAATAGAAGAGTGAGTGATGGTGGGCTGTATGCAAACAGCAGTGCACTTCGTGAAAACTGGTTGAAGATACCACAGTAAAAATCACTTCCTGGCACAAACATTGAAGTGCCATATGTGATTTTTGCTGATGATGTCTTTCGCTTGGAGCCATATATCATGAAACCCTATAGAGACTGCCAGAACCGGAAGTCCAAACAGATTTTTAACTACAGCCTGTCAAGAGGGTGGCGAGTAGTGGAAAACCCTTTCGGAATTATGACCAACCACTTCAATGTTCTTCTCAGTACAATTCGACAACCTGTTGAGAAAGTGGAATTAATTGTTCAGACTTTATGCATACTGCCCAACTAGTTGACTGAAGAGGCAGACACCACATATCTGACAGCTGCTGATACAGAAATCACAGACTTGTGCACCATAAACAATGGTTCCTGCCGAGGAGAGAAATCTCTCTCTAGCATACCCCAGCAGAGTGGAAATAGCACGTCATTGTGTGCAGGGAAGTGCGCGAAAAATTTCGCGACTTCTTTAGTACAACAGATTATGTTTCGTGGCAGTGGGAAGCTTTTAATAAGTACAACTTTTAACAGTAATAATGTACAAAAGGCAATGTTTTATTTAAAACAAACTCATCAATGAAATGCAGTGCCTTAACTTTAAAATCAGTTACAGATTTCTTTAAGTATGCCATCCATGACAGATTTCATGGCATTCAATTTCACGTCAGCCTTAATTGCTAGATTTTTCAATTTCTTCAATTCAGCAGCAACATAATGCCCAAACTTGTCATCTTCATTGCTGCCACTAATTGAAACTTTAATGTCTCTTAAGACTGACAATATTGAGGTGGCTAAATCATCCTCAGTGTCCCTCCTACACCTCTTTCTTGCTGGAGCATAAGGGTGCTCACTTAGAGGTGATGGTGTTGATACAGGTGTACTTCCATCTGACCATTCCATCATAAATATGTCTTGTGAGTACTGGAAACACAAAACTGATACAGTATTGTGCTACATACATATTACAATATCTAACATTAAAGTGGTTATCTCAACTATAGTGGCCTGTTTAAAGTTCTCTGTGTAAAATATAATTAATGTAAGTAACTTGTATGAAAGTAAAGTACTATTTTGTTGGGGCAATTATATACAATATAATCTAAATGTTAGATTCTTTTGGTCAAGAGAGCTTCATGGCTAATGAACTGTCATTGACACACATGAGAATACTGTTAATGCAATTACATTGCTGTTGTCATCTTCACTATATCCCTCATTTACTATGGTCTCTTCAGTAACTGTGGTCACCTCAGTAATCTGAAATAGTCGATGTGTTATTCACTTGTTGCAATTACTGTTCACAACTTTTATTTAAATGTATGTAAATACTTACACAAGAGTCATTGACAGTGGTCGTACTACATGGATTTCATGGGAGTGACTATGGTATCTGAAATATTAAACGCCCATGTTAGTCTATAGCAGATTGTGAACCGCTCATAACACTGAAAAATACGAACACACATGGTACTATTAAAGAGTGATTTGTTTTTCAAAATACCGTTGACTAATATAAGCATATATACTAGTTGAGTTGGAATATTCACCTACAATCTGAAATCAGAATAAGCGGATTACACAAAGCAGAATTCCTGCAAAGGAAGACAACAAATGTTCGTACTCATCATACGGCTTGGGACATCTCACTGTTTTCCTTGGTGTCACGTAGGCCTTTAAAAACTTTAAAGCATTGAACCACCATACAGCAGGCTCGTAAACTTAGCTTGCCCCTGCACCACTATGCTCACTGGCTCTAATTTTTTTTAGCTCTCCACAAAAGTGCGACCGCAGAAGGCACTGCGGCACCCGCTTCTGCGCAGGCGCAAGTTTCGCAGCCTAGTGTGCCTGCGCAAATTGACGGCAATTTAGAACTGCTCTCTATTCCGGCGCGCGGTTTATGTATCTGCTACTTTTCGTAGTTTCGCCCGTTCTTTCTACCGCTAGATGGCTGTCGCGCTGGACCAGTCCCGGTCGCGGCGGATAGTCGTGTAATACCGGCTTAAAGCGTAACAATTGCCGTAGATCAGCCAGGCGGTGGAAAAACTGACGCAGTTCCACTGGATGATGATATCGTGAGACTGGGAAGGCATGAGACAATGAGGCAGTTAACGTCTCAGGGTCACCTACCGCCACCGATTTATTGCCTGAGCAGTTTATGTCCATTGTGTCTGAGGGTCTGGCGAGATCTAGATCCTCAGCAGATGCCAAAATCTCCACTCCATCCTCAGCCACAGGGATTGTAGGTAGCGGTGGTGTGGGTGCCACAGCAATTTCCTTGTTATTAGGGGTTTTCTTTCTGAATTTCTCTCTATGCTCCTTTGGTTTCCTGGCTGGGCGGACTACACTGGCTCAGTCTCTGGGACTGAGGATGAGTTGTAAGCCCTATGACCAGCTGCTTTTGGGCTCTTCAGCCAATGGCATACTTACGCTTCTCTGGCATAGAAGTAGGGACGGACGATCCAAATGGTTGGAGGGGGCAGGTGTTGCTCCCAAAGTAGGTGCTGCAGGAACGGCAGTGAAGGAAAAGCCCCCCACCATCAGGGGGGCAGGTGTAGTCTTCTGGCTCTGAGAGGTGACTTGGGTTGGCAGAGCTGATGGTGCCACAACTGTTGTAACGACGGTATAAGATGATGTAATACGCACAGGATGAAGGCGTTCAAATTTTCTCTGAGCCTCAGTGTAAGTCAGTCGGTCCAGACTCTTTTACTCCATGATTTTCCCCTCTTTCTAGAGAATCCTGTAGTCTGGCGAGCAAGGCAAATGGTGCTCTGTCAGTTGGCACAGATGGGAGGTGGGGCACATGGAGTATTGGGATGTGATGGGCGTCCGCAATATCGGGATGTGATGCTGGTTGTACAGTGGGAAGACATGGCTGAACTTCCAGCACTTAAAGCACTGCATTGGGGGAGGGATATAGCGCTTTACATTACAGCGGTAGACCATCACCTTGACCTTCTCAGGCAATATATCATCCTCAAAGGCCAAGGTGAAGGCACCAGTGGCAACCTGATCAACCCTCGGAACGCGGTGGACACGCCAGACAAAATGTACACCTCGTCACTTTAAATTGACATGCAGCTCATCCTCAGACCGCAAAAGAATGTCCCTGTGAAATATGATACCCTGTACCATATTTAAGCTCTTATGGGGCGTCATGGTTACAGAAATATCCCCAAGCTTGTCACAAGCGAATAACTTCCGCGACTGGGCAGAGGATGCTGTTTTGATCAAGTCTGACCCAGATCTCAGTTTGGACAAGCCCTCCACCTCCCCAAAGTTGTCCTCTAAATGCTAAATAGAAACTGAGGCCTAATTGTCATGAAAGATTCCCCATCAGCTCTCGACCATACAAGGTACTGAGTAAGATCTGCTGCCATCCTTAGCCTGACGTTCCTCTCATGGTGTGGCCAGGGACAGAATGATTTTGGGTCATACTTCTGGGCATTGCTTGGTTGGTTGGTTGGTGTTCAAGGGACCAAACAGCAATGTCATCAGTCCCTTGTTTCAAATGTGGTCCATTCCGATAGTGTGACAGCTCAGAAAATTCAGAACAATAAAAGGAAGAAGGCTCTAAAAAAATGTAAAAGGGACAGTCATGTTGTCAATGGTAAAAACAAAATGACGTAAGTCAGCAAGAGAGCGAACCCAACGCTATGCTAGAGGCAGGAAATATCCCACCTCTGAAGCAGCAGAGGCAAGACCACCTGGGACTTGAAAGGTGCAACTGCTAGAATGATAAAATGTGTATGGGAAAAGGAGATTAACCAATCCTAAAAATGATAAAAACAGAGTAAAAGGGAAAGAAAAGGGATCTATGTGAGGGAGGGGAGTCTGAAATCTCAAAACCCGGCTTACAGTGGGAGATATCTCTACACTCACCGCCCTGTCCCAACACCAGAGATTAAAAACCTTAAAACTGAGAATAAAAACCACTTTCCCAGAGGAAACCAAGAACCAGGGCGACCATCCGGGAATCGTCAGCCAACATCAAAGGTAAAGTGCGAGGGAGTCTGTACTTAGCAAAGAGAGCCGAAAGAAGGGGGCATTCAACCAAAATGTGGGCTACTGACTGGAAGGCTCCACAACCACAAAGTGAATGTGGCTCATCACGTAAAAGAAAACCATGGGTCGGCCTGGTATGGCCAATGTGGAGACGACACAGTGTGGTCGAGTCCTTTATGGAAAGGCAAAACGAAGAACACCGCGGGCCTGGTGTCACCTTAACTGCACGAAGTTTATTAGACAGGGAAGTAGCCTCCCAATAGTTGGCCCATGATTGCGCAAAGTGGAATTTGATGTGAAGCCGTAAATCCGCTGCAGGAGGAGTTACAGAAAACGGGGGGTAAGTGACTGCTCCCCCAGCCAAATGATCAGCGAGCTCATTACCCGGGATACCCACAGGCCAGGGACCCAAAGAAAGTCAACGGAACAAGCAGCATGGTGAATATCAGTGAGGTGGTGATGGATGGCAGAGACCTAGGGATGGCGCCCAAATCACTGCTCAATAGCCCGTACATAACAAAACGTGGTTGTGTTGGGACTGTTTAATAAAGGTAAGGGCCTGGGAAACTGCCATCAAATCCACAGTAAACACCCCACATGTAGGTGGCAGCAGATGATTTTCCATTCCAACAGAGGACGTGAAGGCATATCCAACATCATCAGCAGTTTAGAGCCATCGGTGTAAAAAACAACAGCACCCCGAAACTTCCATAAAATTCGGCGAAAAAGGAACAGAACACCATTGAGGGACTGCAGTTTTTCGGACCTCGGCGGAAATCCATCCGAATTCGAGGCCGAGGAACAAACCAAGGGGGTGATGGAGGGGAGGGAGCGAGGAAGACAGGACAAAGAAGGAAGCTGAAAATCACAGCAAAGAGACCGCAAGGCGGAGCCCAACCGGTAAACCCGCCGAGGGCGGGAATCAGGTGGGCGACGTCCATGGTCTTGGAACAGGATAGAATAGGAAGGATGAATGGGAGACGATCGGACAGCGAGTGCGTAAGACAACAGAAGCCGGGACCGCCAAACAGAAAGGGTGGGGGGGGGGGGGGGGGGGGAGACCCAGCTTCAACCAGGAGACTATCAACAGGGCTAGTAGGGAAGGCACCAGTGGCAAACGGATACCACGATGGTGGACTGTATGCAGCACATGCAGTGTGGAAGGTGCAGCCAAACCATAAACTTGACAACCATAGTCCAAGCGAGACAAAACTAGAGCACGATAAAGATGGAGAAGAAGGGAGCAGTCCGCACCCAAAGAGGACTGGGCAAGGAAGCGAAGGACACTGAGTTTACAGAAACGTCCTACCTTCAGAAGTCTGAAATGGGGCAGCCAAGTGAGCTTGTTGTCGAAAAGAAGACCCAGGAAACGAAAATGTGGGACCACAGGCAATTGTTGTGCATCGAGATAGAGCTCCGGATCAGGGTGGATCGTAGTACGGCGACAGAAGTGGACCACCTGCGATTTTAAAGGAGAGAATTGAAACCCATGTGAGAGGGTCCACGCAAAAGCACGCCGTATAGCTCCCTGGAGCTGCCGCTCTGCAGAGGCCATCAAAGAGGAACTAACCCAAATGCAGAAATCATCCACATACAGGGCAGAGGCGACCAAAAGGACCGACAGAGGCCACAAGCCCATCGATAGCAATGAGAAAAAGAAGTACACTCCAGACAGAACCCTGTGTGATGCCCATCTCCTGGGTCCATGAAGAACTAAAAACAGTACCAACCCGAACCCTGAATGACCGATTGAACAGGAACTGGTGGATAAAAATCGGGAGTGATGAAGTGTAAGTAAGATGTGATGGCGCCAGGCCGTGTCATAGGCGTTGCGTAGGTCAAAAAATACTGCAACCAAATGGCGGCACTGGGAAAAAGCCTGCCGAACTGCGGACTGCAAGCAAACTAAATGATCGATCGGAGACAGTCCCTCTCAGAAGCCACACTGGTAAGTGGACCACCCGCAATTTTAAAGGACAGAATTGAAACCCATGTGACAGAGTCCATGCAGGCATAGATCCCGAGATTTGAGGACCCAATTGAGCCAACAGGCTACCATCCGTTCAAGTAACTCGCAAACAACATTGGTCACACTAATTGGCCGATAGCTGTCAACAAATAGTGGGTTCTTTCCACGCTTCAGGACGGGAAACACGATGCTATCCCTCCACTGAGAAGGGAAGCCATCCTGGAGCCAGATACGGTTAAACACTTGGAGAAGATGTTGCTGTTGTGGAGCACTGAGATGTTGAAGCAGTTGGTTATGAATGGAGTCTGTGCCAGGGGCCATATCATGAGAAGAAGAAAGTGTGGAAAGAAATTCCCATTCAGTAAAAGGTTTCTTGTAAGATTTTGACTGACAAGGGGTAAAACATAAGGTGGAAGGTTCAGCCCACTGCTTCCAGTGAAAGTTAGCAGCCGGATAGGGGCAGATGCTGATGCCATTGCAAAATTGGTCGCAAGATGTTCCGCAAGAATCAACGGGTCCGTACAAAGGCCATCGGGGAGATGAAGACCTGAGAGGGTGGACTGCCGATGGCAACCTTGGAGAGAGCGAAGTGTAGCCCATAACTTTGACATAGGGACAGTAGAACCGAGGGAAGAAACAAATAGTTCCCAACACATCCGTTTGCTCTGTTTGATTAAATAACAGGCTTTAACGTGAAGGCTGGCAACGGATGGGTGCCTCTTAAGGTTTGCAAAGCTAGACGGCGATCACGGATGGCAATGGCAATGGCCGTACTCCACCACGCCACTTGCTGGCGACGAAATGGTCCAGATGAGCGAGGTACGGCAAGAGTTGGAGTGCGAACAATCGCGTCAGACACGTCAGGACGTCATGAATACAACCCGACAAGGAGGGAGCAAAATCGACCTGTACAGTCTACAGAGGCCATTGGCGCGTTGGAAAAACTAAGAAGGTAACCTGTCCATCGGGGAGCAGGAAGGGAGAAAGAGAATCAATGGGAAATGGTAACTAGAACAAAGGTCGTCGTGTGGCGACCAGTGTAATGAAGGGAGGAGAGAGAGAGAAGAAAGAGAAAGATCAATGGCAAAAAGGTACCATGACCGGTACTGAAATCAGTAGGGGAGCCGCCATTAAGAAGGCACAAGTCATGGTATGTAATAAACTGATCTACGAGGAGATGTCGTCTAGATGGAAATGCACTGCCCCACAAGGCATGATGAGCATTAAAATCCCCGAGAAGGAGGAAGGGAGGAGGAAGTTGCTGAAGAAGGGCAGTTAAGGCAGCAGGTGAAAGAGTCCTGTGAGGAGGGAGATGAAGATTGTAAACCGTGACCTCAGAGTCCAGGTGGACCCTAACAGCAACCGCTCCAATGTAGTTTGAAGAGGAATCCACGTGCTAGCAATGTCTGTACGGACCAACGTACAAACTCCACCAGAAGCCTACAGGGATCCGGCCGGATTTCGACAGAAAACACGGAACCCACAGAGATTCAGTGAATGAACATCAGCAAAATGAGATTCCTATAGAACCACACAAGCTGCAGAGTAAAACGAAATAAGGGATTTCAATTCCAGAAGGTGACGGTAGTATCCTTTACAATTCCATTGGATAACCACAGAACGATAATTTACATGGGGCTTGAAGAGGCTAAAGCCAGTCATACCACCCGGTCACCACCTGTCACCAACAAGGAGGGGCGACATCCATGAACGACAGGTCAGAATCTGGTTGTGAAGCTGGAGATGGGACCTCTAGTGACACCAGAGGCTCTTCGTCCCAGGACTTATGTTTCCTCTTCTTTTCTGTTTGAGATCGAGGAGGGCTGTGTGACAAAGGAGCCAGGATCGGGAACAGAAAGTGATCGAGCGACCTGGGGGCCGACAGACTGCGGTTCTCGCAGTCATCGCGTCACAGCAGACCTTTTGCCTGGAAGGTGCCGGGAATGGGCGTGCCGAGAGGGGCACCCATAACCGGCAGACGCCGAAGGAGTGGGACACTTCTCCAGCTGGGGAGAGGGAGCAGCGCCCAGAGGAGAAGGTGTGGGAGCCACAGGGGAGGGGGGGCGGAGAGGGGTCCGGGAGTGGGGTAAGGAAGACATGGACACAGGGTGAAGACGTGTATACTTCTTACGAGCCACTGTGTAGGTTAAACGATCAAGGGTCTTATACTCCTGTATCTTCTTTTCCTTTTTATATACTGAGCAATCTGGTGAATGTGCAGAATGATTGCCATGACAATTAACACTCACAGGAGGGGGAACACAGGGACTCCCCTCATGGAGTGGATGTCCAGTCACCACAGAGAGGGACCTGCGAACAGCGGGAAGATGTGTCCAAAATGAAAACACTTAAAACATCTAATAGGAGGTAAGATGTAAGGCTTCACATCACATTAATAAACCATAATCTTTACTTTCTCAGAGGGGAATCCCCTTCAATGGCCAGGATAAAGGCACCAGTATCAATGCGATTGCCCTTAGGACCCTTCTGAACACTTCAAAGAAAGTGAACACCCTGCTGTCAGAGATTGTCCCGAAGTTCCTCATCAATTTGAAGAATGAGGTCCCTTTGAAAAATCACAGCTTGAACCATATTTAGATACTGGTGGGGGGAGGGAGTAATGGACACAGGAATTGTGCAAGATGGGTACAGGCATGAAGGGCTACAGACTGGGCAGCTGAAGCAGTTTTGATCAGCAACGAACCTAGCGGCATCTTGCTCAGGGAGTCCACTTCGCCAAACTCGTCTTCAATGTGTTTCACAAAGAATAAAGGTTTGGTATTGGTGAAAGTATCATCATCAGTCCTGGTGCAAACCAGATAGCGGGCGAAAGGCTTTGCCCCTAGCCGACAGGCCTGGCCCTTGTCCCACGGGGTAGGAATGTGAGGGAAGGCCGAAGGGGCAGGAGAAGCAGCACTAGAAGAATCAGTTCCACGCAGAGAGACAGCTGCAGAAGAGTGGCCATAGTTCTGGACCCGTATGCGTTTCATTTGCATAACGTCCATTCTGATACCACCCACTCCAACCAGGGGCCCTCCCCATGAGTGTTACCCAGCCACAGCAAAGGCCACTTGGCAGGATGACTATTGCCGGGAGTCCCGATGCCCCAAGGGCACGGGCATCTACCCCTTGGCATACGTGATGAGTTAACGGTGCAGGCATCAGTAAAGCAATCCCTGTGTGGTCAGGGGGTTACAACCAACAGAGTACATGGTGGCCCCACCACAACAGATTGGCTACCGTGCTGGATAACAGGTGCAAAGAAGTCCATGGTTATTGTCAATGCAGAAAGCGACCCTGCATAGTCCATTGTGGGAAACGCACCCAGGGAAGTGTCCTCGCTCAGAAGATGGAGAATGGACGAGACTGTAATGCAATGACTAGAAAGTGGGCTAAAGATCTCAATGCACAATGTACATGACAAACCTTGTAAGGCGCCTTCCCCAATTGGCTCGCTCTTGGGGAAAATTTTGAAGAATGGTGGTCAAACCCTACAGGGGACCGTCACAAAGGACGAAATGTGTTAAACTCCTTTTAGTCGCCTCTTACGACAGGCAGGAATACCTCGGGCCCATTCTGACGCCTCGACTCGCAGGGGGACAGAACACTGTGACATCCGCTACCATGTCGCTGTGAAACATGAGATTAAATACACTCCTGAAAATGGAAAAAAAAACACATTGACACCGGTGTGTCAGACCCACCATACTTGCTCCGGACACTGCGAGAGGGCTGTACAAGCAATGATCACACGTACGGCGCAGCGGACACACCAGGAACTGCGGTGTTGGCCGTCGAATGGCGCTAGCTGCGCAGCATTTGTGCACCGCCGCCGTCAGTGTCAGCCAGTTTGCCGTGGCATACGGAGCTCCATCGCAGTCTTTAACACTGGTAGCATGCTGCGACAGCGTGGACGTGAACCGTATGTGCAGTTGACGGACTTTGAGCGAGGGCGTATAGTGGGCATGCGGGAGGCCGGGTGGACGTACCGCCGAATTGCTCAACACGTGGGGCGTGAGGTCTCCACAGTACATCGATGTTGTCGCCAGTGGTCGGCGGAAGGTGCACGTGCCCGTCGACCTGGGACCGGACCGCAGCGACGCACGGATGCACGCCAAGACCGTAGGATCCTACGCAGTGCCGTAGGGGACCGCACCGCCACTTCCCAGCAAATTAGGGACACTGTTGCTCCTGGGGTATCGGCGAGGACCATTCGCAACCGTCTCCATGAAGCTGGGCTACGGTCCCGCACACCGTTAGGCCGTCTTCCGCTCACGCCCCAACATCGTGCAGCCCGCCTCCAGTGGTGTCGCGACAGGCGTGAATGGAGGGACGAATGGAGACGTGTCGTCCTCAGCGATGAGAGTCGCTTCTGCCTTGGTGCCAATGATGGTCGTATGCGTGTTTGGCTCCGTGCAGGTGAGCGCCACAATCAGGACTGCATACGACCGAGGCACACAGGGCCAACACCCGGCATCATGGTGTGGGGAGCGATCTCCTACACTGGCCGTACACCTCCGGTCATCGTCGAGGGGACACTGAATAGTGCACGGTACATCCAAACCGTCATCGAACCCATCGTTCTACCATTCCTAGACCGGCAAGGGAACTTGCTGTTCCAACAGGACAATGCACGTCCGCATGTATCCCGTGCCACCCAACGTGCTCTAGAAGGTGTAAGTCAACTACCCTGGCCAGCAAGATCTCCGGATCTGTCCCCCATTGAGCATGTTTGGGACTGGATGAAGCGTCGTCTCACACGGTCTGCACGTCCAGCACGAACGCTGGTCCAACTGAGGCGCCAGGTGGAAATGGCATGGCAAGCCATTCCACAGGACTACATCCAGTATCTCTACGATCATCTCCATGGGAGAATAGCAGCCTGCATTGCTGCGCAAAGTGGATATACACTGTACTAGTGCCGACATTGTGAATGCTCTGTTGCCTGTGTCTATGTGCCTGTGGTTCTGTCAGTGTGATCATGTGATGTATCTGACCCCAGGAATGTGCCAATAAAGTTTCCCCTTCCTGGGAAAATGAATTCACGGTGTTCTTATTTCAATTTCCAGGGGTGTATATAGTTCTCCACCTTTGGACAGCTCTTTGGAAACGCTCCGTAGTGCTATAAACTCTTCCAGTTTCCGTATGTTGCGATGTCTTCCACATTTTCGTCACTAAGACATAGAGCCTCTGCCTTTTATTTTCACCATTCTGTGTGAGTTTTGGGAGCAATCGTACACCACGCTACATCGAGCTTTCTGTGAGAGCTAATGGATGAAAACGCGTTACCAACCGACAATGGAATGCAATGTTACGGTGTAACAACAAAGAATGTATGGTGGTGTACAAAGCTGCAGTCACAGGATGTGTTACAAAGAAAATGCATCTACCTCCTTACAAAACTGCTACACAGGTATCCTTCGCGGCGTTAAAGGTGGGACTGTTCTGATACTGAGTTTGTGGGACACTGTTGCATCCTACCACCAGCTGGCCAATACGAAACTAACACTGTTTAGGCTTTTATTTGGACTTATGGTTAGAATTGACCACTGAGATCATGAGACGCACTGACAGCATCTAATAACATACGCAAATTTAGAGTTTTAGTGATAACATGAGGTCTGAACAACTGTTGAAAGTGTGAAGTCTGAGGGGTTGAATGTTTTTAGTGTGGAGCTGTGTATGGTCATTAGCACTTGCATTACTATGACAACAGAGAGGAAGATAATTCGATACTGAGAAGTTAAATGACCTGCTCGTCAGTTTCGACTTGCGCAGTGGCATCACACAGTGCAGTTGGCGAATGGAATGAATGAAGATTTCCATATTAAGCCGCAGGCCGCCACTGAGCCTCCCCAACCGGTCAGGCAGGGCCCAAAGATCCCAGCGACCTACAAATGTGGTTCTGGGATCTTCGCCATGTTCAACATTTAACATTGACGCCTACAGAATAGATGTAATTACAAAGTGTTCTGTCCATTATCTGAGTCTCCAGTCTCATAACAACAGTGATTCTAAGTCAGCAGCATGGGTTTGTGAGGTACTACAAATCCTGCGTGCACATTTGCTTGACTGTTGTTTGTGGGAGAGGCTTTTCTATACGGAGACAACATGGCAAGGTGTGTGATTTCACATGTCAAACACCACTCCTATGCATTTATCTATTTCATCGCAAGATGTCGTTTCATGCATTTTCTGCTGCTGACGATCATTTTATAGGATTGATACATGCATAGAAGAATTTCCGAGTTGTAATCACATGTGAACAGTGGGTGCTACACACTTATGAAAAGTTATATAGTGCGTGTATCACTAAGAACCTATGTTTTATGTGTAGAAGGTAATAGCTTTATCGTCTTAAAGTTTCTCTCCATAGTGAATGGGATTCGAAACTTCCAAGATGTATGTACGTCGACTATTGGAAATATATTTCCTGCATTGGAGTATTAACAGCGTTGCATTCCACGACGAACTATATAGCATTAGGACTGTGTATGTACATGATCTACCATCATGTCACTCTTTCCAAAACCTTCTTGGTATGGACTCCAGATACTAACAGTACTCCAGAATTTATAGCACTAATGAACCACCACATGTAAACTGCGGAAACATTCAACTGGATCATCATTAAGCCACTCAGAAAAGTTAAAACTATTTAACTTCTCACCAAATCTAATAGCTTCAGCAGCAGCGATCACTAACAGTCGGAACTGTTGTTATTTCACTGTCATTCTCGCGACAGCAAAAATTTTGAGTTGTTTGTTTACATAAATAAATAGTTTTGCTTTTAACTGCTGGTATGTAAATAAATACCTTGTAAAGTGATAAAATTTTCTTAAGCCTAGTGATAGCAATCTCGTTCTAACCTTCAGTAATTCCTTTTCTTCACCAGTTTGTATTAACACGGCATCATTTGCAGTAAATTAACTACTGGTACCTGTATCGTAACAGAGACTTTCGACTTGCTGTGGGTCAAATTCCTACAGAACGAACTATAGTGGTTTCATTGTGATAAAATTTTGGTTTATTCACTGAGTATAAATATAACAATTGTATGAAAATATTTTTTGTGTGGTTTTAGGGCGCACAACTACAATGGTCATTAGCGCCCTGACTAATTTAGGAATGTACCGCGAGGTACAAGGTTAAAACAGCAACTAAAAGGGACAACACTATAAAAGACATATTAACATGCATAGGATTAAAAAACAACAGCATAATCAAACATTCTTAGACAGGTGTGTCAAGTTGATAAAACGAAGAACGCGAGCAGCAGCTCCTGGGTCATCCGCTAAAATGGCATCCAGAGTACATGGCAGGCCAAGATCAAGACGCAGCGTAGTAAAATCCGGACAGGACGTTAAAATGTGGCGGACCGTCAGCAATTGCCCACATCGACAGAACGGCGCCGGCGCTGCCGTCAGCAGATGGCGATGGCTGAACTGGCAGTGTCCAATTCGTAGCCGGGCCAAAACGACCTCCTCCCGCCGAGAAGGACGTGAGGAGGACGTCCAAGCTGCGGGAAGAGGTTTTAAGGCCCGAAGCTTGTTGTCCGTAAGTGCAGCCCAATCGGCATGCCACAGCGATAAAATGCGACGACAAATGACCGTGCTACAATCTGATGAAGGGACACAACAAGAAGACGTCCGAGGCTGGAGGACCGCAGCCTTGGCCGCGGCATCTGCAGCTTCGTTCCAGGGATACCGACATGGCCAGGAACCCACATAAAGCTAACTGGAGACCCGTCGTCCACCAGCTGCTGAAGGGAGCGTTGGATCCGGTGCCCGAAAGGGTGAACCGGACACGGATCACTGAGGCTCTGGATGGCGCTCAGAGAATCGGAGCAGATGACATAAGCAGAATGTCGGTGGCGGCAGACATAAAGAACAGCCTGGTAGAGGGCAAAGAGCTCAGCTGTGAAGACCGAACAATGGCCATGTAGCCGGTATTTGAAACTTTGTGCCCCGACAATAAAAGAACACCCGACCCCGTCATTGGTCTTACAGCCATCTGTATAAATGAAGGTCATATTAATGAACTTCGAACGAAGTTCGACAAAACGGGAGTGGTATACCGAACAGGGGGTAACCTCCTTTGGGAGCGAGTGGAGGTCAAGGTGAACGCGAACCTGAGCCTGGAGCCTAGGAGGCGTGTGGCTCTCGCCCACTCTAAAGGTTGCAGGGAGTGAAAAATCAAGGTGTTGAAGGAAACGACGAAGGCGAACTCCAGGGGGAAGCAGGGCAGAGACATACAACCCGTATTGGCGGTCGAGAGAGTCGTCAAAAAAGGAACGATACGATGGGTGGTAGGGCATTGACAGTAGCCGACAGGCGTAACGACAAAGCAGTATATCGCACCGGGAGGTGAGTGTCAATTCACCGGCTTCAGCATGAAGACTCTCGACGGGACTAGTATAAAACGCTCCGATCGCAAGCCGTAAACCCCGATGTTGTATGGAGTTGAAACGGCGTAAGATGGACGGCCGTGCAGAGGAGTATACGAAGCACCCATAATCCAGCTTGGAGCGGCCGATCGACCGATATAGGCGAAGTAGGACGGTTCGATCCGCTCCCCACGACGTGCCACTGAGAACACGGAGGACATTTAGAGAACGGGTACAAAGGGCAGCCAAATATGACACATGTGGAGACCAACTAAGTTTCCTGTCAAATATAAGACCTAAAAATTTTGTTGTCTCCACGAATGGGAGAGCAACGGGTCCGAGTCGTAAGGACGGTGGGAGAAACTCTTTGTAGCGCCAGAAGTTAATACAGACCGTTCTCTCGGCAGAAAAACGGAAGCCATTGACGACACTCCAGGAGTAAAGACGGTCAAGAGAACGCTGAAGACAGCGCTCTAGGAAACATGTACGCTGCGCGCTGCAATAGATGGTAAAATCGTCCACGAAAAGGGAGCCTGATACATCATCTGGGAGGCAATCCATTATTGGATTGATCGCTATGGCGAAGAGAACGACGATCAAAACGGAGCCCTGTGGCACCCCATTCTCCTGGCGAAAGGTGTCTGACAGGACAGAACCCACACTTATCCTGAACTGTCGATCCATTAAAAAGGAACGAATAAAAAGAGGGAGGCGACCGCGAAAGCCCCATGTATGAATGGTGCGGAGAATGCCCGCCCTCCAACAGGTGTCGTAAGCCTTCTCCATATCAAAGAATACAGCCGCGGTCGGGCGCTTCCGCAAGAAATTATTCATAATGAAGGTCGACAAGGTAACCAGATGGTCAACAGCAGAGAGCGCGTACGAAATCCACATTGTACATTGGTAAGTAGGCGTCGAGATTCGAGCAGCCAAACCAAACGAGAGTTGACCATTCGCTCCTTCACCTTACAGACACAGCTGGTAAGCGAGATGGATCGATAACTGGAAGGCAAGTGCTTGTCCTTCCCCGGCTTAGGAATCGGTACAACAATAGACTCGCGCCAGCATGCGGGAACATGTCCCTCAATCCAGATGCGATTGTTAAGTACGAAGAAGGAAACCTTTACCCGCAGGAGAAAGGTTCTTCAGCATCTGAATATGAATAGAATCAGGCCCCAAAGCGGAGGACCGTGACCGGGCAAGTGCATTTTCGAGTTCCCGCAAGGTGAATGGGGCATTGTAGTTTTCACAATTCAAGGAGTGGAAATTAGATAGCCGAGACTCCTCTGCCTGTTTTCGGGGGAGGAAAGCAGGGTGGTAATGAGCGGAGCTCGAAACCTCTGCGAAAAAGCGGCCGAAGGCATTGGAGACATCCTCAGGGGCCACAAGGACGTCATTCGCGACCGTCAAGCCAGAAACTGGTGAGTGGACCTTAGTGCCAGATAGCCGGCGCAGGCTACCCCAGACAACAGAAGGAGTAAAACTGTTGAAGGTGCTTGTGAAAGCAGCCCAGCTGGCTTTCTTGCTTTCTTTAAAAATACGACACTGCGCACGTAATCGTTTACAATTGATACGATTCGCCACTGTAGGGTGGCGTTTAAAGGTGCGTAAAGCACGTCGACGAGCACTTAAGGCGTCTCTACATGCTGCGGTCCACCAGAGGACCGGTACGCGGCGTGGAGAAGAAGTAGTGTGAGGGATGGAATATTCAGCAGTAGTGAGAATGACTTCCGTGAGGTGTGCGGGCTGACTATCGCAGCTTGTGAAGGTTTGATCCTGAAAGGTCGCCCTGGAAGAGAAGAGCCCCCAGTCTGCTTTGGAGATGTTCCAACTAGATGAGCACGGAGAGGGGGTATGATGCACGAGATGGATAACACACGGGAAGTGGTCGCTCGAATATGTATCAGAAAGCGCATACCACTCAAACCGGCGTGCAAGTTGGGTAGTACATACAGAGAGGTCTAAATGGGAATAGGTGTGAGAGGTGTCTGAAAGGAAAGTAGGGGCGCCAGTATTGAGGCAGACAAGATTGAGCTGGTTGAAAACGTCTGCTAACAGGGAGCCCCTCGGACAGGATGCTGGAGAGCCCCAAAGAGGATAGTGAGCATTGAAGTTTCCAGTTAACAAAATGGTGCAGGGAGCTGAGCAATAATTTGCAGCATGTCTGCCCTGGTAACGGCAGACGACGATGGAGTGTAAACGGTACAAATGGAAAATGTAAAAGTGGGGAGAGTAATGCGGACGGCAACTGCCTGCACGCCGGTGTGCAATGTGATGGGACCAGCAACATAACCCCTCCATGAGCCGGAATACCTGCCACAGGTGGTAAGTCAAAACGCACAGAGGTGTAGTGTGCCAAGGCAATTTGATCGCATGGGCGTAGCTTCGTTTCCTGGAGGGCTATGACGAGCGGACGGTGCAAGCGGAGCAGCAATTTCAAGTCCTCTCGGTTGGAGCGAATGCTGCGAATATTCCAGTGAATAAGTGCCATTGTGAGAGGAAGAAGATGGAAGAAGGGGTCATCTCGAAGGCCGCTGAGGGCCCGGCTTCGAGCGAGCACTGCCGCCGCTAGCAGGAGGCGGACAGTCATCGTCCATTTGTTCTATAGGTTCATCGGCCATCTTGTGGAGATGGCCGGGAGGGGGAGCTTCCTCCGCTGGTGAACGGCCAGATGTTCGGCTACCAGCGGTGCGGCCAGGCGAAACGGATGACGGCCTGTGGCGGCAACCGCTGGGTGGCGCAGGAGGAGAAATGCGCCGTGGCGGGGAAGGAGAACTGTGTTTCCTATGAGCCTTCTTGGAAGGTCGTTTTGTGGAAGGGTTGGTCAATGGCTGAGGGTTTGAGGTATGTAGAAGGTCTGCATGAGACTGTTCCTTCTTGAAGGCCCGTGCATCTGACTTCTGGGTCTTCGTTCTGGCGGAAGCTGAGAGGGGTGCTTGTGTCGGAGGGGCGACGGGAGGAAGAGGAGTCGTCGACCGGGCGATCTTAGCACTGGCCGAACGGACGACCGTAGTGCTGAAGGTCAGATCGCATGTCTGCGTCGCCACCTCCGAGGAGAGGCGAGGACAGTACTGTACTTCCCCGCGGGGAGCAACGTGGGCTTTCTACTAGCAAATAGCTTGCGAGCAGCCGAGGTGGAGACTCTCTCTTTGACCCGAATTTCTTGGATACAGCGTTCTTCCTTGTAGATGGGACAGTCGCGGGAGGACGCTGCATGGTCACCGTAACAGTTCACACAACGAGGAGACGGAGGTCGACAGTCATCCTCATGGGCATCCCTGCCACGAGTCACACATGTAGCCGCATTGGAACAAGACTGGCGAGTGTAATTAAAACGCTGACACTGGTAGCAGCACGTAGGTGTCGGGACATAGGGGCGAACAGAAATAACCTCGTAACCCGCTTTGATGCGCGACGGCAGCTGAACACTATCAAAGGTCAAGAAAAGTGTCAGGGTCGGTACAAGGTCATTGTTGACCTTTTTTCATGATCCTATGGACAGCCGTCACGCCCTGCTCAGCGAGGAAAGACTGAATCTCCTCGTCAGTCAATCCGTCGAGTGATCTAGTATATACCACACCACGAGACGAATTCAAAGTGCGGTGAGCCTCCACCCGCACAGGGAACGTGTACAGGAGTGTGGCCCGAAGCAGTTTTTGTGCCTGAAAGGCGCTCTCAGTTTCTAGTAACAAGGTACCATTACGCAACCTGGTACAAGACTTCACAGATCCGGCTATGGCATCTACGCCCTTCTGGATAACGAAAGGGTTGACAGAGGAAAAATCCTTTCCGTCCTCAGATCGAGAAACTACAAGGAACTGTGGGGCAGGCGGTAGTACTTTTGTCACTGGGTGCTGGTCAAGTTTCCGTTTGCGGGCTGAAGTCGAGAGAGAAGAAGAAGAAGAAGAAGAAAAAAAATTCATTGCGGGGGAATCCCCCATGACTGCCAGCGTCTCCGATGGCGCGCTCCTTCCTTGTGGGGACCCTCTCAGAGGGCACTCCCGCCTTAGGTGATTGTTCACACCTCAGGTCACACCTCCCGAGAAACGGACGGAGGGATCAATCGGCATGGTCGGAAGGTGTCAGCTCAGCCAATCACCCCTCCCTGGGCCTGGCCTTTACCAGGGGTAAGTGCGTGCCTTACTTGTCTACCCAGGGCGGGAAATTACGCGTTACCCCGTCAACGGCTACGCGTGCGAACGCGTGGGTCGGCCTTCAGGCACGCACAGGGAGGAAGGAAGAAGAGGAAAAAGAAAGGAGAAAGGGAAAGAAAGGACAGACTGTCTCAAACGCCGAAGCGGAGACCAGAGAAGGAGAAGAAGGCAAGGAGAAGAGTAAGTAAGACAGTGAGATGGAGAAGAACAAAGAAAGGAACCAACCAAAGGATGGAAAAAACCAGAAGAAGTGAAAAACCAAAATGAACGCAAATATAGGTCGTGAAACCGTCCGTCTCCGGACGCAGGCGCCAACTACCCCCTTGAGGGGGAGGGACTCCTTTTAGTCGCCTCTTACGACAGGCAGGAATACCGCGGGCCTATTCTAACCCCCCAACCCGCAGGGGGGTGTATGAAAATAGGGAAATTATTTGTATATTCAGAGATGTAAGTCACTCCTGACCTCAAATAATATCACATGTAACCACAATACTGTACAGTTCTTACTGGCACAATCCCTCACTAGCAACTGGTTATAAATGGAGAACAAAGTTTGGCTCTAAAATTACGTGCCACTACATGAATAATTGTCGCACCTACATTTACAGCTCGAGTGACCCTCACAAATCCGACTAAAAATAAAAATAATGCGGAAATATTGGGACCAAATACATAATCAGGTTATTTTAAGTGCCAGTCATCATTTCACATGAAAACTTCGGTTCTGTGCTTTTCTAAGAACAGTGATAGAGTGCATCTCCAGTTGGTAGGTACCTGGTATGTCAGTTTTACTTGTAATTTAACACGAGTCAGCATGTCATCTCGGATACATATATTTATCTCTTCTATAATGGAAGAAATCCTCTGGCAATGAATCTTACTTATCAGAATGTCTCACATACCCTAACGATTTTTAGCAGTAACCCATTTTCTAACCCAATATTTATGGGACTGTTTTCTTTTCGTTACCGTTGCTGTAAGCTCTTGACACAAAATCTATACAACTTCATTTACGGCCTCAAGAACTGCTGTAAGTTGACACCACCTTGAACACTGCAATGAAAGTTCCGCTGACCACGTGCCGTGTGTTGCTTGTGTGTTGTAGTCTGTGTGATTGACGTAGTGAACAGTAAGCAGCAGAATGGCCCGGCAATTCATGTCGGGAACAAGCCGAGACGGTGTTTTTGTACGGCCAAGCAGATGGAAACGGCCGAGAAGCGGCATGGCTATACCGATACAAGCACCGTCACAGATACCAACCACATCACAGAACGCCTCAAAAACTTTTTGGGCATTTCTGTGGTAATGGGTCCTTTCGGACAGATGAACTGTACGGCGGACTGTGCATACACCAGATTTGAAGGACCGGATTGTGTAGGATGTTGAGACGAACCCAAGCGCAAGTTCCAGACAAGTGGCCCGCCAATACGTTGTAAACCAAAGTACGATTTTATATATCCTGCATGACAGCCGCCACTATCCCTGTCAAGTGCAAGCGTTATCGAGCAACAGATTTCTTTCCGCGGGATGGATTTGCAGGAGATCATCCACAATTATAGGATATCTGACATCAGTCCTTTTTACCGACGAAGCAACCTTTACCGAAACTGGCTCATCGGTCTGCATAATCGTCATCTGTGGGATACACACACGGAACGTAATCGGAGGGACTTTCGTTTGTCAGCGCCGTCCATTGTGGCACTGATGCATTTCCAGACACATGTTCATAGGACCTTTTTTCCTCTGTTTCGTGTCAGGAATGCGTCCCTGCAATTAGTTGTTTTTATTGATGTTCATTCTGTATATCCAAAAGTGGTAAGATATACATGGCCTACAGGATTATCCACATCCAGGAAGCACTATGTATTTTGATGAATGGCGGTTTTAGCCTAAGGAGAATCCTTATCAAACAACCGAGATTTCGTACAGCTTCTTAATTGTGAATTTTCATTCAATATGGGCCACTTGCATTCAACGTACTACAATGCAAAAGACCTCCACAGATATATAGTCAGCATTTTCCACCACACACGTTAAACAGATCGCGAATTATCGATCACAGCATGGACGCAATCATTTATCTGTTTCTTTGCAATTATGCTGCTGTCAACGAAACAACGTGTATGTACACACCTTTGTACATAAACGACTGAGTTGTCATCACGGTGTTAAAATGCATTACCTTAATACTGTTAGGCTACGGTGATTTCAGCGTATTTGATACATAAATTAAGTTACATTCTTTCTCACTTATCACTGGAACACAAAACCTGCATGTACATCCAGTCATACTCTGTAGAAGATAAACGATCCTTATTTCCACTTTGAAAGAAAGGATTTGCAATTTCGTCTAACAAAAAATTTGGTTCGGCCGAAGTTCAGGTAACACCTCTTCCAGTCCGCTCGCTAAGCAGACCTCTCCACTGAAAGCAAACAACTACATGAAAGTATGTACTTACGCAAGTCTATGTTATGTGTAAGAAACACACGTACGTACACTGTAAACCACAAAAAATAAGAAATATATGATTTGTACCATTTAAGTACATTATACTGGCACTACCATGCTGTGCGACCGTGTGGCCTAATGGATAAGGCGTCGGACTTCGGATCCGAAGATTGCAGGTTCGAGTCCTGTCACGGTCGAAATTTTTTATCTTCTTAATCGTTTACATTTTTCATCTTTTGGGATATTTTAATTGAAAATATTATATATTCACCTGCCTCATTCGTCGTTAATTTTATTTTTATTGCTGACACTTAGCAACGTAACCAAATTCGCTTCACTCTCAAATCTAATTAGAAATTCAGATACCTTTATAACATTCAGACTTTAACCTGTGTTAATTGACGTTCATAACATCTTGACAATAGGCTAACATGTAAGTTTCGCTTGCCAGCGACCCAGCAGTATAGTATCTCTGCTTAGCAACGTAAACAGAGATCGCAGTTTGGTTCGCATTGTGAAATATTTTAAAAATATAGTTGTATTACAGACAGTTGTACTTTGAGCGGTGTCTATTATCGTTCATAGCCTTTCGACAAGCAATTGCACAAAAGTTTCGTTTGTCTGGGACTTTTGCGGCCGTCCTGGGCGGACGCGCTGTGGCGCTTCTGCTTGGATCTTACGACTTAATATTCAGTCTCTGCGTTACAGTGTTGTGTAAAATTGTGATTTTGGTGATGCTGCATTTTAGTTTTCTTGTTTTCGCGAACTGTTAACTGCTGACATGGCAACCATGTTCCCCAGAAAGCTTACCCTAAAATTTGGATGTGACAAAGCAACCAGTAATGCTCAGCCAAGTTCACTGGAAATTCATGACTGGATCGTTGACGTTATTGGCATTACTTCGGATCAGACGCGCACTGCTTATTATGACTTGGAGCAATACTGCTTTTTTGTGAAGCTGCCTTCCCCGTTGGTGTTGGAACGGATTTTGCAGAAATTGGAAGGAAAAGCTCAATTCCGGCCATGGCGATAATTCGGTGAGTACAGTTACCATTTCAAATGCTGATGTTGATTATAAAGAAGTCAGAGTATTTGAATTGCCCCCCGAGGTAGAAAACTGCTGCTTAAAAGACGCATTATCTAAATACGGTGACATCAGGCAAATTCGTAATGAACGATGGTCAAGCCAGCATAGATTGTAGTGCTATAGTGGTGTTCGTTCTGTCGATATGCATGGCAAACAAAACATTCCATCTACGATTTGGTTTGTGGCTACAACGCGTACGGTATATACAATAGACAGACTTTGACTTGTCATATGTGAAATGAAAGTGGGCATCTCAGAGAAACTGCCCAAAAAAGGTGTTTGTACTGTAGAATAATTTACAACAGCGTAAAAGGTTAACATTGGCTGATCTTGTGACCGAAAATCAGATGACGGGTGGTGAAGTTTCCAGCATTACGGGAAATGTAGACGACAGGCCACAAAATACTCTTGAAAAATTTCCACCTTTACTCAGGAAAGACACTGTAGACAATCCGGCTGGAAAAAGTAGTTTAGCCACTAACAAGAGACGAACTTGTGACGGCAGTAGCACAGATGAAGAAGATATCAACCTGTCGCTGAAAGCTGTAGGTGACATTCAGAAAACAGTACTGGAAAATACTGTTTCAGACAATATTGTCAGCATAGATTCAAACTCTGAGTCAAGCGTATCCGTAGACAAATCGAATACGCCACCATCACCCGAACAGGTGGAAGAGACATCACAGTCCCATTCTGTAGCGCTGGACGCGCCAGTAGATGGCAATGCGCTGCTCTTGGTGACGCTACAACCTCGCGCTGCAGAACCCGTACGTCAATCCATGCAGACAGAGTCACTCGCGGATGCAACTCAACTGAAAGCAAACATGACGAGGTAGCGAGTGATTGTGAACAACAGCCGACGTCACAGCCCAAATCACAAGACGAAGAAGCGGAGTTTTACATCAATAACACACAAACAGTAAACGAAAGTGTTCATAGAAGTGATGGGGCATTGGAAGAATGTTTGCAAACTGCTTTTGCGCCGCCTTTGGCAGACGAGATGGTGGCACACGACTGCCCCTCAGATCCACCCACACCGCTCTCGGTGGAAAACTGCTCAGGGGGTGGGCGGAGCAGACATTCGGTGAAGGCCAGTGTCAATGCAAACCGCGAGAAAAGTAAAAAAGAAAGGTTCTAATGCAAACAGTGACGGTGGTCTCCAATCAGATTCTCAGGAAGTATCCGGCATGGAGTGGCATGAAATGATAGACTAGCGGGAAAAAGGTCACTCCCCTATGTTACAGTCATATAAGATTACCACGTTAAACATTAATAGGATACAGTAGGATGTTAAAATAGCTGCTCTGAAACAGTTTATGTACGAGTCAGCGACGGATATTTCCCTGCTACAGGAAGTGGTATTCCCACAAGTAAATTTTTCCAGTTACGTTGATTTTTACAATATTTCCAATGACACGAGTGTTGGCACGGCCATTTTAGTTAGAGAAGAAATCCCCGTACATAACGTTGATAAATTAGAATCGGGGCGAGCTATAGGAATAAATGTAGCAGGATTTATTGTTGTTGTCTTCAGTCCTGAGACTGGTTTGATGCAGCTCTCCATGCTACTCTATCCTGTGCAAGCTGCTTCATCTCCCAGTACCTACTGCAACCTACATCCTTCTGAATCTGCTTAGTGTACTCATCTCTCTGTCTCCCTCTACGATTTTTACCCTCCACGCTGCCCTCCAATGCTAAATTTGTGATCCCTTGATGCCTCAAAACATGTCCTACCAACCGATCCCTTCTTCTACTCAAGTTGTGCCACAAACTCCTCTGCTCCCCAATTCTATTCAATACCTCCTCATTAGTTATGTGATCTACTCATCTAATCTTCAGCATTCTTCTGTAGCACCACATTTCGAAAGCTTCTATTCTCTTCTTGTCTAAACTATTTATCGTCCATGTTTCACTTACATACATGGCTCCACTCCATACAAATACTTACAGAAACGACTTCCTGACACTTAAATCAATACTCGATGTTAACAAATTTCTCTTCTTCAAAAACGCTTTCCTTGCCATTGCCAGTTTACATTTTATATCCTCTCTACTTCGACCATCATCAGTTATTTTGCTGCCCAAATAGAGAAACTCCTTTACTACATTTAAGTGTCATTTCCTAATCTAATACCCTCAGCATCACCCGATTTAATTTGACTACATTCCATTATCCTCGTTTTACTTTTGTTGATGTTCATCTTATATTCTCCTTTCAAGACACTGTCCATTCCGTTCAACTGCTCTTCCAGGTCCTTTGCTGTCTCTGACATAATTACAATGTCATCGGCGAACCTCAAAGTTTTTACTTCTTCTCCATGAATTTTAATACCTACTCCGAATTTTTATTTTGTTTCCTTTACTGCTTGCTCAATATACAGATTGAATAACATCGGGGAGAGGCTACAACCCTGTCTCACGCCTTTCCCAACCACTGCTTCCCTTTCATGCCCCTCGACTCTTACGACTGCCATCTGGTTTCTGTACAAATTCTAAATAGCCTTTCGCTCCCTGTATTTTACACCTGCCACCTTCAGAATTTGAAAGAGTATTCCAGTCAACATTGTCAAAAGCTTTCTCCAAGTCTACAAATGCTACTAACATAGGTTTGCCTTTTCTTAATCTTTCTTGTAAGATAAGTCGTAAGGTCAGTATTGCCTCACGTGTTCCAACATTTCTACGGAATCCAAACTGATCCTCCCCGAGGTCCGCATCTACCAGTTTTTCCATTCGTCTGTAAAGAAATCGCGTTAGTATTTTGCAGCTGTGACTTATTAAACTGATAGTTCGGTAATTTTCAAATCTGTCAGCACCTGCTTTCTTTGGGATTGGGATTATTATATTCTTCTTGAAGTCAGAGTATTTCGCCTGTCTCATACATCTTGCTCACCAGCTGGTAGAGTTTTGTCATGATTGGCTCTCCCAAGGCGGTCAGTAGTTCTAATGGAATGTTGTCTACTCCCGGGGCCATGTTTCGACTCAGGTCTTTCAGTGCTCTGTCAAACTCTTCACGCAGTGTCTTATCTCCCATTTCGTCGTCATCTAGATCCTCTTCCATTTCCATAACATTTTCCTTAAGTACATCGCCCTTGTATAAACCCTCTATATACTACTTCCACCTTTCTGCCTTCCCTTCTTTGCTTAGAATTGGGTTTCCATCTGTGATCTTGATATTCATACACGTGGTTCTCTTCTCTCCAAAGGTCTCTTTAATTTTCCTGTAGGCAGTATCTATCTTACCCCTAGTGAGATAAGCTTCTACATCCTTACATTTGTCCACTAGTCATCCCTGCTTAGCAATTTTGCACTTTTACAGTGGTGTGGGAAAGACATAACGCCCTGAAAACTACCGACGAGAATGAAACAAAACTTAAATCACCAAACACTTTACAAACATATTCAGAGAATGCGACGTCATCCATCGGCAGTAAAGACTTTTCTTCGGGAAACGCCTAATACGCTTACGTAAAGTGATCGGACGAATCTTAACCCACTTTAGAGAAATTGAGGAAGCAATAAAAACAATTTCTAAAGGAAAATCTCCAAGCATCGATGGCGTTCCTGTTTAATTTTATCTGAAATACCTTAATATTTTACGGGAAGTTGTACGGATGTTGCTGTTGAAATCCTTAATGGTGTCGACATACCGGAAGAATTTCTATGAGGACGCATCCCATTGATACCAAAAACTAAAGAAACTCTGAAACTTACGGAATCAACGTACGATCATGTTACTCAACGTTGACTATAAACTAATCGCTCGGTGCTTTGCTGGGAGATTAGAGAAAACAACGAAAACAGTTATCAGTTCGTATCAAACGTGTGCCGTTCCGGACTAACTTGTACGACGCCTTACTACCATACAAAGATTGTCTTTCGTACACAGAAGGTGGCGTATCAAAGGAAGCATAGATTTTATTGAGAGACTTTAAAAATGCTTTCGATAGGGTTTGTCATAAATATCTGGAAAAAGTCATTAACATGGGTTTTGGCACAAATTTCACGAATGCAATTCAGAATATTATGGGGAACGCTCTTTCAAGTGTCATTGTTAATGGTAGATAAAGTGAGAAAATTCCCATCGAAAGAGCAGTCAGGCAAGGTTGTCCGTTATCTATGGCGTTATAAGTAATAGATTTAGAGCCGTTCCTGCGTACTATATTTTGGGACTGTAACGGAATTTCAATGGGGTAATTAAATTCTTACGTCGATAGCTTGAGTGTTTCCACAGAAAGTTCAAGAGATGTTGTCGTCTTACATAAAATCATCCGACGGTGCGAAAAAGCTGCAGGCGTTATTGTTAACGCCAAGAAGACTGATGTTGCAAATAATGAGTGGAGTATACCGTATAACTCGTTCCCTGCAGAAAATTAACACCAAGTATTTGGCGTCATTATGGCAAATACCCCACAAACAATGGAGGCTCTCAACTGGAGCACGACACTACATAAAATAGCAGCGGTACTAAAAATCCACGCACGTAAAAATTTAGCTATGACAGAAAGAGTCAATCTCTGCAACAAACAAATACTCGCAAAAGCGTGGTACTTAGCTCAGGTCATCCAGATGCCAAAATAAATAAATAAATAAATAAATAAATTGGGAGGGCTATTCAGCAAGCGATATACTGGTATATATTGAAGGGTGAAATCCTTAAAATTTCTCTGCAGACCGTCAGCTTAAATGAAGGTGGACTGAGACTAACACACTTGCACGCAAAATGCGAGGCATTAACCGTCAACAGAACTAACGCGTGTAATAAAAAAGAGGTCACATTCGCCAGCTACTATATTGTTTCACAAATATCTTCCAAAAACACATCGAGCGCCGGTGTACATTGTCAAAACCCCACACTCATCAAACTTAGTCCGAAATTATTACCTCAATAAAAGCTTAATACCAACGTTCGTCCTAAAACATGGAAAAATTCATCACATTGCCAAAGCTATCAAAGGCATACCATTTTCTAACAAATGGGAGCTGCGACTACTGCAATACAACTGGAAAATCGTGTGGGAAAATATAGCTGTGACTTGATACAAAGTGATAAACCGGACAATAGAGATCAACTCCAAGCTTTTTTACAATACCTGGCATACTTATGGGATGTATACGAGAAAGAAACTCGTCATTCAAAATACAGGGTTACATAAGCGAATTTTCTCAAGATTCCAAAATGTAAAGCTTATGATAGTATTTTGACATTAAATCTCACGGAAGACAAAAGGCTTCAAGTCCACGAAAGTGTCGTCTAGCAAATAACTCAATGTACAATTTCTTGTGGACTCCTGGACCGAAGACAGAAATGTGAAAGTGTCGTAATATGTATAATTATTTTTTCAACTGAGTTTGGTTTCTGTTATGTGAAACTGTTAAATGCTAAAGAACTTTAAAAAAATAAAGAAAGGGGCCGAATTGATACTGAAAAGAAAATAAAAATGGAAAAGGCGACAGACTTCGCACCCGAAGATTATAGGTTCGAGTCCCATCACAGCAGAAAATTTTTTCATCCTTAAGATAATTTATCTTTCGCGATATTTTAACTGGAAATGCTATATCCACCTGTCTCATTCGTCGTCAAATTTTGTGTTTATTGCTCACAACTTGTTAACAACGTAATATAATTAGGTACGCTCTAAAAACTAATTAAAAATCTTAGCAGCATTCCAACTTTAACCTGTGTTAACTGACGTTCATAACATCTTGACAAGCAACTAACATACAAGTTTCGTTTGCCAGCGACGCAAGTCTCGGCGTTACGCCCGTAATGAACACCGAGATGATGTGCCGGCGCACTCGTGCCCACTGCCGTGTTTACTCGTCGTTTAAGTCAGATCTGAAGTGCGAAATGCACTCTGAAGTGCGACTCTTAGTCAGCTTTAGCGTAAGCCGCACTGGGTTAAAACTCTTATAGCGATTTTCGGTAACTCGACCTTCGCAGCCAGACCACTTGGTGCGCCTCGAGTTAATCGATCCATCTCTTTTTTTCATTACCTGATTTTTAGTCTTCCGTGTTTGTTTTCGTTTCGTAGTTAACAGAAGCTGGTTTCCTTACATTCACTACATTTGCATGTGACAACTTCCGAAAGACGAAAACCGAATTTCAGAAACGGTTTTCCACTGTCGTGCATACACGTTAAAGTCTGACGCGGATTTGCTAATCCAGTTACGTATGGGGTCTGGAAAACATCTGATACAGTTTATGAATTAATTAGCACAATCTCATTTACCTTTAATTAGACGAGGTGCGAACCGCTTCAGTCCAATATTTCTGCTTATCCTTCACTGTATAAAAAGCAACTTCGTCTATATTAGCCCAAAATTTTTAAAAACAAGACGAAACGTGACAACCCAAGCACTTTTCAAAACCAGCTGCGTTTACAAAAGGCGAAAATCGATTGAGGAGCTGGAAAAGCGAAAACCATAAGAGGATTTCCAGAATCATTTCTGAAGTGTTCACATGGCCATACAGATGCGATACAGGTAAATCGGTTTACAAAATCCGGTTTTTGGAGTTCCATGTAAACGGGGCGACTGTGCTTCTGATTAGGACTTCTCACGTGTATTGTACTCTCTTTGAATTCTATTGTGAATATGTTGCTCAAGTTCTAATTAGTTCTGCTCGCATCCGTAGTACTGCATGGAGCAAATGATATTACACACACAAGCATGGTGTTCTGAGGACTTACGTTGCTTTTGATTACGAATTAGTGAGAATTGCTGGAATTAAATGCATTTTAGGTATATTACTTTTTTCTACTTCATTTTACTTGCATGCGTTTTCCCTAATTTCTCGCATTTAAAGGTGAATTCCATGTTAGCAGGTTTTGGCTGTAACGGTATTGAACTTTATTATATCCTATTACGGAATGAGAGTGTAATCCTGCTTTGAATGGTGTTGCTTCTTGCCACTGAATGCCATAAATTTCTTAGTGTCTTGCAGAGGATGGTTGTAAAGGTAGATGAGTACGCTGTGTAGTCTTAGTGACTAGAGCATCCTGTCTTTCAAACGCTAAAAACGCGACAGCGGGTATGTAGATGTTTTCATGCGTTATTAACAGGTACTACAAACAGTACATTTTAGCAGAAGTCAATGCGAATTTCGGTGACCTCCATTAAATGTGACATTACGAGAAACGAGTGCGAATAAAAATAACAATACGAAAAACATACTTAAATGCATGTAAATCAAGCCGTTCACACACAGATTCTAGTCAGTAACAAATAGGCATGGTCTACAGAATACCACGCTAGAAGATCAGTTTCATATGAAACAAGAACAATTAAGGGCTCATTTACCTCACCCAAGATAATAGACGGGAGCAAAAATTACACAGAAGTTAGAACGCAATTTAAAAAGTGCAATACATACAAGAATGTCATAATCAGGAACATGATTTACACTTGATAACAGTCAGAGGAGGGTCGAAATTTCAATATTGAGTTTTACAAATAAATACATTTCACCACCAGACTACCACACCCACCATAATGTATATATGAAAAATATCATCTCACATTGGTGTTTCGCAAGCAAGAACACAGATTACCGCACCATATTTTCCCGAATTCGAAATGAACTGGCAGACAACTCCGAGCGTTACTGTCTGTGTTTCCGCACCGTAACATGGACCTTGCACTTCTGACATTTTTGTGTTCTGTTGTTAGCTGTCTTTGATATTAGAAGGCTAATACATTGTTGTGAAATTAAACATCCTAGAGGGCGATCTGAATGGACTACAATTATACAACTCTCTGAGCAACACGTTCCATGTTACGTTGAGGAAAGATGATGACTGCAACCGAATAACAACAACGAAATTGCGATGAAAGTCTAGGGAAGCAAGAGACGAGTGAATATTGTCACATTCTCAAATCAGTATACCACATCGGAAATCCTAACACATTCGGAAGAAACGGTCTAATATTTGTGGCAGCCAAGACTATAAATTTAGTTGCTGCTCGTTTCACTTAACAATTTAAGCTGTGTTCTAAGGTCCCAAGCTAACCAAACTCAACTATGACATCTGAAAAGAAGTCATTTGTGGCAACAATGAAAACAATGCTTTCAGTTTCGGCACTAGAAATTCATTGCCTCTTTTCTCATCCATAATTAGTTACCTGATAGTACAATCCCACTGGCTGCGCGAAACTGATGCGCTATGAGCAGTGGAGTGAGTAGACTGCCTCTGATCCAGACTTTGTGGTCACCTCGATTTTTCCTACCTACTTACCAACCAAGACTTGCTAGGTATCCACGTAACAAAAATCCTGATAAATGGGACGCCACATGCTAAAGTAATCCGCACCGACAAATAGATAAAGTGTTCTAATATACTGCATCAAACCAGTTAAGGAATTTAAAGAGAAATTGAACAAAAAAGATGCGTTATGCTTAATAACACATATCAGACTCAAATAACGAATTATACGCACTTCACTTTCAAATATTTAGTTTGGAGAACAGTTCTTCAATTTGCAATTTATCTGGAAACTTAATTATTAATACTTAAATTTTACCAGAGCTGCTATCTCAATAAAATTTCCTCAAGACCTTACATTTGTTGTTCTGTCGCTTCGTTTGTAGTTATCGAGATCATCTGGCTGATTTGAACAGTCAACCCCCTCACTCGTGACCATCTGTTCACCTATTGTTTCGCCATGATAACTAAGATTCCTGTAGTGCTGCCGGGAACGGAGAAAATCGCCACTACTTGGACAAAAAAACTTCCACGAGAGATTTCGTGTGAAGTACAAAACTCAGTCTACAAGCAGTCGACGCAGCCTTCACCTTACCTCTCCATGCCCGTTTCAGACAGCTACCACGCTTATCGTCATATTACCGCGGACAAACAATGTCAGTAAGTACAAAACTGACATCTCGAAACCGTTGCGTGGTCCTAAAATGTTTCAACTCCAATGACTGTTCTAGTGCAACTGCCTACGGACATGTTTTCTGGTAACGTTTCCCTTAAGACTTCTTTCCTCCTTTATTCTGACGCTTGAAAAGATGTGCTGTTGCTTAAAAACGTGAGATGTAGCTGAGTAAAATGTCCTTGAACTTTTCTTCCAGATCACAGCATGGACGGTTGTAAAGTCATAAAGAAGAAACAGGAATAAAGTGAAATGTGGTGTGTACCGAAATAGGATTCCCTCTGAAATATTTCCCCACTAGTACTCCCATGGTCCCTTAATATCTGGATTAATGAATTCTAAACCGCGACAAAATCGTTAAAAGGGGAATAGAAACTTGACTAATTACTGTACGAGTCACATCAGTATTAAGTGTGCACAATCGTGAAGAAGATAGAGAGATACATTAATTACGAACTGCTCCCATATTTACAAAAATTAACATCCACATGAACTGAAGTAATCACTAGGGATCTTGGAAAAAGACAGGCTATTTTACACACTGAACGTAAACAAACTGTAAAATCAAAACATTCTGCGCTTTCTAAAAGTTGCCAACAATGAAACTGAGCCTACAATGCTGGAACTGATTCAGGCCATCTAACCTAATAGTGGCCACAAATGGATGAGAGTATGTTCCCCAAGTCCCTACAGGCACATTATCTGAAGCAAAGAGACATGGAGTATACCTAGAAGTACAAATACCATAAAAAACAAATATTGTCAGCACAAGGCGAAGATAACGTGAAATCGGAACCGTATATTACTGTTAAGAAGCGTAATGCAGAAAAAAAGAAAAGTAATAAAAATGCACAAGTGGAATATAGCGCTTTATGTTAACAGTGCATCATTCAGTTATTTTTATTATGGTAGTAAGAAGTGACAATGCCCTTTTAACTGGATTTCGAATGAATAAAGCATGAAATATGTGTCAACTACAGAATTAGTATCATCACAAAACATTAATGCAATAGTAATGAATGAGACGGCATATCTGGGAATGCAAACCATGTAAATTTGGGTAGCAACCAATGATACGCACTGTCATTAATATAGAAACTTTTTGAAACATTCGAACATTCCTACCTAGCAAAATATTCATGAACACTTACCTGTATAAGTAGGCGTCGTTTTCTCACTTTGGCGGCTCCTAAACAAGGATCCAGTAAAATGACTTTTATTTGTAACTGCATACATTACTACTCTCTGGAAGCTACAAAGGATATTTGGGATGCAGCGGTATACCCATAAGCCGGCTGCAGTTATAGCTGATGAAAATAGCTGCAGTTGTCCCGAATGAAAGAACATCGCACTGCATGCGTGATATTTGTTGACCACACTGGACTTATAGTACTACACCATTCACTATTTACACATCGTAACTGAAATAATACGTAGTACGTGACGAGTTTACTATTAGACACATGCACGCGCAATCCATAAAACAACAAACAGTACCGTAAACAGGACCACTTAACCTCACACTTCACACTAGCGCACAGTCAACAGCCAACTGCCTTCCACTTCCGGACAGACATTGTTTCGACCATAACTGCCACTTATCGATTCAAGAATCGTCTGTTCTCCCTCGCATACACTTAACATCTTTCAAATAATTATTCGATGTAGTCGGATGATAATGTATCTGGCATGTTTGACACTAATGAGCTGAATGGTGTAATGACGAATAAATCAATACTACGCAGTAAACACAGAGTTTCATACGTTCATATGTGACAGTCAGAAAGCACTCACGGATATATAAGCAAAGTGTGACTATTACAGCGCGGAAAAATATTAAGAAAAGAATAGCTAATAGGTGGTAATATAGGTTTATAGCGATATTTTCACAGTTTCTACACGGGCATGAAACAATGAATGAAGAAATAGTAGAAAGAATAGGCAATGAAAAAAGTGTATTGAAAGCCCTAACTAGAATAAAGGTGATTTGCTATGGACATGTTTAGACTACACATAGATCCATAGTGAGGAGACCATCAAGATTGGAGAACATGTCTCAAAACAGGACTGCGCAGTACACATTAACAAAAAAGAGATGTGCTGATATTTCCTCCACAAGTCGTAAGTGAAATGGTCAAAATATCTTAAACATTTTTCCATTTAAGAGATTATAAATTTTTTTCAAAAAACATGTAAACGTATAACACACTGAGATGCACATGATAAATCTGATGCTACTGTAGTCACGCATTATCAGGGAGAAACTCAGTTTTTAACACTTACCAGCATTAATTATCTTACTGCACTGAGGAGTGCTGAAGTCAGATGCGTCGAGTTAACTGAGAATATGTTAACTCTTCGCCAGAAAGGCCAGTAGATTGGAAACGTTTAATTTTCATACGATGATAAATGGACGCGAAGCATTTGTTGGTGATTTTGGATGTAGTCAGAGTGCAAAACCGAAAAGATTTTTCTATGTACATATGCTCTGCCAATGACTTATTCGAGCGTCTGCTGGGAATCAGTGCATCAGACCTGTTTCCATGTTTCGAGTGTCCAAGGCCTATGCTAATCTCTGTGTCCGGAACAGAAGTGAGGCGGTGGCTTCTGTGCCATATGGGGATGGCGATTCTGGAGGATATGGTCGCTCACCAGCTGTCGTTGTCCAGTGCTAACTGGCGAGTAATTAGCTGTACTATGTTCCCGTCTACCCACCTCTGCAATTCGGTAACCTGTGTCATGACTACGCTTTTGCCCAAGCAATTGATCATGGAGGTGGCTGCTTTTCTCGAATCGAGGAATTCAGAGTACCTCCTGACACGATAACGAGTGAATTATCAGGTTTCCTCGGCGCGTTTAGTTGATGATGAGCTTACAGATGTATTCCCGAGTTGTTGTTTTCATTTTATGCACAATATTTCGACGACCGGCCTAGCCCTCTTGCAAGCGCCCCCTTTGTTACTTAACAGTTCTCTTGGCTATCGTAGAAGTGAGAGAAGATGGTTAGGGATTACATCCAGAGGCTAAGCGGTTTTTGAATTGTACCATGTGCCTGAAACCTACCTAAGCACTGCTTCCTAAGCTCTGGGGATTTGCATTTAACGATACTTTTGAAAAGATAAAAAGTAACTCTATGAAAACATGATTTATTAATTCTTGAGACAAGTAAGTGATCCCAAATATGACTCACACTCAGGTTCACAATACTCACTCCATCTAGCCAGAACGTCAGATTTAAGATTTCGTTCTGAAGGGTTAAACTGACTCACTGGCTGTCAATATAACTTCTTCCAGTATCCGACGATGCCATTGTCACCTTATTAACGTTTAAGCACCCACGTGGCATTAATGGAAGCAGCACACATAATATAGGTTGATTTTACTTTCACTTGTAACTTCTGATTCGCCGGCCAGTGTGACCGACCGGTTCGAGGCGCTTCAATCTGGAACCGCGCGACCGCTACGGTCGCAGGTTCGAACCGATGTTAAGACCCATAGTGCACAGAGCCATTTGAACCATTTTTGAGCTTCCGATTCCTTGTAAATATAATGACAAAACGTCTTTCTCAGTTATAAAATTACTTCCTCCACTCACCCAACTCCTCAAA
Organism: Schistocerca gregaria; assembly: GCF_023897955.1. NCBI lineage: Eukaryota > Metazoa > Arthropoda > Insecta > Orthoptera > Acrididae > Schistocerca > Schistocerca gregaria. The sequence continues at coordinate 405,932,916 of NC_064923.1, forward strand.
AACTACATCACACATACATTTCTTCAACTAACACAAGCCATTCTGATACTGGGGCAGGACCCCGATCGTCGCAGCGTGAACAGCTTTTCACACGTCTGTCCAAGTGCGGGCGATCTGATGGTGCACTCCACGCCTGTTGGGGGAGAATTTCTCCTTATGGGAACTTCCAGAAGACCAGAGGTAAGGAACGCACCGGAGGTAGCTTGCTATAATCTATTATTTATTAAGGGTATTGACAACGATACCCTCACAGTCTTCTCCAGGCGCTGTGAGCTTTTCTGTTATATGTACTCGCTGCCATGGAGTGCAGGCAGATGGGCCGTCCATCGAAATATTGTGCGGAAAATGGAAACAACAACTCGGCAGAAAATGTGGAAGCATGAAAGGTGCCCTTTACAATCGTCCATCTTCCATATATTCTGTTTGTAAGTACCTTTGTCTCGTGATTAGTCTTTGTTGTTATATCTGTTGCACATTGATCGACTTCCGCATATTGGTGGCTATTTCGGCTATACTAGTGTATCTGCCTTAGGACTTCGAGGCGATAGTGGCTTCGGTTAATATATAGCGAGGATGTGGTCACCACACACGGTTTGCCAGCTTCGAAAGAAAACTAAGCATTGTGTTTCAGCTATTCCGCTTGGGCTGCTCCGGAGAGAAGCTGTGTTATACTCGTGTGTGATATGGTGTGCTTACGAGTGTGGCAGCATTAACGTATACTGAGAGAGGAGGAGCCATGCATGAAAGCAGCAATGGGCTTGTTTTATTGATTATAACATGCATATACATATCCTCTCTATGCGCCTAATCCACAAGGTAACGTATCCCTATTTTACGTCCTGTAGCGCCATGCTGGAACAGTGTGGTTGCTTAGGCAATGTTGTCGAATGAGTAGCAGAGTGAAAGTCACGGCTACGATGAATGTGGCGCAGACCCCGTTCTGTTTGCACGGTGTTTGGTTTGTGACTGGGTTTAGCAAGCTTATATCTCTTTCACCGATTGATTTTACAATTTATAATTTTTTAGAAATCCATGTTACAATTGTAAGATTGCACTGAGAGCACAACGTAAATCATATAACATTAATCTGACTGTTCAGTGTAGAATCCTTGTGCTTTTTGGAATCAAAAAATACCTCTGAAGTTAAAAGAAAAACTTCATGTCTTTATTGCTGTTTAGTTTCTCCCATTAATTTAATCAAAAAATATTAAACTGCTTTTGCAGGACAGTAGCAACGAATAGTCACGGGGCTTCCACTGATACCTTAAGCAGAGTTAATTAACTCTATTATCCTATTTTAATTTGTGCGATAGTTCAACTGGAACCACTTCTGCTCTGAGCAGTTGATTCAAATATCAAAAATTAGTTAGCGTTGTATTGTATTGTATGTTAACACGGAGAAACGACGGAGAGGCTCCGGCTCCGCCGTAACGGCAGTGGTCCACAACCCCACGACGACTACCGCAGTCCACTTCACCCCTCCGCCACCCCACACCGAACCCACGGTTATTGTGCGGTTCGGCCCCCGGTGGACACCCAGGGAACGTCTCACACCAAACGAGTGTAACCCCTATGTCTGCGTGGTAGAGTAATGATGGTGTTCGCGTACGTGGAGAACTTGTTTGCGCACCAATCGCCGACATAGTGTAGCTGAGGCGCAATAAGGAGAACCAGCCCGCATTCACCGTGGCAGATGGAAAACCGCCTAAAAACCATCCACACAGACTGGTCGGCTCACCGTACATCGACACAAGTGCGCCAGGCGGATTCGTGCCCGGGGCCAGGCGCTCCTTCCCGCCCGGAAAGCCGTGCGTTAGAGCACGCAGCTAACCGGGCTGGCTAAGTTAGCATTAGTAAATTGTTTTCAGTTTACATAAGGTACGTTTGCTCCGAGAGTTGCAGACTAACAGCTGTTTCGTTTTCTTGTTATGCTCTGGGACAATGTTACCTTACGGGGTCACCATAATCAACAGCAGATAATGTCAGACGCTAATAGAATTTCTGTTGCGTTAGGAAAGCATGTCGGTGATGAAATATTCCTGAGAATAGTCAGGTAGCGTAATATTATTTCCTCTGGACTTTTTATTCACTTTCAAATAAGGGATATTTAATGACGGTAATTTGAAGTGGAACTTTAATGTCCACTGCTACTATAGTGCGATTTTTATGAGAGGTGGCCTTCACGGGTCGAATCACAGATGGAGTTGTAGTATTGCCAATTCCAAGCGATAGTTGAAGCATGTGCATAGAGGTGCTTTGAGCTTGAAGGAAGTGTGTCCTGCAAATTATATCTCTCACTTTCTTATATAGTATTTGTCGCTTACCACCATCATCAACCATAACAGCTTCCAACAAATGGAATAAAATTTCACAAAATATCTCGCTACGATGACGTTTAATGCTCTTTCTGGCTGTGATGTCCACAGCAGGCTGTTCAGACCACTACGAAATGGTCATTGGCTGTCAGTCAATGCGTGACGTCAGACACTTAGAACATACAGTTAGCCACCATAGAAGCACACCATTAAACCATAGCGAGTGATAAATATAGTATTTGCGTTATCGCGGAGGTGCATTATCGCATTAGTCAGGCATCCACGACCTGGCCGGCATCAACAGCGCTGGTATTGTGCGTATTGTCCATTCTGCGCATAACTACCACACTGACGGCCAGTACCGGTTACCCGATCTGACTCGTTTAGAAAACATAACTGAATGGTGCCAAAAGTGGCAGTTGAGCCCAAACGACGAAAAGTGTGAGGTCATCTACATGAGTGCTAAAAGGAAATCGTTAAACTTAGGTTACACGATAAATCAGTCTAATCTAAAAGCCGTAAATTCAACTAAATACCGAGGTATTACAATTATGAACGACTTAAATTGGAAGGAACACATAGAAAATGTGGGGAAGGCTAACCAAAGACTGCGTTTTATTGGCACGACACTTATAAACACCTTGTTAAGAAGACTGCCTACCCTGCGCTTGTCCGTCATCTTTTAGAATAATGCTTCTAGGTATGGGATCCTTACCGTATAGGACTGACGGAGTACATCGAAAAAGTTCAAAGAAAGGCAGCACGTTCTGTATTATCGCGAAATATGGGAGTGAGTGTCTCAGAAATGAAGCAGGATTTGGGCTGGACAATATTAAAAGAAAGGCGTTTTTCATTGGGGCGGAATCTTCTCACGTAATTCCAATCACCAACTTTCTCCTCCGAATGCGAAAATATTTTGTTGACAGCGTCCTACCTTAGGGAGGAACGATCACCACGATAAAATAAGGGAAATCAGAGCTCGTACGGAAAGATATAGGTGTTCATTCTTTCCGCGCGCTATACGAGATTGGAAAACAGGGAATTGTGAAGGTGGTTCGATGGACCCTCTGCAAGGCACTTAAATGTGATTTGCCGAGTATCCATGTAGAAGTAGATGTAGATGCTTCTCAGTATCTGGCCATTAAAAATTAAAATAAATAGTAGTGAAGAGAGCAAAAAAAGAAATTTTTCCTATTGCCGTATTCAGTATAGCGGGAAGAATAAATGTTTTAAGCTATAGGTGATTTGGAAATATATACGGTGCGTAACTTTGTACCCAGGGCTGCCACATCTGGTAGCAACAATGGCTCTAACCTGGCTGGGCGCTCTGTTGAACTGAGCTCGACGAGAGATGAGGGTAAGTCTACATCTACATCTACATACATACTCCGCAAGTCAGCGTAGGGTGCGTGGCGGAGGGTACCCTTTACCACAACCAGTCATTTCCTTTCCTGTTCCATTCGCACGTAGAGCGAAGGGGAAAACGACGGTCTTTATACCTCCGCACGAGCCCTAATCTCTCTAATATTATCTTTGTCGTCCTTAATCAAGCTGGGAACAGTAGAATAGTCGTGAAGTCAGCCTCAAATGCTGGTTCTCCAAATTTTCTCAATAATATTTCTCTAAAAGTGCCTGCAGTGATTCTCATTTAAGTTCCCGAAGCATCTACGTAATACTTGCATGTTGTTCGAATCAACCAGTAACAAATCTAGCAGTCCACTTCGGAATTGCTGCGATGTTTTCCTTTAACCCAACCCGGTGCGGATTCCAAATACACGGACCGTACACTACAATGGGTCGCAGTAGTGTCCTATTTGCGGTCTCCTTAACAGATGAACCACACTTTCCCAAAATTCTCCCAATAAACCGAACTGGACCAGCCTCCTTCCATACTACAATCCATACATTCCCATTCCATTTCCTATTTCTTTACAATGATATCCCTGGATATTTAGTCGACGTGACTGTGTCAAGCATCATACTAATAATTCTGTACTCGAACATTATGTGTTTCGTTTCCCCACTCATCGACATTAACTTAGACATCCCACATTTAAAGCTAGCAGCTGCCATTCATCACACCAAATTGAAATTTTGTCTAAGTGCCGGCCGTTGTGGCCGAGCGGTTCTAGGTGCTTCAGTCCGGAACTACGCGGCTGCTATGGTCGCAGGCTCGAATCCTGCCTCTGGCATGGATGTGTGTGATGTCCTTAGGTTAGTTAGGTTTAAGTAGTTCTAAGTCTAGGGTACTGATGACCACAGATGTTAAGTCCCAAAGTGCTTAGAGCCATTTGAACCATTTTTGTTTGTTCGGTACGAATTTTGCAATTGATTTCAAACTAATTTCCCGATGAATTAGAGACTTCAAGCTTTCAACGTAGCCCAGTGCCAAAGCAATATTACGTTTGGTTTGGTGTGTGGAGTAGGATACTTTGTTGCTCTGTCTATCTATCTGTTTGTTCGGTGCAAATTTTGTAATTAATTTCAAACTAACTTCCCGGAGAGCAAGAAACTTGGAAATTTTAACATAGCTCACAACTGGATAACGATGGAACATTAACTCGCTTTTTTGTCTAGTGCGTGCCGGTGGGTACTTTATGAACCGCAACTATTTCCCCTTTTAATATTTCAGTTGCGAATGGCCAGTAAGCCTCCCCGTGACATCGAACTTCTTCGTTTTCACGGTAGTTTCGCGAGGTACACGTAGGAGGAGGCAATACATTACGTGACTTAGGGGGAGAGAAGCCGAAATAGTCCTGAAATTTACCGTATGTCACAGTTGTAATATCATCAAGATGTTTGAAATCGATTGAAAAACTTCACAAACACGAGACTGAAAAGCAGAAAATAGTTATTTAAATAAAAAGCTTTTTAACATAACACACTTTTAAATCGGACTAAAGAGTATACAATAATTTATCTAATCACATATAGATTTCTAACCCAATGCATGTAGTTCTTAAAAGCTATGCCTGTGAATATCTAATAACTATGACGATACATGTAAAATTTAAAGCTAAGAACATGGGGCGCACGAGGTACGTAATAGTGGGGAGTGTAGATAGTAGCTGTCACTGACAAAAATCACACAACAGTTTCTTTCATTTGCTGTGCAATAAAATTTTTAGTGGCTCATCTGAAGAAGTCGTGCATCAATTATCTATAGGACGTGTCCCAGATTTCTTGTTTCAAACTTTAGAGGTATTGTTATAGCTAATTAAAGTTTCCTGATACTTAAATCTATACTCGATGTTAACAAATTTCTCTTCTTCAGAAACGCTTTCCTTGCCATTGCCAGTCTACATTTTATATCCTCTCTACTTTGACCATCATCAGTTATTTTGCTGCACAAATAGCAAAACTCCTTTACTACTTTAAATGTCTCATTTCGTAATCGAATTCCCTCAGCATCACCCGACTTAATTCGACTACATTCCATTATCCTCGTTTTGCTTTTGTTGATGTTCATCTTATATACTCCTTTCAAGACACTGTCCATTCCGTTCAACTGCTCTTCCAAGTCCTTTACTGTCTCTGTCAGAATTACAATGTCATCGGCGAACCTCAAAGTTTTTATTTCTTCTCCATGGATTTTAATACCTACTCCGAATTCTTCTTTTGTTTCCTTTACTGCTAGCTCAATATACAGATTGAATAACATCGGGGAGAGGCAGCAACCCTGTCTTACTCCCTTCCCAACCACTGCTTCCCCTTCATGTCCCTCAACTCTTATAACTGCTATCTGGTTTCTGCACAAATTGTAAATAGCCTTTCGCTCCCTGTATTTTACACCTGCAACCTTTAGAATTTGAAAGAGAGCATTCCAATCAACATTGTCAAAAGCTTTCTCTAAGTCTACAAACGCTAGAAACGTAGGTTTGCCTTTCCTTAATCTTTCTCCTAAGATACGTCGTAAGGCCAGTAATGCCTTACGTGTTCCAGTATTCTTCCCCGAGGTCAGCTTCTACTAGTTTTTCCATTCGTCGGTAAAGAATTCGTGTTAGTATTTTGCAGCTGTGGTTTATTAAACTGATTGTTCTCTAATTTTCACATCTGTCAACACCTGCTTTCTTTGGGATTGGAATTATTATATTCTTCTTGAAGTCTGAGGGCATTTCTCCTGTTTCATACATCTTGCTCACCAGATGATACAGTTTTGCCAGGACTGGCTCTCCCAAGGCTGTCAGTAGTTCTAATGGAATGTTGTCTACTCCGGGGGCCTTGTTTCGACTCAGGTCTTTCAGTGCCCTGTCAAACTCTTCACGCAGTATCGTATCTCCCATTTCATCTTCATCTACATCCTCTTCCATTCCCATAATATTGTCCTCAAGTACATCGCCCCTGTATAGACCCTCTATATACTCCTTCCACCTTTCTGCTTTCCCTTCTTTGCTTAGAACTGGGTTTCCATCTGAGCTCTTGATATTCATACAAGTGGTTCTCTTCTCTCCAAAGGTCTCTTTAATTTTCGTGTTGGCAGTATCTATCTTACCCCTAGTGAGATAAGCCTCTAAATCCTTACATTTGTCCTCTAGCCATTCCTGCTTAGCCGTTTTGCACTTCCCGTCGATCTCATTTTTGAGACGTTTGTATTCCTTTTTGCCTGCTTCATTTACTGCATTTTTATATTTTCTCCTTTCATCAATTAAATTCAATATTTCTTCTGTTACCCAAGTATTTCTACTAGCCCTCGTCTTTTTACCTACTTGATCCTCTGCTGCCTTCACTACTTCATCCCTCAAAGCTACCCATTCTTCTTCTACTGTATTTCTTTCCCCCATTTCTGTCAATTGTTCCGTTATGCTCTCTCTGAAACTCTGTACAACTTCTGGTTCTTTCAGTTTATCTAGGTCCCATCTCCTTAAATTCCCACTTTTTTGCAGTTTCTTCAGTTTTAATCTACAGCTCATAACCAATAGATTGTGGTCAGAGTTCACATCTGCCCCTGGAAATGTCTTACAATTTAAATCCTTGTTCCTAAATCTCTGTCTTACCGTTATATAATCTATCTGATACCTTTTAGTATCACCAGGGTTCTTCCATGTATACAACCTCCTTTCATGATTATGAAACCAAGTGTTAGGTACGATTAAGTTGTGCTGTGTGCAAAATTCCACCAGGCGGCTTCCTCTTTCATTTCTTAGCCCCAATCCATATTCACCTACTACGTTTCCTTTTCTCCCTTTTCCTACACTCAAATTCCAGTCACCCATTACTATCAAATTTTCGCCCTTCACTATCTGAATAATTTCTTTTATTTCATCATAAATACTGTTTAATCCGATTTAAAAACGTGTTATACTAAAAAGTATTTTATTTAAATGATTATTTCAGTTAAGTCGTTATTTAAAATGTGATGCCCATGTGTAACACTGAGATTCAAGGTGATGGTATAGGCATGGGTAAAATAAATGTATAATCAACTTTCTGCGTTCTCAATCGGTTTGTTGCAAAAACGTATACAATAATGTAACAATAAAGTTATTTACATACATTTCTTTTATAAGTGGAGTCTTCTGTAGCAGTTTCTGTCTTTGTTGAAGCACAGAAATTCTTTGCGTTTTTGACACTGAACAGTAGTATTCGGTTTTTCAAAAATTTTGCACTTTCTTCTCGTTTTATTCCACTGAAGAAAGTGGTTAGTTTCGTCCTCTTGGCACTCTGACATTGAAGTAACTGTAATATCAGGTTTCTTGAATTTTTGGACATATTTCTGTTGCTTGGGCGTTCCCTCTTGAATTTTTCTTGTCCAGCAGATATCAGTGCGCTTGTAAGGTTGCCTTGAAAGTGTCTGAGAAACAGTTTTGGGGTTCAGAAAACTCTCATGTAATGATGGAGAAGCCATCACATGAACCATAAGCGACTTTGTGGTGTAGCATTTGGGATGATGGCTTAATTGAGACCTACTTCTTAATTAGACGGCAACGGGAACGTATTACCAGTGTATGGCGAATGAAACTGCAGTATGTTAAGAGAGTTTATGCCATCTGAACTGGATCGTGTGAATACTGAAGAGGTTTAGTTTCTACAAGGTGGCTCAACCTGTCACATATCAATTGCAACAACGGTACTGTTTCGCTAGAGCTTCCCTGGTCGATTATTTCTCGAACCGGTGACTTGAATTGGATACCCAGGAACAGTATGATTTCCTTACATGGGGTTATTTGAAATCTCATGTGCACGCCAACAAACCATGATTACTTCCCGAGCTCAAGGCAGAGAGTCAGCGTGTAGTTTCAGAACCAGCGGCGAACTATGCCGAAAAGTTACGGAAAATTGCATGAAAAAAGGACGAGAGTGTGTCCACAAAGTCGTGAAATTCGTTTGAATAATACTCCCTTTATCAGTAAAGTTCCAGGACAAGTTATTTTTTTATTTATGAGTTTGCTATACTAAAAAGGAACAAACGTTGTTTTATGTCACACGGTATACGTGCGTCCTTGAAATGACCTTGGCAATGTTTCCACACAGACTCACTGAGTGGAAGGGCTGTGCACAATAAAACACCGTTTGGGATTTTGGCGCATTATTTACAGTGCCACATTGCACGCTGTTTATGAGAAAAAGAGTGAAAATTAAGTTCTGCGTCAACCTCAGGAAAATATCTTGTGAAACGTCGACAATGGTTAAGAAGGTATACGTAGAGAAAGAAAACTGGTGTTCTACGGATCGGAGCGTGGAATGTCAGATCCCTTAATCGGGCAGGTAGGTTAGAAAATTTAAAAAGGGAAATGGATAGGTTAAAGTTAGATATAGTGGGAATTAGTGAAGTTCGGTGGCAGGAGGAACAAGACTTCTGGTCAGGTGACTACAGGGTTATAAACACAAAATCAAATAGGGGTAATGCAGGAGTAGGTTTAATAATGAATAGGAAAATAGGAATGCGGGTAACCTACTACAAACATCATAGTGAACGCATTATTGTGGCCAAGATAGATACGAAGCCCACACCTACTACAGTAGTACAAGTTTATATGCCAACTAGCTCTGCAGATGATGAAGAAATTGAAGAAATGTACGATGAAATAAAAGAAATTATTCAGACAGTGAAGGGAGGTGAAAATTTAATAGTCATGGGTGACTGGAATTCGAGTGTAGGAAAAGGGAGAGAAGGAAACGTAGTAGGTGGATATGGATTGGGGCTAAGAAATGAAAGAGGAAGCCGCCTGGTAGAATTTTGCACACAGCACAACTTAATCGTAGCTAACACTTGGCTTAAGAATCATGAAAGAAGGTTGTATACATGGAAGACCCCTGGAGATACTAAAAGGTATCAGATAGATTAAATAATGGTAAGACAGAGATTTAGGAACCAGATTTAAATTGTAAGACATTTCCAGAGGCAGATGTGGACTCTGACCACAATCTATTGGTTATGATCTGTAGATTAAAACTGAAGAAACTGCAATAAGGTGGGAATTTAAGGAGATGGGACCTGGATAAACTGAAAGAACCAGAGGTTGTACAGAGTTTCAGGGAGAGCGTAAAGGAACAATTGACAGGAATGGGGGAAAGAATTACAGTAGAAGAAGGATGGGTAGCTTTGAGGGATGAAGTAGTGAAGGCAGCAGAGGATCAAAGAGGTAAAAAGACGAGGGCTAGTAGAAATCCTTGAGTAACAGAAGAAATATTGAATTTAATTGATGAAAGGAGAAAATATAAACATGCAATAACTGAAGCAGGCAGAAAGGAATACAAACGTCTCAAAAGAGAGATCGACAGGAAGTGCAAAATGGCTAAGCAGAGATGGCTAGAAGACAAATGTAAGGATGTAGAGGCTTATCTCACTAGGGGTAAGATAGATACTGCCTACAGGAAAATTAAAGAGACCTTTGGAGATAAGAGAACCACTTGTATGAACATCAAGAGCTCAGATGGAAACCCAGTTCTAAGCAAAGAAGGGAAAGCAGAAAGGTGGAAGGAGTATATAGAGGGTCTATACAGGGGCGATGTACTTGAGGACAATATTATGGGAATGGAAGAGGATGTAGATGAAGAAGAAATGGGAGATACAATACTGCGTGAAGAGTTTGACAGGGCACTGAAAGACCTGAGTCGAAACAAGGCCCCCGGAGTAGACAACATTCCATTAGAACTACTGACAGCCTTGGGAGAGCCAGTCCTGGCAAAACTGTATCATCTGGTGAGCAAGATGTATGAAACAGGCGAAATGCCCTCAGACTTCAAGAAGAATATAATAATTCCAATCCCAAAGAAAGCAGGTGTTGACAGATGTGAAAATTACCGAACAATCAGTTTAATAAACCACAGCTGCAAAATACTAACACGAATTCTTTACCGACGAATGGAAAAACTAGTAGAAGCTGACCTCGGGGAAGATCAGTTTGGGTTCCCTAGAAATACTGGAACACGTAAGGCAATACTGGCCTTACGACGTATCTTAGGAGAAAGATTAAGGAAAGGCAAACCTACGTTTCTAGCGTTTGTAGACTTAGAGAAAGCTTTTGACAATGTTGATTGGAATGCTCTCTTTCAAATTCTGAAGGTTGCAGGGGTAAAATACAGGGAGCGAAAGGCTATTTGCAATTTGTACAGAAACCAGATGGCAGTTATAAGAGTCGGGGGACATGAAAGGAAAGCAGTGGTTGGGAAGGGGTAAGACAGGGTAGTAGCCTCTCTCCGATGTTATTCAGTCTGTATATTGAGCAAGCGGCAGAGGAAACAAAAGAAAAATTCGGAGTAGGTATTAAAATCCATGGAGAAGAAATAAAAACTTTGAGGTTCGCCAATGACATTCTAATTCTGTCAGAGACACCAAAGGACTTAAGAGGAGTATATAAGATGAACATCAACAAAAGCAAAACGAGGATAATGGAATGTAGTCGAATTAAGTCGGGTGATGCTGAGGGAATTAGATTAGGAAATGAGACACTTAAAGTAGTAAAGGAGTTTTGCTATTTGGGGAGCAAAATAACTGATGAAGTAGAGAGGATATAAAATGTAGACTGGCAATGGCAAGGAAGGCGTTTCTGAAGAAGAGAAATTTGTTAACATCGAGTATAGATTTAAGTGTCAGGAAGTCTTTTCTGAAAGTATTTGTATGGAGTGTAGCCATGTATGGTAGTGAAACATGGACGATAAATAGTTTGGACAAAAAGGGAATAGAAGCTTTCGAAATGTGGTGCTACAGAAGAATGCTGAAGATTAGATGGGTAGATCGCATAACTAATGAGGAAGTATTGAATAGGATTGGGGAGAAGAGAAGTTTATGGCACAACTTGACCAGAAGAAGGGATCGGTTGGTAGGATATGTTCTGAGGCATCAAGGGATCACCAATTTAGTATTGGAGGGCAGTGTGGAGGGTAAAAATCGTAGAGGGTGACCATGAAATGAATACACCAAGCAGATTCAGAAGGATGTAGGTTGCATTAGGTACTGGGAGATGATGAAGCTTACACAGGATAGAGTAGCATGGAGAGCTGCATCAAACCAGTCTCAGGACTGAAGACCACAACAACAACACGCAGTACAGGCTCTTTCAAGAAGTCGTGTTTTCGAGTGGCAGAAATTATTTCGTGAAGGCTAAGATTCAGTGCAAGACGATCCCAGAGAGGGTCGCCCGTGTGCGGCACATACAGGTGCAAACGTGGAGAGTGTGTCAGCTATTCCAAGATGACTGTCATGTAACTGTGAGTGCCATATCAGGAGAACTTAATCTGAATCGTGTGTCACAAGATTTTATGCCACACTTAAAGCAAAACTCGTCCATCACACACTAATAGATGAACAGAAAGAGGAAAGATGATGAATTTGTAATGAACTACTGGATAAAGCCAAACGTGATTCGACATTATTTCTGTCAAACATTATTTCCGGGAATGAAAGTTGGTGCTACCAGTATGACCCTCACACAAAGCGGCAAACTGCTGAGTGATGGAGTCCAGGATCACCAGCCTCCAAATAAGTCAAACGACGACCTTCGAGAACAAAGATAACGTTCATCGCATTCTTTGATAGTAAGGGAGTAGTTCACGATGAGCATGTTTCTAGAGGTGAAACAGTGAACCAAACTCTTTACATCGATGTCTTGAAACGTTTGCGACAGCAATTCGACGTCGCCGCCCTGATTTGTGCCACTCTCAGGACTGGTTCTTATTGCATTATAATGCAAAATCCCATACTACTTTGTCTGTTACCGAGTGTGTGGTCAGACATTCCGTTATTGCCGCCTCACATCAGCCACAGTCACACGATCTCTCGGTTCGCGATTTCTTCTTGTTTCCGCGAGTGAAGAGACGACTCAAAGGAAAGCTTCATTAAGATAATGACCTTGTGGATAACATCGAAAGTACACTGAAGGTTTTTGCGGATGATGCTGTAGTTTATAGAGAGGTTGTAACAATGGAAAAAATTACTGAAATGCAGGAGGATCTGCAATGAATTGACGTATGGTGCAGGGAATGGCAATTGAATCTCAATGTAGACAAGTGTAATGTGCTGCGAATACATAGAAAGAAAGATCCCTTATCATTTAGCTACAATATAGCAGGTCAGCAACTGGAAGCAGTTAATTCCATAAATTAAGGAGTGATTTAAAATGGAATGATCACATAAAGTTGATCGTCGGTAAGGCAAATGCCAGACTGAGACTCTTTGGAAGAATCCTAAGAAAATGCAATCCGAAAACAAAGGAAGTAAGTTACAGTACACTTGTTCGTCCACTGCTTGAATATTGCTCACTAGTGCTGGATCAGTACCAGACAGGGTTGATAGAAGAGATAGAGAAGATCCAACGGAAAGCAGCGCGCTTCGTTACAGGATCATTTAGTAATCGCGAAAGCGTTCTGGAGATGACAGATAAACTCCAGTGGAAGACTCTGCAGGAGATACGCTCCAGTAGCTCGGTACGGGCTTTTGTTGTAGTTTCGAGAATATACACTCCTGGAAATTGAAATAAGAACACCGTGAATTCATTGTCCCAGAAAGGGGAAACTTTATTGGCACATTCCTGGGGACAGATACATCACATGATCACACTGACAGAACCACAGGCACATCGACACAGGCAACAGAGCATGCTCAATGTTGTCACTAGTACAGTGTATATCCACCTTTCGCAGCAATGCAGGCTGCTATTCTCCCATGGAGACGATCGTAGAGATGCTGGATGTAGTCCTGTGGAACGGCTTGCCATGCCATTTCCACCTAGTGCCTCAGTTGGACAAACGTTCGTGCTGGACGTGCAGACCGCGTGAGACGACGCTTCATCCAGTCCCAAACATGCTCAATGGGGGACAGATACGGAGATCTTGCTGGCCAGGGTAGTTGACTTACACCTTCTAGAGCACGTTGGGTGGCACGGGATACATGCGGACGTGCATTGTCCTGTTGGAACAGCAAGTACCCTTGCGGTCTAGGAATGGTAGAACGATGGGTTCGATGACGGTTTGGATGTTCTGTGCACTATTCAGTGTCCCCTCGACGATCACCAGAGGTGTACGGCCAGTGTAGGAGATCGCTCCCCACACCATGATGCCGGGTGTTGGCCCTGTGTGACTCGGTTGTATGCAGTCCTGATTGTGGCGCTCACCTGCACGGCGCCAAACACGCATACGACCATCATTGGCACCAAGGCAGAAGCGACTCGCATCGCTGAAGACAACACGTCTCCATTCGTCCCTCCATTCACGCCTGTCGCGACACCACTGGAGGCGGGCTGCACGATGTTGGGGCGTGAGCGGAAGACGGCCTAACGGTGTGCGGGACCGTAGCCCAGCTTCATGGAGACGGTTGCGAATGGTCCTCGCCGATACCCCAGGAGCAACAGTGTCCCTAATTTGCTGGGAAGTGGCGGTGCGGTCCCCTACGGCACTGCGTAGGATCCTACGGTCTTGGCGTGCATCCGTGCGTCGCTGCGGTCCGGTCCCAGGTCGACGGGCACGTGCACCTTCCGCCGATCACTGGCGACAACATCGATGTACTGTGAAGACCTCACGCCCCACGTGTTGAGCAATTCGGTGGGACGTCCACCCGGCCTCCTGCATGCCCACTATACGCCCTCGCTCAAAGTCCGTCAACTGCACATACGGTTCACGTCCATGCTGTCGCGGCATGCTACCAGTGTTAAAGACTGAGACTGAGCTCCGAATGAAACGGCAAACTGGCTGACAGTGACGGCGGCGGTGCACAAATGCTGCGCAGCTAGCGCCATTCGACGGCCAACACCGCGGTTCCTGCTGTGTCCGCTGTGCCGTGTGTGTGATCATTGCTTGTACAGCCCTCTCGCAGTGTCCGGACCGAGTATGGTGGGTCTGACACACCGGTGTCAATGTGTTCTTTTTTCCATTTCCAGGAGTGCATTTTCATTGAGCAGTCAAGCAGTATATTGCTCCTCCTGCGTATATCTCGCGAAGAGACCATGAGGATAAAATCAGAGAGATTAGAGTCCACACAGAGGCATACCGACAATCTTTCTTTCCACGAACAATACGAGACTGGAATAGAAGGGAGAACCGATAGAGGTATTCAAAGAACCCTCTGCCACACACCGTCAGGTGGCTTGAGGAGTATGGATGTAGATGTAGATGTAGATAACGCAGATATCCAGAGGGTTGTGGCAAATGAGCACACAAGCATCGTAGTTAAATTTTCCCTGCTTGCTTCCAAGACCTCCAGAAACGTTGGAACCGCGCGGGGTAGCCGTTCGGTCTAGGGGCGTCTTGTCGCGGTCTGCGCGGCTCCCGTCGTCGGAGGTTCCAGTCCTTCGTCGGGCATTGGGTGCGTGTGTTGTCCTTAGTGTAAATTAGATTAAGTAGTGTGTAAGCTTAGGGACCGATGACTTCAGCAGTTTGGTTCCATAAGACCTTACACAAAATAATAATAATAAAAAAAGTTGGCGGTATGGATAGAAAAGAGGACTACTTCGATAGGAGCTACGATCATTACTTGGTAAGTGTAATTATATGGTTTTTTTTAAAAAATTAAGAAACTTTTCTGACAAAGGGAGAATCACCTACCATACAGAATCACTGGTAGCATGCACTCTAAAAACACGTAAATTACTTAATTTCGTCAATAAACTCTTATGTCATTTTGCACTCAAAAGTTACGTTCTTTGTGAGACACCCTTTACATGGGCACGGAATATCAACCACTGGAGTCGTTGATGAAAGTGAGCCATCTGGGAAGACTAACACCGTCTTAAGGAAGGGTACAGGAAGCGTTTTCCACGGGCGATTTTAGAGGTCGCAGCTGGCTGGAAAGGTGAGCGGAGCGCGCTTTCCGGAATGGCTGCAGAAACGGCCGGCTGACGTTTAGGAGGTGCGAGGTGTTCTTCGCAGGCGCGGCCGCACTTGTATACAGACCGCGAGCCCGCTTCAAAGGCGCACCTAAATATACACGGCCCATGTGTCGCTCGTCACCCGGCGCTGCAATATTTGACTATTGCTTGTAACACCCCACCCCCCACCACCGCCCCCGCTTATATTTACCCGCGCGCGCGATATCTCAAAGAAGTCGACGATAATGCGGGCGCGCGCTTCCGCCGCTCAGATATTTTCTGATTTACGTTCGGCGGTGCGGCACCCGCGCCGGGACATCTGTCAGGCAAATAAGCGGCCGACTCATCGCTGCAATTAGTCAGTCGCGACGCGAGGACTCTGTAAGGAGTTGTGCGCCGGACGCCCACTGCAGCCGCTGCCCGCCGGCGAAGGAGCCGTCGTCTTTGACGCGTCCTATTCTGGGACCGCGGAAGGCACTTCCTGCCACCCACCTAGGTGCGTGGCACGGCCTCGCTGCAGCGGGTGCAGCGCAACGCGTCCGGCGGTCAACCACTGCCTCGCACGGAAAACAGTGATTTCACAGCCACTGAAGTACCAGAGAACGGGTTTACTCTGTTACTGTGATAGAACTACGTCTATACAGGGTGAAGCGAAATTCGCGCACTCGGGCTTCGCAGCGTGACTCCTCACAGGCCAACGGTAAAAAAATGTCTGTCACAAAATTTCGTCCGGCGGGTACATCCGGCGGAAAAAGGACGTTAAAGACTGGAAATCTGGCAACACTGTAACCACATGTATGCTAACTGTCTCTGTCGCTACATATTAGTTGTGCTATACAGTTGGTGCAGTGGACAGCTTTGCGTTAGCATGCAGGATGTCGAGGGTTCGATTCTGCGTTCATTTTTTTATTTGCTAATTTCTTTATGACATTTCCTGCTGCCATATACACCGTTTCTTAGGTCACAAGTATAATAAATTTATAACATTTTTTTTACCGCTGAACATAACAAATACCTGGTTATACAAATAGTAAATAGACAACTGCAACAAATAACCTGTCATACGACAGAATAACTACAAAATCATTATCAGTTTCGAGATTTTAAAGGTGATAGCACAATACACTAACACAACATCTACTCTTCATTTATACTAAAAGTAATATGAGCGCTCAGATGTTGTACATTAACAACCGCCACGTGGTTTAAGGCGCCATGTCACGGAATGCGCGGCTCCTCCCGCCGGAGGTGGGAGTCCTCCCTCGGGCATGGGTGTGTGTGCGTGTGTGTGTGTGTGTGTGTGTGTGTGTGTGTGTGTGTCTTGTCCTTAGCGTAAGTTAGTTTAAGTACTGTGTAAGTCTAGGGACCGATGATCTCAGCAGTTTGGTCCCTCAGGAATTCACACACATTTGAACATTAACAACCAGTGACAATAATAATGTCCATATTAATGACCGCATGACCTTCACAACAGAATACGTTGTCCTCAGAACAAAAGATGCTCAAAGCAACCTCCCTACAAGTCCAAACATTGCGAAACCCGCCGGATCGTTCAGCTCTGGATCCTTTGCAGTAAAGCTACGTTCACAGTAACAAGAGCAGCATGAACACGCCCAACCAATTCTTCCACACTCGTAGGCGGAGTAGGGTACACATGCTCGTTCAGGGATCACCATAGGAAGAAACCCAGGGGATTTCGGTCACGTGAACGTGATGGTCATACAACTATACCTCCACATCTGATCCATTTACCTGGAAATGTTCTGTTCAAATACTGTTATTGTTGTTGTTGTGGTTTTCAGTCCTGAGACTGGTTTCATGCAGCTCTCCATGCTACTCTATCCTGTGCAAGCTTCTTCATCTCCCAGTACCTACTGCAGCCCACACCCTTCTGAATCTGCTTAGTGTATCCATCTCTTGGTCTCCCTATACGATTTTTACCCTCCACGCTGCCCTCCAATGCTAAATTTGTGATCCCTTGATGCCTCAGAACATTTCCTACCAATCGATCCCTTCTTCTACTCAAGTTGTGCCACAAACTCCTCTGCTCCCCAATTCTATTCAATACCTCCTCATTAGTTATGTGATCTACTCATCTAATCTTCAGCATTCTTCTGTAGCACCACATTTCGAAAGCTTCTATTCTCTTCTTGTCTAAACTATTTATCGTCCATGTTTCACTTACATACATGGCTCCACTCCATACAAATACTTACAGAAACGACTTCCTGACACTTAAATCAATACTCGATGTTAACAAATTTCTCTTCTTCAAAAACGCTTTCCTTGCCATTGCCAGTTTACATTTTATATCCTCTCTACTTCGACCATCATCGGTTATTTTACTTCCTAAATAGCAAAACTCCTTTACTACTTTAAGTGTCTCATTTCGTAATCGAATTCCCTCAGCATCACCCGACTTAATTCGACTACATTCTAGTATCTTCGTTTTGCTTATACTCTCCTTTCAAGATACCGTCCATTCCGTTCAACTGCTCTTCGAAGTCCTTTGCTGCCTGGCAGAATTGCAATGTCATCGGCGAACCTCAACGTTTTTATTTCTTCTCCACGGATTTTAATACCTACTCCGAACTTTTCTTTTGTTTCCTTTACTGCTTCCTCAATATACAGATTGAATAACATCGGTGAGAGGCTACAACCCTGTCTTACTCCCTTCCCAACCACTGCTTCCCCTTCATGTCCCTCGACTCTTATAACTGCCATCTGGTTTCTGTACAAACTGTAAATAGCCTTTCGCTCCCTGTATTTTACCCCTGCCACCTTTAGAATTTGAAAGAGAGTATTCCAGTCAACATTGTCAAAAAAAATTCTCTAAGTCTACAAATACTAGAAACGTAGGTTTGCCTTTCCTTAATCTTTCTTCTAAGATAAGTCGTAGGGTCAGTATTGCCTCACGTGTTCCAACATTTCTAAGGAATGCAAAGTGGTGTTCCCCGAGGTCGGCTTCTTGTCGCACATTAATTCCAGAGTGTGGAGGTGCACCATCATGTTGCAACCATATCCTCTGACAGACGTGTAGTATAACATCTTCCAGTGCATCAGACAGATAGTTTGGAAGAATGCATGATACCTTCGTGCAGTCAACCAGTCAGGCAACATGTAGGGGTCCAAACACCTATCGCCCAATATCCTGGCCTAGATGTTGATACCAAATCGAGCTTGATATCCACGGTCGTGGGTGACATGCAGGTTAACCTCACACCGATTTTGGGCATTGTCC
This sequence comes from Schistocerca gregaria, assembly GCF_023897955.1. Taxonomy (NCBI): domain Eukaryota; kingdom Metazoa; phylum Arthropoda; class Insecta; order Orthoptera; family Acrididae; genus Schistocerca; species Schistocerca gregaria. The sequence continues at coordinate 405,951,713 of NC_064923.1, forward strand.
ATATTGAAGACACCCTCACAAGTGATTGCTGCTTCATACTACCATATTTCGGTGCTCACAAAGTCATCGTTGGCTTCCTGTTGTTGTTGGATCCATTCACAGAATTGCATCCGCTGGTGGCGATCTGCAGGCTGCAGGTGTTGCGTGAAAGTACAATGATAGTGGTGCAGCCCATGCTCGTGCAGCACGTTAACGACCGTGCATTGCGAGACACGCAGCTGTTTTGCTATGCTGCCTGTACTTCGCTGAGGTTCTTCATGTATGTCCTCCAGAATAGCTTCCTCAGTAGCTGGAGTATGGTGAGTCCGTGGATGACCTCAGTCACACGATGGTGGAAGAAGAGGACCTGACACCCGAAGGCGCAACTCCAGACGACATAACACATTCTTATCTGGATGGCGTCGACGAAGGCATCTAGCAGCATATTCACGAATGGCAACACTAGCGCGGCTGTCAGATGCACCAAGGACCAGAATCATATCCACATATTCATCGTTTGTGTATGCCATACTTCTGCCACACTGGCTTAGAGGTTTACAATGAGAAAATTCGGTTCGTGTACGCATGTACGTTGCAATCTGTCAAGGGCGCGTTACTTAGCTCGCTTCTAATCTCTGTCTGGTGGACAGCTCATACAGTATAAACACGCCGTCAGTCTTGCGCGTTTTTCCCTCTAACGGCATTACTCTTCTAACAGATATTCTTCTGTATGATTCATCCCGACACCGCTAATTGTGAAATGTTCAGTTTGGAATTACATGATTTCCCTAATGGTAATAGACGTGATGTTTCCACAATCCCATCAATAGAATAATAATAATAATAATAATAATAATAATAATAATGCATTGAGAAACGTACTAAACAGCATGCGGTTACCAGACTCAATACTGAAAGGCATAATTAGTGGGATCAGGGTGATGACACATCCAAATAGTAACCGAGTTTGGACATTATTCGCAAAGCACGTTGATAGTCCTACTGGTAACGTAGGGCCCTACCGAGATGTAACTAGTTGGTACTAATCTATAGGACCACTGGAGGAGGGTACAAAGAAAACAGGTTTCGCATCTAGTAGATTAAGTGGTGTAAATAAATTCACGCCCATGACGTGGAAAGAGCTTCTTTGAAAGCTGACCAGTCTTCCATTTCTACGATTGTAGTACAGAAGTGCAAATGTATTCTAGAGGACACGCTGTACTCACTGTTGACGATTAAGATGCCAGATGCCATATCACCTGGACTACATTTACCAAATAAAAAAACATATGCTTCGAACCAGGATCGAACCATTGACCTCCTGCATACAAATATGTGCTGACAGAGGTAGTTACCATTCATGTGGTTACAGTGTTGCCAGATTGCCACTCTTTAATGTCCTTTTTCTGCCGGATGTACTCGCCAGACGAAATTTTGTGAGAGACATTTTTTTATCGCTGGCATGTGAGGAGCCGCACTGTGAAGCCCGAGTGCGCGAATTTCGCTCCACCCTGTACATACATTCCGTAAATCTCTATATATACTGAGGTGACAAAAGGCATGGCATAGCGATATGAACACATACAGATGGCCTCAGTATTGCGTACACAAGGTACAAAAGGGCAGAGCACTGACGAAGCTACAGTATCATTTCTACGCAGATGATTCACGTGAAAGAGTTTCTGATGTCACTATGGCCGCACGACGGGAATTAACAGACTGAACGCGAACTAATAGTCGGAGCTAAATGCATGAGACATTTCAATCCGGGAATCGTTAGGGAAATTAATATTCCGCTATCCACAGCGTCAAGAGTGTGCCGAGGATACGCTAGTAATATCATAGATTGGATCCATCAGAGCCAAGCCCGTTATTAATTTATTTTTATATTCCGACTCGATATGCTCAGTGAATGCCAAGATCTAGCCAGTACAAGATTTATCTGTCCTGAAGCCAGTTTGCTGTGGGATTAACTTTGAGTCAATGATGTTATTGATGTTATTCGATTAAGGATCAGCCTTTCATATAGTCTGAAGGGATATTGGCCAACAGTTGCCAGATGAGTCAGGGTCTTTTATGAGTGCTATTACCTTGGACTTCCTTCATTTTAGAGGCTTTAAATGTTTCTTCGCAGTGGTTATATAGCCTTAACACGGAGGTGCCTCCAAGTGGGTGTTTTCACTCGTATCCACCATAAAACTAGAAAATGCCAGCCAGCTGGTGTGGCCGAACGGTTCTAGGCGCTACTGTCTGGAACCGCGCGACCGCTACGGTCGCAGGTTCGAATCCTGCTTCGGGCATGTATATGTGTGCTGTCCTTAGGTTATTTAGGTTTAAGTAGTTCTAAGTTCTAGAGGACTGATGACCTCAGCTGTTAAGTCCCATAGTGCTCTGAGCCAAAATGCCGGCGCTGCCTGGAAACAATGTCCGTCAGGGCATCAGACAATCCTTTCACCACCGCAGAAAATCAGATACATCTACATCTACATCAACGTGATTACTCTGCTATTCACAATAAGGTGCCTGGTAGAGGGTCTCTCTACCATTCCACTCTCGAACGGCAAGCTGGAAAAACGAGCACTTAAACTTTTTTATGCGAGCCCTGATTTCTCTTATTTTATCGTGATGATCATTTCTCCCTATGTAGGTGGGTGCCAACAAAATGTTTTCGCAATCGGAGGAGAAAAGCGGTGAGAAGATCCCGTCGCAACGAAAAACGACTTTGATTTATTGATTGCCACTCCAGTTCACGTATCATGTCTGTGACACTATCACCCCTATTTCGCGATAATACAAAACTAGCTGCCCTTCTTTGTACTTTTTCGATGTCATCCGTCAGTCCCACCTGATACGGATCCCACACCGCACAGAAATACTCCAGAATAGAGGGGAAAAATGGTTCAAATGCCTCTGAGCACTATGGGACTTAACATGTGAGGTCATCAGTCCCCTAGAACTTAGAACTACTTAAACCTAACTAACCTAAGGACATCATACATATCCGTGCCCGAGGCAGGATTCGAACCTGCGTCTGTAGCAGTCGCGCTGTTCTGGACTGAAGCTCCTAGAACCGCACGGAATAGAGCGAACAACCGTAGTTTAAGCAGTCTCTTTAGTAGACCTCTTGCACCTTCTAAGTGTTCTGGCAATGAATCGCAGTCTTTGGTTTGCTCTACCTGCAATATTATGAATGTGATCGTTCCAGTTTAGGTTATTTGTAATTGTAATCCCTAAGTATTTAGTTGAATTTACAGCCTTCAGATTTGTGTGACTTATCGCGTAATCGAAATTTAGCTGATTTCTTTTAGTACTCATGTGAATAACTTCACACTTTTCCTTATTCAGGGTCAATTGCCACTTTTCGCACCGTACAGATATCTTATCTAAATCATTTTGCAAGTCAATTTGACCATCTAATGACTTTACAATACGGTAAACGACAGCATCATCTGCAAACAACCTAAGATGGCAACTCAGATTGTCTCCTATGTCGTTAATATAGATCAGGATAAATAGAGAGCCTATAACACTTCCTTGGGGAAAGCCGGGATCTTTCTGACAGGAAATCACGAATCCAGTAGCATATCTGAGGCACAACTGAGGCACTTCTCTGAGCCATCCCTGACTATTGTTAGTCTGAACGTTTAAGAAGTATTTAACACTAAACGAATTAATGCAAGTTTTCGGGTTACTAAATTACGCATGTACATCTCTTAATAAAATACACTACTGGCCATTAAAATTGCTACATCACAAAGATGACGTGCTACAGACGTAAAATTTAACCGACAGGAAGAAGATGCTGTGATATGCAAATGATTAGCTTTTCAGAGCATTCACACAACGTTGGCGCCGGTGGCAACACCTACGACCTGTTAACATCAGGAAAGTTTCCAACAGATTTCTCATACACAAACAGGAGTTGACCGGCGTTGCCTGGTGAAACGTTGTTGTGATGCTTCGTGTGAGGAAGAGAAATGCGTACCATCACGTTTTCTGGCTTTGATAAAATTCGGATTGTACCCTATCGCGATTGCGGTTTATCGTATCGCGACATTGCTGCTCGCGTTGGTCGAGATCCAATGACTGTTAGCAGAATATGGAATCGGTGGGTCCAGGAGGGTAATACGGAACGCCGTGCTGGATCCCAACGGCCTCGTATCACTAGCAGTCGAGATGACAGGCATCTTATCCGCATGGCTGTAACGGATCGTGCAGCCACATCTCCATCCCTGAGTCAACAGATGGGGACGTTTGCAAGACAACAACCATCTGCACGAACAGTTCTACGACGTTTGAGGCAGCATGGACTATCAGCTCGGAGACCATGCCTGCAGTTACCCTTGACGCTGCATCACAGACATTTTTTCGGATGAATCCAGGTTCTGTTTACAGCATCATGATGGTCGCATCCGTGTTTGGCGACATCGCGATGAACGCACATTGGAAGCGTGTATTCGTCATCGCCATACTGTCGTATCACCCGGCCTAATGGTATGGGGTGCCATTGGTTACACGTCTCAGTCACCTCTTGTTAGCATTGACGGCACTTTGAACAGTGGACGTTACATTTCAGATGTGTTACGATCCTTGGCGCTACCCTTCATGCGATCCCTGCGAAACCCTATATTTCAGCAGGATAATGCACGACCGCAGGTTGCAGGTCCTGTACGTGCCTTTCTGGATACAGAAAATGTTCGACTGCTGCCCCGGCCAGCACATTCTGCAGATCTCTGACCAATTGAAAATGTCTGGTCAATGGTGGCCGAGCAACTGGCTCGTCACAATACGCCAGTCACTACTCTTGATGAACTGTGGTATCGTGTTGAAGTTGCATGGGCAGCAGTACCTGTACACGCCATCCAAGCTCTGTTTGACTCAATGCCCAGGCGTATCAAGGCCGTTATTACGGCCAGAGATGGTTATTCTGGGTACTGATTTCTCAGGATCAATGCACCCAAATTGCGTGAAAATGTAATCACATGTCAGTTCTAGCATAATATATTTGTCCAATGAATACCCATGTATCATCTGCATTTCTTGTTGGTGTAGCATTTTTAATGGCTAGTAGTGTAACAACTAATCGGTTAGTTACCATTGGTGCCCTTTATTGGGATGTTAATAGACGTTGGGATTCCTACCTCCCGCTATAGCAGTCGGCATTACGCTAGTGGGCGGCAGCATCCGGCAGTTATCAGTTGTGCCCGGCAGCCAGAGGCTGCGCGGCCCTGTGCTGCAGCACGCGGCGCCGCGCCATCGCGCGAATTAGCGCGGTAATATTGTGCGGCTGTTTGATTAGCCCGCGAGTCAACAAACAGCGCCGCAGCGCGCCCGCCGCCGCCAATCCGCTTCCGATAAACCTGTTTTATGGCGCGCGATGCACTCTACCGCCGCGCCGCGTCGACAAAGGCTTGTCCGGCCACTCTTCGTATCAGCTCGAGGACGGATTGCTGCAGTCCCGTTCTCGGTTTCTCGCTCGTGCAAAATGTTGTCAGTTTTTCGTGTTGAAGCGAAGGACTCTAGATGCTAGTACAAGGCCAGGAGGGCACACGATGAAGTATCCAAAAGTTCCCGAAATATGTTAATACATTACCACCATTCGTTCATTAATGGAACACGTGACAGGTCTGGACTTTTACTGACTTTTTAGCAATTATGAACTTCTGTAATTTCATTATGATCATTTAAGGCTTCAAGGTGAGACATATAGTCACGCATGAGGTATACGTCCTTTTTATGAAATTTACAATGTTGAACAGTTGTGGAAAGTATTTTACATTTAGGAGGGTCCGGACTCGCTGCCGTTCGATTTTAATTTTTCTTTCACTTTCATTACAGGTCCATTTGGGCTTATTCGAGTGACGTATATATTTTCTAGTTTGGTTGACATGCATGTAAAATCGTGGCAAATGTATTTTGACTGCCGTTCTATATTTGGTACGTTTGCTGTGTTTAGGCAGTAATTAAATGTAGAACGATTGTCAGGCCATCTAGACAATATATACGTCACTCAGTAACGTCAGTTTATCTGAATCAGATCTGTAGTAAAAGTGAAAGAAATAAAAATCGGTATCAAACAGCAGCGAATCCAAACACTCCTTATAAATATGTCACTTGCTGACTTATACTGCACTATAGGCCTTATGGAGCATATAATATTTAATAGTCACTAGATGTAAGGCAAATGCTTTATTAACGCGTTTCGAATACACTCATCTTCAGAATGTCTGGAAAAGGTTACAAAACTCAAGAGGAGTTCAGTGATGGTAGCTAAAAGACAAAGAAGAAAATACAGTGCACGAAAAGTACGTACCAAGTCAGTGAGAAGTACCTCACCGAGGTAGAATGGGATCATGTGAATTTGACACATCCCCAAACGTAGCTGAGTGCAGAAGACATGACATGACTCTTAGAACTAGGGAGGGAGGGGGGCAATAGCTGGCGCTAGTGGTACCATACCGTAGCGTCGAACGCATGAGAAAACATAATATAAAGTACAGGGAAGACGTAAAAGAATAGTCTTACACGTGATTAACCACAGAAAAATAAATAAAATGTAACAATATACGAAAAACATTGCTCATGGAATATTGCTAAAACAATACTGTATATGTAACTGAAAGTAGGGATAGGAAAGGGTGGAAAAAGGTGGGAGAAGGGGGGGGGGAGGGTAAAACGTGAGTGAGAAAGGTTAAATTAATTTATTATAGAGATGCTAATAACGAAGTAAGAAAACACAAACATATTTATAAAACAAAATTATGTTATGGAAGACTAGAATGAGACATCATCAGAATTACATTGAAACTATAGTGTATGCTTGACATAGGTGCTTGAAACATTAGCATGGTTACAAACAAATACAATATTTTTCACGTTTTATTATAGCGTAAGTACAATATGAAGGAACAAGTACACAACCAACCAACCAGTCATCTAAAGTGTCGTGGAAAGAAGTACATAGACAAAGCTTCCATATTACATTGTGTAAAAATATGGGAAAGTAGACAAGCCACAGGCAACAGCCATCGAATAAGAACGATGCACCTTAACAACTGCAAAACTAAAAAAAAAAAATACTGTATATACGGATAAGTATCAGTAATGGTGACATTGTACCGTAAAGTGCACGAGAAAATTAACATATTACAAAATATGAGAAGACAGGAACAAGTAAAATAGCATAACAAACTGCAGAAGTCACTAGTTACGCGCACAATTACCGAATGCCAAACTTAAGCAAATGGTAAGCAATCCCCCCCGTATCATTAATTTCCTGACATTTGTCGTTTTAGAGTTATTTAATTGTTGGGCCTTATTCTTTGTTTTACTTTGGAATTCATTAATTGTGCGCAACTAGTCACTTTTACAATTTTTTATGCTAGTTTGCTTGTTTCTGTCTTATTGTATTTCGTATTATGCTCGTCGTTTGTCTGTTTTGTCATGCACTTTGCGGCACAATGTTAACATTACTGATAGTTGTGCATATAAACACCGTTCTTTAGTTTTTGAGGTATGACGATCTTATTCGGTCGCTATCGCTTATGGCTTCTCTACTTCCCCATATTTTTGCTCACTGTAACATGCAAGTTTTGTCTATGTACTTTTTTTTTACCACACATTAGATGACTAATGGGTCAGTTGAGACCTTTCTCCTTCACACTGTAGTTACGTGACGATAAAAAATAAAAATCTGTTTTATTGGTTTGAAAGCCTGTTACCGCTTTACAGGCACCTATGCCAAACACACATGTTCATTTCATTGTAATGTTAATGATGTCTCATTTTAGTCTTGCTGTTATTGCATAATTTTGTTTTATATATTCGTTTTGGTATGTTGTAAAGTTTAATTTATGTCGCTATGGTTCACACTTTGTAGGACCGTTCTTTAATGCCTTTCCTGTATTTTGAGTTAAATTTTCTCATGCATTCAAGGCTCCAATATGATACAAGTAGGACCACCTATCGGCTTGTTGTCTTAGGCGTCATCTTAGGCGTCACGTACTGCCTTGTGCACTCAGTTATCTTTCGGAATACATCATATTCACATGACTCCATGCTGCCCATATGAAATTCTTCTCACGGACTTGGTATGTATTTTTCAAGCACTCTTAATTGTATTTTCTTGTTTCTCTCTTAGCTTCAGTCATTATGCTACCCTCGATCTTTTCACAGATACTCTGAAGATGAGTGTAGTCGAAAAGCGTCAATAAAACAGTCGCTTTACCACCTAGGGACTGTCAAATATTTATCCAATGTCCGTATTAGCAATGTTAAACATTTTAAAGCTTAAGGATTGTGGAAAGTAGTACAATTGGCAATTGAATTTAAACATTATTTCTGCAGCCTGAATCTCATCACACCATGGATTTAGAGTAAGTATAACTAGTAAAACTACTTTTTCATTCAGTAATCACATTCATTGATTTAAATTTATGCAACGTTATTTGTATCACAAGGGCACATATTAATTTTTTAGCGTTGCGTAACAGTACGCCAAGTTAATGAGAGCATTTTAATAATCTTTATGCATTGTTCTATCATATCTATTCCCGTTGTTATTTTTATTGTAGGACAAGGTTTATGGAGCACTGGAACTGTGAACGACAATTGTATACCCCAAAACAGGGCTTCTCCAAAGAAGAAGGAAATTTGTGGGAAGGTTCTTTGGGACCAAACTGCTGAGGCCATCTGTCCCTAGGCTTACACACTAATTAAACTAACTTAAACTAACTTACGCTACGTACAACACATACACCCATGCCCGAGGGAGGTTCAAACGGCTCTGAGCACTATGGGACTTAAAATCTGAGGTCATCAGTCCCCTAGAACTTAGAACTACTTAAACCTAACTAACCTAAGAACATCCATGCCCGAGGCAGGATTCGTATCTGCGACCAAAGCAGCAGCGCGGTTCCGGACTGAAGCGCCCAGAACCGCTCGGCCACCGCGGCTGGCACCGAGGGAGGACTCGAGCCTCCGACGGAGGGAGCCGCGCGAACGTGCAAGGCGCCCAAAGACCGGACGTCTACCCCGTGCGGCAAAGAAGGGAATAAGGAAAGACGTACTACTCATTCTGCAATATAGTGCTCAGTTTCTTTGTAAATGAGATTGCGTATCCGTTGTTTTTGCAGTATCGTACACACGTAGCGTTTACCAGAGTAACTACTGTATCTTTTAGGTACCCCCAGCGGTCAAGGTACCATCTTCAAGTTCTTCGACCCTCCATCCTACAGAATATGACAAGCACATGGGTGGAACTGATCGAATGGATCAAAATGTGAGTCATTACAGGATACATATCTGTAACGGGAAACGGTACTGGACTCTTTTCAGCTGGATACTGTATGTCACTGTACACAGAGCCTCGATACTCTACCGAGGAAATGAAAATACAGTCTTTCGTGTAAATTTCCGATCAGAATCACCTTTAGAGTGATCCACCCAAGAGAGATTTGCATCTGATTAGTAAAGATGATTCTGTTAGTTTACTTCTCCTTAGTTTCGTCAGTTAACTGCAACTGGCGTATGGAGTGTGGATTTCTATTACACTGATCCAGAGCTCATTCTGCAGACTGCATCTTCCGATCAGGGTTGTCCTTCGAGAGATGATATTGCAACTTAACTTGCAATTTTAATCTTTAATAGGTCATAACACCTACACAAATAAAGATACCTTAAAACAGATTTCACGTCTGGTGTAGTGAGAAAGAGGCAGTTCAAAGTTATGTGCCACATGACGACCTTTCCATTTGAATCACTTAACCCATATCCAAGAGGGCGGATTTCAAGATGACCGGCGTTGTCGCCATAGGTCCTACAAGTTGCACCCCCACCATACCAGATGCCATTATGATTAGTCACACCGTTCGACTTTTATAGAGGTGTGTGAAGACTTGTTCCTCACCCTGTACATTAACTGAAAATTAGCGATGTTGCCTTGCGTTCTCAACTCCGTGTGGATTTGCTTAAGAGAATCCTTAAGTATGTCCATCCGACTGAAGAAGAGATGAATTCTTGAGACACCCTGGAGTCGGTATGAAGATATGATTAACAGCCTTCGAGTACGGTTAGGAAAAGGGCATATGTCCTTTGAAGGTTTTTGTTCAGATTCGCCAATACTATCACCTCTGAAAGCATATATTTATCCCCCTGATACCTTTCCTCCTGATTCGCGCTGTATAGCAGCATGCCTCTGAATTGCTTAGATACCTTCGTTTAGTCTGACCTAGTTGGGGTCCCAAACACTCGAGTAGTACTCAAGAATGGGTCGCACTAGTGTTCGATACGTGGTCTCCTTCACAGATGAGCTTCACTATCGGAATTCTCACAGTAAACCAAAATAGACAATTGCCTTCCCTACAACGGACCTTACATGTTCGTTGTATTTCACGACGCTTTGTAACGTTAATAGACGTGACGCCGTCAAGCAGTGCAACGCTAATATTGTGTACCAACAGTACACCATTGTGTTTCCTACTCAGCTTCATTAAGTTAAGATGCAGAGGGGTTACTTTTGCTCAGATCGTCTGGCAAAGGACGACTATTGGTGCAACAATCGAATCTGGGGTGGCTTTGCAATCAGGAAGTATGTGCTGTGAAATGGTGAAAAATGTCACGTTGGAGGGTTTTAGTAAACCGACACCAACGCACCGGGCCGTCTGTATGAGTGGATACTCTGTGCAAAATAAAGAGAAATGCACAGGTAGTGTGATGAAGTTGCAGGAATATTAAGTGAGGCTGGGGCTGTGAGTCTGGTGCTAGGAGGGATCTGCATGATCAGATTTCTGTTGGCAGAGAAGGAATGCATGTTTCCTAAGAGCAAGTTGTCCTGATGTGGTACCATACAGTTGAATTATTTCGGTAACTAGAAAATGTTCAAATATTTACCAATACTGGTACTTGACCGTGAAATCAGTACTAGGAAAAGCAAAGGGATGACAGATTTGTTGGAATGATTTTGGGAAAATTCAAAGTACCCTTAAGGGAAATCTCATACAAGACGCTAGTGCGACTGTTTCTAAATTATTGTTTCAGTGTTTTACCAAGTAGACGTAACATCAGACGTCAAAGGAATTAAGAGTCCTGCTGCTAGGATCGCAACAGGTCTGTATAGTTCATACGAAAGTGTAACAGTTCTGTATAGTCCATTCGAAAGTGTAACAGGTCTGTATAGTCCCGTATGAAAGTGTATCTGGTCTATATAGCGCATACGAAAGTGTAACAGGTCTGTATAACCTTACGAAAATGTTACAGGTCTGTATAGCCTATATGAAAGTGTAACAGGTCTGTGAAGCCCTACGGAGTTGTAAAGCGTCTGTATAGCCCACACGAAAGTGTAACAGGTCTGTATAGCCCCGTACGAAAATTTATCTGGTCTATATAGCGCATACGAAAGTGTAACAGGTCTGTATAGCCCATATGAAAGAGTAACAGATATGTATAGTCCATACGAAAATGCTGACACAAATGGCTGGAGAATTTATACGGGAATCATTGGAAGAATGGCGACGTAGTCATTGCGAAATCCTGTTAAGTAAATTGGGACAGCTTGTACCCGAGGAAGAATGCGCGACCAGTATGCTACCACAAACGTTAAGTCTCGCCATATGGATCGTGAGAAAAACATGATAGAGATTAGGGCACGTACAGAGGCATGTAATCAATAACTATTCTCCCTTTCAGTATGAGAATAAAATAGGAAAGGAAGTTGATAGTACCGCTAGCCCGTTCGCTCCACCATGCATTGTGTAGTCGATTGGAAAGTACGTATTACGCAGGATGTAAAACATATCTCGAGATGGTCCATTGAAAAGGACACAGACAGTTTACTCCCATATCTCTCCTAGCTTGTGTTTCATCCCTGCAGCGACCTCATTGTTCGGGGAAAGCTTAACTCTATTTCCAACACGTACAGTGTTGTAATCCTAGTCATTTTTGTGCTGTAAGGAAGCTAAACTATGAAATAAATATAATTTTACGCGGACTTATCCTTTCTGGTGCTTAAATTTGCATACATTTTAATATATTTACAGACACTTGGACACTTTGTCGCTAGGTTAGAGGTCACACACTACGCATCCCACCCTGACAGCAAAAAATAGCTAATAGAAAAGCCATTTTCTTTGCAGAAATGAATCATATGTATCTGCGCCCCCCCCCCTTTTTACAGCAAAATATTTTGTGTAACTTTGAAGTAAAAATGCTCTTACTTGGCTTGAAGATTACCTTGGTGTCCTGAGGAATTTAATGTTCTAAGCAATACAAATGTCACACTAAGGAAAACTAATTGTTACCGGTAATGGCAATACTCAAGATTACTGAAGTTAGTGCAGAGTAAGCTGAGGAAGTCTGCTCCATGTCATACCCATTATTCCTTACTTTTATTGTAGTTCGGGAAATGTTTATCGATATTCTAAATGGCAGACGCTACACAAATAGATAGAGAATGTGCAGTTCAAAGATCCCTGAGAGTTAATAACTACATAAAATCATTTCCGATAGGAGCCAATTGAGGAATAGAAATGCATATGAAAGTGACAAAATAACAAAGGTTAAAAAATTGTAGAACAAATACTATTCTGATGCAGCAATTATTGTATCTTCACTCTTAATATTCCATTGAGACACAATGTTAAGTACGCATTACGATGGATAGAAAATGTTTCTCGATGCATAAAGTAGCAAATCAGTTTCGAGTGGGAAATATTGCAAAAACGAAACATACCAAAGTGCAATTAAAAGCAATTTTATGAACAGAAAATTTTTTCGTGATTCATCGAAAATATTCAGTATATTGTAAGGTTTCTAGTTTATTTTTGGTATTCAAGGAATTTGATGTGAGCTGTATGTTTTCATTCAATGTCTCATACTTCCTATATGTACTCTGGACATCTTTCACACAGTAGTCCTCCATAGCCAATATGTTGCGCCACAGAGTTTCTGGGCACAAGCAGTGATCTCTGGTTGTCAGTAGCATTGTAGTTGAGAGTACAGAGGTCTCTATGCAACCTGGATGTAGAAGTCTGGTCTCTGAGTAAAGAACTGCAAATTCATGTGCTTTGCACCGACCGCCATGTTCTAGCTTTTCAAAGAAATTTCCATCGGTCTGCACATGACAAAGAATTGCAGGCTAATTTCTTATTTTGAACTTTATGTCAAACTGTGATGTAATAGGCTGGTATGGGAGCAGAACCGAAAAGTATTTTCTTTTCATGTCCTAGCGACTTTCCTGGCAGCCATTTTGGCATCTGAGGCTGGCACAATCAGACAACTGTAGTTCAACATCCAGATAGTTGCAGTAGCATTCTGTGAGAAATAAGTGAGTGAGTCGGGTGTTGGTCACAATACTGAGCGGTCTGAAAATAGTTGCAGAGCATAGAGGTAAGGATACAGGGGATTTTGAATTTTGGGAATATGGTTCGATAAAGATTAACTTGCGATGTGAAGATTTTCAGAAAATATTGTTGCTGCTCTGCTTGGCGGTGCGTAATTTATATTGTGTTTGGAAAACGGAAGTGTTAATGAAATTTTTCTTTATTGGTTCTGGTTAGTTAGATCGAGAATTGAGCGTGAATAAGTAAAGTTATCCATTCACAAGGATTGCACACAAAAATGTTACAGATTCACTACTTCTCTACCATTTCAACAATTAATTTCATGGCGGAGTTATATTTGTAATAAGAAGTAAGTTTTGTACAAGTGGCTGTAATTGTTAACGATGGTATCAAACTTGCAATATGATTTCTAAATGATACTAACTTTACTTTATTCAGTAAATGCAGTTCCTCCACCGCTTCCTGACGAATTTTATTTTTTGGTCATGCGCAAGGTAGTTGCACAAAAGTAAAGTTGAAGCTTAATGTGTTTAGCATAGTTGCAGTTTCTTGCGTTCCAGTGTGCAAAGATTTTCTTCTACTTCACTGGTTTGATGCATCACCGTATTTTATGTTCGTGACTTTCGAGTTTCCATTTCCATCGATAAGCCACATAAACTGTTAGGGTCCGTTTCAAATTACAATCAGCAGATATTTAAATAATTCACAGTCTTTTGTCGCATTTAAAATTTTGTATTAAGTTCAGTTTAGGTAAAGATCAGCTTAGATTTCACTTATTATGCAGACAGTCTTATTCTCATACTGCAGTGTTACAGTTCCGTGTGCTTTATCTAATGTTTGAAATTTTATTTCGTCAGTTGCTTACGTAGATGCACAGGGCACTTTTGTAATAATTTTTGGTGATTTATTCTCTCAGATTTCGTTTTGCAATTTCATGAAGCATTTCTATTCTGTTAATTGGAGTTGCAAGTCACGTATTGTGACAGCCGGCCGGGGTGGCCGAGTGGTTCTAGGCGCTACAGTCTGGGACCGCGCGACCGCTACAGTCCAGGTTCGAACCCTACCTCGGGCATGGATGTGTGTGATGTCCTTAGGTTAGTTAGGTTTAAGTAGTTCTAAGTTCCAGGGGACTGATGACCTCAGAAGTTAAGTCCCATAGTGCTCAGAGCCATCACGTATTGTGACGTCACGTATTTCAGCACTGTCAATTTCACAGCACAATATAGAGTTTTGCAGGACAGCTTATTTAACATTTAGTTTTCGTTTGCTAATTAATTTGATAAATGTTAATTCTAATACAGGCATAAAGTTTGAGATAATTTTGGCATCTCCATCTTGTCAGATAGCGTTTCCGTAGTTACACCACTTGCGTCGTTGGGGATTACAGCACAGACACATTAGAAGTTAAAGATAGGAAACCATCTCAAGACGGTTATAGTTCACAATATTGAACTTTTTTTCTGGAAACCTACAGAATAGAGAACAAGAGGGGGACGACAGGAAAAGCGCTGTATCTTTATAACGTAGGGGCCAGGTTAACATTTTGTGAGCAGTCTCTGATGTTAAAAAGCTGAAATAGTATGGTATCTTTCGCATATTAGCCTCTCTGACACCGCAGCTTCTATGAAATGGAAAAAATTATTGGCTGAGTCACTTAATAGCACTAGGAAAAATATGAAGTATATCAAAATATACATTCTCGAAAGGTACTTTCCGAGTGCTGCACTTCGCAGCTGCGGTGGATTGACATGAGTACAGCTGTCGGAGGAACTCTATCCGTGCACTAGCCGCTATTTACTCATGATAATGCTTTCTCTGTCGCAGGTCGTTGGCGATGTCCGGATTTGTGTTTTGATTTCTTGGGTGAGCTCGTATACAGCGAGCTCTGTTCAGAATGTCAATAACGCCAAAGAAAACAATTAAACTTGGACAGCCCCAAACAAGAGTGAAATGCTTCCGGTTTACAGAGACGCTAAACATATCACAAGGTTAGTTGGCGCCCAGGTCCCTATTAGCAGCCGCACAATGTGCGTGTCCACGGCAGGAAATGCCGTTTCCCGGGATCGGATTTCCTCCTGCGATACTTTTTTCTTAATTATCAAGGCACGTCTGGGGAGTCTGAATTGTCGTAGCTTTCGACAGTCAATTGCTTCCCTGTCATTGTGGTACCTGAGTGATGCAATGTTGCATTTTACTCTGCTCTGAAGTAAACGGACAAATAACTTTGTATGTTATTGCAGTCTACCTGGCATGTAAACATGAGAAGGTTCCAAAATGTAAACATCAATCTTTCCTGCGGGAAAAGAAGTTCCCCACTGTAATAAAATGGAATTTCAAGATTAGCATTTAAACGAAACTTAGCTCATATTACCCATGTTATAATAAAGGTATTCAGAAGATTGTATGCAGGAATTTCCGATGAGATTTCTCATATTGTAAACTATAAAAATAAGTGGTTCGTGCAAACGAAGAAATGCAAGGAATTCTAGTGCGGAGTTGAAGGTATGTGCCACATTGCAGCCTTGCAGTCTAAGATTAAAAATCCGGGGTTTATTGCTCACATTTTTTTCGTTAAGTATCACAGAAAATATGAGTATAAACAGCAGTAAAGAGTAGAATTACTCCACGAGAGAAACTTTGTGCCAATATGGCAGTGTTATTATTCCGAGACGTATGAACAGCGGCTTACGGGAAATTCACGAATTAACACCCTTGTTAGTATCCATTTGTAGAATGGAGAACATCGGTTGGAATGCGACAGGTAACTCCAACATGTAATACCTGACAGTATAATAGAGTAAAAATAATGGTTTTTGCCTTTCAGTTCCATTGGCAGTGAAAAGTATTCTGATGGTAAGTACAGCATCACACACCTTCTGCGTATGATCCTTCATGTAGAAATTCCAACAGTACCTTCTATCTAACTTCAGTGAAATTCACGTATAGTGACACGGAAATACTATTAAAAGATGTAGGGTCTGTGAATGAAAGAATCTTGATCATATATGGTGTCAAATAACTCATTCAGTTACTATTTTTTTCAGTTTTGTCTGTATTTACACGTTACAATTTCAAGAACACTGCATGGGGGCTTTTTTAATTTTTGTCGCTGTTTGTGCGGTTACGCAGTCTTGTAAAAGGTTTGCCCTGAATAATATTACTACGCTATCTGACTGCATAGAATAACAACAAGGAATGAAAGGAAATTTCCGTTAACACAATTAATTAATTAAGTCCCCAGCAACTATAAAAGCTACGAAACAACAAAGTATAAATGTAACTGTTCTGTGTGTGGAAATGTGATTCAACGTACACATCTGGCACGGTTCTTCCTCAATACGACAAGATGCTTTAAACGCCATTTACAATGAAGTAATTAAAAAATACCATTATTGCGCATAGAAACCAGAATTACAGTCAAATACAAGAACACGAGCCAGATGCTTTGTTGACTGAACCTGTGACTAAGAGGCATTGTTATTTAGGACGTCTAAAATAAAAAAAATTCTTTACCTTCATATATATTGACGAAAAATACACTTTGATCATTACAACATCCCCAATCGAATAACATATGGTGTCTTGCCCAACAGAACAACCAGAACTCTATCGACGTCTCAACAAGCACAGAGCACGCCTACCTCAGAACTACTACTACGACCAACTTCTCAGCGGCAACTACCAGTGGAGGCGGCTGAATAATACTCTTTGGCGCAATCTCTGGCGCTGTGACTCAGTGCAGCCACCTTTCAACACGCATTGTGTTAATTGCAGACTGAATATTGCAAAGGAGGTTGCAGGTTTAATTTTCCGTTGGATGTCGAGATAGGGAAAGTGTCGATATGACCGATAAAAAAGATCGTTTTAAGTAGGTGCTTCTTGTTCGTTATTAACTGAGTACTCATTCATTGACTGACGCAACTTGGTCGACTTGCGCGTCTATGAGTATGACAAAACACACACACATACACACACACACACACACACACACACACACGCACACACACACACACAGAGTCGCGAGCGCAGAAAAGCCCCGGCCCTACCGGGAATCGAACCAAGGCCGCTGATCGGAGACAGTAACGGTGACCACAAGTCCACGAGTTACTGACTTAGAATAAATAAGAAAGATTCTAAATTAGACAATGGTTGTGGGCAGTCAAAACGGAACTAAGGACACAAAAACCGCCCACAATGTAGTCACTCCAAAATTCATACTATCATACAGGAGAGACAGTCCACAATTGATACGTTCAGTAATTTATGTAATTTGGAAGTACGAGTGTGAGTAAATGAAAACCTCAAATTCGTATTAACAAATCGAAATTTTGCGCCGTTATCCTGTAAGTTGGTAAGCGTGCAACAAACAGAGTTTAGAATGGCCTTTAGGTGGCAGCATAGTGCAGATATATGCATACCGTCGCAGTATCAGGTATTTAGTTGAATTGACAGCCTTGAGAATTGTACTATTTATCGAGTAATACAATTCCAACGGATTTCTTTTGGAACTCATGTGGATCACCTCACACGTTTCGTTATTTAGCGTCAACTACCACCTGCCACACCATACAGGAATCTTTTCTAAATCGCTTTGCAACTGATACTGGTCTTCGGATGACCTTACTAGACGATAAATTACAGCATCATCTGCGAACAACCTAAGAGAACTGCTCAGATTGTCACCCAGGAACAGCAGAGGTCGCAGGACGTTTCCCTGGGGAACACCTGATATCACTTCAGTTTTGCTCGATGATTTTCCGTCTATTACTACGAACTGTGACCTTCCTGACAGGAAATCACGAATCCAGTCGCACAACTGAGACGATGCACCATGGGCCCGCAGCATGATTAGAAGTCGCTTGTGAGGAACGGTGTCAAAAGCTTTTAGGAAATCTAGAAATACGGAATCATCTTGAGATCCCCTGTCGATAGCGGTCATTACTTCGTGCGAATAAAGAGCTAGCTGCGTTCCACAAGAGCGATGTTTTCTGAAACCATGCTGATTACTTATCAATAGATCGTTCCCTTCGACGTGATTCATAATGTTTGAATACAGTATATGCTCCAAAACCCTACTGCAAACCGACGTCAATGATATAGGTCTGTAGTTCGATGGATTACTCCTGCTACCCTTCTTAAACACTGGTGCGACTTGCACAATTTTCCAATCTGTAGGTACAGATCTATTGGCGAGCGAGCGGTTGTATATGATTGCTAAGTAGGGAGCTATAGTATCAGCGTAATCTGAAAGGAACCTAATCGGTATACAATCTGGACCTGAAGACTTGCCCGTATCAAGCGATTTGAATTGCTTCGCAACCCCTAACGTATGTACTTCTAAGAAACTCATGCTAGCAGCTGTTCGAGTTTCAAATTCTGGAATATTTCATTCGTCTTCCCTGGTGAAGGGAAGGCAAAAAGCACAGGCGGCTGCCTTTTATGACGAAGCTGTTGCAAGGTTGGTACAACGCTACGATAAATATCTAAGTCAAAGCGGAGACTACCAGAGAGATGGCTAGAAGCTGTGGCATGCATCTGCAAATACAACATTTTTGATTTTCCCAGTGGTTTGCACTTCGCTACCGATAAGATCTTACTTTTCGAAGAGCCGTCGTAACTCATATCCAGACAAATATGCAGTTACAGTTCATTTAAAGTACGTGAGAAATAATAAATAGGAAACGTGTATCACGACATTTCTCACAGTTCCAAAGATACAATAGTGTCGGACGAGAATGATGTGCTGGGCTCCTGTAAACGGCCCGGACAGGGCATAGCTAGACTGAGAACAGCGTTTTGGTCTACTGATGACTTTATTAGTCGATAAACGACAGCGTCATCTCAAACAAACAAAGACGGCTGCTCAGATTGTCTCCCAAATCGTTTATATAGATCAGGAATATCAAAGGGGAACGCCAGAAATCACTTATCTTTTACTCGATGACTTTCCATCTATTACTACGAACTGTGACTCTTCTGACAGGAAGTCACAAATCCAGTTACATAACTGAGACAATATTCCATATGCATGCAATTTCACTATAAGACGCTTGTGTGGCACCCGTGGTTGAGGAGACCCTTGGTGCCTGAAAACCAGACATGTAAAAAAAAATTTTAATAAAAATGTAAAATCCATCAGTCAAGTGGAGTCTTTCCCTATAGTAAAATTATCAAAGGTGAGTTTTGGAAATCATTGTGACGTAAAGCTATGCGAATCATCTAGTCGATTTAGGTATCAGACGATGTGTTCTGTGCGTCTACATACTCGTAAAAGAAAGAAGACGTACCACGTTGAATTAAAAATCACAGAATTGTTACATGTAACTGAAGTTGAAATGGCTTAGATTTGAAATCTAACATTTGTAGCGACCGGAAAGAAGAGAATTCGAGTTCTATGTAATATAACGTCCTTCGAGTTCTATCGAAACAGCTATCCCGTCGCCACTGCTCCGAGTCTTCTCAGAGTGAACGATCAGGAGGTACACAATGCTGTAAGGAGTCATGTACAAATAACAATTACTGTTACGAACTATTTTCGTGGATATGAAACACAGTATTAGAAAACGACGACTATGACGTCATGTAGTTTTATCGCCAAACTTGGCACTGAGAGAAATCGGCATATTAGCAACTCGAATCGTAACGACCTCTACCGAGTCAGGTCTAAGGTGATAATGTGGGCCCGCTATACTGGGGCTGAAGACGCAAAATACACTGGCACAAATACGAATACTGACTCTCCACCCTCCTTTAATTATATGTAAGGAGAAACAAAAATTTTAAATTGCATTTCATTCTGTTTATAAGATATGACGAGAAAAATACCCGACATCTAGCTGTAGTGGGGTTACTGAGCGAAATCGCCGGCGACAGCTGAAAATTTGTGCCAGGCTAGGAGTCGAAACCGGATTTCCCGCTTGATGCGGGCGGTCAGCTTAACCCCCTCTACTACTAAAGCACGTCCCCTGCCCGACTCAAATCTCCGTGCGCAGCACGCTACAGAGTAGTGCCCCTACATATTAACGCACTTGCTCGTAGTCTAACTGTATTCTCACAAGAATTCGGATATTGTTGTGCATTCGCACTAAAATATCGGAACGCCCTCTGGCGTATATGTTCTATGTAGGTAGTTGTCCAAAAGAAAGGGTACCATTGATTCGATCAGCAGCTGCATTCAGTACATGACAAATAAATATACGATATCTAGCGGCAGTGGGACATTACTCAGCGGCGACAGATGCAGGTCGAATCAGTGGTGTCTCTTCTGAAAGTCCGAAAGAACAGACCCCATCCCTTTATAATTTTTATAAGACATTCGTTATTTAAACGGCAAAATATTTTTCTGATAAAAATATGGTTTAATGTTTCTCTATCTGTTAGGAAATCGTACAAAAATCTGTCATTTAGAAGGCTAGTTCGAGGATTTCTTTCGGCACAAGCGGCTAATCATTTTCTTGTACTCTTTGGTTCAAATGGCTCTAAGCACTATGGGACTTAACATCTATGGTCATCAGTCCCCTAGAACTTAGAACTACTTAAACCTAACTAACCGAAGGACATCACACAACACCCAGTCATCACGAGGCAGAGAAAATCCCTGACCCCGCCGGAAATCGAACCCCGGAACCCGGGCGCGGGAAGCGAGAACTCTACCGCACGACCACGAGCTGCGAACTTTGATACTCTTTCACCTGTGTCGGTTGTCGCTACTAATTGTGATATACACTGTATACAAATCTTCCATTGTCAGCTTTGCGTCCGAAACAATGCATACTGTCGTCTGTGCCTTACACCAGCCCTGATTATTCCTTATGATATGTGCGTGTTAACGTGCCGTTCTAGACAGCACGGCGACACACTCGACTTACCGAACACTGTACATGGTGATTTTTTCCATCATGTACAAACTCTAGGGACTGATCGATGAGAGGATACGGAACGAGAAAGGTCTAATGAACATATGTCCGGAAATACGTGGCTTACATGCTAGAGACCATTTATTAAATCATACGTTGTTACGGAGACTGCGGTCTAATAGGCGCTGTACCATGCAGCCACAGTTATAGTACGTGTTGAAAATGACTTCCATGTGCTTCAACACATGCGTGTACGCGTCGTAGCATGTTCTGTCTCACAAGTTCACATCGGCCGGGCTGCATCTGAACAGTCATCTGCAATGGACTCTGCATACTTGATATTTTTGAGATGGCCCCGTAACCAGAAATCGCACGGGTTGAGATCCGGTGAACGAGCAGGTCATGCAACTGGTCCTCCTCGTCAGATCCATCGTCCAGGGAAGACACGATTGAGATGCGTCTGGACGTTAACGGCGAAGTGGGCTGGAGCACCATCATGTAGCAGCCACATAACCCTTCGAATCATCACCAAGACACTTTTTCAGCAGAGGGGACAAAGTCAGCCGCAAGAAACTCCGATAGTTCCAATCTGTTAGGCGACGTGGAAAGAAGACTGGTCCCTAAATACGGTCGCCAATTATCCCGGCTCACGCATTCTTGCTGCACCGATGCTGATGATTCGCTGTCACCATACCTTCGGAGTTCTGCGTAGTGTGCTACCTCCGCGTAGAGATGACCTCATCTATGAATAGGATGGATGACACAAATCCCGGAATGGTGGTTGCCTGGTGAAGAAACCAGTGTCAAAAATGCATCCAATGTGGAAAGCCTTTCCACGCTGTAAGTGAGATGGGTAGTAACAATTCTCATGACGAATGTTATACACAGTCGTCTGGCTCATCCTGTACTAGCGGGCTAACTACACATGTACGTAGGCTGTTTAGGTTTTGTTATTGGTAACGCCACATAGCGCTCTGCATGAAAAATCACTGGCTGTGCTGTGCGCAGTCTGTGGCTAGTTTGCATTGTTGTCTGCCATTGTAGTTTTGGGCAGCGGCAGCTGATGGCAGCTGATGCTAACAGCGCGTAGCGTTGGCAGTTTTAGGTGAGCCGCCAGCGGTGGTGGACGTGGGGAGAGAGATGGCGGAGTTTTGAAATTTGTAAGAATTGGTGTCATGAACTGATATATATATATATATATATATATATATATATATATATATATATATATATATATATATATATATGTGTGTGTGTGTGTGTATATATATATATAATGACTATTAAGGTAAATACATTGTTTGTTCTGTATTAAAATCTTTCATTTGCTAACTATGCCTATCAGTAGTTAGTGCCTTCAGTAGTTTGAATCTTTTATTTAGCTGGCAGTAGTGGCGCTCGCTGTATTGCAGTAGCTTGAGTAACGAAGATTTTTGTGAGGTAAGTGATTTGTGAAACGTATAGGTTTATGTTAGTCAGGACCATTCTTTCGTAGGGATTTTTGGAAGTCAGATTGCGTTGCGCCAAAAATATTGTGTTTCAGTTTAAGCACAGTCTTGTACAATTTTTCTAAGGGGTGTTTCACACACATCAAAGAAAGTTTTGCATCATCTCGGTTCCGAGAGTTCCAGAAACTGTACAGAAAATTGGAATAGAGATCAACATAAGCATCCTTTCCGCCCTTTTTATTGCTCATGACAAGCAAATATTGCATGTTGTACTACCATACACAGAGACCTTCAGAGGTGGTGGTCCAGATTGCTTTACACACCGGTACCTCTAATACCCAGTAGCACGTCCTTTTGCATTGATGCATGCCTATATGTATGTCATGGCATACTATCCACAAGTTCGTTAAGGCATTGTTGGTCCAGATTGTCCCAGTCCTCAACGATGATTCTGCGTAGATTGGTGGGTCACGTCGTCCATAAAGAGTCCTTTTCAATCTAACCCAGGCATGTTCGATAGGGTTCATGTCTGGAGAACATGCTGGTCACTCTAGTCGAGCGATGTCGTTATCCTGAAGGAAGTCATTCAAAAGATGTGCACGATGGGGGTGCGAATTGTCGTCCATAAAGACGAATGCCTCACCAATATGCTGCCGATATAGTTACACTATCGGTCGGAGGATGGCATTCACGTATCGTACAGCCTTTACGGTGCCTTCCATAACTGCCAGCGGCGTACATCGGCTCCACATAATGCCACCGCAAAGCAGCAGGGAACCTCCACCTTGCTGCCCTTGCTGGGCAGCGTGTCTAAGGCGTTCAGCCTGACCGGGTTGCCTCCAAACACGTCTCCGACGATTGTCTGGTTGTCATACGCGACACTCATCGGTGAAGAGAACGTATGCCAGTCCTGAGCGGTCCATTAGGCATGTTGTTGGGCCCATCTGTAACGCGGTGCATAGTGTCGTGGTTCAAAAGATGGACCTCGCCACAGACGTTGGGAGTTAAGTTGCATATCATGCAGCCTATTGCGCACAGTTTGAGTCGTAACATGACGTCCTGTGGCTGCATGAAAAGCATTATTCAACATGTTGGCGAACCATAATCCGTAGGTAGCGGTCATCCACTGCAGTGGTAGTCCTTGGGAGGCCTGGTCGAGGCATGTCATTGACAGTACCTGTCTTTCTGTATCTCCTCCGTGTCCGAACAACATCGCTTTGGTTCATTCCGAGACGCCTGGAGACTTCCCCTGGTGAGAGCCCTTGCTGGCCCGGAGCAACAATGCGGACGCGATCGAACCGCGGTATTGACTGTCTAGGCATGGTTAAACTACAGACAACTCGAGCCGTATATCTCCTTCCTGGTGGAAATCCTGGAACTGATCGGCTGTCGGACCCCCTCCGCCTAATAGGCGTTGGTCATGCATGGTTGTTTACATCATTGGGCAGGTTTAGTGACATCTCTGAATAGGCAAAGAGACTGTGTCTGTAATACGATATCCACAGTTAACGTCTGTCTTCAGGAGTTCTGGGAACCGGGGTGATGCATGACTTTTTCAAATGTGTGTACCTTGCACTGACACTGTGGCTACCTTACAATTTGTTAATCACATTTTCCTCCAAGTATGGTGTCCTAACGTTTGAGGTACGTCCTTCATGATTTCCTGCACCCTGAAACGACGCTGTCTTAGACAAACGGCGCAACACCGTTGAATGCTGTGGTTGTTGTCAGCGGGGATAGGTCTCCTGATACAACCTTGGTGCCCACCGGCCGTTGCCATTTACATTTCCGTAAGTAAACACCATGTCGGAAATCTCTCGTTTCGAATACGGAATCATTGAGTACAACGCTGTATCACATCAACTACAACGTAAGTCAGCAAGAGAGATGAATCGGACACATTTTGTCAATTACTATGACAGGAGAGGGCGCTAAGGCATGACGTATGAAGAATAGTACCACCCTCTAGGAGGAAACCATGCATACTGTAACTGTGGCTGCACGGCACAGCGCGTATTAGCGCGTATTAGACTGTAGTCTCTATAACAAAGTATGATTGAATAAATAGTCTCTAGCATGAAAACTATGCGTTTCGAAACGTAAGTTGATTAGACATTTTTTGTTCCATGTCCTCTCATCGATCGGTCCCTAGAGTTTGTACACACTGAAGAGATCACCCTGTATATGTGAGCGAATATAAATATCACTTGGCATTGGAACTTCGTAGGAGACTGCATAATTTGTACTATTCCGGCTGTCCTATAATTACAAGATATATAAAATTCTTGTTCCTCCAACACACATTGCTTCTGGCAAACAGTTTGGATGACTGGCTTGCAAAATCGTCTTATTTGTTAAAGATAGATATTTGTGTCAATTTATGTTACGTGTCCGCAGAGAAGTGCAATCGATTTGACAATCGTGGTTTGGGTATCACGGATTGGCGGAATTCGGAAGCGGGATTCGGAAGTTTATTGATGGCTTATCTTCTTTGCTCCATGTTCTTACTGAATATCACTGTCTTCTTAATACTTTGCTAACTCGGGACAGATACACACGCCTTGATCACCAGTCGCTGATGCTTAGCTACTGACTGGGCCGCAGTAAAAACCCCTGAATTACAACTGCGTCACGTCGCGATATTGCTGTTAGTCTAACAAGATGATATATGGCAAAGTCGTCCGCGAGCAATTACGGAAATTATGTAGCGGTAATAGCAGGGGCTAGGACGACTTGTGCGAAGTCCCGACTCCATTGTCTCACGACAGCTACATATCGCTGGGCTGTTGTCAGAAATAGCGTCTAAGGGACTTGCGTCAGAGTACTTGACGAAATTTTCAACATGAGTGAAAGATGATCTTTGGAGTGTCTAACAAACGAACAAGCAATAGGGAAGTACTTCGATGAGTTCTGCGAGGACTAGAGACTGACAGAGACCGTAATGATCCAGCGACTGACAAAATATATTTGCGACTAAATACTTCATGTTAAGGAAACAAATATGCTATGCACCCATACATAGTAATACAATCTTTCTTAGTATCTACCAACTATCACGAGGATCTTAAGCCGGCCGGTGTGGCCGAGCAGTTATAGGCGCTTCAGTCTGGGACCGCGCGACCGCTACGGTCGCAGATTCGAATCCTGCCTCGGGCATGGATGTGTGTGATGTCCTTAGCTTAGTTAGGTTTAAGTAGTTCTAAGTTCTAGGGGACTAATGACCTCCGATGTTAAGTGCCATAGTGCTCAGAGCAATTTGAACCATTTTTGAGGTTCTTAAAACTAGATCAACTTAAGTTTATAGACGACTTTTTTCATGATATTTCTCTTCAGTTTCCAGTACAACTAATGTTGGTAAGAACTTTATTTAATCCTGTCTCACAGAACCTACGGCTGTCACAAAAGCTGAGCGCTCTTTTACTAGACTAAAAATATTTTTATGAAGTAGTTACATCGTACAGTAGGTCAGGACTGGTTATATTGGTTGTAGATATTACCAATACGAGGAAAGGGGCACGAATGGTCAAACACTTCCTTGACTGGCGAGAGAGTACAAGAGAAATATATATTTTAACTGACGGAATGCTGTACATCTCTCAAGAACGTGCTTGAAAAACTCCAAGACTTATATTTCAGCACAGATTCCACGAATGTTTTTCAGCTAGATAAAAACAGCTCCCACAGAGGAGCAGAAGCATTTATTCTTTTCACCAACGGAAGAGGAGCAGGCTTTAGTATAAGCTACAGTAAAAAGTAAACTCTGACACGCAGTCTACAGCGATTCGCAGAGTGTAGATGAAAATGTAGATATATAAGTGGTGTAGAAAATGAAACAGAACGAAATACATATCGACTTTCTATAAATAAAAGACCATTTTGCACATATAAGTACGAGAAAAAACTCTTTTAAGTAAGACAAGAATGTTATCACTAAGAAAACAGAGTTCATTATCAGTTTATATTTTTATGTGGATATTCAAACTTATGAACTTCTTTGAAGTTATCTGTACATTCTAATTTTGTCTTGCGGTGAGGTGTTAGATCTTATTTCAGTATATTTTATTTTATTCAGTTTTTAAATTATTTTTTAAATATTTTTATTCTGAACGTAAGAAGGTGTTTTGCTAGTTAAATAACAGTTCTCATAAGGAAGAGTTTGATTTTGTATTTAATTAAACCGTACCTTGGGTAGCTTGCAGTATTTGCTGCTCTCAGTGATGCAGTGAAGAATTACTGTTACACGTGCGTCTAAATCAGTGAAAATTGTTAGGATTTTATTTAGCTTCACCAATAGTTTTCTTCGTGTTTCTTTGTTTATTTCACTTTTTGGCTGAAGTCGGAGGAGGGCGGATGCGATAATAGTGGATTGCAGTGTGTGTGTGTGTGTGTGTGTGTGTGTGTGTGTGTGAGGAGTGCCGGAGGGGGAATTGGTGGGGAAGAGGCGGGGGAGGGGTAGCTTGGTGTGAAAGACGATGTGTGGGCGACGTTTTGTGGAATAGGACGCTTTGTAGGATAGGGAATGGGGTGGGGTAGGCATGTAGGAGGGGGAGAGGACGCCCTTCTTTATATACATGGGCTGAGGCCCCCATGACTGTGAACAACGCCCCTGACTATGAGCTGGGATTCAATCTGCTTGCCATAACAGCACGTGTCTCTTTACTGATCGAATTGTGTCACTTCTTGTGAATAGTCCATCATTTACACAGCCGTTGTGCACGACTAGTCTCCGCTTGCGAATACTACATGACTTTTATCACGTCTACAAAAATCTACAATCGGGTAGCGACGATCTTGAATACACACCCAGCGCTAATAACTGTTATCCTTGTGTTAAGTCTGGACCAACCAAATGTGCCACTTGGCTGGTTCTATTGGCCTTGTTCTACATTGTCTATCGTGGTATCGATGTGAAACACATAAAACAATCTTTGTATGCCGGGAAGGTGGGCCTAGCTTGCCAGCAGATGCGGCCACCTGTTGGCCTTAGGCCCGAAACCCTAGTGCAGTGGTTGCGGACGTGTCGGTTCTGTGAGGTTCTAAGATATCTCGTAGAAGTCACCTTCTGATCAGCTGAACCTTTTCATGACGTAGATTATTTCCACCGTTTTGAGATTCAGTGATAGGTGCAAATCGAGTTTGAGAGTACGATTTTGCAACATCTGGTGACGATTAACATGAGTACCGAAATAGCGGGCTGCGCAGAGCATTTTGTACTTCTTCCACACAATTTCGAGAAAATCACTACCCCTAACCGTGCAGTGTATTACCATAGCCGTGAGGTACCAAACTTACATACAGTTTACGTTGATATAGATACTTAAGAGAACTCATAGGCCTCCAGACAAAGCAAAACTGATGTCCACCAAACAAAAGTTGGTTTGAATACCACAGTGCATTACTAAACGTGTCCCTGTTGGAGTTGTATGCCCTTGCCATTCCTGACCACTGAGCAGACATACCCGTTAGTTATAAGAGAATCTACAATTTAACGTGGACTCCGAACCATGATGCGTCTTGCCATTTTTCACAAATATAAATCGTTATCGGTGGTTAAAGAAGTGGGAAATGACAGAAGAAACCTGGGCAGACAGAGTATTGAATGCTGAAGGTGTAGTTTGTAATCTGTTTCTTAACCATATTTTCTTTACGAAATAAACATTTTTTTTTTTAAGTCATCAGTCTCCTGACTGGTTCGATGCGGCCTGCCACGGCTTCACTTCTTGTGGCAACCTCTTCATCTCAGAGTATCACCTGCACCATTCGTCCCCAATTATATGCTGGACATATTCCACCCTATGCTTTCGCATTGACTTTTTACTCTCTACAGCTCTCTCTAGTATCATGGAAGTTATTCCCTGACGTCTCAGCATATTTCCTCTCATCTTGCCTCTTCTTTATGTCGATGTTTTCCCTTTGTTCCTTTCCCTGCCGAATCTGCGGAAAACCTTCTCAATCCTTATCATTCCACGTAATGTTCAATATCTTTCGACGGGCACCACACTTTATACGTTTCCACTTGTTCATTTCGGTTTCGCCACAGTCCATGATTTACTACTCTACAGTGCTGTGCTCTGAACACTGATTATACTAATTATAAATTGCACGCATGGTACAAAACGAATATCATTTTCAGCTGAATTGTCAAAATAATTAACCAACTACCAAGATAATACATTTATTATGTAATAACCGATTTCTAAAATTATGATATAATTGAATATAAAATTATGACGGGACTGTCCAGTTTATAGATAAGTATCGAGCGCTATAGTAAGGGAACTTCGTACTTGGTCTTCCACTCTTATTGTACCCTCTTGGTTCTTGTGCGTATTGTTTATAATCCGTCTTTCCCTGTAACTTACCTCTATTTTTCGGTGATTTTCGAACATCTTGCACCATAAGAATTATATTAAGGTCTTCAAATGCTGTGAACGATCATGATTTTTCTTCTGTTTGGCCTCCGCTATCACCCGCAGCATGGGAACTGCTCTCTGGCGCCTTTACCTTTCATAAAGCAAAACTGAATGTCATCTAACAGATCCTCAATTTCCTTTTCCATTCTTATGTATATTATTCTTGTCAGCAACTTGGATACATTAGCTGATAAACTGATTGGGCCACAATTCTCGCACTTGTCGGCTCTTGCAATCTTCGGAAATAAGTGGATGAAGTTTTTTCGAAACTGTGTTGGTATATGGCCAGTCTCATACGTCCTTCACACTAAGTGAGTAGTCGTTTGGTTGCCACTTCCCCCAATGATTTTAGAAATTCTGACGGAATGTTATCTATCCCTTCTGCCCTATTTTACCTTACGTTTTCCAAAGCCCTTTTAAATTCTGATACGAATATTGGATCCCCTATCTCTTGCCTATCGACTCCTGTTTCCTCTTTCATCACGTTATCAAACAAGTCTCCCCATCACAGAGGCCTTCGAAGTACTTATTCCACCTATTTGCTCTCTCCATTTCATTTAACACTCGAATTCCAATTGCACTATTTATGTTACTGCCCTTGCTTTTAATTTCACCGAAGGCTGTTCTGACTTTTCTGTATGCTGAGTCAGTCCTTCCGACAGACATTTCTGTTTCTACTTTTTCACTTTTTCGTGTAGGTATCTTGGCTTAACTGCCCTGAACTTTCTATTTGTTTCGTTCCTAAGTGACTTGTATTTCTGTACTCCTAACTTTCACTGGACGTTGTAGTACTTCCTTCTTCCGTCTGTCAACTGAAATATTTATTCTGTTACCCAAGGCCTCTTCGAAGTTACCTTTCTACTTACTTAAACCATATCATTTACAGCGTGTGAAATATTTCAGGCTACATGACCATCACGCCAGAATTACAGTTCTGCCAACGGATTCGAAGACGGATCGTCGAAGATCCGCAGTTCATAGCTTGCATTTTCAGACAATGTGGGATAACACATTTCTAGAAAAGCCACATGAGCGCTGAGGCCGTGTGTGAGAGGAAATTGTAGGAGACAGAGTCATAAGGCCATGTAGTCTACCAGAGAAACTAATAGATGTTGTCTACCACAATTTCTAACTCAAAATTTAGTGAGCTATGGACTGGTTGAGTAGATCCAGTATCATTGTCTCCTTGTCTGGCTGACTGTAATTACTTATATTTCTGGTTGTGGATGCATTTAAAGGCGTCAGTGTCATCGACAGACATCAACAACGCGCACACATCACAAGAGCATATTGTAGCACTTCCCTTCCCAAATGGATGTGAAAGACTCGACCTATATCTTTGAAAAGATATAGCTTAAATATAAAAATTTAGAGCGTACTGCAAATTTGAGAAGTAAATCAGTGGTATATAGCTAATACATTCATGGGAAATAATTAATTACAAACTGCTTATCGGCATAGTATCAATCTTTAATTGCTCAGTTAAACATAATAATGGTGAACTGTCAGAGCAATTAGTCACCTCGCTAAACTGTTCTCCACTTCTTATTTAGTCTCATGAAGTGCGGCGTTGATAGTACAACTTATTTAATAAAATGTGATGTTGCGAAAAAAGGGCAGGGAATCTGCCTCGAAAGTCTTGGGGTCGGTAAAAGGGCCCTAATTTTGGTCATAGGGCGGAGGGACATCCGTAGTCCCAAAAGCCAGGCGCCAAGGGTACAAAACACAAGGCACCTTCACTGCGTTCGGCATTACATGGCCGTGGCTTGCCAACTGTAGGAAAATGACTCTCGCTAAATTTTGAAGGAAAAAAACCGCACTACATGTTGTTCTTTACAACAAATAGTCACACCAAAAAGTGATGCAGTACATCAGCAGGAGTCAGTAAGTTGGGTAGAATGCTGCAAGTTTTTGGGTACATATGGATGAAAACTTGTACTGGAAGAAGCATAATACTGAGCTTCTCAAATAATTAAGTTCAGCTACTTTCACTCTTCGTATAACGGCTAATCTCGGAAACGACTGTATCAACCCTCTGACATATTTTGCATATGTCCACTCTGTACTGACGTGTGGAATAATTTCCTGGGGTAACTCAACAATTAGAAAGTAAGTATTGATTGCGTAAAAGCAGGCAGTAAGAATAACATGTAGGATTTAGCCACACACGTGATGCAGGTACCTCTTCAAGAAGCTAGCCATTTTAACTGCACCGTCACAATACATATTTTGCTAATGAAATTTGTCATACATAATCCATCACATTTTGAGAAGAACAGTGATCTACATACCTACAATGACCTTCATTACGCATTATTAGAACTGTGTGTGCCTCAGAGAAGAGTTCAGTGTGCAACAATAAACTTTTTTGAGCATTTGCCAAATAACGAAAAATCTCTGACATATAGCGAAGCAAGTTTTAAAATAATTTAAAATCGTTTCTCCCGAGAAACTCCTTCTGTTCCACTAAAAAATTTGTACTTCAGAACCGGTAGCCTAGTTTAAAAAAATTGATTTTTAGTGTAGTTGAATGAGTAGGCATAAAATGATATTTTGTTTATTAATGTTGACATTATACATATACATATACATACATATCATGTAAACCAACTTCCCATTATTTCGATAAAGAATCGTTCAGATGATATACAGAACATGCAACTTACTGACTAGCTTCCCGAAAGGCTACCTTTCCCCACCAGCTACCACCACCTAATTGTCTTCTTATCTCCGTCGAGCTACAATCTTGACAGGACTTCGCGAGTTTAGAGTCGGATGGTGATTCGGATTCCCAGCCCAGCCCAAGTATCGATTAAGAGAACGCGCCAGAGGCACTTGACTTCTGTACTGCAGCCGCCGCTTGCGCCTGGGCCTCCGCAGCTGGAAAACGCACGTTACGCGGCGCCCTCCGCTGAGGTGTGACTGTAGCTACATACTGTGGCACGGCTCCTAGTAGTCAGTCTCTCCCTAGTCTCAGGCCTTAAGGTACGCGCCACTAACCTTGCGTGGATTACGTCTGAGATCTGGACTGCTCCCTGGACTGTGGCATATGCTTAAGGCGACTTCGCTATGCTCTGGACTGGTTCTGGTGATTTGTTCACTTCATGAACTCTGCGCAGGGCTGCGCTTTACCAAGACTGCAGTTTAGTAGTTTTGGGGCAGCACATAAATGACGTAGTAAATGGTACGATAACTGGCAGTATTGATAGCATTGTTAGGGAACAAACATAAATGAATGTATGAGAGAGAAACTAGGATTTCTGTTTTTTGTTCGTTTGTTTTGCATATATGTAGAAGTGCAGATCGTTCAGTCTCAATCCATTGTGTATTTTATATCCTTACGAAAGATAAATAGCATTTTACACATAAGAAGAATATTTTGATTGCGTTGTAATAGACAGAAAATCATCGAGTAAAACTGAAGTGATATCAGGTGTTCCCCAGGGAAGTGTCCTGCGACCTATGCTGTTCCTGATCTATATAAATGACCTGGGTGACCATCTGAGCATTAGGTTGTTCGCAGGTGATGCTGTAATTTACCGTCTAGTAAGGTCATCCGAAGACCAGTGTGAGTTGCAAAGCGGTTTAGAAAAGATTGCTGTATGGTGTGGCAGGTAGCAGTTGACTCTAAATAACGAAAAGTGTGAGGTGATCCACACGAGTTCAAAAGAAATCCGTTGGAATTCTATTACTCGATAAATAGTACAATTCTCAAGGCTGTCAATTCAGCTAAGCACCTGGGTATTAAAATTACGAACAACTTCAATTGGAAAGACCATATTGATAATATTGTGGGGAAGGCGAGCCAAAAGTTGCGTTTCATTGGCAGGACAATTAGAAGATGCAACAAGTCCACTATAGAGACAGCTTACACTACACTCGTCCGTCCTCTGTTAGAATACTGCTGCGCTGTGTGGGATCCTTACCAGGTGGGATTGACGGACGACATCGAAAGGGTGGAAAAAAGGGCAGCTCGTTTTGTATTATCACGTAATAGGGGAGAGAGTGTGGCAGATATGATACGCGACTTAGGATGGAAGTCATTAAAGCAAAGACGAGATCTATTTACGAAATTTCAGTCACCTACTTTCTCTTCCGATTGTTGAGCCCAACCTACATAAGTAGGAATGATCATCAAAATAAAATAAGAGTAATCAGAGCTCGAACAGAAAGGCTTTGGTGTTCGTTTTTCCCGAGCGTTGTTCGGGAGTGGAATGGTAGAGAGATAGTATGATTGTGGTTCGATGAACCCCCTGCCAAGCACTTCAATGTAAATTGCAGAGTAATCATGTAGATGTAACTTCTGCGCTTTCATGTAACAAAGGCAATTAATTTTGAGGCTAGTACAGCCGATATGCAGAAACATTAAGAAATCTATATATTTACTGTTGTAATTTCGAACTCAGTAGGACGCTCTTCACCATAATGAAAGGGAAGAGTTTGTTGTTATCACTGATAAATGCGTAAGATGTTTACAAATAACAGAAACATGTCTTATACAAGCTCGACGAAGCATTGAAGCGGTGTTTGATTTTTTTTTCATTTCTTTTGGTGTTTTATTTTTACCTTTTTTATAGGAATTTCCGTTTTCGAGAGCTACATTATAAAATTTTTGCTACAACATCCCTCTGTTTCACTTTAAAAATCAACAGTTTTCGAATAAAACATTAATTAATCATAGATAATTTCAGTTTTGCTATAAATACTCTTTATTTTTAAGTAACGGACAGGAAGACAACTATGTAGAACAAAAATGTTTCGCCGGTTATGCAGACTATGCCGCCCTTTATATTAGGCTCACTCAATTTCTAGACGGTTCACCACTTGAGTCAGTGTCTTACTCTAGTAAGACGCTGACAGAATATGCAAAGAAATCGACCGAAAAGAGGTAACGACAAATAGATGTACAACACAGCTAATGTGCAGGTAACACTCTGCTGCGGAGCTGCGCCCTACCAATACTGCCCCTACGATTGTAGGTGACCAAGGCTGCTAGGAAGACTACCCTAGTCTACGCTTACTTGTGCTGGTCTATGGTAGCGTACGATAAGTTCTACAACTCTGTTCCGCTGTCATCGCCGTCAGGAATCGTGTTTTCGTTCCGCCGGCGTCTGTTACCGCTAGTATGAGTGATCTTTAACTGTGTTTTGCGTATGCAGAGTAGGACAGAAAAGTGAGCGCCATGTATGTGGCCAGATCTGATCTGTGTCAGGTATGCTGGCTTGAGTTCGTGGTTCTTTGAGAAGGCTGAAGTACGTGTAAAATCGAGTGGTAGGCACATCAAACACCTGCTGCAGTATCAACAGGCCACAATGAGCACAGAGTGACCAACATCTGAACAAATATTTAAATATTTATTTCCGGACATGTGTTTACAAGACTTGTTTTGCTGCTTTGAACAGTACTATATCTTGTAAGAATAAGGGAGAGTTTTTTTAACCACCGTGTATAAAACTCAAGCATGACACCTCCTCTTGGTCGTTGGAGTACACAATGTATGTGGCGATCCCCCGATGTGCCCCCACATCAGAAGTAGCGCAGAGGTACCTCCTCTTTAGTATCCCCTGGTTTCGCTTCAGACGTCCGCCGCCTGCATCTCTAATTAAGGAGAGGCGTACAGGAAACTTTATCAGCGCGCGCTGGCAAATGCCTCGGTGCCAGGTGCGCCAACTCAGAGGCAACAAAATTTCTAAGACGTACCGGCTCGGCAACTCCCGCTCCCAAGTTTAAAGTTAAATATTTTGAAATATGAGCGAGTGAGCGAGCTGCGGCAGCAATAACAGGGCGAGGCAGCGCTGCTTCTGTAAACACGGACTGCTACATTTAAACAACAACAAACCTGTGCCCGCGAACTTGCCCGCCGCTAACGTTACCACCTGCCCCGTCTCAGACGGCCTCAGCCCCGGCGCAGACACAGCCTCCCACGCATCCACAGGATCCCTTACGCATATTCTCAACACCTACCTCCCCCTCTGTGTGTCTGCGGAGAGGAAGGACGTCAAAATCATGTGTTTCTATCCTCGGAACACGTATCACTTGCAAGTAATATTCGGACTCTTCATCAGTGCCCAAGCACTCTCCAAATCTGGTTAGCATCGTATAAAATAAGATACGAATTCGTCAACAATGCCAAAATCCCGATATAGCTCACTGCTCTTATGCTCTTGGTAACCAGAATGCCAGAAGAAGACCAAGGAACAACTGACTGACTATATTCCCAACTGCTGCTTAGCAGGATATGGAATGCTCAAACTGTAAGTAATGTCACTATCTATCTCTTGTATGTTTGTGATTAAATGCTGACTGTAATACCCAAAAAAATGGTTCAAATGACTCTGAGCACTATGGGACTCAACTTCTGTGGTCATTAGTCCCCAAGAACTTAGAACTACTTAAACCTAACTAACCCAAGGACATCACACACATCCATGCCCGAGGCAGGATTCGAAACTGTGACCGTAGCAGTCGCACGGTTCCGGACTGCGCGCCTAGAACCGCGAGACTACCGCGGCCAGATGTAATACCCACATCTGATTTTTGCACACTGTTCTCATATTCTGCCTAGATGGTAGTTATAGACCTGCTCAGATATTCATTTCTCAGTCTGCAGCTTTTGAAACAGTATTTACAGGATATACAAAGTTTTATTTTATTGCTAATTTAGAAGCATAATCATTAACGTGGGATAAATTGTGGATATTCCAGACGTGTACCAACGGTGATTCGTCATTATTCATCGTGTTACCTGTAGGATTTTTACAGCATACTATCTCTGTGTATCTGGTGTGAATTTTTGTTCTGTTTACTTCTTTCGGTACACCGCGGGAGTAAAATTTCGTTTATGTCGGAATCTGACCTTTGTTAAGCCTATGTAACCTAGTCCCAGGGTAGGACTTAAACTAATGTGTACTCTGAATTGTCAAAACAAACTGTAGTATAACATTTACAGGGATAAGATGGCTGTGTGCGCACGCCCAGAAAGCGATTAATTAAAGAAATTAAAAAAAGACATCTGCCTCGCCAGGAAGTCCAGGAGTACTATCTGCAGTCTCACGCGTCTGTAACGCAAACGGACGATATCATCTCTTGCACCGGAATTCACTTATTGGGAAATTATGTCCTCAAGAATACCAGCGTTACCATTAATAACATATGAATAATAACATCTAAAAGCAGATACTTTACAAGTAAGACTTTCATGTGATGTCACATAATGCAGTGGTGACAAACTGTTACCAGCACATCAGAATTAGGTTAACTACAGATTAACAAGCCCTTTATCTTGCAATAATATTACTATATGAATTAATTTTGAGTATAATTTACTACTTGATTTTTTGTGTGTTAAGAGGGCGGACGAGATGGCCAAAAATAGACAGTAAACAATAAACCCCCAAACCCAGTTCTTTAAAGAATCGAACGCTCATGTGTAAAACCTCGTATCTCCCTAACTATGTATCGTATAATATACAATTCTGCGTGTCCATTCACTGGTGTATGTGGATACCGTCGGAAAAATATGTTGTGCAAATAGTTAGTTATAAAGAAGTAATAAATTAAAACGGGTTGCCTGGTGCCACAATTTTGTTGCATGAACATCGAAAATGTAGTAATGGATAAACTCTTTTGTTGGTGGGGGATGGGGGAGGGGGGGGGGGGAGTTATGTCAGCGAGGACAATTTTTTTCGTAAGGGTTTGTAATTATATATAAAGTCTTTTGGAAGTCGCTAAGTGATCTCATTCTCTATTACTCGATAAATAAGGCAAGGGGTTGGTAGACGAAAGTGCTAAACGTCAATTTAGTGAGAATTAATGCCACCATACACTCTGTCGTGGTTTCGGTTGTAACGTACATGCTGACAACAAGTAGTTCCATTTGCACTACTAGAAAGTATTTGCCGGCTGTATACATTGTTTTGCTGCACAGTATTTGTATTCTTGTCTCTGGATGAAAATAGCACTATGACATAGTGACAACAGCGCAATGACGCCAAAATCTTGTAATCGACTAAAGAGATGGATGTTTGGCGAGGATATTAATGACAACAGGTATAAAACTTTTGATGACAGTGATACAGATCGTAAGTATGAACCATGAAATTCGTCAGATGTAGAAAGAACCGTAATTATGGCCTAGCATTATATTGTCATCTCTCTAACCTCAAAGGTGCTAAAATTTGTTAAAATTTTGGAAATTATTTAACGTTAGCAGTACATAAATTTAATTTAATACACATCAGTGAATGCTTGTAAGATTGCTACAGCCGCTGGTTCGTTTTGCTTTGTAGCGACAGAAAAAGTTATAATAACCGTGTTGCAGTGCTAGCGTTGTTCTGGCCCTGACGTTAAAGATCGTGAGCTGGCACTATTTTTATCTTTCTCTATTTCTCTACAAACGTTTGTGTGTATTTTTAGGGTAGGGCACACTCTACATCCACTGAAAGAGTTGTAGGAAGCAGGTGACAATGTCAATGAAGGTCAAACATCAAGTGAATGCAGGCTTTCTAACTATTTCATTAAAAAGAAAAGAGCTAACGCCTTAGAGCTAGCAAGAAAATATTATGGATTATCTCCCAGCAACAAAAAAAGTTAGTTCCTTCAAACGTCCTGTAAATCATCACTTTTTTGAAAGCCTTAATAATGAAGAAAACAGAAATCTGAAGTTTCTTTATTAGCGTTGTGACTAAAGTTAACAAAAATCTCACACAATTTCTTATTGAGTGTGTTACACATATTGAATTATAGTTTAGGTAGGAAGTTTACATTGTCTAGTACACTGTTTTTGTAACGCAAAAAAAAAACAACTCAAAAGTGAAGAAGAGAAAACTGTGCTAATCCACAATACTGGGGACAATGTTACAACTAAACAATTCTCTGGAACTTATTAACATTTTTTTAGTCATATGGCAGATTACACAGCTAAAAAGCAAAGCAACAATTTGTATAAAAAATTACAAATGAGTCCATC
This sequence comes from Schistocerca gregaria, assembly GCF_023897955.1. NCBI lineage: Eukaryota > Metazoa > Arthropoda > Insecta > Orthoptera > Acrididae > Schistocerca > Schistocerca gregaria. The sequence continues at coordinate 405,989,714 of NC_064923.1, forward strand.
GTGATTTACGATCTACAGATTTGACAAACATGTAACACGCAGTAACTGAAAACCTGTGCTCTTGTGTGTTTGTTCTTCATTCCTTTTGCCCTTTCAATTAGAGTCTGAGTGATGTGCTCGCCGTGAGGTATGGTGCCTAATGGTATATACGCAGTTTGTGTGATACTTGAGTTCTTGTGTTAAAGCTTTGATATTAGATACTTTATGAACAGCTTATCACAGTGTTTTGAGTTCTTAAATTCGATCAGTAGCTGTATAAAATATTGATAAACAAATTTTTGGTGCCGCTAGACAGGCAGCGTGCAATGGGGACTGCGCCAAAAAAAAAAAAAAAAAAGGCTCTGAGCACTATGGGACTTAACTGCTGTGGTCACCAGTCCCCTAGAACTTAGAACTACTTAAACCTAACTAACCTAAGGACATCACACAACACCCAGCCATCACGAGGCAGAGAATATCCCTGACCCCGCCGGGAATCGAACCCGGGAACACAGGCGCGGGAAGCGAGAACGCTACCACACGACCAAGAGATGCGGGCGACTGTGCCCAAGGTTAGGCGTGTAGTAATATACACACTGACCATGCAGATCATTATGGCCACCGACCTACTGTCCGTCCAGGCGATAACAGCGCCACCTTGTGAGAACTTGCTGCTAGTCAGACACACGCACGGTGCATTAGTATCAGTGAGCGTGCTGTCCCTTTGTAAATTGGGGAAGGCGCGGGATTTATCTGAATTTGACCGAGGGCGGACTGTGATAGCCCGGAAGCTCGGCACGAGCAATTTCGAAACTGCACGACTTATCGGGTGTTCGAGGAGTGCTGTAGTGAGGGTCTTCAACAGGTGGCGAAAACAAGGTGAAGCGCCGTTCAGACGCCGTGCGGTTGGGCGGCCACCCCTCATTACAGATATCGGACGTCGTATGCTGGCCAGACTGGTAAAACAGGACAGGCTGCGAACTTTGGTGGAACTAATATCAGACTTTAATGTTGGGCAGAGTACAAGTGTGTCTGAACACACAGTGCAGCGAACACTCCTAAAGATGGGCCTCTGCAGCTGTTGACCCATGCAAATGGTGCAAATGGCTCTGAGCACTAAGGGACTTAACATTTATGGTCATCAGTCCCCTAGAACTTAGAACTACTTAAACCTAACTAACCTAAGGACAGCACACAACAGCCAGTCATCACGAGGCAGAGAATGACCCATGCATGTGGCAATGCTAACTCCACGACATAGGCACGTGATCATCAGGACGGTACATTGGAGCAGTGGCAGAGCGTTGCATGGTCTCATGAATCCCGATACCCTATTCATCATGCCGATGGGAGGGCGCGAATCCGTCGTCTTCCAAGGGAACATCTCCTTGACACCTGTGTTTCGAGACGGGTACAAGCTGGCGGCTGCTCCATTGTGCTGTGGGGAACATTTACATGGGCATCCACCTCGTGCAAGGAACATCGTACACTGGTTGCAGACCACGTACACTCCTTCATGACAATATGTTGCCCGACGGCAGTGGCACTTTTCAACAAATAATGCGCCATGTCACATGGCTATGAGTGTGATGGAGCGAGTTCTAATTCATGTGGTGGCCTCCCAGGTCGCCACGTCTGAACCCAGTCAAACACACATGGAATGTAATTGGACGTGGCGTCAGAGCCCATTGCCCCCCTCCACTGGAATTTCCGGGAATTAGGTGACTTTCATGTGCAGATATGGTGCCATCTCCCTCCAGCGACCGACCAACGCCTCATTGCTTCTATGCCACTACGCATCGCCACTATTATCTTTGCCAAAGGTGAACATACCGGTTATTAGGTTGTTGTTGTGGTCTTCAGTCCAGAGAGTGGTTTGATGCAGCTCCCCATGCTACTCTATGCTGTGCAAGCTTCTTCATCTCCCAGTACCTACTGCAACCGACATCCTTCTGAATCTGTTTAGTGTATTCATCTCTTGGTCTCCCTCTACGATTTTTATCCTCCACGCTGCCCTCCAGTACTAAACTGGTGATCCCTTGATACCTCAGAATACGCCCTACCAACCGATCCCTTCTTCTAGTCAGGTTGTGCAAAAAATTTCTCTTCTCTCCAATTCTATTCAATACCTCCTCATTAGTTATGTGATCTACCCATCTAATCAGCGTTCTTCTGTAGCACCACATTTCGAAAGCTTCTATTCTCTTCTTGTCTGAACTATTTATCGTCCACGTTTCACTTCCATATATGGCTACACTCCATACAAATACTTTCAGAAACGACTTCCCGACTCTGAAATCTATACTCCATGTCAACAAATTCCTCCTCTTCAGAAATGATTACCTTGCCATTGCCACCCTACATTTTATATCCTCTCCACTTCGACCATCATCAGTTATTTTGCTCTCTAAAGACCAAAACTCATTTACTACTTTAAACGTCTCATTTCCTAATCTAATTCCCTCAGCATCACCCGATTTCATTCGACTACATTCCATTATTCTCGTTTTGCTTTTGTGATGTTCGTCTTGTATCCTCCTTTCAAGATACTGTCCATTCCGTTCAGCTGCTCTTCCAGGTCTTTTGTTGTCTCTCACTGAATTACAATGTTACCGGCGAACCTCGAAGTCTTTATTTCTTCTCCATGGACTTTAATTCCTACTCCAAATTTGTCTACTAGGTAAGCAGCCACATTATTATGGCTGTTCCCTGTAGATTATGCCCCAGTCTACGCTAGTTGTGACTGTCAGATCCCGTGGAATTACGACGACACCTCGTAACTATGGTCGCTTTCGGATCACTGGCGCCCCTCTGCCGCCGCTACGGCCACGTTCTGCTGCCACGTGCCATCACTTCTCGCTGGCCCACAGTTACGTGTTTTATTTCCTCATTTCGCCCTCTGATCACTAATGTGTGTGTGGTTTTTCTTGATTGACCGAGCGTCGTCTCCCAGTCCAGTAATAAGTATATCGTATTCAGGTAGTTTTTACACCTATTTTAGATCCCTTTTACCACATTCTGTCATGAGAGCTTTCTCATTAATATGTATGTGGGTCTTTACCAAAAATATACAAATTTAATTATGTCTGTAGTCGACTTAGATTTAATCAGAACTGTGCTACCTACCGCCTTCCATCTTCACTTTATCTTCACGCCTGATCGACTCCAGTGTGACTTGATGGACAAGGTCGAAATACACATGCAGCAGCAGATGAATTCTTTGCTTTAGGCACGGTCATGACAAGGAATTGGCTAGTGGCTGCTCATTTCCAGGCCACCCAGCTTTGAACGTGGCTACACCTTGTAAATAGGATGTTTAGGTTTTTTTTTTAATTGGTAACGCCGCCGCCACGTAGCGCTCTGTATGAAAATCACTGGCTGTGCCGTGTGCAGTCTGTGGCTGGTTGGCATTGTTGTAATACTCGCCATTGTAGTGTTGAGCAGAGGCAGCTGGATGCTAACAGCGCGTAGCGTTGCGCAGTTGGAGGTGAGCCGCCAGCAGTGGTGGACGTGGGTAGAGAGATGGCGGAGTTTTGAAATTTGTAAGAATTGGTGTCATGAACTGATATATATATTATGACTATTAGGGTAAATACATTGTTTGTTCTCTATTAAAATCTTTCATTCGCTAACTATGCCCATCAGTAGTTAGTGCCTTCCGTAGTTTGAATCTTTTATTTAGCTGGCAGTAGTGGTGCTCGCTGTATTGCAGTAGTTCGAGTAACGAAGATTTTTGGTGAGGTAAGTGATTTGTGAAACGTATAGGTTAATGTTAGTCAGGGCCATTCTTTCGTAGGGATTTTTGGAAGTCAGACTGCGTTGCGCTAAAACTATTGTGTGTCAGTTTAAGCACAGTCTTGTATAAATTGTTCTAAGGGGACGTTTCATATGTCGACCCTTAGCCAAGGATACCTCACTGGAATCTTCTGATTTTTTCTTGTAGTTTGTGTAATTAATGTAGATTTTGTTTATTGCTAGCGCGTAATTGTAGAGAGAATCTCCTTTGTAGTTGTAGTCTTTCATTGTTGTACAGTACAACAGTTGTGGCATGCATGTAGAGTTGCACCAAGTATTTTGCAGCTGCGCTTGCAATTAACTAGATATTATTTTCTATGTTAATGTATTCTCTTATTTTTGCTCTTCAAATTGTTTTTTTCTGTGTTGTCGTGTGAAATATTGTGACAATAATGGCGTGTGAAAAACGTAATACTAGGCTCCAAAGTAAACTGAGAAACGACAGTGAAGACGAAAGCAGTGTGTTAGCGCCACCGAGTAATGAATTAACTAATGTTCAAAGTAGTAATTTGGTAATTGTACATACGGAAATGGAGCGGGCTGCAAACAATGGTGTAGACAGTGAAATAAGTAGTGAACAGGGAACAATTATCGATCGATCAGTCGGCAACAGCTCGCCTCAGGAATCCCGAAATGACAGGACACATTCTTGCAAATACTGTAGATTCAGGTTTTGCGTCCTCACCGCTTTCTCAAATAAGTCAAGACACATTTTATGTTTTTCAAACTGCGAATATTGCCGGTTCAAATGCATTGCCGAATAGCACTAAGCAACATGTTTCAGACACCAGTGCATTGTTATTACAATTAATGCAACAAATGGGACAAAAGCTTCAAAAGTTAGACACAATGGAACAAAATCTTCAAAAGTTAGACACAATGGAACAAAATCAGAGACAAACACAGCAAATGCTTCAAAAGTTAGACACAATGGAACAAAATCAGAGACAAACACAGCAAAAGTTAGACGCAATGGAGCAAAAGCTTCAAAAGTTAGACTCAGTGGAACATACGCTTGAACAAACACGTGAAGATTTAACTAATGAATTACATAAAATCGAATCGAAATGTCAAAAAGTCTGTAATGACGTAAAAACACAAATTTGTGAGCATTTCCAACCTATTTTTTCGCGGCATGAAAATGCATTACAGAATCACGAAGCAGCCATAAAAGAACTGCAAACAATTGTTCATGAAAATCGTGAGACCTTGCAAGCTAAAATTGACTCAGTTGCATCTACCGATTCGGTTACGCAACTTGCAAAAACTCAAGAAAACTTAAAGGACACAGTAGATACTCTGAAAATTGGTCCAGAAAAACACATGGAGGACATTAGTTCATTATCAGAGAAAGTAGTTGAACTTTCGGATCAGCTAAATAATTTATCTACGAAGGTAGATGATAATCTGAATGACACAAAACCGGTAGTCTTTAATGACACAGAAGAGTTCGAACAAATTAGGAAATTCAAACAAAATCAGAATCAAATTAATATGCAACACCGAAGTGAAATCCGGGAAGTACAAGATCAGCTGACACAGGTAATACAAGAATTACGTATTTCAGAGGACACTCGCACTCCAATACGGGAAGAGGGACATAAAAATACGGAACTGCCACAAAATAACAACGCAGGGCACTCTGGAGATTATGAAAGAAATTGGCAAAGTACACTGAATTTTGAGATGGAACCGCCGAAACGACGTAACAATGACTGATATGCGACCCGCCGACACGATCATTTTGACTATAAGCTGTTCATTACTACACGTAAATTCAAAACATTTAAGATTCTGGCAACGACATTCATCCACAAGCGTGGCTCCATCAATTCTCTCATTGTTTTCCTCCCAACTGGTCACTAGAGCACAGATTAGAATTTATGTGTGGCTACTTGGAGAATGAACCAGCTGTAAGAATGCGATCGGTCATTCACATTTGTCACAGTCAAGGAGAATTTTATCATGCCTTCCTCTCAGCATATTGGTCTCCAGCTACACAAGACCGAGTAAAACATAGCATCATGATGATGAAACACTTTGAACAATCTGAATTTTCCAGTCTCGTCAAATATTTTGAAGACATGTTACATAAGAATCAATATCTTTCAAACCCATATAGCCCTTCAGAACTCATCCGCATTTGCATAATGAAATTGCCTGAACATTTAAGGAAAATTATTTTGTCAGGGCGTTGCAAAGACGACATTGAAGCTTTTCAGGGACTCTTACAAGAACTGGAAATTGACACTGACAATCGCGGAACGCGAAAACAGAAGCACAACAATTTCAGGTCATATCCGTCGCAATTCCGCGATGAAAGAAACAATAACTGGACACGACATGGCCATTCTCACAATACAAATCGTGACCAAAACAGACACCACCCGCATGACAACCGTTGGCAGAGTAGTAATAATTACAGGGAAAGGTCACCTCTCCGCGGTAGTGACTATCACAGAGACAATCAGAGAAACAGACAATATGGGAACCAAAATAATTACTATCAAGGGAGACAGAATAACTTTAGACACAACGGTCCAGCGCGCAGTTACGATTCAGAGAGAAATTCTCCACCACGTGACCGACAAGAAAGAAACTATGGAATCTACCGACATGACGACAGACGATATGATCGTAACGACAGACCTGAATTACAGCAGAACTGGCGGGAATCAAACAGAGCAGGGCCCTTTCGGCAAGGTGAATTTGTAGAAATTAGGTCTCCTAATCCCAATAACTACGCGCGCCGACAAAGAAACAGACAATGACTCGCACCGCAGGCAGCCGCGTGCGCCGGCTGGCTCAGAGAAAAATAACAAAAGTTAACCTTGAGCAGAATTCCAGTGTTCCTTACCGACGTAATCACATGATAATTGCTTTTCAGTTGACAGTCTGCATACTAGGAAGAGTAAAGGTTTACACCACATTTCACATGTAAAACCATTTATTGAAAGATAATCTGCTTTTTAACTTTGTGTTTTCCATAAAGCTGTTCACATCACGTCACTAGTATACTTTGTCACACTAAGAATCTGTTAACATGCAACAATGTTTTGAAGTTAACTATCCAGTCTAGAACTTAGAGAACTTATTTAGACAGTATTTACGAGTGCATTGTTATAGTGAACAGACGTCACAGTGGTATTGTGTGTGTACATTCTTGCTTGTTAGTTGCACGATTACGTAACGACTATAAGGCTTACATACTTAGAACATTTACCAGTACTGCTAATGAGATTTTAATGCAACATTTTGGTTTACTTGAAAACACATTCTTTATTTGAAGTTCATTCGGTGAGATTAAAGATGACTTGGCATTTGGTTTCTCTAATAGCTACACGATTATATCACGACGCTACTAATATGTGACACGATTTACATTGTTGCTTTTGCGGTGTATCTGTTTTATATCTGCACAGTTTTTCTGTATTATTCTGGAAAGTAAAACATGTTTTAGTAGTAACTTTTGTGGTATAGCTACAATTAGACAGCCTTTTCCATAGCACAGCAATACGTTACAGCACAGTACTTTCTTCATCACGGCAATAAGCGTAATAACTAAGATATTTATACGCAAAGCAATTCACTTCGTTTATTATGAGGTAAGTACATTGACTTCAGCAGAACTTTGCTAACAGAGGACGATAACTACGACACTTCCACGTAATTATCTTACAACAAGACGCACAGTTTATCGCTACAGTACACGTATTTGAGTGATCAATTTTGTACTTAAAACATTTATTTTTAAAGATATTTGAAGTACAATGATACAAAGGTTTTCTGTGATACATTTCATTCCATCGCTGTAACCTGTAACATCTGAGGATATAATTACATTAATCCTCAGGGGGGTACACGCCTACTTTGTGTACCATGTGTTTGGCAAGCACAAGGAGCCCTAGAGCCCTAGCTAATATGGTATTTGCTTATACAACTTTACACATCGGTACCATACTTCTCTAACACATAAATTACACAGCTATCTGATCATTTAACTGAGAGAAACAAACATTTATTATACTACATCAGTGACAGATGTTTACGTAATTACACAGTTGGATAACTTCACACTTACGAAATTGTATTTTGTCTGTACTTTGTAAACTGTTCATACTTTTTCGGAACCATTGTGATACTATGAGAGCTTTGAATGACATAATTGGGTATGAGATCATGATTTTTAAAGTACGTTTGAGGTAGATGACACTTTTGACATGAACAGAGAATTTTTTTTAGGTTTTGAAATTATTGGAAGAAGCTACGACGATTTTGAGATTTGGCTGAGGTTTTATGATGTTATGATGACGATGTGTATTACGCTGTTGCGGTATGTTTATGATCAATAAGCTGATGCTATATGAGTTATTTGATTATGCTACGTATCTTTGTGATGAAATATTGAAGAAGTGTCGACGAATAATGTAAGGAATAATGAGTAGTGGTTAGGGAGTCTGGTTTATGAAAAAGGTGGTTGGAAACCAAGAATCGTACTTTAAGAGTTATGAAATGTATGTAAATGCGTGAATGTATTACAATGCCGACGAAAATTTTTCAGGCACTGTTATATCAATAGGATTTTGTTTCTACTGACGTGTAACGCAAATTCTTGACCTGTGAATTTTTTTTTATATGAGACTGTCACTGTAGCGGAAACTACTGTCGTAAATTTTTCAGTAAGAAAGGTAAGTGGCCACCTGCACGTAATGCGTCGTGGGCACCCAGCTGTGCGACAGGTGCCTGGGAAAAAAGCCATTAGTGTGTGCCTTTCAGAGGCATAGGTAAAAAAAAAGGGAAGCCATTATCCTCGCTATTGGCATTCCTTTGTAGAAAGCATCGCAAATACGACACCCTCGAACTTGAAAACATATGATTATACTGTGGAGCTCTTCATTTATGATATTTACTAAAATGCCTAATGAAACGATGAGAAACATTACACAGCTATTGTCTTGCTAGTTGAGAGAAATACCATATGGATTGCTTTATATATTTATTTACTCAATTTGCTTAATATCTAGTTTCTATCTGCACTGCAGCATTGGTTAAAATACAATTTAATAGATGTACTAATATAGTTATTTTATGCCTACAGATGCAGTAAATAATAACTTTACGATGTACTTAAAAAAAACGAAGGAGCACAAAAAGACTTCCCTTCACAGGAACTGCATACATAATTTTCTTTTCAAGTACTTGGTAATTTTTATGGTAGGATAACTTCTTGTGGTGCACCACTTTAATGACATAGATATTAATATGTGAACAGACATTTCCCTTTTCTGCATTGTTGTCTTTACTGTAATATTTTTTTCTGCTTGAGCTTTGTCATGTTTAGTTATAAGCTATTGCATTTGCTGCTGCTGTGTGCCAGGCGTAATGTTACTGAATTTGACTTTGTATTACTCTGTTAAGCCAGTTTTACTAGGGATTTGTTTCTCTTGTTTGCTGCACAGCGCCTTATATTAGTTGTAATATTGCAATTGCTTTACCAACTTCCATTTTTTTGGGACATTGCTGTTTGTATTAATTTGTTTTGTGCTGCTGCATTGCCTTGTCCCTTAGTTAATCATCTGAGCTCAGTAGATTTAAGTTAGCTTAAGAGGGGGTAGCCTATATAAGAAACTAACTATGATGATTTGGAAGAAATGCATTGATAAGCTATAAGAAAATGGTTTGGCCAAAAAAGTAGTGTACAGTGGAGAAAACTATTTTTGAAAGGGGATGTGAACAGAATACAGAAAGCAGGTTTAGATAGGACTTTTTGGGAATAATGATGAACTAAGGGAGATCTCTATGCAAAATACAGCAGTAAAACAAACCCTGTCCTTTCCTTCCGTATTATCCCTCTATGTGTTTATGTACCCGTGTGTATTTGTCTTTTTCCTGTCTTTATGTGTTTAGCTAATAAGATTTATGTTGTAAAATTTTTCAAATTTTATGTCATTTTCTTTGTAAATATGTTCAGACATTATTTATTGTGTTTTGTTTTAATGCTCATGTGTGAAGTTGATGTTTCAAAAGTTATTCTGAACTTTATGTATGTACTTATGTCGTAATTTTGTAACACTGATGTATTTGCTATTTCGATTCTTTTGTAAAGCCTGTACTACTGCTAATGTTATCTGTATTGTTATGTTCTTTAAAGATGTATTTTGTACCTTTTTTATTGCATTCTTATGTTGTAAAATTGTAATTGAAACCAGTTCATCAAATTAAGTAACTTGTAAATTACATTTCACTGCACACGTTTCTGTTGGTCATAGTATATGCACAATATGTGAGAAGTAGGGATTGATAGTGTTTGCAAGTGTATTGATAATTCAGCAAGGGACTGGTTAACAGCATTGCTGGTTCTAAGGACAATTCCAAAAACTTTGTGAGTGGACAAGTGGTGGGTTATGGACTTGCTATGTTACCCGCAAGACTCTTCAATGGTGATTGTGCGCCTGCACAGTCAAACAGATGGCTGCTGGCCATCTGTACAAGGACTACAGTGGGTCTACACCTTTGATGACCCACCAATACCATTATTTCTACAAGGACTGCAGTGGGTCTGCACCTCTGGTGGCCCACCAATAGTAATCTCTACCAGGACTACAGTGGGTCTGCTCTGTGATGACCTACCTACCGATAGTCTTCAACGTCGACTGACTCTGCTGTGGCCCATTACCTGTCTGCATGTCAAGAGTCAGCACTGTCTTTCGTTGGAAGGACAACACTACTTTTCAAGACTGCTTAGAAATCCACTACTTCCAAGTTCATTTTCTTTTACTACTCACACTTTGAGAAAAACACTGCAATTTTTCTTTGATGAATGATCAGGACTGTCTTTATGGACTGTGAGAAAATTTTAGCTTTTGACCAACATTGTATCGATAAGTGTGTGCATTTCATTTCTTTGTTATTGTAATTATGAAAAAAATTTTCAACTCTGTATTGGCCACTGCCCAAAACAATTTGTAAATTTTTTTGTGGGGAGCATGGGGGCTATGTAAGTAGGATGTTTAGGTTTTTTTAAATTGGTAACGCCGCCGCCACGTAGCGCTCTGTATGAAAATCATTGGCTGTGCCGTGTGCAGTCTGTGGCTGGTTGGCATTGTTGTAATACTCGCCATTGTAGTGTTGAGCAGAGGCAGCTGGATGCTAACAGCGCGTAGCGTTGCGCAGTTGGAGGTGAGCCGCCAGCAGTGGTGGACGTGGGGAGAGAGATGGCGGAGTTTTGAAATTTGTAAGAATTGGTGTCATGAACTGATATATATATATATTATGACTATTAAGGTAAATACATTGTTTGTTCTCTATTAAAATCTTTCATTCGCTAACTATGCCCATCAGTAGTTAGTGCCTTCCGTAGTTTGAATCTTTTATTTAGCTGGCAGTAGTGGTGCTCGCTGTATTGCAGTAGTTCGAGTAACGAAGATTTTTGTGAGGTAAGTGATTTGTGAAACGTATAGGTTAATGTTAGTCAGGGCCATTCTTTCGTAGGGATTTTTGGAAGTCAGACTGCGTTGCGCTAAAACTATTGTGTGTCAGTTTAAGCACAGTCGTGTAATAATTTTTCTAAGGGGACGTTTCAACCTTATCTCATACTGTAGTCATTTTACTTTAAAAGAAACACTCCATTTACTATATTTTTCTTAGAAAGAATTTTAAGGTTTAGAATCTCAGGTGTACATTACTTTTATACAAGTTTTGGACATTTGGTACCAACTGTTAGAGACAATACATGTGAGGAACGTATCGGCTGATCATATCTCCGGATATTTATGATGTATGTGCTAGAGGCCATTTATTCACACCGTAGTGCACATTGTACGGAACATTTCAGTGCATGACACCGAATAGTATGATGCCAGACATTTTCTAGAAAGTCCGGTTTTTGACTCTTACGTCGTATTTATCACTACTGCAGCAAATCATGTCGACCTTATGAATGTTGATAAGTAATAGCTAAGGAGACATGTTACAAAGATGGTATTCAGAGCAGATTTTTTAATTTTCTGCATGAAACAGCTCTTTCTGCAGATACTTACGTTGGAAAAACAGCACATTCGTAGTACTTCGTTGTAAAATGTAGAAACAAGTTACACCGGGTGGTCAGAAAGTCTGAAGACCTAGTAAGTGTTTTAGAGGGGAGACTGCGCTGAGAAATAATCGTTGAGAAAACATTTCGATACCTAGCGCCGTTTTCGAATTATTTAGCGTTGAAGTTAGCCAATGAGGTCGTTGCGTCGCAAAATCAAGCACTTGCACGCGCTAAAATGCGCTAATGCACAGACCTCTGTGACTTCGCGAGGTACCACTTATTCAGATGCACATTACAAGTTAAAAATGTCCCTTTTTCATGTTAGAAAAAATGCAGGGTGGTTACATTTGCGTACGAGACGAATTGGTGGACTAACTTCAATGCTGAACAACTCTGAAACGGCGCAACGTATCGAATTCTTTTTCTCCAAAGTTCTTTCTCAGCACAACCTCTCCTGCAACACCCTTACAATACAGGGTGATTCAAAAAGAATACCAAAACTTTAGGAATTTAAAACTCTGTAACGACAAAAGGCAGAGCTAAGCACTATCTGTCGGCGAATTAACTTTTTGGTCCCTTTTTCTTCGAAGGTGCTTTTGTAACTGGACTACAGTATCTGGAGATGTTAGAGAATTGGCTGTTCCCTCAGCCCGAACAAGAAGCACAACAATTCATATTTCAGCAAGATGGAGCGCCACCACATTGGCACTTATCTGTCCGTAACTACCTGAACGTCAACTACCCAAGGCGATGGATCGGCCGCCAGGCAGCCCGTGACAGAGCACTTCATCACTGGCCTCCAAGAAGCCCTGATCTTACCCCCTGCGATTTTTTCTTATGGGGGTATGTTAAGGATATGGTGTTTCGGCCACCTCTCCCAGCCACCATTGATGATTTGAAACGAGAAATAACAGCAGCTATCCAAACTGTTACACCTGATATGCTACAGAGAATGTGGAACGAGTTGGAGTATCGGATTGATATTGCTCGAGTGTCGGGGGGGGGGGGGGGGGGGCATATTGAACATCTCTGAACTTGTTTTTGAGTGAAAAAAACCTTTTTAAATACTCTTTGTAATGATGTATAACAGAAGGTTATATTATGTTTCTTTCATTAAATACACATTTTTAAAGTTGTGGTATTCTTTTTGAATCACCCTGTATAATGAGTCGAAAAAGTTGAGTTGTCTGACACCGCTGTTTCAACATAACGAAATTTTTTATATTAGAAGAAAAATTTTAAGTTCCCTTTTAGACAGACAAATCATATGGCTACAACGTTTGGCAGTGGATTTATTCTTGAAGTTAAGAGCTATTCTAAGAGGAAAATATTGCACATTTTTTTAAATATTGTGCAGTGTCGTTATTCTTGGATGACTGTATTTATCACATTCTGTCAATTTGTATCCAAAGTCTTCTTGAGTGAGTTACAAATCACAAGTCGGAGGGCATAACAACTTAAGTAAATTACTCGTTAACACCCCTTTCTACTTCTACATCTGTGTTCCACAAGCCATCTTACAGTGTGTGGCGGAGGGTATTTAATATACCATTGTCATTTATCCCATTTCCTCTTCTAGCCGCGTATGGTTCGCGGGGAGAACGATTGTTCGTGAGCCTCCGTGTGGGCTCCAACCCCTCTAATTTTAGCTTTTCGCGAGAGGTACGCAGGAGGTAACAATGTACTGGTTGCCTATACTAGGAACGTATGCGCCCGGAACTTTAACAGTAAACCATAGCCGGCGGTGGTGACCGAGCGCTTCTAGGCGCTTCAGCCCGGAACCGCGCGACTGATACGGTCGCAGGTTCGAATCCTGCCTCGGGCATGGACGTGTGTGATGTCCTTAGGTAAGTTAGGTTTAAGTAGTTCTAAGTTATAGGGGACTGATGACCTCAGGTGTTAAGTCACATAGTGCTTGGAGCCATTTGAACCAATCAGTAAACCATACCGTGACGCAGGACGCCTCTCCTCTAGCATCTTCACTATCTGAACATCTCCGTGACGTTTCCGCACTTTCTAAATTACCCTGAAACGAAACGCACTGCGCTTCTTGGCATCTTGTCTGTTTCCTCTGTGAGTCCTGTCTGGTATGAATCCCATACTGACGAGCGAACTTCTAGTATTGACCGAAAGAGAGTTTTGTAAGTTACGTCCTTTGTTGATAAGTTACATTTCCTGAGGATTTTTCCAGAGAATCTCAGTCTGGCACTTGCCTTTACTGCGATTAATTTTATGTGGTCTTTTCTCTTTAAATATTCCTAGACATTTAAAGGAAGTAACTGCTTATCGATCTGCATTAGCGTAATCATATAACAATCTCTCCATGTACACGCAATACATTCCATTTGTTTATGCTGAGGCTCAGTTGTCCTCACTGCTCAAGTGTCAGTCCTGTGCAGATCTCCCGGTATTTCACTACAGTTTTCTAGTGTCACGACGTCTTTGTACACAAAAATACCATCATCGAAAAGCCTCATGGATCTTCCGAAATTATCTACTAGCTCTTTTATATATACTATCTACTAGATCATTTACTCATATCATGAAAAATAACGATCCTGTAAGCTACTTTTACGTCTGAACACTTCTCTCCGTTCAGGATGACATGTTGTGTTCTGTTTGCTGGAACATCTTCAATCGAATCACACAGCTGGTCTGATATTTCGGAGCCGTATTTTGTTCATTAGGCGGCAGTGAGAAACAGTATCGAGTGCCTTAGGGAAGTTAAGAAACAAGGCATCACCTGGGCGCCTGTGTCTGCTGCTTATGGGGATCGCGGACGAGCAGAGTTAACTGCCTTTCACACGATCGTTGTTTTCGGAACGCATGTTGGTTCCTAAAGAAGAGATTTTCGGTCTCCAGTAATGTCATAATAGCGAGTATAAAACATGCTCCAAACTTCTACAACAGACCGACCTCAGAGATACAGGTCTTGGACGTCTGTTCGATGACCCCTCCTGGAAACGGGAATGACGTGTGCTTTTTTCCAGTATCAGGAACATTTCGCTCATCCAGAGACCTACGGCACATTATGGTTGGAAGATATCCCGTCAGATCCAGTGGCCTTTCTTCTGTTAAGGGTTTTCAGTTGCTTTTCTATCTCTTCATCACTTATTTCGATATACGTTATATTGTCTTTCGTGCAACCATTTGAAGGAGGAACTGCACTGCACACTGCCTCTGTGAAACAGGCTCGTGGCTTGCTTCATTTGCTCTGAGGCAGCCGCACGGGCAACAGCACAGGATGCCACGAGCACGTAGACGTTATTACAGGCGTCAGAGAATGCCTGTTTATAAAGAGATAAGGACAGTTGGTATAAGTCTCGACAATGTAAATGTTGGCAATGTAGAAGTTTTGAAAGGACCTGTTACCTTCGTTGGGTGCACTTTGTACCTGACTCTTACTGGAGTTTCTGAGAAGAGTGGTGGAGGATGGTTTACATGTGCTATTGTTCGCTCTACTTCTGCTAACTTGCCTGGTTTGGAGTCTTTCCATCCTCGTGATGTTATTGCATACAGGACCTGGAACGTTCGTGAAATTGTTGATACTATGGAGAGTACCAACTACATTGAAACTACTGCACCTATGTGGATAAGGACAAGAGGAAGAAGACGTCTTGTTTCAGATGATGGAATTTATATTTGGGTTAAGCAGAGTGGTATTAATGGAAGTGTTGTAAATGGTGATATTACTATATATTACCATTCATGAGCTATAACATGATGTATAATTTGTTTTTATACTAATAAATGATTTGACCTTGATCCTAAAAAAATATATACCGGGCACTTCGTGTCATTATTGAGTCTTTTCTCTGTTATTCTCCGTTTCAGTGGCATCTTGGTCACAGAGTTTCTGGACAGATGGCTTCGATCCGTTTACTGGTTTAACGTAAGAGCAGAGCCTCTTAGGATTTTTTGCAAAGTTGATAGACAGAGTCGTGCTCTGGTATTCGTTGAACGCTTCATGCATAGCCCTCTTTGCGCTAATTTTGGTTTCTTTGAATTTTTCTATCCTTCGCAATTTTGCTCTGTACATATTTGGCTAAAGCGTGTTGTCCACTGATGCTCAACTTTGTCAGTGCTGGAGATGAAATTTTCGTGACGACCTGTCGGATAATCTGAGATTAGTCTCTTGTCGCTCTTACTAAAGAGAAAGATCTTCCTACATCGACATCTACATCTACATCTACATCTACATTTATACTCCGCAAGCCACCCAACTGTGTGTGGCGGAGGGCACTTTACGTGCCACTGTCATTACCTCCCTTTTCTGTTCCAGTCGCGTATGGTTGGCGGGAAAGCCTCCGTGCGCGCTCGAATCTCTCTAATTTTACATTCGTGATCTCCTCGGGAGGTATAAGTAGGGGGAAGCAATATATTCGATACCTCATCCAGAAACGCACCCTCTCGAAATCTGGCGAGCAAGCTACACCGCGATGAAGAGCGCCTCTCTTGCAGAGTCTGCCACTTGAGTTTGCTAAACATCTCCATAACGCTATCATGGTTACCAAATAACCCTGTGACGAAACGTGCTGCTCTTCTTTGGATCTTCTCTATCTCCTCCGTCAACCCGATCTGGTACGGATCCCACACTGGTGAGCAATACTCAAGTATAGGTCGAACGAGTGTTTTGTAAGCCACCTCCTTTGTTGATGGACTACATTTCCTAAGGACTCTCCCAATGAATCTCAACCTGGTACCCGCCTTACCAACAATTAATTTTATATGATCATTCCACTTCAAATCGTTCCGCACGCATACTCCCAGATATTTTACAGAAGTAATTGCTACCAGTGTTTGTTCCGCTATCATATAATCATACAATTAAGGATCCTTCTTTCTATGTATTCGCAATACATTACATTTGTCTATGTTAAGGGTCAGTTGCCACTCCCTGCACCAAGTGCCTATCCGCTGCAGATCTTCCTGCATTTCGCTACAATTTTCTAATGCTGCAACTTCTCTGTATACTACAGCATCATCCGCGAAAAGCCACATGGAACTTCCGACACTATCTACTAGGTCATTTATATGTATAGTGAAAAGCAATGGTCCCATAACACTCCCCTGTGGCACGCAAGAGGTTACTTTAACGTCTGTAGACGTCTTTCCATTGCTAACAACATGCTGTGTTCTGTTTGCTAAAAACTCTTCAATCCAGTCACACCACAGCTGGTCTGCTTTTCCGTAGGCTCTTACTTTCTTTATCAGAAGACAGTGCGACTCTATATCGAACGCCATCCGGAAGTCAAAGAAAATATCTTCTACCTGGGAGCGTGTATCTAATATTTTCTGGGTCTCATGAACAAATAAAGCGAGTTGGGTCTCACACGATCGCTGTTTCCGGAATCCATGTTGATTCCTACAGAGTAGATTATGGGTTTCCAAAAACGACATGATACTCGAGCAAAAAACATGTTCTAAAATTCTACAACAGATCGACGTCAGAGATATAGGCCCATAGTTTTGCGCATCTGCTCGAAGACCCTTCTTGAAGACTGGGACTACCTGTGCTCTTTTCCAATCATTTGGAACCTTCCGTTCCTCTAGACCTTTGCAGAACGCGGCTGTTAGAAGGAGGGCAAGTTCTTTCGTGTACTCTGTGTAGAAACGAATTGGTATCCCGTCAGGTCCAGTGGACTTTCCTCTGTTGAGTGATTCCAGTTGCTTTTCTATTCCTTGGGCACTTATTTCGATGTCAGCCATTTTTCGTTCGTGTGAAGATTTAGAGAAGGAACTGCAATGCGGTCTTCCTCTGTGGAACAGCTTTGGAAAAAGATGTTTAGTATTTCCGCTTTACGCGTGTCATCCTCTGTTTCAATGCCATCATCATCCCGGAGTGTCTGGATATGCTGTTTCGAGCCACTTACTGATTTAACGTAAGACCAGAACTTCCTAGGATTTTCTGTCAAGTCGGTACATAGAATTTTACTTTCGAATTCACTGAACGCTTCACGCATAGCCCTCCTTACGCTAACTTTGACATGTTTTAGGTTCTGTTTGTCTGAGAGGTTTTGGCTGCGTTTAAACTTGTAGTGAAGCTCTCTTTGCTTTCGCAGTAGTTTCCTAACTTTGTTGCTGAACCACGGTGGGTTTTTCCCGACCCTCACAGTTTTACTCGGCACGTACCTGTCTAAAACGCATTTTACAATTGCCTTAAACTTTTTCCATAAACACTCAACATTGTCAGTGTCGGAACAGAAATTTTTGTTTTGATCTGTTAGGTAGTCTGAAATCTACCTTCTACTACTTTTGCTAAACAGATAAACCTTCCTCCCTTTTTTTATATTCATATGAACTTCCATATTCAGGGATGCTGCAACGGCCTTATGATCACTGATTCACTGTTCTTCGCTTACAGAGTCGAGAAGTTCGGGTCTGTTTGTTATCAATAGGTCCAAGATGTTATCTCCACGAGTCGGTTCTCTGTTTCATTGCTCAAGGTAATTTTCGGATAGTGCACTCAGTATAATGTCACTCGATGCCCTGTCTCTACCACCTGTCCTAAACATCTGAGTGTCCCAGCCTATATCTGGTAAATTAAAATCTCCACGTAAGACTATAATATGCTGAGAAAATTTATGTGAAATGTATTCCAAGTTTTCTCCTAGTTGTTCTGTCACTAATGCTGCTGAGTCGGGAGATCGGTAAAAGGAGCCAATTATTAACCTAGCTTGGTTGTTGAGTGTAACCTCCACCCATAATATTTCACAGGAACTATCTACTTCAACTTCACTACAGTATAAACTACTACTAACAGAGACAAACACGCCACCACCGGTTGCATGCAATCTATCCTTTCTAAACACCGTCTGTGCCTTTGTAAAAATTTCGGCTGAATTTATCTCTGGCTTCCTGCTTGTCTTTGTATTTCTATTTACAATCGTATTTAGTGATGCTGCAACGGCCTTATGATAAGTAGTTCCCTTTTTACGATAAGTGAAACTAAAAGTTCGGGTATGTTTGTCACCATCATGTGTAAGGTTTTATCTTCACGAGTCGGTTTGTGATTAATTGATCTGATCTTGATATGTTAACAATAGGAACTTCTTTTCTTGTGAACTCAGAGTTGAGAAACCAGGTTTTCGTGGAATGTATTACTGTGTTGCCCAATATCATGTGGTGCCTTTAATATTTCGGTCCAGTTTACAAGTGGTGACGTAGTCACGAAACGTTTTCAGCTATGTAGGAAAAAACTTGCTTTCTTATAATCTCAGTCTTGGGTTACAAAATCTATTTGTAATCACGTAATAATTTCGGCCATCTTCAGACTAACATGTTTCTACTCAGGTCTGAATATGGGCGTTACCAGTCAAAATTCATTACCTGATTACAAATAAAGATTGTGATCCAAGACCTGAATTATAATAAAGCAAAATTTCAGTCCAGGTCCAATAACATAGTCCATTCCATCTTTCCTTTGCTGGTGAGTGTGGTATGAAAACCACTGTACCTAAGGCGTATTTCGGTAGGAAGTAGGTGTAGCACCTTTTCCACCAATTGATGAGCACCATTATTCTCCTTAATATCATCATGACATCCATTGTAGACGAATTCATCAGTATAGCGCTTTTACTTCGTTGAGATTTCTAAGTGTAGTGTATACCAAAACAGTTACAGTTTTGCCTTCAGATGACCTTGTAGGAGACTATACGCCACTCTTCGAGTCAGTACATATTTATCCTTGTCAGTTTCTTAATCAACTGTGTAGACAATAGCTCGGTGAATGACAAATACTTCAGCAGTTAAAACTGAAGGTTCTATAGGTGAAAAAAATATATATTCCTCGCCCCGTTTGGTCAGTCTGGTCATAAAATAAAGTGGCTCCTGCAGGTACATAGGAGACTATGGACCCATCCGTGAACAAGTTGAACCAATTATGCTTGCAAGGATCCAACATTTACAGCGTGAAGTCTCTCCAGCCGCTGGAGGATACGGATCATATAGTTATTTACCCATCACATATAACAAAGAAATTTTGATGGAAGGTCGTTTGAGTTACATCATATATCATATGCAAACCTGATGTTAAAATCGTCTTGTAGGATGCTCTAGGTCTTCACCATACTGCTAGCCACGATGTGGGTTGCTTTTTTCCTTATTTCTTCGTCTGTACCAGATTCAGTATTCGAATTTTTTTCCACTGTAATGGATGACTGACAGAGGAACTGATCCTTATCAGATGTCAGCCACATCAGAGCTTTCGCCTTGTAATGAGTGGGGGATTCTAATCCTGTGCATTGTTTTAATATAGCCCCCCAAAATACCCGTACATGGAAACGGAGTCATAGAATATACAGCCATATTGCATTTTGTTTCTTATTAACTGTTTGTACAGATGTACGAGGCTCCTAGAACAGGCACCCCAATCGATGAACGAAATAAATTTTAGGATATCAATCATATTATGTACTTCATGTTGGAATTCGTTGGTATATCTTCGCCATTACAATTTAATGTTGAGGTAGGTGTCCAGAAATGAGTAAACGCCAAAATAGTAAGGAAATTGCTTCTGTGTGTTTGTGATTGATTGGTTACGTACTTCCCAATCACGTTAATGTAATCACCTGTCAAAAGCCTGAATAACCAGTTTTTGCAATGCGTACCACTGCGAGACGTGCAGGAATAGAGTCAGTGATGATCAGGAAGATACCGACAGGGTGTGAAACCAAGTCGACTGCAATGCTGTGGCCATGTACATTAGGTTTCTAGGTTGAGGATCCGTGGCGCGAACACGGCCAGGGTGGTCCTTCAAATTCTCGATTTTGATGCCCAGGGGAGTACGGTAAACTCACCCTGCTGGTCTTCGAAGCACGCACGGACACTGAGAGCTGTGTGAGACGTTGCATTGTCCTGCTGGTTGATACCACCGTGCTGAATAAAAACAAACTGCACGTAGAGTTGAATTTAACCCCCTCCCCCCCCCCCCCCCCAAGGATAGATGCATACTTGTGCAGATTTGATAATGGCGAGATCTCCCAGAGATTGCCACGAAAACATCCCCAGACCATAACGCTTCCTGCTTGTCAGCTTTCAGACGTTCCACGCCGTGCAAGCCAACTGGAATCTATACGATGGAGCATAAAAAGTGACTCACTTGAAAAGCCCACATGTCGCCACGCAATAGACGTCCAGCTGCAGTACTGGCTTGCGAATTCCAGCCTCCGTCGCCGATGAGCAGCAGTCTCAATGGGTGTATAAACGTGGCGCCTGATGCGAAAGCCCATACGCAGAGCCGCCTTTGAGGGATCACCATCGGTAGCTCGTTGGTTCATCTGGGCGGTCAGTTGCTCAGTAGTTGCCCGTCTATTCGCCCGCACACATCTCCGCAGCCGTGGTTCACTCCTTTCATATATGGCCCGTGGTGCACTACTGTTGCCTCACTACCAATTTTGGATAGAGACAATTTTGCCATGCACTGCATACTTCAGTCATAACGGCACGCAAACAGTTTACGAACTTAGGCGTTTCGGAAATAATTCCACCCTTCGACCGAAAGTCAATGATCGTGCCCTTTCTGACGTCAGATAAATCGCTCTGTTTCTGCAATATGACAACGGCTGCACTGTTTTCCGCATCCCCCAACACACTCTATGAACCCTCCACTGCTAGTGGTGCCACCTGCGGTCAGTAAATGGTTTTTGCACTTTGACGTCGAATAAACGTATGCGAACCGTATGGCATGCTTTCCGGGCCATTCCAATGGGTAGATTCAGCCCCCTAAATGTAACGTTTTATTCTATCCTTCGCGGGCAGTGCCAATTTTCCTTCGCGAAGTGTGAGAGTTATATGTTAAGATATCTCTTGAGTGTACCTGACATCAGCAGTTGCGTGTATGATGAGGTGTCACCATTGTGGTGTATGATGACGGTCCTCAGTTAAACCGTTGTAGACGGTACTGGAAATCAGCTGCCCGTCTCTCGTGGGTAATCTGAACATCATATGGTTTAAAAGTGCAAACAGAAACTCACTATTTTCGGTAGTACACTCAGGTCACATAGAATTTATCGTAATAAAGAAATGTCAAATCTACCATATGCATCCTTTATACCAGGTGATCAAAAAGTCAATATAAATTTGAAAACTGAATAAATCACGGAATAATTTAGATAGAGAGGTACAAATTGACACACATGCTTGGAATGACATGGGGTTTTATTAGAACCAAAAAGATACAAAAGTTCAAATAATGTCTGGCAGATGGCGCTTCATCTGATCAGAATATCAATAATTAGCACAACAAAGTAAAACAAAATATAGATGATGTTCTTTATAGGATATGCTCAATATGTCCACCATCATTCCTCAACAACAGCTGTAGTCAAGGAATAATGTTGTGAACAGCACGGTAAAGCATGTCTGGAGTTATGGTGAGACATTGGCGTCGGATGTTGTGTTTCAGCATCCCTAGAGATGTCGGTCGATCACGATACACTTGCGACGTCAGGTAATCCCAAAGCCAATAATCGGACGGACTGAAGTCTGGGGACCTGGAAGGCCCAAGCATGACGAAAGTGACGGCTAAGCACACGATCATCACCAAACGACACCATCTGTCGGACATTTTGTGAACTTTGTTTTTTGTTGTTTTTTTTGTTCTAATAAAACCCCATGTCATTCCAAGCATGTGTGTCAATTTTGACCTCTCTATCTACATTATTCCGTGGTTTATTAAGTTTTAAAATTTATATTGACTTTTTGATCACCTGGTATTTAGACAGGTTGCAAATGTATACAAATTATCGAAGAACTTCGACTCCACATCTGTAACAACCGTTCTCAGCAAATCCATCATGGTGACGTTCTCCCGTAAAGCTAATACCCTATTGCGAAGTGTTTTGTCACGCTCTGCAAAACACTCTAGCCTGCTTCTGCATATTTTACTCATAACTTTGCAGATAGATGAGATTAAAAATATTGGGCGGAAAAGTGAAGTGACACTGAATCTTTCCCGGTTTGGGGCCAGCAGCATTTTGATCTGCTATAAATCGTTGATATTTCGTAGGAGAGACACAAAATGACAGTCTACAAAATTTTGTCTGGTCCAGGTGTTGTGTCTTTCTTCTTCAGACAGTGCTGCAACTCATTACTATTGGGTTCGTAGATTTCTTCCATAAATTTAATAAACGCAACAGATACTCATATCAGAATATTCAGTCGTCAATAACATATTCTGTTTCACTATTTACAACAGTCTACCAACACTGGAGGAACTTTTCGATTCCGCGACTGTAGAAATCAAGAAGTTTTTAGGCGAATAGCTCGTCGAGCCATGATCGGAGAGCATTTTCAGCCGGAAAGTAAGTTTCTTGAATGTTTTTCAGTAGAGAGCAGAAAAGTTGACAACCTGAGGGCACAAGGTCAGGTGAATAGGTTGAGTGCTCAATGTCTCCCCAATCCAACTCCTGTACAGCGTTTTTTGTCAGTCTAGTAGAATACGAGCGGGTGTTATCGTGGTACAGGATCATTTCACACGGTCTTCCTGGTCGCTGTTCTTGGATTGCGTCTGCAAGACGTCTCAGCTGTTGACAATGAAAGTCAGCAGTGATGGTAACATTCGTAGTCCTTACTTGTCTGTTCGATGTTATTGAGAGTTGACGCTTCTAAAAAGAGTGCCCGTGTTGAAATATCCATACAAGTTTAGGAACAAAATTTATCCAGCTTTCCTTTACTGCGTTGCGTCTTATTTTCCCTCATGTGTCGTATTTTTCGTCACGTCTACAAAATTCTTATATGTTTTTCGTCTTTATTAAGGGATGACATGATAATATTCTGAAGTCCAACATGGTTTCTGGCTGTGATGTCTGTTGCTACACGACTTATTTATGGGCATGGTCTCAAAGGTAACTGACCACATTGTACAGTATTTTCATGGTACTGTACGTGTATCAAATATGAAGGTCATCATTGGGTGAACATGCGTTAAAAATCCCATTTGATGTTGTTTGATATCCATGCCAGCTAACATGCTTCTGTTGAATCCACCATCCTATGTGGATCCTTGTCGACAGGAAGAGAAACTGTATCTCATTGCACGAGAGAGTTTTGATTTCATTGGCACTTAAATCGTGCAACTGCGTGTGTTGAAGTTGTCTTCAAGCGCACATTTCTTCGGTAGCAGCTTGAATGCATGCGAGCATGTAAACGCGAAAACTTGGTCGTGATATGTTCATAGGGTAATGAATAAGTCAAAAATTGAGAAATTCAAGAAATTGCTGAAAGACGGGAACTAGATAGATGTTTACGATACTTCTGACTCAAATGGAAGATATAAAGCATTCATTAACACAGTTACCTCCACTTTTGAAAACTGTTTTCCCCTAAAGGTAACTCAAATCACTCAGAAGTCAAAAAATAAACCGTGTATTACACACGCAATAAAGATATCATGTAGGACAAAAAGGGGACTGTATCTATTATCTAGGAACAGCTCTATTGTTAGAATTGTAATGCATTACAAAGAATACAGCAAAATATTAAAGCAAGTAATCCAGAAATCAAAGCAGCTTTATTACGAGAAAAAGATAATTACATCAGGCAACAAATTAAAAACTGTATGGGATATATTGAAGACAGAGAGGTGGGGCCAAAAAAGTAGAGGAACAGATAGGTCTAAAAATAAATGAGACTTTGATAATAAGTGCATGTAGTGTTGCAAACCTCTTAAAAAGTACTCCGTTTCTGTTACTGACAGCTTGGGGTTATCATCTTCGGTGAACAGTGCAATGTAGTATCTGAGACCAGTCTTTAAGAATAACTTCAGTAAAATGGAAATTACACTCACATCTCCTAAAGAAGTAGCATCCATCATAAGATCCTTAAAATCTAAGTATTCCAGTGGATATGATAACATACGAAAGAAGTTAATCAAAGAGTGCTCATGCGCGTTGAGTTCTATCTTAAGTTATTTTTGTAATAAGTTTTTTATCAGTGGAACATTTCCAGACTGCTTAAAATATGCTGACGTTAAGTCTGTTTTCAAGAAAGGGGTTAAAGGGATACCATCAAACTATCGACCAATTTACTTTTGTTGGATTTCTCAAAAATATTTGAAAAGTTTTTGTTCAAGCGTCTCCTTCAGCATCCTACGGCAAATAATATATTGTCCAAGTCACAATTAGGATTTCTGAAGAGCTTTGATATATAGAAAGCTATTTACACTTACAGTGAGAATGTACTTAATTCATTAGATAATAAATTAGAGGCTAGTGGCATTTTCTGTGACCTGTCAAAAGGTTTTGTCTGTGTGAACTACAGCATTCTCTTAAGTAAATTAGAATATTGTGCTGTCACCAGCAATGCTGCAAAATTTTTTCAGTCTTATCTGTCTAACAGGAAACAAAGCGTATCGTTGCGAAATATCTGTGCAGTAAGCAGTCAGTCGTCATCTGACTGAGAATTAATTACATGTGGTGTTCCTCAAGGTTCCATTTTGGGTCCATTGCTTTTTCTTCTGTACATTAATGACCTCTCAGCTGTTACAGTGCCAGATGGTAAGTTTGTTTTGTTTGCAGATGATACAAACATTGCAACAAGTAGCAAGTCAAGTACAGGTTTAGAAATAGCTGCTAATCAAATTTTCACTGACATTA
This sequence comes from Schistocerca gregaria, assembly GCF_023897955.1. Lineage (NCBI taxonomy): Eukaryota > Metazoa > Arthropoda > Insecta > Orthoptera > Acrididae > Schistocerca > Schistocerca gregaria. The sequence continues at coordinate 406,015,115 of NC_064923.1, forward strand.
ATATAAGTGGTTTAAAGCTAATTCACTGTCATTAAACTTTGAGAAGACCCACTATATGCAGTTCAGAACCTGCAAGTGATTTCCTTCCAGCATGTCATATATATAACATATGAAGACATGCAGATCGAAGAGGTTGACAGTGTTAAATTTCTGGGAATACAACTCGATAATAAATTCAGTTGGGGAGAGCTTACCATAGAATTACTTAAGCGACTAAACAAGTGTGTGCTTGCAGTGAAAATGATGTCAGATGTAGCAGATATAAATATAAAAAAAAACTTGCATACTTTGCTTACTTTCATTTTGTTATGTCATATGGGATCACATTCTGGGGCAACTCATCAAACCGAGGAAAAGTTAAAGCTGAATTATACTGCTGACTTTTTTTGCAATTATGTGTTCACGCAATTTTAAGTTAACAACAAGGCTCACATAACTTACTTTTCCCTTTGTTTCCGAAGAATAAGCTTCCCTTGCATTCGATTAACGAGCTCTCATGATAACCACAAAACAGTAGTTGATATAGTAGTGGAATCAGGTACGGTATTTTCAGTCATGCTTTGAAGTAATTAATTTAGGAACTTACAGTTTGTCATTCCTGTTTAATATTCAGTAAGGCATCACTATTAAAGAACTTTCCCATTGTTACACTGTTACCTAAGGTTGTTCTCCCTATCACTTTTCTTTAAATTATGTCATTTATTTTGAGGTTGCAATTCAGGACATAAAAAATTATTCTTAACTTGTATGTACAAAGCGAAAAATAATTAAAGAGTCACACTGAAACCTCTGAAACGTCTCTGTTGGATTCCTTTCACGTTAATTTCTTAAATCTGTTGTTATTTACGGCATAAATTCCACTTATAAATTTAGTGTGGTGTTTCTGACTCTATCTGGGAGGAGACTGAGCAGTGGAACGTGCTACTTTTACACATAAACAAGAACGATCTGTCACACAGTCTCATACGGAACCTACATCCGCTTTCTTTTATATACTGTATTTGATAAGATACTGTCATCCCCCTTCCCTTCTGCGTGAAAGGATTATTGAGCAAATTTATTTCTAGTTGCATGCTTGATGGTAGCAGACAAGCCTGTCTGCTAGAGAACAGTAGGACCAACGTCGGAACAGGTAGCTACGCTTTAAAAGCAAAGAGGTTTCTATTCTTAGTATGGTCCTGTCCGTCCCTTGTCATGTTGGTATAGGAAGCTGTCTCTCTGGTCACTTCCGTTTGTATCTGTGGAAGCACCCTCCGTAGGGGCCCAGGCCAGTCTGTCTGCAGCGAGTGTCTGAAGTGGTAAGGTCTCCGGCTAAGCGCGTCTCTGCTAAGGACAATGGTTTTCTTAAGTTCAGCCTAACAGAAAATTTAATCACCTTTGTTTCAGGTTTATCTCTAAAATATCTAATGTTATCTTAAATTGCAACGCAGTGTAATTCGAGTGTGAAGTTCAGAATATCTTCCAGTAGTTGCTTTGTCACTACTTTGTGAGTAAAGTGGAACCACGTGTGGATGATCTGTAACTCTAAGTAAGATCCTCAATCTTAAATGTGAATGTGCGTGAGATTATAACGTCTCGTCTTGACAATATTTTTCAATATAGCAACTTTTCTTTATGTTCAACCCTCGTGGGGTGTACTTTGTGAGACCAGTACCATGTGCTTATACAGGTGTTTGACCCATCAGGTTAATAGTAAGACGATAGTAACCAGTTCGAGGTATTTCTTTTGTAATTTGTGTTTCTATGTAATTTGTTTTAATTATCAAAATTATTGTGGAGTTACACTGTTTGTGTAAACCAAGCTGACCACGTGAAGCATGTAGTGTAATCATCAAAGTAGCCCTCAGCTATTCTTTTCGGGAAGATTTCACAGAGAGTTAATATGAATTTAGTATACCAGTGTGTAGTAATTTCATGACGGACAGGATTGCGCTACGAACGTAACTTCTTTGGGTAAAAATTGAATCGGTTGGTTGTGGTTAATTTCCTCTTGCATAAGTTTCAACGTTCTTCGTGTGTTATTTTATGAATACAGTGCTGTATGCAGTCTCTCAATCTTGGGTCCATATTTGATGTGTTCCGTAAAATTACATACTCACATTTTCACAATCCTAAATGAGGCAGCAGTTTAGTTATGAATCAAGTTTAATATGCTGAAATTTTAACGGTCAATGGTCAATGTTAAAATAAATGTCTAAATATAAACTGATTTATTTCTTTTTATTTAAATTCTACTTTCTATATAGATATCACCGGTTGTCGTAATATGACTACTAAAAGGCTATAATTAATGTTAGTCTGGTTGGCAATTTGGTAAACTAGACTGGATACCTGGTGAAACAGTTGCTCAGTAATGCAAGGTAACTTGCCCAGATAGCTCACAGCTTTTAACCCGCTTTCATTATCTTGAATATCAGCGCCGCTTTCAGAACAAATTAATGCATCAACATTAGCCGTAGTCATTTTCCACCTTCCCGACGCAGAACTCTGAACTTTGGCTTAAGGGTGCGTACAGCCTTCCCCTGTAATAGTGCAGAAGCGTGGCGCCGTGCGACTTCAGCCTTGGGCTCGGCATCGCTTCAGGCAGCAAGGTCCAGAGATAAAACACTCGCACGGGAGCTTCTGTAAAGTTTGGAAGGTAGGATACGGATACTGGCAGAAGTAAAGCTGTGAGTACCGGGCGTGAGTCGTGCTTCGGTAGCTTAGATGGTAGAGCACTTGCCCGCGAAAGGCAAAGCTCCCGAGTTCGAGTCCCGGTCGGGCACACAGTTTTAATCTGCCAGGAAGTTTCATATCAGCGCACACTCCGCTGCAGAGTGAAAATCTCATTGTGGAGTGTGTATCATTCCTGTCACAAATAATTCTTAGCGCGTTCATGTGAAAAGCACACGATTTTAGCGACTCTCGAGTGTTTCTATACGAACTATTTACGGTGTTGACTTGAGGTATCTGTAAACTGTACCAGAGTAAGAAAGTATAGTGAAAAACAGCATGGAAAAGAGTTTAGCAACTTCAAGTACTCATGGGACAGGGTGACAATTATTGAACTATATGAAATAAAATCGCCATAACTTCTGAACGGTTTGCGTTCGGACGTTCAAGCTGCTCGGTTGGCTGCGAGGAATGGTGGCAATTAGTATGCGCATGCGCTTGGTTTGGTTTAGCGACGAAGCCCACCTTCACTTGGATCGGTTCGTCAGTAAGCAAAATTGGCGCATTTGGGGGACTGAGAATCAGCATTTCACGATCGAGAAGTCTCTTCACCCTCAACGGGTGACTGAGCGATGTGCAATGTCCACTCACAGAATAATCGGTGCAATATTCCTTTATGATACGGTGACTAACAAACGGTACGTGTAGGTTTTGGAAGATGATTTCATCCCCATTGTCCAAAGTGACCCTGATTTGCACAAGACGTGGTTCATGTAAATCTAAGCTCGACCCCATCGAAGCAGGAGAGTGTTTGATGTCCGGGAGGAGCGCTTTGGGGACCGCATTCTGGCCGTAAGGGTATCCAGAGGGTAGGGTATCCAGACGGTATCCGAACACATGCGACTGCTTTTTGTGGAGCTGTAGTAAAGACAAGGTGCATAACAATAAACCCAAAACCATTGCTGAGCTGAAAGCAGCCATTCAGGAGGTCATCGACAGCCTCGATGTTCCGACACTTCAGCGGGTCGTGCAGAATTTCGCTATTCGTCTGCGCTACATCATCGCCAATGATGGCAGGCACATCGAACGTGTCATAACCTAGATCCGAATATCTGTAGTGACGTTTACATGTTGAATGAAGTGTGTGCAGGCCGTAGTTCGTAACTAGTTTACGGTTTTTTTTCATACTGTTCAGTAACTGTCATCCTGTACATACACTACATAGCGAGTAGAAAACAAAATAAGTAACCATTTAAAGAGTGGAAGTATAGCAAGTACCTTGGTACGTTTAACACTGTGTGTGGGGAAGGAGGAGAGAGCGCAAAAAAAGGGAGGGGGGAAGATTGGGGTTTAAAGTAAGAGGCGTGTTTTTTTAGGTAAGCACCGTTTTGAAATTTAAAAAAAAGACCTGCTAAGATATCTCAATAATTTTATTTTTACATGAAAGGCTGTACCTTAATCTACATTTCTACATAATTTCCGTCAATATTGAGGCACTTGTCATACCGTTGTACCAATTTTTGAATACCCTCCCCATGGAAGTCTGCCGCCTGAATTGTTAACCACTGCATCACCACTGTTTTGACTTCGTCCTGAAGGCGCTGACTGCCCAGGTGTTTCTTCAGGTGCAGGAACAGATGGTAGTCACTGGGCGCAAGATCGGGGCTGTACGGAGGATGATCTAGAGTTTCCCATCGAAAAGATGTGATGAGATCTTTGGTCTGATTCGCCACATGCGGACGGGCATTGTCTTGCAGCAAAACGATGCCCTTGCCCAACTTCCGTGGACTGTTGCTTTGATTCTGGTGTGACGTAGGCCGCCCATGTTTCATCGCCCGTAATAATTTGACTTAAGAAATCATCACCGTAGTTGTGGTACCGCTCAAGGAAAGTATAATGCACTGTCTAAACGTTTGGTTTTGTGCACATCCGTCAACATTTTCGGCACCCAATGTGCGCACAATTTTCGGTAATTCAAGTGCTCAGTCACAATGCCATACAAAACACTACGAGAAACATTAGGAAAGTCATCCTGCAAGGAGGAAATCGTAAAGCGTCTGTTTTCTCTCACCATATTGTCTACTGCCTGCACCAAACTTTCATTAACGACCGAAGGACGCCCACTCCGTTATTCATCATGCACATTTGTGTGGCCATCTTTAAAAGTTCTCACCCACTTTCTTACCATTGCATCACTCATAATGTTTTCTCCGTAAACTGCACAGATCTCACGATGAATATCGATCACTTTTAGGGCTTTAGCACTAAGAAATGTTATAACAGCCCCTACTTCACAGTCGGTGGGACTCACGATTATCGGAGGCATCTTAAACGCTCAGTACACAACGTGAACAAGGAAGAATCAGACTACAACGGCGTCAGCGCGTAGATTAAGGTACAGGCTTTCATGTAAAAATAAAATTATTGAGATATCTTAGCACGTCTTTTTTAAATTTCAAAACAGCACTTACTTAAAAAAAAACACGCCTCGTAGAATAACTACGGGGTCATTATAGGCAGAGTCTGTGACGGTACGTCACATAAATATTGACATTTTTAGCGGTTGTAAATCGTAGTGTACGTATTTTATAAATATAATTAGTGTAAAAGATATAGTTAATGTTCTTGAAGCAACTGATGTGTAGCGATAGCTTCTTTATTTAATGTCTATGAAAATAAAAAAGGATCGAAAGAGACGCGATTGTACGGCCGAGGAGGAAGGACGTACGAGTATTTTGTGGTACACACACTGTTTTTGTTTCCCTGTACGGAAGGCAGCCATTGGCCGACTACACATATTTTATGTAAGTTATTCGTATTTATTGCTAAAATAAACTTGTTATTATTATGACAAAATGAATTTCTGTGTAATAGTTGTCACCTCAAATGCTCGCAGTGGCTAAGTATTTTTAATAAGCATTTTTTCAGTAATTTGGCCTGCGAGAAGCTCATCTTCCGATGCAGCCTATGGCAGGCCATTACGCGCCGAAGTATTAATTTATTTTTCGGTGTTAACAGTAACTATAAATGCGAGAGATTTCGTTATAAGAACCTTTTTAAATTGCAACAGATAATTAATTTACGTTTAAGTTCATGTTTTTAAACTATACAGATTCCATGGGTTCAGTAAGTTTTATCTAGGCAGCTCCACGGCCACAATCGAAATTCTCTCAAGCCTTGCTTTGCAATCAATAAATAGAAATTGACAAAATTAGATTCAATTCAGTTAACGGCAACTATATTTTAGTCATCACGTTCAAAATCTAAGGTTGGTACACGAATAACTGAGACCCTTCAAGAACCCGTTTCATATTTACTTATGCACGTAAGTAAAAGTGATAAGAAAAGACAATATCCCTGAGAGAAAGAACCATGCTGATCAATTAAAAATAAAAATATAAAAAATATATATGTATTTTTTTGTATGTGACGTAACGAATGACAACGGCGTCACGAGTCCATAGCCAGATAGGAAAAGGACGAGGAAGGAAATCGATAATGCCTTTACAAAGGAATCAGCTCAGTATTCGCCTTGATGGATTCAGGCAAATTGTGGAAAACATAGATATAAACCGCCGTCCGGCATCGTGCGAGTCTATACTCGACAGAACGCCGACTACTACGTAGCATAGCAAAACTAGCATGCCGCACCCCTAGCGACGAAGTATACGAGACGACAGAAATAACCCCACTGCAAACAAGACTGACAAAACTCAGGGCAAGATACGGCTCACACATCCTACACAAACGACCCGATATGGAAGACATTCTGACGACCAAGCCACGCACAGCAAGACGCCCGAAAAGGAAATACATTTACCCGGCGCGTACAGTAGCACAAAATCCAACTGAGCACCCACAATGACACAACTGACAGGAGGAGAAACCACCCCACCCCACCTAGACGAAAGACAATAACACAGCAACAGCAACAAATGACCTAGTGCACCACGACAGCTGGTTCAAATGGTTCAAATGGCTCTGAGCACTATGGGATTTAACATCTGAGGTCATCAGTCCCCTAGAACTTAGAACTACTTAAACCTAACTAACCTAAGGACGTCACACACATCCATGACCAAGGCAGGATTCGAACCTGCGACCGTAGCAGTCGCGCGGTTCCGGACTGATGCGCCTAGAACCGCATGGCCACCACGGCCGGCACCACGACAGCACCTCACATTCAACACACTACACACTCCATAGCACAAAGCACCATTGTCAGGTCCCCAGAGGATTTAATTAACAAAATGACATAGCTATTCATAATGTAAAGGTTCAGGCAGTATTTCTTACGCGGAAGCCGCGCAGTACCGCAGACACGGAAGGGAAAGTGTCACACAGTGCAAACAGCCTGAGCTAGTAAACACGTCGAGGATACGAACAGCGCGTCTGTCGGACCTTGGAGGGTGAGAAGGAACTTTCCGTCCGGGACTCTGCCCGACATATCGAAACCAATGTAGGTCCACAGCGACGAAATGTCCGGGGAGACCGAAAAATAAGTTAGAGAAAGCGGATGCGAGGGCTGCGTCCCAGCAGGGCAGACCTACACAATGGGTATTTAAGGGCATCCACGAGCAGCAAGAAGCAGTCATCGCAGAAGTCGAAGAGGGCACAAGCAGCATCCGCTACTGATGAGTTTATAGTAACTGCAGCTACGAGAAGACGGCGATGCTCTGGTGGAATCAACTACAACTGTTAGTTAAGTAGTTTTACCGTGGAATAGTTTTGAACAGGGACAGTTCACCGAGTGAGGTGGCGGTTAGCACACTGGACTCGCATTCGGGAGGACGACGGTTCAATCCCGTCTCCGGCCATCCTGATTTAAGTTTTCCGTGATTTCCCTAAATCGTTTCAGGCAAATGCCGGGATGGTTCTTTTGAAAGGGCACGGCCGATTTGCTTCCCAATCCTTCCCTAACCCGGGCTTGCGCCCCGTCTCTAATGACCTCGTTGTGGACGGGACGTTAAACGCTAACCACCACCACCACCACCAAGGGACAGTTTGTCTCTGTCTCAAGTAGCCTCTACAGCTAGTTTCAGCAATAGAAGGAACAAGCCACTGGCTGGTGCTTGTCTCCTGTGGATAGAACAAGGGTCTTTTATTTAAACGCAGAGTAATGTGGAGATTCTGGCTGAATCTATAAAGTGTACAGAGTAAGGGGAAGGGTCTGACACCTCACAAGTTCTTTGTGATATTACTTTAATTAATTACGTTAAAAGAGAAATCTCACCTTACTGTTTTTCAGTGCTGCCAATTCCCCCATTGTACCCGCTACCTATAGCAAGTATTGTCTACACCTCCTACACGCCCTTAGACAGTCCAGGAGATTCTACTCCCTCTCACCTCCGTAATAAAGACTAGTTAAAGGAACAGCAAACCCATAATTGTCGTCAACGTCCCGATAGCGCCACGCAGGCTCGACCAACTCTATATTGGTATCCGGGACGCGACACATTAACATTAAGGAAAAAATAGACAAGATAAGAGCTATTGTCAGAAAAAAAAACAGCTCCAAGTACCACCAAAGGGAAAGGAGAATATGTGAAACTAGATATAAGGCAAAAAACATTGTAGCAACCAGCTCCAAGTACTGCAAAACAGGAAAGGAGAACTTGTAAACACTAGTATTAAGATTAGTCTAAGCTAGAATATATCAACCAAAACAACACTGTCCCACAACATATTCCATCTCGTAGAAGTATTATAAAGGGAAAAATAAGTGTAAGCGCTGTAAAAATCCCCCACGAGGTTAATGTGTCACTTCCAGTTATAATCTAGAATCAATTAAGTAAACAATTAGTCTTGTTAGTTAGTTATATTGTTAAATATGTTCAGATAATGCATAACTAAATCAATCAGTATTCTTTAACGCATATCTAAATCAATCAATATTCTTCCACATCATATGCACCAAAAAGTAACGTAAAATTAAAGATACCCAACATAAAATAATAGCATGTAATCAGATATATAAACAAAATGGAAATAAATAAAATAAAAATTGTACCCTATGGCTGATAAAGGGCAAACAAGACAAGCCCTAAAACAGCCCGCCTTCTCCCCTCAGAGGAGAAGGAATGAGAAGTACTAAAAAAGAAGAAGAAGAAAATCGTGCGAGTCCCGTGTGTCACCGCTGCGGTACGAGGCTGTGCGCGTGTGTGGCCGCAGCCGAGTTACGGATACTGGAGACGCGCAGAAACTGCTGTCACCTTTTGGAAAACGTTGTGGCGGTCCGGTGAGCGCGGGAGGTGGGCCCGTCACACCTGCAGACAGCAGCCCGCGCCACTTGAGCCCGCGCTGTCCCCGGCTCTCCCCTTTCTTGTCTCGTCGCCGAGGTGTGACGGCCGCCGTCGCCGACCCGGCCCGGCCCGCACAGAGTTGCGCTTTGTCCGGCTGACGTGAGACAATCCGCCGGCCGGGCCGCATAAGTGAGGACCCGCCGGCCTTTGTGTGGCGGTGACAATGGCAGCCCGCAGACCGCGGCCCGACACACAACTGGAGCGCGGCCACGAGAGGTGACGCAGCAGCCACCGCCCGGCGCTGCGTTGGCGTGTCGGGCCTCTGACAACGGCTGCCGCTCTGCGCTCGGACGGACAGCCTCTGTAGCGCTCGGCAGGCTTCGAGGGACACGAGTCCAAGTTGAAAAGTCTGTGGTCGGCTCTCAAGGCTTGCCGGGACAGTGAAATGCACTACAAAAAAATTAAAAACAACGGCGCACCGCGAAGGAATTATTCGAATGAGACGGAAATCGGTATATGCAACTTCCTTGTACAGACAAACAAATGGCTAAAATTTCAGAAAAATTAGATAATTTATTCGAGAGAAAGAGCTTGAAAAATTGAGCAAGTCAATAAAGCGTTGGTCCATTTCTGTCCCTGAAGCAGTGTGCGATTTGCAGGGGGGATGGGGGGGATTTACCCCCCTCTGCATCAGACCATCCCCTCCTCTGGTTTTAGTTTATGCATCCCAACCTGGGATGTTTATTTGCCACGCACTGGAGTAAAACTTTACATATAATTTAAATTTGTGGAGCCGAACACTGAAAGTTTTTAGTAAATCTTACTATTAATATGTTTCAGTTTTCTAACATCAGAATAAGTACAGCTTTTCACAAATGTGCCTCTACTTTTTTGAATTCCTCTCGCATACCTGTATGTAGATGATTTTGTAAATAAGCTTTAACTATAATGTACTTTTAAAGATATAGCAAGTGAGGCCTTTTCTGATAGTGTATACGCGTGAATAGTGAGTTTCGGCATTAAGATCTATTTAAAAATAGCTGTTTAACCATGCGTAAGGCCACGGTCCAAGCTAGTAACATATACAATTCTACTAACCCCGTAAGACATCCCCCCCCCCCCCCAACTGGTAAAAGCACAAATCGCACCCTGCCCTTAAGGAGGGGGGGGGGTGGGGGTAGGACGTAAAACGGGCCGACTTAGAGCAGGAGAGGCACCACAGGACATTTTAATTTTCACTGTCTATACTTTTACAAATAAATTCATAAAACTTTGTCAGCATGACCAGGAAGGATTCAGAATTCACATCCTTAGCAGTGGAACTTCGAAAATAATAACGAAATAATTTTTTTACATGTGATATTTCATAATTTTTTTCACTTATTAATGGCAGCATTTGTTGCTATAGGTACACTTTACTTCATAAGTAACAGAGATCCTTCCATGAATTTTGCACAGCATACAAACCATACTTAAAGGTGTATGAAACTCTAGAATTTTCCAAATTTATTAAAAACTGTGCTAAAAATTGACGCAAATAACTATAAAATTTGTGTTTTTCTAATCATGAAGTTTAAAATATAACAGCTGATTCGTTTTTTCATAAATTTTATAAATTCTACAATTTTATACACATGTAAGTGTGGTACGTATGCTGTGCAAAATTCATCGAAGATTCTCTCTTACTTATGAAGAAAAGTGTACCTATAGCAACAAATGCAGCCAATAGTAAGTGAAAAAAATGATGGACTTTCACACGTAAAAAAAATTATTGTGTTATGTTTACGAACTCCGACTGCAATGAGTGTGAATCCTGAATCCTTCCTGGTGATGCTGACAAAATTTTATGAATTTATTTGTAAAAGTATAGACACTGGAAATTAACATGTCCTGTAATGCCTCTCCTGCTCCAAGTCGGCCCGTTTAACGTCCTACCCCCCTTAAGCGAGTAATCATTTGACTTGGCATTGATTGACTGAGCTGTCGGATATCGTCCTGATGGATGTCGTGCCAAAATCTGTTTAATTAGTGAGGTAGATCCCCAAAATCCCGAGCCGGTTGGAGGGCCCTTCCCATAACGCTCCAAATGTTCTCAATTGGGAGGAATCTGGCGACTTTGCTGGACAAGGCAGGGTTTGGCAAACACGAAGACGAGCAGGAGAAACTGTCGCAGTGTGAAGGCGGTTATTATCTTGCTGAAATTTAAGCCCAGGATGGCTTACCATGAAGAGCAACAAAACTGGACATAGAATATCTTCGACACACCGCTGCGTTGTACGGCTGACGCACACGTCAACCAAAGGTGTCCTGCTATGAAATGAAATGATGCCCGAGATCATCACTCCTAGTTGTCGGCCCTATGTGTGTGTTTTTTTTGGGGGGGGGGGGGAGGGGGGACGACGGGAGCCAGCCTGGTATTCCGCCACTGTCCAGGGCGTCTACACACATGTCGTTGTTGGCCATCAGTGCTCATTCCTAAGCGGAACTCAACACTGAAGATAATTTTACTCCAGTAAGTGATATTCCAGGCCGAAGACGTGTCAAACGTCACCTCTACCGATTTCCGTCCCGTTCAAATAACTCCGCCGTCGCCGGCCGGATGTGGCCAAGCGGTACTAGGCGCTTCAGCCTGGAACCGTGCGACCTCTAAGGTCGCGGGTTCGAATCCTGCTTCGGCCATGGATGTGTGTGATGTCCTTAGGTTAGTTAGGTTTAAGTAGTTCTAAATTCTAGGGGACTGATGACCTCAGAAGTTAAGTCCCATAGTGCTCAGTGCCATTTGAACCAATTCCGTCGTGGTGTGTCGTCTGCGAACTGTTCCTCTATTGTAAACGGCGCATAATGCTGTCAGATGTGTTCCCATCATTTCGCATTTAGTATTTTCTTAAGTGCAAACAAGGGGGATGACATCCTCACCACGAAAAGCACCCTCATACAGTAACAGAAGAACGCAAAATCTCCAAGACTGGCTAAGTTACACGGATGCTCGAAATTTAGTGCAGACGTCAATGCTAGATGCTTTTAATCGTTTCCACAATGAAACATTGTCTCAAAATATGGTACAAAACCCAAAGAGAGTCTGGTCGTATGTAAAGTGCACCAGTGGCAAAAAACAGTCAATACCGTCACTACGTGATAGCGATGGAAATGTTACTGATGATGGTGCCACTAAAGCGGAGTTACTAAATTCAGTTTACCATAATTCCTTCACGAAAGAAGAAGAAGTAAATATTCCAGAATTCGAAACCAGGAACAGCTATTAGCATGAGTGACATAAAAATAGATACCTTAGGTGTTGTGAAACAACTTAAATCACTTAAGAAAGGCAAGTCTTCCGGTACTGATGGTATACTAATCAGGTTCCTCTCAGAGTATGCAGACACAATAGCGCCTTTCTTGGCAATCATATACAACCATTCACTTGACGAAAGGTCTGTTACTAAAGACTGGAAAGCAGCACAGGTCACACCAATATTCAAGAAAGGAAATAGGAGTAGCCCACTGAATTGCAGACCCGTATCACTGACCTCAATTTGCAGTAGGATTTTGGAGCGTATACTGTACTCAAACATTATGAATCACCCTGAAGAAAATGACTTATTGATACATAACCAACACAGATTCAGAAAATACCGTTCTTGTGCAACACAGCTAGCTCTTTATTCCCATGAGGTAATGAATGATGTCAACAAGGGATCTCAGATGGATTCCACATTCCTAGATTTCCAGAAGGCTTTTGATACCGTTCCTCACAAGCGACTGTTAATCAAATTGCGTGTATATGGAGTATCTTCTCAGTTGTGTGACTGGATTCGTGATTTCCTCTCAGAGAGGTCACAGTTCGTAGTGATGGACGGTAAATCATAGAGTAGAACTGAAGTGATATCTGGCGTTCGCAAGGTAGTGTCATAGGTCCTCTGTTGTTCCTGATTTACATATATGATACAGATGATAATCTGAGCAGCCCTCTTAGATTGTTTGCAGATGACTCTGTAATTTACTGTCTAGTAAAATCATCAGACGATCAATTCCAGTAACAAAATGATCTAGAGAGGATTTCTGTATGGTGCGAAAAGTGGCAATTGGCACTAAACAAAGAAAAGTGCGAGGTCATCCACATGGGTGCTAAAAGAAATCCAATAAATTTTGAGTATACGATAAATCGCACAAACCTATGGGCTGTCGATTCGACCAAATACCTAGGAATTACAATTACGAGCAACTTAAACTGGAAAGACCACATAGATAATATTGTGAGGACGGCGAAACAAAGACTGCGCTTTGTTGGCGGAACACTTAGAAGATGCGACAAACCCACTAAAGAGACAGCCTACATTACACTTGTCCTTTCTCTGCTGGAATATTACTGCGCGGTATGGGATCCTTACCAGGTACGATTGACGGAGGACATCGAGAAAGTGCAAAGAAGGGCAGCTCTTTTCGTGTTATCGCGCCAAAGGGGTGAGAGTGTCATTGATATGATACGAGAGTTGCAGTGGCAGTCACTGAAACAAAAGCTGTTTTCTTTGCGGCGAGATATATTTACGAAATTTCAATCACCAACTTTCTCTTCCGAATGCGAATATGTTTTGTTGACACCCACCTACGTAGGGAGAAATGATCATCATAATAAAATAAGAGAAATCAGAGGTCGAACGGAAAGATTTAGGTGTTCCTTTTTCCCACGGGCCATTCGAGAGTGGAATGGTAGAGAAGTAGTATGAGAATGGTTCGACGATCCCTCTGCCAGGCACTTAAGTGTGAATTGCAGAGTAACCATGTACATGTAGATGTAGTTGTTGAACACCAGCTCTTCTCTACTTCACTGACGACACTACATATGACGGCATGAACGTTCTCGAGGTAGTCACCAGACACGAACCTTTCCATGGTATTGCCGCAGCTTGTAGCGTGATTCGTCTCTCCAATTCACTCCTTTCCTGTCAACCACTGTCCACTGCAGTCACTCTCTACACTTCCTCAATGGTCGCTTTGGTTTGATTACAGAAATGTGTGGCTTATGAGGAGCTGCTGGGCCATTGCATCCCACTCCTTTTACATCCTCACACAAAGTCATTGTACTAGCTGCACTCCTGTCAGCACTTTCAAGCTCATAACTCATTCATTCCGCTGATTTCATGTGATTTTCTTACAACCATCCTACGCAATGCTCGACGGTCGTTGACCGTCAGAACATGAAGTCTGGCTGGTGTTGGTTAAACTCTCGTTGTCCCTTAGCGTTTCCGTTTCACAATCTGATCACCAACAGCCGACTTGGGCAGCTTTATAACGGCAGAAGTATGGGTAATGAATTGGTTACACTGGTCATATCCAATGGCTAGTGCACGTTCGAAGCCACTGAGCTCGTATGTCCACTTCTGTACTGACAACGGATTACTCCTCTTGTCCGATTATTCTGGCGGGTACCGTCTCTTGACATCAGATACTCGGTTTTGCATTACATAGTGTTGTCCGGGTACTTTTGATCACATAGTGAATTAGAAAAGTTCAGTACTGCGTTTCCTGCCAAATTGTTGCGGGGTATGCATGGTTGCGCTAACGAAAGAGAAAACGATGGGTTTGCATTCGAGAGATCAGAGTTCAGAATCTCTGCACGACAATCAGATTTCGAGTATCTTTGCTTACCAATTAGGGCGAATGCCGGTATGGTTCTTCCCAAAAGGATACTGCCAATCCGGTCCCCTATATCAGCTCAGTCCTAGCTATTTCTTTCTGATGACCTCTTCGTCGACAAGATGGTAAATTCTGATCTTTGTTTTTCTGAGAAAGGTAATACTAATAGCCCTACTAGAACAACTGGGAATATAGAGTGCTCACAGACGCCCTCGATTTGTGATTAATGAGGACACCTTTGACGTCAGCGGGTGTCGAATTCTGCGGTGTCAGCTATATGCACAGTAGTGAAATTTGAAACTGAATGTTAACGATGATTCATACGTCGAGACAGTATCATAATCCGTATGATTTAATACACAACAGCAAGATATCTTGATTATCCACAGAAGAAATCCATACAGATTATAAAAATGTATGTATGTGTTTGCATATGTATGTATGTAACACATTTCATCCTAAACCAATGCAACGATTTCAACCTAACTTGGTGTACATATTCCTTACTGCCAGGCAACAAATCGCTGTGTGGGTAAGAACAACCTACCTATCACAGTTTAGGGGATGTAAGCGAAAAACTACCACACACTGCATGACGTTTAAATTTATTACTTCTGTGTTACTATTTTCGGAATAAATTTCGCAGCCGTTATCGACATGGTAGTCAGTGTACTGATCGCCGGCCGTTGTAGCCGAGCGGTTCTAGGCGCTTTAATCCGGAACTGCGCTGCTGCTACGGTCGCACATTCGAATCCTGCCTTGGGCGTGGATGTGTGTGATGTCCTTAGGTTATTTAGGTTTAAGTAGTTCTAAGTCTAGGGGACTGATGACCTGAGATGTTAAGTCCCACAGTGCTTAGAGCCATTTGGACTATTTGAAGTGTACTGACACAAATATATCATTGTAGGACACGTATTTCAATAGATCATCCAAAATGTCTGAGCTACATGAAATTTCATTAATTTATTATTTACTACTAGGACACTACTCTATTAGAGTCAACTTAAAGAAATCCCTATCATCTGGCAACGCTTTTGACAAGTTTCAACTGCGAAGCGCAAACGGCTATAGGCGTAAACAATAGCCAGCAACAGAGTTATGAAGAGACGTTGCCATGAAGACGTTTACAAAATCACGTTGTAGACATGCGAAGCAACTTTACTTATGCATTTTACGTTGTGCGATTGTTTCACAATTTCAAAGGTATTTTCACGAATATATGGAAGTGGAAGTTTTTCGATATGTCACCACAGACGCAGTCCAGTTTGTTTCGTGTCTAATAGAAAATTGGTGAAACGAATACCCGGGCAATGACGGGTTTGTCAGCTAGTATACTACACTACTGGCCATTAAAATTGCTACACTACGAAGATGATGTGCTACAGACGCGAAATTTAACCGACAGGAAAATGATATGCAAATGATTAGCTTTTCAGAGCAATCACACAAGGTTGGCGCCGGTGGCGACACCTACAACGTGCTGACATCAGGAAAGTTTCCAACCGATTTCTCATACACAAACAGAAGTTGACCGGCGTTGCCTGGTGAAACATTGTTGAGGTGTTCCATTAACTTTCGGGTGTGCAGCGGCAAGAAATCTCCGTCTTCTTCTAACATTTCGGCTGTATAACGTTCAGTCATCTTCAGAGTGAGCCGCAAGACTGCCGCTTCAGTGCTCGCTTCGTCCCTTTATACGTCTCTGGCGCATTTGCATCTGTGGCCGCATGCGCAGTCGTGCGGTACAACAGTATAAAGGGACGAAGCGAGCACTGAAGCGGCAGTCTTGCGGCTCACTCGGAAGATGGCTGAACGTTATACAGCCGAAATATTAGAAGAAGAAGGAGATTTCTTGCGGCTGCTCACCCGAAACGTAATGAAACAGTCTTTGCGCCGCCAAAACCTGAAGATTCACATTGTTGTGATGCCTCGTGCAACGCGGAGAAATGCCTACAATCACGTTTCCGACTTTGATAAAGGTCGGATTGTAGCCTATCGCAATTGCGGTTTATCGTATCGCGAAATTGCTACTCGCATTGGTCGAGATCCAATGACTGTTAGCAGAATATGGAATCGATGGGTTCAGGAAGGTAATACGGAACGCCGTGCTGGATTCCAACGGCCTCGTATCACTAGCAGTAGAGATAACAGGCATCTTATCCGCATGGCTGTAACGGATCGTGCAGCCACGTCTCGATCGCTGAGTCAACAGATGGGGACGTTTACAGCAACCATCTGCACGGCGGGCCGGGGTGGTCGAGCGGTTCTAGGCGCTACAGTCCGGAACCACGCGACCACAACGGACGCAGGTTGGAATTCTGCCTCGGGCATGGATGTGTGTGATGTCCTTAGGTTAGTTAGGTTTAAGTAGTTCTAAGATCTAGGGGACTGATGACCTCAGAAGCTAAGTCCCATAGTGCTCAGAGCCATTTTTTGAAGCACCTGGAAGAACAGTTCGACGACGTTTGCAGCAGCATGGACTATCAGCTCGGAGACCATGGCTCCGGTTACCCTTGACGCTGCATCACAGACAGGACCGCCTGCGATGGTGTACTCAACGACGAACCAGGGTGCACGAATTGCAAAACGTCATTTTTTCGGATGAACCCAGGTTCTGTTTACAGCATCATGATGGTCGCAGCCGTGTTTGGCACATCGCGGTGAACTCACATTGGAGGGGTGTATTCGTCATCTCCATACTAGCATATCACCCGGCGTGATGGTATGGGGATACACGCCTCGGTCACCTCTTGTTCGCATTGACGGCACTTTGAGAAGTGGAAGTTACATTTCAGGTGTGTTACGACCCGTGGTTCTACCCTTCATTCGATCCCTGCGAAACCCTACATTTCAGCAGGATACTGCACGACCGCATGTTGCAGGTCCTGTACGGGCCTTTCCGGATGCAGAAAATGTTCGACTGCTGCCCTGGCCAGCACATTCTCCAGATCTCTCACTAATTGAAAATGGTGTCCGAGCATCTGACTCGTCACAATACGCCAGTCACTACTCTTGATGAACTGTGGAATCGTGTTGAAGCTGCATGGGCAGCTGTACCTGTACACACCATTCTAGCTCAGTTTGACTCAATGCCTTGGCTTATCAAGGTCGTTATTACGGCCAGAGGTGGTTGTTCTGGATACTGATTTCTCAAGATCTATGCACCCAGATTGCGTGAAAATGTAATCACATGTCAGTTCTAGTATAATATATTAGTCCAATGAATACCCTTTTATCATCTGCATTTCTTCTTGGTGTAGCAATTTTAATGGCCAGTAGTGTATAAATGTAGCTCTTACTTTTCATCTTCTCAGCAAGTCGTACAAGAAATAATGAAATGGAGGTTTGTAAGTTGATATTCAGTTGTGAAATTTAATATTTTATCAGTGCAACTCATATAGTGTATGTTCTCACAACGAAAATTTAACTCTGCAGCTGAAAGTATATTGACAGAACTGAAGTTTTAGATGGGATGGAGAATAGATAGTCATCGTGTTTGTGCTTCTAGGATAGTTCAGTCGGTAAGCGTTTTATCATTGAAGAAGGAAAATGTTGCTGATTCGCGACCTGCCCGCGACATAGTTTTAATCCAAAGAACATTCCTCCTTGTATTTCGCTTTGATCGCAGAATTAGGTTACCGGATGGGGGCGGGTCGAAGTACGCTAGAAATGATCCATTTCCAACATTTTGTTAAATAACTTTACCTGGGAGACGGTAGATTCCCAGCCACATGCGTGTGCAGTGCGAACTAGCGCCCAATACCAAATGAGGTTGGTATTGAATGAATGCTTACCTTTTCTTTCCTTATTTTGCACCCAGATTTGGCTCACTGCGACAAAACAAAGTATTTGCATTAAGCGATTTAGGGTATCCCAAATCTAGATGGCCGCAGGGGGAAACTGAATCGTCGTCTATTGTATCGTGCCTTATCGCTGCTTTACCTAGCACTTTCACTGCTTTTTGAATGATTCTCTTCGCGACGTTACGCGTCGTCGAGTACAGGCCTAGGGCTTTTTAATGATTACAAACTGCATTGGAGCGGTGTTGTTGTTGTTGTGATCTTCAGTCCTGAGACTGGTTTGATGCAGCTCTCCAAGCTACTCTATTCTGTGCAAGCTTCTTCATTTCCCAGTACTTACTGCAACCTACATCCTTCTGAATCTGCTTAGTGTATTTTGCTCTTGGTCTCCCTCTACGATTTTTACCCTCCATGCTGCCCTCCAATACTACATTGGTGATCCCTTGATGCCTCAGAACATGTCCTACCAACCGGTCCCTTCTTCTTGTCAAGTTGTGCCACAAACTCCTCTTCTCCCCAATCCTATTCAATACCTCCTCATTAGTTATGCGATCTACCCATCTAATCCTCAACATTCTTCTGTAGCACCACATCTCGAAAGCTTCTGTTCTCTTGTTGTCCAAACTATTTATCGTCCATGTTTCACTTCCATACATGGCTACACTCCATACAAAATTTTCAGAAACGACTTCCTGACACTTAAATCTATGCGACTGCTGAAATTTTCCCGGCGTATTTGTTCTTCTAATAATTTCCGGGTATGCAGCCGGATCCCGTCGACATTCTGCATCGATACTTCGGCCCAGAGACGTCCGGCCATCATCAGGTGAGTACACAACTACTGAAGAGCCCAGGTGCAGTCGCGGTATTTATGCCGAATCTCGCGCATGCGAAATGTACTGGCATCATACAGCGCATGCGTCACGTGTTGACATGCGCGGCATAGCCGAGTTGTACGTGCTGCCCTCGGTGGTGAAAGTAAAAGATCATCTAGTCATTGAGTATCGAATGACGCTGTCTATTCCGCTGTGAATTCCCTGTGAATGTGGCTCTGCATATATTGGCCAGACGACAAGAACTGTCCATGAACGATGTACAGAACATGAAAGATACACCCGTCTGCGGCAACCGTCAAAATCGGCAGTAGCAGAGCACTGTATTTCATTGGGACATTCAATGGAATACAATGGAACAAAAATTTTAGCTCCGGTTTCCGGATTTTGGGATTCCGTAATCAAGGAATCAGTGGAAATACGTCTTGCCGATAATCTTATAAATCGTGACAACAGCTTTCAACTGGATAAAAATTGGAATCCTGTTATTAAAATTATACATTACAGCGGAATAGACAGCGTCATTCGAATACTCAATGACTTGATGATCTTTTACTTTCACCACCGAGGGCAACACGTACAACTCGGCTATGCCGCGCATGTCAACACGTGACGCATGCGCTGTAGGATGCCAGTACATTTCGCATGCGCGAGATTCGGCATAAATACCGCGACTGCACCTGGGCTCTTCAGTAGTTGTGTACTCACTTGATGATGGACGGACATCTCTGGGCCGAAATATCGTGGCAGAATGTCGACGGGATCCGGCTGCATACCCGGAAATTATTAGAAGAACTTAAATCTATATTCGATGTTAACAAATTTCTCTTCTTCAGAAATGCTTTCCTTGCCATTGCCAGTTAACAATTTGTATCCTCTCTACTTTGACCAACATCAGTTACTTTGCTCCCCAAATAGCAAAACTCATTTACTACTTTAAGTGTCTCATTTCCTAATCTAATACCCTCAGCATCACCCAACTTAATTCGACTACATTCCATTATCCTCGTTTTGCTTTTGTTCATGTTCGTCTTATATCCTCCTTTCAGGACACTGTCCATTCCATTCAACTGCTCTTCCAAGTCCTTTGCTGTCTGACAGAATTACAATGTGATCGGTGAACCTCAAAGTTTTTATCTCTTCTCCATGGATTTTAATACCTACTCCGATTTTTTCTTTTGTTTCTTTTACTGCTTGCTCAATATATACATGGAATAACATCAGAGATAGGCTACAACCCTGTCTCACTCCCTTCTCAACCACTGCTTCCTTTTCATGCCCCTCGAGTCTTATAACTACCATTTGGTTTTTGTACAAATTGTAAATAGCCTTTCGCTCCCTGTATTTTACCCCGTCACCTTCAGAATTTGGAAGAGAGTATTCCAGTCAACATTGTCAAAAGCTTTCTCTAACTACAAATGCTAGAAACGCCTTTCCTTAATCTATCTTGTGACATAAGTCGTAGGGTCAGTACTGCCTATCAGTATTAAAGCGGTAGAATTCTGAAATAGTGGAAAAGCGAGGGAGGTGGCGTAGTGCGGGCAGAGAGAGTTGGAGGCCGAGGCCTTATATTTAGTCGCCGCGATTGTCTCCGGGCCGGCGGAAGAGCTGTGTACTGTGTGTGGGCGGCAGGAAGCGGCCAGGCCCGACAGAACGGCCTTGTTCCCGGAGACGAGTCGAGACGGGCAGTCTGGTGTGGTCTGCCGCGGACGCAGCCGTCCTCCCGTCAACCCCCCCCCCCCCCCCCCCTACCGCCCGCCACCACAGACTCCCTCGCTCCCTTCCTATGCCCAGCACAGGCCAAGTCTGATGCGTCAGCGGCACCCGCAAACTCAGCGGAGGCGATGCCTATCTAGAATTGTGAATAGTCCCTTCTACATCTACATCTACATGACTATTCTGCAATTCACATTTAAGTGCTTGGCAGAGGGTTCATCGAACCACAATCATACTATCTCTCTACTATTCCACTCCCGAACAGCGAGCGGGAAAAACGAACACCTAAACCTTTCTGTTCGAGCTCTGATTTCTCTTATTTTATTTTGATGATCATTCCTACCTATGTAGGTTGGGCTCAACAAAATATTTTCGCATTCGGAAGAGAAAGTTGGTGACTGAAATTTCGTAACAAGGTCTCGCCGCGACGAAAAACGTCTATGCTGTAATGACTTCCATCCCAACTCGTGTATCATATCTGCCACACTCTCTCCCCTATAACGCGATAATACAAAACGAGCTGCCCTTCTTTGCACCCTCTCGATGTCCTCCGTCAATCCCACCTGGTAAGGATCCCACACCGCGCTGCAATATTCTAACAGAGGACGAACGAGTGTAGTGTAAGCTGTCTCTTTAGTGGACTTGTTGCATCTTCTAAGTGTCCTGCCAATGAAACGCAACCTTTGGCTCGCCTTCCCTACAATATTATCTATGTGGTCCTTCCAACTGAAGTTGTTCGTAATTTTAACACCCAGGTACTTAGTTGAATTGACAGCCTTGAGAATTGTACTATTTATCGAGTAATCGAATTCCAACGGATTTCTTTTGGAACTCATGTGGATCATCTCACACTTTTCGTTATTTAGCGTCAACTGCCACCTGACACACCATACAGCAATCTTTTCTAAATCGCTTTGCAGCTGATACTGGTCTTCGGATGACCTTACTAGACGGTAAATTACAGCATCATCTGCGAACAGTCTAAGAGAACTGCTCAGATTGTCACCCAGGTCATTTATATAGATCAGGAACAGTAGAGGTCCCAGGACGCTTCCCTGGGGAACACCTGATATCACTTCAGTTTTACTCGATGATTTGCCGTCTATTACTACGAACTGCGACCTTCCTGACAGGAAATCACGAATCCAGTCGCACAACTGAGACGATACCCCATAGCTCCGCAGCTTGATTAGAAGTCGCTTGTGAGGAACGGTGTCAAAAGCTTTCCGGAAATCTAGAAATACGGAATCAACTTGAGATCCCCTGTCGATAGCGGCCATTACTTCGTGCGAATAAAGAGCTAGCTGCGTTGCACAAGAGCGATGTTTTCTGAAGCCATGCTGATTACGTGTCAATAGATCGTTCCCTTCGAGGTGATTCATAATGTTTGAATACAGTATATGCTCCAAAACCCTACTGCAAACCGACGTCAATGATATAGGTCTGTAGTTAAATGGATTACTCCTACTACCCTTCTTGAACACTGGTGCGACCTGCGCAATTTTCCAATATGTAGGTACAGATCTATCGGTGAGCGAGCGGTTGTATATAAGTGCTAAGTAGGGAGCTATAGTATCAGCGTAATCTGAAAGGAACCTAATCGGTATACAATCTGGACCTGAAGACTTGCCCGTATCAAGCGATTTGTGTTGCTTCGCAACCCCTAAGGCGTCTACTTCTAAGAAACTCATGCTAGCAGATGTTCGTGTTTCAAATTCTGGAATATTCCATTCGTCTTCCCTGGTGAAGGAATTTCGGAAAACTGCGTTCAATAACTCCGCTTTAGCGGCACAGTCGTCGATAACAGTACCATCGGCACTGCGCAGCGAAGGTATTGACTGCGTCTTGCCGCTTGTGTACTTTACATACAACCAGAATTTCTTCGGATTTTCTACCAAATTTCGAGACAATGTTTCGTTGTGGAACCTATTAAAGGCATCTCGCATCGAAGTACGTGCCAAATTTCGCGCGTCTGTAAATTTTAGCCCATCTTCAGGATTTCGCAAGGAGAAAAGTGCCACACCTGTCAAATCTGGCGGTAGCAAGATGGTGTTTCATTTTTAGATAAATTATAAGTTTACCCGTATTGACAGACAACTTCTCTGTTACAGTCTTACGGTAGTTTGTACACTGTTCAGTCACATTAGTGTGACCACCTTCAAAGGCCCGTGCGCGCTGGTGCGAGATATGGAGGGAGAGAGTCGATGAGTTTCTGGAAGGTACGGACAGGGATGTGGAGCCACGCCGATTCCAGTGCTGTGGCCAGCTACACCAGGTTTCTTAGTTGAGAATCCACGATGCGAACAGTCCCATCGAAATGGTCCCACAGAGTCTCTGGGTTTTAAATTCGGAGGTTTTGTTGGTCAGAGGACCTCCTTGAAACACGCACATATACTACTAGCTGTGCGACACGTTCCATTGTCCCGCTGGTACTTTTCATCTTACTGAACAAAAAGAAAACTGCATGTAGGAGTGCAAATGGTCCGCAAGGACAGATGCACACTTACGTTGATGCAGTATACCTTCCAGAATGACGAGGTCACTCAGCGAATACCACGAAAACATTCCCTCCTCCGGCCTGGACCCCTCCAACGATCCAAAGTTCATCTGTCTGCATCTACATCTGCATCCACCCAACGGTGTGTGGGGAAGGGCAGTTTACTGCCATTACCTCCCTTTCCTGTTCCAGTAGCGTGTTGTTAGCGGGAAGAAAGACTGCCGGAAAGCCTCCGTGCGCGCTCGAATCCCTCTAATTTTACATTCGTGATCTCCTCGGGTGGTATAAGTAAGGGGGAGGCAATATATTCGATGCCTCATCCAGAAACGCACCCACTCGAAACCTAAACAGCAAGCTACATCGCGATGCAGAGCGCCTCTCTTGCAGAGTCTGCCACTTGAGTTTGCTAAACATCTCCGTAACGCTATCACGCTTACCAAATAACCCTGTGACAAAACGGGCCGCTCTTCTTCTCTATCTCCTCTGTCAACCCGAACTGGTGCGGATCCCACACTGATGAGCAATACTCAAGTACAGACCGAACGAGTGTTTTGTAAGTCACCTCCTTTGTTGATGGACTACATTTTCTAAGGACTCTCCCAATGAATCTCAACCTGGCACGCGCCTTACCAACAATTAATTTTATATGATCATTCCACTTCAAATCGTTCCGCACGCATACTCCCAGATATTTTACAGAAGTGGCTGCTACCAGTGTTTGTTCCGCTATCATATAATCATACAATAAAGGATCCTTCTTTCTATGTATACGGAATACATTACATTTGTCTATGTTAAGAGTCAGTTGCCACTCCCTGCATCAAGTGCCTATCCGCTGCAGATCTTCCTGCATTTCCCTGCAATTTTCTAATGCAGCAACTTCTCTGTATACTACAGCATCATCCGCAAAAAGCCGCATGGAACTTCGGACTCTATCTACTAGGTCATTTATGTATATTTTGAAAAGCAATGGTCCCATAACACTCCCCTGTGGCACGCCAGAGGTTACTTTAACGTCTGTAGACGTCTCTCTGTTCAGAACAACATGCTGTGTTGTGCTCTGTCTGTCTTTGAAACATCTAAACTTTGTTGTATATGTTATTGTACTTTAACTGTTTGTGTACTGTATCCACTAAGATCCCGTTTTGTGACCAGCCCAGAATTCGTCTTAATGAAAGTGGAAAACCGCTTAAAACCAACACTCAGGCTGCCTAGTGTGTCAGCCCATGGTCGTTAATCTACCATTTGGATTCGATCTGTGTGTGCCTCACGTGAGCTAGGAAACGATCACACAGTATGTTACACAACATCAGCAGGGCAGTGTATTTTTTCAACTAGTAAGTTAAGCATGTTCTATAATACTTTGTTGCTGGAGGCTGAGAATGAGAGGGACGCTGAAGCTGCAGTTGGTATGCGAGACTTTTCCAGAAGCCACACAGGGATGACTTAAATGAAGTATTTCGCTTGAAAAAAAAAACGTTGCCCTGTGCAGTGTCAGATGAACAAAGAGAGGAATGCCACCAAGTCATCAGTACCTGGGGACACTTGAACGAAGCTTTGGAACTCCCTTTACAAACAAGCGGCCTTGTTGTTGGGGACCTGCTCTCTTGATACTTCAAAGAATACAGACGAACACTTCACACAATGCCCAGTTATCACAGTTCGCTAGGGAGATTGTTGCCAACTCTGGGAACTGCCACAAGGAGGAACAGTATGAGAATGCGATGAGAGTTCGCATCTTTTTAGACAGCTGCCGCAAGATCAGATATCTTCACCCTGTTTGAAGAATGCATGCGTGGTTATGCAGCATCGATTGGTCGTTAGGGGAAAATGCAAATTCAACCCACCAATGACAAAAATGATACGACGGAAAATTCAGCACCCTGCACGACCGAGTGAGAGAGATGGATAGAAATACTGCGAAGTGGGAGCAGCTGATGGAACAGTTGGTCGAGAAGACAGATGTTGAAGAGACAAAAAGCAGTTGATCAATGGACGACAGCAAATGGTCAATAATCCCTTGACACTTTGTAAGTAGGCTTTATTTCCAGTATCTGCCAGTCCTGATTCTTCAGAATCTCATCGATGCTCTCCCAAGGGTGAAACAAACCTATAAAATTCGTGCTGTCCGTCTTTGTATACGTTCAATATTTTCTGGTAGTCCTATTTGGTATGGGACCAACAAACTTGACCAATATTCTAGGTTAGGTCATACGAGTAATATATAAGTAATTTCCTTTGTAGGCTGACTGTACTTTCTTAGTATTCTATCAATGAGCTGTAGTATGGCACTAGCTATTTCTACGACTGAAACTATGTGATGATTCATTTCCAATCAAATTTTTGCACCCAGGTATGTGTATTAGTTGACAAATTCCAAATTTTACTCTTTATTTATTGTCTGAAGATGTCTGAAGTCACCTGAAACCGAGAAATTCTTATTGATCAAGGATATTGTTTCACAGGAGAAAGATATCCTTGGCCAATACAAAAGTTTTAAGCTCTCTCCCCGGTCAGAGCCGACCCTACCGAAGGTAGGTTCATACACAACATCTGTATCAGAATTTCAAACAGGCAGGAGAGACAAGTTCTACAAATAGCATGAGACACAACCGAGGCCATTGCTACACATGCTCGATCGAGGTGTCTGAATCGCCAATTCAGCAGTATAATGAGCGTAATGACATTCTGCCATCCACGCATAGTGGAGTGACAATACATCAATCATACACGTAAATGACTTTCAACCCACTGACTCTGCAGAAAAAGTAACGAGTTGGAAGCCCGAAACGGAAGTCTGGGACACCGCATCGTGGTGAAGAATGCTGATGGACCTAGAAAATCAGGCTTCCTTGGGCCATCCTCATCTCCAATAGAGAGCCATAAATACTTGGGCTTCCGAGCCCTTCTTCCGTTCAGTTGCAGTGAGCCAGTTTCGAGGCAGGACCTGTATTGCACTGACTACCATTCGCCAGATGACTAACACCTCGGAGACAACAGCCAGCCCTAGCTGCTGGACATAGCCACAGTCAGCTGCCATTCTCTCCTCCACTGATGTGAGGACTTGGAGCCTGGGGGTCAAACTGATAGCGTGTGGCACATTCATCTGTAAGCAGTCATTAGCGTCCATGGTCTTGCTCTGGTGGAAAGGCCATAACGTAACTCTGCACAGCCAGCACCGTCCTCTGCAAAGCCGCTGGGAGCTCATTAGGGCATTGCATTCGATGTCCATCAGTGTGCCCTGGTAAACAGTGCTGTCGAGCTGTTGGGCATCACTTCCACACGAGTAATGTTCGCCACCAGCTTGACATAATAAGATTTATCGACGTGTTCTCTGCTAGCAAAACGCCACCCTAGCCCGACCTGAAAATTCCACCAGGATGGAAAGCTTTCTCTTCCAGCATACACTCCACGTGTCCACAAACGTAATGGCAAAATACTGGCCTCGAAACGAAAAGATACCAGATAACGAAATATTACAGTAATTCTCAGTATTATTTATTTCTTGTATCATTAGGCCACCTTTATTAAAAATTAAAACGTGTGAAGGTTGCCTAGTTTGTTACATGCTTCACCACAAATACAACTGACCTCTATAACATGTGTCGACACCCATTAATCTGTTGTCTATTTGGTTCAAATTAACCATCATATGCATAATCGACGTGATGACGTTGTTGTTCAGAGTTAACAAAACCTCTTTGAATTTCGATGTCATACCAGATCCCATTCCATTTCTAGGGCTTTGTGCCTTTTATTAATAAAACCTATTCAGAGGGATGTACTTCCTGTCAATAAAATGTGGCAATGCAGTGAAGGTCCTGTGTTTAAGCCTTATGTTTCTCTCCGTGATGCCGCTTCCTAGTCATGATTTCAACTCCATGTTATGCTTTGTGCACCCTCATAGCGCAACATGTATCGTTTGAAAGTCCAGCCGGATTGATTGATCAATGTAGAACGAAATTTCGACGGCATAAACTCTTCAGGTTACTAGTGCTAACTGATATCCTGGTTCTGTGACTGCAATATATACACTGGTCTTCTCCCCCCTCCACTGACCAAGTGAGTGGACCGAGAGATGTGTCTATATCTACGACTACATGATTACTCTGCCATTCACAAAAAAGTGCCTGGCAGAAGGTTCAAGCTCTCTCTCTCTACCGTTCCACTCTCGAACGGCGCGCGGGAGAAACTTTTTCTGTGCGAGCCCTGATTTCTCTTATTTTATCGTGATGATCATTGCTCCATACGTAGGTTGGTGTTAACTGAATGTTTTCGCAATCGGAGGAAAAAACTGGTGACTGAAATTTCATGAAGTGATCCCGTCGCAATGTTTTAGTGGTTGCCACTCCTCTTCACGTATCATGTCTGTGACACTATCTCCCCTATTTCGCAATAATACAAAACGAGCCGCCCTTGTTTGTACTTTTTGTTGTTGTCATCCGTCAGTCCCACCAGATGCGGATCCCACACCGCACAGCAATACTCAAGAATAGGGCGGGCAATCGTAGTGTTAAGCAGTTCCTTTAGCAGACCTGTGGCACCTTCCAAGCGTTCTGCCAATGAATCGCAGTCTTTGGTTTGCTCTACACACAACATTATCTATGTGATCGTTCCAATTTAGGTCATTTGTAATTGTAATCCCTAAGTATTTAGTCGAATTTACATCCTTCAGATTTGTGTTCATGTGAATTCTCTATTCAGGGTCAATTCACACTTTTCGTACCATACAGGTATCTTATCTAAAGCATTTTGCAATTCGTTTTGGTAATCTGATGACTTTACAATACGGTAAATGGGAGCATGAAACAATCTAAGACGGCTACTGAATTGTCTCCTACGTCGTTAATATAGATCAAGCACAATGGAGGCCCTATAACACTTCCCTGGGAACGCCGGATATTACTTCTGTTTTACTCGATGGCTTTCCGTCTACTACTACGAATTGTGACCTTTCTTACAGGAAATCGTGAATCTAGTCGCAAAACTGAGGCGATATTCCGTAAGCACCCATTTTGGTTAGAAGACTCTTGTGAGGAACGGTGTCGAAAGCCTTCTGGAAATCTAAAAATATGGAATCAATTTGACATCCCGTGTTGGTAGCACTCATTACTTCATGAATATAAAGAGCTAGATGTGTTCCACAAGAGCGATATTTTCTGAATCCGTGCTGACTAAGTGTCAATAAATCGTTTTCTTCGAGTTACTTCATAATGTTCGAATACAGTATATATGTTCTAAAACCCTACTGCAAATCGACTTAGTGATGTGGGCCTGTAATTCAACGGATTACTCCTACTTCCCTTTTTGGGTGTTGGTGTGACTTGAGAAATTTTACAGTTTTTAGGTAAGGATCTTTCTGTGAGCGAGCGGTTGTATATATTTGCTAAATATGGAGCTATTGTATCAGCATACTCTGAGAGGAACCTGACTGGTATACAATCTGGACCAGTAGACTTGCCTTCATTCACTGATTTAAGTTGCTTTGTGACACCGAGGATATCTACTTCTATGTTTCTCATCTTGACTGACTGAAATTCAGGAACATCTACTTCGTCTTCTTTGGTGAAGGAGTTTCGGAAAACCGTGTTTAATAACTCTGCTTTAGTGGCACTATCGTCAGTGACTTCACCATTGTTATCACGGAGTGAAGGTGTTGATTGCCTCTTGCCACTGTTGTGCTTTATATATGACCAGAATTTCTTTGGGTTTTCTGCCAGATTTCGAGACAGAGTTTCGTTATGCAAATTATTAAAAGCATCTCGCATTGAAGTACGCTCTACATTTCGAACTTTTGTAAAACTTTGCCAGTATTTCGGATTTTGCGTTCTTTTAAATTAGCCGTGCTTTTTCCGCTGAATCTGCAGCAGCGATCTGACCCCTTTTGTGTACCATGGGGGATCAGTACCATCGCTTATCAATTTATGCGGTATATATGTCTCAATTTCTGTCGATAATATCTCTTTGAAATCATTCTACAACTTTTCTACTCTTACATGAGCAGATCGGAAGGAGTGAAGACTGTCTCTTAAATCCGTGTTAATAGCATTCAAAATGGTTCAAATGGCTCTGAGCACTATGGGATTTAACATCTTTGGTCATCAGTCCCCTAGAACTTAGAACTACTTAAACGTAACTAACCTAAGGACAGCACACAACACCCAGTCATCACGAGGCAGAGAAAATCCCTGACCCCGCCGGGAATCGAACCCAGGAACCCGGGCGTGGGAAGCGAGAACGCTACCGCACGACCACGAGATGCGGACAATAGCATTCTTACCAGCTTTTTTTAAATAGATATACTTTGCGTTTGTTTTTGATGGCATTCAGCCTAACAGCAACTGCCTTGTGGTCGCTAATCCGTTTATCCGTCACGATGCTCACTATTTCTCCAGATTTATTTGTTGCTAAGAGGTCAAGTATGCTTTTGCAACCATTGACGCTTCGAGAGGGCTCATGAACTAATTGTTCAAAATAATTTTCTGAGAAAGCACTCAGTACAATTTCGGATGACGTTTTATGCCTGCCACTGGCTTTAAACGTATAATTTTTCCAACATATCTAGGGTAGATTGAAGTCACCACCGACTATAACTGTATGCGTGGGGTACTTATTTGAAATGAGACTCAAGTTTTCTTTTAACTGTTCAGAAACTACATCTTCTGAGTCGGGGGGTCGGTAAAATGATCTAATAGATAGTTAAGTCAGATTGTCAAGCGTAACTTCTACCCATACTATTTCGCAGAAACTATCTACATAAATTTCTCTACAACGCAAACTTCTTCTGACAGCAATAAATACTCCACCACCGACTGTATTTAATCTATCCTTTCTGAACACTTTAGATCGTTTGAAAACATTTCGGCTGAACTTATTTCCGGCTTTAGCCAGCTTACTGTACCTATAACTATTTGAGCTCCAGTGTTTTCTATTAGGGCTTGGAACTCTCATTCTTTCCCAACACAGCTACGACAATTTACAACTACAATACCGACCGTTTCTACAAGTAACTAACTCTGTTTTACCTGTTCAGTTTTAGACGGACGCCCTTTATGTGGCTCCCTGAGACCCTCTAACATAAAAAACCGCCCAGTCCTTTCCACACAGCCCCCGCTACCCGTATAGGTGCTTCTTGTGTTGAGTGGAATCCTGACCTATTAAGCTGAACCCAAAACCCACCACCCGATGGCGCAAGACAAGGAATCTGCAGCCTACACGGTCACAGAACCGCCTGAGCCTCTGATTCAGACCCTCCACTCGGCTCTGCACCAAAGTTACACAGTCGGTTCTATCGACGATTCTGCAGATGGTTAGCCCCGCCTTAATCTCGAAAGCAAGACTGGCAGTCTTTACCATTTTCCCTAGCCGCTCTAAACCAGAGAGAATCTCCTCCAATCCAAAGCGACAAAAGTCATTGTTATCGACATGAGCCACCACCTGCAGCTGGCAGCACCCTGTACTCCTCATGGCATCCAGAATCACCCTTTCCACATCCAGAATGATTCCCCCCCAGTATTCACACTGGCTTCCTTCCCCTCCTTGGCAGCCTTGTTCCTAAGGGACCCCATTACTCGCCTAATGTTGGAGCTCCCAACTACCAGCAAATCAACCCCCTGTGAATGCTCATAACTTGCAGGTCAGAAGCTTCCTCTGGAACAGGGAGGACGACTGCATCCAGCTCAGAGACATCGTCAGCCACAGATAACGCCCGAAACCTGTTTGTCAAACGAACCGGGGAGGCCCTACAATCGGCCACTGGGAAAGTTTTCCGCTGTCTGCCAGACTTTGGAATGATCTCCCACTCGACCACAGGTGAGGGGTCAACCTCAGTGCAGGCAGTACCCATAGTGCCATAGTGGCCAGAGGAGTGGACCAATCGGGGGACACATGGGACGTGCTCAACGTCCCTTGGATCCCCACATTATACCCCCCACAGTGATGCCCCTTGGCAGCAGCCTCAAGCTGTGTGACAGAAGCCAATGCAGCCTGGAGCTGCAACTGAAGGGTCGCCACTTCAGCTCACATCTGTACACAGCAATCACAG
This sequence comes from Schistocerca gregaria, assembly GCF_023897955.1. Classification (NCBI taxonomy): domain Eukaryota; kingdom Metazoa; phylum Arthropoda; class Insecta; order Orthoptera; family Acrididae; genus Schistocerca; species Schistocerca gregaria. The sequence goes on from NC_064923.1 coordinate 406,046,530, forward strand.
TTCCCCCTCATTGTGTTTGTGTGTAGAGGGGGTGGGAAGTGGGGGTAGACCCTGCTTGCGAATGCAGTGGTGGGCCTGTCTGTGCCCGCCTTCGCCATGTTCGGCTTTCCGCTCCTGCTGTGTCTGGAGAATTTTCAGTGCCTGAGCCTATGCTTAACAAATTTAAAATCCATTTTCCTTCTTGATGTTGTCATCAGTTGGATTTCTATAACCTCCTTGTGTATACAGTCATAATAGTGGGATGTATTGTGCCAAATTTTGTATATTCGTGTTTCATTTTGTGGTTGATTTCAAGACAATGTTCAGCGACTCCTAATTTTGTAGGCTGTTGAAGGTCGGTTTGCCATTTGTGTTCAGCGCATCTTTCTTCCATGATGTGAATGGTTTGTTATACATATGTATTTCCACACTCGCATCAAATGTAATACACTCTAGATTTCCGGAGTTCCATGTCGTCTTTTACTGTACCTAAAACGGAACTGGTCTTTGTATGCAGGCGGTACACACATCTGATATTTTTTCGTCATATTTCTGCTGATTTTTTTTTCAAGGTACGTTGACAGGGTATGGGATGTAGGCTATCTTTTTCGGTTGGTCTTTATGGAGGGTTGGCTGCGATGCGCTCTTTTGCTTGAGGGAGCTCCGAATTTGCGGTCGCTATAGCCACTTTTCTGGAACACATCCCTTTGGCTTTCTCCGTGGGAAATCACACGAGCTCTGGGGACCAGCGTGTTTAGCACTCCTCTTTGTGAAGGGTGATGACAGCTACAGACGCGTAGGTAATGGACTGTGTGAGTTGTGTCGCCGTGTTTCGTCCGATTTTCTCAGTGCCATAACAAGAAATTATTGCATCTGACTGCTTTGCTCCACCCCTATCATGAACTGAATCTGGTTATAGACAAAGCTCAGACGTAGCAAGAAAACTTGAAGCTGAACTTACCAATGAGTCTAAATGACGAACATATCGCCAACGTATCTGTGAAAGTCTGTCGGTTTTAATAGCGCTGAGTGCAGCGCATTTCCCCAAGTCTTCCCTGTATATATTGGCCACCACAACCGACAGGGGGCTACCCACATGCAAGCCGTCAGTCTGTTCATAGTAACGTCCGACAAAAAGGAAATATGTGGACGATAGTACGAAACTGAATAGTTCAGTGAATGAGGGTCCACATTTCTTTTCAATACGTTTCGGTGACTCCTTGAGTGGAACTTGTGTGAAGTGACACAAAGTCGAAACTAACCATAACTGGCCAGTCGGTGTTTCCGTAGACCTGCCACGAGTTCTTGATTTGATGTTCATATTTGCCAACCAGCTGACTCAAAACTAACGTCAAGGGTTTCTCAAGCTGATACTTTGGCGCTCCTATTGTACTCACTATTGGTCTCAGATGTGTCCCCTCATTGTACACCTTTGGAAGCCCTTAGAGACCAGGTGAGAAGTCTACTAATATCAAATACCGGACTTAATTTGAGGAAGAAATTTCTGAGGATGTACGTCTGGAGTACAGCATTGTATGGTAGTGAAACATGGACTGTGGTAAAACCGGAACAGAAGAGAATCGAAGCCTTTGAGATGTGGTGCTATAGACGAATGTTGAAAATTAGATGGACTGATAAGGAAAGGAATGAGGAGGTTCTACGCAGAATCGGAGAGGAAAGGAATATGTGGAAAACACTGATAAAGAGAAGGGACAGGATGATAGGACATCTGCTAAGACATGAGGGAATGACTTCCATGGTACTAGAGGGAGCTGTAGAGGGCAAAAACTGTAGAGGAAGAGAGAGATTGGAATACGTCAAGCAAATAATTGAGGACGTAGGTTGCAAGTGCTACTCTGAGATGAAGAGGTTAGCACAGGAAAGGAATTCGTGGCGGGCCGCATCAAACCAGTCAGTAGACTGATGACAAAAAAAAAAAAAAGGTGGTGGGGCAGCACGTGGCAGAAGTTGAAACTAGACAAACCGTCATGAACCTTAAAAGAAAAACGATGGATGACGCTGTGTTGTCTGTCCTTGAGAAAGGCTTAAACGTTGCCCCAATTCCAACAAGTCTACTCGTCGCAGAAATCATCAGGAAGTAGAACAGGTTGTCTTCACACTAACACCCGATTCTGCGGAGGAGATACGCAAGGAAACGTGCCATACTCTCGCCAGGTCTGCGCCGCCGAGGTATAACATCTCCAGACGGCAAAGAGCCGTGTTTGCGTGGCGACCCGGATATTGTTGTCCTTCCAGTGGAGGGAACTTATCTTATTAACAGTCGCAGAATACAAAGAGAAAGTGTTCAAAGTCCTATACGACGCGGCTTACAAAATGATGACTATGGGTCCAGCCAGGTGCAGTGCAAGACGTCTGAACTTCTGCGAAGTACTTTCACAGAAGAGACAGAAGTCGTGTTGCCAACTGTTGTTGTGTGTTTGTGTGTCTTTTGTTTGTGTTGTGTTTGATAAAATGAAATAATGAGCATATGGCATCGTTGGCCACGAGGCCCCATCCGGGGAAGTTCGGTCCCCAATTGAAAGTCTTATTTCGGTCGACGCCACATTGGGCGACCTGCGCGCCGGTGATGAAGATGAAATTATGATGGGTATAACACAACACCCAGTGCCCGGGAATCGAACCCGGGCCCGCTTTCATGGGAGACGAGTATGTTACAACCGATCTAAGATGGCGGACGTTGTGTTTGATTTTTTCAACAAACGAAAAACAATAAAAAAGTATCAACAACAACACAAGCAAAAGACAAACACACAACAACAGTTTGCAACACTTAACACCAAAAGCACACATATGTTCATCACCAAATGAAAGTGAAATTGAAACATTCGACGTGACAAACGTGGATGAAAGAGCGTCAGAAATCGGCTAGCTGGAGTATGAAAACTAACAAATACATCTCCAGGGCTACACACATGTGTTACCAGCGCTATACATCGTAACACCGAACGATACATTCACAATAAGGTACTTGTGCTACAAAAGTTACTTCTAAGCTAAAAAAGCAAGAGAAAAACATGACAAAATGTAATGTAGCAGCGTATTATTTCTACCACATAATACGTTTATTGTATGTATAAAAGGAAACATATACTTCAGGCCACTGATGATGCTTCCCAAATAAAAGAAACGAAACCAGTATGGCAATAAACAAACTGCCTTAATTAGATGCATAGACGGTACATACCTCCACGAATTTGGAGCAACTAAGGGAAAGACGGAAAACTGATAAAAATGACGATATTGTAATATTGTTGAAGTGCTGTAAATATTGTTCGCCGTTTTATACGAGAGCCTGGGAACTATTTCTGTGGTCAGGCAGAAAGCGATGGAGAACATGCTGACAATAGGTCCCAGTCTGCAAGTCCAAATTCTTGCCCATCCCACTGAAAGAAATATTTCTATTCTCTATTTTCTCAGTGGGATCAGGACTATGATTATAAATGAAGATTTAGAGTTCTAATTGATACATATATTTGGTAAAGTTTCACACGCACAACATTGTAATATTCATTATGTTCATATTGACCGTAAATCTCTCTATTATAAACAGCATTATGAGCTACTAAATTTTCTTTCACCCTGACTACTGGTAATCAAAATAAATGCTCGCCACCAAATTGGAAAATAATTGTCACCACTTGCCACGCTGATATTTTAACATTATTGGCGGCACACTAACAGTTACTTTTGCGAAATCTAAGTGATCCCGGACGATGTACAGTCCTCGCGAGTTCACTATTTATTTATTAATGAAAATAAGCGTTTTGTAACAGCCTGTCTCTGACGTCATCCGAGGCAGCGCGTGCTCTGGCGTTGGACTGACGCGAATCTTACGGCGACTGTGTACGAGGTGAAACCTCGTCTTGCTTCTCCGGCTGTATTTATATGTGTGGCGCAGCGGACAACCAAGGGAACACCTGCTGTCATCCGCCCTATGCACACGCTAGCAGTCTCTAAACGGCCGCTTTCTCGGACACACAATCAGTAACAATGTTGTGAATCAAATCAGAATCTTCATAAATTTTGCATGCATGTAAGTAAAAAATTTTAGCTTGCCTGCATTAAAACATTGCCTTTTAGAATATTTAGAACCGAACTGGCAGTAGAACATGACCTCTGAACAACAACTTTAAAAGACTTTGTATTGGTTGTTATTAACATTAACATCCTAAAACTTGTTAAAGCTGTATTATTCAATAGGTTTCATCACGTGCTGTAATCAAAACTTTCTAGCAGTAATATAACAGATACTTAAACTAAAAAACTCCTCTGGAACAGGCCATGAAGGCCCAACGGTACCGACCGGCCGCCGTGTCATCCCCAGGCCACAGGCGTCACTGGATGCGGATTTGGTGGGGCACATGGTGAGTACACCGCTCTCGCGGCCGTATATCAGTTTCCGAGACCGGAGCCGCTACTTCCCAATCAAGTAGCTCCTCAGTTTGCCTCACAAGGGCTGAGTGAACCCCGTTTGCCAACAGCGCTCGGCAGACCGGATGGTCGCCCATCCAAGTGCTAGGCCAGCCCGACAGCGCTTAAATTCGCTGATCTGCCGGGAATCGGTGTTACCACTGCGGCAAGGCCGTTGGAACTTAACCTACTGCAAATAAGTATGTTTTTGTTCCGAACTTAGTTTTCATTAAATTACTCGAAAACTATTAAACGTATCTTAATGGGGTCACGTAGTTATTATTTTTATGTTGAACTGAAGAGTCAACAACTTTTCACATTTCTAAGCCAAATATTTAGTGCCTTCAATTTTTCTTAAAGTTGTGGAATCTGACCAAAATATTGCTTTAATCACGTTGAGACTTATACTTGGTAATTTTGACATAAACCTGCACATTATGACCAATTTCTGGCTTCCTGGCTTTGTTATTTAGCGCCACTTTTTTTTAAACGATGTATTTAGGTAAAATATTGACCTCATCAGTTTGAGACTTGACAGGTTAAACATTATTACACTGAAGCACATATTGACAAAGTTTGAAAAAGCAACGTTAATTTTTTAATTTCATTCGTAATTATGGTGCAAAACTTGTGTGCTACGCACAGACGCGTTATGGTGACCAGGTGCTAAAAGCGGGAACTGGAGTAACTCCAGGCACACTCGCTCGCCTCTGTATCTCTCAAAGGAGACAGCGCTTGTTTCGCCACAAGAGGACACAGTTTGTTGAAGATACTGTCCCATTACAGTGTTACTTTTCCATGCGACATAATTGTGATGTCTTTTTATAAAAACCACAATGCTTGTTCACGTATGTTATGTGCTTCTATGAAGAGTGTGCATAATGTTTGAGGTTCTCCCGTGATCAGCAACATCTCTAGATCTTTTCCTGACAGAACGTATCTGCGACCAGCTCGGACGCCGAAGCTGTCCCAGCGGCAGTATCCAGAATGTCAAAGACGATGTACAACAAGTGTGCGACAGTTTACTTCGGAAGAGGATACAAGGGTTTTGAGACACCGTTTCCAGACTAATTGGTGCATGCATCCAGGCCAAGCAAGATGAAACGATGCACTGATAAATGGGCTCAAACTGCCAAGTCTTATCCGGCCGCTGTGACGAAGCGGTTTTAGGCGCTCAGTCCGGAACCGCGCTACAGCTACGGTCGCAGGTTCGAATCCTGCCTCGGGCATGGATGTGTGTAATGTACTTAGGTTAGTTAGGTTTAAGCAGTTCTAAATCTAGGGGACTGATGACCTCAGATGTTCCATAGTGCTTAGAACCATTTTTTTTACCAAGTCTTAGTAATTTCACTTGATGCTGTAACGAGTGCAATAACATCACACACCGTCTCAACTCGCGAAGTTTGATTTCGTTTCTGCATACCCTTCTGAGTGCTGAATATTGTTTTTTGTCAGGCAGTGTAATAGGATTTGTTAAACCAGCCAATGGCACCCAAAGGCACCACAAAAACGTTGTGATGGCTGTGAATCCAATTCCAAACTAAAATCACGTTGTAAACCTGACTGAAAAACTGGCCTTTAACGCCCATGTGCTGCACCCTGCTCTTCGTTTACTTTGATACATATTAACAAAGAACAATTTCATCGAATAATGTGTGACACCCTTTCTCGTGACAATTTTGTCCATCGTTCCACCGACGTAATGAGTGAAAAATCTCATGTTCTAACTCATGTTACATCTTACAACTTGTAGCATTTTCTCCCGTTTCATCGTAGATTTTTGAGGACCACAGTTCATTGAGCCCATTTGCGCGAGCGCTTTAAGTAACCATTCCAGTAGCCCGTCAATCAGAACAATGTGTTTCGCGCCCGCCAAGACAGGGACTGGATCCGAGTGGAAGAACAATATACGGTAGCAACTTCATAAACTGCTCGCTGAAACTTTGCTCGCAGACGCAGCACGTTGACTTCTAGAGATTCTTACAAAATCTGCGTGACTAAATGAACGTCCTTTTCACAGTTCTGCTAACGCATATTAACAATGGTCGGCTATTCCTCCAAAGTAAGGCGGGCAGACATCCATTAATCAGACGGACAAAGGCTGTAGATGTCGCAGCAAGCACAGAGTGTATTTGCACCTCATCAGCGACGTATAACTGGCGTAAAAAAAGTGATTTGAAAGACGACTTTCAAAATGTGAAGTGTGTGCATGAATGGGGTGAAAGAACTATTGCAGATGGGTTACACTAATGACTATAAATTCCTAGTAACAATGGCAAACACAACTATCTAGCAGCATCCACCTACAGCGATCGAAAGTGCAACCCCTATATAAAACTGTTCGGAGGAAAAGCAGATGCAAGGCTGAGATTCATTGGAAGAATAATAAGGACATGAAATTCATCGACGAAAGAAATGGGTTTCGAAACCCTCATCCTGTTAATACTTGAGTATTGTTCTTCAATATGGAGCCCCCTCCAGAAGGCATTAAGAAAGTAGGTGGGAGGGATCCAAAGAAAAGCGGCCCGATTCGTCCCTGGTCCGTTCAGTCACAGGTATGCAAAATAAACTAGTAATCAGACACCAAAGGACAAACATTATGCATAATAGACAGATTTATAGTTGAAATTCCGAGCGCGAATGCTCCCAGAAGAGCCACTGCTCCCATATATGTCTCGAGAAAATCATAGGTATTATTTTTATGGAAGTGTGCTCACACTCATCAGCGGGAACGGGTGGGGTGGCGATAGTGTTAGCAGCCCGCGAGAGGGTGGGGTGATGAAACTGCTAGCGGAAGTATTCTCCGCCAGTGGCCCTAAGTTGGTTCGCGGGATAAAGATGTAGATGTAGATATTATCCTCTCACAGAATATTTCGCGCTGTTTGTTCAGATTGCTCAAAATCTCCCTATGTTCGAACAACCTCTGCATAAATTACAATTTACGCTTTGTTTTTTGTCACTCTGTAAAGTTTTTAACTGAAGCAACTTCCTTGAAGCTGGATCCCATTACCAAATTTGCTCAGCAGGAATGTAACGTATCCTACACCTCGGCATGTCTATCGGTTACAGTCTACTTCAACGAACAACTTTTCTCGCTTGATAGTCATTCTCACTTCACAGTACAACAAGAAATCTCTAAGGTAACGATGCTTATGATACTGGAGACAGAGCGCTAGCTCGAAATGGACTAGTCTTGGAAAAGAAAACTCTTTAAGGAACTAATCTGAGATCTGTCTGAACGATTTTGTGAGACATAATCAGGATGATAGGGTGAGGTTTTTAAAAAGATTTCTCCTTAACCGCTTCGCCACCTCGTTCGGTGTAATATTGGACCTGTGCACCGATTCCTCCAGGCATGTAGTAAGAAGTACGTTCTGTAGTTGAATCAGAACCATGCTGTAGTTTGACTTTATCAGAATGTAAGTCTTGTTGAAGGACAGAAAAATTCCTTGAACTGATGGGGTATCAAATTGCAAACCACTTACGAGGGGAAATATTGGTTACTTCAGCCATAAAATACACGCAGAAGCGTTCTTTCAGGCTTGCTCTATTCGTTAAGCCGCGGCAGTATAACAGTACCACGTTAATATTAAAGATAAGGAGAAAGGAGTAAACGTAGGAACAGATTCTTAGTTAATTGTCCAAGGTCTCTTGGGAGGAAAAAATCTAAGCGAGGACAAAAAGACATATGGCCAACGTAACGTCACCATCTGGCAGTTCGTCCTGAACTTAAAAGCAAACAAGCCAAGTTCCTCCCCCCCCCCCCCCCCCTCCTCCCCCTCCTGCCAACGCGGATCTTTAATCAGCCTTAGATTCTAATGAGTCTGCTATACGCATACAGGAAAAAGTCACTTAAGAAATGATATGTGTATGCAGTTAATGCTTATGTAGGATTAACATATGAAAACAAAATTCCTCACACACAGTGAACTTTGTTGTGTTCGGTAGTGTATGCGTTTGCTCATGCTGTGTTTCCGTGTTCCACAGTACGCAGCCAGAGTCCTAACAGCTAGGACTATTTTACGCACGAGGTGTATACAGCAGTCGACCAATACTTTCATCACCTCTAAGAAATCGTTTACTGAACGCGACTGTTCCGTTTCTCCTAACACTTGGAAGGAGCGACCGTTTCGCCTGAAGTTCCACAGCCCTACCACGTCTGCAGCAGCTTCTGTGTTCTCTAAGAATCCGGTTACGACTGTAAAGTTAGCACTTTCTTTAGAAAAATAGCAGAAAAGTGGTGCGTGGTCAAGATCCAAATCAAGTCGGCGCAGAATATTTCCGCAATGGTCCTAGTGACGCTAAGGTGAGCTAGACGTCCCGTGTGAGGCATTTGTTAGGAAGGAAAAAAAGTAAATTTAGCGTCAGTCACATGCAACATCACCCCTCCTACAAACGAAGGCATTAAGTTGACACTTTAGTGAACAACATTTAGTACATCGTGCATTTTTTATTCCAATGTGCCACCTTGAGATTGTCACAGTAAAACACACAATGTCGGACATTTTAATAAAATAAAACACTTTATATCATTGTTTGAGGCATAAAACGCCACACTGTTAAGCAATCATGAAATTAATTTCTTGCGGCAAGGAAATCATGCGCGATTTTTTGAGAACTAAGGAAGGTATTACAGTAGTCGAATGATTCTTTTAAATTTTATGTTATTATGTCTTAGATGTCTTCCTCTGTCGTATTAACTTTTTTTGTCTCCGAATGCTTAATACACCCAAAATCATCGAAAATCTGTTTCAAATATTGTAACGACCACAACTTCAAGTTTTTCATTCAGGTGCAACTGAAGAATTCGTGGATGCATCACTAATGTCCCACTAAGTCACCGTTATTGTGTTTCAGGTTATCCACAGACTTACAAGTTGATTCTGTTCTACTACCTCTTAATTTACTACTTTCGGAGTTCATTTGAGTGTTCGGCTTCATTTGTTGCTTCGGACTTCCAGTTGCATCTCCTCTGCTTTCCTCGTCATCCATATTGCACCCATTCCTTAGTGTTTTCCTGTCTAGGTATCAGATTTTTTTCATATCTTTGATCTTTCCTTCATTGATATTTTATGTTCAGAAAATCACTGTTGTACTTTCTATTGATGTTAATTAGTTTCGCTTCTGCTTTCTTTATCATTGACCCAAATTCTCTGATAATTAAGCTGTCCCATTTCGCTCAAGAGATCTTCTAATTCCTCCTTATTTTCAGTCTCAAGGATTCTAAATTAACAGCTGTTCCCCTTAAACTTTCCTGATTCTCCATTTTTATTAATTCCACGTGGTTATTGTGGCTAGCACTCTACCCCCATTAGTATAGAAATTTAGAATACAATATTTCACATCAAACAATCGAAAGTGTTTCTCGGTGCACAGATGCTGTACATGTGTCCGATTTCCTTTATTCTTCCTTCTATTATTATTTGTAGCTTAAAAATTGAATGTCTATTGTCTTTATCTTTCCAGAAGCGAAATTTATTTTAATTGAACACTTCATCAATTTTTATTTCTGTTGTTCAAATGAGTTGTTCACAGGCATGATGGCCCAAATCATCTCACAGTTACAGAAAAATTAAACTCGCCTAGAGAATAACGGCAGCCGGACAGAGAGCAACAACAGGCATTGAACAAGTCGAGAAGTTCACTCCTTGACTTGAAAGACGAACATGTGACACCTACAGATACAAACACGAGAGTCAATATCGAGATAAAGGCAAGCCCATCAGCATGGAACAACCAGAATTCATTCAGTCTGCCATCACCGTCAACAGGGGGTTTCATATATTTTTGAAGGAAAATTGTATTACTACGGAGAAATCACTGTAAGACACGAAACAAATTCTTTGAACCATTAGCAGTAGTAGTAGAAGAAAACAATTAATGCCGGGGACAATAACGCCAAATCACTGCTACATGATAAATTGTTTGGTGAAGCTCCTTTAACATAAACGTGACTGTATCGCAGTATCGAAGCTACTGGTAGCCAACAGAGTCAAGTCCACAGCATTGGAGTACTTTTTGCGTACTGGCCTCCTATTATGAGTGTACAGATGGCAACATGCGTGGAAAACTAGCTTTTTCAACAGACGAACTTTCCGCTGTGCTGTAAAGAATGCTGAAATATTTTGGCAGCCGCATCCCGCATCTCTCTCTCCAAACGCCACGATTTCGCCATTCTTCCTCACCCTCTTTTATTCTCTTTTCTCCATCCTTCTTGGATACCACTTAGCCACACTTTCCGTGGTCTTCGTCTTCCCCTCGTTCCAGGAATGTTCTCTCTTGGACCATATGTCTTCATCGATTCATTTGAGACGCCCAAACCATCTTAGCTGTCTTTCTTTTATTCTACCCGTAATACCATAATGAGTATGTGTCCTTTCTCTTATTTCCTGATTTCTTACGTGGTCAAGTCGGGAACTTCTGAATGCTTTTCTCAAGTGGTCCATTTCTAAAGCTCTAAGACGCTTTTTTTGTGCGAGTTTCTAGCAATCGCTCCCATAGCTTGTTACTGGTTCTGCGACGACTTTTCAGAAACGAGTTTAAATTTTAAGCTCGTTTTTGAGAACCACAGTACAGGTTTAAAGTTTTGGATAGCCGCTCTTCCCTGCCTCATCAGTTGTTGGACATCTCTGTCACATCTTCTGTCACGTGACAGGATACTACCCACGTACTTAAACTCTTTATACACTTTAATAAGATGTCCGCCAATCGCCAAGTTACTTCCCTTTCTTCGGAACATAGATATTCCGTTTTCTCAAAATTAATTTTCAAACCCCACTTATCATACTCTTCTAACGATTTCCTAAACATGTAGGAACTGCACATCTTGTTCATCGTTTGCTGCAAACAGCCTATCATCAGCATAGAAAAGTATGTACGTACACTGGATCGTTACTTGAACCGACAGGCCGGCATTCTTTCTAAGGTACAGATAAGAGTGCCTTCTGCACATGTACATGTTATAGGGTGTGGGATACAGGCGGCATTCTTGATTCAGTCTGTTCGTTATTCTGAAGGTATTTCTAGAAATTTCGTTCCCGACTTAAACGACACATTGCCGACTTCTAGAGGTTTATGAAACTTCTTACATAAATTTCTGGCAGTTCTCCTGACCATGGACCTCGAACAATAGCTGTCAAGGGTACCTTGAAAGAGGTCACGATGTTAGAAACAGCAACTGGCGAGACCAGAGCGCGAATAATTACCGAGGAAATTATGGTCCACAAAGACAAGAACAAGACAGCAAAGAGAAACCAGATGTAAAAGTTAGGCCTCCGAACACTGCAAAACGTAAAGATTGAATTGAAAAATGCGGAGGAGGTTAGGCAAACTAACGTCCACCCTATCATGTACTAACCACTAAATCAAAAAATAAATTAAGAGTCAACAAAATAACACATTAATTAAAAGAAAAAGAGACTCAATACACACTAACAATCTCTTGTAGTATCAAGTACACTACAACATGCACACAAACAATAAATGGTACACAACAATTAAAAGAATGAAGAAGTGGCAGGACATAATTAGAATAAAGAAAAGATATCATATATATACAAAAAAAATTTGCCACTATCAGAAGATTTTGGATCATATAAAATCATAGTTTTTTTTTGTAAATAACAAATATATGTAAAACAAAAATTGTAAATATTTCTACGCGTCAGAGGGACATCGCCACCAACACCAATCACCATCTCCCGTAACACCAGATGCTTCGAGATAGCGACGGAGAGGATACAGACATGTTGAGAAAGCACTTAGGGCAATAACAACAACATGAAGACCAACGCCACACTGGAAATGCAGGTTGCAACCAGGTTGGACTTTAGGAGGACAACGTGCAGCATGGACATTTCATATGTCACGACACTGCTACACAATAGAAGAGTGTGGGGAGAATCACAGTATGACGAGACGGCAATGAAGGTACAAAAAATTACTAAGATCTACAAACTCATCAAGTAACAGTTGGAAATGCAGTCAGATACTACAAATCCTATATTACTCCTACACTAAAATTCACATATTCCTAGCCCAAGAAGAACAGAAGAGTGCAGGAAAGAAGAGAAGAACAGAAGATGCAAGATGAAGAAGGGCAGAAGACAGCAAGATATCTTTATTTCCTATCCTACAAAGCAAATTGCTACAAATGTCTTTCCATGAACTTTGAGGCATAGCAACTGCTACAACCACCTCTCCAAAACAAACATTGAATCGTCAAACAAATACAAGCGAACAGCAAACGGAATATTAAGTAGTACCAACCAACATTATCTAGAAAGCAAAATGAACAGTATTCTCCCTACCACATAATCAAATTGCCATACCGAACCAGGTGTGAAGTACCAAGATGTCACAGCATAATATTGGGTGATGATCGTCGGTAGTCAACTCCAGTTACCGAACTGCCACACCGTCCCAGGTGTGACAGAAAAGGAGTACCAAGACATTACTGTTTATACAGTAAACCACAGTCATAATCATCGGTTAAAAGTACCGCTCCATGATGACAGTGTCAACAAGTAAGACCGGGCATCGCACGCTAGAGTGCTTCTCACATGATTTGTGACACCCATACAAATGAGTCCGACGCCTTCCAGCATTTCAGTGGGGATCATCGAGCACAGAAGCGTAAAACACAAATGTAGAGTTACGAAAATGATATATTTGTAAAAGTACCTTTTTCCTTTCTTGTAAAAGTAATTATTTTTATTATGTATATAACATCCACAATTTATAGATACGTTACACCTTTTGTAAATAAACTTAGTTAGTATAGTTATACAATCTTACAAAGTAATGGAAAGTCTATTTATTTCTTTTATATGTAAATCTAGAAAAGTATTTGTGCATGATTTTTCTTCTTTAAGCAACATTCAGAAACACATTTTGGGGTAATAATATTAATACTAAGGATAGAATTAAGAGGAAACGCTTCTTCATTCTTACAAAAAAAAATGCAATGACACATTAAGAAAAAGATAATGCCTAAATAAATAAAATAAATTAACACAACAGAGCTTTTGCGAACATTTATGCAAGCGTAACTAAAGAAAAGATATAAACACACTAAAACATGATACACTGTACACTTACGAGTTTAGAAAAAATTAATATTGTAAAAACAAATTTTTGGAAATGAAAAAGAAAAACAGAGACATGTACTGGCAGCGACAAAGAATAACAACCTTTGTAAAGCCTATATTTGCCTAACAATGAAACATAAATTGTAGAATTAAAAAAATAGAAACAATAGCTATAAAGAAAACATTAGAAAAAATGTTAAGAATGGCTGAGGAAAGTTTATTGGAAAGTGTAAAAGAACAATTTTTGCCTGACTTTGTCAATGTTTTCCTCGGCATTGACAAACCCTAGACAAAAATTTTGTCACAAGGAGGGAGGTATGTAAGACGTCGTGGTCTCCTGACCTTCATTGCTTACATATTCCACCCTCACAATCATATTCCGCACATCAAGACGCTTCATTCGAACCCAAACTCGATAAGATAAAGTCATTGTTCTATGAATTCATGTAAACGATATGCAATTAACAAGTAAGCGCACTGTGGTTGAAATACTCGAGGCTGGCGTACACACATACATTCCAGACACAACGGTCACAGAAGCTTTTAGTTCGGTAGAGAAACCGCACAACGGGATGCCAGTTCCTTCAGAGGACGATCCAGCCTATGTCGGCCGGTGAACGCTCATGTAACGGACAGCGTGGGCCCGAGTGAAAGGGGGGAACAACCCCTTGTTCGGCTTAAAAGCAAATTCCGCTACATTGTATGGGAGCGGCCAGCCTATGCATTCTTAACACATAGCACGCAGTTTCAGAGATTTTCACAGGGAGACAGCAAGCGCCAAACACCAATGCTACAGGTTTCCGGACTGGTCGCCTTAAACGAAACGTCATTCTCCCGTTTTAGAAGAGCAATGTTGATTGGCAGACGATATATCTGACGCCTTGAGCTGAAGGAATAATGGAAGAGACCGAAAGATATACCCCTTCACGTCTGGTGTGGAGAGGCGCTGTTCCGTTCTCGCTCTTGGAGTGAGGAACAAGTCTCTCCTCAGTACTTCACTGGGAGAGCACCTCTGTCGAGAGCGAATCGAAGTGCTACTCTATATTGAGTCCTTGCGTTTAAGTATTGTTCACTGTGTAGGCCGACACACTTATTGTGCAGTGTGAACGGACTGAGTTTTGAGTGGCATCGCAGTGGACTGGTTATCTGGCCTGTGTACCACGCCAATAGTTAGACTAGGGGCGAATAGGAATCCTTGGCTTCATCAAGGCATAGGGAGAGTTTGATTGGCGAAGGCCAATCCAGGTAGAACGAGAATTATCTTATTTGTCAGCAGCGAGCGACGCAGACGGCAGTCATCGCAGCTTATGGTATTGTGCGCTACAGCTATTGCGAGCCCCATATTTGCTCCACAACAGTACACTTCACTGCATTTCACACGCGACATCCGCGACCGTACCTAGCAACATTCTAAAGGATAATTATTCAAGTTGAGTAGGCGCGCCTCTAAGCCATTCTGCCAAGTCAACAACCATCTTAAACTTTGTATAGAAATTTCATTAGGGAATACTACCCTTGACAGGTATCTTCACATTCCGAAAAGAACTAGGATATAACTTGTTCAATTCATAACTAAAAGTGCCATTGTGATTTCTCAGAATTTTTACAAAATAAATAATAACTTTCGTTAGTTTCATGTTTTTCTTACACTAACTAGCACTTCTCCAGTACCCAAGTATTCCACTAGTTACGTAAGAAATTTTGTGAATTTTTGTGTTATTTCCTTACAGCGGACGACCCCAGAAGAGATTTATTGCTGAAAGTTTTTCAGACATTTCTCTTTAGAACGTTAGGGGCGTCTGTCTGATTTCTGTAGTAGTGTGGGGATGGAAATTGCATCTTGCAGGAGCCACAGGGTAAAGGGTACATCTCAGATTAATCCGTTGCGCAGAATAACAGATCAATGGAAATTGCATCTTGCAGAAGCCACAGGGTAAAGGGTACATCTCAGATTAATCCGTTGCGCAGAATAACAGATCAACCCCACACCTCAGATAGCTTTAGTTTTAGAAAATTCATGTTAACTTTGTTGTACTGAATTTTACACATTTATTCCGACCGATTTTGGTTGTCAACCATCTTCCAGGGACTATATCACACTGACAGAAATGAACAATACATGTTACTGATGAAAAATACACAATCCACAGTCGTTAAGTACTGAACATCCTACATGAAAGATAATCGAAGAGAAGTACTTACAACACAAAAAGCAATAAGATTTTTACATTTCATATATCTTGCTACAGACGAATGCCTTCTACATCGCATATTATGTTACACATCAACAGCTATCAGTGAAATATTGTGCCTCATTCAAATGAGATACAGGGACTGAGCACCAAGGATACTTATGCAAAACATATGGCGCAACACCAAAGAGAGTATCCGACAAAGATATTACAATCCAAAAAAAAAACTGATTTTCTATCGATCACCATGAAAATGTTCAACGTATAATGGTATAGTTCCTAGACAAGGCTAGTAGGTGCTTCCTTCGTGGACTAATTCCTACGCTAATAGGTGATTCTATTTGCCTGATGTTAATGATTTTATTTTGACTCTCTGGCAATATGCAGATGTGAATTTCTGAATACACTGTATTAAAAAAATATACTATACGTTGGTGGTTGTGAAACGCTCCTACCATCCATGGCTTGGAGTTACCGCCACGTCCAGTGAAGTCGACTCGTGGCCTCGACTGCAATCTACGAACTTTTCTGCGAAAATGCTGCGCGCGAGACAAATTACGTGACGTAACGCTACCCTGAGTTATTCGCCAGCATTTATTGAAGGATCCCGATTAAATCTCTGCACTG
This sequence comes from Schistocerca gregaria, assembly GCF_023897955.1. NCBI lineage: Eukaryota > Metazoa > Arthropoda > Insecta > Orthoptera > Acrididae > Schistocerca > Schistocerca gregaria. The sequence continues at coordinate 406,062,848 of NC_064923.1, forward strand.
CTACGCTTGCAATGTCAGTATACATGAGGGTCACCAGTCTCGCTACCCTCCAGACAGGGCTAAACTTCGCAAAAATTGACGTAATGACCTGGGAGAACAAATTCACAGTCACTGGTTTTAAAACCGATTTGTTACCCATCTCGACTGCATTAATTTTAAGTGACCAGTTTCGGTTCAACATGAACCAAGATACGTCAGTTAGCATGGGCACAGGTCATTGTTGGCAACCGGAATAAAATGATTATTGGATCTTTTTACCGACCTCCCAATTCAGATGATTCAATTGCTGAGAGGTTCAAACAAAACGAGTTCGATTTCAAACACGTACCCGTCTCAATCGATTATAGTTGGTGGAGACTTTAATTTACCCTCGATATGTTGGCGAAAAGAAATGTTTAATTTCTGAGGTACGCATAAAACATTCTCTGAAAATTGTTTAGAGCAGTGTGTTCACTAGCCCACGCGAATAATAAACGATTGTGAAAACACACTTGATCTTTTCGCAACAAATAATCCTGAGTTAATAACGAACATCAAAACGGATACAGGGATTAGTGAATTCAGGGTTGTCGTAGCAAGATTTAATATTGTTACCACCAAATCCTCCAAAAATAAACGAAAAATATACCTACTCAAAAAAGCAGATAAAAATTCACTTGACGCCTTCCTCAGAGACAATCTGCACTCCTTCCAGATTAACAATATAAGTGTAGACTGGATGTCGCTTGAATTCAGAGAATTAGTATCGGTAGGAATCTAGAGATTTATACAAAATAAATTAACAACCGATGGAGCTGCCAAATTAAAACACAAGCAAAGTCCCGGAGATTGGCGACCTTTTACAGAATCTCAAAATTTAGCGCGGACATCAATGCGAGAAGCTTATAATAGTTTCCACAACGAAACTTGTCTTGAAATCTGGCAGAAAATCGAAAGAAATTCTGGTCGTATATGAAGTATGCTAGCGGCAAGACACAATCAATGCCTTCTCTGCGAAATAGCAATGGAGATACTATTGAAGACAGTGCTATCGAAGCAGTGTTACTAAACACAGTCTTCCGAAATGCCTTCACAACAGAAGACGAAGTAAATATTCCAGAATTCGAATCAACAACAGCTGTCAACTTGGGTAACGTAGAAGTAAATATACTCGGAGTAGTGAAGCAAGTCTTCTGGTCCAGACTGTATACCAATTACGGTTCTTTTCAGAGTATGCTGATGCCATAGCTCCATACTTAACGCTCATATACAACCGTTCGCTCGACGAAAGATCCGTACCCAAAGACTAGAAAGTTGCACAGATCACACCAATATTCTAGAAAGGTAGTAGGAGTAAGTCACTAAATTACAAGCCCATATCATTAACGTCGATATGCAGCAGGATTTTTGAACATATATTGTTTTCGAACATAATGAATGACCTCGAAAGAAACGGTCTATTAACACACAGTCAACATGGATTTAGAAAACATCGTTCTTGTGAAACAGATGTAGCTCTTTACTCGCTTGAAGTGGTGAGTGGTATTGGCAAGGGATTTCAGATTGATTCCGTATTTCTGGATTTCCGGAAGGCTTTCGACACTGTACCACACAAACTGCTTGTGGTGAAATTGCGTGCTTATGGAATATCGTCTCAGGTATGTGACTGGATTCGTGATTTCCTGGCAGAGACATCACAGTTCATCGTAACTGACGTAAAGTCATCGAGTAAAACAGAAGTGATTTCTGGCGTTTCTCAAGTTAGTATTGTAGGTCCTTTGCTACTCCTTATGTATATAAACGATTTGGGAGACAATCTGAGCAGCCGTCTTAGGTTGTTTGCAGATGACACTGTCGTTTATCGACTAATGAAGTCATCAAAAGATCAAAACAAATTGCAAAACGATTTCGCAAAGATATCTGAATGGTGCGAAAATAGGCAGTTGACACTAAATAAAGGAAAATGTGAGGTCATCCACATGAGTGCTAAAAAGAAGCCGCTAAACTTCGATTACACGATATATCAATCAATCTAAAGGCCATAAATTCAAGTAAATACCTAGGAATTACAATTACGAACAACTTAAATTGGAAGGAACACATAGAAAATGTTGGGAGGGGGGGGGGGGGGGAGTCTAACCAAGAACGCTTTTTATTATCAGGACACTTAGAAAATGTAACAGACCTACTAAGGAGATTGCCTATACTACGCTTGCCTGTCCTCTTTTAGAATACTGCTGCTCCGTGTGGGGTCCTTATCAGATAGGAATGACAGAGTACGTCGAAAAATTTCAGACAAGGGCAGCGCGAAATAGAGGAGAGAGTGTCACTGAAATGATACAGGGTGGGAGGGGGAGGGCGGGACAGCATTAAAACAAAGGTGTTTCTCGTTGCGGCCGAATCTTCTCACGAAGTTCCAATCACCAACTTTCTCCTCAGAATGCGAAATTATTTTGTTGACACATACCTAAATAGGGATAAACGATCACCATGATAAAATAAGGGATATCAGAGCTCGTACGGAAAGATATAGGTGTTTGTTCTTTCAAAATGGCTCTGAGCATTATGGGACTTAACATCTAAGGTCATCAGTGCCCTAGAACTTAGAGTTACTTAAACCTAACTAACCTAAGGACATCACACAACACCCAGTCATCACGAGGCAGAGAAAATCTCTGACCCCGCCGGGAACCGAACCCGGGAACACGGGCGCGGGAAGCGAGAACGCTACCGCACGACCACGAGCTGCGGACAGTTTGTTGTTTCCGCGCCCTGTACAAGAGTGCAATAATAAAGGATTGCGAAGGTGGGTCGATGAATCCTCTGCAGGCACTTAAATATGATTTGCAGAGTATCCATGTAGATGGAGATATAGATGTCTGTAACGTCAGTGGTCGGCACATCGAGCTACTGTTGTAGTGCATCAGTACTGTCCTGCACTACAGTATGGTGGGCACACTTTTTTTTGAGTAACGTGATGTTTAAGTGTTAATACAAATATGTTTAAGCGGTATGTTTTGTTATGTTTCCTTTCGAACTGTTACCTAATAATTCTACTGCGTCCCTCAAGGAGAAGTGGATGCAATTCTTCACCATTGAAATCGAGATGGATGGAGTGTTCCCCTTTCTGGATGTCCTGGTTAACAGAAGAGTGGACGGCTCTTTGGACCACAGAGTGTACCGAGAGAAGACACATACCGACCTGTACTTACATGCTGACAGCTGCCACCATGCGACTCAGAGGAACGGCGTGCTCGAAACGTTGGTACATAGTGCTCGCACTATCTCTAGCTACGAAAGTATCAACTTCGGAAGAGTGGCTTCGAGGATGGCAAATTCGGAGAGCCCTTCGTCCTACACTCTCTGTACAACAGGCTGAACCAGAAGAGGACTGTCAGTATGATGCGGCCATTGCATTCATTCCTTTTCGTGGGGCGTTATCCGGCAAGATAGGACGAATTATTCGGAAACGCTAAGTTCTCCGCCAACTGGCCAAAACATAGGCACTGCTGGGTAATGTGAAGGACGACCTTGGACTACGGAAATCCGGTGTCTATCAGATACCCTGCCAATGTGGTAAGAGTCATATGGATCAGAGTGTGCTTAATGTCGAAGATCGTTGCTCAGAACACCAACGCCATACCAGATTACAGCCGTAGCAGAACATTACCTGACGGAATTGTATGTAACGGACTATAACCACACCAAGGTTCTGACACAGACGTTGAAATTCTGAGATTGTGTCATGAAGGAGTCTATTGAGATTCGAGTCAGGGAACCGCTAATGTAGCATGATAGCGGGTACACGCTTAGCAAAGCATGGGGCCCCTCTATTAGAATGGTGAAGAAGAGGAATGAGGTATTAGACGATGAACTGACTTCGGGGACAGGCAGAGAAACAGCAGAGTGCCGCCGGCGTGTGCACCAGGGCACGAATCTAGGACGGAACACTAGGTCTGTGGGAACAGTGGGGGTAGGGATGCTGGGCGCGGAAGGCAGATGGAATGGCCGATCACAGGGAGAGACGGGGTGGGGTAGACAAAAGCGCGGCGCCGACTGCCCGTCATTTATTTCATCAGCGCACCTGATGATGGCAGTGTGGTCGTTTGCCGAAATACTGTGCCCGTTGGACACAGACATCTCCGGCAGTTCACCCCTGAACGATTTCGGCAGAAGTCGATAAGTTAAACATCTGAATTGAAACCGTAATAGAACGAAAACGGTACCTTTCCGGACTTGTTTCCTATTCCAAGTATTATGTACTCACTCCCCTCTACAAGTCCTAGAAGTTTGTAACGGGAATTTCCAAACACTCAGTATGGGAAGGAAATGTGTAGCCTATGTCCGTCCGAATGTTTATTAGGATATCGCTAAAACAGTTCGAAGTAAATCGAGAAAGAACTTTCCGAGTTTTTTGATATCACGCTAAACAACTTGCCTTTATATAGTAGTACAATTAAGATAGTTTTCAACTAAAACCCCAGTATGTATAGTTGTTTCAATGCAAGTACTTCGTAGTTAGTGACACAACGGCTACTCGAAATGTTGGTTTCAGTACAAATAAGATCTGAAGGTTACAAGTTTTTGCCGTGGCAATTGTGGCGGCTCTGGACACCGCAAGAGCGCCGGCTCCCTGCTGAGCAGTCAGCTCACGAGCCACGCTCATCCGACACGGCGCGATGGCCGCCGTCAACAGAAACAGCCGCAGACACAGACACAGCGCGTCACGTTGACAAGAGCACGACGACATCAGCTGTGCCGCGTCAAGTCGCATACCGATTCCAGCCGCTGTCAGAGTAGTCCTCAGCTGGTACCAGCAACTCCCAACATGGCTTTAAAATCCGTCGGCACACGGAATGTGTTTCGGAATGTTAATGTTGAGCGTGCCGAGTTGAACGTGCTGCTGAACGCTCAGAAACGATGTAGGCTTGTGCCTACGGCACATATGCCTCAACTTGCTATAGGCGCTCCGGCGGCAGTTGTCGTCTGTGCTGTCAGATCACACTGTTTAAGAAATAGATGGTCGCAAAATACCTACGCTAGCTGTGTTGTCCAAATGCTCGTCATGCTGCTCTGTCTGTACTGCACTTCGATGTGCCCGAAAATGTTATAACACAAAAAGCGAAGTTCCGTGTCCAGTCAGTATAGACATTGGCTTATAAAAGTTTCATTACAAACAATGTGATACAAATTTACAATGGCACTGTCTGTAACACAAACATTATTTCATCATTCTCACTTTTTAGTAATGCCCTAAGGTCACTTTTACTCGACCACTGTTCCTTATGCAGCATCATAATCGTTGCAACAAAGTGAAAAGTATCTTACTGCAAAGTAGTGCAAACTGTCTTGTAGAAAAAGCCAGTAGAACAAACTCACCCCTCACAAAGAGCGCATTTACATTTATTTACATGTCATAGAATATATTGCCATCAAACTAACAAGAAAGTATCAGAATTTATTATAAAACGTGGAGGTAAGTAAAAAAAAAGTTCAGAGCCAGTGACACGAAAACCAACAACACTTTAACCATTGTTTTACAATTCGGCTGACCTACTCATTGCGCTACACCGGCCTTAAATAAATTATGACAATATTTTGCATCTTGCCGTCTAATCATAGATATGCCATTAAACGACATTTAATTATAACGCACTGTATCAAGGAAATGCGTTTTTAATGGATCCTTAATATGCCATTGCCTTGAAACAGCGGCTTTCCGTAATACACAAGTTACAGAATTTGTTTAACCGTCAATATGACGATTCCTGTAGTTTTATTACACCAAATCATACAACTTACGACGGGTTTTCGAGAGGTTTTCTATTTGCTTGTCCTTATAAACGGCATGTATACATATGGGCTTCACTTGGAAGTCAATATGGCGTCTCACGACACTGTACTGAAGAGAAATGGCGTTTATGTGAAGTAGGAGACGTTCTTCCATTTCGTTGGTCTACGTTCAAACGCACGTTCAGAATATCTGACATGTTAGATATTACTCTGCACGTTCGGAAAGACTCCCCAACTCGTATTTTCTACGCTATGGCGTCAAAAAATTTCGGCACTCTCGACGCTCAACTTTCGAGTGCACCGTCCGTATGCCGAAGGTTTAAGGGCAAGGAAAAGGACGTTCGAGTGTCTGGCATTTCACGTGCCTCAGTGTCAAAATGGTTCAATTGGCTCTGAACACTATGGGACTTAACATCTTAGGTCATCAGTCCCCTAGAACTTAGAACTACTTAAACCTGAGTAACCTAAGGACATCACACACATCTATGCCCGAGACAGGATTCGAACCTGCGACCGTAGCAGTCCCTCGGTTCCGGACTGCAGCGCCTAGAACCGCACGCCCACCGTGGCCGGCGCCTCAGTGTCAAGCGACATAAATATTGAGCGAGCTCTCTCTCTTCCTGGACGAAGAATTTGTTGTCGGAGACAAGATAACGATAGCTAAAACTATCATCATTACCTTTGTGCCTCTGCCCCACTTATGGAATGCGGCGGTGTTGAGCTGCCCATTGACACCCCGACCCGTCCGCCAAACCGCTCACTTCAACGCGGGGTTGGCCTTGTTATTATGGAATGCGGCGGTGTAGAGCTGCCCATTCACACCCCGACCGGTCCCGCCAAACCGCTCGCTAACGCTATCCCCGACAGGTCGGGCTGTGTGTGGCCACCCCCGACCGCAGGGCGGCCTCTAGCTGCGAGCGCACAGTCGTGTGGCAGCGTTCGCCACGCCAAAACAAAAAGAAAAACTCCTCCAGAATCCTCCCACATCGTACCTCTTCTCGATCCAGGGTGAACTGCAGGAGATCGTAGCACCAAAGCGTCGATTCTGGCATGTTTTCAACAGCACTTCTAGTTGCTGATTTAGCGTCCTGTACTTTTTTAAACTGTCGCCGGAAAGACGCTCGTAGAGAACTAATTTCTTTAATAACAAACGCCTTGTCTGCTGCACGATTTATCTCTTTGAACATAGCTATAAGAACTTTGTTCCTCATATTCCTACTGGAGTAGTCCTTCGATTTTTTTCTCCCACAAATATCGCCATTCTCTGTACATTATTAATGAAACACGCCCAAAAGTCTTTGAATTCCTCGACCGACGTTATCATAAAAGCAGCGAAGAGCAGTGACAACGAAAGAAGTAAATAACACAAGAGTCGGACACCGTACTGACGGAACTTGGGCTAGGAGGAAGCGGCCGGCCTGAGCTGTGGCCCCGGATCAGCAGGTGGCGGTCCGGGCAGCAGGTGGAGGCGACGCACCCGAACTTCGGACACGAGCGCGAGCACGGCCGCCTGTATATACAGGGTTGGTCGGCGGACCGGTCCGGCTGTGTATGGGCTGCTTAATTAGTGTCAGGGGGTGGCCGGATGCCCTTGCTGTCACCACGCCGAACCCCCCTGTACCGAATTTCTGTACCCCAGCTCTCTGTGCCTAGTGTCTACATCTACATCTACATTTATACTCCGCAAGCCACCCAACGGTGTGTGGCGGAGGGCACTTTACGTGCCACTCTCATTACCTCCCTTTCTTGTTCCAGTCGCGTATGGTTTGCGGGAAGAACGACTGCCGGAAAGCCTGCGTGCGCGTTCGAATCTCTCTAATTTTACATTCGTGATCTCCTCGGGAGGTATAAGTAGGGGGAAGCCATATATTCGATACCTCATCCAGAAACGCACCCTCTCGCAATCTGAACAGCAAGCTACACCGCGATGCAGAGCGCCTCTCTTGCAGAGTCTGCCACTTGAGTTTGCTACACATCTAAGTAACGCTATCACGCTTACCAAATAACCCTGTGACGAAACGGGCCGCTCTTCTTTGGATCTTCTCTATCTCCTCTGTCAACCCGACCTGGTACGGTTCCCACACTGATGAGCAATACTCAAGTATAGGTCGAACGAGTGTTTTGTAAGCCACCTCCTTTGTTGATGGAGTACATTTTCTAAGGACTCTCCCAATGAATCTCACCCTGGCACCCACCTTACCAGCAATTTATTTTATATGATCATTCCACTTCAAATCGTTCCGCAAACATACTCCCAGATATTTTACAGAAGTAACTGCTACCAGTGTTTGTTTCGCTATCATATAATCATACAATAAAGGATCCTTCTTTCTATGTATTCGCAATACATTACATTTGTCTGTGTTAAGGGTCAGTTGCCACTCCCTGCACCAATTGCCTTTCCGCTGCAGATCTTCCTGCATTTCGCTGCAATTTTCTAATGCTGCAACTTCTCTGCATACTACAGCATCATCTCTACTAGGTCATTTATATATATACTGTCAAAAGCAGTGGTCCCATACCTCTCTCCTGTGGAACGCCAGAGGTTAATTTAACGTCTGTAGACGTCTCTCCATTGAGAACAACATGCTGTGTTATGTTTCCTAAAAACTCTTCAGCTGGTCTGATATTCCGTAGGCTCTTACTTTGTTTGTCAGGCGACAGTCAAGGAAAATGGCATCTATTTGGGAGCCTGCATCTAATATTTTCTGGGTCTCATCAACAAATAAAGCGATCGCTATTTCAAGAATCCATGTTGATTCCTACAGAGTAGATTCTGGTTTTCCAGAAATCACATGATATGCAAGAAAAAAACATTTTCTAAAATTCTACAACAGATCGATGTCAATGATATAGGCCCATAGTTTTCCGCATCTGCTGGAAGACCCTTCTTGAAAACTGGAACTAACTGTGCTCTTTTCCAGTCATTTGGAACCATCCTTTCCTCTAGAGACTTGCGGTACACGGCTTTTAGAAAGGGGGGGGGGGGGGGGGGGGCACGTTCTTTCGCATACTCTGTGTAGAATCGAATTGGTATCCCGTCAGGTCCAGTGCACTTTCCACTGTTGAGTGTTTTAAGTTGCTTTTCTATTCCTTGGACACTTACTTCGATGTCAGCCATTCTATCGTTCGTGTGAGGATTTAGAGAAGCAACAGCATTGCGGTCTTCCTCTGTGAAACAGCTTTGGAAAAAGGTGTTTAGTATTTCAGCTTTACGCGTGTCATCCTCTGTTTCAACGCCATTGTCATCCCAGAGTGTCTAGATATGCTGTTTCGCCCCACTTACTGATTTAACGTAAGATCGGAACTTCCTAAGATTTTCTGTTAAGTCGGTACATAGAATTTTACTTTCGAATTCACTGAACGCTTCGCGCATAGCTCTCCTTACGCTAACTTTGACATCGTTTAGTTTCTGTTTGTCTGAGAGATTTTGGCTGCATTTAAATTTGCAGTGACTTTCTCTTTGCTTTCGCAATAGTTTCCTAACTTTGTTGTTGAACCACGGTGGGTTTTTCCCGTCCCTCACCGTTTTACTCGGCACATACCTGTCTAAAACTCATTTTACGATTGCCTTGAATTTTTTCCATAAACACTCAACATTGTCAGTGTCGGAACAGATATTTTCCTTTTGATCTGTTAGCTAGTCTGAAATCTGCCTCCCATTACTCTTGCTAAACAGATAAACCTTCCTTCCTTTTTTTATATTCCTATTTACTTCCATATTCAGGGATGCTGCAACGGCCTTATGATCACTGATTCCCTGTTCTCCGCTTACAGAGTCGAAAAGTTTGGGTCTGTTTGTTATCAGTAGGTCCAAGATGTTATCTCCACGAGTCGGTTCTCTATTTAATTGCTCGAGATAATTTTCGGATAGTGCACTCAGTTATGTCACTCGATGCTCTGTCCCTACCACCCGTCCTAAACATCCCAGTGTCCCAGTCTATATCTGGTAAATTGAAATCTCCACCTATGACTATAACATGCTGAGGAAATTTATGTGAAATGTTTTCCAGATTTTCTCTCACTTGTTCTGCCACTAATGCTGCTGAGTTGTGAGGTCGGTAATAGGAGCCGATTATTTACGTACCTCGGTTGTTGTGTGTAACCTCCACCCATAATAATTCACAGGAACTGTCCACATCTATTTCATTACAGGGTAAACTACTACTAACAGCGACAAACACGCCACCATCAGTTGCATGTAATCTATCCTTTCTAAACACCGTCTGTGCCTTCGTAAAAATTTCGGCAAAATTTATCTCTGGCTTCAGCCAGCTTTCTGTACCTATAACATTTTCAGCTTCGGTGCTTTCTATCAGCGCTTGAAGTTCCGGTACTTTACCAACGCAGCTTCGACGGTTTACAATTACAATACCAATGCTGCTTGGTCCTCCCATGTCCAGACTTTGACCCGCTGCCTTTGAGGCTGTTGCCCTTTCTGTACTTTCCCGAGTCCATCTAACCTAAAAAAAACCGCCCAGCCCACGCCATACAGCCCCTGCTACCCGTGTTGCCGCCTGCTGTGTGTAGTGGACTCCTGACCTATCCAGCAGAACCCGAAACCCCACCACCCTATGGCGCAAGTCGAGGAATCTGCAGCCTACACGGTCGCAGAACCGTCTCAGCCCCTGATTCAGACCCTGAAATAATGCGAACGTTTCGAAATGTCTGCGAATCGTGTAATTAAGGTGGAATGTGGAGACCAGCCTGGTATTCACCTAGCAGGATGTGAAAAACCGCCTAAGAACCACATTCAGGTTGGCCAGCATGCTGGCCCTCGTTGTAAATCCGCTGGGCGGATTCGATCCGCGGCCAGCGCGCCTATACCACTCCAGGAAGCAACACATTAGCGCTCTCGACTACCCTGGCGGGTCACAGCGATAGCTAATATACCAGTGCTTAAAAGAATGGCTAACATCTTGAGCCGTAGTGCAGGAGAGGCTGTTGAACGTCGGAATAGATGGCTAAAAATTAATCGAACACCAGAAACTGAAAACAGAGGTCAACTGTGAGCCTCTAGAGAACAATCGTTCGCTGGACATACTTCCCAGCAACATGCCAAACGAAGAGCGCTTGACAAACATCTCTGCCTCGTGATGACTGGGTGTTGTGTGATGTCCTTAGGTTAGTTAGGTTTAAGTAGTTCTAAGTTCTAGGGGACTGATGACCATAGATGTTAAGTCCCATAGTGCTCAGAGCCATTTTTTTTTTTTTTTACAAACATCTACGAGAAAGACCTTCACAGAGAAATGTGAAGAGCAGGTATCAATAAGAAATTTACTCTTAACTTTAAGAAAGGGTTCCGGAGAAAGGGGACGCAACTGTACCTTGGAAAACTTTTTTGACATTCACCTTCTAGTCAGCCCTGTAATACAAGTTTAATAAATTCTTCTATTCCGTTTTGAAATGATAGAATTCACTTTATGTGTGCTTCAGTCTTTTTCTGAAACTACGAAAGCTACTCCAGAAAAGTAAGTTTACCAAATGTGAGAAACTGTTCCAATGTACAACACGGCCATGTAACTCGGAACGACTGTTCTACTCTAATCCAAAATTGTTGCACTCGAGAGAATCTGATCAATACTGTTTTTAATAGTCTGTGTGTTATATTATTACTCTACTACGCACCAATCATCTGTAAGGAAAATCGGATTAAAAAGAATTATTAGGTTGGTGCATAAATACGTAGCATAGTTTAAAAAACGCGGCAGTTACACATAACACAGACTTTAGTCGTCAATTCTACACTCCTGGAAATGGAAAAAAGAACACATTGACACCGGTGTGTCAGACCCACCATACTTGCTCCGGACACTGCGAGAGGGCTGTACAAGCAACGATCACACGCACGGCACAGCGGACACACCAGGAACCGCGGTGTTGGCCGTCGAATGGCGCTAGCTGCGCAGCATTTGTGCACCGCCGCCGTCAGTGTCAGCCAGTTTGCCGTGCCATACGGAGCTCCATCGCAGTCTTTAACACTGGTAGCATGCCGCGACAGCGTGGACGTGAACCGTATGTGCAGTTGACGGACTTTGAGCGAGGGCGTATAGTGGGCATGATGGAGGCCGGCTGGCCGTACCGCCGAATTGCTCAACACTTGGGGCGTGAGGTCTCCACAGTACATCGATGTTGTCGCCAGTGGTCGGCGGAAGGTGCACGTGCCCGTCGACCTGGGACCGGACCGCAGCGACGCACGGATGCACGCCAAGACCGTAGGATCCTACGCAGTGCCGTAGGGGACCGCACCGCCACTTCCCAGCAAATTAGGGACACTGTTGCTCCTGGGGTATCGGCGAGGACCATTCGCAACCGTCTCCATGAAGCTGGGCTACGGTCCCGCACACCGTTAGGCCGTCTTCCGCTCACGCCCCAACATCGTGCAGCCCGCCTCCAGTGGTGTCGCGACAGGCGTGAATGGAGGGACGAATGGAGACGTGTCGTCTTCAGCGATGAGAGTCGGCAAGGGAACTTACTGTTCCAACAGGACAATGCACGTCCGCATGTATCCCGTGCCAGCCAACGTGCTCTAGAAGGTGTAAGTCAACTACCCTGGCCAGCAAGATCTCCGGATCTGTCCCCCATTGAGCATGTTTGGGAATGGATGAAGCGTCGTCTCACGCGGTCTGCACGTCAAGCACGATCGCTGGTCCAACGGAGGCGCCAGGTGGAAATGGCATGGCAAGCCGTTCCACAGGACTACATCCAGCATCTCTACGATCGTCTCCATGGGAGAATAGCAGCCTGCATTGCTGCGAAAGGTGGATATACACTGTACTAGCGCCGACATTGTGCATGCTCTGTTGCCTGTGTCTATGTGCCTGTGGTTCTGTCAGTGTGATCATGTGATGTATTTGACCCCAGGAATGTGTCAATAAAGTTTCCCCTTCCTGGGACAATGAATTCACGGTGTTCTTATTTCAATTTCCAGGAGTGTATATTCTCCTTCTGTATTTACAACAGTCTGCCAACGATAGGGTATCTCTTCCTTTCCGCGACTGTAGGAATCACGTAGCTTTGATGCGAAGAACTCTTCGAGTCATGTTCTGAGGCATTTTCATCCAGAAACGAAATTCTTTGACAGTTGTTCGATAGAGAGCGGAAAGGGCATAAGATTAGGTCAATCAGAAGGATTCGGAATGACTTCCCAATCCAACTCCGATAGAATGTTTTTTGGTAGTCTAACAGATTGCAGACGTATGTAGCACCACTTCACGATTTCTTCCTGGTCGTTGATGTTGGACTGTGCCTGCAAGACGTCTCAGTTGTTGACAGTAAATGCCAGCTGTGATGGATACACCTCGGGGATGCAAATCGTAGCACACCACGCAGTCGCTGCTCCACCAGATGCACAGCGTTATCTTTTGTGGATGTGGGCGTGTCTCTGTACGGGGAGTTGCTGCTCTGTTTGGGTGCAGCCAATCCTACCTTTTCCTAATCGTAGCATAATGACACAATTTTTCGTCACTGGTAACGATACAAGATAGGAATCGTCGGTGTTGTTCACGAGCCAATTGATGACGAGCAAGCAGAGAATCACATATGATAACGCGCTAATTGTTGGAGTGTGCGGTACCCATACAACCTATTTCTGAACCTTTTCCGTTGCATGCAAATCTCACACGATGGTGGAGTGATCACAGTCCATCACATTTGTCAGTACCCGAAAACACTGACGTGGGTAATTGTGGATTAATGCAGTTAAACGATCATGATTAACGCCTGTAGGTCTTCCTGAACGTAGAATTACTAATGTCAAGACGATTATTCTTAAAACGAGAAAACCATTTTCTTGTCGGTCTTTGTCCAGTGGCATTATTGTCATACACGGTGAAAATCTTTCTGTCTGCCTCCGCTGCTGTCACTCCTCTATGAAACTCAAACAGAAGATTATGCCAGAAATGTTCCGATTTCTCCACTCGGCACTCCATTTTCCAGCGTCCACAGCTCCACTCACCACCTCCAAACGACAAAATGACGATATGTAAACTCAAATAGCAACAGTGAATTACAAATTAAAAATGACAATCGATAAATAAACCCATAGGAACCGGAATACCGACAAGCAAAACAAAAACACTACGAACTTACGCACCAACCTAAAATTAATAAAATCAGTCACAAATTTAAATCTATTTGAAATGAAAACTATTGGCAACTAACACAAATTTCATATCTCAAACGGATAACATTGTTAAGACATTAAAGAAACTCAGTTAATTTGCAAATATCAATTGTTTCGTGGTAGAAGGCCTGCATCTGTTTCAAGGTACAAGATGGTGGCTTAACAGTCGATACGTTACGCAACTATTTTTACAAATATAAAAAATTTTACTCACCATAAAGCTTTGTAACTGTAACTATGTCCTCCAGACAGCTTTAATATGTTATACAGCATCTAAATATTTAGAACTCATAATATTTAGAAACACTCCACAAAATACACCTTCGTGTCTCACAACAACAAACAGTAGATCGCCAGAAACTGTTTATGGGTGTTCCTAGTGCAAACTCCTTCACATAACATCATGTGTTCCTAGGTACACTATCCTCCAGGTACAATACTCTACCCTACATCATCTGGCAGAACTGTCTCCCGCTATGGGAAAAGAGACTGGCTGAGCAGCGAAAAAGCAATGCATTTCGTTGTCGAAAGTGTCTGTTAAAGGTTATTCAGCGCTAACTAGATACCTTAAGCACTTCTATTACTATATGTGGCCGTTGTGGGGGAAGCAGACAATGGAAAATGCCCCAAGAAAATGAGCCCTGCAGCCTGTATTCCATGCACTGCAAAACGAAGAGAGCGTCTTACTAATAATATGGTCTTGAAAGGAAAGTAAAAACGAGATAACTCAACACTTCAACCCAAGAATTAACTAGCATACAGAGAAAAAACTCTCTTCTAGGAAGCATAAATTCACATCTAAGTGACTAAGATATATACTGCGTCTTGTAAAATTTAAAACCCTGCTTGCTCAGGAAAAGACAGACGTTCGATATCCCCATTAAGACAGACTAACTGATACACTATCTTGTTATGTTAACAGAAAGCATATGACTGTCATTGGCACTCAAAATAATAATAATGTATGATTCCAGGAATATGAACCACCAGCAGATCATCAGCTTTTGTACGATAGTTATGAGGATATGCTCAGGTTGTCTAGACTAGTTAAGTTGGTTATTCTAAACACAGCCTTGATACATTTAGTGTGTTTGGAATATCCCATGTGAGATTTAATTACTGACCCGGTGAAACGCATGTGTCTCAGCCACCTTTCATGGATGTGTTATTTGTGGGAATAACCTGGCTTCGTCTAGTTCAGAAAATTGCTTGTCTGCTATTTGCTTCTCATATAGCCTTTCCTGGGAGAAGGATTGTGTAGCTTACCAACTTTATTGATTTTATCCCCTTTTATTTCATATCAGCATCGTTTGTTACT
This sequence comes from Schistocerca gregaria, assembly GCF_023897955.1. Taxonomy (NCBI): domain Eukaryota; kingdom Metazoa; phylum Arthropoda; class Insecta; order Orthoptera; family Acrididae; genus Schistocerca; species Schistocerca gregaria. Next base: position 406,078,063 of record NC_064923.1, read on the forward strand.
CTTTATCCATAACTTAATCACGGTTAGCTATGTTATGTATGAACGTGTGGTTAATTGGGAGAGCATGCGCGATCGTGGAGTCAGTATAGCTTTCTTGGTTCTCGTTCAAGACGTTTGGGAACGTCCACTGAATTTTAACTTTCAATTCTGGCTTGCGGAGTGATCGAACTGGAAACAACAGCTGGTCCCACTCTTTATGAAAGTTTGTCTTGCGATTCGTCAGTCAGACGAATGGGCAAAGTATGGAATTTTCCACCAAACTTTTGTCCGAATTTTTTTCGTTAAATTTGTGAGAAGCATTAATAACGGACGTTGGCATTTTTAGCAGCCACCAATTGGGCAAACTTTTACCACCACGGTGTTGTTCTTCGTGACGATTGGCTGCTTGCCACATGCACTCAATATATTTTTGTGATCTGTTATTCGTTGTCTGACGGTGTCTCACCTACTGCTTCCGTTCCATGTCCTTCGACTCTTATTACGGCAGTTTGCTTTATGGACGACTTGTAAGTGTTCTGTCGTAGCGATAAGCGCCGGCACGACGATGAAGAAGGAAGAGCGGAGAAGGCTGTGAGTCGACGTCAGCCAATAGTACGCTGGCTAGGATGGCACAAAGACAGGAGCGGCCTCTACACGAAGAGAATATCAGCGCCGCGCCGCGTAGCAGCGGGGAGTGGAAGACGAGCCGTCACACAAACGCCACAGCAGTCACTTATGAACTGTTTTGTTTTGCTTGCATTGAAATTGTGTATACCGAAGGACATTGATAATTTGCGTGTCCCCATTTCCTTGCGACATACCTGTGTGAATACGCAAAGTTAAGTGATGTCAATTTAACTTACTGTAATAAACTCTATTAATACGATTTGCTTGAACTGTTGTCTAGCGATCCGCAAAAAGGGCTTCCTTGGCACCCTATATTACACGAGTGGGCAGGATGCTAGTGTAAGTAAGATTTTATTTATCCCTACTACCTTCAGAATTTTAAAAATTGTATTCCAGTCAACTTTACGCTTGAAAGCATTAAAGTTCAGTGGGCAGACTCTTTATGGTAAGCTTACTGTAATTAGTAGTGATGCAGAGGCTGGGCCTGTATTGTAGTGCAGTGAAACAGCAGATGACAGAGGTCATGAATTGGAAGAGGCGATTCTTGAGTTACAGTTGTATGTGCAGAATGTTTGTGGTTCAAAGTTCAAATGGCTCTGAGCACTATGGGACTTAACTACTGAGGTCATCAGTCCCCTAGAACTTAGAACTACTTAAACCTAACTAACCTAAGGAGAACACACACTTCCACGCCAGAGGCAGGATTCGAACCTGCGACCGTAGCAGTCGTGAGGCTCCAGACATTAGCACCTAGATCAGCTAGGCCACTCCGGCCGGCAATGTTTGTGGTAGTCCACCTACTTACCAAAACAGGGCAGGAACAGGCTCCAAAATAGACGTTACTGTTACAAGCGTGTCAGGCTGTATCTACGTTCGACACTGAGAAGTCACCTCACGAGAGACAAGTAACGATCATAATGTGATTAAGTATTGCCTCACCAGGGATGGTCAGCGAGTGGCACAGAATTTATTAAGTAATAAGTTAAAAATGCCAGAAAAGCAAACTGGGAGCTACTGTCAGCTAAGCAAGTCTCCTTCCCCCCCCTTCCCCCACCCTGATGGAGCCGGGAGACAATGTTGTGAAAAAACCTTTAAAATTATCTAAAGCTCTCCAGAAGTCAATAGAGGCGACTATGACACTAAATAAACAAGTCTATACGTCGCAACTGATACCTGGAACTAAGATTACGAGATACGGAGACACGATCGGAAGGTGAGAATTATATAGTAAAAGAAGGTTACATGATGCAATATAAGGCCTAGGAAACCCAGAGACGGGTATAAATCTGAAATAAAGGCTGGCAGGGGAGCTAGAAACCTGGAAGTAGATCTCTGAGGCACGCATTATAAAATTATAACTGAGAAAATAAGATTTACCCACCCTGCTGACTCAAGGACGGGTGACAACAGACTGGAAGGACACCGCTGAAGTTTTCCTTCAGGTTCTTCCTCCAGATGACGAAGAAAGGGATGACACTAAATATTCCAAAACAATTATAGAGGAGATGGAAGAGCATTATAACAATACACACGCCACACATCTGTGTACGGATGTAGAGGTAGCTGAAATCACATGCGAAATGAAAAAGACCGGAGCTCCCGTTTCTGATAGCATACCAAAAGAGATGGTATAGTCACAAAGTCCCTATGTGTTTCCTTCCTTGTTTTTCAATCATTGCATGCTCCAGAGACGTTTTCCAAAACACTGATATATGGCAGAAGCAGTTGTTATAAAAAAAGGGGGAAGATAAAGATTCCACACATCGCAAATCATCTAATTTATGAATGTACTGCATAAGATTTTAGAAAAAGTAGTAATCAATAGATTAAAAAGCCACAGAATTCTAACAGGACTAAATAATGCTCAGTGAGGGAAAACGTTCAAAGGAAACAGTTAGTGAGGCGAGACAAAATATGTAACTGGTATAATAATAGACATATCTAGAGCGTTCGATAGTTAATGGTGTTCTGCAATCTTTAGAATATTGAGGTGAGCGGTCTGCCCAACAGTGTTATAACAGTGTGTGTTCTGCGATTCTCGCGTCGTAACTTCCGTCTGCTTCACGTCTGCTGTGCAGCGAGATACGTTAATTTAAGTATTAACTGTATTTTTCTTATTTGTCACTTCTTCTTCCGTGTGTTTTTGCTTTTAGGAAGCTTTAATTGTCGAGTGCTAGTAATAGTGTTTCATAGATTTCGTGTTTGTTTTGAATACAGACAGAGAGAATCCCTTTAGTCAGCCATAGTGCCAGTAGTGCTAGTGTTTGTTTTCAATACAGTCCAGAGACAGGTAGTGCTATTTTCATTGTTTTCTACAAGAAGTGTCTAGCAACCACAGTTTAGTCAACTATCAGTCGCCTTTAGTTAAAAGTTGATTAAATCTCTACAGTAAATTGATTTCTTAGGATGGATAGGATGTGTGACTGCTGTGTACGGAGGAGCTGGCCACTGTTCGCGAACAGCTGAACGTGTTGATGGCCGCGGTCAGCCGTCTTCAGGCTGCTGCCTCGGAATGTAGCGGCAGTGAGGAGTCTGGTGCGTCGCATGGTACACCCCAGGTGTTACATGCTTCACCCACTGTCCCTGCTGTCGAGACATCTTCGCGGGTACCGGGCGCGGTTGGGCCACCCTCTCCCCAAGGGGAGTGGCGGGTTCAGCGGCGTTCGCGGCGCACGAGGCGGAGGGTCAATGTGGAGGCTGGCCGTGTAGCATCGCCCGCTCTGCCTGTGAGTGGACATGTGGCTGCTCCTTCAGCAAGGTCCGAGCAGGCACCCGGGGGGAGGGGTTTATTAGTTATTGTGACCTCCAATGTTAGGCGGGTGATGGAGCCCCTTAGGGAAAGAGCAGAAAGGTCGGGGAAGAAGGCCAGTGTTCACTCTGTCTGCTTGCCGGGGGGTCTCATCCGAGATGTGGAGGAGGCCCTGCCGGCGGCGATAGAGAGCACTGGGTGCACCCGACTGCAAACTGTTGCTCATGTCGGCACCAATGATTCCTGCCGTCTGAGTTTAGATGTCATCCTAAGTTCGTACAGGCGGTTGGCGGAATTGGTGAAGGCGGAAAACCTCGCTCGTGGAGTGGAATCTGAGCTAACTATTTGTAGTATCGTTCCCAGAACCGATCGCGCTCCTCTGGTTTGGAGCCGAGTAGAAGGCTTAAACCAGAGGCTCAGACGATTCTGCGGAGATCTGGGGTGCAAATTTCTCGACATCCGCTATCGGGTGGAGAAATGCCTGAATAGGTCAGGCGTGCACTACACGCAGGAACCGGCTACAAGGGTAGCGGAGTATGTGTGGAGTGCACGTGTGGGTTTCTTAGGTTAGAGAATTCCCTCGCTAGGCCCGACAAGACGCCTCTTAAGACGCGGCAAGGTAGGAGTAGGCAAAATGCAACAGGGAATAACAATATTAATGTGCTAATAGTAAACTGCAGGAGTGTCTATAGAAAGGTCCCAGAACTGCTCTCATTAATAAACGGTCACGATGCCCATATAGTACTAGGGACAGAAAGTTGGCTGAAACCAGACGTAAACAGTAATGAAATCCTAAACTCAGATTGGAATGTATACCGCAGAGACAGGCTGGAAAGTGAAGGGAGAGGCGTGTTTATAGCGATAAGAAGTGCAATAGTATCGAAGGAAATTGACGGAGATCCGAAATGTGAAATAAATTGGGCGAAGGTCACGGTTAAAGCAGGCTCAGACATGGTAATTGGATGTCTCTATAGGCCCCCGGGCTTAGCAGCTGTTGTGGCTGAGCACCTGAAGGATAATTTAGAAAATATTTCGAGTAGATTTCCCCACCATGTTATAGTTCTGAGTGAAGATTTTAATTTGCCGCATACAGACTGGGAGACTCAAACGTTCATAAAGGGTGGCAGGGACAAAGAATCCAGTGAAATATTTTAAAGTGCTTTATCTGAAAACTACCTTGAGCAGTTAAACAGAGAACCGACTCGTGGCGATAACATATTAGACCTTCTGGTGACAAATAGATCCGAACTATTTGAAACAGTTAACGCACAACAGGGAATCAGCGATCATAAAGAGGTTACTGCATCGATGATTTCAGCCGTAAATAGAAATATTAAAAAAGGTAGGAAGATTTTTCTGTATAGCAAAAGTAACAAAAAGCATATTACAGAGTACCTGACGGCCCAACACAAAAGTTTTGTCTCAGGTACAGACAGTGTTGAGGATCAGTGGACAACGTTCAAAACCATCGTACAATATGCGTTAGATGAGTATGTGCCTAGCAAGATCGTAAGAGATGGAAAAGAGCCACCGTGGTACAACAACCAAGTTAGAAAACTGTTGCGGAAGCAAAGGGAACTTCACAGCAAACACAAACATAGCCAAAGCCTTGCAGACAAACAAAAATTACTAGAAGCGAAATGTAGTGTGAGGAGGGCTATGCGTGAGGCGTTCAGTGAGTTCGAAAGTAAAGTTCTATGTACTGACTTGGCAGAAAATCCTACGAAATTTTGGTCTTACGTCAAAGCGGTAGGTGGATCAAAACAAAATGTCCAGACACTCTGTGACCAAAATGGTACTGAAACAGAGGATGACAGACTAAAGGCCGAAATACTAAATGTCTTTTTCCAAAGCTGTTTAACAGAGGAAGACTGCACTGTAGTTCCTTCTCTAGATTGTCGCACAGATGACAGAATGGTAGATATCGAAATAGACGACAGAGGGATAGAGAAGCAATTAAAATCGCTCAAAAGAGGAAAGGCCGCTGGACCTGATGGGATACCAGTTCGATTTTAGACAGAGATCGCGAAGGAACTTGTCCCCCTTCTTGCAGCGGTATACCGTAGGTCTCTAGAAGAGCGTAGCGTTCCAAAGGATTGAAAAAGAGCATGGGTCATCCCCGCTTTCAAGAAGGGACGTCGAACAGATGTGCAGAACTATAGACCTATATCTCTAACGTCGATCAGCTGTAGAATTTTGGAACACGTATTATGTTCGAGTATAATGACTTTTCTGGAGACTAGAAATCTACTCTGTACCAATCAGCATGGGTTTCTAAAAAGACGATCGCGTGAAACCCAGCTCGCGCCATTCGTCCACGAGACTCAGAGAGCCCTAGACACGAGTTCACAGGTAGATGCCGTGTTTCTTGACTTCCTCTAGGCGTTCGATACAGTTCCCCACAGTCGTTTAATGAACAAAGTAAGAGCGTATGGACTATCAGACCAATTGTGTGATTGGATTGAAGAGTTCCTAGATAACAGAACGCAGCATGTCATTCTCAATGGAGAGAAGTCTTCCGAAGTAAGAGTGATTTCAGGTGTGCCGCAGGGGATCGTTGCTATTCACAATATACATAAATGACCTTGTGGATGACATAGGAAGTTCACTGAGGCTTTTTGCAGATGATGCTGTGGTGTATCGAGAGGTTGTGACAATGGAAAATTGTACTGAAATCATACAAGCAAAAGACAAGGCTTGGGTAACACAAGACACTGAATTTACTGATGAAATGGGAAAATATACAAACAAGGCAAATTATGCAGGCACAGTGGAATACAGGCATCTAAAAAAGATATTAACTAAAAGTTGGAAATGGTAACGCATGAATAGATGGAGGATAAAATTAAAGAAACCTTCACAGAAAGTATCAAGAGATCCAATAGCAAGCAAAGCCAACGACGATAAGGTGATAGGTCGAAGGAATACGTACGAGTACAAGGGCTACGCAAAGGAAAGACATTTGAAGAGAACATCATGGGAAGGCAAGAGTAAATAAATGAAGATCAGACGGGAAATAGGTTACCGCGAGAAGAATTAGACAGAGCACTGAAAGATCGAAGTCGAAACAAGGCTGCTGGAGTAGACGACATTCCCTCAGAATTGTTGAGATACTTTGGCTGGTGTGAATTTTACTCAACGAACAGCTGAATAAGCGGAATAAGCAGGGGTAGCAAAATACTTTTATTTACAGAAGAGTGGAACGACTGATAGAAGGCGGCTCTACCACTCAAGGGCGCTCATGCCGGGGGCAAAGGGTTGGAGAAAGTGGGGGGAGGGGGGAGGGGGGAGGGAGAGCGTCCCCATAGCACTTACGGACAGGAAAAATTTAGTGTAATATGTGTTTTTCTGTAAAGAAAATGATTTAAATGTCGGTATTAGGTAGGGGTCGGAACTGGAACATTTTTATGGTTACTTACACGTTACCATTCATCTTGCAAAATGTTAAAAATGCTCCAGACCTCCACGTCTTGCGCCCTCCCCCTCCCCCCCCCCCCTATAATCTACCGTATGGTGCCCTTGCTAACACTTATTTAGAAGATAGAATGAAGAAATACAAATCTAAATATATGACAGCCATAGATTTACAGAAAGTTATAGAAGATGTCGACTAGAAGAAACCCTTTGAAACTGAGAATGTAGCAGGAATAAAATATACGGAAAGAAAGCTTATCTACAACATGTACAGAAACTAAACTGTAGCTATAAAATTCGAAAGATGTGAGAGAGAGGCAATACTTGAGAAGTGAGTGACACATTCGGAACAGACATTGCATTCGCGGGCACAGCCTGAACAGGTCCGCGGCTGGCCATCGTACATGACGACAGCCCTGCAGCTGGCAGTAATCAAGCAGCAAGGCACGAGTTTCCGTGGTTCAGTTTTTATCTGACGGACACCACTGCGACACGGTATGTCTCGAACGTCTTCCACGTTTCAGCAACGTGACTGATGACGTTGCCGTAAGGTATAAAGGCCGCCACCACATCATCCGACGGTACTTCAAACGGAGTTCGAAAACCCCTAACGTTCGGAGGCCAAAATCAACGTGATCAACCACGACAGTCGCTATGTGATCAAAAGTATTTGGACACCACCAAAAACATACGTTTTTCATATTAGGTGCATTGTGCTGCCCTCTACTGCCAGGTACTCCGTATCAGCGACCTCAGTAGTCATTAGACATCGTGAGAGAGCAGAATGGGGCGCTCCGCGGAACTCACGGACTTCGGACGTGGTCAGGTAATTCCGTGTCACTTCTGTCATACGTCTGTATGCGAGATTTCCACACCCCTAAACATCCTTAGGTCCTCTGTGATAGTGAAATGGAAACGTGAAGGGACACGTACAGCACAACGGCGTACAGGCCGACCTCGACTCTTGACTGGCAGAGACCGCCGACAGTTGAAGAGAGTCGTTATGTGTAATGGGCAGATATCTATCCAGACCATCACACAGGAATTCCAAACATCTACATCTACATCTACATCTACATCCATACTCCGCAAGCCACCTGACGGTGTGTGGCGGAGGGTACCCTGAGTACCTCTATCGGTTCTCCCTTCTATTCCAGTCTCGTATTGTACGTGGAAAGAAGGATTGTCGGTATGCTTCTGTGTGGGCTCTAATCTCTCTGATTTTATCCTCATGTTCTCTTCGCGAGATATACGTAGGAGGGAGCAATATACTGCTTGACTCTTCGGTGAAGGTATGTTCTCGAAACTTTAACAAAAGCCCGTACCGAGCTACTGAGCGTCTCTCCTGCAGAGTCTTCCACTGGAGTTTATCTATCATCTCCGTAACGCTTTCGCAATTACTAAATGATCCTGTAACGAAGCGCGCTGCTCTCCGTTGGATCTTCTCTATCTCTTCTATCAACCCTACCTGGTGCGGATCCCACACTGCTGAGCAGTATTCAAGCATTGGGCGAACAAGCGTACTGTAACCTACTTCCTTTGTTGTCGGATTGCATTTCCTTAGGATTCTTCCAATGAATCTCAGTCTGGCATCTGCTTTACCGACGATCAACTTTATATGATCATTCCATTTTAAATCACTCCTAATGAGTACTCCCAGATAATTTATGGAATTAACTGCTTCCAGTTGCTGACCTGCTATTTTGTAGCTAAATGATAAGGGACCTATCTTTCTATGTATTCGCATCACATTACACTTGCCTACATTGAGATTCAATTGTCATTCCGTGCACCATGCGTCAATTCGCTGCAGATCCTCCTGCATTTCAGTACAATTTTCCATTGTTGCAACCTCTCGATACACCACAGCATCATCTGCAAAAAGCCTCAGTGAACTTCCGATGTCATCCACCAGGTCATTTATGTATATTGTGAACAGCAACGGTCCTATGACACTCCACTGCGGCACACAGCATCAGGATCCACTGCAAGTACTATGACAGTTAGGCGGGAGGTGAGAAAACTTGGATTTCATGCTCGAGCGGCTGCTCATAAGCCACACGTCACGCCGGTAAATGCCAAACGACGCCTCACTTTGTGTAAGGGTCCTAAACAATGCACGATTAAACAGTGGAAAAACTTTGTGTGGAGTGACGAATCGCGGTACACAATGTGGCGGTCCGATGGTAGGGTATGGGTATGGCGAATGCCAGGTGAACGTCATCTGCCAGTGTGTGTAGTGTCTACAGTAAAATTCGGAGGCGGGGTTGTTATCGTGTGGTCGTGTTTTTCATGGAGGAGAATTGAACCCCTTGTTGTTTTGAGTGGCACTATCACAGCACAGGCCTTCAATGGTGTTTTAAGCACCTTCTTGCTTCCCACTGTTGAAGAGCAATTCGGGGATGGCGATTGCATCTTTCAACACGATCGAGCACCTGTTGATAATGCATAGCCTTTGGCGGGGCGGTTACACGACAATAACATCCCTGTAATGGACTGCACAGTGTCCTGACCTGAATCCTACATAACATCTTTGGGGTGTTTTGGAAAGCTGAATTCGTGCCAGGCCTCACCGAGCGACATCGACACCTCTCCTCAGTGCAGCACTCCGTCAAGAATGGGCTGCCATTCCCCAAGAAACCTTCCAGCACCTGATTGAATGTACGCCTGCGAGAGTGGAAGCTGTCATCAACGCTAAGAGTGGGCGAACACCATGTTCAATTTTAGCGTTATCGATGGAGGGTGCCACGAACTTGTAAGTCATTTTCAGCTAGGTGTCCGGATACTTTTGATCACACACTGTACGTCCGTGAGAGTATCGGAACTTGAGAGCTTTAACTAGAGGGACTGATTGCTTTTAGGTAAAGAAATCGAAGTCTGGACTACGGAAACGCCGAGTAGTGCGAACAAAGATGGTTGTTTGACTCTTCTGTGAACTTACTTGAAGTTTCCATGCATCGTACCACTCGACCAACCGATTCAGTGGCGCTGTTGGGAGGCATGGAAGAGTTAAAGGGTGTGGTGAATCACTAGGCAGGCGGAGTCCTTGCCATATTTAAGGTGACAGATTGGGGCGGAAAGAACAGATCCCTGGGGTACACCTGCAATGGGCTGAAATATACAGAAGAGAAATGTAGGACGGTGGTGGAGGAAGGACGCTGTAAGGCTGGCATAGTGCATAAGTTTGTAGGTTGATGAGCAGTCCAGAATGCCATACCCAGTCAAAGGCTTTTTGGGTATCAACTGAGACAAATACGGCCAACACCGATTTATTTAGTCGATGGCCCAGCAAGAAGAGAAAGGAATCTTTTGAAATGCGGTGTTACAGATAAATATGGAAGATTACAGGGGTGAATCATACGTCTGATGAAGACTACTGATTCGAATTGGAGAGAAAATAAATGTGTGGTAAATCTGGACGAAAAGAAGAAACTGGTTGACAGGAAACATCCTAAGTCATCGAGTAAGAGTCAGTTAGGTAAGGGGTTAAAAACTATCTCTGCTACGCCTACATACCATACTTTTCTTACAGAGTCACAAGCCCGAAACGCCACTAGTTGGCATTCTGTCTCAGCATGGGCAGTGGTCATAATGTTTTGGCTAGACTGACATTCGATTCGTGTTATATGGGAATTTCTTCTCGATTCCACGTTCCGTGCCATGCTCCTGCTATCGCTTTTTTCTGTTCCTTGTATACTTATATATAATAAAGGAGCTTTAGCCCTCCAACGACAAGACAGGGGAGTCTTGGTATCCTGTTTTATATTTTATTGACGTCGTGACCTGGGGAGAGCGAAAGAGGAGGGAATGAGAGCCACAGATAATTTCTGGAATTGCTCAAATTTAACCTGATTATAAGTGACAAGTAGTGTGTGTAGAGCTCCTATTGTTGGCATAATACTGTAACACCATACAGAAAAGAGTTCAGTTTTCTACCTCCAGACTTTGCCAACGTCCGCTTCACTACTCTGTATTGCAAACGAAACACGCTTCTGGTTACACTGACCTTATGAACGTTCACCTAACAAACACAGCAAATCGTCTTCTCAAGTGAGTTTCCTTTAAATTTGGGTAAAACGATATGTGAATACTTGTGAGATCCCTTATGTCTGAATCTCATCTACGAGAGTTATTGATCTAGCATAGTAACGGAAGAACGGTATGGCATCTCCGGTATTACGGGGTATCCCGGTCTTGAACCAACACAGCTCCTTAAGAATATTCCCACACTGGCATTCCGACACAAAATATTCAATTACAGGTTACAAGGAGTGATCGAGATTAATTTTTTGTCCGTCACGTAACACGCTTTTTTTTATCTACATGACCATGAACCAAAATTTGAGCCGTATAACATGTCTTGAGATTTCATCAACTTCCATGTGTCGGCACCGTTGTTCCTAGTTTTATTTCTCCAGCAGAAGCCTATCCTGTGCTACGTTCTTGGACCACACAGCCTGATGTATGGATTATTCAGAAAAATGTTCAGAGATATTCGAACAGACTGTAAGCAGGGTTTCCAGAAAAGAGGCGCCTGTGCAGATCTGGTCCAAACAGCTACTGACAGTTACGAATGACGTTCAGACCTTCCGACCGAGGGCCGTGGCGAACAAAGGGACCTGCCTCGGCTTTTGGGGGGAAGAATGGATAGCTGTGGGAGAGGCGGGGTGGCAGCAGTTAGTCTCAGGAGGACAGCGGCCACTGCGCCCCAGATTCCCAACACAAACGACGCCGCAGTTGCGCAGACAAAGCGCAACAACCAAGTAGGGTAGTGATGTACTTCAGTTTTCACTGAAGACTGTATACTTCCTCTCGGAAAACTAAATTCACTAATTTTTCAATGAACACATCGCCATTTGACTATACTGTTATTTATTTAATAACTATCCACGTTTCGGCTTTTTGTGCCATTTTCAAGTGACTGAGTTTATGTCATTAACAAATATTGCAGGACATCAAGCCCAAAATTGGCCATGCAATATATATGTTAATAACATAAACTCAGTCACTTGAAAATCGCATAACAGAACGAAACCTGGCTCGTAATTAAATAAAGAACAATACAGTCAAGTGGCGGTGTGATCATTAAAAATTTTTTGTATGGCTGTTGCTCAGCAACACCAAAACTGTTTACTAAATTCACGAACGTCCGTCATAAAGAGGCGGAGCGCTATGGCATAGTGTTGAAGGCACTGGACTCCGATTCTCGAGAAAAGCGGTTCAAATACTGTCTCGGGTACTCAGAATTAGATTTCCCATAGTTTCCTCAAAATCTCTTAAAGGATGGTTCCTATGTAAAGCTCGGCTAGTTCTGAACTCCGATTCTCAAGAAAAGCGGTTCAAATATTGTCTCAGCCACTCAGAATTAGATTTGCCATACTTTCCTCAAAATCTCTTAAAGGATTGTTCGTACGGAAAGGTCGGCATGTTCGTTACCCATCCACCTTTACTTCAGTTGCCTTTAATGTCGATCTCGTCGGAACGTTAAACTGATGTTCCGCCTTTCCTTTAATAACACGGCCTCCGAACAGCTCCCTTTGGATACATGTAAGCCTTTGTAAAGGGTCGCTTATATGTATGTGCTTGAAGATCACAAATACAGTTTAACATGAACACAGCGTCATTTACGAGGGGCGTTCTCGGCCAATTTCCGTTGCAGAACTGCGGAATTTGTTGTGAGACATCGATGAATATTGTCGCTTCCGTTCCTATAGTTGCATGAAGTTCCGATAGGTCGCAGCGCTATACGTAAGCTTCAAAATGGATTCTGTAACGGAGGTACGATCTAAGCTAAGAGCTGTCATTGAATTTCTTTTGGCGGAGAACCAGAGCGTCGTAGATATTCATAGGTGCTTGCAGTTCAAATGGCTCTGAGCACTATGGGACTTAACATCTTAGGTCATCAGTCCCCTAGAACTTAGAACTACTTAAACCTAACTAACCTAAGGACATCACACACATCCATGCCCGAGGCAGGATTCGAACCTGCGACCGTAGCAGCCCCGCGATTCCTGACTGCAGCGCCTAGAACCGCAAGACTACCGCGGCCGGCGTGCTTGCAGTGTCTACGAAGACCGAGCAGTGAATAAAAGCGCGGTGAATCGTTGAGTCTCATCATCGCAACGAGGTCGCGCAAAACTGTCCGATCTACCAAGCGCCGGGCGAATGCACACAGCTATGACTCATGCGTTGCAACGGGCGGGCACTCTCATTCGAGGTGACCGACGTGTCACAATCAAACGCCTCATCGCTCAGCTGGCGTCTCTGTTGGCAGCGCTGACACAATCGTCCACAGGTGTGTGCCCGCTTGGTTCCTCGCTGCGCAACAAAAGACCATAAAGAGCAACGAAGGACATCAGAGCGGATTTGCTTGCGCGTTATGAAGACGATCGTGAAAATTTTTTGTCGCACATCGTCACAGGCGATGAAACATGGGTTCATCACTTCAGACAGGAAGGAAAACAGGAAACCATTGACTGCTGCCCCACCACGTCCCCTGGAAAGAAAAGGTTCGTAGACGCAACTTCAGCCGGTAAACTCATGGCGACAATCGTCTAGGATCCTGACGGGGTTACTTTGTTGGATGCCCTCTCTCATGGTACAACGTTTAGCTATGAAGTGTATTGTGCAACCCCCAGGAAATTGAAGATACCACTTCGGCGAGTTTGTCACCACAAAAATGCAAACGAACTTCTCCTTCTCCACGACAACGCAACGCCAAGTCCGCGCATCCGAGATTAACTCACAAAATTTCATTCTTTTCCATCTACCCTTCAGCACGGATCTCGCCCCCTTCCGACTCCTTCTGTTTTCCTCCATGAAGAACGCACTCCGTACGTGGATTATGGGGACGTTATTGATGCAGCAAGACGTTGGTTCCGATGTCGACCAATAGCGTGGTGCCAAGCGGGTATACAGGCCCTCCCAATAAGATGAGGTATGGCTGTCGCATTGAATGGAGATAATTTTGAAAATAGGATTTTGTAGCCAAAAGAGCAGCGAATAATATTATGTATCGGAACACTGAATAAAACAAACTTTATTTATTGAATGCCACTCGTTGTTTGTGAATCCGAACTATAGCCGCTCCGTTGAACTAATCGCGATACTGCTTCGACAAACTTCAACAAAATATTCGTTGAACTTGTGGGGCGGCGTGTGCTATTTAATTGTTATTAGTGAATGTAATGTAGAAAAGACGCATTTCCCGGCCGATGCACCATGTGGGGCGGCGGGTGGAATTTATTGTTAGAAATAAATTAATGTGGAATGTCTTTCCCGGCACATGCACCATATGTGGTGCGGCGGGTGGAAATAATTGTTAGTGAAATGTTCCTATGATTTATTTAATGCTGTTGCTTGCCGTTCTCGACACTGGCTCTCTAACTACAATATTGGCAACCAGGAAGTGATTAGCAAAACGTGAAGCCTGTAATTAGAATTCCTAGTGCCCACTTCATCTGAGAAATACACTTATAGCTACAGCTTATAGCTCTGAGGAATTAGGAGGTTGTCTGGGATTCATAATCAGAAACGATTCACTCTAAAATGTTCACTATATTCTGAAAATCACAGACCAAAAAGAATCCACACAATCCAACTACCAGAGCAGTCCAGAGTCTAATGCGCTGATGCAACTATAACTGTTCCAATTAAATGTTTAATTGAATGCTCGCCATAATTTGATGATAATGTTCATCAAGCGCCACGCTAAATAATGGTAGAATGTCTGTCCCGCGGCGGCACGTGAAAATACGACATACGCAAACTGAAGATAGATAATTAGTCATCCCAGAATTAACACTTCACTCGAAAATGATTTCATGGTTACGGCATCCAAGGCTGTTTATAGCAATGATACCGATGCAACGCGACTCCCAGCACGGGTGGTGTGCTGATCAGCGTCTGGAAAGAACTGGGGCTTTTCTTTCTCGCGCAGCGTTCTTATATATAAAGCCGCGGTGCGGACGGCTAAGGGAACGCCTCATTAAATCCGCTGTCCTGACTAGCCGCTGGGCTAGTAATGCACCACTTTAAGTTATCAAATAAATCATTGCTTCCTTTGCTGATGGCCAATAAAGCTCTCAATTTAAATGTGCAATCAGCACACAGGTAAGTAATCATAATAAAAGTTCGACGTCGCTAAGTCCAATATTTTGGGCGAGAGAATTAATTTAATTACTCTATACGCAGTAGACGAGCTCTGAACTTGCCCTTTGGAGATACGCTGTCGCTATAGTTTTATAGTTATTTAGTTGAAACTTCTCACATATTTATGATTGTAGCGGATCTCCCTTCTACTTAAATTTAAACATCCTAGCTTTATTTATTCGCCTAGTTAATCTATCTTGCTTCCTTAATTTGTAAGACAAATACCAGAAAATCACGAATTTCAACAAAAATTTTAATTTATGAGACCCAGAATACTGTTTCTACTAAATTGTTATGCAAAAGGAATCTAAATATAAATTTTTAAGTTTCTAGCTCTTTTCTGTTGCGCCAATGATTTTTACAGAAAAACGTCCAAATTTCGGAAGTGGTTAAAGTTATTGAACTGATATTCAACACATACTGATGTAGTATTACTCCTGACATGCTAGAAACGTTTCAGGTTATTTACTTGATTTTTAAAGTATTGCGCAACATTTATGAGGTCAGAGCTAGTTACAGCGGACTGGCTGGCACACAATGGAAAGACTGATGTAAAGTTTATACGGCGTGAGTAGGCTGCTTCCCTACAAACTCTTTGATGGGATTGCAGCACCAAATTACTAATATCAACTGAATTTACCTTCATTTAACTTCTTTTGCCACTGTATCTTCTTTTGCCACCGCTACAGTAAATTTTGTAACAGTTTTTAACAGGATGATTCAACGTTATCTCTCGCCAAGTTGAAGGATAGTACCTGGCAGAAGTGGAAATCACTGAGCGCTGATTCTAGAGTGCAGGGAGTACTTACTGTCGAACAGCTTCCACGTGAAGTGTCACAGCAACTACGTAATTTATACTCTTGCCAACGTGTGACCAGGCGGTATCGTTACAAAAAGTAATGAAGTCTTGAGAATTGAGAATTTGCGTCAGGCCGCGCTTGTTTTTCGCGAGTTATCGCCTTAGCCAATTAGGCTTACAGGGCGGCCCTAGAGATTCATTGTCACGTTCTGTGTTCGGTGAAATAGGAGGAGGATCATGTCAGAGGTACATCCAACTGAAAATAGCTCTAGCACGGGAATTTGTCATTACATTGCACATTAAGCATTTTGGTATGGTATTTCGGCGAAAAAATGTCATTATATTGGAGTTCATTGATTTCCTCCACACTGTTTCAATTAGTTAAGCGTCAGAGTATTTAATTCAGTTGTTTGACCAACTGTCAGATATTTAGCGGACAAAATCAAAATAACCTTTCGAGAAGGGAGATAGTTATGGCCCATGTATTGGTGAGTACTGTCGCTAGTGAAAGTATACAACATTAAAAGGAAAAACTCGCTTAAAAATATGGCTCCATAAACGAGCAGTTAGCGAGATAATTACCAATTTGTGGTATAGAATGTCGTGCCACTAGGACCTCCCGTTGGGCGACCGCTCGCCTGGTGCAAGTCTTTCGATTTGACGCCACTTCGGTGACTTGCGCTTCGGCGGGGATGAAATGATGATAATTAGGACAACACAACACCCAGTCCCCGAGCGGAGAAAATCTCTGACCCAGCCGGAAATCGAACCCGGGCCCTGAGGATTGACAGTCTGACGCGCTGACCACTCAGCTACCGGGGGCGGACGCCATTTTGTGGTTACGAGCCATCACTGACTTCATTTGAATCATTGTCCTAGTATGGTTGAGCTTTTAATGTAATCTTTTCTATAACGTTCGTATCTAACTAAGCTCAAACTTCACCCATGGCGCTCCGTTGGAGAATGTGATATGTCATGATTAATTTTCACTTTAATTATTAGAATTACCTGTGAAGAGACTCATATTACCCTGGGGTGACAAAATTCACAGGATAGGATATGCACATATGCAGATGGCGGTAGTATCTCGTAAGCATTGGCAGAGTTGTTATTTGTACTCAGGCCATTCATGTGAAAAGGTTTCTAACTTGATTACGTACGCATTACGAGAATTAACAGATTCTGAACGCGGAATGGAATTTGGAACTAGACGCATGGGACATTCCATTTCGGAAATAATTAGGAAATTCAATAATATGATAACCACAGTATCAAGAGTTTGTCAAGAATACCAAATTTCAGGCATTACATCTCACCACATTACATCTCACCACATTACATCTCACCACATCCAGTGGCCAACGGCCTTCACTTAACGACCGAGAGTAGAATTGTTCGCATAGATTTGTCAGTGCTAACACACAAGCAAAGCTGTGTGAAATAACTACTAAAATCAATGTGTGACATACGATGAACGCATCCGTTGGGACAGTGCGGAGAGATTTGGCGTTAATGGGCTATAGTGGCAGGGGACCGGCGCGAGTGTCTTTGCTAACAGCACATCTCATGCAACGCATCTCCTCTGCTTGTAGCCATATCGGTTGGACCCTAGACGACTGCAAAACTGTGACCCGGTTGATAAGAGTTGATGGTAGGGTTCGAGTGTGCTGCAGACCCCACGAAGCTTTTCCACCCAAGTTGTTGACAATGCATTGTGAAAGCTCTTGGTAGCTCCATAATGGCGTGAGCTGCGTTTACGTGGGATGGACTCGGGACCTTTGGTCCAACTGAACCAATCACCGACTGGAAATAGCTATACTCGGATAGCCGGAGACCATTTTCAGCCATTCACGGACTTCATGTTTCCAAACAACGATATAAATGTCACTGGGACACAGTTGTTAGCGATTGGTTTTTGAAGAACATTCTGGACTTTTTGAAGAACATTCTGGACAATTCGAGCGAATGACTTAGCCAGATCGCTTGACATGAATCCCACCGAACATATCTGGGACATAACGGCAGGTCAACTCGTGCGTAAAACCCTGCACCGGCAACGCTTTCGCAATTATGGACAGCTATAGAGACAGCGTTGCACAATATTTCTGCAGGGGACTTCCAACGACTTGTTGAAGCTATGCCACTTCGAGTTGATGTACTACTCCGGGAAAAAGGAGGCGCGACACTATATTAGGAGGTATCCCGTGACTTTTGTCACCTCAATGTGTATTCAATTAGGTCCATACCCTAGCGGATTTCAGTAGTGGAAAATGTTAGAACTATCGGCATACAATTCTACAATGATAATAATACTAAAACATTAATACATGATACATAACAATGTATATTTTGGCCACTTAGCTACCCTTGTCTGTCCCCTACCAGTGGGTAAGTGAACTGTACTATTTCTTGTGGGTTTATTACTGTCTTGGGACATTTATTTCATTGGATTTACCCACAACAGAAGTATTTTACCTTAATGTCACAAATCATGACTGAAAGGTTTTAAGCGTATAGACGAAAGGATTTGATATTAGGTGGACAACAAAGATCAGTGACATAATGCAAAGTGTGAATACCTTGAATTGGCAGTGAGATTGTTATGTCGCTCGAAGAAGCAAATGTTGGATTAGAGCCTAAATTATCAGAAAAGACCAAAGGGACAGATGGAACAAAGTCAAGAAACGCAGCTGCATTGAATTGGCAACAGGAAGCTCAAGATGCAGAAATGGAAGGACCTGCAGCGATCCGATGTGAGTGTGTTTCGGGGCTCCCGTCCGGTAGACCAATTGTCCGGTGTAAGTCTTTGTATTTGACCCCACTTCGGTGACTCGCTTGTCGATGAGGACGAAATGAGGATGAGAACAACGCAACACCAGTCCCCGAGCGGAGGAACTCTCCGAAACGGCCAGGAATCGAACCTGTGCACCTTCGCATGGCATCCTGTCGCGCTTTCACTTAGCTATGGAGGCGGACATGCCGACTCAGAGAGGCCACATCACCAAGGGATCGAACTGGCTGATGTTGACAGTGGCGATGACTCACAACCATTACTAATGACTCACAGCTATCTTATAACGACAACAACTACTACTGCAACTGTTACTACGCCGCACCAAATTGTAAAACTACTTCACGCTATTAGGCCGATAGATTCGCACGACCGGTTCCATTGCATCAGAGCTTTCAAGCAACGGAACTCGTAGTGCGAATAAATCATCAATTCGCGGCTGTTCGCGGTCTTATTCAGTTTCAATTTACCATGAATTTCTACAGCTGTAGCTGCTCATGTTACAAAATTGTCATATGACAGATGAAGGGGAGAAACGTTCAAGTTCGATAGAGCAGTCCAGTCGTGTGCGTCCGGTCTGACAAGCTGTCGGCAGACCCACCGAATTGCAATCAATAAACTCCAAACCCCTGTTTTCATAGCGGACACAGTCCTTCTCCCGACTCCACCCTTCTCTATTCCTTAGCTGCTCAGCGGGTGACCAGAAGCTGGATCAACTACGCCAACAGCATATCAGTATTGAGCTACCTGTGCCTCTCCAGATATCCTCCTTGTGTCTTATTAGATAGCATCAGCGCGTTTACCCAGTGTTTGAAATATATCAGGATTATCAAGCTATCAAATAATTGTGCTACGTTCTGTGTTGGTAACTGTCTTCTGTTGCTTTCTATTAACTCTTAAAGAGCAGCACACGCAAATATTACATGTTCTGGAGTTCCCAGATAGGCACCACAGTCACACCCTCCCACTTCCTCCTTTCCTGACCTGTGTAAAAACACAGGATGTAGTTCATGTCCTGCTAGAAGGTTTACTAGACCCTTACTTGGACTGAAATGTTTTATTTTCAGGCTTTCCATTATGTTTGCAAAAATCTGATAAACTTGTCTAGCAGTGACCGATGAGTTCCACTGCATTTGTCATAAGTTAAGCAAAATCGATGATGAGACACCGGTACATTTTGCTGCTGGAGACGTGTAACCCGTCAATCTGCTCCGTGATGGATATGTCGAGCAAAGGCTGCAAGTTGGTTTCTTGTATCACCTGATCTCAGTGCTCTTGGGTCATGTCAGGAGCGAAGTTGGCAGTACTCTCGTTGATACGGTTAAAGAACTGAAACAGCAAAGTGTACTGTCTGTTTCAGCTTTGCGATATATAACAGGGGTGCCTGAAAAATTTCAAAATTCACTGCAGAGACAAGTGCAGCTCTGCATCGAATCGCGAGGAAGACACATGGAACATGTTCTTTAACGGTAAATAGTACACAGTGAATTTATCAAGTGACGTGCCGAAGCAGTAACGCATTTCTGTTTAACGTAGGGCATGGGCAAAACCGAAACCCAGTTACATGCAGACTTCATGGAAATGTTTAAATTTCAAACCCATTTGTTCAAATGGCTCTGAGCACTATGGGGTTTAACTTCTGAGGTCATCAGTCCCCCATAACTTAGAACTATTAAACCTAACTAACCTAAGGACATCACACACATCCATACCCGAGGCAGCATTCGAACTTACTACCGTAGCGGTCGCGCGGTTCCAGACTGGAGCTCCTGGAACCGCTCGGTCACTCCGGCCGGCATACCCATTTGTACTGGATGGTTACAATTAAAAATGTATCACTCAAAGAGGTTCAGTGCAGGCTGTAATTACGGTATGGCAGCGAAACTTGTTAGGTATTCTAATGCTTTTATGCGGAAGAACTTACACTAAAAAAAATTATTTCCACTTTTTACGAATAGGTGCAAATTTAGCACTGTGAATGCAAGGAAGATGTATAGAGACGTTTCCATAATGTAATGGATTAGGAATGGGACTTCGGCAGAAAAGGTCAAACACGTGAGAAAGGCGTAATGTCGACTTATACAGCTTGTTCAGCGTGAGCACTGGAGTGGTCGACGAGGTGTTATACAGAGCCAGATTTGCTCCTGAAGGGCAAAGTTGGAAATAATTTCTTTCCAGAGCAAATTGCTTCCGCATTAATGCATTAGCATATCTACCAAATTTCGCAGCCATCGATAATTTCAGCCCACACTGGACCTCGGTGAGAGGCTGCACTTTACTTATAATCACGTGCTATAGTTGTTGTTGTTGTTGTGGTCTTCAGTCCTGAGACTGGTTTGATGCAGCTCTCCATGCTACTCTATCCTGTGCAAGCTTCTTCATCTCCCAGTACCTACTGCAACCTACATCCTTTTGAATCTGCTACGTGCTATAGCTAGGACAATATTTCAATCTGAAGTCGGTGATCGCCTGTATATAAACATTCCCAGTTATCTCGGGAACGGCGGACCCATGCTTATAAGAAAGTTTTTCCTTCTGATGTATACTTCAACCGTTTCTGTTATCGCTGTTAACTATGATACATGCAGTATTTTATATGTAACAATGGGGAAGGGGGGGCGGGGGGGGGGGGGGGGGAGAGGGAGTACATTTCCAGGATTGGTAGCGCCCTGGCCTGCCTGACTGCTGCCGTTGTTTTCCATCGCTGTGCCCAGCGGAGACCTGCTCTCTCTTCGGACTTTCGTTTGCTGTTTATTGTTCCTGTCTCATATCCGTGTCAGTGTGTACGCTCCAAAAGACACACTACATTTTTCTATGTGACACCACCATAAACGCTTTTTGTTGCTGCTGACAGTCGTTCATCATCTACAACTTTGTTAGCATCAGCTGTCACTGTTCTTGTTTATAGTATAATTTCTATCGAGCGTTAACTTATAACTTATGTAATTCATGAGCTCCATCTAATTCATATCTACTAGTACAGGGGTCGAAGTATAAGTAATATGCAACACTACGAATGCTTTCCCGGCGTAATAATTGATAATATTCTTCTCGGGTATGCAGCCGGATCATAACGTCTTCAAGACACAATATTTCCGCGGTCCAACTGGCCGCCATCTTCAGGTGAGAGTGCTGGTGCACGATCTCGCCGGAACTGACTTCCCAGCGCAAGCGGCGGCCCCTATATAGGCCGCAGAAGACCCACAACGCGTGAGCTAGAAGGTGCTGTAACCGCCCTCTAGCGCAGTAGACATACCCCGCCGCCAGTGATGGAAAGAGGCGAAATCGAGATATCGCTGTCAAAAATTAAAAATAAAAATAAATAAAATTTTTTTTATTCCGACGATAGAACCACAGACCGTTGTTTTTTAATGTCAGATAACACTGGGTCCCAAGTCTTGCTTAAAAGAAAACCCTTGTCTCTATTAATAAGATGTCAGATAACCGAATCTCTATGGATTCTTTTAAAATACAGTCCCAATAGTGAGATGCAGGGGCAACCATTTGGGTCTCGTCATATAGTATTTTGTGTCCCTCGGTGAGACAGTGTTCCGCCACTGCAGACTTCTCAGGTTGAAGCAGTCTTGTGTGCCGCTGATGCTCAACACATCGCTCCTGAATGGTCCGGATTGTCTGACCAATATAAGTCTTTCCACAGTGGCAAGGGATCTTGTAAACACCGGGCTTCCTCAAACCCAAGTCATCCTTAACACAGCCAAGGAGCGCTCTAATCTTGGGTGGTGGACGAAAAATACTTTTGATGTGATATCTTTTCACGCGTTGTGGGTCTTCTGCGGCCTATATAGGGGCCGCCGCTTGCGCTGGGAAGTAGCGGGCGGCGGAACCTCCGCGCCCATCACACGCACAAAACACAACCGCTGCGACAACAATACAACCGTCTCAGCCAACAAAAAACACATCAACCACATCGGTTCCAACACCAGCTCTCCAAAACAACACGACCCCACTCCCTGAGGCCACGGCATGCGAAACCACGCAGACCGCACAGGAAGACGCACCCACACAAGGACCCCCAGAACCGAAAACCCAGAGAAGGCGTAGGCGACCTCAAGGGAACAGGAACTGGTACACAAGATCGCCACAACAAACCACTCGGCAACAACAGAACACGGAAACGCAGACACACAGTCAGCAAGCCAGCGACACCAGCACACACACTACTCCACCCGTCCCCACAACTGTAACACAGGCACCACAGACTGCAGCACACAGCAGCAACACAAGCGCCAGCCCACACACAACGCCAACACCCGCACCAGCGGCCGCTAACACCACAAACGAGCCACAGGCCCACACGCACAACACAAACACAACACAAGGTGGAATATTGGAAACACTATTCCCCCAGCATACGACCCAACAGATCCTCGTCAGGATCTTCTCGGTCATCACCACACTGCTCACACAGCTCATATCTGCCCAACCCGGACAGTACTTGACTGCCATACAAACAGCTCTCACCACACTGTCCACATCCCTACATGGATAATACGCCACACCCGGCCCCCTTCGCAAACAACCAGACACTATCACAGATCCTGTTCTGGAATGCAGACGGGATCAACAACAAAAGGGCGGAACTTGCCGCGTTCATGGAGCGTAAGGGCATCCTTATCGCACAACTGAGCGAAACTAAACTCAAACCGCACAACCACCTAAACTTTACCAGCTACTGCGTCTATCGTACCGACCGACCGGACGGCTCTGGTTTCGGTGGAACGGCCATCATTATACACAAAGACATTGAACACACAAACATAGTGCTCCCTGAACTTGAAAAATTAGAGGCAACCGCCGTCAGGGTCAAGTTCAACGGAGCCTATACCACACTGGTGTCAGTATACAACAGTCCTAAGAACATTGTGACACGCGACATCAGCACTATACTCAAGATATCACCGCGCGTAATAGCCGCTGGAGATCTTAACGCGAAACACCCAGACTGGAATTCACGTATACGAAACTCCAACGGCAAAAAACTATACGAACACGCGCTAGGACGAAACTACATTACACTAGCGCCGACCAAACCGACGCACATTCCCTACCGGAGGGGACACAGGCCAGACGTATTAGACATGGCCCTCATCAAGGGCATAACAACGACACTCAACGTTGCTGTTGAAAACGATCTGTCCTCAAATCACCAACCTGTTATGCTATACATTGAAGAAACACTGCAGCACATTGACCAACGCAGGATGCTCGACTACAAGCGCGCGAATTGGACATTGTTCAAGGAAACGCTCGACAGTCACATCCCACCTACCCACGCAATTAATGAGACAGCCCATATAGATGATGCTGTTGAAACCCTTACTAACGCCGTCCAAGACGCAATAGCCGGCACCATACCAATCCGCACACCACAACAATACAGTGCAGCCCTGCCCCAGGACATCCTGGGCCTTATCTCAATGAGGAACCACCTCAGGAGGTATTGGCAGCGTACCAGGCGCCAGCACTTCAAACGGCACATTAACAGGCTCCAGGGAATAATCCGGGACAAAATACAAACATTTAAAACACAACAGTGGGACCAAAAACTCGCAGGGCTAGACACCACGCGACCTGGCGTGTGGCAGATGGCCCGACACTTCACCAGGGAGAAACACTACACACCCACGCTACAAGGGCCCGACGGACCGGCATATTCTGCGGAAGAAAAAGCTGAACTGATGGCCCTCACACTTGCAGCGTCATTCACACCGAACATGGATCCGTCAGATCCAGCGTTCACACTTGTAACAGACCAGGAGGTCACTCGCATCCTGGCCCAACCAGCGCGCAACAACATCCGCCAGGCTAGCACAGCTGAAGTGAAATGGGCCATCATGCATACCACTGCTAGGAAGGCCCCTGGTCACGATGGCATTCAAAACCGTGTCCTCCAGGAGTTCACGGATAAAGCAGTAGACTATCTCACGCACATCACGAATGCCATACTCAAACACCAACACTCCCCCGCCTTTTGGAAGACGGCCAAGGTCCTGATGTTCAGGAAGCCGGGGAAAGACCACTCCCTCCCACAAAATTACCGACCCATCAGCCTGCTGAGCGCGCTCAGCAAGATTGTTGAGAAGGTAATACTAAAACGACTCACTAGGCACTGCATTACAAATGACACCCTGAGGCCGGAGCAATTCGGCTTCAGGAATCACCACTCGACAACACAACAACTCCTCCGCGTCGTCGAATACATCACACACGGATACAGCATGAACAAAGCAACTGGTGCGGTGTTCCTGGACATCGAGAAGGCTTTCGATCGTCTATGGCACAACGGCCTCATACGCAAACTAAACGACGCAGGGTTCCCCGACGGGCTCGTACGTCTCATACACTCGTATCTCACGGACAGGAGTTTCAACACTGACGTGCAGGGCAAACAATCAACACGACATGGTATACAGGCAGGGGTACCCCAAGGAAGCATCCTAGGGCCCTTACTGTTTAACCTCTACATTAACGACCTCCCAGATACACATAACACGACGATGGCAATCTACGCGGATGACACTGCCATCCTAGCGCAAGATTGGAAGCCGTCTAACATTAACTCACGACTACAGACCGCACTCAGAACGGCAGAGCCCTGGTTGGTGAAGTGGCGTGTTAGAGTAAACGTCGACAAGTGCGAAGCCGTTCTGTTCACCAGAAGACCGAAACTACTGCGCAAACATCAACACTGCAATCAAATAACACTACACGCACGCCCAATACGTTTCCGAGAGAAGGTCAAATACCTCGGTGTCTGGCTGGACCGGAAACTACTCTGGGGGGACCACATCCAACACGTGACCAACAAAGCAAACGCGAGGCTCAAACAACTCTACCATATGCTTAACAGGCGTAGCACACTGAATAGGAGGGTGTCCAGGTCCATGTACACCACACTTATCAGACCTCTGATGACGTATGCTGCTCCCGTCTGGGGATACGCTGCGCCCACACGTGTGCGCCGTCTGCAGCTCATACAGAACAAAGTACTCAGAATCATAAGCAACGCTCCGCGCTACACGCGCACCGCGGACCTTCACCGGGAATATCGGCTAGATACCATCTTGCAGGTATTCCAAAAACTCTCCACACGACTATACAGAAACACGAGACACTCGCGTAACCCGTTTATCCTTTCTCTGGGCAACTACGACCACAACCATAGATGGAAACATAATAGACCAAAAACACTATTAGCACGAAACTGAACATCTATGGTCCATAGCACGCTAACATGACAGTACTGGCGAGCCCCTGCAACTCAGCTACTACTGGCAACCCCAGATGCTTAACCCGCCGAAATACCGGCAATCGCAGGGAAACCGTACTGCACACAGCACGCAAACCAGCCACACACACCCCCCCACACTGTGAGCTGATCTATGACCGATCGCCCACTAATATATGATGACAATGTAATGTTTCAGGGACGCAGCAGCAGCAGATCCTGGAACGAGCGCCAGCAACGACAACGGTAACGATGCACGATACCTCGCACTAACATAACCACACCTTGCATGCGCTGTCGCAGCTAGTAATCCGCTACTGCCCTTACTACCCGTCCTACTATCGCAGAGGTTTTTTTCCCTTGGCCCTTGCCTTGGCACTTTTTTCCCTCTGCCCTTAAAAACCGCTACCCTTCAATCGCTTTCGACCACTTCTATCTCCTGATGGACCATGTAAATGAGTAATCTTACCCAGACGCATGGATAACATCACAGCCTGCATCCTGTGACTCCTGATTCTAAAACTAACATGTTATACGGAGGTGACAGTAGAACTTTTGGTTTGGTCACCACGTTGGTGCGGGCGTGGAGGGGCCCCATCCCATATATAAAAAAAAAAAAGCTGGGAAGTCAGTTCCGGCGAGATCGTGCACCAGCACTCTCACCTGAAGATGGCGGCCAGTTGGACCGCGGAAATATTGTGTCTTGAAGACGTTATGATCCGGCTGCATACCCGAGAAGAATATTATCAATATGCAACACTAGTTTGTTGAATTCAGTCCTCCATGACCCAAAATCGACTGACAGTTTTGTATCAAACAGTGAAACATAGAACAAACAGGCCTAGTTCTATTCGCTCGTTTAATAGTAGCTGAAATAAATTGTAAACTTATTGTGCATCTCTTCTTCCAAACTGGCCAACTTCTCCAATCGGTGGAGGTTAAATTGATCTCCCGAGGAATAGCCAGACGTAGCGAGATCTGGCTCATAGTGTGTGACGAAACTCATACGACAGGAAACAACCTTGCTTTCCAGATATTTCCGTGATTTCATGCTATATTGGCGGCTAATAATAGATAGAGCGCGATCTGAAAGGGAAGAGATATCCACGTTGTAAGTTCCCCAGTTCGTACAATGGATGCTGGACGCAGTGCACGTCGCTTTCATATCGGACTGCTATGCAATTTCTTACTGATTCTGATAAGCCTCTAGGAACCGACAAAGATCAAGTTTCTTGAAATGCATGGTGACGCTCATATACAGTATGTCCTTCGTAAAACATTTACATATTCGTAATTTATTAATTAAGGTTTACATTTTCGACTCGTTGTTACTTCGCAGATATCCTTACGTGTGCTACGATAACGATAACTGAACTGTAAGGTAAGAAGCTTTCAATGTATGTAAAATGTTATTAAATGCACCAAGAGCAGCAGAACTGTTATCAGCACCTACTGGAACTGATTCAGTATTATGAAAAGTTATTTTATAAATAAGGGCCTTTCACGCTCTTTATAACGATAAACACATCTGCATATCACACTGCATAAAGAGTTACAAGTTACTGGTATTCAGAATTGTTCTGTAATGTCTACGGCCTTTTTGATTAACAGTTGCCGGCCGCTGTGGCCGAGCAGTTCTAGGCGCTTCAGACCGGAACCTCGCTGCTGCTACGGTCACAGGTTAGAATAGGTCTATGGGACTGATGACCTCAGATGTTTAGTCCCATAGTGCTTAGAGCCATTTCAACCATTAACAGTCAATGACGACTCAATTCGATAACACTTGCAATAGTAGATGATGTTCATAATTTATTTGAGATATGTAGTAATGATGTATTTGCTGCGCCTTTTATCGCTGTAGCTGCATTATCCTGAAAAAAAAAAAAAGAAGTGTGTGTGTGAAATCTTATGGGACTTAACTGCTAAGGTCATCAGTCCCTAAGCTTACACACAACTTAACCTAAATTATCCTAAGGACAAACACACACACCCATTCCCGAGGGAGAATTCGAACCTCCGCCGGACCCGCCGCACAGTCCATGACTGCAGCGCCTGAGACCGTTCGACTAATCCCGCGCGGCGATACTGCAGATATGTTATTTATATTGACAGTAAATTTATTTATTAAGTTGAATGGCAATAATTGTAACTGAAGTGACGAAGCCATAGAGTAGGAACATCTATGAAGTACGCATTCAGAGCCGAGGAACAGAAATTTGTCGTCAACATAGTATTGTCTCCAAACTCACCTGACTTTGTGGTATTTCGAATCGCATCTGCAGCAGCAACAGTATTATTTACTGTTGCTGTTAGTAATAAACAAAAATGTAAAACTGTTCATATACGTGTAATATTAAAGTTTCGGTCTTGCACTCAAAATGTAAGTGATTATACCAGGTGACTGGTGACTGGTTGGCCAGCCACGGCCACGTCAGATTGACCTCCGCTAATAACTCTGTCAGGTGTGAAGATTGTGTGAACGTGTAACAAGTTTCGGCCTTCTGTATGGGAAGTTACTCGATCCTGCTGGAACTAATGTAGGTCTTTTCCTCCTCCGTTAATGCTGCCACAAATGGTTTCAAAATGTTCATAATGTAACTCGCTGAAGTCAGCGTCTGATGAAAGAAGATGGGACCAATAACGCAGCTTGCAGACACTACACACCAAACACCAACCTTCGGATCATTCACTCGTGTTCCGTGATTCTGTGAACTGACATAGCCACTCTGGTGAGGCCAGGTTTCATCAGACATAGAGGACAGATCCATGTCGAAGCCATTCGTTGTTATCTCAGCTAACAGCCACTCACAAAACTGGAGGCGCTGAGGACCATTTCCGGTTTTGATGCATGAACAACAGACACTAGGTAGGGATGCGTGTGCAGCTCCAGGTGGAGTATCCGCCCATGTGATCGACGTGATACGGCAGTCTCTTACAACAGGCGTCGAGTTGATTTAGGACTCTGAAGCATTTTGTGGTGAACTGCAGCCACATTTTCTGGCTTGCGGTCACGTATCGGAATGTTGTTTGACTCGTTCAAAACAGATCATGACTGGCGCTATTTTTGGACTAAGCGGTGCATTGCACACTTTGCTGGCACTTTGGCACCATTAAGCGTCTGAGCAAACAACTGACCGCACCGTTCCCAGTACTTCGTTGTCACATTATTTTCCACAACGAACATCCGCTGCTCCACTGTTGAGTACCATCGCCCCCTCTGGACTACTCCACTCACACTGACAGACCCCGCACTACGCTCTGAACCGGTGTCGATCACGTGGTAGGCATACACTTGGTGTGCGCGTCACGGTCTGTGCATTCACATCCAGTCGTGTCCAACTCTTCCGGGCCACTTTTATTTGCCCCACCCTGTATCTCCAGTCTACGAAAGGAAGTGGTTTTAGCAGGCACTTACGTTTGAGGTGGAGCAGAGTGCTAACAACTACATTGCATATTTTTCGTGCTCATTATCTGGAGAATGAGTTACTCGTCCAGGCTGGGGAAGCTCAAGGTATGTCGACCGCCGCCGTGTCATACTCTGCCTTACAGCGTCATGCTGATGCGGTTTGAGAGGAGTGAGTTTCAGCACACCGCTCTCCCAAATGTTTTGTCGACTTCCCAGACTGCAGAGCCGCTACTACTCAGTCAAGTAACTCCTCAATTGACATCACGAGGCTGAACGTACACCGACCAGCCTTCCCGCCATGGAAAAAATTGTTGACAGTACTGGGATTCGGAACCGGATCCTCCACACGACGGCCGTTTATGCTGACCAGTCAGCTACGGAGATGGACGAACAAGTATTTAGAGTCGCTCAATAATTTTCCCTAGCGGCACAAAAAGGAAAAAAAAATGCAATAGCGCCTGCTATCGAAAGTGTTAGTTTTAATTACTAACACAGTAACGGTGCGCTGGGGTTTCAGGATGCAGCAAGACAATTATTCTGCTCACGGCACTTCCGATCAAGGTAAAGGAGATGCCAGCAGTTAGTCAATACGCGAATAATCGTAGCCGGCCGCGGTGGCCGTGCGGTTCTGGGGCTGCAGTCCGGAACCGCGAGGCTGCTACGGTCGCAGGTTCGAATCCTGCCTCGGGCATGGGTGTGTGTGATGTTCTTAGGTTAGTTAGGTTTAAGTAGTTCTAAGTTCTATGGGACTTATGACCTTAGATGTTGAGTCCCATTGTGCTCAGAGCCATTTGAACCATTTTTTTTTTTAATAATCGTAAAGCGATGCTGTAATTTGCTGTACTATTGAAGGCTTGTCCTAAATGCTAGTTATTTTGTTAGCGAAATACTGTAAATGACTAGTGGCATATCTGACAATAAACTCGATCAACGTAGACAGTGATTACCAGCACTTCACTCAAATCCTCTTAATGATACTGCGCAACAGATGAAATATCTGTTATCTCTGCAACATACACTAATGAGCCAAAACATTACGACCATCTACTTAGTAGCCTGTTTCTCTATTTTCCGAATGAAATACATAACTGATTCTGCGTGCTAGGGATCGGACAGTTTGTTTATAGGTGTTGTGGAGACATGTGGCATTAGGCGTCTACGCTCATGTAATTCGACTAAATAACGGGCCACTGATCTGCGGAGTCGGCGACGTCGCCCGACAGCAACCCAGATGGGTTCCATAGGACTTATGTCAGGCGAATTTGGTCGCTGAGACATCAACGTGAGTTCCCCATTGATCAACAGTCGAATCCCGATGGTCCCGAGCCCACTGAAATCGTAATTGACGATGTCGTCGGGTCAACACGCAAACACGTGAGGGTGGTCTGTTGCAGAGTTCTATGTCCAACAATGTACGGTGAACGGTGTGCTCCGAAACACTTGTGCGTGCAACAGCATTATACTCTTTAGGCAGAGATGCCACACATTACTATCCATTCTACTTTACAGAGCAATTTGCAGCCGATATCTTCTCTAGGGTGATCCCCCATCCGTGTCTGCTCCGCTTGCACACTTTTGTTACCGTGCCGTGTGCCTACAATGCCAAAAAGCAGCAACTCTCCCTTCACGGTCGGCATTGTCACAATGTTTTGGCGTGTCACAATGTTTTGGCGTATCAGTGTACAATTACTTTGTGAGTTCCATAAAATTACAGATGGTGCATCAGCCAACCTGCAGCAAAACAACAGAAGCATCTCATTTTTAAATATATTTTTAAACCTAATTTTTGGTCATATGGACGAAATATATCATTGAAGTTACCATATATCAGCAGTAGGCTAGCACACGCCATGCTAAGAATACTGCTTTCAGCCACATATGAATATCCATATATATATATATATATATATATATATATATATATATATATATATATATATATATACGGATATTCTGTACAGTTTCCGGAACTCTCGGAACCGAGATGATGGAAAAACTTTCTTTGATGTGTGTGAAACACCCCTTAGAAAAATTGTACATGACTGTGCTTAAACTGATACACAATATTTTTAGCGCAACGCAATTTGACTTTCAATAATCCCTACAAAAGAATGGCCCTGACTAACATTAACCTATACGTTTCACAAATCGCTTACCTCACAAAAATCTTGGTTACTCGAACTACTGCAATACAGCGAGCGCCACTACTGCCAGCTAAATAAAAGATTCAAACTACGGAAGGCACTAACTACTGATGGGCATAGTTAGCGAATGAAAGAGTTTAATAGAGAACAAACAATGTATTTACCTTAATAGTCACAATATATATAGCAGTTCATGACATCCAGTCTTACAAATTTCAAAACTCCGCCATCTCTCTCCCCACATCCACCACTGCTGGCGGCTCACCTCCAACTGCCCAACGCTACGCGCTGTTCACATCCAGCTGCCGCTGCCCAACACTACAATGGCAGACAACAACGCAAACCAGCCACAGACTGCACACAGCACAGCCAGTGATTTTCATACAGAGCGCTATGTGGCGTTACCAATAAAAAGACCTAAACAGCCTACTTACAATTCTTACGTGGCTCGATCGACCCCATCACGTCTCGCTATGCGTGGCGCTACAGACGCCGCCAGAGGACGCCTTCTTCGGATCCACTTACTGCATCCCAATGTATCCACCACGTGTCTTCTTAAGACACTGCTCACGGAGTTCTGCCCTCAAATATTAGAAGATATTAAGGGGATACAATGTGCAATGCGCAACACTGCTGATCTTCATGGTATAGCGAATAAATTATGGTTCGTGTTGTTCCAGGTGCTAGGCCCTAACACTAAGCCTTTGCCAACTGAAGTACCATACAAAATTATGTCTTCTTACATTACTAAATGAAATGCATCATGAGTGACTCTGTGTGTATTTGTGTATGCTTTCTAAGAACTAGTATTACTTGTTGCATCTTTTCGGTGCCTATGTCGGGCATACCCACTGCACTATTTGTGTTATTATATCTAGACTCATTTCTACTCATTGTATGCACAGCTATGTTGTATGTCTGTATGCATGGTGCTGTTACCATTCATAGTGCTGTGAAGCCTCGGAACTTAAAACTTCGAGACTCACCCTCCCGCGAAGTATAATAATAAGCAGCGAAAACTGACACGAGTGAATATACATATGACAGGAGAAGTAAAAACCTTCCAGTGAACACGAGTCCTCAAATGAGCCCTTTGTGAGATGATTGCGAATGTGTGGTTATGAGCTGCGACAGGCTTCAGTGAGGAAAATAGACTAGATAGCACAAATGTATTTAAGATGAAACTTTTCTATTATGTTCCCGTCTAGAAGGGCTCAAATTTCACTCATGTCCTAACTTAAGAAGTTGTAAAATACCACTTCATCAAGTTACATTTTACAGTTTACTGTACACTCGTTTCTGTTAAAGAAGGCTTTCCAGGCGACGTCCTCACATTAGGAGGCTGCTAAGGCTCGCTTAAAACAAGAAAGGAGCTCGTGTGCCCAGTCTGCTCGCTGTTACAGTCTGTGAAACTTCAATGTCCTACCGTCTAATCTCGCCACTCTTCACAAATGGCAAATGCCGACACAGGTAATCACAACTTGGCAGTGTACCAGGGTATATTAATTTTTAATGCCTTGCCTAACACCGGGGAGCAGTAGAACAAGTTTAGGATCTTGAGAGATAAGTCACGGCCACTTTCAACAGAAGTTTATATATTCATAAATTTCACGAAAATTAATCAACATGTCGTCGAAGATTTATTGAATCACGAATTACGTTAAGAAAAGGTATTGCTAACAGTGTGGAAGTTACCAAATGGAAGGATCACTGCATGCAGTGCGTGTGATTGTTTTGTTTACTTCTTTGTGTATGAGAACTGATTCGTTATTCTTTAAATTTCGTGTGTGTCTGTGTTTTAATGTGAACCAACAATGTAAGTGGTGTGCTTACGTAAACGTTATGTGATAAAAAGAGTCGCCAAATGCATCTGAAACTGTATAACTGTAATTCAAATACCCTTTATCCAAAATAATTAAAAAACGTAAAGCTATAGTAAATAACCTACTCTGTGAAATTCTGTATTGTGCTGTGAAGCGAACTGTGCAACAGTGAGTGGCGTCGCAGTACTTGTCTTAACGTTCTAACAAAAAATACACATACAGAAGAAGGGGAGAGAAGGAGGGATGGTACGAGTCGATACACTAAATATGCATTACCAGTCTTATTCAGGGGTTTCACAACTACGATGAAAGTTTATATCTGACCTCCTTGTTGGAGAGTGTAAATGATAGCAAAGCAATGGCTCCTATGAAACGTGATACATTTAGCGTTGTGCAAACCAACCGAAGGCTTTTTCAGAGACAGTATTTTCTTCTTTCCTGTCAGTTTCGCTTCAGTCACGAAATTGGAAAGAAACTACTGTAGTGGCAGTTTTGTAGTATAAGACTGAGTCTTGCATTAGTTCTCGGAACACTTCGTGGGAGACGTGAATCACATAGATAATAGTTGCAATTGGTCTCAATTTGTTGAGCACTACCAAACGAAACCGCTATTACTATATCTGAGAAAATAGTTCCTCGCCGAGGGCCCACACGTTACAACGTAAACCGAAGGGAGATCTCCATGTGTTCTCCAACTCAGTCCAGGCATCCAGCAAAAAGTCGAAACTCACCTTCGTGCATCGTTTTCGGAGACTAAATGAAATACAGGGTGCTTCAAAATGTACATACCGATATTAAGGCGTTGTAACATTTATTACGATCAACTTACAATTGTAAATAATACACCAAATGAAAGAGCAACTCAAACAGTTTTGTTCGTATACCTGTGCGCAATGGGAAGAGTATGGAATGACTAAGAGTGACTGAAAAACGTGTTGAACGAGTGCGAGTCTTTCACACTTAGTCCCAAGAAATATCCCGTCGGAAAGTTTATGGGCCTTTCTTTTTCGGTGAATCAACTGTAAATGATGTTTCTCATTTTGATGTGATACAGCTATGGCCAGTGCCTCAATGGGTTCAAATGGCTCTGAGCACTACGCGACTTAACTTCTGAGGTCATCAGTCGCCTAGAACTCATTAAAACTAAGTAATCTAAGGACATCACACACATCCATGCACGAGGCAGGGTTCGAACCTGCGGCCGAAGCGGTCGCGCGGATTTCTCTTTCATTTGGGCGTATTATTTATAATTTTAAGGTGAATGTAGTATGTGCTACAACGCCTTAAAACCCGTATGTCCAGTTTGAAACACCCCGTATACCCACCACTTACAAATTTACATTAATAACTTTGAAATAGTAATGTAAACCGGAGGGACATCTCTATTCGTTCTCCAATTCAGTCTATGCACCCAGCAAAAAGTCGAAATTCATCTTCGTGTACCATTTTCACGAGACTAAGAGAAACATACCCTTCACTTACAAATTTAAATGAACAGCCTTGAAAGATATTTCTGGTAACTCTTTACTCTCTCGCAACTGAGAGAAGCAGATAATTTTTTTTCGGTAATTGTACATGGGTAGTTGTTCGTTAAAGCACGAAATCGAACTTCCATCATTCAAAGACGTTTATGTAAATTCGTAAGTCAGTTATCGAAATCAGTCCATGCTTCTAGCAAAAAGACGATATTCTTAATATCTAGTCCACCGAACCTATAAATTTAGATGAACAGTGTTGTAAGACGGAAACTCAATTCCGTGCTTCCATCATTCAAGACGTTTATGTGAATTCGTAAGTCAGTTATCGAAACCAGTCCATGCTTCTAGCGAAAAGCCGATGTTCTTAATACCTAATCCACCGAACCTGTACATTTAGATGAAGAGTGCTGTAAGACGGAAACTCCATTCTGTGCTTTTCCACGGCAAAGGGACTAGAGCAGTCATTTAAAATAACTGAAATGCTTCTTTTGCCTGCGAGAGAGTAATGAGTTACCAGAAAAATCTACAGGACTGAATGATACGCAAACTTTTTCTGTCTAGGTCGCAGTTATTTGTTCTAACTACGCGCCTCATAAGATTGGCAATAACAGATCAGTAAATTAAAGAAACAGTACAACGTATTACGCTAAATACTACAAAATCGTGCTGAGTATAAGCACATAATAAAAAAAAGATCTGTTTATATTTAGTACGACCTTTTACTATTTAAAGTAATACATTTCATTGATTCTTTGAGTTACTTGCCTGATGATGGCAGCCTGGAGAAACGCGTAGTTAGAACTAATAGAGGGTGACCTAGTCAGAAAAATTTTTGTGTATAAGTCCATCATGTTCACAGACTTCTAAAAAGATATTCTGCCTTCCATCACCAGAAGATTGAGGTCGGGTAATCTCTGAGGGCAAGGCACAAGCTGTGCTCGACCTGTCCGCCTTGCGCCATGTCGGTCAGTTAGAAGTCGTGCGTGCGTGCGTGTGTGCGTGTATATGCGTGGACCATTTTAATCCAAAGTGGGAAGTAAATCGGGGTAGAGATGAGACACTGTAAAATGTTTTAGATAAAAGCTATAGGTGGCAAAGATGGTCACACATTGATTATGGTCGTAACATTAAACATGATTTTCAAAGTGCTTTGAGGTTAACGTGATTTTTGAAAATGGGAACCCTTATATTAGATTGAAGACTTGGAAAGCGCGACAAATTTTACGAATAAAATTACACATCATTCAAGGTCATGGCAAGGCTCAATGAAGATGAAATAAGAAAATGTGTTTTTAGTACTAGTAGACTTTAACTCGGAGCAAAGGAAGGGTACAGTAAAATAAAATGTTAGATGCAGGTGGGAAGGGACATAAGGTGTCACGTATAACCATGATTTTAAAGATAATTGTCAAAGGTCATGAGAAGGTTTTGTTTCATGGAACCCCCAAATTGTGACTTCGGATTTAGGAAGAGCAAAAAGAGTTTTAATTAACGTGTTTATTGGCAAAAATATATTTATAACAGTGTATAAATGTTACTGTGGCAGAAAAAACAGAAATAAAACGTAGATCATTGATTTACAAGTCGCTGAATGAGTCGCATGGCCTCTCATTCTTCGGGATGTCCCTTCCAGTTTGTATGTAACATTGTATTTTGCTGTATCCTTCCTCTGTTCTAAGTTAATCCATACTAGAATTAGAAACATATTTGCTTATTTGACATTCACTGAGCTGGCCCTGACCTAGAATACTGTTTCATTTCACAACATAAAATTTGTGGCCCTTTCAAATCTTAAATCAACTATTAGGGTTATCGTTTAAAAATCACTTTAACCTTCAAATCACCTTAAAACCACGTTCAAGGTCACGATCATCAGTAGGAATGGGTGACCCTTTTTCACACCTACTACGTTTACGTAAAACATTTTATGTATCTCATCTCCTTTCCGAGCTATTCCCAATTGTGAATTAAAATGGCTCAGCGATTATATACAGGGTGTATCTTAAATGAATGTAGAAAATGAGAGCGCTTCCAACCTATGTCCGCATCCTTTAGAGTACGGCGCTAGGCGCTGCTGAACAGTGTCGCGCGCCGCCGAGAGGGTAGCCACACAACATGCCATCCCAGCCGTTATGGTAGCAGATCTGCAGGGCAACGAGTTAAATGAATTTGTGACATCAAGTTTAAAGAGACGACGGGCTGCTGTTTTATGAGCTTTATTTGCAAACGCGGCAGTCAACAGAGTTGCAGATATTCCACTTGGGACAACACTACGGGTGTTCCGTGTCTTACTGGACGTGCACCTGTGCTTTTTTGTGCAAATTCCTGTCTGATAGGTATCGGATAGAGAATAGCACCTGTGCACACTGCGGACTCTGGTTCGCCCTGCGTCAGCTTTCACCAGACGGGGATACTCCCCTGTTTTTTACTGTATGGAGAGGACAGGATATGCAGCGCTATTCTTCGGAGGAAAGGGCAGACATGCAGTATGCTTACGGAGCGGCGGACAGAAATGCTCACACTGCCCAACATTTGTACGTTCGGCTGTTTCCGAACTGTCGAGTGGCAGATCAACGCACATTTACTGCCATTCACGAGTCCCTAAGTTCTCGTAATGGCAGATGTGCATTTAAGGCCTGCTTCGAAATCCGGTGTGCTCATTTCTTATTTGAGGTGCGAAGGTGTGTTAAGTGCGAAGGCCTGACGAACACCATCGTCAATGTAGAGTGCGTACACGAGGGCTCGAAGAGGAGGCGTGAGTACTGCTGGAAAACAGTCCCTCAACAAACCCGTGGGGTGTTGCACGCGGAATGGGTGTAAGGCATCCCACAATTTGGCGTGTGTGGCATGAAGATGATCTGGATCCCTAACGCCTTCAGAAGGTTCACGCCCATAACTCATACGATTTTTCACATCGAATTTAATTCTACCAGTGGTTTTTGCAAAGGTGTGTCATTCATCCGGGCTACCCGAACCGTGTAATTTTTACACAGCATCCTTTACACGAGAGCGTATGTTCAACAGCCACAAACAACACTTGTGGATACGGGAAAATCTGCACGCCGCCTTTGTTCGTCGTCACCAAGATCGCTTCGCTGTCAACATTTGGGCCAGATGAAACGTCCCCTTAGAAAAATTATACAAGACTGTGCTTTAAACTGACACACAATATTTTCATAAAGAGCGCTACGTGGCGTTACCAATAAAAAAAGCCTAAACAGCCTACTTACACGGATTTGTAGGCGATAACCTGGCCGTCCGTACATGCTCCTCCCGGCGAGTGAACGCAAACAAATACTTAATCCAAACCAACCACTAGAGAAGATGACATGAAAATAATTACAATCAACAATAAAAAAACAACTCCTAACCATGCAAGGAAATTCCCACATACAGAAAACCATAGCAGAAGGGAAAATCCTGTTGAATGACTGTACAAATACCCAGAAATTCATTATTTACACTAATAGATAAAATAACAGAATAACTTACGCAAAAAAGATTAATATAATAATACCGTCCAACATAATAATAACAGAACCCAACAACTTTACACTCACTCATCTATGAACTCCTCCACAGATATTGAAACGAAAAGTCAAACGAAAATTCAAATCATCTGTCACCAAAGTTAAAAAATAAATAAAATCGTCGGCTCTATTCCCCCCCCCCCCCCTCTCTCTCTCTCACTCATACACATACACTTTGTAAATGTCATAAATGGAAGTTAGTCTCGAACTTATTTTATGTTTGGTTGGTAACAGATAGGTAAACATACCAAAGAAGATGAAACACCTAATGGAGTCGCAATTTTTACATTGTTAAAAACAGTGTACGACGAAATAGTTGTATCGAGTGACAAAAGAATAATAGTACACCACCAAAAAAGAGTGAAAACAATGGGAACAGTGTGAGGAAGGTCAGAACACAAAGATGTGACTATATGGCAGTGATAAAAGTTGTAGTGCGACCTCCAGATCAGATGTGAGAAAACGCAGATCAGCAAATCGTAAGTAATTTTTTTTTACAAAAAAAAAAAATACCGGAGTGAACTGTTTAATAATCTAAAACTAACAAAACAGTATCGTTATAGATCTCACTGATGGTGCTTAGAACAGGAGAAGGCGTAACGAGTATGGGATAAATGAAGTAACTAGCAGCAGGAAAAGACAGTTTTATTTACAAATAAAGTAAATAATTAACCCGTTTACGAGAAACACTGCCAGAGTTGATAGTACATGTTCCACTCAACGTGTGACAGCAGACGTGGTTCCAATACCACGGTGCAACTGCACGCTTTGCAGATGCAGTGCGAATGCACTTGGATGAAACCTTCGGTGAGAACTGGATAGTGCGCGGTGGGCCGGTAGCATGGCCTGCACGTTCCCCAGACTTGACGCCCATTGATTTCTTCCCCCTTGGGCCACGTTGTCTATGAGACACCCATTGAGACTGATGTAGAGCTGACAGCACGCATTATGACAGCCTCCGATGCAATTTCCACTTTGCCAGGAGTGTTTGAAAGAGTGCGATAGTCACTCCAGCGTTGTTGCAATGTTCGCATTCAAACAGGAGGGCGCAATTTCGAGCACATTTTGTAACTGTTTTCAAATAAAGATTATAAAACTTCACACCAACTTCTCATTTAACTTCATGCCAAAAATACGGTGCAAACATTGCCGTGCAGACCTTCTACCACGACGGTTCGTATAGAACGTTGGTGTGGCCACCCGCTTTGCAGCGCGTGACGCTGTTCAACGACACTTAGTGCAGTACGCTAAGGAATGCGCACGTGGGTTGCTGTGTGAAATGCGGTTGTTATGAGCCACTCTACCAGCCCTCTCATTTCTACATTCATTACAGATACACCCTTTGCAATTAATAGAGCAACAAGATATACATACACATAAAATTTAGTTGCTGTGGACTATCAGGACAGAGATATCAGTCGTCAAAGTTACG
This sequence comes from Schistocerca gregaria, assembly GCF_023897955.1. Lineage (NCBI taxonomy): Eukaryota > Metazoa > Arthropoda > Insecta > Orthoptera > Acrididae > Schistocerca > Schistocerca gregaria. Next base: position 406,117,635 of record NC_064923.1, read on the forward strand.
ATGAGAATACTGCAAGTATGAATCCATTTGTGTAATAACACAAATGGATTATTTCAGACAATAATATGACATGAAACACCCTATAACAGAGTTTACTTGACTACGTTGTCGGAGGAGAAAAAGCAAGTCTGCAGTAACATCATGGTCATCCACAGACAGTTCTCCAGTGGGCAGATTTGATGAAAGCAGGTTGGGCTATAACTGATGTGGAAACACTCTTCCATTAATCCTTCTTCGAAGCAGTACTCCTTGGGTGTTTGCAATAGGTCTGCACCTAAGATGCAAATTTGATTAAGTTGTTGAACCGTTCCGCCGAAGGAAATAAATGACTGAAGGCGTAAGAAATGGTCTCTATGACATATGTTAATGTCATTGTCAGAAGAGTCCGCCTCCGGTAGCTGCGTGGTCAGTGCGACAGACTGTCAATCCATAGGGCCCGGGTTCGATTCCCGGCTGTGTCGGAGATTTTCTCCGCTCAGGGACTGGGTGTTGTGTTGTCCTAATCATCATCATTCCATCTCCATCGCCGCAGAAGTCGCCGACGTGGCGTCAAATCGAAAGACTTGCACCCGGCGAGCGGTCTACCCGAGAGGAGGCCCTCGTCACACGACATTTCCATTGTCAGAAGACACACAAATTTTTTTATATGGACGAAAAAAAAACGTCCACAGATTGCGCAGTGTCTGTGCGCTTTTGCTGGAATCAGCTTCAAGATGAATTCGGCGCATTCTGGAACTGTACAGCTGTATAGTTCGTCATCTCTACTGGCTCTCCAAGGGTCAACCAAAAGAGGCCCTTCAGTCTTTACGTGTGTAAATGCCCACATTACTTATTATAGGAAGACTTTTAAATTCCTGAAACTTCCTGACAGATTAAAACTCTGTGCCGGACCGAGACTCGAACTCGGGACCTTTGCCTTTCGCGGGCAACTGCTCTACCATCTGAGCTACCCAAGCACGACTCACGACCCCTCCTCACAGCTTTACTTTCGCCAGTTGCTCGTCTCCTTCCTCCCAAACTTTACAGAATCTCTCCTGAAAATCTTGCAGAACTTCCTCTTCATCATATTAGCAGCATTACTAGCCTTGGTTTTCGGTAAATTTATATTATATTTTCAGAAAAAGTGCCTATAGGCTCCGATACAGGAACATACAAATCGCATAGTAGCGTACTATCCATCAAAATCCGAGGCATTATCATTGTGTGGTTGCCGCTATGGATCCAACCGCGCCGAGGGAGACATGTTTACTTTCCTTCACTGCTAGATTCCGTTCAGATCGTTACTCTTTGTCAAATCTTAATTGGTCGACATTAATTACTTGATCTGGTGACAGCCGATTTTCCTCAACAAGAGACCTGATTTCTCTCACGAAGTGACAAGCTTTTTTTGAACATCGGCATCATCTTCAACCAACCGCTTGCCAACTTTGTGGGTTATTTTGCGACAGACAGTCTTATTCTTATACTTAAATTTCTTGACCCACGTGCTGGAAGTTTTGAACTACAGTGGATTGTGAGGGTTAGTCCTCTTCTATATTTTCAGTGCCCAGAGTCTCAATGTGTGCTCATGTACTGTTGCGTTTTCCTGTCTCTTTGGTGTAAAATGATCACGTAATTCACGATTTATCATATCATGCAGAATGTTTGGGTTTGAGGAATGACCTTGCTTCAGCCCGTTTTCAAACTTTTGTGAAACAGTCTTCCACTTTATTTTCCTTCTCTGTGCCAACACTGTTTTAATTTCCACATGCGATGTCATATCAATTGCTAATCCAGGACGACACAGACGGAGAGGATCGACATTTTCATCTTTGATTATGTTGTCCACATCTTGTAAGCATCAGCCATATATCCTTTTGGGAACTTCGTTCGTTTTCTTGGAGGTGACGGCTGATAAGGTGGACCGCTGCTTCCCTGGAAATCCGCCACTGGTGGTACTGATTCGTCCGTCACCACCATGGTGCCATCATTTGTTTCATCGGATGCCTCTTCATCTATTAAAAGCTGTTACAGCGTCCTCCACTGTCAACTGTTGCTTTATTTGCTCATAAATAACACGCAGGTAGTTCTTAATCACGCTTCTGTCTTTTCCTCTTATCCGGTCAGTTTCCGAGCATCTACGCCTACGCCCTTGGCGCAGGGTCGTATTTCAGTCTTGCCGTCTCCTCAGCGTGGCCCTGAAACGGCTACGGTATCTGCTCGTGAGGTAACGGGCGATTTCCGCCCCCCTGGAAATATTCTAAGTTCGGAGTTGGCGTGGCCGCACGGACCGCTCGGCAAGCCGGGGCTCGTCAGCAACCGCGTGGTGCCGAACAGTAGCCGGAGCAAGAGGGGTAGCCCCAGCGCGTGGTCCAGGCCGGCCGCGTGGCTGGGAATTCCATGTCGACGCTGCGTCGAGGAAGGTGCTTTGTGTCGATGAAGGAGATTTGTTTGGCGGGAGTGGCAAAGATGGCAGACTTTGTGAAACCAATATGGCAGACATTTCACAGTTCGTGTAGAAATTAATAATACCCAGAGGAATCATGATAACTTAAAAGGAAACATGTACATTACCACTATTTGCACAATGATTCTGATGCTGTAATCAGATTGTCAATATCTTTATTAGTTTAAAGTTTAATATCTGATTGTAAATTATACAAGTAATACCTAGTAACGAATTTCCAAAATCTAAACAGTTCATCCGATTTTGTCGACCGACATGTCTTTAGAACGCTATAAGTGTAAAACTAAATTGGTATGAATTATAGGCATGTAACTTGAATAGTACACGAATTATTGGAGGTCAAAGTGGCCAATCACTATTGATCACATCAGGCCATAACTGCTCCACAGTTACACGAAAAAACGATAGCCAGCATACCTATAAATATATATTTATTCATCTATTTCCTTGTTTATATCCGATATATACTATTCATGAAGAAATTGGTCAAATATTTACTGTGTTATAGAAAGCACAGAAGCATTAGGCTACTGGCCTACTTTTGTTTCTATTCCTTTGACATATGTTTATTTAATCTGTTTATGTATTTAATAACGTGTGTTAGAGCGTGTTTATGTTCCAGCCGTAGGAATATTTATTTAATTTCGAGTTATTTAAATGTAAATCCAGTATTTCGTATGTGTTTCAATATGTTTCTGAAAGTGCGTTGGCTTGGAGACATGGCGAGGGCGCTCTAGCGAATCACAGCGCTCGTTACTACGGTAGGCAACTACCGAAGTCAATAGAGAGACTGTATGGAAACGGGGGAGAAGCATCGGGTCGCACAGGACGCAGGGGAGTGCTGGAGGGGAAGGCGCGATGGACGGTAGCAGGAAATCTTGGATAGTGTTGGGCAGGTTGCGCGTGGTGGCGGGAGACAGGAATATTTCATAGTGCCGACTTGTGCACTTGTGAGATTTCCGTGGCTTCTGCAGTGAAGACGTACTATGCGTTTAGAAGTGAATATCTCACGAGCTATGTTGTTGTTCGTAACTGATTATGTGAACTAGGAATCTATTGTTTCACTGTTTTCAACTTATATTTTATTTAATTGCTTGGCCATCGACACCAATAAATGGCATTCTTAAAGGGACTTCTACTATTGTACTCACCATTTAAAGTCGTTAAAATAGCACCTGCAGATTTTATTTAATTGCAATCTTTCATTTATAAATTTCTATGTTACATTCAAAATTCTCAATTGCCGAGTGATAGGAACCTTCGACCATTCGATTCATGTATATATTCATACTGTATACTGTAGACTCAGCAGTATTTGGCATGTAATGCGGCAACAACGTATCCCAGCCCATAGACAACGAAACCAGCCAAAAATTTTTGTATTTCAACTCTGAGTCTGAGGGTACGTAGTTGAGGGCGACATTTTTTATCAGAAAGCTCGCATACTTGTACGTCTAAATTTATACTCCTCAATATAACGCACGATGTATGGAGGAGGGAACTTTGTGTACCAGTACTACTTTTCATCTCCCTGTTCGAGTCGCGATTCGCCGGAAGAACGATAGATGGTAAGCCTCTGTGTGGCCTCGAGTCTATCTAATTTTATCTTCATGGTCTTTTCTCGTTATGCACGTAGGATAAACCTATATGTCAGGTGGCTCTTCTAAACACGTAGTTCTCGGAAATGGGACAGTAAAGCACACATTGATGCAGGACGCCTCTCTTGCACCGTCTGCCACTGAAGTCGACCAGCATATCTGCCGCCTTTCGCGCTTACCGAATTAACCTGCAACGAAACGTGCTTCTCTACATCGGATCTTCTGTATTTGCTCTATCAAGCCTATTTGGTAGGGATCCCCAAAAAAATGGCTCAAATGGCTCTGAGCACTATGGGACTTAACATCTGTGGTCATCAGTCCCCTAGAACTTAGAACTACTTAAACCTTACTAACCTAAGGACATCACACACATCCATGCCCGAGGCAGGATTCGAACCTGCGACCGTAGCAGCCACGCGGTTCCGGACTGAGCGCCTTAACCGCGAGACCACCGCGTCTCGCTAGGGATCCCAGACTGACAACCAGTGATCAAGTACATGAAATGTATTCGGAATTACGAATACCAACAACCATCAGGTGCACAAACGAATGACGACAATGAAAATTTGTGTCGGATCGCGACTCGAACCCGGATTTTCCACTTAGGCTATCCGTGGGTGACTCATTGCCAGACCCAAACTTCCATATGTCGCCATTCCTATGTCTCAAACTGTACTCGTACACAAATTATGTAATTCCCGTACAGGGGAGGACATTTTAATTGAATGTCACTGCTGCGTATTGACGAAAAAATACGATATTGCAGTGTCTACGCTGTTAAGAAGGACGATACAATGTTCCTTCGCACACGCATACCTGTCCGATGGAACACTGCATCGTTCTTCTTAACAGCACAGGCACTGCAATATCGCAGTTTTCAAGTACTGGTCAAAAAAGTGTTTGGAAGCTACTTCCTTTTTTGATGGACTACATCTGATGATTCTTCCAATGAGTGTCAGTGTGGCGTCTGCTTTATGCGTGATTGACTTTATGTGGTCGTTCCACTTCGACTCGCTCCGTACGCATTCCGGTACTCCTACGTATTTTATGGAATGAAGAAATTTTTCATTTAAGAGATTTCTCATTTATTGTTCCGACTCTGCTGCACATTTTAAATTAAATTACATGTTTCGATCACTCTGGATCAGCAACCCGTCTTGTCTACTCAGAAGCACATATCAGTCTACTTAGGTCTGAAGATGATCTAGAGTGATCGAAACATGTAATCTAATTAAAAACGTAGAACTGAATAGGAGAAATAAATGAGAATTACCTTAATTATATAAATAGTAGCTGATTCTCTCAACACGATTATGTCGACAATAGTATTTTATGGAAGTAACTGCTTCCAGTGACTTTTAAGTAATTTTGTAATTTTACAGTGAAGGGCGTTTCTACCCACGTACTGGCAATAAGTTACATTTGTTTAAGTTGAGGGCCAATTGCCATTCCCTGCATCGACGTCGATGCTCTGCATGTCTTGCTGCATTTCGCTACAATTTTCTAGTGTCGCATCATCCGCAAAAGGCCTCATCGTACTTCCGACAGTATCTATTAGGTCATTTACATGTATTGTGAAATATATTTGCCCTATAACACTCCCCTGGGGTACGTTGGAGATTATTTTCACTTCTGAAGATCTCTCTTCCTTGAGAATGACGTTCGGTGTTATGTGTGCTATAAACACTTCTATCCAGTCACACAATTGGTCTGGTATTCCGCACGCTCGTATGTTGTTCGTTAGGATGTAGCGCTGAATGTGTCTAACGCCCTAACAGAAGTCAAGAAACACGATATCGGCCAGGACGCCTGTATCTCCTGAATCTCGTGGACAAATAGAGTGACCCAGGTTTCACACGATTGTTGTTTTTTAATCCATGTTGATTTTCGGTCTCCAGAAACATCACAATACGTGAACATAAAACATGTTCCACAGTTCTACAAGAGGTTTACGTCCGACATATAGGTCCCTAGTTTTATGAGTTTGCTCCACAATCCTTCTTGCAAAAGGGGAATGACCTGTGCCTTTTTTTCAACTATTAAGAACGCTTCGCTCTACCCCCTACGGCACGCTGTTGCGATGACCTGCCCTACGTGGTTCTCCCTATACAGGAGTGGAAATCGGTATAAAGGCAGGGCTCCTTCGACAGTAGTATACTGTATCGAATTTACTATGAAAGCAATAGATACATATAAGACATAAACAATCATCGCGGAATTACACAGTTGCTTCCATAACACAAATAACAAAATTTGACGTTTGCGATTCCTGGGTGGAAACTGGTATAAAAGCACTCACTATCCTGTTGTGTTATCACATTGTTAGCACTTTGACTAACTTCCCTTTTTTTAATTACTTCAAACATTCGTTCGGCATTGAGTCTATTGGGGTTTGTAGTTCTTGCAGTGAAATTGTCTCCTACGCTTCTCGTATCACACTTTTCAACTCACGTATGGCCTCAAATTGCCTTCCATTGCGATGAATACGCCTTGCAAGTATTCCCCAAAGGGAATTCATATTCGGGCTAAGTGCAGGACACATCTTTGTTTTCAAGTCACTTTTTTGTCGTAGCAGAAACATGCACAGATTCATTATCTTGTTGGACCATTACTTTCGTTGCCTGGATCCTCATACATCCTTAATAGTTCTGTCTGGCATCTCAGTATACATATTAGACTTCACTGTATTGTTCAGCCAAGCAATGCGTGATTTACCTTTAGAGCAGAACGCTGCACAGATCACCACTTCCACGACCAAAATTGCTCCTCATTCTTACCTGCTGCTCTGTTTTCATATCATGCCATTAATACTAAAATCCATCACGCCCACTCTAAATTAAGCTTCCTTCTTATCACTGAAGATAACTGAGGCCCATGACATATGCTTTTCAGCAAACTACAATCCAACCTGTTAATGTTTGGGTGTTAGAGCAGGTTTCTGCAGTCGTTTCTTTAATGAGAAGTATTTATCGTTTAACAAGATCTATCGTACACGCCTGGCAGTTACTGACAAATAGAAATGGAAACGAGCGTTTGGCATCATTGGCTGGGAGGCCCCTGACGGGGCAGGTCCGGCCGCCTTGGTGCAGGTCTTATTACATTCGACGCCACATTGGGCGACCTGCGCGCCGGATGCGGATGAAATGATGATGAAGGCGGGAATCGAACCCGGTCTCCTTAGGACGGCAGTCGGTCATGCTGACCATTCAGCTATTTGGGCGGACTATTGACAAATGTAACTCAGCAACAATCTGAGGAGAACAACGGTTCGTGCGTCTTGCTTTGCACAAAAGAAGTCATTTCGATGCCTCGAATAATTCTCTGCTTAACCAATATTTTCCGTTCTGCCCCTATCGTGCGCCCAATCTAACGAAATTGTCAGTCACTGTCCTTGAACAACTCAACTTCGTGGCCGCACAACGATTAGAGAGTCCCATTTCCTGATATGCACAGATATTTGGTTTTCCATCTCACGATAACTGTTTTTTGCGTGGCATTGTCAGAATTGTGGTTTATGTACACAACGCACACTGTCACTAGTGACGCCTGTTTCCTGTGTGCAGTAGAGGCACATTTGCACAAGTAACACGGCAAAGAACTGACTTCCTTTACCCTGAGTTCCACCCTCTACCACCTGCATCGTTGATGTCTTGTTATACATCGTACTACTGACATCATATGCGATACCACTGCATCGTATTGCATTACATTTGTCGGTATATTGGATGTGAAACTGTAGCATATACAGTGAGCACAACTGTTCCTGCCGACATTGTTAATTTCCCTATAAATGTGCATGCCTCGATACTGATTTCCACTACTGTACAAGTCCGACTGTGTGGAGACAGCAACATGTAAGACTGGGCAGGTTCTGGATGTAAAGACCTGGAAGTGTGGCCTGGTACGCCCCCGCTACTCGTAGCGCGGCTCAGAGACCTGCGGCCCTCGGCTGCGGGGGCGGTGGCTGGGCACAGCAGGAGCCGCGCTGTCTGCTGCGGCGCGGCGCCACAAAAACACCCGGCGGGGGCCCTCCCCTCCCCTCCCCCTCCCCCTCAATTGTCGGAGGGCGATCCCATCCCGTGCCGCCGTAAATTTAAACGCTGCGCGCTTGTTTACAGCCGGGTCGCTAATGGTGGGTGGCCGCGGCCGGCGGGCATCTGCCCGTGCCTGCCTGCGCCGCCGCCGCCGCCGCCGCCGCCGCCCTGGGAACGCCCGCCATTCGCAGCCAAGGGACGCGTCGCGACACTGACATACTTCCTCCACAACAGCTGGACCCAGCAAGCAAGTGCAGGGCCGCCCTGCGCAGCAGTACTTAGAACAGGGGACTCGCCAAGACCAAATCCCGGTCCCACCATCCAGAATCAGATCTATGGCGGTAAATCGATTGTGAAACGGGGAGGACCTAAAAACAGACTAGCACAGGCAGAGGCAGCCTTTTTTGCCGAAATGAGTCTACTAATATCAAACATAGGCCACAGTCTGAGACAGACATGTCGTGGAAATTGCGAATGCGTGGTTTTACGGCAATATGTACACTGAGGTGACAAAACTCTTGGGAAGCGATATGCACATATGCAAATGTGGTTAGAATTGAACGTACAAGGTATAAAATGACAGGGCATTGGCGGAGCTGTCACTTGTACTCATGTGATTCATGTGAAAAGGTGTCCGATGTGACTATCACCATTCGACGGGAATTAACAAACTACCTAATGGTAGTTGCAGCCAGACGCATGGGACATTCCATTTCGGAAATCGTTAGGGAACTCAATATTCCGTGATCCATAGTTTCAAGAATGTGCCGAGAATACCACATTTCAGGCATTATCTCGCACCATGGAAGACACAGTGGGCTGTATAGCCTACGCTTAACGATTTTTGCTTTTGCTTACAGTTGTCATTGTTAAAAGCAAGGAAAACTGAGTGAAATAAGTGCAGAACTCCGTTAGGACAGTGCACCGAACTGCAGCTCCTCTCCTGGGCTCTTGGCCATTTCGGTTGGACCCTAGACAGCTGGAAAACCGTGGCCTGGTCAGTTGAGTCCCGATGTCGGTTGGTGAGAGCTGACTGATGGCAGGGGTGGAGAGCGCCGCAGGGCCCAAGTACTCAATCAGGTGACGCAGTGGTTAGTTCAATGGACTTGCATTCGGGAGGACGACGGTTCAGATTCGTTTCCTGATTAAATTTTACCGTGATTCCCTAAATTGTTTTGACAAGGGCACGGCTGATTTCCTTCCCGATCCTTCCCTAATACGATCCTGTGCTCCGTATTAAAGACGTCGTTGTCGAGGGGACGTTAAACACTAATATGAAGATGATATCTGTTCTTTCGGACATGTCCAAAAGAACAGATACCATTGGTGACCGTGCAGATCTTTAGAATGAAATATTAATCAAATCAAGATCTTAAGCTGTCGATAGGCGTTGATATGCATTAACGGAGGCAGTTGAAAATATGTGCCGCGTCCGGGAGTCGAACCCGGGATCTCCAGCTTACATGGCAGACGCTCTATCCACCTTTTTTATTTATTTATTTTTTTCTTAATTATAGAGTGTTCAGTTATGGGTAGGTGGAGACAAGGCGGGCAGGGGTCGGAACCCGAGGCCTGGCCGCAGTGCCTCCCCCGTCCCGTCCCTCAATCACTCCCTCAAACAAGCTTTGTCATTTATGTTTGTTTTATTTTATTATTTTTATTATGTTTTTTTTTCTTCACCAGGAACAGGGTGAAATGAACAAAAGATCTTTATCGGTACAAACTTAAATAGAAGAAAAATGCCATCCTTCCGGCGAAAATAACACAAGACATGATACTCGTACAAGGTGAGCAAGTTTTTTAGTATGAACAAGGTGTAGGAAAAAAAACTAATAATACTGATGGAAGCTAAGAGGTGTAAAGCACTATACAGTGGAGTGAGGGAAAAACCAGTGTTTATCTGGTGTAGTGCATAAAAGAAAGGAGGCGCGTGTCCATGCGCCTACTCCACTATGGGTTACAATGTAGAAAGCAGCGCGAGGGGTCTCAGATGTCAGCAGGGGGGGGGGGGGGGGGGGAGTGCTGTCGGCGTGTGGCACCATTCAACTGAGCGGGGGTGACGTAAAGATTGCGTGTAGATAATTAGCGAAGAAGGCGCGGTAGCGCGGCCGCTGTTCGACTTCACTGTGGGCAGTTTGTAAGTACTGCCAGAAATCAAGGCGTGATTTGTCGCCATCATTATACATGTAGGTGATGGTCCATCCCTTGACTCACACAATCGCATGATTTTTGGTGGCGGGGAAATAAGTATTCTCAGGATGGATAAAAGTCCATGGGTCAATCGAGTCCGGCGGAACACGGAGGTAACAGGCAAAGCTGGGTCACCGAGCGCACAGAGGAAAGGGCGCCTTCAGGGATTTATATCTTTCACACTCCCCGTGAGACCAACATTCCCAAATTAATGTCCACACACTACATTCTTAGCGCCCCTGCCAAATACACTCATTACTCGCGGCGGAGAATCTTACCGAGTGCGAGGGAACAGATCCCATCTTCATATAGTTAAGGCTAACCGGCCATTGATCTTCTTCTTCTGTGCGGATTCACACGCGTTGCCTGAACTCTTAGGGGACTCGGTAAGATTGTCTGCCGCGAGTAATGAGTGTATTGGGCAGGGGCGTTACGAATGTAGTGTGAGGACATTAACTTGGGAATGTGGGTCTCACGGGGCGCGTGCAAGGGATAAAGCAGGAGATACTGGGTTCGAGTTACAGTCGGGGCACACATTTTCAACTCTCCCCGTTGATGTATATCAACGCCTGTCGACAGCTTAAGGTCTTGATTTAATTATCATTTCGTTAAACACTAATCTCCTCCTCCTCCTCCATTAAAGATCCAAGTTGTCAAAAAGGCACTGTAAAAAGCTGCTGGTGACTTCATAACGGTGTGGGCTGTGCTTGTATGGAATGGACAGGGTCCTCTGGTCCAAATGACCCGATCATTGACTCGAAATGGCTAAGTTCGGCTACTTGGAGACCATTTACAGCTAGCCATGTACTTCATGTCCCCAAAAAAGAACTGAATTTTTATGGATGACAATGCACCACAACATCGTGCCACAGTTGTTCGCTATTGCTTCGAAGAACATTCCGGCTAATTCTAGAGGGTTTATTTGGCTACCCAGGCCGCCCGATATGAGTCCCATTGAACATTTATGGGACATAAATCGAGAGAACAGTTCGTCCACGACATGGACGGTTATGGAGGCAGTATTGCCCAATATTTCTGCACAGCACATGCAACGACTTTTTGAGCCCATACCACGTCGAGCTGCTGCACTAAGCTGAGCTAAAGGAGGTCCGACTCTATATTAGAAGGTATCCAATGACTTCTCAGTCTACGCAGAAAATTTTCTCGAGCTGCCACTGGTTAAGTTTTCACCAACTTTCGGCCCAGAATTCTCGGCCATTTGTGACTGTTGTGTGATTGCTGCTGCCATCCTCATACAACAGAGCTGCATTCTGTGATGCCACTGGCGCTCATTCCATCGCCATATATGGCTTTGTTTTCTTTGTGCACCTGACGCGACCGCTTGAAACTTCCAATGGTAGGCTCTCAAACTATGCATAGCTGCATGGCGCCCTTCTTATTGAAGGTATCATTCGAAAGTTTTATCTCGATCACTTTTTTTTTTTTGTAATGCTATCCCAGAGGCAATTTGTCCGTTTAATAATAGATTTCATGTAGAGTGCAGTACGGTGACCGTTTTTCAGAGCATGTTCTGCTGCATGTGATTTTCCAGGATACTGCATGTGAAAACATCAGTTCTACACGCCACTCAGTAGTATGTGCAGTTCGAAATACAACTGTTCACGCCCACACGGTATTTTATATATATCTAGAGTTTTCAACCCTACATTGTCTTTCAAAGGGGTCATAAGTTGACGAATTTTTGCTGGACGTCTGAAGACCGACTGCCTCTTTAGGAGTTGGCTACCCCTCCTATTACTGAGCCATAGAAAGTCATAAACGAAATGTTCTATGTGTCCTCCTCGCGGGCTTGTGCTTACGTATCTTTGGAGAGAGCTTGTGAAATCTGTCGGTTATCGTAGCCGTATTCCTTGAATATTGTCGGTAAGTGTTTCAGTACCTTTGGCATCTTTTGAGCGTCATTAGAACTGACCGTTTCTATGATGGGTGGTTACAACTTGTCAAATGTAGATTATTTCATGGCACATACGAAAAGTAATTATAAATTCTGATTACCATCTCTAAAAAGTGAAGTTACCCAATTACTTGTTAGTTTCTTTGTTTTCAGAGTGGCCTACATGTGTGCAGACCTGCTACACATTGAAAGCCCCACACCACAGTACCGTAGCTCAGTGCTAGATGTAGTGTTCTGTACTTTTCGCTTGCTGGAAAGCAGTATTAGTGGACTGAAAATCTCATCACGTATTCACTACATTTTTTCAGGGTGGTCACTGTTTACGGACACTGTTTACTGTACACATCGACTTCCCTTCTAGAAATTCACAGCAGCTGTGGATCCATTCATAGTGAGCGTGGAATCAATGAACAGGTGTAATAATAATGTGCAAATCAGCTCACAATACAGGGACAATCATAATGTCAGCGTTGATGCTTTTATTTAGGTTGACGTTTCACTGTGTGTTTCCTTACTACGCATTCGCTTTTTCCAGAGCTGTTGTTTCCATATCATTCGGTTTATTGGTTGGGTCTTTGTTTAATTTTGTAACATTTTTAGCTCTGAAAAACTCGTGTACCTTTTTATTAATTTTTGTTCATCCTACTACCATCAGTGCGATTTCGAACTTGCAGTATCTCTCCAGTGATTGCGTGATTTTGCCAAAAAGTTGGTTCTCTGCTGCATGCATACTACATCAAGAAATAGTCTGAATGCACTCTATAACTCTCCATGAAATAACAACGTTTGGCACTATTGCTCAATCCTTACAATGCACGTACCAAAAACTTCTGAGTCTGGTCCCCCGTTTGTGTACTTACCGGACTCCGCACATAGTGGGACAGAAGTCATGATTTGGTGTTAAGTGTTGCTGGCAGAGAGGAAGCCAGCTGTTGAAGGTTTTCGGTAAACACTGCACTAGTACGCCGCCGGAGACGAATCCCGTGTTCGGCGGCCGGAGTTGAAGTCGTCTGTAGTCGGCGGCCCGAGGAGACGTGCTGTTTGGTTGGTGGCCAGAAAAAATAGTAGTCTCTCTCTCCTTCTCAAGACCAACTCTTCCTTCTCTGTCTGTTCACCTTTCACTGCGTCAGTTCGGCGATTTCTTCCCAATCGCATGGGCCTAAATAAACAAAAAAAAAAAAAAAAACTTCCAGGTTTGCAATGTTAACCTACAGAAGGTTCAGATCCGTACAAATTTTCCTGATATCCCCATTCAGCTATCGGATTCTCTCTCCAGCCAACCCAGTGACTCTACGTTTTGGACTATCTGGAAGCCAGCATTCGAGTCCACTCCTCTGCTGAATATTTCTGTTAACCAGCAAAGAGTCTAGTCTAGGCCCTTGCGGTTTCTCACAGTTCCACAGGATGGTTGGCACCTCACAGTGCTTGCTTCTGGGATCCACATTCCCACTTCAAAACAAACTTCTTTTGTACAACAGTTACGCCTCACTGCGCCAGCGTGCTACCTCATTGAGTCATCTGAAGCAAAGTTGTCTCCTGCAATGTAATCCGTTCTATTGGGAAGGCACAGGATCGCACCTAGTGCAGAATGGGAAATCACTCAGCTGAGGGAAACAAGACCTTGAGGCTTTGTGCGATTACCAAAAGATTTGCATTCAGGTGCAGTATATATAGAGAGAAAAGTGAGATGTTAATTGAGGTCTTTACGTCCGTAATCACTCAATATTGGTTTCCATAAACTTGAGCATACATCAATTAGCGTTAATCACCTCAGCGCAAAAGAATTAAAGAACATTAAGACGATAAAAATCAGTCGTGTCAGTCCAGCATTGGACTGCAAAATATTATCCCACAGTGACTAATGTATTACTATTATCTACTTTTAGTGTGTTCGTACATTGCAAACAACTTGTTGTTTACATCCCGCACAACTTTGTTCGGTAGTATTCTTTAGAATTAGTGTAATCGCGTTTTAGCTGTTCTGCAGTTCTACGTCTACATCTACGTGATTACTCTGCTATTCACACTAAAGCGCCTGGCATAGGGTTCAATGAAACACCTTCATGCTGTCTCTCTACCATTCCACTCTCGAACGGCACGCGGGAAAAACGAGCACTTAAATTTTTCTGTACGAGCCCTGATTTCTCTTATTTTATATTGATGATTATTTCTCCCTGTGTAGGTGGGTGCCAACAGAATGTTTTCGCAATCGGAGGAGAAAACTGGTAATTGAAATTTCATGAGAAGATCACGTCGCAAAGAAAAACGCCTTTGTCTTAATGATTGCCACTCCAATTCACGTATCATGTCTGTGACACTATCTCCCCTATTTCGCGATAATACAAAACGAGCTGCCCTTCTTTGTACTTTTTCGATGTCATCCGTCACTCCCACCTGATGCGGATCCCACACCGCCCACCAATACTCCAGAATAGGGTGGACAAGCGTGGTGTAAGCAGTCTCTTTAGTAGACCTGTTGCACCTTCTAAGTGTTCTGCCAATGAATCGCAGTCTTTGGTTCGCTCTACCCACAATATTATCTATGTGATCGTTCCAATTTAGGTTATTTGTAATTGAAATCCCTAAGTATTTAGTTGAATTTACAGCCCTCAGATTAATGTGACTTATCGCGTAATCGAAATTTAGCTGATTTCTTTTAGTACTCATGTGAATAACTTCACACTTTTCTTTAATCAGGGTCGATTGCCACTTTTCGCACCATACACATATCTTATCTAAATCATATTGCAAGTCGTTTTCATCATCTGATTACTTGACAAGACAGTAAATGACAGGATCATTTGAAAACAATCTAAGACGGCTACTCAGATTGTCTCCTATGTTGTTATTATAGTTCAGGAACAATAGAGGGCCTGTAACACTTCCTTGGGGAACGCCGGATATTACTTCTGTTTTACTCGATGACTTTCCGTCTATTACTACGAACTGTGACCTTTCTGAAAGGAAATCACGAGTCCAGTCACACAACTGAGGCGATACTCCGTAGGCATGCAGTTTGGTTAGAAGACGCTTGTGAGGAACGGTGTCGAAAGCCATTTGGAAATCTAAATATATGGAATCAATTTGACATACCCTGTCGATCTACTTCATGAGTATAAAGAGCTAGTTGTGTTTCACAAGAACGATATTTTCTGAATCCGTGCTGAATGTATGTCAATAAATCGTTTACTTCGAGGTACTTCATAATCTTCGAATACAGTGTATGTTCTAAAACCCTACTGCAAATCAACGCTATTGATATAGGCCTGTAATTCAGGGGATTACTCCTACTTCCCTTTTTGGTTATTGGTGTGACTTGAACAATTTTCCAGCCTTTAGGAAAGGATCTTTCTGTGAGCGAGAGGTTCTATATAATTGCTAAATATGGAGCTATTTTATCAGCATACTCCGAGAGGAACCTGACTGGTATACAACCTGGACCGGAGGCCTTGTCTTTATTAAGTGATTTAAGCTGCTTTGTTACACCGAGGAAATCTACTTCTATGTATCTAATCTTGGCAGTTGTTCTTGATTGGAATTCAGGAATATTTACTTCGTCTTTTTTGATGAAGGAGTAAACCGTGTTTAATAACTCTGCTTTAGTGGCACTGTCATAAGCGACTTCACCGTTGTTATCGCGCAATGAAGGTATTGATTGCGTCTGGCCACGGGTGTGCCTTATGTATGACCAGAATCTCTTTGAGTTTTATGCCGATTTCGAGACAGAATTTCGTTTTGGAAATTATTAAAAGCATCTCGCATTGAAGTACGGGCTGTATTTTGAACTTCTATAAAACTTTGCCAATCTTGGGGATTTTGCGTTCTTTTAAATTTGGCATGATTTTTGTTGCTTCTGCAACAACTATCTGATCCGTTTTGTGTACCATGGGGGATCAGTACCATCATTTATTAATTTGTGTGGTATATATCTCTCAATTGCTGTTGATACTATCTCTTTGAAAACATTCCACAACTTTTCTACACTTACATGATCAGATCGGAAGGAGTGAAGACTATCTCTTAATAAGGCGTTAAGAGCATTTATATCAGCTTTTTTAAATAGATATACTTTGCGTTTCTTTTTGATGGTTGTAGGTGCTACGGTATTCAGCCTAGCAGCAACTGCCTTGTGGTCGCTAATCCCTGCATTCGTCACAACGCTCACTGTTTGTCCAGGATTATTTGTTGCTAAAAGGTCAAGTATGCTTTCGCAACCATTTACGCTTCGAGTGGGATCATGAACTAATTGTTCAAAATAATTTTCTGATAAAGCATTCAGTACAAATTTGGATGATGTTTTATGCCTGCTGCCGGCTTTAAACGTATAATTTTACCAGCATATCGAGTATAGGTTGAAGTCACCACCGACTGTAATTGTATGAGCGGGGAACTTATTTGAAATGAGAGTCAAGTTTTCTTTGAACTGTTCAGCAACTATGCCTTCTGAGTCCAGGGCTCGGTAAAACGATCCAATTAATGGTTTAGTCCGATTGTCAGGTATAACCTCTACCCATACTATTTCACATGAACTATCTACTTCAATTTCGCTACACGGCAAACTACCTCTGACAGCAATAAATAGCGCATCACCAACTGTATTTAATCTATCCTTTCTGAACACTGTTAGATCGTTTGAAAAAATTTCGGCTGAACTTATTTCCGGCTTTAGCCAGCTCTCTGCACCTACAACTACTTGAGCTTCAGTGCTTTCTATTAGGGCTTGGAGCTCTGGTTCTTTCCCAACATAGCTACGACAATGTACAACTACCTTACTGTGTTTTACCTGCACACTTTTAGACGGGCGCCCCTTCTGTGGTTCCCTGAGACCCTCTAAGCGAAGCTAAGCTAAGCTAGCGGTTTCCTTGTAATCTTGTTTTGTCGGAAATAAGCAGACCAGGCAATTTCAAGTGCCTGTTTTGTGTTATCAACTAAGTTTTTAACTGCACTGTCCATAAATATGAGTTCCATTTTAAATTTAAGATCTTCATTAAGTACGTTAATCTCAGGTTGAAAAGATACATTCTAGTTAGATTTTCTACTCGTTTAAAAAATTAAAGTTAGAATCATAATTCCCACTGACCCTAAAGTCAGTAATATGTGCACATTTAGTGGATGATGTACATCTAAGTTTCTCTAGTGCCTTGAATGACCTCCTCGCTTTGAAGATGTAAAATATTTGGGGCTCATGTCATATTGTATGCGAGTGAGAGGCCTACCCACTTGCAAGTGCGCTAGATTTACTTTATTTTTTCGTCTAAACTGGTCACTAATTTCGTGTTTAATCCAGTTAACCTTACAGTACATTTTTCCAAGTGTTGATGTATTTGACTTAGCATTTATCTTACCAGTTATGTAGTTAATACGGCCGGGAGAGCGGTGTGCTGACCACATGCCTCTCCATATCCGCATCGAGTGACACCTGTGGGCTGAGGACGACACGGTCGCCGGTCGGTACCGTTGGGCCTTCATGGCCTGATTGGTCGGAGTTTAGGTAAGATTATTTTCAGTTATGTAGTTCAGAAAATGTTTGTCTTTCAAACTCAACTCTATCAGCTGCATCATTTTCACTTTTGTTCTTTCGTACTTGAGCTCCTTGTAGAATCATGCACAAGGTAATGCATCAATAGTCTTCTGTACATTTTCTCTGAAATTCTTGAACGATGTCATTTTCCTGAAAAAGTTGGTTTACTTTGAAATGATAACTTCGTTATTTAGCGATTAGCAAATTTCGCACTCTTGTATATTATCAATCTACCTGGTGAGATTACACGCAGTCATTCGTCGATCTGGCAGAAGACTTGGAATAAATTGATCTTCCCTCCATATGTTTATTATAACAACTTTGTGACCGAGTCATGGTTTAATATTTTATTACACAATAATCTTCATTGTAATTCAGCTGAATGGTTGCTCCCCACGTAATTAAGAAACAAGTTGTACACTCATATCCTCTATTTTTTTTAAAGCTACGCATGCCTTCGAAATATGTTTCGCTTGCGAGATTTTCTGTAAAACCACAGTCTAAGACGTACAGTCACAACATTACTGCTCATCTTTGATACACTCTGCGACAGCAGCGCTCCAGGTGGCCAGTAATCTACATTTCTTAATACTATATCGGATTGTACAAATAGTGTCTCTTATATTGATCTGTAACAAAGGTTTTACAATTGGGAGCGTATGTAGTACCATAAAAACCTACAAAAACCATAAGATTATACCACATTTGTTTTTCTTTAGCTTCCTAAGGGCCCTGGGAGGTGTGAAACGGTAGGCCCCTACATTAGTTACGAGTCTGTTGCAGCATGAAGTTATTTATTGAAGATCTCTTTTTTAAGAACAAAAACATGGCTATTAAACAATAGAAGTCCTGACCTTTTACAGAAAGGCATCATATATACACTCAGCAACGTTAACTGTTGTTGTTCACTACACATCCAGTCAAATGAGTGAACGTGGAACTTATAAAACTTGTATGGAATGCAATACCTACATTATTTGTCGTCCGATGTGGCCGAGCGGTTCTAGGCACTTGAGTCCGAAACCGCGGTGCTGCTACGGTCGCAGGTTCGAATCCTGCTTCGGGCATGGATGTGTGTGATGTCCTTAGGTTAGTTAGTTAGTTAGTAGTTCTAAGTTCTAGGGGACTGATGACATCAGATGTTAAGTCCCGTAGTGCTCAGAGCCATTTTTTGAACCTACATTATTTGACGTACCGAATGAGCCACCACAGTTGTAGGTGTAGAGAAAACCATACAGAATTGATAGTAAAGCGCCAAAAAGCAAGAAAGCTGTTTCCCGGCTCAGAAATAAGCAATTACAAAATTGGTGCTACATCTGAGCAACAAGCGGCAGGCATCTTCAACACAGTCGCTTTTCGAGCAAACGTAATTACATTTGCAGAAACATTTTCGCATGAGAAAATCGAGAGGGGTGTAAGAACGTGCAAATTACTAGACTACAGTTGAGTGTCGCAGCTGTATACGTTAGATTGTGGTAAAACCATTGTCTAAGTAAAACTTTCAGAATAAGCTCATAAATGTAGTCGTGTCTTTGACCAACTATGAATTTGTTTTTGTATGGATTTTTTTATCTGTGGCGATTCAGTCGTGCTGTTGAGATGGTTGAAATTTACTCCATCTGTTTCACGTGTATTTTCGTTTCGAATAGTTGCAGTAATGTATCTTAATGTGTTGATTTATTGTGCGACGCCACTGTGAGAAAACCCGCTAGGGGTTGCATTTATTTATTTTTATATATGGATTTCACAAGTGAGATACTAAGCTCCATTTGATGATAATGTATGTAAGGGTCAATTCAACCCTCTCGGACTGCTTTCAGCCTTGTTGCATTCAATGACCCAGATAAGAGATGGAAAAGTACCAATTTGCAGATGTGTATTACAACTGTGAAGAAAGTTACAGATCTGGAAAGTTTGGAATTTGTGTTAAATTTACATGAGTATGTCACAACATAAATGACTGTAATTCTGGTTCTAAGTCAGTTACAGTAATGAAAATTGTACCATTGGAAAGCTGACGAATAGACCTTTATATTGGTATGCTACATGGCAAGTTTCTGAGAATTTTTATACTAAAGGTCATTGACCTTGACCTTAGACCTTGAATATCGAAAAACAACCCATCTTCAATTTTTTTGAAAAAATATATTTAATTTTTCCAGTATGTACTATAAATATGGTAAATATCAAAATGGCACACGAAAGGCATCATGCACAAAAAATTATTTTGTCAGCTGAAGTAAACCATCGACATGCAGTAAGCAGGTATGTATCCATTTTTTTCTGTAACACCAGCCAATAGCAGTTATTTTTATTCAGACCAGTTCTTTAATATTTCTAGCTGTGAATAGCCAATGAGACACCCTTTGATTTCAACCCATCAACAATAGCCTGTTTTAGCCAATCAGAGTGACTCTTATTTCAACTAGTGACCATTAGTCTACTGATCTCTACATATATTATGCAAATTTTGTTTCGTATGTTTTATGGCTGTGGCTTGATTAACAAAGTGCAGTGTAAATGGGTCGTAAAGTAATATTTAGTAAAAAATCGATTTCAAGTCAAAATTTCACCGCTGCGATCCATTTAGGGAAGAAGGTCATGCAAGAGTACAGAAGAATGTAAGGTATGTTCAGAAGTGGATAATAAAAAAATATCATAATGTAATGTTAGGTGGAAAAATTTGCAGTAAATGTAGAAAAAATTGCAAAACCCAACAATCACTGCAGATGTTGCCTCAGTTGTGCCAGGTACTTCCACAGCGCCACGTTTTGTAGGCGATGACATCTCGATCGGCGAAGGATTCAAGTCCAGGAAGAGAGGAGTTTTCACAACGAACAATGGCTAGGGTAAACCAACCACTACCAGAATTTCCAGTAGCGACATCCAAAGTAAAGTTCACCCTGCAGCCACGAAAGAATATTGGTCCATTTAATATAACAGCTTGAGCTGTTCCATTTCCTCCAAGTTTATTCTCGAGGCTAATAATATGTTTGTAGACAGGCATGCGGTGTCGGTGTTGACAATACACACGTCGACCAGTCATAGTGCTTCAATAGTGCTGCAGATCGAGCTCACAGCAGAATTGCTCCGCTGGCGTGCACTGCCCGCTTATGTAGGAGAGGAATGACCTTGATTACGTAACGCACTGATAACGAACTTAGACTCTGCAAGCACCAGCCGGAGTTGCTTATCCCGGACGCGCACTGTAGGCTTACTAGCTTCAAGATGAGACGCTCGCATTTAACCACAAAGCAGAATGCGGCGAAGTATATGGACGTGCGTCAAATATACTGACGGAAAAACGTCGCAACACCAAAAGATAATTAATGCAGAGTAATGAAATTTTGGGAATACTTTTTGTCTCAGTAACATATTTAAGTGATTAACACTGCAAGATCACAGGTTACCATAAGCGCGAGATAAATGTGAAATGCTGGTACATTAACTGGTGTTGCTGTAGATGCAAACACGCAAATGTGCACGAGTTTGTGGGATGGAGTTCCATGCCTGTTGCACTTCGTCAGTCAATACAGACACGGTTAATGCTGATTAGGTATGATGCTGGAGTTGTAGTCCAATATGTTCTCGAGTGGAGGCAGATATGGTGATCGAGCAGGCCAGGCAACTTGTCGCAGTCTGTAGAGCGTGTTGGGTTACAACAGCGGTATGTAGCTGTTGGAAAACATCCCCTGGACTGCTGTTCCGGAATTGTAGCACAATAGGTCGAATCACGAGACTGACGTAGAGTCCTGCAGTAGGGTGCATAGGATAACCACGAGAGTGCTATTGCTGTCATACGAAATTGCACCACAGGGCTACAACTCCAAGTGTAGGTCCAATGTGTCTTGGCTGCAAATAGGTTGTTGCAGTCTCTCACCTAGCATCCTTCTAACCATCACATGGTCATCACTGGCACCGAGGTAGAACCATCAGGAAATACAATAGATCGTTACTCTGCCCTCCAATGAGCTCTCGCTTAACACCACTTAAGTAGCACATGGTGGGGGTCTGGGGTCAGTGAAATGCACACTACACGGTGTTGGGCTTGGAGCTGTCCATGAAGTAACCGATTTGTCACAATTCGTTTTGTCACTGCTGTGCCAACCGCTTTTCAGATTGCTGCTGTAGATGCAGTAGGATGCGACAGACCAATAGACTGTGAACTCTATGGTCTTACACCTCTTCGGTACTGCCATGTGACCGTCCGGAGCCCGGTCTTCTTGCAACCGTACACTCTCGTGACCACCGCTGGCAGCAGTTCATGGGGAGTGGCTATATTTCTGCCAAGTATTTCTGCGATATCGCAGAAGGAACATCCGGCATTTCACAGTCCTATTACACGATCTCGTTCAAACTCCATGAGGTGCTGATAATGGCGTCTTTGTCGCCTTAAAGGCATTCTCGACCAACATTAACTCACCACGTCGAACCTCATTCGCAGCTAACGCTCACTACCGCTACAGCGTGTATTTAAAGCAAACTTGTGTGCACCCTCATAGTGGCGCCATTAGCGCCAGTCTTATGCGCCTGACAAGATGTTTTAATAGACATCATCTTTCAGATGCTGAAACGCGCCAATCAGCTTCAGCTTATGTTCACAACTCGTTCTTGGTGTTGAAATTTTTGTCCACCAGTGTAGACATATACATACACATAGAAATACACACACGCACGCATGCAGACACTTTTATACGCACTTACTGTCTCTCTTCCCGTCAGTCTGTCTGTCTGTCTCTCTCTCTCTCTCTCTCTCTCTCTCTCTCTCTCACACACACACACACACACACACACACACACACACACACACCGATGAGTGAAAACATTATGACCACCTGCTTATTAGCACGTTGCTCCTTTTTGGAACTCGATACAGCAGCGATACTACGTAACATGGGTTCGACAAGTCCTTGATAGGATTCCGATGGTTTGTGGCTCATCATATTCTCGCACAGGTAACGCAGTTTCCTCAAAATCTAGCCGGTAGTTCGTGGTCAAGGAGCTGACATCTGATAGTCTACCAGATGTCTTCCATCTTCTTTAGATCAGGAGAAATTTGTGGCCACAAAACGAACGTGAGCACACTATTATGCTGGGCAAACCACTGTAGCACGATTCTAACCTTCTAAAACGGACGGTTATCCTGATGGAAGATGCCAGCGCCATAGGGTAAGATGTCGAGTATGAAGAGATACAGGTGCAATAACGTTAATGTAATCCACTGCTGTCATGGCGCTTTCGATTAGTAGCACAGGCCACATGAATCCCAGGTGGCAAGATAAGGATCGTCTGTTAGGAATTCTATACAAAATATCTTACTCTCGTGATAATTATATACTAAAGAAACATATCCATGTATGAAACACGTCCTGATCGAGCAAGAGGGATACAGATGTGAGGCTTGTGGGAATTTAAAACGGTTGTCATAGCTATTCATTACTACCGAAATGAATGTAAGGACTATAACTGATGAGTCACAATTAACAAATATATTTAATCCTCATTTCTCAAATATCGTAGAAAGTGTAGGAACAATCAGTTCAAGAGTATGTCGAAAAAGTAGCTCTCATCTCTCATAAAATTCAGTCTCATGACTGTATCTCCAACCTCTCCTTCTGAAGTTTAGAAAATTATATTTTCTCTCCAGAGCAGAGCTCATCTGGTTTTGTTGGTGTTTTCATTGGAATAATAAAAATCTACTCCCATACAGTACGAATGGACTTATCGCTAATATGTAATGCATCACTAACTTAAGATATTTTTCCAGGGAGACTGAAATATGCTGTAGTAGAACACCTAAAGGTGTAAGAAAGGTGGTAGGAGAGATGTCAGTAACGATCGACTTGTTTGACTGCTGACATAATTTTCCATAATTTATGAGAAGGTAATGTGTTATAGACTAATATCTCACACAAGTGACAGTAATATCCTCAACAAATCACAGTTTGGAATGCAGAAGACTTGCTCAACTTAGACTGCCATTTAAGTGTTCACTCACCAAATTTTACAAGTATTAAATAATAAAATAGCGCCGCTTGGTATTTTCTGCGACCCATCTGAGGCATTTGACTGTGTGAATCACGGTATTCTACTAGGTGAATAGCAGTTTTAAGGGATTGGTTGTACAACAAACCAATTGATAATTTCATATGAAACAAAATTATGCAGAGATTTGTACTTGTAATTCAAACAATATAATCCAGCGACGTTTTTCTGGCTGGGGGGGAAATCACGTATTAGGTCCCCCAAAGCTCAATCTTATATCCACTTTTGTCCCTCATATGCGTAAACAATCATCCGTTTAATAAACAACAAGCAGAATTAGTACTTTTTGCAGAAAACTCTAGTATTGTAATCAATAGAAGTTTACATATAGACACAAAAGAAATGGTAAACTGTTCTTAAAAGCATCATTGACTAGTTTCTGTGAAAAATCTCACTCTAAATTTTAAAAAGACACAACATATTCAGTTCTCCATCTCTACACATACTGCATCAATGTTGAGTGTGAACACATGTACAAATAGTACAGGAACTTCAAATATTTTAGGTGTCCATACTGACGTCCTAAAAACAAATTCATTCAACCACATATGCAGTTAAAATAATTTAAAATCCTTGGCAGAAACATACAGTAAGTTGACATGTTATACGTAGTTTTATTCAATAATGTCATATGGAATAATGTTCTGGGGTAACTCATCTTTAAGAAAGAAAGTCTTTATTGCTAAGAAACGTTCTGTAGGAATACTATGTGATGCTCACCCATGATCATTTTGCAGAAATCTGGTTCAGGAGTTCAGCATTCTGACTACCCATTTAAGTGCCACTTTTTCCAAGAAATGAAAAATGGGTTAAGTACAAATAAAGTTCTTATATTTTTAAGATCCTGTGGACAACAGTGATCAAGGCAGCATAAATACTTTTTGAAAAACTCTGTTTTATAAGCTCTGAAAGGTTCTAGAAAGATTAAACAAAAATCGAAGCATCAGTCACAGTTTTCTTGAGACTGGAATATTAATCGTAATAATTAAGAACTAATATGCATCATCATCCTAAACTATAGCTTTTGAATATTAATTTCAAATGGAAAAATAACAAATTCACTCCCCTCTGTAGGTTTTGGTGAGAAAGGATACTATATTATTGTGATCTATTTCAGAAATATCATCCTTAATTATTTTAAATTTCCTTTTATTTCCAGCTGACTTGAAACCTAAGTAAGAAATTTTTATCAGTAATTTGGCAAGCACATTTCTAGGTCTTTTTTCCAAATCCCAAAAATAATTTGACAAATAAGAATCTTCCTAAACTTCACTCTATCTCCTTGTCCTCATATTCTATCATATCTTTGTCAGGATCTTTTTCACTCAGTTGTCTAGCAAGGATTTGCTCACTGTACATACCTGCAGCTCCAGTTGAGATGAAACCAATTCAATCAATGCTTGAATTTCTATTTCTTGATTAACAGAATGTGCGTCATACACAATGGATCACTACTTGTTCCATAGACCATGAATATGACTTTTTGTAATGATGTGGAACATGTCATTTGAATATAAGTTTACTTTACACAAAATAATTAATTATTTTTTTGCAGTTGCTACATCATATCTAAAAATTCATCTATTCAGTAGAATGAATTGTCATTCAGAAATTCTTTTAATTTGCTTTGAAATGTTGGTTGGCTATCTGTCAGAATTTTAATGCTGTTTGGAAAATGACCGAAGATTTTTGAGGCAGCATAACTCACCCGTTTCTGTGCCAAAGTGAGTTTTAATCCAAAATAGTGAAGATCATCCTTTCTTTTAGTGTTGTATTATGCACTTTGCTGTTATTTTTGAAATGGGATAGGTTAGTAATAACAAATTTCATGAGTAAATAAGTGTATTGTGAAGGTACTGTGAATATCCCGAGTTCCTTAAATAAATGTCTTCAAAGTGATCTTGAGTAGGTTCCAGCTATTATTCTGATTACACGCTTTTATGCAGTGAATACTTTCTCTCTTAATGACAAATTACGCCAAAAAATGATGCCGTATGAAAGCAGTGAATGAAAATAGGCATAGTAGAGTAATTTACTGAAATGTTTATCACCAAAATTTGCAATGACCCTAATAGCATAAGTAGCTCAACCAAACCATTTCAGCTGATTATCGATGTGCTGATTCCAATTCAATTTCTTGTCAATGCACACATCCAGAAATTTTGAATATTCAACCTTAGCAACAGACTTCCATTCATAGAGTATATTTATTAATGGTGAAATGCCATTTACTGAACAGAATTGTATAAACTGTGTTTTTCTCAAAATTTAGTGAGAGTCCATTTGCAGAGAACAATGTAATAATTTCTGAAAGGCGTTATTTACAATTTCCTCAGCTGATTCTTGTTTGTTGGTGCAGTTACTATACTTGTATCATCAGCAAAAAGAACTAGCTTTGCATCTTCATGAATACAGATTGGTAAGTCAATAATATTAAGAACAATAAGGGACCCAAGACTGAATTCTGTAGGAAACCATTCTTGATACCTCCCCAGTTCGAGGACTGTGCTGATTTTTGCAGACTATCTGTACTACTAATTTCAACCTTCTGCATTCTTCCAGTTAAATATGAATTAAATCATTTTTGCTCTGTCCTACACACACCACAATACTTAAGTTAGCTAGAATAATTTCATGATTCACAAAATTAAAAGCATTTGAGAGATCACAAAATATCCCAGTGGGTGATGTTCAGTTATTCTATCGATTTAATATTTTATGAGTGAAGGTGTACATAGCATTTTCTGTTTAAAAGCCTTTATGAAAACCGAATTGCCATTATGTTAATACATCATTTTCACAAATATGAGATGCTACTCTTGAGCACATTAGTTTTTGAAGAATTTTGGATAAACCTATTAGAAGTGAGATTGGGTGGTAGTTGTTAGGATCAGATCTGTCTCCTTTTTTATGCAATGGTTAACAATAGCGTATTTCAGTCTATCTGGAAAAAATGCCCTGTTTCAGTGAACAACTACATAAGTGGCTGAGAGTTCTACTTATTTATAGGGAACAAGCTTTTAGCACTCTGAAACTTCCTGGCAGATCAAAACTGTGTGCCCGACCGAGACTCGAACTCGGGACCTTTGCCTTTCGCGGGCAAGTGCTCTACCATCTGAGCTACCAAAGCACGACCCACGCCCGGTGCTCACAGCTTTACTTCTGCCAGTATCCATCTCCTACCTTCCAAACTTTACAGAAGCTCTCCTTTGAACCTTGCAGAACTAGCACTCCTGAAAGAATAGATATTACGGAGACATGGCTTAGCCACAGCCTGGGGGATGTTTCCAGAATGAGATTTTCACTCTGCAGTGGAGTGTGCGCTGATGTGAAACTTCCTGGCAGATTAAAACTGTGTGCCCGACCGAGACTCGAACTCGGGACCTTTGCCTTTTGCGGGCAAGTGCTCCACCATCTGAGCTACCGAAGCACGACTCACGTCCGGTACTCACAGCTTTACTTCTGCCAGTATCCGTCTCCTACCTTCCAAACTTTACAGAAGCTCTCCTGCGAATCTTGCAGAACTAGCACTCCTGAAAGAAAGGACATTGCGGAGACATGGCTTAGCCACAGCCTGGGGGATGTTTCCAGAATGAGATTTTCACTCTGCAGCGGAGTGTGCGCTTTTAGCACTCTGTTGGAAATGCCATCAATTCCACATGAGCTTTGTAGCTTTAAGACATTTTCTCTTGTGATGCAGTACTCTTTCCAGGAGCTATCTCAAAATGTCTCCTATTTCTTGCAGATTGGTTTGAAGTGCTTCCATATCTTGATTACTTCAAGAAATCGATGAAAGTCCTTTCAGTTTCCTGTTCTTCAATATGTTATCTTAGAAACTATGAAGTAATTTTTGTTTGTTATAAGGATGAATGCCAGGTGCACAAAATCTGCTGATGATATTCTGTTTGACCCTGGAAGTTATGTCCTTACAAGAAGAGTTTAGTTGTGGTTGAGACTGATCCATTTTATAAAGAGCTTCTGTCAAAATATCCAGAATATGTCTGTCTGGAACAGTTTTAGTATTTTTCATCTTGCACTTTGTCGGCGCCACAGTGTTTTCTTTGGGTGAAAGAATGCCACATCCAGAGGTTGGCATAGGTGAGTCAAATGTGACACTAAACATACAAATTAAACATTATTTTCACCACAAAGTTTTATGATCTCCTCACCTAAATGAGAAGAAAAATTATCTCCAATAAGAAATTTTCTGGATATATTTTTAGTGCTATTACTCTTGTTTTTTGCAAGTTGCCACCTGTTATAAAAATTTTCTCTCTTGAAGAATGAAGTGGAAACTCCAATAACATAACTGAATTAATTAATTCCGATTTATTTAATGTATAATAGTCTGCAATACCAAGAGTTTTAGCTAAAGTTTTAGGTTCAAGTAATTTCAAGATATTGAGAATATTGGAAATGGGAATATATAAATTATGTAATGTAATTAAATTAATTAAAGGATCTTTTCTTAATTTGCTGTATCCCCTTAAATTGTTTCTCCAACAAGCACCAAGAGGAAATTTTTTTTAGATTTATGAAAAATTGAGAATTTAAGAAATTCTACACAATAATTTGAATAATTTTCCTTTTCCATTAATTTTTTATATTTGTCTGACAGTAAAAGTGTTTCACACTTTTTCGATTATTCTTTCCCACATTTACACTTTATTTTTCTTTCGCCCTGTCTATCATTAGCATATCTTACACATATTCTGAAGCTTATCCTTAGATGTAAGATTTAGTTAAAAACATTTGAAAACTTTAATGTCTTGACAATTTGTACATTTGTCGTTCATCATCACCTACTACCATAGATAATATTTCAGAATGATCATTGCTGAGAACTATTTTAAATGTATATTGCATCCCAAATCATATCAATCATACACAGGGTATATATTAATTGTTATACATTTTTATGATACTTTTTTATCACATTCCTTACAAATATGTAAACGCTTATCCTTTGTGTATATGTGTGAATAAACATTATCCTTGGCCTTATCCATCTCATAATTATTATACTTTGTGGATGCTTCCATTTATAAAGATTATTATTAAATAAATTAATGGCATCTTCAAAGTTATTATAGTTCTCAAGAACATAAAAAATGGTATTATATATAGAAGAAGCAAAGATTAGACAAAGTTTTGAGAAAGAATTTCTAAGAATTAATTAAAGATTTATATTAATTAATCATGAAAACAACAATATATGATATAAGGAGCATATTCAGTGTTGGGGAAAAGAGTATGAAAAATGTATTCATTGTGGTATGATTTAGCTGGTTAATTTCTAATTGGATCTAAATTGGTTTTCATGAAAGGAAAATTAGAACATTAAATTGTTATGGGCAACTGGCTGAAGGACAAAGTGCTCAAAATAAGTAACACACTAGCTTTTGTTAGTTTAAAGTTATTAAATTTTATTAGGAATATACTACTGTCATTTACTGACTTCCCTTCATTATAATAGATTTTATTAAAGATATGAAACATATTTCTAATGAATATTTATGATAATGAAATTTTAACCCAGTAAATGTTATCATCAAATTGTATTATAAACAAGCAATAAACGATATATTCTCCTAATTTAATTTATCCTGGATTCTCTCATGAAATAATCAGATAATCTTTGTGTTGATGATGTAATATTCCAATTAATTCTATTTTGAATTTTTTCTCACAAAATCTTCTGACAATTGTTGTCCACTTGGAATATCATCCCAGTGTAATGTGTCTTGAAACTCTCTCATAAAATATTCAGATAAATTTTGGTTAAATAATATACTTTGTGAGTTCACTTTGGCTTGAATTCTCTTAATATTTTTAGTTATATTTCATGGAGGTATTGTGTCCCAGTTAACTTTATCATGAAATTCTTTTTTAAGATCTATAGATAAATTTTGTTTAGTGGATATAATTTTCCAATCTTAGTTGCCTTGAAATTCTCCATTGAAATTTTTAGTTAAGTTTTGAAAAGATATTAGATTCCAGTTTATTTCATCTTGAAATTCTATCGTATAATCTTGTGGTAAATTTTGTCTAATGAATGTTGTACTCAAACCCGATTTATCTTGAAATTCTCTAATACCTTCAGACAAATTTCACATAATTGATCTTTAGATCAATATCATTTTATTATTAATACACTATCCCAGTCTAACTTGTCTTGAAAATCTCTTATAAAATTTTCAAATAATGCAAAATGTCCTGCTATAAAATTTCCATTCAGTTTCATTAAATAAATAAGTCCTTATAACTCAATCACCATTGTATTTCTTTATGTATCAGTTGTTCTATACGATTTATGTAATTCCTTAAAATATAAATTTTTGAAATCCTAATTAATCAGTGCAGTAAGTGTTTCCTTGTTTAGTTTAGAATATCTGTTAATTCCTAATTCCTAATTTTTATTCAGTTCAGTCATTTCAATATGACAAGACTGCATCTTGTTGTTATATATACCATTTTGGATAAGGTCAGTATGTTGTTGTTTTATCATTTCAGAATATCCTCTATATGCTAATTCTTTTTCTATGACTTTTAGGGCCTGTAGGCTCTCCATTAATAAGATTTATTTTTCAATATGAATATATAAAATGATCTGGAAATATATATGCATAAAGTTTCATGTAATAATTTGCTGTACTATATTGAACTGTAATGTTCACAATCAAATTAACATTCATATTATCTCCTTTCTTTGTCAAAACTTTCCCAACCCTTTTACATATAAGGATAATTGGTTCCCTCTAACTCATGCTTATAAAAATTTCCTTTCAACTCCTCTCCACTGAAATCTCTTAATTTGCATGTGACTGGATCAGAATGAATAACAATCCAGTTTCAAAAATTTCTCCTGATCAATTAGCTGTATATCCTTTTTTAAAAATTCCTTTTAGTTTACTGATTATCTCTCTTTATCACCCTTGTTATATTTTTTGTCATCTAAATCAGACTTTAGTCTGTAGTTGGATTTGTTGAATGTTTTGTGTGGTTGTATTAGTCAACTAGATTTTTGACCAAATCAACCATTTATAATTTTTGTGATGAGCAAATCTCTGACCAAATCTCTTCCAGATTTTTTCTTTTAGTGTTCTACTATTTTTTCAGCAGCAGATACTTTCAATTCTGTGAAAGTTGAATAACGATTAATACTATATTTTTTTCATAAGTTCTTGAAAATTTTTATTAAAAAATTCATTACTATTATCTGTTTGTGATTTTCTTGGAGTCCTTACTTTAAATAGTTTTTCAAAAAATGTCAACTAAATTTTTAATAGTTTTATGTTTACCTTGTATAGTCCAAACAAATTTTGAAAAAAACTTTAATAATAGTTAAAAATATTTATATCCTATACTTATTTTTGAAACTCCTTTCAGGTTTCCAGAATCCATTTCTACTAGAGCAGCTTGCCATAAATCATTTATACGAAGAGGGACAACATGAAATACAAATTTTTCAGTTAATGCTTATGATAATAAATGTAATGTGTGCCAGCTTTATTAGATATATTTAAATTTTTATTCCGGATTTATATTATTAAAGATGATTAGGTAATTCATCAATCATGTACCTAACATGAAAATATATAATTTTTAACTGTTAAACAAGTTTTTATTTCTCAAAATAACTTAATGCACTAGGATGACTATCAACTGTTTTTTGCAATTTTTGTTTGTTTTTTAAACCTGAACATGATGCTTTTTTCTGTTGCTAAATATTTTCTTTTCTGTTCTTCCAATTCTGTATCACCTTTCCTCTGATCTATGACTGCATTTACAATAGCTGAAAATGCACGTGCTAGTGAACCAGTAGTAGCAAAATATGATAAAACACTTGATAGAGAAGGGAGGAATCGTCCTTCATGTTTCATTAATCCAGAGCCTTCTTTCTTTTTTATTAGGTATTCAATAATCTTTCTCACAATAGGTATACCTATAGTTATGAGCAAATTTCCATGGGTTCTTTATCCCTTTTCCTCTTTTGTAGATCAGTTAAAAATTATCAGTACAGTCTAGATGACCATTATTAAGTTTCTTTATAATTGCTTAGTTTAGTTTTGCCACTTTGTTCTTCAGTTTAGGTCTCTGAAACAACGAGGCATGACACAAAACTGGAAAAAAAGGAAAGATTCAAAGTATAAAAAAGATAGCAAGTCCCATGTATGTACAAAGGCCATTTCTTTCAAGGTCGTGAAATCAAAACCACAATGAAAATCTGATGAAGCTTGTTGCAGTTATGTTATGCAGTGTCTCTAGCAAGCTTGTCGATCACGTCACATTGCACTTGTCAATTCTGCTATCACAGCGAGCATGTAAAGATACCTGGAACTATAAAGTCTCCAACCAGGGGTGAAATGCATACTTTTATGTGAAGTCTCCATACTGAAGGGTTCCACCACAAGTCACCCAGCCCATATAATGTAACTGCCATGTGTGACAGCAAAATGTGGTAAAGTGCAATTCAGAACTACCGAAGAAGAATATTGTCATTCATGACCATGCACGGCTACACAGTGCACCTACAACAAAGATGCTCTTGCAGCGTTTACAGTCGGAAGTGTTTTATCACCCATCATACTTGGCTCCCTAATAGTTTCAGTTGAACCGCTTGCAACTGGGACAGCAATCTGGCAGAGACAACGAGCTGCTGACCAACGTAGGGAAATGGCGGAAAGCACAGATAAAGCTCCTATGATGAGGGTATTGGAAATTTATCGCACTGCTACGAAAGACGTCTAAGTCAAAGCGGCGACTATGTAGAGAGGTAGCTGGAATGTATAGCTAACTGTGTCAAAGAAAACGTTCTTGATTTTCACTGTGGTTTCCATTTTTCGACCGATCAGGCCTTGACAAAAAAATAGCCCTCGTATCTCACTGATGTCAAGTTCTTGCGATAAGTGTAACGTATTTTGTAATCGTATCTGATTACTTTACTGGAGACAGCTCTACTCCTATTCAGGAATGAATACATTTTCCACAAGCTCAGAATGCGCGGCCCCTTCCGCCGGAGGTTCGAGTCCTCCCACGGGCATGGGTGTGTGTGTTGTTCTCAGCATAGCTTAATTTAAGTAGTGTGTAGGTCTAGGGACCGATGACCTCTGCAGTTTGGTTCCTTAAGGACTCACACACATTTTAACATTTTATGGAACTCAGACAACGCTTGTTTGCCCGTTTCTGTATCTAATGTCTACGCTAGTGACGTAACGTTTCACCAACCTGCAGGTATTCCCTAATTCCCTAATGACCTTAATGGGTAATGGTCCTGGGCACGAGCCCGTGTCAGGGTCGAGTGATTTCCTTATGATGGACAGTGTTACCAATATTTATTGCAGAAAACTGCTAGAAGTCGTGGAAGGAAGCAGCGACTTACACAAGCGCTTTAAGCTGAAGCAGAAATGGTCAATGACAATGTCTCCATTTTACTCCTGATTCTGACTGGCTATAGAAGCTATACGTTCACAATAATTTCGTGGATGGGTTTTGAAACTCACTTAACCGGGGAGTCAGCTGGCATCCCTCGTGGGGTATGGGAGTCTTGGGCTCTCTGAGGCAGAGCACAAGTAGTGTATTTCAGAAGTCGGGAGTAGATCGTCCATTGTGTACAACAGGGTTACTTTTTGGAGCACGGAAATTTGAGAGATTGCAGAAGTGCATTCCTGTGCGCGAGCTTGG
The DNA here is from genome assembly GCF_023897955.1 of Schistocerca gregaria. Classification (NCBI taxonomy): domain Eukaryota; kingdom Metazoa; phylum Arthropoda; class Insecta; order Orthoptera; family Acrididae; genus Schistocerca; species Schistocerca gregaria. Next base: position 406,151,068 of record NC_064923.1, read on the forward strand.
ACTTTTGATGAACTTCCGGGTTGTCTTCTCTAGAGTTGTCTTTAAGTGAGAGTACACCCGCCCAGTAGACAGAGTCCGTACGTCAGCCGAGACAGGAACTGGCTCGATGGTAGTGTTTTAGTGAACGAGAAGGAATTGGTGAGTTTCAGTGCAACCCAATAAATTGTATTTGTTTCCGTGGAAATTTGAGAATGATGGTTCTGTGTGGCTTTTTTTTTCCTTACTGACGAAGTGTATTCTTGTTCTGCTATGCGGAGATTATCAGCGGAAATTGTTAAGAGCCAGCTGGATGTGGTGTGTTGAACTATTAGCGGTAAACGTATCTAGTTAGTCCAGAAATTCTTCTGATACTGTATTAATAAAGAAATAGTTAAAAGTTAAGATTATTTTCATGTTGAGATGGTTTTAGTGCTTCACGTGTTCTACACAGTCTACAACCACTCGAGTAGAATATGTAGAACGACCATTGGCCAGTTCATGCGTCAGACTGACCTGAATGTCGATTAAGTCATCAAAACGTTACCCTTCATGCCAATTTCTGCGCTTGGTCGTTTTGCGATAGGTTCGTACTGATAACATCAAGTCTCGACACCCATGACGCTTTTTTCCTGAAAGCTGTCTGTATTTTGCACTTAGATCAAGTCGCAGCAGGCGTCCACGTGTCATTGCTTTTGTTTGGGAGTCAAGGTGTGCGAGACCCCGTTTGGATGCTTTGCACGTGCTTTGCTCTTCTTCATAACAATTTGAAGGGTATCTTGAACTCTAAGATTAGAGATGTTGCTCCACTTCAATCTGTGACACATCAACGTCGAAAAACTATGGTGGCGCGTCCACTACATAACACTAACTGCTCACAACTCACTGGTCCAGTGGCGCATCTGTTGTTAGTTCAAGCTGCCCCGTGATTACTGGGCTGACTTCGCTTATACGGCAGGAATAAAAGCAGTCTCGGAACTCTTTGGAGGAACTGTGTATGCTATAAAGTGAAAATAAACTTGAAACTGATTGCAGCAATCTCTTTCGAGAATAGGTTCAGATGCCCACAGAGGACAAACTAACTGTCTACTCTGATTTCTCTGACTACTTACTTACCATTTGATCCTGTCCATTGACTGACTGATTATCTGCCTGTTTGATTCCCCCTGTCTCCTCCTCTACTCATCGACTATCGATTCTTTGCCGCTGTTCATTGACCAGTTACTTAATGTCTCATCAGTCTCTCTGTAACGCCTGTCTGCTAGACCAACTGACCCCTCGGCTGTTCACACTTCGCAGTTTTTTTTTCTTTTCTTTTTGCCTGTTATGATGTATCATGCAGCGTAACTTGCTGTGACAGTGCGAAGGAGAGAGAGACAAAGATATTGTTTATTATTCTGTGGCGGTCAGCGCTCGCATAATTATTCTTAGGATGAAGAGCTTTTGTTCTTGTTAAGAGTAATTTTACACGAGGAGAGCCATTACTGTGATGTAAAAATCGACGCTATTGCGAGGTTTTGATTCACATTGTAAAATATATGTATATATGGAAGGAAATCAGTTAATAGAACAATAAAATATTGTTCATTTCAAAAAGATACGTATTATTATACAACCAGCGTATACTTCTATTGTGATTTAATAATAAATACCAGCTTGAGAAAAGTTCCGACGGGAGCGTTCAGTTCTAGTGAAATAGTTCGATGCTTTCTTCGGAAAAGAAGCCACTTCACGGATCATTCAAATCCACAATTGTACCTGGACATTTCTCAGAACTGAAAGCAATCTGATTTCTATGCAAAAGAGCCCGGAAGAATATTTCTCCGTACTTTGGTTACGACTTTCAGATCAACACGGTATCTGCAGCAGCTGGAGCAGATTTCTACAACAGCGGAAACGTGTAATCGCTATCAGTTTCACACATCGCCCTGTGTACACTGTACGTATTTACCCACAACAGTGAACATACAGTTACTCGCACACATAGAAAGACAATACAAGGTGGTGTGGGAAACATTTCAGTATAAAGGTCCTGTAGAGCTAAGCAGTAATTAGCCTAGTAGTAGTAGTAAACAAATTTATTTCTTTTCAAAGAAACCTTTATACTGTTTCCCTCACTATGTCCTCCATGGCACTGAGTTCTCCGTCGTATCATCTCTTATTATTGGCGGGATTAATTTACAGTCCCCCCTAATGACGAATTGATGACCCGTAACAACACATGCAATTTTCATACAGGGTTAAAGTTTCTAATCTTGTGGCAGCTCAGCTCTAATACGGGAGCACCCATCACATTCTCGTACTGTTCCTGATTGTGGCACTTCCCAGAGTTGGCAACAACCTCCCTAGCGAACCGTACATCACTGGGCATTGTTTGAAGTGTTCGTCTACATTCTTCGAGTGATCAAGAGACCAGTCATACAACAAAAAATCTATTTGTTTGTAACTAGAGTGCCATGCTTCGTTCAAGTGTCCCCATCTTCTCATGACTTGGTGGCGTCCGTCTTGCTATCCATCAGACTTTACACAGGGTTACCTTTACAAAGCGAGGCAAATACTTAAGCTAAGTCATCCATTTCTGGCTTCTGGAAAAACCTCGCATACCATTTGTAGCCTAAGAGCCCCTCTCGTCCTCAGATCGCAGCGGCCAAGAATTCCAGAACATGTGTGACTTACTAGTTGAAAAAAAAATACTGACCTGCTCTTATAGCGTAAGGTGCTGCGCGATAGCTTCCTAGCTCACGAGACAGGGTTGTGAGTCAGACCCAAACAGAATCCACACAGTAGATTATTGATGATGAGGTGGTACACTAGCCAGCCTGAGTGAGTTTCTTGACAGTTTTTCACGCTTGTTTAGGTAAATGCGGGGCTGGTCACCATATTCCACCCAAGTGGCTACAATACGGGTACAGCGTAAAAACGATAACACACAGATCAATGTTTACATGATTCAAAGACAGATGGAGCACACGACTTTCGTCTCTTAGGTTACCAAGTCCACTTTACATTCAGGATGGGATTGGGACATTGACATTAACACTAGGAAAAAGAGGAAGGTTGAGGTAAGATACTGTAGTACATTGGATGGTATTTGGGAGAGAAGGGGTGATTTGTAGAAATAACTGAAAACTAAACTTGTTTAAGCGTGGTTATCGGGGCTGCTGGGACAATTCCTGACTGCCCTGACGAGATTTAACACACAGTGGTGGTGGTGTGGTTAGCAAGTGATGAAATGTAAAACAGTTCTGGGATGTGTGGAGTCAGTACAGCCGTATATTCAGGGTGGTGAGAAACAATATAAAACGTGTGTGTGTAAGGACGCTACAGGGAAGGATGTTCTGAGAAACAGCTGTTGATTGAGAATGGAGTTCAAACCTCTGATGAAAGCTGCAGACGAAATATTAACAACGAAATTTAGTTTGCAAAATCGATAACAAATTATTAAGCATAAATAGACTGTACATTTGCGACAGTTGGAGTGTAATTTACTCTGCCAAAATTCTGATTTTCAATCGAGAGTGGAAAATGCTGTGACACCATGAAATTTTGGAGCAACTCATGTTTCTGTTTCTGTTACTATGATGTCATTAATCAATTTCAAATCTAAAACAAGTCTGAGAGGACCATCCCTTTTTGGAACAACGTGTAACGAACTGTTATAAGGGTTAGCTTATATTTCAATTATGCCTTTATGGAGCTTAGATTCAATATACTGTTTTACTTTGTCTCTATAAATGAATGAGATGTTGTAACGTCTAGAAACAAAAATATTGTGGAGTTTCACTTGAAATTCGTAAACAGATCCACGCATAGTTTCGAGAACGTTATAAAAACATGATAATGAGTCTGTAGGACTACCTGTAATTGTTTCCTATCCCTGTCTGAGTTGCAGCTACACACCTGTCTATTTTTGCTTTTATTGTTTCAGAAAGGTCTCAATTTGATTTTTCATTTTCATTAATAACAGGAAATTCTGCGTCAGCGAATAGTGGTGTGTACCAGTTCATGCTTTTGTTTTACGTGCAGAACTATAGCCTGTTATTCTTCTGTCCCTCCACTGAGAAACTCTTTTTAAAATGTAATGTAACCTGCGTATCATTGTTTTGTATTGAAATATGCTTTTTGTCTGTTTAACAAATCCATGCCAAGCATAATCTCTGTTGTTAATAGTGATACGGTCCAGAAGTTTGCAAAGAAAGTGTGTGCATGTACAGAAAATTGTAAATGTGTTGCAATTTTTATCGACTCCTTTCCCTGAAACATCTCCTCTAACTTTTGTGCTATCTAATGGTAAAGTAGGGCAAGTTTCTTCTGAGCTATATTTGTTGAATGCTTCATCACTAATTACTGAAGCTGGAGAACCTGGGACTAAAACCGCATTTAAGGGGAGTTAGAACAGAATTTTTTTTTCACATTTTGAATTTTTATCTCATTATAAAATTTGCAATTTTTCGAATAAAATGATACATATATCACTTATAAACTGGCATGGGAAGTATTTTCTTTTCTTTTTTAAGTATAATCCACACCAGTTGAAAATGTTAAAATTTTTACTTGTATTACTTCAAGATCTAATAAAATCGGTAATATGTTATATAGAAGGCTGTGGATTGCTGTGTTATAAAGGTTAAATTGAGTCATGTCCAAAAGGGGATGGGCGCCAGGTTGAGGAAGCTGAAACAAAGTCTGAGAGACAAGAGACTTTCTGATAGTAAAACCATAAGAGGCAGGCTGACAGACAAAATGACTGATGAACTTCAGAAGTCTTATGGGTTGGTCATTAGAAATAATACTGAGGATTTGTTGAAAATGAAGCAGGCAGTATTTGCTACCTTCTTCCACAGAACGTCAACTAATGAAAACTAGTACACTACCTTTTTCCCTCCTGGACCAGATTCATGGTTCAATTATCGGTGCCTCTTCTTAATACCTAGCTAGCGGCTTTTCATGCTACGATCCTTCGGAGAAAATCGAAGTTTAAGTTTTACATGTGCCTACTATACTAGTAACTTTAGATACGTATCGACCCTGTGAGCGTTACGCAGCGGCTAATCTCCCCACCCGCCTACTACGCTGGCGATAGAACTTCAATTCCTGCTCCTGTACCCTTTTTTAAAAAAAATGCAATATAAAATTACTCAAAACTAGTCATTTTCGCCGTGATAATTTGATTTATAACTCAAGGATTATAGCAAACTTTCTTCAAATGTGTATTCCGTTTGTTACAAAATAGATTACAGAATCGTCTTACTCGCTATAGATTGCATCGCTTTCTGAGCTCGAACAGAATGCCGGTTGTTGTTTTTTAGTAGAAACAACCAAAATACATACTTACGCCTACAATGAGAGTTACTGTCTTGCAGAAACAGGGATTTTTCAGAAGCGATACCGGAAAACGTAATTCGTTTACATTCAAAAGGCTGTTGTTTCTTCCTTCAATTTCGATGTGAATCACACGTATTTGTTCATTTCTATGAAAGTAGGTGCACTAAGCTGATGCACAATTAAAGACTGTATTGTTATGGACAGTTCCCTCAAAGAAATTTCTCTATTATTCTTTAAAAAGTCGAGAGCATTACGATTTTCTTTCTTGAAAATGTAAACCCGCCTGTAGAAATAAACAGAGATGGCCGAGTGGAGTACATTTGGGAAGGATAATTTTTAAAGCAAAGGTGCATGCTTCTGTATCATCTACAAAAATTTAATCTTAAAGTGTCTGACCAGTGCTGCACGATGATCACGAAACAGACAAAACGACAAAAACATACACTTCTAGTAACACTCACTAACAAAATAGTGCGTGAGTAATTATAATAGTCTTTTAATACTTGACGCTACTTACTATAGCATGTATCGTGTGGTGTAAAAGATCGTGGGTGATACAGCAAACATAAATACTGTACCACTATAAGAGGTGAATAGACAAAACAGTGTGCGTCTGGGAAATGGTACGAAAAGAGAAAGGTAGAGAGAGACAGTTCCTGATAAACAGCTATCAAACAATGGCGTTAGTAAGTCTTAGTAGCGATTCAGTAACATAAACTTCCTGCGTTTACTTCCGTCAAATAATATACTGGAAGTTCTATCCATGATCTCACATTTAATGTATGAATTCATTTATTTTTGTGAAGTACTTGGAACGGTTTCTACAGTATAGTTCATATTATTGTCTCTGGCTTTTTTTAACTTGTGTTACAGATGTAATAATGTACCGTTTCACTGATATCTCAATCTTTTCAGTATTATCAAGTAATAAAGAGTGAAAATGAGGAAGGAGCTCATTTACTGCTGTATTTTTATATTTTTATTTTCACAAATAAAACTTTATTATTGGCACTCAGAAACTGTTAGTTGCATGGTACGTCACCTAGAACAATCTTAACCAGTTATCTGTTCTCTACTTTGTCTAATAATTTTTGACGTTTTCCATTTCCACTCTTCAGTCTTTGGTTTTACGAACTCTTCACACACACACACACACACACACACACACACACACACACACCGGTGATCGAGCTTTTGCAAAATAGTATAAAATATGCCAGCTTAAGGTAGAAGGGCGAAACGCAAACTCAAAACTGCCCAAAACTACCCAGTGTTTATAAAATTATTTAAAGTAACTTCTTCCAGCTAACCAAACTTGTGACGGCAGCGGTACTACTAAGATTTTATTTCATGGAACAAATTTTTAATACTGTAATTTTTGAAACTCGATTATCTCACAACCATATTTTTTTTATTTTCGTCGTTCTTCCGTGCATGTCGATATGTCTTTTACATTAACAAATATATAACGCTTTGTTTACTCTCTCATTGCGTAGTTAAATAAATAATTATGTATTCCTGTTGTAGTCGGGTGTTTCCTTAAATGCTTTTTCATATTTGTAGTATTTACCGAAGGCTTCAAGTTTTTGTAACAGATTTTGTTCCTCACTTCATCATTATTCAGTTTGTCAATGTAATGCCAAGTGACACTTTTCTTAGGCACCATTCTGTCTGCTAATTCAGGAATTGTTGTAGTTAAACTGTTTTGAACTACAGTAAAAAAAAAAAAAAAACAAACGAACAAGTAAATCGAATGGGGAAAACATGGTGATTCCAAGTGAAGAAATTGCGAACGTAATGTTTTGAAGACTGCAAACCGTCGCAAATGTTTTCGTATATTCTCTCTTCACTTTTCGTACGTTTTTGCCTGTTGGTGCTCGCGCATTCTACTGTTGAAAGTATTGAAAATGAGTCATAAGGACAAAATTTTGGGCAAATAATAAAAACGTAATAAATCGGTACTAATATCATTCGATACGACACATGCTATAATGAAATGAAGGTATGGAATTATTGGCAATAAGACCTTCATTGGGGTTGCTTGGTAGCCTGGTGCTAGTCCTACTATTTGGTGACTTGCACTTCAGAGGTAAAATTGTTAGGACATCACTAACACCCAGTGCCCGAGCGAAAACGATCTGGGCTTTAGCTAGGAATCGAACCCGGAACCCGCGATCTCGGCCCAGCCACTCTAAGACCCAATACCACGGGCTGCGGACTACACCTACCAAGAAAATTAGCTGCCACAATTTGCTAATTCTTGACGATGTGCGGAGCGCGATACAAAATATGCGACTATTCAGCAGATTTAATCGGAAACTCTTATTGGTGGACCTGAATTAATTCTCTGTACATTACAATATACTGTCTAAACTAAAATCGATAGCCTCGCGTTGACACAGTCAAAACTACTCACTACTCCAATGTCAACAATCAAACTCCTGTAGCAATCCAAGCACTTCCACAAACACCCAGGAAGCATAGCCTGGAAACTCAGTGCTAGAGTAGAATTGTCCACAGTGTGTGTACTGTGTTTTCAACTGGGGACCTAGAAACGACAGTGACGCATCGTCCCCGCCGTAGCCCTCCCTGGTTCACAACCCAACAACATGCCACAGTAGTCCACCCACCCCACCGCCGCCCTACACCAAACCCAGGGTTATTGTGCAATTCGGCTCCCAGTGGAACCAAGGCCCCCCCCCCCCCCTCCCACCCCGGGAACGTCTCATACCAGACAAGTGTAACCCCAGATGTTTGCGTTGTAGCGTAACAATGGTGTACACGTACGTGGAGACAGTGTTTGCGTAGCAATCGCCGACATAGCGTAACTGAGGCGGAATAAGGGGACCCAGCCACTTCGCCGAGACAGATTGAAAACCACCTTAGAAACCATCCACAGACTGGCCGGCACGCTGGACCTCTACACAAGTCCGCCAGGCGGATTCGTGCTGCGGACCGGCACACCTTCCTGCTCGGAAAGCAGCACGCTAGATCGCTCGGTTTGCCGGGCGGGCATTGTCTAAAGTGATGGGTTCCGCTTCGAAATGAGTCCCGATGAGCAGCGAAGACGTGTAGGGAGAAGGGGCAAACAGCGACGTGATACTAATCATACTGTCGCTCGCCATACTGCCCTGCAAACAGGAGTGCCATTTCTTTTCATAGAAAGACCCCGTTGGTTGCACTTGGCGGTACCCTTAGTGCACAGTGATACGTCGACGACATCAGCACCCCGTTTTGTTTCCTTTCACAGCAAACCATCCTGGGCTTACATTTCAGCAAGATAATGTCCACCCGCACAAGGCGAGAGCTTCTACTGCTTGTATTCGTGCTTGCCAAAACCTTCCGTGGCCCGCAAGGTCCCCTGATATCTCCGCAGTTGATAATGTTTGGTGGATTAGGGGCATGGCCTCCAACCACAGTTTGACAAACTAACGTACCAGTTGAACAGAATGTGGCGCGATATCTCTCACCAGTACATCCAATAGCTCTGTCATCAATGCCAAACCGAATAGTTGGTCGCATAAGAGCCAGAGGTGGACCAATGCGTTATTGACTTTCTCAGTTTGTGAAACTTTTTCTCTTGAATAGATCACCCAGTTGCTGCGATATTTTAATGATTTGTCTGTACGCATATGTTCGTCATATCTGCCGATTTCCGTCTCATTCGGATAGTTCCTTCGTAGTGCATCTGTTTTTTTCTCTTTGAGTGTGTAATTGGTTACCTGTGCTGCCTGATAACATTGCTGTTGCAATTTTACGTTATATATGATGGATCGTCAAAAAAAGTTTGTAGAGTGTTGCAAGAATGGTTGGGTGGAGAAATAATTGTTAAGAAAAAAATTTGGTACGTTTCCGCGCTGCCGTGTATCGAAGCTAGCCAATCAGGTCGTTTCGAACAGAAATTCAAGCTGTCTGCCAGAGACAATGTTGCCAAATTTGGATCTTCGTTTGGTTTCCTCAAACAAACGTTACTTTAGCTCTCCTAACTTAAACCAATCACTTTCTAAAAAGGCAAAGTTTAACTGGTAATTAGCATTTTAACAAGTGGTAACTAACGGGTCCACTGATGTCTGTGCATTACCGCATTTTAACGTGTGCTAGTGCTTCAAAAAAAAAAATCTTCAAATGTGTGTGAAATCTTACGGGACTTAACTGCTAAGGTCATCAGTCCCTAAGCTTACACACCACTTAACCTAAATTATCCTAAGGACAAACACACACACCCATGCCCGAGGGAGGACTCGAACCTCCGCCTGGACCAGCCGTGCTAGTGCTTCAATTATGGCGCGCAACGACCTGATTCGCAAACTTTCTAAGTCAAATAACTCTTAAAAGTTGCAACGTATCAAATTTTTTTCTCAACAGCTGTTTCTCAGAACATCCTTCCCTGTAGCGTCCTTACACACACACGTTTTATATTGTTTCTCACCACCCTGAATATACGGCTGTACTGACTCCACACATCCCAGAACTGTTTTACATTTCATCACTTGCTAACCACACCACCACCACTGTGTGTTAAATCTCGTCAGGGCAGTCAGGAATTGTCCCAGCAGCCCCGATAACCACGCTTAAACAAGTTTAGTTTTCAGTTATTTCTACAAATCACCCCTTCTCTCCCAAATACCATCCAATGTACTACAGTATCTTACCTCAACCTTCCTCTTTTTCCTAGTGTTAATGTCAATGTCCCAATCCCATCCTGAATGTAAAGTGGACTTGGTAACCTAAGAGACGAAAGTCGTGTGCTCCATCTGTCTTTGAATCATGTAAACATTGATCTGTGTGTTATCGTTTTTACGCTGTACCCGTATTGTAGCCACTTGGGTGGAATATGGTGACCAGCCCCGCATTTACCTAAACAAGCGTGAAAAACTGTCAAGAAACTCACTCAGGCTGGCTAGTGTACCACCTCATCATCAATAATCTACTGTGTGGATTCTGTTTGGGTCTGACTCACAACCCTGTCTCGTGAGCTAGGAAGCTATCGCGCAGCACCTTACGCTATAAGAGCAGGTCAGTATTTTTTTTTCAACTAGTAAGTCACACATGTTCTGGAATTCTTGGCTGCTGCGATCTGAGGACGAGAGGGGCTCTCAGGCTACAAATGGTATGCGAGGTTTTTCCAGAAGCCAGGAATGGATGACTTAGCTTAAGTATTTGCCTCGCTTTGCAAAGGTAACCCTGTTTAAAGTCTGATGGATAGCAAGACGGACGCCACCAAGTCATGAGAAGATGGGGACACTTGAACGAAGCATGGCACTCTAGTTACAAACAAATAGATTTTTTGTGGTATGACTGGTCTCTTGATCACTCAAAGAATGTAGACGAACACTTCAAACAATGCCCAGTGATGTACGGTTCACTAGGGAGATTGTTGCCAACTCTGGGAAGTGGATTGCTGAAGAAAAAATATAGGAGGTCCATTTATAAAAACATAAGTGTGTGTTAAAAAACACATTCACTTTCGTTTTAGAATGTTTCCAAATATGTACATTCATGGGCCCCAGTCCTACATTGATACCGGTGAAAGTCGTTTTCCAATACCTGTTATTGTTCCAGAGATATTTTGTGTGGATAAGATAGCTGGGACACCATATATATATATATATATATATATATATATATATATATATATATATATATATATATATATAATCATTTAATACTGATTATGCCTTTCAGCGTTCAGTCTGGAGCATAGCCCCCCTTATAAAATTCCTCCATGATCCTCTATTCAGTGCTAACATTGGTGCCTCTTCTGATGTTAAACCTATTACTTCAAAATCATTCTTTACCGAATCCAGGTACCTTCTCCTTGGCCTGCCCCGACTCCTCCTACCCTCTACTGCTGGACCCATGAGTCTCTTGGGCAACCTTGCTTCTCCCATGCGTGTAACATGACCCTACGATCTAAGCCTATTCGCCCTGACTGCTTCATCTATAGAGTTCATTCCCAGTTTTTCTTTGATTTCCTCATTGTGGACACCCTCCTGCCATTGTTCCCATCTACTAGTACCTGCAATCATCCTAGCTACTTTCATATCCGTAACCTCAACCTTATTGATAAGGTAACCTGAATCCACCCAGCTTTCGCTTCCATACAACAAAGTTGGTCGAAAGATTGAACGGTGCACAGATAACTTAGTCTTGGTACTGACTTCCTTCTTGCAGAAGAGAGTAGATCGTAGCTGAGAGCTCACTGCATTAGCTTTGCTACACCTCGCTCCCAGTTCTTTCACTATGTTGCCATCATGTGAGAATATGCATCCTAAGTACTTGAAACCGTCCACCTGTACTAACTTTTTTCCCCCTATTTGGCACTCAATCCGTTTATATTTCTTTTCCACTGACATTACTTTCGTTTTGGTGATGCTAATCTTCATACCATAGTCCTTACATTTCTGATGTAGCTCTGAAATATTACTTTGCAAACTTTCAATCGAATCTGCCATCACAACTAAGTCATCCGCATATGCAAGACTGCTTATTTTGTGTTCACATATCTTAATCTCATCCAACCAGTCTATTGTTTTCAACATATGATCCATAAATAATATGAACAACGGTGGAGACAGGTTTGAGCCTTGTCTTACCCCTGAAACTACTCTGAACCATGAACTTAATTTACCGTTAATTCTAACTCCTGCCTGACTATCCATGTAAAGACCTTTAATTGCTTGCAAAATTTTTCCTCCTATTCCATAATCTCGTAGAACAGACAATAACGTCCACTAGGAACCCGGTCATATGCCTTTTCTAGATCTATAAAGCATAGATACAATTCCCTGTTCCACTGATAACACTTCTCCATTATTTGCCGTAAGCTAAAGATCTGGTCCTGACAACCTCTAAGAGGCCTAAACCCACACTGGTTTTCATCCAATTGGTCCTCAACTAATACTCGCACTTTCCTTTCAACAATACCTGAAAAGATTTTACCCACAACGCTGATTAAAGAGATATCTCTGTAGTTGTTACAATCTTTTCTGTTTCCTTGTTTAAAGATTGGTGTGATTACTGCTTTTGTCCAGTCTGATGGAACCTGTCCCGACTCCCAGGCCATTTCAATTATCCTGTGTAGCCATTTAAGACCTGCCATTCCACTGTATTTGATGAGTTCTGACTTAATTTCATCCACCCCAGCTGCTTTATTGCACTGCAATCTATTGACCATTTTCTCCACTTCCTCAAATGTGATCCTATTTCCGTCATCATTCCTATCCCATTCTACCTCGAAATCTGAAACATTACTGATCATATTTTCACCTACATTGAGCAACTCTTCAAAATATTCCCTCCATCTGCCCAAGGCATCCACAGGATTCACCAGCAGTTTTCCTGACCTGCCCAAAATACTTGTCATTTCCTTCTTACCTCCCTTTCGAAGACTGCTAATTACACTCCAGAATGGTTTTCCAGCAGCTTGACCCATAGTCTCCAACCTGTTTCCAAAGTCTTCCCAAGATTTGTTCTTGGATGCTGCAATTATCTGTTTGGCTTTGTTTCTTTCTTCAACATAACTTTCTCTGTCTAACTGATTTATAGTGTGTAGCCATTTTTTATACGCCTTCTTTTTCCTTTTACAGGCTGCCTTGACTGTGTCATTCCACCAAGCTGTTTGCTTCATCCTACTTTTACACGCTACTGTTCCAAGTTTTCTTTAGCCACTTCTAGTACTGCGTCCCTGTACCTTGTCCATTCCTTTTCCAATGACTGTAACTGACTATATTCAACTAATTGGTACCTTTCTGAGATCGCTGTTATGTAGTTGTGCCTGATTTCCTTATCGTGAAGTTTCTCCACTCTTATCCTCCTACATATGGACCTGACCTCCTGCACTTTCGGCCTCACAATCCCAATTTCACTGCAGATTAAATAATGATCAGCGTCATCAAAGAATCCCCTGAATACACGTGTGTCCCTCACAGCCTTCCTGAATTTGTGATCTGTTATTATATAGTCAATGACAGATCGGGTTCCCCTGCCTTCCCAAGTATACCGGTGAATGTTCTTATGTTTAAAATAGGAGCTTTTGATTACTAAGCCCATACTGGCTCAGAAATCCAAGAGTTGTTTCCCGTTCCTGTTGGCCTCCATATCCTCTCCAAATTTACCCATAACCCTTCCATACCCTTCTGTTCAATTTCCAATCCTGGCGTTAAAATCACCCATGAGCAGAACACTGTCCTTGTCCTTTACTCTAACAACTACATCAGTGAGTGCCTCATACAAACTATCCATCTTATCTTAATCTGTCCCTTCACAATGCGAATATACTGACACAATCCTAATTTTCCTGCTAGACACTGTCAAATCTATCCACATCAGTCATTCGTTTACATACCTTATTGCAACTACGCTGGGCTCCATTTCTTTCCTGATGTAAAGCCCTACATCCCATTGTGCTGTTCCTGCTTTGGCTCCTGACAGGTAGACCTTATATTCTCCCACTTCCTCTTCTTTCTCACCCCTTACCCGAATGTCACTAACAGCTAAAACGTCCAGCCCCATCTTACTTGCAGCTCCTGCCAGCTCTACCTTCTTCCCAGAGTAGCCCCCACTGATATTAATAGCTCCCCATCTCATTACCATTTGTTTGCCAAGTCGTATCTTAGGAGTCCCTGGTTTGTCAGTTAGAGGTGGGACTCCGTCACCTCAAAAGGTCCGAGGCATTTTGCTCTGATTGTTACTAGCATCATATTTAAAGTACCAGGGAAGCAGGTTGCTAGCCTTACTTGCCCCGAGTCCCATTGGGTTTTACCCATTGGGTTTTACATTTAAAACAGCAGATAAAAATTCGCTTGATACTTTCCTAAGAGAGAGTCTCCATTCCGTCCAAGCTAATTATGGAAGTATAGACCAGATATGGCTCAGATTCAAAGATACAGTATCGATAACAATAAATAGATTCATACCGCATAAGTTAATAAGGGACGGGACTGATCCACCATCGTACACAAAACACGTCAGAATACTGTGGCAGAAACAGCGAAAAAAGCATGCCAAATTCAGAAGAACGCAAAATCCCCAAGACTAGCTAAGTTTCACGGAAGCTCGAAATTTAGTGCGGACGTCAATGTGAGATGCTTTTAATAGTTTCCACAATGAAATATTGCCTCAAAACATGGTAGAAAACCCAAAGAGATTCCTGGTCGTATGTAAAGAACACCAGTGACAAAAAACAGTCAATACAGTCACTGCGCGATAGTTTTGGAATTGTTACCGATGATGGTGCCATTGAAGCGGAGTTGCTAAATACAGTTTTCCATAATTCATTCACGAAAGAAGACGAAGCAAATATTCCAGAATTCGAAACCAGAACAGCTGTTAGCATGAGTGACATAAAAGTAGATATCTTAGGTGTTGCGAAACAACTTAAATCACTTAAGAAAGGCAAGTCTTCCGGTACAGATGGTATGCCAATCAGGTTCCTCTCAGAGTATGCAGACACAATAGTGCCTTTCTTAGCAATCATATACAACCGCTCACTTGACGAAAGGTCTGTTCCTTAAGACTGGAAAGTAGCACAGGTCACACCAATATTCAAGAAAGGAAATAGGACTAATCCATTGAATTACAGACCCATATCACTGACCTAAGTTTGCAGTAGGATTTTGGAGCATATAATGTACTCGAACATTATGAATCACCTTGAAGAAAATGACTTATTGACACATAACCAACACGGATTTAGAAAATATCGTGGTTGTGCATCACAGCATGAAGTAATGAATGCTGTCGACAAGGGATCTCAGATCGATTCCATATTCCTAGAATTCCAGAAGGCTTTTGATACCGCTCCTCACAAGCCACTATTAATCAAATTGCGTGCATATGGACTATCGTCTCAGTTGTGTGACTGGATTCGTGATTTCCTCTCAGAGAGTTCATAGTTCGTAGTGATAGACGGTAAATCATCGAGTAGAACAGAAGTGATACTCAAGTAGTGTCATAGGCCCTCTGCTGTTCCTGATTTACATAAATGATCTAAGTGATAATCTGAGCAGCCCCCTTAGATTGTTTGCAGATGATGCTGCAATTTACCGTCCAGTAAAATCGTCAGACGATCCATTCCAATACAAAATCATCTATAGAGAATTTCTGTATGGTGCGAAAAGTGGCAATTGGCACTAAACAAAGAAAAGTGCGAGGTCATCCACATGGGTACTAAAATGAATCCGATAAATTTTGAGTATACGATAAATTCCACAAATCTAAGGGCTGTCAATTTGACTAAATAGCTAGGAATTACAATTATGAGCGACTTAAATTGGAAATACCTCATAGATAATATTGTGGGGATGGCGAAACAAAGACTGCGCTTTGTTGGCAGAACACTTCGAAGATGCGACAAACCCACTAAAGAGAAAGCCTACATTACGCTTGTCCGTTCTTCGCTGGAATATTGGTGCACGATGTGGGATCCTGACCAGGTAGGATTGACGGAGGTGATTGAAAAAGTGCAAAAAGAAGGGCAGCCCGTTTCGTGTTATCGAGCAATAGGGGTGAGAGTGTCACTGATATGATATTTGCGGCGAGATCTATTTACGAAATTACAATCACCAACTTTCCCTTCCGAATGTGAAAATATTTTGTTGACACCCACCTACGTAGGGAGAAATGATCATCATAATAAAATAAGAGAAATCAGAGGGCGAACGGAAAGATTTAGGTGTTCCTTTTTCCCACGGGCCATTCGAGAGTGGAATAGTAGAGAAGTAGTATGAGAATGGTTCGACGATCCCTCTGCCAGGCACTTAAGTGTTAATTGTGGAGTAACTATGTATGTGTAGATTTAGAAAGGCCAATCTGTGTCAACAGAATTACGTGATATTGCTAGACTGCTGTAGTCCCAAGAAATTTCTGATAGTGACTTTAAATGAGTTACCATAGCAGTACTGGCTCTAAGCACTATGGGACTTAACATATGAGGTCATCAGTCCCTTAGACTTAGAACTACTTAAACGTAACTATCCTAAGGACATCACACACATCCATGCCCGAGGCAGGATTCGAACCTGCGACCGTAGCGGTCGCGAGGTTCCAGACTGTAGCGCCTAGAACCGCTCGGCCACCCGGCCGGCTCATAGCAGTACTCACTCAGTTTAATTTAAGAGGACGTTAACGGTATCTACCGCACTAGGCTAAGCCGAGAGGTCCCGGACTGCGGGCCCGTGTGATTAGAGCGTCGTCACCCAGTGCAACGGAGTAGAGCTGTCTGTGGCAGAGCGCTCACAGAGGGCGCCATTTAGAGGATACGTCGGTGCGCACCAGGGACCGCGCAGTCAGCACCAGGCTCATTCACTGATAGCGTCGCGCCAGAGGCGTCACCGTCACGATTTATCCGCAGCCCTTGTAAACAGAGCGCGGGCCAGATAAGTGCTGCGAGAGGCCCGTCAGCTGATACTGAGTGTCACACAACAGCCAGCGGTGAGCAGGTGCTGGCCCAGACGAACGACCCATAATTGTCAGCGGCGCGGCGCCTAATGGCTGCTCAGGCGTGCTCCGCGGGGCTCCGTTCTCGGACCTAAATTACTACTCCAGATAGAGGGTCCTGTTACGAGGTGCCAGCCGATAAGCTACACTGCGTAACTAACAGCGACTGCTACGCTACACTTAATCTCTCTTCCTCGCCGTTAGTTTGCGGCAGTCGTCTGAGGATCGGATGGATTTGCTCTCACTGGTTCGCTGTGTGAGGCCCGCTGAGTGCTGGCGTTCATCTTTTGCGCCGCTTCACCCGCGTTGCCGGTTAATGTTTATGCCGCTAGACAGGAAAAACGAGTTAAGATTAAGGTGTAACGATCCGGCGATGACGATGTCATTAGAGACGGATCAAAAGCTCAGGATGGGAAAGGATATCTGCCGTACCCTTTACAAAGAGCCATTAACACATTTGCTTTTAAAATAACTGGGGAAACCACAAGAAACCTAAATCTAGACGGTCATATGGGGATCTTAAAGGGGTTGGAAAACTCGTGAGCAGTGTTGCTTCTGTGGAGAGATTTATTTCCGTATAGCCTGGCGCCCTTGTTGGGACAAGAGGCTTTTCACAATCAATGTACTGGGTGGTTATAATTAAAGTGCAGCTATTCTCGGAGGTCCATGTGGGCTGTAATTAGTTTATGGCAACGAAACTTGGTAGATATCCTAAGGTGCTAAAGCGGGACTGATTTATGTTGGAAAAAAATGAGTTCCAATTTTGGCCACCAGGTGCAAATCTGACGTTATACAACATCTCGTTGATATGTCAATTGCTCATATTGTGTAAGTTGTCGTTAATAATGAAATCAGCATCATGTCTTTCTCACTTGCTTGACCTTTTCTGTCCATGTCCTGTTCCTAATCCGTTACGTTTAGAAACATTTCTGTACCTTGTATTCACAACGCCAGATTTCATCTGGTGCCCAAAACTAGAATTAATTTTTTTCCACCCTGAATCGGGTCTACATCAACGCCTTAGAATATCTACCAAGTTTGGCCGCTATACGATAATTACAGCCCACAAGGGACTTCTCTCAGCAGCTGCATTTTAATTGCAACAATCTGATGCAAGAGCAGTGAGAATTTGTTTCCTGTGTAGCAGTGTAGCACACACGTTACTAGAAATCAATTATAATGTATGATTAAAAGTTGAAGAAACTGTGACAGGTCACTTTATTATGATAGTTTAATTCACCTTTCCCAGTTTCAGACTAGTTAGGCCATCTTCAGACGAGGTTAAGGTTAGGTTGAAATGAGACAGTCTGGCTAAAATTGACGAAGCTGACGAACATGAAACCAAAAAGTTTCTTTGTGGTGAAATACTGATCCGTTGCTTAATCCAAGGTTTAGATTAGGTCAGTATGTGACAGTTTGATTTAGAGTTGGGCAAGCTAACGAATGTTACAGAAAAAATATGGCGTCTGTTTCCAGACTCCGTCTTTGTTTACAGAATATTACTGTTTACGTGTGATGTGTTACAACAGAGAAAGCGGCGTGTGTCTGCTGGAGACACTGCCACAAGTTACCCAAAATTGTAACACAACACACACTTATGCCGTACTAACACTTATAAATCCACCTGATGATGGAGGTTTAAACCTTCGAAACGCGTTGTGGATATAAATAAACAGCGACTAGTAACAGTAAACTTGATGTTTCATTCGATATCAGTAACATTCACGGTAACGCGTAACCTAAAATATTCGTATTTAAAGTAAAAAAAAAAAAATCATGTTCTGTTACAAGTTTCCTGTTCACCAGAGTTCCTATTGTCTGTGCAGTAATGATTCTTTCCGACCAACGCGTATGGCTCTCTCTGCTGCCAGTCTTTTGTTCCTTATTATCTCGTATCTTATGAAGGAACGAGATATTAGAGCCGCGCGGGATTACCCGAGGGGTCTCAGGCGCTTCAGTCATGGACTGTGCGGCTGGTCCCGGCGGAGGTTCAAGTGCTCCCTCCGGCGTGGGTGGGTGTGTGTTTGTTCATGGATAATTTAAGTTAAGTAGTGTCTAAGCTTAGGGACTGATAACCTTAGCAGTTAAGTGACGTAAGATTTCACACACATCTGACCATTTTTTGAAATCTGTATTTATTCATGATAGAAGTTAGATGTGTGTAAACTCGGAGAAGGAGATTACCACCTCAATTATTCAAACATTATACCGAGATTGAAGGACTATGAAGATTCCAACAAATGTCTAGAATGGCTTGTGGTGAGACTTATCCCTGTATTACAGTGTCCAAGTTTTTATTCTTAGTTTGAAAGATTACCTTTTTTTCTTTTCAGGATTAAAATTTTGTGTCATGGCTCGAACTGGCAGCTAACGGCGCGGCAATATCGAGAGCCTGCAGTCGCTGCCGAGTTTAATCGTATTATTCCTACTAAATATTTTGAAATTTTACTTACGCCACGCCACAATCGAGCGAGCATTGCACAAAACATCGGGGCTCAATTCGAAGCGTGACTCATCACTGAAGACAGTTGTACTTCAGTCAATGAGATTCCAGGCTAAATGTGCGTGACATCACTGCGAATGGGAATTTTGCTGTACAGAGGTCAATGGTAATCGGCGCAAGAGGCACGGTGTGCTCGGCCCTCTTTCTCTGAGCCGCCTGTTAATGGTCCTTGTGAACACTGAAGCACGAGTTGCACGTCGGATCAATGATAATGATGCATGTGAGGCTCTGAGTGCCTCCCTGACGAGTGTTTGGTCCTTACGTTCTGTCGTCTCTTGAGGTCGACCGATTCGTTCTTGGCGCTGTGTTCAGCCATTGTTCACTCAGTACTGACAACGGCGTCGAACAGTGACGTAGCCCCTATTCAAATTTCGAGTGATTCTACGATTACTTCAACCGGATTTTTGAGTCCAACTGCACGTCCTCTCTCAAATTCTGACATCTGTGTATGTTGTAAACGCTGCTGCCTGCGAGGCATAGTTACTGTCAAACTGAGTACAGGGAATGAAATTCGCAAACACTTGACGATCTGGTTTCGAGCTGTCCCCTGTTTACTATCCTTGACAGCTGCAAGGTGAAATTGCGCTACAGCTTCTCACATTCATCCGTCGGCCGTCAAAGTTTACAATTTTGTATTTACCGTCGATACTTGTATCAACATCAATTTGTGAACAATTTACTTAACTCCTTCGTGGTGCATCGGGCTTTATAGTCGTAGAGCACATATATACAGGCTGACTCTCCTGAGATTCGTCAGGCGCATTTTCTCCGGTGTTCCGGCATATATTTGCAATTTCAATTAGTCAATGTGTAGCTAGCGTCAGCCCGAACAATTACTGCAGATTATGTGTTTCATCATCTATCCGTCCACACTCCATATCGCGTGAAAGACATGATGAGCAGTATTTGTTTGGATGGACTTAGGCCACAACCTGAAAAACCGGAATTGAAATACCTGCCGAATTACCAGAGAAAATGCACCTGACGAATCTTAGGAGAGATATCCTATTTAAGCGGTTAGAGTAGTGTAAATTTAGTTTTTTATATGGAGTACCGTCAATCACGAAAAATCCGCTGACGTAATTCGAATAATAACTGCCGTATGGTCAGGTCTCGGACGAAGACATCCGCAATCTAGTTTATAGTAGTTGTTGGCGTTATTTATTAAGCAACAAAAGTATGTTTGTGTTCCCTGGGACACATGACGTTTCTAAGGGACTGCGTCGCCAAGGATGTTTCTTGACAGAGAAGACACATTGCAGAAACGGATTAAATTGGCAGGTGACTTGGGGCTATACAGAGTGTGAAATTCAATACACTGAGCTGTCTCCTCCGGCAGAAACAACGGCTGTAATCCAGATGCGCATCGTGTTGAAATGTGCTCGGACGGTAGACAAGGGGACATTGTTCCATCCTGCTTCAGTTCTACGTCAGATTTAATCAGTACTGTGCCTAACGAGCAGTAGCGAGTCAATTTCTCGGCAACTCATGGGTAGCTGTCTTAAATGAGTGAGGTATATAGAGAACGTGCTGACCACGTCTCTGTATGGAGTTAGGTCAGAAAAACATGGACAAGACTTAGTCTTGCGTTATCTTGTTGGAAGATGGTATCATGGAAACCTCGGAGACATTTCACAGCATCACAAGTGTAATGGCTACTGTCCAAATTACGAGATATGCGAATCAGGTGTTGGTGTTAGGTGCGTCAGTGCATTAATCGGTGCAGCAGTATGTGCGGGCCAGGATAAATGGCGACCGTTTTTTGGGACCAGTCTTGCTTTCACGTCCCCTAACAGGTCGCAACTATCGGCGTTTCTTGCGATTACCATGCTGGTAGAAGTGGCACTTATGATTCGAAGGGTTATGTGGCTGCTACATGGTGGTGCTCCAGCCCACTTCACCACGAACATCGGGACGCATCTCAATCGTGTCTTCCCTGGTCGATGGATCAGACGCGCGGGTCCGGTTGCATGGCCTGATAGTTCAAGCCATGCGATTTCTGGTTATGGGGCCATCTCAAAAGTGTCCTGTATGCAGAGCCCGTCGCAAATGTGGAGACACTGGAGCAGCGTATTCATGTTGCCTTTTGACTCTGTTGGTATGCAGCCTGGCTGATGTGAAAGTGTGAGACAGAACATGTTACGACGCGTGCACGCGTCTCTAGCATGGAAACCATTCATTTCCGGACATATGTTCATTACATCTTTATTGTTCCGTATCCTCTCACCGATCACTCCCTAGAGTTTGTACACGGTGGAAAAAATCAACCTGTATAATGAACCACATACTGTTATGGAAACGAAGACAGGGAGGTGGAGGTGGGCCGGGCACTTCTATAGAAGAGAGGAGGGAACCAAGATTGAGAGAAGAGTCGGAGGAGAAATCGGAAGGGGGAAGATCTTTAGGCAGACCGAAAATAAGATGGAAAGACCAGAAGGCCAAGGACCTTCAGATACCTGGAGCAAGGGAAGAAGACGCCAGCGACAGACTGCTGGAGAGGAGGCCGCTTGACGAGGCTGATAACGGACTGCGGTTTGCGAGGCCAGGGGAGTAAGACCAAATATTTACGTGTTAATTTCACCTGGCAAAATTAGCGCTCTTAGCCCTCTCTTACATCTAATTAGACATCCTTAATGAGTCAACAATTACGTATAGTACATGAGCAGCTTATAATAATAACAATAATAATAATAACCCAGCGAACTGGCGTGGATAAAGTGAAGAAATTTGGAGAAGAGTAAAGGAAGGAGAACTCGAGACAGTTTTAGAATAATAAGAACTGAATATTTGAACAGATATCGTGACAGGTTCAATAAAAATTCAACTTGTACAGAACAAATTCATTAAAACATGTTGGCTAGTACGCACTATTACCCTCATAGCCGTCAAGAACAGAGTTTGCTATCACAGCCCCTCCTCGCATCCCTTGCTTGACGCCATATCCTCCAGTTTCAGAGGGTGCGTTCACTACAACGTGTACAAAGCAAAATCTATCGCTGAGCACATACCATAAGCAGCCTTCACTTACATAGTAATTATTATATTTAAGTAGAGGCTGTGGCTCGTTTTGCCCCATTATGACACATTCCACATACACGAATATATTCTGATTACGAGTCTATGGAAAAAGCAACGTATCATATCGAACCTCATTTGAAATACCCTTGGTCTCGTTGGACGTATTGCACACACTGATGAGGAACACAACATGAAATGTTAGTCTGTTTTTAATTTATATTTTTCAACACTAGTCACAGTATTTCATATATATTACGTTGTGAAGGTAATATGATGAAAATACACGTGTATTTGCATGAAATTTTATTGACTTTCCAACATTATTTGCTGTATATTAATATTTATTATTACAACAAATATTATGCGATTTTTATTTCTACAGGCAAGTTAAAAACTTTATGAAGCACCTTCAGACTTGATCATATTTCATTGACAATGCAGGAGAAATTGTTTCTCGTGAAAATGCTATAAAAATACAGTCACTCGTTCATCGTCAATTTTCGGCACTGATATTTACGAAAATGATGCGTTACCGATGGTTTGCGTCCAAACTGTCGCAAGAAAGAGAAATTTTTCAAAATGCCAAAGATTTTTTTTCCTTAGAAACTCTGAAGATTACTTGTGCGCGCTCGAAAACTGCATTCATTCCACGTGGTAGATGCCGTTTTAATTTACGTGTTCTGTATATCCATGAAAAATATCATCCCCCAACTAGTATTGTCGAAAGCACATCCTGGGTTTACTCGTACATTACCTTCATATTTTAATATATTGTAGCTCATCATATTATTGAGTTAACTAATTTACACCTACATTTACCGACGTTGGCTTGGGATTTCGAAGCCTGGCCCTCGTCCTTGAAACTTGTGCAGATCAAAGCGTCCAGATGCAAAGCAGTTCTTGGTTATCTTACCTGATAACAAGTATAAGGGATTTGGGAATCACAACAGACAAAAATTTTCAGGAAACTTTTATGCGTATGATCATTTGCTTTTTGATAGTTACAAATGCAGTATTTGTTGTGATGACATACCAAACAACCAAAGAACATTGGAAATTAAACAAAAAATTCTTAAAAATAAATGTATATTTCATCATACTACATTTCAGATGTAATAGGTATGAAATATTGTGACCAGTGTTTAAAATGCACATATAAATTTTTTAAAAAAAGGGGGAGGGTGATCCTGACTCGATCCAGCGATCTATCAACTACGGAGCTTGAAGGCTAACTACATCACTTCCAAATCTCGTGTTAACGGTGGCAATGTGCCGGTACGTCTCTGACACGTAAAATTTCTCTTGAGATTTTCTTGAAATCACCTAAATATTACGCCTTACTACTTCCACATTATTTTGTCCAAATTGGCCACTAGAATTGCACGAAGTTGGAAGTAAATCCGCGATCAGAACGCCATAACCTCCCCTTGTCAATGTCTAGCAGCGCTGGGAAGAGACAGGACCTGTTGTGTGTAGCAGGGGAACTTCCAGAGTGCGTGTAGGAATGGACATGAAGTGAACGATACGTGGGCGTAAACCGGTGTTACCCCACAGCTGTCCCTATGAATGAGTTAGCTGTTAATGCAGGGGCCATACCATATGAACTACGACGTCTAGTGAACGTTGTAAAAGACTGTTATTCCCGAAAAGTTGTGACGAGTTTATCGCGAAGATTCTGAACAACGTACGGTAGTTCATTTGTCATTTAGAAACTGAGGAATCGGTGGTGCAGGTGGTAGGCCCTGTCATGCAATACGCTTAGGTATTTCTAAACATAACGCCATAATTTATTAGTCGATTTGTGATTGCATCATAAAGCTATTCTCGATTTCCTATGTCTACTTACGAGCCCACTCTCGTCATTTCAATTTTCTGCTTTAACTTGAAGAAATCTACAGCTCAAGCTCGTTAAATGCTGGGTAAGACACACGGTAAGACACCTATTAGTGAAAGAATCTGCAGAGAATGGTTTCAATGCTTCAAGAACGGTGATTGTGACGACGAAGACCGGCATTGCAGAAGAAGACAGAAGGCTTTCGAAGCTGCTGAAACCGATAGAAACAATCACAGGAGATTTTTTATCGAAAGCAATTGACGCGTTTGAGCCGAGTACTCGAAAACGGCCACAGATAGACACGGAAAGGTGATTTTTGCAACATGACGATGCTCATCATCGTGTTGCAAAACCTGTCGGAACTTACTTGGAGAATTTGAAACGGGAAGACATACCCACCCGCAATGTTCTCCAGTCATTGCTCCCTCTATCACCTCAGTGGTACACGGCCTCACTGTGACCAGCAGTTCCAGTCGTATTAACAAGTGGAAAACTGGATCGATCCACGGAGCTCATCAAAGACGCCCAGCTCCTCCGCCGCTAGATTCGCATGCTCGCCAAATAATTGGAGAATGTAAAGGTCAGCAATGGCCAACACTTCGAATAGTACTCGTTTTTAAGATTTTCACCTTAAAGCCTAGAACTTCGAGAAAAACGGCGGAAGCAAAGTTGTAGGCCTAATATCACCAAATACTGCCTATAAAAAAGGATGCACAATTACAGGTACTGTATGCAGTTTGGGTACTGAAGGATCTACGTATGAGCGGCGACGCAGTTGAAAGTTCTGTGCCCATCAGTGACGTACCACTCATTATTCACATACCTTTATTTAATCAGATCATTGGCTGTGCACTATAGCAAGACTTAAAAGAACTCACTGTTCGGCTTGGAGCGCTGTAGGTGAAGCAGAACTGGTAGCATGCGGTAGCGTGACCATCAAACGTTAAGTCATGGCAGTGGATGGTGTATGTACCCTGGTTGGGTGCATGAGATTAGCGCAGTAAGATGGTTCCTCATGAAGACATGACAGAGTGGTAGAAATGGGTTATTGTGTCTAAAGGCGCCTGTAACCACACCGTGAGTGTAGTTTCCCGATTTGTTAGTAATTATGGTCGACTGTCCAAAGAAAAGGAAAAAAAAGGTGTAACATTTGCAGCCATGTAACATAACAGAAGAGGAATGGCTATACGAATAAACCAACCGAAACACACCGCAAACGTGTGTCGCGCCTTGTCAACGTCAATCGGTTTCAGTCTCGACAGGAATTGCTGTCAGTGAATGCAGGTACATTTCAATGTCCAACGTTGGTGCATAAGTTCGCGGCGTTTTTGTTTTGTATGTTGGTATTCCAATTGCTATTGGCTTATTTATCGATTGTCATTTTTTATTTGTAATTCACTATCTCTGTTTTAGTTTAAGTATTGCCATTTTGCTATATGGAGGTAGTGAGAGGAGCTGCGGATGCTAGGAAATGGGGTACTAAGTGGAGAAATTGCAACATTTCCTACATGTTTCTCTGTTTGAGTTCAGTAGTGATGTGACAGCAGTGTAGGCAGCCAGAAAGATTGGTTCCTTGATTTGGGGGAGGGGAGGGGGGGGAGGGGACCAAACAGTGAAGTAATGCCATTGGTCAGAGCACGGCAAGAAAATGGTTTTATCGTTTTAAGGAGAATCTTTCTGACATTAGTGATTCTCCACGTTCAGGAAGACCTTCGGGATTTAATGAAGATCGTTTTAACGCAATAGTACAGAATGGTCCACGTCATCGTACTCGAGAACGGGTAAATGTGATGAACTGCGATAATTCTACCATCGTGCGACACTTGCATGCATTCGGGAAGGTTCGAAAAACGGTCGTATGGGTACTGCACGGTCTAAGCCAAAACTACAAAAATCAGCGGACGGCCATATGTGCATCTCTGCTTGCTCATCACCAATTGGCTCGTGAACAACACCGACCATTTCTATCGTGTACCGTTATTGGTGACGAGAAATGGCACCTTCGTGCTAATGTAAGGAAAAGAAAGGAACAGTTGAGCCCAAAGAAAGCAGCAATTCCCCGTAAAAAGATTTGCGCGAATCCACAAGAGATAATATTATGCATCTGATGGAACAGCGACGGCGTAGTATACTACGAATTAGTTCTGCGAGGTGTCACCACCACTACTGACACTTGTTGTCAACAACTGAGACGTCCTGCAGGCTCTGTCCAAGAACAACGACGAGGAAGACTGTGCGAAGTAACGTTATTCTACTGTAACGCCAGCCCACATTCTGTTACATTGACAAAAGAACACTATACAAGAGTTGGGTTGGGAAATCATTCCGCGATCACCATTTTCACCTGATTTTGCACCCTCAGATTTTCACTTTTTCCGCTCTCCATCGAACAATCTTCACGGAACTTCCTGCTGGGATGAAAATGCGCTTCAAACACAAAACAATAGTTCGGAGCAAACAATTAGAAGGGAATTTTACGCATTGGAGTCGGGTACATCACGAAAAGGTTAATGCTCACAGTAGCACGTAAGACTACACGTCTTCAGTTGGTCTATAAACAGATTAACTTGGCAGTAGCTACTGGAGACGTTCATTGTAGTCCGGTAAGCCGCGATTTTACATTTCAAACGATACAAAACGTCGAGGGCACCAAAGACTCAGTGAGGCATTTTATCTGAAATATGTGGGTGGCATAATTCAAGCGTGAGATCATGTTTTGAGGTGTTTTCTGTATCCTGACTTACCTCCACTTATTCAGGTTACCGTGAACACGATTCAACATGTTTATTACAGCATTATCGGAACGAAGTGTTCTCGTTTCTTCTACATCATCATGACGAGTTTGCTGTGGAGGCTCCCATATTCCAAGACGACAAGGTCTGTAATCACAGGGCAGCACATTTACGTTCCTGGTTTTATGTACACGCAGGCACCATATCGCACCTTCATCCATTCGTAAAATCATCCAGACGTAGTGCCACAGCTAATACTCAAAGGTTTTCGACAACGTTAACCGCATTTCGAAATCGAAATGAAGCGATGGTAACAGGTGAATATTTGTGCCAGGACGTGACTCGACACCGGAGCTCCCAATGAACGCGACCGGTGGGCTCAATCGGCGCCGCCATCTTTTCTTTTTATCTTCCGCTGGGGATTAGAAAAGGGATTCAAAAAAAGGAAAGAAAATTTGCCACCGCCACTGTTGCTCTAATAAAAAAAAAAAAAAAAACACAATTTCAGGTGCTGGCCTTTAATCCAATCTAATCTTACTCTCAGTCAGGATTATTTTTATTTTATTTTATTTTATTTTATTTTTATATAGAAAGAAGTTACCTGTCGTGAGTGTGCCAGCACGACGGAGGCTGATCATTAAATTTGCTCCGTAAGAAATTGGAGAAGCAATATCCTAGCACTGACTTATTGCCAGAATTAAAAAGGGTGAAGGATCGCGTGGTCACAGATTCAGATCCTCAGCTCCTTAGCCGGGCACACTTCCAATCCAAGTCAAATTCTCAGTCTGTTACACACTAATTGCGTGGTGTCACATACCCATGAGCCCCTCACTCACCATTTCTGATTCCTACAAGAGATCGGGCTTGGTGTGTATTCGCGCTGAAAGAATGGATCATCGATCCTCGCACCATATTGATATATATTGTGTTGGTGCGTAACTTCGTTACTTCTTCCCACAATTTAATGAACGCAACAAAGACTTTAGTCAGCAGAAATATATTCTCCTTCACTATTTACAACAGTCTGACAACTTTGGGGCACCTTTTCGATTCCGCGATTTTAGAAATCGCGTCGTTTTGAGGCGAAGAACTTGTCGAGTCATGTTCTGGTCGCATTTTCATCCCAACAGGAAGTTCCTTGAAGGTTGTTCGATAGAGAGCGGAAAAGGTGACAATCTGAGGGCGCAAGATCAGGTGAATAAGGTGGGTGCGGAACAACTTCCCAACCCGACTCCTGTATAGTGTTTTCTGTAAGTATAGCAGAATGCTGGCGGGCGTTATATTGGAGTAGCATCACTTCACGCACTCTTCCTCGTCGTTGTGCTCGGTCTGCGTCTGCAAGGCGTCTCAGATGTTGACAATAAACGTCAGCTGTGATGATTACACCTCGCGGAAGTAATTTGTAGTAAGCCTGGCCGTCGCTGTTCCATCAAATGCACAACATTATCTTTTGTGAATGAGCGCATCTCTCCGTAAGTGGAATTGCTGCTTTGTTTGAGCTAAACCATTCCTGTATTTTTCTTACGTTAGCATAAAGGCACCATTTCGCGTTACCAGTAACGATACAGGATAAAAATGGTCGGTGTTGTTCACTAGCCACTTGATGATGACCAACCTGAGATTAACGTATAGCCACACGCAAATTTTTGCGATTTTTCCTCAGAGTATGCGGCAGCCATAAAGTCGATTTTTGAACCTTCCACATTCCATGCAAATGTCACACGATGGTGGAATGATCACAGTTCAACACATGTGCTAGTTCTCAAGTACACTGACGTGGATCGTTGTGGATTAATGCGTTTAAACGATCTTCATCAAACCCCGAATGTCTTTCTGAAAATGAAGAGGCGCTAATGTCTTCAGACTTTCCTGCCGTGCTTTATCCAATGGCATCATCCCCATACACGGCACAATTCTTTCTGGTTGCCTCCGACGCTGACAGTCTTCTATTGAACTCATACAGAAGAATTTGTCAGAAATGTTCCGGTTTCTCAACTTGGCACTCCATTTTCTATCGTCCACAGCTCCACTCACTATCTCCAGATGACAAAATGGCAGTATGTAAACTAAAACAGCAACATGACAAACCATAAAAAAACTCCTAGCAACCGGAATACAACACGTAAAACAAAAACACCACGAACTTAAGCTCCAACCTAATATTTATATGGCCATAGATGATGTTTGTGACTATGTTGAACAGTAGATGAAACGTTGCAGTCAACATCTCCGCAATTTGCTGGCTGTACGGAATCTATCAACAACCGGTGTCAACTGGATTCAGCATCCTTGAAAGAAACTTGTGGGGTTCCCTTCATCACCGAATTGAACCCCTTATGAAGGATAGAAGTGACATTACACGGTGTTAGCATGATGTCACCTGGAGGTAACATATATTTACACATTGTGTTTATAAACAATGAACAGTAGCACGGCAAAGCATACAGCGGAAGACAGCGTGCTCCTATCCCACGACCACTTAGCCATTATTATGCAACGTACTAAAGTCGTGTCCACCTCCTTAGTTCAGTGGCAGCGTGTTTGCCTGCCATGCTGTGGACCCGAGTTCGATTCCCGGACGGGTTGGAGACTAACTCCACTCGCGAACTGGTCGTTCTGTTGTCCTCATCATCCTTTCATCATCACCGATGCCCAAGTCGCACAAGGTGACGTCACTTGCAATAAGACTTGCAACCCGGTGGCCGAACTTCTTCGGTTGCGGCATCTCAGTCATCAGTGCCACACGGTCACTTACAACCGGTACACGTCTGGAGCAGCTCCCCAAGCGTACATGCATTGAACTATAGACTGTCGCACATTGCCCGATTACAGGATAAACGCGGAGTATGGAATATTCATGGGGCCAAAACTGTGACGGGAATTGTTCATTCAAAAGAAAAATTACAAAGTAATTTTTGTTCCGTGATATATCCCTCGCGGTATTTCGTTATAACTGTATTGAATAATTGGCTCTATTACTCATGCAATATCTTGACACTTGCTTGCACAAGCAAATTTTATCCAAATTTATACTTATACAGCATTTTGCACATGGAGGATGCCTTTTTTTTTTTTTTTTTTTTTTTTTTTTTTTTTTTTTTTTTTTTGCCCTGCAAGTGGCCGTTACCATTAAGAGGAGTTTGGATGACGACAATGGCGACGAAAAGCCAAAGTTAATTGTGTTCCTCCTTGGTAGGGATGAACGGACAAGGGTCAGGACGAGTAATCCACATTGATAAGAGAACTGTGGTTCGAAGATCAGCAGGAATTTCGGCATGTCGTGAGAATGGACGTAACTTGTTTTGACAAGTTGCTGTCTGTAATACAGGAAGGCATTCGCTTTCGTCACAGGTAATATGGAAGGAAATTTCACATAGTCGAAAGTAAGAATTGAACCATTTTATTGTACGAGTATATATTGTTATTGGACTCTCTTGCCGACTATTCCGAGTTTTCCATCCTTGCATGCATGTATAATGGAAAAGATGCAATCAAATAAAACGGGAACTTTCTTCAATTAAAGCACTACGTATACACTGTGAAAATCACACACGAAGTTATATTAGTATCTGCTCAAAAATAAACAACTACCGAGGTATCTTCCTGCGGTACATTGGACTGCGGGGAACATACAAATACCTTTCCACGCTAATTAGTTAGTTACATGTACTAATGGGTGTCCGGGAAGTAAGGGCAAATTTGAATTTTGCGCCATTTTGCCATATGACGGTTGGCAGCCGTAATTTTTTCATGTTCATTATCTGCTACCCTTCCCATTAGTGGCCTGATAGCTTTTGTGTAGTGAGCCTTGTTGCTTGATGTGTATTTTCGTCATGGAGCAGATGACAACCGAGCAACGTATCCAAATGATAAAAAGTTATTACAAAAACAGTGAAAGTCTCATGGCAACTGTTCGTGAACTGCGTGAGACACTCGGACGTAAAGTTGCACCAACCGAATCATCGGCTTGGAAATTGATGGAAGTTGGAGACCACGGGTTCTGTTTCAGACGTTAAGAAAACAGGACTGCCGCGTCCTGTTCAAACACAAGACAACATTTCTGTCGTGCGTGTCATTGTGATCTTGAGCCCCAGAAAATCGCTTCGGCGACGAGCTCAAAACTTGAATTTATCACCAAGTTCACTGCATGGAAGACTTTCAAAGGATCTGAAAATGCATTGCACAAGGTTCATCTTACACAAGAGTTGAAGCCTGGAGATCATGAAGAGAAATATCGTCTTGGCGCGACAAGTGGAGAACACAACTTCAGAAAAAGAATAATTTTCTCAGAGTAGGGGCACTGCACCCCAGAGGGTACGTCAATAAGCAGAACTGCAGAATTTGAGGTAAAGAAAATCCTGGAGTGTCTGCGGAAGATGAGATGCATTCACAACGCACGACTGTGTGGTGTGGATTCTTGGCAGGTGGAGTCATTGGCTCGTACTTTTTTGGAAATTGGTGAAGGAGCTGACGGGACTGTGAACGGTGACCGCTACCGAAATATGCTTTATGATTGTTTTTCCCCTCTTACTAAAGCAAATGACGATTTTCGGTTTAATCAGTACTCAGAGACATCTCACACTTTCTGTGTAACGATTGCTCTGCTGAATAAAAACTTCCGTCAAAAAATTCTCTCTTCGCATGGCAACCAGGAATGGCAAGCTAGATCATGTGAGGTTACGCCTTGTGATGTTTTTGTGCGGATTTGTGAAATCAAAAGTGTACGTGAGCAAACCACAATCAATACACCAATTGAACGATGAAATCAAAAGGATTATTAAGAACATCCCAGCAAATGTTTGTGAACGCGTCATCGACAACTTCAATGAACGAATTGCTCATTGCCGCGGGTCCTTGAATGGTCATATAAAATATATAATTTTTTATACATAAATGGGAGAAGTTACTTAATGTGTTTGTTAAAAAAGTTACATTTTCAGTAAATTTTGTATGTTCTATAGCACTTTAACATTCATCCCTACTTCCCGGACACCCCGTATATATCATTTGAATGATTCTTTTATCGCAATGATGTGGAACGAGTCAGTTTACAGAATACGTATACGCGATTAGCATTAACACTAATGGACACATTATTATTTTATTCACACTCATGCCACTACAGTTAACAACAAGTTTTTTTATTTTTATTCTTTTACTTTTTGTTATTAATATTATTATTTACGTCTCTGCTATAGTTGGAGCCACGAACAGTGGCGGGCGAGGGTAGGTTCTTTCTACGAGAGAGTTCTTTAGTGAATTTTTATTACATTTGCTGCGAATTGTTGTGGCTGATGGTGATGGTAAGCGAAAAATTATACGTAAGCAAGCGAGGGACGTAATTTGCAGGATACCGGTACATGCTTGTTTCACGCGAAGAACACGTATAAGCGCAACAGCTTGGAACTTTTGACAACGCGGACCCTTTTCCTACTGCACCTGCGCGAACCGCCGTCATTCATGAACAGGACTTTTTATAGGACGCTCAAGCCTTGTTTACTGCATTCCATTTCTGTACTTCGAAGCCATCAGTACTAAGAATGATTTTTGCAACAGCAATACACAAAATAGAAAGACTGCGAGCAAAAAATATTGCGTTCCTTTAATTACCACATGTATGAGAATTTGGTTAACAACGTGAAAAAGATCCAATACGAAAGCATCAAGTCACCTGTTGGCCACAGGAACCAACAGCGACAGTTTCGTTTCACTTTGCCCACATTGAATAACAATCTTATGTTAGAATTTATAGCTTTTCAGAGACTACGAACCACTCTGAGAAGTAAAGTTGAAGCCTGAGTTGCCATTCATGTTAAGAAGTAATATAGAGTACACTCTCCGATTCTGAAGTGATTAATAAATTGAAGCTCGTGATATAAAAGTAGAATTAATGGGGAGTTCATAGTAATAATCCCGATACATTGCGCTCTGACTGATAGTTTCGAGTTATTTATGAAACAATTACACATATTATCAAACCTCTTAAATTCTAAACAGAATGATATATAGTAGTAGTAAGTGGGAATTTTGTAATTTTGCTAGCTTATTTTTCGGTACTTGAGTGAAAGTGATGTTGGCTCTATATTTTTCATTCGACGTGCATACATGTGTTCATATTTGTACACTGAATATTTTTCAAGCAGAAGTCTTCAACAGTCGATATGTTACACCACAGAGTTTCTTAATACAAGCGATGTGATCTTTGGTTGCTACTAGCAACTTCTGTGAGAAGTAAGTGAGTGAGTCGGGTATTGGCTACAGTACTGAGCGGTCTGAAAATTGCTGACGGAGCACACAGATTAAGTCGGAGAGGATGGTGAACCTCGGAAATATGATTTGGTAAAGCTAAATTTGAGAAGTGTGAAGATTTTCAGGTAATTCTGCTGCTGCGCTCCTTGCTTGTCCGTAAATTATGACGTATTTGAAAAACGGAAAGCTTTAGTAGAATGTTTTCTTTATTGCTTCGGATTAGTTAGTGTGATTATCAAGACGAGATCAAGTAAAATTATCTGTCCACACACCTTGCACTCCGAAGTTATAGATTATCACTTCTTCATCCTTTCAGTAATTAATTTCATGGCAGAACCACTTTTTAGTAAGAAGTAATTTTTATAAGGATAGTAGTATTGTTAAGGAAGGTATCAGATTTTTAATATAAGTTTTGACTGCTAGTCCCTTTTCTGTCATTCAGCAAGTTTAAATGCTACCACCATCTCCTCACGAATCTTGTTCCATGATTATGCACGTTGCTGGATTGTGCTTTCCGAAACACAGTGACTGAAATATGATCTGCTTAGAAGAAAAGCACATCATTGATTTGCTCTTGCACAAGGCTTTTCTTTTCTTTAGCTGGTTTTTTGCTGCACTGTAGTTTTAATTTTCATCACCTTCATGCAATACCGAATTTCCTTTACCACAGGTAAGCCATGAAAATTTGTTAGGGCCAGTTTAACATCGCAGTCAAGACAGTGAGATTACTCATAGTTAGAGCATGCATTTCAAAATTAATATCAAGCTCAGTTTAGGGAAAGAACAGTTTAGATTTCATTTCTTATTCTTACAGGCCAGTGTAACATTTGCGTGTACATCCTTTAACGTTTGGAATTTTATTTAGTCAGTCTGCGTATGTAAAATTAAAGGGCGTTTTCACAGAAACATTTTGGTTATTTATTATCTTAAAATTCGAGTTGTAATTTTGTGCAGAATTTTTATTCTGTTAATTTTGTGTCTTGGAACTGCAAGCCACGTATGGTGACGTCATTGTAGCACTGTTCACTGCACTACACAATACAGAATTGCAGAACAGTTTCTTGAGGATACACTTTAAGGTTTTTTGAGTATTTTGGCAAAAGTTTATTCAAATACAGTTATACAATTTCAGATAGTTTTGGCGACTCAATTTATCAAATTACTTTTTCGTAATTACACCACCTGCAATGTTCAAGATCACAAACCACACACACACACACACACACACACACACACATACTAAAGCTAAAGAATGGCAAACTAGGTTAGATCACAACGTCAGACCTTCCAAACTTTACATATTTGAATATAAATATTCAAGGCAAATCTGTTATGCAGCTAAGTTCCTTCTCATAATCTAACTGTCGCTCATACAGTTTATAGTAAGAGACAGTTACGGTAATCAGCAGTGCTGCTGTTGACAACATTTCTAAAGAAACATCTAGACTGAAAAAAAATGAAATAGTGACCAAGCACTAATTAAAAAAAAATAAAAATAAAAAAATAAAAGGAATTGTGAGCTCACTTCGCGTTGTATGTTACATTGTCCTTAAAGTAACCTGTAGGTCCCAAGAAAAGCGTTTCAAGAAAAGTTTAACGATTTGCAATTCCCGTTTTTTAATTTATATTTTGCAGGTATTCGTGGGGATAGGAGATCAGTTGCAGCTAATGCTAAACATGGCAGTACATTTTCGATAGCAAAACTTCTCGATATAGCGACATTCATGATAATGGTTGAAATCAGTTATCAAATCGCTCTCGTATGGCGGTATCTAGGCGAGCGACCGACTGCAGCGGTGTCACATGTGGCGGATCGCTGCTGTTCGTCAAAAATGTTCAGGTGTGTGTGAAATCTTATGGGACTTAACTGCTAAGGTCATCAGTGCCTAAGCTTACATACTACTTAACCTAAATTATCCTAAGGACAAACACACACACCCATGCCCGACGGAGGACTCGAACCCCCGCCGGGACCAGCCGCACATGCTGTTTATCGTGGGGTCTTTTAGAACTGCTGTGTATTTCCCCGCGCGGATGATGTGTCTGCTAATTCTCTTAGATCCACCCGTTCTACCACCATATCAGATGACAGCCGCACTAAACGTCTTTCGTTCGTGGCACATCGTCGTGCAGTACCCCCTAGACAACTTGAATATTTTTGACTAGGGGAGAGCCAGCAGGTTGGTACGCTACAGTTGATCCTCGTGGGTACGGGCCACAGGGTAGCCGGAGTCGTCGACCGGGGAAATTCGGATGCCACGCCGGCTTGGCCCCCTTGGGAGCGAGCGATGCCGCATTCCGGCTGTCAGCGCCGTAACATTAGTCCCTCATCCGCACCAGCCCCAGTCCCAGCCCCCACCCCCGCACCGGCGACGGTCACCCCGCCCTCACAAGTATCGCCTTCCCGCCTGCAGCCGCCTTGGCGTGCTGGGGAGATACCTTCCCTATTTCTCTGCCTCCCCCCCCTCACCCCCCACCCGCCAACGCTCCCCATACATACCAAAGCCGAAACTGTTGTTGGTAATTGTCGACGCGAACTAGCGCTAGCGTTCCGATTGCCAGTGTTTAATCTCGAGCGTTCGAATTCCATGTTGAGCTCTGGGGTAAATATTCCGAGGGCGAAGAAGTAAGGATTTTTTTAAGTCTTCTTATTGACAACTACGATCTTGGAACCACTTACTCTTCTTTCTTTGTGTGTAGATTAAAAATCCGCGTCAGCTGCTAGAAATTTTCTCAATTTATTCCAAGAACGATTTCGAAGCTTAAAGCTTCATCTTCAGGTGCCATCAACTAATTATAAAAACATAAAGTTTGGCGGTCAGGCCAGTCAGTCTATGGGGATCACACCCACGTCAAACCAACGCACGTCTGGAACCGCGCGACCGCTACATTCGCAAACTCGAATCCTGCCTCGGGGATGGATGTTTGTGATGTCCTTAGGTTAGTTAGGTTTAAGTAGTTCTACGTTCTAGGGGACTGATGACCTCAGAAGTTAAGTCCCATAGTGCTCAGAGCCATTTGAACCATTTTGAACAATCGCATGGGAAAGCAGGACCAACATCTACAGCGCCCTCCCGGACAGCACGGCACGAAAAAGAGTATTTCTCTTATTTCCGATACTTCAATGTTGTTTGTTTCTAGTTCTGTTCTTCTTTGTGTAAAGCTACTATCGAGTTTTTTCCCAGAAATACAAAACTACGTGATAAAACACTTGTCTCGATCGCCAAAGCAATTTAGTTCGTTATCTCACGTCGCTTTTCGTGAGAACATTATCATCGCATCTGTAGCATGAAACATAGGATTTAAGACAAGAAACTGAAAGAAGTTCCTTGCAATGACTTAGTAACAACATACAAAATCACAGTTAATATCAGTACAGAGTGACTTGTCACTTACTACTTCATAACACACTCGGTGCCCAAGTGAGGTATGAGGCAGTTCGACATTGTACAAGGAAGTATGTTTTTTCTACAGAATGACAATTATTATGAAAAAAACATAAATCAGTCATAAATTACGGCGTGCACACACGTTATTCAACATGTAAACGTTACTAGACATGTTCGGATCTAGGTTATGACATGTTCGATTTGCCTCCCATCATTGGCGATATCAAAGTGGTTCAAAGACTGGCTATTTGCTTTAAATGTTCAGAAATGTAAAACAGTGCAATTCATGAAACGAAAAAACATATTGTATGGCTACAATATCAACGAATCACAGCTCGAATCGGTGAAGCTATACAAATACCTGGGTGTAGTTCTTTATAGGGATATGAAATGCAACGATCACATAGACTCCGTTGTAGGTAAAGAATATCGCAGACTTCGGTTCATTGGCAGCATCTAAGGAAAATGTCATCATTCTACGAAGGAGCTTGCCTACAAATCATTCATGCGACCAATCCCAGATTATTGCACAAGCATGTGGGACCTATAGCGAGTAGGGGTACTGAATGTATGCGTAGGTCAGAACGATTGTTAACAGGTTAGTTTGATCCGTGGAAGAGCGCCACAGAGATGGTGAAGAAACTGGACTCGCAGACGCTTGATGGTGGATGCAAGCTATCCCGAGAAAACCTACTTACAAAGTTTAAAGAATAGCCTTAAAATTATGAATGTAGGAATATATTACGTATCAGTCCCTCAGGAATCGTGAGAACAAGATTAGATTAATTACAGCGCGCCCAGAGACATATAAAAAAATTATTCTTCCCGCTGTCCATATGTGAACTGAAAGAGAAGAAGCCGTATTAACTGGTGCACTGGGACGTAACCTCTGTCATGCACTTCACAGTGGTTAGCTGAGAGGGGCTGCAGAAGTAGACCCTGGTAACTGTAATCCACCTCCTCGACATCCGGAACGAATCTTTCTCTTTGCGTCACCCTGACGTCATTAAGGCTTTTGGGAAATGTGAATTAAAGAAATGTACTTGCAGACTAAATGAACAACCTACAGTTTACTCAATATGTTTCATTAAATGAAACAATAAGTTTACTGTTACCAGTCACTGTTTATTTGTTTCCACGACGCGTTTCGAAGGTTTAAACCTCCATCATCAGGTGGATATACATCAGTTAATATGGCATTTGTGTGTTTGTGTTGTGTTACGATTTCTTTGGAGGAAGTTGTGACACTATATTTGTTTATACAATATGATAGTGTTCATGTGATGTGTTACGACTGTGAAAGGATCCTGTGACCACTGGAGACAGTGTCACAACTTCCTCCAAAGAAATCGTAACACAACACAAACACACAAATGCCATATTAACTGATGTATATCCACCTGATGATGGAGGTTTAAACCTTCGAAACGCGTCGTGGAAACAAATAAACAGTGACTGGTAACAGTAAACTTATTGTTTCATTTAATGTCAATAACAGTCACGGTAAAGCCTAACCTAAAAATGTTCGCATTTAAAGCAATATGTTTCATTCTATCCCTCCAGAGTTGGGACGCTTAGAGTTTCTACGAAATGTCTGTGCAACTTCTTATAAAACTATGCATAGCGCTTTCTTAAATGTTTTCTTTTTTTGTTAAAAATACCTAATCACAAATATTTTGGCGGATTTTTTCAAAAGCATTTTAGAAATATTTACTATCTTTCGGCAAAGCTTTCGCAAATTCTTACTTTAATTCCACCTTAGTGTGAAATGAAGGCGAGTAAACTTTCTTAGAATCAACTAAACTATTATAGATTGTATTTTTTCTTGCAGGTTAAAGGGTCTTTGCTAAAGACCATTTTCTTTTTATTATATGCTTTTCTCAAATATGGCTATATCATCACATAAAAATCTTAGTTACTTTGCGTAAGCTGCAAGATGTAACTATCGCATATTGCCCATTTATGACCACTATATCTTAGTTTGATGCGGGTACTGACACACACTTATTCCACATTATGAACGACCACTACTTTGGGACTTACTTTTGAAGGGTCATTGAATAAGCCTCCACTGTTTCAAGTCGTACTCTACGTCAATTTTTCCTAACTCTTCAGATATGTCTGTACAGTAAGCCAGATTTGATATCTTTTGTCATGTCTTTAGTCTAACACTTCTCATAAATACTTGGGAAGACCGAAATCTCTGATTAAATCATTCATTTCAGTCTTTAGTGAATTTCTCAGGTACGTCGAAACGTGAACATCTTGGAAGCTCTCGTGTAAGTCTGAACATTTGTTCTCACACTCTTCCAGAGAACGTAGTGTTTCTGGAAGTGAAGCTATATTAGATACACTAATCAGCCAGAACATTATGTCCACCTACCTAACAGTAGATATGTCGACCTATGGAACGGGTAACAGTTGGAACGCATTCTGTCATGGAGGCAATGAGACCTTGGTGGATTGCTAGAGGAACTTGGCACCACAGCTGCGTACACATGTCACCTAAATTCTGAGGAAGGTGGCCATGAGCTCTGACGCCACGTTCAGTCACATCCCAGATGTGTTCGAAGGGGTTCAGATCTGACAATCTGGGGGCCAGCACATCAACTGGAACCCGGCACTGTGTTCCTCGAACCACTCAATTACACTCCTGGTCTTGTGACATGGAGCATTATCTTGTTGGAATATGCCACTGCCGTCGGAAAACATGATCATCATGTAGGGATATACGTGGTCTACGACCTGTGTATGATACTTCTTGGCCACCATGGTGCCTTGCACGAGCTCCACTGAGCCCATGGATGCCCATGTGAATGTTCCCTAGGTCCCCAGAGCACAGAGGAGTCGCCGCAGTACATGTGCCAAGAAGCTGTTCCCCTGGAAGACGATTGATTCTCGCCCTCCCATCAGCATGGTGAAGAAGGTATCAGGATTCATCAGACTATGCAGTGCTCTGCCACTGCGCCAAGGTCCAGGACCGGTGGTCACGCTACGGTCGCAGGTTCGAATCCTGCCTCAGGCATGGATGTGTGTGATGTCCTTAGGTTAGTTAGGTTTAAGTACTTCTATGTTCTAGGGGGCTGATGACCTCAGATGTTATGTCCCATAGTGCTCAGAGCCATTTGAACCATTTGAACCGGTGGTCACGTGTCCATATCTCGTTGTGTTAACACCGCCCAACACACGACGTCTGGACGTGGTTTCATCTTTATTTCGCCACTTGTTGAGGGCACTCAGCACAGCACTCCTCGAACACCCGACAAGCCGTGCAGTTCCTGAAAATCTCTTGCCGGGCCTCCAGGCCATCACAATCGGCCCTCGGTCAAACTCAGATTGATAGCGCGCCTTCCCCATCGTACACACAGACAGCAGTCTCACTGATACTACATGCACAGCCCGTGTGTCTGACTAGTAGTCATTCATCACCAGATGACGCTGCTATCTCCTGGACAGGTTTAGGTAGGTGATCATAATATTCTCGCTGATCAGTGAGTTTGCTGCTTAATATCGTCGCATACTTCAGAGGCACAAACGCATTACTTGTCAGTATGATTCCGACGTTCTCTCCAAATTAACGCTATTCGCAAACGAAGTATGCATAATGAGAGAATGGTACAAGGATAATCCGAAGACCGTAAGAATTGCAAGTGCAAAATATATAAATAAATAAAAGAAAGGATTTGCTGATGATCTTGCTCTTCTAGTCAACAACGTTCAAGAAACCAGACAATACATTAAATCACTACAGGAAATAGCACAGTACATTGCTCTCAGTGTATGTCTTGAGAAAACAGAGATTATGCTGACGTACCACTGACATACCACAAAATATCAAAATGGTAAATATTTAAGTTAAATCGTAACATACAATGTAAATGAAAAACCATCATCACAAAAGAGAACAACAACTGAAAAAGCAAATAACATTACCAGAAAAACATACAACAAAAAACCCTATTCATAGATACAAAATTAATATATTATAAAATAGTTGCAAAACCAGAAATATCTTACGTAGCTGAAACCATCTTCAAAACAAGTAATACAGCAGAAAGTGGACAAAATACCAAAGATAGGAAGAAGAATAATTATGACTTGCATAAGTACACAATATCAAGTAAAGGGGCATTGGAGAATAGTTTCAAATGAAACAGTAGCCGAAAAAATAGAACCAGTAATAAGAACGATCAGGGAGAAACGTATCTATTTCTTTGGAGACCTGAAGAGAACACGAGAAAAGAGAATTAGTAAGGGAATAACAGAAAAATTGTAGAATAGTAAGAGCAACTTTAAATGGGTTACAAAAATTAAGGAAGATGTAAGAGCACTCCAAATTATAGTACATGACTTAAAAAACGAAAGAGAGAAAGCCAGAATACTGGAAGACACACGAAACGGACTACAAAAGAAAATCAGTTAAAGGACTGCAGGAAGAGAAATCTCAGACAAAGAACGAAAGAAAATAGAAAGAACGAAGAAGTATTGGTCAGACAGAAAAGCAAAACACCCTTCATATTATAATAAATTATAATAATCCTTGAATAACCATTGTACTATTGGATGGTCTTATTGAATTATTACTGTACTGAATTGTGTTACTGAATAACAAAAACTTGCATAACTGACTAAAGCGGTGCAATGAACGCCACAAAATAAAAAACACAAATAAAATAAACTTTCTTCATAAAGTCTGTAGGATTTCGTTGCTGCTTTTGACTATGAAGCTATCACAGATATACTAACAGTTGTTAAGCAAATTAAATCCATCTCTTCATGGCATACTACCCGACAACGACATGGAGAGCGTTGAGCTGACCACATGCCCCCCCCTCTCCCATACCACATGCAAAGAAGACATTGGCAGAGGATGACACGGCGGTCGGTCAGGCTAGATTGTCCCGTGTAGCACCAAAACGCGTAACGTTACCTTTAGCATCAAGGCAACGCAACCAAAAAATTAATCGCTTATAACAGTATAAAAATTGTTTGAAGACATTAAGTGTAAATGTTTATAGAGGTCACACTTCCAAATCTTACTATATTTGCACATCCCTCTCACACAAAGGTTTATCTAAAACTGAATACAACTGAAGACATAATAAAGCAATGTATGCAATGTTGCGATGCATCACATTGAAACAAAACACAGTGTTAGGAAGAAGTAGAAATATTTACATTGTAAAGCTTCCTTAATATTGTACAATTACACGGGCGTCAACCGAGCTATGAACACGAGCTTTCTGAGTGTTATAGGGATTTGCATCATCTGGAAAGAGAGGAAATCAGAAAATAAATCAAGAATTGTTCGCAATGGATTTGTCGGTGGCTATCAGGATGGCCCTGGGAAATAGGTCCTGGCAGTTGGGTTTGGCAAAATTCATTAAGGGTATACAGTTGCGAAAAAGGGTTTCACTGCCTGATTAAAACTTTGGTCGAAGTGAATCTCAGTTTATTACAATGATTCTTAGTGTACACACGTCAAACTTAACATTAACATCAATCGTAATTGGGCAGACGACAAATGCATCAGTTAATCAGGACAAATAAAGGAGCACAACAAGCACTAATCAGTTTGGTAATGTTCTCGAAATAGGAATTGGGAACTTTAGAAATAGTTAATATCCTTACAATCTAATTGTGGGAAACACTACCACTGGTAGTTACAGAGTCGTTGTCGGATGGTACAGAAAGGAGAATGGAAAATAAACATGCAACTTACTCCTGCCCGGCTGGTCATGGATGAGCCCGAATGAATTTAACTGAGTGACGAAATATACTTGACTTCACTCCTCCCTGACTAACCAATACAGCCAAATAATCTCACTACAATCGATGTGCAGAGACACGATCTGCGGAGGTCCTGACGGCTACCACCACCTGTCATCAGTCAATGTACAGACTGCCTCTCAGAGCAGAAGTTCCGCTCGCTGTTGCATCTCGTCACTGTAGTCCCTAAGTCTCTAGTCTTAACTCGAAACGAGTATACTCTTCGAAGAAATAGTACCAAGTCTTCTCCTCGCAGTACTATCTCGAAGCGAAAC
This sequence comes from Schistocerca gregaria, assembly GCF_023897955.1. NCBI lineage: Eukaryota > Metazoa > Arthropoda > Insecta > Orthoptera > Acrididae > Schistocerca > Schistocerca gregaria. Next base: position 406,193,577 of record NC_064923.1, read on the forward strand.
TCCATCGCGATTCCTGTCCCTCCTCTGAGAGAAGTCCACTTCACGAAACACAACCTTCCAGTGAAAAGAGGTGCGCTAAATTCTGGCCAGTGAGGTAATTATTGAGGTGGTGGCTGCTCTTCCACCAAAGAACAGATGTAAAAACTTCTCCAATCAGTCACTTTCCCACCGAAGCCGCTTCTAGAACATTCTATCTAGCTATCCTGCATCTACACCTACATCCACACCCACGTGATTACTCTGCTATTCACCATAAAGTGCCTGCTAGAGGGTTCAATGAACCACCTTCAAACTGCCTCTCTACCATTCCACTCTCGAACGGCGCGCGGGAAAAACGTGCACTGAAATTTTTCTGTGCTAGCCCTGATTTCTCTTATTTTATCGTGATGATCATTTCTCCCTATGTAGATGGGTGCCAACAAGAAGTTTTCGCAATCGGAGGAGAAAACTGGAAACTGAAATATCACGAGAAGATTCCGTCGTAACGAAAAACGCCTTTGTTTTAATCATTACCACTCAAATTCACGTATCATGTCTGTGACACTATCTGCCCAATTTAGTGATAATAAAAAACGAGCCGCCCTTCTTTGTACTTTTTCGATGTTCTCCGTCAGTTCCACCTGATGCGGATCCCACACCACACAGAAATACTTCAGAATAGGGCGGACAAGCGTGGTTTAAACAGTCTCTTTAGTAGACCTGTTGCACTTTTTAAGTGTTCTTGCCGATGAATCGCAGTCTTTGGTTTGTTCTACCTACGACATTATCTATGTGATCGTTCCAATTTAGGTTATTTGTAATTGTAATCCTTAACTATTTAGCTGAATTTACAGCCTTCAGATTTGCGTGACTTATTGTGTAATCGAAATTTATCGGATTTCTTTTAGTACTCATGTGAATAACTTCACACTTTTCTTTATTAAGGGCCAGATTACATTTTTCGCACCATATCTTATCTAATTAATTTGCAATTCCTTTGGGTCATCTGATGAGATTACAAGACAGATGATAGCAGTATCTGCAAACAATCTAAGATGGCTAGTAAGATTCTCTCCTATATCGTTAACATAGATCAGGAACAATAGAGGGCCTATAACACATCTGTTTTACTTGGTGTCTTTCTGTCTATTACTACGAAATGTGACCTTTCTGACGAATAATCACGAATCCATTCGCCCAACTGACGCAATATTCCATAGGTATGCAGTTTGGTTAGAAGATGCTCGTGAGAAAAGGTATCGAAAGCTCTCTGGAAATCTAAAAATATGGAATCAATTTGACATCCCCTATCGAAAACATGGTACTGAAACTGAGGATGACAGACTAAAGACCGAAATACTAAATGTCTTTTTCCAAAGCTGTTTCACAGAGGAAGTAGTTCCTTCTCTAGATTGTCGCACAGATGACAAAATGGTAGATATCGAAATAGACGACAGAGGGATGGAGAAACAATTAAAATCGTTCAAAAGAGGAAAGTCCGCTGGACCTGATGGGATAAGAGTTCGATTTTACGCAGAGTACGTGAAGGAACTTGCCCCCCTTCTTGCAGCGGTGTAGCGTAGGTCTCTAGAAGAGCGTAGCGTTCCAAAGGATTGGAAAAGAGCACAGGTCATCTCCGTTTTCAAGAAGGGACGTCGAACAGATGTGCAGAACTATAGACCTATATCTCTAACGTCGATCAGTTGTATAATTTTTGAACACGTATTTTGTTCGAGTATAATGACTTTTCTGGAGACTAGAAATCTACTCTGTAGGAATCAGCGTGGGTCTCTAAAAAGACGGTCGTGTGAAACCCAGCTCGCGCTATTCGACCACGAGACTCGAAGGGCCATAGACATGGGTTCACAGGTAGATGCCGTGTTTCTTGACTTCCTCTAGGCGTTCGATACAGTTCCCCACAGTCGTTTAATGAACAAAGTAAGAGCATATGGACTATCAGATCAATTGTGTGATTGGATTGAGGAGTTCGTAGGTAACAGAACGCAGCATGTCATTCTCAATGGAGAGAAGTCTTTCGAAGTAAGAGTGATTTCAGGTGTGCCGCAGGGGAGTGTCATAGGACCGTTGCTATTCACAATATACATAAATGGCCTGGTGGATGACATCGGAAGTTCACTGAGGCTTTCTGCAGATGATGCTGTGGTGCATCGAGAGGTTGTAACAATGGAAAATTGTACTGAAATGCAGGAGGATCTGCAGCGAATTGGCGCATGGTGCAGGGAATGGCAATTGAATCTCAATGTAGACAAGTGTAATGTGCTGCGAATACATCGAAAGAAAGATCCCTTATCAATTAGCTACAAAATAGCAGGTCAGCAAATGGAAGCAGTTAATTCCATAAATTATCTGAGAGTACGCATTAGGAGTGATTTAAAATAGAATGATGATTTAAAGTTGATCGTCGGTAGAGCAGATGCCAGACTGAGATTCATTGGAAGAATCCTAAGGAAATGCAATCCGAAAACAAAGGAAATAGGTTACAGTACGCTTGTTCGCCCACTGCTTGAATACGGCTCAGCAGTGTGGGATCCGTACCAGATAGGGTTGACAAAAGAGATAGAGAAGATCCAAGGGAGAGCAGCGCGCTTCGTTACATTTAGTAATCGCGAAAGCGTTACGGAGATGATAGATAAACTCCAGTGGAAGACTCTGCAGGAGAGACGCTCCGTAGCTTGGTACGGGCTTTTCTTGAAGTTTCGAGAACATACCTTCACCGAAGAGTCAAGCAGTATATTGCTCCCTCCTACGCATACACTCCTGGAAATTGAAATAAGAACGCCGTGAATTCATTGTCCCAGGAAGGGGAAACTTTATTGACACATTCCTGGGGTCTGATACATCACATGATCACACTGACAGAACCACAGGCACATAGACACAGGCAACAGAGCATGCACAATGTCGGCACTAGTACAGTGTATATCCACGTTTCGCAGCAATGCAGGCTGCTATTCTCCCATGGAGACGATCGTAGAGATGCTGGATGTAGTCCTGTGGAACGGCTTGCCATGCCATTTCCACCTGGCGCCTCAGTTGGACCAGCGTTCGTGCTGGACGTGCAGACCGCGTGAGACGACGCTTCATCCAGTCCCAAACATGCTCAATGGGGGACAGATCCGGAGATCTTGCTGGCCAGGGTAGTTGACTTACACCTTCTAGAGCACGTTGGGTGGCACGGGATACATGCGGACGTGCATTGTCCTGTTGGAGCAGCAAGTTCCCTTGCCGGTCTAGGAATGGTAGAACGATGGGTTCGATGACGGTTTGGATGTACCGTGCACTATTCAGTGTCCCCTCGACGATCACCAGAGGTGTACGGCCAGTGTAGAGGATCGCTCCCCACACCATGATGCCGGGTGTTGGCCTTGTGTGCCTCGGTCGTATGCAGTCCTGATTGTGGCACTCACCTCCATGGCGCCAAACACGCATATGACCATCATTGGCACCAAGGCAGAAGCGACTCTCATTGCTGAAGACGACACGTCTCCATTCGTCCCTCCATTCACGCCTGTCGCGACACCACTGGAGGCGGGCTGCACGATGTTGGGGCATGAGCGGAAGACGGCCTAACGGTGTGCGCGACCGTAGCCCTGCTTCATGGAGACAGTTGCGAATGGTCCTCGCCGATACCCCAGGAGCAACAGTGTTCCTAATTTGCTGGGAAGTGGCGGTGCGGTCCCCTACGGCACTGCGTAGGATCCTACGGTCTTGGCGTGCATCCGTGCGTCGCTGCGGTCCGGTCCCAGGTCGACGGGCACGTGCACCTTCCGCCGACCACTGGCGACAACATCGATGCACTGTGGAGACCTCACGCCCCATGTGTTGAGCAATTCGGCGGTACGTCCACGCGGCCTCCCGCATGCCCACTATACGCCCTCGCTCAAAGTCCGTCAACTGCACATACGGTTCACGTCCACGCTATCGCGGCATGCTACCAGTGTTAAAGACTGCGATGGAGCTCCGTATGCCACGGCAAACTGGCTGACACTGACGGCGCCGGTGCACAAATGCTACGCAGCTAGCGCCATTCGACGGCCAACACCGCGGTTCCTGGTGTGTCCGCTGTGCCGTGCGTGTGATCATTGCTTGTATAGCCCTCTCGCAGTGTCCGGAGCAAGTATGGTGGGTCTGACACACTGGTGTCAATGTGTTCTTTTTTCCATTTCCAGGAGTGTATTTCGCGAAGAGACCATGAGGATAAAATCAGAGAAATTAGAGCCCACACAGAAGCATACCGACAATCCTTCTTTCCACGAACAATACCAGACTGGAACAGAAGGGAGAACCGATAGAGGTACTCAAGGTACCCTCCGCCACACACCGTCAGGTGGCTTGCGGTGTATGGATGTAGATGTAGATGTAAATTACTTCATGAGCGTAAAGAGCTGATTGTGTTTCGCAAGAACGATATTTTCTGAATCCGTGCTGATTATGTGTCTATAAATCGTTTTCTTAGAGGTACTTCATAATGTTCGAGTACAGTGTATGTTCCAAAACCCTATTCAAAATCGAAAGTTAGTGATATTATAAGGTGGCGCGGACTCGTGACCTTCATTTCTTACACATTCCGTCCTCACATTAGTATTCTGCACATCAAGACGTTTCATTCTAACCCAAACTCGATAAGAATTCGTCTAAGCGATATGCAAATCTAATAAGTCAATGGCAAGTGCGTCCCGAGGTTGAAACAGTCGAGGCTGGCGTACACAACATGACAGCCACAGGAATTTTCGTTCTAGGGAGGCAGCGAGTCCAGTGGGAGGCCCGTTCCTTCAGAGGGGTGGGTCAGCGCACACCTATTTTGGCCGGAGAGACTGCCCAGACAGAGGACAGCTTTTGCCAGAGCGAATTCCGCTATATCGTGTGGGAGCGCCCAGAAGACACATTTTTAGATGGACCGACTGCGCTGTTACGGAGTTCTCACAGGATAACAGTATACGCCTAACAGAGATGCTACATCTTTCTGCACTGGTCGACTTAAACCATTCTCCCATTTAAAAGAGCAACGCTGAGTGGCGGAATATTCCTGACACACAGAGGCAGAGGAGTGAGGGAAGACAGCGAATGATATACCCTGGCAACTTTTCTCTAAAAAGGAGCCATTTCATCGTCGCTCTTGGAGCAGGAACACGTAACGAGAGCGAGTGCGCTCGTACGTGTATGCAAAGAGCGAGGAACAAAGTCTCTCCTCAGTACTTCACTGGGAGAGCACCTCTGTCGTTAGCGAATCGGAGTGATACTCTATATTGAGTCACTCACAGTTAAGCTTGTTCTCTGTGTTGGCCACCACACTTATTGTGTGGTGCAAACACGGACAGAGTACTAGTTAAACGCCTGCTGGCCAATATTGAGTGGCATCGTGGTGGACTGGTTATCTGACCGGTATACTACGCCAATAGTTAGACTAGGGGAATAGGAATCCTTGACTTCATCAAGAGTGTGATTGGTGAGGGTCAAACCAGAGAGAAAGCAATATTTGTGTTATTTGTGAGCAGCAAGCGACGCAGGCAACAGTCGTCGCAGCTCACGGTATTGTGCACTACAGTGTATGTGAGCCCCATCTGTCCTCCATAACAGTACACTCTGTTACATTTCTCATGCGACAGCCTTGACTGTATCTAGAAAAGTTATTCAAGATGTGTAGGCGTGGCTCTCAGCCATTCTGCTGAGTAAATAACATTCTTAAAGAAAAGGGAGAAAGGAACCTTTCCATACTTTGTGAAATAATAGCATTCCCATCCATAAGAGGCAATCTACTGTTCCAAAAAGAACCCAGAAATTTATTATTTTATAAGAAAAAGTTTCACTTGATTTCTCAGAATTTTTTGCAACGAATAATATTTTTCGCTATTTTAATGTTTTTCTTACACTAACTAGTAATACTCCAGTACCCAAGAATTCCACTAGTTACGTAAGAATATCGGATATTTTTGTGTCTTTTCTTTACAGCGGACGACTTTAGAAGGTATTTGTTGCTGAACGTCTTTCAAGCAATTCTTGTTAGCACATTAGGAGCGTCTGTCTGACTTCTGTAGTAGTGGGAGGTGGAAATTGTTTCTTGCAGGAGCCAAAGGGCACTTGTTAGATCAATCCATTGCGCAACTTGACAAAATAAAACCCACACTCCCACAATATGGGCCTGTAATTAAACGGATTACTCCTACGGCCCTTTTTGGGTATTGGTGTGACTTGAGTAATTTTCCAGTCTTTATGTACGGATCTTTCTGTGAGCGAATGGTTGTATATGATTGCTAAATATGGAGCTATTGTATCAGTATGCTCTGAGAGGAACGTTAATGGTATACAATCTGGACTAGAAGCCTTTATTAAGTGATTTAAGTTGCTTTGCTACACCGTGGATATCTACTTCTATGTTTCTCATCTCTTCTTCTTCTTTGGTGTAGGAGTTTCGGCAAACCGTGTTTAATAACTCTGCTTTAGTAGCTCTGTCATCAGTGACATCACCGTTGTTATCGCGCAGTGAAAGTATTGACTGCGTCTTGCCACTGGTGTGCTTTATGTATGACCAGAATCTCTTTGGGTTTTCTGCCAGATTTCCAGATAAGGTTTCATTGTGGAAATTATTAAAAGCATGTCGCATTGAAGTACGTGCTGTATTTCGAACTTCAATAAAACTTTGTCAGTCTTGGGGATTTTGCGTTCATTTAAAGTTGCCATGCTTTTTTGGCTGCTTCTGCAACAGCGATCTGACCCGTTTTGTATACCAGTACCATTATTAATTTATGTAGTACATATCTCTCAATTGCCATCGATACTCTCTCTGAAATCATTCCACATCTTTTCTAGTCTTACATGATCAGAACAGAAGGAGTGGAGATTGTCTCTTAAAAGGGCGTTAAGAGCATTCTTATCAGCTTTTTTTAAATAGATGTACTTTGCGTTTCTTTTTGTTGGTTGTTTGTGTTACACTAATCCCTGGACCCGTCATGATACTTCCTATGTGTCCAGATTTGTTTGTTGCTAAGAGGTCAACAATGCTTTCGCGACCATTTACGCTTCGAATGGGCTCATGAACTAACTGTCCAAAATAATCATCTGATAAAGCATTACTACGTTATAGATTTCATTTTTACTCTGGCAAACTCTGCTTTTTCCTTGTACAAAATTTCCAGAAAGACACTCTCGAGTATTTTTTAACAACGCCAAATAAGAACACATCTCAACTTTTGTTGGAAGAAATCTGCGCACCACCACAATGGCACCAGGCTGGTGCACCTTACTTTTCCCAAGAGACCAAAAACACAGAAAACCAAGCTTAATAGCATCGCTTCGTTCGGAGCAACGGGAGGAGATAGTAATCTGTCCCAACTGCTTCACATTCCACCTGCCTTGCGAGAAGCCAACGGCCTGAGTACGGTGCGCACCGTAAAGCATGCATTGAGCGACCTGCGTCCTGTTTGCAAAACAGCCACTTGCTTTGCTACTGGCGACTCTCTCTCCACTGTTCATTACCCTCGTGTTTTTAATCAGCCCCGTGCAGCGGGCGCTGTCTTCCTCCAACTAATGGGAAACAATTGTTATGGCCTGACGAAGCTACAATCGTCTGGTCATAATTGTGGATTCTATTACTGCTCTGGGAGATGATTGATCAGAATGACAACATATGAAATATTAGTTCACGTTATTACAAGAATGATGGAAAGGTTTACATAACTTTATAGAATACTTTGCCATATTTAAAACAGCCTTTGAACAGTAAAGCATCTCTTGATATACACAATTACAAACTCTTCTCTTAGAGTACAAATTCAACATTTAGAAAATTACTTGAATAGCACAGGTGATCTGACTAGATGATGTTGACTGCTTCCTCGGAGGTCACGAGCTGGTCAGGGCGCGTCCATGCTCGGCTCTATATCGACCTCGGTGTGATGGCGCTGCAATGCTGAGTGTGTGTGTGTCTTCAGGAGCGCTTCAGATTCGTCGCTGTAGGTTGCAGCGAGCTGTCGCCAATTTCTATGGTATTGATGCGCATTGCCGACTTTGTTGTGGCGCCACAATCTTTGGACTATATCGCAAAAAAAAAGTACGTCCATCGTACAATGCCTCTGGGCAGAGTGCGTATCGGCACGAGTCTCAGAAGTCAACATCTGTCCTTTGGAAGATATTCCTATAGGAATTTCATCCAGAAGCTGCTGCTGTGGCATACCACTGGCTCTGCAGGCCAAGGCTCACAAGTAGCGATTACTATTTTGCATGCAAACGTTCCCAGTCAGAATAGAAAAGGTTAAGAGGTATGAAAAGATGGCAGGACCTTCACAATCACTGACGCCATTACTGTAAATACTGTATAAAGCGAGCGATAGAAAAAGAACGTTATTGGGGTTAATGGAATTTACGGCATCAATAAATATGACATATGCCAGGCCGGAAATCGTCTGGCACCTCCCAGATTATATTGCAAGAAAATGATGAGTGAGTGTATCTTATTTTCTAAATTAAAATGGCTCTGAGTACTATGGGACTTAACATCTGAGGTCATCAGTCCCCTAGAACTTAAAACTACTTGAACCTAACTAACCTAAGGACATCACACACATCCATGCCTGAGGCAGGATTCGAACCTGCGACCTTAATAGTCGCGCGGTTCCGGACTGAAGCGCCTAGAACCGCTCGGCCAGCGTGGCCGGCTCTTATTTTCTACTGAAATAAGAGTCTAAAAAATCTGTATTTCAAATAATACTTTAAAAATAATATTTACATTTCAAAACTGTGTAATCTTGGCATTAAAAGTCGCGTAATTTCCTCACGACGTGGTTGTCTGTTCCAGCTCACCGACTGAGATGTTGTTGGTAAAAGTACGTCTCCTGTGTGATCTCGCACCTTTTCTGCGTTACATTCCCCATCATGGGACTCAAGTCTGAAAAATAACAGCAGAAATCTAGTGCTGTTCCAGTCTATATGATGTGGCAAACATTCAACAGCATGATCGAAGCAGTTGCTCAAGAATTCATATGTAGGAATTCGTCATAATACTTAAGGTAAGAAATAATTACTAGCATGGATTCGAATAGTTGCTGATGGCTGTGCAGAGGTATGTGGCAGCATGTGTCTACTAAAAATCACGGAATGCATGTAAATTACGGACTGGTCGTTGGTGAGTGCGGAGACAGAGTGCCACATGCGTTTCATATGGTTCATAACAGGCGAATTTGGTGTCCAAGACATAATGTGAGCTCACTATCATGTTCCTCAAATCACTATAGCATAAATCTGGCCTTGTGACATGCTGCTGGAAGATGCCGTCGCCGCCGGATGACATCAAGCAAGAAGGAATGCAGGTGGTCTGCAATAATGTTGACGCAGGTGACAGCTGCCATGACACCTTCGATTACTATTACACGTCCAGTGGAAATCCACGTAGTCAGATGAATGTCCTCTATAGCATAATACTGATGTACTGGCCTGCGTCCGAGGTACAATGCGTTTTTCGACTGTTCGCTCTGATGACGCCCTATCAGGACACGACCATCGACCTGGTGTAAGAATAAACTTGATTCATCCGACTAGGTGACGAGTTTCTATTGATACAAAGTCCAGTTTCGGAGATGCCATCTTACTGCTATCGTAACTGACGATGTCGTTAGTTTAACAGCAGAACACAAAAGGTTCATCTGATGCGGAACCCAATGTTCAACAATGTGCAGTGAACGATGTGTCCTAAAATACTTTTGCCTGCTTTAACATTGTCCTCTGGCGTCAGACACGCATAAGATCACAGAGTACCCTACTTTCCAGAGCGGGCATTCCTCCAATCTCCACGTTCTCTGATGAGGCGTGGATGTGCAACACCTTGCCACCTACTTATGGTTTTGCCGTCCTTCAAGCATTTTACACAGTTTCTCACGACAGTACCACAACAGAAGCCACCCAGTTTCACCATTTTGCATGATGCTCCTTGCCGGTGCCAGGCAATGACAATGTGCTTTTTGTCGAAATGGATTGTCTCAGTGGTTCTCCTTGTTTGCGGTCCGTATATTCGACTGAATGATTTACCATTCACCTGTGTTCCACCTATGTACTTGCCTTATCCCCTCACTTGCCTGCAGCACCAACAGGCGATGTTGAATCCCATGATAGCCACTGGTCATAAGTAACTAGGTAAAATTTTGATATAAACTTGATACCAGACTGATATGCAAATTAATTAAATTGATCAATTAAGTACCCACCCACACCCACACTTGAATGACAACATGTGTTTTCATCAGTCTGTACGTCATCACTGTAATAACACAACGACCACAAAAACTGACCCCAGAAGATTGGAGAGGGGCTGCATTTGCAGCTGTGTCCTCCTTAATGGATGGTCACGAACTAACCAACTCGGTGGCAATCTTACACTCTCCTCCTAACACCCCACAGCCCTCACTCTCCTCACAATAGGTAGGGATGAAGGCCTGTTCTGTCACAGATGGTCTACAAACAGATTCTACTGGTGGCACTGACACACTGTCTATAGTCTGCAGAAATCTGTCACAGACAGACAAAACACATGAACAGGACGCTTCATACAATCTGTTAAACGCATTTCTTGGGCAGACTGGACCCCCTGGAGCAACAGCGAAATTCTGGAGAACTCTCCACCCGTCGCTTTTTCAAACGTTCACTGCTTGGAAAAGAGGCAGCCCACTGACTATGCCGACCGCAGCCCCTGGAGCAGCCTCCAGCTGGTCTGATTGTGGAACCTTCAGTACAATGCGTCTCCCATGAGCTTATGGATGGATGGTCAGCGCTATCGATGCTGACAAAAGCTACACATACAATATACCATGACGCCGGGGTCTCGCAGAACAAAGGTGAGAAACGTTAAGGCTATCCAGACTGCAGTTTGTTTGTCTAAAATGGCAACTTGACTTCCTATGCAACACGCCCACCACACCGGTATTAGCCCACCCACAAGGACATGCCATTCTGAGGGGGAAAACACTTCACTGTGACAATTGTATTTAATGTCAATGCACGTCCTATAAGCGAGCATCTATTACAAGGGAAAATACAGTTGCAAGGATAATAAACGTCCTCTTTCCACTAAAATAGGTGAATTGTATTTTCTTTTAGTTTTATGAGCAAAGTCGGTATAATTTTTACGTTTGGCTGCAGGATACAGTTCGTATCTCATTTTCCAACATCCACTGGAAAAAACTGCAGCACCGCCGTCGATTACAGATGACCAGACTGAGAGATCGGACTATACACCATCTATACACATCCACCCTCAGTAAAACTGGGAAAAAGAAACTTCCACTATTTTTCTGCAAAAACTGCCAATCAATGCATAATGTCCTCATTATTTCTAAACAATAATCAGAGTAAAGAAGAAGCTATAATTGAAACTCCAAAGAACAAAACATCTAAGTTAAGCAATTTCTCTCAGCTATTTTACCCGTGAGGGTCACTCATATTGAAATCAGTGACTGTAAGTAAACTGTCATGTGTGTGTTTATTACAAATATTTGAGAAACGTGAAATAACGTTACAGAAAACAGCCTCTCATGCCATTTGCTCACATGTTGGAAAAAAACTAATCATTTTACATTCAACAACAACAAAGTGTTATTCAAGAGGGTGTTGCTGTTTGTACACTTTGGTAAGTCCCATTTTACCAATGTGAAGCTATATCAAACTGGCGTTTACGAAACAAATTGTGAGAGCCTCTCTTGTAATAGAATTTCCTATAAGATTTCGCCACGTCTCTTTCTCTCTGTTCCAATATATTGAAACCAGATACCATCTGCATGACATAACTGCTCCCTAACTCCCCTCAACTGACCTGCCTGTGAAGTTTCTATCATACAACAGAAAATCATTCGCAACAGCAGCAGATTCTTGCGTTTTAGTTTTGTAAGCATGTTGATAATCACAGCCTTTTTTCACGCAATCTACTCACATGTCAGGGAAAACACTATCATTTCTAGGTTACACAATGAGTTTAATTCAAGGGGTGTCTACTTTATAATTTCGGATCACCGAATTTAAGCGCTGTTGGGCGTGGCCGGTACTTGGATGGATCACCACCCGGGCCACCATCCGCTGTTGCCATTTTTGGGGGTGTACTCAGCCTCGTAATGCCAATTGAAGAGCTACTCGACCGAATAGTAGCAGCTCCTGTCACAGAAAACCATCATAATGACCGGGAGAGCGGTGTGCTGACCCCACACCCCTCCTATCTGCATCCTCAGCTGAGAATGACACAGTGGCCGGATGGTCCCGATGGGTCACTTGTGGCCTATAGACAGAGTGCTACTTTATAATTAGAGGTTACGAAGAATGAAATAACACAAGACTTGCGGTATTACTTATTTTAAAACATGCAACCATTACGACAATATTAAAAACATTCATGATTCCACGAGAATAGATGCAGCAGATTTATATTAGTTTTGTGAACAAAATCGGTGTAGTTTGGATAGAACTATCTGCATCCAAACGTTAACCAGTTTAACCACTCCTTGTAATAGAACCCCTACAAGAGTTAACTGGATCTCTTTCTTCCAACACATCGAAAAACAAATAGCCTGTGCATGATGACATCGAACATATTACATATACATGTATCACTCCAGGTGGCCAGTGGCCAAAGTCGCTTGCACAATCCTGCATAAAATTTTGTTGATTGTACTGGAGGATGACCATATACAGGGTGTTTCAAAAATGACCGGTATATTTGAAACGGCAATACAAACTAAACGAGCGGCCATAGAAATACACCGTTTGTTGCAATATGCTTGGGACAACAGTACATTTTCAGACAGACAAACTTTCGAAATTAGAGTAGTTACAATTGTCAACAACAGATGGCGCTACGGTCTGGGAAACTCTATAGTACGATATTTTCCACATACCACCATGCGTAGCAATAATATGGCGTAGTCTCTGAATGAAATTACCCGAAACCTTTGACAACGTGTCTGGCGGAATGGCTTCACATGCAGATGGGATGTACTGCTTCAGCTGTTCAATTGTTTCTGGATTCTGGCGGTACACCTGGTCTTTCAAGTGTCCCCACAAAAAGAAGTCACAGGGGTTCATGTCTGGCGAATAGGGAGGCCAATCCACGCCGCCTCCTGTATGTTTCGGATAGCCCAAAGCAATCACACGATCATCGAAATATTAATTCAGGAAATTAAAGACGTCGGCCGTGCGATGTGGCCGGGCACCATCTTGCATAAACCACGAGGTGTTCGCAGTGTCGTCTAAGGCAGTTTGTACCACCACAAATTCACGAAGAATGTCCAGATAGCGTGATGCAGTAATCTTTTCGGATCTGAAAAATGGGCCAATGATTCCTTTGGAAGAAATGGCGGCCCAGACCAGTACTTTTTGAGGATGCAGGGATGATGGGACTACAACATGGGGCTTTTCGGTTCCCCATATGCGCCAGTTCTGTTTATTGACGAAGCCGTCCAGGTAAAAATAAGCTTCGTCAGTAAACCAAATGCTGCACACCTGCATATCGCCGTCATCAATCCTGTGCACTATATCGTTAGTGAATGTCTCTCATGCAGCAATGGTAGCGGCGCTGAGGGGTTGCCGCGTTTGAATTTTGTATGGATAGAGGTGTAAACTCTGGCGCATGAGACGATACGTGGACGTTGGCGTCATTTGGACCGCAGCTGCAACACGGCGAACGGAAACCCGAGGCCGCTGTTGGATCACCTGCTGCACTAGCTGCGCGTTGCCCTCTGTGGTTGCCGTACGCGGTCGCCCTACCTTTCCAGCACGTTCATCCATCACTTTCCCAGTCCGTTGAAATTTTTCAAACAGATCCTTTATTGTATCGCTTTTCGGTCCTTTGGTTACATTAAACCTCCGTTGAAAACCTCGTCTTGTTGCAACAACACTGTGTTCTAGGCGGTGGAATTCCAACACCAGAAAAATCCTCTGTTCTAAGGAATAAACCATGTTGTCCACAGCACACTTGCACGTTGTGAACAGCACACGCTTACAGCAGAAAGACGACGTACAGAATGGCGCACCCACAGACTGCGTTGTCTTCTATGTCTTTCACATCACTTGCAGCGCCATCTGTTGGTGAAAATTGTAACTACTGTAATTTCAAAAGTTTGTCCGCCTGAAAATGTACTGTTGTCCCAAGCATATTGCAACAAACGGTGTATTTCTATCGCTGCTCGTTTAGTTTTTATTGCCGTTTCAAATATACCGGTCATTTTTGAAACACCCTGTACAACAGATTGTCAACCACAAGAAAGAGTTCCTGTATTGTTCATTCATAAGCAGTTTAATACATTGTTTTTCAGCTGTAACACATCTAAGCAGTGTATGACTGCAGCTTTTTACACCGCCAAACAATTCGTTTTTCTGTCATGACTTCGAGGTCTGTTTCAGGTGCTAGACCGACATTAACATGTTTTGATTCATTGGCAGTCATACGAAGCTGAATGTCACATGATGTAAACTGTGCAGCTCCCACAACACACAGCATGGTAGAAATGAAACACAGAGGTGTTACTCACTGACAGAAATGTGGAAGACATTCCAACATATGGAAACTGAAAGAGTCTGTGGCTTTGTAGAGCATTTCCAACAGCTATCTGAAATGATGACCTATACAGTTAATCTCCCCTTCCTCAATGATGGGGTAGCAGATGTCGTGGTGTTCTGTTTCAGAGAGGATTGTTTTCTCATTTTGCTGTCAAGTATATGATTACCGTTCCAGTGTTGATCATCGCCAGGAGGTGCCGCTAATAACACACATGAGGCGGTAAAAATAAGAGAGACACTCCTCTCTTATTGGGGGCAAAAATGTGAAGGGTGCAACAAAAATGGAAATAGGATGAGTCTAAGCATTGAGGACCCCCCGCTGCTCGTGGTCTCACGGTAGCGTTCTCCCGGGTTCGATTCCCGACGGGGTCAGGGATTTTTCCTGCCTCGAGATGACTGGGTGTTGTTGTGCCTCCTCATCATCATCATTCATCGCCATTACGGTCGGTGGAAGGCAATGGCAAACCACTCCACTAGGACCTTGCGTAGTAAGGCGGCGCCGGTCTCCCGCGTCGCTCCCCTACGCTCTGTAAAGAAGTATGGGACTCATCATCATCATCAAACATTGAGGAATGGCTCCAAGCAACTGTCTGAAGGTGATGACCTCTATATTAAATCTCATGCTCCACAGTGACAAGAAGCAGACACTCAGTGCTCCGCTAAGGCTCTCTCCATCTCAACCAAGTGGTGTCCATCAATCATTATGGGTTAATGTACAGCGTATCTTTGGATGGATGGGATGAGATGTACTGCAATATGCACTGCAGTTGATCGCGTGATCAATTTCAGCAATTTTACCAGTTGTTTTATTCACCACTCCACTACTTTGCAGGTACGACATAGTTGATTGCAAATGCAAATATATGATGGTGAAGCATGTCTATTCAATCATTTAGACCAAAGTATACCGTTGCAATTAGGTTATCTACATATTTCCGGCACATAGATAATAGTGCAGAATATACGATTACGACTGTCCATCTTTGCCTGTGCGGAAGGGTGTCACAGAGTATTCTCGCACTCGTAGGATCAAGTCGGAGACTGACAGATCCCTCCATATTGTCCTTGACCAGTCCTCGCTGCAACACGGTGGCCAATTTAATCTGCTACTGACCAGAAGTATGATAGTCCTACACCCACTACATTCCATGTCTTGCGAAGGAACAGAGTGAGCCGTGTCCGTAACTGCTGTTTAGCGAAGACTGTTCTATAGCAGTCTTTCTCATGGCACCCATACAAATGCACAATATCTCTCCAGATGCATGTATGTCGGGTAGGGTAGCACCCCGTGCCGGTGTATAGTAGACATGAAAGTGTTGCAGTGATATAGCCGGCCGGAGTGGCCGAGCGGTTCTAGGTGCTACAATCTGGAACCGCGCAACCGCTACGGTCGCAGGTTCGAATCCTGCCTCGGGCATGGATGTGTGTGATGTCCTTAGGTTAGTTAGGTTCAAGTATTTCCATGTTCTAGGCGACTTATGACCTCAGAAGTTAAGTTCCATACTGCTCAGAGCCATTTGAACCATTTTTTGCAGTAATATAACAGTTGGGTAAGAATAAAAGTGTTGTTTGTACACGATGGAGCTCCAGATGGATGGAGTTTGAAACTTTTCACGTAAATCAACTTTTTTATCAATTCCGAAATATTATCCCACGGTCTGGAGTCAGCACCAGGAAGGTACCTGCATTAGAGAAATGATCATAGAGCATAAACGCACACTGTTATGGATACACAGTTCGCGATCTTAAAATGCTGTATTGTTAAAGCCATATGGTTTCTGAAGTATTAGTCACGTGGAATGCAACGCTCTAAATACTCTAATGCAGGGTACTTTTGTCCAACATCAGACATACAACCACTGTGCAAGTTTCATACCCCAATCTCTATGATGACAAACTTTAAAACAATAAAACTATTTCCTTCTACACTACTCTGGTGTCCTAGGAAGGCATCATCAGTGTATACCCACCGCTCCAGCTGCCAACTAGAATTTAGTTAGAAGACTAATGTTTAGTCTCTTAGGAAGTTAATGGATTTATATGTCTCTGTAAGTTGGAAACATATGTACCCTCAATCAGATATCTGTGTCAGTCACGCTCATTATTAGCAGTAGTATCAGTTTTGAATTTTGGCGTCAAAAGAGGCAGCCATTTCTTTGTCCCAAGGCTGTGCTGACGTCCCACCTCCCACCCGGAAATTGGCGGGAGAATCAAAATGGCGGTGCCCTTTCTGGGACTAGAACCCTGATCCTTCTGGCTGCCGCCACTGGGTAAGCAGCTGCCAGCAGCAAGTCGTATACTCCTAGCTCGCTTATTTGTTACATAGTTTAATTCTTAGTTTCTTTGCGTGTTTTTGGTACTTGCGTTGTTTAATTCATAAATTTCGGGCGTATTATAGTATTTGAGGGTTGTAGCATCGCGTTTTAGTACCTGAATAGTGTAAAATCGCGTAGTCTTCTGTCTTCTGTTTTTGTTTTGAACGGCCAGTGTCGGTTGGTCACAGCCAGTGTGCTCCCTGCCGCCACTGGATAAGCAGCTGCCAGCAGCAAGTCATATACTCCTAGCTCACTTATTTGTTACATAGTTAAATTCTTAATTTCTTTGAGTGTTTTTGGTACTTGCATTGTTTAATTCATAAATTTCTGGCGTATTATAGTATTTGAGAGTTGTAGCATTGCATTTTAGTACCTGAAAAGTGTGAAATCGCGTAGTCTCCTTCCGCCGCCGAGCAGTGTGTCAGCAGTGCGCAAGTAGCAGCATTAATGCATTTACTAGGCAGTCTTGTATTTTAATAACCGTTTAAATTTTGTGTCGAATTGTTTGTGCTCTCTGTACATTAGTTCAGACGTTCTTTGCAGAAAGTTTTTAGCATGGATAGGGACTGCAACTACTGTGTCCGGATGCAGGCTGAGTTGGCATCCCTTCGCTCCCAGCTTCAGGCAGTGTTGGCTTCGGTCACACAGCTTGAGGCTGTTGCCAATGGGCATCACTGTGGGGGTGCGGATGGGGGTTTGTCGGGGACGGCCACCTCGTCCCACGCATCCCCCGATCGGACTACGAATGTGGCTCCCCGGGATACTGCCCACATTGAGGCTGATCACTCACCTGTGGTAGAGTGGGACGTCGTCTAGAGGTGTGGCAGGGGCAAAAGACATTCCGGAGGCCTGAACGGAATGCCTCTCCATTTTGTCTGACGAACCGGTTTCAGGCTCTGTCTCAGGCTGATACTAATCTTCGGCCGGACATGGCTGCTTGTCCTGCTCCAGAGGTTGCCCCTCAGTCTGCAAGATCTGGGCGGGCGCAGAGGGTGGGTTTACTGGTAGTTGGGAGCTCCAACGTCAGGCGCGTAATGGGGCCCCTTAGGGATATGGCAGCAAGAGAGGGGAAGAAAACCAATGTACACTCCGTGTGCATACCTGGGGGAGTCATTCCAGATGTGGAAAGGGTCCTTCCAGATGCCATGAAGGGTACAGGGAGCACCCATCAGCAGGTGGTCGCTCATGTCGGTACCAATGATGTGGGTCGCCATGGATCAGAGGAAATCCTCTCTGGCTTCCGGCGGCTATCTGATTTAGTGAAGACTGCCAGTCTCGCTAGCGGGATGAAAGCAGAGCTCACCATCTACAGCATCGTCGACAAGACTGACTGCGGACCTTTGGTACAGAGCCGAGTGGATGGTCTGAATCAGAGGCTGAGACTGTTCTGCGACCGTGTGGGCTGCAAATTCCTCGACTTCCGCCATAGGGTGGTGGGGTTTCGGGTTCCGCTGCATAGGTCAGGAGTCCACTACACGCAGCAATCGGCTACACGGGTAGCAGGGGTTGTGTGTCATGGACTGGGCGGTTTTTTAGGTTAGATGGCCTCGGGCAAGTACAGAAAAGGCAACAGCCTCAAAGGGTGCGGGGCAAAGTCAGGACACCACGGGGACCAAGCAGTAATCGGTATTGTAATTGTAAACTGTCGATGCTGCCCCGGTAAAGTACCGGAACTTCAAGTGCTGATAGAAAGCACCGAAGCTGAAATCGTTATAGGTACAGAAACCTGGCTGAAGCCAGAGATAAAATCTGCCGAAATTTTTACAAAGGCACAGACGGTGTTTAGAAAGGATAGATTGCATGCAACCGGTGGTGGCGTGTTTGTCGTTGTTAGTAGTAGTTTATCCTGTAGTGAAGTAGAAGTGGATAGTTCCTGTGAATTATTATGGGTGGAGGCTACACTCAACAACCGAGCTAAGTTAATAGTTGACTCCTTTTGCCGACCTCCCGACTCAGCAGCATTAGTGGCAGAACAACTGAGATAAAACTTGGAATACATTTCACATAAATTTTCTCAGTATGTTATAGTCTTAGGTGGAGATTTCAATTTACCAGATATAGACTGGGACACTCAGATGTTTAGGACGGGCGGTAGGGACAGAGCATCGAGTGACATTATACTGAGTGCACTATCCGAAAATTACCTCGAGCAATTAAACAGAGAACCGACTCGTGGAGAAAACATCTTGGACCTACTGATAACAAACAGACCCGAACTTTTCGACTCTGTAAGTGCAGAACAGGGAATCAGTGATCATAAGGCTGTTGCAGCGTCCCTGAATATGGAAGTTAATAGGAATATAAAAAAAGGAAGGAAGGTTTATCTGTTTAGCAAGATTAATAGAAGGCAGATTTCAGACTACCTAACAAATCAAAACGAAAATTTCTGTTACGACACTGACAATGTTGAGTGTTTATGGAAAAAGTTCAAGGCAACCGTAAAATTGCGTTTTAGACAGGTACGTGCCGAGTAAAACTGTGAGGGACGGGAAAAACCCAACGTGGTTCAGCAATAAAGTTAGGAAACTACTGCGAAAGCAAAGAGAGCTTCACTCAAAGTTTTAACACAGCCAAAACCTCTCAGACAAACAGAAGCTAAACGATATCAAAGTTAGCGTAAAGAGGGCTATGCGTGAAGCGTTCAGTGAATTCGAAAGTAAAATTCTATGTACCAACTTGGCAGAAAATCCTAGGAAGTTCTAGTTTTACATTAAATCACTAAGTGGATCGAAACAGCATATCCAGACACTCTGGGATGATAATGGCATTGAAACAGAGGATGACACGCGTAATGCTGAAATACTAATCACCTTTTTCCAAAGCTGTTTCACAGAGGAAGATCGCACTGCAGTTCCTTCTCTAAATCCTCGCACATACGAAAAAATGGCTGACATCGAAATAAGTGTCCAAGGAATAGAAAACCAACTGAAATCACTCAATAGAGAAAAGTCCACGGGACCTGACGGATAACAATTCGATTCTACATAGAGTACGCGAAATAACTTGCCCCCCCCCTTCTAACAGCCATGTACCGCAAGTCTCCAGAGGAACGGAAGGTTCCAAATGATTGGAAAAGAGCACAGGTAGTTCCAGTTTTCAAAAAGGGTCGTCGAGCAGATGCGCAAAACTATAGGCCTATATACAGAGAAGTTGCACCATTAGAAAATTGTAGCGAAATCAAGGAAGATCTGCAGCGGATGGGCACTTGGTGCAGGGAGTGGCAACTGACCCTTAGCAGAGACAAATGTAATGTATTGCGAATACATAAAAAGAAGGATCCTTTATTGTACGATTATATGATAGCGGAACAAACACTGGTAGCAGTTACTTCTGCAAAATATCTGGGAGCATGCGTGCGGAACGATTTGAAGTGGAATGATCATATAAAATTAATTGTTGGTAAGGCGGGTACCAGGTTGAGATTCATTGGGAGAGTCCTTAGAAAATGTAGTCCATCAACAAAGGAGGTGGTTTACAAAACACTCGTTAGACCTATACTTGAGTATTGCTCATCAGAGTGGGATCCGTACCAGATGGGGTTGACGGACGAGATAGTCAAGATCCAAAGAAGAGCGGCGCGTTTCGTCACAGGGTTATTTGGTAACCGTGATAGCGTTACGGAGATGTTTAGCAAACTCAAGTGGCAGACTCTGCAAGAGAGGCGCTCTGCATCGCGGTGTAGCTTGCTGTCCAGGTTTCGAGAGGGTGCGTTTCTGGATGAGGTATCGAATATATTGCTTCCCCCTACTTATACCTCCCGAGGAGATCACGAATGTAAAATTAGAGAGATTTGAGCGCGCACGATGGCTTTCAGACAATCGTTCTTCCCGCGAACCATAAACGTCTGGAACAGAAAAGGGAGGTCATGACAGTGGCACGTAAAGAGCCCTCCGCCACACACCGTTGGGTGGCTTGCGGAGTATAAATGTGGATGTAGATGTAGAAATCCCAAGTGCACCACCCCCCCCCCCCCCCCTCCACCATCATATGGAAAATGTCCAGATGCAGAAAAGGAAGGTTAGGTTAGTGTACTTTATTTATTATGGTTGGGAAACTAAAGTAAAGATTGGGCCTAATTACGTAATTAATCATAAATATTGGTACTAATTACACAACTCTATGTATAGCGCTACACAAGGATTGCCTAAAATAAACTACTGACCATTAAAATTGCTACACCAAGAAGAAATGCAGATGATAAACGGGTATTCATCGGACATATAAATTATACTAGAACTGACATGTGGTTACATTGTCACGCAATTTGGGTTCATAGGTCCTGAGAAATCAGTACCCAGGAAAACCACCTCTGGCCGAAATAACGGTATTGATACGCCTGGGCCTAGAGTCAAACAGCGCTTGGATGGCGTGTACAGGTACAGTTGCCCATGCAGCTTCAGCACGATACCACAGTTCATCAAGAGTAGTGACTGGCGTATTGTGACGACCCAGTTGCTCGGCCACCATTGACCAGATGTTTTCAGTTGGTGAGAGATCTGGAGAATGTGCTGGCCAGGGCAGCAGTCGCACATTTTCTGTATCCAGAAAGGCCCGTACAGGACCTGCAACATGCGGTCGTGCATTATCCTGCTGAAATGTAGGGTTTCGCAGGGATCGAATGAAGGGTAGAGCCACGGGTCGTAACACGTCTGCAATGTAACGCCCACTGTTCAAAGTGCCGTTAATGCGAACAAGAGGTGACCGAGACGTGTAACCAATGGCACCCCCTACCATCACGCCGCGTGATACACACGTACAGCGATGACGAATACACGCTTCCAATTTGCGTTCACCGCGATGTCGCCAAACACGGATGCCACCATCATGATGCTGTAAACAGAACCTGGACTCATCCGAAAAAATGACGTTTGGCCATTCGAGCACATTGACAAAATGCTTCACAGGTTCTCTCGTTAGAGAGCTATTGTGCAACGTGACATCCGTGCTATCGTTACAGTCGACGCTTCATTTAGTGGCGTACTCTCGACAAAAATCGCGCCAAGAAGTTGTAGCTAAATTGGACCTTCATTATAGACGTCATATTAGTCGAGAGAGAACTCATGTTCCAGGTTTTGATTTTAAAAAATGTGTAATGTCTATTTTTCCGTCTCACATGCATATTTTTATGGTATTACTAGTTGCGATCACATTCGATCAACTTCACATCTAAAACACACAGTAAAAGCTTGTATTTACTTACTATTACTTTACAACTAGCCTTTTCTCTGTGAATTTTCCCATGCATACATTCGGCACGTATATAGAACACTCATCTTCCTAAATCTCTTTGTGTCTACCTCTTCCTTGCTGTATCTGACCACTTCATCCTCCCACCACTATCTGTCATCTCCTCCTCTCCTCTCTTTGTCCATTTCCTCCACTCCTCTCTCTGACCATATCCTCCTCTCCCTCTCTCCTCTTTCCATCTCTGTCTCTCCCTCTTCCTTTTCCACCTATGAACTACCTTCTATAGCATCCACATGCATCATACATCTCCCTCTCCTCCCCGCTCTTTGTCAACTTCCTCCTCCCCTGACTCTGTCCTTTCCTTTCTCTATCCATCTCAACCTGTCCCCTGTCCCTAGCCATGCTGACGAATATGTGTAGATCCAGCAGTTCAGTTCGATAAAGCACACCGATACTACTGCTACAATATGCCTGTCCTGCCGGGAAGTCTTCATTTTCGGGTCTGGAAAACAGTTTCTTGCCCCTCACTTGTAGGCTGCGTTGCAATTCAGGTTTATTTGGCACGCCAATACTGTTCTCACCCAACCTAACTGCTGTGTAGGGCCACCTATACACCAGGGGCTGGAAAAAATATGTTTCTGCACTTATCGCCTCTCATTTTGGAAGACATTGTAAACCCCACAGTGCTGATACTCATGAGGGCTGCTGTTTCTGTCCTATATTTGGTTGGTTGAAATCCATTCAGAGGTTTGGTAGAAAATCCCAGATATACACATGTAAACTCTGCTTCATGTATATAACAGATAAAAAAAAGGAAGGTGTAAATAAGTGCTGAATTGACCTATGTTGCATACAATAGCATTCTGATGTTCCTGCATGGGCAATTTCTTATGCAAATACATAGGTAAATTTAGCAGATATCTATCATACTTTTCTACTTGTTGTAAAATAATAGAAAGCGCAAGATTAGATTTTTAAAAACCTGAATATGATCGAATGTAATTGGAACTATTCAACTATAAAAATGTCCAACTGGGATGGAAAAGTGAACATTATAATTTTTTAAGTGCACCTGTTGAAATGGAGAAGACAAAACGCTTTTTGTCGCTGTGTTAACTCGATGTACAATGGATAATGAACAAACAAGCGAGGGTTCAAATGGCTCTGAGCACTTTGGGACTTAACATCTGTGGTCATCAGTTCCCTAGAACTTAGAACTACTTAAACCTAACTAACCTAAGGACATCACACACATCTATGCCCGAGACAGGATTCGAACCTGCCACCGTAGTGGTCACGCGGTTTCAAACTAAAGCGTCTAGAACGCACGGTCACACCGGCCGGCAAACAAGCGAGGGAGCTGCACCAGGAAGATTCCTGCCAGCAACCACATTAACTCTCAACTTACAGCTGGTGCTAAGGTCAACTTACCTCCGATGGTTAAGCTGAAATTCATCCCGAGTTTCTATGTCTTCTCATGTAAAAGATATAATCTTCAGAAATTGGATGAACCTATTTGACGGATCCTGTAGTTAGTTTATGCCCCTGTATCCCCTGTTATACAGGATTCAGCCACATTAATGTGAGCATCACCTAGGTTTGACGTCAATGTGCAATAATCACACACAGACAGCAGGTGGCAGCACTATCAATGGGTGATATATAAAGCAGGTTGTTTAATACGAAAATGGAGTGATTTGTATGACATCCAAAAGAATATGGTCATTTGCATTCGTGCCGTGGTGGAAATTGTTTCCGAAACAGCGAAGTTGTAAGCTGTTTGCATGCATCCATGTTTAAAGTATATCGTGCATGGGAAAATACGAAACCGGCAGCCGAGGCAACTGCGGTGGACCACGATCCGAATATGTCTGGGGCGAACGCCGGCTGCAGAGGTTTGTACCTGCGAATGGACCTACAATTGTTGAGCAACTACCCGCTCGGACGAACCAAGGGACTGCCAATAGTGCATACTCAATGACCGTCCAGCGAACGTTGCCTCTGCAGCAGGCGCCTGGTTCAAACTTCCATGCTGACTGCTGTTCAGCGTCAATTAAGGCTGGAATTTGCTCGCAAATACCCCAATTGGATGTCCACTGAGTGGCGACTGGCGTCCTGTTCGGATGAATAACGTTTTATGCTCCATCGGACAGTTGGCCGTTGGTGTTTAAAACCTGAAAGGTCTGAAAGCAAACTCTCTGCAACTAACGTCGGAAGATTCCAGGCCGGAAGACGGTGCGTCATAGTCTGGGAAATGTGTTCCTTGCATTTCCTCTGTGATCTCGTCATTTTGGAAGGCACAGTGGATCAACACCAGTATTCATATATCCTCGAGTGCCATGTCAACCCCTACAAACGGTTTAATTTTTCGTCGGCAAGATGGAATCTACCAGCAGGACAATGCAACGTGTCACATAGCTCACGGGATATGTTGTAAGAGTTCCATGACTAAGGAATTTATTGCTAGTGCACTCGAGCAGATGTAATTTCGATGGATTTCTCACGCGCTGCCTGCGATATGTAAGGCTGCAGTAGGAGCTATGTCAGTAGGAATGAGTAGTAGCAGGCAGTCTGGTGTATGGAGTTCGCGAGGCGATGACAAATCTAGCGGCCAGCACTGCTCTGGGCTGTACCAGAAAAATTTGTTATAGGAGCAGATATATGCGCGTTATCTGGCGACTTCATTGAGGTAAGAATTTTCAATTTATTCAGAATGATCTTTCAGGACCATGACGCAGCACTGCTGACGTCCTAATTTAGCACTTTACATACACAGTCAGTTAATTATTGAAAGGTTATATAGTAGTCACATTTTTTATTGGGATGTTGCTCACGTTATTATTGCGGGGTTACGGAATAATAAACTGTTGGGAGGTTATACTGAATGTGAATGTTATACATATTATTTTTTCCTGTTGGGAGGTTACAATGTGCGTAGTTCGAAGACCCACGGAATGAGGTTACGCTACTCCCCTGGCCACCGGATTTAAATGCTGTTTAGAATGTGCGGTATCACCTCGATTGGGCTGCTCGCCCCATGAATGTTCATCCGAGAAACGTAGTGCAGCTGGTAGCTACCTTCCAGAATATCAGTGACCGTCTGGCTGTACGTCTCGCTGTGGTCCCCGCTATAGAAGGTGGTTATTCAGGCTGTTGGCAGGAGGCCACATTATTGTGACTGGACAGTGTAATTCGGGCCGTACAGGTCTGGGACATGATGCGTATCACGAGCGCAGAAATCGCTCCGCACTGTTGACGGATGTTTTGCCGTGGAATCCGACGTTTCACGGTGGGGAACACGATACGTGTCAGCGGACCATTAGAGCCATCAGACAGACGTATTCGAGGCGGAACTGAGCGAGCGGGGGCTGGCAGCTGGGAGCGCCGCCATCGCCATGTGTGCGCCGACTTCCTGTGGCGCGGCAGACAGCCTGCCGCCACCGGGCCGCCCCTCGCCCCCGCCCCCGCCTCCCCCCCCCCCCGCCGCCCCCGCCCCCACCTCGGCCGCCTCCGCTGCACGTGTGCCCCCAGCCCAGCGCAGCGCGGCCCGGTCGACCGCACCCACGTAAACCAAACAGCCGCTGCCGCTGCCGGCTTTGTCCCGCGCTGCCTGCCTGCCTCCGTCCCGTCCGCAGCCTGAGTGCTTCCTCCGGCCGGCCCTCCACACCTCTTCGCGCATTTCATTCAACACGCACCAAGCCTCTCCTCCCGCTTTATTAACTTCGTTGCACGACTTCGTAAATTTCTTGTGTGGTAGACCGCAGCTTATTATCCTGGAAGAAGAGTCATCTACAGACACAGATGTGCCCATCTGGGAACTACGAGTATTATGACATCACTAGCTGACAAACATCTACATCTACTTTTATACTCCGCAAGCCACCCAATGGTGTGTGGCGGAGGGCACTTTACGTGCCACTGTCATTACCTCCCTTTCCTGTTCCAGTCGCGGGAAGAACGACTGCCGGAAAGCGTCCGTGCGCGCTCGAATCTCTCTAATTTCACATTCGTGATCTCCTCGGGAGGTGTAAGTAGGGGGAAGCAATATATTCGATACCTCATCCAGAAACCCACCCTCTCGAAACCTGGACAACAAGCTACACCGCGATGCAAAGCACCTCTCTTGTGGAGTCTGCCACTTGAGTTTGCTAAACATCTCCGTAACGCTATCACGCTTACCAAATAACCCTGTGACGAAACGCGCTGCTCTTCTTTGGATCTTCTCTATCTCCTCCATCAACCGGACCTGGTACGGATCCCACACTGATGAGCAATACTCAAGTATAGGTCGAAGGAGTGTTTTGTAAGCCGCCTCCTTTGTTGATGGACTACATTTTCTAAGGACTCTCCCAATGTATTTCAACCTGGTACCCGACTTACCAACAATTAATTTTATATGATCATTCCACTTCAAATCGTTCCGCACGCATACTCCCAGATATATTACAGAAGTAACTGCTACCAGTGTTTGTTCCGCTATCATACAATCATACAATAAAGGATCCTTCTTTCTATGTGTTCGCAATACATTACATTTGTATATGTTAAGGGTCAGTTGCCACTCCCTACAGCAAGTGCAAACTCGGCACTGCCCGGGTACACACTTCGCCAGTTTTCTTCTAGAAACAAAAAATAAACAGTCATACAAAGAAATATGTATAACGTACAAATATATAATTATAGTTCCTTCACGTATCTACAACACGATCTTGTAAACGTCTTTATGGCAACGGTTCTTCATAGCTCTGTAGACGGCTTTTGTTTTCGCCTACAGCCGTTTGCGCTAGGATGTTGAAAGCTGTCAAAAGCGCTGCAAAGTGTCAAGCAATTCGTTCATTCGACTGTAGGAGTCTCTTAGTAATAAATAATGAATGTATAGAAACTTCACAATGATGCGGAGTTTCATTTCACACATCTCCTTGTGTATGACGTCATATCTCTTGAGTTATGTGTATTACAATGATGCATTTGTGCAGGAACATTCTGCGAAATGTATAGCGAATAGAGTTAGTAGCAAAGAAGTATTAGGTTTAAATGTTATGCACAATGCGACAGTTTTTCACTCGTCTCGGTGCTTATGACGCCATATCTTCAGATCTATCTGTGGTACCATGATATAATTTTGTAGGTGCATTTACTGACATATGTGGATACTGTCTGCGAAATTTACTTTGAATAGAGTAAGTATCACAAAAGTATTGAATTTAATAGTCATGCATGATGCGACAGTCTTCCACGTGTCTCATTTTTTAAAACATCATTTCTCCTGAACTATGATACACTATGTGATCAAAAGTATCCGGACACCTGGCTGAAATTAACTTACAAGTTCTTGGTGACCTCCAACGGTAATGCTGAAATTCAATATGGTGTTGGCCCACCCTTAGCCTTGATGACAGCCTCCACTCTCTCAGGCATACGTTCAAACAGGTGCTGGAAGGTTTCGTGGGGAATGCAGCCCATTCTTCACGGACTGCTGCACTGAGGAGAGGTATCGATGGCGGTCGGCGAGGCCTGGCACGAATTTGGCGTTTAAAAACGTTCCATAGGTGTTCTATAGGATTCAGATTAGTACTCTGTGCAGGATAGTCCGCTACAGGGATGTTATTGGCGTGCAACCACTACGCCACAGGCCGTGCATTATGAACAGGTGCTCGATCGTGTTGAAAGATGCAATAGCCATACCCGATCTGCTCTTCAACAGTGGGAAGCAAGAAGATACATGAATGTAGGTCTGTGCTGTGATAGTCCCACACAAAACAACATGGGGTGCAAGTCCTCTTCATGAAAAACACACAACACCGCCTTCGAATTTTACTGTTGGCACTACACACGCTGGCACATGACGTTCACCGGGCATTCGCCATATCCACACCTTGCCATCGGATCGCCGCATTGTGTACCGTGATTCGTCACTCAACACAACGTTTTTCCACTGTTCAATCGTCCAATGTTTACGCTCCTTACACCAAACGAGGCATTTACCGGTGTGATGTATGGCCTATGAGCAGCCGCTCGACCATGAAATCCAAGTTTTCTCACCTCCCACCTAATTGTCGTAGTTCTTGCAATGGGTCCTAATGCAGTTTGGAATTCCTGTGTGACGGCCTGCAAGGATGTCTGCCTATTACACATTACGACCCTCTTCAGCTGTCGTCTCTGTCAGTCAACAGACGAGGTCGGCCTGTACGCTTTTGTGCTGTGAGTGTCCCTTCACGTCTCCGCTTCAGTATCACATCATAAACAGTGGATCTAGGGATGTTTAGGAGTGTGGAAATCTCGCGTACAGACGTATGACACAAGTGACACCCAGTCATCTGACCACGTTCGAAGTCCGTGAGTTCCTCAGAGCGCCCCATTCTGCTCTCTCACGATCTCTACTGACTACTGGGGTCGCTTATATGGGGCACCTGGCAGTAGGTGGCAGCACAATGCACCTAATATGAAAAACGTGTGTTTTAGTGGGTGTCCGGATACTGTTGATCACATAGTGTAGGTAGCTTAACTCCTCTGCAGAGTTAAATTGACGATAAAGAGAAAAACTTCAATTTGCACGAAATATGATATGTTTGGGCAGCAACTGGCTTGGTTTCTTATTTTCGTGATCGTACGAGCTTAGAATATCTCAAATGAAAAATGGTTCAAATGGCTCTGAGCACTATGGGGCTTAACTTCTGAGGTCATGAGTCCCCTAGAACTTAGATCTACTTAAATCTAACTAACCTAAGGACAACACACACATCCATACCCGAGGAAGGAGTCGAATCTGCGACCGTAGTGGTCGCGCTGTTCCAGACGGTAGCGCCTAGAACCGCTCGGCCACACCTGCTGGCTATCTCAAATGAGCCAATATTGTTGGTACTAGCAAATCGGACTTCGTAAAATTAAATAGCAAGCAGGTCCTGAGTAATTATTACAATTCATAGTAATCTCAGTGAGATAGCCGTAATGGTGGCTAAACAGACATGGCTCAAGCGGGTCACCCGCATTTCCACTCTAAAAATTGTCGATAACATACCAAGGCTATTAGTGGTACAAAATGCAAAGTATATAACACAGCGTTGGAGCAAAAATGAATGATTATTATCATTTAAAGATACAAGCGTCTCAACAGATCGCGACAAGGAGGAGAAAAGGTGAAGAGGGAAGTAGCAAGTTAAGTATGTAAGACAAAACAAGGATGTTGTTTTACAAAGACAACTTATTTTCTAAACTGATTACTCCAGACACCACGCATTATGACTGTATGATTCTATATATGAGTCTTTTGTTCGTCACAAATAACGCATTTATCCGCACGCTATTATATTTGCTGCAAAAATATATTTTCATTAAAACAAGGAAAAAAGAGTAAATATATAAAATGTCGTTATCAAACAATAGGAAATCCAGGTTGGAGTGTAACAGTATCGTGAAAAGGAAAGTTGTTGCTCACCTTATAGCGGAGATGTTCAGTCGCAGATGGGCAGAACAAAAAGACTCTCACAATTAAAGCTTTCCGCCGCTATTATGATAGATACACGTAGACACACGCACACACACACACACACACACACACACACACACACATTCTTAGATCCATTTTTAGACTGAAGAATCAAAGAAGCTGGTACATCTGGCTAATATCGGGTTAAGGGCCCCGCGAGCACAAGTGCCGGAACACGACGTGGCATGGACTCGATTAATGCATGAAGTATCGCTGGAGGGAACTACACCATGAATCCTGCAAGGCTGACCACAAGTCCGTAAGAGTACGAGGGGTACAGATCTCTTCTGAACAGTACTTGCCAGACATCCCAGATATGCTCAATAATGCTCATGTCTGTGGAGTCTGGTGGCCAGCGGAAGTGGTTAAACTCAGAAGAGTGTTCGTGGAGCCACTCTGTAGCAATTCTGGACGTACTGGGTGTCGCATTGTTCTCTTGGAATTTCCCAAGTTTGTCGGAATGCCCAATCGACATGCAAAAATGCAGATCAGACAGGATGCTTACGTACGTGTCACCTGTAAGAGTCGAATATAGACATATCATTCCAACTGAACACGCCCCAGACCATTACAGAACCTCCACCAGCTTGAACAATCCACCGCTGACATGCAGGGTCCATGAAATCATTAAGTTGTCTCCATACCCATACACGTCCATCCGCTGTTATGATGAGCCCAGGAGAGGCTTAAAGTTTTGTGTCGTGAAGTCATCAAGGTACTTCAGTGGGCGTTGGACTCCGAAAGCCCATATCGATGATGTTTCGTTGAGTGGTTCGCAAAGCTGATAATTGTTGATGGCCCAGCATTGATATCTGCAGCAATTTTTGAATGAGTTGCAGTTCTCTGACGTTGAACAATTCTCTTCAGTTGTCGTTGGTCCCGTTCTTGCAGGATCTTTTTCCGGTCGTACCGATGTCGGAGATTTGATGTTTTACCCGATTCCTGATATTCACGGTAGATTCTTGAAATTGTCGTAAGGGCAAATCCTTACTTCATCGCTACCTCGTAGACGCTGGGTCTCGTCGCTCGAGCGCCGACCATAACATCACGTTCAAACCGCGCGAGGTGGAGCAGTGGTTAGCACACTGGACTCGCTTTCTGGAGGACGACGGTTCAATCCCGTCTCCGGCCATCCTGATTTAGGTTTTCCGTGATTTCCCTAAATCGTTTCAGGCGAATGCCGGGAAGGTTCCTTTGAAAGGGCACGGCCGATTTTCTTCCCAATCCTTCCCTCACCCGAGCTTGCGCTCCGTCTCTAATGACCTCGTTGTCGACGGGACGTTAAACACTAACCACCACCACCAATCACGTTCAAACTCACTTAAATCTTGATAACCTGCCATTCTAGCAGCAGTAACCGATCTAACAAGTGCGTTACACACTTGTTGTCTTATATAGGCGTTACCGATCGCGGCATTCTGCCTGTTTACCTCAGTATATGTATGCCTTTACCATTTTCTTTGGCACTTCGGTATGTAATAAGTACGGATTATAGCTCATTTGCACGGTAGCCGTAGCTTCTATTCGTGGAAAAGCACAGATAGTGAAATCAGTGGAGAACTTAACAATAAAACCCGTAATCTGTCTGTTGATTAGCGTTTTTACAGTCAGTGTACAGCTCGAAGTCACAGCTTCGTTCAAAATGGTTCAAATGACTCTGAGCACTATGGGACTTAACATCTGAGGTCATCAGTCCCATAGAACTTAGAACTACATGAACCTAACTAACCTAAGGACACACACACATCCATGCCCGAGGCAGGATTCGAGCCTGCTACCGTAGCGGTCGAGCGGTTCCAGACTGAAGCGCCTAGAACCGCTCGGCCCACAGCTTCGTCACCAGGCCTTCAACTGTTACGTAAAGATCAGTATTGCGGCGTCACCACGTTAGAAATGCGTATCTGCGAATTTTTATGATTTCTCTTGTACAGCTGGGGCAAAATAAAACTGATCCGGAAAACATTTACAATAATATGCGGTTTTTCTTATGTATAATGGCACAGGTTCTGTGACTTTACACGCCGTGGCAGGCTGAAATGGTTCAAATGGCTCTGAGCACTATGCGACTCAACTTCGAGGTCATCAGTCGCCTAGAACTTAGAACTAATTAAACCTAACTAACCTAAGGACGTCACACACATCCATGCCCGAGGCAGGATTCGAACCTGCGACCGGAGCGGTCGCTCGGTTCCAGACTGTAGCGCCTAGAACCGAACGGCCACTACGTCCGGCGTGGCAGGCTGAACCAGGCCTCATCTGAAGAAATGAAAAACTCAGGATCCAAAAGATTCTACTTCGCTTAGAAAACACTGGAAGAGCACAACCCGCGAAAGTTCGTCCGTGGGCAACAATAAATTTTTAATGACACAAATGGACGCCATTTTTGGTGTTTCGCACGACAGTCAATAAACCTGGTAGGATCACTTTGTAGTCCGTCTGTCAGCCTGTCTGTCCGACTGTCAAAAACTCTTTTTCTGAGTCACAGGAACATATATCAAGTCGAAATTTACGTCACATACTGAACCTACGGTCCCTTAGTAACGGAAAAAAATTAATTCTTCTAACTCAATTCAATCAAAGGATAGGGCCACTAATTCACTCATCAAAATCTGCAGGATACTTCCCGTCGTTCTAGAATCACGAAATTTGGCAAGAAGCAAGCCTTCAAAGTACAACCAAAGGAAAGAAATCCGGAAGTTGTTAATTTGTAACCGTATAAACGAAAAAAATGGTTTTTGTCATTTGTTAACCCACTGTTCTTCTGTCCGTCAGTTGAGATCCCTTTTTGTCAGAAACAAGAGACGTGTCAAGTTCAAATTTATGTTACATAGTAAAGTCTGTGGTCCCTTGGCTATGTAAAAGAATCAAACTTCTAACTCAATGCAATCAACAGAAACGGCCAGTTATGTGACGTATTTTCATACTCGCAAACACTTTCATCAACACTTATAGGGAAGGCCCATTTCCCATTGACCTAGAATAATAAAATTTGGCAAGAAGCAACCTTTCACAGTACAAGTAAGAAAAAAATCCGAAAATTGTTAATGTATAATTATATCATATTAAAAAATTATATTTTTGTCATTTGTTATCCTACTTAAAATCAAAATTTAAGCATTTTATGTCCATTCTTTTAGCAGGACGTCTCTTGGACGACGGCCGTGCACGATCTTGACAAAAATAAGAACACCTACAGCGGTCCTTATGATTTTATTTTATTTTGTCGCTAGCAGTTCGACCCTTCATTGCGTCATCTTCAGGCTGTTTTGATGCGATGTAGGTGGATACGATCCCCATGCATAACCGATCAGTTGCCAGCCATAGTGGATTCGCAGATAATCTGAAACTCACGTGTCAGCACTCCAACCATCAACTGACATTAAGGTGACGATTCCCGTAAGAGTTCGGGCAACCTGTGCGCATCCGCACAGACGAAGGTCAATGGCCGGGTAGCCTTTAACTATATATGAAGATAGTAACAGGTACCACTGATGACCGTGCAGCAGATGGATAGAGCCTCTGCCATGATCCCGGGTTCGAGTTCTGGTCGGGGCACACATTTTCAGCTGTCCCAATCGAAGTATATCAACAACACATGTTGGCAGCTGAGGGTTTCAATTAATTATTATTTATTCTCGAGAAGCTGCTCGGTAGTTAGTGGTATGTGTTCTTTCAAGAGCAGTTACTTTCTTCATATATAACTCCTAGATAGTTTTGTTTGTTAAACCAGCAAAGTGCATTATCTTTGTAGCAGCAACGCGTAATACAGCTTTGTCGCTATTTCACTTTAAACTGTGACCAAAAGGTATCTCACTTGTTGGTAACAAATATCAGGTGCGATACACACATCCCCTGGCAGGAGTTGATAGTGCGCGACATACATTTTGAGCCAACAGATGAAAAATATTACGTTCGCACTGCCCTTTACTCGAACACATGTCTTGTACTAAGGTACAGCCGTTATTTTCTTCTTAAGAAGTTAACAGAAACGCACCATAACCCGCCATTAGTAACTATATGGCACAGGATTACTCAGTGAGCGAACTGATGACGTTCAAGCAAATATGCAGTAACATTCGCCGCTTTGGTTTTTTTTTCTTTGAATTAGAGCATGCAGTACTCCTAAACCAGACTTCTGAACCTTTCCTACACAATGCAAATGTAGCATGACGGTTAAATGATAGCAGTCATCACGTATGTCATTTATCGAGACCATGCTGAACATTAAAAATCACTCATGCCAGAATGAACTGGCTCGAAACAAGAAAACCCTCTTCTGATGCGTTTTGCCCAAAAGCACGGCCCCACACACAATAGAAAGAATTCGAGCTCACACCGCTGCATTCACCTCTGTATTAAATACAAAGTAAACAGTGTGTCGTAAATGTTAGGTTTCTTTCCACTTGTGACTTTTCAGGCTTGCCCGACGGATCTATTGTAAATATTCTTGTCGGGTTTGCCATCGGATCATATTGTGTAAATCCCACTATATTTCGTTGACATCTTCAAGTGGTGGTAGCTGCAACAAGGCGTGACTGATGGTAGGGGTGCGACGGTGTCGCAATTTTTCATGCAATGAGCAGGCAAGGTAGGAAGACGCTCACTTTAGAAGGAAAGCGGTACCCCTGCTTTTTTCCATTTGTTTGAAATATGTTCATGTTTCTAGTATGCCAAATCCAATACGTAGCTACAAGATAATCACTATAACTTCAAACAAGGCAATAGCATTTGATAATTACACTCATCGCGCGAAGCTATGAGTCAGCTGGTCGGACGACACGTGACGTGAGGCTACACGTGGCGTGTAGCCGTAGTAGGGCGAGGAAACTGTTCTGATCTGGACGCAGCCACTAGCTGTTTTTTTATTGGCCGCCTTAAGTGATGAACTCGTTCTTAATCCTTGCGGCGACCGGCAAGGAGCCAAGTTTTATGTCTAAGACTACATAAAGTATACTTTAAGACCAGAGTTCGTTCTGATTCCGAATATTCCCATGGGGAAATAAGTCAGCTAATGTGTTATAGCCGTTATATAGGCCTAATCTGTGAGACTTTAGTGAGTAATAACTTGTTTAGAACGATTGAGTCAGTCGCTGGAATTTTACTGTCTCCTGCCAGAAATATAAAACTGAACTCAGTTTATAATACGTTTCCCTGTAGATATAACAGAAGATTATATTACAGTTAAAAATTAATACATTGCAAAAAAGTTCAGTATTAAGGAGATGGGACTATAATAAAACAGTGGATCCAGCTTTTGTTGAGAGCATCAAAGAGAGCCTTGTGCAACGTTGGACTGAAACAGGGGAAAGAAATATAATAAAGGATGAATGGGTAACTTTGATACATGAAATAGAAAGGCAGCAAAGGATCAAATAAGTAAAAAGACAAAGTCTAGTAGAAATCCTGGGATGACACAGAAAATATTAAATTTAATTGAGGAAAGGATAAAATATAGAACTGCAACAAATGAAGATGGCAAACGGGAATACAGACATCAGAAAAATGCGATTCACAGAAAGTAGGAAATGTCTAAGCAGCAATGGCTAGAGAACAAATGCAAGGCTATAGAAGCCAGAATAACTATGGGAAAGATAGATACCACCTCTAGGAAGCTTAAGGAGGCCTTTAGAGTAAAGAGAAGCGGCTGCATGTCTATCAAGAGCTTAGGTGGCAAGCCAGTACTAAACAAAGAAAGGAAAGCTGGAAGGTGGAAGGAGTGATCTATACAGAGGTGCTCTACAGCGTTAATGAACTTGAAGCAGCAGGCGATATTCCCTTAGAATTATTGAGATCTTTGGGAGACTGAATTATTCCATTTGGTGCGCAAGAAGTGTGAGACAGACGAAATACCCTTTCAATTCATGAAGAATCAAGAAGAGCTGACAGTCTGAATACTACGTAACAATCAGTTTAATAACTCATGGTTGCAAAATATTGACACGAACTGTTTATAGAAGAGCGGAAATCTGGTAGATGCCCATCTTAGGCAAGAACAGTTTTGCTTCTAGACAAATTAAGGAATACGCAAGCTAATAGTAACCTTACGTTTTATTTTAATGGATATGTTACAGTATTTGGAGATTTAGGGACGCTTTCGATAGTGTTAAATGCAATATATTCTTTGACATTTAAGCAGTTAAGACTCTAAGAAAAAGGCAGAGAAACGATAGTTGAAAAGTGAGTGAGACAGGATTATCGCCCATCCCCTAAATTCCCTCAGTCTGTATACTAAGCAGCCTATGAAGAAAGCAAGGAGAAATCTGGAAAGGCAATTATAATTTGGGGAAAAGACATAAAAACTTCGCGTTTCTGTATGTCCATCTTTTTAGAGATGCTTGCGGGACTCGGCTGTTCGATACAGGATGCCAAATTAAAAACCTTCCAACCGTCTAGTTTCGAACCTTATTTTATTTGGTAACCAGTTTCAGCGTTATACAACCCCATCTTCAGGCCCCTGATCGACGTGTAGGAAGATTCCACCTCGGTGGTGATCAAAACAGGGGCCAGAAATACTGGTAGCTAAAATCAACAGATACTAGTATTGCTGGTTTGATGACAACTGTGGTAGAATCTTCCTACACGTCGATCAGGGGCCTGAAGATGGCGTTGTATAACGCTGAAACTGGTTGTCAAATAAATTAACGTTGGAAGCTAGACGGCTGAAAGGTGTTTAATTTGACGTCCTTTAAAAACTTCGAGGTTTGCCGATGACATTCTGCTTCTGTCAGGGACAGCAAAGGATTTCGAAGAGTAGTTCAATGGAACGGACACTGTCTTGAGACGTGGATAAGACGAACATCAACAAAAGTAAAACAAGGCAAATGAAATGTATCCAAGTTAAATAAGGCGATGCTGAGGGAATTAGACTGGGAAATGAGACACTAACAGTAGTACTAGATAAAGTTTTGGAACTTGGACAGAAAAATAACAGATGATGGCCGAAGTACAGAATATATAAAATGCAAACTGATAATAGCAAGAAAATCTTTTCTGGATGAGAGGGATCTGTTAGCGTCTAACATGAATTTAAGTGTTAGGAAGCTTTTCTGACGTTATTTGTGTGGAGTGTAGCTATATATGGAAGCGAAACTTTGTTGATAAACAGTTCAGGCAAAAAGAGAATTAAAGCTTTTAAACTGCACACAAAAGACTGATGAAGATTAAATGGAAAGATTGAAAAGCAAATGAGGAGAAGAAAAAAATTAAGAAGTAAATTGACTAAAAAGAAGGGAACGGTTTACAGGACATAGCTGAGTATCAAATAATCTCAATTTTGTAATGGGAGGAATTGTGTGGCGTAGGAATTGCAGAATATATCAGACTGACGATATACCATACAACTTTCGGAAAAACATTATCTACCCAATTCTGAAGATTGCAAAAGGCGAAAAATGTGAGAATTTTGGCACAATCAGCTTAACACTCATGCATCCAAGTTGTTGACAAGAAGAGTATACAGAAAAATGGAAAAGAAAATTAAGGATGTGTTAGGTGATGATCAGTTCGGCTTTAGGAAAGGAAAAGGCAGTAGAGAGGCATTTCTGACGTTATGGCTAATAATGGAAGCAAGACTAAAGAAAAATCAAGACACGTTCATAGGATTTATAAACCTGGAAAAAGCGTTCGACAATGACAGATGGTACAAGGTGTT
Source organism: Schistocerca gregaria (assembly GCF_023897955.1). NCBI lineage: Eukaryota > Metazoa > Arthropoda > Insecta > Orthoptera > Acrididae > Schistocerca > Schistocerca gregaria. The sequence goes on from NC_064923.1 coordinate 406,230,742, forward strand.
CGAAATTTTGGGGTAAGCTATAGGGAAAGACAGGTTACGTGCAATACACTGATCAGCCGGAACGTTATGACCGCAGAGCTACTATCGACGTAAACATGTCCAGGGGAATGACTGCTAGTCAGACACAAGCACTGTGCATGTAGTATCAGTGAGCGTGCTGTCCGTTTGCAGAATGGGAATGTGCGCGACTATCTGAGTTTGACGAGGGCACATTACGATTGCCCGGAAACTCGGCACGAACATTTCGGAAACTACACGACTTGTCGGATTTTCGAAGAATGCTGTGGTGTCTGTCTTCAACAAGTGGCGAAACCAAGGTGAAACCACGACAAGACGTCGGAGATTGGGCGGTCACCCCTCATTACAGATGCCGGACGTCGTAGGTTGGACAGATTGGTGAAAAAGGATAGGCAGCGAACTAACACCAGACTTTAATCGTGGGCAGAGTACAAATGTGTCTGAACACACAGTGTACTGAACATCCTGACGAGAGTCGCTCCCGCAACCGACGACCCATGCATGTGCCAATGTTAACACCGCGACATTGGCAATTACGACTGAAATGGGCACTTGACCATAGGAACTGGACGTTAGCGCAATGGCAGAGCGTTACATGGTGTGATGAATCCCGATACCTCCTTCATCATGACGATGGGAGGGCGCGAATCCGTCGACTTCCAGCGGAACAGCCTCTTGACGCTTGTACTACGGCACGAAGACAACCTGTCGGCGACTCCGCTATCCTCTGGGGAACATTCACGTGTGCGTCCATGGGACCAGTGGAGCTCGTGCAAGGCACCATGACCGCCAAGAAGCATCGTACACTGGCTGAAGACCACGTACACACCTTCAAGACGATCGTGTTTCTCGATGGCAGTGGCGTTTTTCAGCAAGATAACGCACCAGGTCAAACGACCAAGAGTGTGCTGGAGTGATTCGAGGAATACGGTGGCGGCTTGCAATTGATGTGCTGGCCCCGTAACTCGCGCGACAACTCGACCGAACACATCTGGGATTTGACTGAACGTGAGGTTGGGGCTCATCGCCCCCCTCCCCGGAATTTAAGGGGATTAGGTGAGTTGCGTGTGCAGATGTGGCTCATGTCCCTCCAGTGAACTATCGAGACCTCGTTGCTTCCATGCCACAACGCGTCGCCGCTGCTATCTGTGCCAAAGGTGGACATATTGACTATTAGGTACTTTATGTCTGATTAGTGTGTGTACAACAGCCAAGAAGGAATAATAAGAATGGAAGACCAAGAACTATGTGCTCGGATTAAAAAGAGTGTAAGACAGAGACGTAGTATTTCGCCCCAACTGTTCAATCTGTTAATCGAAGAAGCAATTACGGAAATAACAGAAAGCTTCAAGAGTGGAATTAAAATTCAAGGTGAAAGGATATGATTGATAAGAGTCGTGATGACATTGCTGCCATCAGTGAATGTAAAGAAAATTTACAGGATCTTTTAAGGGGAACGAACAGTGTAATGAGTATAGAATATGGATTGAGAGTACATCACAGGTACACAAAAGTAATGAGAAGAAGCAGAAATGAGAACAGCAAGAAACTTAACATAAGAATTGATGATCAGGAAGTACATGAAGTTGAGGAATTCTGCTGCCTACGCAGCAAAATAACTGATAATGGATGGAGCAAGGAGAACACAGGAAGCAAACTAGCGCTGGCAAAAATGACGTACCTGGTGAAGAGAAGACTGCTGTTATCAATCATAGGTCTTAATTTGAGGAAGAAATTTGGAGAACATCATTGTATGGTAGTAAAACATGGACTGTGGGGAAAATCGAAACAGAAGAGAACCTAAGCATTCGAGATCTACAGACGAATGTTGAAAATTAGTTAGCCCGGCAAGGTAAGAAATGAGGAGCTTCTCCACAGAATCGGCGAGGGAGGAATCTATGGAAAACACTGACAAGAAGAAGGGACAGGTTGATATTCCAACTGTTAAGAGATAAACGAATAACCTCCATGTTGCTAGAGGGAGCTGCAAAGGGTAAGAACCGTAGACAAAATCACATTTGGATACATGTAGCAGAGGACGTAGGATGCGTTGCGAGTGCTACCCTGAGATGCAAAGGTTGGAATAGGAGAGGAATTTGTGGCGGACCGCATCAAAACCAGTCAGCCACATCAAACCAGTCAGACAGAAAACTGATAACCCAAAAAAAATGTTAGCAGGTTCAACTGGGTTTGGTTGTAGTAGTTATTTGGAGATGAAATGCTTCGTGGTGGTGGCATATGTAGGACACTCAACAGCGAGGTCCTCAGCGACCCTGCTCATCGAACAGAATACCAGTGTGGTTATGAATCTAAATAAGAAAATGTAATCCTAAACCTTCTGGAAACTCTCTCACTCACACTGACACACAAAATAGCGAAAGAGATGTGCCTCAGGGCACTGTGTGAGAAAAATACGTAGTCTAAATCCACACAACGTCTAAAATAGTGGAGCAAAGAAAGTCTATATGACCAACTGAAAACTAAAAGATGAAGTACCCACCCTAGGAACGCATTAAAATCTTCTACATAAGACACTGCTGGAAATACCAGACATCACACAGAATCTTAAAACACGAACCACATTCAATTCATCTCCACCTAAAATAGAGAGTAGGTCAACTGGTAACTGGGTTGCAGCCCTCATGGCCTGGCATAGAAAGCATTCTGTTAAAATATGGCGTACAGAAGGCTGTACACCGCAACCACTACATACCGGTGGGCCTTTCTGCCGAAGGAGGAATCCACGCGTCACTGGACCGTGTTCTGTCTGGAGGCGCGTTAAAAGTACTTGCTTCCACCGCAGTGGCGAGAAGGAGGAACGCCACGGTCGGTTCGTAGGTTTCATGGGGCTCAGCTTGTTGTTCTTCAACCATAACCACTCCTCTATCGACAGACGCTTTATGTTGTGTCTCAATAACGAGATAACTGCACGGTCAGGGCAGCACATTCAGAAATTGTAGCTTACAAGCAGGCTACCCTGGTAGCCAGCAGAATGATACATTCTTTCCGTGCCTCTTTGAGTGGAAAAAGGTGTTATGAGTCAGCTCAAGGTAGTTTTCGGCTGGATACATATGATCGATAGCCTGAAGGGCACTTAGGGAGTTTCTGCAAATGAGGACTTTGGTAGCAGGTAAGCAGCGCATCTTCTCCGTTGCCCTCGAGATCGCATATAATTCAGCGTCATACACTGACAATGTACCAGGTAAGCGGATCATTGTAACTCAGCCTGGGAATAACACAGCACAGCCAATGGAATTATCCTGCTTAGAGCCACGAATGTAAACGACCACAGAGTCATAGTGCGCGGCTAAAATTTCGTAAAGCATCGATTTAAAAACAGAGACCGGAATATAAATCTCCTTGTACACTGACAGACCTGAAGTAGTTCTGGGTCTTCGTATTAACCAGGGTGATGAACGACTCCAACCTCGATGAAACGCAGAAATATTGTCTGAACCAAGAGCCACTAAGTCCTGCTGCACGCGAATCCCTAATGGCTTCGTTGTTCGTGGCCTGTTCCTAAATAGTCGCCCCATTGGAGGGCGATACACAACATGGAATGACGGTGATTGTAGCGTGGAGATTAGGCTGCACACATGATGCATGACAAGTGCTGGTTCAGCAGCCTCAACACGGAGGCTGGGATTCGGATTCGTCGTACATGCCCCTGTCACCAACCGAATCCCGTCATGATGAATGACCAATTATTTTAAGATAAGATGGTCCAGCAGAGCCAGAAACCATGAAACCACAGTCAAGGCGTGATCACACAAACGCCATGTAAAACTGAGGCACACATGTCCAGCCTGCTCTGCATGACCTATACATAAGGTATTTTAAAATATTCAGTGCCTTTAAATCTTTGGCGTTAACAGCCTTCAGATATGGTAACCACGTGAGGCGTTGACCAAAAGTGAGACCCAAAATTTACCGAACTTTTAAAATTATGAATAGCGTCTCTCATTGTAAGAGGAGGCAGGTTAAAAGGGCGACAAGAACGGTTAAAACTGACACTAACGAATTTCTGTGAGAAAAATTTAAGACATTTATTCGCGCCTACTCCTCCAATCGCTGTATAGTAAGTTGCATCTGATGAATGGTCATTGAAAAATTGCAGGAGAAGCAGAAGATGGTAAAGTCGCCCACAAACAATGAATATCGTACAGGATGCTTAACTGTAGACGTAGTAACATAAAAGGTAGTAGTGAACAGAGCTACACTTAAAACGGACCCTAGACGGACCACGTTTTCTTCCTCAAATCGCTGAGAAAGGGCATCACTGACCCAATATCGAGAAAATAGTTTGGAAAGGAAGGAACATATGCAAAGTGGAAAGTAGTAATCGTCCTCCGAAGCCCCATCGGTGAAGCTGGCCCAGAATGTCATCCTTCCAAGTAGTGTCATAGGTCATCTCAAGATCGAAGACACCTATGATGTGCTGTCTGCCTGGGAAGGATTGTTCGATCTCCTCCTCCTGCAGGGTCAGGTTGTCAAGGGTTGAACGAGACCTCCAAAACACACACTGGGAACGAGTAAGTAGGATCCGCAATTCTACGACACAATTCAGACGATGGGTGACCATGCGTTCTAGTGTATTTCATATTTAGTTAATGAGAGCTACACTATGGTAACTAGTGGGCAACATCTGATTCTTCACTTGTTTCAGAAGGGGTCCTAAAGTCGCCTCCTTCCACGATTTGGGAAATTCCCCGGTCAACCAAACAGTAGTAAAAAGAGAGAGGAGTATTTTTTTTGCATCATGGTGAAGGTGCTGTAACATGCTGTACGTAATTCGATGCTTACCTGAGACAGTCTCCGTGAACTGAGACAGGACACACTCAAGCTCCCACACGAAAAAGGGGCAACTCTAGTTCTCGGTGGTGGTAGAATTAAAATTCCAACTACACCTCTCCACCACTTCCACCAATGCCTGACAGTGGTGGAAATCCGGATCTTGGATTGCAGTGGCAGGTATTGAACTGAAGAAATCTACTATGGCGTTCGCTACGTACCAAGGTGTGGATTGAAAGCTCCCCTGCCTCACTACAACAGTTACAGGTCGTCTAGTACATCTGCCACATATTCTCATTATGGCTTCCCATACCTTGGAAGAGCTAGTTGAACGATTTATCGAGTCCAGAAACACTTGCCAAGACCTCTTCTTGTTCTCTCAGTTTGTATGTCGTGCCTTCGCCCTTGGGATTTGAAAGGCTGCGACGTTTGTAGCAGAAAGATGGCATTTGAACTGTCACAAAGCCATGCGTCTCTCCCTGAGGCAGAGCGACACTCATCGTTCCACCATTGGACATGTTGCCTCTGAAGTCGGTCTGAAGACTCTGGGATAGACACATCAGCGGCTAATTTCCAGTGAGCAGCATCGACAAGGGCAGGAGAACAAAAAGCAAGGTCTGTGGTCGAGAATAACCCCATGACAGTGCTAAAGTGTGTGTTGCCACCAGCATTAAGATGGCAGAATTCCTCTGACACAATTAGGCTTTCGACAAGTCGACCCCTGGAGCATTTTGATGAAAATCCCCATAGTCCACAATCTTAATTAAAATCTGCTACAAAGTGGGAGGGCCAAAGGAATTGCGAAATTAGGTTGGAAAGACCCATTCCATCAAAACTTTGGTTGGGCGGCAAATACAAACAGATGGTGACAGCGGATCGAATATGCACTGACACAGCAATTGCCTGAACAGCTGTTCTGAGACAGTAGTGGCGTGGTAAGTGTCATTCACAAACATAGCCACTTCACCTTTAGCCCTGTCGCCACTGTATCCACTGAGCACAGGGGTAACGCTAGTTTTAAAAAGCGTTTCCTACAGACACAGACAGAGGGGCCTCTCCTGTGCCAACAGTTTCAGCTTCTCCAAGTATGTTCTGTACCTATTTATACTCCACTGAAGCACAGGAGCCATTTGTCTGCGAGGCTTATGGTCTCCCTTTGCTCTTCTGTGTGTAAGAGAATCGTCTTCATGTTTCATTGAAGCTGAGTTCTAAGGCCAAGTCCGAATCGTAATCTTCTAAGTGTTTCTGGATCTGACGATCCACCTACTTCGATTCTGCCTTCTTGTCTTTACACTTTACCTTAGTCTTCCCTTCCAGATTTGGGAACACCGAGGTAGATTGTACCAATCCAGTGTGCAGCAGCTGTCTTGTCAAAGTGGCATCAACGGCAGGAATGGAAGCAGAGCGCACCGTTTGAGTCTGTATGTACACAGCAGGTGCACTCGCAAAAGCATTTCTTGGTATCAAGGTCCATAGGTGACGCCTGGGTGGAAGCACATATTGTCACAGGTTCCTTCGTAAGTACTGTGACAAATGAAGTGGAAAAGATTGGGAGCTGAAGAGATTTGTACATCTTATTCTCTTCAGCGTATGATACGCCCTTGGTCACCTATAACCGATGGTTTTTCTTTTCTTCCTTAAACGCCATGCACTTTCTGGTCCAAGCTGGATGCAGACATGAACAACTGACATAAAGGTCATGGGAGGTACACGTAGTTCCGTCAGCATAAGCGTCCATACTGCACTTACCACACGTAGCTTGTCCATTACACCTAGAGGAGTGTGCCCGAATTTCTGGCACATGAAACGTTTCATATTGTTGGTTAAGCATGGTTTGACTTTCAGTCTTAAAACTCCATCTTTTTGTAATTTGGAAAAACCTTCGAATCAAGCTTTAATGTAAATAAGTCTGGTTTTTCCAGTCTGCCATCCACATGACGCATTACACGTTTCACCTCAATAACTACTTCGTCAGCCCACTCCTCCTTTAGCTTTGAAGTGCCCATATGCAGGATATCATGTAGTAGATGGTACAGTGCTGTTCAACCACAACAGGATACTCATTCAAAAATTTGGACTTCAGAAGAATTTTAACTTGTTGCGATGACGCTGTTTCGACCAGCAATATGCCATTACGCAACCATTTAACAGATCTGAGGGATCCAGCCAAACCATCAAGGCCTTTTTGCATATATAGGGCGCTACCTTCTCAAACATACCATCTTCTCTCCTTATCACAACAAACACATTTTGACACGTTGGGTGGACCATTTTACTAAACAATACCTGAGATTTAGATTAAGATCGCTGAGGACGGCTATCCTTCCGTACTCGCTTTGAAAGATGGGTGTTAGTACTACCTAACTGACCACCCGAATTGTCGGGAGCAAGTGTGTGATGCCATAGCGATTTCACTAGCAGCTAGGGAAACCAGGAGTCGGGGCAGTCAGAGTCCCGCTTGCCTGAGCAAGCCTTATACAACTGAGGCACGACAGACTCCCCAGAGATTGTCCGCTAACGACTGTTCCGCACTCAATAATCATGCAATCATGCACGTCACCCCGCGCAGCACACCTTGAGATTATAGAGCTTCTTAGGGGGGTTTGCATGGTCCTCACGACCCAGGCGGTGAAGCGAACATCTTCGGGCCTCAGACATCATACATCGTTCCAACGCAGAGCCGCACGGTGGTCGTTGAAGTATGCCCAGAGGTTACGGTGACCCAGGACTGGCGGCGCTGACCTGAGCCGCTGAGGATGATGAAATGCTTGCGCAGGATGGTATAGCAGGGGTGATGCATGATACCAGTTTCCGGACTGAAGACAGCAACAACAACAGCGTTCTCCTGAACGAGAAACGACACTTCCATTGTTTAATCGGAGCTGTGTATGTGTAAAATTAAATGATGCTCCAACTACGAACAATAAATCAAATTGTTCGGGATATCAGTAACTATGAATGGTCTGATACAAATTATCTTGACTAAAGTAAATTTCATGAGTCCAATATTTATAAACTCAAATCAAAAGGAAACATCCCGAATCAAAAGGAAAGAAGGAAGTTTAACGTCTGACCGACATCGAGGTCATCAGAGATTGAGCACAAAAAAAATGGCTCTGAGCACTATGGGACTTAACTTCTGAGGTCACCAGTCCCCTAGAACTTAGAACTACTTTAACCTAAGGACATCACACACTTCCATGCCCGAGGCAGGATTCGAACCTGCGACCGTAGCGGTCGGGCGGTTCCAGACTGTACTGTAGCGCCTAGAACCGCTCGGCCTGAGCACAAAGTAACGTTGTTTCAACGACGGAGACGGAAATTGGCGGTACTCTTTGAAAGCAACCACTGTCGCAATTTCGTGGAGCGGTTAAGAGAAATCATGGTAAATTAAAATGGAGAACGCTCGATGCGGATTTGAACGGCCGTCTAGCGTGCTAACCACTGCGCCATCTGCCTAACCTTGAACTCCTTTATGTTTGTCGAAGTCTGCCAGAGCGTTGTTTTCGTTGTTTTCCTTGTAAGGAATACAGGACAAAGGAATGCAACGAGGTCTTTCAGTTACAAAAGTTAACTGCGTTATGCGTAAAGGAAGAGACTACTTTTCATTTTGAAGATTTGGTTTTGTAATGGGACTAAAAGTGAGGACAAATATTATTTAAACAAAGATTTTCTTTCAGCCCATCATATCGGCATTTTACGATGTTACTCACTAGAAGCACCATTTACTGTAACAAAGAGGAATGTCCCACGTTCCTCTTTTTTAAGCTATTTGTGAATAGGGCGGGAGCTGTTCGTTTTCAGTTAGTTATTCAAAAACGAGGATTGTTATTTAAAAGAAGCCTGTTGATACAGTGTCTAAGTGCTATAAGTTTTCCAAAGTAAGCCGACATAAGTGTCTCTGAAGACTTCTTTTGTGCAGAATCAGAAGTTGCCAGTAAGAAGCGACGACGGTAGATTGAATTCTGCAGAGGAATTCTGTGTGGGATGTCGAGATTGTGGTACTAACTTTGTGTAACTGTTGTGAATATCAAGCGATAGCTGACATGTCACAGCATATGTTCTGTACTGTATGGTATTATAATGTGAAACGAAAGTGTAGATGTGAGATTTAAGTTATTTTATCGGAATTTTGCAGCTATTGACAGTGTACGACAATGAAGGCTTTCACGACAGGATGTTTGAGCTGCTCAGAATTCTCCCGGGTTGTATGGCCGTTGTCCATGGACCTCTTCAATGCCTGACGTTTCGTCCAAGGCTACGTTGGACATCTTCGGATGTGCTCCTAGTTGTGCTGAGTTTTGCCGACTGACGAATCGGACGTCGAAGAGCGGCCTAAATACCGTGCAAAGTGGGCGTGGTCTGGATTTCACGTGATAGCAGAGATAAACCTTGTCAAAGATAAAAAATTTTAACCATCGATCATAGTAGGTCAAAGATAAAAACTTCTCATCGATTCTGTAGCGCCACAGTCATATATCACTGAGTTTCATGGCTTCTTCTTTTCTGTTAAAATTACCCCAATGTTTATATATTTCGATGGCTTCTGTATATAGCCGTGGATAATAGTTCGTCTTAGTACATAAAACTTCAGTTTCCGAAAATTTCACTACGTGATCTCCCGGCTGAAGAGCATGTTCCGCCATGGCTGATTTGTCTGTTTTCCTAGTCGGCAAAGACTTTTATGTTACTTCAACCATGTATTCACACTTCTCTTTGTAGTTCCAATGTAGACCTTGCCACACGTACACGGAATCTTGTGTACACCACTTTCAGACAGAGGGGGACGTTTATCCTTAACGGAACGAAGTGCTTGGCCTATTTTCTTAGTTGGTCTGAAAATCGGTCGAACGTCATGTTCCCTTAGAATCTTGCCGATTTGATCCGTTACTTTTTTGATGAAGGATAGAGAAACCGTGTCCAAAGTAGCCTTGGACGAAACGTCAGGGATTGAAGAGTTCCATGGGCCACGGCCATACAACCCGGAAGAATTGTCAGCAGTCTACGACATTTTATGCAAACGGTTGCCAGAGCTACACAGTCATCAGTAAACAGGCAACAAATTTTGTGATTAGTTCTTTTTGTTTTGAATAGTTCTTCCGCCAAGCGAACGGAATTACACATGTTCATTCGTCGACAGGCCATAATAGGAACTACATTTACGAACAAAGCTTCAGCGTTCGGAAAATCAAAGTAATTAAACTCTTCTTTAGCGACCTGAATGGAAATTTTGAAGTTTACTCTTATCCTTTATTTATACTTTCCAAATGTTCAGTACGTATCAGAAGCGGGCGTCGCGTGCCCACACACACACATACATCTCGCACAAAATATTGACACCTGCCTGCCAAGAAGGGCTTCTGTCTGAAATGCTTTTGCGTAGATTCGAACGTAAGGAACACGGAAAGAGCGGTGATTCGAGGTGAAAATAGAAGTGTAGAATGCAGACTGTTACATTGTGCCGCCATCCATTGTGTAGGGTAGCGGTGAGCGTTGATCGATGGGGCGTGTTATCTGTCAGTGGTAGCACCGCGTGGAGCGCTGGAAAGCCGAGGCGAGGCGTTGGTTCGCCCGCGAGGACAGACAGCGAGACAAATGACAGGCGGATAGATGTAAACAAACAGCGCGCTCGTCTCCCGATGTTCTGCCGCCCATCATCCTGCGTACGCCGTCCGCCCTCTGGGGCACGCACGGCGGAACCACTGAAAAATGTTTTCTACGTTGAGAATTTACACAGTGGCCAACTACGCTAGACTTGTCTGTTTTTGGTAATAATACAGCATGTTCATAAATTAGTTACACAGAAGTTACCTTTAATTGTGAGAAAGGTAAATAACGTACAGAAATTTTTGATGTAGCACTGAATACAATATACCTTCAACATTTATTTACAAACGCTCATTATGGCTACCTTTTTTAATACGACATATGCCCTACCTGTACTCAGTTTCCTACCAAATCCTATAAAGAAAATCTTGATGTATGGTGGCAACTTCTTGCGTTATCCGCTGTTACAGCTCGTCGATGTTTCCCGGAAACAAAGTAGCAAACACTCTGTCTTTAATGTAACCCCATAAACGGAAGAATATCACCTTCAGTCTGCTTTTTGTTAAACTTTTCTACACAAAAATCAGCTCTTTTTTCACTTTCTCTTAAAGGTTGCAACAGTTCCAGTTTGTAGGTTTACATGACAGATATTTCTGTAATACCTTCTACACTGTAACAAGAGGCGTATTCAATTCTAAGCTGGCGCGTGTCGTTGATCTACCCACTCTACGAACGCAAGACTGCCGAAGTGGTTCAATTTCTGCGTCAGAGACTGTTGGCCTACCCTGACTCAGCGTACTATGTGATTAACAGCCACTTTCGGTGAAACTATTGTACCAGTTAATTACAGTTTGCTTGTCTTTGAGGTGGTGGCTTGCTCGGTCCTGAATTTTCTTTGAACTGTAGTAGCAGATTTGGATTCATGGAAACATAAACAACTCTGCGCTCGCTCTGCGCCGTTATACAACTTCATTATGACTGTTGGAATAACTAATTTTATCATGCCATCTAGCGGGAGCATCGGGAGCTAAAAACATTTGGCAGGCATGGGACTTGAAGATATACAGCATTCAGTGCTGTATCAAACATTTCTGTAAGTTATTTATCCTTTTAATAGTTAATGATTACTTTTGTATAACTAATTTGTAATACCCTGTATACGTCCAAAGTCACTTGTGAACATCTTCTTCATCCATACTTTACGATTTCCACTCTTTCCATTATTTCCTCCCCTGTATCCGTATTTATTTAACATTTTTATCGATTAAGCTTTACAGATGAAGAGGCAATAAATTCCCTAAATGCTCTGAAACAGGTCGTGCAGTTAAAGAAATAAATACTCACTGATGCTGAAGGGGATTCTTGCTGTACGAATACGTTACTCAATTTCGGATATCTCCGCGTCAAATCATTTGCAAAAGGAATAAAAGTGAATGGTGAACGGGTACATTATATAAGATTTGCTGATGACTTCGTAACAGATGCAGTCTCCGAAAAAAATTAGTAGAGTGCTGCAAGTCCTATCGGACATTTTTGAACTACAGATATTAAAGCCAGGTTCTCATTCCAATGAGTCAAAAATAGGCAAAGTTTGGAATTTTTTGAGACAGTGAAAAGGCATACAATCGATCTGTTTTGGGACTATGATTGATCATACGTTCTCGCTTCCCGCACCCGGGTTCCCGGGTTCGATTCCCAGCGGGGTCAGGGATTTTCTTTGCCTCCTGATGACTGGGTGTTGTGTCATGTCCTTAGGTTAGTTAGGTTCAAGTAGTTCTAAGTTCTAGGGGACTGATGACCATAGATGTTAAGTCCCATAGTGCTCAGAACCATTTGAACCATTTGAACCATTGATCATACTTTGAACTTTTTTAGATTTTCAATACAAATAAAACAAAGTTTAGCTCTTAATTTTGGTTTGATCAAGGACCTGCGAGTCTGAAGAAGGCTGTGTGCACTGTAGTCCCCCTACCCCCCCCCCCCCCCCCCCCCAGTAGTTATTGAAATAAAAAATTGATAACATCAGTAGATACTACATTAAATTTATGGGAGCTTGTACCTAACCACAACCAAATAATCTTAAATTTAATGATATGGTGCTAACTCGAACTTTGAGTTCTTTTTTTCGGGATTGTTTCACTCTTTATGTCTTTACAAAATTTCGTGTATCGTAAGTATAAGCTCCCAATAAAAGTGTTTACTTTTCGGGAGTAAAAGGTAGAAGTTAATAGGTTGAACCGTTTTTATTTTATGCTGCACAAAGTTTTGAAAAACCTTTTTTTGAGAAACATATGTTTAAAGTTTAGTGAAAACTTTTATATGTGTTATTAGTGCAATGTGCATAAAAAGCCGGCCGGGGTGGCCGAGCGCTTCTAGGCGCTACAGTCTGGAATCACGAGACCGCTACGGTCGCAGGTTCGAATCCTGCCTCGGGCATGGATGTGTGTGATGTCCTTAGGTTAGTTAGGTTTAAGTAAGTCTAAGTTCTAGGGGACTGATGACCTCAGCAGTTAAGTCCCATAATGCTCAGAGCGATTTGAACCATTTTTTGTGCATACAAAACTTGTAAGTAGGCTGTTTAGGTTTTTTTATTGGTAACGCCGCCGCCATGTAGCGTTCTGTATGAAAATCATTGGCTGTGCCGGGTGCAGTCTGTGGCTGGTTTGCTTTGTTGTCTTCCATTGTAGTGTTGGGCAGCGGCAGCTGGATGCTAACAGCGCGTAGCATTGCGCAGTTGGAGATGAGCCGCCAGCAGTGGTGGATGTGGGGAGAGAGATGGCGGAGTTTTGAAATTTGTAAGACTGGATGTCATGAACTGCTATATATATTATGACTATTAAGGTAAATACATTGTTCGTTCTCTATTAAAATCTTTCATTTGCTAATTATCCCTATCAGTAGTTAGTGACTTCTGTAGTTTGAAGCTTTTAGTTGGCTGGCAGTAGAGGCGCTCGCTGTATTGCAGTAGTTCGAGTAACGAAGATTTTTGGTGAGGTAAGTGATTTGTGAAACGTATAGGTTTATGTTAGTCAGGGCCATTCTTTCGTAGGGATTTTTGGAAGTCAGATTGCGTTGCGCTAAAAATATTGTGTGTCTGTTTAAGCACAATTTTGTACAATTGTTCTAAGGGGACGTTTCATATGTCGACCCTTAGCCGAGGATACCTCACTGGAATCTTCTGATTTTTTCTTGTAGTTTGTGTAGTTAGTGTAGCCTTTGTTTATTGCTAGCGCGTAATTCTAGAGAGAATTTCCTCTGTAGTTGTAGTTTTTCATTGTTGTACAGTAAAACAGTTGTGGCATGCATGTAGGTTTGCACCAAGTATTTCGCAGCTGCGCTTGCAATTAACTAGATATTATGTTCAGTGCTACGTTAATGTGTTCTCTTATTTTTTCTCTTCAAATTGTGTTTTTCTGTGCTATCGTGTGAAATATTGTGACAATAATGGCGTGTGAAAAACGTAATACTAGGCTCCAAAGTAAACTGAGAAATGACAGTGAAGACGAAAGCAGTGTGTTAGCGCCACCATGTAATGAATTAACTAATGTTCAAAGTAGTAATTTGGTAACTGTGCATAGGGAAATGGAGCGGGCTGCAAATAATGGTGTAGGCAGTGAAACAATTAGTGAACAGGGAAGCATTATCGATCGATCGGTCGGCAACAGCTCACCTCAGGATTCCGAAATGACAGGACACAATCTTGCAAATACTTTAGAGTCAGGTTTTGCGTCCTCACAAGACACATTTTCTGTTTTTCAAACTGCGAATATTGCCGGTTCAAATGCATTGCCGAATAGCACTGAGGAACATGTTTCAGACACCAGTGCATTGTTATTACAATTAATGAAACAAATGGGACAAAAGCTTCAAAAGTTAGACACAATGGAACAAAATCTTCGGAAGTTAGACACCACGCTTGAACGGACACGTGAAGATTTAACTAATGAGTTACATAACACTGAATCGAAATGTCAAAAAGTCTGTAACGACGTAAAAACACAAATTTGTGAGCATTTTCAACCTATTTTTTCGTGGCATGAAAATGCGTTACAGAATCACGAAGCAGCCATAAAAGAACTGCAAACTATTGTTCATGAAAATCATGAGACCTTGCAAGCTAAAATTGACTCAGTTGCATCCACCGATTCGGTTACGCAACTTGCAAAAACTCAGGAAAACTTAAAGGACACAGTAGATACGATTTCAACACAAATGGACACTCTGAAACTTGGTTCAGAAAAACACTCAGAGGAAATAATTTCACTATCGGATAAAGTAGCCGAACTTTCAGATCAGTTCACTAACTTATCTACAAAGGTAGATGATGATCTGAATGACACAAAACCTGTAGCCTTCACTGACTCTGAAGAGTATGAACAAATTAGAAAATTGAAACAGAGTCAAAATCAAATCAACACACAGTACAAAAGAGAAATGCGGGAAGTACAAGATCAGTTGGCTCAAGTAATACAAGAATTACATATTTCAGAGGACACTCGCGCTCCAATACGGGAAGAGGGACATAGAAATACAGAACAACCACAAAATAATAACACAGGACACTTCGGAAATTATGAAAGAAATTGGCAAGGCGCATTGAATTTTGAGATGGAACCGCCGAAGCGATGTAACAATGACCGATATGCTACTCACCGACACGATGATTTTGACTATAAGCTGTTCATTACTACAAGTAAATTCAAAACATTTAAGAATTCTGGCAACGACATTCATCCACAAGCGTGGCTCCATCAATTCTCTTATTGTTTTCCTCCCAACTGGTCATTGGAGCACAGGTTAGAATTTATGTGTGGTTGCTTAGAGAATGAACCAGCTGTAAGAATGCGATTGGTCATTCACGATTGTCACAGTGAAGAATTTTATCATGCCTTCCTCTCAGTGTATTGGTCTCAAGCTACACAATACCGAGTAAAACATAGCATCATAATGATGAAACATTTCGAAAAAATCTGAATTTTCCAATCTTGTGAAATATTTTGAAGACATGTTGCACAAGAATCAGTACCTGTCAAACTCATACAGCCCCTCAGAACTTATCCGCATTTGCTTAATCAAATTACCTGAACATTTACGACATATTATTTTGGCAGGACGTTGCAAAGACGACATTGAAGCTTTTCAGGGACTGTTACAAGAACTGGAAATTGACACTGACAATCGCGGAACGCGAAAACAGGAGCACAACAATTACAGGTCACACCTGTCACAATTCCGCGATGACAGAAATAATACACGACAAGGCTATTCTTACAACGTAAATCGTGACCAAAACAGACACCACCCGTATGACAACCGTTGGCAGAGTAGTAATAATTACAGAGAAAGACCGCATCTCCGTAATAATGAATATTACAGAGATAACCATAGAAACAGACAATATGGGAACCAAAACAATTATTATCCAGGGAGACAGAATAACGTCAGACGCAACGGTCCGCACGTAGTTACGATTCAAGGAGAAATTTTCCACCACATGACCGACAAGAAAGAAACTATGGAACCTACCGACATGACGACAGACGATATGATCGCAACAACAGACCTGAATTGCAGCAGAACTGGCGGGATTCAAACAGGGCAGGGCCTTCTCGTCAAGGTGAATTTATAGAAGTTAGATCTCCTAATCCCAATAACGGCGCTCGCCAACAAAGAGACAGACAATGACTCGCACCGCAGGCAGCCGCGTGCGCCGACTGGCTCAGAGAAAAATAACAAAAGTTAACCTTGAGCAGAATTCCAGTGTTCCTTACCGACGTATACCACATGATAATTGCGTTGAAGTTGAAACTCCACGTACTAGGAAGAGTAAAGATTTACACCGCATTTCACATGTAAAACCGTTTATTGAAAGTTAATCTGCTTCTTAAGTTTGTCTTTGCCATAAAACATTTCACTTCACATTTCTAGTATGCTTTGTCACACTGAGAAACTGTTAACATGCAACAATGTTTTGAAGTTAACTATCCAGTCTAGAACCTAGGGAACATTTTTAAACAGAAATTATCAATGAATTGTTATAGAGAACAGACGTCACAGTGTTATTGTGTGTGTACATTCTTGCTTGTTTGTGGCACGATTACGTAACGACCATAAGGGTCACATGCTTAGAACATTTACCAATACTGTTAATGAGGTTTTATTGTAACATTTTGGTTTAGTTGAAAAGACATTCTTTATTTGAAGTACTTTCTGTGAGATTAAATATGACTTAGCATTTAGTTTCTTTGATAGCTACACAATTATATCACGACGCTACTAATGTGTGACACAATTTACATTGTGCTTTTGCTGTGTATCTGTTTTATATCTGCACAGTTTTTCTGAATTCTTTTGGAAAGGAAAACATGTTTTAGTAGTAACTTTGTGGTATAGCTACAATGAGACAGCCTTTTCTGTAGCACAACAATACGTTACAGTACAGTACTTACTTCATCACAGCAATAAGCGTACTAACTACGATATCTATACGCAAACATTTCACTTTTGTTTATCATGAGGTAGGTACATTGACTTCTGCAGAACTTAGCTTTCGGAGGACGATAACTACGACACATCCACAGAGATTATCTTACAACAAGACGCACAGTTTAGCGCTACAGTATACGTATTTGAGTGATTAATTTTGTACTTAAAACATTTATTTTTAAAGATATTTGAAGTACAATGATACAAAGGTTTTCCGTGATACATTTCATTCCATTGCTGTAATCTGTAACACCTGAGGATATAATTACTTTAATCCTCAGGGGGGTACACGCTTGCTTTGTGTACCATGTGTTTGGCAAGCACAAGGACCCCTAGCTAATATGGTATTTGCTTATACAATTTTACACATCGGTACCATATTTCTCTAACACAGAATTACATAGCTATCTGACTATTTAACTAAGAAACAATTTTTTTTTCTACATCAGTGACACATTGTTTACGCAATTACACAGTAGGATTACTTCACACTTACGAAATTGTATTTTGTCTGTACTTTGTGAACTGTTCATATTTTTTCAGAACCATTGTGATACTATGAGAGCTTTGAATGATGTATTTGGTATGGGATAATGGTTTTTAAAGTACGTTTGAGGTAGATGACACTTTTGACATGAGCTGAGAATTTTTTTAGGTTTTGAAAATATTGGAGGAAGCTACGACGATTTTGAGAGTTGACTGAGGTGTTATGATATTATTACGATGACTATGTGTATTATGCTGTTGAAGTATGTTTATGATCAATAAGCTGATGCTATATGAGGAATTTGATTATGCTACTTATTTGTTATGATGAAATATTGAAGAAGTGTCTACGAATATGTATATGTGTAATAAGGTAAGGAATAATGAGTAATGGTTAGGGACTCTGGTTTGTGAAAAAGGTGGTTGGAAACCAAGAATCGTACTTTAAGAGATGAAATGTACGTAAATGTGTGAATGTATTACAATGGCGACAGAACTTTTTTGGACACTGTTATATCAATAGGATTTTGTTTCTACAGATTTGTAACGCAAATTCTTGACCTGTGAAATTTTTTATATGAGACTGCCACTGTAGCGGAAACTGGTGTCGTAAATATTTCGGTAAGAAAGTTAAGTGACCACCTGCACGTAATGCGTCGTGGGCACCCAGCTGCGCGACAGCCACCTGGAAACAAGCCATTAGTGTGTGCCTTTCTGAGGCACAAGAAAAAAAAAGGGCCATTATTCTCGCTATTGACATTTCTTTGTAGAAAACGTCGCAAATACGACACGTTCAAACTTGAAATCATATGATTACATTTTGGAGTTCTTAATGTATTATATTTACTGAAATGAAATGATGAGAAACATTTCATGTCTATTGTCTTACTAGTTGGAAGATTATTTACTGCATTATGAAATGACTTATGGCTAGCGAACGACGTTTGGCGCCTTCCTGTGCCTATTTTGTTTAATATCTAGTTTCTAGCTGCACTGCAGCATTGGTTACAATAAAATTTAATGGATGTACTAATATAGATATTTTATGCCTACAGATCCAGTAAATAATAACTTTATGATGTACTTAAAAAAACGAAGGAGCACAAAAAGACTTCCCTTCATAGGAACTGCATACATAATTTTCTTTTCAAGTACTTGGTAATTTTTATGGTAGAATAACTTCTTGTGGTGCACCACTTTAATGACATAGATATTAATAACTAGATATTTCCCTTTTCTGCATTGTTGTCTTTACTGTAATATTTTTTCTGCTTGAGCTTTGTCATATTTAGATATAAGTTATTGTATTTGCTGCTGCTGTTTGCCAGGCATAGTGTTACTAAATTTCACTTTGTAGTACTCTGTGAAGCCAGTTTCATTACGGATTTATTTTTCTTGTTTGTTGCACAGTGCCTTATATTAGTTATAATATTGCAACTGCTTTGCAAATTTCCATTTTTTTGTCCTTGTTGATTGTGTTAATTGTTTTGTGCTGCGTCGTCCCTTAGTTTAGCATCTGAGTTCAGAAACTAACTATGATGAATTGGAAGAAATGCATTGAGAAGCTATAAGAAAATGGTTTGGCAAAAAAAGTAGTGTACAGTGGAGAAAAACTATTTTTGAAAGAGGATGTGAACAAAATACAGAAAGCATGCTTGGATAGGATATTTTTGGTGGAAACAAATGTTGAGATAAGACGAAAGATCTACAGAATGACATTTGGGTTGGACTGCAGTACCAAATGTTACTCTGAAAACAAACCCTGTCCTTTCCTTTTGTGTTATCCCACTATGTGTTTGTGTACCCTTGCGTATTTATTTTCTTCCTGTCTCTGTGTACTGTTTCATAGAATTTTTTCTCTTCTAATACTAAGCTACATTCACTATGATGAGGAATACTGTTATCCTCAAATATAATTTGCATTAATAACATGTTATTTACTTCTTAAAGATGTTTACACATTATTTATTCTGTTTTATTCTAATGGTCATATGTGATGTTGATGTTTCAAAAGTTATTCTGATCTTTTATGTATGTATTTATGTCATAATTTTTGTAACACTGATGTATTTGTTATTTCGATTCTTTTGTAAAGCCTGTATTACTGCAAATGTTATCTGTACTATTATAATCTTTAATGATATATTTTGTACCTTTGTTATTGTATTCTCATGTTATAAAATTGTAATTGACACCAGTTCACCAAATTAAGTAACTTGTAAATTACATTTCACTGCACACGTTTCTGTTGGTCATAGTATATGGACAATATGTGAGAAGAAGAACTGATAGTGTTTGCACGTGTGTTAATAATTCAGCAAGGGACTGGACAACAGCATTACTGGTTCTAAGGATAATTCCAAAAACTTCGTGCATGCACAAGTGGTGGTTGATGGACTTCCTATATTCTCCGCAAGACTCTTCGATGGTGATTGTGCACCTGCACAGTCGCAACAGATGGCTGCTGGCTACCTCTACAAGGACTGAAGTGGGTCTACACCTTTGATGACTCACCAATACCATTATTTCTACAAGGACTGCAGTGGGTCAGCACCTTTAATGACTCACCAATACCATTACTTCTACAAGGACTGCAGTGGGTCTGCACCTCTGGTGGCCCACCAATACCGTAATCTCTACCAGGACTACAATGGGTCTACTCTGTGTTGACCTACCTACCAATATTCTTCAAAACTTCGACTGACTCTGCTGTGGGTTTGCTCTGTTGTGGCCCATTACCTGTCTGCATGTCAAGAGTCAGCACTGTCTTTCCGTTGGAAGGACAACACTACTTCTTCAAGACTGCATGGAAATCAACTACTTCCATGTGCATTGTCTTTTACTACTCAGACGTTGAGAAAAACACTGCAATTTCACTTTGATGAATGATCAGGACTGTCTTTTTGCACTGTGAGAAAATTTTAGCTTTTGACCAACATTGTATCGATAAGTGTGTCATTTTGTTACTTTGTTATTGTAATTATGAAATTTTTTTTTCAAATCTGTATTGGCCACTGCCCAAAACAATTTGTAAATTTTTTGTGGGGAGCATGGGGGCTATGTAAGTAGGCTGTTTAGGTTTTTTTTATTGGTAACGCCGCCGCCACGTAGCGCTCTGTATGAAAATCATTGGCTGTGCCGTGTGCAGTCTGTGGCTGGTTTGCATTGTTGTCTGCCATTGTAGTGTTGGGCAGCGGCAGCTGGATGCTAACAGCGCATAGCGTTGTGCAGTTGGAGGTGAGCTGCCAGCAGTGGTGGATGTGGGGAGAGAGATGGCGGAGTTTTGAAATTTGTAAGACTGGATGTCATGAACTGCTATATATATTATGACTATTAAGGTAAATACATTGTTCGTTCTCTATTAAAATCTTTCATTTGCTAACTATCCCTATCAGTAGTTAGTGACTTCCGTAGTTTGAATCTTTTAGTTAGCTGGCAGTAGTGGCGCTCGCTGTATTGCAGTAGGTCGAATAACGAAGATTTTTGGTGAGGTAAGTGATTTGTGAAACGTATAGGTTAATGTTAGTCAGGGCCATTCTTTCGCAGGGATTTCTGGAAGTCAGATTGCGTTGCGCTAAAAATATTGTGTGTCAGTTTAAGCGCATTCGTATGTAATTTTTCTAAGGGGACGTTTCAAACTACATGTTATAAATTATTATGTCATACAGAAATATCGGAGGCTGAACAGCCAGGTTCAAGCCTATTATCAATTGGACGCCATTTCGGCGACAGGGTGTTCCAGATCTGCCAGACCCAATCGATGGTGGTGGTGGTGGTGGGGGGGGGGGGGCGTGAGATGGGGGAACCGGGACCTACAGTTCAATGTGGAAACCAAACCAATTATTGTTTCTGGCGACTCCTCACATCAGTGAGAGGTAAAAGCTAGATTAAATGCAGAGTGAAAATTTTCGTGGCCCGACCAATATTCTGTTCCACGACTTCTCGGTCTCCAGGCACTTGCATAACTGCTGGACCACCAGGCCTGACACAGTATTATACAAGATATAATCAATACAAACTGCAAAGTGTACTTTTTATTCGATGGAAAGTCATGTTGATCTTAGCAAATTATGAAGAGGCTGAGGGACAACGAAGATGAAACAAAAATAAAAAGATGGTAGGTGCCAGATGTCGTAAGGGGGAGAGAGTGGAGGAGAGGGGACGTAAAGTCGAACCTACGATGTGCGTGAGTTGCCCTAATTATTCCAATAGCTACAAGACGATTATGTCTACCAGACGAAATTCAAAAGCACCCCAAGCTGAGGGGGAAAGTGTACTGAAGGTGGTAAGAAACAATGCCACAAGTAGGAGAGTTGCCCAGGAAGTAATGCATCGCATTTTTTTCTTCAACTATTCTTTATTGAACTTAATGAGAATTATACACACGACAGACTGGTGTTTTATCTACACACCCTATTTTTCCGTGTATTCTCCATCCCGTTCTATGGCCTTCCTGCAGGCGTGAAACAAGGGTGTAGATGCCTTCGATGATATTCCTTGTCCTGGTAGCAGAGCCAGTGCTTCACTGTATGAGTCACCTCTGGGTGCAGCGCCAACTACTGGGTCGTAATGCGTCTGTCCTCGCAAGTAACAACTTCAGTTCGGTCTAACATGTCAGGTGTGACAGCCATGAATGGTCTCCCCGAGCGCTGAAAGTCGTGGAGTCTGCAGAACCGCCTTCTGATGACCTCACCCTCCGTGCCCAGCGACTAACTGTACTTCTGTCAGCAACAGATGCTCCATAGAGTTTGCACAAGCGTTTATGATTATTCACACAGTTTCTTTTTCTGCAATGAGAAATTCAATGATTGTACGTTGCTTGTAACGTACATCACTTACAGACGTCATTTTGAAACTGTCCTGCAGCTACGCTATCTGTTGGAAGTGACGGAAACTTTGCGCATTCACTCAGGAGACTTCACATTCGCAGCATTGTTTTAGGCTGAGAACAAAAAATATGGTGCATTACTTTTCGGGCAACTCTCGTAAAACAGTTTTAATACGAAAGTCTTTAACTTGGCTGAGTGTGCTACAAGTGCTTGAGGTAATACTTTGTTACTTCTTACGCCAATTGTGGACATAAATAAAAATGTGTGACTAGGGCCTCCCGTCGGGGAGACTGTTCGCCGGGTGCAAGTCTTTCGATTTGACGCCACTTCGGCGACTTGCACGTGGAGGGAAAGAAATAATGATGATTAGGACAACACAACACTCAGTCCCTGAGCAGAGAAAATCACCGACCCAGCTGGGAATCGAACTGGGGCCCATAGGTACTCTATTCACTGCACCAACTGTACAGCTTTACACAATATCCAGTCCGTGAGCGGAGAAAATCTCCGACCGAGCCGGGAATCGAACCTGGGCCCGTAGGAGTGACATTCTGTCGTGCTGACCACTCAGCTACTGGGGGCGGTTGAAATGATGATGATTAGAACAGACCACTCAGCTACTGGGGGCGGACAATTGTGGACATGAAAGACATTTTAATTTTAGTATACTACTCTGTCCAGTCACCTATCAAAATTCTGAACAACCATCTTTGGCAGCGAGAGACGTGCAGGAAGAGAGTCGTTGTGGTTCTGGAACGTACTTATAATGACTTGGAGCCATGCAACTGCAGGGTCGCGACCAGCTGAGCTAGTTTCCTCGTTTGAGGCTCAATGGCACAAACAGCCCGATCGAGGTAGCCACACGGTTCCTCGATTGAGGTTAAATCTGGAGAGTTTGGAGGCCAGGGTAGTGAGTGCAGTAACCTCATCCTGATGCCCTTCGAATCACGCACGTACACTGTGAGCTGCGTGACACGTTGCTTTGTCCTGTTGCACATGCCATCATGGCGAGGAAAAACAGACTGCAGGTACTGGTGGTCGTAGTTCTCAGGGACAGGTGCACACTTGTGTTGGTGCAGTGCTCATTCCAGAATGACAAGATCACACAGCGAATGCCACGAAAAATTCGTCAAACAATAATGCTCCGTCCTCCGGCCTGGACCCTTCCAACGATCCAACGACCATCTGCCCAATGGAGCATAAAATGTGATTCATCTGAAAAGGCCAGTTCTCGCCAGTCAGTGGACGTCATCATCAGGTACATTATACAGTTACTTATACATCAGCTGACAGGTTACGTACATTGGCTGTGTGCCAGTTGGGTTAAGAATCGAAAAATAAACATTTCTGTTGGCGATTTCATTTTCTGGCACATAGAGCACAGTAACAGGTAAATAACAACTTCGCATTTTCACAAACATCTGTTTACATCTTTCCAAAGAGTTTTGTGCTAATAAAATATTAATAAAAAGTGACTGCAGCTGTGTAAATTATTCCCCATAATCTTGTAGTACAGTCGCAGACCTCAAAAAAAAAAAAAAGTTGAAATGGCTCTGAGCACTATGGGACTTAACATCTATGGTCATCAGTCCCCTAGAACTTAGAACTACTTAAAGCTAACTAACCTAAGGACATCACACAACACCCAGGCATCACGAGGCAGAGAAAATCCCTGACCCCGCCGGGAATCGAATCCGGGAACCCTGGCGCGGGAAGCGAAAACGCTACCGCACGACCACGAGCTGTGGACCACAGACCTCAAACAACATCCATATGACATGGATAAATTTAAATTTAAATACATCAAATGGCTGTCATCATGCACTTAGGAAAGAGGAAATACAGCCTACAATTTCATAACGAATCTGCACAGAGGGATTACAGCATTAGAAGTTTCTGAATTATCGTAGTATTAAACGACATTTTTCACCTTAAAACCTCAATGGGTTTTATGGTGAAGTCGTCATAAAGGATGGTAGACGAGAGACGTATACAACATGCGCTATACGAGCTCTTATCTTTCCGTGTATTTATTCCATGATACGGGTTCAGGCCTCCCCCCCCATGAACCATGGACCTTGCCGTTGGTGGGGACGCTTGCGTGCCTCAGCGATACAGATAGCTGTACCGTAGGTGCAAACACAACGGAGGGGTATCTGTTGAGAGGCCAGACAAATGTGTTGTTCCTGAAGAGGGGCAGCAGCCTTTTCATTAATTGCAGGGCAACAGTCTGGATGATTCACTGATCTGGCCTTGTAACAATAACCAAAACAGCCTTGCTGTGCTGGTACTGCGAACGGCTGAAAGCAAGGGGAAACTACAGCCGTAATTTTTCATTTTCACGAGGGCATGCAACTTTACTGTATGATTAAATGATGATGGCGTCCTCTTGGGTCAAATATTCCGGAGGTAAAATAGTCCCCCATTCGGATCTCCAGGCAGGGACTACTCAAGAGGATGTCGTTATCAGGAGAAAGAAAACTGGCGTTCTACGGATCGGAGCGTGGAATGTCAGATCCCTTAATCGGGCAGGTAGGTTAGAAAATGTAAGAAGGGGAATGGATAGGGTAAAGTTAGATATAGTGGGAATTAGTGAAGTTCGGTGGCAGGAGGAACAAGACTTCTGGTCAGGTGACTACAGGGTTATAAACACAAAATCAAATAGGGGTAATGCAGGAGTAGGTTTAATAATGAATACGAAAATAGGAATGCAGGTAAACTACTACAAACAACATAGTGAACGCATTATTGTGGCCAAGAGAGATATGAAGCCCACACCTACTACAGTAGTACAAGTTTATATGCCAACTAGCTCGGCAGATGACGAAGAAATTGAAGAAATGTATGATGAAATAAAAGAAATTATTCAGATAGTGAAGGGTGACGAAAATTTAATAGTCATGGGTGACTGGAATTCGGTAGCAGGAAAAGGGAGAGAAGGAAACGTAGTAGGTGAATATGGACTGGGCCAAAGAAACGAAAGAGGAAGCCGCCTGGTAGAATTTTGCACAGAGCACAACTTAATCATAGCTAACACTTGGTTCAAGAATCATAAAAGAAGGCTGTATACATGGAAGAAGCCTGGGAGATACTGACAGGTGGACTCTGACCACAATCTGTTGGCTATGATCTGCAGATTAAAACTGAAGAAACAGCAAAAAGGTGGGAATTTAAGGAGATGGGACCTGGATAAACTAAAAGAACCAGAGGTTGTACGGAGTTTTAAGGAGAGCATAAGGGAGCAATTGACAGGAATGGGGGAAAGAAATACAATAGAAGAAGAATGAGTAGCTCTGAGTGATGAAGTAGTGAAGGCAGCAGAGGATCAAGTAGGTAATAAGACGAGGGCTAGTGGAAATCCTTGGATAACAGAAGAAATATTGAATTTAATTGATGAAAGCAGAAAATATAAAAATGCAATAAATGAAACAGGCATAAAGGAATACAAACGTCTCAAAAATGAGATCGACAGGCAGTGCAAAATGGCTAAGCAGAGATGGCTAGAGGACAAATGTAAGGATGTAGAGGTTTGTCTCACTAGGGGTAAGATAGATACTGCCTACAGGAAAATTAAAGAGACCTTTGGAGAAAAGAGGACCACTTGTATGAATATTAAGAGCTCAGATGGAAACCCAGTTCTAACCAAAGAAGGGAAAGCAGAAAGGTGGAAGGAGTATATAGAGGGTCTATACAAGGGCGATGTACTTGAGGACAATATTATGGAAATGGAAGAGGATGTAGATGAAGATGAAATGGGAGATACGATACTGCGTGAAGAGTTTGACAGAGCACTGACAGACCTGAGTCGAAACAAGACCCCCGGAGTAGACAACATTCCATTGGAACTACTGACAGCCTTGGGAGAGCCAGTCCTAACAAAACTCTACCAGCTGGTGAGCAAGATGTATGAGACAGGCGAAATACCCTCAGACTTCAAGAAGAATATAATAATTCCAATCCCAAAGAAAGCAGGTGTTGACAGATGTGAAAATTACAGAACAATCAGTTTAATAAGTCACAGCTGCAAAATACTAACGCGAATTCTTTACAGACGAATGGAAAAACTGGTAGAAGCCGACCTCGGGGAAAATCAGTTTGGATTCAGTAGAAATGTTGGAACATGTGAGGCAATACTGACCGTAAGACTTATCTTAGAAGCTAGATTAAGGAAGGCCAAACCTACGTTTCTAGCATTTGTTGACTTAGAGAATGCTTTTGACAATGTTGACTGGAATACTCTCTTTCAAATTCTGAAGGTGGCAGCGGTAAAATACAGGGAGTGAAAGGCTATTTACAATTTGTACAGAAACCAGATGGCAGTTATAAGAGTCGAGGGACATGAAAGGGAAGCAGTGGTTGGGAAGGGAGTGAGACAGGGCTGTAGTCTCTCCGCGATGTTATTCAATCTGTATATTGAGCAAGCAGTGAAGGAAACAAAAGAAAAATTCGGAGTAGGCATTAAAGTCCATGGAGAAGAAATAAAAACTTTGAGGTTCACCGATGACATCGTAATTCTGTCAGAGACAGCAAAGGACTTGGAATAGCAGTTGAACGGAATGGATAGTGTCTTGAAAGGAGGATATAAGATGAACATCAACAAAAGCACAACGAGGCTAATGGAATGTAGTCGAATTAAGTCGGGTGATGCTGAGGGAATTAGATTAGGAAGTGAGACACTTAAAGTAGTAAAGGAGTTTTGCTATTTGGGGAGCAAAATAACTGATGATGGTCGAAGCAGAGAGGATATAAAATGTAGGCTGGCAATGGCAAGGAAAGCGTTTCTGAAGAAGAGAAATTTGTTAACATCGAGTATAGATTTAAGTGTCAGGAAGTCGTTTCTGAAAGTATTTGTATGGAGTGTAGCCACGTATGGAAGTGAATCATGGACGATAAATAGTTTGGACAAGAAGAGAATGGAAGCTTTGGAAATGTGGTGCTACAGAAGAATGCTGAAGATTAGATGGGTAGATCACATAACTAATGAGGAGGTATTGAATCGGATTGGCGAGAAGAGAAGTTTGTGGCACAACTTGACCAGAAGAAGGGATCGGTTGGTAGGACATGTTCTGAGGCATCAAGGGATCACCAATTTCGTATTGGAGGGCAGCGTGGAGGGTAAAAATCGTAGAGGAAGACCAAAAGATGACTACACTAAGCAGATTCAGAAGGATGTATGATGCAGTAGGTACTGGGAGATGAAGAAGCTTGCACAGGATAGAGTAGCATAGAGAGCTGCATCAAACCAGTCTCAGGAATGAAGACCACAACAACAACAACAACAACAACAACGGGTTCAGGATTTATCAAATTTATTTCATTTCATGTCTGTGGTCGGATACCGTTCTGTCTCCACGTCTTCATTTAACCTTAGCAAGAGCAGCTGGGTGTGCTAACACTCTTTGAATCTTGTAAATGTTATTCTGTGTGTTATCTAAGTTTAATTGTTCATATGTTGTATACCGCCCAGTCACATTAATGTGACCATGGCCTATATTGAACATAAACGTGCAAAAACTACCCACCGACGGCTGGCGGTGGTACTAGCACTGGAGGGTATATGAAGCATGTCCGGAGGACGCGGAAATCACACCACTCGTTGTCTTAATGCGGAAACGGAACGATTTATCTGACGCCCGAAAGGGATTGATAGTATACTTTCGGACCAAAGGTGGAAGCATTTCCGAAATGATTAAACAGTTCTCGTGTCGCCGTGGTTAAAGCACACCGCGCATGGTAAAATGGCACTATCCAAATGCGGTTCCGAGGCAACTGTGGTGTATCACGGGCTGCAGATGACCGGGATGAACGAAGGCTGTGGAGATGTGTACGGGCAGACAGACATGCAATTGTTGAGCAACTGACCATTCAGATGAACGAAGTGGCTATCATCATTGTTTCCCGAACGAGCGATCAAGCAATGTTACAGTAGGTCGGCCTTCGCAGGAGCCTGGTTCATGCACCTGTGTTAAGTCCTGTTCATCGGTGACAAAGGCTGGAACTTGCATGCCAGTATCATAAGTGGATGTCCACTAAGTGGCGACAGCTGGTCTTTTCAGGTGAGTCACGTTCTATGCTCCCTCTGGCCGAAAGAAAACAGCTTGCAAACACATGCGTTTGGAGGGTACAGACCGGAGGAGGGAGTGTTATGGTCCTGGAATGTTTCCTTCTCATTTTCTGGGCATCTTATCATTCTGGGAGGCAGAATGGATCAACACAAGTATGTATCTACTCTCGTGAACCATGCTCACCCCCATACGTCGCCGGCCGCGGTGGCCGAGCGGTTCTAGGCGCTCAGTCGAGAATCGCGCGACTGCTACGGTCGCAGTTTCGAATCCTGCCTCGGGCATGGATGAGCGTGATGTCCTTAGGTTAGTTAGGTTTAAGTAGTTCTAAGTTCTAGGGGACTGATGACCACAGCAGTTGAGTCCCATAGTGCTCAGAGCCATTTGAACCAAGCCTATACGTCGTTTGTGTCTCGTCGCCACGATGGCGTCTAACAGAAGGACAGTTCACTGTGTCACACAGTTCACAGTTTACGGGCGAGGTTCGAAGAGCACCAGTATGAGTTCACCATACTTCCTGATGACCAAACTCCCCGTTTTTAAATCCAGTCGAGAATCTGTGTGATCACCTCAATATGAGTGTTCGCGCCATGGATCCTCAACCGAGAAACCTTGCGCAGCTGACCACAGCACTGGAGTCAGCATGGCCCCACATCCCTTTCGGTTCCTTCCAGAACCCCACCGACTGTCTTACTGCACGTCTCGCAGTGGTCCATGATGCAAAAGGTGGTTACTCAGGCTTTCGACAAGTTACACATTGATGTGACTGAACAGTGTATTATCTGAAGCGAGCACCCTAAACGAGCGTGGAAAAGCGCCAATAAACCACACTTTGGCTGGCTCGTCTACCAGACCAACAATTGTTAAGGCATCGCGCTAATTCGATCCACGTCAGGCTCACGCCCTTGTCTGGCTAGCTATCTCAGTGCGTGCTATGCTATACGATCAGAGCGCCTTGCGTGCTATGATACTCAGGGGAAGTAATGACAGACATAGTATTTACAGCAGTACACCTGGTATTCAGCAGCACAGTTCAATTACTCGTGAGATCGTCATGATTCATGTATTTGGAATATCCCTAAATCACTTTAAGCTAATGTCGAAATCATTCCTTCGCACTGGGCACAGGTGACTCGTTCTTCCGATAGCAGCCTGCGCTCCGTCCCTATTAGACCAGTGCCGTCGATGGCTAAAATTTAAAACTTGACAATGGTATTAACAGGTATCGTTACTTCTAGTGCAGCGACCACAGGGCAACACGAACGAAATGAAATAGAAAAGAAAATCGTATGAGATATACATAAGTAGGTGACTCTAAGATAATGAGCCGTGGCGACTGGCGCTAGTTATGCTCCACTTGCGTCGCTGATATCGACACTCGTCTGATCTTGTATCTCTGACTGTTCCGCGTTTGCTTTTCCGGCATGGCGTGTGGCCCAGTGCCCTCTCTCCGGTCGGCGTTCAATGAGGCAACATGTTTTGAAGGCAGGCCCTCGTCTCTATCCGCTGTCCCTGGGCCTCGCCGTCCTCTCCGTTTTACTGTGCGGCGGGTAGACGGCGCTGATAACTCGGCGCCTTTGCGTGCGAAACGGTGCATGATCCGTCATCTCATGCTGGACATCATCTCATCGCGTACCTGGAAGCATTAAGTTACTTGTGATTCGTATTCTGCTGTTAACCTTTGAGGATTTGTGAAACTTATGGTGAAATGTTATATCTACCGGAGATCCGTTAAAGATGGTTCTGAATAAGAGAGTGTTATACGGAACCTACGAAGTGTTGTTTCCGAGGAGCGGAGTCTACTTCGAGTTTTACTGTTTGTTTTAAAGGTTCTTTGTAGTGTTAATTACATGTAGTATGTTAATTAATGTGCTCTTCGCCTAATTTTGGTTTTAGACTTTTAAGGCGTTGCAGTCATGTACTGTGCGGCTGGTTCCGGCGGAGGTTCGAGTCCTCCCTCGGGAATGGGTGTGTGTGTGTTTATCCTTAGGATAATTTAGGTTAAGTAGTGTGTAAGCTTAGGGACTGATGACCTTAGCAGTTAAGTCCCATAAAATTTCACACACACACATTTTAGACTTTCTTTGATATGAAGGGCAGAGTTTTTGTTAAGTCAGTTTCATTGTGGCCACTGATAAGCTTTAAAAGGCCTTTTGTAGGATTAGAGATTGCCACTTGAGTCTGCCCGTCATACACTCACGCCCTCTTTCGGTCCTGCACTAATGTAGCAGTAATGTAGTATTCTTTTGTGTGTATTTGGTCTCTCATTGTGTATTCTAACTTCAGTTTTAGATTTTTATAGATTTTGGAAGCGCTCTTTAAGGTCTGGCCGGTTGTTAGTTTGCCTTGCCATGTGGACCCGGCCATTACTTCCCTGGCACTGGTGTTGGCGTCCTACTTGACAGCAACTTCATTGTGGGTCCATGCGGAGCCCTGGCCAGCTAAGCGATTCGCCTAAACATTCTATTATTGCTATATTTCAGTTGGTGTTGTTCACCTTTCTCTTGAATGTGTTTAAAACGCAACTTCATCCAGTCGTTTTTTAGAGATGACTTTTTCATTCTTTGATGCAGCTAGCAATTGATTTAAATCAAACATTTTAAGATTATGAATTTGTTTGCCTTTACATTTGTTAAATTCGTTAGCTTAGCGGGTGTAAATAATTTAGAATTTTAAGTAGAAGCTTCTGCCATTTGTGAAAGCCAGTTGTATATTTTCTTATGAGGACAAAGGTCCGGATTAAAATGTTACATTGTTATTCTGAAATTTGTTCTATAGTTGAAATTGAAATGATGTACCAGCCACAATTTTGTCCATCAGCAAAGGTCCCTAGCTTCCTAGGAACTATGAGTAGCTGTGGTTAGGAGTACCAAAGCTCAGGTAGCTTTTCAAACTGCAGCACATTATGTGAGAACGACATTTTTATGCACATATTTCTAATAGCTAACACACAGCATGTATCAGCGGGTACTGTCTTCCACACGTATACTACCTGATCAAATGTATCCGGACCCTAGAGAAGCAATAACAGTAGAATAGGTCGGTCAGGACAGCTCAGTGTTTTTGAACATGGACTAGTCTGTAGGTTTCACCTAGAAATAAATCCATCACGGACATTTCAACTCCTTTAGAGCTGCTGGTGATAAGATTGCGAAGTGATAACGCGAAGAATGAAGCGAGACAAGCAAATCTCACTTAATAAAGGACAGGGACCGTGGAGCATTGCGGAGGATGGTTGTAAGAGATGGCATGAAACCAGCGGAAGGAATCACTCGTGAGTTCCAAATGAGCTACCAGCAGTCCAGATAGACCGTGCGCAGGCAGTTAAAAGGAATGGGATACGACGGTCGGGCAACTCCCCATTAAGCCCCACATTTCTGTAGTCAAAGCTAAGCAAGGCTTGAGGTGGCGTAAAGTGCGACGCCAATCGGCATGGCTGACTGGAAACGAGTGATTTAGAGTCGTGAATCACGCTACATACGAGGTGCGACAATAAAGTAATGAGACTGATTTTCTTTGCATGTGGCAACCCTGCAGGCTTGCATAGGCACAATATCTTTGACCTTGGTCTGTAAGCTGCTTCTAGTCCAAGCGGCACATCGATGCAACTGCTCAGTCGTGATTTGTTCTGTAGTAAGTTAACACGTGTTCGTATCTCTCGTCACGGAAATGGAACCTCATAATATTGAGCAATGGTATGCAATTTCTTTTTGCGTTAAATTGGGTGAAAACTGGACGACAACTTTCGGTAAGCTTCAGAAGGCTTTTGGAGAGGAAGGTATGTCAAGAGCTTAAGCTTTTTGTTGGCATAAAATGTTTAGTGAAGGCAGAATGAATGTTGAAGATGAAGACCGCAGTGGACGACCATCAACCTCACGGACGGATGTCAACTTTGCTAGGGTGTGTGAACTCGTACGATCTGACCGAAGATTATCGGTGAAAATGATTGCAGAAGAACTGAAAATCAATCGACATACGGTTCGTTTAATAATAACGGAAGATCTGGGTATGAGAAAGATTTGTGCAAAAATGGTCCCCAAAAATATCACACCACAACAGCGACAAACTCGGAAAAATGTAGCAGCCGATCTGTTAGAGCAAACAGAAATCAATACAAAATTGTTGAGCCATGTTATGACTGGTGATGGAAGTTGGTTTTTTCAGTACGATCCAGAGACAAAACGCCAAAGTTCGCAATGGTGCTCAAAGGGATCACCCAGACCAAAAAAAGCTCTCATGTCAAAGTCAAAAGTGAAATGCATGCTTGTGTGCTTCTTTGATTCCAAGGGAATTATTCATAAAGAGTGGGTGCCTTCTGGACAAACAGTTAACCAATATTACTACAAAGCTACTTTAGAAAGACTTCGTGAAAGAGTTCTTCGTGTCCGTGCCAACATTGCTGATAATTGGATTCTGCATCACGATAATGCGCCATCCCATACTGCTCTGCCAGTACAGAGATTTTTAACCTCAAAACAAATTTCAGTGCTACCACAGCCACCTTATTCACCAGACATCACTCCGTGCGACTTTTATCTCTATTTCCAAGAGTCAAACCGGAGGTCAAGGGACACCATTTTCAAACGACACAAGATGTCCATAAAGCTGTGACGAGAGTCTCGGAGTATATTACAGAAGATGAGTTTCAGAAGCGTTACCATCAATGGCAGAAGCGCTGGAAAAATTGTCTGCAATCAGAAGGGTACTACTTTGAAGGAGACAACACTAAACTTGACTAAAACGGTAAGCAAGTTTTTTTTCCGATCATTCTCATTTTTTTTATTGTCGCACCTCGTATCCTGTTACAATCCGATGGAACGGTTTGGGTTCGGTGAATGCCTGAAGAACGTTACCTGCCTTCACGTGTGGTGCTAACAATGAAATACAGCGGAGATGATGTTACTGTTTTGGGGTGTTTTTCGATGTTGAGGTTTGTTCTCCTTATTTAGCTTAAGAAAACGCTAAATTCGGAAGGATATGTACACATGTTACAGCATTGTGATAGCTTACAGTAGAGGAACTATTCGAAGACGATAACTGTTTCTGTCAACATAGCAGTGCATTCTGTCATCGGTAGTGTCTGTGAGAATGTTTTGGAGACAATAACAGTCATGAAATTGTTTGGCCTGTCCAGAATTCCGATCCGAACCCAACGGAACACTTTTTGGATGAGTCAGAACGTCAACTTCGCTCCAGACCCCAGCGTCTCTGGTTTTGGCTCCTGCTGCCATTCCTCCACAGACACACAGACAGCGCATTGAAATTGTCTCCAGCAGAGTCCAAGTCTCATAAAGGCGAAATTAATGTCCACTAATGGGTGTTCGGATACATTTGTTCAAATAACCTATATGTAAAGTGACTTACGAAGAAAGCAAAATGGATTTGTGTTTTACTAATTCTCCACCCAAGTTTTGTTCGTAACTAGAGCTGAAGAAAGATATAAATGACTGCCTAGTGAACTGTAGAAAACTGAAAACCTAGGGATATCCTCGATGCATGTCCAAAAAGTGTTTTACAACTAGTGACTTGGAAAACGCCAGTGTGTGAAGAATGTGTAATGAATTATATATCGTTCTCATTGTTCTAGCATTCTAATGGCATGGAGTTAATTAATTAGGGCAAATTGCTAGCTACTTTGCAGTAGAAATTGGTTAAGTTATTGTCGATCTGGTAGCTGTAGTTGTGAGATTTGCCTTATGGAGGGATATAACACTTTCAGTGAAAACTGCACCCTTGAAAGTCGCACGTGGATTTGTTTTGTACATTTTCGATCTCTCCCATTTTCGTAACTGTGCAGTGTGGACGCTTTCCAACAGAAAACTACTGTAGCAGCAGCACCGTTTAGGATAGGGAAAGTTAGTTTTGTGCGATGTTCGGAGCACGAGTTACAGCCAGATGCAGGCCAGATTGCAGTGGGTTACGAATGCCAGCAGTTGCGAAGGCAAATAGAGGCCACAGGGGCATAGAACTGCCGGAGAAGGCACACACAGCAGTTTGCATGGCGCAAGTCACAGGCAGAAGGGAATACTGGCAAACTTATGTGCACGTGACGTGAAGCGACGGACTTGGAAAAACAGAGGAGCACAGCCGAATATCAATAGGTGCCATTTTCTAACAAGATTCATTCCAATGTGGCAGCTCTCCTGGACTGCAGGGCGTGACACACCACCAGCTACATGCAGCAACAGATGGGGCGCCAGCGTCCCAGTCCATGACGAGTCGTTGGTTCGACCCTCTAAGGCCAACACAGAGTCCGTAGCCAGCCAGCGGCGGGCCACTCTTTGGCTCGCTACTGCGGGCAGTCGTCTCGGCTCCCGACACACACTGGGGACTTCTCATGGCGAGGGCCTCAGATTCGGGCGCCGGATAGCGGGTGCTTGTTGCCGCCGCTATCTTAGCTACGCCCTTGAGGAAGAAGAAATGCGGGGCCGGCCTATGGCTCCCGGAGGAGCAGTGCTGAAACAACGAGGATGGTGGCCGCTGAGTCGGCTGCTGGCGCAGCCGTCCTGACATCAATGGAACTCAGCAGGCCGGCCAAGGCTGGCACGACATAGCATTGCCTTGCACAGGCTGCTGGGGTGCCTCCTCGGCATTGCGGGGCCCTGTGACACAGACCGAGAGGAACGAGGAAGCTTTATCTAAAAAACAATAAATCACTTGGAAAGTTCTATCCGAGTTTTAATGCCTCCACCCAGTACACTACCGAGGGCGATTTTTACAGTCGCGTCATCGTACCATTGACTAACAAAACCACCACCATTTGCAAAGTCGGCTCATTATGTCACGTCAATTAGCTTTTCAAATTAGCAAAGAAAATATACGTAAAATGATGATGTACAAGACTTCCAAACTATCACATCACAAATGCACCTGATCTGCACACTGAATGAGGCCATACACGTTGTTTACTGTCAACATAGGCTATTAATTACTAATGATCGATGGGTGTTGAATGTTTCACACAGCTGAACTGGGGTACCCCAACTGACCCCCCCTCCCCCAACTTTAAAAAAACTGGCAAATAGCTATCTTTAGCTGAAAAATAAAGCAACAGCGAAGAGAAATTGTACAGTCATCAGAACTGCAATAACTGCTCTTATTAGTATCCAGAAACATAGATCACAGAAAGCCATAATCCGTTTCACAAACAACACTTCTTAAGAGACACATCTCCTGACTGTGTAATTATTGTGATAGCCCATTAGGCAGTGGCAAAAGTCTAACACTCTCTCTAGTAGTGAAACGTACATTACGGAACCAAGCCAAACAACTGACAACTTTGAAATCACAAAAATCTCTAATCTTATAGCATAATTTTGATTGTGACTGTTCTGTGGCAGAATTGTATACGGAACTAAAACGTGTTGCAGTCTGATGCTTGACCATGTTTCATTCTGTAGGATCACTGATCGAAATTAGAAACAGAAAGAAAATAGTCTTAATCAGGAGCTATTAGGACTTTTCAAGACGTCATTTCTTTCTGCAGTGGTTCATGGGAGTCACGTCGGATAAAGTTGTGAAAACTGCACAATATTTCAGTGAGACAGCTACTCGTAATCTTCAGGTGTTTACTGACATGTTGCTTTTCTTCTTTTTGTGGTAGGTTGCGTTACAGTGTCACCGGTTTGGAGCGGTCTATCTCACTTGGTGGAGGAGTAAAATCTTCCTATCTTACAATGACATCGTTGCAATGGCGTCGTTGTACTACACCTTGAAAGTGTGTCGGTGGCACTTGAAGTTCATCCTTCGAAGATGGGAGTTCAGAGATGTCGGTAAGAAATGACACAACTACATCGGTACCTATGGTGGTGGCTGTGGAATTGCACATACTGAGTGGCCATATCAAAAACTGTTTCATTATGAGTGGCTGCACCAGGGCTGTCGTTAGCTGTGGTCTGCATCTGAATCCTTGAGGATGGAAAGAGGAAGAGGGGAGCGGTGCCAGTACCTGTCGTGGAGGGCGTCCACTTTTTCGTACAGGTGCCTCGCCTTCTCTCGAATGGTCGTCTTCAGAGGGACCGTGTTTGTGTAACAATCCTTGTAAGTGGAGGGGCATACAGACTTCATCAAAGCACGTTATTCTGCACGCGCCGGAGGGCGAGCATCCTCAAGACTCTAATCGTGGCCTATGCCTTAGAACTGTAGGTGAAGGGAGAATGGACAAACGTACAGTACCGTCGGTACTTAGTGTCTAAGTCCAAGTCCCTGCTGCTGCAAAGTGGGTGCAACGCTTTATCAGCTTCAGCTCCTTTTGGGTGGCGTATTCTGCGGCCGAAGGAAGAGCAGTTTGTTTTCCATCTGGACTTCTAGACATTTGGTATCCGGGGACCACGGAACCTCCAATACCGACGTTGTGGCGGATGACAGGTAGCCGTGTGGTGAAGTAGACCGCCGTAGTTTTGCCAACATTGAGCTCAATCTTGTTTAGACGAGACCAGGTGACCACTGGGTCCACCTGTCTCTGGAGACGAGCAGTGAGCTGGTCGGTTTTGCGGCCGGTCGCATAGAGCGCCGTATCGTAGGCGTATTGCAACATGTTGCAGTGTGGAATCAGTGGCATATCATTAGCGTTGAGCATTGAGGGGTACCCATCAATATGTAACATATGCTAGAGCGTTTTACTGGCTGAGTTACCATGAAGGTCTATCACTGAGGAGATCATCCACAATCTTAGTATAGATCTCCGGGATGCTCGTCTGTGACAGCATTTTGTCCAAGAGATTGTCCTGCCCCATCCTGTCGTAAGCGTTATGCTGGTCCAGGAAACCCGCTGCCGTTGACATGGTGGAGTTAAAGCCCTTGCTAAGGTGCTCTATGATCCTAAGCTCGGCTGACAGGTGGGAAGTTAAATTGAACAGTTTTGGACGGATTCTTCCAGCCACCGCGAGAGCCCGGGGAAATGCGGTGGCGGATCAAAGATTCCAGGATCTTCGCCATGATATTCGAAAGGCTAGTGCGCCTTTTGTTGGTTGCGACTATACGAGCTTTCGAGAACTTGGGGAGTGCTATCACTCTGGCCTGCTTCCTCTGTGTAGGAAAAAGGTCAATTGTGAGACAGCGGTTAAGAATGCTGGCTGATGGATAAGGCTAGCAGCTTGCGCGGGAACCGACGGAGGTGTTCGTTTAAGAGCCGTCTAACCCAGATGTACACTGCCCACGCTTCCGCCAGAGCATCCGTTGGACATCTTTGGAGGACGTAAGGTGAGGTGTAGTAAGAGGGGGTCTGTTTCTGATAGCGGTAATGGCCATCAGAATATTGACGTATTGTTGCACTGACTTGCCAGTATAGACGCTGGCTAGCTAGACAAGCGCAGGCGGGAAAGGGTGGGGCTATAACGTCACCGTAGAAGGATCATAGAGCACGGCAACATCAGAGGCTCCTGTCGGAGAGACGGACAGCGGCTCAGTGTGCGCACGGGCAGAGTGTTGGCGCGTGCGCGGATTCCGATTCTCCGTCTGTGTTGAGATACTGGATTCATAGGTCTGCGGCCGACGATGCCTTAGTACCATCAGTGCTGGTTCCCGTGCCTTGCTAAGTTAAAATCCCGTCTCTCTATTAATCAGGTCGTTATTTATATGTTTTTCGACTGCTTCTTTAATGATGGAAACCCTGTAAATGCAGGAGGACGAAAGGACCTTTCTCTATCCGTAGTTCATACTATCTCCCGTGTCACGAGTTTTCTAGCTGATCGAATTTGGTGTGACTCCTATGTTCAGCGCATCTATCTTTAACGCTTTAACAGTGCGACACGTCTGGCCAATGTATGGTTTCTCACACTGGCATGGGCCTTTAATATCCCTGATTTTTCTTAACAGAACCCAGCATCATTTTGTAGGACGAAAGACACATTTTATTTGATGTCACTTGAATAGTGTGCCGACCTTGAAGGACACATCACCGCCGGCCGCGGCGGTCTCGTGGTTCTAGGCGCGCAGTCCGGAACCGTGCGACTGCTACGGTCGCAGGTTCGAATCCTGCCTCGGGCGTGGATGTGTGTGATGTCCTTAGGTTAGTTAGGTTTAAGTAGTTCTAAGTTCTAGGGGACTGATGACCACAGCAGTTGAGTCCCACAGTACTCAGAGCCATTTGAACCATTTTGACACATCACCAACATAAGGTAGAGAAAACATCCTCATGGAGTTCTCCGTTTCTTTTGGCTGTTCTTGAGGTTTACTGTCCGCACGAAAGACACATTTTATTTGATGTCACTTGAATAGCCTGCCGACCTTGAAGGATACACTACCGACATAAGGTAGAAAAAACATCCTCATGGAGTTCTCCATTCCTTTTGGCTGTTCTTCAGGTTTAGTGTCCGCAGGACGAAGTGCGAAGCTGTTTATCAGCATACTCGTTCTGTAAAAACACAGAATGAAGATGGATGGCTAAGCTCTGCCGATTAGCTCTCTCGACCTGAGATAACTCCAGGGACGAGTAATACACCGCTGCATTAAGACGGCTGACGGAACCTCATAGCTTGTAAATATAGGTCAGTGTGAGATAGTTTGTGGAACACTAAGAGTAGTGGCACAAGCTATATTCTGGTGCATTTTGTTAGTCGTGGTTGCCTACATCAGGAGCAGATATGAACTCGGGGGAAAACCTATTGTTCTCCTTTGATTGACATGTCATTAACCTGTTGTCCTCCTTTGATTGAAAGGTCCTTAACCTATTGTTCTGCTAAAATGATCCTTCCTTTTGATTGACAGGCACTTAACCTATGTTCAACCACCCCCTCACCTCATATATCAGGAAACCTACCCCCTCACTACCACAGGTACACATTCATGTCTGCGTTATTGGAATAGCCCCTCTTACTCCTATCAATTAGATTGACTTCTTATTTAAACTGATCAGTTCAAATGGTTCAAATGGCTCTGAGCGCTATGGGACTTAACATCTATGGTCATCAGTTCGCTAAAACTTAGAACTATTTAAACCTAACTAACCTAAGGATGTCACACAACATCCAGTCAGCACGAGGCAGAGAAAATCCCTGACCCCGCCGGGAATCGAACCCGGGAACCCGGGCGCGGGAAGCGAGAACGCTACTGCACGACCACGAGCTGCGGACACTGGTCAGTTAATCAACCTCACCCACTCTGGTAAACCCCCTCCCCTCCCACCCTTCCTCTCGGAAATTGGCGGGAAGAAGACTCAGCTGATCGGTCGTTTGGAGGGAATTCGATTGTAGTGTATGCAATACTGTTTATACAATTTAGACAATGTATAGAATATTGTTTAGTTATTTATGGCAGTGTATGGAATACAATTAATTTATTCAGTTAAAGAATTTG
The DNA here is from genome assembly GCF_023897955.1 of Schistocerca gregaria. Classification (NCBI taxonomy): domain Eukaryota; kingdom Metazoa; phylum Arthropoda; class Insecta; order Orthoptera; family Acrididae; genus Schistocerca; species Schistocerca gregaria. The sequence continues at coordinate 406,270,256 of NC_064923.1, forward strand.
TCCAGAAATCGATGGCTGTATCTAGAATATTGCTTAAACAATTTAGACAATGTGTGGAATATTGTTTGGAGTGGCCAAGTGGTTCTAGGCGCTACAGTCTGGAACTGCGCGACCACTACGGTCGCAGGTTCGAATCCTGCCTTGGGCATGGTTGTGTGTGATGTCCTTAGGTTAGTTAGGTTTAAGTAGTTCTAAGTTCTAGGGGCTGATGACCTCAGATGTTAAGTCCCATAGTGCTCAGAGCCATTTGAACCATGTTTTTGGTATATTGTTTGAATAAACAATTTACGGAATTCAAGGCAGTGCTTGGAATATCTGAAGTTTATTTAAAGAATTTTTCAGGAAATCGATCACCAACCCCGCCACCCCATCCCTGACACTCTCGCCCCCTCCCCTCTCTCCGTCCCCTCCTACACCTGGAAATTGGCGTCTCTGCAGTGGAGTTGCAAGATCTCACGAAAGATAATTAAGGGTATGAAGTTGTTTTATAAAATAAAATCAGTTTGCGGGACTTGGATTTCTCTTGCTCATCATTCTCTGCTGTTTGGAAAGAACCAGAACTTGTGAAAAGTAATTACATTGATCGCATTTCTTTTGATATTCTGATTGCACGAGGAATACCGCCATGAAACACACGTCACACGTAATTACACACAGTTAAAAATCTTCCGATCGCGAAGCACGCACCGCCCTCCATCCCCTGTCCATTGGACAGCACAGGACGTTACCACACACACTCCCAGAGGTCGGGATGCACCGGCGGCCTCCGCAAAGTGACGACGCGGCCGTCAGCTACCCAAACACAAGCAGTTGTCAGTTCGGGTCCCGCAAGGATAAGGCGGCGGCATCCCTTTTACACATGACACCTGAGAAATATCTGCTGAAATACGTGTTCACCTAGGCACCGTCGCTGGTGGGATCACTCAGAGCGGCTGGTCCAGCGCTCAGAGAGATGTAACGGGACTGTCTGTCCGTTACTTATCAGTCCCTTGCCGCAATTCGTGAAGTACTGCAGAAATAGTTAACCGTCGCTTTTATAGGAGATTTCGTGATGTCTCAGCTTGCCTGCATGGGGATTCTTGCTCTAACAGGATCTGTTTACAAAAATAGCCCAAAAATGGTTCAAATGGCTCTGAGCACTATGGGACTTAACATCTGAGGTCATCTGTCCCCCAGAACTTAGAACTACTTAAACCTAAATAACCTAAGGACATCACACACATCCATGCCCGAGGCAGGATTCGAACCTGCGACCATAGCGATCGTGCTGTTGTAGACTGTAGCGCCTAGAACCGCTAGACCACCGCGGCCGGCGCCATGTAGTTCATCATCCTTGTCGGACAGGGAACCAAAAATCCCGTTTCCAGTGAAATACAGTAAAGAATAGTCATCCCAGGAGCGGGTGCTAAATATAATTATGTACTTGGAAGATTATCCGCAGCATAGTAAGAAAACAATTACGAACAAATTTAGAATGACTGTGCAATACGCAAGAAAAACTACAGGTATTCAAGGGAGAAGAACTGGTGTTCGCGTGTTTCAAGGAATCTCAATGCAATGCATGATAGGGACATACTACGCTCTGCATATCAAATTACGGGCGACGTAGATCACAGTGATTTTGAGGGAAGTAATGCACGGCTGCGTAACTTCAAACAGTGCTACAGAACTGGAACACGTAAGATAACGAAGTTTCCCAGAAATCGTAAAATTGACGATGCACAGCAAACTGCGCAATCAGCCCAAAAATTTGTAGGTGAAGTAAGAGAATTTACCCCCTGTACAGTAAGCATTTTGTTTTCAACTCCAACCAATCGGGATCTGAAGAGGAAATGTATATGAAAGAAAAATTAGAGGTGCCAAGAGAATTGTATCAAGATTAGTTAACATCAATGCCTTAACGCGTTCGTGTACAATTACGCCGACTGTTCACCTGGATGGTCCGTTGGCTGGAAAGTTATTTATTGTACTGCGAGAACTTGGAGTTGCTGTGCCCCCTACCATTGCTCCTGTGACTCATTTTGCAATGGCAGTAGGGAATATTTATGTCACAGCAAGCAGGAGAGGGAAAATGGGCATACGAGAACTACAACTATGATATGAACATTGCTTTTGGCCAATAGCTGATCAAAAAATAACTTGCTTTGGCTTGATTTCTGGTTTGCATGTAAAAATTGTACGACCTTAGAGCAATCTGTCACTCCTGAAAAGCGTATAACATTGCAGTTCATCCACCTGGAACGGCTGGACAAAATTAAGCCTCTGGATGTGCCTATAAAACATAGTATCTCACTATCTTCAACTATGGCTTGAAGGATAGCCAACTTCACGATAAGCTCCACTATATACTGCTTGGCATTCGGTTGCATGCCGTCACATGCCATTAGTTCTCATCATCTCGTTACACTAGTAACATTCTACATGCATTCTTTAAGAGTGGATACCTATCTGCACGCCCTGCACGGTTTGTAACTCCCAACGGGTTCGCCTTCAATCTTGATGACGCAAACCTTTGTGATCACCGTGGCGTGCCAGTTTTCATTCGGTATTCATGGTGCAAAAAAATGGTTCAAATGGCTCTGAGCCCTATGGGACTTAACATCTGAGGTCATCAGTCCCCTAGAACTTAGAACTACTGAAACCTACTGATCTAAGGACATCACACACAGCCATTCCCGAGGCAGAATTCGAACCTAAGACCGTAGCGGTCGCGCGGTTCCAGACTGAAGCGCCTAGAACCGCTCGGCCACACCGTTCATGGTGCCAGTTAATGGTTTGCATTGAACATTTCTTGAATGTTAACGATGTCCGTTTTGCGAAATGTAATATACCTACATGTATCTCATAGAAGATTGGTCACTGAATCTCCCAGACACTTATTTCCTGTCGCCCTCCTGATACACATGATGAATAATTAACAGCTAACGTTTTTTCTGTTACAATTGTTAACACAGCACATTCAAATGAGCATTATTGAAGAGTGAACTTGCGTTCTCGCACTCAAGGAGTTCCTTGTGAGCTGCTCCCTCGACGACGGCAACCGTATCACAGAACTTTCATTTCAGGGTGTTTGCTCTTCTTTGTGTTGTACGTTTTGGCGATTGCAGATTACATGCGCCTTCAGTGCTGGGAAGGTACTTTCACAGAATTAAAAGTAATTGAAGTAACGAACATAATAATTCAAAATTACACGATTTCTCGTAACGAGCCGACGGAGACAACGAAACGCTTATACTGAAATACACAGAAAATATTCCTGAACAATCTCCGGCATTTTCTCCACGAAGGTTGGCGTCAACCTGCATAGTTTCGTTCAAGACTTCCGTTGTGTTTCACGCAGTTATAGAGCCAGCTTGTTCTTTCGCCTGATCGCATGTTTGCTTCTGTGCGGTTGACGATACTTTTAATGCATATCTCACAGATCATAAAGGAAATATTGACAAATACAGACTTTTTTATACCTAGCTTGACTCTTTTCTTGTAACGTACAAAAATTACAGCATTTTTTTTTAGTTTTCGAAGATTCTCATCCTTCGCCGACATTGTGTAAACAATTTAGTAAGTTTCTCCTGGTTTTCTGTAACTACGGTTTTAATACACACATCAAAAAATGTTTCCCATCATCTCGGTTCCGAGAGTTCCGGAACCTGTACAGGAAATGGAATAGAGATCAACATAAAATCATTTCCGTCCTTTTTATTACTCATGAAAACCACACATTGCACGTTGTACAACCATACAGCGAGACCTTCAGAGTTGGTGGTACCTCTAATACCCAGTAGCACATCCTCTTACATTGATGCATGCCTGTATTCGTCGTGGCATACTATCCACAAGTTCATCAAGCACTGTTGGTCCAGATTGTCCCATTCCTCAATGGCGATTCGGCGTAGATCCCTCAGAGTGGTTGGTGAGTCTTGTCGTCCATCAACAGCCCTTTTCAATCTATCTCAGGCATTGTCGATAGGGTTCATGTCTGGCGATCATGCTGGCCACTCTAGTCGAGCGATGTCGTTATCCTGAAGGAAGTCATTCACAAGATGCGTACGATTTGTGTGCGAATTGTCGTCCATAAAGACGAATGCTTCACCAGTATGCTGCCCATATGGTTGCATTATCGGTAGGAGCATGGCATTCACGTATCCTACAGCCGTTACGGCGCCTTCCACGACCACCAGCGGCGTACGTCGGCCCCACATAGTGCCACCCCAAAACGGCAGGGAACGTCCAGCTTGCTTCACTCGCTGAATAGTGTGTCTAAGGTGTCCAGCCCGACTGGGTTGCCTGCAAACACGTCTCCGACGATTGTTTGGTTGAAGGCATATGCGACACTCATCGGTGAAGAGAACGTGATGCCAACCCTGAGCGGTTCATTCGGCATGTTGTTGGACCCATCTGTACCGCGCTGCACGGTGTCGTGGTTGCAAAGATGGACCTCTCCATGGACGTCGGGAGTGAAGTTGTGCATCGTGCACCCTATTGCGCACAGTTTGAGTCGTAACACGACGTCCTGTGGCTGCATGAAAAGCATTATCCAACGTGGTGGCGTTGCTGTCAGGGCTCCTCCGAGCCGTAATCCGTGGGTAGAGGTAATCCACTCCGAGACACCTGGACACTTATCTTATTGAGAGCCATGGCTGGCACAAAGTAACAACGCGGACGCGATCGAACCTCGATATTGACTGTCTAGGCATGGTTGAACTACAGACAACACGAGCCGTGTACCTCCTTCCTGACGGAATGACTGAAACTGATCAGTTGTCGGACCCCCTCCGTCTAATAGGCGCTGCCCATAGGTGGTTGTTTACATCTTTGGTCGGGTTTAGTGACATCTGTGAACAGTCAGTGTCTGTGATACAATATCCACAGTCAACATCTATCTTCAGGAGTTCTGGGAACCAGGGTTATGGAAAACTCTTTTTGATGTGTGCAATTTTTTTGAAACAGAAGTGATTTCTGACGTTCGCAAAGATAGTGTTATAGGGCCTCTGGTGCTCTCTATCTATATAAACGATTTGAGAGACAATCTGAGCAGCCGTCTTAAGTTGTTTGCAGGTGCTGCAGCCACTTACCCTCTAGATAAGTCATCAGAAGATCAAAACAAATTGCAAAACAATTTAGACAAGATATTTGTATGGGGCGAAAAACTATCAGTTGACCCTAATTAATGAGAAGTGTGAGGTCATCCGCATGAGTGCTAAAAGGAATCCGTTAAAATTCGTTTACACAATAAATCAATCAAATCTAAATGCCGTAATTTCAACTAAATACCTAGGAATTACAGTTACGAAGAACTTAAACTGGAAACAACACACACAAAATGTTGTGTGGTAGGCAAACCAAAGATTCCATTTTACAGGCAGAACACTTAGAAAATGTAACAGATCTGCTAATGAGACCACCTACTTTACGCTTGTCCATCCCCTTTTGGAGTACTGCTGCGCGGTGCGGGCTCCTTACCAGATAGGATTAACGGACTACATCGAGAAAGTTCAAAGGAGAGCAGCACGTTTTATATTATCGGGAAATAGGGGAGAGAGCGTCACGGACATGATAGAGGAGCTAGGGTGGACATCATTAAAATAAAGCCGTTTCTCGTTGCGGCGGGATCCTCTCGCGAAACTTCAATCACCTATTTTCTCTTCCGAAAACAAAAATATGATATTGATGCCGACCTACAGAGGGTGAACTGATCATCGTAATAAAATAAGGGAAATCAGAGCACACACGGAAAGATATAGGTGTTTCTTTTTTCCGGAGCGGAATAATAGAGAATTATCGATGAACCGTCTGCCAGCACTTAAGTGTGATTTGCAGAGTGTTCATGTAGATGTAGATGTAGAAGCAGATTTCTAGCCCTTTCTCTTTCATACTTCGAATGGACATCATCTAATACAGTGGGTGCAGAAAATTGTGGAAACATCAAAAGCACAATAAAAAACCTGCGTAATAACGTTTAAAAAAATCGTTGCCATTCAAAACAGCTTCCCGTCGTCTCGGAATGGGTAAATACAGGTCCTGTATGGTTTTCAGTGGAATCTTATACCATTCATTGAGTGAAAAATAGCTGCAATGTGAGGTAACGATGCTGGAGACGAATGGCAATCACGCACCCTCCTCTCCGGGCTTCTGAACAAGTGGTGTGTCGTCTTGGAACACATCATCACCACTGGGGAACAGGGATGGACGGCAAATGGTTCAAATGGCTCTGAGCACTATGGGACTCAACTGCTGTGGTCATCAGTCCCCTCGAACGTAGAACTACTTAAACCTAACTAACCTAAGGACATCACACACATCCATGCCCGAGGCAGGATTCGAACCTGCGACCGTAGCAGTCGCACGGTTCCGGACTGCGCGCCTAGAACCGCGAGACCACCGCGGCCGGCAACAGGGATGGATCTGATCAGCCAAAGTGGTCACATAATCCTTGCAGAGCAAGCAGGGAGTGCATGGAATACCACGATATGGGTGCCCAAATCATCACTGACTTCGCGCCACGTTTCACTCTTCGGACTCTCAGCCTAAAGCTGGAAACGTTGCAACAAGATTCATCCGACCACACGACTTTCTTGCATTGCTCCATACTGCACGTTTTACGGCTTCGGCATTACCTTCTCTTGTCACGGGTACTGGCATCACTGAAGGGTGGTTTTCGAATTCAAGATCGCCCTGCTTATAGAGATTTTTCGTGTTGTTTTGGTGCTGGACGTGAGTGCAACATTCAGCTCTGCAGTCGTCCGCTTTTTTCTTCACTGTCCTCTTTAATGAGCGTTTGTCACGATCGCTCATCACGCACTATCGTCCGAGTTGTGGGATAGCGGATGATGTTTTTCCGCTTTTCCCCGTTACGGTGTAAATCTTTGATACGGTGCCTCTTGAAACATGAGACACTTCGGCTCCCTTGGATACGGAAGTGAAATAGAAGTGGATAGTTCCTGAGAATTATTATGGGTGAAGGTTATACTCAACAACTGAGCTAGGTTAATAATTGGCTCCTTTTACCGACCTACCGACTCCGCAGCATTAGTGGCAGAACCACTGAGAGAAAATCTCGCATACATTTCACATAAATTTCCTCAGCATGTTATAATCTTAGGTGGAGATTTCAATTTACCAGATATAGACTGGGACACTCAGATGTTCAGGACGGGTAGTAGGGACAGAGCATCGAGTGACATTATACTGAATGCACTATCCGAAAATTACCTCGAGCAATTGATCAGAGAACCGACTCGTGGAGATAACATCTTGGACCTACTGATAACAAACAGACCCGAACGTTTCGACTATTTAAGCGCAGAACAGGGAATCAGTGATCATAAGGCCATTGCACCATCCCTTAATATGGAAGTAAATGGGAATATAAAAAAAGGAAGATTTATCAGTTTAACAAGAGTAATAGGAGGCAGATTTCAGACTACCTAATAGATCAAAACGAAAATTTCTGTCCCGACACCGACAATGTTGAGTGTTTATGGAAAAAGTTCAAGGCAATCGTAAATGCGTTTTAGACAGGTACGTGCCGAGTAAAACTGTGAGAGACGGGAAAAACCAAACGTGGTTCAACAACAAAGTTAGGAAACTACTGAAAAACTAAAGAGAGCTTCACTGCAGATTTAAACGCAGCCAAAACCTCTCAGACAAACAGAAGCTAAACGATGTCAATGTTAGCGCAAGGAGGGCTATGCGTGAAGCGTTCAGTGAATTCGAAAGTAAAATTCTATGTACTGACTTGACAGAAAATCCTAGGCAGTTCTGGTCTTACGTTAAATCAGTAAGTGGATCGAAACAGCATATCCATACACTGTGGGATGATAATGGCTTTGAAACAGAGTATGACACGCGTAAAGCTGAAATACTGAACACCTTTTTCCAAACCTGTTTCACACAGGAAGACCAAACTGCAGCTCCTTCTCTAAATCCTCGCACATACGAGAAAATGGCTGATATCGAAATAAGTATCCAAGGAATAGAAAACCAACTGAAATCACTCAACAGAGAAAAGTCCATGGGACCTGACGGGATACCAATTCGATTCTACACAGAGTACACGAAAGAACTTGCCCCCCTTCTAACAGCCGTGTACTGCAAGTCTCTAGAGGAACGGAAGGTCCCAAATGATTGGAAAAGAGCACAGGTAGTTCCGATTTTCAAAAAGGGTCGTCGAGCAGCTGTGCAAAACTATAGACCTATATCTCTGACATCGATCTGTTGTAGAATTTTAGAACATTTTTTTTTCTAGCTTATCATATCGTTTCTGGAAACCCAGAATCTGCTCTGTAGGAATCAACATGGATTCCGGAAACAGCGATTTTGTGAGACCCAACTCGCTTTATTTGTCCATGAGACCCAGAACATATTAGATATAGGCTCCCAGGTAGATGCCATTTTCCTTGACTTCCGGAAGGCGTTCGATACAGTTCCACACTGTCGCCTGATAAACAAAGTAAGAGCCTATGGAATATCAGACCAGTTGAGTGGCTGGATTGAAGAGTTTTTTGTAAACAGAACACAGCATGTTGTTCTGAATGGAGAGACGTCTACAGACGTTAAAGTAACCTCTGGCGTGCCGCAGGGGAGTGTTATGGGACCATTGCTTTTCACAATATATATAAATGACCTAGTAGATAGTGTCGGAAGTTCCATGCAGCTTTTCGCGGATGTTGCTGTAGAATACAGAGAAGTTGCAGCATTATAAAATTGCAGCGAAATGCAGGAAAATCTGCAACTGATAGGCACTTGGGTCAGGGAGTGGCAACTGACCCTTAACATAGACAAATGTAATGTATTTCGAATACATAGAAAGAAGGATCCTTTATTGTGTGATTATATGATAGCGGAACAAACACTGGTAGCAGTTACTTCTGTAAAATATCTGGGAGTATGCGTACGGAAAGATTTGAAGTGGAATGATCATATAACATTAACTGTCGGTAAGGCGGGTGCCAGGTTGAGATTCATTGGGAGAGTCCTTAGAAAATGTAGTCCATCAACAAAGGAGGTGGCTTACAAAACACTCAGTCGACCTATACTTGAGTATTGCTCATCAGTGTGGGATCCGTACCAGGTCCGGTTGATGGAGGAGATAGAGAAGATCCAAAGAAGAGCGGCCCGTTTCGTCACAGGGTTATTTGGTAAGCGTGATAGCGTTACGGAGATGTTTAGCAAACCCAAATGGCAGACTGCAAGAGAGGAGCTCTGCATCGCGGTGTAGCTTGCTGTCCAGGTTTCGAGAGGGTGCGTTTCTAAATGAGGTATCGAATATATTGCTTCCCCCTACTTATACCTCCCGAGGAGATAACGAATGTAAAACTAGAGAGATTCGAGCGCGCACGGAGGCTTTCCGGCAGTTGTTCTTCCCGCGAACCATACGCGACTGGAACAGGAAAGAGAGGTAATGGCAGTGGCACATAAAGTGCCCTCCGCCACACACAGTTGGATGGCTAGTGGACTATAAATGTATATGTAAATGTAGATGTAGAAGCACCCACCTTATGAGCACCAATAATTTACCAACGTTCCAATTCACTTAGCTCCAACATAATGCACTCACACCTACAAATACTCTGTTCTGGCCACGACTGACACTTGCAACCTATTGAGGACACTGCACTGGTGCCGTTCGTGATCAGATACAACACTGCGACCTGCAAGCTTTATTCTACAGGTTTAACACAGTAAGACAAATACTACATTTAGAAGCTCTGTCTGTGTCTTCAGGCAGCGTAACTCAAGGCGCGCATGTTAGCCAGACTGAATTCATCCAGTATTTCACAATGAGAGACTTAACGACTTCCAACAAACTTTACAAATAAACGAAACTTTTTTTCTCTGATACCCCCTGCAAAATGATGAGAGGATAAGGTTTATCGCTTGCTGCATGACGTTTTAAAGGGATACTTCTTTACTACAAAATTATTATCTATCTGCAAATTATTTTGCAGATAGAATCCACATATACCACTGAATGTGCCTGCAAAACTGTATCTCATTTTACGCCCCATAGTTCAGGAGATATGACCTCATAAAAATCGAGATGCATGAAAATCCAGCTTTTGCTAAAAACGGAACATAAATTGCCCAGACTATTCTCGTCCAATGTTTGATAATGATTGGATTTAGGGATTTACAATAAACTTTAAACGTAATCTCAAATCTTTTCTGAATTGCCTGCCGGAGTGGCCGAGCGGTTCTAGGCGCTACAGCCTGGAACCGCGCGACCGCTGCGGTCTCAGGTTCGAATCAAAATGGCTCTGAGCGCTATGGGACTTAACATCTGTGGTCATCAGTCCCCTAGAACTTAGAACTACTTAAACCTAGCTAACATAAGGACATTACACACATCCATGCCCGAGGCAGGATTCGAACCTGCGACCGTAGTGGTCACGCTGTTCCATACTGAAGCGCCTAGAACCGCATGGCCACACCGGCCGGCAGTTCGAATCCTGCCTCGGGCATGGATGTGTGTGATGTCCTTAGGTTAGCTAGGTTTAAGTAGTTCTAAGTTCTAGGGGACTGATGACCATAGATGTTAAGTCCCATAGTGCTCAGAGCCATTTGAACTTTTCTGAATTTTTCCGGCTTTCATGCTTATCGATCAATATTTAGCATATGACCTGATTTCTAAAGTAACCAGACCCTTAAAGTTGTTTTATACATGGGAATTCAATGCCTTAGAGAACTGTGGTGGTTTTTTTTACTGATATTCGACGAGCAACATCGCGTCCTATGAAATATGGAAATGTAAGTACATTTCAGATGTCTGGGAAAAGTTGGAACATCACTCCTGAGGCAACGGCCATACATATCAGTTTTGGAAACTGGAGACAATATTACGCGCCCTGCAGCTGTTTTCTATCCACTGCAGAAACACCAATGTGTCCGCCAAATATCCTCAAATGACAATACATGTGACGCCTCACACCTTCTGGCTGACAAACAGGTTGTATAATCACTGCTTTCAGCTGGGAAAGGACTACAAAGTGGTCCGCAGTTCAGGTATTTCCGGGAAGCTAACTGTTTTCGAACCAGAGGGCGTGCATCGTAATGTTTACGTTAGAGAACCAGAGGGGCAGAAATACAAACTAGATACGCACGGGTTTTGTTACAAGCAAAAGACTGTCGCACACCATCCGAGAGTACGAGCGCTAAAGTGACTCAATGCAAACAGACATCTTTTTTCCACTGCTAATCGAAATGTTTAGTTGGCAGTCCCTGTGCACCTTGATCTGACGATGGTATTGTCAACTGCGACTGTGGAACTGCACAAACCATAACGACTCCTCGTGTCGGTACCACCATCATTAGTGTGTATTAAGTTAAATTGTAGATACAAGCATGTGTCATACGTCAGTCATAACACACTTTTATAGCACCATCTACTGATTACCATGTTCAATTGAAAAACTTACAACATAAAATCTGTAAGTCCTAAAAGATACGCGCTACCTGTTGTGTGATAGCAAATAGTCTATTTGCAAGATTCAAAGCAAATTGTTCCCAATATGTCTCCCGCTACAAATGCTGTCAGAGAGAGTTAAATATGGGGGATTGCCAATAGGTAGTGCAACACATTTTTTCCTTGGCGAATTTTGGTTGAAAAAACGCAAAAATAGTTGTGGGACATCGTGGAATATTCTCGCTTCAGCCTCTATAGTTTCATAAACTCCCGATATGTGACGAGGCTATCAGTAACCTTCAAAATGGCATCTGTAACCGAGGTGCGTTCCAAACAGAGAGCTTTCACTGAGTTTCTTTTGACGGATAATCAGAGCACCGCAGTTATTCGTAGGCCTGGCAGAATGTGTAACTAGGCCTGGCAATGAACAAAAGCTCACTGAGTCGTTGGGCGAGGCCCTTGTCATAATCGCAAAACGGTCGAGTAAACCCGTCCGATCTTCCGTGTACCGGCCAGCCGCACACGGCTGTGTGATTCCTGCAATGTTGCTACGTGCGGACACTCATTTGAAGTGCTCGACGGATCGCAATCAAACTCTTCGCTGCCCAACTGGGCATATCTGCTGTCAGTGCTTGGTAGTCCTTGCATTCTCGTCCACCATGTGTGGTACATAAAGATGTTTGGCCGGTGGGTTCCTCGCTATCTAACAGAAGACGATAAGGAACAACGAAGGGCCATCTGTGCGAAATTGCTTGCGTCTTAAGAAGCTGATCTAGGTATTTTTTTGTCGAACATCGTCACAGGCGATGAAACATGTATTCATCACTCAGAACCGGAAAAAATGGCAATCCCGGAGTGCCGCCACACCACCTCTTCTCCTAAGAAAAAGTTCAATGTCCTACTTATTCTTGGATTGCATGGCCAGACTAGAAAAGTTTATTTACTGACTGTTAATTTGTTGTTTAAACGTTTTCTGTGGGAGAATATCACGATGTATGCAAAGCTATCTAGTGGTTAAGTTCTTACGATCGGTGCGCGCCTACATAACGTCCTAGCGACCGACCCAACAGAGGGCGCTGATCATTGATCTGCGTTTCTTCAGCTGTCATAGACGACATTTTATCTTTCATTGGTAATTTATAGGTTGTTACAGGTAATGTATTACGTATATTAATTTTTGACGGTAAATTGACCATAAAAGTGTCAGACCTATTATCTTTATATATTTCCTTTTAATAATTTTACATGGTTAACTATATTCGTCCTTTACTGTATCACAATTGGTTTCTATAATAGTTATCAATGTTTAAAGTCTGTTAGACGTATTTTATCTAATATGTTTTTATCAAATTATGTTTCTTACATAAATGATGACTACATCTAAGCCCACAGCTAGCGACATCTATGTAGGAGTAGGCAAACATATTTCTGGTAGCTACTGTGCTTCAGTAGCCAGTTGCAAAAATGACTGTCTAAACATTCATGGTGATATCTGTTTGTTCTATATCGTGTCTCCCTACCACTTTCGCGCAACGACGCTCTGAGCGTGTTTTTTAGGGAATTGACTAGTTTGAACCTGGAGCCTGTTGCTGGTAAGGAGACGCCAGACCACACATGACATGTAGAATTCAGAAGAGTTCAGTGAGACTAGCGATGATATAACCAAATACTAAATGATCTCAGCGTCAGCTCCACTGCACTCCCTGTAAAAGAATCTTAATACTAACTAAATATAGTGGAAGGGGTTCAAGGCTTTCCTATTTTTAGTTAGCTGGTAAAATAACGTCGAAAAAGCAGTTAAGTTTACCATTGGAAATTTTATTCTACTCACAAAACATCGTTTATAAATTGCACTATTGATAAAAGGAAATGTTTTAATACAGGATGGTAAAAAGCAACTGCGTTCAACAAAAATGTGAACGAATATTCCCTGAATGGGTTTCCAAGTTCTACAAAGGATCGAAGGATGACCTATGCCATGTCACATCTATAATCTAGGTTTAAATTAGGTTTCACAAAAGAGAAAACTATCAAAATGGTCTACAGTGACCCTCAATTATCTTTAATAACTTATCTAACTTGTCGTAAATTACAGTGGCTGATGTGGCTTCTCAATAACTATATAACAGAGAAATCATCGCGTTTCAGATTTTTACTTCAAGTGGCAAATGTGAACACCATGAGCTTTAATTTACGATCGACACAAGTATTACGCAAAAAGGGGGTGTAACAAATGAGACTTCTGCAGTTCTGAATGAAGCTTTATGCTCTCAAAAATGCGGCATCGCGTGCGTTCATTACCTTGTCGGTGTGTAGGTAGGGTCAGGGCAGCGGCGGGCAGCACAGCTCCGCTCACCTCGCCATCTCGGAAGCTACTCCTCTCTAACTTCTCCTCACTGCATTTACCGAAGTTGGTTTAAAAAAAAAACTATCTGGCAATGTTTTCATCTGACCAATCAGGGTCTCAATGTTAACCTTAAGCTCCGCCTACAAAAATTCTGTCTATCCAATGAGAAACGTTATACTTTTCGTGGTGGGGCAATGTTTTTAAAGTTTGCAACGTAACAGAGACGAGAAAAAGTCTCACGCTAAAACCTGCAGCTGGTGTAGTCCTTTTAGCGTTATCGTAAGATCTGTACTGTTCTTCTGGAGGGCTCTATCTTTTAACATGGGCTGGAGGGTGGTCCTAATGTAACAGACACGCGAAAAAGTCTCGCGCTAAAACTTGCGGGTGGTAGTGGCCCTTTTTGTGTTATAGTAAGATCTATACTGTTTTTCTGGAGGGCTCTAGCTTTTAACATGGGCTGGGGGTAGTCCTTTACGTAACAGAGACGCGAAAAAGTCTCACGCTAAAACGTGCAGGTGGTGAGGCGCTAGTTGTTAGCTGGCGACGTGGGTGTCCAGTCCATCCCTTCTAGTTTAACACGGTTCTGCTCTCGGCTTCTGTTCTCGTTTCTCCCCTCGGAACTGCGTCGGTCTCGCGGTTGCAAGGTACGACATGCATTTAGACATTCTTGTGTTGGTCTGTGGTATTCCATTTGCTCACTCGTTACTCGTATTACTTTTGTTAATTTAATGTCACGATTTATTCGGAGCTATGTGACATACTACTGGGTTTGCTTATCATGTCAGGGTTTTCATGGAAGGTGTTGAATTTGACTGACACCTTACAACTGTGTGGACGATGTGGCCTATTCTACACCTTATTTTAGATCTCTGTGATGATGCTGTGCTGAGTATATTTATATGTTTTGACGATGTCATTACGGCCTTATCACTTTAGGACATGGTGTAGAAAAGGTACGTTTTACCGTATTTTATCTGTAAATTTCCCTGGTTGTATGATGTATATTATGATACATAATGCTGTATTGTGTTAAGACACACTGCTCACTAGGTGTATATGTTTTTATATTGTAGATGTGAGGATGGTCATTAGTGACTGAAACCGGTCACCGTCAAAAGGATTGATGTCGTGATCAAAGATTGGAATAAAAAACACATTTAAAAAGTTCAAAGGCGCACCCTCAGCCGGTACAGTAATGGCGACGGTCTTTTGGGACTCTGAGGGGTGTATTCTGTTTGATGTCCTCCTTTACTGTGTAACGATCGACTCTGAAGTGTATTGTGCTACCCTGAGGAAACTCAATAAACGATTGAAGCATGTTTGTTACCACAGTCCGCCTGCTTGGCTGAGCGGTAACGTACTCGCCTTCCATGCAAGCGGGCCCGGGGTTGATTCCCGGCCGAGTTGGAGATTTTCTCCGCTCGGGGACTGGGTGTTGTGTTGTTCTCGTCATGATTGCCGCGCGGTGTAGCCGCGCGGTGTGAGGCACCTTGCCACGGTTCGCGCGGCTCCCCCTGTCCGAGGTTCAAGTCTTCCCTCGGGCATGGGTGTGTGTGTGTGTGTGTGTGTGTGTGTGTGTTGTCCTTAGCGTAAGGCAGTTTAAGTTAGATTAAGTAGTGTGTAAGCCTAGGGACTGACGACCTCAACAGTTTGGTACCATAGGAACTTACCACAAATTTCCAAATTTTCGTTACCACAAAAACACCAATGAACTTCTCCTTGACAACGCAAGGCCTCGCAAATGTCAGGGCACGCGAGATGAGCTCACAACACTTTATTGGGTCACTCTTTCTCATTCACCCTACAGCCCGTCCAGACTGGATCACTGAGGAATGTACTCCTTGGAAAGCAGTAAGTGCGAGATAGGCAGGTTATTGATGCAGAGAGAAGTGGGCTCCGACATCGACTAGTGGAGTGGTACCATGCGGGGGCACAGGCTCTCCCAGTAAGCGGCCGTCGCATTGAACTGAGCCTCAAAACCAGTTTGTAATAATTCAGGGTTTCACTTCTTGACCCGTGGTTTTAAAGCTATTTTAACATCATACACGAATAAAGTGTACGAGGACGCTGTAACTGACATCATTAATGTGAAGTGTTCTGTAAAGACGTTTGGTAACAGAGGAACGAACATTGCAGAGAAGCCGAACAGCGGCTGTCCGACAACATCTGTCACAGATGCCAATCGAGGAAATGCTGATGAAGTGATTCGAAGAGACAGATGCGGTAAGAGTTCACTATCAACAGCGGAACCTGGGTTTTTAAAATCATGTGTAGGGCAGAAAAACCCTGAACTTTTCAAAGCTGGTTTTGATGCCTGGGCATAAGGATCGTGCTAATGTGTACATATGCATAGTGACTATATTGTATGGTGGTGTTGTGCAGAGGATAGTTAAGGCAATGATGTCTACTAATTCCAGTGTTATATGTTCATTGTAAATTCTTGTGTGACATGGGGAGCATTACTTTTTGATCCGCTTTCGTATATTTCATATGAATGACCTAATAAGCATTTCCAGCGTGACGCCAAATTACATCTTGGAACCACAGGTTGGCGATTAGGTCCTGCCGTTAGAACATTAACATTCGTCTACACTGGAACCTTTTAAAACGGAATGTCACTGCCAGAATTTTTGTATCATAGCTTCAATCCTTTCCTGTAAGACCACATAAATGAATGATAATTTTCCAAAAAATTGGTGTCTCATTGCACTGTTCAAATGGTTCAAATGGCTCTGAGCACTATGGGACTCAACTGCTGTGGTCATTAGTCCCCTAGAACTTAGAACTACTTAAACCTAACTAACCTAAGGACATCACACACATCCATGCCCGAGGCAGGATTCGAACCTGCGACCGTAGCAGTCGCACGGTTCCGGACTGCGCGCCTAGAACCGTGAGACCACCGCGGTCGGCTGCACTGTTCCAAATAAAAGAAAAACAGCTGTGTTTTCTCACAGTAATGAAGTGCAACTTTACAATATGTAAATGAATCTCATTTGATTTTGCTTTTCCCCTCTGAAAACGAAATTCGGATTCCAGTAGCCGTAATGCAGTACGCGCTGTTTCGTATTTTGCACTTAGCCGTCTTATAACATCGTAACGATCTTCCAGGCATTTTTAGTCTCATCCTTTTGCTTGATTGTGAAACCTGTAACCTCCCGCTACATCCATTTCTGTCTGAAATTTAGCTCAACTTTACCTCCAACTCTGCAAAATCTACGTATTGCCAAAACTATGCACCCACAAACTGTTATCCGACTTACACTAGTATGCTAACCTTTGACTAACAGAATCTAATCTGAACTGAACTGTAACTGATCTGAATGAAAATTGTCTTTATATTAAATGCGCAACTGAAATGAAACATCTGGCCCATGATCAAAATTTACACCTACCTTGCATTTTGACAACACTGTTACAGGTTTCTCGAAAGCACAATAGCAAACAGCAAGCAGACAGTGGCTAAGCTAGATTTATGTTTCAAAATAAAATTACAAACTATACTCAAAACTGTTTCATACCACATATTGTAATATGGTAACGCTTAATGATAAACAGTGGGATGGCAAGAGTAACTATCCCTATGAAACGATATTCCAAGACAAAGATTTTAGAATGAAATATATATTCAAAAAGACAGAGTACACCTACATCTATATGGATACTCTGCAAATCACATTTAAGTGCCTGGCAGAAAGTTCATCGAACCACCTTCGCAATTCTCTATTATTCCAATCTCGAACTGCGCGCGGAAACAATGAACACCTATATCTTTTCGTACGAGCTCTGATTTACTTTACCGTGGTGATCGTTCCTCCCTATGTAAGTCGGTGTCAACAAAATGTTTTCGCATTCGCAGGAGAAAGTTGGTGATTGGAATTTCGTGAGAAGATTCCGTCGCAACGAAAAACGCCTTTCTTTTAATGATTTACAGCTCAAATCCTGTATAATTTCTGTGACACTCTCTCCCATATTTCGCGATAATACAAAACGTGCTGCCTTTCTTTGAACTTTTTCGATATACTCCGTCAGTCCTATCTGGTAAGGATCCCACACCGCGCAGCAGTATTATAAAAGAGGACGGACAAGCGTAGTGCAGGCAATCTCCTTTGTAGGTCTGTTACATTTTATAAGTGCCCTGCCAATAACACGGAGACTTCAAGAAGAATATTATAATTTCAATCCCAAAGAAAGCAGGTGTTGACAGATGTGAAAATTACCGAACAATCAGTTTAATAAGCCACTGCTGCAAAATACTAACTCGAATTCTTTACAGACGAATGGAAAAACTAGTAGAAGCCGACCTCGGGGAAGATCAGTTTGGATTCCGTAGAAATACTGGAACACGTGAGGCAATACTGATCTTACGACTTAACTTAGAAGAAAGATTAAGGAAAGGCAAACCTACGTTTCTAGCATTTGTAGACTTAGAGAAAGCTTTTGACAATGTTGACTGGAATACTCTCTTTCAAATTCTAAAGGTGGCAGGGGTAAAATACAGGGAGCGAAAGGCTATTTACAATTTGTACAGAAACCAGAGGGCAGTTATAAGAGTCGAGGGGCATGAAAGGGAAGCAGTGGTTGGTAAGGGAGTGAGACAGGGATGTATATTCTCCCGGATGCTATTCAATCTGTATATTGAGCAAGCAGTAAAGGAAACAAAAGCAAAATTCGGAGTAGGTATTAAAGTCCATGGAGAAGAAATAAAAACTTTGAGGTTCGCCGATGACATTGTAATTATGTCAGAGACAGCAAAGGACTTGGAAGAGCAGTTGAATGGAATGGACAGTGTCTTGAAAGCAGGATACAAGATGAACATCAACAAAAGCAAAACGAGGATAATGGAATGTAGTCGAATTAAGTCGGGTGATGCTGAGGGAATTAGATTAGGAAGTGAGACACTTAAAGTAGTAAAGGAGTTTTGCTATTTGGGGAGCAAAATAACTGATGATGGTCGAAGTAGAGAGGATATAAAATGTAGACTGGCAATGGCAAGGAGAGCGTTTCTGAAGAAGAGAAATTTGTTGACATCGAGTATTGATTTAAATGTGAGGATGTCATTTCTGAAAGTATTTGTATGGAGTGTAGCCATGTATGGAAGTGAAACATGGACGATAAATAGTTTGGACAAGAAGAGAATAGAAGCTTTCGAAATGTGGTGGAAGAGAAGAATGCTGAAGATCAGATGGGTAGATAACATAACTAATGAGGAAGTATTGAATAGGATTGGGGAGAAGAGAAGTTTGTGGCACAACTTGACCAGAAGAAGGGATCGGTTGGTAGGACATGTTCTGGGGCATCAAGGGATAACCAATTTAGTATTGGAGGGCAGCGTGGAGGGTAAAAATCGTAGAGGGAGACCAAGGGTTGAATACACTAAGCAGATTCAGAAGGATGTAGGTTGCAGTAGGTACTGGGAGATGAAGAAGCTTGCAGAGGATAGAGTAGCATGGAGAGCTGCATCAAACCAGTCTCAGGACTGAAGATCATAACAACAACATATCAATGGTTCCTTTATCTATGTTCTTCCTGTGTTCAGCCTGCACCCTTTGTAACTGAAGCCCTTCTTGTGTTTTCACGAGACCCTGTAACTTAAAAGATCGCCCAGTCGCCCAGTCGCCGCCTGCATATAGTGGACACCTAACGTATTCAGATTGAACCTGAAACCCAACCACCCATTGGCCCAAGTAGAGGAATCTGCAGCCTACACCGTCGCAGAACCGTCTGAGCCTCTGATTCAGACCCTCCACTCGGCTCTGTACCAGAGGTCCGCAATCGATCCTGTCAACTATGCTGAAAATGGTCAGCTCTGCTTTCATCTTGCAAGCAAGACTGGCAGTCTTTACGACTTCTGTTAGCCGCTCGAAACCAGAAAGAATCTCTTCTGATCCAAAGTGACACACATCATCGGTGCCGAGGTGAGCAACCACCTGCAGTTGGCTGCACCCTGTGCTCTACGTGGCATCCGGGAGGACCTTTCAACATCTGGAATGACTCCACCCTGTATGCACACGGAGGTCACACTGGTTTTCTTACCCTCCTTGTCAGCCAAGCCCCTAAGGGGCACCATAACGCGCCTAGCGTTGGAGCTCAAAAAAATTCACGTGATCTTCAAGCATAACATAGGTCTTGAAAATACTGTGCTTAACAAAGTGAACCAAGACTTGAAGAGTATACAATGTTAATAGAAAATTTCTTGAAAAATCAAGCAGCTTAATCAGTTAATATGTTAATGCATGACTCAAGGAAGTGGGATCAAAAATCAAAATGACATGAGCACCTTATTTATCCTCCACCTTCCCACAATGGAATTTTGTACAAGGGCAGTTTCAGAGAGCAATGGGACGGGGACAGAATTCTAAACATTACTGTTGTGGCAAGTTATGTGGAAGTCGAATCAATGAGTCTAACACAGTTCTCAACTCCACACATGCACAAACAGCAAAATGTAGTACCTGCTTGAAGCAGACAGTTGATCCACTGATAACTCCGAAGCCATCCTGTAGTATCCCGGAGTTTCTTATGAAAGTCAGTAACAACTTGTATCAGTGAAGCGTGCCAGCAAGGTCCAGAGAATATTTCAACATATAATTAATGGACATGTTTTTTTCTAATTGGTTCAAATGGCTCTGAGCACTATGGGACTTAACATCTGAGGTCATCAGTCCCCTAGAACTTAGAACTACTTAAACCTAACTAACCTAAGGACATCAGACACATCCATGCTCGAGGCAGAATTCGAACCTGCGACCGTAGCGGCAGTTTTTTCTACCCTGACAAGTCTCAATCATTTGTGGTAAATGGTCAATCAGTTACAATTTTTTAAATTTACAGTATACAGTTATCTATGGTAAGACAGGAGTAATAAGATCTTATTTCTATGTCCATAAAAAAGTAAGAAAAAATGGCATCGTGGTTTTACAATGATGAGTTACGGAAACATCAGTGAAGTAAACCTTGTGAAACAGTGTACAGTAATAGGCATGACAACAAACAATGGTTATACGTGTACAAAATGACCTAAAAAAATTCTAAATCTATTCAAATAAATATGTATGTGTGGACATCAAATTCTAATTCTATTCAAGTAAACATGTTTGTGTCGACACAAAAGGGTGGACAGTAAGGAAGAAAGAGTCACTTAAGGAAAGTTATCAAACACAAGAAATAAACACATGAGGATACTGGTCATATACACAAATATGGAGAACATGAACATATAACTAGAAAAAAATGTGGATCAGGGAGTAACCAAGGTTCAGATCAAAGAATAGTATAAGTCAAATGTCAGTCTATTATTGCATCTAATGTGGTCAGTAATCAGAATGCTATCTAGTTATATTTCTTGCTTTAGTTTCTGCACCATTTAATCCTTTTGTCCATAATTTCATATAACTTCAACAGGTACCACTGTTTACTTTATCTCTTCGCTTCTTTCTGTCATATGTTTCATACATTCTCATAAGTTCATATTATTTAGCTCCGTTGCCGTACCTAACCATTTGTCATCTTTGCCCTACCTAACCATTTCTCATATTTGCCCGTCTTAATCGTTTCTCATATTTGCACTATCTAAACATTTCTGATATTTCGTTACCCTAACTAACCATTTCTCACATTTCATTTTTGTAACCGTTTCTTTGCTCTTTCTTATCTTTTTCTCTTTGTTTCCTCCTTAGATATCTTTCATGATTTATTGCACATCGTCCATGTCTTATGACAGCTCGCTACAGTAGTACATTTAACATAATTGTTATAGCAATGGCGCCGCATCCTACAGTAACAGTTTACCCAGAGAACATGCATTATGAAGAAACTCACTGACTGACATAATCATAAAAGGCAAATACAACGTGAAAATTCCTTAAGCTAAAGCAATGTTACATCATATGTAAATATAAGAAGACAGTTGGTTTTCAATGTCAACCGTGTTAGTAGAAACATATTTATAAAAGAATCTCATTCTATGCTATGGCAAAAAGAATAAAGCTGAAAAGCAAGGAAAAAAATATCATTAGTATCGCTTATACCTCATGCATATTGTCTGTCTATGTCACACCTTGCGACTGATCGAATTTCATCTACAATTGCAAAATTTAAGATTTCCCGAACACCTAGACTGATGGACGATATTTTATAACATTGTTTCATTTATATGTCAAGTTTATCCGTTAATCCAAGAAAAGGCAGATTAGTTCAACAGAATTCAGCATAAGTTATATATTGCGCGCATGGAGCTATATATTAATCAGAAAAAAGTCATTCATCAGCATAAACAAGAAAATAGACACTAACACAAAAAACAAGTCACAGAAAGTTCAATGAGGTACCATACGCTAGAAGAGTATGTTACAGTACAGTGTAGCAAACGATGCTGAGCCAAATCTTTGCAAAACATTTTTCTTTCACAAATGGAGACAAAAAGTGCGATGTTCGAATTATTCAAATTTTTCAAAACTGTTACATGTTCAGTTGCTCTGATGAAAAAAAAATTAAGAGTATATATTTAGTAAAAAGGTTGAATAATTTGCATCAGATGATTATAAACTGCATATCAAAGAAGTAACTGTATTGTCTCAAGTGACATTACTTTCGTTCCCTATTGTCATCCTGCCACATCTTTTCAAAAACTTAACTTATACGCTTATAAACACGAAATGCATCCACATGGCATGAAACTGACTACAACAAAAAACAGGGTCCTAATTCCCTAACCACTATTCACTCCCTCTTTCTCTTCCTTAATCAGTATAATCATTGCCTTATTCTGTTACAGTATGCAACATAACTCTTATAATTATCATCTCATGTACCTCACCAAGATGAATTCATTTTTCTGTTACATCAACAACAATATTCGCTGTCTTCGTCTCAATATGCACTTCAAATAACATTTCCCTGCTCTGTATCGTCCACTCATTTCCACATTGACAACACCTCTTAGCTATAACCGTAAATATTACAGTTCAGTAAACAAAACTTCACTTCCTCACAACAGATCCTGAAAAATTTCTTATCAAAACACCTATTACTCTTTCTTCCAAACAATACATTTACAATCTTAATAGTCTGAATATCTCATCAAAAGTGGTATAAAATGTTATATGTTTCTGTATTATCATCACGGTGTACAGCCAAAAATATTTCTCAAGTGAACAACATATCGCTGATAACCTGTATTTTCTCTCAGAACTGGTTTAAAAAATATTGTTACTGTTCATTTTATTAGAAATTATTTATTCTTATTCGGATTCTAGATGAAATTTCGAAGTTCGTAGCAGTTTGTTTAGCGTAAGCGTCGTAGCACCAAATCGCCGACTCTTGTCAAAAGTTGCGTGTCTCGCGACGAGAGTCTCATCGACATGCGGTGCAATAGCATTTCTTTTCGCTAATTGTTGCTGTGAGCTTTAATGCAAGAAATATTTTCGGAATGGGCGAAATGTAGTTTTATCATCTGCGTACAGCTTTGGTAAATAGAAAAATAAGGACGTCCCTTGCTCCTGTGTATCCGAATCGTTTCAGTTTCGTCCTGCATTTCTTCGTGGTCGTTGATTTTCTTGTGGATTTGGCGATTTGACTTCAACTAATGCTAGCTGTCTCGCTGGGCTTGTCCTTCGACAATTTTGTTGCTGTGAGTTATGACATTGATTACTGTGACTGCGTTGGTTTTGTCTGTGTTAGTTGCTGTATGTATAATTGTTGTTGTGCCATCTGTTTTGTGGATTTGGTCACCTGAATTATGCCCGTGAAAATACGCATGATTACCATTTGAGTTAGAGTACTGTCTTTGATTATTTTGATTGTTATGGCATTTGCGATTGCGTCTATTTCCTTTGGTGTAATTCCTCTGACGTCTGTTATTTTGTTCATAGTCAGAGCTCTGATAATTACTTCTATCACAATAATCATTCGTCAGCTGCGAGAACTGTGCGTCATACGCACGATGTCGGTTATCCTGTCTGGAATTGTTTCTGTGATTGTGTTTGCAATGTTAGTTCCCATAGTTTTTGTTTTCACATGGTGCAAAACCAATCTGATGTTATAGTATTTGTTGTGATTGTTATCGTGTTTTTTTGGATAAGTCGTTGTCACTATCGAATTACAATTCCTGAAGTAATGTTCGAAATGCTTCTAAATCATATTTACGTCAGCTGGCCAAAATTATGTGCCTGAAATGAGTAGGTAGCTTTGTTAAACAAATGCAGATTAGCTCTGACGGGCTGTATGGGTTTGATAAGTACTGATTTATACGTACCATGTCTTCAAAGATTTTTGCTGGTCCCGAGAAGTCAGGCGGTTCAAAGTTTCGTAACGTTATAATGCTATGTTTTATCCGATCCTGTGTGGCCGCGACCAGTCGGCTAACAAAAATGTTCCATATGAATCATTTGCGCTTTGGCAATCTCTCATTATTAAGCACAAAAATAAAATGGTTCAAATGGGTCTGAGCACTATGGGACTTAACATCTGTGGTCATCAGTCCCCTAGAACTTAGAACTACTTAAACCTAACTAACCTAAGGACATCACACACATCCATGCCCGAGGCAGGATTCGAAAGTGCGACCGTAGCAGTCACGCGGTTCCTGACTGAGCGCCTTAACCGCGAGACCACCGCGGCCGGCCATTAAGCACATTCTTACCATAGCTTCGTTTCCAAATAACTGCAGAGGTATTCTAATTTGTGTTCAAGTGGCTAATTTGGTGGCAAAGAACATAGGAACCGATCAGTCCAAACTTGGGAGTGAATTTCGTTACTGCAATTCCTGAAAACTTTGAATTTATGTAGTGTCAGAAAGTGTTTGTAATCGAATTTATCACTTCCGTGGGAACCAGATTGTTCTTTACTGCACAACGTCGGTGATTCATTGTCTTATCCGGATGTGTGATGTTGTTTTCGTGGAAAATCTCCTAAACGCCACAAATTTGTACTGTCACCAAAGTTTCCAGAATATGAACGTACACGGTCAAATTTATCCTTTTCGTAGTTGCAGTGAAGCTTAACTTTCAATACACTCGACCTTTTCATTCCTAGTGTTCTCATGGCTGTCTTTAAAATTTATTAATGACTGCAAACTGTACCGCATTGTGTCATTTGAATCACTATCTGTATTGGTTGGCAAATTTGCCATTTTCGTTGTCTGGTCAGCAACTTTTTCTTTAATTGTCCTTAGCTGTTCTTTTGGTTCCACAGAATGTCATAATTTCCACTTTTTTGCTAATTTCATTTGCCTTTCTGTTGAGATGTTCGTTCTGTTGTTTTATCTCTGTAACTATCGCACTCGGAACTACAACGTTAACTTTAGCTAACAATTCGTCCTTTTCATTACGGTGGTTTGCTTTCAGGTTTTCGTGTTCTGTTTCAAGGTCACGTAATCTAGTTGTAAAACTGCTAATTATTGCTTGAAGGTACTTTTAATTTCTTTCCTAAGTGATTTACGGTTTCCCTCCGGGAATTTTTTGTTTCTTCCCAATGTGATTTTCTTCCTTGATTTCCTATTTTCATCTAGTGTTTTGTCGATTTTCTTATTCATTTCGTCTTGTGTTTCTTTAAGCATCTGGCGAACTGATACTAGGAAATTAGTCGGATTCGTGCAGTGCGGTTCTATGTAACTTTTCACTGAAGGTGATGCGTGTTGTGTTCGTTCAAAACACACTGACGCAATACCTGTCTGACAACAGTTGTTGTAAGCTTTCACAGGACTGTGGCGACTTTTGCAAGCTTTCGCTAGACTGTGGCGACTTATCAACAGCTGACTCAATCTCAGATTTCACGCGTTAATTACTCATCGTTTGTTCTGTTACGATGTTGTTCGTTAAATTAGTTAATAATCATGGATCCGCGCAGATTCCTGCAATCTTATGTAAACTATTAGTATTTGCTAATTGTTCAAGGTGTTTGTCTCATCCAGTACCGATCGTTATTTTACAACAACAACTGTTTTCTTGTGCTATAACGGATCTTCATATTGTTTTCTGTTTTAGCAACACGATGAAACACTATTTATTGGAAAAACAGAATTGCTACAATGACCAAACAAACAAAAATTGTACTATTGTGCACACAAACACTCAACAAAGAATGAAATCCACACATAACTTGTACTATTATACAGACAGTTTATGTAATAACATAATTAATAATCGTCACACGACACAAAATTTTACGAATTGAACACAGAGTTTTAAATGGACTGCCAATGAAAGAAGTTCAACATTAGTAAAATTAGCACAGTGGTATTTCTTGCTTTTGAGAAATCCAGAACCAACGAGCCATCCTATAAGGAAGGTCAACATATGTAACTTCCGTACTTTATTTTGCCTCTGTATGGAATTTAGCCCATCTTTATCTCCAACTCTATTAAGTCTGCGTCTTATCAAAACTAGATGCCCACAAATCATTATCCAACTTAATTTCGTATTCTGATCTTTGACTGGACAGTACCTAATCGAACTGAACTGTAACTGATCTGAACACTACTTGTCTTATATTAAAAGCTCAACTGAAGTAAAACAGTTGTCTGTCCCATAATAAAAATTTCCAATTCCTTCACGTCTTGGCAACATTGTTGCAGATTTCCCGAAAGCACAACAGCAAATAAGAAGCATGCCATGGCCAAACTAGATTTCTATTTCTAAATAAAATTTTCAAACTATACTTAAACTGTTTCATACTATATATTACAACGCAGTAATGCGCAATGATAAACAGTGAGGTATGGAGAGTAACTATACCTGTGAAATGATATTCGAAGACAACGATTTTAGAATGAAGTATATATTTAAAGAAAAAGCAGAGTAAAACTTCGTGTGATCTTCACACATAACATAGGTTATGATTTAAAGAGGGTACAATGTTAACAGAGAATAGAAAAATCAAACAGCTTAATCAGTGAATATGTTAATGCATGACTCAGGGAAGTGGGGTGGTCTTTCTCTCAGCTCTTAGCAAGTTAACTAGCTGAAAATCATTATTCTACAAATTAGCTGCGCAATGCAGCAGTCTTATCTCAAAATTTTTCTCTTCAAAAAATAATATTATTCAAAATTTATATTATCTTCACTTTCCAATATATATATATGTATATCATACTCATCCTTCATGTCCTTTACAATAAATCTCTGTCTACAAGTCAACACAGCACTACTACGTCCATCACCTACCGCACTTTAGCTCGGTATATATTAAATTCATCAGAGACTTGGGAATGTGAATACAAGTCAATTTTGTTAATCAGTGAATAAAAGTCGATCTACACAGTGTGTAATAAATGCACTCAGCTAAAACTATTTGGTGACGATAATCTACTGTAGGATAGTATTAAAGTAACTAACATCAAAAGACAAAGGCAGCGGTTGCGAGAGCGGACACCATAAATATTAAACATTATATAACAGTTGTTCAGGATTACTTGACAGTTGTGTGAGAGTAATTGTAAAGAAAACTTATGAACTAGGACAGATGAATTCGATAAACTGCGCCTCGTTCAGGTGCAAGACTGAATTCAGGGGAAAGTCAGTATGATTTGGGGATGAGTTACACGCGTAGCACTTAACTGAAAAAAACATAACCAGTGCTATGTACGGCAAATGTAATTGGTCACGATACACTCTTCATAGTGTCCGATTTTTCAGGCCAATGACTGACTCTCAATGTGCACTAAGAGCGAAGAAAACATGCACTTCAAAGTACATAAAAATACTATAAAATGAACTGATTTGTGAAATCCTTCAGCAACATCCCGATATAAAGAATGCGAAATCAAATAAGAGCTCCACAGCGTAACACTACGACCGTATCTTTAGCTGAAATGGAAAATTTACTGATGGTGTTGGACAAAATTATTACTAGCTGTAATTATCGTAGCCATATCGTGCAATAGAAGTATGCGTTGCGATCGGCTGTGACATGCTTACGACAAACATTGTAGAAGCGAAATGAATCATCTTTACGTAAAACGAGTCACCAGCTGACCGCGTGTCTACTACACGCCTTTATACCCTATCATCTGCCGCAAACGCTGAGATATTAACATCGTAATTCATTTGTCAGCTACATAGATCAAAATAATGACTATACCTTGAAGGTTGCATTCAGAACTGATTTTCTGAAGCGTTATTAACAATGGATGAACGACAGCAATTAACATAACAATGGCGATGTAGAAAACGATGTTTTAAAAAAGTCTTATTGGCAAGCAAACTTTAATAAAGGACATGTACAAGAAATCTCATCCGAAATTGAAATACATAATTACTGATTTAATCGAGACATGCTATAAAGGAAAATTTAGTAGGGGAGAGTGCTGCATCTTATAATACGTTTCAGAGATTCTTCTGTAGTCATGCCTGTAACAGAAGTTTAACATATTTCCTAATTCCATTTTTAAATGACGGCATTCCACTTTTTATGTGGCGCATTTTTTTCTGTAATACCAGAAGTTAGCCCGAAAAATTAAGGTTTTTCGAGACGTGAAAATATGTTCCAAGGTATAAGATGCTTATATACCTAGGAACAAATATTATTTGTAAATTTAAATCGTTGCAATCGAGAAAACCTTGTCAATAATGTATTTAGTCGTCTACATGCGACTTTATTACTGTAATACACAGCAATAAGCAGTAAGTGAAATAAAAGTAAGCAGAACTGTTACCAAAAACCAGTAAAAACTTAAATACATTGTGAAATGGAAGCTGTTGGAAACTTACACAAATTTCCATTTTCAAGACAGCAAAACTGTTAAGAGATTAACTAAACTCATTTAATTGCAAATATTCCATGTTTCATATTAAAAGACTGTCCTCTATTTTAGGGTAAAAACTGATGCACGACCGAAGAAGTACGGTATTACCGTCCACACGTTATATAAGTTTTAAACGTGTATGTAATATTCCTTGCTGTAGAATTAACAATTTATTCCAGAAGATTTAGTTTATTATACAGGACTTAAATGTGTAGAAGTCGAAATACTTACAATGCTGACAAAAAACAACGTCATTTGTTTCAACAACAAAAACATTAAAAAAACGGCAGAAACTGCTTATAGTGATCTCTTATATGCATCCTTTCGCATGATTCTAAAACTAGTCGCTAGATGGAAACACGGACCAGGAAACATCCGGAATTCGGAGAATGGCCTTAGCTGAATTGTCCTCTACGATTATTTTGTGAAAAGTTAACCTTAGTTTGCAGACGTTTACAGGATGTCCATAAATTATCTTTACAACTGAAGACTAAGATTATTAAAACTATACTAGATATTAACGTATGATTTTCAACATGTGATAAGAGAACTCATAAAATTTTGTTTCCTCATTCACTCACATCAATGTGCATCCCCTTAGTGGCACGGATAATGTCTAGTTGGAATTTTATTTCTCCGCTCTTACGATTCAAGATCTCCACGGTCACATGTTAAGATGCCTTGTGAATGTATGCCTTCAAGTCGTGTAGATTTCTAACCCTAGTTCGATACACCGGAACTTTTACAAAATACCGCAGGAAGAAGCCTAGTGGTGTGAGGTAAGAGGATCGTGGCGGCCATCGAACTGGACCATCTAGTCCAATGTGCATGCAAGACAGTTCTTGTCGTTGAACCACGAAATAACGATTTCTTCTGTTCTATTTTCGGAAGTATTATGTAAGGAACAATTGTGTAGTTCTTATAACCCTCAGATCAATCTATTACAGATTTGATTTTGTTTCTGTGGTGCCTACAAGAGGAATACTTTGATTTGCACCCTCTCTCTTCCCCCGTAAGACTGATAAGTGAATTTTTCCGAGTAAATTAAACGGAACATTGTGCGCCTTTCTTTCTGAAAATGATTTCCATTTGACATGATGCAGCATTAATATCAGTCTCTCACAGCAATTAAACAAGCTTGGTATCACTCGCATCATTCTCCTTGGAATACACTCGATGATCCCTGATATAGTCCAATGTGATACGAATTTTGCTCAGTTGAACAATATTCTAGAACGGCATTGTTTCCTTGACCCAAATCGCACTTTCACAGAATCCTACCAAGAAACTGATGGCTTCATCTGATTCACGTGCATCCTGCGTGACTGTTGCGCTTCGTATCCTCAGACATTAATACTCACTTGTATTTGAATGAGATGATTCTGTTTGTGATTCATTAACTTGGCTGTTAAAGGCTACCACTTTTGCTCTTGATTAATACGTGACACCCTGATTGGATATTGCTACAGTGTAACTGGACATAGTTAACATAGTTAACCGCATCGTCTGCAGGAAGTATGGCACAGCAATTAATACTGTCCAATAGGTCATTAATACGTAAAATGTACGGTAAGAGCCCTGGTTGACAGTCTTTGGGTGCTACTCAATTTATTTGTGCCTGTGGAGGATTCTTCATTCAGGAGCAACAGCTGCGTCGTGTCTATCCCGAAGTTTTCACTCCATTATTACCAAAACCTGATTAGAAATACTGTAAAGGCACTTTTTCATTACTTTTTCTGATGCTACATCGCACACTGCTTTCGACATGAATATGTAACTAATGGCTACATCTCATCTGGTCCCCACCTAAATTGAAATGTAAATCGTCAAACCTTCTTACCATGCTAATCATGTTTCTGTTATTCCCCTGTGCATAAAAAAGTATTACGAACCTGAAACTCCGAAAATCCGTCGTATTCTACAAGAGTGTGCGGCGAAGGTATAATACGACAATAATTCCTTGTTGTAATAGCGCTGCACCGAAGAATACGCAGATTATATATTTAAGTTATATTGTAACGAGTAGTAACAGCAAGCAAGCCCCACCCCAATGAAAATCCCCAGTGTCAGGAAGACTGATTTCAGGACATCAGTACCGTTAATTCCATTCCATGACAGGATTCAACTCACAAGAGGCAGTCAAATAAAAAGTGGACAGATGAGAAAAAAGCAAGTAAAATGTTTATTGCTGCAAAAGTTAATGCCAAAACTTAACGCATTTATCCCACTATGAGACAAGATGGTCAATGCCTTCATGAAAAAATGTTTGGGGTTGCCTAAGGAACCATGATTGCACCCAGCTGGGGATCTCTTCCTCCAAAGCAAATCGATGGCCAGGGCTCCAAAAATATAACAATCGCATGCGGGTCCACTCACATGTAGCCAAGTTTATTTCGCATACACTGCAGAGGTTTCGCTGGCCAGCCCTTACAGATCCTCCATGCAGCGCCGATCTCCCCCAATGAGGTTTCCATATTTTTGGAGCCCCCGAAGAGAGACATTTGTGATTTATGTTCTGGTACAGCTGAAAAGAAACGTAACCACTTCGATACAACATTACCATCCTTGTTCACACTTTCATTTCAGAGAATTCTTCTCTAGATATTGAAGTAAAATGCAGTAAAATCTGCAGAATTTTTGGTAAGTAAGGAGATAAGCCATCGTTTGCCTAGCTGCCATAAAAATCATTCTTCTGCCTCTGTTTAAGCTTATCAGTTAGAAGACGTATTTGCTTAAAAGTCTTCAAGACATTCAAATCACAACCTTCTAATGTTAGGTTAAATGTATCCGGCAGATTTTCAATACTGCTCACAAAATGGAGGTATATTCTGGAATGATGTCTTGCTCAGGGTTTTCATTGAGAAAAACTAACCTCCAAAACTTCAGACACTCATCAATATTTTGAAAATAGCTCTTGATGGCATCCCAGTTCAGAAAATCCTGTTTGCAGAAAGCCGTCTTCTGGGAACATGTGTGAATATCTCTGTCCATTCCAGCTCCACGAACTGCTAAAAAAGATTTCAGCTCCTCTCTTCTTTCTGCAGAAACCATGAAATGATTATAAATCTTTGTAACTATGCTTTCCGTATCCATGTCTAATTTATCAGTCGCATTCCTCTTTGCATTGTGGAGTATTCGATTAGTGCCTTCATAATATTTTTATTCTTATTGAGAAGTGACTGCAAAACTGACTTACTTGTGCCTAAATTAACGCTTGCATTACCAGCACTGTGTGGAGACCCTTATTTGCACTCAACTTGTGAATACACAAACTTCGTAATAGCAAAGCAGTCACTCCAGAAGAGATTTCATCAGCATTTTCAATGACACTCAAAAGTTTATTTTGTACTCCTTACAGTAGGTCAAAATAGCGAATGCAGACTGGAAACTTCTTTCTGTTGTCCTTATTTCATGCTTCTGTTGCCAATGGAAAAACTGAAGTTTTACTCAGCCTCTTAAAATGTCTAAAGTCATTCACATTTTTAGGAGCCAGCACGTTCTTCCACATTTCCGTTTCTATTTGGCAATAGGAAATCTTTGAAGCCGTCGCAGAATCTTCAAAATGTATGAAACGAAATTATTTCCACAGTCCAATTTGGAGTTACCGTGACTGTGTTTCACTCCATGATACAGTAAGACATGTCTCCCAGAAGCGACATTGTGATGCTCCGTTGAATTCTCTTTACTTACAAAATAATTCTGCAGTTTCTTTCATTCAATACTGCATTTTGATTTTAACGCAAGTCCCTTTCATTCTGCGTATTGGCGAAAGTCATTTTGTCCGCCGTGGCAAAAGGTAAAATCCTTTCTGCATAAACCCAAAAGGCCCGATCTTCGTTTGGTTCCTATTTAACCCAAGAAAACGTATTTTCCTATCTTCAAGTACACTTGAGTGTGTTTTGGATTTCCGTTTTTACTTTGCGGAAGTCTTGTGCGAATCTTCAGTTCCATGTTAGCTCATTCTAAAAATAATTAAAACAGCCAATTTACTACAGTGGTACGTAAAGTATCTTGTTTAATACTGATGATGAAAATACGAGAAAATAGGCTACGCAACAACGGCTTGTGGCTGCTGCAGTGTGTGCACGGAATCCCGCCCACGACGTGCGTAATCGAAGGGGTAGTGATTGTTGCTGCGAGTTGACGACAATGAAACCACGAATAATTTCTCTCTCTCTGTCTCTCTCTCTTGTACGCTGCTCCCACCCCCTACCTCATATAACTTACCACCTCCTACGGTAGAAATGACGCGCACCTAACAAAGTTTTCGGAAGTGCAATTATGTTCGTGTGTAGTAAGAAATATGATTGAATAAAGCCTTCTGTATTAAATAACTGTTAGATCGCTACGGATGTCAGCAACCGAAAATTATACTTTGTAGTCTCGAAGCGTACCAAATTGTACCGATAAGTCTCAAGCAGAACATGGGCAAAACGCCTGCTGTAAGAGCACAGACTGTAGTCTGACGCTAACCGTTATGTATTTATTCTCAAGAAGTGACTGGCTGTATTACCAACTCATACTTGTAACCACCATGAACATTTATATATTTAAGCAAACAACCAACAACCACGTCATGGTTGAACTTTTCTTTTAAACCGGGATATTAGCTGCTCCGCGGTAAGAAAAAAATTGAAGACCAAAATTAGACAAGAAAAAAGGGTAACTCTGAAAGAAAACGGAATATCCGACAACTTTAAGACTTGGAAGTTTATGATTTGTTACCTTAGTTTTATCCGTATTTGTCCCTGTTTTCATTAGAAACAATTAATAATTATTTAACAACTAAGCTCCTCTCATGCTTTAATGTGGCTTATTTATTAGTCCTGTTTGTATAATTTGGCAAAAACTGTACGTTATTTGAGAAGTGAAATGTAAGCGAGGAGCCACTGGTTTGGGTGTACGGCTCCTGTCTTCTTGTTCAGTGTCCTTTATTTTATTTTACTGTCTAGCGTTTTAAAATCTTATACCAGTGACAAAGAGCGAAAAAAAATTAGTTACGTTAAACAACGTCCGTAGCAAATGCTTGAAGAAGACTGTAAATAATGAAACGCAGCAGTATATGCCAACGAATATAGTTCTGTTTTAATGAAAGAATATTCTGGAGAGTTTAATGACTGTTCGTTATATGAAATAAATAAGGTGTTCTTCATTGTAGTACGCAGTACTCTACTCTCCCGGCTTGCCCGGCTTGCTTAGAGTACGTTGCGGTTCTCCTGTAGAAAGAAAAAAATGATGTGAATCGAGATAGTAGTTCCACTATGGCTCACCAGATGCCACTACGAATCGGAAGCTTGCTCTGCTCTGCCATCTCTCAGCAGCACTCACTACTAAAACCACCAGTTGACTGCTGCTGCTATCCAGTGGCTGGTCGTGGAACTACGTAGACGGAGCGGAGTTATCATCGGACCGCGGCAAATTTTTGGAATCTTATACGGCTTTGTAATCCAGCTGAGTGACTACGGAAAAATATGAGAAAAGAAAAAACTATTTCAAAGTATGTATGTCGGTAAAGAATCGTTCAGACCTTGGTATCAGGAGATACGATCTTCACGTTCAAAGGGCAGCAGAGACAGCAGTGCTAATGATACCTTTATGACGGTGCTTGCAAGGAGAGTTCCTACTCTGTTCAGCTCATATACTGTTTGAGGAAAAAAAAAAAAAAAAAACAGGAAATTAAGGGGAGACACACCATTACACCAGGAGTAGCTGTCAGTTGTGACCGAATAAGAATGCAGCAATATCTGAGAGGCAACTGTTCCTGCAGGACTTGTGAAAGCAAAGTTAAATTCTTTGTATGTCACGAACGGATGTGCCTAGTCAATCGGTCCGGGCGGCTCTCCCCCGTAGGAGGTTCGAGTCCTCCTTCGGGCATGGGTCTATAAAACTTTTTCAGGTGAACAAATTTGATTCTATACGTTCTTGGTTTGTAGTACGTCATACATTTAGATGAACGACAGGAGATGAACCGAATTTGAAAATGTGAGGGATTGTGGCACCTCTTCCGCACAAATAGTGACTTTTGAGCGAATTGATTAAACGGTAACACTGGTGCAGCCAACACCCTGAGACAAGCTAACTGAGATTATCATTCATACGGCATGGCTTGTAACAGATGTAAATAAATTTCTCATAATTGTCCGTGTATTCCATCTGCCGTTATGCTACTACTGTAAATAGCAAGATGAACATTGTTGCCTTACTTTGATATTTTCGTATTTTATACTGGCTTCATACAATTCCGTCAAACGAACGTCTTGCAAACTTACATTTAATTTGAAACTACATGGATGAATGTTTCGCCTTTTCTTTCAATTGCATCGCAATCAGCGCAAAATCTGAATGTTCAGTCATCTTACAATAACTGACCTTAATGTCTGTCGACTGGAAAGAATGCAGTCTAGTAAACAACTGACTGATGCTCATTAGTAGAATCCTATGACTGTGAACAATCAGACACTGTAAGGAGAATTAAAGCACAGAGGATGAATGTGCTTCAAGGAAAATTGAATTTCTTTCACGAACGCCGAACTCGAACTGCATTTATTTCCATTTTTAGAATACATGTGGCACCAATTACTGCGTCCCCTGTTAAAATGCATAACTCGTGTGATTATTCGCGTAAACATTAAAGCTTTTACGAACCGCATCTCATCGTATGATAGCATAACGTTTTTCGGCTCTTCTCGTGTCTATTTTTGCGGAACAGTTTACGTCATGAATGAGTTATACATACACCGCAACATTAAAGAGACTGTCACAAAGGTATCACTCGAAGGTGCAATGTCATTGACGCCACACATGAATCAGAATGATAGACAAAGAGTTACGCTTTCAGATCAGTAGTATTAAATTCCTGCCAAAATTTAACAAACATCGCAGTACCAGGTGGGAGGTACTTTATGACCTCCTTTTGAAAATACTGTAATCTAGTCATGTACTTTATGTTTTAAAATTTTGAAAAAAAATATTTATTGTTTTTTATCATTTTATATACCAGATTTCGTAACTGTTTTGAATTTTTCAGTTAAATGTAACCCAATAAACCAAAAATTTAAGCATTAGTAGTAAATGTGACTTTTTGCAACAACTGTCATACTCTTCTTAACATCTGTACACCTTTAAAACGTATGTTGTGAATGAAACTTAGCGATAGTTAAGAAAATATAAATTTTGAAGCATTTTCTTTTTGTGTGTACAATACGGCAAATGCGTTGGTACTGCTAAGTTCGTATTAAAAGACATTTTAAGGTCCTGGACCGTTCTCTCATACATCAGCACCTCTTCAAAATAACAATGAAGTTGTTAGTAAAAATTAACAATTAACGAAATTTATTTCCTTTTTAATTTTTTGTGGTTTTACGGAAAAATTGTTGGTATTGTTTCGATTAAATGATGAAGATTCAGTGTGCTGATACAGTAAGTTATACACGTGACAGTAATGAATCACAAAGGTAGAACATAGAATAAATTGAAAGGTGTAGCTACTGTATGTTGTAATTCTTCCCTGTATTCTATTTATTACTTCAGTCTCGTGACCAGTCTTTGCTGCTTATATCTGTGGCACATTGACCGACTTCCACATATTCGGTTTGCTATTGCTACACTTGTTTCTCTGCCTGTAGTCTCAAAGGCGAGTGTGCCGTCGGCAAATGAGTAGCGACACACTGTATGCCGGTTTTTAAGGAAAACAGAGCGTTCTGATTCATGGCTAATCCATTCGGGATGCACTGAAGTGAACGTGTGTTGTACTCCTGCATGATATAGTGTACTCTTGAGCGACGCTGCACTAAATTACACTGAGAAAGATGGAGAGCGAAAACTAAAAGCAGCTTATGGTTTGTATTCATGTGTGGTACTGAGAACTGTATGTAATATTTTTTTATATATTGACTCCAGAATACACGGGAAAGTGTTTCTTTATTTCACGACCTGTAAGCTGTGTTGGAAAAGTGCGGTTGTTGAGAAAATGTCATTTAATGAGGAGTAGAGTGACAGTTGCTGTTACGATGGGGTCAGGTCCCGCTCTGATTAAGTGTTGCTTCTGATACGTGATCGGATTCAACAAGACAGTATTTCATTCACCAAAAGGTTTTGTGTCTTATATATTTTTCAAATATACTTCATGCAACAGATCTTTGTATGATTGTACTGAGAGCACAATGTCAATTGTTGTTGTAGTGGTCTTCAGTCCTGAGACTGGTTTGATGCATCTCTCCGTGCCACTCTATCCTGTGCAAGCTTCTTCATCTCACAGTACCTACTGCAGCCTACATCCTTATGAATCTGCTTAGTGTATTCATCTCTTGGTCTCCCTCTACGATTTTTACTCTCCGCGCTGCCCTCCAGTACTAAATTGGTGATCCCTTGATGCCTCAGAACATGTCCTACCAACCGATTCCTTCTTCTGGTCAAGTTGTGCCACAAACTCCTCTTCTCCCCAATTCTATCCAATACCTCCTCATTAGTTATGTGATCTACCCATCTAATCTTCAGCATTCTTCTGTAGCACCACATTTCGATAGCTTCTATTCTCTTCTTGTCTAAACTATTTATCGCCCATGTTTCACTTCCATACATGGCTACACTCCATACAAATGCTTTCAGAAACGACTTCCTCACACTTAAATCTATACTCGGTGTTAACAAATTTATCTTCTTCAGAAATGCTTCCCTTGACATTACCAGTCTACATTTTATATCCTCTCTACTTCGACCATCCTCAGTTATTTTGCTCCCCAAATTGCTAAACTCCTTTACTACTTTAAGTGTCTCATTTCCTAATATAATTCCCTCAGCATCATCCGACTTAATTCGACTACATTCCACTATCCTTGTTTTGCTTTTCTTGATGTTCATCTTATACCCTCATTTCAAGACACTGTCCATTCCGTTCAACTGCTCTCCCAAGTCCTTTGCTGTCTCTGCCAGAATTACAATGTCATCGGCGAACCTCAAAGTTTTTATTTCTTCTCCATGGATTTTAATACCTACGCCGAACTTTTCTTTTGTTTCCTTTACTGCTTGCTCAATATACATCCCTGTCTCACTCTCTTCCCAACCACTGCTTCCCTTTCATGTCCCTCGACTCGTATAACTGCCATCTGCTTTCTGTACAAATTGTAAATAGCCTTTCGCTCCCTGTATTTTATCCCTGCCACCTTAAGAATTTGAAAGAGAGTATTCCAGTCAACATTGTCAAAAGCTTTCTCTAAGTCTACAAATGCTATAAACGTAGGTTTGCTTTTCCTCAGTCTTCCTTCTAAGATAAGTCGTAGGGTCAGTATTGCCTCACGTGTTCCAACATTCCTACGGAATCCAAACTCATCTTCCCCGAGGTCGGCTTCTACTAGTTTTTCAATTCGTCTGTAAAGAATTCAAGTTCGTATTTTGCAGCTGTGGCTTATGAAACTGATAGTTCGGTAATTTCCACATCTGTCAATACCTGCTTTCTTTGGGATTGGAATTATTATATTCTTCTTGAAGTCTGCGGTAATTTCGCCTGTCTCATACATCCTGCTCACCAGATGGTGAGTTTTGTCAGGACTGGCTCTCCCAAGGCTGTCAGTAGTTCTAATGGAATGTTGTCTACCCCTGGGGCCTTGTTTCGACTCAGGTCTTTCAGTGCTCTGACAAATTCTTCACGCAGTATCATATCTCCCATTTCATCTTCATCTACCTCCTCTTCCATTTCCATAATATTGTCCTCAAGAACATCGCCCCTATATAGACCCTCTATATACTCCTTCCACCTTTCTGCTTTCCCTTCTTTGCTTAGAACTGGGCTTCCATCCGAGCTCTTGATATTCATGCAAGTCATTCTCTTTTCTCCAAACGTCTCTTTAATTTTCCTGTGAGATAAGCCTCTACATCCTTACATTTGTTCTCCAGCCATCCCTGCTTCCTGCTTAGCCATTTTGCACTTCCTGTCGATCTCATTTTTGAGACGTTTGTATTCCTTTTTGCCTGCTTCTTTTACTGCATTTTTGTTGTTTCTTCTTTCATCAATTAAATTCAGTATCTCCTCTGTTACCCAAGGAGTTCTACTAGCCCTTGTCTTTCTACCTACTTGATCCTCTGCTGCCTTCACTATTTCATCCCTCAAAGCTACCTGTTCTTCTTCTACTGTATTTCTTTCCCCCATTCCTGTCAATCGTTCTCTTATGCTCTCCCTGCAACTCTGTACAACCTCTGGTTTAGTCAGTTTATCCAGCTCCCATCTCATTAAATTCCCACCTTCTTGAAGTTTCTTCAGTTTCAATCTACAGGTCATAACCAATAGATTGTGTTCAGAGTCCACATCTGCCCCTGAAAATGTCTTACAATTTAAAACCTGGTTCCTAAATCTCTGTCTTACCATTATATAATCTATCTGAAACGTTCTTGTATCTCCAGGGTTCTTCCATGTATACAACCTTCTTTCATGGTTCGTGAACCAAGTGTTAGCTGTGAGTAAGTTATGCTCTGTGCAAAATTCTACCAGACGGCTTCCTCATGCATTTCGTAGCCCCAATCCATATTCGCCTACTACCTTTCCTTCTCTTCCTTATCCTACTGTCGAATTCCAGTCACCCATGACTTTTAAATTTTCGTCTCCCTTCACTACCTGAATAATTTCTTTTATCTCATCATACATTTCATCAATTTCTTCATCATCTGCAGAGCTAGTTGGCATATAAACTTGTACTACTGTAGTAGGCGTGGGCTTCGTATCTATCTTGTCCACAATAATGCGTTCACTATGCTGTTGGTAGTAGCTTACCAGCACTCATATTTTTTTATACATTATTAAACCTACTCCTGTATTACCCCGATTTGATTCTGTAATTATAAGCCTGTATTCACCTGACCAGAAATCTTATTCCTCCTGCCACCGAACTTCACTAATTCCCACTATATCTAACTTTAACCTATCCATTTCCTTTTTTAAATTTTCTAACCTACCTGCCCGATTAAGGGATCTGACATTCCACACTCCGATCAGTAGAAAGCCAGTTTTCTTTCTCCTGATAACGACGTCCTCTTGAGTAGACCCCGCCCGGAGATCCGAGTGGGTGACTATTTTACCTCCGGAATATATTACCCAAGAGGACGCCATCATCATTTAATCGTACAGTAAAGCTGCATGCTCTCGAGAAAAATTACGGCTGTAGTTTCCCCTTGCTTTCAGCCGTTCGCAGTACCAGCAGAGCAAGGCCGTTTTGGTTAGTGTTACAAGGCCAGGTCAGTCAATCAATCATCCAGACTGTTGCCCCTGCAACTACTTAAAAGGTTGCTGCCCCTCTTCAGGAACCACACGTTTGTCTAGCCTCTCAAGAGGTACCCCTCCGTTGTGGTTGCACCTACGATACGGCTATCTGTATCGTTGAGGCCCGCAAGCCTCCCGAACAACGGCAAGATCCATGGTTCAAAATTACATTTATCTGATTGCTCTGTGTAAAATCATTGTACTATCAGGATCTAACAATAACTACTGAATAAAAAGTATATTGCCGATCTTGATTTATATTTTGTTCATTTGATCAGTTACATAAATGAGGTGCCGGCCGCTGTGGCCGAGCGGTTCTAGCTTCCTCAGTCCGGAATCGAGCTGCTGCTACAGTCGCAGGTTCGAATCCTGCCCCGGACATGGACGTGTGTGATGTCCTTAGGTTAGTTAGGTTTAAGTAGTTCTAAGTCTAGTTGACTGATGACCTCAGATGTTAAGTCCGATAGTGATTTGAGCCATAAATGTTCAAACGTGTGTGAAATCTTATGGGACTTAACTGCTAAGGTCGTCAGTCCCTAAGCTTACACACTATTTAACCTATATTATCCTAAGGACAAACACACACACCCATGCCCGAGGGAGGACTCGAAACTCCGCCGAGACCAGCCGCTCAGTCCATGACTGCAGCGCTAGAGGCCGCTCGGCTAATCCCGCGCTGCAGAGCCATAAATGAAGTACGATTTTTCAAGGTGATAGTGTTATATATTCATGAATCTTTGCGCTAATACCTGGCATAAGAATAACTAGAGAATCGATTTTATGCCTTTATCTCACTTGTTACAAGTGGGGCTCATTAACAAATGCAACGATTTTTTTTTTTATGAAAGCAGGTTCGTTTTGCTCAGGATTCCAATACACCATATTTTCCCTACTCTTTTGGCTGCAAAACCTTGTTTTTCAACATTCCGTTCAATGTGGCAGCCTTATTCAATCTTACTGGGAAGACCTGTACACCCCCATGAAACCACTCTACTGGTCGACGCGTGAGCCAACGTCTTGTTGCATAAATAACCTCCCCATCATCCACGTACTGCTTCCTGCGGAGTGTATCCTTCGTCGGTCCAAATAGATGGATGTCGGAAGGTGTGAGACCCGGGCTGTAGGGTGGGTGAGGAAGAACAGTCCAATGAAGTTTTTTGAGTTCCTCTGGGATGCACAGCCCTACATCTACATCTACATTTATACGTCGCAAGCCACCCAACGGTGTGTGACGGAGGGCACTTTAGGTGCCACTGTCGTTACCTCCGTTTCCTGTTCCAGTCGCGTATGGTCCGCGGGAAGAACGACTGCCGGAAAGCCTCTGTGCGCGCTCGAATCTCTCTAATTTTACATTCGTGATCTCCTCAGGATGTATAAGTAGGGGGGAGCAATATATTGGATAACTCATCTAGAAACGCACCCTCTCGAAACCTGAACAGCAAACTACACCGCGATGCAGAGCGCCTCTCTTGCAGAGTCTGCCACTTGAGTTTGCTAAACATCTTCGAAATATTATAACGATTACCAAATAGCCCTGGGACGAAACGCGCCGCTCTTCTTTGGATCTTCTCTATCTCCTCTGTCAACCCGACCTGGTACGGATCCCACACTGATCAGCAATACTCAAGTATAGGTCGGACGAGTGTTTTGTACGCCACCTCCTTCGTTGATGGACTATATTTTCTAAGGACTCTCCCAATGAATCTCAACCTGGCACCCGCCTTACCAACAATTAATTTTATGTGACCATTCCACTTCAAATCGTCCCGTACGCTCACTCCCAGATATTTTACAGAAGTAACTACTACCAGTGTTTGTTCTTCTATCATATAATCATACAATAAAGGATCCTTATTTCCAGGGAAGCAGTACGTGGATGATGGGGAGATTATTGATGCAACAAGACGTTGGCTCTGGAGAAGGACAAATTCGTTTGCATTTTTGTAGCGACGAACACGGTGAAGTCGTTTCTTCAATTTCCAGAACGCAGCACATGACATACTGAGCGTAGCACAATACACTTCAGAGTTTACTGTTGCGCCATGTACAAGAACGTCAAACAGAATAACCCCTTTGGAGTCCCAGAAGACCTTTGCCATTACTTCCCCAGCTGAGGGAGCTGCTTTGAAGTTTTTTTGGAGGAGAGGTGGTATGGTGCCACTCCATGGCATGGTGTTTTGTTCCCAGTTTTCAGTCATGAAGCCATGTTTAATCGCATGTGACGATGTTCGACAAAAAATTGTCACGAATAAGTTCGTAACGCACAAGCAATTTCGCACAAATGGTCCTTCGTTGCTCTTTGTGGTATCCTGTTAGGCGGCGAAGAACCCAGTCAGGTACCCAAACTGGTGGACGAGTGTGTCAGTATTACCAACATAGATGTCCAGTTGATGAGTGAGGTGTATGATTGTGATCAGCAGATCACTTCGAATGAGAGTGTCCGCACGTTCCGACATAGTAGGAGTCACAGCTGTGTGCGACCGGCCGGCACGTGCGAAGCCGCACAGGTTTGCCGGACCTTGATGCGACGATGACAGATACCTCGTCCAACGACGCACTGTGATTTTATTCGCTACCAGGTCTCCGTAGACATTCTGCAAGCGCCTATTAATATCTGCGATGCTCTGGTTTTCTGTCACAAGAATCTTTCTGTACCTGGAACGCACATCCATTACAGAGGCCATTTTGAAGGATACGTGTAGTGCCTCCATCTATCGGTACTTCATGAAAATATAGAGTCTAAAGCGGGAGTATTCTACGATGTCCTACAAATAATTGTGCATTT
Source organism: Schistocerca gregaria (assembly GCF_023897955.1). Lineage (NCBI taxonomy): Eukaryota > Metazoa > Arthropoda > Insecta > Orthoptera > Acrididae > Schistocerca > Schistocerca gregaria. The sequence continues at coordinate 406,312,780 of NC_064923.1, forward strand.
TTTCAGCTGCAACTGAGCAATGAAAAAAAATGTTGCATTACTTATTGAACGCCACTCATAGTAAAAAGCTGATACATACTACGTACTGGGATCCTATGACTCAACAGGAATGTATTGGGAAGAGAATTGAAGCACCGAGTACAAAGGAGCTGTAAGAAGAACTGGATTTGTTTCACATACACAGAACTCGAACTGCATTCAACTGTATTTTGGAATACATCTGGCAGCAACTGCTGTGTCCTCTGTTAAAATGCACATGTCCTTTAATAATTTACTATAAACAATAAATCTTTTACGTGCCGCATCTCATTATTTGATACCACAGCGGTTTTCAGCTCTTCTCGGATATATTTTTGCGGAACGCTTTACGTCATGAATAAGTCATACATATACTGCAACACAGAAATGACTGTTTCCACGAAAATATTATCCAAAGGTACACGCACTGACGCCACACAGTGCCGGTTAGACTGTCAGTGAGAGAGCACCTCGAGTTCCTGCTGCTAATAAGTCGAGTACACCCTTCCTTTGTTACATATTTTTACGAGCTTCAAACAGGAGCGACTTATTTTCAGTTATCTGTGTAGTTACTAGTTTATTTTTGTAATTTCTTGCGCGTTTGAGTGATTGCTAGGCACAACCTTTTATTCTAACAACAGTGTAGCGTACAGTACTGCCTGTTATCTATCCTTGTTTCGACCCTCATACTGTACAGGCTTTTGTTTGTTTTGGTTTGGTTTGAAGAGCTTAGTCTCGGTTATTCCATCAGTGACAGAGCACCTCGAGTTCCTGCTTCTAATAAGCCGAGTACACCGTTCGTTCGTTACATATTTTTACGACATTCAAATAGGAGCGACTTCAGTAATGGATAGGAACTGTGACTGCTGTGTGCAGATGCTAGCTGAGTTGGTGACCCTTCGCTCACAGCTCCAGGCGGTGTTGGCTCCCGTCACAAGGCTTGAGGGTGTTACCAAGATGCACCATTGTGGTAGTCGGACCCGGGATGCGAGGGACGCCGAGCACGTTCCCGATCGCTCCACTGCTGTGCCTGCCACCAAGTGCTGCCTGCACAGAGGTTGACCCCTCACCTGAGGTCGAGTAGAAGATCATTCCAAAGTCTGGCAGGCAGCGAAAGACTTTCCGAGGGGCCGATCGTAGGCCCTCACCAGTTCGTTCGACGAACAGGTTTGGGGCTTTACCTGTAGGTGACGAAGTCTCTGAGCTGGATACAGTCGTCTATCCTGTTCCAGAGAAAGCTTCTCGGGCCGCAAGATCTGGGCATTGACAGAGGGTGGGTTTGCTGGTAGTTGGGAGCTCCAACGTTAGGCGCGTAATGGAGCCCCTTAGGAACATGGCTGCTCTGAGTGCATACCGAGGAGAGTTATTCCGGATGTGGAAAGGGTGCTTCCGGATACCATGAAGAGTACAGGGTGCAGCCAGTTGCAGATGGGGGCTCATGTCGGTACCAATGACGTATGTCGCTTTGGCTCGGAGGAGATTCTCTCTGGTTTCCGGCGGCTAGCGGAAATAGTAAAGACTGCCAGCCTTGCTTGCGAGATTAAGGCGGAGCTCACCATGTGGAGCATCGCCGATAGAACCGACTGTGGTCCTTTGGTGCAGAGCCGAGTGGAGGGCCTGAATCCAAGCTCAGGCGGTTCTGTGGGCGTGTAGGCTGCAGATTCCTTGACTTGTGCCATCGGGTGGTGGGTCTCCGGGTCCCGCTTAAGAGATCAGAGTCCACTACACACAGGCAGCGGCTACACGGATAACGAGGGCTGTGTGGAAGGGACTGGGCGGTTTTTTAGGTTAGAGGGTCTCACAAAATCACAGAAAGGGTGTCAGTCTAAAAGGAGGCAGGTAAAACACAGTAAGATAGTTGTAGAAGCTATCGGTATTGTAGTTGTAAATTGTCTTAGCTGTATTGGGAAAGAACCAGAGCTCCAAGTCCTAACAGAAAGCACTGAAGCTCAAATAGTTGTAGGTACAGAGAACTGGCTAAAGCCGGAAATAATTTCAGCCGAAATTTTTTCAAACGATCAAACACTGCTCAGAAAGGATAGATTAAATACAGTTGGTGGTGGAGTATTTATTGCTGTCAGAGGTGGTTTGCCTTGTAGCGAAATTGGAGTAGATAGTTCGGGTGAAATTGCATCGTTTTGGCTCTGAGCACTATGGGACTTAACATCTATGGTCATCAGTCCACTAGAACTTAGAACTACTTAAACCTAACTAACCTAAGTACATCACACAACACCCAGTCATCATGAGGCAGAGAAAATCCCTGACCCCGCCGGGAATCGAACCCGGGAACCCGGGCGTGGGAAGCGAGAACGTTACCGCACGACCACGCGCTGCGGGCTTGGATCGTTTTACCGACCCCCCGATTCAGAAGATATAGTTGCTGAATAGTTCAAAGAAAACTTGAGTCTAGTTTCAAACAGGTACCCCAATCACACAATTACAGTCGGTGGTGTCTGCAGTCTACCCTCGATATGCTCGTAAAATTATACGTTTAAGGCCGGCGGCAGGCATAAAACGTCATCGGAAATTGTACTGAATGCTTTCTCAGAAAATTATTTTGACAATTAGTACATGAGCCCACTTGAAGCGTAAGTGGTCGCGAAAGCATACTTGACCTCTTAGTAACAAATAATCCTGGACAAATAGTGAGTAGCGACAATAAGGCAGTTGCTGCTAGGCTGAATACCGTAACACCTTCAACCACCAAAAAGAATCGCAAAGTACGTATATCTGAAAAAGCTGATAAAAATACTCTTAACTTTTTTTTAAGAGACAGTCTCCCCTCCTTTCGTTCTGGTCACGTAAGCGTAGAGAAGATGTAGAATGATTTCAAAGAGATAGTATCGACGGAAATTGAGAGATATATACGACATAACTTAATAAGTGAGAGTATTGGTCCCCCATGGTAGAGAAAACGGGTCATATCGATGTTGCAGAAGCAACGAAAAAAGCATGCCAAATTTAAAAGAATGCAAAAACCCCAAGATTGGCAAAGTTTTGCAAAAGTGAGAAAGGTAGCGTGTACTTCAAAGCGAGATGTTTATAATAATTTCCACAACGAAACTCTGTCTCGGAATCTGGCAGAAAACCCAAAGAGATTCTGGTCATACATAAATCCCACCAGTGGCAAGACGCAATCAACGCCTTCACTGCACGATAACAACGGTGAAGTCACTGATAACAGTGCCACTAAAGTAGAGTTATTAAACTTGGTATTCCGAAATTCATTCACTAAAGAAGACGAAGTAAATATTCCAGAATTCCAATCAAGAACAACTGCCAAGATGACAAAACATAGAAGTAGATATCCTTGGTGTAGCAAAGCAGCTTAAATCACTTAATATAGGCAAGGCCTTCGGTCCAGTTTGTATACAAGTGAGGTTCCTTGCGGAGTATGTTGGCCCCGTAGCTCCATATTTAGCAAATATATACAACTGCTTTCTTACAGACAGATCCACATCTGAAGAACGGAAAATTGCACGAGCCACACCAATACCCAAAAAGGGAAATAGCAGTAATCCGCTGAATTACAGGCCCATATGACTAACTTCGATTTACGGTAGGGTTTTGGAACATATACTGTATTCAAACATTATGAATTACCTTGAAAATAATGATTTATTGACAAATAGCACGGATTCAGAAAACATCGTTCTTGTTAAACACAACTAGCTCTTTATACTCATGAAGTAATGAGTGCTCTCGACAGGGGATGTCAAATTGATTCCATAGTTTTAGATTTCCAGAAGGCTTTCGACACCGTTCCTCACAAGCGTCTTCTAACCAAACTGCGTGCCTATGGAACATCGCCTCATTGTGCGACTAGATTCGTGATTTCCTGTCAGAAAGGCCACAGTTCGTAGTAATACACGGAAAGTCATCGAGTAAAACAGAAGTAATATCCGGCGTTCCCCAAGGAAGTGTTATAGGCTCTCTATTTAGCCTGATCTATATTAACGACATAGGAGACAATCTGAGTAGCCCTCTTAGATTGTTTGCAGATGATGCTGTCATTTACCGTCTTGTAACGCCATCAGATGACCAAAACGAATTACAAAATGATTTAGATACGATATCTATAAGGCGAGAAAAGCGGCAGTTGACCCTGAACATAGAAAAGTGTGAAGTTATTCAAATGAACACTAAAAGAAATCCGCTAAATTTCGATTACGCGATAAGTCACTCAAACCTGAAAGCTGTAAATTCAACTAAATACTTAGGGATTACCATTACAAATAACCTAAATTGGAACGATCCCATAGATAATTTTGTGGGTAGAGCAAACCAAAGGCTGCGATTCATTGGCAGAACATTGAGAAGGTGCAACAGGTTTACTGAAGAGACTGCTTACACCACGCTTGTCCGTCCTGTTCTGGAGTATTACTGTGCGATGTGGGATCCGCATCAGGTGGGATTGACTGATGACATCAAAAATGTACAAAGAAGGGCAGATCGTTTTGTATAATCGCGAAATAGGGGAGAAATGATACGTCAATTGGAGTGGCAATCACTAAAACAAAGGCGTTTTTCGTTGCGATGGGATCTTCTCATGTAATTTCAATCTCCAGTTTTCTCCTCCGATTGCGAAAACATTCTGTTGGCACCCACCTACATAGGGAGAAGTAATCATCGGGATAAAATAAGAGAAATCAGTTCTCGCACAGAAAAATATAAGCGCTCGCTTTTCCCTCTCACCGTTAGAGAGACAGCTTGAAGGTGGTTCATTGAACCCTCTGTCAGGCACTTTATTGTGAATAGCAGAGTAATCAGGTATACGTAGACACAGAATAAACAATCATAGATGATAATGGTTGGTTTGTGGGGCACTCAGCTGCGCGGTCATCAGCGCACATACGAAGTCCCTATTTTTGCACAGTCCAATCTAGCCACTTTCACGAATGACGATGATGATGAAATGATGAGGACAACACAAGCACCCAGTCCCCTAGCGGAGAAAATCCCCAACCCGGTCGGGAATCGAATTCGGGACCCCGTGAAAAAAAAAACAATTATAAAGGGTAAAACTTTCAAAGTACCGGTATTAAATCACTGCCTATACTTATTAATTGACAAAGATTCCATGAGCTGGAATAGTGTGTTACATTGTGATAGCAATGAATCACAAAGGTAGACCAGTGAATAAATTGAAACGTGTCTTTTATAATTTTACATCATCCGCAATTTCTATTTATTGCGTATGTTTGTCTCGTGAGCAGTCTTTGCTATCATATCTGATGCATATTGATCAACATATGTATATTCTCTGCTGCGGTGGCTATACCTCTTTCTCTGCCTGAGGTCTTTGACGTGAGAGTACTTTGGCTAACGAGTAGCTAGAACGTGTTGGCACACCTAGCTTTCCGGTTTAGAAGGAAAGCAAAGCGTTCTGCTTCATGGCTATTCCGTTGTGGCTGCTCTGCAGTGAACATGTGTTGTGCTCGTGTGTGATATGGTGTGCTCTTCAACGATACTGCTTAAAATACACTGAGAAAGATGGAGAGCAAGAATTAAAAGCAGCTTGTGGCTTGCATTCGTGCAGTGGTACTGAGAATTATATATAACATATTCTATTCGCCGACTCGAGAATACACACACTAACGTGTTTCCTTATTTTTCGACCTGAAAAATTATATCGGAAGAGTGCAGTTGCTTGGGGAATGTTATCGAATGAGCAGCAGAGTGATAGTTGCTCCTACTATCAATTTGAGGCAGATCCCGTTCTGGTTACGTGTTGCTTCCTATTCGTGATCGGCTTTCATCAAAAGATTTTGGATGTTGTATTTTTTTAAAAATAAACTTTATGAAACATCTTGGTATGATTTTGTAACATTTATCTGACTGTTACGAGGAAAATATTTGTATTCTTAGGATCCAGTAACAAATGCTACATTAACAGAAGATCGAAGATACTGATTTGTATTTTGTTGCTTTCATGAGTTTTCTTAAGTACAATATGGTCTTTCAAAATTGTAGCATTGAGTGACGATGACGCTTTGCACTAATGCCTGGCATAAGAGTAACTTTTATGGCTTCAGCTCTTTTATTAGTTCGATGATAATCCTTATTCATTTTATGCGAATAGTGAGGCTCGGCAAGGAGTTCCTCCGCCACACACCGTCAGGTGGCTTGCGGAGTACGGATGTAGATGTAGATGTACCTTAGTAATTATTTCAGATTACTGAAGGGAAGGTCGCCCCGAGAGTTTCATGGTGTTAGCCGTTTCGTTGTCTGATTATTATTTTTTGTGAGAAAGTTACATTAGTAGGTAACAATAATCAACAGTAAATCACGTCAGATGTAAACATAATTTCCAGTGTATTACGTATGCGTATCTGTGAAGAATCGTTCCTGAGGGCAGTCAGATCGCGTAGTAATACTTTCTTTGGGTTTTATTCACTTATAAAGAGATAACCTTTAATCAGGACAATTTCCAGTGGAACTTTAAGGTCCACTGCTACTACCGAAGTCACACCCAATTTTAGTCACCATACAAAATGATCTTCCATGTTTCGATTTGTAGACGTCTTACTTTGTAATTGAATGTCAGGAGTATAGTGAATGAAGAATATGATTACAACATCTATGTACTCTAATTCTCTGTGATGACTGCACGAATTCCTTTAGATGACTGCAGCTTGAGTACTCATGATCGCCAGTAATATCGTGGTGCTACAGAATAACTATTTCTACCAACGGTCAAGTACTATGCTCCAAAACAATGCTGGACGTGACACAAAACCGAAACTCGTCAGTAACAGTATGTAGGACGGGCGCACAAGCGCATCGTTGTGGGATGCCGACAAGCACAGGGTTAAAAAAGTATTGGTTTTCAAGAGCTGAAATGCTTCCATTATACAGGTTTGGCGATCTATATGTAACGGTACACATCGCGCTGGTGAAATTACAGGTACATATCAGCGAAATATCATTGTAGTAAATGTTTCTAGTCATTGGTTGATGTCCTAAGGTTTAGATGAAATTTTGTTGGTAGATGTAGGAGGTATTTCAATACCCAGTTATGTCAGGTTGCCTTGAAGAAGCTATTGCACTCAACACACAATGTAAGAATTTTACTTATGTTTCACTTTATATAATTCTTATGCAAATTAGAAGTGGTTTACTTCCCTTGAAGCTTTTATACGTAGTTCACGTAGATGGCGCCATGTAACCAACCGATGCGTTCTCCATACAGCCTGCCTTCCGCAAGCAGTAGCATTCAATGTGGATGTAGCCCGACCAACAGGGAATTACATGCATTGAGCGAAAATAATAGTGCATTGAGAATGGCTAGCTTCTAGCCGAAATCTACATCTACACAATAAAATTTAAAAACGACGAGTGATCGCTGTAATCTGTAATTTACTACTCAGGTAGGTGTGTGTTCTTTCCTCGGCGTGGTGAAGTAAGTGTAGACCTTGGGCGTATAATTGACTGTGATGAGAGGTCTTGTAATCGAGTATTAGCTTCATGTTGTCAAGGGCGATTATAGAAAGACAGAAGAGATACTGAAACTCAGTCTCAACATAAATCGAAGTGACAAAACTCATGGGATAGCGATATACAGATATACAATGGCGATAGTATCGCGTACACAAGGTATAAAAGGGCAATGCATAGGCGGAGCTGTCATTTGTACTTAGGTGATTCATGTGAAAATGTATCCGTGGTGATTAGGGTCGCACTACAGAAATTAACAGACTTTGAACGCGGAATGGTAGTTCGAGGTAGATGCATGGGAATTCCCACTTCGGAAATCGTTAGGAATTATAGTAATCCGAGATCCACAGTTTGAAAAGCGTGCCAAGAACACCAAATTTAAGACATTTCTTCTCACCACGTACAAAGCAGTGACCGACGGCTTTCAGTTAACGACCAAGAGCAGCAGCGTTTGCGTAGAGTTTTCAATGTTAACAGACAAACAACGCTGCGTGAAATAATCGCAGAAATCAATGTGAGACGTACGACGAACGTATCCGTTAGGATAGTACGGCGTTTATGGGCTGTGGCAACATATGAAAGACGCGAGTGAGTTTTCTAGCAGCACGACATCACCTAAAGCGCCTCTCCTGGGCTCGTGACCGTATCCGTTGGACCTTAGACGACTGTAAAACCGTGGCCTGGTCAGATGAGTACCGATTTCATTTGGTAAGAGCTAGTGGTAAGGTTTGTGTGTAGCACAGACCCCACGAAGCTATGGGCCCGAGTTGACAAGGCATTGTGCAAGCTTGTGGTAGCTCCATTAATGGTCTTTGTTTTTCTTGGAATGAACTGGGTCCTCTGGTTCAACTGGAACGATCATTGATAGTTATGTTCGGCTACTAGGAGACCAGTTACAGTTCTTCATGTTCAAAATCAACTATGAAATTTTTATGGATGACAATGCACCACGTCACCAGGCCATAGCTGTTTGCGATTGGTCGAAGAGCATTGTGGACAATTAAGGAGGTGCGACACGACATTAGGAGGTATCCTATGACTCTCGTCAACTCAGTGTAAATTTCTAGGTTGTTCACTTAACGCTGTTTCTGAAACTTTGCAAGTAGGCTTCTGGGGATAATTAGCGTCTATCACGAATTGTTTGCCAAGTAAGATTGTTCACCAAATGTATGACCTTCTCCCGTGAGTTAACCAAAAGTTTTATCATTCGTATGGTTCTTCGTCGCATATTTCAGTATCTCAGTTCTATATGGTGGACGTCCCATAAACTTAAACAGTGTTCAACGACGACTTCATTTTTTTTTTTTTTTTTTTGCAGAATTATGCTAATAAACCAATGTCTGCCAACTGTCTTATCGACGAGAAAGCGTAAGTGGGCACTCCATTTCATACAAATTGTTGTACACCAGTATCTGAATGAGTTGACTGATTCCAACTGTGGCGCACTAACAATGTAGTCATGAGAATTTTGTAATGTGCAGAGTTTTATATTTCTGAATATTTAAAAGAGGACGCAAGCTTTTCACCAGTTTGGAATCTTATCGAGATCTGACTAAATATTTATACACGTTTCTTCAGATAGTATTTCACTGTAAAAAAGGAAATTACCTGCAAGAATGCTTAAGTTATTATTCATATTATCTGCCAGATCTTCAAAAAATAACGCCAAGATCAAGATTCATAACACACCTCACCGTGGCACGCCTGAAGGTGCTGCTATGTCTTTCGATGACTGTCCCTCCGAGATTACATGTTGCATCCCCCTATCGATGAAGACTCGGTCTCAATAGTACTCCGAAACAAATACTCGGTGTAGTCAAATATTTCGTTTAACATACCTTGTGATCATACTTTCGTTAATGTGCATTAGTGTGGGAGGAGTCAAATTCTTCTTTCGTATGTCAAGAAATACTGCTTTCACATGATTACGTTGGTCCATGGCTCGTAAAATGTCATACGGACATCCTGTTCAAGTTTTCCGTGATTTCCCTAAATCGTTTCAGGCAAATGCCGGGGTGGTTCCTTTGAAAGGGCACGGCCGAGTTCCTTCCTCATCCTTCCCAAATACGAAGGAACCGATGGTCTCACTGCTTCGTCCCCTCCCCAAATCAACAAGCCAGAATGTCGTATTAGAAATACGCAAATCGGGTTTCATATTATCGATGTTTTGTGAATCCCTGCTGGCTGGCGTGGAGGAGGTCATTCTGTTCGACGAACTTCATTGTGTTTGAAGTCAGAATGTTTTATAAGATTCTGCAACAGCTGGAGTTGCAGATTTTGGTCGTTAGTTTTGTGTATCATCTCTGCTACTCTTGTTGTAGACAAGAGTGACCTGTGCTTTCTTCCAGCTACTGCGCACAACTACTTGTTCGAAGAATTTACGGTATAGACCTACTGTGTTTAAGATGGGAGATAATTCGGCTGAATGTCTGTATAGAATCTGGTAGGAACTCCATCATGCCTCGAAACCTTGTTCAATTTCAGCTGTTGCTTAACACCAGTGACCCTAACATCTATTATCGTTCATCTTTGTAGCGGCCCGAGAACTGAACCCTGAGCCAGCACTTCTGCACCATCCATTGCAAAAGAGTGTTTGAAAACGGAGTCCACCATTTCTGTTTTTGCTTTACTAGCCTCATTTGATTTCTCTGTCATCCATGAGTGTCTGGAAATTAACTTTAATGTCATTGACAGCTATTATCGATGATCAGAATTTAGTTGTTTTGTGAGAGATCTTTCGATAGGATTCTGCTCTGGGAGTCACTGGAGGCTTCAGGCACTGCCACTTTCACACCGAAACGCATTTTATTCAGCATCTGCTTTGTTTTCACCCATTATCAGGCCTACCATATGATTCCAGGTCATGAGACTCAGTGGGTAGACCTTACGATTAACCTGTTACGTTCACACACAGAACATCAGCGAGGAACTGTGCGCCAGCACGTGTGACTTGTGTTTCCGGCTTAGCACTTCTGACAGAAGTTTTACTATCTATCAGAATTCGATCCAGCTACCTCCGATTCAGTATTGACAGCGTTATTTGGTAATCGTGATAGCGTTACGGAGATATTTAGCAAACTCAAGTGGCAGACTCTGCAAGTGAGGCGCTCAGCATCGCGGTGTAGCTTGCTGTCCAGGTTTCGAGAGGGTGACTTTCTGGATGAGGTATCGAATATATTGCTTCCCCCTACTTATACCTCCCGAGGAGATCACTAATGTAAAATTAGAGAGATTCGAGCGCGCACAGAGGCTTTCCGGCAGTCGTTCTTCCCGCGAACCATACGCGACTGGAACAAAAAAGGGAGGTCATTGACAGTGGCACGTCAAGTGCCCTCCGCGACACACCGTTGGATGGCTTGCGCAGTATATCTACATCTACATCTACATGATTACTCTGCAATTCACATTTAAGTGCTTGGCAGAGGGTTCATCGAACCACAATCATACTATCTCTCTAGTATTCCACAACCGAACAGCGCGCGGAAAAACGAACACCTAAACCTTTCTGTTCGAGCTCTGATTTTTCGTATTTTATTTTGATGATCATTCCTACCTATGAAGGTTGGGCTCAACAAAATATTTTCGCATTCGGAAGAGAAAGTTGGTGACTGATTTTTCGTAAATAGATCTCGCCGCGACGAAAAACCTCTTTGCTTTAATGACTTCCATCCTAACTCGCGTATCATATCTGCCACACTCTCTCCCCTATTAGATGATAATACAAAACGAGTTGCCCTTTTTTGCACTCTTTCGATGTCCTCCGTCAATCCCACCTGGTAAGGATCCCACACCGCGCAGCAATATTCTAACAGAGGACGAACGAGTGTAGTGTAAGCTGTCTCTTCAGTGGACTTCTTGCATCTTCTAAGTGCCTGCCAATGAAACGCAACCTTTGGCTCGCCTTCCCCACAACATTATCTATGTGGTCTTTCCAACTGAAGTTGTTCGTAATTTTACCACCCAGGTACTTAGTTGAATTGACAGCCTTGAGAATTGTACTATTTATCGAGTAATCGAATTCCAACGGATTTGTTTTGGAACTCATGTGGATCACCTCACACTTTTCGTTATTTAGCGTCAACTGCCACCTGCCACACCATACAACAATCTTTTCTAAATCACTTTGTAACTGATACTGGTCTTCGGATGACCTTACTAGACGGTAAATTACAGCATCATCTGCGAACAACGTAAGAGAACTGCTCAGATTGTCACCCAAGTCATTTACACTCCTGGAAATTGAAATAAGAACACCGTGAATTCATTGTCCCAGGAAGGGGAAACTTTATTGACACATTCCTGGGGTCAGATACATCACATGATCACACTGACAGAACCACAGGCACATACACACAGGCAACAGAGCATGCACAACGTCGGCACTAGTACAGTGTATATCCACCTTTCGCAGCAATGCAGGCTGCTATTCTCCCATGGAGACGATCGTAGAGATGCTGGATGTAGTCCTGTGGAACGGCTTGCCATGCCATTTCCACCTGGCGCCTCAGTTGGACCAGCGTTCGAGCTGGACGTGCAGACCGCGTGAGACGACGCTTCATCCAGTCCCAAACATGCTCAATGGGGGACAGATCCGGAGATCTTGCTGGCCAGGGTAGTTGACTTACACCTTCTAGAGCACGTTGGGTGGCACGGGATACATGCGGACGTGCATTGTCCTGTTGGAACAGCAAGTTCCCTTGCCGGTCTAGGAATGGTAGAACGATGGGTTCGATGACGGTTTGGATGTACCGTGCACTATTCAGTGTCCCCTCGACGATCACCAGAGGTGTACGGCCAGTGTAGGAGATCGCTCCCCACAACTTGATGCCGGGTGTTGGCCCTGTGTGCCTCGGTCGTATGCAGTCCTGATTGTGGCGCTCACCTGCACGGCGCCAAACACGCATACGGCCATCATTGGCACCAAGGCAGAAGCGACTCTCATCGCTGAAGACGACACGTCTCCGTTCGTCCCTCCATTCACGCCTGTCGCGACACCATTGGAGGCGGGCTGCACGATGTTGGGACGTGAGCGGAAGACGGCCTAACGGTGTGCGGGACCGTAGCACAGCTTCATGGAGACGGTTGCGAATGATCCTCGCCGATACCCCGGGAGCAACAGTGTCCCTAATTTGCTGGGAAGTGGCGGTGCGGTCCCCTACGGCACTGCGTAGGATCCTACGGTCTTGGCGTGCATCCGTGCGTCGCTGCGGTCCGGTCCCAGGTCGACGGGCACGTGCACCTTCCGCCGACCACTGGTGACAACATCGATGTACTGTGGAGACCTCACGCCCCACGTGTTGAGCAATTCGGCGGTACGTCCACCCGGCCTCCCGCATGCCCACTATACGCCCTCGCTCAAAGTCCGTCAACTGCACATACGGTTCACGTCCACGCTGTCGCGGCATGCTACCAGTGTTGAAGACTGCGATGGAGCTCCGTATGCCACGGCAAACTGGCTGACACTGACGGCGGCGGTGCACAAATGTTGCGCAGCTAGCGCCATTCGACGGCCAACACCGCGGTTCCTGGTGTGTCCGCTGTGCCGTGCGTGTTATCATTGCTTGTACAGCCCTCTCGCAGTGTCTGGAGCAGGTATGGTGGGTCTGACACACCGGTGTCAATGTGTTCTTTTTTCCATTTCCAGGAGTGTATATAGATCAGGAACAGCAGAGGTCCCAGGACGCTTCTCTGGGGAACACCTAATATCACTTCAATTTTACTCGATGATATGCCGCCTATTATTACGAACTGCGACCTTCCTGACAGGAAATCACGAATCCAGTAGCACAACTGAGACGATACCCCATAGGCCCGCAGCTTGATTAGAAGTCGCTTGTGAGGAACGGTGTTAAAAGCTTTCCGGAAATCTAGAAATACGCAATCAACGTGAGATCCCCTATCGATAGCGGCCATTACTTCGTGCGAATAAAGAGCTAGCTGCGTTGCACAAGAACGATGTTTTCTGAAACCATGCTGATTACGTCTCAACAGATCGTTCCTTTCGAGGTGATTCATAATGTTTGAATACAGTATATGCTCCACAAATATACGGCAAACAGACGTCACTGATATAGGTCTGTAGTTCGATCCTACTACCCTTCTTAAACACTGGTGCGATCTGCGCAATTTTCCAATCTGTAGTTACAGATCTATCGGTGAGCAAGCGGTTGTATATGATTGCTAAGTAGGGAGCTATTGTATCAGGGTAATCTGAAAGGAACCTAATCGGTATACAGTCTGGACGTGAAGACTTGCTCGTATCAAGCAATTTGAGTTGCTTCGCAACCCCTAAGGTATCTATTTATAAGAAACTCATGCTAGCAGCTATTCGTGTTTCAAATTCTGGAATATTCAGTTCGTCTTTCCTGGTGAAGGAATTTCGGAAAACTGCGTTCAATAACTCCGCTTTAGCGGCACAGTCGTCGGTAACAGTACCATCGGCACTGCGCAGCGAAGGTATTGACTGCGTCTTGCCGCTTGTGTACTTCACATACGACCAGAATTTCTTCGGATTTTCTACCAAATTTCGAGACAATGTTTCGTTGTGGAACCTATTAAAGGCATCTCGCATTGAAGTCCGTGCCAAATTTCTCGCGTCTGTAAATTTTAGCCCATCTTCAGGATTTCGCGTTCTTCTGAACTTCGCATGCTTTTTCCGTTGCCTCTGCAACAGCGTTCCGACCTGTTTTGTGTACCATGGGGGATCAGTTCCATCTCTTACCAATTTATGAGGTATGGATCTCTCAATTGCTGTTGCTACTATATCTTTGAATTTGAGCCACATCTCGTCTACATTTGCATAGTCAGTTCGGAAGGAATGAAGATTGTCTCTTAGGAAGGCTTCTAGTGACACTTTATCCGCTTTTTTAAATAAAATTATTTTGCGTTTGTTTCTGGTGGAATTGGAAGAAACGGTATTGAGCCTAGCTACAACGACCTTGTGGTCACTAATCCTTGTATCAGTCATGATGTTCTCTATTAGCTCTGGATTGTTTGTGGCTAAGAGGTCAAGTGTGTTTTCGCAACCATTTACAATTCGCGTGTGTTCGTGGACTAACTGCTTAAAATAATTTTTGGAGAAAGCATTTAGGACAATCTCGGAAGATGTTTTCTGCCCACCACCGGTTCTGAACAAGTATTTTTGCCAACATATGGAGGGAAGGTTGAGGTCCCCATCAACTATAACCGTATGTGGCGGGTATTTATTTGTTACGAGACTCAAATTTTCTCTGAACTGTTCAGCAACTATATCATCGGAGTCTGGGGGTCGGTAGAAGGAGCCAATTATTAACTTAGTTCGGTTGTTAAGTATAGCCTCCATCCATACCAATTCGCACAGAGTATCTACTTCGACTTCACTACAAGATAAACCACTACTAACAGACACAAAACACTCCACCACCAATTCTGCCTAATCTATCTTTCCTGAACACCGTCTGAGACTTCGTAAAAATTTCTGCAGAACTTATTTCCGGCTTTAGCCAGCTTTCTGTACCTATAACGATTTCAGTTTCTGTGCTTTCTATTAGCGCTTGAAGCTCAGGGACTTTCCCAGCACAACTGCAACAATTTACAACTACGACTGTTCCTTGATTTCAAGCACGTCCTGTATTTGCCATGCACCCTTTGAGATTGCAGTCCACCCCGTACTTTCCCGAGGCCTTCTAACCTAAAAAACCGCCCAGTCCACGCCACACAGCCTCCGCTACCCGTGTAGCCGCCAGCTGAGTGTAGTGAACTCCTGACCTATTCAGCAGAACCCGAAACCTCATCACCCTATGGTGCAAGTCAAGGAATCTGCAGCCAACACGAGCGCAAAACCGTCTGAGCCTCTGATTCAGACCCTCCAACCGGCTCTGCACCATAGGTCCACAGTCGGTTCTGTCAACGATGCTACAGATGGTGAGCTCTGCCTTCATCTCGTAAGCAAGACCGGCAGCCTTCACCAAATCAGATAGCTGTTGGAATCCAGAGAGAGTTTCCTCAGATCCAAAGCGACACACGTCATTAGTGCCAACATGTGCCACCACCTGCAGCTGGCTGCACCCTGTGCTCTTCATGGCATCCGGAAGGACCCTTTCCACATCAGGAATGACTCCACCCGGAGTGCACACTGGACGCACCTAGCATTGGAGCTCCCAACTACCAATAAGCCCACTCTCTGCGATTGCCCGGACCTTGATGACTGAGAATCATCCTCTGAAACAGGGCAGGCAGCTGCATCTGGCTCAGCCAGAGACAGTACCTGAAACCTGTTTGTCAGATGCACCGGGGAGACTTTCTGATCATCCTCCGGGGACGTCTTTCTCTGCCTGCCACGCCTTGTAACGACCTCTCAATCAACCACAGGCGAGGGCTCAGCTCACTGTGGGCACCAACCGGGGCAATCACAGCGGCAGACCGATCTGGAGACAGACGGGACTAGGTTGACATCCCCGTGATACCCAAGTCCGGCTCCCCACAGTGGTGCCCATTGGCAACAGCCTCAAGCTGCGCGACCGAAGTTAGCGCCGCCTGCAGCTGTGAGCGAAGGGATACCAACTCAGCCCTCATCCGAACACAGCAATCACAGTCCCTATCCATTCTAATCGATGTTGAACAACAGTTACTGAAACACGAGTCCGTGCATATACAACGCAAGGGAAACACAGAAAGAATGTATGAACTAACCTGTACACATGCCTAACGACTGCGCTGCAATCTGCCTGAATTTACTATTACAGTAACTAAAACCAGAAATTACACCTCCTATACGAAACTCCCCTGCAATTTAAGTAAGGATCTACGAAGTAAACACAGAAAAGAAGCTATATACGTATCTTGAAACGTCCCCTTAGAAAAATTTATACTAGACTGTGCTTAAACTGAAACACAATATTTTTGGTGCAACGCAATCTGACTTCCAAAAATCCCTACGAAAGAATGGCCCTGACTAACATTAACCTATACGCTTCACAAATCACTTACCTCACAAAAATCTTCGTTACTCAAGCTACTGCAAATCAGCGAGCGCCACTACTGCCAGCTAAATAAAAGATTCAAACTACTGAAGGCACTAACTACTGATAGGCATAGTTAGCAAATGAAAGATTTTAATACAGAACAAACAATGTATTTACGTTAATAGTCATAATATATATATCAGTTCGTGACACCAATTCTTACAAATTTCAAAACTCCGCCATCTCTCTCCCCACGTCCACCACTGCTGGCGGCTCACCTCCAACTGCGCAACGCTACGCGCCGCTAACAGCCAACTGCCCAAAGCTATAATGGCACACAACAATGCAAACCAGCCACAGACTGCACACGGCACAGCCTGTGATTTTCATACAGAGCGCTACGTGGCGGCGGCGTTACCAATAAAAACAGCCTACTTACAATATTTCTGCGCTGTCGGTGTGCACCAACTGGGAGCTCAGGCCACACTGGTCTCTGAGAGCCTACTAGAGAGACAAGTGCCACTGACGTACCAAAACAAAACAAATGCCTAACAACTGCGCTACAATCTGCCTGAATTTACGATTACAGTAACTAAAACTCGAAATTACACCTCCTATACGAAACTCACACGCAATTTAAGTAAGAATCTACGAAGTAAACACAGAAAAGAAGCTATATACGTATATTTCTGCGCTGTCGGTGTGCACCAACTGGGAGCTCAGGCCACACTACACAAATGTGGATGTAGATTTCTGGATTCCTCAGGTTACTGAGAAACTGACCTAATAAATTCTGGTGTAGGTGGTTGATGACTAGGATCCCTTATCATTTTCTTCACAGCGGCCTTTGTAAACCGCAACAGTTCGTCCTTAACGTACTGTATCGTATTTCAGTCTAGTGCTGACTCCTACTGAGTCGTCTACCAGCAGTGATGACTATTTTATGTCCTCGAGTCAAAAATCAACAGGCTCACACTTTAAATTAAAGAGAACGTTTACTCGAATGTATTTTCCGCTACCAGACACAATTTGGTGATAGTTTACGTTTATAGGTCATATGATTGCAAACGAGTGTGGTTATAGACTGTTAGCTCCGTCTCTCTTCCTGTAAGGAAGCATTTTTTTTTTTTTACTTTTTACTAAATCTGTCAAACTCGTTCTAGAACAAAATTTAAAATCTATTTATTACAGGTAACGCAGTTGCACATTCCACTTTTATGTGTTTTTTTTCTGCAATGCAATCCACGATCATATGTAGTTCGCGTGTCCTGTTTATGCTTAACGTCAGTTAACTCTGTTACTCTTTTCGAACGCTGTTTGTTTTTCATTTATAATTTATTTGCACTGTGTGCGACAGCTAAGATGAAAATACAGATTTAATTATTTTGGTGATAGCACTGTAGCGCAGAATATCGTCTAAATCAACAATTTAAGCGGACAGTGAGTTTAATCCGTTTAGTGTTTTAGTAAGATTGTGAGGTAAAGTAAAACCTCGACCTGTTGACAAGCCCATTATGACGTCATCTGCACACTACGAACAACTTGCAAACACTCGAACTTAAGTCCGTTATTTTATTACACCTAAATGGGAAGAGACTGCCCTACCTACGGAATACCTACGTAAATTAAAGTATTTGACCAGGATATGTTGTACGCATTAAGCGAGTGTGACAGTAAATTGTCGAAGTTTTACGGCATTAATTACGATCCCCTGTCAGTTTTCCTTGTATATAGAGGTTACTGTTCAGAATACAGTAATTTGCAACATGAACTTGACGCTTATTGTATGTGCTACTACAAGCAACCATGTGATGGAGTTGACAAGCTAGACTGACTACCGTGACGCCTTACTTCAACGTAGGGGCTACTAGACACGTATCCCAGAGAATATGAACGCGCTTTAGCGTTTTTTAGATGTGATAGCAGAAGGCCCATCAGTTCAGGTCACGCTAATCAGCCGATGGTAGCTGCTGGGAAAGAATACCCCTGTAGTAAAACGAAAAACGAGTCCAAAGTTGCAAATTTCACTTTCTCTAATTCACTCGATAACTCGTTTCCGGCCGGGACCAATCTTTAAATCACCGTAACACAGTCAAATATGATATTTTCGAAAATGCAAAAACATGTCAGATATGTGCAAACGAATAGTTGTAGCGTGTGACTATGTTACGATGATATGATAATGAGTCCCGGCCTGGAATTAGTCATCGAGTGACTAAAAAGAGTGAAATTTGCAACTGTGGACTGACTTTCCGTTGTACTGATTAACAGAAGTTGCTGACGCACAGGTATCCCAACATGCTGAAAGTTCATAACGCATTCACCAAGACTGTTTCCAGAGCTGCGCGGATGCAATTCACGTATCACTACTTCTTTCGAGAGAATTTAAAATTGCGTTATTTACCTGTGAGGTGTCTGGTCACTTCGCATCTGGATGTAAAGAAAAAAGAGCACGGAATATGCCCTTTTCGCGAAATGTCCCGCTAGTTTAGTTTCCTTGCTTGCTAACTGCGGTAACGTGCGTTATTAGCAAGTTTCTTTTTGTGAGTGTATTATGCACGAATTTAGTGAGTTTTACTTCTTTGCGAATAACAGCGTACCACGAGTTCGAAACCAACACAATATGAATTCAGCGTAGAATTTATCAGACAAAATTTTGGAAGATGCGGTTAGGATAAAAGTGAAAGAAGTTGGTGCGCCCAGACCCGATGTAAACACGAATCAGGAACAAAAGCTGTATAAGTCCAGGCAAGGGTATTACACGCAATTTTAACGCAGCAACGCACAATGCAGCTGAATGGTTGTGTGCGCTGTATCACTTAAAATACATATTTTGGTAGTACACAAGTACAAAAGCGACATATGTGGTGTGTAAATTTCCCTGGCAGGTGCTCGGGCTGATCATGTCAGCCAATCATAGCACAAGATCCATTAAGTAATGGAAATATCACTGTTTTGGCACATGAACTCATAAACATCGCGATTTAATTGCACAAAACATTAAACGTCTGAAGTTTAGAAACGAAAATATATAGAATATTAAGCATGCAACGAAGCTAACATACAACACATTAAAGATCTCTCCAAAACCCGTCTTTTAATACGATTTGTTGTGGTAAAATGTCAGGATATGTGACACTGAGGGATAAATAAGCTTCTTATAGACTTCATCTTGGAGTAAGTTTCTGATGTTGTTTAGTAGTTGATTATGAAACGAAAAGATACAGTATGTAAACGTTTGGGTAGAGTGTGTGCCCTGTCTGAAATCGTGGTTGTGCTCACATTGACCTGTTGCGTAGCCCGGTAGTTCCAATCAACAAATGCAGCCTTCCCCATTATGGAAACCACGAGCCGTCCCTTATCTTGTGGAAACTCTTCTTGAACTTCTGTCACTATCAGATGGTACACGACAAACGCTCGTGTCAGTACTGGGAACTGTCAGTGTGCTCCATATGGCAACCGATGTCCTTACTGCACAGCTGTTGTGTTGGAAGCAGTCACGGGTACACGGTACTCTGCTGGCATTAAAATTAAAATACCAGCAAGGGTAGAAGGTGACGAAACTTTGCTTACTGTGCAAATGCAGCATGGAAGGAAGAATTCTCGTAGATGATTAAACTTACACGTGATTAGAGGGAACGTTGGGTGAAAAATATAGTACGCAGTGCTGCCATTTCTGGCAGCACCAGTAAGTCTAACCCGGATGGGCTTTCAGTCGAAGAGAGCTTGGATGACAGATGAATGTGCATCATTTCAAGCTGCTTTAACTTTATGTCAGAGTTTATAAATTACAGTAACTGGTGAGTGCTGGTGATCCAATCTTTTGGCTGCCATGCTCAGGTATTTTCAGTGGATCAGAGATAGAGATATGGACATAGTGGCCTGGCCTACAGTAAAATACCCTCCGTCTCAATGCAGGTCAGATCAACAAAAGCGAGATATGATCGTGCGTTATCGTATTGAAAGATGTCACAGGTATCTCCAAGGTAAGGTGCAGTCACTTGCATTAACACGTCAGAATTGTAACAGCTGCTGTACAAATTATCCGTGCAAACCAGAAGGCACCACGGGTAGTGTACCTGTACCAGTTCTTGGCCAGTTAATGATCAAATCTCAAAGTCACTACATAACCTGATATCGCGACCAAACCTATAGGCCAACCATGTGCAGTAAATTGATCGTCAAGATGTAGCCTGATACCCAACACATATCAAGGTAATTTCCTCCCCCTACCTATTCTAGGCCAACTGTATGACTAAAAACGGTGGGAAATTGAAGGTCACCCTCACCCATTGAGCTAGGCCAATGGAATGATTTAAAAATGGCGAGAAAATACATAGTTATGCCAAAAGGATGACTTAAAACTGGCAAGAAACCAAGTCTCCCTATCCCTTCCCCACGTCTTTTTTCTCTTTACACAAATTGTGTGTTTTAGTAGTTTTAGGTCTGAACGCCATAGCACCATCATGGAGTGCCAGCAGTATTGTGTACCAATACGTATCAGTATGTTGTTTACTGTGGGTAAGTTCGCAGGTATGTCATGCACTAATTCCAAGGAGATAATACACAGGCCAAATATCAGTTTACATAGTGATAGAAAACTCTAAGCACTAAATCGAAGTCTTAAAACTTTACCGTGACAATTGGAAATATCAACAAAACACATAGAAGTTATGCTATGAAAATGCAGAAATTGGATGATTATTGAAAATGGTAACTGTAGAGATCCACGAAATTGCAAAGACTTCAGATTATATTAAAGGACTCCTGATGTAAATTTTAGGGAAAGAAATGCTCAGGGAAACAGCATAGGGACCCTTTTGGTGCTAATCAATGTAATAAATGCAAATGTTGATGAGACACAGGTTTATACATGTGTAAAGAAAGCCCTGTATAATTTTAAAAACTATATAAATTGTATTCAACAGCATGTTAACAGTGCGCAGAGTCATCGAGGTACAGAAGATTGTTTGTCGAAAATTATGACTGCTAAAACTAAGGCAGTTAGAGTGGGATCACTCTCTTCTGGAAATGTTTAAGAGAGTAATTTAATGTCTGAAACATCTCCCACAATCGATGGATAGAGGCAGAAAAAGAGGAGGAGGAGGAGAAGAAGAAGAAACAGAGGGTGAAGAAGGCTATACTATTACCGATTACATAAACCATCACAGTGTTAGTGAAATAGGTTAAACCTATACATCCAGCAGTGATAACTCATATATACTGGGTAAGCAGCCTATATATGTAATCAAGCTTGCAACAGAGGCTGGCGATGAGAATTAGAACGAATTCCTGGTTTAGTGGCTCTGATATCGTACAAAACTTCAAGTATTTGCCAAAATAGATACAAACATTTCCTGAAATATTACAGATGACTGACACACAAGCATAACAAAACCCCACATTGTTGCCTAAAAAAACCAAACAACAGAAAATATAAGAATATTATTAGACTGTATTAGCCTGTGTATGTAATGCATGTTAAGGTGTTACATTTGTAAGTAGGCTGTTTAGGTTTTTTTTTTACTGGTAAAGCCGCCGCCACGTAGCGCTCTGTATGAAAATCACTGGCTGTGCCGTGTGCAGTCTATGGCTGGTTAGCATTGTTGTGTGCCATTGTAGTGTTGTGCAGCGGCAGCTGGATGTGAACCGCGCGTAGCGTTGGGCAGTTGGAGGTGAGCCGCCAGCAGTGGTGGATGTGGGGAGAGAGATGGCGGAGTTTTGAAATTTGTAAGACTGGATGTCATGAACTGCTATATATATTATGACTATTAAGGTAAATACATTGCTTGTTCTCTATTAAAATCTTTCATTCGCTAACTATACCTATCAGTAGTTAGTGCCTTCCGTAATTTAAATCTTTTATTTAGCTGGCAGTAGTGGTGCTCGCTGTATTGCAGTAGTTCGAGTAACGAAGATTTTTGTGAGATAAGTGATTTGTAAAACGTCTAGGTTAATTTAGTCAGGGCTATTCTCTTGTAGGGATTATTGAAAGTCAGATTGCGTTGCGCTAAAAATATTGTGTGTCAGTTTAACCACAGTCTTGTACAATTTTTCTAAGGGGACGTTTCACATTTATCGTAAAAGAATAAACATCTCTGGTGTTCATAAATATTACGTTGATGCCTATGTAATAATAGAATGGCCATGACTGTTAAAAACATCTGCTGCTGCAGGTTATACGGATCACACAAATGAAATCATATGAAACATTTTGGAGCATCAGGAAAGATGCATTATTGAATAACAATAATTATGGAGATGGTGACTTAAATCTCCACAAACCAGTGCCCAAAACTTTCCCATGTAGATGTGGTACAGTACAAGTTTTAGTTGATTTATGGCAGGCAGATCTTGTAGATATGAGGGAACCTACACAAGCAAAGGTTTAATATACGTTTTAATGGTTATAGGAATTCCAAATACACCTGAACCCTACATGTGAAAGCAGAGACAAGGAAGATAGTTGCACATTGAAGTATTGACCGATATCGATGTATTGCTCTTTTAAAACATGGGATTCATGTGATACTTTACCAATGTGTCCACAGGTACGTCACTGACAAGGAGTGAAGAGGAGAACACAGCATCTGAGGATTGGAGTTATCACCCTATACTTGAATATAAAAAGATTTTACTGGCACACCATGTAACCGTATCTGCTGACTGAACAGTTCAGATGGCTATCTGATAATGAAATCGCTGGAACGGAAAAGTTGGAAGATGTGGCTGTGGCTTCTGTTGTAGGTGTTGTCATGGAGGCAGAAATGGCATATCCTAAAATATTGCATGATGCACACAGGGATTTTCATCTTTGACCAGAGTAAGTGGTTCTCTCCCCAAACTGATGACGATGACAGCTGATAGAGATACTTACTGCATAACACAAACCTCCAGAAGTGTCTCAGTTTAGGAATGAAACTGATTAGAATCTCCTACATTATCTTCTCTGAGTCAGTGTTACTGGTTGTAGGAGCATTTTGATAATAATGATAAGAAGGCTTTCGCAACATGTGATTAAGATTTTGTGTAACAGGTTTGTCGGTGTGTGCATATTGGACCTTTCCAAACCTCACACAAACCACTTTCATTACATGTTTGTGAAAGCTCATTCCGCTGATCCAAAGTTACTATGAATACAGACAATTTCATCTCTTGAGTGAAAGGCTGATCCATATGAAGGAATGCGGTGCTACCCAGACAAACTCGACACGTCTGGATATATGACCAATAATTCTTATGGAATAACTCCTCAAAACAAGAAGGTTATTGGCCTAATGAAAGACAAGGTGAAGATGTCGCAGATTGTGGAGTGTGTGGGCTTTAGCTTAAAAATACACGCACGCTGTACAGTCGACGATTACAGGTGCCTGCTTGGTGGTGTTGGTGCTGCTCTCTCTCAACCTCCGCATATGGTGCACCAAGTAAGCATTAGGTCATGAGACCATGTGATACATGCTGTATTGCAATTGAAAGTTGGTTTTCCACCCCATGGCAACAAATGCTTTATTTGTGAGGATGGGATAAAACTCTTCTGTACTCGCGCTATTCACTCAGGTGCCTGAGAGAAAGAGAGTGGATGGACATTTATTTGTAAATAGTGTATGTCTGTACAAGTATGTTGCACACCGTGTGTGTGTGTGTGTGTGTGTGTGTGTGTGTGTGTGTGTGAGGGAGGGAGAGAGATAGAGAGAGAGAGAGAGAGAGAGAGAGAGAGAGACAGAGATGTACATAGAGAATATGTATGTTGCATATATGTTTACTATTATGTATGTGCATGTGTGTATATTGATGGCTTTGTACACCTGCTGCTAGTTGAGTGAATCAGTTTTATTCCCATGTCTTGATTCCCATGTAAATAATAAAAGCCTGTATACTGAAACACTGGAATAAAAGAACGGTAACTATGTAAACCGAGTTTCTGTAATGTAAAACTACTATATCAGAAGAGAACTATTGCCGCAAATAACTTTTTTTTAACACTGCCATGAGAAATGTAGTATGAGGGGCCTTCAATAAGTGAAGCAATAATTTTTTTATGAAATCAGGGTGGTTTTGTTCAAGATTGAAATTCACCATATGATTCCCCACTCTTTTGGCTACAAAATAGTATTACTCAACATAATGTCTGTTCAACGCAGTGGCTATACGCCATGTTAGTGAGACGTCTGTACAAGTATGTTGCACTCTCTCTCTCTCTCTCTCTCTCTCTCTCTCTCTCTCTCTCTCTCTGTGTGTGTGTGTGTGTGCAGTGCTTCCCATGGAATGCATTCTTATTGGGCCAAACAGATGGAAGTTGTCAGATGCGAGATCTGGGCTGTAGGTTGGAGGAGGAAGAACAGCCCAATGAAGTATTTTTTTCGGGCGGAAGGGGGGGGGGGTTAGAACATGGCGAAGCCGTTCTTCAATTTCCTGACAGTAGCACAATAGACGTAAGGGTCGATCGTCGCATGAGGGAGGACATCAAACAGAATAACCCCTTCAGAGCCCCAGAAGATCGTCACCATGGCTTCACAAGCTGAATGTACAGCTTTGAACTTTTTCTTCAGATGAGAGATGGTGTGGCGGCACTCCATGGATCGCTCTTTTGTTTACGGTTCGAAGTGAAGAACGGGTGTTCCATCGCACGCCACGCAACGATGTTAGACAAAATGTTGTCATGATCAGCCTCGTAATGTCCAAGCAGTTCTGCACAGATGGTCCTACATTCTTTTTTGTTTTCTGTTAGTCAGTGAGAAACCCAGCGGGCACATCTTTGAGTACCCCAACTGGTACGGGATTTTGTTGAAGTTTCTAGAACATAACTTTACCGAGGAGTCAAGTAGTATATTGCTCCTCCATACGTATATCTCGCGAAGAGACCATGAGGATAAAATCAGAGAGATTAGAGCCCACACAGATTCATACCAACAATAATTCTTTCCACGAACAATACGAAACTGGAATAGAAGGGAGAACCGATAGAGGTACCCAAGGTCCCCTCCGCCACACACCGTCAGGTGGCTTGCGGAGTATGGATGTAGATGTAGATGACAGACAAGTGTGTTGGCACTACCAACAAAGACAACTGGCTGAATAGTGAGACGTTTGATTGTCATCCAATGATCACCTCAAATCAAGGTATCCGCAAGTTCCAAAACTGCAGGAGTGATAACTGTGTGTCACTGGCCGGCTCGTGGAAGATCGGACAGGTTTCCGCGATCTTGTTGCGATGACGACAGACCCCTCGGCCAATGGCTCATCGTGCTTTTGTTCACTGTCTGGTCTCTGCAGACATTCTGCAAGTGCCTTTGAATATCTGCACTGTAGGGGAGGAGTAATAAAACAGTTCCTACACTCACCCAACTATAACTCTCGAAGCTAACAGCTGTAGCTGCGACGTCATGTGGGGTCCAGGTGCAGAGGTATGTATCAGTGGTGGCTGATGCCCGACATTCTCTCCTGTCCCAAAATGTAGAGTCCCGAGACGGACGACCTTTACATTGGCTGGGTTCAGTTGAGGTCTTGGTTTGCTGTCAGGATGATGATTAATGACTGCCGAGAGAAATATCATTATTAGTCTCACACGTTATTGAAAATAAACTGCAACACTCGTAGTGATGCTCTGTCGTGGCAGAGCCCTCCTGGGCATGTGCTGAAGGCAATGGGTGGGAAGCCGCTGATGTGGCAGGTCAGCTGTGGCCTAAGTTGGTGAGCATTTTCGATGGCTCCGTAGGAACGATGACGTACCATCTGGGCACAGCCCTGCATCCTAGGGCAGGTTGCACTGAAAGCACGGAAATTCGCTGTGGCTCTTCTGGAGGAAGACGGTACTCAGGAGAAGGGACTGACCCTGCAAACGTAGGTGTACAGTGCCAGTACGCCCGCACAGGTGTCGGTGGTTGAGTTGCTGACCTCCAGGGTAGCAGACTGTTTGTGGTTGAATTGAGCCTGGAGCTGGTCCACTGGCTAGAACCCGCTAACTTCACAGCTCAAAAATGTTCAAATGGCTCCAAGCACTATGGGACTTAACATCTGAGGTCATCAGTCCCCTAGACTTAGAACTACTTAAACCTATCTAACCTAAGGACATCACACAGATCCATGCCCGAGGCAGGATTCGAGCTTACGACGGTAGCAGCAGCGTGGTTCCGGACTGTAGCACCTAGAACCGCTCGGCTACAGCTGCCGGCTAACTTCACATCATTGGGCTTTGAGGAAGCAGTAGGTCCACAGCTGGTGAAAGCCAAGTGTCGTGGTGGCTACTTGTAGAACCATGCTGCCTCAAGGAACGGTGTAGACCTCCCCTTATAGATGGCTACCGGACTGAGATATCTTTGACTAAAAATGACGAGCATTTATACTCGCCATTTTGCCATAGCAACACTTTCAATGATGTAGGCCACAACAAATTCATAGCTTGGACGCGTAGTAACGAACCAGCCGATGCCACTATCGTTCTGCCAGCCGGAGTGGCCGTGTGGTTTTAGGCGCTGCAGTCTGGAACCGAGCGACCGCTACGGTCGCAGGTTCGAATCCTGCCTCGGGCATGGATGTGTGTGATGTCCTTAGATTAGTTAGGTTTAATTAGTTCTAAGTTATAGGCGACTGATGATCTCAGAAGTTAAGTCGCATAGTGCTCAGAGCCATTTGAACCATTTGAACCGCTGTCGTTCTGCCTTTTCGCTAGGTTGTTGTTATTGCGGTGTTGGCCCCATGCCTGGCCCACAACGCCAAGCTGAGTGGTGGCATTGCTCTCCCGCTCTCATGACCTTTTGCAACCCTTCTGGCCTCGTCGTTATGTTACTCAGTAGTGCAGGAAAATGGTGGCTGTGCTACAAATGTAACATTTCTAATATGTGGCGGCAGCTTATATGTGGTGAATGCGAAATAAAGCATTTGAAGTGGTGGAAAGCAGTCAGCATTTGTGCGAGGAATATTCGTCAGACAGTAATGATAAATCAAAACCAAAACTGAAGAACAAATACGTTGGCCATTTTGGATGATAAAGCGATCTCTGCACTGTGGATTTTGGGACTTGAATTTATGACAAAATATTTTGATGTCTGAAATATACTGATCTATGACTTCTTGCACACTGACTCAGAGAATCCACATCACTAGGTGATAGATCGAACTGGCTGACGATGATGATGATCATAATGATCCGCAGGCTGAATGTATGGCATCGAATTATCCCCAAGTAATAAATGATAAAGTATAATTAAAAGTAACAAAGCTAGATTTAATTCATTTGAATACGCAATTTGAAACTCAGAGATAATTTCAAGAAAGTGTACTGCAGTCACTTAACATTTCTATTTCTCATGGTCATTTAATAGATAACAGCAAAAATCGTAGATGATGCTACTTGAAAAAATTTTAATTACGAGAAGACAAAAGTTATTGTGCCCCTCTGTTCTCATAAAGATTTACTAAATTCGACCCTGCAGCAGCTATCCTTCTTTAGGAACTGATAGGCTACCCCATTTGATTAAAGCAAATTATTGCCGAAAGTCAAATGCAAAACATTACAATGCCGAAATTACAGGTACGCATTGGATTGTAGCACTTTACATGGCTCCCAGATGGCAGAACACTATGCTTCATCTATCGCCCTTATGACAGAACACAAAGAAATTAGTACGAAGGGGAAAAAATATAATTGGAAAAAAGAGATTACATGGAAGAAAAAAGACCGTCTTGAAGAGGGAGGTGCGAAGATGAACGCCCAAGAACAGCGGAAGAAGAAGCTATTGGGTGGAGGAATGGATTGTTTTGTCCAGGTGGTGCTGAAAATTCTGAGGCGTTCAGCTGCAATCAAACTTTAGAGTCAGAGTGCTGAACCAAGTACAACACGTCACGATGAAGGAGCTGCAGCATTTCGCCCGCACTGTCAGCTGCCACCAGCAGTGCTCACACGTGTTGTGACTACATAGGCCTTCCCGGCGCAGTTAGTCTTCAAAGTTTCCTCGAGTTTGCTGCACGATCCTAACACCACCGTGATTCAGTATTTCGGCGATCCAACTGTCCGCCATCTTCAGAAGAACACTACTGCTGCTGAGTCCCGCTGAAAACTGCTGCCAAGGCTGCAAATCGTCGTCCTGTAATAGGCCGCCGTACTGCACACGGCACATGCGCCACCTTTCACAGCTGTGTCCCCCTAAGACTGGTCTGGTGGCGCCGCCCTTAGTACACCGGCGGCGAGGATATATCGCACGCAAAGAGTATTTTCAAACATTCAGGCTGGCTGCACTGAAGAACGTTCTGCTTTGATCCGCGATATTTCAGACTTCCACGTCCTGCTGAGAGGAAAACCATTGTCTCTATTAATCAAATTGTCTGTTAAACTAATTTCAGTTTTCTGTTTGAAAAAGCAGAAGTGTTAGCAACTATCACAGACTCGTCAGATTTCTTTCCGTATCCCTCGTTTAAGCAATGTTCTGCTACCGCCATTTTTCCGGCTCTTGTAGCTTCGTATGACGGCGATGTACCACGTGCCTATCCTGAACTCTGCCAATGTAAGCCTTCCCATGCTGACACGGAATTTTATATTTGCTAGGCTTCCTAGGACCCAAATGATCTTTCACAGAACCGAGTAGTGCCCTAATCTTAGAACGTCGATGGAAGACGTTCTTAATGTTAAAACTCTTTAAAATTCTTCTAGTCTTAAATGATACGCCACCAGCATAGGGAATAAAGGCCACAGATCTATGCTCCTCTTCAGGGTCACCTCCGTGGATGGTCCAAACTCAATAGTCCGACGAATCTGTTTATCAGAGTACCCATTTTCCTGAGAAACAGTCATCATATGTGCAAGTTCCTGCGTTAAACGGCCCGCGTTGGAAATGGCATATGCTCTGAGTACCACAGTGCTAAGGACGCCACTGCGTTGCTGTGGTGTATGGCAACACTTAGCATGCAGATACCGATTGGTATATGTGTCGGCTATCGGTGAACATTATGTCCCAGAGAACCATAATTTTTTATGTAGACCATGACTTCCAAAAATGTAAGCCTACCATCACTTTCAACTTCTATGGTAAATTTAAGAATGGGATGAAGAAAGTTGAAGTGGTCCAACAATCTGCTGAGAGCATCATACTTGCTACGACACTTCCGTCCGCATCAGTACGTAGTGAGTGAGATCGATAGATACAACTTTTGTTTAACATCCAGCGTCTGTGAAGTGTTTGCTACAATGTGTCTAAATAGGTATTTAGGTAATAGGGGATTAGGATAGACAATAAAAAGTTATTATTAGGACTATTACTTAAAATAATAATATTAACTGATTTTGTTGTGGGGTAGTAAATTTGGCCTAGCGTGTACAGTAAGCATCACTGTATAGTACCTGATTTGGATGGCCCTTATTATCTGTTCAATAATTTTAATTTCAGTCATATTTTAACTTTAATTTTAATCTAATTTATTCCCTCCTACTAACAAGAGGAGGCAACGACGTTGGGATCACGGATTCACTTCAAACTTTGTATACTTTTAGTGGGCTTTTAAAACGACGTAATGTGCAAGTACTCTTAGTATGGTGCACTACTTTGGCAATCCCGAGAAAATCGAAAGAGAAGTTTACGCGTCTGTTATATAACGAATGTATCCGTGCGTAGGTGCCGGACTTAATTGGAGTTCATACCGGTTAAGAGGTTAGCCAGCAAGGCAACTCAGCGTGTTCGGTCAGAGAGCTGCCTGCATTCTGTAATAAAAAACTGAGTGAAGGGATCACCAACGAACTTCAACGGATGTCATGTGACGTCCGCTACGACCAAACACAAAACAAAATGAGATTTAAAAAAAATAATTGGAAGAAGGAGAAGAAGTGGCTAGCCTTCGAGCTTCGTAAGACGAAGGTGTATGAACGACAGTTCGACTGCCGGTCAAACTTTAATTTTTGTAGTACAAGTAGAAATTCTGCGATATCCAAAAAAAATTGCACCCACACTGTTCGTTCTTGCTACATTAGCAACTTACCACTGCTACGCAGGTTGACTGCCAACAGGGGCCTGCCATTATGTCTGCAGATCGAAGCGTCGAGGCTCAAAGTAGTTCTGGGTACCTTACCTGATTGCGTGCATAAGGGATTTCGCAAATGACGACAAGCATACGTTTTCAGGAAAACTCTTTGCGTTTCTTCATTTAATTGTCAATAGTTATAAATTTAAATTTTGTGCTAATAATTAAATTTAATTAAAAATAGTAAGTGACACGAAATTTGCCAAAACTTCATGCAAATACACGTGTATTTTTCCTCTGAAATGTCACATAAATTAAATACTATCACCAATGACGAAAAATATATGGATTACAAAAATTAAGTGTAATGGGAGTCATACCACCACCTCGTACACGTTCATCTTAAGAGGCTCGAACGCTAATCACTTGACCACCATGAACTCAACCAACCAGTCCCGATGCACAGACACAAGGGTTGCATAATATAAGGGCAAAATTTCTCTAGAGGTTTTCTCAGAATAGCCACAGTAGTGCATCTTACTACTTGCACATTATGTTGTTTTAATGGCCCACTAAAGGTGTACAAATTTTGAAGTACATCTGTGATTCCAATGCCGTGGCCTCCCCTTGTTACTACAGGTTAATCAGTCCCATATTAGCCTTCTCCATAACTTGAGTTACTAGCGCCATCTATTGTGCTTTCGTTATGTTAGAAGGGCGCCATCCACCATTTAGTAATTCTAGCCCAGCTTTTGGCCAACGGCCTTGCCGCAGTGGTAACACCTGTTCCCGTCAGATCACCAAAGTTAAGCGCTGTCGGGCTGGGCTAGCACTTGGATGGGTGACTATCCAGTCTGTTGAGCGCTGTTGGCATACTAGATTGAGAAGTTGCGGCACCGGTCTCGGAACCTGAGATACGGCAGGTGTGCTAAACACATGCCCCTCCATATCCGCATCCCGTGACCCCTGTGGGCTAAGGATGACACGGCGGCCGGTCGGTACTATAGGGCCTTCAGTACCTGTTCGGGAGAAGTTTAGTTTTAGTTTTAGCGCCGCTGCCGGTTAGACAGCTCAGGACAACATGTACGCGTGGCTCTATTCTGTACACTACTTGGTGCTCTAATAGTGCAAAGGTATTTATAATTCTTCATTGATATCCTTTATCAATTCATCTGACCTCGTTTCCGTTGAGGCTGTGGGTTGGTTTCCGAAATTTTACGTGTGGATTCAAATGGCTCTGAGCACCATGGGACTTTTCTGAGGTCATCAGTCCCCTAGAACTTAGAACTACTTAAACCTAACTAACCTAAGGACATCAAACACATCCATGCGCGTAGCAGGATTCGAACCTGCGACCGTAGCGATCGCGCGGTTCCAGACTGTAGCGCCTAGAACTACTCGGCCACCCCGGCAGCCTTCCGTGTAGGTTCCCACAGTACCTTATAGTCATTCTGACTATTGGATTTTCATCCAGACGGTTTTATGTGTACGTAGCTGACGTATAGTTTCGGTAGCTTGCGTAATGATCTTCATTTGATAGTTTTACGTGAGTGTTATTTGAGTTTTTAATTACATCTTTTGCGCAGCTTTGAAACATGCCTCATAATGTTTATAGGTTCATTATTTAACTAGCCTCCTTTTCCCTTTCAGTAAATCTGATGATGCCTACCCAGAGCGAAAAGCGTTATTTTTAAGTAAGAATAACTTTTCAGCCATTACTGTTTTCTTTTTAATATAGAGTTAAATTGTTAGACAAGTCCATTGATGAAAGGTTTCTAATCGCAATGTTAAAAAAAAGCACCTGCCTATCAAGGTACAGGAAAATATGCTAAGGGCAGACCTGGATGAGGTTAAGAATATCTTAAACTGTGTAGAACAGCTAGACTGTCTGGATAGAGATAGAAACACAGATGGAATAGGGAATCCCGCATGGACAAAAATGGTTTTCATAACACGAAATAAAGTATAATACGGAATTCTGTGATAAGAAACAACCAGCAATATGGAGTAAAAAGGATGAGAGTTAATAGTGGAGAAAGTTTAAATCGTCGTGCAGTTAAATTTGACACACTAAAAGTCAAGGTTAGAGATTGGGAAGATATTCAAAAATTGCCTTAATCAATTGCAAGAATCTATAAAACTAAATAAAGACATAACACAAAATACTCCGGAAATGAAGTCTACAGTATGTGGTAGAGGAAGAGGAATGTGTAAATGCAGTAGGAAAAACTTAATCCAAATATAGTAGGCTGCAAATAGCTCATGTTAATTTTATAGAAGAGAAATTAGAATTCCATGTTGTGACGCAGCAACTCTAAGACAGCGGAGTGAAACTAGTAATAAGAAATCGACGAAGAAGAACAGTCAGCCGCTTTATCCACCACTCAGATCAGAAAGATGTGTGCGATACATTAAAACCTTAGTACAAGGAGAAACAATTATGCGTATCATAAGATTTGAAATGTTCACCATAAGACGGTGTAACTGAGCCCATTGTTAACAGAGCAGATGACACCAATCATGTTAGGCTAACTGCGATAAGAGTAGGCCTGCAGAAGTAAAGAAATTACAGTCATCAGATTTAGTAGCTGCAGTTAGATCCAACAGTAAAGAATGGCAGGTACAGAGGTGACCTGAGATATTCCATCTACCGATAAAAATTGACAAAAGAATGAAAGAAACGGTTGATGGAAGAGAAGAAACGCAAAAAGAGACAGTGTTAACAAAGTGCAGTGTAGAAAGTTATACCAGCCCATAATCGAAGTCCAATATATTTTCTCACTCTGATTGGAAAGGATAGCATTTATTTTGTGAATACTGTAGTCTTTTTATAAAATTACAGAAATTACTCAGGGAAAGTAAGGCTTTTGCTAAGATGAAAAGCTGAAAAACTGTTTCAGGATACAATATGATCATGTAGCTAAGAATAAACGTTCTATTTAAAAATTTAAAAGCGTTCCCGTAGAGGAAATCTTGTGTGTACTGTGTGTAATAGTCTGTGTGTTACATTACTATTGTACAACACACCAATATAATCAGTAAGCGAAATCAAAATAAGAAGTATCATCAGAAACCAGTTACAAGTGAACCATATTTTGAAATACAAGCTACTGGCAGTTAATAGAAATTTCCGTTTTTAAAGCAGAGAATTTTTTTTTAATCTTAAAATGAAACTCAGTTCATTTCCAAATATCACGTATTCCATGGTAGAAGACCTTTTTCCGTTCCCAGGTACAAAATGTGGCACGAGTGGTGAAGTATGGTTTAACCATCTAAACGTTATGTAACTGGTTATAAGAGTATAGAGTTTTTTACTCACCATAAAACCTTGTAATCGAAGAATTAACCATATCATCAATATAACTTAAGTATATTATATGGCAATTAAATATATATAACTTTTAATATTTACAAATGCTGCACAAAACACAACCTAATGTCCGCAAGAATTAAATCAATAGAAAATGCTGGAAACTACTTATGGCTGTCTCTAGTGCTCGTTTCTTCACGTGATTCTAAAATTAGTCACTACGTTGAAACACCGACTAGGAAACATGTGTCGTAGGTACCCTACCCACCATGTTACAACACGCTGCCCTACATGTGTTGAACTAGAGATGCGTAACTCAGGAGGAACAGAGAAGTCTGTCTAATGAAATAGTGAAATAGGCAACCCTACTTCTCATGCTGTTATGGCAATATGGGTACAGGTAGCTCCATTACTGATGCTGTTGTTCCAGTTATGAGTAGTTGCAAGTAGCGAATTAGGTGGCTGGTGACGTTATTCAGTGTATGACAGTATTAGATATAATTTGGATGTATGTTAGAAAAGCGTCAAACAAATATTGTGTGATGGAAAAGTGATACAAGGAGACAGAAAGCCTACACTTCTGGATTAGGAACTGTAGGAAGAGACATTACAAATAAAATTTTTAAGAAATTCAAAAACTGCAGCACGAAATCATAGGCTCAGAGGCTTTAGAATTATTAGAAAGTAAATTAGTACATTAGAAAATGTGGTCAAAAGTAAAGCGCTCACCTTACAGTCAATAGAAACTAGTTACTTCCATTAGATCACTTAATATAGGATTGCATCTAGTAAATACAACATGAAAGTTCTTAATGAGCACATCCGCGTACCTATTTTAAATACAGGTAAAATAGTTACGTTACAAGATCATGAACGCAAGGGTGCCCATGCGATATTGTGTGTGGAGGAGGGGCCAAACAAGGACGTATGGAGTATTTTTAGTGTTTTGGAAAACGAATATCGACTTGTACATAAAAATGTTCCAGGCATGGTCCAGTTAATACCGACTTTAAATTTTTTTGTTTTTTAAAGAGTAACACCTGACCATACTTCAGAGCCGATTTGTGGGGGAGGGGGGGGGGACGCAAAGACCAACTCCCCCTTGGTTGGTCCTAGGCAAGGGATCCCTTGCATAGTGGTAGGTCTTCAATTAATGTAAAAAGAGTGCAAGTCATGTTTTAAGCGATTAATAACGTATTCAGTATTTCAGGACAGAGAAAATGGAATAGAATGTGGGGAAGTACCAAACATTCCTTGTTCGGCATGTGGCGAAGTATATGGTTAAGTATTGATTACTTAATGCAACAAAAAAGAGAAAGCATATATTAAGATATCGTGTGTTTCTCGTACACAAAAAGAAAGAAAATGTAAGTTGGTACGATGTGCGCCATGTTACAAAAAGAAGAAGTAAAACTGTAATGCTTACAGTCGTTAAATATTTCACCCTAATGTTAGCGATCCCCCCATGAACCATGGACCTTGCCGTTGGTGGGGAGGCTTGCGTGCCTCAGCGATACAGATGGCCGTACCGTAGGTGCAACCACAACGGAGGGGTATCTTTTGAGAGGCCAGACAAACGTGTGGTTCCTGAAGAGGGGCAGCAGCCTTTTCAGTAGTTGCAGGGGCAACAGTCTGGATGATTGACTGATCTGGCCTTGCAACATTAACCAAAACGGCCTTGCTGTGCTGGTACTGCGAACGGCTGAAAGCAAGGGGAAACTACAGCCGTAATTTTTCCCGAGGACATGCAGCTTTACTGTATGATTAAATGATGATGGCATCCTCTTGGGTAAAATATTCCGGAGGTAAAATAGTCCCCCATTCGGATCTCCGGGCGGGGACTACTCAGGAGGATGTCGTTATCAGGAGAAAGAAAACTGGCGTTCTACGGATCGGAGCGTGGAATGTCAGATCCCTTAATCGGGCAGGTAGGTTAGAAAATTTAAAAAGGGAAATGGATAGGTTGAAGTTAGATATAGTGGGAATTAGTGAAGTTCTGTGGCAGGAGGAACAGGACTTCTGGTCAGGTGACTGCAGGGTTATAAACACAAGATCAAATAGGGGTAATGCAGGAGTAGGTTTAATAATGAATAGGAAAATAGGAATGCGGGTAAGCTACTACAAATAGCATAGTGAACGCATTGTTGTGGCCAAGATAGATACGAAGCCCACACCTACTACAGTAGTACAAGTTTATATGCCAACTAGCTCTGCAGATGATGAAGAAATTGAAGAAATGTACGATGAAATAAAAGAAATTATTCAGATAGTGAAGGGAGACGAAAATTTAATAGTAATGGGTGACTGGAATTCGAGTGTAGGAAAAGGGAGAGAAGGAAACATAGTAGGTGAGTATGGATTGGGGCTAAGAAATGAAAGAGGAAGCCGCCTAGTAGAATTTTGCACAGAGCACAACTTAATCATAGCTAACACTTGGTTTAAGAATCATGAAAGAAGGTTGTATACGTGGAAGAACCCTGGAGATACTAAAAGGTATCAGATAGATTATATAATGGTAAGACAGAGATTTAAGAACCAGGTTTTAAGTTGTAAGACATTTCCAGGGGCAGATGTGGACTCTGACCACAATCTATTGGTTATGACCTGTAGATTAAAACTGAAGAAACTGCAAAAATGTGGGAAATTAAGGAGATGGGACCTGGATAAACTGAAAGAACCAGAGGTTGTACAGAGTTTCAGGGAGAGCATAAGGGAACAATTGACAGGAATAGGGGAAAGAAATACAGTAGAAGAAGAATGGGTAGCTCTGAGGGATGAAGTAGTGAAGGCAGCAGAGGATAAAGTAGGTAAAAAGACGAGGGCTGCTAGAAATCCTTGGGTAACAGAAGAAATATTGAATTTAATTGATGAAAGGAGAAAATATAAAAATGCAGTAAATGAAGCAGGCAAAAAGGAATACAAACGTCTCAAAAATGAGATCGACAGGAAGTGCAAAATGGCTAAACAGGGATGGCTAGAGGACAAATGTAAGGATATAGAAGCTTATCTCACTAGGGGTAAGATAGATACTGCCTACAGGAAAATTAAAGAGACCTTTGGGGAGAAGAGAACCATGTGTATGAATATCAAGAGCTCAGATGGCAGCCCAGTTCTAAGCAAAGAAGGGAAGGCAGAAAGGTGGAAGGAGTATATAGAAGGTTTATACAAGGGCGATGTACTTAAGGACAATATTATGGAAATGGAAGAAGATGTAGATGAAGACGAAATGGGAGATACGATACTGCGTGAAGAGTTTGACAGAGCACTGAAAGACCTGAGTCGAAACAAGGCCCCCGGAGTAGACAACATTCCATTAGAACTACTGACGGCCTTGGGAGAACCAGTCCTGACAAAACTCTACCAGCTGGTGAGCAAGATGTATGAGACAGGCGAAATACCCTCAGACTTCAAGAAGAATATAATAATTCCAATCCCAAAAAAAGCAGGTGCTGACAGATGTGAAAATTACCGAACTATCAGTTTAATAAGCCACGGCTGCAAAATACTAACGCGAATTCTTTACAGACGAATGGAAAAACTGGTAGATGCAGACCTCGGGGAGAATCAGTTTGGATTCCGTCGAAATGTTGGAACACGTGAGGCAATACTGACCTTACGACTTATCTTAGAAGAAAGATTAAGAAAAGGCAAACCTACGTTTCTAGCATTTGTAGACTTAGAGAAAGCTTTTGACAATGTTGACTGGAATACTCTTTTTCAAATTCTAAAGGTGGCAGGGGTAAAATACAGGGAGCGAAAGGCTATTTACAATTTGTACAGAAACCAGATGGCAGTTATTAAAGTCGAAGGGCATGAAAGGGAAGCAGTGGTTGGGAAAGGAGTGAGACAGGGTTGTAGCCTCTCCCCGCTGTTATTCAATGTGTATATTGAGCAAGCAGTAAAGGAAACAAAAGAAAAATTTGGAGGAGGTATTAAAATTCATGGAGAAGAAGTAAAAACTTTGAGGTTCGCCGATGACATTGTAATTCTGTCAGAGACGGCAAAGGATTTGGAAGAGCAGTTGAACGGAATGGACAGTGTCTTGAAAAGAGGATATAAGATGAACATCAACAAAAGCAAAACGAGGATAATGGAATGTAGTCAAATTAAATCGGGTGATGCTGAGGGAATTAGATTAGGAAATGAGACACTTCAAGTAGTGAAGGAGTTTTGCTATTTGGGAAGTAAAATAACTGATGATGGTCGAAGTAGGGAGGATATAAAATGTAGACTGGCAATGGCAAGGAAAGCGTTTCTGAAGAAGAGGAATTTGTTAACATCGACTATAGATTTATGTATCAGGAAGTCGTTTCTGAAAGTATTTGTTTGGAGTGTAGCCATGTATGGAAGTGAAACATGGACGATAACTAGTTTGGACAAGAAGAGAATAGAAACTTTTGTAATGTGGTGCTACAGAAGAACGCTGAAGATTAGATGGGTAGATCACATAACTAATGAGGAGGTATTGAATAGGATTGGAGAGAAGAGAAGTTTGTGGCACAACTTGACTAGAAGAAGGGATCGGTTGGTAGAACATGTTTTGAGGCATCAAGGGATCACAAATTTAGCATTGGAGTGCAGCGTGGAGGGTAAAAATCGTAGAGGGAGACCGAGAGATGAGTACACTAAGCAGATTCAGAAGGATGTGGGTTGCAGTAGGTACTGGGAGATGAAGCAGCTTGCACAGGATAGAGTAGCATGGAGAGCTGCATCAAACCAGTCTCAGGACTGAAGACGACAACAACAACAAATGTTAGCGATAGTTGTTTCTTTTGAATTTTTATGAGTTTATTGGTTTTAACGTTAAGGGAAAGGGATTTTTAAATTTCTGCAAATCGTTTACTGATTGTTGACTTGGTAGTTATTTATTTACTGGGGCTGTAAGGTAGAATGTTCCATAACGATGAGCTGAGTAGTAATATTTTCTGGATAGACGCTCATGATTAAGACATAGTCACGAACATAACATCTGCAGCACAAGTATTTTACCGTTGCTGTCTAATATAGCAATGAGTCACAAAAATATAAACTATTAATTTAAAAGAAAAGGAAATTAAAAAAAATTCTTAATGGCAACTCCTTCTACACATCAGATGAACTTTTGGATATAGTAAGTGGGTAATTTCCCCAACACCCACAAAAAAATTAAAAAATATTAAATATTAAATGTCATGGAATATTTTGTGTAATGCAATATCTTGTGTAGACACCTTTTATTAACCTGACACGTTCCACATAATTAGGAAGTGCCGTATTCATTATCTATGGAACAAGTACTAATCTAATCTAATCTATTGCAAACACTATGACTGTGAATATGAAATCAGGGTTTAAGTGGGGAGCAGGCATTGCACTGAGTCACAGAAATGTGAACTACAAACAGTACGTCTCAAAATGTGAAATCAAGTTTAGAATGGAAAATAGGTATTACATTATCACTGAGCCTGAGAGACCAGCGGCAGTTTATTAGTTCTACATTATTTTATGTTGGGGCAGATAATAGCAGGGGTGATGGGTCAAAAATGGTTCAAATGGCTCTGAGCACTATGGGACTCAACTGCTGTGGTCATTAGTCCCCTAGAACTTAGAACTACTTAAACCTAACTAACCTAAGAACATCACACACATCCATGCCCGAGGCAGGATTCGAACCTGCGACCGTAGCAGTCGCGCGGTTCCGGACTGCGCGCCTAGAACCGCGAGACCACAGCGGCCGGCCGCAGGGGTGACTAATGAGGTTAGTACAGTATATGACATTAAGTTACGAAGGGACTAAGCTACGGACTGGCAGGGGCAATTAGTACTTCTCGTGAGGCTGTGTGAGTCAAAGATTGTCGTAGACCGAAGTAGACCTATAACATGTGTAA
The DNA here is from genome assembly GCF_023897955.1 of Schistocerca gregaria. Classification (NCBI taxonomy): domain Eukaryota; kingdom Metazoa; phylum Arthropoda; class Insecta; order Orthoptera; family Acrididae; genus Schistocerca; species Schistocerca gregaria. The sequence goes on from NC_064923.1 coordinate 406,352,304, forward strand.
ATTGTCCCTACTAGTCTAAAGGCGAAGTTGGTCAGGCCGTGTAAGTGACACGGGAGTTAAGAAAACACGTATCGTTGAGAAGGAGTTGTGGCGAAACAAGCTCTGTATCGTTGTGAGAGATACATAGGCGAGCGAGAGTTCCGGGACTTACCCCAGTTCATTGCTATTAGGGCCACGCCAGCATAACGTGCCTGTGCATTGTATACAAAGTACTGTGCCATAATCTAAGAGTGAAATTATAAACTGAAATAGCTTTTCGAAACTTTGTCAGTCTATGCTTCAGTATATTAATGTTAACACTGTTAAATCTCAGAATGATCAGATGAAAAAACTTTTCCTAAATATGTGATTTTAAGATAAATAATTGGAGCTAAGTAATGAAGCTGCAAAAGCAAATTTGTTCAGAATGTGCAGATGTATGTCACATACAACAGTTATAAATCTCAATTTGATCGGAGCAATATATTGGTCAAAATCGGCGTTTTTACGAAAATTTGAAGGCGCTAAGTATTCGCCTCAGAAAGATGAAAATTCCCACGTAGCCTCAGTTCGATATAAAACCGCTAACTTTGTGACTTCATTAGCTACCTCTATTAGTTTTCAAGTAATTTACTAAAAACTAAATCTGGAACGAAATGGTCCTTATTCTAACAGATTAAGTATTATTTGTATTAATAATAGAAATTTCTGGTCACAGCACTCGATTACACTAAGCAAATAATACAAAAAATGGCTCTGAGCACTATGGGACTTAACGTCTGTGGTCATCAGTCCTCTAGAACTTAGAACTACTTAAACCTAACTAACCTAAGGACATCACACACATCCATGCCCGAGGCAGGATTCGATCCTGCGACCGTAGCGGTCATGCGGTTCCAGACTGAAGCGTCTAGAACCGCACGGCCACACCGGCCGGCCAAAATAATACATTTGTACTAAGTTTTAAGACTTTAGTGTAAGTAACAGTCAATACAAGAGTGAGTTTAGAGGTCATGTCCTACTGTCGGTTCCGTTCTAAAAATTCTACCCAGCAAAGTTTAAACTCAGTCGAGCTAAAACGTTTTTAGTAATTAAGTCAACTTAACTCCATTCATACAAAAATTATGAAGCTGGTAAATTGTTATATGACAAAGTTATTAAATAACATATGTTCGAAAAAGCAGCTATTTTGATGCTGCTAGCTGTGTCTAAGGTGGTTGGCAGCAGATATTCCGTTTGGCGGCTGCTGCGTCCGCATATAAATACGGCCAGAGAGGTAGTGCAGGAAGACACTTGGCACGGAAATATCAATCTGTCCACATCAGTCAAACGGCGACACACACTGTGTCCCAGATGACTTCAGAACTAGGCACATACCACATGTTTTCGGTTAAAGTAGGAAATGAACTCACGAGCACTGTACACCGTCTTGGAGTACTTAGATATCACGGAAGTAACAGTTTGTGTGCCTCCCTCAAGGCAAATAGTGTGATTATTTTCCATTTTTCTGGCGAGCAATTAACTTTGATGACTAGAAGTCGGGGTGATAGACCGTTTTACTTGGAAGTTATTGTAGAGGTCGGCTCTGAACTTCTAATAGTGCTGTTTCCGAGAGGGACATTATTATTATTATCAGGAATATTATAATGTTTGCGCATGTGGATTGTTACTGACTATATTAATCAGTTATAACTCAAAATTTGTATTTATAATCGTACTTCGAGGTCCCGCTGAGTAAACAAAAAAAAATGTTCAAATGGCTCTGAGCGCTATGGGACTTATCTGCTGAGGTCATCAGTCCCCTAGAACTTAGAACTACTTAAACATAACTAACCTAAGGACATCACACACATACATGCCCGGCCCGAGGCAGGATTCGAACCTGCGACCGTAGCGTTAGCGCGGTTCCAGACTGTGGGGCCTAGAACCGCTGGGCCACTCCGGCCGGCAGTAAACAACAAACAGGAACATTTTCTCTCAGTGAACACAATGATGTGGTTCAAAATGGTTCAAATGGCTCTGAGCACTATGGGACTCAACTGCTGTGGTCATTAGTCCCCTAGAACGTAGAACTACTTAAACCTAACTAACCTAAGGACATCACACAGATCCATGCCCGAGGCAGGATTCGAACCTGCGACCGTAGCAGTCGCACGGTTCCGGACTGCGCGCCTAGAACCGCTCGGCCACCGCGGCCGGCCACAATGATGTGGACTTGCACACTGGAAATTATGGTCAGAATGTTCTCCATCGCTTTCTGGCTGACTGCCGAAATAGTTTTCAGGCTCTCGTAAACATGGTGACGAATATCTTAATTTACTCACCGCTCCACAGAAAGAAATGATGGGAAATTCATCGCTGGCCTGAGTGGCCGTGCGGTTCTAGGCGCTTCAGTCCGGAACCTGCTACGGTCTCAGGTTCGAATCCTGCCTCGGGCATGGATGTGTGTGATGTCCTTAGGTTAGTTAGGTTTAAGTAGTTCTAAGTTCTAGGCGACTGATTACCTTAGAAGTTAAGACGCATAGTGCTCAGAGACATTTTTTGAAATTCATCACCTCCTTCCATGTTCAAGGGGGCCGAGTTTGATTTTGATATGATCAGTTAATCTTATAAGTGCTCTAACACAATGACGCCAAACGGATAAAATATGTAGACAAATAGACTGCAGTGAAAAACAAAACAGTTGTTTTACAGAATAAACGTGCTCTAAACGCACCACCCTAGAAAATATATTTTGCTAGTTCCAGTAATAACGTAACGTAAGTTAACACCGATAGGAAAATTTGTACATTCGGAAGTGCTGAATACTAACATGCTTGTGTTTAATAGGGTTTTTATAATGGGGGATAGCTGAAATTTTCTATTAAGTTGCCAAACTTAGTAGTGCATTGTTCTCGAATTTCATATATTGTTTTCAAATGGTTGTAGCACGGAAATGGTACGTTTCTGGACATGGGTTTCAATTCAAACTATTATCTACTGTGTCCCCTCTATAAGTACTAGAAAGTCAGCAGCGGGAATACCCGAACACCCTGTATACTCGTTTAAAGTATATATTTCATCTTGCGAGTAGTATAGTCATACATTGTGTCTTTTCTCCAGAAAGGTACTTTATTTTGCTTTAATTATATTCATATTCTAACCCAAGACCAGTGCAACGTCGTAAGATTTAACGTACGAGATAGTGCATAGCCCACTCAAATAGTGGTTTTCCCTTAACAAAATTCTGGAAGTTCTTTTCTCAGCGCTTCTATACGTGTTCTGGGATGCCGAATTCGAATTTCATCTTTGCTGCCTTGGTAGAAGGTCGGCTTTACAACGAAAAAAAAAACATTAAAATTTTTCACTTTTTCTAATTTTTCCCTTATATCTCTAAAGATATGAGTTTCTGAAAGAAACTTCGAAAGTAGCAAGACTCCTTTATACGGTGAAAGTAAAGTTATGTTCTAATAAAATTCCAAAAGAACAACTATTTACCGAAAACTACGAAAAAAATTTAAAGTAAAAATATCGGCACTCGATACTGCCATATCAGTATCGATATATCGGGGGTTACAAATCTGCACAAAATTGTAATAGATTAAATTTACTGCAAAATGCACTAGCCAGGTCTGATTTTGTGGCCAGCTGCATTGGTGCTAGATCGCGCTAAGAAGCAACGATTTTTTGGCCCTTTTGCGAAAACGTCTATGACGCCCATTTCCATTCTCTACAACTTGAGAAGTATTTGTTTTATCAACAAAATCTCTACATCACGTGACAGTACATTAAATATCCTAGAAGAGACGTCTGTGGTATTCAATTTTCTCATAACGAGGGAGGGAGCAAAGCGAAAAATACGAAAAATGCCTTCTGCACCTTACAGCCAAACGACCGCTCCCACCTCATTATCTCCCACCGGTGCTATAATTTCTGTGTATCACGCCTAAGAGATGCTGTTTTGAATGAATTGGTGGAAAAGCACGTTTGATGAAAACATTACCAAATTATATTTACATCATGTTGGGTACATGACGCCGAATAGTAATATGAGTGTGAGATCTATGTAGTAATGTACATGTCATGAAATTAGCGAATCGTGAGCCCAGGACTTCGAGTAGTTCTCCGTCTGGAAAAGAGGGCATTTAACAACAGAATGTGGACGCAAAAGACAAATAAATTGTTCAGTGAACTAACGGCGTGTGAATAATTACGTACAGCGATGTCATGTGCGCTGATTTTTTACTCGTCTCTGTTAGACTGTTGATAACCCAGGCAATAGTTCTTGGTCACTGAAAGGTGAAGGGTCCCGAACAGTGGAAGGTCCAGGTAAATCGTAAGGGCCGTGGAAGGTCCAGTCTGAGCAGTAAGTTGTTGCTGCTCCTCAACTGAAAAAACTGTAAATGAATCATTAATGCCACGGTACAGAAAAATTGATTAGTAAAGATGCATAACGACGTAAGACGGTGGAAAATAGTACGTGACTTAATACCTTCTGTCGCCTTAGCTGCGTCAGACTGTGGTACTGCTAGGGGCTCGCCCAGGTCGTCTTCATCTTTTACATCCAAACTGGCGTCGATGTTGCTATACGACTCTTCACATTGCTGGCACAGTTTGACTGTAGCCCACGGAAGGCATATTTCGAAAGTTTCGCTTTGCTCCCTCAGACATTATGAGAAAATTGAAGGTCACCGACGTCTCTTGTAGGGAATAATGTAATTTCCCGTGATGTTGGTGTTTTGTTGATAACGTAAATACCTTCCGAGTTATATCGTGCAGGAGTGGGCGTTTTAGACGTTTCCGCAAAAAGTAGCTGCTTTTCAGCGCTCTCTAGCGCCAATAGAACCACACTTCACAAGCGCATTTTGTAGGAAATTTTGTTTACTCTAATTTTGTATATAGGATAATGTAAAGCCGACCTCCTGCAAGGAGATCATACAGCGTCGTTGAGAAATAAAAATTACGTAATTTTGTTACGAAACCGCCTCTTACAAACACCATTTGACTGGACTAATAGTACAGGTAAACCTTATAGCTATTGGCTGTTTATGTGACACCACCAGACGGTTAATGGATAATACTAGATATAATATCTTGTGACTTTGTAGTTCAAGGAAGGTACTTATTAGTATTAAGAACTATGAAGAGGGACACTGAACATACTGCATGACATTCAACAGAGGGGGAACACTGTAAAGACATCTGCTTCTAGCCAGGATTTAACAGAAGGTTATTATATTTTGTTACTCAATTTTTAAATGACGGCGTCCTCCTTTTATGTGCCGCAGTATTTTATGGAGTTACAAAAATTACTCCGGAAAACTGAGGTTTTTCCAAATGTGAAAACATCTTCCAAGGTATAACATGGTGTTTTACCTAGGAACAAATATTCGACTGAAATTTCAAAGCGTTGCTAATCGAGGAAATCTAAAGAATACAGTGATTAATAATGAAACTGTTACAGTATTACATTACTACACACCAATAATCAGTAAGCGAAATCAATTTAAGAAAAAGTATCCTGAAAACCAGGCGAAAGTTTAAAAATTTTAAAGCCGAAACTATTTGAATGTAGCTCATACCTCCATTTTCAAAGACCAATAAAACTGCTGAGACATTAAATAAACTCAGTTCAGTTCGTCACATGTTCCACAGATGAAGACCTCCTTCCGTTTGAAGGTACAGGGTGGTGCACGACCGACAACGTGTATAAAAATATTTCTGCAAATGTATAGCATTTTATTCTCTGTAAAATTCTGTAACTGAAGAATTAACAGTATATTGAAAAGTATGTATGCATTTTCGTAGAATTTTTTTCTTTTATTCTCTGGACTCGTACCCGTTTAGTTTGAATTGCTTAGACATGCGCGCACAGCCTCGGCAGAGTAGGTGCACAGCACAGGGATAAGTTGGAGGCGATTTTTGCTCTGCGAAGATGCGCACCAGATTTATCTGTTGATCGCGAGGAGAAGAGAAGAGACAGGACAGTTGAGCTTTGATGTTAGATGTGAACAGTAGAGTTTTGATTTACTAGTAGTAAGAAGCAAACAATGGAAATTTTTGGGAATTATATAATGGATTAATGGAAGATTTACTGTGCTGAGAAAAAGAACTGATCTTTACATTAGTACGATTAAACGCTTTGTGAAGAATGAATCACAGGTAGTGATAAAGTTGGTTTTATTTGCGGCAGCGGTTTGATAATGTGGCATTCTTGGTTCGTCAGATATCGAGATCAGGAATGTTTGCTTTTTTTGGGAGAAACGGTTTTAAGATTGAGATTTTGGAATTTGGTTCAATGAAATATTGCACTTGTGAAATTTAATGTTTGTTATTCTTGCACTCTAGTTGCTGATTTCAGAAAAAGCTTAACTATTATTGTCGTTTCATTAAAAGTCAAATGATATGAGATTGCTACTGAGTTCATTTAATCAAGAATCATTGTCCAGATCTCAAAAGTCAATTAATTTTCAGTTTATTTAAAACCATTATGAAAGATTATGAACCAAGAACCATAGCAATGTTTTTAGAGTACGCATTGCACCTTTGCGTATCTCAGTAGTCAGATTTGGCAGCTGTGTTATCTAGACGTACTGGAGCTACGAGAGAAGTTTGCACAGCGTATTCAGTGCGACACAGGTACGCCAAATAGAGTAGAAAACAGATTCTTTCTTTGATTAAATTTCACAGGGACCAACTTTATTTTCAAAGTCAAAAGCTTTTCATCAAGGTTCATAGTCATATTTTGTGATAAGTTTCAGGCAGGGCATGATATTCTTAGAATTCTCCAAGTTAGGTTTAACATTAAAGACACAGTCAACATCACAGATCCACATTCACTAAAATAAATTTTAACAGATTACTTTCAATATTCCAAATAGCTGTAATATACTACACGCCCGTTGAATGTGTAGAACGCGAAATATTTACAAATGTCTGAAAAATGTAACGTCATGTCTGACAACAGTAAGAAGTGTAGAAAATTTTGGAAGCTGTTTAAGGCGGTCTCTAGTGGGCATTCTCCCTTCATGTGATTCTACATCCAGTCAAAAAAAAAAAAAAAAAAAAAAAAAGTGTTTTTCTAGATACACTATTCCGTGGGTCGCTGACGAAGGAATTAGGAATTCTGTCTAAAGAGTGTATTTGCTGTAAAGAGAGTGTTTTCAAAGTGCATTATGGCTTCAGGTTACGGCTATAGTGCTTAAGGGGGGACGCTGGTAGCACAATGGTATGTCAATGACACCCTGCAACCTCGTACATTACCACTCACGTTGCAGTACCGTTGAACCATTTTTCAACAAGACAATGGTCATCAACACATTCATGTTTCTCTATGAACAGTTTGCGGGAGGTATTCCCGTGGACAATAAAATCCCCAGATCCGTCCCCGATGGAAAGTGTGAGAGATCAGCTCGGATTTCGTTTCCATCTCAGTGAAAGTACCCAGTGTATAAACAACTAGTTAAAACAGTCCTGGGCCAGCTTGCCTTAGGAGTGTATACAACGGTTATAGACACCCTTCTCAATCGGATCAGAACATGCACCCTGATCAGAGGAGGTACAACGTCATGCTCATAAGTGGGCTCATACTGCCAAGACCTTTGTAAATTTGACTAGATTTAGAAACAGTGAAAACTCTTAAAACCTTTTAAATTAACCAAACGTTATTAACATTCTACGTCTTTCTTCTTCATGTGTACATATTCATTTATCAGCGTAGTCACCATTGTCCCAGTGAAAGACCAGTTTATCGATACCGTCATTGTAGAATGTCTGACTTTGTTGACGGAGCCTCAGTCTCACCTCTGGTTCCACGGCTTCATCTCTCTTTCCTCCTCCCCTTTTGAGCATATCACTTTTTTTGTTAGACAGTGTAGCTACTGCAATACCTCAGAAGATAAGGAAAGTAAGTGTGTTGTTCGTACAGAAAGATACTCGACCTCCTGCAAACTTAATGATGCTAACTTTGATTCAATGTCTTGTGTGAATTACCTGTGATGAGAAGCTTACGTTACACAGCGCTCTTTGTAGGAGGGCGCGCTGAATAATAATGCTTCCGAATTTTTTATATGATAATTCTCAATTTTTTTAAATCAAATAAACATTACTATCATTATACGTCTTTGTTCCCCATGTCTACATATTTGCAGCCCTGTGCAGCTTGAGGGCTCCGAATTTTAGCGTGAAACATGGCGTTATGTGACTAACTATGACGGTGCGTGAGAAACATTGTGCTGTAATCGAGTTTCGAAATGGAAGACTTCGCCTGCACATTGAGCACTGTCTCCTTGAGGATGACAATGTCAGGTCACACACGTACTCGTCGACATCTGAAATAAAATGTAGTGGCGTGTGGAGCTGCACCCCCCTCCCCCCCCCCCCCCCGGTCGTTCCGTCGATGGACCGGTTGCCTGGTTCAAGCCTGATTAGTTTATTCCACTTCGGCGACTTGCGTGTCGATGAGGATGAAATGATGACGGAGACAACACAGCACCCAGTCCCCGAACGGAGAAAATCCTCTACCCAGCAAGGAATCGAAACCGGGCCCCTCGTATGGTATTTTGCCGCGCTACCCACTCAGCTGTAGTGGCGGACGACATCTGAACCCTCCGTACAGTCCCGACTTGGCTTCATTCAATTTTCATCTATTTCGAAAAGTTAAAGAACGCTTTTGACGACTTCAGTTTGATAGTGATTAATCGGTGCAAGCAGGGGCGAAACTGTGGCTCCGTCAGCACGTCAACCATTCTGTACCAACGGTGCTGGCAAACTGGTCTCTCGTTGAGAGAAATGTTTTTGTCGCCAGGGTGAGTATGTTAACAAGTGAATATGTATACGTGAAGAATAAAGAGTAGAATGTTAATAACATTTGTTTTGAAACTTCCTGGCAGATTAAAATTGTGTGCCGGACCGAGACTCGAACTCGGAACCTTTGCCTTTCACGGGCAAGTGCTCTACCACTTTCCCGCGAAAGGCAAAGGTCCTGAGTTCGAGTCTCGGTCCGGCACACATTTCTATTGTGCGAGGAAGTTACATATCAGCGCACACTCCGCTGCAGAGTGAAAATCTCATTCTGGAAACATTTGTTTTGTTTAGAAAGCTTTAAGAGTTTTCCCGTTAAAAAATTCGAACGCCGCACTTCCCAGCGCGCCCTCGTACATTCTGATTTTCTGTGTAATCTTCAAGTTTCTTTCCAATCCAGACATACCTATGAATCGGAAATATGGTATTAAATTCGTAACAGAAGATGCGCGATGAAATTTGTGTGAATAGGTGGTGTCATAGGCACTTTTTCGTTGGTGAGTACAGTGTCAGGCACGAAAAATATTTATCTCGATGTTACTGTAGCGCAAGGTGGCTGATAAGTCGAGTAATACAGTAAGACCGCGCTCGATAATACAGAAGACTTGACTGTCCTGCACGCATCATCAAATACTTTGCTGCATTTTTAGCTCGGCGAGGATAGCAATACAGTCGGACGCCTCCGAGAAACATCGGATTCGGCATCGCTAGAAATTAAGAAATAGAAGAAGATCTGACTGACGATGTGCTATTACAAAGGAGTCACTACAAACTGAGTGACGTAGAAGAGACGCCTTCATCTCACATCTCTTGGGCTGCGGCTTAACACTTTTGTGAAATTCACTGGGAGTTGCCAACAATACAAGGCTTCTGAAATTATGATTTTGCACGTTATACAAAATTATTTGTGTCAAAAAAGAGCTCAATCCGAGGAACTCATCAGCATATCTGCTACTCCTTAAGACAGTGATGCCAGTTAAAATGCATCGAGTTCTTGGAGAAGTTTTTTATTAATTAGCTAGTTATTTATCTTCTAAAAGCAAATGTGATAGTTTTATTTCGTAACTGTCATGCAAAAACTGTTTTTGTATGTATTGTAATTTTCAAAAACTTTGAGCCTTAACCTGATTTAACAGAGCATTACAGAAACCGACTTCTAGTTCAATTTTGTTTTTGCAGAAAAGTCATTCATACTTTTAATTTCTTAATTCTGTAATCTCTCTTATTGTGTTTAATAAATAACAGTTACTTGTTTATGTATGATGAAACTGCTGGTTTTCTTACATACTTTTTTTAAACATACATTGTTTTAAAAAAAGATCTTGATAAGCGAGCAATGACAGTTACCCAAGCATGCCAGATTATTTAAGTCCCACTGTATAGCGGATGAAGCCTATAGAGAATTGTATATGTTGTGCACCCACGAATTGATGTGTTACTCACGTAGTAGGTCTGTTAACTCTCTATTACAAATGCTAACAGGCGTATAACTAATCGTCTCGCACTGTATTAGCCCTAAATCCATTATCTGATAGGTCTCGGACTATCACCGTAAGACTGTCTGTAACACAATGGGACTCTGCACTGATCGTTACTGACTATTGGGGGTAGATAAAAGAATAAGAATTTCATCACTAAGTATTGAGAAAGATCACAAAATAACAAAATATACACATAATTCCAATGAAAACGAAAACTCGATTATGATAGTAAAAAGCAGACGTAAGACAACATTCAGAACAGTATGGATGGAACAGCAAATAGCTCGTGTCAGAAAATGTGGAACAGAAAACGAGGAAAACAAGTAAATTAGGACACAATCGGAGTGAAAGAAGTGATTACAAACGCACTGAAAATTTCCAAAACGGGCAGTAATGACGTTCGCTTGATAATGGAGGCAAGAGTTAAGAAAAATTCAAACATTTTCATAGGATTTGTCGGCTAACAAAATTGTTCAACGATGTGAAAATAGTACGAGCTGTTTAAAATTGGCAGGAAAGTAAGTAAAAGTATAGCAAAACACGGGTAACATACAGTAACTGCAGGAAACAATAAGGAAGAATAAGAATAGAAGACCAACAGAGAAGCGCTCGGATCGAAGAGGGCATAAAACAAGGTTGTAGTCAATCTGTCCTCCATTTCAACCTGTATATCGAAAAAATGACGACGGAAAAGGCCGATTCGGGATGAGAATAAAATTCACGGAGAATCACAATGCTGATGACATTGCTTACCTCGGTGAAAGAGAGAAAGAATTGCAGGACCTGGTAAATGAAATATACATCCTAATGAGCAAAAAATGTGGAATGAGAATCTACCAAATAAAGACGAAAGTAATGAGGAACGGTAGGAATGAAATTAGCTGTAAAAAATCGGAGAGCACGTCGTAGATGAAGTGAACAAATTCCCCTACTGTGGAAGCAAACTGACGCTCGGCGGACGAAGCAAGGAGGACATAAGAAGCAGACTAGCACAGGCAAACAGGGCCATTTCCCGCTGATAGAGGGCTGCTACTATCAAAAACTTCTGAAAATGTACGTCTGGAGCACAGCATTGCATGGAAGAGAGTCACGCGTTGCGGAAAAACTGGAGAAGAAGAGAGTAGAAGAATGGAAATGCAGATTTTAATTACATGAGAATGTAATTGCAGATTATCAAATCCACAAGGTTATGTCTATATTTATAGCCTATTTACCTCCGAGCGGGCACACCGACTGTTTTTTCATGAGTAGGCACGTGGGGTTTCAGTACCTCACCTTCTATGATAAGTTATGATTTCTTTAGGAATCAGTTACATATTTATATTTATACAATGCATTACAATTAGAAATCTTTTACAGCTGATTTGGGGCCTCGGGATATCCATACTTGTACCGTCTGATTTCCACAGCTCTTTTTCATTTACATGTTGATCTTTCTTTATACCTACCAAAAAAGAAAATGCCGAATAGCGCCATAATTTCACGCCTGTCCATAACTTAACAGTCTGTTGTATGTTTTTAATTTGTATATGAGGTACTACCCTACATATCATATCAGCTCAAAAAGCTTGAAAAACGCATCAGTTTTATTAGAAATGTTGTTCGAATAGTTCGTGAGACAGCATGAAATTCTTATTACGCTTTTTTGCTTTTTTATTTTAGAGGTTAGGTTTTTATTAATTTTGAAAGTTTCTCTTTTCCTAAGCATACTTCGATTTCTGAACTTCTTTCTCCCTCACTTCCACTTTCGTCTTCCTGTTCAGAGTTAGTAGATAAAGTTAAAATGGCACGCAACTTCAAAATTTTCAGAAAGAAACAAGTATAACGCGAATGGGTGCGTGGTGTACGGAGGGCCCCACTAGTCACTGCCGTTTTCCTTGCGTAACAGCGCACTACTGAGCTCTCTGAGTGAGGAGGTTGGTCAGGGGAAAGGGTGGGGGGCGGGGGAAAGAAAGGTCAGGTTAACAAATACAAAGAGCTGCCACGTCGAAGGGCTCTGTATTACGCTACAGCACTACGAAGTTCCGCAAAGGGGTACTCAATACCACAGCGCACGAACTAGATGATAGATACTAATGAAATATTCTTATATTTTAGATATAAAAATAATCTACTTACGAAATATTGACTGCATAACTATTTCACGTGTACGATAGAATTTGTTTTGTATGTTTCCTGCTAAATTTATCAAACATGGCACTTTGAATCTTGTCCCTCTTGGAAAAATTTCTGCGTACGCATGCTTTGAGATGAAGAGATTGACACAGGAGAGGAAGTCATGAGGAGAGAGGGTGAGGGGAAGTAACTGAAACCATTCTACAGACTGGTGACTCTCCCCCTCCCCTCCCCTCCACCCCCTGCTACCACAAAAAATGCAATAGAGATACTTTGGGGCATATAGCTTGGCAAATATATCGTACATTGCTCGACTGCAAGGGACGACCCATTGGATGTGGTGTAGACAGCATCAGAAAACATGGAGGAGCGACGTTGATTCGTATAGTTGTAGGTAGCAACGTATCGAAAAATATGGGTGAGGCCTTTATCTAGATTTTTATGTGACATGGCTCTAGTAATCGTGTCAGCACAGGCATTCGTTCACGCGGTCCATAAGTACGACAAACGAATAATAAATATTTGTCACATAATAATAGTCACAGACGTGGAGGATGGCGATCCTAATGGAGTTTCCTTTCTGAGTGAATTCAGGGAAAGGGTTGAAATGGACATGCATTTACTGACAAGGAAACCTCACCAAATCGATCTCATAATTTAAGAGAAACAAATACACTTTCAAGGTAACAACTCCAGCAATCGACCCCGCGCAAACATTTGCCATAATATGCGTTATGACCTTCCAAATGTATAGCTTTTAAATTTCGCGCCCACCTGTTGTATGTGATTCTCTCCGACTCACTGCAGCCGCTTAATGCCAGAGTACGAAGTACTGTACAGTGAAATGAATGGCAGGTTCCAGAAATAATACTGTGACATTGATAACACGCTTTTTACATTATGCCAGAGGGCACAGTTTCTAATCTGTAGCTTATGCCAGAGATCTCTTTGCTCTGAACATTTTTACGTTGTGATTCACGAATGCAGTGACCAGGATTGAAACGAATGAGTGTATCCTTAAAGAATGTACAAAGCGCTATTTCATTATCAACACCATTGTTGTTTTATTTTCTTTGGATTTTAAAACTGATGTTAAAGTGAAGTTCATACGCAAGAATTTCGATATTCTCCTGTGACTGTCAAGATTAAATTGTAAATAGCAAATAATGAACTTCATTTCATAATAACTGTTGAGTTGCTTCGTTTTACTCATTTCGCTTTTGAAGCGTATATATACCTACAAAATACAATATGAGAAAATTGTTGAATAATTCTGAACGTTTATAATCATGTGGTTGACTTATGTAGCTATGTACTGACATCACTCACCATTTTTCGCATAGAATAATACGTATTCTCGAAGGAGATTTTATAACACGTTTGGAAAATGTGTACATCTCGCCCCATCTCTTCCCTCGCCTTGAACTCCCGCGAACAGGAGGGCTTCGGTTGTCACTGCGCCGTACAGAACTAGGTGCACGGACATTAGACATCTGCTGTGGAGTGGAACGAGTGAGAAACAGTCAGTAGGCACGAAGTTTAATAGCTGTACGTTCAGAAGGTCATAACTCCGTCCTGTCAGCTCTAAAGTCCAAATTTTCGATTGGAATTGACTGCACGGGCTGATATCTTGCAACTGTACTTTTTTCCCCTTTAAGAGGACATTGTACGTGAAATTCCGTGAAATTCGTTGAAATTTGACATTTTCTGTTTTCTACTCCATAATGTACTGTGGACTTTCCTGAACATTTTGATATACAATACATTAAAATCAGACAACTGTGAGACCTTTAAACAATATTTTGAATGTTGACGTGTGACTATCAAATTTCGCGGCTATGCATATACAGTCATAGTTGAGCAGTCGTATCTTGGGAGATATACAGTCTAGAAGGCTGTGAATTGCTTTGTTTTGTGCTACTGCTACGCCTCAGAAGTTGGCATTACGACTAAACAAATCAGTCCTTTGTTTCTGACACTAGATTTCGTTGACAGCATGATTATCGGCTATTTTTGTAATAAGCTAACTTATATTGCTTTTTTACGTAAATATAATGACTAAGCGTAAAAGTAGCTTCAAGAAACGCAAATTTTCGGGTAACAGATATGTGAGACCTGCATTTTCTTCTAAAGTATTCGAATACACGTGTGTTACCAGTGAAATAAACCGCGATAATGTTTCTGAAGTGATCACGCACACTAGTGCATCGAAAAGCAAAGTAACTTTACGCATAAACATTCTCTTCCTTTGGCAGCAATGGTGGCAATCAAACGTATTTACAGAGATTTGGCAAATCCTGAGATACTAAAGAAGTGTTTACATGGGAAGACCCAGAATGTGAATGAGTCCTTCAGTAATGTCGTGTGGTGCCGTGTGCCTAAAAATGTATTTGTTGGTCTTATGACTCTAAAGTTAGCAGTGTCTGATGCTGTAATAACTTTTAATGGTAGGAACTATGAGAGGCATAAGATTCTGGAGAAGTTAGGGGAAAGATTTGGACAGAACACAGCTAAAGGACTGCGGGAACTGGATGAGCTTCGCGTACGTGAAGCAGAGTTAGCTGCTCAGCAAATGACAAAAGAAGCAAGAAGGAAAAGGAGGAGACAAACACTGGGCTGTTCTGACACTGGAGTAGACACAGACTTTGGGTTCAAAAATGACTCTGATCACTATGGGACTTAACATCTCAGGTCATCAGTCCCCTAGAACTCAGAACTACGTAAACCTAACTAACCTAAGGACAGCACACACATCCAAGACCGAGGCAGGATTGGAACCTGCAACCGCAGAAACAGCGCGGTTGCGGATTGAAGCATCTAGAATCTCTCGGACACATTGGCCGGCTACAGACTTCGCGCCAGGGCAATTGTAGACCATAAAAGACGCAGAAATGTAGTTCTGTGTAAGAATTTGTTGTAAAAAAAGTTTTAAACCTCAATATCTCTGAGCTACGGAATGGACTGTGTCTTGAAAGGAGGATATAAGATGAACATCAACAAAAGCAAAACGAGGATAATGGAATGTAGACGAATTAAGTCAGGTGAGGCTGAGGGAATTAGATTTGGTAATGAGACACTTAAAGTAGTAAAGGAGTTTTGCTATTTGGGGAGCAAAATAACTGATGATGGTCAAAGTATAGAGGATATAAAATTTAGACTAGCAATGGCAAGGAAAGCGTTTCTGAAGAAGAGAAATGTGTTAACATCGAGTATAGATTTAAGTGTCAGGAAGTCGTTTCTGAAAGAATTTGTATGGAGTGTAGCCATGTATGGAAGTGAAACATGGACGATAAATAGTTTGGACAAGAAGAGAATAGAAGCTTTTGAGATGTGGTGCTACAGAAGAATGCTGAAGATTAGATGGGTAGATCACATAACTAATGAGGAGGTTTTGAATAGAATTGGGGAGAAGACGAGTTCGTGGCACAACTTGACAAGAAGAAGGGATCGGTTGGTAGGACATGTTCTGAGGCATGAAGGTATCACAAATTTAGCATTGGAGGGCAGCGTGGAGGGTAAAAATCGTAGAGGGAGACCAAGAGATGAATACACTAAGCAGATTCAGAAGGATGTAGGTTGCATTAAGTACTGGGAGATGAAGAAGCTTGCACAGGATAGAGTAGCATGGAGAGCTGCATCAAACCAGTCTCAGGACTAAAGACAGCAACAACAACCAACATTTTTTGCTATAAATGACCCGTTTTCTAAAAAGGTACTGACGGTAGAGACACGAAATTTTCGCAGCATGCCAAGTGTGATATTTAACATATATGGAACTAGAATAATTAAAATAACGGGAGTTGTTTTGTTTTTATGTTCAATTATTTATAAAATTCTGTCAAGAAATCGAGTGTTTGAAAAAAAAGATAACATGCACCACGATACTATTTTAGTAATAATTCTGGTTCAGTGTATCTAAAAAGGTGCAGTCAATAATTATGGAAAATTGTAAGTTGATTTCTTAAAAAGTTTCCAAGATAATGGGTCACAAAATTCGATAGCGTAACATTGGCGGCATAGGAGATACAATGTCCCCTTAAATTCACGGTGCAGTCACATTAATGTTAGCCCCGCATATGTTAGACGTGAACGTGCAATAATCACTCACGGTCGGGAGGGCGAGGAAGAAAGTACTGGCGTTATCGTAATGCGAAAACGGAGCCATTTATCTGACGTCCAAAGGGACATGAGCATTAGTTTTTGGGCCAAGGGTGGAAGCATTTCCAAGAGGTCTAAGTTTGTAAACTGTCCGCGTGCCACCTTGGTTAAAGTATACCGTTCATGGCAAAATGCGCTATCCAAAACTGGCCCACAGGCAGTTGTGGTGCACAACAGTGCATACATAGGGGCTGTGGAGACGGGTATGGGCGAACAGACGTGCAACTGTTTAGCAACTGACTGCCCAGGTGAACTGAGGGGATACCTAAAGTGTCTCCTCAACGAACGATCAGCGGGCGTTGCTGCCCATTGGCATCTGCAGCAGTCACCTGGTTCATGCACTCATTATGGCTGCAGTTCATCGGCGACGAAGGCTGGAATTTGCACGCCAATACCGCAACAGGACGTCCATCGAGTGGCGACAGGTGGTCTTTTCAGATGAATCACGTTTTTCTCTCCATCAGAGAGAAGCGCTTTGGCGTGTACGGCGCTGCAACAGTCGTCGGAAGGGTCCAAGCTGGAAGAGGGAGCGTTATGGTCTGGGCGATGTTTTCGTGGTGATCTCGTCATTCTGGTGGGAATCACGCCCACCACTATAAGTAATTGGTTTTCTTCTCAGCACGATGGCGTCTACCAATAGGACAATGCAAAGTGTCACACAGCTCGCAGCGTAATGGGTGCTTCGAAGAGCACCGTGATGATTTTACTGCACTCTCCTGTCCACCAAGCTCGCTGGATGGCCACCTTGATTGGCCTGTTTGCACCATGGATACTCAACCAAGCAACCTAGCTTAGCTGGCTACGGCATTGGTGCTCCACATTCCTGTTGGTACCTTCCCGAAACTCAATAACTCTCTTCCTGCATATCCGCACGGCAGAAGGTAGTCATTAGGGCTTTTGACAGGTGGTCACATTAATGTTACTTGACCGTGTGTGAGATCGAGTTGGCGATGTTATCGTGTCAAAGCACCAGTGCTTCTCGGATTTCAAACCGTTTCCCACTGAGAAGGCGTTGCAGTCCTTTTAGTATTTTTTTTACGAAAACTGTTGTTTCGCCGTGTTACATGATTAGGAGTGGTACACTACTCCTTGTAGATGCGTTGCACAGTCCACGTACACCAAGAAATCAGCCATCTTCATTCTCTGTGTGGTTATGGACTCGACCAAAACCCTAGGTCCCTTCTGCCATGCTGTCACGTGCCCATGTCGACTAATATTACAGCGCTGGTTCCATACATTCGAATACAACATAAACCACTTCACTGACATGAGTTACTTCAGCGGTGGAGTGTCACGTGCCCGCCTGGCCAAAGATATACATGGTGTACAGCGCTCCAGAGCGAAGCGACCATTACGTTCCTGTAAGGGACCAACATTTTCATCGGTGAGCTTAAATAGAATAATTACAGTCAGTTCAACAAGAAAGCGTACGCCGTTATTTGTATGAAATAAAAGACACTATCATGAACATATCTTTACATGAAAATACATTTTATTATTCAATACACAATTACCTAATACAAAGGTTAGAATTTTAACAGTGGCAACTATTTATTTACAGCTCGTACAAAATAGATACCTGTTTCAAAGCTTTACTGGCCTTCAAAGTAGTTCAAAATGTTCAAATGTGTGTGAAATCTTATGGGACTTAACTGCTAATGTCATCAGTCCCTAAGCTTACACACTACTTAACCTAAATTATGCTAAGGACAAACACACACACCTATGCCCGAGGGAGGACTCGAACCTCCGCCGGGATCAGCCTCACACTCCATGGCTGCAGCGCCTTAGACCGCTCGTCTAATCCCGCGCGGATTCAGAGTAGTCACCAGCATTGTGTATAACCTGTAGCCAACGATGTGGAAGTCGTAGGACACTCTTAGCGGTACCAGTTGAGTTGACAGTTCGAGCGGCGCGGTTTATTGCCCAACGAATTTGTAGCAGTTCTAAAGCGAATGCCGTGAGGTGTTTCCTTCAGTTTAGAAATCGAGCTGAACTCACGACAGCCTAAATCAGGGGAGTGCAGTAGGTGGTATAGCACTTAGCAGCCACAGCAGTCAAACAAATCAGCAACAGCTTGCACTGTAGGTGCTTGTGCATTGTCCTGCAAAATGATGGTCACCATTTCTGTGTATAAGCTGATCGTAGGTTATGTTCCAAAAATGAACAGCACAGAGACAGAAGTGATGCCATTTTCTATAGGGCCTGACCATCATTTTGTAGGACAATGCTCAAGGACGTACAGTGCAAGCTGTTACTCATTTGTTTGACTGATGTGGCTGCTAAGTGCTGTACCACCTACTGCACTCTCCTGACTTAAGCCCTCGTAAGTTCAACTTGATTTCTAAACTGAAGGAAACACTTCACTCCATTCGGTTCAGAACTGCTACAGATTCGTCGGGGAATAGATCGTGCCGCTCAAACTGCCAACACAACTGGCACTGCTGGGAGTATCCTACGACTTCAACATCACTACCAACTGCTTATGCACAATGCTGGTGACTACTTCGAAGGTCAGTAAAACTTTGAAACACATATCTATTTTGTACGAGCTGTAAATAACTAGTTGCCACTATTAAAGTTCCAGCCTCCAAATATTGTTTGGACCACTTCGCAACGAATGTCTTTGACTTTCTAAGAATTTTAGCAGCAGCTCCATGTGAAACATTTGATCCCTTCGGATGATTTACAAGGAACACTGCCTTGTGACGCCTCAGATATTTTGCACTCATTTTAAACTGCAACCGACAAAACAAAACATTCAACTCTCGCACTCTTTATCTATACACTGTGCAAAAGCGCATCGATTACAGATTCGAGAACACTACCAGAGATGTCGCTGCGGACGTTACATTTAAAATTATGGTGTACACTTTCTTGTGGAACTGGCTGTATATCCGTCATGTCTCTCCTTGGACTTCTCTCATCTTGAGCAAGCCTACAGTAAATTTGTTTCGCTTATCATTTTGTGGAACATCTGTTTCCAGACCATGTTTCTCTACCTCAGACTAATACGAGGGGCGTTCAGTAAGTGATGCAACTACTTTTTTCTAAAAGCAGGTTAGTAGATGCTATTTTCCTAGACTTCCGGAAGGCGTTCGATACAGTTCCGCACTGTCGCCTGATAAACAAAGTAAGAGCCTACGGAATATCAGACCAGCTGTGTGGCTGGATTGAAGAGTTTTTAGCAAACAGAACACAGCATGTTGTTATCAATGGAGAGACGTCTACAGACGTTAAAGTAACCTCTGGCGTGCCACAGGGGAGTGTTATGGGACCATTGCTTTTCACAATACACATAAATGACCTAGTAGATAGTGTCGGAAGTTCCATGCGGCTTTCCGCGGATGATGCTGTACTATACAGGGAAGTTGCAGCAATGTATTGCGAATACATAGAAAGAAGGATCTTTTATTGTATGATTATATGATAGCGGAACAAACACTGGTAGCAGTTACTTCTGTTAAATATCTGGGAGTATGCGTGCGGAACGATTTGAAATGGAATGATCATATAAAATTAATTGTTGGTAAGGCGGGTACCAGGCTGAGGTTCATTGGGAGAGTCCTTACAAAATGTAGTCCATCAACAAAGGAGGTGGCTTACAAAACACTCGTTCGACCTATACTTGAGTATCGCTCATCAGTGTGGGATCCGTACCAGATCGGGTTGACGGAGGAGATAGAGAAGAGCCAAAGAAGAGCGGCGCGTTTCGTCACAGGGTTATTTGGTAACCGTGATAGCGTTACGGAGATGTTTAGCAAACTCAAGTGGCAGACTCCACAAGAGAGGCGCTCTGCATCGCGGTGTAGCTTGTTCGCCAGATTTCGAGAGGGTACCTTTCTGGAAGAGGTATCGAATATACTGCTTCCACCTACTTATACCTCCCGTGGAGATCACGAATGTAAAATTAGAGAGATTAGAGCGCGCACGGAGGCTTTCAGACAGTCGTTCTTCACGCGAACCATAGGCGACTGGAACAGAAAAGCGAGGTAATGACAGTGGCACGTAAAGTGCCCTCCGCCACACACCGTTGGGTGGCTTGCGGAGTATGAATGTAGATGTAGATGTAGATTCCAACACACCACGTTATTCATACTCTTTCGGCTACAAAACCCTTTTTAGCACCGTAATCTCCGTTCAATGCGATGGCCTTACACCACCTTTTTGGGAGGACATGTATGCCTGCATGCTACCCCTCTGTCCGCTCCGATAGCTGAGTGGGTGATCAGCTTGACGGATTGGCGTCCTACGGGCCCGGCTTCTATTCCCGGCTGGGTCGGGTATTTTCTCCGTTCAGGGACTGGATGTTGTGTTGTCTTCATCATCATTTCATTCCCATCCGGCGCGCAGGTCGCTCAATGTGGCGTCGACTGTAATAAGACCTACACCAAGGCGGCCGGAAATGCCCCGTAAGGGGCCTCCCGTCCAAATTTTCATTTCCATGGTACCAATCTGTTGGTCGGTGTCAGAGCCATCGTCTTGCTGCATCAATAGCCGCCCTACCGTCCACATGCTGTTTCCCACAGGGTTCCTCCTTCATTGGGCCACACACATGAAAGTCGGTAAGTGCAAGATCTGGGCTGTAGGATGAATGTGGAAGAACAGTCCATTGAAGTTATGTGAGTTTCTTTTGGGTTCGCAGACTTACGTGAGGACTTGCGTGTCAGTGCCAGGTCTCCGTAGATATTCTACAAGCGCCTGTGAATCTCTGCGATGCTCTGGTTTTCCGTCAAAAGGCACTCAGCGATAGCTCTTTGCTTGGAACGCATCTCCGGTACAGACGCCATTGTGAGGCAAGGTATAGTGTCGCCACCAAACGGAACTTAATGAAACTACAGGACTAAAGCGAAAATACTCCACGATGTCCCACAACAAATCCTGCATTTTTTCAACCGTAATTAGCCGAGAAAAAAATGTGTTGCATTACTTATTGAACGCCGCAAGTACATTTTTTCTTCCTTACCGCCTCGGGGAGTTTATATCACCGCCACGTAAACAACCTACAGAGTATAGGTTGTTTATATTTTTAAGTACCTACTATTAAGGCAATATTGACATTTGATATTGATGTTGCCAAGCAGCTGAAATTTTTTGCCGAGGAAAACAACACTAGTTACGTCAGTGCTACATGCGTTAGCACTTCACTTCTGGTAAAAGCCAGAGAATACGTACTAGAGTAAAAGAGGACACAACAACAAAAAATAAGGAGATAGTAACAATACAGTTGCGCAAGTGTATGTGCGTCCTTTCTCAAGTGAGTATCAGCTGCCGTGTATTCCTGCAGTGTACAGTACCCAAACAGTTGACAGTTGTTTATTGGAACTAATATCACTACGGGCTTTCTTTCAGTCTCGGCGAATAAGGTCGCGTAAAGGCCTTGTAAAGCACACAGTTCTCGCATTCCATATTCACAGCTGTGTAGAAAAGGCCTTAGGGAACGCTACATTCAGAAGTCTGGTCAGGGCGTGCGAGCAAATAAAGAGAATCCGTGGCTTACTGCTCAATAAATAGTTTACGGAAGGAGTACACAAGCAGTTTAACGCAGCCGCGCTCCTGAATGAAACAGAGCGTAAGTGGCTTGTTGGTACAGAAGTCACAACAGCGGCCGAGTGGTTATTTAACCAGTGGTGCGCCGGCTACTACACGGCAGACACGCGGCCAGCCAGACAGTGTCAATAAATGCAGTTTTGTCCCACGCTAATTTTCTTAGCCGGCGGGGCAACTGATACGTCTTTTTCTACACCGGCACCGCAGCACAGAATGGACTCCACTGTAAACCAGGTCTGCACTCGCCACATCTCAATCATAACATTATGGAGTCGAAAACGTGTTGCTGTTTGAACGGTTTATGCTTGCTCTGTGTAACTTCTCAGCAGTCAGTCTGTAGTTTTCTACCACCCATTATTACTCACGTATATTCCTAATTAAACACAGATAAGACTGTCATCCTACATGTAGGACGTTATGCATTATTTACAGGTGGTACCTACAGTAAACCATTGTTAGAAGTTTGGAGTCTACAATAGTCTACAATGAGAATCGTGAAGCAGTGATTTCTATTGCTGACTGGAAAATTGTGTTAAGGTACCTATTCTTGGAAAAATGGCAGAACGCTGTCGTATTGCGTATGAAAAGTTCGTGCAATATGCATTGTATTTATTTGTTACTACTAGTTTTGTATCCACAACTTGAAAACAAGCCAATTTATTATGTTATAGTGTAAAACTACTGTACACCAACTATGATCCACAGTATTCAATGTTATATATGTTGCTGTATAACATAACACATACTCAGAAAAGGGAGTGGGTGATTCATAGCAAATGATAATTACCGTCATTTCTTTCATCCTGGAGTTTCAGTCTCGATCAAATTCTGAGAATAATTTAAAAAAGGTGATGAGAAAAGGTAGGGGCAAAGCAAGGCGGACAGGATGAAAATGGTGATACATAAAAGAAAGATACTTATCATGAGAGATATATGTTCTTACTAAGTGCAATGCTGAATGGTCACAACAATATTATGTTCAACAATGGAAGCCTTTCACAAATTTGTGGTCATTTTTTTGATGATGATATAATTGACGCGATTATTACATTCATGAACCAACAAGCTACTAGACTTAATAGACCGGGTGATGTGACTTCAATTAAGCATGAAACTAATTTAGACAGGTTATAAGATGCCAATATAACATTTCTGTAGAAAATACACAAAACTTTACAAGAAAATTATTCAGTCTTGTTTGGGGTAAACATTAGCAATTAATGGCAATGGTCAACGCACAATACATTGAAATATAAGGAAATTAAAGGAAATAAAAATCGGATCACTTACATCGAGATATTCTGTTGACTTATTCAGAAAGAACTTGTTAAGGGACTCTAAAAGGACATTAGATGGGCTTCTCACGTGTACGAGACTTCTCGTAATCTTGAGAGAAGTCGTCTATATCTCTCTGTCTAAGTAGTATTGAAAAGTAATCTCTTGTGCAGCAAATAGACTCGCGAGACTGGAAAATAGTACAGATCTCTAACGTTTACACAGAGCAGAATGGGTAGTACACTGAGGTGACAAAAATCATGAGGTACCTCCTAATACGGCGTAGGGCGTTCTTTTGCCTGGCTAGTGCAGAAACTCGACGTACATTGACTCAACAAGTCCTTGTAAGTTCCCTACAGACATTCTAGGCCATGCTCCCTCCATAGCCGTCCATAACTGCGAAAATGTTGCCGGTGCAGGATGTTGTGCACGAACTGACGTCTTGGCTACATCCCATACTCGATGGGATTCGTGTAGGGCGTCTGGGTCCCCTCGAACTGTCGAGAATGTTTCTCAAGCCAATCGAGCACAATTGTGGCCCGGCGACATGGCACACTGCAATCTGTAGAAATTCCATCGTTCTCTGGAAACATGAAGTCCATGAACGGCTGCAAATGGTCTCCAAGTACGCGAACACAACAGTTTCCAGTCAATGACTGGTTCGTACGGACCAGAAGACCCAGTCCATTCCGTGTGAAAGCAGCCCACATCATTATGGAGCCACCACCAGCTTGCACAGTGTCGTGTTGACAGCATGTGTCTATGCATTCGTGGAGCCTGCACCACACTCGAACCCTATCGTCACCTCTCACCAGCTGAAATCAAGACTCAACTGACCACGTCGCGGATTTCTAGGGTCCAACCGATATGGTCAAGAGCCGAGGAGACGTGCTGCAGGCGATTTAGTGCTGTTAACAAAGACACTACCTTGGATTGTCTGTTGCCATGGATTATCACAGCCAAATATTGCGCGCACTGTCCTAGCAGGTGCGTCAGTCGTACGTCCTGCAAGTGATATCGTAAAAACATTTAGGGTAATACTTTGATGTAATATGAAATGGAACAATAAGATAAAATTGGTAATAGGGAAGGAGAATGGATGACTTAGATTTGTTGTAAAGGTTCTGGGAAAGTGCAGTGCATCTGTAAAGCCAATCGCATACTAAAAACATGTATTCGAAATACTCTTAAGAGCCAGAGTAACTGGAACACCTGCCTAATATCGAGTAGGGCGCCCGCGAGCACGCAGAAGTGCCGCAACACGACGTAGCATCGACTCCAGTAATGTCTGAAACAGTGCTGGAGGGAACTGACACCATGAATCCTGCAGGGCTGTCCATAAATCCGTAAGAGTACGAGCGGATGAAAGTCTCTTCTGAATAGCACGTTGCAAGGCATTCCTGACATACTCAATAATGTTCATGTCTGTGGAATTTGGTGGCCAGCGGAGGTGTTTAAACACAGAATAGTGTTTCTGGAGACACTGTGTAGCAATTCTGTACGTGTGGGACGTCGCATTGTCCTGCTGATATCGCCCAAGTCCGTCGGAATGCACAATGGACATAAATGGACGCAGGTGATAAGACAGGATGCTTAAATACGTGTCACCTGTCAGAGTTATATCTAGACGCACCAGGCGTCCCTCAACTCTCCAACTGCAGACAGAGAATCCAGCAGCTTGAACAGTCCCTTGCTAACATTCAGGGTCCATGGATTCATGAGGTTGTCGCCATACCCGTACACGGCCATCCGCACGATACAATTTGAAACGGGACTCATCCGACCAGCCAACGTTTCTAGTCATCAACGGTCCAATGTCAATGTTGACGGGTCCAGCCGACGGGTAAAGCTTTGTGTCGTGCAGTCATCAAGGGAACACGAGTGAACCTTCGACTCCGAAAGCCCATCTCGGTGATGTTTCGTTGAATGGTTCGCACGCTGACGCCTGTTGATGGCACAGCTTTGGAATATGCAGCAATTTACGGAAGGGTTGCACTTCTGATACGTTGAAGAATTCTCTTTAGTCGTCGTCGGTCCCGTTCTAGCAGGATATTTTTCCGGACGCAGCGATGTCGGAAATTCGACGTTTTACCGGATTTCTGATGTTCACGGTACATTCGTTAAGTGGTAGTACTGGAAAATCCCCACTTCATTGCTATCTTGGAGTTGTGTCCCATAGCTCATGTGCCGACTATAACACCACGTTCAAACCCACTTAAATCTTGATAACGTGCCAATGTAGCAGCAGCAACCGATCTAACAACTGCGCGAAACACTTGTTGTCTTATATAGGGGTTCCCGACCATGCCGTATTCTGCCTGTATACATATGTCTGTATTTGCATACGCTTGCCTATACTAGTTTCTTTGGTGCTTCTGTGTAAAACTGTGTGACCTTCATTATGTTGCTAACTTCGTTTATCACGTGAGGGAATCTTGAGAAGAAGATGACAGAGGTTAGTGTGCGTGCAGAGACGTGTAGGCAGTTCCCGAATGGAATAGGACAGAAATTCGATAATGCTGGTGGACGTATCCACCGCCGTGCACTCACTGTACACTCTCTTACGGAGCACATAGAAACTCCGGAACCGACCGACGACCCTGTCATTCTCTGCCAATGGCGTCATTGGTTGGGATGTGGAGGGGTATTGGCTCAGCACAACGGTCTCCCTGTCGCTGTCAGTTTGGTGACCTAGAGCCACTATAACTCCGCAAAGTAGCTCCTTAATTGGCATCACGATGCTGAGTGCGTCTCGTTTCATTCCTCTCAGGAAAGAAATTCTCTTTGATACTCAATTCAGGCTCATAATTACTGTACCAATTTTTTAACGGTGACCGAAGGAGTATGTACAGAAAATTCAGTTTCAATTACTTACCATCAGTGTAAGATGATGTTGCAGAGCGACCAGTACTGTCCTACTGGCAATGAGGAAGTCGGTTAGTCACTCAAAGGCGCTGACGTTGTTTACGCCAGACATAGCTTTGTTCACGTCCAAAGATATTGTCTTTCCACCACTTCCTTTACCAACCTGACAAGGGGCGGACAGAACCACACCAAGGAGAAATTGCCTTAGAAATCGTATCTACCTACTCAGACGTTGCTCCAACTGTTCTCTAGCAAACAGAACTTCGCTGCTACCACCGGGACTGCAACTACAAATACTCACACTCATTCATCCTTTCACACCAGATGGAAAGGAGATGACAATATCTTAAGAAAAATTTGTGGTAATGTCTTATGGGACGAAACTGCTGAGGTCATCGGTCCCTAAGCTTACACACTACTTAATATAACTTAAATTGACTTACGCTAAGGACAACGCAAACACCCATTCCCGAGGGAGGACTCGAACCTCCAACAGGGGGCGCCAAATATCTTATGACATCATGTACACTATGTAAAGGAGGCGGATGTGGGTTTTATAGGAAACTGTATGATAAGAATTACATATAAAAATGTGTTTGAAAATGTTGTGTGACAGGTTGTTTGTGTTTGTATGTCAATATAACATATTCCATTGCTCAGTCTCTTCCCAGATAAATTTAGAAATACCACAATAAATTTAGAGGTGCAAATGTATTTCGTAAACAACAATAAATCTAGGAAAATAGCATGAAGGGAATCTAACAAAGACCTTTCAATGCATATCACTCAAGCTGCAATTCCTTCATACTAAGGAGAAAAGCCTACATTTAGTCACTCAGCAAAATTATGTACAGACATTCATGCAGGTATGGCTTCGCATTCGAATACATTATGTTAGATTTGGAATTGTAAAATATCCTTAATGCATCATTTCATTCTGCGCATTAAAACTATAACGTCACATTAAATAGTATACATCCCTTCAAAACCAACTCGTCTCGCAATAAATTATTCCGCATCATTCCCTAACAATTATATCACAGAAAATACCAGATCTTCAGAATAACTTACCTACTTCGAGCTTAGTGTACCACTAGCTGTGCTGTTGAGCACAACATAATGCTTTTCATGTCTTTCTAACTGCAAACTGCAAACTTGCTGCACTACAAAGCAACCTAAAACGTTGCTCAGCAACGTACGTCTTCTGCCTCCAGTTGTTGGAAGCGCTGCCGGAATATTATATCTTGCTACAGTATTGTGCCTTTCAATAAGGAAAGAAGAAATTTGCAACGCAAAAATTAATGCAATAAGGTCTTATTTTGCATTGGATGTTCAGCTGATGTTATCCGTTCCTTCTAGGTCAGAACTCTTTTACTCAATTTCTGCCAGTATCAGGCATTATCCGTTCACCGCTGCTGGTTCAGGAACAATGGGCGATATTTTAAAATAGTAGCTATAAGTCATCATGTGGTATTCTCGTAATGGCTATATTGGGCGGTCTGCCTCTTCCATGAGTAACGCTACTAAGAATAGCAGGGGTCTGCGTGAAGCCTCAGAAACAGCTTTTGCGTACGGGGAACTGATGCGTATCTCTCCAGGATGTGCGCGTTGGTTGAATTACCATCTTATTTTCTACCCTTATCTTGTTTTATCAAAAATATATTTGTGAACAATAAAACGATAGTTTTTCAGTGTGTGGTGACCGCGCTTTTTCGTTTAGCGTGTACGATTACTTTCAGATTCGGGTTAACGACAATGACACTATTTTATGTTAGTATTTATGAGCTGGATCTTAATATTACCGAGAGTTGTTCGCTGTGTATAGAAGCTGAAGGTATCTAATGCGCAAGTGGTAGACAGTTAAAATTTACTTCTAGGCTAAGATGTGTGAATACTTCTCCTAAAATATAAATATTAGCAGAAAGGAAAGTCATTACTAGAAACACAAACAGGAAAAGATGCTTTAAGTGGCTTCTGTGAAAAGTTAAATTTTTATTGAGCCAATTTCTATACAGCACCTTCTGTTGTCCGACTGAGTTGCCGAATTTCAACTTGGTATCGGTAATGTAAATACCTCCCGAAAATTACTCGAATGACGATAACTTTTGTTTCACCTTTCAGTGCCAGGAAAACAATATGCTTGGTAAAGACAAAGAAATCGAGACTTGGCGTTGCTACGGTTCCAGAACTACAGCTACGCCAACAAGTGGTTGCATGGGATAAAATACAAGTCGATGGTCAGCAAACGCATATCACCTCCAGGAGGACCATGACTCACAAAGATCTATTTTGTTCCTGCTAACCGCCAGATAATTGGCATCTTTATTTAATTTTTATTCTTATTACTATTCCTCTTCACCTTTCGTTTCGACCAACCATGGGTCACGTTCTTTCAATCAAGTCTTCTTTGGAATTTAATCTGCATTGCTTGTTCTCTCATTGGGTTCCTGTCCTTTATTTCTTTTCAACTTTTCCTGAAACGCTGGTGTGTTTCAAGATTTTTCCTTAAAAAAATCAGATTCCTGTGCAATCATCTTTCTGATGTCCTCTTCTTGAAGTTCCTATCCAACTTCAGTGATCTAGGGCCACTGACTAGTGTAGTAACTGATATTATTATTATGATTTAGTTGTTGTGAGGGTTTGGCACAGACCTTTACTTTCTTACGCACAAGGATGTCACCATTTGTTACGATTGCGCCGGCCACGGTGACCGAGCGGCTCTAGGCGCTTCTGTCCGGAACCGCGCACCTGCTACGATCGCAGGTTCGAATCCTGCCTCGAGCATGGATGTGTGTGATGTCGTTAGGTTTAAGTAGTTCTAAGTTCTAGGGAACTGATGACCCCAGATGTTAAGTCCCATAGTGCTCAGAGCCCTTTGTTACGAGTGCGCCTACTACAATTACCCTATACAAGAGCCCATTATCGGTTACTCCGTGTGTACAGGTCTTCCTCTCTGCTTATGAAATAGGTCGTCATGATCTTATATTTTATATAAAAAAATGAAGGACATTGTTAATTATCTTGTTGCTAACCTAATGTTTAAGGAGACCATAAAACTGTATTCCTCTCTTGAGAACAGTTTTTATTTCTTTCAGTAATCCTTTTATCTATCTTCGTGTACTCTGTTCTAATAAAATGGTCAAAGATTTCCTGGACTTTTTTCCCAGAGCTCTGAGCAGCTCTTTACTGGCAATCAAGTATCACCTCAATATAGAGTACTGGCTTCGAAATAGCATTCAGTCATGAATTTTCATGCATTAAGTTTGGAGAGCGCCGTGGTCTTCTTTTGAGAAGCTTTTTTAATTAACTTCGTTCGTGAGTAAATGTATATTTAATGCAGTGTTTTCTAAATAGAAAGGCACAAGGGCAGTTGTCATGCTTAATACAGCGGGCGGACAGTGCTTGCTTACTGCTTGCCTAGTGGCAGTGGGCAATTGGAGCTGCCGGTTCTTTCTTTCTGATGACTAAAAATCTTGTGAATGATTTGTGTTGCCGCTGTGCGGGGAGAGAGACGCTGTTGGGAGGGTTACTGAAGGCCGCTATAATAGCTGCAGTTCTATGAAGGCGGAAGCGTCTACCTGGGCTGCAGGTACAAGGTTATGGATCGTGTGGGGGTAGGTTGCCACTTTCACATCACGCGGGAGGCGAGCTGAAGATCTGTGCCCCCGGGAAGTAGCCCAGATACGTGCAATGTCCGTCCGTTAAAGCGCTGCAGTTTAATGTTCCAATTGCAAGCCATAGGGCCTTTTACAACTTTCAGGATCTATCACACGACGGGAGTAGGGGAACAAAGCGGAAATGAGCGCATTATTTTAGTGTGGGTTGCATTCAGTCAGGGAATTATGACCTCTCCCTCTCCCCTTAATCTTTTAATTAATTTATGACCCCTGGGAATAATCTGTCCTTCTGACAAAGACTCCCCAAGTCTCCCCCTCACCTATACCCCCACTTGACCTCCCCGTCACATCGCCGATACAAGTATGCTTTCAGGCCTGAGCTGTTCGAATAGCCCCAGCGAACTCTAACATTTCTACATCTACATCTACGTACATACTCTGCAATCCACCATACGGTGCGTGGCGGAGGGTACCTCGTCCCTCCACTCCCAAACAGACCGAGGGAAAAATGAGTGCCTATATGCCTCTGTACGAGCCCTAATCTCTCTTATCCATCTCTGTGATCTTTACGCGAAATGTAAGATGGCGGCAGTAAAATTGTACTGCAGTCAGCCTCAAATGCAGGTTCTATAAGTTTCCTCAGTAGCGATTCACGAAATGAGCGCCTCCTTTCCTCTAGAGACTCCCACCCGCTTGATGATCAACCTACCAGTAACAGATCTAGCAGCCCGCCTCAGAATTGCTTCTATGTCCTCCCTCAATTCGACCTGATAGGAATCCCAATGTAGACTGGCAATGGCAAGGAAAGCGTTTCTGAAGAAGAGAAATTTGTTAACATCGAATATAGATTTATGTATCAGGAAGTCGTTTCTGAAAGTATTTGTTTGGAGTGTAGCCATGTATGGAAGTGAAACATGGACGATAACTAGTTTGGACAAGAAGAGAATAGAAGCTTTCGAAATGTGGTGCTACAGAAGAATACTGAAGATAAGGTGGATAGATCACGTAACTAATGAGGAGGTATTGAATAGGATTGGGGAGAAGAGAAGTTTGTGGCACAACTTGACTAGAAGAAGGGATCGGTTGGTAGGACATGTTTTGAGGCATCAAGGGATCACAAATTTAGCATTGGAGGGCAGCGTGGAGGGTAAAAATCGTAGAGGGAGACCGAGAGATGAGTACACTAAGCAGATTCAGAAGGATGTAGGTTGCAGTAGGTACTGGGAGATGAAGCAGCTTGCACAGGATAGAGTAGCATGGAGAGCTGCATCAAACCAGTCTCAGGACTGAAGACAACAACAACAACAACAACAGGAATCCCAAACGCTCGAGCGTTGTTCCCAAAATTCTAGCAATGAACCGAAGACGACTATCCGCCTTCCCCACAACTGCCATTACATGCTTGTCCCACTTCATATCGCTGTGCAATGTTACGCCCAAATATTTAATCGACGTGACTGTGTCAAGCGCTACACTGCTAATGGAGTATTCAAACGTTACAGTATTCTTTTTCCTACTCATCTGCATTAATTTACATTTATCTATATTTAGAGTTAGCTGATGCATTGACAGCAACTTCTCTGTCTCAAGGAAATTCATTATATTGGATTGACTAATTGATTAAATTGATCATTTAACTAAGCACTCTCCTTCTGTTAAATCCCCTAGGTCTCCCTTGCGTTCCCCCTCTCCCCCTCCCCTACTCCCTCTGGAAGTTGGCGGGTCTGTGATGCAGAGGAAGGATCTCACGACAGGAAATTCAATTACGTATTTACAAAATTCAGTTTACAGGAGTTGAATTTCTCTTGTTCATCGTTCTCTGCTGTTTTGGAATATGAAGGTTTTGTCAAACTCAGCAAATGGATGTAATTAAACAGATCGCTTTTTTCCAATCGTGGAATAAATACCGTGAACATAGGTCAGTGCAAATAATTACACTGTTAGAAATCTTTTGATCGCAAAGCACATGTCATCTGCCATCGGCCGGATTGCACCACTTGCCAGCCACCTTGCGAATTCCTGCACGTGCAGGTCAGGACAGAGATTTGCTCATAGCACCGGCTTGTACTTCGCGCAGGCCAGAAGTCATGCTAAAACGCCAAAGAAAAGCTTCAGATGGCGGCGGCCCTTTGGTACTGATACCTGAGAAATTCCTATCGAAATACATGCTCGTCCCCTCTCTCTCTCTCTCTCTCTCTCTCTCTAGTGGTTACATCTTGTTTGTGCATGTGTGAACCAACTTGTCCAAACCTGTCGACCAAGCATCCCCGAATACTGCAATCTCATCGGTTCCTGTCAAATTAACAGGCAGAGCTTGAGTCTATACAAATGTTGCTCTTCCACTCCAGACCTCATTCTGCTATTCTTCACCTGTGTCTCAGGTCGTCTGCTGGATTGTGTGCATGCTTCCAGTTATTATTTGGAGAAATGAAGCTATCAGCGGCTTCAAGCAGCATTGTCAGTGTCAGTGGCGGCAATCACATGCGGCATTGGGAATTACTTTTCTTCCACTAAGAATTTCGTCTTGTTTTTTCAGATTACATCCACAATCTGGTGGATATTGTGCAAGAGTACATTTACAGAAAAAGAACATCAATAGATAAACACATCCTAAAATACAAGGATCAGTAGCAATTCGCATTAAAACATCATAGAACCAAAAATCTAATCGTTTGCCGATTTAATAAATTTGTGGCACTGATTTAATGGCTCTACTGTAGAAGATTCAGCAAAACAAATGGCCACTGTGTCGTCAACTTGAATCCAAAAATTATGAAGTGATTGTTACCCTTATGAGGTTCACCAGTATAAATATGCCCCATGTAAAAGCCAATCGACCACAGCTCCATAAGAATGAATTTCAATCATTCTGTCATGTCAGAAGTCTCCATGCCCCCTTGTCACCAGTCTATTTTCGTTTCACCGCTGTTACGACTGCTCTTTGCTGGTTAGCCGATTTTCGACTCATTATCGGTCTGTGACGGTGCCAATCTTTTTCTCAGTTGCCGCGGCCCTACAAAGGGTCGCACTGGAGTGGCTGCTCATTAGCTGCGGATCTAAGGGCATTTTGTTCCCGGCACCCTTCTTTTGTGGTTGAGCGCGCTCCAGAAGTGGCCTGGCTGCCAGCATGTTCCACTGGGAAGAGTTTAGCTGGTTCGCTTCTCCTTCTCAACTGCCTTCACAGAAATTGTTCATCATAGTTGTGTGATTACAAAATGTCACACATAATACCTCTCAGTAGTCTTTGTCACAACTTTTAAGAACAAAAGTGAGACAAATTCTGCAAATAAAATTATCTAAATTCACATCACTAATGTGGTGTGATTCAAAATTAAACACTTCAGTTCCATTTCAATAAACGACATGCTAATTTTTTATTTACTAATATAAATAGGATTATGCCTTGTGGAAGGATGGGTCAGGACAGCATAGGGTTCACACGTTATTTTCACACATGCATGCACACATGTTGTCTGTTCTACTAACTACCCATAAATATGAATTACTCAAAATTTTACATCAGACCACGACTAGTTAATCCAACAAGCTACTTCAATAAGAGTTTTAACTTTTTTTAGTACTAATACATTGTCCTTAATTCGGCCTCTTCTTGATGCAAGAGGCATATGTCTTGTCACATGATAAATATGGAAAAACTTTCCTTAAACATACATAGTAAAAAGAACAATAGTTATTTAAACGTAAAACATTTATACCAGTTGACACACCTGATAAGAGACTCCCAATTACACATTTACCATACTCATGTGTATGCTCCTACTCACTCAATGTATGGCTAGTTTTGCTAATTCCTGTTTGCTTGGTTGTGCCTTGGATTAGCCGGTCTAATATCTGCGTTTCTGTTTCCACCTGTTCTCCTTCGCTGCTGTTGTTTCTTCTGTTTTCTTATCCATTTCTCCAGTTTCTATATGACAAGCGCCGATTATTATTCTGGTAATACTGCGTTGACCAGTCACCGCGTTGGTTCCTTCTTTGCCCGTGACTGCGGTCGCGCTGCCGTGGCCCGTAATAATCTTGTGCCTGATTGGGTGGGCATTCACCCGTATCGTATTCCAACTCCTGAAGTAATGTTTTAAAGGCTTGCACGTTATCCTTGCATCGTACCGCAACAATGTTGTGGCGCAAATGAATCGGCAGTTTTGTAATGCATATTCAAATTAACTCCTTGGGTCTATACGGTTCATAGAGGAACTGATTTGACTGCAGCATGTGATGAAACAAACGTGCAGGACTACCGATATCGGACTGATTTAAGTTTGCCAGCATAATTATGCTGTACTTCACCCTATCCTGCACCGCGTTCGAACAATAAGCGAACAGAAACGCTTTTGAAACTCTAGTTGAGTTGCAATGTCGCGCTGCAGATCTCATGCGTATTGCTGATCGGCCTTCTAGGTACCCACACATGTATTTGATCTTATGGGAACTTGCCCAGTCGGGGGAAGACAAAATTGAAATTGTTCTAGCCATGCCATTGGGTATATTCCTTTTGGAGAATTCCTAAATATTTCGAATTTCCTCACCGATGTTGTTGTTGTTGTTGTTGTGGTCTTCAGTTCTGAGACTGGTTTGATGCATCTCTCCATGCTACTCTATCCTGTGCAAGCTTCTTCATCTCCCAGTACCTACTGCAGCCTACATCCTTCTGAATCTGTTTAGTGTATTCATCTCTTGGTCTCCCTCTGCGATTTTTACCCTCCACGCTGCTCTCCAATACTAAATTGGTGATCCCGTGATGCCTCAGAGCATGTCCTACCAACCGATCCATTCTTCTAGTCAAGTTGTGCCACAAACTTCTCTTCTCTCCAATCCTATTCAATACTTCCTCATTAGTTATATGATCTATCCATATGATGTTCAGCAGTCTTCTGTATCACCACATATCGAAAGCTTCTATTCTCTTCTTGTCCAAACTAGTTATCGTCCATGTTTCACTTCCATAGATGGCTACACTCCATACAAATACTTTCAGAAACGACTTACTGACCCTTAAACCTATACTCGATGTTAACAAATTCCTGTTCTTCAGAAACGCTTTCCTTGCCATTGCCAGTCTACATTTTATATCCTCTCTACTTGGACCATCATCAGTTATTTTGCTCCCCAAATAGCAAAACTCCTTTACTACTTTCAGTGGCTCGTTTCCTAATCTAATTCCCTCAGCATCACCCGACTTAATTCGACAACATTCCATTATCCTCATTTTGCTTTTGTTGATGTTCATCTTATACCCTCCTTTCATGACTGTTTAAAGTCAAAACCCCGGATTTCCTCCTGGGGAGACGCCCCCCGAAAGTTCCTACTTTTCCTTTTTCACCCACATCTCGTGGTCGTGAGGTAGCATTCTCGCTTCCCACGCCCGGGTTCCCGGGTTCGATTCCCGGCGGGGTCAGGGATTTTCTCTGCCTCGTGATGGCTGCGTGTTGTGTGATGTCCTTAGGTTAGTTAGGTTTAAGTAGTAGGGACTGATGACCATAGATGTTAAGTCCCATAGTGCTCAGAGCCATTTGAACCATCCTTTTTCTCCGTCGGAACACATTATTGGCTGTCGTCATATTCCTCATCGTGGCCGGAGTTCCTATCTGTACTGTCCAGACGGTTCTTTATAGTGCTGGCGCTTACTTCCGAGTCACACCCAAGCCGGCTTTCCATATGTGCCACGCATTCTTGCAGTTCGCCTGTGACATTTCTGTATCTCCTGATTACCTCAAACAGTTCTTTTTGAAATTTTAATAGCGAACGCACCTCTTTGGTCTCTGCAACCGCTACCGGTGTTGTGAATATTGACTGTCTGCGATCGTAATCGTCCCTACGATATCAGTTAATTTAGCGATCTTATCTCGTATTTGTTTATTTTCGTCCGCCCAGTCTCCTTCAACTGTTCCGTATCCTGTTCCAGGACGAGATTAGCTTGCCTTCTGTCTGTCAGCTTCTTGCTAATGGGCTCTGGACAATGTGTCCCAGCATCCTCAACACTAGACAACACCTGTGCGTGGTAACGTCGGTATTCAGCTTCTAGGACGTGGAATTTCCCGAGTAGATGTCCCTCTCTCTCTTTCACGTCCACATCGCCGCTCAGCTTACCCGCTTCTAAAGCATTCACACGCTGTTCGATTTGTTCCCTATTTCTGTCATAATATCCTTTTTTATCTCAACTGCAAGATTTTTTAGTTCTTGTGAGATATTATCCGACAGTTCCCGCATCGACTTTTCTACTTTTTCTGTCTGCTGTGTCAGTTTGTCGCCTCTTTCTCGCATAGAGGCTTTCATGATTTCTGCCAAATCAATTTGGGTGCTTGGAGGAAAATTAATTTCTGGCTCGGCTCTTACCCCGTTCCTATTCTTTTGATTTTCAGTCTCGCCTGGAGGAGCCGTATGCGCAGTTTCTAAGTTTAGAATCGTGGGAGCACAGCTAAAATCTGGTTCTATAAATTGTTCGTTCGCTTGTATGACATACGAAGTACTCCCCATTGCATTTTCAGACAAACCTCTTTGCCTTAGAAATCGTATCTACCTACTCGGACGTTGGTCATACTGTTCTCTAGCAGACAGAATTCTCTGCTGCCACCGAGCATGCAACTACAAATACTCTCACTAATTCATCCTTTCACACCAGAAGGGAAGGAGATGACAATATCTTAAGACATCATGTACACTACGTAAAGGATGCGGATATGGGTTTCATAGGAAACTGTATGATAAGAATTACATATAAAAATGTGTTTGAAAATGTTGCATGACAAGTTGTTCGTGTTTATATGTCAATATAACATATTCCACTGCTCAATCTCTTCCAAGATAAATTTGGAAATACTACAGTGAATTTAGAGGTGCAAACGTATTTCGTAAACAACAATAAATCTAGGAAAACAGCATGAAAGGTATGTAACAGAGACCTTTCAATGCATATCACTCTAGCTGCAATTCCCGACGAGGAACAGGAAGGGGTTTTCCCATAATCGTATTATGATAGTGGGCTACCCGACATAACTGCATTCACCAGCAACCTCACAGTCGATGCCATATCAGACGCAGAGTATGAGCATGCTGTGATTGTCTGTTGGAATTCGACATCACCACTTTAGGGCAGTACGCACGGCTTTAGATGGGCACAGACGTTCGTTCACTTACTTGCGGACCATTTCGAGAAATTGCAGAGTCTATGCATGACCACATATTCTCTGAATTCCGCCGTTTATTACATGTCACCTGGGTTGTCTTGGGACGCAATGTTCAAGAAAACGAAGTGCGGCATTCAGTTATTGACTGATGCTGACATGCTTCTTTTCTTTGAGCGAGGGATTCATGAGGTACTTTGTCAAAGTGTCCATAAGCACGCCAAGGCAAGTAACCCACGGATGGGTGACAGGTTCAACACATCCCTTGATTTGAGTTAGATTTTGTATCTGGATGTGAATAATTTATATGCGTATGCCATGCATCAATCACTGCATAAGTGAGTTTCGATGGTTGGCCAAAGGTGAACATAAGGGATTAGGTGGAAAAATCAAGGGATGTATGGTGGCTGAATGTTGTTCATTTTTGGAACACAACCTAGGACCAGCTTACAGGCAGAAGTGATGACACTTTCTGCAGGACCTGACCATCATTTTCCAGTACAATGCTCAAGCACGTACAGTGCAAACTGTTACTGATTTGTTTGACTGATGTGGCTGCTAAGTGCTGTACCACCTACTGCACTCTCCTAAGTTTAACTTGATTTCTAAACTGAAGAAAACACTTCAAGGCATTCTCTTCAGAACTGCTACAAATTCATCGGGCAGTAGACAGTGCCGCTCAACACAACTGGCACTGCTAGGAGTATCCTACGACTTCCACGTCGCTGGCAATGGGTCATACACAATGCTGCTGACTACTTTGAAGGTCAAAACTTGGAAACACGTATCTATTTTGTACGAGCTGTAAATAAATAGTTGTCATTATTGAGGTTCCATCCCTCGTATTACGTACATACAGCGATACAAATAAGAAAAATGTATATACTACTTACAATGCTGATGCTCCTGCTGCTGTTGCTGGCTTTCAACAGCCATCTCACCAATTATATGTTCGCCATATACTAAAACACTAAGACAACATGTATCCAGTACTACAAGATTCTTAATAAAAAAGTTACAGTTACTGATTTTTATTTTCGTAATCATGTACAACAGTAAAGACTCAATGACTGACCATGAAATAACATAAGCCTATTAAGTATACACTCCTGGAAATTGAAATAAGAACACCGTGAATTCATTGTCCCAGGAAGGGGAAACTTTATTCACACATTCCTGGGGTCAGATACATCACATGACAGAACCACAGGCACATAGACACAGGCAACAGAGCATGCACAATGTCGGCACTAGTACAGTGTATATCCACCTTTCGCAGCAATGCAGGCTGCTATTCTCCCATGGAGACGATCGTAGAGATGCTGGATGTAGTCCTGTGGAACGGCTTGCCATGCCATTTCCACCTGGCGCCTCAGTTGGACCAGCGTTCGTGCTGGACGTGCAGACCGCGTGAGACGACGCTTCATCCAGTCCCAAACATGCTCAATGGGGGACAGGTCCGGAGATCTTGCTGGCCAGAGTAATTGACTTACACCTTCTAGAGCACGTTGGGTGGCACGGGATACATGCGGACGTGCATTGTCCTGTTGGAACAGCAAGTTCCCTTGCCGGTCTAGGAATGGTAGAACGATGGGTTCGATGACGGTTTGGATGTACCGTGCACTATTCAGTGGCCCCTCGACGATCACCAGAGGTGTAGGAGATCGCTCCCCACACCATGATGCCGGGTGTTGGCCCTGTGTGTCTCGGTCGTATGCAGTCCTGATTGTGGCGCTCACCTGCACGGCGCCAAACACGCATACGACCATCATTGGCACCAACGCAGAAGCGACTCTCATCGCTGAAGACGACAAGTCTCCATTCGTCCCTCCATTCACGCCTGTCACGACACCACTGGAGGCGGGTTGCACGATGTTGGGGCGTGAGCGGAAGACGGCCTAACGGTGTGCGGGACCGTAGCCCAGCTTCATGGAGACTGTTGCGAATGGTCCTCACCGATACCCCAGGAGCAACAGTGTCCCTAATTTGCTGGGAAGTGGCGGTGCGGTCCCCTATGGCACTGCGTAGGATCCTACGGTCTTGGCGTGCATCCGTGCGTCGCTGCGGTCCGGTCCCAGATCGACGGGCACGTGCACCTTCCGCCGACCACTGGCGACAACATCGATGTACTGTGGAGACCTCACGCCCCACGTGTTGAGCAATTCGGCGGTACGTCCACCCGGCCTCCCGCATCCCACTATACGCCCTCGCTCAAAGTCCGTCAACTGCACATACGGTTCACGTCCACGCTGTCGCGGCATGCTACCAGTGTTAAAGACTGCGATGGAGCTCCGTATGCCACGGCAAACTGGCTGACACTGACGGCGGCGGTGCCCAAATGCTGCGCAGCTAGCGCCATTCGACGGCCAACACCGCGGTTCCTGGTGTGTCCGCTGTGCCGTGCGTGTGATCATTGCTTGTACAGCCCTCTCGCAGTGTCCTGAGCAAGTATGGTGGGTCTGACACACCGGTGTCAATGTGTTCTTTTTTCCATTTCCAGGAGTATAGGAAGAAAAAAAAATATATAACTTAAGATGCCTTTGCTGCAGTTGCTACTAGTAATGTATCTCAGCATTCATTTCATCCACAATTAGGTGTATAAGCTGCGGCAATTAGAGGATATATCTAATACTACTAAATTTTCAGTGGAAGAATAAGTTGCAGTATTTTTAGTATTAACTCACAAGGTAATTACTATTGCCTTAGGCATTTGCTGCCCCTGGTATTGGCACTACTGCATGATGCCACTGATCGCTTCTTTTTTCCAAATAAAGACTGGTAACATGCACAGAAGCCAGAAGACGACCTGAGGCATCAGCGAACAGTAGCAGATTGTGACCGGAGGTGGGATTGGAGAATTTAGGTTGATATAGACTCTGCCAGGTGATTTAGCGGGAATCTATTAGATTAAAGTATGTGCGTAATTTTTGGCCAAGTTGATTTATGCCCGCACAAACAGGATGTAACCACTTGAGAGAGAGAGAGATAGAGAGAGAGAGAGAGAGAGAGAGAGAGAGAGAGAGAGAGGAGAGGGAGAGAGGGAGGGAGGCCTACATCCTTCTGAATCTGCTTACTGTATTCATCTCTTGGCCTCATTCTACAATTTTTACTCCCCCCCCCCCCCCCCCCTCCGCACGCTTCCCTCCATTACTAAGTTGGTGATCATTTGACGTTCCAGAATGTGTTCTAGCAACCGATTCCTGCTTCTAGTCACGTCGTGCCACAAATTTCTTTTTTCCCCAACTCTATTCAGTACCTCCTCATTATTTACGTGATCTACTAATCTAATCTTCAGCATTCTTCTGCAGCACCACATTTGAAAAGCTTCTATTCTGTTCTTGTCCAAACTGTTTATCGTCCATGTTTCACTTTCAAACATGGCTATACTCCATACAAATACTTTCAGGATTATATCTATAGTCGATGTTAACAAATTTATCTTCTTCAGAAACACGTTTCCTGCCATTACCAATTTATATTTTGTGTCCTCTCTACTTCGACCACCATCAGTTAATATGCTAACCAAACAGTAAAGCTCATATACTTCTTTAAGTGTCTCAGTTTCTAATCTAATTCCCTCAGTATCACCTGATGGATGTTCATCTTATATCCTTCTTTCAAGACACTGTCCACTTCGTTCAACTGTTCGTACAAGTCCTTTGCTGTTTTTGACAGAACTGCAATGTCATTGGCAAACCTCAACGTTCATATTTCTTCTGCCTGGATTTTAATTCCTCCTCCAAATTTTTCTTTTGTTTGCTTTACTGGTTGCTTGTTATACAGATTGAATAAGGTCGGGGATAGGCTACAACCCTGCCTCACTCCCTACTCAGCCTTCCCCGAGGTCGGCTTCTATCAGTTTTCCTTTGTTCTGCAAAGAATTCGTGTTAGTACTTTGCAACCGTGTCTTATTAAACGGATAGTTCGGTAATTTTCACGTCTGTCAGCATCTGCTTTCTTTTGAATTGGAACTGTTATATTCTTCTTGAAGTTTGGGAGCATTCCGCCTATCTCATACGTCTTGCTCACCAGAAGGACGAGTTTTGTCATAGGTGGTTCTTCAAAGTCTATCTGTAGTTCTAACGGAATGTTGTCTACGCCCGAGACGTATCGATTTAGGTGCTCGGTCAAATTCTTCAAGCAGTATCATACCTCCCATCTCATCTTCATCTATGTCCTGTTCCATTTCAATAATATTGCCCTCAAGTATATCTCGCTTGTATAGACCCCCTATATACTCCTTCCACTTTTCTGCTTGTCCTTCTTTGCTTAGGACTGGTTTTCCATCTAAGCTCTTCATATTCATAAAGTGGCTCTCTTTTCTCCAAAGGCCTCTTTAATTTTCTTGTGGGCGGCACTTATCTTTCCTCTAGTGATATATGCTTCTAAATCCTCACATTTGTCCTCTAGCCATACCTGCTTTGCCATTTTGCACTTCCTGTCAATCTTATTTCTTAGACGTTTCTATTCCCTTTGCTGCTTCATTTACTGCGTTTTTATACTTTTT
Organism: Schistocerca gregaria; assembly: GCF_023897955.1. Taxonomy (NCBI): domain Eukaryota; kingdom Metazoa; phylum Arthropoda; class Insecta; order Orthoptera; family Acrididae; genus Schistocerca; species Schistocerca gregaria. The sequence continues at coordinate 406,393,771 of NC_064923.1, forward strand.
TCTTTTCATCAGTTAAATTCAGTCTCACTTGTGTAAGTTCTGTTTCTTTCAGTTTATCCATGTCCCATATCCTTACTTTCTTAGTTTTTTGCAATTTCTTCAATTTTAATCTGCAGTTTATTTCGAGGAAATTGTGGTCACAGTGCACATCTGTCTCTGGAAATGATTAACGACTTAAAATCTGGTTTTGAAATCTCTGTCTTACCATTATATAATCAATCTGAAACGTTCGGGAGTTTCCAGGTCTCTTCCACATATGCAGCCTTCTTTGATGATTCTTAAACCAAGTGTTACCTATAATTAAATTACGCTTTGTACAAAATTTTACCAAGCGGCTGCCTCTTTCCTTTCTTTCTACCGGTCCATATTCACCTACTATTTTTCCTTCTCTTCTTTTTCCTACTATCGAAATCCAGTCCCTCACGACTATTAAATTTTTGTCTCCCTTAATTATACGAAAGCTTCTTTCATTTCATTACACATTTTTTCAATCTCTTCATCATCTGCAGAGCTAGTTGACATGTAAACTTGTACTGCTGTGGCAGGCGTGAACTTCGTGTCTATCTTGGTTACAATAATGCTTTCACTATGCTGTTCATAGTAGCTTATCCGCATTCCTATTTTTTTATTGATTATCAAACCTACTCCTGTATTACTTCTATTTGATTTTGTATGTATAACCCTGTACTCACCTGAAAGGAACTCCTGTTCCTCCTGGCACCTAACTTCGCTAGCTCCGACTATATCGAACTTTAACCTGTCCATTTCACTTTTGAAAATTTCTACACTACGTGCCCGGTTAAGGGTCTGAAATTCCACGCTCCAATCCGCAGAACGCCAGTTTTGCATCTCCTGATAATGATATCCTCCTGAGTAGTCCCCTCCAGGAGATCCGAATGCGGGACTATTTTACCTCCGGAATATTTTACCCAGGAGCATGCCATCGTCATTTAACCATACAGTAGAGATGTAAGCCCTTGGGAAAAATTACGGCTGTAGTTCCCCATTTGTGGGATATCCTGTCTTCACGTCCATTTACAAAAATTAACGCGATTCTCATAATTGTTTCCATTCAGCTCTAGATGGAAAGGGATGAGGCAAGGGCGGAACCTGTGGCGATGGGTAATGCATGGGACGCTTTCCTAACTCGTCCCACTTCCTCTTGCGTTTGCACGCGAGCTGACATGCATATCAACTGCAACAGCTGCAAGAACATTAGTTTGCCCCTCTTCTGCCGTCACTTGTTTCCTTCTGTTACATCGTCGAAGGGTTTCGTCACCACTTTCAAATATCTGCTGGAAGAGGTTGATAAATAACTGCCGAGATGGTTGACGTCTATTGGGATGTCTTGTCGCATTCACCGTACAATAACGAACAGTTCTTCCTACGCACTCTATACACCATGAAAACGTGGGCTTTTTCTGCGTTGGTAAATCCCATCGTCCACTCACGATCTAATGCTTGGACTGTCGTACAGTAACTGACTAGCAAGTGGCAACGTACTCAAGGAAAACACAAGCACATTGCAAGCAAAAATAACATCATACCTGTCAACTACGCAGGCTGAATTCACAAACAAGTGTCGGCGTGGGAACTTCCGAATATGAGAAATTTCATAAACGACTCGCGCTAGTATTCTTCAACAAGGACCAATGAAATTGTAATTTTCGCTAATAGACATTGTTTCACTTGAAAAAGTGTATGTTTGTACAAAAAATACTCTTTCTAAATATTATTACACTATTTTTATTCACTAACAGTAAGAGCCCCCAAATACCAATTCATTCTGTGAAAGCTGAGCATTAGTAGTACTTCCCATTTCCGCAATATTTGCGGTGCACGTTTTAGGTGATTTATGCTGCGTATGTCTACACTTTGATCAGTCAGAAAATTATGACCACCGACCTACTATCGACATAAACCCGTCCAAGAGTTGGCACCGTCCCCTGGCGAGGAGTGCCTGCTAGTCAGTCACACCCACGGTGCGTATATCAGTGAAAGTGCTGTCTGTGTGTGGAATGGGGAAGGCACGCGATCTGTCTGTGTTTGACGGAGGGCCGATTGTGGTGACCCGGGGGGTTGGGACGAGCATTTCGGAAATTGCACGACTTGTCGGATCTTCAAGGAGTGCTGTGGTGAGTAGCTCTAACTAGTGGCGGAAACAAGGTGAAACAATATCCAGACGTTGGGAGGTTGGAGTGCCACCCCTCATTACAGATGTCGGACGTCGTAGGCTGGGAAGACTGGTAAAACAGGACAGGCGGCAAACTGTGGTGGAGCTAACATCAGACTTTAATGCTGGGCAGAATACAAGTGTGTCTGAACACACAGTCACCGAACACTTCTAACGATGGGTCTCCAGAGCCGACGACCCATGCGTGTCAATGTTAACAACACGACACTGGGAACTACGATTGAAATGACGACGTTATTGTCGACATTGGACGTTGGCGCAGTGGCAGAGCGTTACACGGTCTGATGAATCCCGATACTTCCTTCATCATACCGCTGGGTGGACGCAAATTCGTCGTCTTCTAGGGCACAGCTCCTTGACTCCTGTACTGCGGGTCGGAGACAAGCTAGTGGCGGCTCCATTGTGTTCTGGGGAACATTCATATGGGCATTCACACGTCCAGTGGAGTTCTTGCAAGGCACCTTGAAGCCCAAGGAGTATCCTATACTGGTCGAAGACCAAGTACACCCGTTGCTTCACGACGGTAGTGGTATTTTTTGACAAGATAATTTTCCATCTGGCAAGGCAAGGGGTGTGATGGAGTCGCTTGAGGAACACAGTAGCGAGTTCCAATTGACGTGCTGGCCCACCCAATCATCGCCTCCCTCCCCTTGTTTTGCGGGAATTAGATGACTTTGTGTGCGGATGTGTTATTAGCTGCCTCCAGCGATCTACCATGCTCTGCAAGTGTTAGTGTCGATTAGTGTCCGCATAGGGTGACGATAGTAGGGGCGGCTCGCAGTCATTCGGCAACCGTTACATCTTGGGTAGCCAGCTGCGGCATGACCTGTTTCACTGTCCGGGCGCAGGTAACGGTGGCTGCACCATTCGGGCCGCTAGGCTCGCTGTCGGTGATGGTGTGCAGAGTCTCGGCACATGGGGGTGTCCGTTCCCTCGCGCCTATGGTTGAGTAGACCAACTGCTTTGTCCAGAAATCTCTCTCTCACTTCAAGGCTGTCACGCAAGGCTGAAACGCATCAATGGAAAAATTACGTAAGTTAACTGACTCAGCCCTGAGTAGATATGTCAGCACAATATTCATATGTTTGTAGCTTGAAATGTGGTAAAACAGGAGCAGTCCAAATTTGTAATTGTATGAAGACTCTTGCCAGAAAGATGAAAAAATCTCGCATCACTAAAGACAAACTGTATTTACAGTAGTAGCTTTGTACCATTAGTGATTAATTCACTGAGCTTAAACTACATTAATAATAGCGATGGTTATTATAACGTGCTTGGATTTCAGACACAGGGTGAATCCGGGAGCGTTGAACCACATTTTTCTTCAGCATAAAATATTTGTTTTTTCCAACTTTTTCCTACTTCTGGCGGCATATTCGTATAGAATGCCATGTGAAATTAAGTACTGCTATATGAAATGCAAGATGTATAATAAAAATGTTTCCTGAAAGTTTGGCCGTACCTTTTTGTAACACCTTGTATATACTGTAACATAAGGATACGTCCCTACTTCTCTTAACTTCTTTTACGTTTCATTGTGAATTTCACATTACGATGGACACAGAGTTGAAATGTACTAGGCACTCCCCATGTTTTCCTGATTAATGTGGCCACACCGCAGATTTGTCGTCCACATACCGATAGAAACACATTCGTATCAACTTAGTCAATCACGCTGAAGAAAAATGAGAGATGTCATCACTTTGTCGGGAATCAGAAAGATTCATCAGATTTCATAAAACTGTATCTTCTGCGCCGGTGGTACTCAGTACAGTCCCCATCGCCCACTTCTGGGCGTTGTAGCTTTCTTGGTAGGCAGCACGAGGTAGGTGTATTATTTTATCTTTATGGGGGGATGATAGCCTCAACGTGTTATGAGAATGAAAACACGATCCAGGTAGGCTGCATTCTTTTTATTATCCACGCGACTGGCTAGTTTCAAGCGTTGGTTATTTTTAAACATGCATCTTAAAACGTAAAAGTAAAAAACTACTTTGCAAATCATTACTTCTTTATGACTAACTCATTCATTACGCAATGTGGGTGGTTTGCTTTCTTTAATCTCCTCAACTGAACGCGTTTTCAGAGGCCGCAATGGTTCCACGACGTGGTGGACAGAAAGAGGACAAAGCTAACCGAGCCGTTCACCTTGCTACGACCCAATCCGGGCCACTCTAGTAACCTTTCACTGACGAGAGAAGATAGCAGTCGTAGCGAAGACAATGTGTTCGTCTTCAGTCCTCATGGAGAAGAAAATCTATCTGTTCAATTAATGCTGCCGTGCACTTACTGGATACAATCTGCTATCAGTCAAACGAACTTTGATTTCCAGGTGCGTACATTAAGTACGCGTCAAAGTGTCACGACGAGGAAAGAGATTAATTATTGAGAAAAAGCAGGAATAAGGAAACCGAGAAAACTAAAACCAACACAAAAACAAGTTTTGTATTAACAATGGAGACAAATAAAAAACATTCTTGAACATAAGGAAGAAAGAAAGATTTTGTTCAAAACCTTGATGATGTTTCTGATGTACAATCTGCTAATGCTTCAAATATAATTAGTACTAAAGAAGATAAACAGTTGTTGAACAACAAAAGGTTAAATGAGTGGCTAGGGTGCACGCGTAGACTCAGTCACCAGCTGCTTGAGAAAGAGAGAACATCTGAGGGAGATAATCGGCACATGCGAAGAGGCGAGAATGAATCGAATATTAAACTCAGCATTTGGGTAGGTCATTTTCTTATGAATTTATAACATAAATTTTATGCGTAATTATTTGTAAAAAAAAAAAAAAAAAAAGGAAACATCCGTTCCTCATTCAGTGGTGATACCTTTACTCAGATTTTAGTCGTTTAACTTGTGATGACTACCAATAGGAATTCGACATTCTAATCCAATACAAATTCTTGTTCTTCGTGCTGCAATTCTTCTCGCATCAGGAGCAACAGTTGAATCTAACCGCACTTACGCATTACCTGGTTTATTCTTTACAGTATCATTAGGATCGTTATAATCTATAAAGGGTGACCATTAATAACACCGACAAACTGCAGCGACGGATTCCTGACTAGAAATGGAGGAAAAAAGGTTGCAATGAACAAGTGTTCGGAAATGGATGATTTGCGTGCAACGACAACTAATCGTCCCGAAACACAGGCCAGAGATGCATCGCATTCACATCACAACAAATGTTCGAAGTGGCCTTCATGGGACTGAAGCTGATAGGGTTAGTAATGGTTGTCATGCAGGAAACACATAATCGTACTTTAGCTTACACCTTGCTGGCGGGCTACTTGCTTAGTGCTTATACTAGGGTTCGTCTCAATATCCTGTAGAACCCGGTCCTCCAGATTTGGTGTACGCAAAGTCCACCGCCTCCCCGCATGTTCCTCTGTCCGAAAGGACCCATGATCACATGAACGCCCAAAAAGGGCTTCAAATGTTGTGTGATGTGGTTGGTATCTGTGAGGGTATTTGTATTGGTATAGCTGTGCTGTCTCTCGCCCCTCTCCGTCTGCTTGGGAGTAACAAACAATTCTCGGCTTGTTCCCGACACGAATACCGGACCATTCTGCTGCTTACAAAAGACTGCGTCAATCACAAAGCTTGCAACACGGAAGGAACACACGGCACGCGATCAGAGGAACTGTCATTCGTCAGCACCATCTAGAGTGGCAACGATGCATTTCCAGTCACATGTTCATTGGACCTTTTTTCCTCCCTTTCCAGTCAGGAATCCGTCGTTACTTTTTGAAGGTTTTATTAATGTTCAGTATGAGAATATTTTTTCTCAGACATTGCCGAGTCCAAGTAGTGTTGAATCCGAGTTACATAATTCCGAGGAAGCTCCAGGAACATCTAAATCCAATGCTGCAAGTAAAAAATAGAGGACGCCCTAGCTGTAGTGACTCAAACGTTGGCTGCTGCCTTTGATGAGTGTAGGATCGGTGACTGGGAAGCAGTTCACTTTCTGGTAGCTACGTTGAAGAAGTAAAGAGGTTTCTACGGTGAACAGATGCACTTTTCACAACCTCCGTGAGAAATTCAATGAGAAAATGACTACTGACATTATAAACCAATGTAGGGATATAAAATTGCAGGCTGCTACCGTCCATCGAGAAGGTAAACTCTTGCCAGCATTAACGGGTAACAATATTGTAGAATGATCTTCCGTGGTTTTTTTCAAACTGCATGACTCTGCAACTTCTTGGTGTGCCTTCATTACAGTTTGCGACTAGGCCAGAGAAGGCTACAGCCATCTATGAAACTCTCAGTGGATGAGTACGTCAGTGCTATATTTAGAAACAACATCGTCGAATATGGGTACTGATAAAAGCCTCATGTAATTTAGAAGAATATCTCATAAAATTTACCATGTAGGAATTACAAACTTATTCAGCTGCCCTTATCGACTCGTTCAATACAACCCGCACTACACCTGTATCAGGAAAGGTATCCAGACAGGTAACAGCCATGTCATCGATGTAAGTTCCCCGTCAGAGCTTTGGGCGATGTTGGTAAACGGAATCATACTGTGAAAGATACATTTTGGGATTGGCCATGAGTTAAACGATATTTTACGACCAAGGTATACCATACTTCTGCCATACTTATTCAAGTGTCTCCAATCCTCTTTTGTATAATCAGCGGTGTAATTTTACAGGTTTTGGAAGTCTCTGTAAGTTTATACCATTTATAGTAATTAATCTTTCGTAAATGGTTCAGAAACTTTGCGTTATAAAGTGTTTCACTATCGGAAACAACGAAATTAACAGGACATACCAAAACGTAAAGTGTGGAAGTAACAACTACATAGTATATAACCTCTGAATCACTTATGTCAGATTAAGTACTATAAATGCAATAAACTTGCAGAGACATCCAAAATCTTTATGTTACACCGATAATCAGACAAAGAAAGATTGGAGGTACTTGGATAAGTATGGCAGAAGTAAGGTATGTCTTTGCTAACAGTCATCCAAAGCTCTCAGAGGGAACTTACACCGCTTTGTGGATATTGCCTGTCAGGATATCGTTCGTGATACTGACATAGTGCAGGTTGCATAAAAAGAGTTGGTAGGGGCAGTTCAATCACTCTGTGTGCGAAATCATTCTCAACAGCTTTAGAGGAAAAGGTTGACTGTATATGTAAAGATCCGAACATAAAAGTCTTTAAAAAATCATAATACTTGGTTTTGAACTGATGTTAATAAATTACTAGCTGAAATTCGGTAGTCTATGTGAAACTCATGAAAAACTTGAATCATATCGATGAGTCTCGAATATTTGATGTTGTTCGTGATAATTTCACTTAAGAGCGACTAAGAGAGGATTATGGAGAATTTCTACAGTTACTTGCAACCTTTCTTAGCCAGGCACCATACCGTCGTGGTCCAAGAGATGTCTATCGTGTCAGGCGGATTGTGAAACCTATATGTTGCTTGAAAATGTTTATGCACCGTGAATCTAAATTATTACCACAAGAAGAGAATGCAATTTGTGTTTTCCATGTCAGCGTGATTGTGAAGCACAGATCTCTGTCTCTTCTGCAGCCAAAGCACCGTATACAGATTTCATTATTCTTTGAAAGCTTAATAAATAACGCTTGTCAATTGTGATCTCTCTCGTGTGACTTTACAGCTTGTGAAAAATCATTTATGGTACCTGTCTTTTAAAACTGTCTCTTCTGCAATTCTTTGACCCTAATTTGCCTTCTGATTTAAAAATGAATACGCTCAATGCACTGAATTGTGAGGTGGAACCGTCAGACGAAAATACGAAAGGATGTAAGTAGGTATCGATCAAATCCCAGAAATTATAAAAAATGAGGCCTTCTTTACCAGATTTAACTTGAGTAACGAGTTTCTTAAGTCAGATTCTTCCAAATGGCACGAAAATGAACGTTTTCATCGACGCTTTACACCTAATCAATAAACTAAATATTACAAGTGATCCAGCAGAAAGAGACGTCAACCCCACGGGTGACTGCAATAAACTACTTACAAAAACCAGCAATAGTGGCAGTATTTGCTTCTGGCTGTATGCAAATACCGCCTTTAGTTTCCACGCCATAATAAAGATAAAGGCGTAATAAACATTTACAAGAGTAAATTTGATTTTCCCGCTATACTTGTCTCTCTTACATTATATTTAGTAGTGCTATAAATTGACTTGTTTGAAGATAATAGAGAAAATTTAATAATTAAGTTCATTCATTGGTTAACCAGTTATTCAGTGTAATAATTTTTTAGATAAAGAGTAAATGAAATTTTTGTATGATTTTTCGCTAGTTTTTTGGAAGGTGTGGTCTTAGGGGGCACAGTTTTCCCTATTTCCACTGAGCACAAATTCCACCCAACTATTTGGTGTGTAGAGGAACTGAAAATTCAAACTGCAAAAAATAAAAGACTCACTTGAGACAGCTATATTACATTTATGTTCCTCAAAATATTTCGATATGTCTGTAATTTATTATAGTCAACCTGTAAGACTCACTGTTCAGTTAGTGTCTTGTATTTTAAGGATTAAACTTCTCAGGTAATCTGAAAATTAACTTTGAATGGTTATTGAACAGAACGCCACTATTCTGGATGTAATAATAATGGGGCAGAGGTTATTCATTCAATTGACTGTTGTGGTCGCGATCATGTGATCTGTAGTATTGCTCTGTTTTGGTACACTTCTAAACACATAAAAATCTTAAGAACTAAATGGTACAAATGCTGTCAGTTTTTGCAGCTTCTTATAAATAAATAAGTTTGGTTAAATGAATGTAGGAAACACGTGTTTATAAAATGTATCTATCAATTTAGAGATTTGCTGTAGAGTCTAACTTGATTTCCAAGATCATTTTCTCGAAATGCAAGGTCTTATTAATATAATAAGTATAGTGCATTCATGATGAGTGATGCTTACAGACTTTCTGCGTTAAGTCATCCTGTTCAGATCGAAATATTACTAAGAGGTCGAGAGCCCTGGGCTGACACATAGCTAGCAGTGGAACTGTGCTTTTTTGTGTTGGTATGTGTGTTACAGTCACGTAAAGTCAAGTATCGAGTTATTCAGTGGAATAGCTATATTTTTACGGCTTTTTAAAGAGGCCGGTTTGCGTGTGTGCTTAGTTAAAATTAATAACCTGGCACACGTACCGCAATATAATTCCTTGCTTTGGACGGTATGCTGGCTACTGAAATTCGTACCAAATTGGTGAAACTTGATTACGAGTCTGTTCAACATTTTTCAACGCTTCAGGAAGGGTCAAATGAATTTAATGTTACTGTAATCCTTTGTCAAGTAGCCTAATCCATCTGTAGGGCATTCCATGCCTGCTATCACAGATGAAAACATTGAGACACTACACAATACAGTTTGTTTGACAGCCAATTACAGGTACATGGCATATTTGGCGTCTTGGGCATGCACAAAAAGGCAAGACGAATTTCACAGAAATTTCTTTCAATATAAAAAGAAAAGTACAACTGACTGTGAGCGTAGTTCCTGTAAATAACAGTTAAGTCACCATAAATTAATTAATAATGAAAGCCTCGGATATCCGCCTCTGCAACTAAGGTAGGTAATATACGCTTGTTCAGAGCCGCTCGATTCTAAAGTAAGCCGGTTCGAACGCTGGTCGAGCATGAAATTTTCACTGCTCGTATTCGACGGGCAAGGGCAGGAGTGGTGGTGGCGTATGGTTCTTGATTACCATTACTTGCGCCAATATCCTGGCTTAAGTTCCAAACTTTTCCGAAGCGCCTCCTGAAATGAGAGCAAGTGACACTGTTGATGGCGATCCGTTCACCGGATGGGGATGTTAAGCACAGGATGTTCCATAGCTGATTTTCGAGAGGAATTTCACCCACTCACTTGTCTTACCATCATAATAGAACGAAAATGTAGCACTACGGTACACTGCACCAATTAAACTCACCTATATTCCACAAATTCACAGACAGCACAACTTTTAGGTATCCGCAAACAGAAGGGGCCAATGTGCGCAGAGAGAAAAAAAAAAGGCTCTGAGCACTACGGGACTCAACTTCTGAGGTCATCAGTCCCCTAGAACTTAGAACTACTTAAACCTAACTAACCTAAGGACATCACACACATCCATGCGCGAGGAGTCGAACCTGCGGCTGTAGCGTTCGCGCTGTTCCAGACTTTAGCACCTAGAGAAAGAACACCCGTTCCGCGTAGGCAACTGAATTTCATTGAGATATCCCAGCCGTCAACGCCATTCGCTATTTGAGCTGAAACTGTGAATAGGAGACTGCCAATCTACCGAAAAAAGGCGAAGTCGAATTTACCTGCGGAAAAGACTGCAGCCAGGTTTTTTTTCTTTTTTTCCTTTATTTAAAAGAAAAAATCCATTACACCACACAATCCATGACAGCGGATACGCTTAAAACGCCTCTGACACAACACGAAGTATGGGCCATTCTTTGCGGAGGAATAAAATTCTTTTCAATTAGGCTCCTCAACCCCTACTCCTAGGGTACACCAGCCAAATTGCCACACAACTCTTTTTCTCTTGTAGTACGCAAAAGGACATCTTGTAGGGTAATTGATTACGTTGCTATGAGTAACGTGATAACGAGCGAGTATTATCCTACTCTACTAAATCAGCTACTCAAAACCAGTAGAGAAGAAATTTAGATTAAAAAGAGAAAAGATCCATACAGGACAAGACACGTATTCGCAGAAGAGTTTTGTCAGTTAGTAAAGGCACGACTCTCTTCGACAAACTTATCACTTTTACGTAGCCAGCAAACGTGTGTTAAGTCACATGTAGAGGTAGATTGTAATCTGCACAGATTCCCAAACTGCAGGAACTCACTGGAAAACCAGTGGGGAAAGCGAACTGAGCTAAAAAGTCGAGAAGTAAGTGGATAATTGGACTAAAAAACAGTGTCTCGCAGTGAGGCTGAGATTCTTTCACCTTGCTCTCGTACTTCGGTCATATCGATGTCGTACTTTGGTCACATCGATAATCTCTTTCATAACGATATAAGTACCTAATTGGCGATATTACAGGATAGTGTGTCATCATCTATTGAGGGCAGATATTACCGCAACCTGCGACTTGATCACGAATAGGAGTCACTTGTTACGCGATTGGGTCTCGGAGAGCGGTTAACTTCGGATGTTCTCGGAATGCGTTGCAGGCAGGTCGCAGAGGGCGCGACTAGGGAGCCGAAGGCGGCTTCGGCGATCACGGACGCAGCCGAACGCCGGCGCGGGTGGGCGGCCGGCCTCGCCGGCCAGCCAATGGGAGTCGACGTCGCGCGATTGGCCCGCGGCGGCGGGGGCGCCATGCTGAGCCAGCACAAACAAACAGCGCCGGCGATACGCTGCCCTGCTCTCCATTCCTCTCTCCACGCGCCGCACACGCCTCTACCCCACCGGCGAGCCGTCGGCATACCAGTCGGTGCGGACACCGCGCCACGCATCGTCGCTGCTAAAAGCCCCGTGAAAGCCCCGAAGTCGCTGTTGACTGATCGAGTCGCTCCCGCCTGGCTTCGGCATCGTCATTATTGTTTGGGCATCATGTGGGCCATGTAAATAACTACATTTACATTTACACTCACCAGGCTAATGACGGTGTATGGTGGAGGGTAATTCTGCTACCACTATCTGTTGCCCCTCACCTGTTCCATTTGCGAAAGGCGCGTTGGAAGAACGATTGTCGGCAGAGATCCGTATTAGCTCTACCTTCTCAAATTTTCTCGTTGTCCTCGTGTCACGAGAAGTACGTGCGAGGAAGTAATAGAATGTTTTGTGAGTCTTCTCGGAACTGAGCAAGATGACGCAGTGTTTAGTACACTGAACTCGCGTTTGGGAAAATCCACGTCCGGCCATCCTGATTTACGTTTTCCGTGATTTCTCTAAATCGCTTCAGGCAAATGCTGGGATGGTTCGCTGTTTTGTTTGCCCCCCCCCCCCCCCCCCCCTCTCCCCCCGAAATCAACCAACTAACTCTTCACGGAAATTACTGTTTTAGAATTTGGGTAGTAATAATAATTTATTCTATTTACTGGCTGCTGAGGCCCGTGGTTCTGTAGTGCGTAAGTCTAGGGGACTGATGAACTCATATGTTAAGTCCCATAGTGCTTCGAGCCATTTGAACCATTTTTGTAGTACGTTATTTTCATAAATACAGCAACCAGCCGCTTTCTTATGTATTTTTATGTGAGCTAATACGCGTTTGAGGATTTCACCCCTCTTCAATTTGCGTAATACATGTCTGCGTCTTCAGTCAGTACATAGTTACTATATGATCAGTAAACTAGATGCTGCAGCTGCCCTATGGAAAATAACAATTAAGGTTAGCTACTACACTTCTTGAGTTGTATATTTACCATGTTTTGCTGTTTCAGTGTACTTATTTTCGGGTTTTCTTGTTGTTATTCCTATTTTAGAACTTTCTTACTTCTATTTTGCGCAAAACATCCCACAATCCGCCCTGTTCCGACTGCCATCTATATTTACACGGGAAAATACGTCTGTGGTCAAAGATTACATTTTGCTTACAGGTTCAGCTATGGTCAGAGTTATATTTTGCCGACAGTTTCCGGATGATAAAAAAGAATTGAAATTGTTTAACATAAGTGTGCTGAGTACTCTATGTAGTTATTAAATAAGTGCATTAGTCACTGTTTAGGTTATATGGTATATTATACAAAATAAAAATATTGTAGAGCATTTTATATAGAAGAATTACTATTCCTTTTTTTCAGTTTTCTTCTTTTTTTTATCTTACCGTTGGAATGGCATTGATGAACGATAAAGACAGCACAACAAATCTACATTATGTAGAACTATTTTATTTCCTGGATGGGCTCACATTCGGTTGGATGGGCTCATAGTGGATTACATTTTTTCATGGCTGTATTTAGTGCGTGGTTGTATGACCAAAATATGAAAATTACTTAGAAAACTTTTGTTTTTGGGGCTCTGTTTTGTCATTTAGGATGACATTTGACGACGCACATTGGTGAGAATGAATTTCGGGTTCTTGAAGTAGTTTCGTTCTTTTTCCTTTATTGGCAAGGTGGACTATTTGTAAGTTGTGAGCTTTGTACATGGCCGCCCTTTGTTTAAAAAAGTTAAGCAAATGGCATTTGCCCTGCATACAGCTGAAGATGAACATCAAGTGACAGACATATATTGAGTGAACACTAAAATATGTATAAGGGTAATTGAAGAGGTGTGAAAGCCCGAAATGCGTATTAGCCTAAGGAAAGATACATAACAAAGTGGCTGGTTGCCGTATTTATTAAAATAATATGTCAAAAGTAAGCCTCTCGGTGATGTACAGCGCCTCTGTTGCAGCCTCTGCCACTGGAGTTTGTTGAGCACCTCCGTCAAGCTCAAGCACCAACTAAACGATCCCGTGACGAAACGTGCCACTCTTCTTTATATATTGTCTGTCTCTTAATCCAAGCTGGAAAAGGTCCCACACTAATGTACGATACTCAAGAATCTGTCGAACAAGTGCCTAGCAAGCCATTTATTTCGTGGATTAATTACACTAAACGATTCTTCATATGAATTTCACTCAGGCATCTGCATTTACTGCATTTGTTTTATGTACCAACTCCACTTAAGATTGCTGCGGTTGGCTACTCCTAGACATTTTACATTGGGTACTGTCTCCAAGTTTGCCACCACCAGCGCAATTGTGCAGTAGTGGATTTCTGCTCCTACGTGTGCTCAATATGTTACATTTCAGTGTCAACTGCCAACCCCTAATATATACATCAACACTCTGAAGGCGTTCCTGCAATTGGCTACCGTATTATGGGATTGTTACTTTCCTATACAGTACTGCATGATCTGCAAACAGCCCCGCTGAGTTTTCGACGTAATCCACCAGATCATTTATGTATAAGATACTTCAAGCAGTAACTGTCCTACCACGTTTCGGCGGATTCTCTTGAAATTATCTTTTACATCTGTCAGTTGTCTTCCATTAACAGCGACGTGTTGAGTTCTAACTGCAAGGAAGTCATGAATCCAGTCACAAATCTGGTCCGATACTCGGTAAGCTCCTACTTTTTTCCACAAAATGTCAATGCGGTTTTGTATCAAATGTCTTGCTGCAATCAAGGAACACATTATCAACTTGAGTCTAATTTACCTTCTGGTTTTCTCTCATAATTTTTCACTCAGAATTTTATTGTTTCCCGACTCATATTTTGCTCCAGTTTTCCCTTTTGGTTTTCTCTAGAGACAGTAATCTAAAATCTTCATACGAAACGTATCTCTGTTTAGAATTTAATATTCTACAGTCTTCATCTCTTTCAAATCACTTCTGATTTCTTCGAGCCACTTGGACCAGGGAGATTTTTTTGTGGTTGATGGGATATGATAAACAAATCTGTTCCATATCCTGCTCTCATTCATCCGAAACAGATGGCTGTAAAACATCATTCTACGCTTTCTCATCGTTATATTTGTCTGATTTTCTTGCACAGATCTTTATTACTTCTATTCTTGTATTTATCGTTGTCTTTTATTGTTCGCAATATTTTTCTTAGGATTTTCATTTCTTTTCCATGCTTTTCCTTTGTTTCTCTTCTTAGCAAAATACAGGTATTGCCCTTATAATAAACATTCATGAATAATCATTGTTTTTTTTCGTCTTAAGCATTTTATGGAAAAACCAGTAAATGTTTTATTACAACAGCTGCTATCGATGATCGCCATGCAAACTAACATATTACACGTTCTGTAACCTTTCTTGAGAGGAGATAAATCTATTATTGTACGCATTTACATTCAACTGAAGGCTTCTGTTATCTTACTAGTCCTAAGTTTGGCAACTTCTGTGTCTCTACTGTTCTTCTATATTGCATAACCATCGTCCCGTTATGGTTGTTGCAACGTATTATCAAACACAATTTTAGTCATGTTGCTTGCTCGAACAGCCAGTGGTCGTCTTCAGACGAAAGGCTCACGTTGAAAGCCGTTTCTGTTGCGTTGTTGAAACCTGTTACGGCATTATGAAATGATCAAGTGACTGTATAGTAAGAAAATATAAAGTCAGACACTTGACCTCCAATAGAGTGCGTCATTATTATTTGTAATAATTTTCTCATGTTGGTAAGCGGCACGGTTTTTCTGTATCACGATTTTAATTTATCCTACACTTTTAACATTAACAATATTTCGATCGAACAAAGTAAAAATGGACCTCTTAAACTGACACAAAAGGGGGGAAAACGTGCGGTAGCCTCGAACCAGAAGCATCTCTGTCAGGGTACCTGCCTACAGGAGAAGGCGTCGCGTTTCGGAACATACTCTGTTGTCTGTAACACCGAGTTACAAGAAATTCCATCGTATAAAATAAAAATATAAATTCTGTTGGCTATACAGTTGTATAAAATGGTTCGTTTGTGAACGTACGTTTCACGAAGAGCAAAATGAAATTTACTCACATGTATATTAGCTCGACGAAACAATTAGTAAAAATTCGAGCTCACACGGATATTTACCTGCAGCCGCCTTACCGACTCACCACTCGAGGCTGGAAAAGGAAATGAGGAAAACGGTAGCACCACAGAACGTTACGTAGCAAGGCGCCTTGTGGAGTGTAAATGTATATGATACACACAAGTAAGAGAACTGTACCCTGGACTTAGCCAATGTAAGCCAAGTACTAAACGTTTCTAAGAAAAATCCACTAGACATTGATGTGGCCAGAGTAGAGGAAAATTGACCACTATTATTCTTAGACAACAACAATGAAAATTTTCTCCTGTGCTCGTTTTCAATAGTAAACAGTTGTAAACAGTAGTACGAAATGTGGGCTCTCTTTATCACTGAACGCTATATTTGTCTTCATTTAAACCTGATACAGCAAAGTTTTGCCATTGTCATATAGTATTTATTCGTCTTTGATGAAACACCATCACTAAGAAGTTCTCAGTTCCCAGTAGTGCTTCTGGTCAGTCACATTAACACTCCAGTACCGATTCTGGAAGTGCGAGTTTGTTCACTGGATTTCAGCTCCCACAGCCAAATTTCACTCCGTGTAAACGCCCTAGTCCATCTGAGCCGCAAGTAAACTGTCAGGTTGCTACTTGTTTTTAAAATTATAATTAATGATGGTGAAATGAATTTATGGGCATTGAAGGAAAGGAACAAGTAATGGACTGACTTGGAGTTAATACTTTCATTTATTTAACCGCAAAGAAACGCATTTTACCTTCGTCAGATGGAAAGAGCTATAAAAACGTTGATATATTTGCTGAATCACGGAAATCGAACTGCGTGGTAACATCGTTATATCATGTGTAGCTAACAGATTTGTAAAGTACTATACACTAACTGCTTGTATTAGTGACAAAACGCCTCGTGGAGATTCAATGGCTGGTGACAAAACATTTGCCAGATCTGAAGTCGTGAATAGGAATGTATAATTCTGCTTCGAAATTCTTTTAACCATTGCCTGTCTCCAAAATGTTGACTTCAATAACATCCCAACAGTAAACACTTAGCAATCTTTTCGGAAATATGCGTGATTTATCTGGATATAATAGCATGCATTAATTAGTGACGATAAGATTTGTAAAAAATTATTCTTTTACAATCTCAGTCTTCATCCTACAAATTTACTAACACGATTAAGGAATTCGTAGTCTTTCTTTCTTAAAAAATTACGAAGATGCTGGTAACTACATTTCGTCGAATTGACGAAATTGGAACATCCAATTTGTATATTCTATTTTTGCGAAACAAGTAACGCTTATAAAACCTATACGTAACATGGCTACCAAATTCAGTCTAGAACTAACAAGCAAACATGACAGATAAAATCGGTTTCCGGAAACCGGATTTTGTCTTGTGCAATTTGTGTTACTCGTAAATGTGATGAATAGGCTGTCCAAATACGAGCTAAAACAGTGTATTCACACCCTTTCAGCATTACACAACGAAGATCGTGTTACATTGTCACTAGCTATTCGTTAACAGATGCCGTTGTTAGTCTCTTTGTTTTGTGCGTGAACTGATTCCAAAATCTGAGAAAGAGACCGTTGTTTACCTCTTCTCTTATTATTGTGAGGCCCAATGGATTTTTTTGATGATATTCGAACTTCAAACATTTTTCTTCCATTGGCACAAACCCTGACTACAATTCTCTTACGAGACAGCTTACACTACACTCGTTCGTCCTCTGTTAGAATATTGCTGCGCGGTGTGGGATCCTTACCAGGTGGGATTGACAGAGGACATCGAAAGGGTGCAAAAAAGGGCAGCTCGTTTTGTATTATCACGTTATAGGGGAGAGAGTGTGGCAGATATGATACACGAGTTGCGATGGAAGTCATTACAGCATAGACGTTTTTCGTCGCGGCGAGACCTTTTTACGAAATTTCAGTCACCGACTTTCTCTTCCGAATGCGAAAATATTTTGTTGAGCCCAACCTATATAGGTAGGAATGATCATCAAAATAAAATAAGAGAAATCAGAGCTCGAACAGAAAGGTTTAGGTGTTCGTTTTTCCCGCTCGCTGTTCGGGAGTGGAATAGTAGAGAGATAGTATGATTGTGGTTCGATGAACCCTCTGCCAAGCACTTAAATGTGAATTGCAGAGTAGTCATGTAGATGTAGATTTGACTTTTAATATCAGAATACGAGACAAGATGCTAAACAAGAGTATCGTCAGCAGTTTTATACTCTGCAAAGTCCGTTACAGTGTGCGGTGGAAACTATTTTACGTGCCACGGTCGTTTCTCCCACTCCAGTTTCCTCTTCCATTAAAGAACAACAACTTTTCCGAGAAACAGTCTACATTTCCAAAAGCGGATAGCCCAGGTAGAACTGGTTCTTGTTTGAGTCTATCACACGTTTTCAGTGGTGTTTGAATTGAAACAATGTATTCATTTTTCTTTATGTATACCCTCGAGGAGGTGGGTACTTGGATTTGCTCCGTAGCTTATTATTAGGGTAAGGTATTATTACGGTAAGAAAATTCATTGAACAGCTACAGTTTTTCTTTAAATTCGACAACCTGATGACGGAAATATAAGTTTATGAAACTGGTTTGCAAGTGACGACCAAATAACAATTTTAACTGTTTGCAAGGTTTGTAACACATTCTAATAATAATAATAGCAGAAATAACAACAACAAAAATAATAATAGGGCGATGCTAAAATTAATTACAAGACAATGGGTTCTTTTAGTTAAGATCGAATAAATAAATGTGCGATGTCTATTCCGTAGTGCAACCATATTTTCTGGAATTTTCTACAAATAAGAAACTTCCTGGCAGATCAAAACTGTGTGCCCGACCGAGACTCGAACTCAGGACTTTTGCCTTTCACGCGCAAGTGTTCTACCATCTGAGCTAGCGAAGCACGACTCACGACCGGTACTCACAGCTTTACTTCTGCCAGTATCTCGTCTCCTACCTTCCAAACTTTATACAAATAATTTAAAACATTCACAACATCAGCAAGTGCTGACAAGAAATTTCTGCTTCCGTTAAGATAGCAAAATACAAGTCGTTCTCATAGCGACGTCATTTGGGTCACTTGGTGCACCGTACCTCCTGCCATATTTCACCCTAATGCTGCACGATTTGTGGTCCGCTGCCTGGCACACGTTCAGTTTTTAAATCACTATTCGTCGCTCTCTTCCCCCTGCATTAACAGTTACGCGCCTGTTACAGCTCGTTGAAACGGAGAAGTGTAAGTACAAGTTATGGATATTGTAAACTATTTTTTGTTTATACATGTGCTTCATCTTTCATGTGTTTGTTTTGCGCGTATTTCGATCGGAAACGGCAAATCAGTTCCGCTTGGCTCTGATCGTTTGCTTACGACTGAGAAAGTCAGCCATTACTCTTGCGGGTTTTACACATTGAAATCACTTACCTTCTCCTACTTCTTCCTGTAAGTGATCCTATCTTGGGCGAATGTACTCCAAAGAATGCTGTTTTGTCTTTATGCAGTTTCAACGCTTTGCAAATTCCCCACCAGATCGAGAGATTAGGACTGTTATCTATCCTCGCCGCTGTGTAGAGGACGTCCGACTATTACAGGTACTAATGGAAAGGGCGAGTAGAGGACAATAAAACAAGCAAATAACCCTATTAAACTTAGATCTGGAAACCAGTGGTTTCCCCGATAGGAGATACACGATTATGTACATGAGCACCTTATAACGAGAGTCCCCCATAGATTCAAACTACAGATGCACTTGAGGACAAATGCATTACAACAAGTGATCCAAACGGCCAGCGTTCATGTGAAATTTCAGTACGTCTTCTCATTGATGGTCATAGTTGTTCAAAATCCCCTGGAGTGTTCCGAATGCATTCAACCACCATCCCAAAAAGCGTTCCCTGTCTTGATCGGCACTATCAACAAGGCTGGAGTACACTAAAATTTTTAAATAGCCCTACAAAAAAAAGACCACTTGTTGTCATTCCTGTCGAAGACTCGTGAAATGTTATGTATTCACGAACAGCCACATGAAAGTATGCACGTACACCATCATCCATGTATCACATAAACATTATTTCACCGTAAGGAATATCATCCAAATAGTCTGTCATAAGAAGACAACGGGACCAGTGCGGAACTTTCCCACTTTTGTAGTTATAAAGAATGACAGTATCTGGAATAACTGTAATCACCGGAATAAGGGTAGCCATGAGAATGAAGAGAAAATTCTTTAAAAATGAATCGAACAACATGAAATAATAACATCAATTTGTGATACATTCTTGTATATACATTTTCATGCATTGTTGATTGTAATATCTAAATTGCGACCGCAATATTTACATTTACCCGTTGCTGAAGAGAAATTTAATGAGAAATAGGAATACAAAATACAAAGAAGAAAATAAACGCGAAATATGTAGGAGAGAACGCGATGTTCACTTTTTATCTGATGTATCAAATGGTTCAAATGGCTCTGAGCACTATGTGACTTAAAATCTGAGATCATCAGTCCCCTAGAACTTAGAACTACTTAAACCTAACTAACCTAAGGACATCACACACATCCATGCCCGAGGCAGGATTCGAACCTGCGACCGTAGAGGTCGCGCGGTTCCAGACTGAAGCGCCTAGAACCGCCCGGTTACGTCGTCCGGCCTATTTGATGTATCACTAATGCTACAGCTCTAACTGTATTTTGAGATTTTAATTGCACCTCATACTTTTTATAAGCACATTAGGCTGGGGTACCAATAGGTAAATCACAATTAAAGGCAATAATAAATATGTTTGTCGTTTCGAAAAGGATATTCGTTTAGAAAAGTCAACTAATACGATGGAGACAGAGATACTACACTACCGCAGTGATCACGGTTGTTATATGTGACAGTGTTGTGTATATATTATCCAGTTAATAAGTATTGAAAACTAATAAAGTGATAATAAGATAATATGAAAAGAGGTCTCTCATTCATGATTAGTAAGTCGGCTTCGCAATATACAGATATAAAGCTGGGCATCCATGATGTTAAAAATCTCTTCCACGTTAAAAGTTTTCACAAATAGTGAGTTTTACCGCAAAATCGGTATGCAATATCAGCAGCTGCTTAACAAAACCTTTATAATAATAGCCTACCTCGATCTTCCATTTAACATTAGTACGTGTCGAAAAAAGAGATGTTGATTTGAGAAATAAAACATATGATCATGTATTCAGTCTTAATATGTCGTATTGGAGAAATTATTGATTCCGGAACTATGTTTATTGCGATTGCTTGTTTGTTTATTATCCCTTACTCTCCTTTTCGTTTGTGTCTATGTCAAACACTCGGAATACCATCCGCACTGCATTGTTCAAGACCACACAAGCACAAATACGTTATTTTAATGCACAAACTACTTGCTTGATTTTTTATTTCCTTCTTCTAAAATAGTACTTCAAGACGAGTCACAAGTAGAGAATATCAAGAACGATCTCATAAGCGTCCACAGAACGTCGGAACAGGTTCATTCCAAGCGCTGAGCGGCATGGATAATGCACAGTTTTTGATTATTTAGCCGGCCGCGGTGGCCGTACAGTTCTAGGCGCTGCAGTCTGGAACCGCGGGACTGCTACGGTCGCAGGTTCGAATCCTGCCTCGGGCATGGATGTGTGTGATGTCGTTAGGTTAGTCAGGTTTAAGTAGTGTAAAGTTCTAGGGGACTGATGACCTAAGATGTTAAGTCCCATAGTGCTCAGAACCAGTTTTTTTATTATTTCATCACTGTAATGGGTTTTGTTGATTTTATGGGAGCGCAACGAAGGGAACATTTTAGGAGACTACAGAATGGACTTCCCCGTTTGGTCCAAACTCTGACCTTACTGTTTTAAGGAGTATTTCGCCAAAGAGAGGTTCCATGAGATTTGAGTTTTAAGAAAGAAACAGAAATAATTGTAACACTTTACAAAATTTTACGGTAAAAATGAACAAAAATTGGAACAAAGTAGAAATGTTCTACGAATGCTCTTTTAGTAGCTCATACTGAACTACGATGATTCCGAACACGTTATTTCAGCTCGACTTTCGCATTCGAGAAGTTTAAAACAATAGCTTACCTTATCGTACCCAAGAGTAATTAATAGTAACTGAAACTCACGAAATTCCACTCCAGTTCAAGTTTAGACATTTTATGTGCTAATAAACGTCTGAAAGAATGTGAAAGCAAACATCGTATATAGGAAAGACAGACCAGTGATGGCCACCAGTGCGGAGGTACTCACAGACGCGGTGTCAAACGTTACCCAGAAAAACTTGACTCCAGTTCCGTTGAAGTAGCTGTCCTGGTTTTCGCGAGAAGTGGCAACGAAACTACGTGATTTTTACACCAGGATGACTAGGTGAGGGGTTGGACATCATTCTAGCCGCATGTGAATCATATGTTTTAATCGCTGAATCACAAAACGGCGTGCGAAGTATTGGTCGATCACATAAGGTGAGAAGAGCAACACCAGATTGTCAACTTATAAGGTACAATACTATTTCTTCACTGGGAAGTGTAACGGGAATAGTAATACCCAAAGACAGTGTGGTAGACCACACTGCATCTTTAAAGATGGGTGTCTGGGTGCACGTAGCAAAGCTCTGAATTGTTGTTGTGGCACATGTGTTGAAAACACAATTACCAAATTTCCTTTCTCCTTGCTTCAGGTTTATCTCTACGTACACAAGCTGCATGTCCGGCCCCGTCTGGGTTAAATCATTTTTCCAAGTTCTGTTGGAATTACGTTTCTCGATATGCACCACAGTTACCTCGAAACTTTTCCTTTTTAAGAGTGCTGTGTAAATAAGTTGTTATTAGGAGCTAAAATTAAGTGTGTTTACGCTGCAGACGGAAACACGGAGGTCGTGCGTTTATCAGTATTAATCCCACTGACGAATGTAGTTAGTTCTGCTTGGCGGCTCTGTCTCTTAAGAAGTTAAACATGTCTTCCATAAAATCAAGTGATATTATATTGAGGGGTTTGCCGAAAGCGTGAAGATAAAAGTAATAACCATTCAACGTGTTTGCTTCATCTGCGTCGTTGTGTTAATTTCATTTGGTGCGACTGCGTAGAGTATCATGAAGAATATCTGAAAACGGGAAATAGATGAAAGCTAAATTGCACATTCTCTTTCTGTTATAATCTTAGTATACTGCAGCTCTTCCCTCTTCAGAGGAAGGTATTTTCACACAAGATATCGTGTAGGCGATTGCAAGATTTCGCGGCCATTGCCATCCAAAAAAAAAAAAAAAAAATAAATAAATAAAGAGATCGTCTATCTAACTGCGTCGTCATATTTCTACATTGAAAATGTTTTGAGCATTATTGCAAGTGGCTTCGTGAGAGTGTGTAAACGCACCAATCATAAAAATGCTTCGTGAAACAACAACATGAGAACGCCGTAGCACACCAGAGAAAGTATTTTGAAAGTAATATCTCGCTTATAAGATGATTTATAGCGTCTACTACCTTGAACTCGAATTACAAACCTGCTCTAGTTGAAAATGACCTCGTAACCCATATATTATTCGTCAGAACAGTGTTTGTGTAATTATGTCCACAAAAGCGATGATACTTGATTTGGTTTTGTACGAACATGCTAAATTAAAAAAAAAAAAATGTTCTCGATGGTACAGACTGTTCGAACGCAGCTTGTGCATTTATTAAGTACAATGTCTGTTATAAAGATGAAGATTTTATTACAAATTGCATGTAACTCCTTCAAGTATATTCATTCTATTAAACGGTGAAATAATTCAGGCAGTAAGCTTCCATATGTGTTAGAACACACATAGTGTGCAGTGATACGCTCATTCTTCTCCACCCTCAGTAATGATTGGTGTTCTGAAATTTAATCAGATCAAACATTCTGCATTTCTGCACGAGGCGACACAGCGAAACAATGACACACACGGATCCGAATTCATCTCTCATGTAAGGGACATATAAGCACTTCCTTTAGTCTGCTGGTGTACTCTGTTTGTGTTCCATATTAGCAAACACACTGATACAAGTTGGCCGTCGAAGTTAGCTGTTACTGCTCCGTCATACGCGGCTTATTCCTCTCGGGTAGCTCTGTATATTTCGCTCTGTCAGTAAAATTGTTTCCGTAGCGTCATGTTGATAAGCGGACGCAGGACAGGTGGGTTTTTCGGCTTGTTTTGCCAGCACACTACTCCCAACTTTCCTGGAGACCTCAATGAACCGATTGTGACTGGGAACACGGTTTTTATACAAACAAGGGCTCAACTCGTAGTGCGTAAACTTTTCTGGTAGCAGAAATAAATATTTGCGCACCAGTGTTACACAATATTTCCTTATTCAACATCCTTAAAATTAGCGTTGTACTTACTACTGTTTGCGTTTTCGACGCAGCATTGTTTTCATACACGCCTCGATATCGTTTGAAACGGATTTTTGTATACATAATTACAGAGTACTCGTCGGATGGCAGGAACACAACGAAAGCGTGAAATAGCATTTCGTAATTTTTACAGTGTACATTATGATTAATAAAGCAGAATCATAATATGTGTAGTCTCTTAATTTTTACTGATCATTTCTTGAGTGTTATAACTTCATGACAAATGGAAGCTCGTCATGTGGACGTTTATAAGTAACTATTCCGACGGTATATGAAAATGTTAGTGGCAAGTTGAGAGGTGTCATCAGCACAAAAGCATGCAATTAGAATATAATATATTATGGAGAGGCACCATCAGTTAGCCTGACAATTTTATTATGCCCAAGTATAAAAATTCCAACACGTACTCACTAAAAAAAATACAAGGCAGCACCACTTATATGGGTGATAAAGAATTTATAAAAATTTAATTCTCTCAATAGTTAATTGGAAAGAACAGATTTTAAAGATTTAGTCTTGAGATCGTGCAGCTTATAACATCACCTTCATGGGGTAAAGACTAGGATGCGTTTGGTCAATCACAATTACCAAAAACCAAGTGCACCAAACGTCCATAACCAAGCGCTCCTTGGCACACAACAAGTTTGTAGCGTCCCAAAAAGCCGAACAGTCCAAGCCATGCTTCAAAACCATTTACCAGATGGAAAATCCGTTGATGGATCGAACTTGCCATTGGGTTGTGACGTGTAGCGAACTGTTCCGCGCAGTGCAAGTGGACCACCAGATGTATGCCTCTTGGCCTCTCGACAGGGTCCCAGACCGCCTGGGAAAGCAACACTGCTAGAGCGAGCCATGGAGCGCCCGATCAGCAGTTGCAGCCAATGTCAGTACTTTGGTAGTGCACTCAGGACACGTTGGGTGTTCAAAGCAGCTTGCAGATGTGGAGGAGTTGATCCGTCACAGACATAGCATGTTTTATTCCCAGCCAGTGTCATAACTGATCCAATGACGTCAAGATGGCAGTAGTAGGGTAAAGAGATATCTGACACATTTTTCTTTGTGTGAATTGCATACATTCAGGGAAAACCTCGGTTGATTTATGACCTTACTCTATCATTATGCTAACTGATTTATGAGCCATGGGAGTTGATTTATGACCCCAGGGAATCTGTCCTTCTTAGAAACCCCCCATGCCTCCCCTCTCCCAACTCGAACTTCCCAGGAAAAAGACTTGGTCTGTGCTGAACTGCTCGAGACGAAAGACTTGAGATAGTTTGTTTTCTTTATTTTGGGTGCTACCATTTTGGAAATTAGCGGGAAATCCACCAGCCCTCCCATCCCCTCCCCCACCTCCACACCCAGAAAAAGTTGGTGGGGAAAAGACTCAGTTTGTGCTGGACAGGAAACATCTCATGCCACGAAATTCAAATCAATGTCGATAATATGTTGATGCATGTCCTTTATTTAATCAGTTTGCAGGAGACAGAGCTCCCTCACATGGGTTCCCATAATGTAATAACAGTAAGTATGAAGAAATAGAATGAAATGCACTAGCAAATCTGCCATTTTGGGGTCCCCCATACATGTCCCTGTTGTTTGGGCATCACAATGGAGGTTAAAAACCAGTCAATTAATTACACATCACTCCTTTGTCCTTGTGACCCCAAACAAAGCATCGGGTGGTGACATTCAGTTTATTCAGAAGTTCAAGACTTGCTTCCTGTCTCTGTCCTTCTCAAGTGTCTACTTCCTGTCTTCCTGCTTGCGTATGAACCAACAACCTCAAACATACAGATGGAGGTTTTCATCTCTCCTCAAAATACTGTGTTTCTATTGCCTAAGTTTGGGGCAAAGGGAGGGCTGATACAATTTTGATACAAAAAATAGAGGGAAATAGTTTATCAAATTAATTGTTTAGCAATTTCAGGAGTTAAATAGATTGCTTGAAACACTCTCCACCACCTTACGATGTTCCTTCTTGTTCTAATACTTTTTAGGCATACAAAATAATTATCAGATTGCATCTACAATTAAGATTAAGCATTGTAAAGAACAGAAAGCTTTGTTATCAAAACTGGATTTGTGTTAACGATATAAATGTAACATTCTTAGGGAAATATTGCAAATTTTAGTGCAAATACAGTACTTCAGCATATTGTGAAGTATCAATTACCATTCTCAATATTTCATGCACGTAACAAAATTGTAATTAGAAGGATATGCCATTATAATGACAACAATAGTCAAAATATGGTGGTCAAAATTAAAGTTTGTCATTTTTACAATTAGCGGAACAACATTGTTCATATACAAAATCATTTGATATCCTATGAAAGTAATACTGAATAACTTGTCGTGGTTGGGATTCACAGTCATATAATATTTCTTAAAAGACATCATAGTAGCCGTTGACTGTATAAAATATTTATTGTTACTATTGCAATTTCGGCCTTATGGCCATTTTCAAGTAAACTGCAAAAGTTACACTCTGTCAGAATATAAATATATGTTGTATAAATGTATGTTGTAATAAGTGTCGTACTCATAGGATCTTGTGGGACTCTCACATTCAGAAGGCTGCATTTTGACGGCGACATGTAATCATGTCAGATAATTTTACATTCTGACAGAATGCAACTTTTGCAGTTTACTTGAAAATGGCCATAAAGCCGAAATTGCAATAGTAACAATAAATATTTTATGCAGTCAACGGCGACTATGATGTCTTTGAAGTAATACTGAATAATTTGCAAATAAAAGTTAAAAAATAATAATCTGAGAATTGTGTTTTTTGTTGTTTCCTACCATAAGCTACTTAGCTGCCAGCTATCTGAGCTACAGGCAGTCTTGAATCACTTACTAGTATGAGTCTCTACAATGAAGTGAAAATCTGTTTTATTCAGTATTAATGTAGAATACAATGTATGAATTGAGAAAGTTATTGGCCTACTTCAGAAGCAAAACATGCTGGACATGTTCGAAAGAACAGACACAGCATGTAATTTGAAGATTGGGGGGAGGGGCAGGGAGAAATAAAAGGAAATGGAAGGAATTCATGATGTCAGCTGCATCAAGACTTTATGCTGAGTTAACTGCGACGAGGGAAAATGTGCGCCAGACCCAGATTCGAACCTGGGATCTCCTGCTTAATAGGCAATTGCATTAACCACTATGCAGACTACTTTGGCACGGCCCTGGCCAACCCACATCCCCACCAAGCCCCACCTGTCTACAATTCTTATCTATATCCCCCTTGCTGACTATTTCGAGATTCCTACAGCAGGTCGAAAGTGACTGTGCATTCCCACGAATGTGGTGGATTCAAAGTCCTTCGAGGCGATTCAGTTAAATGAATGCATGGTGTCTGTTCCTTCGACCATGTCCAGTACATTCCTGAAAATAAAACCTGAGTAAAATCATCAACTGATGTTACCCAAAAGGGATTGAATTATATTTGGGTATTAAAAAGTACAGTCGTCTGCATAATAGGTGAAGCTGAATTTTCGTAATTTAGTCTGAAAACACGGATTTTGCGAGATCTTTTCCTGGAAACGATGATTGATTTTTTCTCTCATGAATTCGTCTCTTGTACAAACTTGTTGATTTCAGAGTAGCACTTGCACCATACAACCTCTGTTATTTGTTAGATGTATTCTAATTTCTACTTCCCCTACCGTTTTCACCCTCAGCTATCTCATTTAGTAACATGGATGTTATTCACTGGTGTCTTAACAGTGATCCTATTATCTTGTCCCTTCTTGTTGTCAGTTCTTTCCATATATTCCTTTCCCCACCAGTTCTTCAGAGACCTTCTTTTTTCCTTACGTTATCGATGCAATTAATTTTTAACACTCTTGTATGGCAACACATCTCAAACCCTTCTTTCTTCTTTTTTGGGTTTCCCATGGTCCACGACTCACTACTAAACAATGCTGTACTCCAAATGTACATTTTCAGACATTTATTCATCGGATTAAGGTAGTTGTCAGATACTAGTAGTCCTCTCTTGGCCAGGAATGCTCTCTCTGATTGTGATAGTTTGCTTTTTAGATCCTCTTTCCCTCGACCATCACATGTTATTTTGCTAACAAGATAGCAGAGTTTTTTCACTTCTTGGTTGCCAATTTCGACGTTAAGTTTATCGCTAACCTCATTTCTGCTACTGACCATTACGCTAGTCTTTCTTTGGCTTGCTCTAAATCCATGTTCTCCACTCACTAGACTATTCATTCTATTAAGTAGATCCTGTAATTCCCCTTCGATTTAACTGAGGATATCAACATAATCTGCAATTCCTATCATTGATATCGTCTCAACCTGAACTTTAATAACTAATAACTTTTTTTCCTGTGGTTTTTCCCACATTTGCGATTGACACATATATTGAGCATACATTTGTTATAACTCCCTTAGCACACTGTGTAGTTATTTATTGGATACATGCACGAGGAGGAGACATTCACTTATTCTATATCTAATATGAAATAGCAAAAATAATACATAGCTTTGCTGCTGGAGTTACAACATCAGTCTTTAACAGAAGCTTTGAATGTCAAAAGATATACAGATACTGCAGATTTACAAATCACTCAGTGAATACAATAACTATTCAGCAGATGATGAGCCCTGGTCACTGTGAAAGTCTGTAAATGTTATTCAACTGGCAAACACACAAAATGGGCTTAGTGGATGAATGTTCGAACTTAAGTACACCTGCCACTGGATTTCCCATGAGGCGATTCTTCATCTCATAAAACGTAATCGTTTTTGGCAACTGTAGGGAATGTGGCAGTGTAACTGGTGACATGCATATTTGAAAGTGCAGTTTACAGGATAGTGACCAATACCAAAATATCCTCCTCTCCCTCTCTGTGCCTATGTCTTCCACCTTCTGTCTGTCCACATCCTTCACTTTTATCTATTTATCTCTTCCTCCTTACTCGATCGATCTCTTCATCTCCTGCCCATGTCTTTATCCATTTCTTCCACCTCTTCTTTTCACGATATCTTCTTCCCCCTAACTCTGTTCGTATACCATATTGTCCCCCTCTAACTTTCCATCTCTGCCTCCCCTCTTCTTTTTCTACCTGCCCACTACCCCTGTTCGCCTTCCACCTACCTCATACATCTCCCCCTCCCCTAAAATACCCTCTCTCTATGCATTTTATCCTCCTTTTCGCTCTGTCCATCTTCTCCTCTACCTATCTCAACCTGTTCCCAGCCACGCTCGTTGACACTTGTTGCCTCTGGAATACAGTTCAAACACGTCTGTCATGTAGAGCAGGTTACACATTGAGAGGTGAAAATAATTTATTTGCCCCTGACATACAGGCCGACATGCAAAGCAGGTCGATAAAACTGGACCTGCTATGCAGGGTAGCCTACATGTCAGTGCCTTAAAACTTTTTCTTGCCAGTGATGTGTAGGCTGCAATGCAAAGCAGGTTGATTTGGCAGGCCAAAACTGTACACACACAACATGCCTGTAATGCAGGACAGTCTACACACTTTGTGCTGGGAAAACACGTTTTTGTTTGTATCTTGGAACTTGGAGGTTATAAGCTCCACAGTGACAATACTAGTCATGCCCACTGTTTGTGCTTCAAACTTGGTTAAACTGATCCAGAGAGAGCGGTTCTAGGTGCCTCAATCTGGAACTGCGTGATGCAGGGGTTTGAGAGAAGATCCCAGACCTACATACCTACACTCTGCTTTATATACATACATATAACAGAACAAGATATATTGATAAATTGAATTTTAGAGATGTAACCAAGATACAATGGACCATTATGAAGAAACTGAAGGAAGAGATAGACAGTATAAAAGCTCATATACGTATGTAAATTGGATAGGCAGTTAGAGTGATGTAAGAAGCAGCAGCTAGATTTATGTGCATCAAGATGATAGAGAAATACATACATGTTTCCTACGCTTTGCATGTTTAGCCACGTTATAACTGCAGCGTACGCCAACGACTAAAGTTCAGGAAAATGCCGCAGGAAGAAAAAGGCCGCTAGCTCTCGTCGTGCAGAGCACCTGTTCCCAGACTGTGCCGTAAATACGCAGGCAGCGGCCCACTTAGTTTACGCCAGCTGAGCGGAGTAAGCGCAGGCGGCTCTGCTGAGAGCGCGTCTGTGGCCGCGTTTGCTTGTCCCGCACCGCTGGTGCCGTGTACGTTGCAGTGTCTGGACACGTACCTCACTCACTAACTTATGGTAACAGCGCTGCGCTCGTTCGTATCTGTTGGTAGCTCTGACAAGGTCGTTGAATTATCCAAGTGTCAACCAGGACTCCCCCGCCGAAATAATGGAGGTTGTTCAGAGACTTTTGGTACAGCGTGCAAGTGTCTTCGTTGGCTCGTTACAGAGGAACTGCATTTCATTTGATTTTTGAGCCCCTTTTACCTTTGTATCTCCCATGCTCTGAAAATATTGCATAATAATGCAAACGTCTATGATATGCTCTGTGCATCTTGTTTGAAATTAAACTTGTTGCATTCACTCACAGAATCTGATGTGCTCAACAGTAATGACGGATGCCCTCTTCACTCTCAAGCTTATTGTCAGTACTTCTTTGTTCTGCTTCGGGTTGGGTTTTCTGACGGTGTTAGATGAACCTTAACAGTGATACAGAACAGCATGGATAGCTTGGTTAATGGAGGGTAGACACCTAAGTACTTTTGCTTTTACTTGTATCGATTGTCGCATCCCATTCGGTGCGATGAATGAACATCACAGATTACGGTCTATGGAGACTTGGACATGCTGTAGTTCCCTGGGGGAAACATGGTACCTTTTATCCACCGTGGGTTTGTTAAGGACTGCGGGCCAAATGACGGAAAGGATGTGGAACTGAGGGCTCACTTGTCAAATTCGACGGAATTATTGACGCATCGATTACTGGCTGTTTATACTTATCAAGGCCTCCAACTCCAGTAGATTTTACTCCTGCAAACGGTCGCCATATTGTTAACTTGCAGCAGTAATGATCACCTGGGGAGTGTCATACTCTCTTCTTACGGCATTTATTTTCAAATACTTAGTGACGTGCAGGTGTCTATTGATACAGGTCCACAACGTCGGCTAGGGCAAAAATTACGAAGTTTTGAAATGTTTGACTAACTTTTTTACTGAGCAATCCTTAGCAAATAGCAGTCGGCATATAACTCTTCTATGAAAGAAATCTTCAGATTTTGAAATAGTTTTCAATGTACGCCAAGGATGTGCTACTGGACCGTTAATGTTTTAGTATCTACGGCTTGGTGGACAACTTAAAAATTTGCAAGGTTATTTGCAGACTGTGTTATTGTGCATGACGAAACCACAAGACCATAAAACTGTAGCGAAACAGAGGAATGGTCTGCAAAAGACTGACGCTCGCTGCAGAGGTTTCCAATGGACGTAACTGGTTGGATTTGATGGCATTTGATTACATGTGTGTTATAAAACCACTGGAAACGGCAATAACTTTTTAAAAACTCAAGTGATACGTCAGGAATGGTTTAAACTCGAGATAGTTGTGTGAAAGACAAGTGCCAGCCCATGCCTCGAAGCATTATTTTGTCGTTATTGTGGTCTTCAGTCCTGAGAGTGGTTTGATGCAGCTCTCCATGCTACTCTATCCTGTGCAAGCTTCTTCATCTCCCAGTACCTACTGCAGCCTACATCCTTCTGAAACTGCTTATTATATTCATCTCTTGGTCTCCCTCTACGATTTTTACCCTCCACGCTGTCCTCCAATGCTAAATTTGTGATCCCTTGATGCCTCAGGACATGTCCTACCAACCGATCCCTTCTTGTAGTCAAGTTGTGCCACAAACTCCACTTGTCCCCAATTTTATTCAATACCTCCTCATTAGTTATATGATCTACCCATCTTATCGTCAGCATTCTTCTGTAGCACTACATTTCGAAAGCTTCTATTCTCTTCTTGTCCAAACTATTTATCGTCCATGTTTCACTTCCATACATGGCTACACTCCATACAATTTCAGAAACGACTTCCTGACACTTAAATCTGTACTCGATGTTAACAAATTTCTCTTCTTCAGAAACGCTTTCCTTGCCATTGCCAGTCTACATTTTATATCCTCTCTACTTCGACCATCATCAGTTATTTTGCTCCCCAACTAGCAAAACTCCTTTACTACTTTAAGTGTCTCATTTCCTAATCTAATTCCCTCAGCATCACCCGACTTAATTCGACTACATTCCATTATCCTCGTTTTGCTTTTGTTGATGTTCATCTTACATCCTCCTTTCAAGACACTGTCCATTCCATTCAACTGCTCTTCCAAGTCCTTTGCTGTCTCTGACAGAATTACAATGTCATCGGCGAACCTCAAAGTTTTTATTTCTTCTCCATGGACTTTAATACCTACTCCTAATTTTTCTTTTGTTTCCTTTACTGCTTGCTCAATATAC
The DNA here is from genome assembly GCF_023897955.1 of Schistocerca gregaria. Classification (NCBI taxonomy): domain Eukaryota; kingdom Metazoa; phylum Arthropoda; class Insecta; order Orthoptera; family Acrididae; genus Schistocerca; species Schistocerca gregaria. Next base: position 406,426,235 of record NC_064923.1, read on the forward strand.
AGATTGAAAAACATCGGGGATATACTACAACCCTGTCTCACTCCCTTCCCAACCACTGCTTGCCTTTCATGCCCCTCGACTGTTATAACTGCCATCTGGTTTCTCTACAAATTGTAAATAGTGTTTCGCTCCCTGTATTTTACCCCTGCCACCTTCAGAATTTGAAAGAGAGTATTCCAGTCAACATTGTCAAAAGCTTTCTCTAAGTCGACAAATGATAGAAACGTTGGTTTGCCTTTCCTTAATCTTTCTTCTAAGATAAGTCGTAGGGTCAATATTGCCTCACGTGTTCCAACATTTCTACCGGATCCAAACTGATCTTCCCAGGGGTCGGCTTCCACCAGTTTTTCCATTCGTCTGTAAAGAATTCGCTTTAGTATTTTGCAGCTCACCTAGCAACAAAAAAACGTCATATTGTGGCCCCCGTTGTCCCATGCAACATTTGTCCCACAAACGTTTCAGCTACTATCACACTTTCGGAGTTATTCTGGGTGGCAATAGTTTGTGATCCACCTTCGTCCACGTATATAGTATGTCGCGAAATAATTACGATACTTAAATGAGAAAAAATTCTGTTAATACGATGATTTACCAACGCTCTTTCGTCACCCGCACCATTCAGAAACGGAATACAAAATACGTAATGATACTAATACACGAAACATTCGACCCCTGACTTCAGAATCTGGGCAACTGAGTTTACAGCATTCTTGGATCGTATGAACAAAGGGATGGAAATGTATTAATCTGAAAATACCTAATGTATTTCTTGACCATCCTTAGGAAAAGGGTACGTTAAGTGCAGAATTATTTGTGTTGAGAATTATCGGGACTATCGAAATTTGTTAGTCTGGACTGGATTAAATTATTAACTATGTTATTTTTACAGAATTCCTCGGCTCCACAGTTGAAAATTAATCACTGTCTCTCTTGGCTAAGAGTGTTTTAAACATGCAGTAACTTTTAATGCATTATTTTCTGAAGTGTGTATCAGTTTTCAGAGAACACTGGCCATTTAACGTTTAATATTGGGTTTGAATTACGATCTTCATATAAATTCCCAAACGTTTTAGGGTCTGTTATCGTTTTACTGATGATTTATGCATTAACAACGTTTCCCATCTCTACCAGTCAATGTCATCCGGCCGGGGTGGCCGAGCGGTCCTAGGTGCTACAGTCAGGAACCGCGCTGTTTCTACGGTTGCAGGTTTTAATCCTGCCTCGGGCATGGATGTGTGTGATGTCCTTAGGTTAGTTAGGTTTAAGTAGTTCTAAGTTCTAGGGTGCTGATGACCTCAGATGTTAAGTCCCACAGTGCTCAGAGCCCCTCAATGTCAGTTTTCACTGTTTAAGTGTTTGAAAAATACAGTAGTACGATATTCATAACATTATCTCCAACACTGGTAGAATATGTTGAAATAAATTGCTACCTAGAGTGCGACCTACACTCATCTTCAGTCTTCCAGACATTATAGCTCCAAGCACCATGGGACCTAACATCGGAGGTCATCAGTCCCCTAGACTTAGAACTACTTAAATCTAACTAACCGAAGGACATTACACACATCCATGCCCGAGGCAGGATTCGAACTTGCGACCGTAACGGTGGCGCGGTTCCAGACTGAAGCGACTAGAACCGCTCGGATACAGTGGCCGGCCACACATTATGAAAATAATACCTGTAATACAGCCATTAAGTAACTTTTAACTAACAAACTTGTCTTAAGTTTCACTTCCGGTAAAATATTCATTAAGGGAGAATAAAAACGCAAGTCGCTCTAAAGAAACAGTGATTCTTGTGAAAACATGTGCTTTCCACCATCCGGCCATGCTTAGATGTGTCCGTATATTGGCAGCAGCCTGACTAATAAAGCAATTCACGACTTTCCTTACACACATAATTTTGGTAAATGACAAGCAATTAATTGTGTTAATTATACATGATGCATACTTCTCCGAATTCCAAATTCATTAATAGAATATCGTGGCAAGCAAGGCTGATCACGTAGAGATTAAGTTACTTATGTTCCCCTAAAAAACAAATTTAAAAAAAATCCAGCGGTCGCAGTTACACACGACGGCATGAGGAGAACTGTGGAGGGTAACCTTGCTGGTTATGACGCCATTTGTAATCAACGACAGGTGACGCACTTCGACATAGATCTGTTTGCAAAGAAAGTAATAATACGGCACTTGAGACGTGAAAATCCGATTTCACAGTGATATTGAAAAATACACTTCTGGCCATTAAAATTGTTACACCAAATGGAAATGCAGATGATAAACGGGTATTCATTGGACAAATATACTAGAACTGGCATGTGACTACATTTTCACGCAGTTTGGGTGCATAGATCCTGAGACATCAGTACCCAGAACAACCACCTCTGGCCGTAATAACGGCCTCGATACGCCTCGGGATTAAGTCAAACAGAGCGTGGATGGCGTGTACAGGTGCAGTTGCCCATGCAGCTTCACCACAGTTCATCAAGAGTAGTGACTGGCGTATTGTGACGAGCCAGTTGCTCGGTCACCATTGACCAGACGATTTCAGTTGGTGAAAGATCTGCAGAATGTGCTGGCCAGGGCAGTAGTCGAACATTTTGTGCACCCAGAAAGGCCCGTACTGCAACATGCGGTCGTGCATTGTCCTGCTGAAATGTAGGGGGTCGCAGGGATCGAATGAAATGTAGAGCCACGGGTCCTAACACATCTGAAATGTAACGTCCACTGTTCAAAGTGCCGTCGATGCGAACAAGAGGTGACAGAGACGTGTAACCAACGGCACCCCATACCATTACGCTGGGTGAAACGCCAGTATGGCGATGACAAATACACGTTTCTAATGTGCGGTGACCGCGATGTCGCCAAACACGGATGCGACCATCATGATGCTGTAAACAGAACCTGGATTCATCCGAAAAAATGACGTTTTGCCATTCGTATACCCTTCTTCGTCGTTGAGTACACCATCGCAGGCGCTCCTGTCTGTGATGCAGCGTCAAGGGTAATCGCAGCCATGGTCTCCGAGCTGATAGTCCACGCTGCTGCAAACGTCGTCGAACTGTTCGTGCAGATGATTGTTACCTTGTAAACGTCCCCATCTGTTGACTCATCAGGGATCGAGACGTGGCTGCACGATGCGTTAGAGCCATGCGGATAAGATGCTTGTCATCTCGACTGCTAGTGATACGAGGCCGTTGGGATCCAGCACGGCCTTCCGTGTTACCCTCCTGAACCCACCGGTTTCATATTCTGCTAACAGTCATTGGATCATGACCAACGCGAGCAGCAATGTCGCGATACGATAAGCTGCAATCACGATAGGCTACGATCTGACCTGTAGCAAAGTTGGAAACGTGATGGTACACATTTATCCTCCTCACACGAGGGCATCACAACTACGTTTCACCAGACAACGCCGGTCAACTACTGTTAGTGTATGAGAAATGGGTTGGAAACTTTCCTCATGTCAGCACGTTGTAGGTGTCTCCACCGGCGCCAACCTTGTGTGAATTCTCTGAAAAGCTAATCATTTGCGTATCCACCATTTTCTTCCTGTCGGTTAAATTTCGGGTCTGTAGCACGTCATATTCGTCGTGTAGCAATTTTAATGGCCAGTAGTGTATGTGATTCACTACACTCTGATCCTATGCAAGAGATAATATACGCCACTGCGGTGTGGCGCTGTTAGCATAGGAAGCTTCTCTCCAGTGATGAGAATCTACTGAACTTATCAACTCACCTAGAAGATCCATGGACACTAAATGGTAACGAAACCTAATGTCCAGAACCACTGCTCTTGTATTTTCTGATGGTTATTTTTTAAGTTGGAGATTCAGATATACGCAATTTTAAGACTTAATAACAATAAATATTTTCGTTCTGAATGTACTTGGCACGGAAGCGGAAGACGTAGTTAGTTTCTGTATGGGACTTACATGCTTGACGTAAACACATGTTGGAAGGCGATTTTGTTTACTCACTGTGAGGCGCTGCAGTCTCCAGGTTCTAAATCCGTGAATCGGTGACACAACCAACCAATTCTCCCTTGTTTCAAAGAAAAACAGTTTTGTAGCTTGCAATTACCACTACCGAAATCTCACCTTCGATGAAGATATTATTCAGAGTATTCAACGAATTAACGTTGCACATGCAGTCTTAATACCGTTTTACCTCCGGATCGTTTTTGACGGCGAAGTAGGTCTCCTCCTCAAACGCATTCTAGGTGAACTTGTACGAATCTTATACAGTCTGTTTACACCTTTTTTTTTACGGGTGATATTATGTATCTCTCTCCATTTTTTATTTTATTTTGAGGGTTGCATCAAATCATGAGGACTTTGTTCTACATGTGCAAGATAATCATGGAGGAAACATAATCGTAAATGAAGGTTGTTCAATTCTTTTAATGAAAAATCTGATGTAGCATGAAGTAATTAAAACACATATTGTAAATGAGAAGGAATCGATTGTCACAGGCAATGACAAAAACTGCTGTTACTAAGCGACTGATATGACAGCGCCAAGTGGAACTCAAAAGGCCAGTGAACGATCGTTAGGAATCTTATTATATACTACAAGCCGGCGACAAAGGAGCAAATTAACAAAGCGGCTGCTATTTTGAGGGATGATCTGTTGTGATTTATGATCTCAATGTGAGAACGCGTACTTCCAGAAGGTTAGGCACTTTCCATTCACACTTCGTCGCCACATAGGTCTTTCATTCAGTCTTACTGCCTTAAAAGTAGGTCGGACCTTAATATCGAGCACATTTCTCTGGAACAGATAAATTTCAAAATAAAACCGAACTGGAAAATAAAAGTGAATGTAATCCGAAGTAACTGTTAGCAAACAAATTGAGATAAGCTATGGACTGGACTTTAAAAAAAAGTTCAAATATGTGTGAAATATATTGGACTTAACTGCTAAGGTCTTCAGTCCCTAAGCTTACAGACTACTTACCCTGAATTATCCTGAGGACATACATACACACCCATGCCCGAGGGAGGACTCGAACCTCCGCCAGGAGCAGCCTCACAGTCCATTGGATAATCAGGATTGGTCTCTAGGGCCGACCCAGTGATTATCTCTATCAGAGAATTTTCTACTTTTCCAAGCACCAGTAGGTGCACCAAAGAGGTAAGTGTTGGGTTCGAATCCATTCCATCAAGTAGTCTCAATTGAAATGGAAGTTTCATTGCAGTAAACGCTCTACTCCAGTTCGACAGTTTCATGTTGGTATCTGAACGTAGCCCATTCTTCGCTACACTACACGGTCCACTCACATTAATGTGATCATTGCCTATGTTCGACGTCAAAATGCAACAGCCAGACACAGACGGCAGGTGGAGGCACTAGCAGTGCAGGGTATATAAAGCGTGTCGGGGAGAGGCGGAAAACAGAGCAGTCTTTGTCGTAATGAGGAAACAGAGCGATTTACCTGACGTCCAAAAGTGGATGATCATTGACTTTCAGACCACGGCTAAGTTTCGCGTGCCTCTGAGGTTAGAGTATACCGTGCATGGAAAAAAGGTGCTATCCATAACTGGTGCTCAGACAACTATGGTGCACCACCGGCTATAGGTGACAGGTGGGAACGATGGCTGCAGAGATGTGTCAGGAGGATAGACGTGAAGCTGCAGACCAACTGACCTCACCGCAGTTGTTAGACACTGGACTCGCAATCGGGAGGACGTCGGTTCAATCCCGCGTACGGCCATCCTCGTTTTCTGTGATTTCCCTAAATCGCTCCAGGCAAATGCCGGAATGGTTCCTTAGAAAGGGCACGGCCGACTTCCTTCCCCGTCCTTCCCTAATCCGTTGAGACCGATGACCTCGCTGTCTGGTCTCCTACCCCAAAGAACCCAACCCAACTCAACTGACCTCCCAGATGAGTCAAGTGGCTGCCAACAGTGTCTCCTCAACCACTTTTCTGCGGAAGTTGCTACGTATGGGCCTCCGCAGAAGGCGCCTGATCCATGCACCCAAGCTGACGGTTGTTAACCGGCGACGAAGGCTTTAATTTGAACCACAGTACCGCAACTAGAGCGTCCACTGAATGGCGACACACGACCTTTTCAGACGAATCACGTTTTATGCACCATCGGACAGATGGCACAACGGCGTGAAACATGTGAAAGCAAACACCCTGTAACAATCCTTGAAAGGTTCCAGGCCACGGGAGGGAGCGTTATGGTCTGGGGAAAGTTTTCGTGGCATTCCCTGAGTGATATCGTTATTGTGCAAGGCACAACGGATCAACACAAGTATGCATCTATCCTTGGAATCCATGTACGCCCCTACACCCTTATACGCAGTATGTTTTTCCTCGGCCCGATGACATCTACCAGCAGGACAACGCAACGTGTCATACACCTCGCAGAGTACGTGTGTGGTTAGAAGAACACCGGGTTCAGTCTACCGTACTCTCCTGTTCACCAAACCCCACGGATTTAATGCCAATCGAAAGTCTATGGGATCAAATGGATCGGGCTGTACGCTTCATGGATCCGCAATCGAAAGACCCAGCGCAGCTGGTCACGGTACTAGACATGGCTGCACATCCCTGTCGGTACATTCCAGAAACTTATTAACTCGCTCTCTCTGCACGTCTCACTGCCGTTCGCATTACAAAAGGTATCTATTCAGGCTTTTTATAAATGGTCACTTTAATGTGGCTGGACAGTGTTTTCTTTTACTTGGCATACGACGATGTGCAAAGTGAGGCTTGTAAAATTTAAATAAAAAAGAGATATCAGGCACATTGAAAATTCTCATGGATCTGTGAATCGTGCTTTGATTGCTCTGTTGATAAAGTGTTTCCCATGAAAGATAAAGGTGCTGTTGCGAGTAACAGTCTGACAAACAATTTTAATCTACCAGGAAGCTTCACTGCAACACACGCTTCATTAAACAGTGAAATATTTATTCTAATTCAGAGTAATGCTTATGGACAGAGTTTCGTGAAAGAAACCTCATACTGTTACTGCCGCAATATGTTGATCAAGATCATTATTAACTGAATTTTCATTTCAGTACTGAAGTTCATTGTTACCTTTCCAGACTATATTTTGCATCTAACTTCATTTCGTGCTTGATACATGGGTTTTAAACATAGGCTTATAGAGTTTCTACACGTTCGGTAATTCTTCAAGAGATTAACTACAGCACAATGGATCCAAGGATGAAGTTTTGTCAGTATAAATATTTATATTGTTATACTTAGTTCGTAACAATAAAGCTTATAAAATTCAACGATAATCTGAAAAGAATCACTTGTCTGTTGCAGCACTCACATAGATATGACCCGTACCTCAGGGGGGGGGGGGGGGGTTGCTAACCTCTTGTCACGACACTCAACAGTCGCTTGTTGAGGGAAAATCCCGTAATGAATGACTTCTGAGAATTGTTCCGGAAGTTACAAGAGTTTCGGTCTCGCTCACCTCTTGAAGCCAACAGATTACTACTGTCATACACGGCGCTACAAAACTGTCCGTTGATATTCACCAAGCAGCTTCATTTTGGAAAGTCTTGCAGCGTTGAGATAGACTATACGTAGAAATACGAAGCATAAACACCAAACAGAAAAACTGCCACAGTATTGGGTTGCACACTGTCAAAAAGTGATAAATTTTGCGAAGTGTCACATATATTACGTCCGCCGCGATAGCTGAGTGGTCAGCGCGGCGGATTGTCACACCAAGGGGCCCAGGTTCGATTCCCGGCTGGATTGGAGATTTTCCCCGCTCAGGGACTAGGTGTTGTGTTGTCCTCATTATCATTTCATTGTCATCAGTGGAAGGCAATGGAAAACCACCAGTGGACTCACTTCCCAAGACGCTCATGCGGTGGACCTCTCTGATGAGAGTTCCCCCAGGAAAAAACCTGCCGTAAGACAGAACACACAGTTTTTTTTACTTATATAATGACGCAAGTAACTCACAAGTTACGAAGTTTAAAACAAGTAGGATGAGTTTCTTTGCAATAGCTTCTCATGTTAGAAAATCAAAAACGTTCTGTGGTAATGTCTTCATAATGTAGGGACTGCTGAGTACTCCTTCATTCGGAGTACCTGCAGGGTGTTGCTCTCATTGGAATACCAGTATCAACATTTGAGAGCAGTTCAACGTCTCAAGACAAATTTAGTAGTGGCTCTATTGCAAAAAAAGATTCAGCTAAGAATTACAAAAAGAGGCAACGTCTCAAAAAAGAGATTCAGTTGGTTCAGCTACAGCCTACATTAATCTGTGATTTTCTGTCATACCAGTAAACATAGTTGTGACTGTTGACTATGAGTGAGGAACTCAAACGTTCTACAGAGACAAAAAGGATGCAAAATGGTTAGTGGATTGTACGTTCTCTACAAAAATACATAAACGACAACGTAAAGCATATCTGTTAGTTGAGGAAGAAACGTTGTAAGTTTCGAGTTTCTACTTATGCCATATTAGAGGCCCGATTAGGTCGTACTGCATTTCACTGCATAAACAAAGCAAAACCATACAACATCACAATTCCACACGTTACATTGCTTCCAAAAATTTGTTCTCTAAATGTTTCTAAGAAGATCATTGTACTGTCGTAATGGAATAGTGAAATGTATTGGACTATGGCAGAAAAGCTGCTGCCAACTGCTTACTTCTTTCTTCGCTGCCAACCTATACGACATCTGGTTGTTCATCGGCTGAACTGCTCCTCGGCGATTTCGAGAACAATGCTGCAATGCATAAATGGCATTAGAATATATGTCGAGTTATGTCCATTCTTAATACATATGCAGCTTTCTTCCTACCCACATTCTCCGCTCTCCTGTGGACATCTGCGTACATCTCTATTTATTTTCCAATTGATCTCCCTCTCTCTCTCTCTCTCTCCGTGTGTGTGTGTGTGTGTATGTGTGTGTGTGTGTGTGTGTTGTAAGGTCACTGTGCAGACAAAAACAGGAGTGAAACACAGAATTTTGTCAACCTGCAAAGTGGGGGCTACCGTTTTTTTGGGATTCTACAGGAAACATGTTTTTGGATTTTGTGAAACGTGGAAAGATAATCAGTTTTGAAACTATTGCCCAGAAAAACTGAGAAGAGCCACTCGAACGGCATGTTTTTGAGCATCGTTGTACAGGCCGGGCGTGGCTCCAAGTGATGTGCGCCTCTTCACGCAAGTGAGGAAGTGGCTTCGCTCTCAGCGCTCTTCAACCTTGCCGAAGTGCCTCAAGACGCTGCCACGAACGGAATTGACACAATTTCAGGTGACATCCTTTTATGTTGAAGGAATTATTTGACTAGTTAAGAGAGTGGCGATACATTTACATGAATAATGATTAATTACAGAAAGAGTACAATGGCCTAGTTTTACAACTTTAAAAAATTGCTTTAACCCTCATAATATTTTATTTATTACTCTGACGGAAGTTACCTTCTGGATAGTTGTCGTAATGGAAAATGATTATGCGTCATTAGACGAAGAAACTTTACGTAACATAATAAGTACGTTTAAATGAGTATTCCGCAATTCATTTCAGCTGTCTGGCTGAGGATTCATCGAACCCCTTGAAGATACTCCTCTACCCTTTTACTCAAGAACAGAGCGCGATAAAAACGAATACTTTATGATGATGATCATTTCTACTCGTGTAGGTGGCCCGTTCGGGGGAGACATTTGGTGGTATAAGTTTCATGACAATATCCTGCTGCAACGAAAACTCATTTGTTTTAATTATTACCACCCCAATTCGAGTATGATTACCGTAGCACTCTCTTCCCGATTTTGCGATGGTAAAAAAAGAGCTGCTTTTTTTTTAACTTTTTCAATCTCCTCCGTCAGTCCTATCTGATGAGGATCGCACACTAGGCAGCAACACTCCCAGAAGAGCGTGGACAAGGGTAGTGTAGGCAGTTTTTTTTAGTAGACCCGTTGCACTTTCTAAGTGTTCCGCCAATGAATGCAGTTTTAGGTTTACTTCCCACACACTATTACCAATGTGATCGTTCTAATATAAGTTATTCGTAACTGTGATCCCTAAATATTTAGTTGAATTAACAGCCTTTAGATGTGTGGGCCTGATCACGAACCGAAATTTAGCGGATCCTCTTTAGCAGTCATGTGAATCACACTTTTCATTGATTAGACTCAACTGCCACTTTTCGCGCCATATAGATATGGTGTCTAAATCATTTACAATTGGTTTTGATCATCTCATAACTTTATAAGACGATAAATGACTGCATCATCTGCAAATAGCCTATGACGGTTGCTGATATTGTCTCATAAACCGTTTATGTACGTCAGGAACAGCAGAGGGCCTATAACACCACCTTGGTAAACGCCAAATATTACTTCTGTTTTCTTCAACGACTTTCCGTTAATTACTGCGAACTGTGACCTTTCTGATAGGAAACCACGATTCCAGCCACTTCATTGAAACGATACTTTGTAGGCACGTAATTTGATCATACGTCGTGTGTGAGGAACGGTGTCAAAAGCCTTCTGGAAATCTATAAATATGGAATCAATTCGGCAGACCCTGACAATATCACTCATTACTTCGCGAGGATAAAGAGCTAGTTATGTTTCACAAGAATGATGTTTTCTGGATCCGTGTTGGCTCTTTGTCAATTGTTTTCTTCAATGTAGCTCATAACACGAATGCGTGGTGTCTGTTCTTTCGGACATGTCCGAGGGAACAGACACTTTGCGTTGTTACATGTTATGTAATTGAAATGGGAGGGACAGAAAGGGAAGGAAAGGGAAGGAACTATTGATGTCAGCTGCATCAAGAATTTGTGCGTAATCAGCGGCGAAGAATGAAAATGTGTGCTGGGCGGGACTCGGACGCATGATCTCGTGCTTACTAGGCAGCTGCATTAACCACTGTGCCGCCCGCACACTGTGTTTATCGCAAATGCGCAGACTATGTCGGAACGCCAACGAGCTGACCCACACTCCCACCCAGCGCCAACTCCATGCAGTGCCCATTCGTGTCCTCCATGTTCGATAATTTTTTAATCCTGCTGGAGGTCGAACGTAAATTTGTATCCGCACTGAAGGTGGTGTTTTCATTGCCCATAGAGGCGAATCAATTACACATACGTGGTGTCTGCTGTTACTTACATGGCATGTACTAGGACAGTGCAACATGTCACACAGCTCGCAGTGTACATGTGTGTTTCGAAGAGCATCAAGATGAGTTTACTAAACTCTTCTGGCCACGTACCTCCCAGAATTTAAACTGAATCGAGAAGCTTTGCTGATCATCTCGATAGGACTGTTCACACCGTCGATCTTCAACTGCGAAACCGAAAACAAAGGAAGTAGGCTACAGTACACATGTTCGCCCACTGCTTGAATACTGCTCACCAGTGTGGGATCCGTACCAGATAGGGTCGATAGAAGAGATAGAAAAGATCCAACGGAGAGCAGCGCGCTTCGTTACAGGATCATTTAGTAATAGCGAAAGAGTTACGGAGACGATAGATAAACTCCACTGGAAGACTCTGCAAGAGAGACGCTCAGTAGCTCGTTACGGGCTTTTGTTGAAGTTTCGAGAACATACTTTCACCGAGGAGTCGGGCAGTATATTGCTCCCTCCTACGTATATCTCGCGAAGACACCATGAGGATAAAATCAGAGAGATTAGAGCCCAAACAGAGGTATACCGACAATCTTTCTTTCCACGACCATTCGAGACTGGAATAGAGGAGAGAGCCGATAGAGGTACTCAAGGTGTCCTCCGCCAATCAGGTGGCTTGCGGAGTATGGGTGTAGATGTAGATGTAGATCTGGCCACAGCACTAGAGTGGGCATCGCTCCACATCCCTGTCGCTACCTTTCAGAACCTCATTGTTATTCAGGCTTTTGAGAGGTGGTCAAATTAGTGAGACTCTCCCCTCCGTCGCAGAGGTCCCATTTCGTCCTCACCCCACGGGAGCTGCCGACCGACTCTATGATTTCGCGTAGTACGATAAAACCACCCCTCGAAATTATTTTTGCATGCAGACCTTTTGGCAATCAGTCTCCATAGCAGAATGAAGGACTTGAATTGGTCATCTCCTGCTAACAATCACAGTACTTGCTGTGTGGTGTTGCTTCTCGTCAACCTTCTGAGAAAGTTACTTTTGCAAGGGGTATTCGGACACACTGACCGTCCTATGGAAGTCACTTGCCTTTGGAAAAAACCAGAGTCTGACAAGTCCACCACAATCATTTGATTGCATTAACGTGAGACCGTCCCATTATTTCTGTACTGGAGAATAATTTCTCGTTCCCGGGAAACCGAAAAGCCGGCGCAGATGTTCAGAAGTGCGACCACCACTAGCCAATAGACGCAACCAGGAACCCAGATTTTGTGAGTCAATCGCTTCACATAAGTTATGTATGTATATCGTCGTTTCGCCTACTTCCACCATCATATCAAACCTTACAAATCGTACATTAACGTTCAGTGTCAGTGTCCCTATCAGTATCTATCCACATCTGCATCTATATTCAACAAAGCAACGTATGGCGTGGGGCAGAGGACACTTTGTATAGCATTGTCAATTCCTCCCTTCCCTGTTTCAGTAGCGAATGGTTCACTAGAAGCACGACTGCCGGTGAGCCTCTTCTTGTTGTTGTGGTCTTCAGTCCTGAGACTGGTTTGATGCAGCTGTCCATGCTAATCTATCCTGTGCAAGATCCTTCATCTCCCAGTACCTACTGCAACCTACATCCTTCTGAATCTGCTTAGTGTATTCATCTCTTGGTCTCCCTCTACGATTTTTACCCTCCACGCTGCCCTCCAATGCTAAATTTGTGATCCCTTGATGCCTCAGGACATGTCTTACCAACCGATCCCTTCTTCTAGTCAAGTTGTGCCACAAACTTCTCTTCTCTCCAATCCTATTCAGTACCTCCTCATTAGTTACTTTATCTACCCACCTAATTTTCAACATTCTTCTGTAGCACCACATTTCGAAAGCTTCAATTCTCTTCTTGTCCAAACTATTTATTGTCCATGTTTCACTTCCATACATGTCTACACTCCATACAATTTCAGAAACGACTTCCTGACACTTAAATCTATACTCGATGTTAACAAATTTCTCTTCTTCAGAAATGCTTTCCATTATCCTTGTTTTGCTTTTGTTGATGTTCATCTTATATTCTCCTTTCAAGACACTGTCCATTCCGTTCAACTGCTCTTCCAGGTCCTTTGCTGTCTTTGACAGAATTACAATGTCATCGGTGAACCTCAAAGTTTTTATTTCTTTTCCCTGGATTTTAATACCTACTCCGAATTTTTCTTTTGTTTCCTTTAGTGCTTTCTCAATATACAGATTGAATAACTCTTGTCAGCCCGAATTTCTCTAACTTTACTTTCCTGGTTTTCGCGAGACATACATAGCAGGAAGCACTATATCGGTTGACTATTCTAGGGTAACACGCCATCTGAATTTTAGCAGTTAACCACAGAGTGTTGCACAACACTTTTCTTGTAGTGTCTGCCATTAGACTTCGATGAGCATTTCTTTGATGCTTTCGTGCTTAGTAAATAAACCTGTCACGAAACATGCTGCTCTTCTTTGGATCTGGGCTATTTCCTCTAACAGTTCTATGTGATACTGAACACAGACAGATGAGCAACACTTACATACTAGTCGGACAAGAGTTTTGTAAGCTGTTACCTTTGTGGGTGGACTAATTTCCTGTCGATTCTCTCAATTACTGTCACTCTGGCATCTGCCTCAGCTACGATTAATTTTATATGGTCGTTCCATTTTAAATCGCTCATAGATGTTTGATGGATGTGAGAACTTCCAGTGACTAACCTTACAATATTGGGTCTTTCTGCGTCTTCATCGGCCGGTGTGGCCGAGCGGTTCTAGGCACTACAGTCTGGACCCGCGTGACCGCTACAGTCGCAGGTTCGAATCCTGCCTCGGGCATGGATGTGTGTGATGTCCTTAGGTTAGTTAGGTTTGAGTAGTTCTAAGTTCTAGGGGACTGATGATCTTAGAAGTTAAGTCCCATAGTGCTCAGAGCCATTTGAACCACTTTTCTTTCTGCGTTTCCATTCAGAATACGTTACATTTATTTATGTTGAGGTTCAACTTCTAGCCCCTGTATCTGGCTCTCTCTGCAGGTCTTCCGGCATTTCAATACAATTTCCTAACTTTCGACTTCTCTTTATAGAACAGCGTCATCCGCAGAACCCCTCGTGGAACTTCCGTTGTTATACGCTATGTCGTTTATATTGTACTTTTCTGCGAAAAGTGATGGTCTATAATACTCCCTTAGAGCACTCACGAAACTACTTTAACGTCTGAAGATTTCTCTCCCTCCAGTATGACATTCTGTGTCCTGCTTGATGGACATTTTTCAGTCCAGTCAAACAAGCCAATAATTAATTCATACTGACACTGAACGGCGTCTTACAACTTCGAAGTTGTGATCTGATGCTGGCAGTATATAAAAATACACTATAATTATATACATAACTTACACTGGTCTGTAAAAGTTGAGGAAGTAAGTAACTTTCATAGGGTCTATCCCTGAAAAGTAACAATGAAACTTGGACCATACGTAGAAAGAACTGCTGCAGTATTATAAAGATGGTAACTGAAAAAAATACGGACTGACACGGACAGAAATGACACTGTAATTCAAAGACAGTAATTATACTAAACTCACCGCAGGTAACGATGGTCCTCTATACATTTCAAAAATGGGTACATGGTTCTTAATAAAGTGTTTATCACCACGGACGCCGACGATTGCTCTACAACGTGCTCGCATGCTGGCCACAAGTTTGGTGAGGAGCTCTAATGGTACGCCGTTCCATTCCTGCACCAGCGCGATTGACAGCTGTTGGGTCTTCATTGGTGCATGTGGGGTGCTGCCGAACGTTTACCCAATTCATCGCATACGTGGTTTAGTGAGGTTTTATTTATGGTACATTCTGACTACTGGTGACCGGCGAGACAAGGGATCGTCAGAACCAGAGATCTTGCAGCATTCGTATCAGGTAGGAAGCACTGTTTATTGCAATTACGAAATGTTGTCATTTTCAAGCACTGTCGTTTGTTGTAGCCCACTCAATAATATAAAGCTGTGCCATGCTGTGTAAGAGCAGTTGCATGAGGTGTTGTGAATTAATCAGCTATCCATATACCATTTACATTATAGAGCTAATGCAATAATGGTGAAAACAGTACAGTTCAAATTTCACGTAGTAGGCGTGGTAATTGGATAAAAAAAGCGGAAAAGATGTAAACAAAATCAAAATTTCCACCAAGGACCTTCATGAAATTTAAACTCCAGTGTTTACTTCATTATTTCACGCAGATGATATATGGAACAGCTGATCAATTCTCAACACCTTATGCAACTACTCTTACACAGCATGACGCAACTTTATATTACTAAGTGGGTTACAACGTCCCACGGCATGTCGGAAATGCAATCACAATAATTAATCATTTAACAGCCAACAGCGGAAATGATTGCATTTAAAAATTTCTCAAACACTTTGGACCCAGTTATCATCAAACTTCTGGATGTTTTATTTGTTTATATGTCCCACATATACACTGATCAACCAGAACATAATGGCCATCTACCCAATAGTCGGTATGTCCACCCTTGGGACGGATAACAGCAGAGACGTCTCGTGGAATGGAAGGGATGAGGCATTGGTAGGTCGCTAGAGGTTGTTGGCACCACATATACAGACAAAAGTCACCAAGTCCCGTAAAGTCAGGGGATGGGGGGGGGCGTGGGAGAGGGGGGAGGGGCGATGAGCTCTGACGCCACGTTCAAAAACATCGCAAATGTGTTCGATCGCCGGCCGGGGTGGCAGAGCGGTTCTAGGCGCCATAGTCTGGAACCACGCGACCGCTACAGTCGGAGGTTCGAATCCTGCCTCGGGCATTGGTGTGTGTGATGTCCTTAAGTTAGTTAAAGTAGTTCTAAGTTCTAGGCGACTGATGACCTCTGAAGTTAAGTCCCATAGTGCTGAGAGCCATTTGAACCATTTGTGTTCGATCGAGTTCAAATCTGGCTAGTTGGTGGGCCAGCACACCAGTTGGAACTCTCCACTGTGTATCTCGAACCAATATTCCTGGCCTTGTGACGAGGCAGATTATGCCACTGCCATCGGAAAACATTATCGTCATGAAGAGGTGTACGTGGTCTGTAGCCAGTGTACGATATCCCTTGGCCATCGTAGTGACTTGCACGAGTTCCTCTGGACCCGTGGACTGCCAACCTGAATGTTCCCCATAGCATAAGGGAGCTGCAGCCAGCTTGTCTCCATCCAACAATACAGGTGTTAAGGAGCTATTCCCTGGAAGACGACGGATTCGTGCCCCACACGTCGGCATGATGAAGGAGGTACTGGGATTGAGCAGACATTGCCAACGTCCAGTGCCGACGGTCACGCGCCCATTTCACTCGTAGTCGCCGATGTCCTGGTGTTGCCGTTGGCGCATTGGCGCATAAATGGGTCATAGATTGTGGAGGCCCATCGTTAAGAGTGGTCGGTGCACTGCGTGTTGAGAGACCTTTATACTTTGCCCGGCGTTAAAGTCAGATGTTAGTTCCGCCACAGTTCGCTGCCTGTCATGTTTTATCAATGTGTCTAACCTGCGATGTCTGATATCTGTAATGAGGGGTGGCTACCCGACCTCATGACATCTGGAAGTGGTTTCACCTTGGTTACGGAGTATTCAAGATACTCATCACAACACTCCTCGAACACCCGACGAGTCGTGCAGTTTCCGAAATGCTCGTGCTGAGCCTCTGGGCGATTAAAATCTGTTCTCGTTCAAACTCAGATAGATCGCGAGATCCTTCCCCATTCTACACAGGGACAGTACGCTCACTGGTACTACATGAACCGTGGGGTATGTCTGACCAGTAGACATCCCTCTCGAGGTGGCACTGTTATCGCCTGGACGGATTTATACCGATAGTAGGTCGGTAGTCATAATGTTCTGGATGATAAGTGTGTATTTACTTTGTTTGTGATTGCATGGTGCTTGTGTTCCGTATCTGCGATCTCAGCCAGTTCTTCTTAGCTATAAATGTTTATATACACGATAATATCAGAGACATATTAGTTCAGAAAGAAACAGACTTTCTTGGGGTTGTACGAGGGTGAGTCAAATGAAAACCTTAAATATTTTTTTAAATATTATTTATTGTGCAGAAGTGGTACAAAGCTCTATCACTTTTCAACATAATCTCCCCCAAGCTCAATGCGAGTCCTCCAGCGCTTACAAAGTACATAAATTCCTTTAGAAAAAAAAAATCTTTTGGTAGTCCGTGCAACCGCTCATGCATCGTATGGCGTACCTCTTCATCAGAACGGAACTTCTTTCCTCCCATCGCGTCTTTGAGTGGTCCAAACATATGGAAATGACTTGGGACAAGGTCTGGTGAGTATGGTTGATGAGGAAGACACTCAAAATTCAGGTCTGTGATTAATGGAACTGTTGTACGGGCAGTGTGGGGCCTTGCACTGTCATGTTGCAAAACGACACCTGCTGGCAGTAATCCACGCCGCTTTGATTTAATTTCAGGCCTCATATGATTTTTTAGGAGATCTGTGTATGACGCACTGGTGACAGTGGTCCCTCTAGGCATGTATTGCTCCAAAATGACGCCGTTTTCGTCCCAAAAGAGAGTGAGCGTAACCTTCCATGCTGATGGTTCTGTTCGAAACTTCTTTAGTTTTGGTGATGAGGAATGGCGCCATTCCTTGGTCGCTCTCTTCGTTTCCGGTTGGTGAAAGTGAACCCAGGTTTCGTCCCCAGTAACGATTCTTGCAAGGAAGCCATCACCTTCTCGTTCAAAGCGCCGAAGAAGTTCTTCACAAGCATCAACACGTCGTTCATTTCAGGTGTCAGCTGACGTGGCACCCATCTTGCAGACACTTTGTGAAACTGGAGCACCTCATGCACAATGTGGTGTTCTGACCCACGACTAATCTGTAAACATGCTGCAATGTCATTCAGTGCCACTCGGCGGCTTTTCTTCACTGTCTTCAACTGCTGTAATGTTCTGTGGAGTCAGAAGTCGTTGTACCAGACCTGGACGAGGCGCATCTTCCACTGAAGTCACACCATTTGCGAACTTCCTACTCCATTCGTCGATTTGATACTGTTACAAACACGCATCACCGTACTGAACCTTCATTCGTCGATGAATTTCAATAGGTTTCACATCTTCACTACGCAAAAACCGAATAACAGAACACTGCCGGCCGGAGTGGGCGAGCGGTCCTAGGCGCTACAGTCTGGAACCGCGCGACCGCTACGGGACTGATGACCTCAGCAGTTAGGTCCCATAGTGCTCAGAGCCATTTGAACCATTTGAACAGAACGCTGTTCTTCCCTGTTGCAAGTCGCAAGTGAGGCGGCCATCTTTATACTGATACTGCGACGGTATGTGTGCATCTGCACAATGTTGCCACCTACAGGCCATACTCCACGTTGTTTGTAGCACGCTTACCAACTTACAGGATAACGGCACGAAATTTCGATTTGTTATTACAAATTTAAGTTTTTCATTTGACTCACCCTCGTATTAAAGTGACAGGTGTGTGGCACTTTAATCGCAACAGTTTACGAGGTAATTTGGTAAATGTTTTGCAACAGAACCTTTAGGTGTTACGTGCAGTAAGGCACTTTCAAATTTTACGAGGTACTTGACAAGATGGGGGAAGGTATCAGCTGCGTATTTGTTTGTAGGACACTGGGAATCATTATAGAACACGTTGCCGAATGACAGTCCCTGCGACTTTTTCGTAAACAGTCTTAACCGATAAGCGATATTAAATCGGAGTCAAAGTAAAGAAGATGTTAGAGCCGTTTTGATCTAAACGGTTTTATTTACAATGAACCAGACTCACTCAGAAAATTTATTTCCTTCATTAACAGGAACAGAAGTGTTACAATTGATGCCGTGATGGATCGTCTGAAACAGTTTTGCCACTCGTGGAGACGTAACACGGCTGTGAGGCGAGCTGTGGATAATTAGACGGGATGTGACGGCGGGCTACTGTGGAAGGGCCGGCGTCCGCTCGTAAAGAGGACGGCGTCGGCATCCGCGCCGGGAGCAACGGGGCGCCGTGTTTACTGAGCGTCCCGCGTCACGCCACAGCCGCCAGCCACCGCCGCAGCCCACGTAAATAATTCGGAGCGGGGGGGAGGCCGCTGCCCCCTCCCCTTCTCCCGCACGGCCGTAAGCGGTTTACCTCTTTATCTGTTCCCGCTCTCTCCAGAGCGACTGCCCGAGATACTCTCTACAGCTCATCGTGTGTCCTGTGGCCACCTTACTGTTAGCCCAAGATAAGCTTAACACAGGCACTGAAACAATTTTAACTTCATGGTTATTCATATGTACAGCCTAATTGAGAATACACTGTATACTTCACTTACACTACTGGCCATTAAAATTGCTACACCAAGAAGAAATGCAGATGATAAGCGGGTATTCATTAGACAAACATATTATACTAGAACTGACATGTGATTATACTCGTATTTCCACGCAATTTGGGTGCATAGATTCTGAGGAATCAATACCCAGAACAACCATCTCTGGCCGTAATAACGACCTTGATACGCCTGGGCATTGCGTCAAACAGAGCTTGGATGGCGTGTACAGGTACAGCTGCCCATGCAGCTTCAACACGATACCACACTTCATCAGGAGTAGTGACTGGCGTATTGTGACGAGCCAGTTGCTCTGTCACCTTTGAACAGACGTTTTCAGTTGGTGAGCGATCTGGAGAATAAGTTGGCCAGGGCAGCAGTCGAACATTTTCTGTATCCAGAACTGCAACATGCGTTCGTGAATTATCCTGCTGAAATGTAGGGTTTCGCAGGGATCGAATGAAGGGTAGAGCCACGGGTCGTAACACATCTGAAATGTAACGTCCACTGTTCAAAGTGCCGTCAATGCGAACAAGAGGTGACCAAGACGTGTAACCAATGGCACCCCATACCATCACGCCGGGTGATACGCCAGTATGGCGATGACGAATACACGCTTCCAATGTGCGTTCACCGCGATATCACCAACCACGGATGCGACCATCATGAAGCTGTAAACAGAACCTGGATTCTTCCCAAAAAATGACGTTTTGCCATTCGTGCACCCAGATTCGTCGTTGAGTACACCATCGCAGGCGCTCCTGTCTGTGATGCAGCGTCAAGGGTAACCACAATCATGTTCTCCGAGCTGATAGTCCATGCTGCCTCAAACGTCGTAGAACTGTTCGTGCAGATGGTTGTCTTGCAAACGTCCCCATCTGTTGACTCAGGGATCGAGACGTGGCTGCACGATCCGTTACGGCCATACGGATAAGATGCCTGTCATCTCGACTGCTAGTGATACGAGGCCGTTGGGATCCAGCACGGCGTTCCGTATTACCCTCCTGAACCCACCGATTCCATATTCTCCTAACAGTCATTGGATCTCGACCAACTCGAGCAGCAGTGTCGCGATACGATAAACCGCAATTGCGATAGGCTACAATCCGACCTTTATCAAAGTCGGAAACGTGACGGTACGCATTTCTCTTCCTTACACGAGGCATCACAACAACGTTTCACCAGGCACCGCCGGTCAACTGCTGTTTGTGTATGAGAAATCTGTTGGTAACTATCCTCATCTCCGCACGTTGTAGTGGCCGCCGCCGGCGCCAACCTTGTGTGAATGCTATGAGAAGCTACTCATTTGCATATCACAGCATCTTCTTCCTGTCGGTTAAATTTCGCGTGTGTAGCACGTCATCTTCGTGGTGTAGCAATTTTAATGACCAGTAGTGCATATTTGTGGAAATTACGACACCAAGAAGAAATCATGTGATTACAATGAAACTTATTCCCCAGATTAGGGATCTGACAATACAGATATGATTAGAAATACACATTCACTTTTACCACGAGATTTCAGTAATGTGTAAGTTGTTACACACTGCTGCGAAATTCCTTGAGTGTATAACTTTTACCCTGACTCAGAAAGCTAATTAAAAGTCAGAATGCCTTTAAGATCCAAGCTGTAATCATGATGCTCAGTGGAATGGATAACGTGAAGAATTTATGGCCCTAACTGTGGGTTCTAAAGTGCCGAACAACAGAGGAATAAGTTTGATACGAGTGGAAGGTGTTTAGAGAAACAAGCTTTGAAAGTAACGCATTAACTTATTCAATTAAAACACATATTAAACCGATTTGACAGTGAAAGAATATCAATTGACTTCGTAAATGTTCCTTGTGAGAATACTACCAAGTAAAATTATTGGTTTTTAGTATTACTTAAACGAAAAGAAAACATGTCCCACAGACGCAAATGACGGTCTCAAAATTAGTGAACTTTTACTAAAGGAATACTGTGACTGTTGGCCTTATAGTTATTGAGAAACTCACGGATCTACTAAAGTGATTCTGGACTTGAGACTGATGATTTGACCAAATGCGGGACTATAGTTGTCCGAAGATGCCGTTTCTCCTGATTAAGATAACCGTAATCAATGTAAGACGTGCTGAACGTCCAATGGCGAGGTTACTTCATGCACATAAATCTCGCTAAGTAATGCGAACCGCGATAAAACGCAGTGACTTTTCTATTCATTCTTTGTCTTCCAAAAGAACTGCCACTTCTGCTCCGCCTCTGTGATGTCACAAATATGTTTACCTATCGCACGTCTTCACCCCCTGCAACCAGCATCGCTTCAGAGCCCATGTGAAATTAGAAAACTGCATCTGAGGCTAGACTCTTATTTATCTGCAAACCGTGTTTCTTTAGGAAAACGTAAGGCTATTATCTCATGAATGCATTCTTCAGAACACGAGGAAGCGTCGGTGTCCCTGTCTTCAGCTCGGCCGTAGGATAGGCTCGGTCCCAAACGCACAACAGCTGACTGTCCTTGAGGTTGTCCCGTCGTGGCGACTTTTACGTAGTCAAACACCAGAGACTGCCTGTCCGAACCGACGTCAGAGAACCGCTTGTTTCGTTACATCGGTCACTGCCTTGCCTGACCCGTATCTAGAGACCTTCCCATTCACACGCACTCAGAGAAAGCACAGAGAAAAACAAGGAATACCAGCACCATGTTAAATACATTTCATATACAGCTACGAGTCAATATACACAGGCTCTGTATTCGAATTCACTTTAATAAAATATTATTATCACATTCGGTTCTGCCATTATCTTCTAATTATTGCGTTATTGTCATATTGAATGAAAAGTGATACGCGAAATGGCTTGCCGCTTTTCACTGCAACCAGAGCCTATAGAATTTGCATGGAATCAAAGAAGGCCTGAATAAGTTAGTAGGGGACACACTGTCACACTGTGTGTAGGCATGTCCAGAAAGTATCCGTAGTGGTTGCCGGAGAACCGGAATGAACAAGTCGCCGACCGACCATATGCCAAACACGTTCCGTGGGTTACATGTAAGGTGAACGTGGAGGCCAGAGAAGCAGCCGTACCTATCGTTTATCAAGGGATTGTACATTCTTCCCCACATGTGGCCGGTCACTTTCTGTGGCATATGGAGCTGCCTGCAGGGGAAGAATTGTCTTAGGCTGTAAGACGTCCGCGTTGTAGCGCTTGTTGTTCATATTGTCCTCAGTAAGTATAGAGGGCGAAATCGTACGTTGCAGCCAATGGCACCCCAAACAATCACATTTGGCTTATGTCAGCTATGCCGCTCAACAATACAATCTGCCGGATAGCTGACACTCCGGCAGCGTCCAACATCACTGCCGTCACTGCAGGACAACCTGAGGCAGGATTCGCCCGTAGACACGACATTGTGTCGCTGAGCATGCCAGTGACAGCGTTCGCATGCTCATAGCAGTCTGAGGCGTTTGTGGTTTCTGGACAAAGGAAGCCGGTTCAATGACAACGTGTCACCAGTCAAATCCTCAGCAGAAGGCGTTCAACCAGCGACACAGCATATCCACTGATACTGATATGCTCCAACGTCGAGTCAACACTGTGGATGAGGCTGTTGTATTAGTTATGGCCACAGTGGTTCATCGCAAGCTGTCGTCACATTATGTGGACCGATGTCTGCCCGTTACTCTGTACGATCCCCTTCTAGCGGCTCTGTGGGAGCCACGGTGTTATGGTACGACATAATCGTTTTCCGGAGAGAAATCATTCTGCCTCTTTTGAACTCACTCACATGCCAATATTGTGTCCATTGACATCTTCGGGAACACGAAAGAGAACGATGCTGAGCCTACATGCACGCCGTCTCACTGCAGTCTTAATCACTTCTTATGGCTCCACTTCAAAGGGAGCTGTCTAAATCCACTTTCATTTCTTCTCGTATGGCTTTGCTTCGTATCCTCGTTTATATGTGACGCAGATGGTTCCTCTGTGCGTTGCAGTCCCTTGGAAATAGAATATGCATGGTGTGATAATATTTCTTTTGTGTAATAAACAGTATCATCTCCTCATCAATTCCCTATCCAAGAATAATCTCTGTGAGCATGAATGTATGGGCGTATGTATTTAAAACTGTCAGAGAGAGGAACAAAGTACTTTTTGTATTTTCTGATAGTGTAGCGCCAAAATTGACTAACCTCTCCAGATAAGTTTGAGAAATTTGCTTCTTTGCGAGTCGCAGAGTGCCCACTTTTCCTTTCTTAACTAATGACTATGAGCTCCTCCCACGCTTCATTAAATAGAGTAGTCGTTGGGGCAATGACCACTGGCTGTCATTTTTGGAGGGCATTCTTGGTTCCTCTGCTGAGGTGGTAACCTTGAACGTCCCTTGGAACACGCTTTGGTTCAATTACTGTTTTGCTTAGTGAGGCTGATACTTGTCTTATGTTAGGAAATCGCTTCATTAATTTCATTAAATCCTTGGGAGTATACATTATTTCAAATTGTGTGGTTTTTTTCATTAATTTTAACAAATGATAGTTGAACTTGAGTTCTTCCTTTATTCATATCAGTACCGACCATCCCACCAGAACTGCTGTTTCTTTGATTGAAAATCTCTGCATCGTTTGCGAGGACAACGATGCTGATATAAACTAATTTCTACGAACGTAAGCAGACTGATGGTGTCATGTGCTGACCCTCGTGTAACAATAAGATAGTTTGCAAACGCTTAGTCGAAGTTATCACCTTCAGTGATCAACTCATGGTCTTGATGTCAATTTCAATCCAGGATTTTGAAGTTGTTTCTCTGCTTATGGTGTATTAAACTTTTGCAGTCCGACGGCCACCTGTGAACAAAGCACAGATATTGTGAGCACAGGCTTTCCTGCTGAGCAGAAAAGTTCAAATGTTCAAATGTGTGTGAAGTCTTATGGGACATAACTGCTAATGCCATCACTCCCTAAGCTTACACACTGTTGTCGTTGTAGTTGTTGTTGTGGTCTTAAGTCCTGAGACTGGTTTGATGCAGCTCTCCATGCTACTCTATCCTGTGCAAGCTCCGTCATCTCCCAATACCTACTAAAACCTACATCATTCTGAATCTGCTTAGTGTATTCATCTCTTGGTCTCCCTCCACGCAGCCCTCCAATACTTAATTGGTGATCCCTTGATGCCTCAGGACATGTCCTACCAACCGATCCCTTCTTCTAATCAAGTTGTGCCACAAACTTCTCTTCTCCCCAATCCTATTCAATACCTCCTCATTAGTTATGTGATCTACCCACCTAATCTTCAACGTTCTTCTGTAGCACCACATTTCGAAAGCTTCTATTCTCTTCTTGTCCAAACTATTTATCGTCCATGTATCACTTTCCATACATGGCTACACTCCATACAAATACTTTCAGAAACGACTTCCTGACACTTAAATCTATACTCGATGTTAACAAATTTCTCTTCTTAAGAAACGCTTTTCTTGCCATTGCCAGTCTACATTTTATATCCTCTCTACTTCGACCATCGTCAGCTATATTGCTCCCCAAAGAGCAAAACTCCTTTACTACTTTAAGTGTCTCATTTCCTAATCAAATTCCCTCAGCATCACCCGACTTAATTTGACTACATTCCATTATCCTCGTTTTGCTTTTGTTGAGGTTCATTTGTATCCTCCTTTCAAGACACTGTCCATTCCGTTCAACTGCTCTTCCAAGTCCTTTGCTGTCTCTGACAGAATTACAATTTAATCGGTGAACCTCAAAGTGTTTATTTCTTCTCCATGGATTTTAATACCTACTCCGAACTTTTCTTTTGTTTCCTTTACTGCTTGCTCAATATACAGATTGAATAACAGCGGGGATAGGCTACAACCCTGTCTCACTCTCTTCACAACCACTTCTTCCCTTTCATGCCCCTCGCCTCTTATAACTGACATCTGCTTTCTGTACAAATTGTAAATGACCTTTCGCTCCCTGTATTTTACCCCTGCCACCTTTAGATTTTGAAAGAGAGTATTCCAGTCAACATTGTCAAACGCTTACACACTACTTAATCTAAATTATCCTAAGGACAAGCATACACACCCATGCCCGGGGGAGGACTCGAACCTCCGCCGGGACCAGCCAGCAGAAGAGTGATTTAACACAGAATGAACCCCAATCTGCAGAATATTTTTCAAATATAACAAAAGTTATGTAATTTATTAATTTTAGTTATAAGACTCTGAGATCGTCCTCAGTCACTTTGTAGCTCTGTCGCTATCACCTGTGTGGTTCAGTGTAGTGGAGAAGGAACTCTCTCTTTTACTCACATTTTGCGGGGCGGCTGTTGTAACGTCAGTGAAGGGTTATTCTCCTCTTGCATGGGCTCCCAGTCTTCGTGTTCTTCCGTGTGAAGTCGTTCACGCTGGTTTACCTCTGTAACCTTATTTAAGCATGCTTTCATGAAAATAAGGGATTACATAATTTTACAACTGGTCTTCATGTGTTTCATGTAGGTTATTGATAATTATAACAAATCAACAGTTTTAATCAGAGTTCCTTTTCAGATATTCGCCACTGCCCATACCCCAAAACTGTTCTCCCAGAAGATAAAAAAATCTAGTCTTTTCAGATGGAAAATAACATTTAATCGTTTAACATGTATGGTACGTGCTCATGTGGCTTGCACAAGGAATAATTAACCCTTTACAGCGAAATCAGAACTAAACTAAAGTTGTACCGTCTTTCTCATTTTTTTTTTTTTTTTTTTTTTGTCACCAGTCTACTGACTGGTTTGATGCGGCCCGCCACGAATCCCTTTCCTGTGCTAACCTCTTCATCTTAAATTCATTGACTTCGTGACCATCAATCCTGATGTTAAGTTTCTCGCTGTTCTCATTTCTACTACTTCTCATTACCTTCGTCTTTCTCCGATTTACTCTCAAACCATACCGTGTACTCATTAGACTGTTCATTCCGTTCAGCAGATCATTTAATTCTTCTTCACTTTCACTCAGGATAGCAATGTCATCAGCAAATCGTATCATTGATATCCTTTCACCTTGTATTTTAATTCCACTCCTGAACCTTTAATTTTTTTTATTTTTTTTTATGGGACTCAACTGCTGTGGTCATTAGTCCCCTATAACTTAGAACTACTTAAATCTAACTAACCTAAGGACATCACACACATCCATACCCAAGGCAGGGTTCGAACCTGCGACCGTAGCAGTCGCACGGTTCCGAACTGCGCGCCTAGAACCGCGAGACCACAGCGGCCGGCTTCTTTTATTTCCATCATTGCTTCCTCGATGTACAGATTGAAGAGTAGGGGCGAAAGGCTACAGCCTTGTCTTACTACCTTCTTAATACGAGCACTTCGTTCTTGATCGTCCACTCTTATTATTCCCTTTTGGTTGTTGTACATATTGTATATGACCCGTCTCTCCCTATAGCTTACCTCTACTTTTTTCAGAATCTTGAACAGCTTGCACCATTTTATATTGTCGAACGCTTTTTCCAGGTCGACAAATCCTATGAACGTGTCTTGATTTTTCTTTAGCCTTGCTTCCATTATTAGCCGTAACGTCAGAATTGCCTCTCTCGTGCCTTTACTTTTCCTAAAGCCAAACTGATCGTCACCTAGCGCATTCTCAATTTTCTTTTCCATTCATCTGTATATTATTCTTGTAAGCAGCTTCGATGCATGAGCTTTTAAGCTGATTGTGCGATAATTCTCGCACTTGTCACCTCTTGCCGTCTTCGGAATTGTGTGGATGATGCTTTTCCGAAAGTCAGATGGTATGTCGCCAGACCCATATATTCTACACACCAACGTGAATAGTCGTTTTGTTGCTACTTCCCCTAATGATTTTAGAAATTCTGATGGAATGTTATCTATCCCTTCTGCCTTATTTGACCATAAGTCCTCCAAAGCTCTTTTAAATTCCGATTCTAATACTGGATCCCCTATCTTTTCTAAATCGACTCCTGTTTCTTCTTCTATCACATCAGACAAATCTTCACCCTCATAGAGGCTTTCAATGTATTCTTTCCACCTATCTGCTCTCTCCTCTGCATTTAACAGTGGAATTCCCGTTGCACTCTTAATGCTACCACCGTTGCTTTTAATGTCACCAAAGGTTGTTTTGACTTTCCTGTATGCTGAGTCTGTCCTTCCAACAATCATATCTTTTTCGATGTCTTCACATTTTTCCTGCAGCCATTTCGTCTTAGCTTCTCTGCACTTCCTATTTATTTCATTCCTCAGCGACTTGTATTTCTGTATTCCTGATTTTCCCGGAACATGTTTGTACTTCTTCCTTTCATCCATCAACTGAAGTATTTCTTCTGTTACCCATGGTTTCTTCGCAGCTACCTTCTTTGTACCTATGTTTTCCTTCCCAACTTTTGTGATGGCCCTTTTTAGAGACGTCCACTCCTCTTCAACTGTGCTGCCTACTGCGCTATTCCTTATTGCTGTATCTATAGCGTTAGAGAACTTCAAACGTATCTCGTCATTCCTTAGAACTTCCGTATCCCACTTCTTAGCGTATTGATTCTTCCTGACTAATGTCTTGAACTTCAGCCTACTCTTCATCACTACTACATTGTGAGTCGATATCTGCTCCTGTGTACGCCTTACAATCCAGTATCTGATTTCGGAATCTCTGTCTGACCATGACGTAATTTATTTGAAATCTTCCCGTATTTCCCGGCCTTTTCCAAGTATACCTCCTCCTCTTGTGTACCCTTAGACTACAGAATTTAAGCCAAACCTTGATAGAAATAATTCCATCAAAGGTAGTGGTACACTTGCACACTATTCTATAAATCCTCCGATTCTGGACCCTGCATGTACAAGCTGGTGGAGGTTTTGTAATGGTGTGGTGCGCGTGCAGTTGAAGTGATATGGGACCTCTGGTACGTCTAGATACGACTCTGATAGGTGACATGTACGTAAGCATCCTGTCTGATCACCTGCAGTCATTCATATCCATTGTGCACTCCGACGTACTTGGGAAATTCCAGCAAGACAATGTGACACCCCACACGACCAGAATTGCTACAGAGTGGCTCCAGGAACACTCCTCTGAGATCAAACACTTCCACTGTCCACGAAACTCCCCATACAGGAACATTATTGGGCTTAGCTGGGATGTCTTGCAACGTGCTGTTCAGAAGAGATCTCCATACCTTCGCACTCACACGGATTTATGGCAGCCCAGCAGGATTCATGGTGTAAAATCCCTCAGGCACTACTTCAGACATAAATCGAGTCCACGTCACGTTGTTTTGCAGCACTTATGCATGCTCGCGGGGACCATGCACGATATTAGGCAGGTGTACCAGTTTCGTTGGCTCTTAAGTGTATTACTCAGACATATTTCGCTGAAGTTTCAGCAACATAGTGGTCTTAATTTTCTTCCTGTTTACAAGGAAAAATTCTCTTTATTACTTGTACACAAAAAATATGAGCTCTTAGGGAAGTATTTACAGTTTTAAAAAGATAGTGAGATGTTCCTAGTTTTTTTTAATGTTGTCATCTGCAACTGTATAGGACTCAATGTATAGAAGCTATCTACTTCGACATTTGACGACTGCAAATGTTGTGGTTGTGCCTAACATTAATTAATTCTGTGTGGAATATTGTGTGTTTGGGATTTTATGTGTTTGTGTGTGTGTGTGTGTGTGTGTGTGTGTGTTTGTTTGTGTCTGTGTTTGTGTTTGCAACAGTTTCAGTTAGTTTTTCTGGTTTTCTGGCTATTTTCAGTGTCAAAAACTGCACTATGTATCTTTCACTATCACTGTTTACAAACTATGAAAACAAGATGGCGGACAATGGAATAGCTCAATGTCTTCTGGGCGCGGGAGCTTTAAATCCTTGTGAACTGTATCTGCCATTGCGCGCGCGCGTGTATGTGTGTGTGTGTGGAGGAAGGGGGAGGGGGGGGGGGGGAATGGGTTTGGGTTTTATTTATTAAATTACTTTTTGTACTCTCTCTCTCTCTCTCTCTCTCTCTCTCTCTCTCTCTCTCTCTGTGTGTGTGTGTGTGTGTGTGTGTGTGTGTGTGTTTGTGTGTGTTTTGGTCTGGTCTGATAGTTCTTTGAGAGCAGAGAGCAGTGTTACGTTGCAGTGACTTGTGTATTAATTTATATTTCATATTTGTTTTCCTTCGACAATGACCTTTTGTATCTGGTAGTGTTCTTCAATTATTACGGTTTGTGGGTCGCTGTTGCTTCATTCGAGAATGTCTGTCTAGCTGTATTTCATGGTGCTAAGGTGTTCAGAAAATGTAGAACGACAGCTGTTACTTTTCTATGTTAGTGTATGTGTATCTGGTATTTAAGGGGGCAGCCCCGGGCAGACCGTTTTAGGCCAATATTTTATTGGCTCCGTATGTTCCTTAGGGAGCCTATTTTTAAAATTCATTGGTATAAAGTGCGCCAAAAAATTAAAATACTGCATGGGGGTCGCTTCCGAGCGATCGAATGCAATCGATGTAATATTATAATAGTTACTGATGGAATAGGGGTTCTGTTAGTTTCGAATAGTATCAAAGAGGGCATTAGTCACAACTAAAAGACTATTCTGAACAATATTGCTCTTCGTTACATGATTAGTTTATGGAAAACAATCTGAAAGAACGTGCATATCTCGCGTGTCTTTAACATGTTCTTTCCCTTGTTCTTCTTATAGAAAGTAAAACATGAATGCGGTCGCAGGTTCAAATCCTGCCTCGGGCATGGATGTGTGTGATGTCCTTAGGTTAGTTAGGTTTAAGTAGTTCTAAGTTCTAGGGGACTGATGACCACAGCAGTTAAGTCCCATAGTGCTCAGAACCATTTGAACCATAAAACAAGAGTGTTCGAAAATGACAAACAAACGTGTTTATACGGATAGAAAATGTTCAAAAAGTAATCCTAGTCGTGCAAAGAAAACTTCGACTGGAAAGCAGAAACCGCTAATCAATATAATTTCGTCAAAATGAGAGTGTTTCGATATCAACAAAAAGAAAGGCCAACTGTACCAATGAAAGGTTTATTCAATTTCCTTATTTAAAAAAAAAACGCAAGTTGACACTTTAAACGCTTGTATTTTCACAACATTTCCAGGTTTGCCGCAGCTATAACTCATGAAATATACAGGCAGTTACATTATACCATTTTGTAACTTGTGAGTCGCCGTTCTTTCTACTGATTTATAGTGCATGTCGTCTTTGTCGAAAAAACATTTATTTCAAAGTACCGTCAGTTTTGTTAAAACCATTTTTTAAATATCCTGAGGTACTACGGTAGACAATATCATCAGTTTCAAAGCAGTTTTTGAAATTTTGTTCTAAGCTCACAATTGTCCTTTCCATATCTCCTACCAACTGCCCTCGCACTTGTCAAAGGCTTTTCGTCGGTGTTGTTTAGTGTCCTGTGTGTGTTAATTTTTTACTTTAAAAAGTACGCAGTGTAAAGTAACGGTCTAAAGTAAGTTTTACAATGAGTTTGTTATTTTATTAAAAAAGTCGTCAATATCGATTCCAAAATTGAACGTCACTCTCGTCTACCCCCTTAAAGATTATGCTTGTTTGTCCTGCACTGTCTGAAAACAAATCGTAACACCAAAAACAAACTTTGTGTAGAGTAAGGAAATTTCGGGAATAGATAACATATGGGTAACATATTTAATTGATTAACATTGTCAAGATCGCATATTAATGCAAGCGCGAGGTAAGCCGATGCAAACGAGAAATGGTGCTACTTTAATAACCAGCGTAACTGCCTGAATGTTGAATACAAGAGTGGTAACGTGCATCTGCTGTGTTGTACAGGTGCTGATTGTCAGTTTGTGGAATGGAGTTGGGTGCCTGTTGCACTTGATCGGGCAATATGAGGTCGCTTAGCGCTGGTTGTGGATAACGCTGAGGTTGTCGTCCAATGGTGTCTCATATATGCTCGACTGGAGACGGAGTTGGTGATCGAGCAGGCCAAGGCAACCTGCTGACATTCTGTAGAAGATGTAGGGTTACATCAGTGGAAGGTGGACAAGTGTTATCATGTTGGAAAACACCCTCTGGAATGCTGTTGATAAATGGCAGCGGGCCGGAGTGGCTGTGCGGTTCTAGGCGCTACAGTCTGGATCCGAGCGACCGGTACGGTCGCAGATTCGAATCCTGCCTCGAGCATGGATGTGTGTGATGTCCTTAGGTTAGTTAGGTTTAATTAGTTCTAAGTTCTAGGCGACTGATGACCTCAGAAGTTAAGTCGCATAGTGCTCAGAGCCATTTTTGATAAATGGCAGCACAACAGATCGAATCACCTGGCTGACGAAAGGTTTACAGTCAGGGTGCATGGGGCAATCAGGAGACCGCTCCTATTGTCATACGAAATCGCACGTCAGACAGTAGCTCTTGGTGCTGGTGCAGTGTGTCAAGCACGCAGACAAGTTGGTTGCAGACCCTCAACTGGCCTCCTCCTAACCAATACACAGCCATCACTGACACGAGCACCGGCTTTCATCAGAAAAAACAACAGCCACCCCCTGTCCACCAGTGAGCTCTTGCTTGTCACCAATGAAGCCTCAAGTGGAGCTGGTTTTGGTGTCAGTGGAATTCACGCTGCGTGCGTCTGCCTCGGAGCTGTCCTTGAAGTAACCGGTTTGTAACAGTTAGTTGTGACACTGTGGTGCCAACTGCAGCTCATACTGCTGCCTGCTCAGATT
Organism: Schistocerca gregaria; assembly: GCF_023897955.1. Lineage (NCBI taxonomy): Eukaryota > Metazoa > Arthropoda > Insecta > Orthoptera > Acrididae > Schistocerca > Schistocerca gregaria. The sequence goes on from NC_064923.1 coordinate 406,458,317, forward strand.
GCTGCTTCAGATGCAGTACGATGCGCCAGAGCCACAGAGCCACACTCCGAAATCGATGGTCTTCGCTCTCCAGAGCTCTGTTTTCTTGTGACTGTGCATTCTCGTGACTTTCACTACCATTAGTCGTGTACGGTGGCCGTATTTCTACATCTACATACATACTCCGCAATCCACAATACGGTGCGTGGAGGGGGGTACCTCGTACTACAACTAGCATTTTCTCTCCCTGTTCCACTCCCAGAACGAGGGTAAAATGACTACCTATATGCCTCTGTACGAGACCTAATCTCTCTTGTCTTATCTTTGTGGTCTTTCTGCGAAATATAAGTTGGCAGCAGTAAAATTGTACTGCAGTCAGCCTCCATTTCCTCAGTAGCGATTCACGGAAAGAACGCCTCCTTTCCTCTAGAGACTCCCACCCGAGTTCCTGAAGCATTTCCGTAACACTCGCGTGATGATCAAACCTACCAGTAACAACTCTAACAACTAGCCTCTGAATTGCTTCTATGTCCTCCCTCAATCCGACCTGATGGGGATCCCAAACGCTCGAACAGTACTCATGAATAGGTCGTATTAGTGTTTTACATGTGGTCTCCTTTATAGATGAACCACATCTTCCCAAAATTCTACCAATGAACCGAAGACGACTATCCGCCTTCCCCACAACTGCCATTACATGCTTGTCCCACTTCATATCGCTCTGCATTGTTACGTCAGAATATTTAATCGACGTGACTGTGTCAAGCGCTACACTGCTAATGGAGTATTCAAACATTACAGGATTCTGCCAAATCTTTCTGCAGTATCCCAGAAGGAGCATCCAGCTTGCCATAGCCCCGTTAGGCGACCTCGTTCGAATTCAGTGAGGCGCATCCTCATAGAAGCGCTACTACCACCACTCTTACGCCACTGGTGCCAAATATAGAAACACGTCTACCAAAAATGTGCCGGCCGCGGTGGCCAAGCGGTTAAAGGCGCTACAGTCTGGAACCGCGCAGGTTCGAATCCTGCCTCGGGCATGGATGTGTGTGATGTCCTTAGGTTAGTTAGGTTTAATTAGTTCTAAGTTCTAGGCGACTGATGACCTCAGACGTTAAGTCGCATACTGCTCACAGCCATTTGAACTTTTCTACCAAAAATGGGGGCAAAAGTCTTGCCGCAGTGGATATACCGGTTCCCGTCAGATCACCGAAGTTAAGCGCTGTCGGGCGTGGTCGACACTTGGATGGGTGAGCATCCTGGCTGCGACGCGCTGTTGCCATTTTTCGGGGTGCGCTCAGCCTCCTGATGCCAATTGAGGAGCTACTAGACCGAGTAGTAGCGGCTCCGGCCAAAGAAAACCATCGTAACGACCGGCAGAGCGGTGTGCTGACCACACGCCCCTCCTATCCACATCTTCATCTGAGGATGACACGGCGGTCGGATGGTCCCGATGGGCCACTTATGACCTGAAGACGAGGTGCTACCAAAAATGGCTCTAAGCACCGTGGGACTTAACATCTGAGGTCATCAGTCCCCTAGACTTAGAACGTCGTAACCTAACTAACCTAAGGACATCACACCCATCCATGCTTGAGGCAGGATTCGAACCTGTGACCGTACCAGCAGTCCGGTCCGGACTGAAGCGCCTAGAACCGCTCGGCCACAGTGGCCGGAAAATACGTCTACCAACTTTCGTTTATACTGCTCAGCTCCCTTTTGGTGTTGCGATTCTTTTTCCAGTCAGTGTTTATAAATTTATCAGCACTTCTGCCATGTTCCTTGGTAATTGCGTGATGTTTTATGTTTGTCTGTGTTTGTATTGGTTGCTCTTAGTTTTCTCAGTACTGAGGTATCTGTTCTGCAGGCGCCGCGAGGGACTAGCCGAGCGGTGTAAGGCGCTGCAGTCATGGACTGTGCGGCTGGTCCCGGCAAAGGTTCGTGTCCTCCCTCGGGCATGGGTGTGAGTGTTTGTCCTTAGGATAATTTAGGTTCAGTAGTGTTTAAGCTTAGGGACTGATGACCTTAGCAGTTAAGTCCCATAAGATTTCACACACATTTGAACATTTTTTTTTTTTTGTTCTGTAGGCAATTTTTAGATCTTGTCTTTGAGTATAATAAATTACTTTATATCTAAGATCACAATTAAAACTTTGCCACTAACACTCGTACAAACGAAACGAATCGGTATACCACGTTGTGCGCGTGCCCGTGGGTGGAACGCTGTTGTTAGGAGGACACGTCTTTGGCTGGAGCGCGGCGAAGAGCAGCCCGCGGCTGTTTGCGAGCGGACGGAAATACGGCGGCGCGCTGGGTGCGTGGCGGGGTGCGTGACGCAGGCTGCGTGACGCAGGCGCAGGCGGCCGGCGCTGCCCGCGGCGCTGGGCGGCCATTAGCGCGCTGCGCCGCCGCCGGATGACTTGCGGCCGCACCTGCTGACTGCTACGCCCACGCGCAAATATTTGCGCAGCTGGACAATGCGCGCATCAATATGGCGGGTTAATGGCCGGCTATTTCCAGCGCCGCGTCGTCTCCGGCTGGCGCCCCTCTCGCTGTGCGCCGATGACGCCGCTTTGTTAGTGGCTTCCGCAGTCCGCCGCCTGCATTGCTCCGGTAAACAGCGGGCCCGACACTCGCGGCACTCGTCGGCAGGACGAGCAACAGTGACTGCTGTGGGCAGTGGTCTAACAAACCAGGCTAGTCGTGCTGTAACACACTTACCGCATAGTACGAGGGTTGCCCAGAAAGTAATGCACCGCATTTTTGTTCAACAATTCTTTACTGAACATAATGAAAATTACACAAGCGAAAGAATGGTGTTTTATCTACACGCCCTATTTTTCCTCGTTATCTCCACCCCGTTCTATGCCCTTTCTCTAGTGCGAAATAACGTAATTTTTATGTTATTTACGTAATTATAAAACACGTTTTAGTTACCGGTAGTGGTCGGTGAATAAAATACGAAAAGAACCAGAAGTCTAGAGTTCAATAAAGGTTTGAAACAGATCTAGAATGGGCATGTGCACCAAACGAGACGAACAACAACTAAACTAATCCCTCTTCTGGTGGCGGAGCCAGCGCTGCACTGTGTGAATCACCTTTTCATCGTCCTCAAAATGTCTTCCACGAATTACATCCTTTAATGACCAACAAATGAAGAGAAATGTTTTTTCTGTGCGATTTCTGATCCACCATTAGACACCACGGGACCCATCTTACACACACTTTTGAATATCCAAGAGTGCTGATAACTGCATTCACACTTCCTTTGCTGATTGACAGATGCAGTGCTAGCTGCCGAGTCGTAATGCGTCTGTCCTCGCGAATGACAAGATCAGCTTGCTGCAACACCTCAGGTGTGACAGCCACGGATGGTCTCCCCGATGCTGCAAATCGTGGAGCTCCGCCGAACCGCATCCTGACGGCCTCGCCCTCGGAGCCCAGCGACTAACCGTACTTCTGTCCACGGCAGATGCTCCATGCTAGAGATGGGCAAACGCTTTCATCCTTGGAAACTGGTTCACTGGTCATCGCTCTTTTTTGGGAACCGTTCATTTTTACCTTCCATTTGTGCATGATATATGGTTCATATGAAAAGCTGAGAATTAGTACCATAGGTGACTGAAGGATGGAAGGCGCCAAGAGGGGGCACTTGCCTTCCCCCCGGAGTACGGAGTTTTTATTCATTACAGAATTGTCGCACACTTGTAGAGGTAGTTTGCGTGGTTCAGCAAAACCTCTCGTTTAGCCAACTGTAGCGTTATGTGGCTGATCGCAGTGAAGTAATATAAGGTGGTGCACGAGAAACCGGCTCCGAGTACAGTTTACTTGCCAATTACGCACGATTTGTTGACCGCTACGAGCAGAATAGGTAAACATGCAATAATTAGGCAGTAAAGAAATAACAAATAAGATAATACAGACAACTACTTCGAAACAATAGATCACTGGTGTGTGACAGTGAGCAGTCTAGTACTCGCCCCGATTTTTCGTACGCCCCCTGTACCACTGAAATAATACTGTGGAACTTACCACATTCTCTTTACAAAATGTCAGACCAGACACTCGATTATGGAGCGCGGGTTTCATTCGGTTGTAAGTCAGTCTGCTTTCATAACAATGAACATGTTGTTTTACCTTGTATCAGAAAACAGACAGAAAATAATCACTCGTGTGTGCCGTGCCGACTTACTTTGCATGTGTAATAACAAAAAAACTTGCCTTTATATAAGTATGTCTTCTGCTATTTGTCTAAATAATGAAGTAAGCTGAAATGCCCTTTTCTTACCTGAAAAGATGTATGTATTACATACAACATAATTTTTACGTAATTATGAAATACGTTTTAGTTACCGGTCGTGGTCGCTGAATACAATACGAAAAGAACCAGAAGGCCAGAGTTCAAGAAAGGTTTGAAACAGGTCCAGAATGGGCGTGCGCAACGAACGAGACGAACAGCTCGGTACTGAACTAACTGGGCGCAGTCGGCAATGCAACTGCGACGAGTGGACGCTCGAAGAAGGATGAGTCCAGCCGAGGGAAACCGAGACCAAGACAGAGACGGGAACGGGACCGAGGCTGCAACGAGACCAGCCGACGCGCCGTTGCGGGAACTGTAAGTAGAAAGCTGCGACTGAAGTGAGCTGTGAAAGACCGTTCCTTAGAATTCGTTCCTCGCTCCTTCCGTTCATCTTGGTGAACCGTTCCTTTGGACCCGTTAGTTCGCGATCGACCCATCTCTATACACTTTGCACAAGGGTTTGTGAATATTCCCCACAGTTTCTTTCTCTAGAGTGAGAAATTCAATGACGGCACGTTGCTTCTAACGTACATCACCTACAGACGCCGTTTTGAAACTGCCCTGCAGCTACGCTATCTGTCGCCAGTGATGGAAACGGCGCGTTCACTCAGGAGACTTCAAATAATACATGCGTAATGTTCCGCATTCGTAGCACTGTTATCGACTGAGAAAAAAATGCAGTGCTTTACTTTCTGGGCAGGGATACTAAAGAGTGTCATTGTTCTGGCGACTCATATAAGAAATCCAGAAGTGGTAAAAATGTTGCCTGAATACCACGGTCGTCCCATAAGTAATGCAACACACTATTTTTGCAGAATGCAGCTTGGTTTTATTCAGGATTCCAATGCAACATATTATTCCCCACTCTTCTGGTCACAAAAAACTATTTTTCAACATAATCTCGGTCATTGCGAGGGCCTTACGCCTCCTTCTGTGGAGGCCTGTATGCCCGCATGATTCCACTCTACTGGCCGACATCGGGACCAGTGTCTTGCTGCATCAATAACATCCCCATTGTTGTGGATTTGGGGCGTCCACTTTTATTAAAATCTTTCTTCCTCTGAAAAAGTCTAATAAAGGTGTCCTGGTAAGACGAATACGTGCGGCACAAGGAAAGTAACACAGAACAGTTAACAGTAAAATATATTACTCAAATTCGCCGACACTTGTTACAACAATTGAACAATTGTAGCATTCAATTTTAGCCCATGTGTCGTAAGTTGACACAGAACCATGAACACAAACTGAATAATGTTCTCTGAATTCAAGTCGGAAGAAAAGTAAACTTCTGTCTTGAGATACTATTCGAAGAACAGTTCCAAACAAACAGTACTCAGTTAAGTGTCTAGGCAGGCGATCTCTGTCCACCTACGGTAATTCTCTTCTCTGTTATATTTCTACTGAAGACTGTCTATCGGCCACTGTTTCTGTTTCACTCGACGGCTTGATACCTTGAAGATAGAACGAGCGTTCTATGGAACTCTCTAGCAAGAGTCGAGCTGACTTATAACTTGCAACTCTGGCTTGTGCACGGTAACTTAGAGCACGTCTCTCTTGTTGATGGCACAGTCGCTCCAGGGGGCATGGTTCTCACAGGCAGAGTGATTGGTTAGAGCTCAGCGATGTTCCTGCTGCGACGGACGTCCACCGTACTTCTGGTACCAACTGTCGCAAACCCGTCTGGTGTGGTATCTCAGTACAGCAAACGCGTCATCCCATGTACTGCTTCCCGCGGAGTGCAACCTTCATTGGGCCAGTCAGATAGAAGTCGAAAGGTGCGAGATTCGGGCTCTAGGGTGGATGAAGAAGAAAAGTCTAACGACGTTTTTTGATTTCCTCTCGGATCCGCAGACTTGTGTGAGATCTTGCTTTCTCAAGGAGAAGAAGTTCGTTTCATTTTCGTAGCGAGGAACACGCTGAAGTCATTCCTTCACTTTCTTGAGGGTAGCACAATACACTTCAAAGTTGATCGTTACACCGTGAGGGAGGACATCAAACAGAATAATCCCTTCAGATTCCTAGAAGGCCGTCGCCACGACTTTACCGACTAAGGATGCGGCTTTGAACTTTTTCTTCGGAGGTCAGTTGGTGTGCCACCACTCCATGGATCGCTGTTTTATTTCCTGTTCGATGTGGTGAAGGCATATTTTGTCGCCTGTGACTGTTTTTGGCAAGCGGGCACACACCTTTGACTGCCCCAACTGGTGTACGAGTGCATTAGCAATACCAACAGACATGTCCATTTGTACATCGAGGTGTTTGATTGTGATCCATCGATCACCTCGAATGAGTGTGTCAGCACGCTTTAACATTGCAGGAGTCATAGCAGCGTGCGCCCATCCTGCACATGGGATATCGGACAGGTTTCCGCGACCATATTGTGATGATGACAAACGCTTCGCCCAGTTGTTAGTCGTGCTTTTTTTCACTGTGAGGTCTCCATAAACATTTTTCAAGCGCCTGTGAATATCTGGCATGCTTCGGTTTTCCACCAAAAGAAAATCAATGACAGCTCTTTGCTTGGAAACCACCAACGTTACAGACGCCACACGTATGGCGCCGCACCTGTCTGAACTTAATGAAACTAGGGGCTGAAGCGAAAATATTCCGCTGTGTCCCACACGGAATTCCGAGTGTTTTAAACCGAAACAGGCAGAGAAAAAATATGCTGTATTACTTATTGAATACCCTTCGTATATGTGAAAGACTACCGTAGCAGCAGATGCTAGGTGACAACGTGGCTATAACAGACAACTAGATCGAATGATCGAAAACAATAATAATTACAGATTACGTTCACCAAATGGCAATTTCAAAACAGAGAAAAATATTTTTTAGGTAGCAGTATGTTCGTTGTAATATTTTATTACAATACTGTTTTTCACCTATTTTGACTGAAGTTACCCCTGTGTCTGACAAATAGCTATGGAACATGCCCTTACGCATCCATAACTGTATGAAAAGAATGTATCCATACTTGCAGAAACAAAGTTAATTGGAGACTCTCATTTAATAAATAGCTCTCACGTCTTGCGCATTAAGCTTCTTTTGCAGGGAAGAGGCAAAACAGTAACTAATATTCAGAATTTCTCGTGTTCCATATTATCCTTTCACATGATATATAACAAATAACATGCACAGAATTCAGCACACCATTCTTTGATGACCATCACAAAGTGACAAGGCAGGTTTGTAATATTCACGTGATAACAAAATTAATGTAGGAGTTCCTCAGGCTAGCATATACATCAATGACTTTCCCTGTAGAGACATGGGAAAAATTGTCTTTGTTGATTACAGAAACATCATAGTTATTTCGAAATCAAGAATGAATATGCAATAAAATTACATTGTATTCAAAGAAAAGTAATGTCACTAATTTCAGTCTAATGAGGGGAAAATGGCACTACTATGTTAACTGTAAATTGTACCTCAGTAGATTGCGTGAGACACGCAGAATTCCTAGGAATAAATATTAATTCTCAGTTGCAGTGGTGCGAACACGCGAAAGTACTCACAAACAAAATGTCACCACCATGTTATGCCGTTAGAGTCCTGTCATCAGTGTATAGCAACTATTAGCTTTAGTTACATGATGTTCACGTTTTTCTGCCTTAAATGTGAAAGTGTTCTTCCAAGAAGTGGCAGAAAGAACCATAAATGTATTCACGGAACTCTTGCTGGGTAACAAAGGCACAAAATATGAACACAGTTTTGAAACTACATAACAAGACCATAAGACTATTACTGTAACTAAAAATTGTAATCGAGATCACTGTAAAGATATTTTCAAAACGTTTGAGATCTTAAGTACACAATATCTACACGTTGATCAATCAGCTATGAAAATCAAATATAACTTTGATAATTACTGCACAAACAGATCTTTTCATAACCTTGCAACGATACCTAGACTGAACTTACATTCACCAAGAAAGAATAAACATACGACAAAAAATAGCGTTTTTACAAAAGAATAAAATATTTTAATTGTCTAAGGGAGGCCACGACGTTGGCATCACGGATTTACTTCAAACTTCGTACACTTTTAGTGGGCCATTAAAACAACATAATATGCAAGTAGCAAGGTGCTCTACTCTCGTAATTCCGAGAAAATCGCAAGATAAGTTTTAAGCGTCTGTTATATGCAACTGATGTGCGTAGGTCTCGGTCGATAGCGTTCATGGTAGTCAATTGGTAAGAAAAAAATCGGGTGTAATGGGACACCCGCCGCGAACAAAAGAAAAAAAAAAAAAACTTTGGTTAGCATTCGAGCTACATAACACGCACCTGTATGAGAAGACGGTCCGAGTCCTGCTCAGTCGTAAGTTTTAATCTATATTTTTTTCACCACTGGTCATATTATTTAATTTGTATGACATTTGAGACGTAATAAGTTAAAGAAACAATCCATGAAGTTTCAGTGAATATCATGTTATTTGCCAACTTACTGTTTTTAATTAAATTTGATTATTAGAACAAACATATTTATAACTATCGACAAGTAAATGAAGAAACTCATAGAGTTTTCCTGAAAATGTATGCCTGTCCTGATTTGCGGAATGCTTTATAGAAGCAATCTGATAAAGTACCCGGAACTACTTAGCACCTCTACGCTTCGAGCTGCTGACACAGAGGCAGATCCCATTTGGCAGTTAACCTGTGTAGCTGTCAGATGTTGCTTAAGTATGAAGAACAAGCAGTGTAGGTGCAAATTTTTTGAATATCAGAGAATTTACACTAGTACTACAAAAACGAAGGTTTGAGAGGGAGTCGAACGTCGTCTCATACACGTTTTGTCTTCCGAAGCTCGAACGCAAACCTTCCGTTCTTTTTTTTCCTCTTTACCACTTGTCCACCATGAACTCTAACGTCTGGTCCTTGTCTCTACGCACAGATACATCAGTTACACAACAGACGTGTTAGACTTCTCTTGTAATTTTCTCGAAATTGCCAGAGTGGTGCACCTTGCTACTTGTACATTATGTTGTTTTAATGGCCTACTAAAGGTGTGGAAAGTTTGAAGTAAATTTGTGATCAGAACGGCGTGGCTTCCCCTTGTAAAATGAACATAATTAAAAAGACAGTTAAAATTATATTTTAAGGAGTATATTCTATACAATGATGAAATACTTTGATGGTATTGAGAATGGTTTTGGTAAAAAATATAACACTCTATAATGGATAATACTAACATCTTATCCTCTTTCTGATATCAACATATCATTCATTTTGGAGGACTACTGAGTCAGTGTTTCAGGCAAGCAAATTGGAAGTTGCAGCATATAAAGTGGAAGCAGCACATAGTAGTGATGACCTGAAGCCAGCTGATAATGTGCATGATATTATATTGCGAAACGATGTGTTTACAGCCTATGTAGTGATCGGTGTCGACGTGCGAATGAACAGTGTAACATTTTTTGGAACACGATATATATAAGCTATACTGCACACTAGGGAGGTACTGAAGAACGAGGTTGTACTCTTTAAACAAACTGGCCTAATATTCTGCAAGATAGAAGCTTCAGTCTCGATTCGATTATCATGATTAAGGTTTCCAACGGGTTCCCTAAATTGCTTCACAGAAATGCTTGGATGGTTTCTATTATAAGATTACAGAGCCGACCACCTTAGTAAAAATTCATATTTCACCCGTTCACAATTTATTGCATTTTCAAGCGATCTCAAGATATGAAGAAAATTTACTAGAAGAGCTCTCAAAATTAATAATGGTCATACAATACACATTTCATAAAAGTAGCTGGTTTTCATATGTGATATGATTGCACTATGATGGTTGGATGAAGAAACTGAAACTGACATGAAATGAGTGAGTACGAAATAAAAATAAGCTCCCAATGAATAATATTTTCTTCATAGTTAAAAGACATGTCAAAAGATGATAGATAAGTCATTTTCGGAGGGAGGTGACGCAGTGACACAGTGATTTAAAAATTTAAAACTGGAAAATTTCTCTTTTGCTATTTACATGACACCCACAAATCCTCATTTCCCAAACATTTTGTTCATCGAGGGATATTAAAATCACTGCAGTCTTTTGCGAAAAGGAAAAAAAGGAGCTACATGTATGATAAAACGAAAGCAAAAATTGCTTCTTTTAATTTTAATAAAAAGTTCACCAGCCCTCACTCAACAGCATTTCGTTGAGTCGTTAAGGCATGGAGGTGACGAGAGTGTTCCGAGTATGTTGCTGCTATTCCACACACCAGAAACATGATTTTGGAGAGTCTCTCAGGTACATTCATGACGCAAATTCCAGTCTCGACCCATCAATGTCCAAATGATTGTATTTAAATCTGCAAACTTTGCGGGCCGTCCAACAACACTTACACTTCTGGATGTCTGTTTTCAATAAAGTTTTGGTTGTTTCGCAATGAATGTTTGCTCTGTAGCAGAGGGTCCGCTGATTGGAGTCCCGATCCTCCACAATTTTTTATCTGCAGCAAGTTTCAAAGTTTTGATTGTATTCGATACGTGAACACTGCTGTTATCGTACAGCAAGTGAATGATGATCATCTCTTCGACTGCATAAAGATTAGATTAGATTCGATTAGATTTTCTTTCATTCCTATTGATTCGTAGTGAGGAGGTCGTCCTCCAGGATGTAGAACATGTCAGAAAAATAATAATACATGACAAATATTTACAACTGAAACAAATAAGCTAATGTACCTTACACAGGTCCGAAGTGGGATGATCGTCACTTTTTTCATTAACACGATATGAAAGAATCATTTTACAAACACTAATGCAATGAATTTAAAATAAAAAATTTTTTTACTTATAACGTAATAAACATGTAATAGAACTACTATAATATTTATTTACAATGAACACATTGCTGCACTGAAATGGTGCAGAAGTTAGATTGTACTTACACACACAAACACACTTATTTACAATAAACACCTTACTGCACTGAAATTGTGCAGAGGTTATTTTGTACTTAGACACACACACACACAATCACACACACACACACACACAAAGAAATGGATAGGCGGCAGCATACGTTATTCCAATCGACAACTTCCTTTCAAGGTACTACGTAAGTTTGTGTCTGCAACCAGATGTTAGTCAACACGTACTTATAATCAGTCCACGATGCGTCCAAGCCAAGGTGGCGCCTGTGGTTTAACTTTTACAAGCTCCCACTAGGGGACGTTGCTTTACACTCGACCTACACGCACAGACCACTGCAGCTATTTCAGATTTTTATTAAATCTAAAAAATTTCTTTTAGCTTTTACTTGGCAAAGCATACAACTTGAAATATCCAACATGTCAGAATATCACTTCTTTTGAAGTTAAAGCATACCAATACTTTTAACGTTTCGAATTGTGCAACATTTATGACATCACATCACTCAACCATTTTTCTAACAGTGTCATTGCATATACAACTTTTAAACCCACCAGACTTTTGATATTTTTATCATTTGACGTTGTTTCACAACAGCACTGTATAAGATATACCGAGTGTTTCACAACGTAGTAACGATTTCAAACAAGATACAGCGCCACTGGCGCCGGCTGTTATCAGTGCGGAGTGCCACGTTTCATCCCATTCACAGGTCAGCAACCATGCCGCACTGGTCGCAGCAACATCGCGTGTCCACTGTGAACTAGACGAGTGCTTCAACGTGCCTTTAGTTAGCATTTCAAGATTCACCTGCTACATCCAATTCCTGCTCGTGGAACAATACTGAACTGGGTAAGAAACCTCAGTGCAACTGCTCGTGTATCGGGTGGAAAGTCAGCCGGTCCCCACAAAACCGTCCAAACCCCTGAGAACATCGAACGAGTGCATAGCAGTTTGCCGGCAAGCTCTCTTCGTTCGTTAGAAGAACTTTCCCAAACGACCGACAGACAAGTTTGCAACAGTTAAAAGTTCGAATTTAAGATTAAATTTTCAGAATTCCTGCAGAATTTACGAAAGGTGTGTACAAAAACTGGGCGAATGCCTCGAATATTGTGTACCCCCAAAAGGCCGTTCTATTGTCCGATTTAGTATTTCTTAAGTTAACCTTAACGAATGATGTGCTTAGAGCAAAATGTTCAAATTTGTTTAGCGATCATTTTGTGTGTTATTCAAATTTAAAATCGTCAAAAGACTATGAAACACCGTGTGTATTATTTCTGTGTAATGTAAGACGTGTAATCTTCGTTTTTCACCTCATGTGATGTAAAAATGTATATATTTTTCAAATCATCCTGAAAACGATGTGGCTGCGAAGGCCGGAACGGGTCGTGGACTTAAAATACATATCAGCAACTGGAGCGGCCATTCATTAATCAATAAAAGTGTTCCTCCTAAGACCACCTTTTATGAAACTTCAACCTGTTCTTTCATTCCAGTTGCAGCCATCCAACTACAGGAAGCTAAGGTTTCCTTCGACTATGTACTGTGGCAGCAAAGTGAATTCAAAAGGAGGGAATGTTACTGGGTGTTCATAAACACAGTATCACTCTCGTCCAAACTTTTTCGTCGCACTGTAATATGACATGCCGTAGTGTATTGTAGCTGATAGATGCTGGTCTAGGCTTGGTTCAAATGTCTCTGAGCACTATGGGACTTAACATCTGTCCCCTAGAATTTAGAACTACTTAAACCTAACTAACCTAACGACATCACACACATCCGTGCCCGAGGCAGGGTTCGAACCTGCGACCGTAGCGGTCACGCGGTTCCACACCGGCCGGCGCTGGTCTAGGGGTAGCGTGTTTAATTAGTAATCAAAACTTTCCGGATTGAAACTCGCCATTGGCTTACATTTTGATTAATAATCAGCATTGGTGACCGAAGGCTTCCGGTATAACAAGTCTGATTGGTCCATATCTCAACAGATATTCGTTTCCGGACGTATCATTCTGCCGAACATTTCTTCTACGTGACGTCTCCCACAACTAAGGTCAGGTGGCGAATATTTAACTGGTGGTGGTGGTGGTGGGTAGTGTTTAACGTCCCGTCGACAACGAGGTCATTAGAGACGGAGCGCAAGCTCGGGTTAGGGAAGGATTGGGAAGGAAATCAGCCGTGCACTTTCAATGGAACCATCCCGGCATTTGCCTGAAACGATTTAGGGAAATCACGGAAAACCTAAATCAGGATGGCCGGAGACGGGATTGAACCGTCGTCCTCCCCAATGCGAGTCCAGTGTGCTAACCACTGCGCCACCTCGCTCGGTTAACTGGTGGCAGACCTGAACAAAGTTTCACGCATGCAGCGCTGTCTACAGACTCTTCAGGAAACAACTGTAGTGTTGGTTTGATTCAGTAGTCGTTTGCCAGTCGGTGAGAGCAGATCGCCATAGCCGAGACAATCATAGATCTCGCAGTTGTGGAGTGTGGGGTGTGATTAGATTTTTGCTGGCAAAAGAATTTTCAGCTGCTGAAGTCCAACGAGAGTTTTCCCTAATGTATGGACCTGAAATAATGAGTGACAGATAATTTCGAGAATGGTGTTGACAATTGCAAAGTGGCCGTAAAAACGTTCACGATGAACAGCGGTGTGGCAGGGCAAGTAGTCGGACTGACGACACCGCCGATCATGTGAACCAAAAACTTCGAAGTGATCAGCAACTGACGATTAGCAGTCTGACTAATCAATTCCTAAATGTTACCCGAACCACAATTTACAGGACTGTGACGGAATAGCTTGGATATCGCAAACTGTGTGATAGGTGCTTCCAAAAATGTACACTGATCAGCACAAAGAGCAAAGAATGCGTAGTGCACGACAGTTTTAGGAGTGCTATAGACAAGATGGAGATGACTTGTTTTCCCACTTTGTTACCGGCGACGAGACGTGGATATCCCACACTAACGCAGAGTCGAAACACGTTTTCCTGTCGGAAGAACTCCCGAAATTCAGCATTATACAAGGTTGAAAATACCGCTACAGGCGTAAGGTTCTTTTATTTAGAACACGACCGATTTCGGGCTCTTATATGCCCGTCTTCAGGTGTTCGTGCTGTGACCCCGAGCGACGCGGTAGTATAGTGCAGGAAGTGCTGTGTTACCTGGGGTGTAGAGCACGGAGTCAACACCTGAAGATAGGCGTATAAGGACCGGAAACAGGTCGTGTTCTAAATAATAGGACTTCATATCTGTAGCCGTATTTTCTACCTCTCGCTTTGCTTTCGAATCAAAAAATGATGGCTACTTTTTTTCATGGAGCGTGGGTCTACAATTACAGCTAACGTATGTTGTGAATCGCTAAGCAAACAGCGCCGTGCGATCCACAATCGACGCCGCAGGAAACTGCCTTCCTGCACAATTATCCTTCATGAGAACGTAGTTCCTCACACCGCTGCCAATAATCCAAATTGTTTTTGGAAGTTTACGTGCACCTTCCTTACAGTCCCAACGATGCATCAAGTAACTACTTTTTATTCATATATTTGAAAAGCAAAACGAGGATAATGGAATGTAGTCGAATTAAGTTGGGTGATGCTGAGGGAATTAGATTAGGAAATGAGACACTTAAAGTAGTAAAGGAGTTTTGCTATTTGGGGAGCAACTGTCAATGGGAAGGAAAGCGTTTCTGAAGAAGAAAAAATTGTTAACATACAGTATAGATTTAAGTTTCAGGAAGACGTTTCTGAAAGTATTTGTATGGAGTGTAGCCATGTATGGAAATGAAACGTGGACTACAAATAGTTTGGACAAGAAGAGAACAGAAGGTTTCGAAATGTGGTGCTACAGAAGAATGCTGAAGGCTAGATGGGTATATTACATAACTAATGAGGAGGTATTGAATAGGATTGGGGAGAAGAGGAGTTTGTGGCACAACTTGACCAGAAGAAGGGATCGGTTGGTAGGACATGTTCTGAGCCATCAAGGGATCACCAATTTAGTACTAGAGGGCAGTGTGGAGGGTAAAAATCGTAGAGGGAGACCAAGAGGTCAATACACTAAGCAGATTCAGAAGGATATAGGCTGCAATAGGTACTGGGAGATGTAGAAGCTTGCACAGGATAAAGTAGCATGGAGAGCTGCATCAACCAATCTCAGAACTGAAGAGCACAACAACGACAACAACAACAACATTTGAAAAAAGTGGCTGGGTGGACCACGATTTTAACACTACGAGGAACTCAAGACTGGCGTTACGAACTGATTCAGTTCCCAAGCGGCAGACTTTGATTCAGAGGGATAAAAAATCTGGTGCAGAGTTACAGAAAGTATGTAGATGTGAACGGTAGTTATGTGGAAAAGTAATGTAGGTATTGGGAAAAATGTTGCTGCCGTACAATGTTTTTCTCACGCGCTTTTTTTTGTTGACCTAACTGACCTTGGTTTTTGAATACACCTCGTATTTTTCACTCATGCTACCTACCGTAGGAATATGTGACACTTGACTTTCTTCTTTTAAACACTCTGTAGTGTGAACGAGGTAGCGGTAAGGCAGAGCACGTGAGGTCCTTAGGGTCGCGGGCTCGGCGCAGCCGCAGCCGGCACATTCGCGGCGGGCCGTAAACGTCACGGCTCCAGAATTAACGCTGGCCGCGGTGGCAGTAAAACACGGCGGTTTGCTATTGCAACCGCAAGAATCAATATACAGCGCGGCGAGGCGAGCGGGCACAGGGCTGCGCGCAGCCTGCGGGCACCCGCGGGCTCCAGGCAGCAGGCAGAAGGAGGCAGGCGGGGACCGCGGAAGCGGAGCGGCGACTGACCGCGGGCTGTGCCCGCTCTGCTGGCCGACTCTGTCCTGTCTGGTGCTGCACCAAAAGCTGGCGGCCACTGAAGACGAGGGCGAGTCTGAAACTACACTACTGGCCATTAAAACTGCTACACCAAGAAGAAATGTACATGATAAACGGGTATTCATTGGACAAATATATTATACTAGAACTGACATGTGATTACATTTTAACGCAATTTGGGTGTATAGATCCTGAGAAATTAGTACCCAGAACAACCACCTCTGGCCGTATTAACGGGCTTGATACGCCTGGGCATTGAGTCAAACAGAGCTTGGATGGCGTGTACATGTACAGCTGACCATGCAGCTTCAACACGATGCCACAGTTCATCAAGAGTAGTGACCGTCGTATTGTGAAGAACCAGTTTCTCGGCCACCATTTACCAGACATTTTCAATTCGTGACAGATCTGGAGAATGTGCTGGCCAGGGCAGCATTCGAACATTTTCTGTATCCAGAAAGGCCCGTACAGGACCTTGCAACATGCGGTCGTGCATTATCCTGCTGAAATGTAGGGTTCCGCAGGGATCGAATGAAGGATAGAGCCGCGGGTCGTAACACATCTGAAATGTAACGTCCACTCTTCAAAGTGTCGTTAATGCGAACTGGAGGTGACCGAGACGTGTAACCAAGTAACCAATGGCACTCTATATTATCACGTCGGGTGGTACGCCAAATGGCGATGACGAATACACGCTTCCAATGTGCGTTCACCGCGATGTCGCCAAACACGGATGCGACCATCATGACGCTGTAAATAGAACCTGGAATCATCCGAAAAATGACGTTTTGCCATTCGTGCACCCAGGTTCGTCGTTGAGTACACCATCGCAGGCGCTCCTGTCTGTGATGCCGCGACAAGCGTAGCCACAATCATGGTCTCCCAGATGATAGTCCATGCTGCTGGAAACGTCGTCGAACTCTTCGTGCAGATTATTGTTGTCTTGCTAACGTCCCCATCTGTTAACTCAGGGATCGAGACGTGGCTGGACGATCCGTTACAGTCATGCGGATAAGATGCCTGTCATCTCGACTGCAAGTGATACGAGGCCGTTCCGTATTACCTTCCTGAACCCACCGATTCCATATTCTGCTAACAGTCACTGGATCTCGACCAACGCGAGCAGCAGTGTCGCGATAAGATAAACCGCAATCGCAATTCGACCTTTATCAAAGTCGGAAACGTGATGGTACGCATTTCTCCTCCTTACACGAGGCATCACAACAACGTTTCACCAGGCAACGCCGGTCAACTGTTGTTTGTGTATGAGAAATCTGTTGGATACTTTCCTCATGTCAGCACGTTGTAGGTGTCGCCACCGGCGCCAACCTTGCGTGAATGCTCTGAAAAGCTAATCATTTACATGTCACAGCATCTTCTTCCTGTCGGTTAAATTTCGCGTCTGTAGCACGTCATCTTCGTGGTATAGAAATTTTAATGGCCAGTAGTGTAATTCCTCTCTTGTACAAATGAGACAGAAAGAAAGAAGTAAGTAAACTGCTTATTATTTAAAACTGCACTGCGGTGAGTCAAATCATGGGATACCTCCTAACACTTCCTTTTTCCCGACGTGGTGCAGCTGCTCAACGTGGAATGGGCTCAAAAAGTCGTTGAAAGTTCCCTGTAGAAATATTGAGCTTTGCTGCCTCTACAGCCGTTGAATGTCGCGAAAGTGCTGCCGGTGCAAGATGTTGTGCACAAATTGACCTCTCGGTTATGTCCCACAAATATTCGATGGGAATCATGTCGGGCAATCTGGCTGGCAAAATCATTCGGTAGAACTGTCCAGAATATCCTTCAAACTGCAAGTAGGCTGTTTAGGTTTTTATATTGGTAACGCCACGTAGCGCTCTGTATGAAAATCACTGGCTGAGCCGTGTGCAGTCTGTGGCTGGTTGGCACTGTTGTAATATTCGCTATTGTAGTGTTGAGCAGTTAGAAGTCAACAGCGAGTAGCGTTGCGCAGTTGGAGGTGAGCCGCCAGCAGTGGTGGATGTGCGGAGAGAGATGGCGGATTTTTGAGAGCGGATGATCTGGACGTGATCCATCAGATACAGTAAATTTGTATATATATATGAACACTATTAAGGTGCTGGCCGGAGTGGCCGAGCGGTTCTAGGCGCTACAGTCTGGAACCGCGCGACCGCTATGGTCGCAGGTACGAATCCTGCCTCGGGCATGGATGTGTGTGATGTCTTTAGGTTAGTTAGGTTTAAGTAGTTCTAAGTTCTAGGGGACTGATGACCTGAGAAGTTAAGACCCATAGTGCTCAGAGCCATTTTAACCACTATTAAGGTAAATAATTGGTTGTTCTCTATCAAAATCTTTCATTTGCTAACTATGCCTATTAGTAGTTAGTGACTTCAGTAGTTAGAATCTTTTATTTAGCTGGCTGTATTAGCGCTCGCTGTATTGCAGTAGTTCGAGTAACGAAGACTTTTGTAAGTTAAGTGATTCATGAAAGGTATATGTTATTGTTAGTCAGGGTCATTCTTTTGTAGGGATTATTGAAAGTCAGATTGCGTTATGCTAAAAATATTGTGTGTCAGTTTGTTGATGATCTGAATCAGTAAAGTGTGTGTCAGTTTATTGATGATCTGAATAAGTTCAAAAATGGTTCAAATGGCTCTGAGCACTATGGGACTCAACTGCTGTGGTCATCAGTCCCCTAGAACTTAGAACTACTTAAACCTAACTAACCTAAGGACATCACACACATCCATGCCCGAGGCAGGATTCGAACCTGCGACCGTAGCTGTCACACGGTTCCAGACTGAAGCGCCTAAAATCGCTCGACCACCCCGGCCGGCTCAGCACAGTCATTCATAATTTTTTCTGAGGGGAGGTTTCAAAACCAATGAAGAACAATTATGGACATGTGGCATGGCGCATTGTCAATCATAAAATTCCGATTCAAATGAATTCGCAATTTCTAATAAGAACTACCATCAGCTATAGAGTGGAATGACAATGAAAATTTGTGCCAGATCGGGACTCCAACCCGAATCTCCCGCTTATTGGGAGAGTCGTCAACCATGCGTCTACGACCTGTATTCGTACATCCACCCGCAGCTCGTCGTCTCGCGGTCGCGTACTCGCTTCCTGAGCACGGGGTCCCTTGTTCGGTTCCCGGCGGGCTTAGGGATTTTCACTTGCCTCGAGATGACTGGGTGTTTATGTTGTCCGCAACGTTTCATCATCATCCATAAAAGTAGCGAAATTGGACTGATCAAAGATTGGGAATTTGTACTGGCACTGATAACCGCGGAGTTGAGCGCCTCACAAACCAAACATCATCATCATCATACACCCATTATGTATGTTGACGACATATGGAAGTTTGGGTCTGCCCGTGAGTCGTACACGAGAGCAAAATGGTGGTTTGCTACCCTCTGTAATAAAAAACTGAGTGAATGGGTCAATGAAGAACTTGAACGGGTGTTATCGGACGTCCGCTCCGAACAAAGGCAATGAACAATATAAAACAAATGAGATAAAAAAAGAAACCTGTTAAGGCGACCGCTGCCAACAAGTGGGAAATCTGGGTTCGAGTCCCGATCCGGCACCAATTTTCATTGTCGTCATTCCATTCTACAGCTGATGGCAATCCTTATTTGCAATTGCGATTTCATTTTATGTCTTTTGTAACGGCTGTGGTAGCAAGCAGTGCATCGTAATCAGTATAATACTGGCACTGCAATATCGTATAAAATTCCACTGTTGTTTGGCAACTTGATATCCACGAATGGTTGCAGATGGTCTCCAAGTAATGGATCATAACCATTTACAATCAATGGTCGGTTCAGTTGGGCCACAGTGCCCAGTCTATTCCATACAAATACAGTCTACACCATTATGGAGCCACCATCAGCTTGCACAGTGCGTTTTTGACAACTTGTGACATAGTCAAACCCTACCATGAGCTCTTACCATCTGAAATCTGAACTCATCTCACCAGGCGCGGTTTTCGAATCGTCTGGGGTGCAACCGATATGGTCACGAACATAGCAGAAGCGCTGCAGGCGATGTTGTGCTGCTAGCAAAGGCACTCGCGTAGATCGTCTGCTGCCATAGCCCATTAACGCCAAAGTTGGCCTCACTGTCCTAACGGATACGTTCACCGTACGTCCCACATTGATTTCTGCCGTTATGTCACACAGTGTTGCTTGTCTAAAATGGTTCAAATGGCTCTAAGCACTATGGGACTTGACAACTGAGGTCATCACTCCTCTAGACTATTTAGAACTAGTTAAAGCTAACTAACCTAAGGACGTCACACACATCCATGCCTGAGACAGGATTCGAACCTGCAACCGCAGCAGAAACACGGCGACGGACTGATGCGTCTAAAACCGCTCGGCCGCAGAGGCCGAGCACTAACAACTTTACACAAACGCTGCAGCTCTCGGTCGTTAAGTGAAGGCCGTCGGCCACTTCATTGTTCACGGTATGAAGTAATGCCGAAAACATGATATTCTCGGCACAGTCTTCACACTGTGGGTCTCGGAACAATGAATTCCTTAACAGCTTCCGAACTGGAAATCCCATGCGTCTAGCTCCAGCTACCATACCGCGTTCGAAGTGCGTTCGAAAATCTTTTCACACAAATTACTTAAGTACAGATAACACCTCCGCCAATGCACTGTCTTTTATACGTTGTGTACACGATACAACTCCCATTGCAGGTCTGTATGTGTATATCGCTGTCCCCTGGCATTTGTCACTTCATAGTAAATGGCAATGCTGTTGCACTATGCACGACGTGGTTTGGTTTTATATTTCGCATTTCTCAACGACATAGAAAACAAAACAAATTTTCAGTATCATTTAATTACTTTTGGGGCGCTGAAGACATATCCGTTTTATCAGGTTCAAACTATCGGCAATCGGACAAACGCAGAAAATTTCACAGATTTTCGTACTCAGGTTGCCACGTAATCATGACATATATAGCTTTATAACCGAAAAAACGTCTTTCACAAACATATGTTGCTCGAAACGTTGTAGCACTTTTGCAGCCTTCTTACGGAGACTTGAAGGCTCTACCTGAGGAAAGCTGTGTAGACAGTTTTAACGTCAAAGGGGTTTGTCTTCAAAAGGTAAACCATCTTGCAGATCACACAACTACATTTTCACATGCAAACAGGCACTTTCAACTTTAACAGCTCGAAAAGAGATGCGAGACTGGCAGTGTCTTCAATACATTTAGGAAACTATCCTCGAAATTCTTTCAAGGCCACAATGAAATCTTAGAACCTCGTGGTCCCTTTGACGTCAGTGAGCTTAGGAATCTAGACTGCCTGTCAGAATGTGTCCCTTCTACAATGCTATTCCGTTTGTGAATGTCCCCCCCCCCCCCTCCCCCAATCTAGTGAAAATAATTTGCTTTCTCTGTGCAATGTCTTACTGTGGCCAGTGTGCATTCAAGTCCATTTAAAACGCTACGTCTGCAGTCCCTCACGTATGTTGTAATTTTCGTTCCTGAACTCCTTTTTTTTTCTCCACAAATTCAACAACTGCGTGTTTTAAATCTCAAAATCATTCCAGACTTGAAACTTTGGCTAGAACAACGTACTTTACAATAATGTATAAAGTTTCCGTGCTCTTTGATTAACTCCATCGAAAACTGTTGCAATTGATAGCGGAATAATGCGGCCGACGTCAGAAATTGTATTATTCGTACCATCAGTTTCTTCTCGTGCTCCTTGTCTGCAAATTAGCGCAAACTGCTTCTTCATGTACAGAACAATAAATCCCGCCTGACGATCTTTGTAATTTTTTTGCCCTTTCATTGCCAAGTATAGCTTAAAATTCTATCTGCGTGATACTGCAATGTCGTTTCATAGCATATTTGCAGCAACCATCGCGTATGTCAGTGCATAATATATACTGAGAACTCTCATCCCTCACTTCTCTTATTTCCAGCCGCGCGGGATTAGCCGAAAAAAAAAAAGCGGACTAAGGCTTTGCAGTCATACACTGTGAGGCTGATTCCGTCGGAGGTTCGATTCCTCCCTCGGGCATGGGTGTTTGTGTTTGTCCTTAGGATAAATTAGGTTAAGTAGTGTGTAATCTTAGGGACTGATGACCTTAACAGTTAGGTCCCATAAGATTTCACACACATTTCAACATTTTTTGGGTATTTCCATTTATTTTAAAGACTTGTGGTGACAGATCACCGGGGCGGCTCTTTTTGTGCAAACACCCACTGCATCTGTCAACGTCAACCATAGCACGAACAAATAGCGAAGGATAAACAGCTCTGACACTGCGGTGCTTCCGACTTGAGAGTGGAGCCGACCGATAAACGCCACATCGCAATAGTCAATGAAAAGTCGCTTTGTTCCGGTTACTTCTGAGAAGGAACGAGGGGAGCCAAGACAGACGGGCGGCCAGCGTGCCCTACACACGAGAAGTCTGGCACGCCTTGGCTGCCCCTGAGGTAACCTGTTTATTACTGCAAAAGTATTCGTCATAACTGTTAATATAGTTATATTACTGTCACACAAAACAGTCAGCACCTTCGTGGAAAAATGTTTGCAGCTCCCTACTCTACCGTGGTTGTACTCAGGCGTGTACCTCTTCGTCTGAAGCAAATCATCGGACACGAGTGTCTTTCTTCAGCGCTACAAATACATGGAAATAACATGAAGAGAGATCGTGACCGTATGGAGGATGTATCAGGGCTTCCCAGCGAAATTTCTGTATCGTTTATCGGTACATCCCCAGCAACGAGTGGGTAGGCATTATTGTGCAACAGAATGACGCAGTCCGTCAACATACCAGGCGCTTTCGACTTGAAGACCCGCTTCAATATTCGCAAAATGTCCACGTTCCACTGTGTGTTGAATGTGGCGCCATGTTCTAGACAGTCAGTGAGCAGTGGAACCTTGTAATCAAAGAAGGAGGTGATCATGACTTTCCCGGAGCTGTCGTGCCCGTTGTTTCACCTACGCTGCAGACATTTCCTCTATACAGTCCCAAACTCTCCCCGTGTGGTTTCCATATTTTTGGTGCCCTTAAGAAAGACATCCGTGAAAGTCGATTTTCTTTGGACTAAGAGGTGCACTGCTGGCTACAATCCTGATTCCGTAGACAACTGCACACATTTTTTCCTTGAAGGAACTGACCGTCTAGCCTCGCAGTGGGTTAAATGTATTAACAGTTTCATTGCTTACATTTGAAGTAAGGGAGTCTTTTCCATCTGTCTCATTTTGATTTGAATGCCACTTCTATTTTCATACAGATGCTGAAAACAAAATATTCTTATTATATTTATGATGCCTTTGTCCGAGGGCAGGCACGGTTACAAAAGGAATCTGACAAGGTTAATGTAAATGATGACCAGTTGCCCTCCCTGTTGCCGTCCCATTACCAACGGCTCAGTCTGTGTGTACCCAAACTGTTTGCGCGTAGTGTGAGTCATTTGAAAGACTGCGAAAGTGTTCTGAGTGTTTGTGAATCGTGTAAATGAGGCGGGACTTAGTCATCAGCCCGGATTTGACCTTTTAGGACGTGGAAACCGCCTAAAAACCGCACCTAGGCTGGCCGTCTCACCTCCCTACTCCGAGTGGATATATGCTGAACACTGTTATATAGCTGTATAAATCAATTATATAGAGCAAGATTTCAGACATGTACTGTGAAATTTTTCAACACAGCGTGCTGTTTCCAAGGTTTTATGTGGTTTGTTAATTGTGATTCCAGGCTCTCCGTCTTCCGTACTAATACGTACTTTTGCTCTTATTTCGGTTCTTATAACGCAACAGGTTGGGTCAGGAGAAAATCCCTGAATACAAAACAAATTAACGCCCAGCAACTCTCAAGTGTCCGTACCAGATTCGGTCTCGACGTAATATAGACATCAACTACGTGACGAGACTCTACAAAGGAGCGAACGACAAAATCGTGATTGTTACTGGTTGTTTACTCAGTCAGCCTGAATCATTCATGCATCGTATGTTATTATTATTATTATTATTATTATTATCCATGTTTTTACAATATGTTTACATTTTACAGTAACTCAAGATTATACATCAAATTTATTTTTCGCTCTCCATCTGTGTTTATCTGTCCTTAAATTTTCTTCAATATTCCTTCCTCTAAGTGATTTCTTAATTCCTTGTAACCATATGGCCGGTCGTCTACCTCTTTCTTTCTTTCCTGGCGGTCCGCATTCCATGATGCGTCGTAGCAACCTCTTCTCTGAAATACTTTTTCTTCCACGAAATCAATAATCGAACTCGTGACATCCACTTTCTTTCTAATGACCTCATGTCTGGCCCATTCTAGGCTGCATATCTCTGAAGACTGTGTCCAAAGTTCCACCTCAGTTGTCACCAAGCTTTTCATTAATTGGGATTTTTAGCTGTCTGTGTGTCATAATGCTTCTAATAAGTAATAATGTGTCCTCTTATGTTTCCGGCCTAATATATTGATTACAATAATAGTGAAATAACTCATTATCTTATTTACTATCGTGTGTGAGCTTTGCTCCTAGATATTTGTATTCATCAGTACGTTTTCATCCCATATTCCAGTGTCAGATCTTGATATACTCCTCCTGTTACCATGTATTATGTTTCGTTGATATTGAGCTGTAGGTTCTCTTTTTTATGCTCCTCTAATTTCATGGTGATGTGTACCATTTCTTCGTCATCTTGTGTTAAAATTAGCTCGTTATCAGCAAATTGGTATGAAAATATAGTACCATCAGTTACTGGAATTCCTGTGTCATTACATTTCTTCCTCCAATTTCCAAACGCTCTCCCTGTATGTATTTTATAAACTGTCGATGATAGGCTGCATCCCTGACGTTATACCTCCGTAACTTTAAATCCAGGTGAAAGAAAGTTCGGCATTTTTATTCTTGCTATAGAGTTTTCATATAGGTTTTGAACTGATTTAACTGTGGTAGGATTAATATTAGATGATTTTAAAGCCTTGGTTAATAATACTTCCTTAACGTCTGGTAAATATCGTAGCTACAGCTAGTCCTCTGTAATTCTTAAACTCATATTTTTTTCTTTTCTGTCAACTGTTGACATAAATCCTACTTTCGAATCTTCTGGAATGGCTTCGTCATTTAAAAATTTTTCAAAACGACCACTCAAAATTTCCCGCAGTTTAACTGTACAATATTTCAACAGGTCAGCGGGTGTTCCGCCAGTTCCTGTTTGATTTCATGTATTATTACTTCCAAGTCCAAAGAAATCCCTTCTGCTAACTCTGTCCATTTATCAATTATATCCAAAGTTCTTTCCTATTTTCTCTCAACAGTCCTTTAATATAGGTTTCCGTCGAAAGAATACTAATATATTTTATTTATGTTAGAGATTGAAAACCCATGGAGTCAAGATCACACAGCCCCTAAGAAAAATAAAAAAATAAAAAATGTAAGGCCTCGTGTATCTCGTGGTTGACAGTGTCTAAAGCCTTGTCTAATATATTTAATTTGTTTTCACAATGTTTATAACTGTGTGAACTTCTAAGTTACCAAACTGCTGAGGTCATAGGTCCTTAGATTCACACACTACTTAAACTAACTTACGCTAAGAATAACACACAGGCCCATGCCCAAGGGAGGACTCGAACCTCCGGCGGGAGGGCCCGGGCAATCCGTGACATGACGCCTCAAACCGCACGGCCACTCCGCGCGGCCACTCCTTTAAAATTCCTCCACAGTATTTGAAATATCGTTCCTGCCTGTGAGCTCCTTTGTCCTTCAACAAGATTATGAGTATTACCACAAGTCTTGTCGCTAGCCTTAGTTTCTTGCTTCTGTGAGCACTTGTTTTTCTAATTTTTGCTTGTTGTACTCTTGATTCTGCCTGTGTACTTAGCCATTACCCATATTTCTTTGATCGCTTTTTCCACATTTGAATCAAAATAATAAAATAATTCTGTCCTCTTGCAATTAATTGCTTGTCTTAGATCTTCTATGGCTACCTCATGTAAAGTATTAGCGATATAATATTCTATTGCTATGTTATAAAAATCTTCTTCTGTTAATATTTCCATTTTCTGTATAAATACACTATTAATCAAACTTAATTAGCGTCAGTCTACTGTAAATTTAAAAAAAGAAATAAAGTCGCTGTCAGCAGCTAAAGGTAGTAAACTACCAGTCAGTTACAACATTTTACCAACCACGTAGCATACCACAGCTGACCAGAAGCAGACTTGTGCCTCCTTGGCCGGTTCTTCACGAAGTAACCGGGCCTGAAACACTACTTAAGTTTCCTCGCTTTTGTGTACAGTAAAGTCGTTGTGACCAGTGTCCATTCCGCAGTATGGCGGTCGTTCAAACTTGGACAGCAGTGGACTCTGACCCGAATGGAATTCGCATAAATGTATCGTTCGAGCACAGAACTGGAATGCGGTCCTGGTTCGCTGTGACCTTCATCGTCTCGGCAATGTATGGAAGTGGTTCCTTTTTGCGTGCCAAACGCTCTAAGGCCGTTTCCGGCCAGCTTGTGGCGTTTGAACAGTGCAGTCTTCCGTACAGCAATACAACGCGAAGCCTCACGCTTTGCTGTATAGTTAACAAATGATTTAGGCAGTCAAGACCCTCTGGCGTATAGCACACCACTGGCGCATTCCCCAACCCATTCTCGCCACACCACTTCGTCTCAACACGCTCCACACTTCCAGCGTATCATTATTTTGATGTTGTACTTGTTAATGGAAGCAAGATTGAAGAAAAATCAAGAGACACTCATAGGATTGTCGACCTAGGAAAAGTGTGCGACATTAAAACGGTGCAAAATGTTCGAAATTCTGACAAAAATAGGGTAAAGCCCACGGGCATAGATCCCTATCGCAAAGGACGCAAGACAGGGGTCAATGCACGTAGCCTGGGAGTCACCAAAACATTCTCGGTCCCGGGTTCGAAACCAACTATCGCTTGAATTTTGTTTAATAATCAACGTTGCCGGCCGAAGACTTCCGGCATAAGAAGTCACCATCTTTCTGACAGCGGCCTTCTCACTGATGGTGGAGGGGCGGATAGAAGTTCAGGGCACTCTCTTGCCCTTGCGATCGGAAACTGCCCCTAAAGGCGGAAGAATCAACAGTGACCAACGGCATGAGGATGCAGAAAACAATGGAAACCACTGCATTAAAGACACATAGCGTGTATCCACAGGACATGTGGATTGTAATTGAAGAAGTGTAATGATGTTCTCGCTATTGGCAAAAGATTTCGGAGTAGTCCTCCATTCGGATCTCGGGGAGGAGATCGCCAAGGCAGAGGTGACCATGAGAGAAAGCGTGAGTAACCAACGAAAGCATAACGTTCTACGAGTCGGGGAGTCGAATGTCAGAAGCTTGAACGTGGTAGGGAAGCTAGAAAATCTGAAAAGGGAAATGCAAAATGCTCAATCTAGATATAGTAGGTGTCAGTGAAGTGAAATTGAAAGAAGACAAGGATTTCTGATCAGATGATTATAGGGTAATAACAAACGCAGCAGAAAATGATATAACGGGAGTAGCATGTTTAGGAAGGTAGGGTAGAGAGTGTATTATTGTGAACAGTTCAGTGATAGGGTTGCTATTAACAGAATCGACAGCAAATCAACACCGATAACGATAGTTCACGTATACGAGCCGACACCGCAAGATGAAGAGATAGAGAAAGTATATGTGGACATTGAAAGGGTAATACAGAACGTAAAGGGAGATGAAAACCTATTAGTCATGGGAGCCTGGACTTTAGTTATAGGAGAAGGAGTAGAAGAAAAAATTACATGAGAATATGCGCTTTGGAGAAGGAATGAGAAAGAAGAAAGATTAATTCAGTTCTGTAATAAATTTCAGCAAGTACTAGCAAATACTCTGTTCAAGAACCACAAGAGGAGGAGTTATTAATGAAAAAGGCCGGATGATGGTCAGACAGAGGTTCCGATACCAGATACTGTATTGTAAGGTGCACCCAGGACTCAGACTCAGATCATAATGAGGTAGTGATGAAGAGTAGGCTAAAGTTTAAGAGATTAGTCAGGAAGAATCAATACACAGTGAAGTGGGATACGGGAGTACTACGGTATGACGAGATACGCTTGAAGTTCTCTAAGGCTGTAGGAATACAGAAATACTAGTCACCGTGGGAGTGCAGGGAAGCAAAGACAAAATGGCTGCATGAAAAATGTGAAGACATCGAAAAAAATGATTGCCGGAAGGACGGACTCAGCATACAGTAAAGTCAACATGACCTTCCGTGAAATTAAAAGAAAAAATGGCTCTGAGCACTCTGGGACTTAACATCTATGGTCATCAGTCGCCTAGAACTTAGAACTACTTAAACCTATCTAACCTCAGGACATCACACAATACCCAGTCATGAAATTAAAAGGAAGGGTGGTAACATTAAGAGTGGAATGGGAATTCCACTGTTAAATGCAGAGGATAGAGCGGATAGATGAAAAAAGTACATTGGAAGGCCTCTAAGAGGGGGAAGATTTGTTTGATGTGATAGAAGAAGAAACAAGAGACGCTTTATAAGACATAGATGATCGAGAATTGGAATCAGAATTTAAAAGAGCTTTGGAGGACTTAAGATCTAATAAGGCAGAAGGGATAGATAACATTCCATCAGAATTTCTAAAATCATTGGGGGAAGTGGCAACAAAACGTTGGTGTGTAGAACATATGAGTCTGGTGACATACCATCTGACTTTCGGAAAATTATCACCCACACAATTCAGAAGACTGCAAGAGCTGACAAGTGCGAGAATTAGCGCAAAATGAGCTTAATAGCTCATGCATATACGTTGCTGACAAGAATAGTATACAGAAGAATGGAAAAGAAAATTCAAGATGTGTTAATGTGTTAGGTGATGATAAGTTTGACTTTAGGAAAGGTAAAGGCATCAGAGAGGCATTCTGTCGTTGCAGTTGATAATGGAAGCAAGACTACAGAAAAATCAAGACACGGTCATAGGATTTTTCGACCCGAAAAAAGCATTAAACAATGTAAAATGGTACAAGATTCCGAGTAAAATGTGAGTTATCTATAGGGAAGATGCGGGTAATATACAATTTGTACAAGAGACAAGAGGGAATAATAAGAATGGACGACCAAGAACGAAATGCTCAGATTAAAAAGTGTGTAAGACAAGCATGTAGTTTTTTGCCCTAATGTTCAATCTGGACATCGAAGAAGCAATGACAGAAATAAAAGATAGTTTCAAGAGTGAGATGAAAATTCAAGGCGAAAGCATATCAATGACACGATTCCCTGATTTCATTGTTATCCTGAGTGAAATAGAACAAGAATTACATGATCTGCTTAATGGAATGAACAGTATAATGAGTACAGATTATGGATTGAGAGTAAATCGAAGAAAGACGAAAATAATGAGTAGCAGAAATGAGAATAGCGAGAAACCTAACATCAAAAGTGTTGATCATGATTAGACGAAGTAAAACAGTTCTGATAGCTTGGAAGCAAACTTATCTATGATGGACGAAGCAAGCTGGACATGAAGCAGACTAGCACAGACAAAGAGGGCTTTCCTGGGCAAGGGAAGTCTGCTGGTATCAAACATAGATCTTCGTGTGCGGAAGAAATTTCTGAAAAAGTACGTTTGGAGCATAATATTTTGTGGTAGACAGTCACGGTCAGCAAGAAAACCGAAACAGAAGGGAAATGATGTGTGTGAGATGTAGCGTTACAGAAGAATCTTAATAAATAGGTGGACTGATAAGATAAGGAATGGGAAGGTTCCAAGAAGAATCGGCGGAGAAAGGAATAGATGGAAAACGTTGACATGACGGACGGACAGGGTGATAGGGCGTGTATTAAGACTTGTGGGAATAACCTTCATGTACAGAGGGAGTTACAGAGGGTAAGAACGGTACAGGAAAACAGACTTTGAAAAAGATCCAGTAAACAATTAAAGATGTAGTGTGCAGTTGCTAATCTGAGAAGACGATTTTAGAGCAAGAGAGAAATTCGTGGCGGTTTGTATCAACCCATCGGTAGACTGAGGACTCAAACGTTAAATAAATAGATACATAAATAAAGATCTAATAGGCGTTGCTTCTGAACAGCACTCAACATTCGTTATGTACTTTTACCGACGATGAACAGCATGCTGCGTGCCACACGTATAAAAGCCTGTACCAGCTCAGACTGTCATGTGTCTTATAGCTTTGACTACAGCACCTTGAGTCTGGAAAATGTCGGTGACGTAGTCTACCTTTCATAGGTCAAAAGAGATGGAAGTCTGAAGATGCTGTAAAGTGGAAGTGGTAAGACAACCCAGCCAGATTTGACAATGGTTTCATGGGCGCAAAACAGTTGAGATGTCTATTGTTACCGTTTTGCAAGAGGAAGTTTGTCTTCTCCTTTGGGCGGGTTTCTCAACTTTATGCTTTCAGCCTCCTTAATGTCGTGTTTCGAAGACTTTCGCCACGCTCTTTAGGCTCCAAGAATCACACCCAGCCTCTCTCAGAAGACAGTGTGTGTTACGTTTCCTGCAGCTACCTGTATCCTGAACAGATTCTTTGTTGAAGAATTAGCATGTTGCAACTCCATAGACTTTCTTTTGGATTTTGGTTGGTAGTGGTGACACCATGCTGCATCTTCGGTAGTGATGAGGTTCAGGAAATTATCACCTTCAGCCCGTGCTGACAAATTTCCAACAGGACCCATGTAGGATGATTTGTTCTGGTTTGAGGAATTTAATGACATATCCCTGGTTTATGCAGACCTCATCGTCAGACGCCATGTTGGAACGCTCTCCTGCTGCTGCTCATGTCTGCCGCAGAACAAGGGAACCAACAGAAGATTAGCGGAAAAATTCGAAACTTAGGACTACACCATCAAAGTCCACCTCGACAGCTGCACGGTCAGCGCGGCGAACTGGCCACAAAAAGGGCTCGGGGTCGATTCTCGGTCCGGTCGAGGAGTTTCTCCGCACGGGGAGTGTGTGTTATGTTGTTCTTAAGTTCATATCGTTGTAACTGACATTCCACTGTTAACATAGCTGTACAAGCGCGACTCCAAAGCCAATGTATTAAAAAAATAGAAACATTATCCGGCTCGGACTGTAGAAGCCTACAGAAAAATAGGAGGCATTAGTCTTGGGATAACCTTAGAACACTAGTCGCGAAATACACACAAGGGGACCGATGACCTTTGCAGTTTGGTCCCTTTAATCTTTAAACCAACCAACCAACACATACAGTAACCCGGCAGCATCAGATTGCAAGATCTTGTGCTCGTCACGTCCTACTAGTAGAAGTACTAGCAAAAAGCGATATTATATGGGTGAACATACAAAATCAGTTTTACCGAAAGCGAATGCAAGACTTGTGGTTGTTGGAAGAGTTCTGCGAAAGTACAGTGCATCTATACTGGAAATTGCATCTAAGATAAATTCTGTAGTATTGTTCCGGCACTTGCAGTCGTTATCCAGCGGCCAGTTTGTACAGATAAGTAGTTAATGGCTCACAAGTCCCATTTCATGATCACTTGTGCCCATGTCGGTGTTACTTACGTTCAGGCGATAGAAATACACTCCTGGAAATTGAAATAAGAACACCGTGAATTCATTGTCCCAGGAAGGGGAAACTTTATTGACACATTCCTGGGGTCAGATACATCACATGATCACACTGACAGAACCACAGGCACATAGTCACAGGCAACAGACCATGCACAATGTAGGCACTAGTACAGTGTATATCCACCTTTCGCAGCAATGCAGGCTGCTATTCTCCCATGGAGACGATCGTAGAGATGCTGGATGTAGTCCTGTGGAACGGCTTGCCATGCCATTTCCACCTGGCGCCTCAGTTGGACCAGCGTTCGTGCTGGACGTGCAGACCGCGTGAGACGACGCTTCATCCAGTCCCAAACATGCTCAATGGGGGACAGATCCGGAGATCTTGCTGGCCAGGGTAGTTGACTTACACCTTCTAGAGCACGTTGGGTGGCACGGGATACATGCGGACGTGCATTGTCCTGTTGGAACAGCAAGTTCCCTTGCCGGTCTAGGAATGGTAGAACGATGGGTTCGATGACGGTTTGGATGTACCGTGCACTATTCAGTGTCCCCTCGACGATCACCAGAGGTGTACGGCCAGTGTAGGAGATCGCTCCCCACACCATGATGCCGGGTGTTGGCCCTGTGTGCCTCGGTCGTATGCAGTCCTGATTGTGGCGCTCACCCGCACGGCGCCAAACACGCATACGACCATCATTGGCATCAAGGCAGAAGCGACTCTCATCGCTGAAGACGACACGTCTCCATTGGTCCCTCCATTCACGCCTGTCGCGATACCACTGGAGGCGGGCTGCACGATGTTGGGGTGTGAGCGGAAGACGGCCTAACGGTGTGCGGGACCGTAGCCCAGCTTCATGGAGACGGTTGCGAATGGTCCTCGCCAATACCCCAGGAGCAACAGTGTCTCTAATTTGCTGGGAAGTGGCGGTGCGGTCCCCTACGGCACTGCGTAGGATCCTACGGTCTTGGCGTGCATCCGTGCGTCGCTGCGGTCCAGTCCCAGGTCGACGGGCACGTGCACCTTCCGCCGACTACTGGCGACAACATCGATGTACTGTGGAGACCTCACGCCCCACGTGTTGAGCAATTCGGCGGTACGTCCACCCGGCCTCCCGCATGCCCACTATATGCCCTCGCTCAAAGTCCGTCAACTGCACATACGGTTCATGTCCACGCTGTCGCGGCATGCTACCAGTGTTAAAGACTGCGATGGAGCTCCGTATGCCACGGCAAACTGGCTGACACTGACGGCGGCGGTGCACAAATGCTGCGCAGCTAGCGCCATTCGCGGCCAACACCGCGGTTTCTGGTGTGTCCGCTGTGCCGTGCGTGTGATCATTGCTTGTACAGCCCTCTCGCAGTGTCCGGAGCAAGTATGGTGGGTCTGACACACCGGTGTCAATGTGTTCTTTTTTCCATTTCCAGGAGTGTATTACGAGCAACTACCATCATTAAATCTGATACGGATCATCGATTTGAAAGCTCCGTAACGCTTTTTAATTTTAGTACTGGGGTTACAGAGGAATATCTGGTTGCGTAGAATTGCCCTTTGTGTTCATTCGATGTCCTACAGTTCTGCATCGTTACGCAACAAGAAATATCTGTAAATGGTAACTCGACAGCATGCGGCTACCCGGACGTAGTAGCGTGCGTTTTCTTCTTACCCGTTACTTCATTGCTGTAGATCCCTACATGTACATTAAGTCATTCAAAATAAATATATTTATTTCTTTTAAAAGTTCTGCGTATTGTAACCAGGTATTATCTATCATGATTATACTGATACGTTTTAGCAAATTTTGCTGTTCTACCAACAAGAAAGAAATACTTCTTTCATCTTTGCATTAAAATTCTTTCCTCAGTTAATGAGGAAGCGTACAGCGCATAGA
Organism: Schistocerca gregaria; assembly: GCF_023897955.1. Taxonomy (NCBI): domain Eukaryota; kingdom Metazoa; phylum Arthropoda; class Insecta; order Orthoptera; family Acrididae; genus Schistocerca; species Schistocerca gregaria. Next base: position 406,491,728 of record NC_064923.1, read on the forward strand.
CTTCAAGAAATCAGTATCACCCGCCATGATACCCAAAGTTACTGGAAGAAGTTTGCACTTGGTAGAGCGTCTTCTCCGCGAATTGTCAACTCAGTGAAGTTTACTCAGCATCTCCCAGCCCGCACAATTTTACTTTAGGCTTTAACTATAATAATTTAGCGCGCGTGTTCAGCGCGTAAGTACTGAAGGAAGCTTACAGAACGAAAGGATTGCTGCATACTTGAAACACTGCTCCCACTGGGAAGGGAACAACCGCTAAATGCTCATTGGCTGAAGAATGAGGTCTGGACTACTTCTTGCAGCTATGAATTACGTGTCTCATGTCGATCTGCTAACTTCAATCAGGTTCCATTGTCACTGTATACATATTGGGGAGATTCTTTTCACGAGGGAAAGTTAACTCCTCAAGGAAGTGTTTTTTTTTTCCCTAGTCTGCAGTTACGATTACTACTTCACCATCCTCTACCCCTTCACGTCATTCTTATTCAGTGCCAAACATTTGTCAATTCCAACCGTTTTTAGCTCTTTTTGTGCCTTTAGGTGTCAGTCATTTATCCCTGAATGTGTTAGCAAATGTCCAAACAACCCGTTACTTCTCCTGTTAGCTACCTCTCATATACTTACTTCGTCGTCTTTTCACTTCACGAGGACAATATAAAAATTTCGCGGCCTGTCGGTGAATACACATTTTTCAGACAAAACAAGGCACTAATTTTTCGATGTAGCCTCCTTTTAGGTCAATGAGCATTGTCGAACTCGTTACTCTGTGATTATTGTCCGCAACTCGTAGTCTAGTGCCTAGCATTGCTGCCTCTGGATCACTGGCTCCCGGGTTCGATTCCCGGCCGTATTGAGGATTTTCTCTGCCCGAGGACTGGGTGTTTGTGTTGTCCTCATCACTTCATCATCCTCATCATCGTCATCACTCGTGACAGTGGCTAGATTGGACTGTGCACAAAAATTGGGCTGTGTAAAAGCTGGGAGTTTGTACGGGCTCTGATGACCGCGCAATTGAGCGCCCCACAAATCAAATATCATCATCATCTGTGATTATTTACCATTCCAGGTCTTTGAAATGTCAATCTACATAAACACGTTGAGGGGCAAACATTTACCATCCACCAATGTCGGAATAGTCGGAAGTCTGGGGGTGCCAAATCTTGTGAACACACTGGATGTTCCAACAGTTTGCACTTCAAATACCTCAGATTTCCCGTTGGTAAAACACGTTTGTGAGCAGGTGCAATAGCCTCAAAAAATATAATGAATTTCGTTCTGCAATCCAGGCTTCTTCTGAGGCACTTTCACCTCAGTTGCTACATATCTTTTGAGAAATATTGGCCAGTTACTGTTTCACGCTTTTTCAGGTAACTGACAACAAGAATCCCTTTTTTATATTTGAATGCTATTTAGTTTCTGAAGTGAAATGGTGGATTCACATTTCATTCGTAGTAACAAATCGGCGTTTACAATTAGTGGAATTTTTTTAAAGCCACTCAAAGGTTACTAAGAAATTAGTTTCCGAAAACAAATACTGCGCCCATCTCTGAGAAAGCTATTTCATTGTTATACTTGAAATAAAGTGCACTGTCTAAAGTCTAATTCATCTTCGATCGCTGACCGCTCAATATCATGCTATATACTGTACCGATGTTTACATCTGTAATTTTGCAACTTTCTACACGTGAATCTCTTGAAGCGAAGTCGGATTTCAGCCATTAATACCTCAACCATGGAAAATAAGAAGCAGCGTCGTTATTAACCTTCACTGACTATTGGCTAAATTTTGCTGGCGACAAAAAACCGTGAACAGAGAGCTTAATGACGCTACGGCATCCTGTTTCTTCGTTCGAGCACACAGAATACTACACCTATCTGAAACGGTGTAAATGAAACTACTCATACTTCGCAGAGTATAATGGCACTTGATTTATGCTGCTGCGCAAAATGCACCAACGTAAAAGCAAAATCAATATATCTGCACCATATCTGTGTTCTGCTGAAAATATTTTACCTTGTCTTCGAAACACTTCTTCATTTCGTAGGTTAACTCTCCACTTTTTAACACCCTGGTGCTACACTCGTTATGTATCAAGTTTCTTCTACGATATTCTAATCGACACTTATTGCTTCAGAAACGTCTTCATTCATCTTTATGTCAACATTTAAAAGTATTAAATTTCTTTTCTTGACGAAAGCTTTCTTCGTCTTAAACGTTGTGCTCCTTGTGCTTTTTTTGTTTCAGGCGTTTTGTGTTATCTTGTTTCTGAGCTAGATGATATCTTTTACGTCTTTCAATGTGTCTTTCCCAATTTTTATGACAAGCAAATCACTAGTCTTATTTTTAATAGCCCTCATCTCTTTGTTAATCCGCCATCCAAAATCTGTCTTTCCAGTACCTTTTTGTAGTATCATTGTTCCCGGTGAGAAGGGATATGTTGTCAGATATTTCTGTTCCTTTAATGTTCCAAAGTTATCATCGCGTTCTTGAAAGTTCATTCTGAGCCTTTTGAACATTTTATTCCACAGTACCAGCCCAAAGGCTTTCTCCATGTCTACAAATGCCATGAAGATACTTTTATTTTTCATTACTGCTTCGTTACTAAGCCCAAGGCCAGACCTTTCGATACACTTTTCTGTTTGTGTGAAACCAAAGGGATCCGTGATCGATACCTGTTTAATCCAAACATGATTGTAATTAAATGCGATTTTGTTTTCTTGTTTGCTATTGCCGTTACGTCAAGCACTTGTCTTGTTCGGCTATCTTCTTATTTATTACTTTCATGATCCAAAGGGCGATTGCATTTCACATACAATTATTTTAATTTTGGAATCTGCACGACCTGTCTGGTGCTGGAGAGGAAAAAGCAAGGTGAAACCACGCCCAGATGTCATGGAGGTGACTGGCTTCTCCTCTTTTACAGATGTCAGACGTCGTAGGCTGGGCAGACAGGTAAAACAAGACAGGTGGCAAACTGTGCGGAAGCAACATCAGACTTTAATGCTTGGGAGAGTACAAGTGTGTCTGAACACAGAGTGCACAAAACACTCCTAACAATGAATCTCCAAAGCTGACGACCTATGCATGTGCCAATATTAACACCATGACACTGGCTACTACGACTGAAATAAGCACGTGGCCATCGGCACTGATCGTTGGCGCAGTGGCTGAGTCTGATGAATCCCAATACCTTTTTCATCCGCCACCTTCCAGGAGAACAGCTCCTTGACACCTGTACCCTGGGATGGAGACAAAGCTGGCGGCAGCTCCATTATGCCCTGGGGGATATTCACGTGGACATCCACGGGTTCAGTGGTGCTCGTGCAAGCCACTATGACGGGCAAGGAGTGTCGTACACTGGTTGCATTCCACGTACACCTCCTCATGACGATCATGGTTCTCTACGACAGTGACATTTTTCAACAAAATAATGCGTTTGGTCACAGAGCTAGGAGTGTGAGGGATTGGTTCGAGGAATACTGTGGCCAGTTCCAATTGACATGCTGATCCTCCATCTCGCCATATTTGAACCCGATCGAATGCATCTTTATGTGATTGAACAAGATGTCAAAACTCATCGCCCCTCTCCACGGAATTTTCGGGAATTAGGTGCGCGCAGATGTGGTGCCATCTCCCTCCAGCGAGCTACAAAGGCTTCATTGCTTCCATGTCTCGGCAAGCCGCTGCTGTTACCCCTGCCAAAGGTGGACATGCCGTCTATTGGGTAGGAGGTCATAATGTTCTGTCTGATTAGTGTATATCGTATCACATGATAGCAAAAAACATGCAGCTGGTATTAGATGATACTATTTTCTTTTCGTACGCTACACAAAAGTTTCTTACATTTCGCAGCACTTCTCAGACTCTTTCCATGCTCTTGGCGTCTCAAATTGGACATCGGACTGCTAACATATAATATTGAGGGTTCCTAAAGTGTTCTTAACCTTTTGTCAAGACAAAGAATGTGTGACTTTGTAATATGGAAGAATGTGAGGATTGCGGCAGAACTAGTCTGCTGACAAGATCGCAGCGAGCTGCAGAGCACTCATTGTGCAGCGGCGTTGAAATCACAGGAGACGCCGCCAGGGCATCTCTGAATAGCAGCGGCTGCCACTAACATCAAAGCTCAAAACACACACACAGCCGCGCGCAAACACATGCATTGAAGCATGTTGTGCAAGCAACCACCCGTGCATCGGCAACGTTTCTGAAAGGTTATGTTCCAACTGCAAGTGTGGAACACTTTCATCAGTACGTTTTGGTACTGTGCATAGTTTAGTACACTTACCGATGCAAACGGATCCTTTGTCTCTCTCTCACTCTCTCTCCCTTTGTTTTATTTTCCATGAAGGCAAGGCTGATTATCAGTTTACATAATGTGCTTATTTTAGAACACTTATCGGTGCAAAAATCTCCATTTGCTCTATCTCTGATTTTTTTTTTATTTGAAAGGGGAGGGGGTGTGGATGTGTTACCAGTTATCTGACTGATTTGATGCAGCATTACCCGGTTCTGTGCCAACCTCTTAGTTTGAGAGAAGCACTTACACGTAGAATCCTCAGTTAACTTACTTGTTGAATTTATTGGGTGTAACATAGCTACATATACAAATTTATACAGTTATTAGAGATAATAAACATTAACGCTACATGTGCACTGTTTTTCCAATCGGGGTCCTTGAAGGGTTTGACACTGGACTTCCCTTAGTTCAATGTTCATTGCTTTTTTGACTGCTCTGAATGCAATACATTGACATTGTACTGTGATTTGAACAGCAGCTGCACTTTTCTGCTAGGACGGGTAACTTTTCATCACTGGTAATAGTATCCAAGTGCCTGCATAAACAGTCATATTATTACTGTTAATGTTTATTATTAACATGAAAGTTTCTACTGTGCAATGGGAGCCTGCTAGACCTCACAATATGTGAACTTTTCTGTTTGAGAAAGCAATTGTGTGAACTGAAAATGTAGAGGGGAGCAATTTAAGGAAACGGAAGGAACTATTTATGTCACCTACATCGGGACTTTTATGCGGAATCAGCGACGACCAGTAAAAATATGTGCCAGTCCAGGTTTCGAATCCGGGCTCTCGTGCTCACAAGGCAGTTGGGTTAAACACTGCGCCAATCGGAGTCAGAGTTTACTGCAATTGCGTGGACCATCTCGGTATGCCTCCCGGCCGACACACATTCCCATCTAGCGCCACCTACCGGTCCATGTCCTCGATGCTCGCTACTTTGAGATTCCCACCGGAGGAGGTCGAACGTAATTGTGCATCCGGCCTGAAGATGGTGAATTCATTGCCCATCGAGGCGAATCAGTTACATCAACACGTGGTGTCTGATAGTCCCCAAAAAATCCGAAAGGACAGACACCATGCGGAATACACAGCTGTGATACAAAAAAATGGTTCAAATGGCTCTAAGCACTAAGGGACTTAACATCTTAGGTCATCAGTCCCCTAGAACTTAGAACCAGTTAAACCTAACTAACCTAAGGACATCACACACATCCATGCCCGAGGCAGGATTCGAACCTGCGACCGTAGCAGTCGCGCGGTTCCGGACTGCGCGCCTAGAACCGCGAGACCACCGCGGCCGGCAGCTGTGATACATATTGTATAAACTGATGGTGAGGGGGGAGAAAGGAAATGAAAGGGGAGGGGAATGTTGGTGCCAGCTACATCGGGTTCGTGTCGATATAGTCCACGCAACTGCGATAGCCATTGTGTCCGGATGGCGCAGTGGTTAGAGCAACTATCTGTCTAGTAGGCAGGAGATCCTGGATTCGAATCCTGGTCCGTCACAAATTTTCGCGCGTCGTCACTGACTCCGGATAAAAGTCCCGATGCAGCTGACATCGATATTTGCCTTCCTTCTCTTTCTCTTCCCTCCACCATAAATTTACACGATATATATCATAGCTACGGATTACGTGTGGAGTCTATTCTTTCAGACATCTCCGAAAGAATAGACACCACACATTCATATATTTGAGAAAGCTGTGTTACAGCCAGTTGGGGATAACAGCAGCACCAGCACACCATCCAGAGACAAGGAACCACCTCCACTGCCAGAGTGTGGCACGCCCTGCATGACACTGGCATGCATCCATTCAAGTATTAGAATATACAAGAACAGTCATCCGATGACTTTCCCCAATGCGTGGAACTCTGCCAACGATGTTAGACACCACACTGCAAACGTACCTGATTTCAGGACGTATATTTTGTTTACTAACGTGGCCACCTTCACAATGGAAGGAATGTTCAACAGCCACAATGTTTGGGAGCTGAAAAACCCTAAGGAAACTCGATTTCTCCACGGTCGTCACACTTTTACCATAAATGCGTGGGCTGGTATTGTTCACTACCATCTGATACGGCCGTATCTTCTGCCTAACACGTCCGGTGGAGAAAATTATCATATCTTCCTCAGTGATGTACTACCAGAAAATTAGGAGAATGACCTGGTAGCATTCAAGCAAACTTTTATGGTACGACATTATAACATGGCATATGCAGGAAGACCACACATAAGACGTAAGCATCTAGGGCCAACATCCAACCAAAGATCACCATCATATTTGGTTGCTCGACCATGGTCTTGATATACAGGGTGTCCCAGCTATCTTGTCCACCCAAAATATCTCTGGAACAATAACAGCTATTGGAAAACGACTTTCACCGCTATCAACGTAGGGCTGGGGCCCATGAATGTACATATTTGGAAACATTCTAAAACGAAAGCATATGTGTTTTTTTAACACAAACGTATGTTTTTTTAAATGGATCTCCTATATTTTTTCTTCAGCAGTCCATAGCATGACAAAGCACATACACAATGGCGTTGATTGCATCGCCATATTCCCATTATATCGCGAGATGTTGAGACGCGAAGTTGACGTTTGAAACACCCGACATGCGCTGCTAGCGCACGTCCTGAGGCTCAGGCGTGAACCCCATGCTGCCCGTAATCGCGATGTGATTGACATGTGTAATCACACCTCCATACATATCAAGAGGTCCGAAACGAATAATACGGTCTGCTGCCATCAACTCTCATAAGCACTTAATGGTTTCCCTCTTGCACGTTTTTCGTATCTACGTACACAATATGAACCAGTACCGATAGGTGTACACCCGTCAGGTTGTCGTATTTATCCTGCACACCCAAAATAAGGTTTATCTAATGCTTTATATGACCCATTGTGCCTGTCGCGCAGGGCCTGGCTCTACCTAGTCAAGTGTCCAACGTAGTTCCCACTACTGCCACAGTTACCACTTCGCCTTGTTTATGATTTGCGACCCATGCAAACACCTGTACTCCACCACCCTCCGAGCACGAGCATCCCATTTGTTGTTGCTTTGGCGTGCAGTACACCGCTTTCAGTGTAGTCGTGCATCAGAGTAATCTAGTGACGGCACGGAGGTAGTACACATTGCGAATAAACGTTGTGGTGTGGAACTTATACTGTAAATGTACACACATGAAGATATAGTAGAAATTCTGTTGATCTATGGAGAATGTACGTTGACGGGAAATACGTTATGAGATTGCTTGTTTGTTGATGTACTGTTAGCTAACATTGTGATTATTAAGTTAATATACCTGTTTTCTACCCTACTCTACATACCTGTACTGTACCCGGTTGTAGGTGGACGAAATGCTGTTCAGGCAGAACGACTGTACAGAAGACGATTCCCTGACAAGCCATCGCCTTCGCGCCTGATGTTTGGTCATCTCACATCTCGTCTACGTAAAACGGGAAGCTTAAATCCAAGACCTCGGCATCGTCCTAGAACACGCACAGATGAACGTGCTGAAGTTGCTGTGCTCGCTACCATAGCTGTGAATCCTCAAATCAGCACACGTCAAATTGAACGTGAAGTTGGTGTGTCGAAATCAAGTGCACAGCGTTTTCTTAAACGTCATACATTTCATCCTTACCATGTTCATGTACACGAGGATCTTCATGGAAATGACTCCCGCAATAGGGTAACATTTTGTCGGTGGGCTCAGCAAAAACTTCTGACTAATCCAAATTTTTTTGCAGATGTTCTCTTTACCGACGAGGCATCATTCTCCAACAGAAGAATTGTCAATATGAGGAATATGCATTATTGGTCCGCGGACAATCCAAAATGGCTCCGTCAGGTAGAGCATCAACGTCCGTGTAAAGTTAATGTTTGGTGTGGGATTATTGGAGATACCATTATCGGACCTTTCTTTATAAATGGCTCCAAAATGACAGGCAATACTCCAGATTTATATGACACAATCTTCCTGTTCTCTTGGACACCGTACCTCTGAACCGGAGAATGGTCATGTGGTATCAGCATGACGGATGCCCTGCACACAACGCCTTACGAGCACGACGACTTCTGAACCGTAAGTTCCCTGATAGGTGGATTGGACGAGGTGGCCCAGTTACGTGGCCTGCCCGATCTCCGGACCTTACACCGCTGTATTATTTTCTTTGGGGAGCAGTGAAGGATGTTGTTTACCAACACGAATCAACAACACCAGAGGACGTGAAGCACCGCATTATTGATGCTTGTACAGCCATCAAAGAGGAAACAGTAGCACAAAGTAGGGTATCCTTCATCCGCAGAGTGACACTATGTATGCAAGCCAATGGGCATCACTTTGAGCATGAGATGTGATCGCTTTGTTTAGTATGTAGTGCTGGTATCACAGTTGAAATTTCTACCAAGGGCCATTTTACCCAGTGATGTTAAGAAACATTTGTTTGCAACAATTTGTCATTTAACGCATTAGATAAACATAACATTGATAATTATGTGATAATAAAACTAATTGGTTAAATATGTTTACATTCATCTTCTATGTCCTCCCTGAACTTCCCAAATCAAAACATTTTTACCTAAAAAACGATAAAACTTTTAGTCCACTTGCTCGTTTCACTAAAACCATCAACATGAATTTTACTGTTACGAGTGAATAATTAACTGTCACTTCCGCTAGATCTACAGAAAAGTAAAGTTTTAACGTTGAACGGATTAACGATAAGCGAAGTTAACTTTCTGACTAACGTTGCGGTACACAGATATGTTACAGATCCGCATCACCCTTAGCGTATTGGATAAATACCTGCTGGAATGTACGACGTTAATGCAGGATGGCAGCAGACCGTATTATTCGTTACGGACCTCTTGATAAGTATGGAGGTGTGATTACACATGTCAATCACATCGCGATTACGGGCGGCATGGGGTTCACGCCTGAGCCTCAGGACGTGCGCTAGCAGCGCATGTCGGGTGTTTCAAGCGTCAACTTCGCGTCTCAATATCTCGGGATGCAATGGGAATATTGCGATGCAATCAACGCCATTGTGTATGTGCTTTGTCATGCTATGGATTGCTGTAGACAAAATATAGGAGGTCCATTTAAAAAAACGTAAGTTTGTGTTAAAAAACGATTATGCTTTCGTTTTAGAATGTTTCCATATATATCATGTTGAGATTTTTTAGGTCTTTGCGGTTGGAGACAGTAAAAACCACTCGGATGTCAGGCTAAGGAAGTAGATATGATGTCAAGAAGAAAATGAGACTCTGGGTTGGCTTTTAGTGTGCTTTTAATGGTTCTTAACAAGTTTACATGAACATACGGAAGAGCACTGGATCACCAATTGTGTCCTAAGACCCACTTAACTACGTGTAAAACGCAGGGAGGCTTGTAACCTCACGATATTTTTAACCAGTAGCAGAAAACGCCACGGAGGGCCATAGCTCTAATGTGATAAGAGTACACACTGTAACGTGTAATAACGATTTTCAAACAATGAACTATGAAAGGAGACAGTTACTACTGCTCTAATCGATCCTTTAGATTCAGTTACGCGTTACAACTGGACTGACAACTAGCTGTAGCCCGCAGCTCGTGGTCGTGCGGTAGCGTTTTCGCTTCCCGCGCCCGGGTTCCCGGGTTCGATTCCCGGCGGGGTCAGGGATTTTCCCTGCCTCGTGATGACTGGGTGTTGTGTGATGTCCTTAGGTTAGTTAGGTTTAAGTAGTTCTAAGTTCTAGGGGACTGATGACCATAGATGTTAAGTCCCATAGTGCTCAGAGCCGTTTGAACCAGCTGTAGGAACATATCGGCAAATGTGGAAAGGAAAGGTACTAACCACAATTTAGAGTTACAGAGAGGAAATTTTTAGAAGTTCTTTTTAGTGGACAAGCTTAATTAACTGAAAGTCTTCTCACTCGTATAGTTTTCGTTGTTGGCTGGCAATCTTCTGAGGCGGTGCTATCGAAGTACGTCAGGGTGGAACTTTGCTGATGGTTGGAACTGTCTGTATTTCTTGTCGATTGAAGGCCTCTGTATACTGCGTTTGGGCCTGTTTGCTTACATATGATAAGTGGCGCCATCTGCATCCAATTCACTATCAGCGAGCGAGACATTAGCGTTTTCTTAATGCGTATGACCACACTCTGAACTGGCGAAAGCAACCGCATTGTATGTCTCAATCCACTTGTTGCTAATATTCGTACCTACATGATTTTTTTCTTATTTTCCTGAGTCCGTCATTACAACTCTCTCACTGCATTTGTGCCTTGACAATGGCGGGGTGTTCACCAGACGAAATATCGGCGGTTGTCGGAAGTGTCATCCGACAGCATTCCCGGAAGTTGTCTGGACGTGTGTCTTGTTTATCGGTGGAAATACTTCCACAGTTGTCAATGACTTACTGGAAGAAAGACTGGGTTTAACGTCCGTCATTAGAAACAGAGCACAAGCTCGAATTGTGTCAAGGATGGGGAAGGAAATCGACCGTGCCCTTTCGACGGCACCATCCCAGCATTTGCCCGGAGCGATTTAGGGAAATCACGGAAAACTTAAATCTCGATGGCCGGACGTGATTTTGAACCATCGTCCATCCGAATGCGAGTTGAGCGTGCTAAACACTGCGCTACCTCCTCGGTGATTTATTGGAGATGTAGTACCGAGAAACAGAGACGGCAGAAATATCACATACAAATTTAAGGCTACATCAAGGAATTGGAAGGTCTTCATAATGATTCTGTGCTGGAGCCTTCAAGCAATAGCCTCTGTTACACTTCCAGCACGTTAGACTGGAAGCGCACCAGCTGCTCTGCTTACATTACTGGACGTCAAGGGTAAGGGGCACATGGTGGCTCGAATCACTAGTATCTGGAGGCGTCTAATTATGCTTTCGCTGTATTTTTATTTCAGAATGGAAATTGGAAAAAAATACAACTTAGGGACAGTAACTGTAGTCACAGTGCTGCTGAATTTGAAAGATTTTCCAGAGGCTAGAAACAGTCTATATAGGCTTCATTTTTTCGTACTTGATATTAGACTCGATGTTACGTTAATTGCGTCATAGTCACTGTTGACACATACATTCTGAGGATGGCTAAAATGCTAAACCGATATTTCAGAAGCATTCGTGATGCTGGTGACTTTCATAGCTATCGTCCACAGGGTGGTTGCGATATGAATTGTACTTTATCCAAAAAATTGTGTTCACTGGGTACTGCATCTTGTTAATGATGGTCTCATATCATGAATATGTTGAAAGTATGTGGAAGCACACTGCAACCTATTCTCAACACTGTCCATGTAGCAACCCTGATTTAAATTTCTCATTGTTTCCCTAGATCGTTTAAGGTAAAAGTCGGGATAGTTCCTTTGAATAATCCTTTAACAATCCGAGCTTATACTCTCAATACCTCCTCATCGATGAGACGTTAAACACTCAGCTTCCTTTTTTAGCGTTCTGTAAGTTAATCGGTAGGAACGGAACCTTTACGGGATCACTTTGTTGTCCTTCTGCTTGTCTGTCCCTCTGTCAAGTACCCTTTCTCTCAGGACTCTGATCTGACAGGCAAGATGGCTTTTTTGACACATGCTTTAGATTGATTTTTTCGTGGCTATAGTCGTTTACCCCAATGAAGTAATCAATGAGTCTCTGTTTCGTTTCTGGTTCAATTTTAGGTAGTGTGAAGTATCGGCTGAGACAGTTGGATCAGCTGAAACTTTTACTTTGCCTACACTAACAACACGCAGTTTTTCCATAGGAGCCGGCCGGTGTGGTCAAGGGGTTAAAGGCGCTACAGTCTGGAACCGCGCGACCGCTACGGTCGCACGTTCGAATCCTGCCTCGGGCATGGATGTGTGTGATGTCCTTAGGTTAGTTAGGTTTAAGTAGTTCTAAGTTCTAGGGGACTGATGACCTTAGAAGCTAAGTCCCATAGTGCTCAGAGCCATTTCTCCATAGGAGAGCTGGGCTATTTCTATTGTCGGTTGGTGCATGGGCATGTCGAATTTTGAGTTTATCAAAGCTTGTTTGACTGTTCCGCTTCTGCTTGGAAGCGATATGATTTCCGGGTGTGTGACGTAGTTTCTAACTCCGATATGCAGCACCTCTGAGCTCCATGAGCCGTTTTAGTTAGCTTCTGAGACCATGCAATCAAAAGATGTGGTCATTTACGTCACATATTTTGCTACTCGGAGACTCACTCATCAAAACCTATATATCAGTTGTCTTCATACATAACAAAGTCTGTGCATAATCCTCAGAGCGCGAGTCGTACACACACATGTACTCTTTTAATTTGATTTCATTCCCATCTTGGTAATTCGTAAAGCTTGGGCTTTAATCTGAGGACGTATGAGTTGAACTGATTTGGTATGGTTTTGTAAACTCAGTTTAATGAAATAATTAGCGAAAAGGTCTACCGCTGTGATAATAAAGATATCAATCTAACTTTATCTCATTCCCAAACTACAATTTCTTCCCTACTCTCAGACAAGCAACCTCTTTCTTACCTCAAGAGATATTTCCCTGACACCACGGCCATGGCAGGGTCTCCTCATAATGTAAGTCTTTCTGACGAAAATTTGAATTTGTATGGGACAGTTATGGGGAATTACAACGTAACTGAAATATATTTTTCAAAACACAAATGAAATCTGAGGCAGCCTTCCGATTGTGGAAGCCTCTAACCCATGTCAGTGGGAACAGCCAGCTTTAAACGGGGAAAGATTTAACCTGAAAAGGTACTGCGAACTTTGATTACTGCAGCCCATAGTATGTTTAATCCCACTAGTACTACTGGGGTTAATATGATCACCCACACACAACGAAAACTTTCATATTTCTTGTTTTTAAAACGATTGTCTTCAAAATATATGACTTCCTGTCTCTGAATCAATTTATCTGATGATACTTCGTTCATTTTTGTATTTACAAAAGATAAAAATTTATTCAGGGTTTTTGCTCTGAGTACCAGTGGTATCAATATAACCCTAGCTTAAATTCTTAGTTTGTTTGTTGAACATAACATTTATGAAGATAGAATGGTGAATGTTTTGTTGAACAGCTGTTATACCCAACACCTGTAATAATGACAATATTATCTTCCACGTGTTTTTGTACCTATTGTTAGTGTTTCTTGCATCATCTGTTGTACCCTCCCTAGTAGCACTGGGGTCAATACGAGCCCATAAGCACGTCGGGAAAACATATGTCCCTTATTTCGAAGCAATTTTTTTTCAAAATATATGACTTTTTCCCTCCGAGTCAACTATATTCAATGATGGTCTTTTCAGTTTTATACTTACAAAAAATTAAAATTTATGCATGATATTTTGCACTCGGTGCCACAGGGGGCAATATGACTACAATTTAATATTTTTGGTTCTAGAACGCAATATCTATGAAAATAGCGTCATTGCTGTTACATAGAAAAACTGTGATGTATGTTTTTATGTTACTTCGTTAAAACACTGCCAACGTATCCGGTGTTAATTACTTGGAGTGTATACGACTCCAGAAATACTCATTGAGACAAAAAATCCTGGTAGTAGGAAGGTTAAACTAACCTCAAGATGACAGCAGAAAAAGTAGCTATCATGCTTGCCTAGGAAACAAAGAAAATTATTCGAATCTCAAATGCGGAAATGAGGGGTGAGGGGGGGGGGGGGGATAACTACACGAAGATAGTTGCTAAGTAACCACGAGAGTTCTAGAGATTCGTTGCAGGGGGCTTCATAGGTAGCAGCGCTTGCCAGTTAGCGACAGCACATAGGTGGCCGGGAGCCCGCACCACTGACCACAAGCGTGCATGGCCACAAGACCGCCGATATCATGTTCTCGTAACGATACTGAATTAACAGTAAATTTTAACCCTGCAAATCTCCCAGATAACGAAGGTCAGAGCATACTGTTATCTGATTTGGTGAAGATTACTGCTCCAATTTTCGCGTTATCAATGAACGAATAAGCAATGGCAGACGAATGAGAAATGAATGAGGAACGAATGAGTCAGACCGCGAAATCCGGCTGTTTTATAACCAGAATAGTGCGCTTCCGAAGGTAAAAACGTAGGAGACGTTGCTAGCCCCGCATGGAGGATAGACTGATTTAACTTATGTCACGGCTTTAAGGTGGCGGCGAGGACTTTTCAGCCGTTAAGGTTGTCCCCACAACATGGGTCATCGGAGCGAGGGCATATACACACTCTTGTCACTTCGCGACCGCATGGTCGACAAACCATATTTGAACGGGAAGAGCTATTCGTAGAGGTCGACGCTATGTTGAGATTTTGTATAAAAGTCGTTTGATGTAATCTCATAATTATTCTGACATTACGGTCGGATTACCCTATTCTTCCGCAACACTTGCCTAATTTCAGACTATTGCAACTAATTAATTTAGTGGAACAAATTGCTATATGAAATGTGTGCGTGTAATCAAACTATGATTGGGATTATTCTATACACGACTTCATCAGGTGTTACAATCTCTCATTCGAATTTAGGTTAATAGATTAATACAATGTTATTCTTTGCATGGGCTGGATATAATGGTCGACTTGGTCTCGTCGAAGTGTTTGTGAATCGCTCTGGAAAATTCTATAATCTGCAAGATGAAAAACAGTTGATAACAAGACAAACAACAATGTAAACTGGTGGAGACAATGAGTGATGACCAATGTAAACATAACTTTGTGCACAGACTTCACCTATTTAAAGATTTCTTACGAGGCACTTTTCTGTTTTACTTTGTTTTAATGCTCATTCTTCCCTATTTTTGTCTTCCGTAAAATAGTTCGCAGTCTTCTTTCATCTACAAAAGTTAAGTGCTAACTTGCTATACCACAGACTAATGTCGCTTCCTCGCTGCATACAAGTTTGCGTGGAAGTTCGTGATGTGTTCTCGGAGAGCACTGTTATTTAGTACTTGTTGTAATGAAAGTCATCATATGGCGTTTGCGACTTCTGTCGATTCTTTACTGGTGTAGCAGTGCAGTATGATTAATAAGCGACGCCTGGAAAACAGGGTCCCTTTAATGATTGCACTTCTCCTAATTTTTTTATTTTCGCAAGTTTCTACACCTTGCGGTGTCTCTAGCATTCAAGTTCCCATCACCTCCTAGCGTGCCAGTCATATTCTTGCATCACATACCACTCCATCTTCATCTTTTTCAGTGTCGTGGATGTCTCCTGTAACATATTTTAGAGGGCCATATTTCCTGTGGCATTCTTCTAAGATGCCCTTATTATGTTGGTCGTTTATTTTTAATTGAGTCTTCAACTTTTGTAACTCCCGTCCGTTCTAATAGCATTTCATTTTGTCTCCTCTTGTTACTTCACAAACGTCGTCTCCAAAACTCCATTTCCATTGTCTTTAATTTCTTCTCATTGACCCTGGAGTCTTCCCACAGTTCAGCACCATATAGAGCAATTTTCTCAACTATAGTTTCGTTATTCCTCCTTTTCAGATTTTTTTGACGGCGTTTTGTTCCAAATCATGAAGTTTAATTGCTTAATTGCCACATTTCTCTTTCCTATTCTGTGCTTGCGATCTTAGTTACTTCCACCTTCACCCGAAAGGGTTGTCCCCAAGATTTTATATGAACGGCTACACTTTACTATAGGTCCATAACAAGATCCCTCCGACAACCAAGTATTCAGGCTTTGTGAAGTTAATTTTCATGCCCCTCTGCTCATGTTAATGAGTGAACACTCTTAAATCACCGCCTATTTCAGCGACAGCGAGGTGAGTATTATGCTCATCTTGTTTGACAATCTTAATTAGTATATAATACGACAGAGGTGTGATTATTTCAGTTTGACAGTACTACATCTGTTGAACACGTGAATAAAATGATGAAGTAATGGAATAAGAGAAAATATACTCGTGCACCATGACGCATACAACGCTAGCTGACGAGACCGGGGCTATGTATGAGTGCTACCACTGACGAACACGCGCTATGTACGAGAACGTAATAGGCAAGTCCTTATTATGTAAACGGTTAAGTGACGAAATAGTTTACTATCAATTCTCTGTCCTAGTGTTATTCGCAGCACTCCGTCTCTAACTAATCAGCTGACTGCTAGTTCAGTTAAAAAGGTCCCGCATACTTTTGTATTTCTCTTATTTACTACTGCTTCAATATTACTGTGAGGTACATTTTGGTCTGTCAAATGACGATGCTTGGAGGAAGTTTTTCTGCTGGACATTAGAATTAGAGTTTATTTGATTTTCCATTTGATTATTTGGATCAATGGCTTCATTCCGTTCCACATTCCAAGGCTACTGAAATTGCAAGTTGTCGCTGGGTGGGAAGTGCTTTTAAATTGACTTTTTAATTGGATATATTAATTTGTCTCTGTATATCTGACATAATTACATCGCTGCCAAACAAAACAATGATAAAGGAGTTCGTTTTACTGCGGAATTAAACAATGATCTCAATTAGTTTATTACACATGAATGCAAAAGAGAACAATAATTGATAATAATAAGGTAATGCCTTGGGAAACCTGGTATGTGATTCAAATCTACAAGTATCTGAATAAAACATCAATATTCATGAAGGTCGTTTTGTGATTGTCAAAGGCTAGTGCATAAGGATAGAAAACACTACAGAAGTGTATCCTTTGCATGTATGGCCGGAGTTGACAGGATGTTGAAACTCTACCTGTAAACATGTCTTCAGAGTGAAGATCGAAATTACCAAATATCGTTAAAATGAGTTTCCCTACAGTTCGTCTCGCTGTTGCCGCTGGGTCTGTCCATACCCATACTTTGCAGGTGCCGGCTGAAGTGGCTGCAAATCCAGTCAGTGACTCTGTACCAGCAACTTGCACCAGTGCGTAAGCTCAGCTCAGCCGGATGATCGCCCCTCTTCTCCGAAGTCCGCACGTCGAGAACCATGTCAGAGAAATATGTCTGTCAAGACGCTGACTGCAAAGCAACTTTCCGCTGTGCAATACTCACAAAGAAGACTCGGTTCTCTGGGGTTTTCTGGCGTCCCGTAATTTTGATTGGCCTGAATGATAAATATTGCGACGGATGATCAGTAAGACGTCTCGAAAAGATACTGGTATCCCTCCCCTACTCCTATTATAGGTGGTTCATCAGTTAAGAAATCGTTATAGTTGCTGCACCAAATCTGTGTTCTGATTTCTCCCTCTCTCTGTCTATGCGCGAATGCAGGCCAGTAAGGGTAGACATCTGTAAGCACATCCATATTTCTTGGTGGAAATTTAAAATGATTTAGGATAATCAATGGTAGCTGTTTTTACATTTTGTTAAACAAAAATGGTTCAAATGGCTCAGAGCACTATGGGACTTCTGAGGTCATCAGTCGCCTAGAACTTGGAACTACTTAAATCTACCTAACTTAAGGACATCACACACGTCCATCCCCGAGGCAGGATTCGAACCTCCGACCATAGCGGTCGTTCGGTTCCAGACTGTAGCTCCTGGAACCGCTCGGCCACCTCGGCCGGCTTTTGTTAAACATTCTGACTTGCGGTACCTGAGTGCGGTGTCGGTGTTTCACGGTTTTTAAAGGAACCCTAATCTTTTCCATTATCATGCCACTCTCTAAGATATTATATTACCGGAGCTTGTATCTGTGCTCAGTAGTTGGTATTCCAGAGCTATGCCAAAATTGCACGCAACCTCCGACCACACAGGTTGGTTAGAAACAATTATTTTCTCCATGCAGCTTGGAGATACAATCTGTATTATGAATTTGGGGAGTCCGTCGCCTAGGCGACCTCTTTCAAAGCACTGTCCAGTCCAACCTTCTGGCGCGATGGTTTGCACGTGAGAGCGGGCGTTCCTCGAATTTGCTGGAGGCTTTTCCCTCTGCCGGCTTTTTTGTCTCCTCGTCTGCAGCTAAGTGCAAACATTTTGGTGTATAAGCAGTCTAATATAGAAAACTGTAATCTACATTTAATTATTAGCAATGGTTGTTGTTGTTGTTGTGGTCTTCAGTCCTGAGACTGGTTTGATGCAGCTCTCCATGCTACTCTATCCTGTGCAAGCTTCTTCATCTCCCAGTACCTACTGCAACCTACATCATTTTGAATCTGTCTAGTGTATTCATCTCTTGGTCTGCCTCTACAATTTTTACCCTCCACACTGCCCTCCAACACTAAATTAGGTGATCCCTTGATGCCTCAGAATATACCCCAACAACCGATCCCTTCTCCTAGTGAAGTTGTGCCACAAATTTCTCTTCTCTCCAATTCTATTCAGTACCTCCTCATTAGTTATGTGATCTACCCATCTAATCTTCAGCATTCTTCTGTAGCACCACATTTCGAAAGCTTCTATTTTCTTCTTGTCTAAACTATTTATCGTTCACGTTTCACAGCCATACATGGCTGCACTCCATGGCTTCCTGACACTTAAATATATACTCGATGTTAACAAATTTCTCTTCTCCAGAAACGCTTTCCTTGCCATTGCCAGTCTATATTTTATATCCTCTCTACTTCGACCATCATCAGTTATTTTGCTCCCCAAATAGCAAAACTAATTTACTACTTTAAGTGTCTCATTTCCTACTGTAATTCCCGCAGCATCATCTGATTTAATTCCATTATCCTTGTTTTGCTTCTGCGGATGTTTATCTTATGTTGCCGTTTCAAGACACTGTCCATTCCGTTCAGCTGCTCTTCCAGGTCCTTTGCTGTCTCTGACAGAATTACAATGTCATCGGCGAACCTCAAAGTTTTTATTTCTTCTCCATGGATTTTATTTCCTACTCCGAATTTTTCTTTTGTTTCCTTTACTGCTTGCTCAATATACAGATTGAATAACATCGGGGATAGGCTACAACCCTGTCTCACTCCCTTCCCAACCACTGCTTCCCTTTCATGCCCCTCGACTCTTGTAACTGCCATCTGCAATGACTGTTACTGATTCATTTTTCATTTACCGATAGAGTTTAATTTACTCTGGTTTCTTTTGACTTTTTCATTCGGGTTTATATCATTTATGGAACAGTTTGGGAAAAAGAGTCATGCAACATAGTCAGCCGCATGAGGTGGAAACATGGCGACATAGCTTCAAGTTAGAGGAGTCCCTTTCTTTCTTCCTCTGGGAGACGTGGGAGAGTTAATTGGCTTTCTTTATGCCTTCCTGGTGGTTAGAAGTCTCAATGGGAGAAGCAAGGAGAAGCAAACCTTTCCGCCTTTTTAAAAATCCAGCCCTTTTATTGGCCCTGTAGAATTCCGTGCAGAACTTGCTAGAACTTTATGAACCTTTCTCTGTTCAGAAAGAAGCTAGCGGTAACAATCGCTTGCACTTGTCCAGTCACTCTGGTTGCCTAAGCGGCCGACGCTTTTTAACAGGCGTTGAGGATTGGTCAGTTGCCGCCCGTCAGTAAGGAAATGACTCTGGATACAATGTCTGGGGGAGGTTTCTGAGTATTCCTCAGAGACCTTCAGATCCAAGAAGTCAGTTAGTACGCACACTCTGATGGAACGTGGTGTAGGCATTAAGTCAGGCTGATGTTTTATGTCAGGTCACACTCAATCCTGCTGGTGTCAGCACCATCAGGAGTAGAAAGTGATTCACCTTACTTGTTTTCTGCGTTTGTAAATGAAGTTTAATCACTTCATGTGGAACTTAAAATCATGAAATTACGTAGTCGCGTTGGCTCGTATTAAGTTGCGTGGTCGTGCTAAAAAACTGGCGATTAATTTTGCAATAATTCTTCCCCGCAAGAGATGCAGTAATGAAGCTGAAGTGTTAATTCCGTTCGTTCTAAATTCGGTGTTGAACCAGGTGTCGGATTCCACGTAGTCATCGGGCATTCCAACTTGGACTGTAACTTTCTTAGCTGGACAAACTCAGTCTATCGAGCACCGATAGTCATTGTATTAAATGTATCGTCTGTAGTTTCCGTAATTTATTGTATACTGGCCCGACAGGTCTTTCTCTCTTGCTAATTTCTTTCTCTCGGGTTTCCTTATATGAATGCATGCCTATACATCCACTGTAAATAATTATCCCAAACGTATGAAGAGGCTTTTACGCTGAATTCCGATGCTAAAGTAACGAAATCCACCACTAATATATGTGTGCGTAGGACACCAAAGTAGGGTAAGAATGTCTACGTTTCGCATATTTGCAATCTGGTGTTAAGCTTTGTAACAAAAGCAAGATTCTTCAACCCAGGTTAACTGTTATTTAAGACCCACTCTCCTATTCCTATAACGACTATTGGTATTATATCAGCAAGCTATGTAAGTAGCTTTGTAAATTTTGATCGTGCTGGATCCTAGCCTACCCGGTTCGTTTATCTGTTGTTTTTCCTTTTGTCAGAACAATTAGAATGCGTAGGGCTTAGATGTTTTACCTTAACAAGACGGGATCCAGTACGACCTTTGCACGTATAGTGGACGAATTATCCGACCACGAAGCGAGATATCTGACTAAAATATTTTTCCCAAGTGACCAGGTAATATTGTACAATTATTATGAGTGTTAAGTAAGGAAAAAATCAAGTAGCATAAAATACAGAGCCGTAGTGTAGGTCAGATTAAGATACCTCCTTTCACAGTTACGCAGTCACTGATGCTTCCCACTCTACTATGACAGAATATACGGCCGGAGATGATACCTGAAAAATACTGAAAAACAATCTCCCTATAGGACGTCCTGCTATATTCTCCTTTCACTTATCTTATTTATTTCGTTTTATCTGTTTATTTCATTAACAGTACAGAGCAACCCAACGCCTTGAAATGAAAGGTGGGTTTAATGCTACTAAATCTAATAGCAAAGGCTTCTTATGGTTACGATCACATTAGTATGCACTGGTTAATGCTATTTTAAATAGTACAAAGAACATAATACATAAAAATTTATCTAAGGCTAAACAGAATTTAAAGCTTTACAATTGTTAAAGTGGGTCTATATAATTTGTTTCTGGAAAGCTGGGGAGAAATAATTCATAATTTATATAATACAAATCTCGAAAGAAATAAATAAAAATGTAATACAATAAGTGTAGTAAAAATAAGATGTGATATGCTGCATTTGGATGTGTTATGTAGTTGAAGTAGCTTGTTGGCTGATAATAGCCTATTTCCACCTATTTCAGGTGTGTTGACTCCAGAATGAAATACTGCCGAGGATTGTCTGCACGCAGCCAGTGGTAGCGGAGAGCATTGCCAGCTGATATGGTGTGGGTCGCCAGCTCAAGCCTCACCACCAGCGACTATTTGTTATTTAGTATTTATCACTTATAGATTGGCCTTGAAATATCTTGTATTTGTAATGTTTGTATATTCCGGAATATTCTATGTCTGTACAAATGCCAGCATTCTGGAATATTAGATGTTTGTGTAAACAGCTGCACTCTTTCCAGAATGTCAGCACTATTCTGATTTTACGTTGGTGTCAATAATAAACGTGCTTTCAGTTCCAAGTTTTGTATTGCAGTGGTAAACCTATCTTCAGATCTGGACTTGATTGTGGTTTCAATGTGACAATAGCCTGTCGTAGTAGTTCTGCAAAGTACATTCAAGTAAGGGAAAACTGCTGTCTAGCAAATGATCTAACAAACTCCTTTGTCAAAGTTTGCTTGTATTCTGAAAGGTTATCAGCCACATTCATTGCCACTAAATTCCTTAGACGCAACCTAATTGTTTTAAAGTCGAAATAATATAAGAATTTCTTTCAAACAATTGTCTTTCAGGTTAGTGGTAGTCATACAGTGAATTCCTTCAAACTAGCCTAATTCTTAACGATTTCTTAACACGTAAATAACTCTGCCTGTCACGTGCTATTAGAGAAGGGTGACATTATGGAAAATATTTAATAGAAATTTAGTTTAATTCACTCTACTTTTACAACATCGTTTCAAAATGAATGTTCCACTATTGCTCACAATGACGATTTAACAGAGCCCTACGCATTCGACGAAGAGCCCGGCCCAGATAGACGTGGAGGCCGTCACGCTACAGAGCCGGCCCCTGTTTAAGTCGTCCACAGAACTACATTTTTCTCTCAGTCTTTTACCCATACCAAATCAGACTATTATAATTTATCACTGCCTTTCTATTAGGAACTTCAGTGTGCCTGTAATTATTTGTTGAAAGGGTATTTCTTTCTGAGTGAAACCAAGTAAAAAGTATTACCCTACGTAGCAAAATAAAGTGAACAGCGATATTTAAACCTATGTCGCATACACAAGCGTGCTGTGATAGGATCATTCAGACAATGGAACGTGGTTTAAGTACTTGTGATACAATAGCCAAAAACTGTACATATCATGAAAATAGGCAAAAGCCATACCACATCAAAACATACTAGATTCTTCAGTATATGAGAATATCAAAGCTATAAGTCAAAACTAGTACTTGGTTAATGTATTTAGATTCCGATAAATTTTAAAGAACTTAATTTTAACCAACATCATTGATTTATTGTTCCAAATAGGCAAAATGAAACCTACTGAAAGCATATTGTATGTCAAATAGCATATTTCTGCCAAATTCAGACTATTACTTTTCTTTCGTGCCGATCGTAAAAACCATTGAAAAACATGCAATAAATACATAAATATTTCTTCACTTATTTGAAAATTTACCAGGTGTCATCTCCTTTGACATATTATAAAACAGTGATAACGAAGTTTTTATAAAAATAACTGTTATTACTTTACGATGGTTACGTAATGAAAGTGACTTCAACCAGAAGTACTGGCACGGACTGCACAGTGGGGTACTTGCTTTCCCAATGAATATCATTAGGCGGTGTGGATTGATTATGGCGCGCCTCTCTCTATTAGCAGGTGAGGTAAAAGAGTCTTACTTGTTTCTCTATATCACGGTAAACATCATTCAGTCTGAGTACGTTTTAGGTGAATTACTACTCTTATTTAGATTAATTCTGTTTTGCTTCTTTCTTTCCGTATAAGATATGAGAAAACTAATATTTCAATTATATTACACTGAAAAAAGTCATGAAATGCCCCCTAAAATAGTGTCTGACCCCCTTTTGACAAGCTTAATGCAGAAACCCGATGTCGCATGTATTCAACAAGTCGTTGGTAGTCCTGCTGCAGAATTATTGAGCCACGTTTGCTCCATAACCGTTCTCAATAGCGACAGTCTCACTGATGCAAGATTTTGTGCATGAACTAACATCTCTGATACGTCCCATATATGTTGAATGCGATTGATGTCAGGTGATCTGGGTGGCCAAATCATTCGCTCGAAGTGTCCAGAATGTTCTTCAAACTTATCGCGAAAAACTGTGGCCCCCTGAATGGGGCATTGTCATCCATAGAAAATACATCGTTAATTGGTAACCTGAATGGCCGCAAATGGTCTCATTTCCCGTAAATGATCGGTTCAGTTGGACGACAACTCATTTCATGTAAGCATAGCCCACACCATTATGAAGCCACAACCAACTTCCACAGTGTCTTGTTAACAACTTGAGTCCATGGTTTCGTGGACTCAGTGCCACACTCGAACCCTACCATCAGCTTTTACCAGGCCCATCGCTCGTCTTTTGCCATCGACCATTAATGCCAAATTTCCCCGCACTGTTCTAACAGACATGTTCTCCGTACGTCCCACATTGATTTCTGAGGTTATTTTGGTCAATGTTGCTTTTCTGCTGATACTGACAGCTCTACGCAAACACCGCTGTTCTCGGTCGTTAAGTGAAGATCGTTGGCCATTGCGTTGTCCATGGTGAGAGATAAAACCTAAAATTTGTTATTCTTGGCACACTCGTGTCTCTCTGATACTCGGAATATTAAACTCCCTAATGGTTTTCCGAAATGGTATGTCCCATGCGTTTAATTCCAACAACCATTCCGCATTCAAAGTCCGTTAATTCTCGTCGTGCGGGAGTAATCAACGTCGAGAACCTTTTCACATGAATCACCTGAGTACAAACGATAGCTCTGTATATGAAATCTCGAATGGCTTTTGAGTAATATACTTCGTCTTTTATACGATACTCTAATAAACAATCGGACTTGTGGTTTCTTACGAAGAAAGAGGTACTATGACGAAGTTGGTAACTCACGACGGAATCACAAGTGAGCACAGTCCATGCCAGACTTAGCGCTGCCGCTGCCGAAGGCCTAATTACGTCAGAGCGGGGTGCCACTCAGCTCACTCTGCAGTCATCGCCGAAGACGACGGCAACGTCTCACTGCAGAGCCAGCACTGCCAGAGTTGTAGCAGACAAAACCAGGTGGCAAATTTTATAGTCAATCGTGCATTGAGAGAATAGACTGTTATTCTCTGATGCATGAAGTGATACGTTAGCGTTCAATGACAGTAACAAATATACACAGACAGTCCCATGCATATGGATTGTTCCAATTATATATTCATGTTTAACTTATAATAAAGTGATCTAATGTTTTGTGTGTGTTTTAGTACCCACTCTTTTTTTCTTCATTGTTATTTCATTTATCCCGTATATATGGGGCTGCTATAAATGATTCATTCGTTTTCGAAGGTCTATGTTTTCCAAAGTATTATGAGTTCAAATGTGAGTTACGTGTGAACAGAACTGTAAACTCAACTATCTAGCACTGTGCTCACCAGTTGGCATTACGAGTGCACACCCTTGACAAAATGGCCACAAAGAGGGTTGGTTGGTTGATTTGGAGGAAGGGACGAAACAGCGAGGTCATCGGTTCCATCGGATTGCGGAAGGATAGGGAATGAAGTCTGCCATGCCCTCTCAAAGGAAGCATCGCGACATGTGCCTGAAGCGATTTAAGGAAACCACGGAAAATCTAAATCAGGATGGCCGGAGGGGGGTTTGAACCGTCGTCTTACCGAATGCGACGCCAGTGTGCTAAGCAGTGTATCATATCGCTCGGCGACAAAGTAGGAAAAGAGTTTCTGTGAGTTGAAATATGTAAGATGTCTGTTACAGCAGTGAAGCGTACATTCAGAAGAAGTTATGGAAAAGACCACTAAGTAAACAGAGCATTAGGAGTTGGTATCGACACTGGTTTTCTGTATGCAAACGAGCCAGATGCAACAGTGGAGAAGATGAGGGAAAATTTCGTACGCATTCCAAGAAAATCAGTGATATGCACAGGCCACGATCTTGAAGTACGATATCAAACAATGTGGAAGGTTTTGCGACGGCGGTTACATTTCAAACCACACAGTGCTCAGCTCGTGCAGTAATTAAAATCGGAAAGTTATTGCCGGCGTGTTCAGTTTTGCGTCACAATAGTGGAAGCACTTGTGGCAACCCGCCAGGGTAACTGAGAGCGCTAACGTGCTGCTTCCTGGACACGGATAGGCGCGACGACCCCGGACTGAATCCGCCCGGCGGTCTAACGACGAGGGCCACTGTGTCTGCCAGCCCGGATGTTGTTTTTAGGCGGTTTTCCATATCCCGATAGGTGAATACTGGGCTGGTCCCCATGTTCCGCCTCAGTTACACAGCTCGTAGAGTTTTGAAACACGTTCGCACTATTCCATGGATTACACTAGTCACTTGACACTTGGGGTACACACATTCCAGCCCAGGGAGGTACCGGGTGGCGACAGGCAGGGCATCAGACCACCCCTTAACATTAACACGCCAAATCCGGCTAACCATAATAACTGACCCCGAAAGTTGGGATTAATGCTCGGACAGAGAGAGAGAGTGGAAGCACTAGTGGCTGAACATTTCACCTGCAAGCTGATATTCAGCGACGAAGCAACCTTCCATTCGTCTGGAAACGTTAGTCGTCACAATATGAGAGCGTGAAGCACTGAAAACCTTATCACACTGTGACACATGAACGTGATACGCTGAAGGTTAATGTTTCCTGCAAAATGTCACAAACGAAGACAAATGGACCATTTTTCTTCTGTGAGAAGACAGTGGTGTGTACCTCTTACCTTGATGTGTTGCAGTTTTGATTGTTTCCACAACTGACAACTGAATCCGACAATTTCATTTTTCAGATAGATCGGGCACCCCTGATTGGAGCACGAATGTTCGTCACCACCTGAACGACGAAATTCTGCGTCTCTGAAATGGACGTAGTGATGAAGACGAATTTGCTGTGTTCCCTTGGCCGCCAAGTCTCCTGACCTAACATCTTGTAGCTAATTCATGTGGAGGGGGGGGGGGGGGGGGGCTTTAAAGACCGTGTTTACGTTCCCGCACTGCCGCGAACACTGAAACAGTTCAAAGAACGTTACAATGCTGCTATGATGACCATTCATAGGACGTTGATACACAAGGTATGGAACGAACTTGACCACCGCTTAGACGTGTCTCATGTAACCAGAGGGGCACTCGTAGAATATTTGTAGGGTAAAAAATGCAAACACCATGATTTTACTGTTCACTCATCAGTCGTATTTGTACATGTAATATTTTGAATAATACAAAGCTTCGAAAACGAAAGGATTATTATTTATGGTGGCCCTGCATCAAATGAAAAATGGAGTTCGCAAAAATCTCGAGCAGTATTCGGAAGATTTACATCAAATTTTTACACAGTACTCTAACAAACATTCGGACAGATATGGGCTATATTCTTTTTTAAACAGCAATGTACAGTGCAATTTTGTCAAATAAAGTCATGGTTGGAGACCGTAGCTGCTATATGAAATAAATTTTTGATGGCGTGCAGAAACCACTCACAAGTTGGTTTTAAGTTACTTTAATTAAAAAGTACCACTACCGGTTTCTACTTTTTCACAATGTATCAACAGATGGTTTTTACATGCATACACCAAAACAAATTGTACACTGCGTTTCCTATGGGTTGCCCTAGAATAAAAAGTAATTGACAATTATAAATGTGTAATCAAAATGGTTGCGCTACAGATCTGTGTTGGAATGCAGGTTACATGAAATGTCCAGAAGGCGCATTTGTTCTTACAGTTTTCTTGTAATGAAATAAGGTCTCAAGGATGTTTGCATTTTCACAGTTACAAATGTTGCACTGCACTGTAAAGCACTTTCGTTCGGTCAGAAAATGAATTTTCAATGTGCACCATATGTTTTGATTCACAACATACGAAAACAGTACAAAATATCTGAGTGTCAAAGATGAAGGAATGCAATGGCACAAATTTATGGCATCTTTTTGGAAGGGGAGGGTGAGGAGGAAGAATAGACTACTGTTATGTTAGTTTGAAAAAACTGTTTTACATTAAATCTGAAGCATTAAATACAGACAAAAATGATAAATACAAGGAATTTTGTGAATTATAACACTGCAAACCTATTTTATACTATGACAGAGATACAAATGTGGGCAAGAAGTGTGTGAAATCCTTACGTCCAGTTTTAATATCGATGATGACAATATATTAAAATTTATTAGTATTTAGTGTCATAAATAATACTGACTATTGTAGGTAAATACAAAAAAGATTGTTTACTTGATCTGCAAATAGGTGTACTAATATTATTTATATTGGATTACAGAACATACTTTATGGATATTTTTCAGGAAAGAAGTGTTAGTCTATTCAGTCAGCTCATAAAGGTTATTATTAGGGGAAGTGTTTTTTTATATGTATGTCTTTCTATTTCCTCTGACAAATTCATAGTGGCTCCTTTTCCTGCTAAGGGCAATCTCAACAGCTACATCAGATTTTACAGCCCGAGGCAGTAACTCTCCTTCAGGCCGTTCCACATGCTATATCTCAGCAGTGCAATGTCTGACCGCTTGTGTCGAGGAATGTACAAGCCTTGTACGATGAACAACGGGTACCACTGCATCCTTGGCGTGCCTGTTCGCCTGGCATGTCGCCCGTGGAACGTGTCTGAGATATGGTCGGCTACCTGTTTGCTCAAGTCCTCCAGCATTCACAGTTGATTGTTTGTGGACGTGCTTACGGACCGCGTCGCATTTCCAGCAGCATATTCAAGTTCTCTTTTATTCCACGTTACGACGTCTAGTGGCTCTGATTGCAGTACATGGTTTAACTACTCTGTTCTGAATTTCCATAGTCACTGTGCATGTACAGGTCTGTAATGGTGATCATTCCTGTAGAGTCATGTCCCTAATCGGTGGGATAGATTTCATTGTGATCATATTTCTCGGTCTTGGTGTTTCCCTTTTTCCAAACATTAAAAAAATCGCAACACTAAGAAGGAGTTGTGCGACATAAGCAAAGATGGTAGGCCTGTTTCTGCATCTGAAAGATGATGTTTATTCAAATTTCGTGCCAGACTGGCAAGTAGCGCTACTATGAGAAAGCGAATCATGTTTGGTTAAGTACACGTGGTAATGGTCTCGAGCGTTAGTTACCTTTGAGATTGGACTCGGTGAGATGATGTTAGTCAAGAATGCCTTTAAGGTGACAAAGACATCTTTATCAACATGTCACTGAGTTTGAACGAGGACTATGAGAAGCTGGATGTTCCTTCTGCTATATTGCAGAAAGAAGCGGCAGGAATGTACCCTGCTGGCAGCGGTGGTCCGGACTGCGGACGGCAACGTGGCACTACCGAGAGGGAAGACTATCGTGTTCAGCGTATGGCTCTGTCGCATCGTACTGCATCTGCAGCAGTAATTTGAGCAACACAACAGCGACACAACGAACTTTTACAACTTCACGGACAGCTTCCATTCAACCGCCACATAGTGTGCATTCCACTGACCCAAACCTCGGGCCGGTGATTGACAATGTGTTGGTTAGAAGGAGTCCAGCTGAGTACCGCAGCCAGCCAGTCTGCGTCCTAGACACACTGGACTTACACCGGCGATTATAGTCTGGAGTGCGATTTCGTGTAACAGCAAAAGCACTCTCGTGGCTTTCCCACGCACCCTGACTACAGAATTGTATGTCAGTCTGGTGATTCGATCTATTGTGCTGCCATTCATGAAGAGCATATCAGTGGTTCTTTTCCAACAGGATAATGCTCGCTCATATACCGCTGTTGGCAGCCAACATTTTCTGCAGTATCGACAGTTTACCTTGGCGTGCTCGATCACCATATCTTTTTCTAATAGAACACTTGTGGGACATCATCAGTTGAGAACTCCAGTACCATCCAGAAACAGTATTAACTGTCCCTGTATTGGCTGACTAATTGCAACAGGCAAGAACTCCATCCTAAAACCTGTTATCCAGCATTGTATGACACAATGCACGCACGTTTGCATCCTTGCATTGAACATTGTGGCGGCTACTCCGGCTAATATTGTGCCAGTATCTCGGTTATCTCGCACATAACTGTGATCTAGCACTGTTAATAACTTGAATATAGAGTGTTTGACAAGTACAGGTAACACTAAAAAAAATACAATGCAAGAAAACCGAACATTTTACGTGAATTCGGGTGTTGAACTGCATTAAGTTAACAGAAGTAAAAACTGACCAAAACGTCACATATGTAGAACAATCGGAACAACGTTAGGAAAACACACAGCACTAGAAACATGATGTAACTCTTACAAAGTGATGACCATACCGTAGCGAAAAAGACACAAAAATATTCCACACTTTTAGATACCATATCTATTAAAATCGATTGGGAAACGAGCCGTACGGAAAACCAAAAAAATACTCTCCAAACAACAAACTCAGAGAAAATTAGAAGTAAATGGAAAAATACAAAATTACTGACGCTTTAGTGGCCACCTGTTGGCGTATTACATGTATACTTTCGTCTCGCAATATTAGGCCGACGTTTGGTGATTTTTCTGACCTTTCGTCAGTATGACATATTAGT
Organism: Schistocerca gregaria; assembly: GCF_023897955.1. Lineage (NCBI taxonomy): Eukaryota > Metazoa > Arthropoda > Insecta > Orthoptera > Acrididae > Schistocerca > Schistocerca gregaria. The sequence goes on from NC_064923.1 coordinate 406,521,719, forward strand.
ATTATCAAACTTCCTCCAGTACAAGCAATGGAGGGTGAACCTCTGACAATGATAGCCACCCGTGAAACGTCAGGAAAATCACTAACCAATCGTCGACCTAGGACTGCGAGACAAAACCCGAAAGAGAAATACACTTTGACAAAAATTATGGGATATCTTCTAATATCGTACCGGACCTCCTTTTTCCCGGCGTAGTGCAACAAATCGATGTGGCAAGGACTCAACAGGCCGTTGGAAGACCCCTGAGGATACATTGAGCCTTTCTGCCTCTATAGACGTCCGTAATTGCAAAAGTGTTACCTGTGCAGGATTTTGTGCACCCACGGACCTCTCTATTAAGTCCCATAAATGCTCGATGGGATTCATAGTGGGTGATCGAGGTTGCTAAATCATTCGATCTAATTGTTCACAATGTTCTTCAAACCAATCGCAAACAATTGTGTCCAAAACACATGGCGCTTTGCTATCCATAGAAATTCCGTTGGTAATTGGGAAGATGATCTCATTTCCTGTCAATGACCGGTTCAGTTGGACCAGAGGACCCACTCCATTCCATGCAAACACAGCCCACGCCGTTATGGAGCCACGTCCAGCTAGCGCAGTGCGTCATTGACAACTTGAGTCCATGGATTCGTGTGATCTGCGCCACAGTCATACCCTACTGTTCGCTCTTACCACCGGAAATCAGGTCTCATCTGACCAGGACACGCCAGTCGCTGTGGTCGAGAGGTTCTAGGGGTTTCAGTCCGGAAGCGCGCTGATGCTACGCTCGCAGGTTCGAATCCTGCCTCGGGCATGGATGTGTGTGATGTCCTTAGGTTAGTTAGGTTTAAGTAGTTCTAAGTATAAAGGACTGATGACCTCAGAAGTTAAGTCCCATAGTGCTTAGAGCCATTTGAAGCTTTTTTTTTTTTTTTTTTTTTTTTTTTTTTTTTTTTTTTTTTGACCAGGTCACGCTTGTGCAGTCCTCCAGAGTCCGCCCCAGGAGAGGCGCTGCAGGCCATGTAGTGCTGTTAGCAAAGGCACTCGCGTCGGATGTCAGCTGCCATAACCCATAAACACCCAATTTCGCCGCAGTGTGTGTTCATCGAACGTCCCACAATGATTTGTGCATTTTCTTCGGGCAGTGTTGCTTTTCGGCTAACGCTGACAGCTCTAACAAACACTACTGCTCTCGGTCATTAAGCGAAGGCCGTCGGCCACTGCATTGCCCGTGGTGAGAGATAGTGCCTAACGTTTGGTTTTCTGGGCCCAGTTTTGACACTGTATATATTCTAGTATCCTTTCTCATCTCCTTGGGCTGCTTTTTATACAATTTTTTCTCTCATAGACAATGTTGCTTTGTTTGTTTTCCCTTGCTTAATGCAAGTCCAAGCTGGCTGTTGTTCCATGAAACCAGGAGATGCACTGACAGATCTTTAAACAGATGGAAAGGTATGGGAGGCGTATAAAGATGTAACGCTAAATTCTAAAGAAACCATCAGTAAAACAAAGTAAAGAAAGAAACGACGAAGTAGTAGTGTTGGTACTCGTACATTCCGTTACTCGCCGGTAATGGAGCGTCAGCTGGTGCTGAGGCGGAATCTGATGAGGTCATCCATCCTCCGCCGTTACGCAAGGCGCCCCCATGTGCAGAGGCGTACGTGTTGCGATGTCTGCAGCCGGTTGTAAAAACGTCACGACGCATCGTTCCGGCTCGGAGTGTGCCAACAGGTTGTTACATTAATTCTCCTCCTATAAACCGCAAGACACTGACGAAAACAACAAAAAAATCACTACATGGTACATTAACTGGCATGAAAGTTGAGAAACATTACCTCAGACGTGCTTCACAAAACCACTACGTAATTAGCAACAGTGCTGCCATTAGTATTTGTCATCTGGGTGTAACACACTGCTGCGTGCACAGCAGCAGGATCCTCTAGGATCCAATGGCGTAGTGGCACTATTTAGCTGATGATACACGATTATGGTCATTGGCATACGCTATGCAGGGCAGACCCACAGTCGTCACACGGTCGAATGCTCGTCGTTGCGTTATTTAAGGGTTGTGGTGACAGCTACTAAACGCAGGCTGGACGCCGAGAACGGTCACAGCCGAGCACATGAGAGCTACGACGTACAACAGCCTAACTTTGTTGTTATACACTCCTGGAAATTGAAATAAGAACACCGTGAATTCATTGTCCCAGGAAGGGAAAACTTCATTGACACATTCCTGGGGTCAGATACATCACATGATCACACTGACAGAACCACAGGCACATAGACACAGGCAACAGAGCATGCACAATGTCGGCACTAGTATAGTGTATATCCACCTTTCGCAGCAATGCAGGCTGCTTTTCTCCCATGGAGACGATCGTGGAGATGCTGGATGTAGTCCTGTGGAACGGCTTGCCATGCCATTTCCACCTGGCGCCTCAGTTGGACCAGCGTTCGTGCTGGACGTGCAGACCGCGTCAGACGACGCTTCATCCAGTCCCAAACATGCTCAATGGGGGACAGATCCGGAGATCTTGCTTGACTTAAACCTTCTAGAGCACGTTGGGTGGCACGGGATACATGCGGACGTACATTGTCCTGTTGGAACAGCAAGTTCCCTTGCCGGTCTAGGAATGGTAGAACGATGGGTTCGATGACGGTTTGGATGTACCGTGCACTATTCAGTGCCCCCTCGACGATCACCAGAGGTGTACGGCCAGTGTAGGAGATCGCTCCCCACACCATGATGCCGGGTGTTGGCCCTGTGTGCCTCGGTCGTATGCAGTCCTGATTGTGGCGCTCACCTGCACGGCGCCAAACACGCATACGACCATCATTGGCACCAAGGCAGAAGGGACTCTCATCGCTGAAGACGACACGTCTCCATTCGTCCCTCCATTCACGGCTGTCGCGACACCACTGGAGGCGGACTGCACGATGTTGGGGCGTGAGCGGAAGACGGCCTAACGGTGTGCGGGACCGTAGCCCAGCTTCATGGAGACAGTTGCGAATGGTCCTCGCCGATACCCCAGGAGCAACAGTGTCCCTAATTTGCTGGGAAGTGGCGGTGCGGTCCCCTACGGCACTGTGTAGGATCCTACGGTCTTGGCGTGCATCCGTGCGTCGCTGCGGTCCGGTCCCAGGTCGACGAGCACGTGCACCTTCCGCCGACCACTGGCGACAACATCGATGTACTGTGGAGACCTCACGCCCCACGTGTTGAGCAATTCGGCATGCCCACTATACGCCCTCGCTCAAAGTCCGTCAACTGCACATACGGTTCACGTCCACGCTGTCGCGGCATGCTACCAGTGTTAAAGACTGCGATGGAGCTCCGTATGCCACGGCAAACTGGCTGACACTGACGGCGGCGGTGCACAAATGCTGCGCAGCTAGCGCCATTCGACGGCCAACACCGCGGTTCCTGGTGTGTCCGCTGTGCCGTGCGTGTGATCATTGCTTGTACAGCCCTCTCGCAGTGTCCGGAGCAAGTATGGTGGGTCTGACACACCGGTGTCAATGTGTTCTTTTTTCCATTTCCAGGAGTGTACATTGGTACATTTCTGTGTTTACATTGGCATGTCAGAACATTATGACACCGCCCACAGCGAGACTGACTGCGGCCTTGTAGCATTGCAGGTAAGGAACGTATACTATCTGATCACAAGTATCCGGACACTCTCATCCAATGCAGAATTGACCACTACGTGTCATGAGATGAAGACCCACCAGCGTAAAAGGAGGTCGGGGGAGAATGGGCGGGGACTGTGTTGTCAGTAGAGAAGCAGTAACAGTTAAATGGGTGAATGGGTAGATCTGCAGACCACTGTGGTTCCGAATGTGAACTAGTCATTGATTGAAACTTCCTGGCAGATTAAAACTGTGTGCCCGACCGAGACTCGAACTCGAGACCTTTGCCTTTCGCGGGCAAGTGCCCGAGCACTTGCCCGCGAAAGGCAAAGATCCCAAGTTCGAGTCTCGGTCGGGCACACAGTTTTAATCTGCCAGGAAGTTTCATATCAGCGCACACTCCGCTGCAGAGTGAAAATCTCATTCTGGAAACATCCCCCAGGCTGTGGCTAAGCCATGTCTCCGCTATATCCTTTCTTTCAGGAGTGCTAGTTCTGCAAGGTTCGCAGAAGAGCTTCTGTAAAGTTTGGAAGGTAGGATACGGATACTGGCAGAAGTAAAGCTGTGAGTACCGGACGTGAGTCGTGCTTCGGTAGCTCAGTTGGTAGAGCACTTGCCCGCGAAAGGCAAAGGTCCCGAATTCGAGTCTCGGTCGGGCACACAGTTTTAATCTGCCAGGAAGTTTCATATCAGCGCACACTCCGCTGCAGAGTGAAAATCTCATTCTAGTAGTCATTGATTGCCACCCGAGTAACATATCCATTACGGGCCTTTCAGACCATCTAATGCTGACCGAGACGACTGTTGTCGATTTGATTGTAAAATGGAAATGCGAAGGAACAACAACATGTCCGAAACTAGGCAGATCCGGAAAGGATCGTAGAATTTTGAGGAGGGTGGTTGTAAAAAATGAATCTAAAGCACCACTAGTGCGCTTCAAAGTGCTGCTAGTTGTCTAGCTAGCACAGAGACTTTGCGTACTTAACTACAAGGACAATCGGAATGGATGAAATTGTTTTCCCGTTTTGGTGAGGTAGTGCTCTGATACTACTTTACTAGAACCTATCGGTAGGTGTGAAACATTTACATTACTATCCCGGAACCAGGAACCCCTTACCGGTTGCAGGTTGTCTGCCTAACGCCTTTCAGGGACAACAAATATTTGATTTTCAACATTTGGTGGAATTGTAGAGCTATTAAAAAAATGTAAGTGCTGTCATAATACATTCATTAAGAGATACTCTGAAGCGCCAAAGAAACTGGTACAGGCATGCGCATTCACGTACAGAGATATGTAAACATGCAGAATACAGCGCTGCGGTCGGTAACGCCTATATAAGACAACAAGTGTCTGGTGCAGTTGTAAGATCAGTTACTGCTGCTGCAATGGCAGGTTATCGAGATTTATGTGAATCTGAACGTGGTGTTATAGTCGGCGCACGAGCGCTCGGGCATGTTATGGTCGGCGCACGAGTGATGGGGCACAGCATCTCAGAGGTAGCGATGAAGTGGATATTTTCCCTTACGGCCCTTTCACGTGTGTATCGTGAGTATCAAATCTCCGACATCGCTGCGGCCGGAAAAAGATCCTGCAAGAACGGGACCAACGACGATTGAAAAGAATCGTTCAACGTGGCGGAAGTGCAACCCTTCCGCAAACTGCTGCAGATTTCAACGCTGGGCCATCAATAACTGTCTGCGTGTGAACCATTCAACGAAACATCATTGAAATTCGTTTGCAGAGCTGAAGGCCCACTCGTCTACTGTTGTTGATTGCACAACACAAATGTTTGCTCCTCGCCTGGACCCGTCGACACCGGCATTGAACTGTTGATGACAGGAAACATGTTGCCTGGCCGGACGAGTCTGGTTTCAAACCGTATCTAGCGGATGGACGTGTACGGGTATGCAGACAACCTCATGAATCCATGGACCCTGCATGTCAGCAGGGGACTGTTCAAGCTGGTGGAGGCTCTGTAATGGTGTGTAGCATGCGTAGTAGGAGTGATACGGGACCCCTGATGCGTCTAGATACGACTCTGACAGCTGAAACGTACGTCAGCATCCTGTATGATCACCTGCATCCACTCATGTCCAGTGCGCATTATGACGGGCAATTCCAACAGGATAATGAGACACCTCAAACGACCAGAATTCTTACAGAGTGGCTCCAGGAACCCTCTTCTGAGTTTAAACACTTCCGCTTGAGCATATTTGGGATGCCTTGCAACGTGCTGCTCGTAAGAAATCTCAACCCCCTCCTGCTCCAGCCCTGCAGGATTCATGGTGTCTGTTCCCTCCAGGCCTACTTCAGACATTAGTCAAGTCCATGCCAAGTCGTGTGGCGGCACTTCTGCATGGTCATGGGGTCATAACCGGTATCAAGCAGGCGTACCAGTTTTTTTGGCTCTTTAGTGTAAAATCGTATATTACAATTATAACACAACAATACCAGTATTACAGCTATAAAGGGTGAGTTCATCTTGAGACAGCATAACTTACGGCGTACAAATATCTGGACTATATTCATTAGTATTTGAGAATGAGAGTACTTAGCGACTTCCAACAAACCTTACACACAATTTCAAACTTTTACGAAACATTTTATCACTGATGCTCCTCGCAAAATGACGAAAGGAACAAATTTTATTGCTTTCTACATTTTCGCGGTTCATGCAGAAAACTTCAGCATAACACATGACGCTTTAATGTATTACTTCTTTACTACTAATTCTATTCGCAGCACATCTACTTACATCACTGAATGTATCTGCAAAATTATATAACTTTACGACACCTGGTTCAAAAGAGGAAACGTCATAAACAGTGCGATGTGTGAAACCTTGCTTTTGATTAAAATGGAGCGCGAATTACCAAGACTATGCTCATCCAGGGTTTCATAGTGGGAGCACTTGGCGACTGAAAACAAACTTTAAGCATTATTTCAAACCGTTTCCAACTTTTTTCTCGCTTACAAGCTTAATGTCAAACATTTAACGCATTGACTCAGTTATAAAATAAACAGATGTTTGAAGCTGATTTATACATGGGAGTTCTATCCTTTAAGGAACCAAAAGTTTACTGGATTACTCAAAATCATTTATGACACTCGTTTACAAAAATATTTAATTTTCGTTTTCATAAGGTCAAAGCCGGCACTCGACGTATAAAATGAAAGAATTTGCGCTACGTAGATAGGACGTATTTCTTCTTAATTAACAGAAAACTATAAGCTTCATAAACATATAACAACGAACAGTTACCTCCAGCTTTTGTGCTAGTACTGAACACAAATGGAAACTACACCTTATGCGTCTCATTTCTTGAACATGGCTGATATCCTGCCGATATGAGCCATTTTCGAATAGTTAGACTCAGAATTAATATTTTGTCATGCTCCACTGAATGTCCATTGGAGATACACAAATATAAATTAATACAAATAATACAGATCCTACATTACCAGCCGGCCAGGGTGGCCGAGCGGTTCTAGGTGCTACAGTCTGGAACTGCGCGACCCCTACGGCCTGCCTCGGGCATGGACGTGTGTGATGTCCTTAGGTCAGTTAGGTTTAAGTAGTTCTAAGTTCTAGAGGACTGATGACCTCAGAAGTTAAGTCCCATAGTGCTCAGAGCCATTTGAACCATTTTTGAACCTACATTACCGCAATACAAAACATTAATTTTTGCCACAGCAACATCGTTTTGGGACTCGATTGTAAAAGAATCTTGAAATACGCATGGCAAAAAATCTAATGAACGGTGACAGCGGCTATCAGCTGGATAATGAGTCGAACCTCGTCATCTCTGAGATTTTCTCCAGACGGAGTCGCCACAATGCTCAGACAGCTGTGACGAGCGGCAACGCTGAAGGCAGTTGATCTTTACTGTCCCACCAGCGAGAGCTCTGCCATTTGGCGGTGTGTTCCTTCTGTCACCGTGACTATGACGCATGTATGGCAATACTCTCAGCGTGCTATGTAAGGTGGAGAGAAGACGTCTTCGTCAGACTTCGATGGCTCACCTGTAGATGACTGGCAGGTATCCAGTCGAAATATGGTGGAGTGAAGTTTAGGAAGACCTGCTGCAATCCAGAAATCTCTTCGAACATCTAATTCGCCGGGAAAAATTTTGATTTCACATCAAGAAAACAAATGTTAAAAAAACAATGAAGGACAAATTCTTCAATAAAGTCTAAGCTTGAGTCAGTACTACCAAACACCAATTGATGTAACCACACTCTGCTACGAAAATGTAAAAGACCTATAGGATTACCGAAATGTTTATGTCTTTAGCAGGCCAACTATTTAGGAAGCGCAGAGTAATGGTGGGATGAGTTATGGCCAAGAACATTTGACGACTCATCTGACAATTTTATTTAGGAAACGGAAGTTTGATAGTTAAGAAACAGAAAAATATTAAAGTTGACTGCATACAACTAATAATTCAGTGTTGACCCATCTTAGAACAGATGGGTTTCAATAATATCTGCCAATATTTAAGGTTAACAGCACTTGAGGTGGTGATAAAATTAGCTGGTGCTAGAAAGGATCTTGAAAAAACACAACGACCGAAGATATTAAAAGGTCAAAGTAAATTATAATAGCACTGTGCGAATGATGTGTAGTATGAGTCATTCGACAACCACCGTAACAATTTGTAAGCAAAAGGGCCAAATACACTGTCCAGGCCAGGAGTGGCTCGCATCCACTACACATAACTGTCTTCTTCCAGCCGCACAACATGCCCCAGTCACTTGCTGCGTTGTTACTGTTTTCTCACTGCAGACCAAGAAACCCTTCCAGCATGTTGTTGCTCTAGTCTGAAACATTCCTCTCCTCTCGCTGGTGCACCGCTGTCCACTCCTCAACAGAGGAAGCCAGCTGGAACGAGGAAGCTTTTCCACTCCACGACACTGAACCTAATGAATGAAAAACTCTGAGCATAAGCAATGTGCGAAAGTGCAGGTTTTCCCACAAATGACAGAATGATCCGATCAGAATGCTGTAGTCTAAAAGCTTAAGCTGAGCGTTACTCCAAGGCATCGTAATGAACATTCACATGCCTAGAGATCTCTTATCTAGATAAAAGGCTTCTGTGAAGAATTCTATACTTCCATCGACAGGAGAACGCTTGTTGTGCTGTCCTCCTGGAGAGTGGGCTGGAGAACGAGAAAGCCATGCTTGCTATTTGTGGACAGATGCCTATCCAGAACACAATAGTTTTATAGCCGCAGATTTCTCTTAGAAGGTCCTTATGTAGCACAGTAAACATGTAATCTTTCAGGTCGTCGAAAACTCCACCAGCTACATAGGGTAGACAGAACAACAAACAGTGAAACGAGAAACAGCCAGTGGCAATGCTAACCCAGATCTGCAATTACAGAACAGTGTTGCTGAACGACTACTTGAGCAAAGGAACTTAACATGCCATCCTCTGAAATACGTTAGTGCACTTCCCAGATAAAAATGGCCACATTACACTTGCCATGGAGATTACAATACCAGGAAGGATGGTATATAACTAAATCTTACCTTTTGTACATGTGCAGTGCGATACGAATATAACATTATTAAATTTCTTGCTAATTTCGGGCGACACATGAGGAAGTTAATAAACATATGTATAGCAAAGGCTCTGATCTGGCTGGACACAGAGCTGAACTGAGCTTAGAAGACAGATACGGGTACGTCAGTCCCAGCTGCTCCAGTTCTGTGCCAATGTTCGTGCATCATAGTTGCTGGCAAGTGACGGCATTGCAGTTGCTCGACCACCTATTACCATATGTTAGCATGCTGCCCAGGCAGCAGTTGGACACCCTCTTCATCCAAGTACATTGAAGCAGCGTGGTCAACAACTTGTCTTGCGTTATTTTATTGAAAGATAACATCACGAGTGTCTCGAAGATTCTGGAGTGGGAAGGAGCACCTGGTGCCCGGCACGAATCCGTCCGGCGGACTTGTGTCGAGATCCGGTGAGCCGGCCAGTCTGTGGATGGTTTTTAGGCGGTTTTCCATCTGCCTCGGCGAATGTGGGCTCGCTCCCCTTATTCCACCTCAGCTACACTATGTCGGCGATTGCTGCGCATAAAAGTTCTCCACGTACACTTACACCACCATTACTCTACCACGCAAACATAGGGGTTACACTCGTCTGTTGTGAGACGTTCCTTGGGGTGGGAGAGAGGGGGGGTGTCCATCGGGGCCCGAACCGCACAATAACCCTGAGTTCGGTGTGGGGCGGCTGAGCGGTGAAGTGGACAGCGGTAGTCGTCGTGGGGTTGTGGACCACTGTGGCTGTGGCAGGGACGGAGCCTCTCCATCGTTTCTAGGTCCCTGGTTAACATAATAATCCCGATAGAAGTGCACAGCCCCTGGCCTCAATACATCAGCAACGTAATGGCTGCTGCTCAAATTACGGACTATGTGAACCTGAGGTAATCCTACTACGAATCCCGTAGCACCCCGTACAATTACGACAGTTACTGGCTCGTACGGCTGTGACGAATGTAATATGGTAACGTTCGATTTCCTCGGGGCTTTCACACACAGACAACAAATCGTGATGACTTCCCGTCAATGACTTCTCCTTTGCTACTGAGTCAAGTGAAGTTGTAGCAATGGCTACGATGCTGACAGTTCAAATGGCTCTGAGCACTATGGGACGTAACATCTGTGGTGATCAGTCCCCTAGAACTTAGAACTACTTCAACCTAACTAATCAAAGGACATCATACACATCCATGCCCGAGGCAGGATTCGAACCTGCGACTGTAGCGACAATTCTGACAGTCCATAGTGATCTATGTGTTGTTGCACTATCGATGTGGTACTCGTCTTACATCAAACCACCCAACTTCCTGACTGAAGGTAAGTCTCATGCCTGTATGATCGTGCCATGCCGAGCAAACAGTGTTGTCCTCTAGGGCTCTAGTCACCTGGGATGGTTCAAACATGGCATGGCGTTAAGTATAACACTCTAGAAGACATTGACTCCGTATTCCCCTGACACTCGTGTGATCCTGACCGGCAGGAGTGCCCGCATCACATAACAATGAACTGTAGTATCGACAACGCATGATGCTGCCATTGCTGAACACTGACACGTGCTGGTAGAGGTTTCTCCATCTTACACGAGGGAAGAGACACGAACACTGTGGTGTGCGTACTGTAAGATCTTCGGTGCACACACCATCAGATTATTTGACTTGTCGCTCTAACGAAGTAGGCGAGTGTCAGCAATATGTCTCGTGGTCTTATCGTGGCGTGTTTATCTTCTGCCGTTAGGTCAGACGATAGAAATACCACTTGCACGCTTAGAGTAGCAGATTGACGGTGATCAACTTTAAACAGAACTTGATTAATTTTCACACAGATTTATTAAATAATAATAAGCATAAACATTACTTAACTTGCTTCTGGATGCTATTTAAAATTAACTATCTGAGGTTCCTTTGGTCTTGGTACCTTAATCTTATTCTCACATATCTCTGATACTAGACAAAGTGTCTATACATTTTTCTTCATAGCTATATACAGGAATATTGTAATCTTATTAGTCGCAGACTGAGACTTGACTATAGACTGGTACAGAGAAATGTAGACTGGTACAGACTGGTGCAGATAAATGCAGACTGACTGATCGGAGGTCTGTACACTCGTTATAATACCTCGCGCGTTCAGGTATCGCTGCGCGAGTGTGATCCGAAAGGAGAAAAGATTCTACGTTAGCAGCGATCTCATTCGCTGCGTTACATACACTCCTGGAAATTGAAATAAGAACACCGTGAATTCATTGTCCCAGGAAGGGGAAACTTTAGTGACACATTCCTGGGGTCAGATACATCACATGATCACACTGACAGAACCACAGGCACATAGACACAGGCAACAGAGCATGCACAATGTCGGCACTAGCACAGTGTATATCCACCTTTCGCAGCAATGCATTCTGCTATTCTCCCATGGACCCGATCGTAGAGATGCTGGATGTAGTCCTGTGGAACGGCTTGCCGTGCCATTTCCACCTGGCGCCTCAGTTGGACCAGCGTTCGTGCTGGACGTGCAGACCGCGTGAGACGACGCTTCATCCAGTCCCAAACATGCTCAATGGGGGACAGATCCGGAGATCTTGCTGGCCAGGGTAGTTGACTTACACCTTCTAGAGCACGTTGGGTGGCACGGGATACATGCGGACGTGCATTGTCCTGTTGGAACAGCAAGTTCCCTTGCCGGTCTAGGAATGGTAGAACGATGGGTTCGACGACGGTTTGGATGTACCGTGCACTATTCAGTGTCCCCTCGACGGTCACCAGAGGTGTACGGCCAGTGTAGGAGATCGCTCCCCGCACCATGATGCCGGGTGTTGGCCCTGTGTACCTCGGTCGTATGCAGTCCTGATTGTGGCGCTCACCTGCACGGCGCCAAACACGCATACGACCATCATTGGCACCAAGGCAGAAGCGACTCTCATCGCTGAAGACGACACGTCTCCATTCGTACCTCCATTCACGCCTGTCGCGACACCACTGGAGGCGGACTGCACGATGTTGGGGCGTGAGCGGAAGACGGCCTAACGGTGTGCGGAACCGTAGCCCAGCTACATGGAGACGGTTGCGAATGGTCCTCGCCGATACCCCAGGAGCAACAGTGTCCCTAATTTGCTGGGAAGTGGCGGTGCGGTCCCCTACGGCACTGTGTAGGATCCTACGGTCTTGGCGTGCATCCGTGCGTCGCTGCGGTCCGGTCCCATGTCGACGGGCACGTGCATCTTCCACCGACCACTGGCGACAACATCGATGTACTGTGGAGACCTCACGCCCCACGTGTTGAGCAATTCGGCGGTACGTCCACCCAGCTTCCCGCATGCCCACTATACGCCCTCGCTCAAAGTCCGTCAACTGCACATACGGTTCACGTCCACGCTGTCGCGGCATGCTACCAGTGTTAAAGACTGCGATGGAGCTCCGTATGCCACGGCAAACTGGCTGACACTGACGGCGGCGGTGCACAAATGCTGCGCAGCTAGCGCCATTCGACGGCCAACACCGCGGTTCCTGGTGTGTCCGCTGTGCCGTGCGTGTGATCATTGCTTGTACAGCCCTCTCGCAGTGTCCGGAGCAAGTATGGTGGGTCTGACACACTGGTGTCAATGTGTTCTTTTTTCCATTTCCTGGAGTGTATTAATACGCGGATCGGCGGTAGCAGAATTTGGTCCGTCTCTAAGACAGCGCCATCTCGTAGTGCAGAGACGGACGAGCGCAGCGCCTGCGCTGTTGTGCTTAGCGGGGCGCGCTCTAGTGGAAAAGTTGTGTACGCGCTGACTACGCGGAACTATGTACACAACAAACACCCAATATGCAAATCTAATTTATGAATGAGAAACCCACTTTGTCATCCTTTCGTACATCCAGGTTGTAGATGGTGTTACTTCTGCCTACTCCGTGCAGTTGTGCTGAACTTCTAATCATCTGCTTATCTAAACTTGTAGTCAGTTTGAAGCTTATTGTGTTCCCGCTTCATAGTCTTGCAGTTTGAACGTCCGGCAGTGCATTTCTTTAGTATCACATGATACATGCCTGAATCGATCACTGAGCATGCGGAAGCTATTGGGTGAAGGATTGCGAGCCGCGCTGTGCTGGCGTGGCGCTGGCCTGGCGCTGCCACTGGCGCCAGCAGGAGGCGGCCCCGCCACCCCGTCACCTGTGCTGCGAGCGCCTCGGCTCGCCGCCGCCCGCCATGTGCCCCACACGTGTCGGCGCCGCTCCAAACAACGCATTAAACGCCGCCAGAGCCGCCCTCGCCTCGCCTCGCCTCGCCTCGCCTTGCGTCACCCGTCACTGGCGAGCCGGCGCGGACCCTCGCCGTGGGTGGCGCCACGCACTGCGGCCTGAGCGACCCTTCAGCAGAGCCTGTCGTTACCAAAACACCACTCTAGTATTTTCATCTCCATTCCACAAGTGTCACCGGGACAAACCACACTTGTCGACGTTTGACTGGAGTTTCACGTTGCCTCTTTCTTAACTTGAACTAATTGCTCTTCTCATTATCTACACTATTGGCCATTAAAACAGCTACACCAAGAAGAAATGCACATCATAAACGGTGTTCATTGGACAAATATATTATACTAGAACTGACATGCGATTACATTTTCACGTAATATGGGTGCATCATGAGAAATCAGAACCCAGAACAACCACCTCTCTCCATAATAACGGCCTCGATATGCCTGGTCATTGAGTCAAACAGAGCTGGGATAGCGTGTACAGGTACAGCTGCCCATGCAGCTCCAACACGATACCACAGTTCATCAAGGGTAGTGACTGGCGTATTGTGACGAGCCAGCTGCTCGGCCACCATTAACCAGACTTTTTCAATTGGTGGGAGATCTGGAGAATGTGCTGGCCAGGGCAGCAGTCGAACATTTTCTGTATCCAGAAAAGCCCGTACAGGACCTGCAACATGCGCTCGTGCATTATCCTGCTGAAATGTAAGGTTTCGCAGGGATCGGATGAAGGGTAGAGCCACGGGTCCTAACACATCTGAAATGTAACGTCCACTGTTCAAAGTGTCGCCAATGCGAACAAGAGGTGACTGAGACGTGTAACCAATGGCACCTCATACCATCACGCCGGTGATGCGCCAGTATGGCGATGACGAATACACGCTTCCAATGTTCGTTCACCGCGGTGTCACCAAACTCGGATGCTGTAAACAGAACCTGGATTCATGCCAAAAAATGATGTTTTGCCATTCGTGCACCCAGTTTTGTCGTTGAGTACACTATCGCAGGCGCTTCTGTCTGTGATGCAGCGGTCAAGGGTAAACGCAGCCATGGTCTACGAGCTGATAGTCCATGCTGGTGCAAATGTCGTCGAACTCTTGGTGCAGATGATTGTTGTCTTGCAAACGTCCCCATCTGTTAACTCAGGGATCGAGACGTGGCTGCACTATCCGTTACAGTCATGCGGACAAGATGCCTGTCATCTCGACTGCAAGTGATACGAGGCCGTTGGGTTCCAGCACGGCGTTCCGTATTACGCTCCTGAACCCACCGATTCCATATTCTGCTAACAGTCATTGGATCTCGACCAACGAGAGCAGCATTGTCGCGATACGATAAACCGCAATCGCGATAGGCTACAATTCGACCTTTATCGAAGTCGGAAACCTGATGGTACGCATTTCTCCTCCTTACACGAGGCATCACAACAACGTTTCACCAGGCAATGCCGGTCAACTGCTGTTTGTGTATGAGAAATTGGTTGGAAACGTTCCTTACATCTGCACGTTGTAGATGTCCCCACCGACGCCAACCTTGTGTGAATGCTCTGAAAAGGTAATCATTTGCATATCACAGCATCTTCTTCCTGTCGGTTAAATTTCACGTCTGTAGCACGTCATCTTGCTGGTGTAGCAATTTGAATGGCCAGTAGTGTATTAATGATGTGTCAGCTACACTCTCCCATTGCATATATCACCTACAAGCTGTCGACATTCATTTGTCTCTAAATGAGTCCAACAAACCTGTGCACAGCCATTTAGCATGTAAATGACGATTTACTTGTCCTACGTGTGGGGGGGCAGAGCAGGTTTGAAACAACTTCTAAAACTCATGCAGTCTTAGTCGCTTCCCCGCAGTTCAATGTATCTCTTGCACCATTAGTGCTACGCGGCACAGAAAGAACCTTTTCTTCTTGTGAAAATAACTTGGGGATAATTAAAGGCCAACATATAGACTGGTTGTTTGGTTGATGTGGGGAAGAACGAAACTGCTAGGTCATCGATCCCATCGGATTTGTGAAGGATTGGGAAGTACTTTCAAAGGAACCGTCTTAGCATATACTTGAAACGATTTAAGGAAATCACGGAAAACCTAAATCAGGATGACCTGTCGTCCTCATGAATGCGAGTCCAGTGTGCTAACCACTGCAACTTACTGAACACTCAACTGCTGTCTATAAGAAAGTGTTAGCAACACTTCACTCACTACAGAAATGTAAAAAAAAATCCTTTCGAGTTTAAAAAGAAGCCTGTAGAGACACTAACACTTCCCATACTTGATTATGGTGATGCCATTCTCCAAGGACTTTCATTCGGTAGCTGAGGCAGGCTAGAACTGGAGATGAATGCTTCTGTGCGACACACTTGTGACGTAAGATTTTTCAACCATATCACGCCAGTCTAAAGAAAATTGTCATGGCTACGTGATAATAAGTGTAGACTATCATAATTTATGTTTGTTCTATCGTCTTCTCAATTATTGCACTCTCACTTATTTGTTCTCGACTATTACTCTACTACCTAAACAGAACAGCAGAAATACTAGTTCTCAACATTGTAAAAGTCTCTCTGTACTATCACATAGCACTGTCATGTTTTCTAAATCATTTTCTGTATCAAGAACCTGACTTTGGCACAATCTTCCCCAAAATATCAGAGAAAATAAATACTTCCCAAAAGACAGTTAATGGTTCACCTTCTATCACAATAGCCATCTGTCCTAAGCTCTGTGTAACTAATTCCTTTCAGACTCCCTCCAGCAGAGCTTTTTCCTATTTTTTGTCGGCAGAGTTCTCGGTTCATAAACTGTTCTCTCCTAACAACAACTTTCACTATTGTTTCAATTTTCTCGTCTTCCTTTATCCATTCCACTTCCAATAATACTAAACATGGTTGCAAATATGCTAAGATAATCTATACCATTCTAAATGCCCTTATTATTTTTATTGTCGTTAATGTAAGTTTTTATTATTATTATCATTATTCTTCTTCTTCTTCTTCTTCTTCTTCTTATTATTATTATTTTTATTACTTGGGAGATTTTGTAACATGTTTGCTGTGTGTTGCTCTTTGTCAGATGTAAGAGAGGGCCTTAAGACCACAATCCAATCAGGCTAATAAGCAAGAAATAAGTAATAAATATCGTTTCAGAATGTACACATCTACTACTGTTATTACATCTATAATCCCCAAACCACCACATGGTGACGAAGGACGCTTCTAGTACTACTATCATATATCCCATATCTTGTTCCAGTCATAAATACTATGTAGCAATGACTGTCGCCAAGGCTCTCTATCATCTCATATTTTTCTGAATTTCTCATTGTTGTCAATTCGCAGCACGTATGTGCAGGAAGTACTATGGCGTCAAAATTCTTCTTGGAACGTACGCTCTCGAAATTTCAACAGTAAACCATTACGTGATGCAAAACACCTCTCTTGCAGCGTCTGCCATTTTGTGGATGGAGACAACAAAGTTCTCGCGGTTACTAAACGATAGCCTGACAAAATGGGTCTCTTCCGTCTGTTCCATTAAGTCAGCCTGATACGTATATAAGATGAGTAGTAATCAAAAATTATCTTGGATATTAATAATAGCTTCAGCTGTTTTTTGGTCCTTTGTTATTATATCACTACCCGTCTCGTGGCTTTAAGTCCACATCTTCAGGTGCCATCTGCATAACAATAAATCTAGAAAGAATAACAACCCTGACACATACACTGGTATGGTAAATTGTTTTAAGATTTTGAAAAATATTTAAAAATTTTATATGAAAATATCATCCGCTCTAATGTTTTAATCATGTGAGTAATAATACTCACATGATTAAAACATTAGAGCGGAAAAGCTCGGAATCTTTTTTCCAAACATTCGTTGTCTCTCAAACACAAAACGCAGCAAAAATTTGTTGAACTAGTGTTTTGTAAGCCACTGCCCTCATGGACGAATTAGTTTACCTTAAGATTTTGCTTTTATGCATCTACGAGGGTCCGCTGAAACGTAATGGCTCCGAATTTTTTATGTGAAAATTCTTGATGTTTTTTTTAATAAAACAAATTTTATTAATATTCTCCACGTTTATTCTTCACGTCTGCAAATTTATTTCTCAACGTACTCACCTTAGCGATGAACACATTTCTCCCAACGAGAGATCATTTGTTGATACTGTCACCGAAGAATGTTTGACTTCGTTGACGGAGCCACAACTTCACATCTGCTTGAACCGCTTCATCGCTATCAGAGTGAACTCCTCAAAGGTGTTCGTCTTGGAACAGATGAAAATCGGATGGACCATGTCGGGACTGTATAGAGAACGATCGCTGGCAGTGAACAGGTGATACATTGTTGCAAATGTCGCAGCGCTCGCGTGTGTACTGGTATTTTCATGTCATAGGAGAAGGTGCTTCACATGTGGGCGGACTCTTCGAATTCGAAACTGAGTTAATGTGAGTTGTTTGTCTCACCCCGCCGTAGTTACGTCACACACTGCTGGTTACGTTACAGGCTGCCACGTTCAGTTCAGGGCGCTCTAGCGCCAGAGCGCTGCTAGTAGATAGACGCGAAGAACAAAGGTGTAGAATGTTAATAAAATTTATTTCAAACGCTTTAACACTTTTCACATAAAATTCGGAGGAATTACTTTTCAGCATATCCTCGTAGTTTTATATAGGCCATAAAATCTTCTGTGCCTTTTCGGCCGCTTCATATAATTCTTGAAACTTTTTCATTGGTCGACGTGTCGACCCCTCTGCTAGGAGCTTCTTCAGGACACCACTGGAGCCCCGGATGGCTGAACTGTGTGGAAAGACAAGGTCGCGTTCACTTTGAAAAGGCTATTTTTCTGATGTGTCAAAAAACCGTAATCATCGGTTAAAAATAAAAGTTGATCTTACAATATCATATTAAAGAGAAAGGCAAAGACAACACATGGCATATATTAGTGGCCGGAACCTATAATATCAAGTAGGGAAACAGGCATCTTAGCATCTTTCACAGAAGAAACCACTATAGGAGTGTCATAATTTGTGAGGATTATCCTGTATATTCTCTCTTTCTCAAAAAAGCATTTGAAAATTTAGATGAAACTTTTCACATGTTGACTGGAATACAGTCTTTGAAATTATGAAGGTTGGGTTGTTTTGAGGGAGGAGACCAGACAGCGAGGTCATCGGTCTCATCAGAAGGACGGGGAATGAAGTCGGCCGTGTCCTCTCAAAGGAACCATCCCGACATTTTCCTGGAGCAATTTAGGGAAATCACAGAAAACCTAAATCAGGATGGCCGGAGGCGGTATTGAACCGTCGTCCTCCCTAATGCAAGTCCGATGTGCTAACTACTGCGCCACCTCACTCGGTAGTTATGAAGGTAACAAGGACGAACTAAAGATGCGGAAGTTTAGCTACAACTAATACAGAAACTGGACAGCAGTTATAAGACTCGAAGGACGTAAAGGAAAGAAGTAGTTGAGATGGGAGTGAGACGGTACCGAAGCCTCTCTCCGATCGTGCACACCCTATAGAGTGAGTGAGCAGCAAAGGAAACGAAGAGAAATTTGAGAATTGCATTGCATTTCAAGAACAACATATAAAAATTTTGAGGTTTTCGATGCCACTGACACATCAGAGACGGCAAAGGACTTGGAAGATCACTTGAGCGGAACGAATACTGCCTTGACAAGAGGTAATAAAATGAATATCAACAAAAGGAAAACAATGTTTCACGGAATGAAGTCGCCTTAACTTATGCGTTGCTGTGGAGATCGGATTAGTAGATGATGCACTGAAAATCGTAGATCAGTTTTGCGGCAGAATAACTGACGAAGGCCTAGGTGGAGATGAAAGTAGGTTGTTTATGTTTTTATGGTGGTAACGCCACGTAGCGCTCTCTATGAAAATCACTGGCTGTGCTGTGTGCAGTCTGTGGGTGTTTTGCATTGTTATAATATTTGCTATTGTGGTTTTGGGCAGTTGGATGTGAACAGCGCGTAGCGTTGCTCAGTTGGAGGTGAACCCCCAGCAGTGGTGGATGTGGGGAGAGAGATGGCAGAATTCTGAGAGCAGACAATCTGGACGTGTGTCCGTCAGAAAATGGAAATTTGTTTAATTGGATGTCATGAACTGATATATATATTACGACTTTTGAACACTATTAAGGCAAATACATTGTTTGTTCTCTATCAAAATCTTTCATTTGCTAACTGTGCCTATCAGTAGTTAGTGCCTTCAGTAGTCAGAATCTTTTATTTAGCTGGCAGTACTGGCGCTCGCTGTATTGCAGTAGTTCGAGTAAAATGGTTCAAATGGCTCTGAGCACTATGGGACTTAACATCTGAGGTCATCACTCCCCTAGAACTACTTAAACCTAACTAAGGACATCACACACATCCATGCCCGAGGCAGGATTCGAACCTGCGACCGTAGCGGTCGCGCGGTTCCAGACAGAAACGGCCGGCCGGTGGAGGGGATATAAAATGTAAACTCGCAGTAGCTGCAAAAGCGTTTCTGAAAAAGAATTTTTAACATAGAACATAAAGCTAATTAATATAAATGTTTTGTGACAGTATTTATCTCGAATGTAAGCCTGTGAGGAAGTGAAATGCGGACGATGAGCAATTCAGATTGGCTCTGAAGTAAAACACTCTGAAACTGCAATACGATTAGTTACACAGAAAAGTCTCAGAGTCAAATATTGAGATATTTATATTTTTTCATTGGACTAAGTGGACTTCGAACAATTGCAGTTATGTTGTCCAATCAATTATTATAATGCAGTCAAGGTATAAAAATGAAAAATTAACTACTAAAGTAAAATAATCAGCTAAAAACACTGTTGATCAATGTGCCACACTGATTCGTTCTGCTATGAGTGAATCAATTTCTGTTTTATGATTATTTGCCGTAGTGAGTTGACTATTAACAATTGATTCGAGTGGTGTATTTCTTCAACTACGGATCTGATATATAAGGTCTTCCACATCTACTCGGATTGAATACTCATGATTGTACTTTTGTTTTGTAGACTAAGCGACTCATTTTCGAATGAGACCACGTGACTTTGACACTCCGAATCTTTCGTAAACATTTCCAGCTAGTGGAAAAAACGATAGTACGCAATGGGACAAGTAATTTTCTGCTTTGATAACACTTTTTCTATTTATCGTATCAGTGAAAGAACTACGTTTTCTTTTATATAGGACGATACAATTTTAGGGAAATTTGAAGTCTCTTTTAAAGTACTGTTCAGTGATATGGTGTGTGTTACGGTTTGCACTGACGTTTTCATGAAAATATCTCAGATACTCTCCTAAATGCAAAGGCCGAGGCAACAGACAAGACGGTGTCACTTCTCCGCAACACAGTTTCCGGCATCAGATCAAGCCCTGTTCTACAATTTTTACACCTTCAGTGGAAGAGAGACAACACATCGCCTGCTCTTTCCGTTATCAGAAGCGCAGTCGTTATTGATCAGAAACGGATAATCTTACTCGGGCGAATGATGTTACTGTTTTCTGTACTCATAATTTAACTAGCACAACGCAGCGTTGCTCCATTTATTAATAATATTTCGAATCTGATGTTTTCTAAAGTCAGAAAATAAACCAGATCAGTTACACGAAGTTAACGAAGTCGCAGCTTATGTGGATCGTAAAAGGTGAAAATTGTGATTATTAGCAGTCAGCAAGAAGGGCTCTCCTGTTGCAGGGTATTGTTTTTGTTTTCGGGAAGCCTTTCATCAGCGTTCCGCCATACTCGTCAACATTTGGGCTCCCTCTATACACAACCGGCAAACACAAACTTGCGGGTAACTGCTAAACGTCTCAGCTGAGGCGTTTCTGCACAACACGCCTCCTAAGTGTATGCAGCCTTCGTAAATCCCATGACAGTTGAGCTGTTTCATTTCTTCGTGTCTACAGAAATATAATTTGAAACAAACACTTCAGCTGAGAATCATATCATTCATCGTGCAGAAAGTACTTGATAAGGGGAGACTGTCTTATTGTACCTAATAATGCAGTTGCTGAAATAATCAGAACATTCTTTGAAGGTCATCACCGCTGATACAATGAATCAGTCTGTATGCAACGTGACCTTCGAAATATACCCTAAAAAGAAAAATATTTACAAATCTACCGAAATCTAAGACGTACACTTCCATAGCTTTATGTGCTGGCATAATACCTCCTGCAGCTACAAAATGCATTGTCTGGTAGCTATATTTACAAACAAATCAAAACTGGTGATACACTACCAGTTATATACTGTATAATCGGCACATGTTTTTACTTCAACCTATACTAGTAATAAAACTGTAAAACCGTCATGTCCGTATACTGAAAATATTCTCCAAGAACTGCTTTCTGGTGATGTAAGAAGTGTAACAGAATACAGTAAGACCATTTTTTTCTGTCTGTTTTTCCGTTTGAATACGCGAATCTTAAAAACTGCCAATCAGCGTATATTTAGAGAGCTCGCATTTTTCTCACGTGACGTCCTGAAAGCCATGGATGAAGGCAGTCAGGTAGTCGCAGTATTTCTAGATTTCCGAAAAACATTTGACTCAGTTCCACATCTACGTTTATTATCTGAAGTACGAGGATACGGGGTATTAGACAAAATATGTGACTAGACTGTGGATTTCTTGCGAGGCAGGACGCAACATGTTATCTAGGATGGAGCAACTTCGGGTGTATGCCAGAGAAGTGTGTTGGGTTCTTTGCTGTTCATTATGTATGCTAATGATCTTGCGAACATTATTAATAGTAATCTCAGACTTATCGAGGACGATGCAGCTGTCTACAACGAAGTACAGTCAGAAAGAAATTGAGTAAATCTTTAGTCAGACCATGAAAAAATTTCAAAGTGGTGCAATGATCGACAGCTTGCTTTAAACGTCAAAAAATGCAAAAAAAAAAAACACAGTGTCCTACGAATACATTATTAATGAGTCACGGTTGGAATCTATAAACTCATAGACGTACTTGGGTGTAGCACTTAGTAGGGACATGAAGTGGAACGATCTCATAGGAGCCGGCCGCGGTGGCCGAGGGGTTCTAGGCGCTTCAGTCCGGAACCGATCGACTTCTACGGTCCCAGGTTCAAATCCTGCTTTGGGCATGGATGTGTGTGATGTCCTTAGGTTAGTTAGGTTTAAGTAGTTCTAAGTTCTAGGGGACTGATGGCCTCAGATGTTAAGTCCCATAGTGCTCAGAGTCATTTGAACCATTTGATCTCATGGGCTAAGTCATCTATAAAGCAGATTGCGGATTGTTAGTAGAATATTAGGGAAATGCAACCAGTCTACAAAGGAAATTGCTTACCAATCATTCGTGGGACCCATTCTAGAATATTTTTCGAGAGTGTGGGACCCGTGCAAAATAGGACTAGTAAGGGATACTGAACGTATACAGAGAAGGGCATGACGAATGTTCACAGGTTTGCTCGACGCGCGCGAGAACGTCACTGAGACGATGAAAGAACTGATCTGGTAGACTTTTGAAGATAGACGGAAACTATACCGAGAAAGTCTATTACCAAATTTTCAAGAAACGACTTTAAATGGTAAAAATATACTAAAACCCCATACATATCGCTCCCATAGGGATCATGAGGATAAGATTGGATTAATTACAGCATGCATAGAGGGATCTGAACAATCATTTTTTCCGTGCTCGTAACTAGTACAGTAAGACGTACCCTCTGCCATGCGCTTTGCAAAGTATACTGTAGACGTAGATTTAGATATAGAAACTGTTAGACGAATTTTCAAATCGTTTTCACAGGTAACTTGGGTCTAGCTTGGGATAATATAGGGCCTGAAGGAATTATTTCATCAAAATCGGATTACAAAAAGGTATCTTAATTTGAAGTTTCAGTATTCCGCTCTGCTTAATAGTTAGGATGTGTGCCTCAATGACACGATCAATACGGCATAGACCGCAAAAGAACCAAAAGATGCCGC
The DNA here is from genome assembly GCF_023897955.1 of Schistocerca gregaria. Taxonomy (NCBI): domain Eukaryota; kingdom Metazoa; phylum Arthropoda; class Insecta; order Orthoptera; family Acrididae; genus Schistocerca; species Schistocerca gregaria. Next base: position 406,545,080 of record NC_064923.1, read on the forward strand.
TTTTTGTCCCGCAGTGTGGCAAAGAACGAATATACGGCGCTGTTGATTTCTGTATCTCAGTGAAAGAATTAAGCTCGCTGATGAAGAAAGAGTAGCGATGTCAAAATGTAATTTATTTACAATGACTGGTTTCAACACGTACAGTAGCCCATCTTCAGGCTGAATGCACCGTTTGCTGGAGCTGGTGACGTGATGAGCAGCTGCGTGTTCTCAAGACGATAACTGCTAATTGTCACAAGAAGATCGCTGACGTTATCCGTATATCCTATCCAATTAAATTCAATATTAGTTGGTATTCTTAAAGGTAAGATTGCGGCGTTTAATTGTGTTTTGAGCCATACCATACCATATGGTTGAAAACACAATTAAACGCCGAAATCTTACCTTTAAGAATACCAACTAATATTGAATTTAATTGAATAGCATATACGGATTTACTGATTTCTATTTGAGTATCAAAAATTTAACTAAATCAGTCTGCTTCTTTCGACAGGTTTTAACCTATTTGATTTCTTGGCCAGGAAAAACGATTTTATTGAGTCTGCTTTATGATTTGGGTGTCTACTAATTCTCAGTACACTTGGGCGGTTAAAAGAGTGTGGACTACGCAGTCTCAAGATTCAGATGAAGATCGTGAAGTGAGACTTGCTAAGGCTCGAGAACATGAGATTTCTTCCAAAAGTGAGACTCTACGCAGCTATGATAGAGGGCATCATTCATTATCTTGCTTTTCACTACATATTATAAACAATTCATCCGATCATGGATACTTAGTGTTTACCCGTAGGAAACCGGGCCGGGTCGCTAGTTAAATACAAATTTTGCTGAAATAATTTTTCATTCAACTTAATCCTCCAAAAAGTATCATAGACCTTACTCAAAACAATGTCTAAGCAAGTAGCACTTCTGAGAAGAATAGCAGTCCAACTTTTATAATGACGTTTTTGGGTATGATATGAGAGTAAAATCTGGCGAACTTCTTTAGTAGAATGAAAAATCCGCTTCAGCTGCTAGAAATTTCTTATTAACTGCATGACCAGTTTAGACGTCTAAAGCTTCAGCTTCGGGTGCCATCACATACTTATGGAAACATAAATGTGAGGCAGTCGGGCCAGTCAGTCATCCGGAGGGATCATACCCACTCCAAACAAATGCATGGGACCTTACGACGGGCAACCGTGGCGCCCGGATCGACAGCTCCACAAGGAAGAGACACAAGGTAACTAAATTAGGTAGTCAGAAGCACACTGATCAGCCTGAACACTATAACCATCGTCCTAATAGCCGGCGTGTCCACCTTTGTCACGGATAACAGTGACTTAGCATGGAAGCAATTACACCTTCGTAGGTCGCTGGATGTAGTTGGCACCATATCTTCACACACAAGTCATCTGATTGTGTAAATTCCGGGAACAGGGCGATGGACTCACACGCCACGTTCAATCACCTCTCAGATTTTTTCGATCGGGGTTTAGATATGGCACAGAAATTGGAACTCATCTCTGTGTTCCTCGAACAACTCCAACACATTCCTGCCCTTATGACATGGTGCATTATCTTGTTGAAAAATGCCACTGCCGTCGGAAAACATGATTGTCATGAAGGGGGGTTTGAGATCTGCAACCAGTGTAAGATACTCATAGTACCTCGCACGAGGTCCACTGAACCCATGGACGCCCACGTGACTGTTCCTCAGAGCATAATGGAGCTGCCGCCAGCTCTCCGTCGTGCAGTGAAGGTGTTAAGGAGTCGTTCCTCTGGAAGATGACGGATCTGCGCCCTCCCATCGACATTTTGAAGAAGGTATCAGGATTCGTCAGACCAAGTAACGCTCTGCTACAGCACCAACGTCCAGTGCCGATGGCCACATACCCATTTCAGTCGCAGTTGTCAGTGTCGTGGTGTCAAGATTGGAACACGCATGGGTCATCGGCTGCGGAGCCTCATTGTTAGGGATATTCAGTGCACTGTGTGCTCAGACACGCTTGTACTCTGCCCAGCATTAAATTCTGATGTTGGTTCCGTCACAGTCCGCCGCCTGTCCTGTTCTACCAGCCTCCGACGTCCGACGTTTGTAATGGCCGCCCAACCCCACGACGTCTGGAAGTGGTTTATCCTTGATTTCGCCACGTGTTGAAGACGCCCACCACAGCACTCCTCGAACAATCGTTAAGACGTGCAGTTTCTGCAATGCTCTTGCTTAGCCTCCGAGCCATCACAAACTGCCCTCGGTCAAGCTCAGATAGCTCGCGTGTCTTCCTCCGTGTACACACGTACAGCATGCTCACTGATACTGCATGGACCGTGCGTGTGTCTGACTAGCAGTCATTCCTTTCCAGGAGACGCTGCTATCGCCTGGACGGATTCATATTGTTGTGGTTGGCAGGAGAGCCAACCGTGTTTTTCTAAAGGAGGCCGAAATGCACGCGTCTCAGCTCACGCAGGCTGGCGCGAGGTCTGGAACATGACAAGGGAATTAGAATTGAGAATAACGGACGTAGCTGGTGGAATACGTAACTTTCCATTATTGGAGAACGTCGCTCTTTATGGTACATGATTCACAATATCAATAGTACGGATACTGGCGCCTTGCTAGGTCGTAGCAAATAACGTAGCTGAAGGCTATGCTAACTATCGTCTCGGCAAATGAGAGCGTAGAAGTCAGTGAACCATCGCTAGCAAAGTCGGCTGTACAACTGGGGCGAGTCTAGGAAGTCTCTCTAGACCTGCCGTGTGGCGGCGCTCGGTCTCCAATCATTGATAGTGGCGACACGCGGGTCCGACGTATACTACCGGACCGCGGCCGATTTAAAGGCTACCACCTAGCAAGTGTGGTGTGTGGCGGTGACACCACACATATCGATAGTAGGTCTGTGGTCATAATGCTCTGGCTGATCAGTGTATGTAATGTGTAAAAGATTAAAATAATGCTGGTACTCCTTAACTATAATGTAAGCTACTACATAAGTGATCACGGGACAGTAGCTAAAAACAGATACGGCACAAAATAGTCTATCCTGAAATTTTGAAAATGTCGCTCTGAATTTGTTTGAAGCTTCCACGGTCAAAACTTTCACTCTAATACAGGGTGGAAACATATTAAGGATTTCATGTTGTTCTAACCGCAGTAACCCTGGTAAGAAGAGAGAGACACTGATATCAGATGATGATACATGGCAAATGTCGATCCCTTCCTAGTTGTCAAGGGTTTTCTTACGTGTGACTATGAAGAAGCCACTGTTCGCCGTTTCTTTATTCTTGCCGTCATCTTCGTCGTCAATCTTCTTTTCCTGCTTGTCTTTGTGTTGTAATTATAGTTTTTACCTCTATTACTCTAAAAATCCACTTGTAACTCTCGATGACGTCGATGCTCCTGTTTCTTATTCGCTATGCATAATATCAAACGTATGACGACTTGTAGGACGTTACTGTGGTGTTCACACCAAACTTCCGAATAAGAACGGCACCCGTTATTTCTTACTAGTAACCTAGACGTTCTACTTTCGGAAAAATGATACTTTGCATTTTATGGCGAATATATTCAGTGATTCTTGTATCGGTATACTTATTATTTTCTTGGATGCAATTACAGAAAATTTTTATCGTTAGGCGGTACTGACTACAACAGGCCATTATCAGAATTGGAAAAGAAAAAGAAAAGAATATCTGTTTTACTTTATCAATTCTACGCGTATGGATCAGCATAAAAAAGTAAAACGAGAATTAAGTTTCTTGCTGATTGAATACCTGACGACCAGAAGTTTACATGTTGTCTTACTCGTGCAGAGATCGAAGCAAAAAAGTTATTCTCTTCTTTTTCTTTTCTAACTCTGACGAAGGTCAGTCGATGCCGATACTGATTAACAATATAAATGCTATTCTATGATTGACTAGAAGAAAATACTTCACTTCGATTACTGTACTTGTTACTTGTTCCTTTTGGACACGAAAATAACGTTCTCATGTCAGTACGGACAATGACGGAGTGCTAGTCCTAGAGTGGGCCGTTTTCAGCCTTCTTATGAAGTACCATACTAGACTAACGATCTCATAAATTACTACAACGTACTCTCGGTTTCATAATGGCAAACACCAAATACCACAGGCGCAGTGGAACAATTGCTACCACAAAGCTAGAGCAGACTGGCTTTCGTAGCCGGTGCTTTACAGTTGAACAGCGAATGGCTCCGATACTAATAAATGCCCTTACACTTCTCTCAAATGCTCCTTTTCACCCTAAAAAATTTTCTCAGTCTAAGATGAAACATTGAAAAATTTATCGACCGTTGTTGATTAATAAATGCTTCTTGAAGGTCCTGCAGCGTCATATGTGTCAGTTTCGAGCTTTCGAGGACTTCCTCCGTCCCCATCGTCTGGAGATATTTCAGTGGGCCTTTAGGTACTTCAAACAGCCGTCTGCATGACACAATTAGGCAAAAAAACTGCCTAACGGTCTACTGAAATATCTCCAGACGACGGCGTCGGAGGAAGTCGTCGAGAGCTCGAGACTCCCAAATCTGACGTTGCAGGAACTCCATGAAACGTTAATTTAAAAATGTCGCCGCGAAAATCTATTATTGGGGAAAGTCTGAATATCAGAGGTTTTGTATGTGCCACATCAAAGAAGACGGCTTTCGAGATTGGATATCGGCTTTTCTATACTATTTACCATACAAGGATACCATACGGCAATCTGATTTTTGTATCTTTATGTTTCCGTATCTCATTTGATCAAAACGAGACCATTATAGGGTCTACATCTACATCTACATTTATATTCCGCAAGCCACCCAACGGTGTGTGGCGGAGGGCACCTTACGTACCACTGTCATTACCTCCCTTTCCTGTTTCAGTCGCGTATGGTTCGCGGGAAGAACGACTGCCGGAAAGCCTCCGTGCGCGCTCGAATCTCTCTAATTTTACATTCGTGATCTCCTCGGGAGGTATAAGTAGGGGGAAGCAATATATTCGATACCTCATCCAGAAACGCACCCTCTCGAAACCTGGCGAGCAAGCTACACCCCGATGCAAAGCGCCTCTCTTCCAGAGTCTGCCACTTGAGTTTACTAAACATCTCCATAACGCTATCACGCTTTCCAAAAAAGCCTGTGACGAAACTCACCGCTCTTCTTTGGCTCTTCTCTATCTCCTCTGTCAACCCGACCTGGTACTGATCCCACACTGATGAGCAATACTCAGGCATAGATCGAACGAGTGTTTTGTAAGCAACCTCCTTTGTTGATTACATTTTCTAAGGACTCTTCCAATGAATCTCAACCTGGTATCAGCCTTACCAACAATTAATTTTATATGATCATTCCACTTCAAATCGATCCGTAGGCATAATCCCAGATATTTTACAGAAGTAACTGCTACCAGTGTTTGTTCCGCTATCATATAATTATACAATAAAGGATCCTTCTTTCTATGTTTTCGCAATGCATTATATTTGCCTATGTTAAGAGTGAGTTAACACTTCCTGCACCAAGTGCCTATTCGGTGCAGATCTTCCTGCACTTCGCTGCAATTTTCTAATGCTGCAACTTCTCTGTATACTACAGCATTATCCGCGAAAAGCCGCATGGAACCTATATATATTGTGAAAAGCAATGGTCCCATAACACTACCCTGTGGCACGCCAGAGGTTACTTTAACGTCTGTAGACGTCTCTCCATTGAGAACAACATGCTGTGTCCGACTGTTAAAAACTCTTTTCCTCGGAAGCGGATAGACGCAGAAAGTTCAGATTTATGTCGCCTACTAAGGTCTACGGTCCTTTGGTGGCATAAAAAAATTGAAGCTCCTAAGTCAGTGCAGTCAAAAGGTACGGCCATTTGTGTCACATACTTTGATATTCGAAAACTCACTCATCAAAACCTATACGGTACTTCCTGTTGATCTAGAATTGCGAAATGTGGCAAGAAGAAAGGTTTCACAGTACAGGCAAAGGTAAAATTGTTAATTTGTAACTACAGCACACGAATAAACATCTTCGTCATTTGTTATCTGACTATCTGTCCATTTGTTAAAACTCCTTTTTCTCAAGGACTTGTTGACGTATCAAGTCCCGAGATGATGTAAAAAATTAAAAGTTCTATGTCAATGCAATCAAAAGATACAACAATATCTGTCACATATTTGGTTTGATCTTACCAGTACCGATATCGGTAACAGCAAAAGTCGTCGATGTACTTCATTCCCGGGATGGATGAACTATCTATATGTATACATATAACCAACTTCGTACAGAAACCTCGATGCACGAATCCTTCTCTCTCTTTCCTAGATATACATGGTACGTGAACTTTAGAACTCAAATGTCGATCACCCATCGCTGTTCACCGCAATTCTCAAATTGATCGAAAAAATCGACTTGGAAATTGTTGAAGAATCGTTAACACCCTAAAGCAAGGTTACTTCTTCCATGTATCATGAGGTTCTGCGGCAGAATGCTCGTCTGCCATGTGGCACTCTTGGTTTGGTTCCTGGCTATGGGACATTTCTAAACAAAGGTACATGATGCACGAGCACTTTAGTGAGGCATAAAAGACATAATGATGACAAAAATTTAATATGCGTTTTTTTTAAATTCAAACAATATATTTTAACAACCTCGCAGGAAAGATCAGTAATTAAGAGTGTATATCTGCAATGAAAAGTTGATTTTTCTGTATACGAAACGTAACTCACTGAGGCGACAGAAGTCGTGGGATAGCGATATGTATGTATACAGATGGCGGTAGTATGTTGTAAACACGGTACAAAAGGGCACTGCGTAGACGGAGCTGTCATTTCTTCTCTGGTGACTCATGTGAAAAGGCTGCCGACGTGATTATGGCCGCATGACGGGGGTTACTGACGGGAATCAATTGACTCTGAACGCTGAATGGTAGTTGGAAGTAACTGCATGGGATACTCCATTTCGAAAATCGTTAGGGAATTCAATACTGCGGGATCCGCTATGTGAAGAGTGTGCGGAGAATACCAAATTTCGGGCATCACCTCTTACCACGGACAACGCAGTGGCCGACGGCTTCCACGTAACGACAGAGAGCAGAGGCGTTTGTGTAGAGTTGTCAGTGTTAACAGTGCTTGAAATAATCGTAGGTACCAAAGCGAAACGGACGACGAACGTATCTGTTAGGACAACCTGGCTAAATATGGAAGTAATGGCTGTAGCAACACACTATCGACGCGAGTGCCTTTGTTAACAGCACGACAACGGCTGCACCGCCTCTTCTGGGCACGTTACCATATCGGCTAACCCTAGGCGACACCAAAACCACGGCCTGGTGAAATAAATCCCGATTTCAGTTAGTAAGAAACGATGGTAGTGTTCGAGTGTGGCGCAGACCACACTAAACCATGGGACCATGTTGTTAACAAGCCACTGTGCAAGCTGGTGGTGGCTCTGTAATGATATGGGTTGTGTTTACATGGAATGGACTGAGTTCTGTGGTCCAACTGAACCGACCATTAACTGGTAATGGTTACATTCGGCTTCTCGGAGACCATTTGCAGCCGTTTATGGACTTCATGTTCCCAATCAACGATTGAATTTTTATGGATGACAATGCGCAACAAAAAAAAAAAAAAAAAAAAATCGGAGTAGGTATTAAAGTCCATGCAGAAGAAATGAAAACTTTGAGGTTCGCCGATGACATTGTAATTCTATCAGAGACAGCAAAGGACTTGGAAGAGCAATTGATCGTGTCTTGAAAGGAGGATATAAGATGAACGTCAACAAAAGCAAAACGAAGATAATGGAATGTAGTCGAATTAAATCGGGTAATGCTGCGGGAATTCGATTAGGAAATAATATGCTTTAAGTAGTAAATCAGTTTTCCTATTTGGGGAGCAAAATAACAAATGATGGTCGAAGTAGAGAGAATATAAAATGTAGACAGGCAATGGCAAGGAAAGCGTTTCTGAAGAAGATAAGTTTGTTAACATCGAGTATAGATTTAAGTGTCAGGAAGTCGATTCTGAAAGTATCTGTGTGGAGTGTAGCCATGTTTTTAAGTGAAACGTGGAAGATAAATAGTTTAGACAACAAGAGAATAGAAGCTTTCGAAACGTGGTGCTACAGAAGTATGCTGAAGATTAGATGGGTAGATCACATAACTAATGAGGAGGTATTGAAGAGAATTGGGGATAAGAGAAATTTGTGCCACAACTTGACTAGAAGAAGGGATCGCTTGGTAAGACATATTCTGAGGCATCAAGGGATCACCAATTTAGTACTGGAGGGCAGCGTGGAGTGTAAAAGTCGTAGAGGGAGACCAAGAGATGAATACACTAAGCAGATTCAGAAGGATGTAGGCTGCAGTAGTTACTGGGAGATGAAGAAGCTTGCACAGGATAGAGTAGCAGGGAGAGCTACATCAAACCAGTCTCTGTACTGAAGACCACAACAACAACAACAACAACAATGTGCAATGTCACCTGCAGCCGTTTATGGACTTCATATTGCCAAGCTACCATGCAATTTTTATGGGCCACAATTTTTCGAGACTAGTTTGAAAAACATTCTGAACAAATCGACTGAATGATTCATGTCGAGATCACTCGACATGAATGCCATCGGTCATCTATGGGACGTAATAGAGAGGTCAGTTCGTGCACAAAATCCGGCATCGGAATCACTTTCACAAATACGGACAGCTACAGAGGCAGTGTGGTTCAGTATTTCTGCAGGAGACTTCCAACGGCTTGTTGAGTCCTTGCCACGACGAACTGCTGCACTACCCCGGGCAAAAGGAGGTCCGACACGACATGAGATGGTATCCCATGACTTTTGTCACCCCAATTTATCTCTTAATTAGCATATATTTAATTATTATATTTAAAAGACATAGGTATTCGAACTGAACGGAAAATGAACGAAAAAAAACGACGATCAAAACCAGACTCGAACAGCGATCCTGCGATAGACAGATTCGAGGGCTACTGATATCCTTTCGGTCTTTATGTATATTACGCTTCAGAGAAATGCTGTTAGGAGATGCGCCCTTGTTTCAAAATTAGCATAGGCGGAAATCGAACCCAAGTCCACGAAGGGGCAAACGGGCATCCTGCCTGGCAAAAATGATGGATCCTACTAAGGACACTCAAAAAACTTCGAAGTCATGTTCTCGAGAATTGATGATCGTCGCATCGTCTTGCTTTGGTTAGCTCGGTGTCGAGCTCCATACGAATTAAGTATCTGCCTGGCGTCTGATATCGAAAACTCTTTCGAAATTCTTCCAATCCATATGTGGCAAACAGCAAATCAGTTCTCGTCAGTATTGATTAAAAATAGGTTGGTTGCAATTTTATTTTTTTTATTTTTGAACGACGCGTTTCGCCTTATTTTGGCATCTTCAGGGTATCATTTCAAGATGGACCCGAGAAACACCAAGATTTGCATAACGCGTTCGCGTTCATAGGAGCGAGTAACAGAATAAATGTTTATTACTCGCTCCAGAATAAATTTTTATTCTTTCACTCGCTCCTGTGAACACGAACGCGTTATGCAAATCTTGGTGTTACTCGCGTCCATTTTGAAAAGGTAACCTGAAGATGCCAAAATGAGGCGAAACGCGTCGTTGAAAAATAAAAAACCTAAAATTGCAACCAACCTATTTTTAAACAATACTGAAAACTATTTCCATTTCACAGAAAACGGAATTTCAGTGACGCTTTTACTTGTGAGGGCGGTGACAGCGGCAGTGATCAAAGCTTATGATCTTAAGCAACGGTGCACAACCGGTGGAGAGACGCCGCGTATGGTTTACCGCTCTTCGACCGCCGCGCCATGAGACAGGCCCGCGGCTGCGCGACATAGGTGGACTCGGAGCTTTTTTATCGGCTCTGCTCTTGTCACCGGAGTCTCTATCAACCAGCCGTAAAAAAAGTATGTGGGGCAGGCTGAGGAAATGGGGCGCGTTTACATTTTCTTGCAGGTCCCGGCGCTAACACAACACTGTGGGCGGTCGGCGCGCCGCGGAGGCGCTGGCCGAGTGCTGCGAGCCGCAGCCTAGGGCGGACGCCCTCCGGCCGCTGTGCTGCGCTGTGCTGGGAACGGCGCGTGCAGCCGCCTCTCCCTCTGCCTACTCCAGCTGGTCGCAAAAAGTTTGAATGGCAGCTTTTATACAAAGCTCTTATGGTAGGAAAGTAGCAAGGAGCCGCGATGTACGAGACCGTTTGCTGTTTCCCCTCGCCGCACTCGAATGTACTCGCCCTACAGCGGAGCAATAACCTTTGGAACCTCCGGCTATATACTTGTTAATGCAAGTGCAGCTTCCAGTATAAATCTGGTTAGAACCAGAATCGAGGTCTAATTACAGGGGTGTTACTGAAAATGCAGTAGATGATCTAAACATTAAATGTTAACGAATTCGTTAACATTTATTTCACTGCTTACAAACCGATCAAACCGATGCTTATAACAGGAAAAACATTAAGCTGTTCCCATTAGTGGCACAACATTTTACAGCCACAAACGACCTTCAGAACAAGTTAATACATTACAATGAAATGAAAACCCTTGGCTGCTTACAGGCATTGACATACGTCAACGGGGACCGATGAAAATGTGTGCCCCGACCGGGACTCGAACCTGGGATCTCCTGCTTACATGACAGACGCTCTATCCATCCGAAAGAAAAGATACTATCTTAGTATATATAAGTTAATAAATTTCTATTAAAATAGTGATAAGTCTGAAGATGGCATGTTTCAAGTAATTCAAACGGTTAAAATCAAAGTTCCTTTTCATAATTGTAGCAGATTTGATTAAGGGAAATCGGTATGAACACGTAGAGCGTAACTGCATGAGACGTGCCATAAATTTTTTGACGTATGACATGGAGCTTGTAAGTGAAAAATTATGTAGATCTTTTTCCACTTTGCTGTAAAAAGAGACGAATTGAAAAAAAAAACGTAATGGAGTCAGTGGTTGGAGACTATCATGAAGCGAAACGCCATGTGGAAACAAGATGCTGCTACGGTCGCAGGTTCGAATCCTGCCTCGGGCGTGGATGTCTGTGATGGCCTAGGGTTAGTTAGATTTAAGTAGTTCTAAGTTCTGGGGGACTGATGACCTCAGATGTTAAGTCTCATTGTGCTGAGAGCCATTTGAACCATTTTTTGGAACAAGATGGCTCCCTCTTACACCTCGCCTAGGGACATTATTATCAAATGGGAAAGCCACCGTAAGTTATTTTGTAAGCTTAGGAGGAAACTAATGATTTTGCAAAACTTATTGATACTTGAAACTGGCAATAACTTGATTGAAATTTAGTTGCAAATCTGTAGTTACTTTTTAATTTTTTAAATGAAACTAAAAAATGTCTGGAAGACGCGTATAATACAGTGAATAATCTAAAAAAAACAGCCTACCAAAAATAAAACAACATATCAGTTTTGATATGAAACAAGCGAAAAAATTAAACAGTTGTCTTCATTTGAAATGATTAATAACATTCAAATAATATTTTACTATTTGTTAACAAAGTTTTAGAATGCTTACGTAAATGGTCTGATTTTAATGACACAAACTGTCTATTTACATTAACCAATATTAATTTAACCAGCAAAATTGAATTTGACCGTTTTCTTAACATAGACGAAAATTTATAGCTGCAAATACTCAGTTTACATATGGATGATATTTATGCGGAAATTGTATTATTAAACAAATTACATGATAAAATATATACTTCTGAAGGTTTTTTCCGCGTTATACACTTCACGAACACGAAGAAAAAAAATATATAATAAGACAGATCAAGTTTTTCTATTTGTACAAATTAGTTTCATTTCTGTTTTCGATTCCCGTCACTTCAGCAATCATAGCGCGTGTATTTTCTGTGATGAATATTAAGTGGCGGCATACAAGAAACGAAGCGTCTCCGAATGCGATAAATACTGAATTATTTACTTATCCTAATGATTGAAAAGGGCACATTCCTTCATGACGATCACGTTTCCCGACGACAGTGTCATTTTTCAATAAGGTAATGGTCCATGTCACAAGGCTGGGAACGTGATGGAGTGGTTCGCGGGACACAGCAGCGAGTTCCACCCTACCCCCACGCCCCATTTGCAGATTTGACACGAACACATATGGGATGTGGTGCCAGAGCTCGTCGTCCCCCCTCTCCGGAATTAACGGAAATCAAGTGACTTGCGTGTGAAGATGTGATGCTAACTCCCTCCAGCGACCTACAAGGGCCTAATTGCTTCCATGCCATGAGGCGTCGCCGCTGTTATTCGTACCAAAGATGGAAATACCGACTATTTTTGATAGGTGGTCATAATGTTCAGGCTGATCAGTGTACATTCACTATCACACCTGAAGTTCTTATCGCAAATTCTATTATTCAGACTTTAATTACAGGAAAATTTTGGAAAGTTGTGGTAAGTTCCTATGGGATCAAAATGCTGAAGTCACCGTTCCCTAGTCTTACACACTAATTAATCTAAGTCAAATCAACTAACGCTAAGGACAACACACATACCCATGCCCGAGGGAGGACTCGAACCTCCGACTGTGGGAGCCGCGCGAACCGTGGCAAGGCGCCACAGACAGCGCCGCTACGCAGCGCGGCTTTAATTACGGAATGTATGAGCCTGGTACAGAACTTTTTTTGTCGGACAGTATTTTGTGTTCGTTTGTGAGGCTGTACTCAGCAACTGCGGCTTTCTCCAACTCACGATTTTTCATATGCTGTTGATGTTATGCACAGCGGTCGGGAACGTTCCGGAGTGACTGACCGATATAACTACTTCCGCCCTCACAAGGGATGCTATAAATCCCAGGGATCCTGAGGCTGAGACCGTCCTTAACAGGGCGTAGCATGTCCTTTATTTTCTTAAGAGATCGGAAAATAAGTCTCATACCTCGTGTTCCCAGGACTCCGCCTATTTTGCTGGATGTAGCGCCGCGTAGAGAAAGGAATGCAATTGGTGGCTCACCACTTTAATGTTCAACATTTTTACGTTTCGTTTCCTTGGAGAACACTACTTCATATCCCTCGAACCATAGCTGTTCTTCGGAACACGTATGATTGGTGGTGATAAGTGGCAAGTTTCTAAGGGGCAAAACTACTGAGGTCTGTCCCTAGGCTTACTGACTACTTAGCCTAACTTACGCCAAGGACAACACACACGCCCATGCCCAATGGAGACTCAAACCTCCGACGGGGGAGCCACGAGCACCGTAGCAAGGCGCCCTAGACCGCGCGGGTACCCCTCGCTGCCAAATATGATTGCAAAGTATTTTTTTCCACCAATAATTCTATAAAAAATAATCTTATTCACAATCTGGATTCAACACAGACTTATTTGCAAAACTTAGGAGCTTATAAAGTCGCCTGTGACTCTTGTCCGTCCTATTACTTAGGACAAAACAGGGAGAGCTGTATCGGTAAGATTTAAAGAACGTCTTGGAAAAAAGGGTACTAATATTCATAATTTATCCGTTGCCGATCACTTCTTAATCACAGGGTGTAAACCCAAAAAAGCGCAAGATGTCAGTATCCTATGATCCGACAAACAAGTGTCAGACTCGATATCCTTGAATAACTGGAAATTTTCGAGCGCCTCTCGCTTCAAGACGGTTTTTTTCCTAACGAACAATTACAGCTGCGTAATAAAAACTTCTTTCAAGGTTTAGAGCCGTTACTTAGAATTACCTGATTTTCGAATTAACTTCACAGTAGTGTCGGGAATATCGACTTCCCTTATTCAACTGTGATTCTCAGTTTTTCACGTTATTTTAAACTACCTGCAAAAAGAGGTGATTTACTATTTTTGCAAACTTTCATATTTTCTGTTTTCTGGATACTGTATATTACTAGGGAATACCTAAGCCCTGTAATTTTGCTCTTAACGCAGATGTTTATAAGTTTGCCATTTTGTTACTAGATTTCACTACTAATCCTCGTGTCCATCTCATGACAGTGTCGAGTTAGATGCCCTTTAGTCTGATGTCAGTCTTAGCCGGTTGCAGCAGTTAACTTGTGCCGCCACTTGCAACCATGGTTTTATCATTATGGGGTAACTGTCTGCCTTTTTTATGATTTTTACTCTTGACTCGTGGAACACAAACTTGTCATTTGACGAGGGCACTGTTAATGATATTTTAAAGTTGTTACGTGATTTCAGGTAAATACAGTTTCCTGTTTTTGGTTGAGAATTTTCACGTCTGTGTCTATTTTATGTATATTGTCTATGCATTATATATATTTTAGGTAACTTTTACCATTCCGACAGGTAGTTTAAAGACAGTCTTATAACTATCGAAACTTGGTTAATATACTCTTTTTTCTAAATTGTGTGCATTTTATATAAGACTTTGATTTGTGAATTACTGCACTCTGAGTGACAAGTTAGACGTCTTACATCGTTTGAAGATTGCAGAGGGTCTTTGTCATTACTAGCCATTGATTTTGTTTGGCAGTTAACTATGGCGACGTCGCACGCACTGGGCATACAGTCTCATAAATTTTGCTGGGCGTTATCTGTTGTAAGTGACGTCTTTTCTAAAAACCCGACAGCCTTCAAATTAAATGTACTGTAGTGTTGCGATAAAAACGGAAGGAGGGCCTACAGGTGGCTAGCACGAGATCCATTAAGGTGCACACTGGCTACCCAACACGTAAGTTGGGTGTTGGTTGCTCCAGAAATCTGACCATGCGTGCCGTGTCCTATTTAAATGAAAGCTTCCAGCAAGAAAATAGCGTACTGCGGAGATTTTCTATTTCACGCCGAAGAGATGTTCCTAAAGAAAATCTGTCTCCTTTACTAATGAATTCAGAGGGAACTCTCAGATCTCTTACATTTCCATGACCGTCGAATCAAAAACACCGCGCTGTCGTCGCTGCAGTGATTAACGTCTGCTTTGCTACGCAATAACGTGGCTTCAGTAGATGTTGTCCGATTGCAGCACACACGATGTTTCATGTGATCCCATACGAAGGAATGAAGTGGAAGAGTCCCCATTCTAATTCAAGTGAAACAAAAGTTGCATTTTACTTAGTTCGTATTAAGCTAGCGGCTAATTTTAGTTATCATTCCGTCCGTAACTTTTACTACGTGACTTATTAGGTTCAAAAATGGTTCAAATGGCTCTGAGCACTATGGGACTTAACTGCTGGGGTCATCAGTCCCCTAGAACTTAGAACTACTTAAACCTAACTAACCTAAGGACATCACACACATCCATGCCCGAGGCAGGATTCGAACCTGCTACTCATTAGTGATCGATTGCTATCTTCATGGGGCCATCTATAAATGACATCGAAACAAAAAGTTGTAGCTGGAAAAAGAAGCCTGAAAATTAACCGTTCTCTTGTAAATTTCCTTAAGTGCCCCACAGAAATTCTGAAACCTCTTTTTAAACTAATTCATGACCATTTCTCAGGTATAAGCTTGTGATAACACTGTAAGCTTTCACACTACTGAACCTAAATTATCCTAAAGACAAACACACACACCCATGCCCGAGGGAGGACTAGAACCTCCGCCGGGACCAGCCGCACAATCTATTACTGCAGCTCCTTAGATCGCTCGGCTAATCACGGCGATTAATTAACCTTAGCATGGAATTCTGTAACGCTACTGATGCTTTGTGTAATGAGACGCATCTTACAGACGAAAACTCTTGCAATGCGAATGTCTTCGTAGTTTTTACAAACTCAATAAAAGTTCCCAAGAACATCGATTTCTAACCCTAATTTTCCTCTACCAGATTTCTTTCATAGTTCCTTTGCGTCAACGTCTTCACCTGTGAACAATAACTTCACAAAACACAACACAGTTATTAAAATTTACATACTGGACATAAGACACTGCAATCGATGTTACTCTGTAGAGCTCATGTTTTTCAGGTAATCTATAGTAGTTACAAATCGTTTCCTTTGCGTGCTTACATATTTATTTACCATATTCTTCATATTCACATCAATTTTTCATGCATTGATTTGTCTTTTGCGATTACATTATCTCTCACGAACTCACTTCTCTCGTACGTTTCCAAGCTGCTGAATTTTAAAATATTTTTGGAAATTTGTGATGAGGTTTTATGGGACCAAACTTCTGAGGTCGTCGGTTCCTACGCTTACACACTAATATAATCTAACTTAAATTAACTTACACTAAAGACAACACACACACACACACTCACTCACACACCCATGCCCGAGGGAGGACTCGAACCTCCTCGAACCTCCGACGGGGGGAGCCGCGCGAACCGTGGCAAGGCCCTCCATAGACCACACGGCTATGAATTTTAAAGAAACACAAACAAAACGTTAGTTACTATTCGCAATTCTGTTATCACATTTTACATTACGTTGCTGTCTGTCGGACTGCTGTCGACAGCTGTTCATCTGGATTCATTTTATTCACTTGTATTCCTTTCACGACTTATTGTCCTTCGCATTGCTCGTAGTATAAGAGACCTTGCTTACCTTTTAATAATCCAAACATTTCGCACAGTTATAACAAAAATAGAAAAAAGTCGGTATGAAACTATTACCGTATTCAGACATACTCTTCATGCTGAGCTTCTCGATATTTTCACTTCCTAATAAATCCTGTCCAACTGCAACTTCGTCGAGGACCACAACACAACATCTCTAGGCTGTCGTGTGGACAGAAGTACACATAATCTTCTACACAAACTAACTGTCAAGTAAAGGACAAACAAAGCAACACGTGGAAAACCAATATTATGTACCATGTATCGATGTGTAATCTTTCCATGTAATAGTCAAACCGATACGAAGTACCTTGTTACTTTCGCAACTTAAACTCATTTTATATCTTACGATATTCATTACTGAACGACACCTTGATTTTATCTACGCATTTATCTGACAGCTCAGTATGCATCACGACCATAGATTACTCTCAATTTACTAAAAATCATTGTTCTCAAAGATCGCTTCTTCTTTCGTCTGCCTGATTACTTCTAGTCTGTGACAATGTACCGCAACTTATACACAGACTGCCTAACAGAACTATACACCTCTGAAAAATTTTATGCATTGTAACTTGTTCACTGTCTTACTTTACACTCTCCTTTCCTGTCTGAATAACGTCTTCATTTCCATACACTGTTCTTCCTATACCATATCTGGTAACTCATTCTAAGAAAGGTATACTGTGGTGTGTACCGACCAATTTCTTCGAATTAGTTATTAGCTCCAAAGTATTTGCATAAGCAATACTCCTTATCATTGGCGCACTGTTAGATATCGAAAAAAAATGTATAATGTAACAGTTATGGCCAAGGCTTCTTCTGTCAAGTATCTCTTTCAGCTATACATCTCCCACAGTGACTGTAATTAATGTATGCAGATTATGTGTTATGACTACTTCCTTTTCCTCCAGCAGCAACTCTGATAGGTCCTAATACCTGAATAAATTTACTCGGCTTATTCCGACTTCTTCTGCGAGCTTCAGGGCTGCCTCCTCTGCTGTTAAATCCAGTCGGTGTTGCGATGTTTTATTACTACGTTCTTCATTGCTTGGATTTGGTGGTCTGATTTTTGTGATTTGTGCCCCTGCTCTCTCACGTGGTAGAGCGGGTCCCTTCAGTACGAAATGCCAGCCATTGTTATGACTGTAATAGTTGTCCCAGCCTCCTCTTTGTGGTGAGTGATTACCAAAATGATTTCCTCCACCTGATGGCTCCGTTAAATCATTTCCTTCTCAAAGTCCTCGATTTCTGTTATTGTTCCTGTTATTAATATATTAATATAGTGTAGTGGACGTCCATAGAAGTTATATTTGTGCTCTCCCCGTCATTCCCTAGCACTGTGACCAGCAAAACGGAATTCAAGGTCACACGGCATGTTCTTAAATGATTCTTTATCTTTACTGCAGAGAACTTCTGCGGTGCTGTCACTGAGGACACGTCCATGACATGCGAGCGTCCAAGTGACTCCTTCTAAATACACAAGTATAGCACAGGGTTAACTGATAGGAAACAACATTCGCAGAAGCCAAGGTGTATGAAATCGGAAGCATTCCTCACGATGAGGTCAGTGATGAGAAAATTGGCAATTTAAGGAGGCGAATTAAAATAAAAACTTCATTTCTATTGCCAGGCGCCTTTATGACATTCCTAATCATGGACGAGTGTCAGGGATTTTCTCCTGCCTCGAGATGACTGGGTGTTTGTGTAGTCCTCATCATTTCATAATCATTCGTGACAGTGGCGAGATTAGACTGAGCAAATGTTGGAAATTTGTATGGGTGCTGATAACCGAGCAGTAAGCGCCCCAGAAACCAAACTTCGTCATCATCATCATCATCATCATCATCATCATTACGAAAGAAAGTAGACACTGAAACATTGTAGTCTTAATCAGATTCCAGGATTTTTTACTTTGGAAATCAGTCTTAATAAGCTCACAACAGCTAAACCAATTCTTGCCATCTCCTCTCTGTTTACACGAATCATATGTTGTATAGCTGCTCGCATTTACGAGCTTAGATTAGTTTTAATGTCAGTCCCTCCACTTTTCATCAGCTGCTCTTTTGCGGTCAGCGATGAGTCAGGGAAATCCTGCGACCTTCTTGTGATTCAACATCACGAAACTGGTGTCAGATAGGAGCCACCCTCTTTCTTTTTTCTATGTCTCAAGAAGCTCTGGTGTGCTATCATCACCGCCTGTTTTGCCGGAACTAGGAGTGTGAGTAACATGTGCAGTGTCTCTCTCTGACCCTGCAGTGTTGCATCAACTGTGTCAAAACGCAACTGTAAAAGTGTAGAATCCTTACTAAATAGTCATAAGTTCGCACGTCCCAAGATTACCGTTTTATCGCTCCTCGGGTGTGGTTGTAAGCCAAGATCTGTGTAACTGACAAAACCATGAAGTATCACAAGGCAATAAATTCGATCTTTACACTAGTATCAAGGATCGTAAGTAGAGGATGCTCCAGGAGGAATGGGTCAATATTCAGGGATATGACAGGAACAATTATTGGGAGCAAAAAGTCTAGAAAACATGGGCTCTGAAATGCACACCTCAAAAGCTATGATCTCTTTTTCCTCTTCGACACTGTGAAACAAATCTCTTCTACTGCAAGCTCTTTACTTTCCGCATTCTGAGAGGTGGTAGAATGGACCAAAACAAGAAAAAAAGGTCCAGTAAACATTGGCTCTAAGATAGCTTAAGACCTATAAGCACTTAATTTTTGCTACTGCCGATCACAACTCTTCTACTGAACTTGTACCCATAGGTATTGAGGTATGCATTTTGGAATCCATCTTAGCTACATTGTTTTTTTCTACAGAGTCTATTGATGTCCGCAGCTCGTGGTCTCGTGGTAGCGTTCTCGCTTCCCTGGCGTGGGGTCCCGGATTCGATTCCCGGCGTGGCAGGGGCAGGGATTTTCACCTGCCTCGAGATGACTGGGTGTTGTTGTTGTCTTTATAATCATCATTCATCCCCATTACGGTCGGACGAAGGCAATGGCAAACCACCTGCGCTAGGACCTTGCATAGTACAGCGGTGCGGGTCTCCCGCATCGTCCTTTACGCTTTATCATGGAGTATGGGACTTCAGCATCATCAATCTATTAGTGATTCTTGAGAACTTAATTACACAAAGGGAAACGGCACAGTACAACCGACATACAAGGACGTGGTGGAAAGTAATCCCTCCGAATTACTGTGTGCAAACTGAAAGATTTTTAAAGAAAACGAGCTTTCTAACGTTCTGCACGTTCATTTTTCACATCTACGTATCTATGACTCAACATACGCTAGTAACCCTGGCAACGAACACATTTATACTAAGGGGATACAAGTTTTTGATACTGTATAAGTAGACTGTTTAGGTTTTTATATTGGTAACGCCACGTAGCGATCTGTATGAAAATCACTGGCTGTGCTGTGTACAGTCTGTGGCTGGGTGGCATTGTTGGAATTTGCTATTGTAGTGTTGGGCAGTTGGCTGTTAACAGCACGTAGCGTTGCGCAGTTGGAGGTGAGCCGCCAGCAGAGATGGCAGAATTTTAAGAGCGGACGATCTGGACGTGTGTCCGCCAGAAAGAGTAAATTTGTAATACTGGATATTATGAACTGATATATATTATGACTTTTGAACAATATTAAGGTAAATACAGTTTGTTCTATCAAAATCTTTCATTTGCTTAGCGTGCCTATCAGTAGTTAGTGCCTTCAGTACTTAGAGTCTTTTATTCAGCTGGCAGTAGTGGCGCTCGCTGTATTGCAGTAGTTCGAGTAGCGAAGATTTCTGTGAGGTAAGTGATTCATGAAAGGTATAGGTTATTGTCAGTCAGGGACATTTTTTGTAGCGATTTTTGGATGTCAGATTGCGTTGCGCTAAAAATATTGTATGTCAGTTTAGTGTTGATCAGAATAAGTAAAGAGCGAAATGTCTGAGTACGTTCAGTTCTGCTCAGCTTTTGAAAATCAAATAACGTAAGGGGTCTACCAGCACAGTAAGTCAATAATTTTTCTAAGGGGACGTTTCAACCGTCTGTGTCAAATGTTTGACATTGTTAACGGAGCCACATCCTCATCTCCTATTGCAAAGCTTCAACATCATCAGAGTGAAGTACCCGAAGGGATTCCTTAAGTTTTGCAAACAGACCAAAGTCGGATAGCATCAAGTCGGGACTGAAGAAGAAAAGAAGATTAGGTTTTAAAGTTTCGTCATCATCAACGTCATTAGAGACGGAGCATAAGGTCGGATTGATCCATGGATGGGATAGGAAATCGGCCGCACCCTTTCATAGGAACCATCACGGCACTTTCCTGGAGCGACTTAGGGAAATCACGGAAAACCTAAACCAGGGTGGCCGGACCTGGGCTTGAACCGTCGTCCTGCAAATACGAGTCCAGTGTGCTAATCACTGCGCCATCTCGCTCCGTAAGTTGGAAGCATATCGAGGATGCTCGATGACAGCGGGCTCAAGGCATCGGATTGCTGCACAAGTCGCATTGTCGGCATTGTTGTGCTGAAAGAGAGGATGTGCCATGTGTGGAGAAACTCTTCGAATTCTAAACTTGGTTACATAACGCTGTTCCTCAGGCACCGACATACGTTACACATAACCATGTTACACTCTACAATTCGGAGCTCAGTAGTGGCACATGGCTGCAAATATGTAGACATGAAGAATAAAGATGCAGAATGTTAATAAAATTTGTTTTATTTATATATCTTTCAGTATTTTCGTATAAAAAATTCGGATGCATTACTTTTCAGCTTTCATTTTTGTTAACATTTACTAAATACACTAAGACATGACCGGATGTTAATGTAACTTTGTACATATACATTCCTGTGATCGATCACTGTGGAGGTCACGGAATTTCCGCACACTCATGTGAGACAGACGTATCAGCACTTGATAAGTTTTAAAGGGGTTCATTGTGGGTCTCAATTTGACCGGCTTATAGAATCTTGTTAGTAAAGTGGTATACCATAAATCCAAAGGTCTCTGTTCGATCCCCAGCCACTTCTATGATATTGCTCTATCACTTATGTTTCTACCTGTTTGATGTTGTGAAAAAGCTCAGTTGCACGGTGTTTAGGAGTCCACGTTAAACTGCAGATCTCCCTAAGAGGGGCTTGTTAAGCCATTTCAAAGTTCGGAGGAAGGCAGAGGCATACCACATACAGAGGACGAGGAATAGTAAAGCACCGTAGTTTTTAAACGCAACTTCAGTTCTGTGGCAGCTTTACGGTCTTTATAGGTGGCTACGAGAAACCAGATTCGTCTTAGAATCGAAGATTCAGTTCTCGCGAGGTTCACCAAAACACCCTATCTCAAGAGAATGTGCTACACACGATTTGTGACATTCGTACATTTGGTACTCGGCGTCTTGCGCGACTTCTGAACACAAGTCAGACAACTGTTTTCAAAATCTTAGACCAAAAACAATTTCATCGCATCATGATTGCATATTAACGGTTTTTCCTGTTGTGAAGGCATGTTCGGTTGGTTGCTTGGGGAAGGAGACCAGACAGCGTGGTCATCGGTCTCATCGGATTAGGGAAGGATGGGGAAGGAAGTCGGCTGTGCCCTTTCAGAGGAACCATCCCGGCATGTGCCTGGAGTGATTTAGGGAAATCACGGAAAACCTAAATCAGGATGGCCGTGTGAAGGCATCTTTACAGAAAAGACAAATGGGTTGAAGAACTAAGTAAGTCACAATTAAATTATTACCCTCTACCGGGGTAACGGAGACGACAGGTCTCCCTATACCAAACAACTAGACAACATCTGCGAACAACTATCGAAATTTTTGTCGATGGAGTTGGGTATCACCCTGTAGATAAAGGCAGAGGAATGGAAACTACGTGTATGGTGGCTGTAATAATAAAGAGAAATTATGGTGGTGGCGCCGATGAGTCACAGTACTGATAAAAGACGTTAGAGGGAGACAGTGAGAGTGAAAAGTGTCTTCCGTCCATATCTCGGGATTCTGGAACGTCGCGGCTGTGACCAGAATCCTCGTATTCGTGGCGGCTTCCGAAACAAATTACGCGACGCACAGCTCAGCGGTTTTAATTTTTGGCGGATTTGGATAAGTCTGTGCTCTGTTACATTATCAAAATCAATTTACATAAGGGTCGCCAGCCTCGATTTGACTCGCTATACAGAGCTAAATTTCCTACAAATCTTAAGATCTGTGGGAATTGAGCCACTTCCCGAAGGATTCCGAGATGTGAGCACTGGACTGGAATATGCTCACTGCTAGTTCAAAAATCGCCTGCTGCTGGCAGCTAGGAACTCTCGCTTATTCACCACAACAACAAACAGGAACACCGGTCAAAGTCGTTAGGGAAAGAGTTACACACAAACATGACTGTTATTTGCAAGGAAATAAATTAAATTTTCACTTTATTCATCACTACTTCCGGCTAGCTAATACATGCACGTTCTGGCCAGAGTTCTCTTTATACCGAACAAGTCCACGCTCGCTCATCCACAGGCCAGGAAGAAGTGGAATGTTCCCAAGCAGAATTCGGCGCACTGGCACGGGAATGCACTTTCGAATTCTTGGTAGACTTTCTGTATCGGAAAAGTAACCTCGTCCAAACTTCAGAAGTAATAACCACTATAGAACACAAACTCCGCCACAGAGGACTCACATTCCCAGCTCATCCCGACGAAGATTAATGACCGACCCCTGATTTCGGGAACTCCAAACCGTCCCATGCGCTTATATAACATTTAGGCCCTTCAGCCAGTCAGAATCAGGTCCAGAATTTACGAATTTCCATAGGCCATTCCCTGCTCCTACTTAGAGCGCTTCTGTAAGGTGCTGCTTTCTGCAAGGACTTTTGCACGTTTCTCAGCAACGGATATTGGAAACACCGGCCGCCCTGGAGAAAAACTCGCCCTTGAACTGCCCACTCGGACCACTACCCATTTAAGAGGATTAGGAAATGACTGGTCCATCAGTTTCAGGCTCCAGGCTCCAGGCTCCTTCCACCAGAAACCGACCAAGACGTACACAATAGCCACACGAAGGTCACAGTTGTGCGTCGAGGAAATGGGATATTACAATAGTACCTCCATGCTCCCTTTCTCCGGGGTGGCCGAGCGGTTCTAGGCGCTACAGTCTGGAACCGTGCGACCGCTACGATCGCAGGTTCGAATCCTGCCTCGGGGATGGATGTGTGTGATGTACTTAGGTTGGTTAGGTTTAAGTAGTTCTAAGTTCTAGGGGACTGATGACCCCAGAAGTTAAGTCCCACAGTGCTCAGAGCCATTTGAACCATCCTCCCTTTTTTCTGTAGCTCGAGAACATTTGCTTGAGAAGGGAAATGAAGAGCTTCGTTCATGGTATGAAATGCGGTTATTCAGTAATAATTTAATAGTGCACGGCTCACTAGGCTCTAGACTTGAGTGGAACAGAGCGACTGCACCAAATGACTCGCGATAGCGCGTGTTAAGAACGCATCATCGCCCAGCCCAGGAGTGTAAACACTGCACCAGTCGCAGCCTCGCACCTCGGCTGGCGCCTCGCTCCCTCCGCAGCTGAAGACGGGCCAGCTAGCCAGTTTAGGCGGGTTTGTTTGGGCCTTCCGGGGCGCTAAAGCGACAGCAATAACCAGCTTTTAGTTGGCGGGCGACGTGGCGGCTGCTGGCGGAGTGACAGGAGCCGCGTGCGGGGTTGCGAGCCGTGTTTACGGCCGGGGTAGGCGTTCTCAAGTGGACCACCAGATCCCCGGCCGTCGCTTCGCTCCCCGATAACGCCACGGCGACGTCGACTCTCGACTTTTGGTGAAATGCGGGTAAACAGAAGTGGGTGGCTTTTAGGGCACAGCCTTCAGAACAAGAGGTTTTATCGCGGCTTTATCTGCTGGCAGACACTTGTTGCATCGTACCCCTGGCCCGTGAGAACGTCTGGTCGAGGACTTGGCCGCCATCAGCCGGCAGCCGGCTCTCAGCTGTTTGGCAAGCTCCCGTCCTCCCACCACTAATTTTCCACGCTGTTCCTCGTCTGTCGTTCGTGGTAGCATTTCGTATTCCTTCAGAAAATTCAGTCCATCATCTCTTGCTCTGCTCACGTAAACCTGAGGCTTTCACTCCTTATGATTTTGAAAGTTCCGTATGCTCAGGTTCAGTTTCTGACTAGTATTTAGAAATAAAGCTGATTAAAAATAGACACCATCTCTACTCGTTGGAGAGACATATAAAAAATGCGCATTAACAATCGATGTTGCTGATCACAGCCCTGAAATCGATCAACGTAACTAAACAATAATTTTCGCAAGGGAATCTTTCTGTGCACCTGTTCCACATCTCGTACTTTCATACCGGGCCACACTTACCTCATACGCTGAAAGACAACATTTAAACACGAGTGTACGATGTTCAAAACTCAATTTCTTAGAAAAATCGAATTGTGACTGCGGAATGCATAGGCAGTGGATTACAGAAGATTATGTAGGTGGTGTGTAAAATCAGTAACAAGTGTTTAGATTAAAGCTATATTGAGTCGACAATAGCCAAAACAACGGTGGTTCCAAGCACGATGCAAGCAGACACATTAAAGGCACACAATGCGTGACCACGTATTACCAGAAGAGCAAGCCTAGGAAAGTTTTAAGATAATTATGGTTTTAGAAAGGTACTGAATAACACTTTAAGAATAGGCGTAAGAGAATACAAAAAAGAATATGGGAAGCAAGGACGTCCATATCGGCCAGAATACGTTTCGAACTACCGATTGGTATTAATTTGTTGCAGTATCTTAGAACGTATTCTGAGTGCAAACATAAAGAGATATCTCTAAGAGAGTGATCTGGTCCGTACCAACCAAAATGGTCCGAAAACATCCATCATGTAAATACCAGCTAACATTTTTCTCAAATGACGTACTGAAAAGTCTGGATCAAGGCAGTCAAAAAAATGTTCTAATATGTGTGAAATCTTATGGGACTTAACTGCTAAGGTCATCAGTCCCTAAGCTTACACACTACTTAACCTAAATTATCCTAAGGACAAACACACACACCCATGCCCGACGGAGGACTCGAACCTCCCCCGGGACCAGCCACACAGTCCATGACTGCAGCACCTTAGACCGCCAAGGCAGTCAAGTAGGTGCAGAATTTCTCTATTTCCGAAAAGTATTTAACTCAGTACCACATCCACACTTCTTATCAAAAGCCGTCCTAAGAGGAATCAAGCGAAATTTTTTGGTGGGGAGGACATAGCATGCTATGTTGGGTGAAGACTCATCGACAGTTATGGACGAAACTTCGGATGTGTCCCAGCGAAGTGTGTTGGGACCCTTTCTGTTCATGTTGTATATTAATGACAATGCGGACAATACTAATTCTGCAGTAACTTCAGATTTCTCACAGATGATGCAGTTATCTTTAATGAAGTGCTGGCCGGAAGAAGCTGTATAAATATTCAGTCATATCTTGATAAGATTTCAAAGTGGTGCACTGACTGCCAACTTGCTTCAAATGTTCAGATATAAGAAATTGTGCACTCCATAAATGGTAAAATCTTTTTATCCTACGGTTTCAATATCAGTGACTCAGTTGGAATCGGCCAATCCATACAGATATCTGGGTGACTGAAGAGATTTGAAAAGGAACGATCGCATAGGCTCTGTCGTAGATAAAGCAGATGGCAGACTTCGGTTTATTAGTCCGATGATAGGGAAGTACAATCAATCTAGAAAGAAAATGACTTATGGACAACTTGTGCGACCCACCCAAGATTACTGCGGGAATTTGTGGGGCCAGTACTAAAAGGGGTGTTGAACGTATACAGAGATTAGTCACAGATTTATCCGAGCTGTGCGAGAGTGTCACTGAGATGCTGAAGTAACTGAATTGGCAAACTCGTGAAGACAGACGTAAACTTGCCCGAGAAAGCCTTATTACAAAGTTTAAAGAACAGATCTTTACATGATGACGAATATACTACAATTCCCTAAATATCGCTCCATTTGGGATCGTGAAGACAAGATTAAATTAATTAAAGCGCGCACGTACACATTTAAAAAGTCATTCTTCCCGCGCTCCATACATGAATGGAATCTGGAGAAGCTTTAATAAGTGATGCAATGGGACGTACCCTCTGTCATGCCCTTCACAGTAGTTACAGAGTATAGATGTTGATGTAGATATGCAGAAACCAACTAATCGAAATTCTGCTACCAGTATATGTACGGAAAGTAGGTTTTACTCTGACTGATAACACAGATTACAAGAATGATATAAAATCATGGAGGTTTCATTACCTATAGCTAATAGCACAGTCCATCTAAAATAAATAAATTATGAATAATCCGCCTCGATTGCGAAAATTCCCGGTGTTTACCCAGGTTTCAACGTGGATAACCACGCCTTCTTCAGAACAAAATAAAAAACAGCTTGCCTAAATGGGCATAGTCAATTTCTAAAATGAACACCCACAACGGCAGGTCCCCATAAAATTTATTAACATTACACGGTACATCAGTACCAAGTCAATAACACTACTTAACTGTGTGTGCTGCCTCGCCCCAGCCAACGTGCGATGGGTCACAGGCTCTCCACTGCACTAAGGCCTCGCCGGCTGTTCACCCAGACAGGCCTCATGTAATTTACTGGTGGACAGAGACCGTCGATCATGCAGCGGCTGGTTGTAAAATGTCGCATGAATTCAGCAGCAGAAACCACTCGTGAGCTCCAAAGTACAACCAAGAGTCCAGCTGGGACAATGAATGCGCATAGGGAGTAGACAAGAATGTGGTACAGTGGTCGAGCAACTCCTCTTAAGCCACAAATTTGTATAGATAATGATAAGTGACGCTTGAGATCCACACACATCAACATCGATACTCCGCAAGCCACGATATGGTGCGCGGTGGAGGGTACCCTGCACTAGTCGTATCCTTTCTTGTTCCCTTCACGGACGGAACAAGAGAAAAACGACTATTTACTTGCCTCCATATGATTCCTAATTTCTTGCATCTCATCTTCGTAATCCTTACGCAAAGTGTATATTGGCGGCGGTAGGATCGCTCTGCAGTCAGTTTCAAATGTCGGTTCCCTACATTTTCTCTCTAATGTTCCTCGAAAAGGATGTCGCCTTCCCACCAGGGATGCCTATTTGAACTCTCGAATCATCTCCGTAACACTTGCGTGTTGTTCGATCCTGCCAGTAACAAATCTAGCAGCCCGCCTCTGAACTGCTTCCCCATCTTCCTTTAATCAGACCGAGGTGACACAGTGATTCCCACATTGGACTCGCTTTCGGGAGAACGACAGTTGAAACCCGCGCCTGGTCATACTGTTTTCGGTTTTCCCTAATTTCTTTAAATCGGTTAAGGCAAATGCAGCGATGGTTCCTTGGAAAGGGCACTGCAGCTTTCCTTCTCTATCCTTCCCTAATTCGACCTTGTGCTCCGTCTCTAATAACCTCGTTGTCGACGGGACGTTCAACACTTACCTCCTCCTCCTTCTTCTCCTCCTCCTTTAATCCGACCTGGTGCAGGTCTCAAACACTCGAGCAGTACTCAAGAATAGGTCGCACTATTGGCCTATACGCGCTCTTCTTCACAAATGAACCACACCTCCCTGAAACTCTCCCAATAAACCGAAGTCTACCATTCGCTTCCCAAAACCCCAATCCTTACACTCTTGATCCATTTCCTATCGCTTTGCAACGCTACGCGGAGATATTTCAGCGACTTGACTGTGTCAAGCAGGACGCTACTAATGCTGATGCGAACATTCAGGTTTGTTTTTCCTACATTATCTCAATTTTTCTGCTCTTAGAACTAGCTGACATTAATTACAGCAACTTGAAATTTCGTGTAAATCGCCTTGTATCATGCTTATGTCACTCATCTTCGACACCTTCCCACAGACCGCAGCATCATCAAAAATAACTGCAGGCTGCTGCCCACCCTGTCCGCCAGATCACTGGTGTATGCAAAAATTATTAGTGGCTCTATCAAGCTTCCTTGGGGTGCTCCTGAATATACGTCTCTGAGTAGAACTCGCCATCGAGGACAACGTAATCGCTTCTATTACTTAAGAAGTCTTTGAACCATTCAGATATCTGGGAAACTATTCCGTATGCTCGTACCTTCATTAACAGTCTGCAGTGGGGTAAAATGTCAAATGTTTTTCGGTAGTCTACAACTATGGGATCTGTCTGTTGCCCTTCAACCATAGTTCTCAGTGTACAATGTGAGAAAAGGAGAATCTGAGTTTCACACCAGCGATAGTTTCTAAAACAGTGCTCATTCATGGAAACAAACTTTTCAGTATCTAGGTAATTTATTATAACTGAAGTCAGAATATGTTCTACAATCCTGCAGCAAATTAATGTTAAGGATATTGGTGCCTAATTTTGTGAGTCAGACTTCTTACCCTGTACATGATGAAATGGTGGTCAGTAGTTAACACTCTTGCTTGTGTGCTCTAGTGAAGGAAAAGCGGTATGCTTTAACTGCATTCAAAGGAATAGGGTGCCGATTTAAACGACTGCAGTGAAAGCGTAGGGCGACTGAGGGCCGAGGGGAACATTTTTTTCCTGCGGCACCTGGGTGAAAACATTTGCCGGCTGATGAGTTCCGCGGTCTCATTGTGCAGACACGTTGGATGGCGCCGGTCGGTCGGCGGTCATATCTGCAATGGGCAGCGCATTGAAGGCCGGCATTAAAGCAGAGGATGGACCCTTGTTAGGCAGGAAGTCGACAAGACAACTGTGAGCTTTCTGTGAATTTCCGTGGGACAGGTCACTGCCGCCCAGACGTCCAGACTCTGTTAGAAAACATATTTGTGCAGGCATGAGGCTTTTAGTGAGTTTACGGCCATTCTTTGGACAGTTGTAATAGACGCAACAGGGGAGATAACGATCTTTTTATAGAGGACTGTGGCTCCATTGAGGTCATATTGTTAGTAAAAGACACGGCGTAAATACGTGGGAAATGGCTGCGAAGCTGAATTTTTTTTCCTTTTCTCCCAATTAAAATTAAAGTCTCGGATTGGTCAAATCTGTGTATGCAGAGCAAGGGGCGCTCTACCAGCTTCGAATGCTGCGCTCCAGCTCGTGATTGGCTTGTGCTAAAGTGGGAGTAGTCTAAGATGTAAATGTGCTTTGCTGCTGAGCTGGCAAGGAATGCAAAGAGAGAGAGAGAAAGAAGAGGTCACTCTTGTACTGGCTTTTCACTAATAAAGAATTGCAGGTCTCTATCTAAACGGTGAGACTTGTGTCCTTTGCTAGTGTGCCACTTAGAGCCTTTGCCAGTCACCTTCTGAACCGTCAAGGGTACTGCTTCTAGCATCACACACACAACGAGTGATGCGTGGGTGTCCTTATTTGTCTTGACTCGGCCATCTAAACATTTGACATATCCGACCATGCATAGTCGTGGGACGGTGTCAGATTGGTTTGACAGACCACCAAAACGTGTCTGCTTGCACACTGGAATCCACCGGGGTTCCAGAGGCTCATAAAGAAATATCTGTATTCCGAATTAGCCGAACGCTAGACCAAGTAGTTTCATTTTTCGAGCGTGGTTCATTAATAACAGACTGCTGCTGTCCAGGACTTCAGTCGCTGAACGCATCGTGG
This sequence comes from Schistocerca gregaria, assembly GCF_023897955.1. Taxonomy (NCBI): domain Eukaryota; kingdom Metazoa; phylum Arthropoda; class Insecta; order Orthoptera; family Acrididae; genus Schistocerca; species Schistocerca gregaria. The sequence continues at coordinate 406,575,158 of NC_064923.1, forward strand.
TGTGCCGCTCTGATCAGCAGAAGGGTAAAGTATTCGCTGCTACAGCGTAGGGCTCCAATATATGCCTCTCAGCACATTGTTCTTTCGAACCATTGCACGTTCAATCTTGGCGATAACCACTTCCCTGACAGTGGTAACTGCATGTAAGTGGCACGATAAAAGGTGTCCGATGGGTCCAGCGTTCGGTTTCGGCACATATCGGATCTGCCCAGAATACTTAATTCCGCCCTCACATTTTTTTTCTTTTTGCAGACACCAGCAAAGTAGAAATTGTAGTGTCAAAACTGAGTGGTGAAGATAAACGTTGCAGTTTCTGTTTGTAGCCCCGAGCGCCGATTACGACTGCATTTTCCTTCGCACGTCACTGCCCACCGCAAAGACCGATATTCTCATTTAGATTTTTGTTCATCATTTTCTGTAACTGTTTTTGAAAAACGCTGATGTGAAGAAATAGCACACTAATTACGTTGAAACTGTTTTTAATGCAACTAGTGTACTACCTCTTCAAATCGGGCTGCGCGGGTTTAGCCGAGCGGTCTGAAGGGCTGCAGTCATGGACTGTGCGGTTGGTCCCGGCGGGAGTTAGAGTCGTCCCTCGGGCGTGGCTGTGTGTGTTTGTCCTTAAGATAATTTAGATTAAGTAGTATGTAAGCTTAGGGACTGATGACCTTAGCAGTTAAGTCCCGTAAGATTTCACATAACATTTTTCTTCACATTGAAAATATTGGAAATATTGTACTTGCTTCACTCAGCCAAAGAGAAAGACTAGAGGTGATAAAAGCTTAAAAAGTAGTAAGAATCTTTCACACAGTGAAAGTTAAATTATGAATGTTCTACTACAATTTCAAAAGAACAATTTCAAATATTTACCGAAAATTTCTAAAAAAAAATCTGGACTTGGTATTGCATTGCCGATACTGATGTATCCGTGAATATCGTCATCGATATGTATCGATAGTTTTTGGAGGAACTTCGATATATCGTTAGTCCAACATCACAACATTGTCTGGTTTCAGCTGCTGAAGAAGAAAAGGCTGCTGTTTCTCCACAGGCATTCAGACACCTCACTGAAAGTCTCTCCTGCAGAGTTCAAGCCTTCGCTAAGGCGAAGGGTGGACACAGCCCATTTTGATGTCCACTAACAGTTGTCCGGATACTTTTCATCAGATACTGTAGGTGTTGGACTGTGAAAGAGTCGTGAGACAGCTCACGAAGCCAGTTGCATGTCTGGTTTTGGGCGAGGGCAGCAGACGCGTTGGCGCCACCCTGTGGTACCACAAAGGGCAGCCAGAGGGAGGGCGCACCTCGGCCGGAAGGGCTCGTAGGGGCAGGGTGGGGAGGGGGGAGGAGTATTTTACAGTGTTTGCTTGTTTAGCGACGCGACGCGACGCCGGCTGGGTGGGCTGCGTTCGCCGCTCGCCCCTCGCCTTTTAGGCGGCTGCCACTACCACAGACGCTGCCCGGCGGGACGGAGCAGTCGCCCCAGGACGCATTAGCGGCCTTTATCTCGAGTACCGCGGGGCCTCCGGGGAAAAAAAGAAAGGAAAAAGAAAAAAATAAGGAAGAGGGGCGCGACCTTCGCTAATATGCGTGTTATCGGGCACGTGCGAGCAGATCCCAGCTCAGTGGCGCCCCACTCGTAATGGCTGCAGATTTTCAGGTTAGAGTGCCTGCTGCTGCTGTGGCCGTAGTACCAGTTTATGGCTGGGATATCCTCTTAATAGCAACGTGACTGCTGTCTCTGGCAGTGGCGCCATAACACCCATTCCTAAAAACAACGATTTTTGTGACACAAAACAGTAGGCGCGTCATCATTCTAATTAAAGTAGATGAAAGAAAATATGTAATCAGATTAGGTCCTTACGTATGTACAACGTCGAAAATATCAAACCAATAACATAAGATTAACCAGTTTAAAAAAAGATGAAAAATCCAAAAAGAAACTTTACGTATACAGACTCAAGCAGCGAGTGAAAATTTGTATCAAGGTCGTGAATCGAAATCTGGTTTCCAGCTTACTAGGCAGGTGCTCTAGCTACTAGTCCACGTTGGAACAGCGTTTCACACAACTGCATGGATTACCTTGGCATGGCTCCCTCCTCGATCCAGATTTTCACTCGCCGCTTTAGTCTATAGACATAAAATTATATCTCTACGATACCAGTAAAGTCTTTGAAATTGACATTTCATTTGTAAAAAGAATATTCATCATATGGTCACACACCTGCACATATTCTTCCTTCTAACAACTGATTTGGGCCTGTTTTCAAACTTTTTTCAGGTTATCTGCACCAGAAAAAAAATTACAAAACGCGCATACAGTGCACTGAAAAAAGAAATTGTGGATACGCTTACATAAATTTCTTGAATCAAGTAGTGGGCTGTTTGTAGACCTATTGAAAGCTTCTGATTTTATCAATTTTACAAATATGGTATCCTTGGAGTTCCCTACAACTGGCTATAGTTATATTTCACGAAAGCAAAAGTTACTTCCCAGGATACAGTAAAACTAATAATAGACTTCCACAAGGCTCTGTATTAGGACCTCTTTTTTTATTTATTTTGCTAATAATTTACTTACTCCCTATCAGCATAAGAGCCTCTGTCATGTCTAAGTTCTTATTACAGAACACAATGACGGTGATTTAGAGCAAAAGGCGTCTATCACAACAGAATAAGAAGAAGACGAAAAAGATACTTTTAGAGTCAATTGTATGATGTTAAAGAAAACGAAAGCTACAAGAAATAAAATTCTATAATTAGGAGCTGTAACACTGAACAAACGTCTTACATTAGGTTTCTGCCAGTTTGGTTTGGTGATCAGTTAAGCAGAGGCAAAACATATTTAACAATTGAAAAAAGGATTGGGTAAATACCATTAAATTTCATCAATGCTTTGACACTGCTGTAGTAATGAAAAAGTACTACGTGCCTCCTATGCAAATGTTGCAGTGTGTTACACACATGTAAACAGGATGATATGATCTTCTACAGAAATGCAAGTTTTGCAAAACGATTATGTAAAACTGAAACATGAGCGAAAAAAAAAAATACTCAAAGGCGTTACCAGTTGGAAATCATGTAGCAACGTTTTTACAGGTTTTGAAATGGTGACTACTCCACGCTTCTACACACCTGGAAATGGAAAAAAGAACACATTGACACCGGTGTGTCAGACCCACCATACTTGTTCCGGACACTGCGAGAGGGCTGTACAAGCAATGATCACACGCACGGCACAGCGGACACACCAGGAACCGCGGTGTTGGCCGTCGAATGGCGCTAGCTGCGCAGCATTTGTGCACCGCCGCCGTCAGTGTCAGCCAGTTTGCCGTGGCATACGGAGCTCCATCGCAGTCTTTAACACTGGTAACATGCCGCGACAGCGTGGACGTGAACCGTATGTGCAGTTGACGGACTTTGAGCGAGGGCGTATAGTGGGCATGCGGGAGGCCGGGTGGACGTACCGCCGAATTGCTCAACACGTGGGGCGTGAGGTCTCCACAGTACATCGATGTTGTCGCCAGTGGTCGGCGGTAGGTGCACGTGCCCGTCGACCTGGGACCGGATCGCAGCGACGCACGGATGCACGCCAAGACCGTAGGATCCTACGCAGTGCCGTAGGGGACCGCACCGCCACTTCCCAGCAAATTAGGGACACTGTTGCTCCTGGGGTATCGGCGAGGACCATTCGCAACCGTCTCCATGAAGCTGGGCTACGGTCCCGCACACCCTTAGGCCGTCTTCCGCTCACGCCCCAACATCGTGCAGCCCGCCTCCAGTGGTGTCGCGACAGGCGTGAATGGAGGGACGAATGGAGACGTGTCGTCTTCAGCGATGAGAGTCGCTTCTGCCTTGGTGCCAATGATGGTCGTATGCGTGTTTGGCGCCGTGCAGGTGAGCGCCACAATCAGGACTGCATACGACTGAGGCACACAGGGCCAACACCCGTAATCATGGTGTGGGGAGCGATCTCCTACACTGGCCGTACACCTCTGGTGATCGTCGAGGGGACACTGAATAGTGCACGGTACATCCAAACCGTCATCGAACCCATCGTTCTACCATTCCTAGACCGGCAAGGGAACTTGGTGTTCCAACAGGACAATGCACCTCCGCATTTATCCCGTGCTACCCAACGTGCTCTAGAATCTGTAAGTCAACTACCCTGGCCAGCAAGATCTCCGGATCTGTCCCCCATTGAGCATGTTTGGGACTGGATGAAGCGTCGTCTCACGCGGTCTGCACGTCCAGCACGAACGCTGGTCCAACTGAGGCGCCAGGTGGAAATGGCATGGCAAGCCGTTCCACAGGACTACATCCAGCATCTCTACGATCGTTTCCATGGGAGAATAGCAGGCTGCATTGCTGCGAAAGGTGGATATACACTGTACTAGTGCCGACATTGTGCATGCTCTGTTGCCTGTGTCTATGTACCTGTGGTTCTGTCAGTGTGATCATGTGATGTATCTGACCCCAGGAATGTGTCAATAAAGTTTCCCCTTCCTGGGACAATGAATTCACGGTGTTCTTATTTCAATTTCCAGGAGTGTATATAAGCAATACTATCTGTTACTTTTAAGCACAATGGAACTTTCAGTGGTAAATGGTGACCATTATAAAATTAGAAATAGGAATGATTTTCATAATCAAGTATGTAGCAAGATATTGTATCACAAAATGTGTTGTATAAAAAATGATGCACTGCCTACAGAAGTAAAGCATGTAAACATATTCGGTGTATTCAATAAATCCTTGAGAAATATGACAATATCGAATACATTTTGAGTTGAAAATTTCATTCCATATTACGTTATCTACATTCTGGGCCATCTTTATAAATCAGCTGGTCATATCATTGTACAAAATAATCAAGCAGATTATTAATAATAATTATTATTATTAAAATTATTAACGTTATGATAAGAAATGCTTATAATTATTAATATCATTCTAAGAAATAATTAGCTGTGAATCATACGCTCAAAATTAATTTTAGACAATGTGAACCATTTTATGATTGTATAAACACAAGTCCTAAAGACAATGTGATATTATATTGTATAAAATTATTGTCCTGTACAGTAAAAAACTGCAGAAATTTTGGTATGGTATAATTATTGGACTCTAGAGTAGAATATTTATATTGACATACTATACATGATTTTCTGCAAGTTTTGTGTTTATTCTACGATGGAGTGTTTCACTTTGTGTAAAATTCTCGGGTAACTAATTTTCATATAATTATAACGACAACTTTGTTTCGGTAGATTGTTGTATGGAAAGATAAATGTATGAGGTTTGTGTATTATCATTTACTTTTGGTCTAGATTAACTGTATTTTGGTCTTAAAATACACAGAAATCAGTTGTTAGCATAACGAACAAGCACTACTGTGTGCTACCATACAACGTCGTTTCTTAAATAGCTATAAGTTGTCCAACTTCTGTCACTCAAAACATTACTTGAAACCTTACTACTCTATAGTTTATATATTTTACCGATATTATTGTTCCTCGCATTCAAATGATTTTCATTGAGGTTACTTCTTTATTTATGTTTATGTGTCCGTGTTGTTCATTATGTACAAAGTATTGAAAGCCTTACCAACTGCTGTCAGCCGATCTTGTCTAGTGCAGTATTTGCCGTCATTCAAGATTCACCTTGCATTAGAGACTTACACATATTGTAGGTTCAGAGCTTTACAAATGGAAAGAATTCTTTAGAGGAAAGATGAGATGTTAATTCTTGCTTGATATTTCTGAAGTTGTTTAACTTCTTAGTTTGCTTCCATGAATGATAATTTTGCTGAAAATCTGTGGCGAGAACGTAGTCTGATTGTGCTGGACAATGACAGTATACAAGGGGTAGTCATGAAATTTTAATTATCTTAAATTAGAAATCAAATTTTGTTTGGTATTAGAAGATCTCTGCATACTCACCCTTCAATGCGATGCTTTTTTCCAACGATGCATAATTTGTCGAAGACCTTGCTTGTAGAAGTCTGCATTTTGGCGGTTTGATGCTTACGACCTCGAAAATTGGCTGGTTCTCATTCTGGAAATGGTTGACGAGCAATAGTTTCTTCGTTCTGCGAGTGGCGGGGGAAGGAGGGGTGGAGGAGCAAGGGTAGGGGGGAGGAATAATTTGATGGACCAAAGAATCAGCATCAAAATTATCTGGGGCATCGTCGTGGAGCAAAACATTTCCTTTGGATAGCTTCTCTTTTCATTTCCTCTTGACAATCCCCCGTAATCTCGTCAGGAGATTTCAGCAGTACTCTCCAGTGATGGTTTACCCCTTACGAGCACAATCTGTTACTACCACGCCATGTCAATTCCAACAAAAACTGAGTGTGTTCTTGCCCGGTGATGGGTCTTCCACATTTCGGCGGTGGAAAATCAACATGTTTGGACTGCTTGGTGGACTTCTTTGTCTCTAGGTCACTGTGGTATACCCGGAACAAGTCCACGGTGATTAGGCAGCTAAAGAAGTCATCTGGATTGACCTGACGCAGCTACATTTCCGCTGGTCGCTGCTGACTTGGTAGACTTTTTATATGGGCGTGATCTGTCGCGGAACCCAGCGGATGGCGTCAGTTGTTATGTAAGGAATTTGATACAGGCTGTTGAAAACTGGATCGTGTCTGATTTTTACGTTTTCCATTATCGCTTCATTTTCGACATGCCGGTTTTCCGGTTTGAGGGCCTCCATTTCGCTTATGTTCCGGTTTTCCGACATGGTCTGTCACTTGTTTCTCCGTCATTCGATCCATCTGACGGAACTGGTAATGACTGCGCCACCTAACCAATGTGCCATATGGTGGAGATTTATTGTCATGCACTCCCACCAACTCAACATGGATTATTGTAGTGCTGTTCTCCTTTAAACCCAGAAAACGGATTACCAGATGATACTCCACTTCGATGATGGCCTGAACGAACAAATTAAGTGGTCCTCTTTCTTTTCAGTGTGATAATTAAGACCGTAAGACTTCTTGCCGTAGAATGAGCTTAGATTCTGTCTTTTATTTCTTTCTGCCTCCGTGACATATAACTTTCATAATTAAGAGGCATGATGCCATTCCCAGAATGTAAGTGGTGTACTGTGGTTTTCATGAGAAATCCAGTAACCAATAGTGAAGCTTGACTACGTATTAAACGTGACGCGAGACACTTCATACTGGAACAGTGTGCTCGGCTGTGTTGAGAGATAAGGCTTACGTTGCAAGCACATTATTTGTGTATAACAACTATCCCTTTGTCTTCTTGAAGCAGTTTACTGATGCAGTTTTACCTGAATGCTGCAATTCCCAACGAGGGGCACTCGATAAGGAATGGAACACATTCTTTTTCTCATCCAATTTTGGTTGAAAAAGCGGAATTTGTGGTGGAACATCGAGTATCCCTGCTTCAGCCCCTATAGTTCCATGAAGTTCCTATTGGTAGACGCGCTATACGTAGCCTTCGATATGCCCTCTGTAACGGAGGCGTGTTACAAGCAGAGAGCTGCCATTAAGTAAGTTCGTCGTATTCATGATTTCCTCTTCAAAGTAACATACCGTACTTATTATTTTACACAAAATGACATTAAAAATTTAAGTTATTCACGAGCAGCTAGTTGAGAAAATGTATGAACTTCAAATGACACGACGAACCGTCTCGTTCTGCATAGGGATTCAAACCCAGGCCATGCATACTAAGCAAAGATTTCGTGACTGACGGAAACTAACAATCATTCCTGATTAGGAATACAGAGAGTGATATACCTCGATTTTAGACAGTATCAATTAGCAAATACCAACTTTAATTACATAACGCAAACATTTTTAACGGACGCAAAATTCCTACCCAGCACCTACTGTCCCTGTTAACGAACTAGGAGAGATGTTAAATATTACTTCTTAACAAATAACTTATTTGAAATGCCATGAGGTAAAGCTTTGCGTTGGACAGGGATTCGAACCCAGAACCTAATCGGATAGATATCGAAGCACAATCAACGGCGACATATCGGATTTTCTCGGCAGTAGCTAGATGTTTTAACTGAAATGACGAGACGAAACATTAATTTTTTCCTTCTCAAGACTCCAACCCGGCACCTATTGCTGTTGTATTCTAGGGAAAACAAACGTTAAATATGGGTTTGTTGCATCAGCAGCGACCTGTGAGCATGATTGAACTAGAAATAAAATGACGAAGAGTTCAGTGGTGACAGTGAATAGAACCCCATACATATCGTTGTTGACTACACACAAAGAGACGTCAGATACCGATTTTTTCTCCACCAGCAGCTCGGAATAACATCTTGAACTTACAGTGATCTCGCAAATAGTTCTGTGTCTCACTGGGAGTCAAAAACGTCAAATATCGTTAGTGTTGACAACGAAAGAAAATACATTAAAAATCCAAATTGTTATCCACCAGCCGATAGGTGTTCTCATGCTAGAGCTTGATAATACATAATGAAATCTTTAGTGCCGGGCAAGGATTCAAACCCATCCACGCGCAATATGTGGAGATGTTGAGGAATCGGCAGTTTTGAACAAACAACAAATTGCAGCCGAGCTGTATTGTCACGAAGGGATCAAATTCCGCGTTAAGGGCGGTCTGAGTTGCATTCCCAGTTCAGAACTAATTTCATCGACTTACAGAAGCTCAGATAACAGATGGATTTAGTGTCCTGTGAGTCTACTTAGCGTTTGTTTCGTCACTAGAAATAAATAACTACTATAACAAAGGTTACTGGTGACAGTGTTTCAACATGTCGCCACCCCAAACTTTATTGTGGTTCAACCTAACGTCTACTTGGTAGAGAAGGAATATCACTTTTAATGTGAATTTCTGACCACAATGCCATTATATCTTCTTCACCTGGTGTAGCCAGAAGAGAATGCAATCTGTCTCTCCCTATGTAAAAACCATTGATCGAAGTTTGAACTGAACCCAATATACGAATCTTCCATCAGGCCAACAGGCCACTAAATCGTCCTCTCCGTTGCTCATTTTTCTATCATAACACCGTTGTACCACACTGGCTGAGAATTTTGACACACAGGTTCCCTGTATCAGTTTGTAGCATGTTCAGTACATTCATTTACTTGGCTGACCGAATCACCATGAACTAGCTGCCTCGGCTACCTAGTGCATGCATTCAACTTTATTTAAATAAAATCACGTAACTGCCACCAACGCAGAACTGCCAACAGTGTAGGGTGCAGAAATTTAAACAGGAAGAGTTCCTTTCCACTTGAGCCACTCTACTGCGCTATCTGTTTGTTGAAAACGTCGTGCAGTGCAAAAGAAAAGGTCTAACTGTTTGTCTCTGATAAGTATTGACCTGGCGATATGCATCATCCCACAGCGCTGTGGAAGGCAGAAGTTCTGGAGGACTTGTTCTTGACTTCTGGACCTGTTATAGATATGATGTAATGGTAAGTATGGTGCACGGTACATTGAATGTCGCGAGTTCGAGTACATTCACTGCTATATTTCTTAAAACGCAATTCTGCTGACTGCTAAAATTATCTATCTAATGGAACTTGTAACATTATTCCCTTTGTTTCTCAACTCAAAATAGTCGTATGTGGAAAAAGGGCTAACTTCTGCGACATTTTGTTTATTTCAAGTTTAATATACAGCCAGACAGTAGATGCATCTCGAAACTTTTGTATTATGGATGGGTAGAGCGCATAGCGCCAAAATACGTCGGAAAACTATTTTTTACATTAGCTGTCGTCTGGTAGTGGCATTTTATTCTTCTTCAAACCTTGTTTGACAGCTTTAACTCAGAACAAGTTTTCTACATGCATGTAATCATTACACTGCATGTGCATTTTCAGACTGTTACAGGTAACATAAGAGAATTCGCATATATCGTTGATGATTAATTTCTCTCTCATGTTTGCTATTGTATTAACAACATTAAAGGAAACCTTACGAAAATTCTGAACTGTATTATAAAAAATGAAATAAAACTACCCCCGATAACCTTTACGACGAAAGTCTGTTTTAATAATACTGAGTATCTGTACACAAGCGTGCCTCTATCGTCACGAATTGGTAAAATAATACCCACTTAGATTTTGATGGCGCCTGTGTTTAATTGGTATGCTGTGTCATAATCAAGAGGTATGCAAATTTGGCATTTCATAAATAAAGTTATGTATTCCTAGAAACCCAAAATTGCTTGTCAGCAGCGGAATGAGGCGTTACCTGTTGTGCAGCAAACTAAGTTTTTCACCATTGCACTATGAGCCGAAAGTTTTTCTTTCAATGTCCCTATCGATGTTTGATATGACTGATTGTAGCTCTTTCACAGAAGGGATAAAAACGCTGCTATCAGGGAAACAGGAACTGCGAACCATATCAAACTCTTTTTCGCAGGGCAGCATCTTACCACAGAGCTGTCGAAGTAGTACGTAACTTAGCTTCCTCTTACGAGACCAATAGTGGCTAGAACTTGTAAACCGCTATTTGAAGGACGAGATTAGTTGCGATTTCCACGTGCAACGACTTTCCTGAGCTGAAAACCGTAAATTTACAATCTTTTGTTTCACCTCAAGCGATAACAACTCAGGTAATTCAATAGAAATGACAGGTAAAGTCAAGTGAACTTTGAGGCTTAATTCCGTGCACAACAGGAAGTAACTCGTCGATCACAGAGTTGCCAAACATACATTGCCTTGTTGCCAAATCGCAGTTACAATACCAGCAGGACGAAGACGAACAGATGTGATCTTACAGCGGGCTGGGAAGTGACCATAGATGGTGTCTCCTAGTCGCGGCTGCTACGACCTGGAATACGTAATGCGTCTGATTCGCATTTCTGTAACTAGGTTTAGAGACTGTAGCGTAGTTACTAATAATACTCAGAAGTGTCTGCAACCTAAGCATCATAAATCAGTAACTCTATTTGTTTTTATCTCTCTTTCGTAAGTGTACTCAAAACTAAGAAATTCATTCACAGACGTTTTCGTGCCTCGCCGATAGTCGAGCACAACAAAGAAATTAAAAAGAATGTGTGTGTGTCTTTGTGTGTGTCTGTGTGTGTGTGTGTGTGTGTGTGTGTGACAGAAAGAGAGAGAGAGAGAGTTAAAAAAAGAATGAGAGAGAGAGAGAGAGAGAGAGAGAGAGAGAGAGAGAGAGAGTAAAAAATTATAAAGTAATTGAATCATGGTATGTTAAGAAGTCTTTCATTAAAATGACTTGTTCCACATCATTACGAAATATCGTATTCATGATCTATTAAACAAGAAATTATGTAATGTAATGTAATTTAATCATATCGTTTTGATGACTAGCAATGAAGAGTCATGAATTACCGCAGTTTTTGCCAATACCAGTAACCAAATCTAAAGTTGAAAATAAGACGACAGTTTTTGTAATAAACAAGGACTTCTATCAAGACCCTTTCGTCCCTGTTAACTAACCACGAAAGATGTCTGATATATCTCTATTCTGAAGTAACAAAGTGTGCATGCATTTAAAGATGAAGTAGTTGATGTGATGTTCTGCGACGGAGATATGAACCCAACACGTAATCGGATTGTTAACTAAGTAAAATCAAATGTTACGTATCGGTTTTTCTTACCAGTTGCTAGGTGTTTGACTCTAAAATAAGGATACAAACTTTTGAGCCTAAGCAACAATCGAACTGCACACCTACTGTGCATCCACGAATATAGCTTAAGTATCAGTTGCTCGCTCACCAATAGTAAGATATGTGCGTGTTTGACCAGAAATAGCGACACCTATTGCGATTGTTGGCAACACGTGAACAGACATTAAAAATGCACGTTGATTTTCACTAACAGGCCGGTGTTCACGTGATAGGGCTTGAAATGAAATTATGAATATTTTTTTACTGGATCAGGGTTCAGACCCATATACTTACCTTTGGCAGAGGCCTAGAGAAGACTGCAGTCTTGAGAAAAGGAACGAAATGATTGAACTATACTGTTCCGAGAGATTCAGATCCTCGAAAGAGGAGATACGAATTCGAATCACAGTCCAGCACCAAATTTTTGAACGCCCCTATTTCAATCAAGTACAAGTAAAGTAAGAGCCCTGTTCCTTTAAATGGCTATCGGTTCATCAAATAAAATAAAATTTTATAATGTAAGTAAGTTTACTGGCGACTGTAATTCTGTTTCCATGACTTCCGCTATCTCATTTCCCAACGTAAACCGGCTCTGCCCAGTTGGTAATGAAGGAATGTGATGTTTAATGCGGATTCTGGATTATATCGTCTTTCTCTTGATGTTACCAGGGGTAAAGTAAATCTGTTTGTGCCTCTTAAAAGTAAATGCCTGAATCCACGCATTGAACCTGTGATAGTTCGTTCCGCCAGACCATTTTGGCCACATTTCCCAGCCCCAGGAGTGTGCTGTAACATATGATGTGCTTAGTTTACAAAATGAGTCACGGAGGAAAAAACGCGAGACTATTAAATGATTAAACAGAAGCAAGATTCTGGAGATTATGTTATCCTCATGTCAGCAGGACGTAAAGGCTCTTCTAGGTATCATAGGCTCGATGTGAAGCCATTTTGAAATTTTCACAAATTCAGCAAATTTCTTAGTTCGAGAAAATCCACTGGGAAATGTTAAGTTACCGGATAATTCGATTATTACCGTCATTATTACTATCATTTTCTTCATACCGCTGCTGGAACACTGAAGATCATTTGATGCCTTTTGGTCACTATAGAAGTAGTTTCCCAAGAACAGGTTCTTTCCCTGTCTATGGAATCCTTTTCATGTTAATATCAAACATCAGTAATAACTTGTAGATTACAGCAAAACTAAAGTAATCGATGAAGGCGTTACTCGATAACAAGAACACGCTGCCTTTCTTCATTTACTTGCGCCTAGAAATGGCTATAGAGTACTGCCAAACCAAAATGCAAGAGATCTTATTGTACTCCGATATACGTCGCTGTCAGTGCTTCTGTATGATTAGGTCGACATGACCTGTTTCAAGTTGTGTATGACAGACAATGTTTTAGAAAATCAATTGTTTTTCTTTGCAATAATCAGAAAGATTTTCATTCTAAGCTATCCAAGTACAAAATTTTCGCAATATTAGTTGAAATTTAATATTCGCTTCTATAATGTAGGAAAGTATTTCACAGGTGCTAACTCGCATCCGACTCATTGACCTTACACTTAGTCGCTCACCATAAATTCTAGCTCAGAGAGACACCAGTTTAAGTAACCTAATGTAACGAAGACTGTTTGCCAGTGTTCTTTCTCACCGGAAAATACGCAGTTCACTCATTGTGCTCCATAAGTACATTGTAACAGTAATTTCTGTGTGTATGCAATGCATACGGATTAGAATTTAGTGGTGCTCTCTCTTCCACTTCTGTATACAATATGCCTGACCTAAACGGGCCTTTTATCATTACAGGCCTTGGGCAGTGCAACATCATACTGACAACAGTAATGTGCTTATACTGACAACTTGACTGTTCGCTTTACCTGATTTTGTTATCATTTAAATAAAGCAAAATGACCTTCCAGTGGGAGACATTTCGTCCCCCTTTTCCTTCTGTGAAATTTGTCAGTAAGCTTTTTGCCTTCCAAACAGTAAAATGCAGTAGATTATGGGCGGTAAACGATTCACAAACCACGATTTAGTGCCGTTAAGACGATTTATTTAAACGTCACAAGACTGCACATAGGTGCAATCGATTTCGAGGTGCAAAGTGTTTGTTATCTTACTTTTGTGACAGGTGGGCATAAGTGATTTCCAAAGACTTTTTATTGTACTGAAATAATCTTTTATCCCAAAGTAACAAGGTAATTGTTTTATTCGTATATATTTTGTAGGAAACTGTAATCGTGATGGAAGATTATACACCTGAATGTTTGACAGAACTGGTAGGAGAAAACGCTCCATATTAACCAAACCCCGCGCCTCCTCTCCGTATCCTCCTATGACACGAGCACGGGATTCTCCTCGCATAACGCTACAGAGCTGTTCCTAGCACAGCTGAAAATTGGCAACATCGTCACAAATATTAGGCAACACTGTGACAAGGCAATCACTTCCACGTATGGTACTGAATTGACTCGCTAAATTCACTTGATATTCCCTTTCCATTTGAATGACTCGTGCTATATAATCCTCACGTAAACTAAGACACTGAGACAGAAAATTCAGTTTTTTGCCTAAAGATATGCTATTCTTCACGTAAGTGAGAACTTTTATTATCTTTAACGATGAATCATGAGGCTGAGCGAGAAATAACATGATGAGAGTGGCGTACAGGCAGCAGTGTGTCCGTAGACCGGTGATACCGCCCATGTCTCGGGTCAGAACGGCTCAATCAGTAGTCAGCTCTAACCGTGGTAGGGGCCAGCGCGTGCGAGCTTTTTTTCTGATATATTTTATGGAGCTGCGAATTTCCAGAAAAAATTCTGTATCGAAATTGGAAGAAAACCTTTACACATCAAATCCTCTTGGTAGCTCGATTCAGTAAGTTGTGTTAATGGTCATAGACCTCGGCTTTCTGGCTGCCAAGATGCTTCGCAATACCAGCGTCTCTGAAGAAATTCGAATCGACCATTAGTGATACGAATTTCATTATCGTTCTTCACTTAAGACTCACATGCCAGGGTGATAAGTATGAAGGAAATTAACCTCTTGATTACAACAGGGCTCCTATGCTAAATTTCCACAGTAGCAGTTAGGAACTCCCTGTAAACATTTGCTAACAGCGGCTCTAGCAACTTACTTTTTCTCTGGGTAGCTTCAAATAAGGGCAATTTTGTCGCCTTAAATCCACTTGAATATTTTAAATATCACTTGTGAACAGCGTTCAATTCTCGATTAATTAAGGTATATACCTCAAAACAAGCAATTTTCCTGAGTAGCTACAGAGCAGGTTCTGATAGGTATTGACACAATCTTATGCATCCATTTAACAAAGAAAGAAACCAAACACATTACATTGCATTTACTCTCTGTGCCTTGACTAACACATATGAACCCATGAGAATAATAAATTATTTGAGGAACCTCCCGTGAGAGGAAAAAGAACAGAATGTGACGCTTTAATTGTAGTGCACTGGATCAGAAACAATGAAAATAATTCTGTGCAACATTGATGTATTGCATTGTAGTGTAATAAAATAATCATCAAATAACAACGGTTTTGTGCCTTCTTTGCTATCAAGTGTGAAACACAAATCGTAGACAGATTTTATGGGTCACCACTCAACAACATTAAAGCATTTTACATGGTCGAGGGTGCGGAGTGGAGCAGACATTGTCGGCAGAAGGAGAGACAATACAGTGCCTCAGCCCCTGTCGGTAGGCAGTAAACGGTTCCCAGAGAACTCAGACGCATGCGGTGTTCAGAGGCAGATGGTAGGCAAAGAAATCTTTCTCTAAAACATTGTTGGACCAAACTATTATTACCAGTGTGACAGAAAGCGAAATCTATCGCAGATTCGCTTGAATTACACTTATAGCTTCAGCACCGAGAGGAAAGGGGTGATAAAAACTTTGGCGACGTGTACTTTTAGTTACCAGACGTCATATTAGCTAGTCTCGCGTTTTACCTCAAGACTACGGTCGTAGTCAAAAATAAAGTACTAAGGCTGAAGTCAAGACTTCCTCTGGGAAGTGCCGCAGTCCACAATGGTGCCAGATCGAGCATATTGCCGGACATAGGATTCTGCGAGGAGCACGACTGTATTGCCCACCTTACGTGAACGACTAGCCGGTCAGTTGTTTGCTCTAAGACTGTACCTACTACACATACTGCACGCTGAAGGCCCAGAAGAATTGAAAAACAAAAGTAGTTTATGAGAGCAACCCTAACTATAGCGTTCGAGGTATTCACAGTATTGTATACGTGTGTGTAAATGCCTTCCAATGCCCACTCAAGGAAGACAAGGATACACAGTCTAGCTTCAATATTATAAATTCGCCTCAGTTGATAATCATTTTGAATATTTAGCAGTACTGTACCCATTGGTGTCAAACTCGTTTTCAACCAATGATTCCCACAGCTACAGGAACACTATTTGTGATACCTCATAGACAAAATACTTACTCAGTGCTATCAGAAGAAAAGATCAACCTAACACAAACTGTGGGAAGTTTGTTTTATAACCTTTGTACCTGGATAATGAGATTTTTCCTATTTGAGATGTCTGTGATCGTTGCAGCTTGAGACGATCTAAGACGAAACAAAATTCCATCAGATACGACAAAGTCTAAAGAAATCGTCTTAACGGCACTAAATCGTGGTTTGTGAATCGTTTACCGGCAGTACTTTGCAGCATTTCGCTAGCTGGAAGGCAAAACACTTACTGACAAATTTCACAGAAGGAAAAGGGGGACGAAATGTCTCCCACTGTAAGGTTATTTTATTTTATTTAAATGATTACAAAATCAGGTAAAGCGAACAGTCAAGTTGTCAGTATAAGGACATTACTGTTGTCAGTATGATGTTGCACTTCCCAGGGCCTGTAATGATAAAGGGCCTGTTTAGGTCAGCCGTACTGTATACAAAAGTGGAAGAGAGAGCACCACTAAATTCTAATCCGTATGCATTGCATAAATTACTGTTACAATGCACTTATGGAGCCCAATGAGTGAACTGCGCATTTTCCGGTGAGAAAGAGCACTGGCAAACAGTCTTCGTTACATTAGGTTACTTAAACTGATGTAACTCTGAGCTAGGATTTATTGTCAGCGACTAAGTGTAAGGTCAATGAGTCGGATGCAAGCTTCGCACCTTTAAAATTCTTTCCTACATTATAGAAGCGAATATTAAATTTCAACTAATATTGCGAAAATTTTGTACTTGGATAGCTTAGAATGAAAATCTTTCTGATTATTGCAAAGGAAAACAATTGATTTTCTAAAACATTGTCTGTCATACACAACTTGAAACAGGTCATTTCGACCAAATCATATAGAAGAACTGACAGCGACGTATATCGGAAGGCACACACACACACACACACACACACACACACACACACACACACACACACATACATACACATACGCACATACACACATTCTTTTTTTATTTTTATTTTTTGTGTTGTTCTCGACTGTCGGCGAGACACGAAAACGTCTGTGAATGACTTTGTTAGTTTTGAGTGCAATTACGAAAGAAATATAAAAACAACTAGGAGAGTTACTGATTTATGATGCTTAGTTTGCAGTCAGTTCTGAGTATTATTAGTAACTACGCTCCAGTCCCTAAACCTAGTTACAGAAATGCGAATCAGATGCATTACGTATTCCAGGCCATAGCAACCGCGACTAGGAGACACCTGCTATGGTCACTTCCCAGCCCGCTGTATGATCACGTCTGTTCGTCTTCTTCCTGCTGGTATCGTAACTGAGATTTGGCAACAAGGCAATGTATGTTTGGCAACTCTGTGATCGACCAGTTACTTCCTGGTGTGCACGGAATTTAGCCTCAAAGTTCACTTGATTTTACCTGTCATTTCCATTGAAAAATTTGAGTTATTATCGCTTGACATGTAACAAAAGATTGTAAATTTACGGTTTTCAGCTCAGGAAAGTTGTTGCACGTGGAAATCGCAACTAATCTCGTCCTTCAAATAGCGGTTTACAAGTTCTAGCCACTATTGGTCTCGTAAGACGAACCTAAGTTGCATACTACTTCGCCAGCTCTATTGTAAGCTGCTGACCTGCGAAAAAGAGTCTGATATGGTTCGCAGTTCCAGTCTCCCTGAAGGTAGCGTTTTTATCCCTTCTGTGAAAGAGCTACAAGCAGTCAGATCAAACATCGATAGGGAAATCGCAAGAAAAACTTTCGGCTCATTGTGCAATGGTGAAAAACTTAGTATGCTGCACAACAGGTAACGCCTCATTCCACTGCTGACAAGCAATTTTGGGTTTCTAGGAATACATAACTTTATTTATGAAATGCCAAATTTGCATACCTCTTGATTATGACACAGGATACCAATTAAACACAGGCCCCATCAAAATCTAAGTGGGTATTATTTTAACAATTCGTGACGATAGAGGCACGCTTGTGTACAGTTACTCAGTTTTATTAAATCAGACTTTCGTCGTAAAGTTTATCGTGGGTAGTTTTATTTAAAAAAATGGTTCAAATCGTTCTGAGCACTATGGGACTTAACATCTATGGTCATCAGTTCCCTAGAACTTAGAACTACTTAAACCTAACTAACCTACAGACAGCACACAACACCCAGTTTTATATAAATTTTTTGTAATACAGTTTAAAATTTTCGTAAGGTTTCCTTTAATGTTGTCAATACAATAGCATAGATGAGAGCGAAATTATTCAACGATATATGCGAATTCTCTGATGTTACCTGTAACAGTCTGAAAATGCACATGCAGTGTATTGATTACATGCATGTAGAAAACTTGTTCTGAGTTAAATCTGTCAAACAAGGTTTGAAGAAGAATAAAATGCCACTACCAGACGACAGATAATGTAGAAAATAGTTTTCCGACGTATTTTGGCGCTATGCGCTCTACCCATACATAATACAAAAGTTTCGAGATGCTTCTACTGTCTGGCTGTATATTAAACTTGAAATAAACAAAATGTCGCAGAAGTTAGCCCTTTTTCCACATACGACTATTTTGAGTTGAGAAGCGAAGGGATAAATGTTACAAGTTCCATTAGATAGATAATTTTAGCAGACAGCAGAATTGCGTTTTAAGAAATATAGCAGTGAATGTACCGTGTACGATACTTACCATTACACCACTAGCTGACACATATCTATAACAGGTCCAGAAGTCAAGAACAAGTCCTCCAGAACTTCTGCCTTCCACAGCGCTGTGGGATGATGCATATCGCCGGGTCAATACTTATCAGAGACAAACAGTTACACCTTTTCTTTTGCACTGCACGACGTTTTCAACAAACAGATAGCGCAATAGAGTGGCTCAAGTGGAAAGGAACTCTTCCTATTTAAATTTCTGCATGCTACACTGTTGGCAGTTCTGCGTTGGTGGCAGTTACGTGATTTTATTTAAATAAAGTTGAATGCATGCACTAGGTAGCCGAGGCAGCTAGTTCATGGTGATTCGGTCAGCCAAGTAAATGAATGTACTGAACATGCTACAAACTGATACAGGGAGGCTGTGTGTCAAAATTCAGTTCCAACTTCGATCAATGGTTTTTTCATAGGGAGAGACAGATTTCATTCTCTTCTGGCTACACCAGGTGAAGAAGATATAATGGCATTGGGGTCTGAAATTCATATTAAAAATGATATTCCTTCTCTACCAAGTAGACGTTAGGTTGAACCACAATAAAGTTTGGGGTGGCGACATGTTGAAATGACGGAAAGGCTCCGACCCCGCCGCAGCCGCAGTGGTCCGCAACCCCACGACGACTACCGCAGTCCACTTCACCCCTCCGCCGCCCCACACCGAACCACTCTTTCAGGGTTACTGTGCGGTTCGGATCCCCGGTGGATCCCCCCCCCCCCTCCTCCTCGCCCCAAGGAGGGAACGACTCACACCAGACGAGTGTAACCCCTATGTTTGAGTGGTAGAGTAATGGTAGTGTGCGCGTACGTGGAGAACTTGTTTGCGGAACTATCGCCGACATAGTGTAGCTGAAGCGGAATAAGGGGAACCAGCTCGCATTCGCGGAGCCAGATGGAAAACCGCCTAAAAAACATCCACAGACTAGACTAGCCGGTTCACCAGACGCGGACCAGGCGCTCCTCCCCACACCGGAAAGCCGTGCGTTAGACCGCACGGCTAACCGGGCGGTCTATGTAAGCAGTTACTGGTCTTGGCATTTATAGAGTTGTTGGATGTCCGCTGTGGGATATTGGGCCAAATTCCATTCAACTGGGGCGTTAGATCATCAAAATCCCGAGTTGGTTGGAGGGCCCACCCCATAATTCTCCAAGAATTCTCGATTGAGTAGAGATCCGCCGATCTCCCTGACCAAGGTAGGGTTTGGCAAGCAGGAAGACAACAAGCAGAAGCTCTCACCGTGCGCACAAAGGCATTATCTGCCTGGAATGTAAGCCCAGGAGAGTAGAATATAGTCGACGTACTACTGTGCTGTAAAGGTGCCGCGGATGACAAACCAAAGGAGTCCTGTTGTAAAATGAAGTGGCATCCCAGACCATCACTCATGGCTGTCGGATCTTATGGCGGCCGACAGCCAGATTAGTATCCCATCGCTGGCCAGGTCGTCTCCAGACACGTCTTCTGGTTATCAGGGCTCAGTTCGAAGCGAGACTCCTTGTCAAGGTAATTCTACTTCAATCAATGAATCCGGTGCTCTCAGTGCCTCTCTGACGATAGTTTGGTCCTTACGTTCTGTTGTCTCTCCAAGTCGATAGCTTTCTTCCTAGCGCTGTGTTCGATCATGGTTCATGAGTTTCGGCCAACATCGTCGAATAGTGGCATCGCTACTTTCGAATGTCGAACGTTTCACCGATTATTCCACCCGGCTTCTTTGAGAATAGTCACATGACTTCTCTCAAACGCTGACAGCTGCCTGTATTCTTCATGCGCCTGTTTGCGAGACATACTTACAGTCGAAATGAGAACACTGAATGAAATTCGGAAAGACTTTATGCTCTGATATCGACATTTTCCTGTTTTCTGTCCTTGCCAGCTGCACTGTGAAATTGCACTAAAATTTTTTTCGGGTCCGACGGACACTCAGACGAAATAAGGGACGATCCCATAAAACCATATTTGAACATTGAAGATGTCGCCGTTCGCTGTGATCCGCGACTGCTGAAACCTATAAACATCCGCCGAACTGCGTCAACAGTGGAAAAAGTGTGTCAGGACAATCCATATGACATCTTCAGTCACCTGATCACCTTCTTCAAGTGCTGGGTATATTAGTAAGACTAAGGAGCGACGCAAACAGTGGAAACGGGGATTCATCACCGCCGGAAAACTGAAGACCTGTCAGAAGGGCAAGCTCATACTGGGTGTTTTGTGGAACTGTCATGGTGTGGTGCTAACATATTATGCTCGTAAGGGTGCAAGTATTAAAAAAAGATTCTTCCGAAACCTCCTGACGTGGTTAAGAGAGATTGTCAAGACTGTGCATCACAGGAAACTTTCCAAAACAGTGTTTCTGCTGAACGACAACACCCCAGCTAATTATGCGAAGCACACACTCAAATACGCTGCTTCTTTGGGCTATCGAATTTTGCCTCACTCCTGCCCCCTATCGCACACTTCGACCCCTGCTGTATTCCCATGATATGGTAGCAACTGACTACTTATTTTCTCTTTGGATGAGGAACAGATTGCGCGACAGGCACTTCCACAACGACGACGAGGTGATTTTCGAGATGGAAAATTTCCTGAACAGCCAAAATGCAGATTTCTAGAACCAAGGGTTCCGACATCACGCATCGTTGGAAAAAAATGTCTAATTAAATGCAGTGTGTCCGAGCTAGAAGCGTACACATGCATTTGTTTGTATTTCAGTACCTAAAGGTTTACAACTTTATTTGTCCAACACTGGACGCAGGAACTAAAAAATTTTTACGCATGTTGGTACAGTCCACTGTGGGCACCATTTGTAGCTCTACAGATATCCAAACGCTACTCTACTTCTCGCCACCTTCTCATTAACATGACAAGTGTTATGCTCTTCATTGCGGCGTAGATCCATTGTCTCAAATCTAACTTTCCCACAGACGCGAAAGGTAGATTCATCACTGAATAGCATTTCACTGTGGTGTTCGTTGATATCGTCTTTGCTATGCAGAAATAAACAACAAACTCACATCGTCTGCTGTGACCCTCAGGTTTAATGTAATACAAAAGCTGAAACACGCAACCAGAGACATTGGTACACTATGTCGTGCACCATCGAACGGGAAATGGCTGGTTTCGTACTGTAAGATAACAGGGGATAATATGGAGGTCTTCCAAATAGTTGGTAATTTAAATTTAAAGCACAGCATCAGAAATAATGTGTAGATTACATTAGTTAGTACTTGTTCCATATATCATGAATCCGACACTTCGTAATAACGTGGAACGTGTCAGGTTAATAAAAGGTGTCTATACAAGATATTACATGAGACAAAATATTACATGACACTCAATAATTTTTTTTTTTGTTTTTTTGTGGAGGTTGGGAAATTACCCACTTACTAATCCAATGATTCATCTAATGAGTAGAAGGAGTTGCCATTAAGAAATTATTTTAATTTCCTTTTAAATGCTATATGGATATCAGACAGACTTTTGATGCTATTAGGTAAGTGACCAATACTTTTGTGGCAGCTGGTGTACTTCAATCAAAACGATTCATAGTAGAATTAAGTTATAAAGATGTTTAGAAAAACTGCAAACTAAGTCGTTATTTTATTATGAAGACACCATTCAGTTTCGATATTTGTAGTACCAGACAAGTATTTGTATGTCTCATATTTCGCGCAAAGATGTCATTAAATGAAGGAAGAGAGGTGAAGCTGTGACAAAACTTGGACTTATTCCCAATTATGTAATCTGATAGCATGTCATAAATTGCTTCTGACTTTCATTTTCTGTGCCTAAGAATAAAATTATGTATTAAATGCAGAGTGAAAATAGTGTAATGCAAATAGACATGAAAATACTTGTTTTGTGTTGGATGAACGTCGTAGTTCCCTTGCATAATATTTTTTTTAATCGCAACGAATTATAAAATCGTGTGGTGATAAATTTGTGTAAAATTATATAATGTATTTAGGTTTAAGTATTTAAATCTTATAAAAATTGTAAACGAATTGTGGCCATTTTTAGGAATTATTTTGATTAATGTAATGTCACGTGATCCGACTCGGGATATGAGCGGGGAAAAGGGGTCTTCGGTCGTTGTGAGTTGTGGCGCCAAGTTCGGAGCGGCAAAGTAGCGCGAGTGTAAGCATGGACGCCATTGTATGTGAATAAACTGTGAAGGAACAACGTGCAAGTGCGTAGGTGTGAGACAATAAACCATGTGTACGAATTGTACCGATTATTATTAGTCCAGTTCGGATTTGTGAACTTTAATGTGCATGGCCACAAAGTTAGCATTTTTTTTTTTTTTAATAAAGAAGTCTCAATCTGAACTTCTGTAGTGTACCTCATTTTGCACAAGGTTGTGGTATGGACAACTGCATATTTAATTCACTGCTGTTCAAAGGCTAGCCAATATATGATTCAATATTAGGGGCGCAAATGCTAACGTTCACTACCAAACCCCCTTTGCAGATGAGCCACGTGAAAAATAGATAGTGAATGAGCACGTGTACAGTTGCACTACTTGCTTGTCTAATAGATTTACGGGAGCTTCTAATGAATGCTTCACTGACACATTCCACGGTCTCTTCATTCAAATACGTTTTAGGATGTTTTCCAGCATCCGAATTCAAACTTACTGTTTCTCGAAGAGTTCTGTGCAGCGATAAATGGATTTACGTGTGTGTGCATCAACGTTCTATTCTCTCCTTGCCCGCCACAGAACACATGTTACAGGCTTCAACATAGACAAACTACAATTTTCGTTGTGGTGTCAACATGTTGACTGTCAAGATGTGGTGTGGTGTGGTGTGTTGGGGCTTATGGGCGCTCAACATCGAGGTCATCAGCGCCCTGACACACATTAAAAGGAACGAACGTGGACAGACCTAAGAAAACTAAAGCACACACTCAAAGAAAGCAGGAAAAGAAGGAAAATGTTACATAAGAAAGTAAAACCTAAGGAAAGGGGAAACATAGCAACAAGAATGTCACAGGAAATTGTTATTGGCTGCCCACTTACATAAAACATGGGCTAGCTTGTCACACAGCGAGCAAATTAAAATCGTCTCCCTAAAATCTTTGTAAAAACATTTGACATGTCACAGAACTTTAAAACTTTTGCCACATTCGTCCGAGTGTTGCCTAAAAGAGATGGCAGGTCCGCTGGCAAGTCAGCTGCGGCCCGCTGGTCAGAAAAATAAAACGCAATCCAATAAAACGTGGCGCACAGTGACCTGGACGCCGCAAGCACCACAAATTGCAGGGTCCTCTCGCCGGAGCAGGTAGCCATGCGTCATAGGGCTGTGGCCTATTCGAAGCCGAGTGAGGAGAACCTCATCCCGTCGATGGGGTTGAAAGGAAGTACACCACACACGTGTTGTGGGTTTGACTATACGGAGCTTATTGTCAGTCACTTCCAGCCACTCATCCTCCCACCGACGCATAACCCGTGAGCTCAACGGCGAGGTGAGTGCGTGCAAGGGTATAGCACACTGAGATACTTGTGGGGCGAGACACGCCTCCTTGGCTGCGAGATCTGCCCTTTCATTCCCAGCAATGCTAACATGCCCCGGAACCCAGGAGAAAGCTACAACCTTCCCCAGTCGCTGTAGTCGGAGGAGGGCGTCCTGGATGGTCTGGACAGTTTTGTCTGCCGGATACAAACGTTGCAATAAGTGAAGGGCACTGAGTGAATCAGAACAGACAAGAAATTTAGCAGAGGAAGAATGTCTCATGTGCTCCAATGCCCGCAAGATCGCAGACAATTCTGCATCAATGACAGTGAAAGTCTGAGGCAGGCGGACCTTGAAGACACGATCTGGAAAAACAACTGAGCACCCAACAGAATCCCCTTGTTTCGACCCATCCGTAAAAAAAGCTACATAGTCGTGGTGCTCAGATAAAATGGCAGAAAATGCTGCATTAAAAACGGTGGCAGGAGTGCAATCTCTCTTGTACTGCAATAAATCTAAAATCACTCCGGGCCTCTTCAGTAACCAGGGTGGCAGGCGGTTAAAACCCTGGATTTGGGGTTGAACAACTCCACACCGAGGGACTCTAGTACACGTTGCACACGGATCCCAAACGGCAACGTTGCCCGGGGACGGCGGGAAAAAAGGCGGTCCAGAGGTGGATGGGCAACAAGATGGTGAGCAGGCGAGCTGGGAGCTGCAAGAAACTTACAAGCCTGGCGCACCAGCAGGAGCCGCCGCCGGATGGTAAGTGGCGGTTCCCCAGCCTCAGCACAGAGGCTGGGTATGGGACTGGTCCGATAAGCACCCGTGGCCAGTCGAATCCCAGCATGGTGAACAGCGTCAAGGATCTGCAAATAAGAAGGCCTCGCTGACCCATATACTGTGCACCCATAGTCCAACCGTGAACGCACGAAAGCTCGGGAAAACTGAAGGAGACGCGCCCTGTCCGCTCCCCAAGACCTGTGGCTGAGGCACTTGAGGATGTTGAGTGCCTTCAGGGTTCTGGCTTTCAAGTCAGGTAGGTGTCGCAGCCATGACAACCTGGAGTCAAAAATTAGGCCCAGAAACCGCACTGTGTCTCTAAAATGTAGGACAGTATCCCCCATATGCAAGGCAGGCAAAGTAAAAAGACGACGAGAACGATTAAAATGAACACAAACACACTTATCGGCAGAGAACCGAAAACCCGGCTTTGCAGCCCACTCCTCTAACCGCCGCACTGTTAGCTGCAACTGACGGCTCACGGTTGCAACACTGGAGGAGGAACAGAAAACAGCAAAGTCGTTCACAAATAAGGAGCACTGTACTGGACTCCTCACTGTAGACGTTATACTGTTGATGGCTATGGCAAAGAGGGTAACGCTTAAAACGCTGCCCTGGGGGACACCGTCCTCTTGCTCAAAGCGATCAGACAGTGTGTTACCAACGCGGCTCCGAAAGAACCGCTGAGACAGGAAAGACCGAATGAAAATCGGGAGGCGGCCACGAAAGCCCCATTGATGCAGTTGTGAAAGAATACAGTATCTCCAAGTAGTATCATGTGCCTTACTGATATCAAAGAAGATACCAATACAGTGATGCTGACGGAGAAAAGCCTGCTGAATAGCCGTCTCTAGAAGGGTCAGGTTGTCGACCGTGGACCGAAATTTTCGGAATCCGCACTGAAAGCGGCTAAGGAGCTGTCTGGTCTCTAACAGCCAGACCAGACGCCGGTTAACCATCCGTTCCAGGGTCTTTCTGACACAGCTTGTCAAGGAGATACTACGATAACTACTGGGACATGTGCGGTCCTTTCCTGGTTTGAGGAGAGGGATGAGGATTGCCTCCCGCCACGAGGTGGGGAACACTCCTGTCTGCCATATGAGATTAAAACATTCGAGGAGGGTTTCCTTTGACGCCGCTGGCAGATGTCGAAGCATGGAATACCGGACGCGGTCGTAACCCGGTGCAGTGTCAGATGTCTCACTAAGAGCCGATTCAAGTTCCCACATGGAGAAAGGGGAGTTGTACGCCTCTGAACTGTTCGACCGAAAGTCCAAGTTCGCTCTTTCGACAGTCGCCCCGTAGCGACGAAACGCTGGATCCTGATTTGCAGTGGCAGTACTTTGTGCAAAATGCTCTGCCAGCGTCTGAGCAATGGCTCTGGGTGTCGTTTGGAGGCATCCCTGGTTCAGGACAGCAGCTATTTGTAAACGGCTATGTTTACTGGAAATCCTCCGGATGGCTTCCCATACTCTTGTGGAACAAGTAGAACGGTTGATGGAGTCCAGGAACCTCTTCTTGCTCTCTCGTATAATCCGACGACACTTTGCCCTCGCCACCCGAAAAGCTGCAAGGTTCTCTACAGTTGGTCGGCATTTGAACCTACGCAGAGCTGCCCGCCTAGCCCTGATTGCACAGCGGCATTCCTGTCAAGAGTACGTCTGCTTGCTGCCCATTAAACGTTTGTGTGCATGAGCCATACGACTCTGCGTTTCTCATGAAACGGTGAGGAACACATCTTGGAGAGTATCTCTGTCGACTGCCTATTTACCCAACAACATAAAATGTCGAATTCTTTCCTTACCAGCAATTGTTTGTGTATACGTCTAGCCCGGACGCTCTGTATATACAGAAGTATAAGGGGCGATCAAAAAGTTTCCGTTCGTAGTGCAAAATCGGTAGGTATGACATTCAGGCAAAATAAAAATCGCTGCAAGCATTGAGTCAATCATCCCATTGACACACAAGGTTGAAGATAGACGTTTGCTATTAAAAAAAAAAAAAAAAAAAAAAAAAATGTCTCGCTGCTCAAAGAAGCTCCACTTGCCTGATCAGACAGAAATCGTCGTCTCTTCAAGGCCTTCTTTAAGGAACCGAAGGCGTGATAATAGCACGGGGACAGATCAGAAGTATAGGAAAGGTGCTCCAATGTCTTATACTAGAGTTGGTCCTAATAGATAAGGCTGATCTTGCAGTCGACGGGCGTCTTACGTGGAACCGCGACAAGCACCGAACTAGGCACCCCATTCCACAACGGTGATTTTCACCAGACATGCTGCCTCATACAAATTTTTAATTTTCCGATGGATATCTGCTGGCTTCTGACCTCCGGCAACCAAATAAGAATAACAGCACGTTAGTCCTGTTTTTTGGCACATTTGGTAATAGCGGCGCCTACTTCGTGTACTGCATTTACCGCATGCTCTTCGGCCGTCGGAAAGAAAGAATTCTTGCGTCTACGTCAGTGCTTATAAACCCGAGTCGCAGTCGCGCTACTTACCATAAACACTCCGAGACAGAAAAAGAAGAAGAAAAAAATCGACTCACCAAAGAAAGATTTATTCGAATAGGATGGAAATCAGTAGATGTGATGGATATGTATTGGCAATTTCAAAAAAATTGGATGATTTATTCAAGAGAAAGAGCAAGACAGCAGCGCGATGGTCCACCTCTGACCCTCTGGCCACTTTACATTAACTGTTAGAGTTGTTGGATGTCCCCGTGAAGTATATCGTGCCGGATTCTGTCCCATTGGCAAGTTAGATCGTCAAAATCTCGAACTGATTGGAGGGTCGTGCCCATAATGCTCCACGCTTTGTCAACTGGGGAGAGATCCGCCGACCATGACGACCAACATAGTGTTTGATAAGGACAAAGACAAACAGTAGACATTCTCGTCGCGTGCTGGCACGCATTATCTTGCCGAAACGTATGGCCAGGATGCCCTGCCATGAAGAGCAATAAAAGGGGGCGTAGAATATCGTCGTCGTGCCATTGTGTTGTATTGGTGCAGCAGATGACAACCAAAATGGTCTTGCTATGAGATGAAATGGCACCTCAGACCATCGCTCCTGATTGTTGGGCCATATGGCGGGTATCCCACCACTGTCCCTAGCCAGACACGTCTCGATGGTAACTTCGAAGAGGGAGTCATCACTGAGGACAGTCCTACTCCAGTCAATGGGATACCAGGCCGAATGTGACTGAAGCCGTTGCAAACTGGCTTGATGATGTACAGATGGTAGTCGGCGAAAGGGTCGCCGGGATTCCTGTCCCCTCTCTGAGAGCTGCATATTAACGTCCCCTGCGGCCACTGAAGCACCAGTTCTGGGACTGAATGCCTCTCTCACGATTGCTGTCTCTTCTCGTTCTGTCGTCTCTCTAGGCCGACCGCTTCCTTGTTGATGCCGCGTTCGGCCGTAGTTCACCCATTCCTGTCAACATCATCGCTCCTATTCAAATGTCGAGTGAATCGCCGATTACTTCAACGGGCTTCTTTGAGCTCAGCTACAAGTCCTCTCTCAAAGGTTGACATCTGCGTATATTGTTCGAGCGCCTATCTGCAGGGCGTAGTTACTGCCCAACTCACTACACGGGATGAAATTCAAGAAGACTTCATGATCTGACATTGACATGTCCCATGGTTTGCCGTCGTGGCCAGATGCGCAACGAAATTTCGCAGCAACGTCACACGTTCATCCATTAACCGCCAAAGTTCACAAGTTTGCATTTTCCGTCGATACCCGTATGAATATCAGTATATGACCAATTCGCACGCGTAACTCCTTCGTGGTGAATTTTTTTTAATTTTTTATTTTTTTGCAAGGTGTACAACTTTTCTTCCGCCGTTTCCCGATAGGTGGCGATAACAGTAAGTAGCGGTCGAAAGAACCCGATCGCAGATGTCAGGCAGTTAGCTTGGATCTCCGTCAACATAACCTGATTCAAACATAAGTCGAATTGTGCCTGCATCATAAAATTGTTCTTGATTGAAAATGTCAGTTTACAAGCCTAATTCTAGTCATTTGTGGGAAGTGTTACTGTTTTGTTTCAATATGAAGAAAACAGCGGCTGACTCTCATCGAATGCTCACACGTACGTCTGGTAAGGACGCTGTTAGTGAAAAAACGTTTCGTTAGTGGTTTCAACGCTTCAAGAAAGATGAGTTTAGCGTCGTATACCGGCACAGTGGTGGAACAGAGAATGTTTTCGAAGATGCAGAATTGGAGACATAGCTGAGTGAAGACTCGCGTCAAACTCAAGAGGAATTGGCACGATCAGTGAGAGTGTCACAGCAAACCATTTCAAAACATCTCAAGGCTATGGGCATGATTCAGAAAGACGGAAGTTGGGTCCCATGTGAGCTGAAACCAAGAGACGTTGAACGGCGTTTGTGTGTTTGTGAACAGTTACAGCCGGCAAGAGTGACGGTGCAGTCTGGAACCGCGCGACGGCTACGGTCGCAGATTAGAATCCTGCCTCGGGCATGGATGTGTGTGATGTCCTTAGGTTCGTTAGGTTTAAGTAGTTCTAAATTCTAGGGGACTGATGACTTAAGAAGTTAAGTCCCATAGTGCTCAGAGCCATTTGAACCATTTTGAACAGTTGCTTCAGAGGCAAAAACGGAAGGGATTTCTGCATCGCATTGCGACCGGGGACAAAAAATGGGTCCATTACGATAACCCAAAACGCAAAAAGTCATGGGGATACTCCGGCCATGCTTCTACATCGACGGCCAAACCGAATATTCACGGCTCCAAGATCATGTTCTGCATTTCGTGGGACCAGCTCGGCGTCGTGTACTATGAGGTGCCGAAACCAAGTGAAACAATCACAGGTGCTCGTTATCGAACGCAATTAATGCGTTTGAGCGGAGCATTAAAAGACAAACGGCAGCAATACAGCGACAGGCACGATAAAGTGATTTTGCTGCACGACAACGCTCGACCCCACGTTGCAAAATAGGTCAAAATGTACTTGGAAACGTTAAAACTGGAAGTCCTACCCCACCCGCCGTATTCTCCATATATTGCTCCCTCTATCTATCACCTGTTTAGATCAACGGCGCATGGCCTGGCTGACCAAAACTTCTGATCTCATGAAGAAGTCACAAATTTGATCGATTCGTGGATCGCATCAAAAGACGAACATTTTTTTTCGACGCGGGATTCGTACACTGCCCGAAAGATGGGAGAAAGTAGTGGCCAGCGATGGAAAATACTTTGAATGATACATATGTAACCAATTTGTTTCATTAAAGCCTCAAATGTTGGGGAAAAAACGGCGGAGGCAAAGTTTTACACCTTGTAGGTGCAGGCTGCACCAACACTCTCAAACGCAATATTTTGATCGCCTCTTATACTATCACATCGCTTATTTTCGTGGCTTACGGTTGTGTCTCTCTCTGAACATCCAGCAGCACCACATCAACTTTTTTTTTTATTCCGTGTAACACCAGCTTGTTGCTAAAGTGCTACGCAAAGATTCCTGTGCACTGCGGCAGCACGCGGTTCTGAACGTGATACGGCTCAGAGCGCTAACGAGAGCAGCTGTCAGAGGAGGAGGCGGCCGGGCCCGTGTCCAGCGGCGGCGCGCCGCCCACGCGACGTGCACGTGGGCGACGTGCGCCAGGCCTGGCGGCATTCCAGTCCGCTGATTCGGGCCACACGGGCAAACAAGGCTGCCACGCGAATGAGAAGCTGCAGTAGGCACTCTTCTCTCCTGGCGTACCGTGGACGTAGCCAACCCGTGCCATGTGTCTGTCCGTTTTCTTCAAAATAAACGGCGGAACACGCTGAAGCCGAGTATCATTACTCGCCAAAGCTCCACTGGGAACTAACTTGATCACTTCACTCGGTGCAGTCTCATTCTATTTGAAAATACACTGCTAGCTATTAAAATTACAGCAGCATGAACACGGTATCCAACAAACGTCAAATTGGAACGAATTGTACTATGTGCTTGGATTTGCAAATTGTTAGCTTTTCAGTACAGCAGCACATAGCAGATTCGAGTGAGGACAACTGCCGGCCGTGGTGGCCGAGGGGTTCTACGCGCTTCAGTCCGGAACCGCGCGACTGCTACGGTCGCAGGTTCGAATCCTGCCTCTGGCATGAGTGGGTGTGATGTCCTTAGGTTAGTTAGGTTTAAGTACTTCTACGTTATAGGGGACTGATGACCTCAGATGTTAAGTCCCATAGTGCTCAGAGCCATCTGAACCATTTTGAGGGCAACTATCTTCTGCCTAAAAGGAAAGCTTATACAACAGGTTTCTCATCAGAAATGGCATTTCAGTTTTGTTTGTTTGTAGAGGATCGAGTTATTCCAGGTGTAAAAAGAAGAAACGACTGCCGGCATCTGCTGGAATTTGACAGTACTGGATCATGGCCGACCGAGACTGAAGTTGATCGTTCTGCGGTACCGCTGCTCTCGTTGGTCAGGATCCCACGGCTTTAATGCGAACATGGGACCGATGCATTCAGGAGAGGCATACTCGATGCGCTGCAGGATAACAATGGCCCCACATGACTAGCACTCTGCCATGCAAGATCGGGCAACTACCTCTGTAAGAAGGCTGTTTAGATTTTTTTTATTGGTAACGCCGCCGCCACGTAGCGCTCTGTATCAAAATCACTGGCTGTGCCGTGTGCAGTCTGTGGCTGGTTTGCATTGTTGTCTGCCATTGTAGTGTTGGGCAGCGGCAGCTGCATGTGAACAGCGCTTAGCGTTGCGCAGTTGGGGGTGAGCCGCCAGCTGTGGTGGACGTGGGGAGAGAGATGGCGGAGTTTTGAAATTTGTAAGAATGGATGTCATGAACTGCTATATATATTATGACTAGTGAGGTAAATACATTGTTTGTTCTCTATTAAAATCTTTCATTTGCTAACTATACCTATCAGTAGTTAGTGATTTCTGTAGTTTGAATCTTTTATTTAGCTGGCAGTAGTGGTGCTCGCTGTATTGCAGTAGTTCGAGTAACGAAGATTTTTGTGAGGTAAGTGATTTGTGAAACGTATAGGTTAATGTTAGTCAGGGCCATTCTTTTGTAGGGATTTTTGAAAGTCAGATTGCATTGCGCTAAAAAAAAAAAAAATATTGTGTGTCAGTTTAAGCACAGTCATGTAGAATTTTTTCAAAGGGGACGTTTCATATGGCGACCCTGCCAGGATACCTCACTGGAATCTTCTGATTTTTTCTTGTAGTTTGTGTAGTTAGTGTAGCCTTTGTTTATTGGAAGTGCGTAATTGTAGAGAGAATTTCCTCTGAAGTTGTAGTTTTTCATTGTTTTACAGTAAAACAGTTGTGGCATGCATGTAGGTTTGCACCAAATATTACGCAGCTGCACTTGCAATTAACTAGATATTATTTTTAGTGCTACGTTAATGTGTTCTCTTATTTTTGCTCTTCAAATTGTGCTTTTCTGTGTTATCGTGTGAAATACTGTGACAATAATGGCTTGTGAAAAACGTAATACTAGGTTCCAAAGTAAACTGAGAAATGACAGTGAAGACGAAAGCAGTGTGTTAGCGCCACCATGAAATGAATTAACTAATGTTCAAAGTAGTAATTTGGCAATTGTGCATAGGGAAATGGAGCGGGTTGCAAATAATGGTGTAGGCAGTGAAACAATTAGTGAACAGGGAGCATTATCGATCGATCAGTCGGCAACAACTCGCCTCAGGATTCCGAAATGACAGGACACAATCATGCAAATACTGTAGATTCAAGTTTTGCGTCCTTACCGTTATCTCAAATAAGTCAACACACATTTTCTGTTTTTCGAACTGTGAATGTTGCCGGTTCAGATGCATTGCCAAATAGCACTGAGGAACATGTTTCACACACTAGTGCATTGTTATTACAATTAATGCAACAAATGGAACAAAATCTTCAAAAGTTAGACACCACGCTTGAACAGACACGTGAAGATTTAACTAATCATTTACATAACATTGAATGGAAATGTCAAAAAGTCTGTAATGACGTAAAAACACAAATTTGTGAGCATTTTCAACCTATTTTTTCGCGGCATGAAAATGCATTACAGAATCATGAAGCAGCCATAAAAGAACTGCAAACTATTCTTCATGAAAATCATGAGACCTTGCAAGTTAAAATTGACTCAGTTGCATCTACCGATTCGGTTACGCAACTTGCAAAAACTCAGGAAAACTTAAAGGACACAGTACATACGATTTCAACACAAATGGACACTCTGAAACTTGGTTCAGAAAAACACACAGAAGAAATAATTTCACTATCGGATAAAGTAGCCGAACTTTCAGATCAGTTCACTAACTTATCTAAGAAGGTAGATGATGATCTGAATGACACAAAACCTGTAGCCTTTACTGACACTGAAGAGTATGAACAAATTAGAAAATTCAAACAGAATCAAAATCAAATCAACACACGGTACAAAAGAGAAATGTGGGAAGTACAAGATCAGTTGGCTCAAGTAATACAAGAATTACATATTTCAGAGGACATTCGCGCTCCAGTACGGGAAGAGGGACATAGAAATACAGAACAACCACAAAATAATAACACAGGACACTTCGGAAATTATGAAATAAATTGGCAAGGCGCATTGAATTTTGAGATGGAACCGCCGAAACGATATAACTATGACCGACATGCGATTCGCCGACATGATGATTTTGACTATAAGCTGTTCATTACTACACGAAAATTCAAAAAATTAAGAATTCTGGAAACGACATTCATCCACAAGCGTGGCTCCATCAATTCTCTCATTGTTTTCCTCCTAACTGGTCATTGGAGCACAGATTAGAATGTATGTGTGGCTACTTAGAGAATGAACCAGCTGTCACGATTGTCACAGTGAAGGAGAAATTTATCATGCCTTCCTCTCAGCACATTGGTTTCAAGCTACACAAGACCGAGTAAAACATAGCATCATTATGACGAAACATTTCGAACAATCTGAATTTTCCAGTCTTGTGAAATATTTTGAAGACATGTTACATAAGAATCAGTATCTTTCAAACCCATACAGCCGCTCAGAACTCATCCGCATTTGCTTAATCAAATTGCCTGAACATTTACGACATATTATTTTGGTAGGACGTTGCAAAGACGACATTGAAGCTTTTCAGGGACTCTAACAAGAATTAGAAATTGACACAGACAGTCGCGGGATGCGAAAACAGGAAAACAATCACTACAGGTCACATCCGTTGCAATTCCGCGATGAAAGAAACAAAAACTGGACACGACAAGGCTATTCTCACAACACAAATCGTGACGAAAACAGACACCACCCATACGACAACCACTAGGAGAGTAATAGTTACAGAGAAGGATCGCATTTCTGTAGCAATGAATATTACACAGACAATCATAGAAACAGACAATATGGCAACCAGAACTATTATTATCACGTGAGACAGAATAATTTCAGACGCAAGGGTACACCGCGCAGTGATAATTCAGGGAGAAATTCTCCACCACTTAGCCTGACAAGAAAGAAACTACAGGAACTACCGACATGACGACAGACGATATAATCATAACGACAGACCGGAATTTCATCAGAACTGGCGGGATTCAAACAGAGCTGGGCCCTCTCGGCAAGGTGAATTTGTAGAAGTTAGGTCTCCTAATCCCAATAACGACGCACGTCAACAAAGAGATAGCAGACAATGACTCGCACCGCAGGCAGCCACGTGCGCCGGCTGGCTCAGAGAAAAATAACATAGGCGCTAACCTTGAGAAAAACTCCAGTATTCTTTACCGACGTTTACCGCATGATAACTGCGTTCAAGTTGAAACTCTGAGTACTATGAAGAGTAAAGGATTGCACCATATTTCACATGTAAAACCGTTTATTGAGAGATAATCTGCTTTTTACCTTCATCTTTGCCATAAAATTTTTCACTTCACGCTCCTAGTACAAGTTGTCACACTGAGAAACTGTTTACATGCAACACTGTTTTGAAGTTAACTATCCAGTCGAGAACCTAGGGAACATTTTTAAACAGAAATTACGAATGCATTGTTTTAGTGAATAGACGACACAGTGTTGTTATTTGTACATTCTTCCTTGTTAGTTGCACGATTACGTAACGACTATAAGGCTTACATACTTAGAACATATACTGTTAATGAGATTTTAATGCAACATTTTGGTTTATTTGAAAAGACATTCTTTATTTGAATTACTTTCTGTGAGATTGAAGATGACTTGGCATTTGGTTTCTTTGATAGCTACTCGATTATATCACGACGCTACTAATGTGTGACACAATTTACACTGTGCTTTTGCGGTGTATCTGTTTTATATCTGCACAGTTTTTCTGAATTCTTCTGGAAAGGAAAACATGTTTTAGTAGTAACTTTGTGGTATAGCTACAATGAGACAGCCTTTTCTGTAGCACAACAATACGTTACAGTACAGTACTTACTTAATCACGGCAATAAACGTAGGAACTACGATACCTATACGCAAAGAATTTCACTTTTGTTTATCATGAGATAAGTACATTGACTTCTGCAGAACTTAGCTTTCGGAGGACGATAACTACGACCCTTCCACAGGGATTATCTTACAACAAGACGCACAGTTTAGCGCTACAGTATACGTATTTGAGTGATCAATTTTGTACTTAAAACATTTATTTTTAAAGATATTTGAAGTACAATGATACAAAGGTTTTCCGTGATACATTTCATTCCATTCCTGTAATCTGTAACACCTGAGGATATAATTACATTAATCCTCAGGGGGGTACACGCTTACTTTGTGTACCACGTGTGTGGCAAGCACAAGGAGCTCTAGCTAATATGGTATTTGCTTATACAACTTTACACATTGGTACCATATTTCTCTAACACAGAATTACACAGCTATGTGATCATTTAACTGGGAGAGACAAACATTCATTTTACTACATCGGTGACAGATGTTTACGTAATTACACAGTTGGATAACTTCACACTTACGAAATTGTATTTTGTCTGTACTTTGTGAACTGTTCATATTTTTTCGGAACCATTGTGATACTATGAGAGCTTTGAATGACATATTTGGTATGAGATCATGATTTTTAAAGTACGTTTGAGATAGATGACACTTTTGACGTGAGCAGAGAATTTTTTTTAGGTTTTGAAATTATTGCAGAAAGCTATGACGTTTTTGAGATTTGACTGAGGTGTTATAATATTATTACGACGACGATGTGAATTATGCTGCTGAGGTATGTTTAAGCTGATGCTATATGAGTTATGTGGTTATGCTACGTATCTGTTACGATGAAATATTGAAGAAGTGTAGACGAATAAGGTAAGGAATAATGAGTAGTGGTTAGGGACTCTGGTTTGTGAAAAAGGTTGTTGGAAACCAAGAATCGTACTTTAAGAGTTATGAAATGTGTGTAAATGCGTGAATGTACCACAGTGCCGACAAAAATATTTGTTCACTGTTATATATACAGGATTTTGTTTCTACACATTTGTAACGCAAATTCTCGACCGGTGAAATTTTTATATGAGACTATCACTGTAGCGCAAACTGCTGTCGTAAATATTTCGGTAGGAAATTTAAGTGACCTTCACGTAATGCGTGGTGGGCATCCAGCTGCGCGATAGTCGCCTCGGAAAAAGCCGTTAGTGTGTGCCTTTCAGAAGCACAGGTGGAGAAAAAAAGAGACCATTAACCTAGCTATTGACATTCTTTTGTAGAATGCATCGGAAATACGACACGCCCAAACTTGAAAACATATGATTACACTGTGAAGCTCTTAATTTATGATATTTACTGAAATGAAATGATGAGAAACATTTTATATCTATTGTCTTTCTAGCTGAGAGATTGCTCATTTTGTTTAATATCCAGTTTCTATCTGCACTGCAGCATTGGCTAAAATAAAATTTAATAGATGTACTAAAATCACTATTTTCTGTCTACAGACACAGTAAAGAATCATTTTGTGATGTACTTTCTTAGAAAAGAGAGCACAAATAGACATTTCCCTTCACAGGAATTGCAAAAATAATTTTTTTACGATTTGGTAACTTATCTGCTAGCGTATGTTCTCGTGATGCATCACTCTAGTGTTAAGATGTGACATAGGTATTAAACATTTTTTACTGTAATATGTTTTTTGCTTCAGCTTTGTCATGTTTAAATATATGTTATTGCATTTGCTGCTGCTGTTTGCCAGGCATAGTGTTACTGAATTTCACTTTGTATTACTCTGTTAAGCCAGTTTTACTACTGATTTATTTTTCTTGTTGCTGTTCATTGCTTCATATTAGTTGCAATGTTGCATATGCTTTGCTAAGCCCTATATTTCTGTCTTTTTTTGCCAATTTGCATTTTTTTATCATTGCTGTTTGTGTTAATTGTTTTGTGCTGCTGCATTGCGTCGTCCCTTAGTTTAGCATCTGAGCTCAGTAGGTTTAAGTTACCTTAAGAGGGGTAGACTATATAAGAAACTAACTATGATGAATTGGAAGAAAAGCATTGAGAAGCTATAAGAAAATGGTTTGGCCAAAAAATAGTGTATAGTGGAGAAAAACTATTTTTGAAAGAGGATGTGAACAGAATACAGAAAGCATGCTTGGATAGGATTTTTTTGGTGGAAACAAATGTTGATATAAGACGAAAGATCTATGGAATGAAGTTTTGGGTTGGACTGCAGTACCAAATCTTACACTGAAAAGAAACCCTGCCCTTTCCTCTTGTGTTATCCCACTATGTGTTTGTGTACCCTTGGGTATTTGTGTTCTTCCTGTCTTTATGTGTTTATATGATGAGAGTTACATAGTAGAATTTTTCTGATAATATGTTATTTACTTTGTAAAGATATTTACACATTATTTATTCTGTTTTGTTCTAACGCTCATGTGTGAAGTTGATGTTTCAAAAGTTATTCTGATCTTTATGTATGTACTTATGTCATAATTCTTGTAACACTGATGTATTTGTTATTTCGATTCCTTTGTAAAGCCTGTATTACTGCAAATGTTATCTGTATTATTATGTTTTTAATGATGTAGTTTGTCCCTTTGTTATTGTATTCTCATGTTATAATATTGCAATTGACACCAGTTCACCAAATTAAGTAACTTGTAAGTTACATTTCACTGCAAACGTTTCTGTTGGTCATAGTATATGGACAATATGTGAGAAGTAGGGACTGACAGTGTTTGCACGTGTGTTAATAATTCAGCAAGGGACTGGATAACAGCATTGCTGGTTCTAAGGACATTTCAAACAAATTCTTTGTGAGTGAACAAGTGGTGGTTCATGGACTTGCTATATTCTCCACAAGACTTTTCGATGGTGATTTTGCACCTGCAGAGTCGCAACAGTTGCCTGCTAGCCACCTCTACAAGGACTACAGTGGGTCTACACCTTTGATGGCCCACCAATACCATTATTTCTACAAGGACTACAGTGGGTCTGCATCTCTAGTGGCCCACCAATACCATAATCTCTACTAGGACTACAGTGGGTCTGCTCTGTGATGACCAACCCCCCAATATTCTTCAAAACCGACTGACTCTGTCGTGGGTTTGCTTTGTTGTGCCCCATTACCTGTCAGCATGTCAAGAGTCGGCACTGTCTTTCGGTTGGAAGGACAACACTACTTCTTCAAGACTGCATGGAAATCCACTACTTCCATGTGCATTCTCTTTTACTGCTCAGAATTTGAGAAAAAACACTGCTATTTAACTGTGATGAACGATCAGGACTGTCTTTATGGACTGTGAGAAAATTTTAGCTTTTGAGCAACATTGTATTGATAAGTGTGTGCATTTCATTTCTTTGTTATTGTAATTATGAAAAAAAATTTCAAATCTGTATTGGCCACTGCCCAAAACAACTTCTAAATTTTTTTGTGGGGAGCATGGGGGCTATGTAAGTAGGCTGTTTACGTTTTTTTTATTGGTAACGCCGCCGCCACGTAGCGCTCTGTATGAAAATCACTGGCTGTGCTGTGTGCAGTCTGTGGCTGGTTTGCATTGTTGTCTGCCATTGTAGTGTTGGGCAGCGGCAGCTGGATGTGAACAGCGCGTAGCTTTGCGCAGTTGGAGGTGAACCGCCAGCAGTGGTAGATGTGGGGAGAGAGACGGCGGAGTTTTGAAATTTGTAAGAATGGATGTCATGAACTGCTATATATATCATGACTATTAAGGTAAATACATTGTTTGTTCTCTATTAAAATCTTTCATTTGCTAACTATACCTATCAGTAGTTAGTGCCTTCCGTAGTTTGAATCTTTTATTTAGCTGGCAGTAGTGGTGCTCGCTGTGTTGCAGTAGTTCGAGTAACGAAGATTTTTGGTGAGGTAAGTGATTTGTGAAACGTATAGGTTAATGTTAGTCAGGGCCAGTCTTTTGTAGGGATTTTTGAAAGTCAGATTGCGTTGAACTAAAAAAAAAATATTGTGTGTCAGTTTAAGCGCAGTCATGTAGAATTGTTCAAAGGGGACGTTTCACCTCAGCTAGTGTGAATCAGGCAGTCAGCTCGTTTGCAAAATGGAAGTAGCCAGTCAAACAGTGCAATGACGTCTGGAGCACTAAGGTTTCTTAACACATCGATTGTCGTTGCATCTTCCCATGACACGCTGGCAGAAAGAGGTGCAACGACAGTGGTAGGCCCAGTTAAAACAAGGACACACAACAGTGACACCACGTCGTCTTTTCAGATAAGTTCCATTTCTGCATAGATCATCGCGATGGATATGTATAGCCGAGTGGAGGCTCTGAGGAAAGCGGACGTCGCCAGATTGCATCGGTTAGCGTCACACGGATCGATACGGGCTGCCATTGAAAACACAACATGAATAGTTCTGGTTGGCACAACTGAAAATTTGCACAGCAGGCATTACATTTCAGACATGCTAAGACGGAGGCCTGTGCCCCGTCAGTGAGGTCTCCGTGACGTTATCCTGCAACAAGATAACGAGATAACGTTATCCGTCATGTCCTAACTTGCCTCCACATGTCAAACGTCCTACTATTGCATTATCGAGAACGTTAAGACCTTGATTTCGTTAACCCTCTGAAAAAACCTGGTCAAGATTACTGAGAGACTGTGGCGTCACCACTCGCCAGCCATTGGGGCAGATCAGCTCAAGCATGGATTCGAAGCAGCAAACAACGAAGTACCCACATTGTTCCCCCAGGCTCAGTTCAAGCTGATCCCGAGCCTGGTTGGAGTCATTGTTGTTGCCGGAGGTGGTAACTACATGAACTAAATTGTGCGAGTTCTCCGTTCCCCAAAATGGTTCAGCAGCAGACCTGGGTTCGAATCGCGGCTTTGGTACAAATTTTCCGTCGTTCCTGCAGACTACTTATATAATACTATTAGAAAATAAATATATTACACTGGAAAAACGTATTCCGTTTCAATACTAAGTAGACTGGAATGATAAACTGGGATTTTCGAAACAATGTACTATTTAATACAAATTTTAGTAAATTGAATAGCTTTCTCCTAGAAACTTTACTCCGACTTCTAAACTGGAGTGTTTACATAAAATTAATACTCATTAAAATAGTTAAAAATGGTATCAAACAAGTAGTGTGTGGTCTCTTTATGAAAAAAGCGTATCGGTAGAGCCTAAAGTCTGTGAAACAGTAAACCGTTTTCTATATATAAATTGAAACTATAAACGCGTTTGTCTGTAAACTAACATAGTCGCAACGGTTCAGACAGTAGACTGAAAAAAAAGCAAAGGAAGTTTTATAGGCGCTGAGTTCTACAGTTTGGAAATGAAAGAAATGCGCAGCTAATAACGGCAACGGCCTTGCCGCAGTGGCTACACCGGTTCCCGTCGGATCACCGAAATTAAGCGCTGTCAGGCGTAGTCGGCACTTGGATGGGTGACCATCCAGCTGCCATGCGCTGTTGCCATTTTTCGGGGTTCACTCAGCCTCGTGATGCCACTTGAGGAGCTACTCGACCGAATAGTTGCGGCTTCGGTCAAAAATACCATCTTACGACCGGGAGAGTGGTGTGCTGACCTCAGGCCCCTCCTATCCTCATCCTCCTCCGAGGATGGCACGGCGGTCGGTGGCCCCGGTAGGCCACTCGTGGCCTGAAGACGCAGTGCTGTGTTCAACTAATAACAAAAATAGTTTGAGTTCATTGAGAGAGAATCAGTAGATTTGTTGCAGTCTATCGGAAAGGACATCTAGTTATAATGCGCCTGTTACGAAACTTTTTGAGATATTAAAACTGTGTTCTGCACAAGAACCGGAATGTCAGTCGAAAAGAACTCGGCCGATTCCGTTCACTATCCTTCCCTAATCCAGACTTGTGTTCGGTCTCTAACGACCTCGTCGTCAACGGCACATTAAGCAGCAAACTTCCTTACTTTCTTCCGTGGAACATTTTTTCATGCGCAGTGCAGTCAAGTCTCAGGGCCGCTCTTAGCTGCCAGTAGGTCCTTCCTACTTTTGCTGAAGCCCTCTTGGAACTAAAGGGTGGCGAAGGGCGACCAAGAGGGACCACCCGCCATTTCCTGGAATGTAGGGGTGCTAACGTTTCATTTATTGCAAAGCCGTCACGTATTTCCAGAAACAATTCTTACTCTACTAAAGAGCATATTTAGTATTTACAACCGCAGTCAGAAATTCAGTCACTCTGGTCACTGGAGATTGTGTCGTTTCCTTGGCGTTGCAGCCGTTTCAGAGATCTCCTGCAGTCAAGTAGGAAGCCGATCTTTACAAAACAGAGCCGAAATGAAGTTCCCCGTTCTTTCTCTGTCGGATCCTCGAACATCCCTTACTGAGCTGCAGTAAAGGACCTGTCCAACAGCTTGGTGCGTGGATGCGACAGTCCGGAGGCAGTTCCTAGCACATACACTCCTAGAAATGGAAAAAAGAACACATTGACACCGGTGTGTCAGACCCACCATACTTGCTCCAGAGACTGCGAGAGGGCACAGCGGACACACCAGGAACCGCGGTGTTGGCCGTCGAATGGCGCTAGCTGCGCAGCATTTGTGCACCGCCGCCGTCAGTGTCAGCCAGTTTGCCGTGGCATACGGAGCTCCATCGCAGTCTTTAACACTGGTAGCATGCCGCGATAGCGTGCACGTGAACCGTATGTGCAGTTGACGGACTTTGCGCGAGGGCGTATAGTGGGCATGCGGGAGGCCGGGTGGACGTACCGCCGAATTGCTCAACACGTGGGGCGTGAGGTCTTCACAGTACATCGATGTTGTCGCCAGTGGTCGGCGGAAGGTGCACGTGCCCGTCGACCTGGGACCGGACCGCAGCGACGCACGGATGCACGCCAAGAGCGTAGGATCCTACGCAGTGCCGCAGGGGACCGCACCGCCACTTCCCAGCAAATTAGGGACACTGTTGCTCCTGGGGTATCGGCGAGGACCATTCGCAACCGTCTCCATGAAGCTGGGCTACGGCCCCGCACACCGTTAGGCCGTCTTCCGCTCACGCCCCAACATCGTGCAGCCCGCCTCCAGTGGTGTCGCGACAGGCGTGAATGGAGGGACGAATGGAGACGTGTCGTCTTCAGCGATGAGAGTCGCTTCTGCCTTGGTGCCAATGATGGTCGTATGTGTGTTTGGCGCCGTGCAGGTGAGCGCCACAATCAGGACTGCATACGACCGTGGCACACAGGGCCAACACCCGGCATCATGATGTGGGGAGCGATCTCCTACACTGGCCGTACACCTCTGGTGATCGTCGAGGGGACACTGAATAGTGCACGGTACATCCAAACCGTCATCGAACCCATCGTTCTACCATTCCTAGACCGGCAAGGGAACTTGCTGTTCCAACAGGACAATTCATGTCCGCATGTATCCCGTGCCACCCAATGTGCTCTAGAAGGTGTAAGTCAACTACCCTGGCCAGCAAAATCTCCGGATCTGTCCCCCATTGAGCATGTTTGGGACTGGATGAAGCGTCGTCTCACGCGGTCTGCTCCGTCCAGCACGAACGCTGGTCCAACTGAGGCGCCAGTTGGATATGGCATGGCAAGCCGTTCCACAGGACTACATCCAGCATCTCTACGATCGTCTCCATGGGAGAATAGCAGCCTGCATTGCTGCGAAAGGTGGATTTACACTTTACTAGTGCCGACATTGTGCATGCTCTGTTGCCTGTGTCTATGTGCCTGTGGTTCTGTCAGTGTGATCATGTGATGTATCTGACCCCAGGAATGTGTCAATAAAGTTTCCTCTTCCTGGGACAATGAATTCACAGTGTTCTTATTTCAATTTCCAGGAGTGTGGTTAACAAGGCTGCAGAGTACTTGCTCGACATCCGTCCTGAGTTCTCAGAATCACGCCCCTCTTGCGACAGCTGAATGTAATCACTACAGTCTATGGATAAATGACCCCTGTGACGACTTTCTGAGTCTGCATTCAGTAATAAACAGAAGAACTATTGTAGATAAGTCTAACGAAAATGAATATTCTATAATATAGGTGTGTACATCTCTATATCCATGGACCGAAATGGATCTGTCGAATAGACAGGAAAAGAACGTGAAATTTCAACGTCGGAAAAGTGTCCTTTCCAGAAATTGGAACTTCCTCGACTCCTGTAAATTCCATTACAGCCCAACGCGCAATCGTATAGTAAGGAACCTCGCAGTCCAATTTGCATGGCTGCCCGATAACTTGTCAAACAGGGCAGACCAGAAATGTCTGGGTTCAAACCCTCACTGTTAAAAGTCTGTTCTGCTAGCCAATTTCAGGGTGATTTTGGGTGGTTTCCCACATTTACCCAGTTGGACGCTGTCTCTGGCTTTCACTTTACCCAAACCCTCCAAAACATGTACATTTGTGTGCACATCTAATTCAACTTTAACAATTCTAGTCGACGGAGTATAACAGGAAGCACAAAAATGTGCAAAAAGTTAACTAAGATGGTAAAATCTCAGTTGGTCCA
Organism: Schistocerca gregaria; assembly: GCF_023897955.1. Classification (NCBI taxonomy): domain Eukaryota; kingdom Metazoa; phylum Arthropoda; class Insecta; order Orthoptera; family Acrididae; genus Schistocerca; species Schistocerca gregaria. The sequence continues at coordinate 406,619,049 of NC_064923.1, forward strand.
TTATGGACACGGTTGATTAAGTAATTGTAAGTGTCAATGAAATTCACCAACAGCCGTGTAACGTAAGATGTTATTTTGTTTTATTTTGAAGGCTACCAATTTCAGCATTTCATTATGCCATCTCCAGGCTCCATATGCATATCTCCAAATAAACGAAAATGTCATATGAAGCCATAAATCACGGGATATCGTGAGTTCAATCGTTACACTAGCGCTTTATTCGAAGACATATCACATCTTATAATGAAGCTCTAGTGCAACGATTGAATTTCACGACATCCAGTGATTTATGGGTGTATATGACATTTCCGTTTATCTGGAGATATGCTTTCCTACACCGAATGGTTCGAATGGCTCTGAGCACTATGGGACTCAACTGCTGTGGTCATTAGTCCCCTAGAACTTAGAACTACTTAAACCTAACTAACCTAAGGACATCACATACATCCATGCCCGAGGCAGGATTCGAACCTGCGACCGTAGTAGTCGCACGGTTCCGGACTGCGCGCCTAGAACCGCGAGACCACCGCGGCCGGCTTTCCTACACCAGGGCAGTCTGTTCCTAAATTACTAACGTTGGAAACAGTTCTTGATTCCAATTCTGGGATATTTATTTGGTCTTCTTTGGCGAAGGAATTTCGGAAAAGCGTTTTTAGCAACTTCACTTTAGTGGCACTGTCATCGGTAACATTACTATCGCTGTAGCTAATAATTGTGTCAGGTCTCTCTTTCGATTAACTACTAGACTCCGAGACAGCGTTTTGTTGTGGAAAAGTACTGAAAGCATCTCGCATCGAATTTAGCGCTAAATTTTGAGCTTCTGTAAAACGTCGCCAATCTTGGGGATGTTGCGGTTTTAAAATCTGGCACGCTTTTTTTCGTTGCTTGTGCAGCAATGCTCTGAGCTGTTTTGTTTACCACGGGGGATCAATTCCACACCTTTTTAATTTATTGAGTATAAATCTCTCAATTTCTGTCGATTCTGTTTCTTTGTATTTAAGCCACATCTGGTCTTACCCTTCACAGTTTGTTTAAAAGGAATGGAAACGGTCTCTTAGGAAAGTGTCAAACGAATTTTTATCTGCTTTTTTAAATAGATATATTTTGCATTAAATCTGTATTGATAATAATGGTCCCTATTTGCACTAGAATATTTGGTGCTAAGAGGTTGAATTTCTTTTTGGAACTACATACACTTGGAATGGGCTTCTGAAGTATTTGTTCAAAGTACTTTTCACAGAAAGCATTTAGTACCACTTGGGATGATTTTCTGTCCCTGCCACCGCCTTTAAACATGTGCTTTCCAGACATATCGAGAGTAGATTGAGGTGGCTACCGACTGTAATTGTATGACGAGTTGCCTTTTCGAAATGAGACTCAAGTCTTCTTTGAACTGTTCAGAAACTATATCAGTGAGTTGGGGGTCGGTAAATGAACCAACTATTGATTCATTCTCGTTGTCAACCATATGTCTACCCATAATAACTCACAGGAACTATGTACTTCAGTTTCGCTGTGAGACAGAATACTTCTAACAGCAACAAACACACCACCGCCAACGGTTGGGTAGTTTTGGGGAAGGAGACCAGACAGCGAGGTCATCGGTCTCATTGGATTAGGAAAGGACGGGGATGGAAATCGGCAGTGCCCTTTTCAAAGGAACCATCAAACAGAACAAAATCGGATGGTGTCAAGTCGGGACTGAAGAACAAAACAAAGTTCCGTCAGAGGGAGCAGAAGCTCGTATTGATCCATGGATGGGATAGGAAATCGGCCGTACCCTTTCATAGGAACCATCACGGCACTTACCTGGAGCGATTTAGGGAAATCACGGAAAATCTAAATCAGGATGGCCTGGCGCGGGATTGAACCGTCGTCCTCCCGAATCCCAGTCCAGTGTCTAGCCACTGCGCCACCTCGCTCGGTCCACCGCCAACGGTATTTAAGCTATGCTTTTTGAACACTGATAGGTCCTTTGTAAAAATTTTGGTTGAACTTATCTCTAAATTTAGCCAGTTTTCAGCACCTCTGCTTCAGTTCGTTCTATTAGCACCTGAAGTTCTGGTTCTTCCGGAACACAGCAACGACAGTTTACTACTAAAATACCTATGGTTCCTAGATAACTCCTAGACCTGTGTTTGACCTGAGCCGTTTGAGACTGAAAATCTGTTTGTTCTTTCCCAAGACTCTATAACTTAACAAACCGCCCAGACCACTCCAATACAGCCCTTGCTACTTGCGTAGCCACCGCTGGTGTGAAATGGATCCCTGATCTTTTAACGGGATTTGATGCCCGCCACCATCTTGCAAGTAGAGGAATCTGCACCCTACACGGTCACAGAATCGTCTGAGCTAATTCAGGTGCTGCTATCGGCTCTGTACCAAAGGTCCACAATCAGTCCTGTCGACAATGCTACAGATGGTGAGCTCTGCCTTCATCTTGCAAACAAATTCGGCAGTCTTTACCAGTTAAGCTACCCGCCCGAAACAAGATAGAGTCTCTTCCGATCCAAAGCGGTAGATGTCACTAGAACCCAGATGAGGCACCAACTGCAGCTGAGTTTAGCCTTTGGTCTTCAAAGCTTCTGGAAGGACGCAACCCACATCTTGGTAGACTGTCTTCGATATGCACACGAAGTGCACACTAGATTCATTAATCATCAGGAGAATACAATTTCAGGTAACTGAAACAAAAAGCTAGCATTCATAATCATCTTAACAATATGAAAATACGAAGTTCGTACAAAATTTACGAAAGATACTTATCATTGGAACCAAAGTTATCTACTCCCTCGAAAAATATGTTTTTATTTATTTCAGTTATTTAAACTACAATAATTTTTGTGAAGACTCTTTCAAATTTATTTCTTGGTGGACGACACGTTCTCAAACTCATAGAATAAGTTACATAAAAATCGCAGTTTTAGATTCTAGCTTCCCCTTGAATAAATTTCTGTGGTCTCTCATGTTCTTGAATGAATATTTGAGTATGCAATGAGTATTTAGAAACTTCCTGACAGATTAAAAGCGAGTATTGGATTGACTCTAGAACCATATCTTTATCGACTCAGTACAGAGCCTGTTTATTCTTCTCGTGCTTGAATATTACTCACCAGTGTGGGATCCGTACCAGATAGGGTTGATAGAAGAGATAGAAAAGATACAACGGAGAGCAGCGGCTTCGTTACAGGATTATTTAGTAATCGCGAAAGCGTTACGGAGATGATAGATAACCTCCAGTGGAAGACTCTGCAGTAGAGACGCTCAGTAGCTCGGTACGTGCTTTTGTTGAAGTTTCGAGAACATACCTTCACCGTGGAGTCAAGCAGTATATTGCTCCCTCCTACGTATATCTCGTGAAGAGACCATGAGGATAAAATCAGAGGGATTAGAGCCCACACAGAGGCATACCGACAATCTTTCTTTCCACGTACAATACGAGACTGGAATAGAAGGGAGAACAGATAGAGGTACTCAAAGTGCCCTCCGCCACACACCGTCGGGTGGCTTACGAAGTATGGATGTAGATGTAGAATATTGCGTCCATTTTTTAATTTCCTGCAATCCACCATTCAGCAGTTTGAATTTCCCTTTACCACCAGCGACTGCAGCGCCATTGATGTGGCCCTGACAAGGGTCGGAAACTTGAACTATGAGCGAGAAGCCCCATAGCAGTCCTAGTTGCATAGCGTAACTGATGAAAAGGTGCTGAATCGAATTGAAGGGGAAAGAAATTTCTGCTACAACCAGACCAAAATACGGGTCAGTTGGCAGGGCATATCTTGAGTCGTCAAGGACTTGACAGTTTGGTTACGGAGGGAAGTTTGAGGGACAAAAACGTCTGATTGAGACTAAGGCTTGAATAAAGTAAGTGGGTTCACATCGATGTATGTTGTAGTTGTTAATGTTGTAGTTGTTATGTGGCGTTAAAGAGGCTTGAAGTGGATACGATAGCGTCGATGCTACAAATGAGTCATGGAACTGAACTCAATAATAAAACAACTTTTATTTCCTTCTTTTCTCCAGATGAAGCTTGTCTTCTATAACCAATGGTAAACAGTGATGGCACGAATATATAGATACATGTTATCAGGCACGTTCTAAGGAACGACACAAAAGTAATGTGATGGAAATTTTCTATCAATGCAATGACTAAAAGTGATGCACGAGAAAAATAAACTTTTATTAATGTATAGATTTTTTCACGATAAGATGCCAAAAAAGACCGGACGTTAATTAATTATTATAAATGTTTCAGAATGACCACCACGTTTAGAAGAAGCCAAAGTTCTGGGTAGAAATATAAATAAAATTACGTTTGAATAATTTACCCCCTTCTGAGCCAAAGTTAGATTTAACCTTGAGTAGTGAAGATCATCCTTTCTCCTAGTGTTGTAGCCATGTACACTGCTATTACTTTTGAATTCGTTCGGATTGTTAATAACAAATTTCATAAGTGAATATATATATATATATATATATATATATATATATATATATATATATATATATATATATATTTTGTGAGGCTACAGTGAAGATTTCTAGCTCTTTATATAAGTGTCTGCAGGATGATCTTGGATGAGCTCCAGCAATTATTCTGATTACACGCTTTTGTGCAATGAACACTCTTTTACTCAATAATGAGTTACCCCAGAATATGATGCCATACGAAAGCAGAGAATGAAAATAGGCATGGTAAGCTAATTTACTCAGATGTATATCGCCAAAATTTGCAATGACCCTAACAGCATAAGTAGCTGAACTCAAACGTTTCAGCAGATCCTCAGTGTGTTTTTTCCAGTTCAACCCCTCATCAATGCATACACCTAGAAATTTTGAATATTCTACCTTAGCTACTGATTTCTGATCGAAGTCTATATTTATTAATGGCGTCATTCCATTTACTGTGTAGAACTGTATATATTGTGTTTTGTCAAAGTTTAATGAGAGCCCATTTGCAGAGAACCACTTAATGATTTTCTGAAAAACATCGTTTACAATTTCACCAGTCTGTTGAGTGTGATAGCTATACCTGTATCATCGGCAAAAAGTACCAGCTTTGTATCTTCGTGAATATAGAATGGCAAGTCATTAATATATATTAAGAACAGCAGAGGACCCAAGACAGAAACTTGCGGCAATCCATTCTTCATTGTTCCCCAGTTTGAGAAATCACCAATTTTTTGCACATTATGTGAACTGCTTATTTCCACTTTCTGCGCTCTTCCAGTTATGTATGATTTAAACCATTGGAGCACTGTCCCATTCATACCACAGTACTTGAGCTTATCCAGAAGTACTCCATGATTTACACAATCAAAAGCCTTTGATAGATCACAAAAAATCTCAACGGGTGACTTCCGGTTACTCAGAGCATTTAATATTTCATTAGTGAAAGTTTATATAGGATTTTCCGTTGAAAAACCCTTCTGGAAACCAAACTGACATTTTGTTAAAACTTTAATTTTTACAAAGGTGTGTAGCTACTCTACAGTACATTACATTTTCAAAAATTTTGGATAAGGCAGTCAGAAGAGAGATTGGCCGGTATTTGTTGACATCAGACATATCCCCTTTTTATGCAGTGGTTTAACAATGGCATAATTCAGTCTATCTTATCAGTTGTCAGCTGAGTGCGCTGTAGTAGAGCGGGGAGTGAGATGCTTTGCGCCAGCCAAAGGAGGTGGGCCGTCGAGGAGGAGTACGGTACGTTGGACACAGACAGTCCAGTGAGGGCATCTGAGCAGTGCGACTGCGGCAATCAACATGGGGTGTGGCCAGCTGTCACACAGACATCGTTTGGCTGGGAAAGCAGATGATGTTTCCTCCGCAAGTGCAGAAGATACGGCACCTGAGAGACAGGGAGGAATTGCGGAACAGAATTTCCGTTACAACGACTCTAAAACAGAGATGCTGAAGAAACATGGCAGACTCTTCAATTACAACACAGTCAAAGAAGAAACAGCCTCATCATGTTGTAATGTTGATGCATTAAGTTGTTCTGAAAGCGGTGCTGATATTCAAGACAATAAAAGCGTGTTAAAATCTGTGAGCTATCTGGGGAAGTTAACCTTGCGTTACTGAGCAACTGTTTCACCAGGTATTCAGTCTAGCTTACCAAATTCCCAACCAGACTAACATTAATTATAATCTTTTAATAGTAATCTTACGACAACTGGTGCTGTATATAATATATAAAGAGAATTTAAATAAAAATAAATAAATCAGTTTATATTTGGACATTTATTTTAACATTGATCATTGTCCCGTTAAAATTTCAGCATATCAAACTTGATTCATAACTAAACTAGTGCTTTATTTAGGATTGTGAAAATGTGAGTTTGTAGTCTTACGGAACACATCAAATATGGAGCCAAGAGTGGGAGACTGCATACAACACTGCATTCATAAAATAACACACGAAGAACGTTGAAACATATACTAGAGGAAATTAACCACAACCAGCCGATTCAATTTTCACCCAAAGAAGAACGTTCGTAGCGCAATCCTGTCCGTCATAAAATTACCACACACTGTTATACTAAAATTATACTAACTCTCTGTGAAATCTTCCCGAGAAGAATAGCTGAGGGCTACTTTGATGATTACACCACATGCTTCACGTGGTCAACTTGATTTACACAAAGACTGTAACTCTACAATAATTTTGATAATTAAAATAAATTATATCGAAACGCAATTTACAACAAAAAACCTCACACTGGTTAATATCGTCTTACTATTAACCTGATAGGTCAAACAATTGTATAAGCACATGGTACTGTTCTAACAAAGTTGAACATAAAGAAAAGTTGCTATATTGAAAAATATAGTCAAGACGAAACGTTATAATCTCACGCACATTCGCATTTAAGACTGATGACATTAGTTAGAGTTACTGATCAACACGTGGTTCCACTTTACTCACAAAGTAGTGACAGAGCAACTACCGGAAGATATTCTGAACTTCACACTCGAATTACACTGCGTTGCAATTTAAGATAACATTAGATATTTTAGATCTAAACCTAAAATAAAGGTGATTAATTTTTCAGTTAGGCTGAACTTAAGAAATCCATTGTCCTACAGACAGCAGAGAGGCGCTTAGCCGGAGATCTTACCACTTCAGACGCTCGCCGCGGACCGACTGCCGTGGGCCAATACCGAGGGTGCTTCACCTATACAAACGGAAGTGACCAGAGAGGCAGCTTCCTATACCAACAAGACAAGGGACGGACAGGACCATACTAAAAATAGAAACCTCTCTGCTTTTAGAAAGCGTAGCTACCTGTTCCGACGTTGGTCCTGCTGTTCTCTAACAGACAGGCTTGTCTGCTATCATCAAGCATGCAACTAGAAATACATTTGCTAATTCATCCTTTCACACAGAAGGGAAGGGGGATAACAGTATCTTATCATAAACAGTATATAAAAGAAAGCGGGTGTAGGTTCCGTATGAGACTGTGTGACATGAATTACACATAAATTGTGTTTTAAAGTGGAGTAGTGCTACATATCGTTCTTGTTTATATGTAAAAGTAACACGCTCCACTGCTCAGTCTCCTTCCCAGATGGAGTCAGAAGCACCACAGTAAATTTATAAGTGGAATTTATGCCATAAATGACAACAGTTTTAAGAAATTAACATGAAAGGAATCCAACAGAGACCTTTCAACGCCTTTTTGTTTCTAGTACCACTAATTAACCAATGCTTTACCGATGCAGGTGCAAAAGCGGCCCCACTGCACTTTGATAACTCAAATCCTCGTCAAACGCTAATACCAACACAAATGCAAGGGTGGGGCGTCACTTGGATTTACTTCCGCAAGTCTTGTTACCACATCTCTGATGTCTGTCGACGTAATCTATTGCTACAAGAGGGCCTGTGGCAATATGACGGTAAAAGTGACAGTATGAAATTTATTTTAAAGAATTGCAAAGAAATTCCTTTCGGAAACCAAACGTCGAAAAAACTAAATCCTAAGTGAAATTACAGATTTCAGGACTTCATATTTATTCTCCAACTTCAATACTGTTAAAAACGACTATATGTAACAATTAAGAACATACACTGGTGAGTCAAAACATTATGACTACCTGCTTAATAGCTTATTTTTCCGTCTTTGGAAGTAAATACATCACTGATTCTGCGTATTAGTGCTCCGACAGTTTGTTGATAGGTTTGCGGAGGTATGTGGCATTACATGTCTACGCACATGTCATATAATAAGCGTAAATAACGGTCTGCTGATTTGCGTAGGCGGTGATGGCGCCCAATAGCGACTCAGATGGGTTCCATAGGATTTACATCAGGCTTATTTAGTCGCCGAGACATCAACGTGAATTCACTACAATGCTTCTCAAACTACTGTAGCATGATTCTGGCTCCGGGACACGTGCAATTATACTGCTCAAAGATGACATCGCCGTCGGGAAAGACACCAATCATGAAGGGATGCACGTGGTTCACAGCTGACAGCGTGTCTTTGATTACTACCACAGGTTCCATACAAGCGCAAGATAATGTCTCTCATAACATAATACTGCTCTCACACGCCTGTGTCCACGGTTCGCTGCACTTTTCGAGCCACCGTTCACTTCGATGACGGCATTTCTGGAGATGACCAGCAACCTAGTGTACCAAAAACATGATTCACCCGAAAAGCCGACACGTTTCCATTGGTCAACGATCGAATTCCAATGGTTCCACGCCCACTACAATCGTAACTGACGATGTCTTTGGGACGATATGTGAACACATGGGGCCGGTCTGACGCGAAGCTCTATGTTCAACACAGTACGATGAACGGTGTGCTTCGAAATACTTGTGAGTGCACCAGGATTGTTCTCTTTCGACAGAGATGCCACAGATCACCATCTATCCTATTTTACAGAGGAGACAAGCCACCGAACCCCACGTTCTGTGAAGAGTCGTGGAAGTCCAGCCCTTTGGCGCCTAGTGGTAGTTTCACCGTCCTTCTGCCTCTTTCCCTAGATGCTGTCAAAATCGCTTATCTCAATGGATTTCCCAATTTGCAGCCCACATCTTCGCTAGCGTGATACCCGTACATCCTCGCTTACATACCGGGTGACAAAAAGTCAGTATAAATTTGAAAACTTAATAAACCACGGAAAATTGACAAACATACTTGGAATGACATGGGGTTTTACTAGAACAAAAAAAAAAGTTCACAAAATGTCCGACAGATGGCGCTGGACAGCAAAACGTCAGTGACTGCGCATGACAATCGTGTATAAAAGGAGCTGTAATGAGAGAGAGAATCAGATGCGCCAGCAGTCGCAGCATGTAGACGTTACCTGAAAAGGTGCTTTTAGTGAAGCTGTATTATCAGAATGGGGAATATGCTGGTTCAGCGTTACGATCCTATTCCCATAGGAAGAGGATTCGTACGGGTAAAGGTCCGTTGACAAATACAGCTGTGGTGAGAATGATTTCGAAGTTAGAAGCCACGGGTTGTTTAGACGATAGACCCCGTAGTGGCCGACCGAGCACAAGGCGTAATGCTGCTGAGACAGTTCAGGAACAAATGCAGACTGTGGCGGGTTCGTCTATGCACGGGGAAGTCAGCGCTCGTGTAGTCGCACGTCGCACCGGCATTCCACACAATACTGTTTGGTTGGCACTGAGGCGTACCCTCCGATGCTATCCGTACATAATCCATCGGCATCATGAACTGTTAGCTGGTGATTTAGTGAAGCGGAGGGCATTTGCGGTGTGGGCGTTTCAAAATATGGCGGAAGATGACGATTTGTTAAGTAACGTGTTGTGGACCGATGACGCTCATTTCACGCTCCGAGGGTTTGTCAACGCCCACAACTGCAGAATTTGGGCTACCGAAAATCCTAGAACTGTCGTGGAAACTCCATTGCACGACGAGAAAGTCACGGTATGGATTGGATTTACCACATCTACCATTATCGGGCATTTTTTCTTCGAGGAAATGCGTGATTCTGCTTTTGTAACTGCTACAGTGACAGATGAGAGGTACGCCGATATGTTATAGAAACGCATCATCCCCAGCCTGGCTGTTAACACCTGCTGGAACGTACGATGTTTATGCAGGATGGCGCTCCACCCCATATTGATAGACGCGTGAAAGATTTGCGCGCGTCGTTTGGTGATGATCGTGTACTCAGCCGCCACTTTCGTTATGCTTGGCCTCCCAGGTCCCCAGACCTCAGTCCGTGCGATTATTGGCTTTGGGGTTACCTGAAGCCGCAAGTGTATCGTGATCGACCGACATCTCTAGGGATGCTGAAAGACAACATCCGACGCCAATGCCTCACCATAACTCTGGACATGCTTTACAGTGCTGTTCACAACATTATTCCTCGACTACAGTTATTGTTGAGGAATGATGGTGGACATATTGAGCATTTCCTGTAAAGAACATCATCTTTGCTTTGTCTTACATTGTTATGCTGATTATTGCTATTCTGATCAGATGAAGCGCCATCTGTCGGAAATTTTTTGAACTTTTGTATTTTTTTGGTTCTAATAAGACCCCATGTCATTCCAAGCATGTGTGTCAATTTGTACCTCTCTATCTACATTATTCCGTGATTTATTCAGTTTTCAAATTTATACTGACTTTTTGATCACCCGGTACTTCCATACCGCCTCACGTGTCCGCAAAGCCACCACGCGGTATCCAACGTAGCGGTGGCCCGTAGTCATAATATTTTGGCTTATCAGTGCATTTGAAGTTTAGTTCCAGTTGCAATATCTTTTCACTCCTTTAAAATAATTTGTACACTTTCAGTTTTAAACCAGAATGATCGAACCGTCTCTTACAGAACACTTGCCTTTGTCCCACGGCTTCGACTGCATATGCTTTCGACCCATATATTCAGCATACCACCCCCTCCCCATCTCTGCGTCCACCTCCTCCTCCATCCGTCTGTCCACCTCACCCTCTCACCTTTACTTCTGCTTATCCCCTCTCCATTATCTGTGTCCCTTCATCTCCTCCTCACCATCTTTTTGTACATTTTCTCCACCTCCTCTCTCTGACCAATATCTTCCTTTCCTCTCTCTCTGACCATATCCTCCTTTACCTTCAATATTGCTGTATTATAGTTCTTTTCCGTGGTAATTATTGAAATTCAAATGTTGAAAGTACATACTGGAAACAGGTACATACAATTGTATAAATTGTGCATTTAAAATAATTACGAAACCGCCTAAGAGCATTAAAGCATAAAGAAAAATTTTCCTTCCCCCAGTAAAAATTTAAAAATCTAAAAAAAAGGAAAATTAAGTCAAGTAATGTCAGGGGCTGGGTAAGATATTTGTTTGCTGGTATCTCCAGTCCTATGGAAGGTAGCTGGTTAAAAACTCCGCAGTGCTGCTGCTCGTGAGGCCTGCTGTTTCTGTACCAAGTTTGGTTGAAACAGCCAGACGTACAGAGAACATTGTAACTGACTGGAACACCAGGATTGACACATTGACAGTTAAACCAAAACAAGCTTTGCAAGCTTTGTTTTGACCGCTATCTCGTTTCCACTGCACAAAAGTTCTGTTTGGGAGGTCACATTTAAAGTGTCCCTTGTTAGTTTGTGACCAGTTAGTATGATGCGCAAGAAGCCGTAGCAATGGAGGTAACTGAACATAGCACCATAAGGTAGCCATTTCATACGGGACGACAGCGCAATCCAAGGCTGAATAGAACAAAAATGGTTCAAATGGCTCTGAGCGCTATGGGACTTAACTTCTGAGGTCATCAGTCCCCTAGAACTTAGAACTACTTAAACCTAACTAACCTAAGGACATCACACACATCCATGCCCGAGGCAGGATTCGAACCTGCGACCGTAGCGGTCGCGCGGTTCCAGACTGTAGCACCTAGAAACCCTCGGCCACCGCGGCCGGCTCCTATGAGATCGTTCCACTTCATGTCCCTACTAAGTGCTACACCCAAGTACGTCTATGAGTTTATAGATTCCGTCCCTGAGTGGAACAACTTCAGTATCTATGTGTAGTTTTGATAAATTATTTTTGTATTGTCTTTGTAACCTGAAGGTGAGGTTTGCACCTTAAAACATATATAATAAAATTATAAACAGCCGACCAGTTGCAATGGATAAAGAAATTCTTTACCTAAATTTCGAGAAATATAAATTTGTCTTCTTCAGAAGGTAACAATTTTACGTTAGAGTAACTACGCTCGCCGATTACTCTCAGTCGGTTGTGAGCTCTGCAAGATCCATGAGCTATTTTATATGAACGTGACAAACCCTAATTCTAGGACTATATTTTATTTTTGACACATTGATCTATGCCGAAAAATAAATGGTTCAAATGGCTCTGAGCACTATGGGACTCAACTGCTGTGGTCATCAGTCCCCTGGAACTTAGAACTACTTAGACCTAACTAACCTAAGGACATCACACACATCCATGCCCTAGGCAGGATTCGAACCTGCGACCGTAGCAGTCTCACGGTTCCGGACTGTGCGCCTAGAACCACGAGACCACCGCGGCCGGCTATCTATGCAGACAATCGTAAAAACGGCGATGGCACATTAGTCCTTACTAATGTAAAATTGTCACCTTCTGGAGAAGACCAATTTATATTTGTCGAAACCTAGGTAAAGAATTTCTTTAGCCATTGCAACTGTTCGGCTGTTTATAACTTTATTACGTGAAACCGTTGCTGTTGTGCGGCTATGTTTAAAATATTTATAACACATTGTTTCATTTTAATAAATAAGTCGACGAATTTTCTGAGCGGTAGTAGTCCATGAGAAGCCTTTTCAATTTACGACCTCTCTGGCATTACTCTGACAAGGAGACGGCACGAGCGTCGGGTCGGGGATTTGTCCGAAATTTTGTATGGTGAAAGAGGACCCCTAACACCTCACGTGGTTAAAATGTTAGGACGCACTACCGAGAAAATCCCGGGAAAAATCGATCCAGAGTTAGTTAGATGCCTTATGAGTATAAAATGTTAGTCTAATTACGAGCCGCCGTCTGGCGTAGACGTTTAGAACTCGGACTCTTACGCCAGAGGTCTCTGCTTCTCTTCCTCCTCTGGTAGTTTTTTTCCTTCTGTTTCATTTTCTTTTGTTATTCCATCAATTATTCAGAAAGTTTCCCAAAACTACATTATCTTTAACAAATTAGTTACAGTATTCAATAAAAATTATTTTCTTTTTGCCCGACAACACAATTCATGGCGGTGGGTTTTCCATTTTTCATTGTAACGTATTCATTGGGTTTTTAATCAGAATTACAAATTCGATTGGGAAACATTCAATTTTTATACATAAAATAATTATAAAGAAGAGCCACAGTGGTAATTATCGTAAAAACAAAGCAATAATTTTTGCATCCTACGCAACATATAAAAGCGAATTTTTTGCAATAAATCTGTACAAAAATATGCCCCATTAACATATACGAAAATGTTTTGAGTTTCTGATAATTTTCTGCATCTATATCTACATATGCATCTACATGATTACTCTGCAATTCACATTTAAGCTCTTGGCAGAGGGTTCATCGAACCACAATCATACTATCTCCCTACCATTCCACTCCCGAACAGCATGCGGGAAAAACGAACACCTAAACCTTTCTGTTCGAGCTCTGATTTCTCTTATTTTATTTTGATGATCACTCCTAGCTATGAAGGTTGGACCCAACAAAATATTTTCGCATTCGGAAGGGAAAGTTGGTGACTGAATTTTCGAAATAGATCTCGCTGCGACAAAAAACATCTTTGCTTTAATGACTTCCATCGCAACTCGCGTACCATATCTGCCACACTCTCTCCCCTATTACGTGATAATACAAAACGAGCTGCCCTTTTTTGCACCCTTTCGATGTCCTCCGTCAATCCTACCTGGTATGAATCCCACACCGCGCAGCGATATTCTAGCAGAGGACGAACGAGTATAGTGTAAGCTGTCTCTTTAGTGGACTTGTTGCATCTTCAAAGTGTCCTGCCAATGAAACGCAACCTTTGGCTCGCCTTCCCCACAATAGTATCTATGTGGTCTTTCCAACTGAAGTTGTTCGTAATTTTTGCATCCAGGTACTTAGTTGAATTGACAGCCTTGAAAAGTGTACTATTTATCGAGTAATCGAATTCCAACGGATTTCTTTTGGAACTCATGTGGATGACCTCACACTTTTCGATATTTAGCGTCAACTGCCACCTGCCACAACATACAGCAATCTTTCCTAAATCGCTTTGCAACTGATACTGGTCTTCGGATGGCCTTAGTACACGGTAAATTACAGCATCATCTGCGATCAACCTAAGAGAACTGCTCAGATTATCACCCAGGTCATTTATATAGATCAGGAACAGCAGAGGTCCCAGGACGCTTCCCTGGGGAACACCTGATATCACTTCAGTTTTACTCGATGATTTGCCGTCTATTACTACGAACTGCGACCTTCCTGACAGGATATCACGAATCCAGTCGCACAACTGAGACGATGCCCCATAGGCCCGCAGCTTGATTAGAAGTTGCTTGTGAGGAGGCAAACCAGGCATATTGAATCATGTTTCGGAATATTGGTGACGATAACTGATGGTGAATTATATAATAAATTTTTATACAGTCCTCCCGGGAATTAATTTCACGATTACCTTGTAACAATGCGCTGCAATTTTGCAAGCAACAGAAGAAAAGAAAGAGTGCCAGAGGAGGAACTGATCCCGAGACCTAAGGGACCAACCGCTAACCATGTAGGCCAGAAGGCAGCTCGGCAATGGACTACAATTTTATACTCATATGGCACATAAGAAACTTTGGATCGATTTTTCTCGGGATTTTCCGAGTAGTGCGTCCTAGTATTATGACCACGTGAGGTGTTATGTGTCCTCTTTCAGCACACAAAATTTCGGACAAATCCTGGACCCCAGGGTCGTGCCGTCTCCTTGTGAGTACAGAAGAGCGGTTGAGGCTGCCCGCGCCCAGTGACCCAGTTGTGGGCAGAGGCGGTGGCCGCGCCAGGTCGGGCAGCGGGAGGTAGGAAGGGGCAGTGCGGGCCACGTGTGGAGGCGGCGCAGCGCGGTGCGGCGGCGGAAGCGGCGCGCGTCTGCACCTCGGGCTGCGCCGCGCCGCGCCGCGCCTCGCCTGTCCTAATTGGCTAAACAAACGGCGTGTTTACGCCTGCGCTGTATCCGTCCGCGTCGCGCGCCGCCGCCGCCGCCGGCTCCTCTTTTTGTAGCGGGCCCTGTGAGGGCCGCGATGGGCCGGCGCCTTGTTTACGCCCGCCGCCTGCTACCGGCCCTACCGAGAATAGAACGCCGGCCCCATGCCTCGGGGCTTCCGTCGCCTACAACCCCCCCTCCCCCCTCACTCTCCTATTCTTCCGCGCCTTCGCCTGGGAGCCGTCACACTGCTCGTTATCTACGCCCCGTCCTCTTCCAGGAGCACACAGTGCTGACGGCTATGTTGCTGATCGCCATTACCAGATTAATCGTATGGATTCTTAAGTTTCGAAAGGCAAAAAAAAAGTGGCGCTGGCACTGCCACCATGCCAGCTAACCGCTGCCTCACCCTTTGCCTAAGGCGTCACTGAACAACCCTACCACAGGTGCAGGAAAGGACACAGTATCGAAAGGAAAGTATCTATAACTCATCAGTACTATCGTTCAAAAAGGTGTCGTACTGATATACACTATTGGCCATTAAATTTGCTACACCAAGAAGTAATTCAGATGATAAACGGGTATTCATTGGGCAAATTTATTATACCAGCACTCACATGTGATTACATTTTCACGCAATTTGGGTGTATATATCTTGAGAAATCAGTACCCAGAACAACTACCTCTGGCCGTAATAACGGCCTTGATACGCCTCGGCATTGAGTCAAACAAGCTTGGATGGTGTGTACAGGTACAGCTGCCCATGCAGTTTCAACACGATACCACAGTTCATCAAGAGTAGTGACTGGCGTATTGTGACGAGCCAGTTGCTCGGCCACCATTGACCAGACGTTTTCAGTTTGTGAGAGATCTGGAGAATGTGCTGGCCAGGGCAGCAGTCGAACATTTTCTGTATCCAGAAAGGCCCGTACAGGACCTGCAACATGCGCTCGTACATTATCCTGCTGAAATGTAGGCTTTCGCAGGGATCGAATGAAGGGTCGAGCCACGGATCGTAACACATCTGAAATGCAACGTCCACTGTTCAAAGTGCCGTCCATGCGAACAAGAGGTGATCGAGACGTGTAACCAATGGCACCCCATACCATCACGCCGGGTGATACGCCAGTATGGCGATGACGAATACACGCTTCCAATGTGCGTTCACCGCGATGTCGCCAAACACGGATGCGACCATCATGATGCTGTAAGTAGAACCTGGATTCATCCGAAAAAATGACGTTTTGCCATTCGTGCGCCGATGTTCGTCGTTGAGTACACAGTCGCAGGCTCAACTGTCTGTGAAGCAGCGTCAAAGTAACAACGGTCATGGTCTCCGAGCTGATAGTCCATGCTGCTGCAAACGTCGTTGAACTGTTCGTGCAGATGGTTGTGGTCTTGCAAACGTCCCCATCTGTTGACTCAGGGGTCGAAATGTGGCTGCATGATTCGTCACAGCCATGTGGATAAGACGCCTGTCATCTCGACTGCTAGTGATACGAGGCCGTTGGGATCCAGCACGACGTTTTGTATTACCCCCCTGAACCCACCGATTCCATATTCTGCTAACAGTCATTGGATCTCGACCAACGCGAGCAGCAATGTCGCGATACGATAAACCGCAATCGCGATAGGCTACAATCCGTCCTTTATCAAAGTCGGAAACGTGATGGTACGCATTTCTCCTCCTTACACGAGGCATCACAACAACGTTTCACCAGGCAACGCCTGTCAACTGCTGTTTGTGTATGAGAAATTTTTCCTCATGTCAGCACGTTGTAGGTGTCGCCACCGGCACCAACCTTGTGTGAATGCTCTGAAAGACTAATAATTTGCATATCACAGCATCTTCTTCCTGTCGGTTAAATTTAGCGTCTGTAGTACGTCATCTTCGTGGTGAAGCAATTTTAAGGCCAGTAGTGTAAGCATCGGAATATAAGTATCGATAAGGGCAATTAGAGTAGATTCTGTCAGCTCCAGTCTCTCCATCTCTGGTTATAAAGTCTAACTATAATAGAGACAGTCAATTTTCACAAATTTTAAGCATAATTATACAAGCATTAAAATTCATCACAGAGTACAATTTATTTTTTTATTTTTTCATTTTAAACTTGAAATATAAAATTACTGAATGGACTATCAAGAAAATAGCGGAATACTGTCCAAAAATACATTAATTTAATCTTATCTATACTGCATTCCTCTTCGCCTGTAGAATCACTCAAAAACAATATTTCGTCCCGTAATTTCGCTGATTATCTGTAACGTGACTCTGACGACATGCTGTCTACCCCTGAAAATAAACGCTAGGAGGGCACTGATGTCGCTGCAATTGACAGGTATTCCTTGGCTAGCTTATACAACTGGAGGAATAAAACTATTATGTCTTCTTACCAGTACTGAAATGCAATAAATCTTTGCTGGGATCATTCGGCACAATACTTACCGGCATGAGAAAAGTACCGAATAAACAAGCATCGAGATGACTGTACTCGATACCAGGAACTATCGATACTTTCTCCGTGTCCCTGACAGCAAGTGCTCAAAACTTCGCTCTTCCGCTCCTCATTATCACCTTCTGAAACCAGACCCATTACCACTGAAACAACTAACGCTTTCTCTGTCCTTCACAGGTGACGTGGGGCCTATTCAAGTCCCCGTCAACTCACTGTACAAAAATTAGTCACCACTTAAACGAGATCATTTGTGACTTTGGAGGGCTGCAGGTTATTGAACTAATAGCAGGAAGTCATGCGACTCTCCATTGCCGAAGTAAATCATTGGCACTGAAGTGACACATCGCAGACGGTTTCTGTGGAATCAGAGCAGTAAGGTGGGTTGAAGTGGAGGCATGCTAGAAATACAGAAGCGATCTGTCGTGTTTGAATGTGTCCTTGACAACACCAATAATGGAGCTGCCAAATTTAGTACTAATATATCAATGCTGAATATCCAAGACATGTTTTTAGGCCTCCTTATACAGGTTGACCGGTCGGCCGGGCTGCTCGCCAAATGGAAGTGCTCTGACCCGTTCACCCGTGTATGTGAGATGGTTCCTCACTGGGGTCCGTGGTCCTGGTGCGTAGGTCACACTGGTGAACTGCTACCTGGTTACCCAGATTACTATCTGCCAACGCGTACTCCGTCAGCATAGGGTCCAATTATGTTTCGTTCACTTGCAGGTAGAGTCTACCAGGTAGTGGCCAGCCGGTACACACAGCCGAACGTGCCGAGGGTGTGGAGGGGATGGTTCGGGTTCGCGTATCGCCTGATTTCTGCGCCTATGAATTAGATCCTTATCGGCCGCTGCCGTGTTACACGGTGGAAAGCCATCGGTCCAAAAAATATTCTGACAGGAAGCGGAGATGGATATCACGCCCTGCCTGTTACAGTCTGTCTTAAACAAAGCAGAAATTAAAAGGAAGGTCAGCGTTGGTCGTAATATTGATGTTTTATTGATAGCAGAGTCGATTATCGATCACACAGTGATCATCTACGGTGTTGTACACATTAAACTCACTGGTATCAAGTTATCAACTGTGTGATCGAAAATCGATTCTGCTATCAATAAAACATCAATATTACGACCAACGGTGACCTTCCTTTTAATTTAACATATATTGTCGTTGTGCACACAGCACTCCATGGAGCCGCCAATCAAAAAAGCAGAAATTGCTGCTGTCAGTAAATGCAGGTCTATCTGAATCAGTTTCTGAGCGAAAACTGGGAAGGGGACTCCCTGCGAAGGACATTTGCAGTCGCGTGTCTCTCAGAAGGCCACTCCTGCGGCACATAAAGCTGCAAGTCTTCAGATGGCCAAATAACATAGAAACTGGGTTGTCTTTGACTGGAAGCTTGTAATATGATCCTACCAGTGTCATTTAGCTTCTCCTCAAATAATGCAAGGCATTGAGTTTACCCACGGCTCAAGGAGGCATTCAGTCCGAAGTTGGTGGAATGCCGGAGGAATGCGGACACCAAGCTTCACCGGACTTTTTGCAGACATCACCTTTTCCAGGTACTTTGGGCACAGCCTCTCGGGACGACGGAAGGCCTTCCTCGAGCTGGCAGTTTACGCCAAGCTCCATTTTCAAGTCGACATCTCCATGTTTTTGCCACCACCACCAGTACATAAGGGACTTCCACAAGTTCAATAGATGTTAACAATATTACATTGTTAGCTGTTTTATTGAAGGCATCATCTCACTATCAGTAGTTATGTCAGTATTTTCATTTGGCAACGCAATTTCAAGAACCCGAGATATCGGGGAACGATATAGCATTTTTTATTTCATTTACTATGACTGTAAAAAAAAGATAGGAATCGTGAATGTTTGGGAAAAAGGATGACCTTTTCCAACTTAATTTGTGCACTGAAATTAGATATCTCTTGCGGCTGATGAAAATTTGTTAGTGGTGTAGCGGGACAGAAGAAGGGAAGAAAATATGGTACACAGGAGGACATTGCAGTTGAAGTAGGTTTGGAATAAGTGCACTTTCTGGCGACAGAAAGGCCATTTCAGAGAAGTTTAGTTTTGTGATATCAGCAAATGCCGGCAGAACGATAACCAAATACCACTGCTGCTGGATGTCCAGATTATTTAAGCATTTCTCATAATTTCATGTGATTGGCGTTCACTTTACAGACTATCAGTTACTGAATAAATACAGTGTACTGTTCGAAGTGGAAGTAGTTTTCGTCAGCTGCTGTGTGGTATTCTGCTGTGAGGGAAGCAATCACTTCGGACCAGCTAAGTACTTCCGTGAACCAGTTGTGTCCGCAAAACATGGGTGCCCGCAAGTCTCCATACACATAGGTTGTGCAGAGTGTCAATCAGGTCAGAGATGTTTCTGTCATCTTTTGCGGGCGTTTTTGCTACATCATCACGGTTCCATTGATTCAGGTTGCCGTGAACATGAACCAGATTGTTTATTTCAACATTCTTGATAACCAAATGTCCTTCCTCCTACATCTTCTTGGTGAGCATGCTACAGTCTTCCAAGACATCCATACTCTCAAGGCTGCACGCAAATGTTCTTAGTATGGACAACACTCAGGCACCCCATGACACGCCGAGTGTTTCGCTACATAGCACTATCTTAATCCTACAGAAAATGTCCTGGGCAACTTCGAACAGAGAGTGTAACTTAGCAGTTGACATCCCTGCAGTGTGGTTGGAAGTTCTATGGGAACTAACCGTAAATCAGCTGCACATGCAATACATCAAGAAATCTGTCGAGTCTCTGATAAGCTGAAATAAGACTATTACCAGGAGGAGAGGCGGTGTTGCACGGTGTTAGCGTCATGGGTCCTCGGGGGGAATTAATTGTTTGTCGGGAGAGCTTAGCCAAAAAAAAAAAAAAAAAAAAAAAAAAAATGTCGTTGGCTGTAGTGAGGATAAGTCCAGGATATACCAAGTGAAAGGCGTGCTTACATTAAGGGGCGTTGGCCACCAAACATCCTCATGACCCAGATGTAAAAGAATAGATTATTGTACTTTAACGCCCTGGCATGAAGTGACTAGAGGCGAGCATAATTCCGATATAACAAGGATGGGAAGTAAATCGGCAGAATGTTTTTCAAGGGAACAGCCTCGGCATTAACGACATTCGGTTTAAGGTAAATCGAGATAAAATAAACATGGATTGCCGGACGGGGATCTGCCCATCTCAACATCCGCGTCTAGCGCCTTAAGTGCTACAACACCCCGCTTGCTCACAGATAACCAGTAGCGTGGTACAATTGTGCACTGCTTGACAATTGCTAAGGAACAACTGATACTTGCACTTGCACTTGCTACGGAACAACCTACAGTTGCCATGGAACACACGACCAATGATAGTAAAAGGAAATGTAGAGGTCGGGGCACGTTAACTGCAGCTAAGCCTCTGCACTGACGCTCTGTATGCATTCTACAGCTCACGCAGTACGGTGTGTGACGAAGTAGGTTTTGGAACCAATTAGTGAGACATTCCTTGTGTTACAACATGTCTACAAGACATCATTAGAGTGCTTACCACCGTGAACTAGCAGCTGAACGCCTGCTGTGGCCATAGAAACCGGTGTGACTAAAAGTGTCATCTCGCAATTAAAAACCACTGTTTAAGGTGTAAATGCTATGTACAAGCATGCCAGTGGCTGTAGACAGAGCACCACACTGCAAATGGATCGATACGTGGCGAAAAGGATCGAACATCTTACTCCTAGGTCGATCCGTGCGGACCTTGCAACCGCTGTCGGAGCACGCGTTTCAGCAAGAACGATTTCGCTGCGGTTAAATCAGACTGGTTAATTTGCGTGGAAGCCCGTCCAATGGATCCCACTTCGGCCACGCCATCATCGAGGAAGATTTCGTTGGTGCACGTTGGTTGAGGTCGGCAACAGTGGTCCAGAGTCATGTTCTCCGACGAATCACATTTCACTGTGACAAGTGATTCTGGCCACCATCTAGTGCGGACAGAGGGGGGAACACGTTACGCAGCACAGAATGTTCACGAACATCATCAGTATGGCCTAGGCATTACGGTGTGGGCAGGTATTATGCCGTACACCCCTCCATGCCTTTGTCCAAAGTGCCGTTGCAGCACAGCG
Source organism: Schistocerca gregaria (assembly GCF_023897955.1). NCBI lineage: Eukaryota > Metazoa > Arthropoda > Insecta > Orthoptera > Acrididae > Schistocerca > Schistocerca gregaria. The sequence continues at coordinate 406,640,775 of NC_064923.1, forward strand.
ATAGTGCAGGAACATTATTATGGATCATTTCCGTCTCTATAGTGGTGCGGTTGATCACTGCTTTCTTTATGTGGACGACAATGCTCTCCCACACAGGACCACAGGGGTGTCGAACACACTGGAAAGTGAAGATGTTGATTGTATGGAATGGTCTGCGTACTCACTGGACCCAAATCCTACAGCTCATGTCTGGATGCTCTTGGTAGACGTGTTTCTCAACGCACATCCCCTTACCGAACCGTGGAAGGACTGAAAACCGCCTTGAGAGACGAGTGGGACAACATCCCTCAATGACTCTTCAACAGTTTGGTAGCCAGAGTCAATAACAGGTGCAAAAAGTGCATTAGTGGTTTGGGAGGGCATATTCTTTACTGAGAGTCCGATAACGACCTTTATGCTGGGAGTATAACCGCTGTCAAACATGAACGTCATTTATGTCTGTTATGCTGTTTTTCAGTGTGATGAAATCTGTACCATTTTTCGTTATAAACACACTACTCCACCCCTATTACATGCGTATTGTTTTTCTTGTCGTCCAGTTGCCTATGACTATTCCTGTCCAAGATTGTCGCGTTCCTTAGCAACTGTCAAGCAGTGTAAAAAATTATGATCAGCGGACTCAGTTGATGGCTGAGTAGAGGTCGATGCACATTGCATGTTGACTGAACTGAACAGAACGGAATTGTGATTCGTGTAATAGAGCTATGCCCACGTTAGACAGATGTTAACACAACAGCCCGCTTAGCCCAGTAGCATAGAGTAAAACTGAGTTTATGAAGTACAATCTGTGAGAGAAAAAGTCGGAATGCAGTACCAGAATTAAAGAAGTATCGAAGATTCAGTTTATTAATGGTCGAAGTGAAATTCGTCTTGCATATTCTTGACCAAGGTTGTATAGCAAATCTTCCAAACTGCTGAGAGGTCAAAGAATAGAAAAATTGTCATACAAACTTTCCAAAACGTCGACATTTATTTTCTCTTGATAATGTATGCTTGTTATGTTAATCGGGCACCTAGAAACGACGGAGAGGCTCCGACTCCGCCGTAGCCGCAGTGGTCCACAACCCCACGACGACTACCGCAGTCCACTTCACCCCTCCGCCGCCCTACACCGAACCCAGGGTTACTGTGGGGTTCGGCCCCCGGTGGATCCCCCAAGGAACGCCTCACACCAGACGAGTGTAACCCCTACGTTTGCGTGGTAGAGTAATGGTGGTGTACGCGTACGTGGAGAACTTGTTTGCGCAGCAATCGCCGACATTGTGTAGCTGTGGCGGAATAAAGGGAACCAGCGCGCATTCGCCGAGGCAGATGGAAAACCGCCTAAAAACCATCCACAGACTGGCCGGCTCACCGCACCTCGACATTAATCCGCCGGGCGGATTCGTGCCGGGGACCGGCGCTCCTTCCAGCCGGGAAAGCTGTGCGTTAGACCGCACAGCCAACAGGGCGGGCTAATGTGTGCGTAAACACACATCAATGTACTTACGAGACAAAACATAGATCCCTTTTACCTTATCCATTGCGTTGTGTTCCCTAAGTATTCAATAATGTCATAAATAACTCTTTCCTTCAAGAGAATTGAGTTTTCATAATTAAATTCTTTTCATGATAATCGTTTAATCTATTTACGTACTTATTTACACACAATGTAGGCATTTTATTTTTTTCAGGTACAGTAAAATATAAATAACTTTTCACTTTGAAATATTTGCTCCCTTTTGGGGAAGAACACACATACAGGAAAAATATCTACACTCCTGGAAATGGAAAAAAGAACACATTGACACCGGTGTGTCAGACCCACCATACTTGCTCCGGACACTGGCGAGAGGGCTGTACAAGCAATGATCACACGCACGGCACAGCGGACACACCAGGAAACGCGGTGTTGGCCGTCGAATGGCGCTAGCTGCGCAGCATTTGTGCACCGCCGCCGTCAGTGTCAGCCAGTTTGCCGTGCCATACGGAGCTCCATCGCAGTTTTTAACACTGGTAGCATGCCGCGACAGCGTCGACGTGAACCGTATGTGCAGTTGACGGACTTTGAGCGAGGGCGTATAGTGGGCATGCGGGAGGCCGGGTGGACGTACCGCCGAATTGCTCAACACGTGGGGCGTGAGGTCTCCTCAGTACATCGATGTTGTCGCCAGTGGTCGGCGGAAGGTGCACGTGCCCGTCGACCTGGGACCGGACTGCAGCGACGCACGGATGCACGCCAAGACCGTAGGAACCTACGCAGTGCCGTAGGAGACCGCACCGCCACTTCCCAGCAAATTAGGGACACTGTTGTTCCTGGGGTATCGGCGAGGACCATTCGCAACCGTCTCCATGAAGCTGTGCAACGGTCCCGCACACCGTTAGGCCGTCTTCTGCTCACGCCCCAACATCGTGCAGCCCGCCTCCAGTGGTGTCGCGACAGGCGTGAATGGAGGGACGAATGGAGACGTGTCGTCTTCAGCGATGAGAGTCGCTTCTGCCTTGGTGCCAATGATGGTCGTATCATGGTGTGGGGAGCGATCTCCTATACTGGCCGTACACCTCTGGTGATCGTCGAGGGGACACTGAATAGTGCACGGTACATCCAAACCGTCATCGAACCCATCGTTCTACCATTCCTAGACCGGCAAGGGAACTTGCTGTTCCAACAGGACAATGCACGTCCGCATGTATCCCGTGCCACCCAACGTGCTCTAGAAGGTGTAAGTCAACTACCCTGGCCAGCAAGATCTCCGGATCTGTCCCCCATTGAGCATGTTTGGGACTGGATGAAGCGTCGTCTCACGCGGTCTGCACGTCCAGCACGAACGCTGGTCCAACTGAGGCACCAGGTGGAAATGGCATGGCAAGCCGTTCTACAAGACTACATCCATCATCTCAACGATCGTCTCCATGGGAGAATAGCAGCCTGCATTGCTGCGAAAGGTGGATATACACTGTACTAGTGCCGACATTGTGCATGCTCTGTTGCCTGTGTCTATGTGCCTGTGGTTCTGTCAGTGTGATCATGTGATGTATCTGACCCCAGGAATGTGTCAATAAAGTTTCCCCTTCCTGGGACAATGAATTCACGGTGTTCTTATTTCAGTTTCCAGGAGTGTATGTTCTCATGAAACCTTCTCAGTGTGCCAAGAAAGCAAAGCAAACAACAAACTAAAGATTAAGAAGAAATAAAAACACACAATCCAGTACTGTAATTGCAAGGGGCGCGGTGTGGATACGCTGGCATCTGACGTAAGCAGACGACGCCACTTTTCTTACGCCAGTGTCAGCGTCGAAACTGTCTGTCCCAGAGTGCCTGACATTGACGTACCACCATTTGACGGTCAGTTTGAACTCGCCGTTTGAAACGCATTGTCTCAAGACGTCCAGTGTGATTCGGCCCTGGGTCGGAGTTTTCGACTAGTGCGTAGCTTACACCGATACTGAGCTAGGAGGCGGTGAGTGAGTCGGATGCCGGCCAGACTATCACTGCACGTGCACTGCAAGTGGACAGTAGGTGGTGTGATCACTTGGCCAGGCTGGAGAAGAGCTGGCCAGCCGATACAGCGTTACAGGCAGTGCACTACGAGCGGGTATTTTCGGTAGTGTCGGAGGAAAACGCAGCAGGCATTCACTTGATAGCAAACAGTGAACAAATTTCCAGACATTATGTGCTGGATCTTGACCACCCCGCTAATAGGGTACCTAAGGGATGCAGCGTTCTCGGAATTCTGTACAACAATTCAGACAAACATCATTAGTAGTTTTATTTCTATAAAGCAACTGACAATACTTAAGTTCGGGGATACATTGCTGTCACAAGTAACATGTAAACAGAAATAGTCCTCCCTATAGGCAAAGTCCAGGGAAGTAACTGACAAGGACTACAACTACTTGTTCTTGTAGCACGCTCCGCAACTATGTTACACTAATGTCAGTACACTGAGGCGATCTGAGCCTCGAGGCTGGATGGAGCGGCGCTTATATTCGCTACTATCAGATGGCGCGGTGCGGTCCGATTACGCGCAGCGTTGGCCGACGTTTGCTCACCGCCTTCTCTGGTCTTCCATTCCTCTTCGTCGTTCCGGCACTTGTGGTTACGCCAGAACATTATGTTACGGTACGGACTACCTATTCAAAAATATCCAGCCATCTATTAGTGGACACTAATATGGCGTGTGTTCAACTTCGGCTTTATGACGGCTTGAACTATGCTGAGGACACTTTCATTGAGGTGTGTGGATGCCTGAGGCCGCATGACATACTTTCTCAAGGGCACAAACCAGAGGAGGTAATGATATCAGACGTAGAAGTCTGGAGCGAAGTCGACGTTCCAGCTCATCCCGAAGGTGTTTCAGTGGGTTCAGCTCGCGACGCTGTGTCGGCTACTGCATCGTGGAAATGTTGTTTCCTGCAAACAACTGCCTTACAGCTGCTGCTTTTTGACAGAGCGCACTGTCATACTCATATCATCAGCTTCTCCCTCACCGTAACCAGAACACTAAGCTGCAAATGTGTGCATATCCTTGCGCATTAAGCGTCTTCTTAAGCAGAATAAGTGGACCACAACACAACCACGAAAAACACTCCTATACAGTATCACAACTCTACCGTACTTCACTGTAGGCGGTGCCCTACCATCGAGCTGCAACACGGTGTAGTGTGATTCACCACTCCAAATTATTCATTTCCAGTCATCCACTCTCGAGAGACGTCACTCTTTGCACCACCTCAAGTGTCGCTTAGCAGAAATCTATGGTTTCGAAGAGCTTTCGACCATTGCGCCCAATTCTTTTATCCCTACGCACAGTCATCGTGCTGACTTGACTGCTGTTACCACTACTGAACTCACGGGCGATTCCTTCAACTGATTTCGTGCGCGATGCTCGACCGTCCCTGTCATCTAGTACAGAAGGTTAGTCTGGTCTTGGTTTAGCTGCGGTTGTTCCTACGCTTTTCTGCTTCACAATCACACCACCTACTGTCCACTTGGCACCTGAACAAGGGCTGAAATGGACTTGCTACTCAGGTGACATTCAGTGACTAGTCCATGTCTCCTTAGCGACCCATTCTGCCATAACCGTTTTTCTAAGGGCAACACAATATTCCCCGTCTCCTTTTTACACTGGCTGGTCCGTCTCTTGTGACATCTAGTCCTCAGTTTGACACTGCATGGTGGTGTATGGATACTTTCGATCGGATAGTGTACTTCACGTTTCACACACAACAGTGTTATCTTTGAGAATACTACTGCATTTGCAGTCGTATGTTTAGATAGGTGTAAACGGTGTGTTCCATTGGATCAGTGCCAGATTTCAAATCCAAAGATCTGGAACCAATCACCGCTTCTTTCGCCTCTGGTAATGTAAATATGAAAAACGGAAAGATGCACCTTAGGGCGGAGACCTACAAATGGCTGAGCAAGTTAGTCGGTAAAAGAAAAGTTATCCTATGTCACACAGGACCACGCCAAGTAAAACACTACCGTATTTAATCTAGCCTTCGGGATGAAGACAGCTTCGCTTTTGTAATGTCAAAACTGAGATCAAATATTTTAAAGAGCCGAGAATCAAAAAGTGCTTTCTTTCTCTCTGGATGGAAATGACGTTTACTGACGAGTCACACCAAATTTAATGTCAGGAAAGTTTTATTTTGATATAAATAACCACCGTCTCTGATGTTTTACTTGTTACGTAGAAAAGATGTTCTTCACTCTTCGTCCTTTTCTTGCTTGTCATGTCAAAACTGATCTTCAAATTCAGACGTGATTTGGAAACTTTCCATACCCTTCTAACAGTTTCATCATGTTCTGAGACAAAAATATCCGGTTGTGAAATTGGAATTATATTAATACCTTCTGCTGCTGACGGGCGTTGATACATATCAACGGGGATGGGTGAAAATGTGTGTCCCGACCGGTACTCGAACCCGGAATCTCCTGCTTACATGGCAGACGCTCTATCCATCTGAGACACCGAGGGCACAGAGGATAGTGCGGCTGCAGAGACTATCTCGTGCACGCCTCCCGCGCGACCCACATTCTCACCTTGTATGTCCACACACTACATTCGTAGTGTCCCACTCCAACAACACCATATCCGTGTAGTATATATCTGGATGTATCCTAACAGACCACAAAGCCAGTTTTGTGAACTACTGACTATCCTGAATGTGGACGTTTTATTCCCATTTATTCCACAGACAGCAACAGATTTTAATCATTTTCTTCCAACTAACATTTCTAATCCCTGGGAAGCACGCACAAACGCGGTAATTTCTAAGATTGTTTTAAACACTTCTGACGAAAACAGAGGTTCCCGGGTTCGATTCCCGGTGGGGTTAGGGATTTTCTCTGCCTCGTGATGGTTGGGTGTTGTGTGATGTCCTTAGGTTAGTTAGGTTTAAGTAGTTCTAAGTTCTAGGGGACTGATTACCATAGATGTTAAGTCCCATAGTGCTCAGAGCCATTTTGAACGAAAACAGAAAGTAGCGAGCTCGATCCACGTATCTGGACTTCCAGCGCACCCTGTCCTCTCGCACTAAGTCAGAGTCGAGCAGTCCAATGAAGCGAACTCTCTGGCTTCGTCCAGTACTAAACTTCAGTCTCAGCTAGAATTACGTGAAGCGTTATGTGCAGCCAACAACCACTGCCGAGCGAGCAGCCTTGTCAGGGAGTGATTGGCATATGATAACATCGACGCCGTGACAAGCGGATGTTACGTCTGGCATCTCCATTTCGCTATTAGAGAGGTGGTTTATTAAAATTTCAGTTCGTAACATGAACATCGGTAACCACGTTCATTTTCTGCCTAAGGACTAGGCGATGCTTAATAACTCTCACAACTTGTAGGTACAACGTTTGAAAATCGTTCATTTCTTTAAGTTTCCGTGGTAGTTGTGCATAACAGTTCTAAGCTGAATGGTCTCCGATTTACTACTTTTGTTGTTTCCCAAACAGCTAGGTGCAGCGATGGAAAACTGATTTAATTACTGACACAAATGGTTCAAATGGCTCTGATCACTGTGGGACTTAGCACCTGAGGTCATCAGTCCCCTAGAACATAGAACTAGTTCAACCTAACCAACGTAAGGACATCACACACATCCACGCCCGAGGCAGGATTCAAACCTGCGACCGGTGCAGTCGCGCGGTTCCGAAATGAAGCGCCTAGAATCGCTCGGCGACACCGGCCGGCAATTACTGAGACAACCAGGATTCAGTTCCACTGCAGGGGCACTAATTAGCGTTTATATTTAGGTATTACCGTTTGTCGATGAATTAAATTCCCTTACGATTCTTCTAATGACGCTCAGCCTGAAATCTGTTTTCCCAACAAATAGTTTTACGAGATTGTTCCATTTCAGGACGCTTCGGACGGTAGCTTCCATACATATTACTGATGTTACTGTGATTTACTGACAAAGGCAAAATCGAAACGCTTTGTAACTTATGTTGAGTGTTGTCTACCAATTCCTGTACAATCGCTCATCCTCTGTGCTGTGTACGACTTTGTAAGGAAACGTGGGCTGCAGACTGGTGCTGCAACTATCGTCGTAGGGAAGCTGGAGAGGAGCAGAAATGATTATCGAACAAGTTAAGAGAAGATTAACTTGTATTTCTTCAAACGTATGAAGACACATTGCAAATACTGTAGGAAGAAGCAGAGTCCATCTTTCAATGTTAAAAAGGATGAAGGTCTCTGTTCTAAAGCACGAACGATGGCGTCAGCGCTGCAACCAGGCGGCGTCAGCATAGCATCGCGTAGCAAAGAGGCTCCAACTGCGATTGGCCTGAGTGGCTGCGGTCGGCCATCCTGCATCGCGGCGGCAGACGGCGGTCGTGGCACGGAGCCGCTGGAGATGTGGCACAGCGGGCGTCATCTATTGGGTCCCCCAGGTCCCTCACGACCACTATCAGTCTCTGACGGAAACTCGCAATTCCATTGCCTACTTCGATGCCTGTGGGGTGGTATCGATACATCATGCCATGCTCTGCAGGTCTTCATGCATTTCACTGTAAGTTTTTGGAGCTTTAGTTTTGCTACCTAAAGCAGCATCTCAGTGAACAGCCTCATGGAACTTCGTTGCTTGAATTAATTCTAGCTTGGTTTATCATTCCTGAGTGATTATCTTTATTCATAGTAGCAAAGCAAATAAGAGCATAAAAATTTGTGCCCAGTAACATAAAAGAAAATAAACAAAATTGTGATTCTTTCCTTCTAAAGTTTCGATATTTGCAACTCACAGCTTAAATAAGGAAGAAAAATATTGGAAAAACCGTTATGTTCATTTTTACTCAACTCGTTCTCATTTATCTTCAGTGTCTTTCTCAGAAAGCACATAATTTCTTTTCTCCTATTTGGACATTTTCAGGAACTGAAGCAATATCGTGAAATGTTTGTGAAGCATGCGACGCCTCCGAAAACATGTATGGACAACATGAGGAACTTATTTAAAGAGTAACCTCACAAAGAATAATTAATTTATAGAATAACTGCAACGTAGTAACAATTTATCTACCAGTTAGCTATTCCTTAATTCATACTGACTTGTGGGAGAAAATTAAGTACATATTTATATTGTTTCAAAGGTTACTTCGAAATTTGTTCGAACAGTCTCTGGTAAAAGTCAAGTCTCGAAACTGTTCAAATGGTTCTGAGCACTATGGGACTTAACTTCTGAGGTCATCAGTCCCCTAGACTTAGAACTATTTAAACTAACTAACCTAAGGACATCGCACACATCCACGCCCGACGCAGAATTCGAACCTGCGACCGGAGCAGTGGCGCGGTTCCAGACTGTAGCGCCTAGAACCGCTCGTCCACTAAGGCCGGCCCGAAATTGTGAAATATACAAATTTCTGTCTTCATTCTTTCGGCAGTTGTTAAGAAAAATGCTTCGAGGACACATTTTAAATTACCTGATTTCACCCGTCAGTTTACAATTACCTTGAACGATTTATCTTTATTCAATTTATGTTGACCTTTTATCTTGTATTAACACTTTTGTTTATATTCTGTAACATCCCTATTCAGCCCACTGAGCCATCATTACTTTTTAACGTGATGTACGTAGAAATATGCCAAACGTTCGCCAAAGAACCATATGGACGTTAACGTAGATTTAAAGCAACTATGTAGATTTAGACTGTTAACAATTATGGGCTAACAATGATCGTTCTTGCCAGTAAGAATCCGTATTTAAGCTTCCTTTATCTGAAGCTATTCCAATATTTTGCAAAATTAGTGGATAATGAAACCAATGCCCATACTACGGTAAAAATAATATTTATCTGCATGGAAGTGTAATGACGCTAGTTAAAATGAAATCTCGTTTTTGTGGTGTTGTTACAAGTTACTCGACAATGTTTATAAGTACACTGTCAGCAGAGTAATTTGGTTTGTACTCCTTCCCACAAATAGGACGGAGAATGCGAACTTAAAAATTCTACCTGTCAGACAATTCATCAAGAGTGTTTTCTACCACACTTAGTGAGGCATCAGATTGGTAACAATGCATCATATTTGAAGACGGACTATAGTTGCAATAGGTTCAGCACGAATCTATGAGATCGATTTATCGTTCCGTCCGTGCAATAGAAGCATCTTTCCGACTTTGTCTTCTTTGTTTTAATGTTTATAATATTAATTTCAGATTTATGTTTTTTATCTTAATTATCGAATAACGTAATACGACAGGAATACAAATATTAATTTACCGAACAACATCAACCCCTTGTTTACAAACATCAGCAAAAGCGGGGCTAATAAATGAAATGTACTGAAACTAATCATTGAGATAGTTGAGCTAGTCGCGATACGTTCATGGAAGTGATAAATGAGTGACAGTTCAGATTTGGGAGCAGCAGACTAAGGGAAATTGACAGTAATTTATTGTCCTATTCTGCATCCAGATCCAACACTCCTAGGTGTTCTGTCCATTAACGCGTCAAAGGGAACGTTGAGCCTAAATATAAATTGAGTCCAAACACAATCCGTTTCCGGGATGAATGGAGCCGTCCTTTACCTGACAAGACAGAATGTGTGAAGGAAGGAGAGAGACAGGGAGAGGGAGAGGGAGAGAGACAGAGAGACTAACAGAACGACAGCGTGCCATCAGCTCAGAACGGTTCTCTCGTATTATACGGAACTGAACTAAAACTTCAAGAATGAATTTAATTGTATACCGAGCCCTCTAAATTGCTTGTAGATCCTTTCTGGCAGATATGATAGCATTTCCGATACTAGTGAACAAAACTAAATGTAACTGAAACAAGATTTCCGATTTTTCTGTTGCGGAGAATCTAATCATGAGAAATACTGCACAGTTCCTTAAGGATTTACTAATCAGTGTGAGAGTTTATCAGAAACGACTCAGAATAGACGTCATGCAGAAACTCACTCTTAATATTCCGGAGGTGGATTTCCACAACGAGTCAAAGAATACGCAAAGTGTGCCACAAATATTGCATATCTGCGAATGTCACATAGCAAAATAAGAAAGATTTACATATACTCTAAAAGCATTCTTTTGCGTTATTGATGGAAGAGTATTTTACAACGTTCTCACCCCAGGAAAAGATAAAAAACGTCCAAAATATCCTGCACTGGCTTTCAACCAAACGTGAATTCACCGAATCATGGAGTGTCGTATCCTTTCAAACACCCTTGGACGTTGTAGATCGGTTTCGCGTGCTTTCTTGACCCACGACGCAGCAGCTCTGCATTAGGAAGGTCTATTGCAACAATACTTTTCCTTATTTAGTTACAAAAAATCTTATGTGAAGGAATGAGATCGCAGAAACGGGAAATTATCCATACCTCTCGAAACCTGTGAGTATTTCATAGGATGTATCGTATCGAATAATACCAGTAGTGATTTATTATGTTCTTATTATTATTCCAATATTTTGGCCATGTGACTCAGTTACAACACTCTCACCAACTGAACGCGCGAACACTAACAGGCCCAAAAATGAAAGAGCCGTGCGCGTGCGAGAGACAGGGTGAGTACATCTGATGGTCAATTCCAAATTACATAGAGGTGACGTGATACTTTTGATCACACTGTACTTTACGTGCCACACAGAACAGTATTTTCTCTGAGAATACTGTTGCGTTTGTAATAACGTAACTAACTTTGGCACCCCACCCCAACATTCCTCATCTCAACAGCAAGGTAGACAATGCGTTTATTTTCAAACACAGGCAGAACATTGTCAAGATGATGTAACACATTATCAGCGAAACTAATGCATAAAATACTGAGTGATTAGTAGGAGGAAGAACGAGGAGTGCAGGTAAGCTTTAATACTTTGTGGTACAATTCAGCTGTTTTTCAGATAATTTGTTTTGTGATTTCATGTTTGAGATGCAAAATTATTTTAAATTTTTATCTCTGATAAAAATAAAAATATCACTCGATTCCAGATTATATTATTTTATTTAAACTTACGGAAATCGATATCTGCCTGCAATAAAAAAGGTTTATCCAGAGATGGAGAAATTAGTGCTGACAGAGATAATCTAGTCTAATCTTTTCATCAACGACTGGTCAACTCCAGGTTGCACAGTGCCTTGTTGTCAACTTGGTTCCAAGCCACACTCGAAACCTATCACCAGCTCTTACCAATTGAAATCAGGACTCATCTCACCAGACAGCGGTTTTGCAGTCGTCTAGGGACCAACAGATATGGTCACGAGACCAGGAGAGGCTCTGCAGGCGATGTCGTGCTGTTCACAAATACACTTGCGTCTGCTGCCGTAGCCCACTAACGTCAGATTTCGCCGCACTATCCTAACGGAATCGTTCGTCGTACGCGCTACAATGATTTCTGTAGCTGTTTCACGCAGTGTTGCTTGTCTGTTAGCACTGACAAATCTATGCAGACGCCGCTGCTCTCGGTTGTTAAGTGAAAGCCATCGGCCGCTGACTTGTCCCTGGTGAGATATGATGCCTTGAATGTGGTATTCTAGGTACGCTCTCGACCATTTGAATATCTGAATACTGAATACCCTAACGATTTCCGAAATATAATGTCCCATGCGTCTAGCTCGAATTACCATTCTGCGTTCAAAGTCTGTTAATTCTCGTCGTGCAGCCATAATCACGTCGGAAATCTTTGCCCATGAATCACCCGAATAGAAATGAGAGCTCCACCAGTACACTGCCCTCTTATAGCTGGTGTACGCAACACTACTGCCGCCTATATACACTCCTGGAAATTGAAATAAGAAAACCGTGAATTCATTGTCCCAGGAAGGGGAAAATTTATTGACACATTCCTGGGGTCAGATACATCACATGATCACACTGACAGAACCACAGGCACATAGACACAGGCAACAGAGCATGCACAATGTCGGCACTAGTACAGTGTATATCCACCTTTCGCAGCAATGCAGGCTGCTATTCTGCCATGGAGACGATCGTAGAGATGCTGGATGTAGTCCTGTGGAACGGCTTGCCATGCCATTTCCACCTGGCGCCTCAGTTGGACCAGCGCTCGTGCTGGACGTGCAGACCGCGTGAGACGACGCTTCATCCAGTCCCAAACATGCTCAATGGGGGACAGATCCGGAGATCTTGCTGGCCATGGTAGTTGACTTACACCTTCTAGAGCACGTTGGTTGGCACGGGATACATGCGGACGTGCATTGTCCTGTTGGAACAGCAAGTTCCCTTGCCGGTCTAGGAATGGTAGAACGATGGATTCGATGACGGTTTGGATGTACCGTGCACTATTCAGTGTCCCTCGACGATCACCAGAGGTGTACGGCCAGTGTAGGAGATCGCTCCCCACACCATGATGCCGGGTGTTGGCCCTGCGTGCCTCGGTCGTATGCAAACTCGCAAACGACCATCATTGGCACCAAGGCAGAAGCGACTCTCATCGCTGAACACGACACGGCTCCATTCGTCCCTCCATTCACGGCTGTCGCGACACCACTGGAGGCGTGCTGCACGATGTTGGGACGTGAGCGGAAGACGGCCTAACGGTGTGTGGGACCGTAGCCCAGCTTCATGGAGACGGTTGCGAATGGTCCTCGCCGATACCCCAGGAGCAACAGTGTCCCTAATTTGCTGAGAAGTGGAGGTGCGGTCCCCTACGGCACTGCGTAGGATCCTACGGTCTTGGCGTGCATCCGTGCGTCGCTGCGGTCCGGTCCCAGGTCGACGGGCACGTGCACCTTCCGCCGACCACTGGCGACAACATCGATGTACTGTGGAGACCTCACGCCCCACGTGTTGAGCAATTCGGCGGTACGTCCACCCGGCCTCCCGCATGCCCACTATACGCCCTCGCTCAATGTCCATCAACTGCACATACGGTTCACGTCCACGCTGTCGCGGCATGCTACCACTGTTAAAGACTGCGATGGAGCTCCGTATGCCACGGCAAACTGACTGACACTGACGGCGGCGGTGCACAAATGCTGCGCAGCTATTCGCCATTCGGCGGCCAACACCGCGGTTCCTGGTGTGTCCGCTGTGCAGTGCGTGTGATCATTGCTTGTACAGCCCTCTCGCAGTGTCCGGAGCAAGTATGGTGGGTCTGACACACCGGTGTCAATGTGTTCTTTTTTCCATTTCCAGGAGTGTATGTATGTATCACTATCACATGATTTCCGTCATCTCGCTCAATGTCCATCAACTGCACATACGGTTCACGTCCACGCTGTCGCGGCATGCTACCAGTGTTAAAGACTGCGATGGAGCTGTGCCGTGCGTGTGATCATTGCTTGTACAGCCCTCTCGCAGTGTCCGGGGCAAGTATGGTGGGTCTGACACACCGGTGTCAATGTGTTCTTTTTTCCATTTCCAGGAGTGTATGTATGTATCACTATCACATGATTTCCGTCATCTCAGTTTATGTAACGGTGTTGTATAATCTACTTGCATATTAAGTTCTTCGACAGTCTATAAAATACATTTTCCTCATCAGCCATATGATTGGAACATGGCTTCCCTTGATCGACAGTTTGTGATGCTACTCGCGTTATCTCGGCAACGCAACTGTAAATAACAGCCAAGGTTCGATAACACGCCTGCCTTTTGTCCGGAAATTCTTTTCGATGCAGCCGTAATGTCTGTAGCGCTGCTGTGCATATCTGGCTGCCGGCAGTTGTGGCCGAGCGGTTCTAGGCGCTTTAGTCTGGAACCGCGCGACCGCTACCGTCGAAGGTTCGAATCCTGCCTCGGGCATGTATGTGTGTGATGTCCTTAGGTTAGTTATGTTTAAGTAGTTCTAAGTTCTAGGGGACTGATGACCTCAGATCTTAAGTCCCATAGTTCTCACAGCCATTTGAACCATATCTGGCTGCTCGCAACACAACCGAAACAGTTATCGGGTAATCAGTTCGAAGATTATGACGCACTAACTATTCAGATATCCGATTTATTTACGTTGAAAAACACAATATCTTTCGGGAAGACGTGATCCCATTATTAAGTTCTACACGCTAGGAAATCTGGAATAGGTATTTCGTACGGTTTCACATACTAACTCACATACAATGAGATGAACATTTCTGGTTTCCAGCCTTCTACAAGGTGGTTAAACAGATTCAGGAATTATTCGGAAAAAGAAGTCGCAAAATTACGAATTTTACAGCAAGTAAACGTTTAGAGGAGATGTCAATACCAGGTAATACCATAGGGAAATTCGTCCCAGATGTGAAGAAGAAGCTTCTTGTGATCCCCTAAATCCGTTTACTTGCAAAAATCTCGTAATCTACGAAGAAAATCTGGAAAAATGGGAGGCTATAATTTTCAGTGCTCTTATAGTTTGCCGAAAGTAATTCAATGCTTTTGTTCACTGTTTGTCTGGACATAAAGACATCTTGGTCTTTAGGAGGACGACGATAAGACTGTTAATATAATGCAGTTTCCACCAGAAAGTAACGGCGTGATTCATCCTCTACCAGCCGGCCGCGGTGGTCTCGCGGTTCTAGGCGCGCAGTCCGGAGCCGTGCGACTGCTACGGTCGCAGGTTCGAATCCTGCCTCGGGCATGGATGTATGTGATGTCCTTAGGTTAGTTAGGTTTAATTAGTTCTAAGTTCTAGGGGACTGATGACCACAGCTGTTAAGTCCCATAGTGCTCAGAGCCATTTTTTTCATCCTCTACCTAAAAACAATTCAACTGTGTAAATACTTTTTCAGGAAATAGTCAGCCGATATAATTTGAGACAGACCTTTGGTATTTGAGGTTTCTCATTGGAACAGTATTGTTAAACTCCGTCATTTCTGAATCGTCAGTTTGCATCAGCACATTTTACGAATTTCATTAAGTGTTCCTGGTACGCAGCACAATAAACTGATAAGCTAAAACACTATGACCACTGCCCGCCGCTTGTGGCGTTGCGGGGGCGTGATGCCTCAACAAAAGCATGTGAGCGGAGCAGATACGGACGGAGGATCACGATAGTGAAGCTATGGGCTATGAATGGGGAAATCAGTTGAGATAAGTGACATTGACAAATTATTATTACGCAGAGCCTGTCAATGAGTATCTCGAAAACGGGGAAGCTCGTCGAATGTTCACGTGATACTGTCGTGAGCGTCTACAGAAAGATATAGGCGGACAGTGAAATTTCCACTAGGAGCTACATGGCTGGACGTCCACGGCTCTTCACTGAATGTTGGGGTCGGAGGCTTGTATGCTCTGTAAAGTAGGATAGATGGTGATTTGTAGCATCTCTGCCGAAAGACCACAATGCTGGTGTACCCGCAAGAGTTTCGGAGCACACTTCTTATCGTACTTCGTTGAAGATGGAGCTCCGCAGCATAGTACCCTAGGGTTCACATGTTGACCCAACGACATCATCAAGTAAGATTGTAGTGCGTACGGGATCATTGGGATTCGACCGTTTATCAATGGAAACGTGTCGGCTCTACGGGTGATTAACATTTTTGCTACAATAGGTCCATAGTCGTCTCCGCAGACGCTGTCATCTAGGTGAACGGCGGCTCGAAACGTGCAACACGCCAGAGACGTTGGCTGGTGAGAGCATTATTATGCTGCAGGACACATTCTCCTTCGCTAGCACGGGTCCAGTGGTAGTAATCGAAGATACTCTGACAGCTCCGATCCACCTACGCCCCTTCATGCTTGATGTCTCCCCCGACGGCGATGTCATCTTTCAGAAGTATGATTGTCCGTGTCAGGAAACCAGAACCGCACTACAATGGTTTGAGAAGCATTGCAGTGAACTCTCGTTGATGTCTCGGCCACCAAATCTGTCTGATTTAAATTCTATGGAACTAATATGCGTCGCTATCGGGCGCCATCACCGCGTATGCAAATCAGTAACCCATTATTTACGCGAATTACATGTCCTGTGCTTAGACATCTAACGCCACCTATCTCCACAAACCTACCAAGAAACCGGCGGATCCCTGATACGTGTAATAAGTGATGTATTTCGTTCCACAGTCGGATAAACAATCTCTTAAACAGGTGATCATAATGTTTTTGCTTCTCAGTGAGTTCCCAAAAACGGCTACTGTCATTTCTTACTCCGTTCCTGTTCCATAAAACAGAAAATGTTCAAATGTGTGTCAGTTCTTAAGGGGCTAAACTGCAGAGGTCATCAGTCCCTAGACTTACACACTACTTAAACTAACCTACGCTAAGAACAACAAAGACACCCATGCCCGAGGGAGGACTAGAACATCCGGCGGGAGAGGTATAAACAGAAGCAGTTATTACTGTATAGTGCCTGAACTCCATAATTTTTCTTTTGTTAGGTGTACCTGGTGTAAGGAAAATTTCTGCTTTCGTCATGTGCTTTCCATTTTTTGACGACTACAGGTAATAAACAAGGAACAGTTTCATCGTTAGTAAAATATACTTTCTTCAAAAATTATCATCAGAACTCTTCCACAGGAAATGTTTTAAAATATTTAGTGTCAACAGATTAAAGTCGCAATTCATGGACACATCATGCAATGCCTTGATTTTCAATTTGTAACAATTACATCTGCAGCAGTTTTTCTGTCGATATGAACTGCAAGTTACTCAAAAAAATGATTTGAGACATTTCTGGTATGGTTTAAGTGCTTAAAATTTGCGTGTGTGGACGCTGGGTTTCGCTCTACGCGGCGCTACATTCTGTTGAACGGCTGGGTCTGCTTACTCGCCACGCCCTAGGCAGGAAGGGCTTTACCAACCGCTATTATAAGACGTTCCTCGTGCGGCGTAAATGAGTAACTTTACTTTTACTGCTAACGAGACGTGGGTCTACCACTTCGCGCCAGAAATGAATCCACAACCAAAGTGGTGAAAGGAAACCTAGTGACCTCTGGAACAAAGTTGCACGCCCGGGTTCCCGGGTTCGATTCCCGGCGGGGTCAGGGATTTTCTCTGCCTCGTGATCACTTGGTGTTGTGTGCTGTCCTTAGGTTTAAGTAGTTCTACGTTCTAGGGGACTGATGACCATAGATGTTAAGTCCCATAGTGCTCAGAGCTATTTTGAACACGCTCATCTACCGGTAACTAGTGTTTCATGAAATGCGAGAGGGGTTTTTCTTCTCTCTTCTCACTTCTACATCTACATCTATACTCTGAAAACCATCTTATGGCCTGTGTGAAGGGTATGCCAGGCACCGCTATAGTTTTGTCCCCTTCCGTTCCACTTACGAAAGGTGCATAAGAGGAACAAGTGTCAGTAACCCTCCGTACAAGCTCTAATTTGTGTCACTTTCTCGACGTGGTCAGTTTGAGGCTTGTAGGCGGAGGTAATTAATATTTTTCCTGGCTCTTCTTGCAACTCCCCTTTAATAGTAAACTTCGCCGTGCTACACAACGTCTCTCTTGGAGCACCTGACAATGAAGTTTGAGGAACTTCAGCTTAATCAGCCCTCACTTACTAATCGAACCCATGAAGAAACGCACGGCACTTCTTTAGATCTTCACTATCTCTATCCAGCAACAGATATTTCCGTCTATTTAAGGGCAATATGCTATATTTATTTAAGTGCAGTGTCAATTGGGAAGCAAATTATTTTATAATCCTCGCAACCGCAGCTGCTGAAAGGCGTGATGTTAGGAAGAACACAGCTTACAGGTGGTAAAATTGTTGATTATTAAAACACGACCAGTTTCAAGGCTTCAAGCCGCATCATCAGGTGAACAACGCTAAAAGGTCATAGTCATTGCCATCGCTCTTGAATAATACATTTCGTCAGGCCAAGAAACCTGTCCTGTTTTAATAAACATCAATTTTACAAACTGTATGCGGAGTTCTTCCTAACATCAACTGGCAAACCATGCAAATATGATATGATATTCGGTAATAATAATAATTTATGCCTCGCCTGCCTGGTGCATTTGGTGAGCTCGCATTTTATTCACTAAACAACAGTGCGGAATTTTATCGAATGTCTCCCGGGAGTCAATGAATACGGGATCGACCTCTGCGCTTTTGTGTACGACGTCCTTCATCTCAAGGAGGAAGCGAGTTAGATGAGTTTCAGAAAACCTCGGCTTGCAGATTCCGTGTTCTACCTTACACATGAGATTTTTGTTCACTTGAAACGTCATAATAGATTAAAATAAAATATGGTTCTATAATTATCCAACATAGTGGTGTAAGTGATATAGGCATGAAATTATATTCCTCTGTCCGACGAACCTTTTTGGTAATAGGAATGACCTGCAATTTTTTTTCAGTCGCTAGGTACCCTTAGCTGCTCCAGCGAGCTATTACAAACAGCCGCTGCAAGGGGAGCAAGTTCTCTCGCAAAAATTTTATAGAGCATGTACGATAACTACTTTCGAAAATTGACGAGAGTGAAAGTATACCGAACAAAAACGAAAACATTCCAGTAGTAAAGGAGTCACAGACAAGTCGTTTGCGAAGTAGTTGCAAATATATAGCTACGAGTCGCCACTGACTTCAGTACGAAATATTTTCCTATTTAGTACAAATTTCTTTGAAATGTAAACTTCTCGATTAAGTGTCCATCTAAGTTGGCTCAGATTTCGTCATGAATGTGATACGTGCGCGATATCGAACAGGGCCTTTTGCTGCTGATTTCACAGTTTCATTTTACCCACTATATTTTTGCCTTTCATAAATCAGGACTTCACCTCCATATACAAAAGGCAATATCGTGAATGACTGACAGGATCATCATTGTGCTGCCCAAATCGCTAAGGACATAAACTTGAAATTTGGAGAAGGTGTGGCTATTAGACAGTTTTTTTCCATCAGCCTTCTGACTGGTTTTGGGGCGCACCACTATTTCCTGTGCCAACCTCTGCATCTCACAGTAGCATATGCAGTCTACGTCCTCGATCATTCGCTGAATGTATTGCAATCTCTGTCTTCTTCTACAGATTTTGCCCTCTACAGCTCCATCTAGTACCATGGAAGTCATTCCCTGATGCCTTAACAGATTTCCTATCGTCCTGACCCTTCTCCTTGTCAGTGTTTTCCACATATTGTTTCCCTCTCCGATTCTGCGCAGAACCTCCTCATTCCTTACCTTATCAGTCCACCTAATTTTCAACAAACGTCTGCAGCACCACATGTCAATTGCTTCGATTCTCTTGTGTTCCGGTTTCTCCACAGTCCATGCTTCACTATCGTACAATGCTGTGCTGCAAACGTAAATTATCAAAAATATCTTCCTCAAATTAAAGCCTATGTTTGATAATGGTAGGCTTCATCTGACCAGAAACGCCCCTTTTGCTATTGCTAGTCTGCTTTAGACGTCCTCCTTGTTCCGTCCGTCATTGGTTATTTTGCTGCATAGACAGAAGCATTCCTTAACTTCGAAAGGAAATTCCGGGGGGGGACTATATAATTGACTGAGAATGTTGGCAAAATTTAGTGTACTAACAACATTTATTTTTTCAAACCAGACATATGGTGGGCAAAGACAGTTTAACTAGGGGATTATAAAGTCAAGTACTCAGGCCCTAGAAATGTGGATAATGCAATCTGAATTGATCTGACCGTGAGCAGACTTTGATTGATCAAATCTACTGAAGTTTCTGTACATGGGTGCACCTGATAGCAAGTGGCTATTGAGATATATACGCCCTTACAATGCCGGAGCGGACGTGCGTTACCTGTGCAGCCACCTGTGCAGCCACGCGACTTCCAGCTGGCGAGATGTGTGCGGCGAAGGTAAGACGTGGAGGCGGCACCTGTGAATCGTCCGCGGCTACGAAAGAAATGCGAAAATCTCACGCTCTTTCGATCAGGCAGATGGATCGCAATTTATTCTCTGCCAGAACTCTGAAATTACGGTAGATTTCAGTGTGTGGTACCCCCGTTCGCTGGTCATACCAAGGACCAGTTTGGCTCACTTATACGACAGAGCGCACAAGAATACCAAACGTTAGACTAGTAAACCAAAAAAACGAGTTAAGCGTGCCTTCGGCTAACGAGTTGTCCGAGACGTATGAAGTCACACTGTTGGTACAGTAAGAACTTCATCACAGGCTCCCCTGTCCAAACTACTCGCAAGTGAAGTCAGCCTCATGACAGGTCCCAAGTACCAACCTACCAACCACACATGCCAGAGCTTCAACCAAAGGTGCTTACCAGACCAACGTCCCACACCTGAGTGTTTCACACCTCCCCAGAAAAAAATCTGTTTTCCCGCAAAGTGCACGAACGACACCGCCTTACCCCATCTCGAGCCAATCACAAGGCTCTAGAGGCGCTAAATCTCCCCTCCCACATGACAGCACAAACTCACGTCAAACCAGGGCAACAGTCAAGAAACCTGTGTCTCTGAAAAAAAAAAAGAAACCGCCAATTATTGGCTTTTTTAAATTTTCACAGAGGGGGAAGAGATGATTTTTTCCAGAGTCATATGTCTTCCCATGGCAACAAGCGAACAGACATAATCTCAAAGATCTTTATCTAATTCGCCAGTGCCTTCGAGCTTGTTAGTCCTAGCTGTGAGGTGTAATAAAGATTCAATCTCTAAACGTTTCTCAGAAACCGCCAATTATTGGCTTTTTTAAATTTTCACAGAGGGGGAAGAGATGATTTTTTCCAGAGTCATATGTCTTCCCATGGCAACAAGCGAACAGACATAATCTCAAAGATCTTTATCTAATTCGCCAGTGCCTTCGAGCTTGTTAGTCCTAGCTGTGAGGTGTAATAAAGATTCAATCTCTAAACGTTTCTCAGATGCCAGAGTTTTCTTATATGACAGAGGCGGCCAAGGGAAGTGGTTCACTGGCCTACATGCACTATTGGCGAACATGAAAACATATGAATTTTTATTACACATGGCTCTGCACACGACGCCCAGCTTATGACTACACTATATAGACATGTTCCTCTAGACCATCTTCCCAACCCAGGCTTCTGCTGGCGCCATGGCAAGTATTGTGGCATTGTTCTGCTGGAGTCCTGTCTTGTTGAGGGGCTGCCCTCTCTACCCTGTACAGCTGTGGCCTGTCCAGCATGATTTACTAACGCATGGGATCGCCGCCAATTGCTTTCAACTCCCAACAAATCATTTCTTAGAGCTAAGAATCATAAAAATACCTCATGCTTCTAGCGCCCTACCAGGCTCGATCAACGTCTGCACAGGCCGTTAACTTTCTAGAGCCTTGCTCAAGGAGCATCAGGTTTAATAAAATCTTTAATAATTTTTTGTATGCGAAAAATAGATGAGAGAGTAACTTGTCCACTCTCAATTTCATGTACTTCGTGACCATTAATCCTGACGTTAAGTTTCTCGCTGTTCTCACTTCTGCTACTCCTCATTGCTTTTGTATTTCCTCGATTTACACTCGCTCTATATTCTGTATCATTAGACTGTTCATTCCATTCAGTAGATCATGTAATTCTTCTACACTTTCACTCAGGATAGAAATGTCAACAGCGAATCGTATAACTGATATCCTGAACTTTTCTTTTATCCCCATCATTGCATCTTCGATGTACAGATTGAACAGTAGGGGCAGAAGACTACATCCAGGTCGTACACCGTTTTTAATTCAAGCACCTCGTTCTTGGTCGCTCACACTTCTTATTCCGTCTTGTATATTACCCGTCTCTCCTTATATTTTTCTCAGAATTTCGAACATTCTGCATCATTTTACAACGTCGAACGCTTTTTCCAGGTCGACAAATCCTATGAACGTATCTTCATTTTTCTTTAGTCTTGCTTCCGTTATCATCCGCAACCTCAGAATTGCCTCTCTGTTCACTTAGCCTTTCGTAAAGCCAAATTGATCGTCATCTAATATATCCTCAATTTTTTTCTATTCTTCTGTATATTATTGTCAGCAACTTGGATGATTGAACTGTTAAGCTGATAGTGCGATAATTCTCGCACTTGTCAGCTCTTGCAGTATTTGTAATTGTCTGGATTTATTTTTCCGAAAGTCGGATGGTTTGTCGCCAGACTCATATATTCTAGACACCAACTTGAATAGTCGTTTTGTTGCCACTTCCTCCAATGATTTTAGAAATTATGATGAATGTTATCTATAACTTCTGCATTATTTGATTTTCAGTGCTCCAAAGCTCTTTTAAATTCTGATTTTAATAATGGGTCTCCTGTCTCCTTTAAATCAACTCCTATTTCTTCTTTTATCACACCAGACAAATCTTCGCTCTGGTAGAGATCGTCGATGTACTCTTTCCACCTATCCGCTCTCTCCTGTGCATTTAACAGTAGAATTCCCGTTGCACTCTTAATGTTAGCGCCTTTGCTTTTAATTTCACCGAAGGTTGCTTTGTCTTTCCTATATGCTGAGTCAGTCGTTCCGACAATCATTTCTTTTTTAATTTCTTCACATTTTTCATGTGGCCATTTCGGTTTAGCTTCCTTGCACTTCCTATTTATGTCATTCCTCAGCGACTTGTATTTCTGTATCCCTGAATTTCTCTCAAAAATTTGTACTTCTTTCATCGATCAACTAAAGTTTCTCTTCTGTCACCCATTGTTTCTTCGTAATTACCTCCTTTGCACCTATTTTTTCTCTCCAACTTCTGTGCTCGACCTTTTTTGAGATGTCCATTACTCGTCAGCTGTACTGCCTACCAAGCTATTCCTTATTGCTGTATCTATAGCCTTAGACAACTTCAAGGTTATCTCGTCATTACTTAGTACTTCCGTATCCCACTTCATTGCGTATCGATTCTTCCTGACTAACCCCTTAAACTTCAGCCTACTCTTTATGGCTACTACATTGTAATCCGATTATATATTTGCTTCTGGCTATGGCTCTCAATGCAGTATCTGATTTCGGAATCTCTATCATACCAAGATGTAACCTAATTGAAATCTTTCCGTATCACCTCTCCTTTGCCAAGTATACCACCTCCTTTTATAATTATTGACCAGAGTATTCACTCTTATTAGCTGAAATTCATGAAAGAACAGAATTAGCTTTCCTCATTCCTTGTTCCTTGTCCCAGGCCCATATTCACCCGCTATCTTTTCCTCTACTCCTTCCCCTACGACTGCATTCCAGTCCCCCACGTCTAATAGATTTTCATCGCCCTCTCCGTACTGCATTACCCTTTCAGTATCCTCATACACTTTCTCTGTCTCTTCAGCTTGTGACGTCGGTATGTACACCCCAATTATCGTTTTCGATGTTGGTTTGCTGTCTATTGTGTTAATAACAAGCCTATCACGGAACAGTTCGCATTAACACACCCTCTGGCTATCCTTTTCATAATGAATACCATTTTCTACTGATGTTGATATTACCCTATACTCATCCAACTAGAAATCCTACTCCTCTTTCCATTTCACTTCACTGACAGCTACTATATCTAGATTGAGACTTTGCATTTCCATTTTAAGATTTTCAGATTTTCTAGCTTCCGTAACACGTTTAAGTTTCTGACATTCCATGCGCCGACTCATAGAACATTATCCTTTCGTTGGTTGCTCAATCTTTTTCTCATGGTCACTTCCCTCTTGGCAGTCCCCTCTCAAAGATCCGACTGCGGAATTATTCCGGAATCTTTTGCCAATGGAGAGACCATCATGACACTTTTTCAATTACAGGGCACATGTCCTATGGATAACGTTAAGTCTCTTTAATGTAGTGGTCTCCATTGCCGTTGATTGTTGCTGATTCTACGGCCTGTAGGGGCAGTTTCCCACCCCTAGGACAAGAGAGTGCCCTGAACCTCTGTCCGCTCCTCCGCCCTCTTTGACAAGGCCGTTGGCAGAATGAGGGTAATTTCTTCTGCCAGAAGTCTTCGGCAGCCAATGTTGGTTATTAATCGAAATTTAACAGGTGGTGTGGTTTCAACCCGGAACCGAGGACGATTTGATTACTAATCAAATATGGTCTCCTGTGCATATTCCTGTTCGTCAGATTTGTTAGTACACGTTAAACGTGTGTTATTTAGTGTTAAGGTTTTCCAGAACACTTAGACTAATCAAAGCTACTCTTTGGCACTTCTCACTCCTGTTACCTTCATACCTATACTCGTAGGAAACATTTATGGTCTGTCATTCATTGGATTCAGTAGCTCGTGAGATATGATCAAAATACCACTTTTGAAAAAAACTGACGAGAATTCTGCATTGCCGTATAACTTAGTCCATATGAATTTGACGATGGAGATCACTCAAAAATACTTCCTAAAAGCACTTACAGATTGTACAAAAAAATTGCACAGTAAAGGTGTGCGGAGCTTTCTGGGCTCAAATCTACATTGGCGGCCGATATGTGTGCCCTCAACTGCTGGATGAGTTAGAATGAGAAGTCCTGTTATGATTTCATAAGAGTGATTTGGTCCATTCTACATATTCCAAACAGAAATATGCACCCATACAGATGGAGCAAACAGAAGCTGTGGCCGGTCTAGAACATCAGCATACTTTTGAAACAACTGTTTGTATGTGTATGGTGCAGCTAGCATTCTCTCCATTCACAAATAACGGACTTTGTCGTTCATTTTCACAGACAAAGTATTTCCTAAGATACAGCTCTCTAACCTCCCCATTGTCAAAAGTTTCATCAACAGTCCCCATCATT
Source organism: Schistocerca gregaria (assembly GCF_023897955.1). NCBI lineage: Eukaryota > Metazoa > Arthropoda > Insecta > Orthoptera > Acrididae > Schistocerca > Schistocerca gregaria. The sequence continues at coordinate 406,665,744 of NC_064923.1, forward strand.
GTGGCTGTTTCATGAGAATTCTGCCGTTAATGCTGACGGCCTACTTAGAAGCTGCAGCAGAGAGAGAAAGAGAGAGAGAGGTTATACTTGTCTACACAAATAGTTCTTCGTAAACAAAATTCCTGTCTAAAATATCTCATGAACCGTTAAGTGTTCTGGCTTCAAAGACATTCCTTAGCGCTGAGGGAAATGCTTACCTTGTGAATAATAGCAAAACAAATGTCAGCTGACTACCCCTTCCCAAATGTATACGCCTACCTCATATTCAAGGCGACTGAGCAAACACACGTTTCCACATGGCTAAACTATCATGAAAATCGTGTACAACGGTATGGTATAGACCATAAATTTTTCCTATGGTTACAGCCGTTGAACTACGATAGTGTAAGGTTATCAGAGTGTCTGTTGACAGCATAATGTTTCATGAGAAGTTGTTGTTGTTGTTGTTGTGGTCTTCGTCCTGAGACTGGTTTGATGCAGCTCTCCATGCTACTCTATCCTGTGCAAGCTTCGTCATCTCCCAGTACCTACTGCAACCTACATCCTTCTGAATCTGCTTAGTGTATTCATCTCTTGGTCTCCCTCTACGATTTTTACCCTCTACTGTGCCCTCCAATGCTAAATTTGTGATCCCTTGATGCCTCTGAACATGTCCTCCCAAACGGTTCCTCCTCCTTGTTAAGTTGTGCCACAAACTTCTCTTCTCTCAAATTCTATTCAACACCTCCTCATTAGTTATGTGATGTACCCACCTAATCTTCAGCATTCTTCTGTAGCACAACATTTCGAAAGCTTCTCTTCTTGTCCAAACCATTTATCGTCCATGTTTCACTTCCATACATGGCTACACTACATCAAGTACTTTCAGAAACGACTTCCTGACAGTTAAATCTATTCTCGATGTTAACAAATTTCTCTTCTTCAGAAATGCTTTCCTTGCCATTGCCAGTCTACATTTTATATCCTCTCTTCTTCGACCATCATCAGTTATTTTGCTCCCCAAATAGCAAAACACCTTTACTACTTTAAGTGTCTCATTTCCCAATCTAATTCCCTCAGCATCACCCGACTTAATTCGACTACATTACATTATCCTCGTTTTGATTTTGTTGATATTCATCTTATTTATATCCTCCTTTCAAGACACTGTACATTCCGTTCAGCTGCTCTGCCAGGTCTTTTGCTGTCTCTGACAGAATTACAATGTCATCGGTGAACCTCGATGTTTTTATTTCTTCTCCATGGATTTTAATACCTACTCCGAATGTTTCTTTTGTTTCCTTTACTGCTTGCTCTATATACAGATGAATAACATCGGGGAGAGGCTACAACCCTGTCTCACTCCCCACCCAACCACTGCTTCCCTTTCAAGCCCCGCGACTCTTATAACTGCCATCTGGTTTCAGTACAAATTGTAAATGGCCTTTCGTTCCCTGTATTTTACCCCTGCCACCTTTACAATTTGAAAGAGAGGACTCCAGTCAACATTGTCAAAAGCTTTCTCTAAGTCTACAAATGCTAGAAACGTAGGTTTGCCTTTCCTTAATCTTTCTTCTAAGATAAGTCGTAAGGTCAGTATTCCAACATTTCTGCGGAATCCAAACTGATCTTCCCCGAGGTCGGCTTCTACCGGGTTCTCCATTCGTCTGTAAAGAATTCGCGTTAGTATTTTGCAGCTGTGACTTATTAAAGTGATAGTTTGGTAATCTTCACATCTGTCAACAGCTGCTTTCTTTGGGATTGGAATTATTATATTCTTCTTGAAGTCTGAGGGTATTTTGCCTATATCATACATCTTGCTCACCTATATCTCACCTACATCCACCCCTATACCACTATCGCTGAAAGGTCTAAGAGTTATATTTTCTGGGACAGCTCCTCACAGTTTCCTTCAACGTATGACCATTATCAAGGGACTTTCTATCGCATTCCTAGAGAAGTGCGAAGAGTTTGTGACACAGTCACTGCCACGAGGGCGAATTTCCGATGAGGTGGTGAATAGATATTAAAAATTCTAAGGAAATAGGCACTAGCTGTAGGAAAAGAATTGTACAGACTGGCAGCTATTGCCGTATTCCAAAAATTTTTTCCAGCAGAAAAGCAATTTTAATGTCAGCCATTTACAACTAAAATAATGTAAATGTCGTGAGACTAGGGCCTCCCGTCGGGTAGACCGTTCGCCTGGTGCAAGTATTTCGATTTAACGCCACTTCGTGACTTTCGGGTCGACGGGGATGAAATGATGATGATTAGGACAACACAACACCCAGTCAGTCCTTGAGCGGAGAAAATCTCCGACCCAGCCGGGAATCAAAGTCAGGGCCCTTAGGATGGATATTCTGTCTCGCTGACCACTCAGCTACCGTGGGCGGACATTTCCAACTTATATGGTTTGATCACAGGCGTTTCGATCTTTTTTGCTGCTGCAACCTAGCATCCCCACTTGCCATCACAGTGTCATCCCGATGTAGGGGACATGGTTTATCAGCCCTGACAGAGATGAACTTGAGAAATTTACCATGTACGTAGCTGCTATAGCCACCACAGACATTCATCAGTTGGACTCCTTCTTCTACCAAGAGGTTAAAGTCTGCTAGACACTTTAGAGCAGAACAAGCACGCACACGCACACAGTATTATGATCAGTTCACTATCGAACAGTGCGTGGGGAGAGGGGGGGGGGGAGGAAATGAGCAGTGCTATGATGAAGTCCTAGATCTCTGACTACTCTTGCAGTAGCTACAAATTATACAAAAGATGTGAGGTTATTTCACCAGTGTAAATGATTCAGTGGATATGTATGGGAAGTTCTGTGATACTGTTAGATTTGTATTAAGGGTGACGTATTTCTCACAAAACATTATGCTGTCAACAAAGAATCTGACATCATTACACTGTCGTATTTCTACTGTAATAACTATGCAAATAATGTATAGTCGGTGACATACTGTTGTACACGATTTTCATGATACTTAAATAGTCATGTGAAAAAGTGTGTTTGTTCAGCCGCTACGAATGCGAGATAGGGACAGACATTTGGGAAGGAGTAGCAGACAGATATTTTGCTATTGTTTACAAGGCAGGAATGTTTCAGTTTGCAGAAAGCATTTCCTCTCAGCTCTCAGAATGTCTTTGAAGCCAGAACACTTAACAGTTCATAAGATATTTTAGACAGAAATTTTGTTTACGAAGGACTATTTGGTTTCGACAGGTATTGTCTCTCTCTCTCCCTCTGTACTGCAGCTGTGGAGTAGGCCTTTAGCATTAACGGTAGAATGCTCTGTAAACGATCATATTATGGTGTTCAAAGTTATGACAATGGGGACGTTAGAGAGCTGTATCTTAGGAAATACTTCGTCTGTCAAAATGACCGACGGTGTCCGTTATTTGTGAATGGAGAGAACTGCTTGCAGCATCCCAGACATTTACAGATGTTGCAAGAGTATGCTTATGTTCTACACCGGCGACAGCTTCTGCCTGCTCCCTTCCATCTATACGAGTGCGTATTTCTGTGTCGATCGTGCAGAATGGACCGCACCACTCTTGTGAAATCATAACAGGACTCTGCATGCCACCTAACTCAGCAGTCGAGGACAAATAAGCTGGCCACCGTTGCAGAATTGGGCCCAGCAGCTCCGTAAAAGTCCATTCTGCAGTCTTTGTACACAATCCGTAAGCGCGTCTAGGAATGATTTTTGAGTGAACCCCATCGTTAAATTCATGTGGACTAGTTTATCAGCAGTACAGCATTCCCGTCAGTTTTTTTTCAAAAAGTGATATTGTGAACATATCTCACACGGTACTAAATCCAATGAACGACAGACAGTAAATGTATCAGGCGGGTACAGGTATGAAGGTAAGAGCAGAGCGAAGCGTCAAAGAGTAGCTTTGACCAGTCTAAGGCACTAAATGAACGGATGCAGATAAATTGTACTGGAAAACCATAACACGAAATAACACACGTTTAACGTGTAATACTAAATCTGACGAACAGGAATATGCAAAGGAGACCATATTTCGGCGCTATAAGTTTTGGCAGGTATACATATGAAAGAAGAATAGAGGTGTCAGCAGTGAGAAGCATCAAAGAGTAGTTTTGAACAGCCTAACGTTTTTCCTAAATGTGTTTGATTTTAATTAGTTCAGGACCACTTGCAGGCAGTTTTTCATCCATGACGAATAGTCGGGTATTTCGCTATTGTTCCAAAGGGGAGGGGGGGGGGGGGGTGCGAGTCTTTCAGAGAAGTACGCTTAACAGCTTGCAGGAGGCATCTTTGCCATAGGTCTTTGGTCCCTCTCTGACTGATTTCTGCAGACTGGCAACAGAAGCCAGTAAGGTGGTGCGATGAGTGACGTCATACCTCTTTCTATAATAAACTTTATTGCGTACAAATTGTGCATAGTAAGATACATTATTTAACACAGAAGTCTATGATTGATTTCACACGCTTTTTACACATCAGTAAATTATATCGGTCAATGTTTTTCATAGAATTAGCATATGCATATCAAGGCCGGGTCGTGGTATGTCTTCGTCGGGCAGATTACGTGATGGTAACCGTGAACCGCCATGGAATTTATGAAGTTCAAAAATGGTTCAAATGGCTCTGAGCACTATGGGACTTAACATCTGAGGTTATCAGTCCCCTAGAACTTAGAACTACTTAAACCTAACTAAGCTAAGAACATCACACACATCCATGCCCAAGGCAGGATTTGAACCTGCGACCGTAGCGGTCGCACGGTTCCAGACTGAAGGGCCTAGAACCGCTTGTCCACACCGGCCGGCATTTATGAAGAGTCTCATCTCTTGGTTTGTCCCGGCCCATGCTCGGTTCATCATGGCCTGTGAAGAGTAGAGCTCTGGCCATAGCTCCCTCCTTTTCTTTTCCCTCTCTGGCCGCAGTTTCTTCCAGTTGTCTGTGCTGGGCAATCTGAATTCCCATCTCAGGTCCTCTACTATAAATGTTTCTCTTGCGCGTTCGTACGCTAGTCTTGACTGAGTATACTTGGTAATTCCGAGGGCTGCCTTCAGGAATCTGGCTTTCACTTTTTCCATTCGTAGTAGGTCTCCATAGCTTAGCTTTTCCCATGATATCTCTATTCCATATGTAGAATAGGAACGATTTTGGCTTCGAAGAGGGCCATGGCTGTGTCCAGGGATAGTTTGCCTAGTGACTTGATGTCGCGGATGGATCGTTGTGTTGTGTGGATTCTGTATGCGTGTGCTGTTGTCTGAACTGTTACGCCCAGATATTTGAAGCTGTTTGTAGTTTGTGGAGGGTCTTGTCTGATGTATATTTTGTCCTTCGACGGTAGGCGTCCTCCTTTCCTGAAGACCATGTGTGGAGCCTTTTCTGCGTTTGTCTGCAGTCTGTTGTGTTCAGCCCATGTTCCAAGAGCATTTATTCCTTTCTGTAGTTCATTTGTATCGTGTGATCCCACCACCATGTCGTCTGCGTGTATATAGATCTTGAGGGACGGAGCCGAGGGTCTTATTGCTAGGACGACGTCGTGTGTGGCTACGTTTAACAGAAAGAGACTGAGGGGGCCTCCTTGTAACACTCCATTTGTCTGTGTAATTTCTTGCGAGGTTATTACGTTGTCTGATATTATGATGATGTTTTTTCTCAGGATGTTATGTGTCAAGACGCTTAGTTCCTTGTTTTGTTCCACCATCTGTTCTAGTTTGGCGCGTTTTATGGTCCTTTTGAGATTGTCAAACGCCTTTGTGAAATGGACGAATACTGCGTGAATTTTCCTTTCGGGAGTCTTATTTTCTCCTCTATGTCGTCTATGAGGTTTTTGACTGCGTGTATGGTAGTTCGGGCTTTCCTGAATCCAAATTGTTCCTCTGGGAACTTGTTGTCGGTTTCTTCTGTTAGTCTTATCTTCATTAGGCTTGTCAGTATTTTGAAAAGGTTGTTCTCTAGCGAGATTCCCCGATACGATTTTCGGTCACGTGGTTCTGATTTCGCCTTGTACAGCATTCTGATTGTCGAGGTTCTCCATCTCTCCGGGATTCGTCCTGTGTGCGGACATAAGTTAATCATGTCCGTGATTGCTGGAATTAAAACTTTTGGGGCTGCCTTGATGTGTTCGTTGAATATCCCGTCTGGACCTGCTGCCTTCTTGTTCTTCAATGTTGATGTAGTATTTCTAATTTTCTCTGCCGTGAATCTACTGATGTCTTCATATTGTCTTGTTGCTTCATGAGCTTCGTTGACTCTTTGTTGATTTAGGATGTTGCTGAAGTGGTCCTCCCAGACTGGCATCTCTATTTTCCCCAATGTCTGTGACTGGCGTGGCTTTAGAGCTATGTAGGGGTTTTATTTTGCTTCTTCCACCATTCTTCTTGCCTCGAGTTCTGTGAAATTGCCTCGTTTGTTCTTTAGGAGATTCTTGTATTCTTTTCTGAGTCTGCTAAATGTGATCAGGGCGTCCTGTTTTTTGTGCGTTTGGCCACGTGGAGGGCTAATATGACTCTTTCTCTCTATGTAGCATTGTTGATCTAACCATCTCTTGGTTTTTCTCTGATTGGTTGTGGTGGTTGCGGCTTTAATTATGTCTCCTAGCGTTGTTGCTGCAGCATCTAGGTCCTTTTCCAGTATTTTGTTTTCAAAGGCGGTAAGCTTGTCTCCATTTTCGCATATTTCATTCTTGTCTATCTTTCTGCAGGTTCTTCTCATGTGCTTTGTTTTCTGTTGTGTACATTTAGTTTCTTTCATTTTGGAGGTAGCTGTCACTGGACAGTGTTTCTTTATTGATGTCTCCGCTGCGGCATATATTATGTCTATGATGCTGCTACCATTACGTGCGAAGTATGTGTTGTTTCCTCTCTTGTTAACAAGTGTGAATCCCTCTTCAGTCATCATCTGTAGTAGTTCCCTACTTCTGCAGTCGTGCTTACGTAGTCTGCAGTTTAGGTCTCCCGCTATAATAATAATTTTTCCCGGGGCTGTTTTTTCTAAAGCGGTCTTCACAATTCTTATGACGTCCTCAATCGGGGTCAGGGGTTCGATGTAGAGGCCTATGAAAGTCACTCTTACAGTCTCCATTATTGGTTTGTAGAAGCAGGATATTCCTTTTCTAGGTCTTGCTCTCGGTCCTTTTTTTTGCAGGAATATGTTTGAGTAGAAACTGGGAATTTCTACATTTTCTGTCGTGAATGTCTCTGCCAGAATGAGCATGTCATGGCTTCTTACGAGATCGCCTTCCGTCGAATCTAAAGCGCTTCTTAGTTCTACGTTCCAAAGAAGTAGGTTGAACTTAGAGTTCGGCACCCTGGCTTTGAGGGCGAAAAATCGGGTATCTTCTACTTAGGGTCCCTTCAGGCCATTTTTCTGGATCTTTGAGTTTGTGAAGCTCGTTTAGTGGTACGCCTACTTTGTAGGCTTTTACTATTCCTCTGGATTTTATTTCCTCACATTCTATTATTTCCATCCCCTTCAGTTTTCCGAGGTGCCGGATAAGGTTTTCTGGTGTGGACTTGCAGTGTAGTCGTCCTATGTAGAGCCACGCTCTGCGTACTGCTGCCTGGAGTGCGCCGTCTGTTGGGTTCGTTTCTTGTTGGTGTTGTTGCTGCGTACCCACTACTGTTGGGGGTCATCGTTTCTTGATTCCTTCGGCGGTTCCTTCACGCGACTTCAGTCGATGCTTGATTGTTTTCGCCGCCGGTTGTTTCGTGGGAGTTTGCTTCCTTTTTGTCATCCCTTGGTGTGGTCTTCCCGCCTTTCTTGTCGTTGATTATGAGTCCTTGTGTAGTTGGCGGGTTGGGGACTTTTCGCGTTGTTTCTTTTGGGTTGGTTCCACTTGGTACGGTCTCAGCTGTCGCTTTTGCTGTGGCCCCGGGCTCAGCTAAGTGTGTAATTTCGGTTCTGATTTTTTCTTATATTAAATTTCTTAGATTGTTGGTGAGATGTTCCATCATGGCTTCCCAACCTCTTCGTCGGGCTGTACTGGGACAAGTAGTTAAAGCCCCCTCTCTCCATCCATCAAGTCCGAGAGTTACAGATGCCTCTTGATCGACTGCGAGCTATACTGCCGTTCTACACATTTACCGTCTTCATTTGGTTGAGAGAACATCGACTCTGATGTGTTGTTTGCATCGAGATGGTGAAACCCCAGTGGAAGAGACATTTGCTGGTTCTCTTGATATGAGAAACACTTGTGATTATGAGTATTAATACCTTAGTTGACTCTGTAAAATACAAGGATGATCTGAAATCTGTCATATCATCGACATCGGCAATCGTTAAAAAAATACAATTGGAACCACCTGTTTCCTATATTTTCGAGCTTTTACATTAAAATCTTTGCAGGCCAGATACCTGAAAGTTTCTTGTTACTCAATGATTTGCAGCTTGTCCCACACTTCAGTTTCGGCTCTCTAAAGACTGATTTCCACTCTTCATCTTCAGAATTATACTGTGCAGGCGATCGGTAGTACACTATTATGAAGTTGATATAGAGAGCAATCGCATAAATTGTATGATATTCCGGCAAAAAATGTGAAAACACAAGAAATTCTGGAAATTATCATATAGCACTCAATGATTTCAGCATAAAAGTGACGAGAAAATCATCGTTTTCTGCCGTGTAAAATCGGATATTGCAGCTAATACAAGTTTACAGATCGGTAAATTAATACGAGATTGGCGAAGCATTTCTCATCGACAGAGCTGAGAAAATAGGTGTTCTTGTACTCCCAAAGTCTGGAAATGGTCGCAACTCGTTCCCGAACCAATGGCAGCAAGCAGGCTCGGCCGGAAACAGTGTTGTTAATGAACGCCTTTCTGCTGGAGGAATCATCCCAGCCTGTGTACAACAGTTCCGAGAGTGGCAGCTGTGTGCTGATCACACATCAGCCCTGCATGTGTGTGTGTGTGTGTGTGAGGGGAGGGTGGTCAGTTGCCTTGTGACTATTGACCATGGTGGATGACCGACTGACCATGTGGGGGATATCTAGCACTAAGACTACGTACACCGCATATGCTTCTGTTTTTTGGATATGCGTCTCTTCATGGTACATATAGGAGTGCCTGGTGGTCGATAGCTATGTGCAGGATGCGGACGTGATGATTTTGTGTGGTGCAGGAAATGAATTGTGTTTAATACTGCGTCTTAGTGATATGGCTTGGTGGTACAATCGTTTATGGTGATATATCCTGGTTGGAGATCAGTTTCACGACGAAAATTTCAAGCTTCCCTCGACAGTAACAGAGTAGTGTAATGGACTAAGTGTCTTTGGCAATAGTTTCCAAATTTCATGCACTGTAGTCCACTTTTGCAAGGTTTAACTGTCAGTGCAATACGTCAGTGTATTTTTTTATCTGTTTTCCGCTGTAATTCTCGTATTTTGTCAGTCTGTCGAAAGTGGCAAACAGTTCTCCCAAACCGGTAGCTACATTTTGGCAGGTAGTTCAGTAATAACTAATCAGGATGATCCATTAATGGAAAGTTTCATGATGTCAGAGAGTTTTCAGATAATCTTTGTGAGGGGCATAGTAGTCTCTATGGACTGATTGGAACAAGACAGGGACAGAACAAGGCATCTACAGTAAGTTACATGACATCAGACAGTTACCTTTTATTCGAGTGTTCAGAGACAAGTACAGGCAGAGCAGCTTCCTCTTGTTGAGACAAGTGGGATGCAGTCCCCTACCACTATTGTGCCTTCAGAACATCTCCAGACCAGTAGTTGTAGGACATCGAAAATTCACTGAAAATTTCAGTCATTTTTCTCGTCTGTGTTCCAGTGGTTCACATTCTAGGAGAATAATTCAGTCATCCAATCTGCCGTGTGTCTCTGTTTTGCTCACGACCTTTAGTGGGTTCTGAAATATGTCATGAAATTTTAGATGTGTAATTGTTCTGATTTCCCTCTGTGCTTGGACCGTATTCTTTTTCTTCTTATACTCCACCGTTCTTTTCACCTTCGGATCAACAAGCAGGAATCTATGGACACAGTCCTTGGCTACATGATTACAGGTGATATAGCTGTTAAACTCCTCCTTGTCTGAGACCAACAACATCTCTACCACTGAACAAACTTCAAATACTTAAATCGCATTATCCAAGAGCTCAGCACAGATTGAAGGTTCTGCAAAAGTGTAAGAGTGTAGGAAGTGTGAGGAGGAGTGGGGGGAAGTGCAGGAGGAAGGAGGAGGCCAACTAAGCCCTCTAGTGGATGTAGTGTGAATTAGCTCAGTCAGCCCCTGTACGTCGAGGCTAACATTCATGTCTTCAAGTTTGGTTACTGTAGGTAGCCCAAATGATAAATAAAATACCCTGCCTTCCTCTCCAGCATGGAATTACCATTTCCTGCAATTTCCACGATTTAGGTTAGCCCAGCTGATCTTCCCCCACCATTTCCAGGGGTGACATCATAAGTAGGGCACTTTATTGTGAATAGCAGAGTAATCACATAGATGTAGATGTATAGGGGAGGGGGAGATTAGGTTAGTGGAGGTAGCCCTGTTAACCTTTCCCCGCAAAAATCTCCCGCCATTTCTTGGGGGGTGGAGGGGGTTATGACATCATTTGAAGTGGGGAAACTCCAGCTGCCATTTCGAATAAATTATATGTCCCAGAAACGGGTTTGTTCCAGTACTCCTATAAATGTCCTATCGAATTCATTTCAGGCACTGGAATTGTCAAGAGTTTTCTTCAAACCAATCGTGAACACTTGTGGCCTGGTGACATGGCGTAACGTCATCCATGTAAATTCCATCGTTGTTTGGGAACGTGAAGTCCATAAATGGCTGCATATGGTTTCTAAATAACTGAACATAACCACTCAAGTTAATGTTCTGTTCAGTTGGACGAAAGGATCCAGTCCATTTCATGTAACCGCACCCCACGCCATTATGGAGGTGCCACCAGTTTGCACAGTTCCTTGTTGACAACCTGAGTCCATGATTTCGTGGGGTTTGCGCCACAATCAAACCTTGTACCAGATCTTACCTACTGAAATCGGGACTTATTTCATCAGTCCACGATTTTCCAATCATAAAAGATCTAACCAATATGTTCACGAGCGCAGGCGATGTCGCACTATTAGTAAAGACACTCACGTCGGTCATCTGCTGCCATAGCCCATGAACGCCAAATTTCGTCGCACTGTCCTAACGGATACGCTCATCGTACGACCCACTTTGATTTCTGCGGTTATTTCACTCAGTGTTGCTTGTCTGTTAGCACTGACAATTCACCGCAAACGCCGTTCACGTTAAGTGAAGTCTGTGAGCCACTGTGTTGTCCATGGTAGGAGGTAACGCCTCAAATTTGTATTCGCACACATTCTTGATACTGTAGATCTCGGAATATTGAATTCGGTAACCATTTCCGCAATAGAATGTCCTCTGCATCCAGTTCAAACTACTATTTTGCATTCGAAGTCTGCTAATTCCCGTCGGGCGATTATAATCATGCCGGACACCGTTTCACATGAATCAGCTGAGTGCAAATGACAGTTCCGCCGATGCACTGTCTTTCATTCATTGTGTACGCGACACTACAACCATCTGTATATGTGCATGCCGCTACCCTATGACTTTTGTTAGCTGACTGTAAATGTGGATGGCCTCCTGATCTACATCTACATACGTACTCCGCAATCCACCATACGATGCGTGGTGGAGGGTAGCTCGTACCACAACTATCATCTTCTCTCCCTGTTCCACTCCCAAACAGAACGAGGAGAAAACGACTGCCTATATGCCTCCGCACGACACCTAATCTCTCTTGTCTTATCTTTGTGGTCTTTCCGCGAAATACACTCCTGGAAATGGAAAAAAGAACACATTGACACCGGTGTGTCAGACCCACCATACTTGCTCCGGACACTGCGAGAGGGCTGTACAAGCAATGATCACACGCACGGTACAGCGGACACACCAGGAACCGCGGTGTTGGCCGTCGAATGGCGCTAGCTGCGCAGCATTTGTGCACCGCCGCCGTCAGTGTCAGCCAGTTTGCCGTGGCATACGGAGCTCCATCGCAGTCTTTAACACTGGTAGCATGCCGCGACGTGAACCGTATGTGCGGTTGACGGACTTTGAGCGAGGGCGTGTAGTGGGCATGCGGGAGGCCGGGTGGACGTACCGCCGAATTGCTCAACACGTGGGGCGTGAGGTCTCCACAGTACATCGATGTTGTCGCCAGTGGTCGGCGGAAGGTGCACGTGCCCGTCGACCTGGGACCGGACTGCAGCGACGCACGGATGCACGCCAAGACCGTAGGATCCTACGCAGTGCCGTAGGGAACCGCACCACCACTTCCCAGCAAATTAGGGACACTGTTACTCCTGGGGTATCGGCGAGGACCATTAGCAACCGTCTCCATGAAGCTGGGCTACGGTCCCGCACACCGTTAGGCCGTCTTCCGCTAACGCCCCAACATAATGCAGCCCGCCTCCAGTGGTGTCGCGACAGGCGTGAATGGAGGGACGAATGGAGACGTGTCTTCTTCAGCGATGAGAGTCTCTTCTGCCTTGGTGCCAATGATGGTCGTATGCGTGTTTGGCGCCGTGCAGGTGAGCGCCACAATCAGGACTGCATACGACCGAGGCACACAGGGCCAACACCCGGCATCATGGTGTGGGGAGCGATCTCCTACACTGGCCGTACACTTCTGGTGATCGTCGAGGGGACACTGAATAGTGCACGGTACATCCAAACCGTCATCGAAGCCATCGATCTACCATTCCTAGACCTGCAAGGGAATTTGCTGTTCCAACAGGACAATGCACGTCCGCATGTATCCCGTGCCAACCAACGTGCTCTAGAAGGTGTAAGTCAACTACCCTGGCCAGCAAGATCTCCGGATCTGTCCCTCATTGAGCATGTTTGGGATTGGATGAAGCGTCGTCTCACGCGGTCTGCACGTCCAGCACGAACACTGGTCCAACTGAGGCGCCAGGTGGAAATGGCATGGCAAGCCGTTCCACAGGACTACATCCAGCATCTCTACGATCGTCTCCATGGGAGAATAGCAGCCTGCATTGCTGCGAAAGGTGGATGTACACTGTACTAGTACCGACATTGTGCATGCTCTGTTGCCTGTGTCTATGTGCCTGTGGTTCTGTCAGTGTGATCGTGTGATGTATCTGACCCCAGGAATGTGTCAATAAAGTTTCCCCTTCCTGGGACAATGAATTCACGGTGTTCTTATTTCAATTTCCAGGAGTGTATAAGTTGGCGGCAGTAAATTTGTCATAGCTAACACTTGGTTCAAGAATCATAAAAGAAGGTTGTATACATGGAAGAATCCTGGAGATACTAAAAGGTATCAGTTAGATTATATGATGGTAAGACAGAGATTTAGGAATCAGGTTTTAAATTGTAGGACATTTCCAGGGGCAGATGTGGACTCTGACCACAATCTATTGGTTATGACCTGTAGGTTAAAACTGAAGAAACTGCAAAAAGGTGGGAATTTAAGGACATGGGATCTGGATAAGCTGAAAGAACCAGAGGTTGTACAGAGTTTCAAGGAGAGCATAAGAGAGCAATTGACAGGATTGGGGGAAAGAAGCACAGTAGAAGAAGAATGGGTAGCTCTGAGGGATGAAGTAGTGAAGGCAGGAGAGGATCAAGTAGGTAAAAAGACGAGGGCTGCTAGAAATCCTTGGGTAACAGAAGAAATATTGAATTTAATTGATGAAAGGAGAAAATATAAAAATGCAGTGAAGGAAGCAGGCAAAAAGGAATACAAACGTCTCAAAAATGAGATCGACAGGAAGTGCAAAATGGCTAAGCAGGGACGGCTAGAGGACAAATGTAAGGATGTAGAGGCTTATCTCACTAGGGGTAAGATAGATACTGCCTACAGGAAAATTAAAGAAACCTTTGGAGAGAAGAGAACCACTTGTATGAATATCAAGAGCTCAGATGGCAACCCAGTTCTAAGCAAAGAAGGGAAGGCAGAAAGGTGGAAGGAGTACATAGAAGGTTTATACAAGGGCGATGTACTTGAGGACAATATTATGGAAATGGAAGAGGATGTAGATGAAGACGAAATGGGAAGTAAGATACTGCGTGAAGAGTTTGACAGAGCACTGAAAGACCTGAGTCGAAACAAAGCGCCCGGAGTAGACAACATTCCATTAGAACTGCTGACCGCCTTGGGAGAGCCAGTCCTGACAAAACTCTACCAGCTGGTGAGCAAGATGTATGAGACTGGTGAAACACCTTCAGACTTCAAGAAGAATATAATAATTCCAATCCCAAAGAAAGCAGGTGCTGACAGATGTGAAAATTACCGAACTATCAGTTTAATAAGTCACAGCTGCAAAATACTAACACGAATTCTTTACAGACGAATGGAAAAACTGGTAGATGCGGACCTCGGGGAGGATCAGTGTGGATTCCGTAGAAATGTTGGAACACGTGAGGCAATACTGACCTTACGATTTATTTTAGAAAAAAGATTAAGAAAAGGCAAACCTACCTTTCTAGCATTTGTAGACTTAGAGAAAGCTTTTGACACTGTTGACTGGAATACTCTCTTTCCAATTCTAAAGTTGGCAGGGGTAAAATACAGGGAGCGAAAGGCTATTTACAATTCGTACAGAAACCAGATGGCAGTTATAAGATTCGAGGGACATGAAAGGGAAGCAGTGGTTGGGAAAGGAGTGAGACAGGGTTGTAGCCTCTCCCCGATGTTATTCAATCTGTATATTGAGCAAGCAGTAAAGGAAACAAAAGAAAAATTTGGAGTAGGTATTAAAATTCATGGAGAAGAAGTAAAAACTTTGAGGTTCGCTGATGACATTGTAATTCTGTCAGAGACGGCAAAGGACTTGGAAAAGCAGTTGAACGGAATGGACAGTGTCTTGAAAACAGGATATAAGATGAACATCAACAAAAGCAAAACGAGGATAATGGAATGTAGTCAAATTAAATCGGGTGATGCTGAGGGAATTAGATTAGGAAATGAGACACTTAAAGTAGTAAAGGAATTTTGCTATTTAGGAAGTAAAATAACTGATGATGGTCGAAGTAGAGAGGATATAAAATGTAGACTGGCAATGGCAAGGATAGCGTTTCTGAAGAAGAGAAATTTGTTAACATCGAATATAGATTTATGTATCAGGAAGTCGTTTCTGAAAGTATTTGTTTGGAGTGTAGCCATGTATGGAAGTGAAACATGGACGATAACTAGTTTGGACAAGAAGAGAATAGAAGCTTTCGAAATGTGGTGCTACAGAAGAATGCTGAAGATTAGATGGGTAGATCACGTAACTAATGAGGAGGTATTGAATAGGATTGGGGAGAAGAGAAGATTGTGGCACAACTTGACTAGAAGAAGGGATCGGTTGGTAGGACATGTTTTGAGGCATCAAGGGATCACAAATTTAGCATTGGAGGGCAGCGTAGAGGGTAAAAATAGTAGAGGGAGACCAAGAGATGAATACACTAAGCAGATTCAGAAGGATGTAGGTTGGAGTAGGTACTGGGAGATGAAGAAGCTTGCACAGGATAGAGTAGCATGGAGAGCTGCATCAAACCAGTCTCAGGACTGAAGACAACAACAACAACAACAGTAAAATTGTACTGCAGTCAGCCTAAAATTCTGGTTCTCTGAATTTCTACAGAAGGGATTCACGAAAAGAACGCCTCATTTCCTACAAAGACTCCCACCCGTGTTCCTGAAGCATTTCCGTAACACTCGCGTGATGATCAAACCTACCAGTAACAAATCTAGCAGCCCGCCTCTGAATTGCTTCTATGTCCTCCCTCAAACCGAGCTGATAGGGATCCCAAACGCTAGAGCAGTACTCAAGAATAGGTCGTATTAGTGTTTTATAAGCGGTCTCCTTTACAGATGAACCACATCTTCCCAAAATTCTACCAATGAACCGAAGACGACTATCCGCCTTCCGCACACCTGCCATTACATGCTTGTCCCACTTCATATCGCTGTGCAATGTTACGCCCAAATATTTAATCGACGTGACTGTGTCAAGCGCTACACTACTAATGGAGTATTCAAACATTATAGGATTATTTTTCCTATTCATCTGCATTAATTTACATTTATGTATATTTAGAGTTAGCTGCCATTCTTTACACCAATCGCAAATACTGTCCAAATCATCTGGTATCCTCCTACAGTCACTCAACGACGATACGTTCCCGTACACCACAGCATCATCAGAAAACAGCCACACATTGCTATCCACCCTATCCAAAAGATCATTTATGTAGATAGAAAACAACAGCGGACCTACCACACTTCCCTGGGGCACTCCAGATGACACCCTCATCTCCAATGAACACTCACCATCGAGAACAGCGTACTGGGTTCTATTACTTAAGAAGTCTTCGAGCCACTCACATACTTGGGAACCAGTGCCATATGCTCGTACCTTAGGAGTCTGCAGTGGGGCACCGAGTCAAACGCTTTCCGGAAGTCAAGGAACATGGCATCCGTCTCGTACCCTTCATCCATGGTTCGCAAGATATCATGTGAAAAAAGGGCGAGTTGCGTTTCGCAGGAGCGATGCTTTCTAAAGCCGTGCTGATGCACGGACAGCAACTTCTCTAACTGAAATTCATTATATTCGAACTGTGAATATGTTCGAGAATCCTGCAACAAACCGATGCTAAGGATATTAGTCTGTAATTTTGAGGATCCCCCCTCTGCATTTTGCCGCTTACTATTGTTGGTGGAAGTGGGATGAGAAATAAGTGTTTCGCAAAATGGCGGGAACGCAGGAGTCGCGTGGGCTGAGAAAACAGCGCTTGGGACGCGAGTGACATGAGAGCAGAAAGGGCGTCGTGTGGCGGGGAGCGGCGCGGGTCGGGCTCGCGGCGCTCGCAGCACAATAATATTTACGCCGCAGTAACCGAACCCCGCGTAATACCCGGATCACTGGCATCTCAAAATAATCGGAGCGGCCGCAGCCACAGCCGCCGCGTCGTGGCCGGGCCGTGCTGCGTGGCTGCGGCGCGCGCTAAACACAAACTGCGCGCCGCCTGCCGGCAGGGCGGTCCCAGCAGCGCAGGTGGTCGCCGCGTCCACTGGTCCCAGCCCCATTCCAAAGCAGTCGGCGACAGAAAGGTGTCGACCTGCACTGCTCACGACGTATTGCCACTACTGCTGCGAAAAGCGTTGTTCTTGCTAGTTCCCAAGTAGGCTAAGCGAATATTTGGCCTATTTCAAGAAAAAATATGAGTTCGGCCCAATGTCAATCAATAACAGATTTTTGACATGCTTACAGACGCTCTAGCTTTCTACGTGAATTTAAAATGCAGTCTAAGGAAAAAAAAAAAAAAAACATGATGCATCACGAAGGAGTTATCCAGTGTGGCGGTTATCGGTAGACATAATTTACTTGTACAGACAAACAAATGATTACAATCGACATAAAAGTTTTCTGGGTATGGTACCGCCTCATAATGTAAATGTGGCTGAAACGTTGGTTTCTTCTCCAGCAGCAGTAGTTTTATACATAATGACGCGGTACCAAACCCAGAAAACTTTTATCTTGACTGACTCTAGCCGCGGAAGCCTACGCAATTATAAATGATTACAGTTTCAGAAAAACTGAATGATTTTTTTCCAGAGAGAGAGCTTCACAAATTGAGCAAGTCGACAACGCGTTGGTACACTTCTGACCTTAATGCAATCATTTATTCTGCTCGACACAGAGGTCAAATAAAATGTTCAAGTATTTACAACTCTCGTGGAGCAACCCGTGTTGGCAGTCAACTGTGCGCAGCAAGCCCTGTATGTTCGCCATAATCCCGTCTTGCGGTCGGCAGTGTGTTTATGATCCAGCGCTTGTGGATTCAGTTTTTCACATTACATACGACAACCACAGCATTTGCATCATGACTTTAGGACAATGTGGATTTTGGATAATGTTGTTATCAGGCTGACTTGCCTATTTTATTCGTTAAGCCTAATTTCCTTTTTGTTTAACTGCAGACAACCGGAAGACGTTCAATGAACGAATCCGGTCGTAACACAATAAATAATACAACTGATGTGGTTTTCATTACTCATTAACATTAGTGTCAGCTCTGGTGTTCAACGTGATTACAATTATTTCGTCATTCGGTTGTTTGTAAGAAGTTTGTGATTGGCTCTGCTTGTCTGAGTGACACTTGTTCTGAATTCCAGTCGCTGTGACAATCTATTGGCTGAACTCGATTCGCAGCAATCATCGAATTTTCCGAACAAAAAGGAAGATTACCGGTTGAGTTTCAGTAGATTACAAGGTCTTTAGAGATGGATGTAATGACACATTCCGACGTAGAGAGATACCATACTTTAAAGTCTGTGGTGGCCGAGCAGTTCTAGGTTCTACAGTCTGGAACCGCGCGACCGCTACGGTCGCAGGTTTGAATCCTGCCTCGGGCATGGATGTGTGTGCTATCCTTAAGTTAGTTAGGTTTAAGTAGTTCTAAGTTGTATGGGACTGATGACCTTAGAAGTTAAGTCCCATAGTGCTCAGAGCCATTTGAGCCATTAAAGTCTGCGCCAAAGATTAAATTTAGAGGAATGTAGAATATAATCTCTGTAATCTTCATATTCGATTCTCTTTTGTTTCATACTCCTAGAAGGAGTTAAGATAAACTTTCGATTGTTACCTTGTAGGGGATGGACGTAAATTTTGGTGTGTGCTGAAAGGTAGCCATCTTATTAGTATTTATGGTTTATTCGACGAGCAGAGCAAGTATTATTGTCTTGTGAATAAAAAATAGTGAAAAGTATCTAAGTTTTAGCAGAATTATTTAAAGCGACGTAGCATTGTATTCCTTTGTTTCCACCGTCTTCGTGAAGGAAACCGACGCCGACTTACGAAGATGCACACGGTCAACAAAGAGAAGAACATCGATGGAGACTAATGAATTAATATTGCGGCAGAAGGACCAATTCTGCGTCGAAGGTAAGAACTCTGAATAAATCCCCAATGACGTGGCATTCAAGAATATTGTTAATCTGAATTGTAAATTATATTACACTCAAATTTCACGCAGCACTGAATTTGTCCGCATTCAAGCCGGTCCATACAGTCCGTAAAAAAGCCTTTCAAAAATTCTAAAGTTAAAGTTCCATATCCGTAAATTTTTCTTTTCAAAAAATCAATAAATTTAATTTTTTTATTTCGCCACATGGAGCACAAGCTCTTATTGCCGAGATGGGATAGGAAATCGGTCACGCTCTTTCGAAGGAACCAACTCAGCGGGTGCATTAAGCAATTTAAGGAAATCACCGAAAACCAAAATGTGGATAGCCAAGATAGGGATGTGACCTGTCATCCTCCTGAATACGAATCCAATCTCTTTCCACTGCACTATCACTATCAGTTCCAATTTTGCGATTTCGTACATTTTCGGTATAAATAACTATGACTCTACTTACCTCCGTTCTGGCTTTTCTGTCAGACATTCTGTGTTATTCTCAATTCGATAGAAGTGTGGTTGCGGTTGCAGTTCATCAATTTAAGAGAATATATTAACTCAACCACCCTTAGAAATGTCGTTGGTGCTGTTGCTGATGTTGCCTTCAGCCCGAAGACTGGTTTGTTGCATCTCTGTTGCTCTAGTCTATCCTACGCAAGCCAGAACGTCTCGGTATAACTGCGGCAACCTACATCCACATGAACCTGCTTACTGCAGTCAACTCATCGTCCACCTCTGCAATCCCTCCTGTTACCAAAATGACTCCTCCTTGATGTCTAAGTATTTTTCCATTCTTACCGTGAAGTTATGACTCAAATTTATCTTCTTCCCAGTTCAGTTCATTGCCTCGTCATTAGTCATCCAACCTCCCAACTTAATCTTCAAAATTCTTCTATAGCACCAGATTTCAAAACATTTTATTCTCTCTTTATCCCAAAAATTTATGGTCCACATTTCCCTACAGTACAAGGTTAAAGTGTAGATTAATAACTTAAGAAAATACTGTTAACCACCATAAAATCTGGTCACATTAAAACAAACACTACGATTAATAAGCTTCCATCTCCAAATAAGCACTATCAAAAGATGTCCAGCTACTTTATGTTCGTTTGCAATCAAATAACGTATGCCATTAACGAATAATGCAGCACAGTTCAGAAAAATTGTGTGGTCATGACGAAGACGGTGGCGGCCTCGAGAATTTTGAACGGAAATAAACAAGAATAACTTAGTCTGAAAAGTATTTCATTTATGAATCGACTTTTAGCTTGTATTCGATAAAGTATTCTGGTTCTTGTCACAGATTGTGTCTGAAGAGAGCGTCAGTTCATCAAGCTAAGCACAAGAGAAAACATAAGTTCTGCGAACACAAAAATGTGGATTGTTCTAATATTTGCACTAAAAATCTACAGAACGTAGTTGTAAGAAATTTTGTGAGTGTGATTCGATTAATAAAACATTCGAGGCTATTATGCCGCGGTCGAAGGGATTTCACTTTAAAACCCGACTTTTCGTCTCCATCTGTGGAGGAACTTTTTAATGGGGATTGTAGCTTTGTTGAATGTCTGGTCTGACTCGCCACTGATTACAGCAAAATTCCGCTTCCGCGCAATGGCGTGACGTCAGATGTTTTGAATGCGTGAGCGGTATTGACCGTTGTCGACGGCCGTCGTCCGCTGTTACTATCATCCCATTGTGAAACACCGCTACACATCTTCTTCAGCACCGGAATCCAAATTTAATTCAGTTCCACCCCCTCCTCCTTTGTTTCTCTATCTGTATGGCCTCTCTGTATAGCCTTTCGTGGTATCCACTTTTGGCTGCCAGTACTTGAGTCCTATCGAAATGAATGTGGTGGTTCAAAAATGGCTCAAATGGCTCTAAGCACTATGGGACTTAACATCTGAGGTCATCAGTCCCCTAGACTTAGAACTACTTAAACCTAACTAACCTAAGGACATCACACACATCCATGCTCGAGGCAGGATTCGAACCTGCGACCGTAGCAGCAGCGCAGTTCCGGGCGGAAGCGCCTAGAACTGCTCGGCCACAGCGGCCAGCTGAATGTGGTAGTCTCCTGGCTGTAAAGCATGTTCCACAACAGCCGATCTGTCAGTCTCCACTCTTCTGAAATTGCCCTTCTGCTCTTGGAGTCGTTTTTCGACAGTTCTTTTTGTAGGACCCACGTACACCTCCCCACAACTACACGGAATCCTATAAATTTCAGCTTTTTCCAGCGGCTGGCGAGCGTCCTTGGGTGATTTAGATGATCTTGTATCTTCCGTGTGGATGTGTAAATTACTTAATGAATGGTAGGAAAGCTTTCGATTTCACCAGGGCTTGATCATCACTACGACTTCTACGCGATGGTCTTAACGCTGTTTCCACCTCAGCGAAAGAATAACCGTTCTTGAGCAATGCAGTGGTGAAATGTTTTAATTCCGCGTCAAGCAGCTCTAGTTCACAGGTTTTCCTTGCTCTATCCGCCAACGTTTTTTGATGCCTCGCTTTTTTTGTGGGTGGTGGTTCGAATCCCCGATCGCTCGGGGTAGCCATGCGGTCTAGGGCATCTTGTCACGGCTCCCCCATTCGGAGGTTCGAGTCCTCCCTCGGGCATGGATGTGTGTGTTGTCCTTAGCGTAAGATAGTTTAAGTTAGATTAAGTAGTGCGTAAGTCTACGGACCGATGACCTGAGCAGTTTGGTCCCATAGTCCTTATCTCAAATTTTTCAATTTAGAATCCCGGTGTAGGTAACAGTCTGTGTGCGTGGGTTTTTTGTAAACCTTGTGGTGCAAGCTACCATCTTCTGTCCTGAAAAGTAGCACATCAAGAAAATTTAATCTCACGCCGGCCTCCTTCTCCATGGTAAACCGAATCTTCGGACTGATCCCGTTCAGATGTCTGCGAAGATAATCCAGGTCCTACTGACACGCCGCCACAAAACAAACGTAACGGAACCGAATATTCTGTTTCTTGTTCGCAGCGAGCCATGGTGTGAAGCTACGATCAATCCCCCTTGAAAGTGTCCTCCACAGATGGGGACGAAACGTCGGGTTTAAAAGTGAAATCCCTTCGACCGCGGCATAACTGCCCGGAATATTTTATGAATTGTGACACTTCCGGCCGTGAAAGTTTACATTTTGCAAGGATCATGATTCCATACTTAAAATTACACCACGTTAACGGTAACGTACAATCGACATCAGCAGAAACAATTATAAGTTTCGAAATTGCTGTTATGACATAATCAATATACTTTACGAACTGCGCAAAACAAAGAAACGATTGGGATTTTTAACTCAGCACACGTAGGTGTTACCTAGCAGTCCTGTCGGTGTACAACTAAAACTGCGTACAAACTAACAGTATGTAATTACAAGAGAGTTCAAATTAGTACCAGAAATTGAAATCGACTCAAAATAACGTTCAATTTACTAAATGATTGAGTTTAGAAAGGATATCAGTTATTAAAATTAAATTAGAATTACTGTTTCAAAAAACCTGAAAAACGAGGGGCGATACTGACTTCACACGCAGTCCTGTTACGTATTTTGTCCTGATTACTGATCTTACTTTATCCTGTAAAATTCTCATTTTAAATCTCGTGCTAAACATTAATTGGCGTGATAATTTTGAAGAAACTTTGATTTCTGTGGAGGTTATCTGTTTACCTTTGGCTGTCAACAGTTCGCCTTCAATATGTTAAATATCATCTGTCACCAGATATACTAGTATACAGACACAAAACTTTTATGATAGTCAGAATTATGTGGAATCATAGTAGAGACCACAGATGCACACTGTCAAAAAGTCTTTACTCAACGTATATAAGCTTACAAAAGGACTGAGTTTCGCAAATGATAAAAGTTTAAAATTCTTTACAGAAGTGTAGCGATAGCAGAAACAATAATTGACGATCTGCTTTCCCGTGAACTTGAAATGACGTTGCGTCGTCGTAGCGATATTATTCATATTCGTAGGAAACCGTATATTTTGAACCCGTATCCCTTTTTATTTCGCTATCCCCCGTCTAATGTGCTACTTCTTCCACAACTTGTATATAATTCAGTTCCTGAACTTCGAATGATTTCTAATGACTCGGAATGCGCTTTTCGTCCTGAGTTAGAAAGAAACTACAGTTGAAGATGTTATTACTTACGAGTAGGTTTTGTTTTGCCCAGGTGTCGGCGAGTAAGAAGCTACCGCAATTTTTATTTGAAACTGACACCAAATACGATTATTTAATGTTGTTTAACAGTTGTGTTCGTGTTGAAGTGTTTATGAAATGGAACAACGACGTGCAGCTTACGATAGCGGTTGCCCACAAGAACACGTAAGGATGAATAACATTATGTAAGAAGATTGCGTCACTGCATAAGAAGGCGAAGTGACAAAATATAGTTTATATGTTTCGACTGTGTCTGAGGTTAAACGATAAATAGTAAAGTTAGCTAATTAACGGCGACTGGTGAGAAATTTCTATACTGTGTACGCCTTTTTGATTACTACATAAAATTCTGCCTTGCAATAGTATCATGAATTTACGTTTTACCATTGATGATTTTATTTGTTTTCCGTAATTATTTGCATTTACCAACAACATTTCATATTCTTTCGCAGCTTATTTGATTTCAGGATAACGTGGCAAAGGGGTTACGGTTGCCATTCTAGGGGTGTGTAGCACAATATGATCATACACACTACTGATTAATCCCTTGCACATCTAACTATTTTGCCTACCTTCTCTGTCCTTACCTATCCACATGTCGATGTTGTACGCTGGTCTGACTTTAACCAATGATTACAAATGTGATGTAGTACAGACATTGTGGATAGTTCTGGTATTTTTGTTAAGCTCGCAGCACTTCGCAGGTCACACTTACGCAATAAACTCAAAAAGTTTTAATTTGATAAAATTCATGTGTAGTGAACTCTGAATGCACCCGTAGATAGGTTTTTAATGATCTGTTAACGAATTTTGGACATACCCATATAGCCAACCTATGAAAAAAATTTTAACATTGAAATGTGTAACTGCGTGAATCGTTACAAAACAGCAGATATCCTGTAAATTTATTTAACCTGGAATTAAATCAATAACCTAAGACATTTAACATACATTCATTAATATGAAAGGAAAGTAGATAACAAATCAAAACCTGAAACGTCCCCTTAGAACAATTATACACGACTGTGCTTTATCTGACACACAATATTTTTTAGCGCAACGCAATCTGACTTTCAAAAATCCCTACAAAAGAATGGCCCTGACTATCATTAACCTATACATTTCACAAATCACTTACCTCACAAAAATCTTCGTTACTCAAGCTACTGCAATACAGCGAGCACCACTACTGCCAGCTAAATAAAAGATTCAAACTATGGAAGGCACTAACTACTGATAGGTAAAGTTAGCAAATGAAAGATTTTAATAGAGAACAAACAATGTATTTACCTTAGTAGTCATAATATATATGATAGTTCATGACATCCAGTCTTACAAATTACAAAACTCCGCCATCTCTCTCCCCACGTCCACCACTGCTGGCGGCTCACCTCCAACTGCCCAACGCTACGCGCTGTTAGCATCCAGCTGCCGCTGCCCAACACTACAATGGCAGACAACAATGCAAACTAAACACAGACTGCGCACAACACAGCCAGTGATTTTCATACAGAGCGCTACGTGGTGGCGGCGTTACCAATAAAAAATCCTAAACATCCTACTTACAAACCTTTCATTTATTATACTATAAATGAAAAAAATAACAGAAAAAATAATATTATTCCTTACCCTTATGATACAAAATCACATAGGAGTGTTTAATTCTTTATGTCTCCTGTCGCTAAAATCATTGATAAAGCTTTGCCAGAAGAGATCAGATGCTAAATAATTTACATAGTTTCTTGACACTTTATGTCGCAGTCGAAATAATTGTAGTTAAAATTCTCCTCACTGCCACTTACACACGAAGAGGATTATGTTGAAATATTAGAGATGTTGTCAGAATCTCCCGTGACTGATTCGAAGTCGTCCCACTATCACTATAAAGTTTCTGCTATATTTTCAGTTCTGATAACAAGGACGTGGTGGAAGATTAGGAATCACTGCGGCATGGAGTTTCCATTTAACTTCGTAAGACCACTGGAGATTTTCGTTCCATCCGGTCATGATTCTAGTTCTTATAGTATACAGAACTTCGTCCGGTGGCTCTTTATCATATTGCACTGAGCCAGTGTACACAGCTTCCTTGACCAGAATACCTACTTCATTTACCTATACGGCGTTCTGCGTCTTCACCCAAAAGATGATGGCAGTGTTAGTTAAGGGGGAAAGCTCCTGAACTGCTTATGTAATTCTGTTACTAGATAATTTTTTGTGTTTTGACTTCGTAGCATTTCAACAGCGTCAGTGCTGACGGTGAATCTGATAAAATAGTGACTATTTCTTCTTCCTTTGCGCGTATAAGTCCCTTTAAAATCTCTGTAAATTCTGCAGTGACTATAGACACTATTTCAAGGAGTTTGCATTTGTTACCCCGAATAGTCCTGCCATCCACGAATACACTTCCTGCGCCGTCTTTTTGCTGAGAGCCATCTCGGTAACTCTTTCTTGAAGATGTTCATGCTACTACACTCTCAGCTGAAATTGTCTCTCCCATTGGACTTTGGACGAATAGAATGCGCGTCGTCGGCCGGGGTGGCCAAGCGGTTGTAGGCTCTACAGTCTGGAACAGCGCGACCGCTACGGTCGGAGGTTCGAATCCTGCCTCGGGCATGTATGTGTGTGATGTCCTTAGGTTAGTTAGGTTTAAGTACTTCTAAGTTCTAGGAGACTGATGACCTCAGCAGTTAAGTCTCTTAGTGCTCAGTTTTTTTTTTTTTTTTTTTTTTTTTTTTTTTTTTTTTTTTTAATGCGCGTCTCATTTTCAGTAAGATGCTGCTCAAATTTGCTACTGAATTTTGTACAGTTATGACGGAACATGCGTTTACTGTATTCTGGGCCTGAAGATGGTGTAATGTAACACGGAAGTCAATTGTAAATAAAATAAAATTTATAAATATAGTTCAATGTGTGATCCCTACGGCACAGCGATGCTCGCAGATGTACGGGACAAGATTGAGTATCGTCTGGGGGTGTGTCGTGCGTCCGGTGGAGGGCACATTGAACATTTGTGAAAAGTATATGAAAACTTTGGTCCTAAACCTAATTGTCAAAAGTATCCCGAGATTGTACGTGCAAGCATGTAAAAGATATACCATTGTAAAATCGGAGGGTTCTTTTGAAAAGACAAACTTTGTATTCCTGCGGGTAAATTAAAATTCATTCCAGATTTCTACCTGCGCTCATACAGAAGACATATACTGTGAAATCGTGTGCATCTTTGTGTAACACACTGTAACTCTGCCTGGTGAACGCCAGGCACGGTCTATGCCCGCGGCCGCTTGGGAAGAATTTTGGTGCCAGACATCGAGGCGTCTGGAAATATCCCGGGCGGAGACGTGTAAGAAATGGTGCTTCCAGGAAAGCCGCATCCCGAGAAGCCGGCGGCTGTGCGTAGGAGGCGCCTGTGAAGCGAGCCGGGCCGGCGGCCTGTGGCGACGCGGCCTTCTGCGCGCACGCGCAGTTGCTCGCCTGTTCGGCGGTTCGGGACGGGCGGTGCCCACCCACCTGCCGCGACACAGCGGAGAACCCTCAGGTACAGGTGACGGCCCGTGGGAGGGAGGGCTGGGGGGTTCTAATCTAGGGCTCACAAAATGGCCGGCCGAGGAACAAGTAACTGGTAGCAAGTGAAATATGGAATCCGTAAATTACAAGTTCAAACAAACCCTAAAAGATGGGCACGTGCTCTGCAAATCAACAAACAGAAGGCGGTTCAAAGCTCCGTGTACTTAGACACGAGGACGGTGCAAGCTGTGCGCGGAGTCTGGGGACCCGGGGTAGCTCAGATTCTCCTTTGCTTCCAAGTAAACGCACCACATCGGGGTGGAATCTACACCCCACGATCATTAGGAAGCAGCAAATCGTACGAAGTTTTGCAGCAAACTTTATCAAGTGTAATATTACTTACCTACTTTCCGAGAGAGCTCTCTAATGTCGTAAGGAAAAGCTGCCTCAGTGTTTCAATAGACGATATGTACGCATCAACCCTGCAGCAAAGTACTCACTTCTTTGTGTAATGTAACGTAACATAATGTGAAGGACACTTTATTTCAACAGCTTATGAAATATTGGTTACTAGTGGATGTATACACCTCCAATTTACCTTAGTTCTTCCTTGCTGATTTGAAAGAGGATATTAAATCAAAGACTGGAAACGTTAACAGAGACTGTCATTACGTTAAATATCATTTAATGCAATAGTAATAACGATCGGTGTCCTTGTATGTTGATAGGCCCAGAGTGGCCGACTCCCCGTTGGCGGTCGACCGGGAGTCCTCTAGATATGCGTAGTACCACAGGAAAGAAATAATCTGAACAAAACTGAAACAGTTTATTTTGGATATTCTTGGATATCCTCAACATTACGAAACATACAAGTTCCGGGTTTTACAAGAAATGTCGCACTGAGATTGCACCACTCTAGGAAGTAGTTCAAAATAAGAATTGATCATTACATCTTCAAATATTTTCTGACCTGGAGAGTGCCTGCATCTATAGTAAAGATCTATTTGAGGATCTTGGAATTCTTTATAAGTTCAAATTAAAATGTAAAAACTATTGAGGAATACAAAATTTTCCTCCAGAAAGTAAAAAAATCTAGCTTATTAGGTGAAAATGTAACAGACAGTTAACAATACAGAATTTTCAAAAGTAAACCTGGGACAAAAGTAAAGACAAAATGACTAATGTCTGCCATTGTATTTTATGTAGGAAAAGCATTCCAAGCAACATAATACATCTTTAGTTATAATTAGACAGACTGTGCATTTTTAACACTTTAAAAAGGACATGTGAAAATAAAAATAACATATTTGTTAACTGCCGTACCTCTAGGAACATCCGTTAAAAGAGATCGTTTCTCGAGTATGCCACTGTATGGAAACAATGTTAAAATTCATCCTGTAGCCTTCAATATCAACCAGAGAAAGAATACAGATTTCAGAGAAATTAATCAACGTTATGAGATATTTCAGTTTAAGTCCGCGTACTACCTCAAATTACTAAGTAAAGCTAAGTCAAGGACAGTCTACTAGAAGAGGTCAGTGAATATGTCTACCTTGGTCAGATTATAAATATGAAGGGAGACATAAGGACAGAAATCTATCGACGCATCAAGCTTGGCTGGCAAGCATTTGGGAAGAATTCAAAAGTATTCAGATCAAAAATGCCAGTAAATCTGAAAAAAGCAGTGTTTGATCAATGCATTCTTCCTGGGATGACGTACGGCTGCGAGACATGCACACTGAACTCATTTATAAAAGGGAAACTTAGGACAGCACAGAGAGCCATGGAGAGATCAGTGCTGGGCTATACAAGAAAGGACAGGAAAAGGGCAGATGACATCCGGTCTGTGACGAAGGTTAATGACATCTTAGAGACCGTGGGTTCCTTGAAATGGCAGTGGGTTGGCCACGTCGCAAGAAGAAAAGACAATAGATGGACGAAGCTAGTGCTGGAATGGAGTCCGAGAGAGCACCGGAGGCCTAGAGGAAGACCACCAGACAGATGGGACAAAGACATCAAGAAGATCGCTGGTAACACCTGGCACAGAACTGCCCAAGACCGTCCCACTTGGAGAAGACTTCCAAAAGTCTACCGGAATCCACGACTAGAAGAGGCCACATCATCTAACGATTAAATTCGCTGATAATGATGATGAATATACGTATGTCGAAAGCCATGAGTGAAACTACATAAAAAATAATGATAAAATTAAAGTTATTTTTCGAACTTCCTGGCAAATACTAGAACAACAAATTTAAGAAGTTGTGAAGGAAACGCTAGTGTTTTTAAGAATGCGTGAATTACATGATGGAATGAAAGCGCAAGACTTATAGGTTCAAATATTTTGAAGGCATATTACAAGAAAATGGATTAGAAAAGGTGAATCAGTAAAATCGATAGGTATATGACTTAACTAAGAATATCTACAACAAGAAATGGATCTCCAGGAACTTGGAACCTAGTCTCTGTAACGCAATGAACTACACACTAAACAAACTGGACACACCGCAAACAGAAACCATCGAAATATATTTATTACAGTGAAATGATAGTTAGAAAATTAGAAGTAGTGAACAAATCTGTCAGCATACGCATAAATTATTAGCAGCAGTTAATCTTGTTTAGACATCTTTACAGAACTTGTGGAAAGAGATAAGTATCTCTGGGAAAAGAAATCAACAATATCCAGATCAAAGAAATAAAGAAACAACTGGAAACAAATAATATTTAAGAATCATAATAAATGGAAACAATTTTTAAAAAATATGCTACATAGAGGGACGCAAAGGCGACAGGGGCAGATACATAATGGCACGAAGCCGTCTTCGTACAGAAGAAATGGGACTGTAGTGGAAGAATCAAAAACAAAAAACAAGGAGCGCAAAATGAATCTGGTAAGCTGCCCTTGTTGGTCAATACGAGAAAAAGAAACGTCATCGTAAGTTGCTTTCGAATTCCTAACAATAGTCAGAGTTGTAGAAGATGACAGGGATGGACTACTAGGGAAAAAAAAACCTCATATTAACCTACAAAGATATCATAAAACTATGATATACTTGACTGGATACGTTAACAACACTGAGTGCCTTTTTTGTTTGTTTATACTATAGAGAAGCTTCACCAAATAGTACTTAAATTCAGGGCAATAAGGATCCACCTACATAGCTGAATGGTCAGCGTGGCAGCCTGTCACGCGGAATACCCGTCTTCAATTCCCGTTACTGCCAGCGATGTTCCCTTCGTGGGATGACGGGAAGGGGGTGCATTCGGCCTCGTGATGAGCAGCTACTTGAATGAAAAGTAGCGGCTTCAAGGCTTGGAAAGCCAACAACGAGCGGGAGAACCGTGTGCTGACACCATGCCCCTCCGTACCGGATCATCATGACGCCACAGGGCACAGGTTGACACGGTGGTTGGTCAGTCGGCTTCGCAAGGTCATGTGGGTTTGATCGCGAAGTTGCCTTGCCTTGAGGGAGAGTGAATGTGTGTGTGTGTAGAATAAACAGACATTTTAATAGGCAAATCGCATCCCTTATTAAGCAAATTAACTTTCCCTTACACCGTTTGCTAACATCACAGCATACCTGTGACATGGCATTGTGTTGATCATATAGCTAACTCTGCGTTGGTACCAGGTAACCCATTGTCAAAACAGAGTTCGTTTACCCAGTGATTCGGGTCTGCGGAACTGCCGTGTAAAAACGAGTCACCAGGATTCAAGTAAACTGAAAACGGCTGCATCAGTGCCTCGCATTCTCCCACTGGAAATGTTTTGACTGCTTTTTGTGGTAAACAGTATCAGTTTCTGAGGAAGACTCACTCCTGATAATGTTGTTCTCTCGACTCCGTCTGTGTATCTCGAGATTTGTGGCCTTGTGGAAACGTTCTGTAAAGCCAACAATAGGCAATGAATCACCACTGCGGCCGTGTTTCTAAGATGGTTCATTGCTACAACGAAGAGGTCTTCTTCATCTGCATGTACATCTACATACACATTGCGAAATCCACCATA
Source organism: Schistocerca gregaria (assembly GCF_023897955.1). Classification (NCBI taxonomy): domain Eukaryota; kingdom Metazoa; phylum Arthropoda; class Insecta; order Orthoptera; family Acrididae; genus Schistocerca; species Schistocerca gregaria. Next base: position 406,696,346 of record NC_064923.1, read on the forward strand.
CGGTGCAGGACGAATGGCATATTGTTCGACTGTTAGGCATTATATTTTTAATTCCATTCCCAAAAAGAGCGGGAGAAAAATTTCTGTTTGTATGCTTCCGTACAAGCCCTGATTTCTCTTATCTTTTCTTTGCGATCCTAATGCAAGATGTAGCATGATAGCAGTAGAATAGTTTGTAATCTGTTGCAAATTCCAATTCTCTAAACTTTCTCAATGGTGCATTTCAGAATACTTCCGTATTCGGGGAACCTATATCTATCAACGATCCGCTGAACTGCTTCGATGTCTTCTTTTATCCGACCTGGTGGGGATCCCAACGACTTGAACAGTACACAAGCATGGGTCGCATAAATGTTCTGTACCGTATCTCCTTAATACACGAGCTACATTTCTACATTTTCCTAGAATTCCAACCGACCTTCGTGCTCGCTCCATTTCGTGTTGCTTTGCAACGTTACGCCTAGAACTTTAAACGCTGTGACAGTGTCAGGCAGCATGTTTCTAATACTGTATTTGAAAATTGTAAGACCTCTTTCCCGTTCCTCTGCATTACCGTAAGTTTTTTTCCATATTCGGAAAAAGCTGTCATTCATCAGAAAAAAAACTAATTCTGTCCAAGTCTTTCTGTAACCTAATACAGTCATTCAAAGACGGCTTTCCCGTACACTACAGCGTCATTAGCAAACAGCTGCAAATTGCTACACGCCCTATCCGTCAAATCAGTATGTATAGAGAGAACAAGATCAGTCCTGCCACAGTTCCCTGGGGCACTCCTGACGATAACTTTGTGACGACCACTCGCCGTCTAGTACAACGCACTGGTTTCTATTCCCTGAAAAGTCTTCAAACCACTCACATATCTGAGAACCTACTCCGTATGCTTAGACGCTCGTTAACAATCCAAAATGTGGCACTTCGTCAAACGATTTCCTGAAATATAAGAATCTGGAATCTGTCTATTGCCCTTCATCTGTTTTTATCGAGGTATCATGCGAGAAAAAGGATGGAGAATTCCAGTTCAGACACTTCAACACCATATTTTCTTAATTCCAACAGAGTCAGTAACTGCTTAAAAATTATTCCTGCAACCGATCTAGACATCGCATCTGGTTGCTCCGAACAGTGATCTTACTCATTTTTGCGCACTAGACATTGAGGTACTGTTGTTATCGCGCCTATAGAAGTTGCCCTGGCCGACCCCGGAATTCACTGCATTCTCAGACGCTTGATTGTTTTCCAAATCTCATGACGTTATTTACAAAAAATATCTTGTTCACTCTCTCTCCCGCTTCTGGTGGATAAGCAGTAGCGAGATCTTAATGAATTTAGAACCGGATACCAAGCCTCTAACCCTGTTGTAAGGTTTCCACCAACAGCCCATTTTTCAGTTGTTTCTAAGAGACTCTCCCATCAGTCAGACAACATTGTGACAGTACTGCATGCTATTGTCTTCGTATTGGCGTAATACAAGCGTTGGAACCGTTCACCCGAGCAGTATTTCCGTACAGAACGTTCCAAATTTCTATAAGCAAACTCGTTTCTTAAGTGCATTTTCCCTGTATCTTGCCTTCTATTTGTTTCAAACGCGTAAAAAGCTATGTTATAGTTACATATCCCGTAACTGCACACTGTTAGGCCTAGAAATTTATAGGACATCACGGATGCGCCTTGTGCTCGGGAAGACATGTAATACCCTCACAGGGTTTGAGAGTGTTAACACTCTCCAATGAAATGATTTTTCGAGCGATTTGTTGCAATAAATGTAAATGTATGTCTTCTGTTAGCCCTCTGTACGACAGCATACACATTTTCATTTCACATAACATCGTTCGTGGTGTCCAGTGAAGACGTTCAATGCCCATAACGGTAACATGAACACTGTACTCATAATATTAGGTTACTTTGTAACCCAGCACTTGGCGTTTGTTTACAGTGACGGTAGCTGCTACTTTCTAGTCCAAGTGGAAATTGTTATGTCGTTGAGGGTTTCCTTACAGTTATCTATCTATGGTGTTTCTCTGTGGACAAACCTGCTCTACACTTACGAATGATTCCTCAACGAACTATATTTCCAACTGTATTTACTACTACATATGAACATAACTTAGTGTTGTACTATACGTGCAAACTATACCTCTGTTCGCCAAATATTTTATATTGTTTCCGCGCGAAATATGATACTATCTTTGTGTCGTGTCGAACTTTCAATGACTGACGGACGTAGAGAGCTGACCAATGCTGAAATGTGTCATCGTTAATTTCCCGAGATTAATGCTCTGATAACCACAGCGGTCTTTGTATTTAGAGGTAGTTATACTAGGTGTCAGTGGCATCATTGCTCCTAGTCGATTTTTGATTTCGTGTCAATAATATCTATTCTAATCTGTATTTCACAGGGTGTTTCAAAGTCTTTGCATAAAATGTCTAGAGATCACAGATCACATCATGCAGAAGTGCTTGCGTGCCAAACAAAATGTTCGCTTGCGCTTCCCGGTGCGCTAGACGTCCTTTTATATTGGCCATGAGCCTCAGAGATGGCGAGGCTTGGGCACTCTGCCTCATTCGTATGCAATGCTGTTGCCTATGATCCACTTATACACTTATGGTTTCATGGAGTTCCGATAGGTAGCCGCTCTGTACGTAGCCTTTAAAATGGTTCCAAGCCGAGAGCTGTTTTTAAGGAAAACCAGAACATCACATATATTCATAGGCTGTTGCATAATGTCTACGGAAACCCGACAGTGAACAAAAGCACAGTGAGCCGTTGGGCGATGCAGCTGTCATCATTGCAACTAGTTCGCGCAGACCTGTGATGATACACGAAGGAATTACGGACTTTGGCTGCGAGTGAACATTGACTGATGTAACGTATATGCAACCAATATATGTAACGTAGCTACAGCCAACAGCTACAGTCTGTGAAAATGGACTCAATAAGCAACCTGGGCTATCAGTAACCGCAATCTAGCACTGTGTATTGTATGAGTGTCAGCTTCACTGGCATTTAAGCCCTCAACAGATCATTACATGAAAAACTTCTAATATTTGGATAAATTATGTGACTGTGTATTTAAATATGAAAACTACAGGAACAAATGAACATGTAACAATGAATACCTAAGTTATCTGACTGCATTTTTGAACAAGAATTTACAAGTGATACAGTATCTGACTTGTGCAACGCAATTTACTGGATTAGAGTACATGACATGTTGTGGTGTGTCAGTGCCTCTGTTTTGGCCCTAAGTTTTGAACTCACCTCTTTAGATGACTGCCTTTTTCCATGTGGTTTACAGCAACGCGCAACAGCATGCAGCAGAAGCGGCTAAAGCTTATTGTTACTAAGAATGAATTTAATACAAATTTGGAAATTGGTGGTAAGTTCTGTGGGACCAAACTGCTGATGTCATTGGTCCCTTGGCTTACACACTACTTAATCTAACTTAAAATAACTTACGCTAAGGACAACACAAACACCCATGCCCAAGGTAGGGCTCGAACCTACGACGGTGGCAGCCGCCCGAACCCAGTAAAGGTGCCTTAGACCTCACGGCTACTACGCGCTGAGAATTTAATACAAATGCGTTTGTTTCGGTCCTCTCAACTACTAAATAACTCGTGAGAAGGGATTTCATAAATTAACTCTATTTAAAACTTGAGACATAATAGACAATGACAATGACAATGGCATAGGTCTCAATCATATCTGAACGCCAAATTAACAAATTATCTCAGTTTCAAAGTTACATTAAGAATTAATAACCACAGCATTTGTATATTATTTAGATGTGGAAAATAATAATTATTATTTGGGGGATCAGGAGGCTTCTTCAACTGGCATGCAAAACATGGGATCATTGCAAACTCGGACTAACAATCACGAGCCTAACCCTGCAATTTCCTTTGTGCTACGATTGAGAATTTTGGGCAACGGCCTTGCGGCAGTGGCTACACGGTTCCCGTGAGGTCACCGAAGTTAAGCGCTGTCGGGCGTGGTCGGCACTTGAATGGTTGACCATCCAGGCCGCCATGCTCTGTTTTATTTTTCGGGGTGCACTCAGCTTCGTGATGCCAATTGAGGAGCTACTCGACCGATTAGTAGCGGCTTCGGCCAATAATACCATCTTAATGACCGGGAGAGCGGTGTGCTGACCCCACGCCCCTCCTAACCGCATCCTCCACTGAGGATGACACGGCGGTCGGATGGTCCTGGTAGGCCACACGTGGCCTGAAGACGGAGTGCTTACCTTGAATTCCATCTTCAAGTGTAGTGAACCCATCTAAATCGCTCCTGGTTATATAAATTAAATCAGGCCTTGCGTGTGGTAAGATCTGCCACCTCCGACGTGAGACCAGCGTGAGACGTCTTCTGTCTCCTAGTCTCGACCGACACTAGCACTTCCACTCTCGGAGACAGACCTCGTCTCGCTCGTCTCACAACAATGCTTAGAATCGCGCTCCAATGTTTCGCCATCAAATTGTTACTATCGATATCTGAGTGGTTACACATTGCAAGGAATAGCGTTGACTACATTGTTTACAATGTAATAAAGAGTTCTGACACACTCCTTGCACTGAAACCAGTGAGGAATGTTGAAAATTTGTGCCGAACTGGGATTCGATCCTGAGTCTTGTGCTTGCGAGGCAGACGCTCTGACCACTTCTTTTTTTATCTCACTTTGTTCGTTATTGTTCGTTATTATTCTCATCCTATCAACACACTAATAGTGTGGTTCCCCTCACACATTACCCTCATTAACCACGGCATTACGGTAACGTGAAAGGGACAGTCAATTAATACGAGGGAAGTTCGAATAACATTCTAGAAATAGTGACCTGCGGGGGCTGAGTGTCGGAGCAGTGGTGGTGTGTTTGAAGATCACTGTTGTACGTTTTTCTTGAATAAATCGAAAGCCGTGGCCTCTAGCACAAACGTATCCCAGTGCAAAAAAGGGCAGGTAGAATTTCTTTAGATGGCAAGAGGTTCAAGAGAGTAGACCAGTTCAAATACTTGGGATCTTGGTTTACCACGGACAACATAAAAATGGTCATCAAGGAAAGAATAGCAGTGGGAACGAAATGTATGCATTCCGTCAGAGAGACGCTTGCCTCTAAATCGATCTCAGTGTACACTAAGATGAAAATCTACAACACAGTGATATGCCCAGCAGTAATTTACGGTTCAGGAACACGGAGCATGACTAAGCGAGAAACGGAAAAACTATTAATATTTGAAAGAAGAGTAATGAGGATGGTGTGGGGATCAGTTTTAGATAACGGAGAATAGAGGAGGAGGAAAAACGAGGAAATCTACCTTCTGATGCGACAGCCAACTATACTACAGAAGATTAAGAGCAAAAGAATGGGCCATGCTAGCCTGTATGCCAGATGGAAGACAGGCAAAGATGACACTAGCGGGGAAATCAAACACCAAACGTCCCACTGGACGACCAAGGCAGCGCTGGATGGACGACCTGGTGAAGAACCTAGCAGCCCTGGGAATTGAAGACATCTGGAGGAACCGGGCATAAAGCAGGAAAGAACCCTCCGCCACACATCGTCAGGTGGCTTGCGGAGTACGGATGTAGATGTAGAATGGAGACAGTTGGAAGCACCGCGTGGTCTGCATGGCCTGTGATCGCTGAATATCTTTCTATCTATAAATTTCCGATAAAAAGGTCCCGTTAACTTTTTTTCTGTGGAACTAATAGTTCGCGCGTAGCGGGCGAGAGAATATGAAAATCTCACGCAGTGTTTATGAACGCCAGGTATAACACTGTGCGTTGCATAAAACGATAGTGGTAGGGACAGTTGAATCAACGTGTATTACTTCCTCCCACCTGTGTCTTATGAAATGATCACGACTAGAAAATTAGAGAAGTCGTTATTCTCGGGCACCATTCGCGAATGAACAGGAGCTGGCCTAAATTGCAGTCGGATCACAAGTGCTCTTCACCACACATCGTAAATGGGCTTACGGACTGTAGATCTAGTTGTAGAGCCACTCTCATATCTGGGAAGAAACTCCGTACGATCGTTTCTTGGTTGTTAGTCGAAGCGGCCTGGAACAGAAAAGGATATAACGGCGCCGTCTAATCTTCTCCGGCGCTGAATGAGGCCTGACGGTGCAAATACAGACGCTCATCGATCTGCTGTGGAAGAGAAAAAAGAACGCGGCTGCGAGGAAGATGATGATGGCGGCGCCAGTGACGCAGACCCCCGGCGCCACACCGGCCATTGGCAATACCGGCACGTGTGGCCGCCGTAAACACGGGGCCAGCGCATCATCGTCTTCTTCTGCACCAACATACGCAAGCAAAATTAGACTAGCTCGATACATTCACTGTACGATCTGGTAGTCACGGAAGGCTCAACTATTCTTCGGATACGGAAAGTTAAATTTGACAGACCTTTCAGTTTATCGACGTCTCATTCCTTAATTTCCTGCCTTTTTGCTAATTCTTCAGTTTTAATCTACAGTTCATAAGTCGAAATGACTTAGCGCTTAACTTATGGTTTTTTTTTTAACTTTATTTCAATAACAACTGTAATAGTTATACAAATTAACCCACCACCTTAGTGATTAGTGTGTGCTAATGTTAATACAATATTATATGTTATCAGCAGCTATTACTGTTATTACAATGTCACAGTTATTTATTTATGAGCTACAGACAGTGTGACGCAGTACATGTTAATAGGCAGATTACGATTGTTAATCTATACCCTACTACCTAGTTGTTAATTTTCCTACCTACTTGTTAATTCCTAACTGCCTGCAGCGCTACAGGTGTGTCAGCCTAGATATAAACCTACTGCAATGCCTTGCTCATCGATCTAATCCCGATGAGCTTGCCCCTGACACTGGGCGGGCCAAAATTGCTTGTCACTGCGGGTTCCTAATTTAGTATCTACTTCTAATGCTACTAACTACTAACTGACCTACGTCAAATCCGGTGCTGTGTTAGTCGAGAATAGGTATATCCCAGTCCCCCTAGCCCTGCACGGGGCGGATTCCAACTAAAAGTCGACCTGTCCACGCACAGGCGGTACAGGATTAGGCTACTAGAACACTTTCAATGGTTGTTTCTAGTCGCGAAAGTCCCTCAAGTATGCAGTCAGAACTTTTCGTGATACCTCATTTGCCAAGTTGTTCAGAATTTCGAAAGTCTCTTCGTGTCTTAATAGGTCGTATGTGTTGTTGTTTGGAAGTTGTTGTCTTAATGTAGCTGCTACATCATCGAAAAGGGGGCACTCGTACACCACACTGTCGGGAGAACTCTCCAAAGCGCAACAATCACACTCAGGTGTAGCCCCTTTTCCCAAACCGACGTAGATATGTCGGGTAGGGCCCATGACCAGTGAGAAAATGTATTAGACCCTGGGTTGGTTCGAAATACCTCATGCCTAACATTTGGCAAGAATCCGAAGGTTCTTCTGCCAGATTCATCCATTTCCCAAGATTCCTGCCATAAGTCCTCACCCCTTCTTCGTATTCCTCCCTTGTCGCTAGCCGAAGCTCCCAGTATGTTCTCTATTATCATGTCGTTCCCTTTATTGACCCAGTACCATGCTGCTTGTTCCCGTATTTTGATATCTAGAGGACAGAGCCCCATTATCACTAATAGGGCACTTCCTGGAGATGTTCTGTAAGCCCCCACAGATCGTAACAGCATGTTCGTTTCTACTCTTCTCACTGTCATGGCAGGCACCACCCTTGTGAGCCTGTGCACCCAGACTCCCGATCCGTAACCCACTATTGAAGTTAGTATACTGTTATGATACAACTTTATTAGGTGTTTCTAAATCTCTCTCTTACCATTGTACACTGTCCAGTAAAATTAACGTGACCAGCCGTCAAAAGCCTGAATAACCACTAGTTACAGTGCTCTTCGCTGCGAGAGGAGCAGGAAGAGAATCAGTGAGGTTTTGGAAGGGCCCGACAGGGATGTGGAGCCATGCCGACTCTGATGCCATGCCACCTGCCCTTGCTTGGCGCGTACAGCCTGATTGAGGTGGTCCCACGATTTCCCGACTGAGTTTAAATCCGGGGAGTTCGGTGGCCAGCGAGTCCGCTAAACTCAACCTGATACTCTTCAAAATCGAACGTATCTACAAGCTGTGTGACACGCTGCATTGTCCTGCTGGTAAATGCTATCGTGCCGAGGAAAACAAATTGCATGTGGGAGTGAACATGATTCCCAAGGATACATTCATTCTTATGTCGATCCATTGTGCTTTCCACAACGACGAGATTACTCAAGAAATTCCACGAAATCATTCTGCAGACCATAACGCTCCCTACTGGTTGCAGGGTGTTTGCTTTCAGGAGTTTCACACCATTCACGCCAACGGCCATCTGCTAGGCGGAGTAAACCGTGATTCACCTGAAAAGGTCACCTGTCACCACTCTGTTGATGTCCGGTTGCGGTGCTCAAGTGCAAATTACAGCTTTTGTCGTCTACGAAGAGCAGTCAGTACGGGTGCATAAACCAGGCAACAGCTCATACGCAACAACGTACGCTGGACAGTCGAGGACACACTGTTGGTAGCCCCTTGGTTCATCAGTGTGGTCAGTTGCTCAACAGTTGCACGACTACCTGCCCGTACATGTCTCGGCAGCCTTCTTTCTGTCCTGTTATCTATGGCCCGTGGTGTGCCACAGTTGCCTCGCTGCCGGTTTTGAATAGCGCCATTTTGCCATGCATCCAATCAGTTTATAAAATTAACCACTTAGGAAATATTTACACCCTTGGCCCGAAAGCCAATGATCATGCCCTTTTTGGCGTCGGAAAACCGCTCCGTTTCCGCATTACGGTAATGACTACACTGTTTCCCGCATCCCCTCTCCAACCGACAGATTCTATATACCTTACACTGCTAGTGCTGCCACCTGCTGTCTTCTAGTGGTTATTGTACGTCGACTTCGAACATAGACGGTGGTCACAATAATGCGACTGGACCGTGTATAGTCAATCTAAATCGTTTCTCTGTCCCCATGTCTCTTCCACGTATAAAACATCCTCTCGGGATTTTTAAACAAAATTTTAGCAATGGCTAAGTAATGCTCTGAACAAAATTCTATCAGCAAGTTTCCACTTCCGCTTGTCCACGTTCCCCTATTATTATTCTGTCTCTTCCTACTATTGAATTCCATTTAGTCATCACGATTAAACTTTCGTCTTCCTTAACTATCTGAATAATTTGCTTTGTCTCATCATATATTCTTTCAGTCTCTTCTTCATATGCAGGTCTAGTTGGCATATGAACTTGTTCTACTGTAGTGAGTCTTAGCTTGCTGTCCATTTTGGCTACGATAACGCGTTCACTATGCTTGCCCGCCGTCTTAGTTTCTTATTCGTTAGGTCTACTCCTGCCTCGCTTCAATTTGATTTTGTCTCGATAACCCTATATTCAGAAGGATGTAGGCTGCAGTAGGTACTGGGCGATGAAGAAGCTTGCACAGGATAGAGTAGCATGGAGAGCTGCATCAAACCAGTCTCGGGACTGAAGATCACAACAACAACAACCCTATACCCACCTGGCCAGAAGTATTGTTCTTCCTGCCACCACATTTCAATTATTTCTACTATAACTTCAAACTATTCATTCCCCGTTTTAAATTATCTACCTACCCAACCGTTTAAGGGATCTGACATTCCACTCTCTGACCCATAGAATGCCGGTTTTATTTTTCTTGATGACGACACTCTTCTGAGTAGTCTCTCACCGGAAACCGGGAAGAGAGACTATTTTATCTCTGGACTATTTCACCCCAGACGACGCTATCATCATTAAACCATACAGTAGAGCTGCATGCACTCGGGAAGAAACTTAACGGCTGTAGTGTCCCCTTGCTTTCAGCCGTGTCAGTACCAGCACAGCAAGGCCATTTGGCTAACGTCAGATCAGTCAGTTATCTTACACCTACAGAAAACTCTGCGGCCTCTCTTCAGGATCCACACGTTTGACTGATTTCGCCACAGAAACTCCTCCGTTGTTCTTCTAACAGAGCAGTAAAAGGTCTGAATGGGAACAAGGCCCCTTGATTAGACGACATTCCCTCAGTATAATTGAGACCCTCGGGGGAGCCAATCATGAAGAAATTCTTCCACCTCAAGTACCACAAATATGAGACGACCGAAATACAATCAGATTTATAGTCCCAGGAACGTAATAATCCCAGATCAGAAGAAAGCAGTTGCCGATAGGTGTGACTACTTCCGAGCCATCAGTTTAGTAAGTCGCGTTAGCAAAATACTGACACAAATTGCGTACAGAAGAATGGAAAAACTGCTAGAGGCTGACATTAACGAAAACCACTTTGGGCCGGCCGGGGTGGCCGAGCGGTTCTAAGCGCTACAGTCTGGAATCGCGCTACCGCTACGGTCGCAGGTTCGAATCCTGCCTCGGGCATGGATATGTGTGATGTCCTTAGGTTAGTCAGATTTAAGTAGTTCTAAGTTCTAGGGGACTGAGACCTCAGAAGTTAAGTCCCATAGTGTTCAGAGCCATTTGAACCATTTCATCCAAAACCACTTTGGGTTCCGGAGGAAAGTAGGAATATGTGAGGCAATACTGTCCTATCGTCTTGTCTTAGATTACAAGTTTACATTTATGGCATTTGTAGAGTTAAAAAATGGTTTTGACAATGTTGACTGGACTACAGTGTTCGAAATTTTGAATGTAGCAGGGATAAAATACAGGGAGTGAAAAGTTATTTACAACTAGTACAGAAACGATAATGCAATTACAAGAGTCGAAGGACATAAAACGGAAACAGCAGTTGAGAAGAAAATGAAACATGACTGTACCCTATCCTCGATGTTATTCTGTCTATACATTGAGCAAATGGTGAAGAAAGCAAGGAGAACTATGGGAAGGGAATTGAAGCCCAGGAAGAAGAAATAAAAATTCTTTTATTTGCCGATGACACTTACAGAAACGGCAAACGGCTTGTAAGACCAGTCAGACGAAATGGATAATGTATTGAGAATATAAGGTAAACATCAACAAAAGCACAACAAGAGCAATAGAATGTAGTGAAATCGGGCGATGTTGAGGGAACTATACTAGGAATAATACACAAAAAGTAGTGGATGAGTAGAGCTATTTTTGAAGAAACATAACTGATAATGACCGAAATAGGTAGGGTATAAAACGCAGATTGGTGACAGCGAGATTTACATTGCTGAAAAAGAGGGGTTTGTCAACATCGAATATCAATTTAAACGTTAAAAGGTGTTATCTGGAAATTATCCTTGTGCGAAAGTGAAACGTAGACGATAAGCAGTTCAGACAAGAAGACAAATGCTGAATATCAGAAGGTTAGATCAAATAAATGATGAGGAGGTACTGAATACAATATTGGAGAAAAGAAATTAATGGCACAACTTAACAAAAAGAGTGGGTCGGTTGATAGCCCACATACTGAGAAATGAAGAAGTGATCGGTTTGGAACGAAGTGATGGCGGTGGGGGAATTAAAATTATAGATGAAGGCCTGGGCGTGAATGCAGAAAGCAGGTTCAAATGAATGTAGGTAACAGTAGTTATTAATGCATGAAGAGACTTGCGCAGGATAGATTAGCGTGGTAATCTGCGTCAGACCAGTCTTCAGATTGGACACCTCAACAGCAACAACAATTTTCCGGTATGTTGCAGTGTTATCTTCAGTCGAATACTGGTTTGACGCAGCTTTCCACACTAATCATTCCTGCGCAAATCTCTCCATCTGTATATAACTGCTCCATCTCGCAGCCCCTTTAACCCGATTACTGAAGTCAAGCCTTAGTCTTCCTTTAGATTTTCCCCCTGTTTCCTGTACTTTGTACTCAGTGGACGGATTAAATAACATGTGGCATAGCCTGAAGCTCTGTCTCAATCCGTTCTTATCTACTGCCACCCTTTCGTGCTGTTGACTCGTATTTCTACTGTTTGATTTCTGTACAAGTTTAAATAAACTTGTGCTACTTCTATTCTATTCCTAGTGACTTCAGAATTTAGAAAAGCGTATTTCACTTTAGACTGTCAAAACTTCTAAATCTACAATTGCTACAAATGTAAATTTGACTTTCTTCTCCGTATTTTCTAAGATCAGTCTAAGATCAGTGTTAGCTCCCGTGTTCCTACGTATCAACGCAAATCAAATCATCTTCCGTCAGGTCAAATTCAACCAGTCGTTCCACTATCCTGCAGACAATTTAATGTTCATGTCTTGCCACCACTACTCATTAAACTGATGGTCTAGCAATACCTACCTCCTTTTTTCGTTAGAGCAGACAGAATAAGCTGGTCCCATGTTTCCATACTGCATTTCCTACTCTTTCCTGTTCTACGACTTCATTATCGCAAAGTTATTGTTTCTCAATAAAGAAATAGTGGCTTTTCCTATTATGCACAAGGCTACTGAGGGTAAAGATGCTGCACACCACGAACACTGCTAGTAAAATAAATGCTAGGGATCCAAGAGTGAAATTTAACGGCCCAATGACGTCACACATACGAGAACAAGCTTAGAAGCTCTTGGAATAGCACGGGTATGGTATTTATGTCGGTGCAAATTTACTTTTGTCGAGTGCTGCATATTGGTCCATCTTATACATCATGAATGACACCCGATGAATGTTTTATAACGTTCGGTTTCTTGTTCAGAATAGTTGTATTTTTTTTGTTATTTTTTTTTGTTTTGTTTTGCGTTCGAAAGGCTAAACGGGAATCCCACGCTGTCGCAAAATTGTTTAATATGGACCATTTATAGTTTACGTGAACTGCACGCCGACCAAAATCCAAACACGAAAACGAATCTATCAGCTAAGAATACATACGATTCTGTGCTCCGACTTGTTACGGTGAAAAAAATGTGATCCACATCTACGGGCTAGAAACGAAAAAGAAATCAAATTAGTGTGTCGAAGCAGGTGACCTTCCAACAAGAGAGATGAAACTCACATAAATTTCTGGGAAGTATCTTCTGGGATCCAAAACACATTCTTCTTATATTTACTAAGCAAGCTGTAAAACAATGCGAAGTGAATGCTATACAATTATTAGCTACCAAAAAGAGGAACAATACAGTAGGAGACACAATGATTGCAAGAGAATAAAATCCATTTATACACTTGCCCAAACAATTCCATTAACGACGGGAAAACTGAAGGAATAGGTACACCAATCACCAGGTCATCTGCCTTGAATTTCTAATTTCCACCTGTTTCTACGTCTAAAGGAATTTATTCCTGCACAAACTGTGAGTCAACTAAGCTGGCTCCTGCAGTCGTGTATGGGTATTTTGTAAACACCCCAAAACTGAAATTTAGTGTTGGATTTACTCTTTAAAAAAAATGTTGGGCAAAGCGCATCTCTGTGACAATGAAATACAGCCTTTCACTACCATGCTGATTTTTCACCTTCCTTTGTGTGAAATAAACAGAACAGCAATGAGAAAGCGACGTTGCAAGCACTGAAAGAAAACTTACACTGTATATGTTAGGTGCCTATAATTTGCTTAGTATCGTCTGAACTCTGCAGATTTAAAGCTGAGTTGACTAGAAGTCTGTGAAATTAGTTAGCATGTAATATACTGTTCTCGTTTAGCATTACTTTTCCGCACTGCCTGTGCTACCGACTTACGCTTTTCTATTATCTCAACATTATGTACCTTACTGTTACACATCCTCCTTCGAGACTCCAAAATCATCACACAGAAACACTCTTTTGTTTGTTATGTTGTGATGTAGTCCTAGTATAAGTCTGATTATATGTGGCAAGTGCCACGTGTATATCGAACCAGGATTCGAACGCAGACCGCTGCTTTTCGATCTAGTAATCCGCGAAATAGCTAGCGCACTGGCCGCGAAAGGAAGTTATCTTGATTTAAATCCAAGTCCAGCTCAGATTTCTACCATCCTACGTACATGAAACTCTGAATACGATCTGCATATAGTAAGAGTACCCATTCAAAAATGGATTTGTTTCATTTCTTTACTTTCCTGCAGTGGACATGGAGTTAAATTAATGCCTGTGTAGACTTGTTGCTATTTAGCAGATACGTATTTTTATCAAACAATTCGTGTGTTCCTGTGTACTTCATGTGGTACTTATCACAGAACCGAGTGAGTAGCGCAGTGGTCAGCAAACTGGACTCGCATTCGGGAAGACAACGATTCAAACGGCGTCCGCCCATCCTGATTTAGGTTTCCCGTGATTTCCCTAAATCGCTTCAGGCAAATGCCGGGATGGTTCGTTTGAAAGGGCACGCACGACTTCCTTGTCCATCCTTCCCTAATCCGATGGCACCGATGACCTCGCTATTTGGTGTCCTCCTACGAATCAACCAACCGGCTTAGCACGGATGTGTAGTGGGAATGTTACGGTTGTATTTAATATGTAGGTTTTCCAGGACGTATTTCGGTCGTGATATCTGTAGTGCATGTTATCATCTTTCACCAGTTGGTTAGCATCATAAGTAATTGCATTAGGATATACATATATCGCGTTTTACATGCTAAACAGAGCCGCCCGCGGTGGTCTCGCGGTTCTAGGCGCTCAGTCCGGAACCGCGCGACTGCTACGGTCACAGGTTTGAATCCTGCCTCGGGCATGGATGTGTGTGATGTCCTTAGGTTAGTTAGGTTTAAGTAGTTCTCAGTTCTAGGGGACCGATGACCGCAGATGTTAAGTCCCATAGTGCTCAGAGCCATTTGAACCATTTTTTCGGTAAACAGAAACTTTTCTTATTTTTACTAGACAAAGGTACTTATAGTGTTTCACTTTTCTCTGAAATATTGATTTAACTTTATTTCCATTCTTCATCATGTTACTTCATATTTGTGCCATGGAACAAATTGTCTTTTCAAATACTAGACAGAAATTGTCGTCTAGGTGTACACAAATTACGTCTGAAATGATGGCAGAGAATAAACATAGAGTATCACGATATTAATAAAACGATAGGAGGCTAAGTTACCCTCGTTCAGTCTTCGAGAAAATGATGAGTGTTTATCACCCATATTAATTTTATCCTAATTGGAATACAACGTATTTGTTCACAAATTCTCGACTGTCAAGGGCTAAAACGAGAAACGTTAATTTATAAGCTGTCTTATCGAAGAAAGTGATAAGCCGATGCAATAAATCAATGTGGAATTCGATACGTGCAGATCGCATACATATGTCTTTTAGAGCACAGACAGAGAGCTTTTCCCTAGCCTCCTACCGTTTGCTTGTTTCTGGGGGATGGTATCAAAATGATATGGCACTAGAGCATAAGTAAAAAAGCAGACTGATTATCTTGAAAGGTTTCGCGAGCTCTGTCTTTGCCAACATTGTTAGCAATGAGTTCACTCAACGGTAAATTGCCGTTCACGGTACACACCGTCAGCAAGAAAGTGTAACATAAGTTTCTATTTCAGCCTTAGTGCTGTTGTGATGAAACTAAATTATTCGTAACGCTGAATGATTATTTATATTTTACAACAGCAGTTTTCGTCACAGTTGTTTCAGATGGTCCAGATGGCTCTGAGCACTATGGGACTTAACATCTGAGGTCATCAGTCCCCTAGAACTTAGAACGACTCAAACCTAACTAACCTAAGGACATCACACACATCCATGCCCGAGGCAGGATTCGAACCTGCGTCCGTTGCGGTCGCGCGGTTCCAGACTGAAGCGCCTAGAACCGCTCGGTCACAACGTCTGGCCACAGTTGTTTCTAACATTTTGGGGACCCCAGAAAGCAGAGCCTACGTAAGGATGTGCGGCAGATACACTTAAACATTCAGTTCGCGTTTACCTTCCAAATAGATACCAAATAGACAAATTAACAAACTTAAGCACATCTACGAACTATTACTTTGATTGCCGAAAACATTTGTGGAATTTTTCAGTGCAAAAGGCCGGTTGTGACCAAGGTAACCAAAATTGTGCTAGTGAAGGGCATCACATGAAATTAATGTCATTATATTTTTTAGTTGTGTTCTGGTTCCCTGTAAAAAGCTAGATGCTGTAAGAAATAAAAAGCTCCCTCAAAAAGGCAAGAATGAAGACGTATTACCAGCGAGAAGGCGCAATGGACTTGTCACTACCCACGTATTTGATAGGAGCGGACTCCGCATTCCGATTTAGATATCCGAGGTTTGCCTTTAATCGGGAAAATGCCGATAGGTGGATGACAGTGGATAGTCTCCTGTCTACAGCTTTATATCTAGCTGGTACTCCATACCTAATAACCGCAATGTGGACGAGACTTTTCCTATCTACAGAATGCAGTCGGTCTCGGTCAGATACAGGAAGTATTTCCAGCACTGACTTTATGTGGTCGACATCGTTAACGTTTGAAACCCAGCCGAGGCCGAAATAAATGTCTTGGGGAAGAGAAAAAGGGGAGGAATCGTATGTGATCCGTCGAAGGAAACCTTCAGGCATTCGCTTCAGTGATCTGACCCGGATGACTTTAAAAACTTTTCAGTGTACAGTACTTTGCAAAATGTTAGTAATTCTGTAAATATTGCTCTCTTTACGTCAGGTTTTCGAACTAAGCTTCTGTAAAAGCTTTGATGACTCCTGGAGGAACGACCCAAACATGGAAGAAAAGAAAATGAATTCATATTTTGGACCACTGGTGTCGATGCTTCTTGTACTTCATTCTCATACTGTGATAAAATATTTATCTTTGAACTCCGATTCTCCTAGTTATAGTTAAGACAGTTCACTCGTAGTAGGGGAACAGCTATACGTGCAGATCTAGTATGTTCTGCAGGCTGGATGCTCACGAGCGTATGTCTGTAAGCACCCTGATAGGTGACACTGGTAGCTTGTGTGAAAGCCGGTACAAAAATGACGTTACGTATTACTGAAACGTTTACCTTCAAATGTACCACAGCGTACATTCCAAGGAGAACGAAAAAAGACATTACATCATCCCAAGTACTCGAGTAATTAGGAAAATAGTAAAATATAATTATTTGAACTTGTACCTAGAGGAAACCACAGTCGTTCTTCCGATTAAATACCTGCCGATGGAATAGAAAAGGAGAGAAAATGGTACTGATATATTAAGTGCCCTTATCGAAGCACTGTAGATTAGGCTGCGGAGAGCCTATATGTTTAGTTACTTCAGATTGATCGACCTCGGAATAAACTTGTAGAAATGTACTATCGCTACTAACATACTGAAACCCCCCCCCCCTCCCTACCCCCACTCCCCTCACACACACACACACACACACACACACACACACACACACACACACACACACACACACACACACTATTCTTAATCTGAACCGGGATTTAGATCATCAGCCACGAAAAAAGGCCGATGCTATAATAATGCAAGTGGATAGAGGGTGGAAATCTACGAACCACAGTTTTTCGGCGCTAAATTAAAATATCTTTCCAGTACGTAGTTGACTAAATAATATTCTTCGGGTGAAACAACAACAGACTGAAGGCTGCTACATAAATATCTTAGTAATACACTTGCCGTCTGCGATATCCAAAGTTTTCCTGTCAGGGAGAGAAATAACATGTAATTTTTGTCTTACGAGAACTGACTTCATGTATTCCATCATGAGTACTTCTCGCTTTTCAGGTTGGTGCCAACAAAACATTTGGCTTTCGGAAGAGAAAGATGATGATCGCAATTTCGCAAAAAGTTCTAACTGCAACGATAAACGCCTTTGTTTGAATGACTGATGTACAACTTACGTATCATATCTGTGACGCTCTCTGGACTGTTTTGCGACAGTACAAAACGAGCTGCCCTTCCTTGAATTTTCTGGGGATACTCCGTGAATCCTAGCTGGTGAGGGCTCAATGCCACGCAACACTTCAAGAAAGGACGGAGAACGGTAGTTTAGGCAGTCTCTTTACTGGATATGGTGCATCTGATAATAAAATGGAGTTTATGGTTCGCCTTTCTAACAGAATAATCTACGCGGTCGTTCTAATGAAAGAGACTATTGACGACACGGAATATCGCCGTAGTCTACAAACACACCTCAAAGATACAGGAACATTTAGGTCTATCAAGGATGCTTAAAATCCCTGAAAAAAATAATTTAGAGAATATAATGTAGTTGTGTAAATGTGTATATGCGTACTACAAAATAATGATGCAGAACTGACTGGAAAAACGTAACAGAAACATTAGAAGACGAAACACATAGATAAGGTGTTGTAGAAGACGTCTTGAAGCTGAGAAACAACCAGATTAGATTCGATAGGACCCAGGTCCTGACTGCTGCGAGCTATTGTTGTAACAGTCTATGTGGAGATAATTAAGCACGCAAGTAATTTCAGTCGAAAAGAGGAGGGTGTGAAGCTGAGTGGTCTCTGGATGAGGGTGAACGACGGTGAGAGGGTAGCAATAGTGGCCGACAGCAGCCGGCAAGAACCAATTCATCACGAATTTTGAAAACATGTGACACGCTTCTACGTAGCAGCGCAAGGAAACGACATGAATAGATACCGGACTAGTGTGTTAATTGGGCATTTATAAAAGCTACAACATCCGTCGAAGATTTCCTCCCTAGATAAAGAAAAAGCGTTTGGGTTCTAGAACAAATTCGTTTGTCCACGGAATAAGAGCCTGGAATGTTTTAACGGTTGACACTGGTAGGAGCTTGCTTCAGAGGGGAGAAACGTGCCCCGAAAAAAAGAGAAGGTGTTATTTATCAATGTGGTTCCCGTCCTCATTCTGACGAGTGACTAAGAAAAGGAAGTGACGGTTCGGACGGGAGCCCGAGCGGCCGGCGTCGCCGTCCGCCATGCTAGCAGCGCGCGTCGGCGTCGCCGGACGCGGAGGGACGGCGAGGGGAGAGCGAGGCCACGCCCACCGCGGCGCTGGGCCCGCCTCCGCGTCCGCCCCCGCCACAAAAAGCGCGGGCAGCGCGCGCAGGGCCGGCGGCCGGCCGCCAGTTGTTTACTCGCCAGCCCAGCGAGATGATGAAGAGCGAGGACGCTCCGGCGCCCGCCGCCGACGCGCACGAGCCTCCGCCGCCGCCGCAGCCGCAGCCGCAGCACCACGCGTCCGTGCTGCAGCAGACCATCAACATCCAGCAGCACCTGCACCACCTGCACCTGCACCAGCACCACAGCGTCATCCTCAGCGGCGCCGGCGCCGGCGCGCTCCCGGAGCTCGACCACCACGCCGCGCTCACCTCGCACCACCACCAGCAGCAGCTGCAGCAGCAGCAGCAGCAGGCGCACCACCTGCAGCAGCAGTTGCACGTCGAGGCTCTGCAGCAGCAGCAACAGCAGCAGCAACAACAGCAGCAGCAACAACAGCAACAACAACAACAACAGCAACAACAGCAGCAGCAACAGCAGCAACAGCCGCAGACGCAGCAGCAGCAGACGCAGGACAAGGAGCAACAGCCGCCGGCGAAGAAGGGCAACCCCGGAGTGCGGCGGCAGGAGAAGCCGCCCTACTCGTACATCGCGCTGATCGTGATGGCCATCCAGAGCTCGCCCGCCAAACGGCTCACCCTGAGCGAGATCTACAGCTTCCTGCAGCAGCGCTTCCCCTTCTTCCGCGGAGCGTACCAGGGCTGGAAGAACTCGGTGCGCCACAACCTGTCGCTGAACGAGTGCTTCATCAAGCTTCCCAAGGGGCTGGGCCGGCAGGGCAAGGGCCACTACTGGACCATCGACCCCGCGTCCGAGTTCATGTTCGAGGAGGGCTCGTTCCGGCGGCGGCCGCGCGGCTTCCGGCGCAAGTGCCAGGCGCTGAAGCCGTCGGCGGCGGCGGTGGCGGTGGCGGCGCAGTACCACCACCAGCACGGTCACGCGCACCCGCACCACGCAGCCGCCGCCGCCGCCGCCGCAGCCGCCGCCGCCGGCTTCTTCTCGCCCGCCGCCGCCGCCTCGCACTACGACGCCGCCGCCGCCGCCGCCGCCGCGCCCGACTACCACGCGGCCGCGTGCGCCTACCCCCAGCACTACGGCTACGAGTACGCGGGCGGCGGCGCGGCCGGCGGCGGCGTGCTCACCTACCAGCAGCAGCAGCAGCAGCAGCACCAGCAGCAGCAGCAGCAGCAGCACCAGCAGCAGCAGGCGTGCTCGGACCGCGAGGTGGCGGCCGCGTGGGCCATGCAGGGCGGCGTGTTCGCCACGAGCGACGGCAACGCCTACATGAAGCCGCCGCCGCTCAGCCCGCTGCCCGACCACCAGCCGCTGACGCCGCCCGCGCCCGGGCCCTCGCCGCACGACCCCTACGCCTCCTACCAGTACGCGCTGCAGGCCGCCGAGCACGGTAAGGGCTGCCGGGCGGGAACTGCCAGACTCAAACAATTATCTGCCCAAGTCACGGTTTCATTTCGTCCCACGACACCTTTAGAGAACGCACATCTGATCCTAAGAGGCACACAGTGGTAAGCAAGTCTACTTCGTCTTCTTTAAGTAGCCAGTTTAATTATCTGCGTCGTTCACTTTTTTTCTTTCTCTACGATGCGTTTTCACTCCTAGACTCATCAAATGTTCAAATGTGTGTGAATTCCGAAGGGACCAAACTGCTGAGGTCATCGGTCGCTAAGACTCACATCCTGCATGCATTCACTTGCAAGTTTGCATCGTTTCCTGGATATATCCAGCTGTCCGCCTTTCGTTTACAAGTTTGTTGTTATTTGCTCCTTCTTAACACCGTATGACACTGACGTCATTCATATGTCTACACATACAGGGTATTAGAATCAAGAGTTCCTTAGTTTAGGAAGTGGCACTTTGCAACAAAACAAAATAAAATTGTCCAATAAACATGGCCTCTAAAATCCACACCTTAACAACTAGAAACCCTTCATCTTGCTACTTCAAGCTCTATGTTATTACGGAACGACCTACATAAATCAGTAAACACATGAGGACTATTCCATGATACAACATGCGATAAACAGCTACTACCGTAAACCGTATTCACACTCCTGGGTGATACAGTTCTTGCTTGATAGAGTACCAGCCCATTTCCTCTGAAATGTCTGAGAACATCTCACACAATCATTTAATGGCCAATGGATAGGTCGGGAAGTCCAGTACGCTGGCCAGCTCGCTCCTCGATCTTTAAAAAAAATGGTTCAAATGGCTCTGAGCATTATGGGACTCAACTTCTGCGGTCATTAGTCCCCTAGAACTTAGAACTACTTAAACCTAACTAACCTAAGGACATCACAAACATCCATGCCCGAGGCCGGATTCGAACCTGCGACCGTAGCGGTCGCGCGGTTCCAGACTGCAGCGCCTAGAACCGCACGGCCACTTCGGCCGGCTCCTCGATCTTAATCCCACGGTTATTTGGTTTTGGGGACACAAGAAATCTTTGGTGTCTGCAAGTCACCACAGGTACGCGTCATCTGTGCCTGCCAGCGCTTCTGCGACGAACCTGAGGGTTCTCAGAGTGTTCGTGACATCGCAATCATTCTGTACGAAGCATGCGGCACTGTGAATTGACTGCATGCTGAGCATCTCCTCTGGATATAACTCACAAATGCAGGTGGTACGTAATAGCAAGGAATAATGTGTTTATGGCATTATGTAAGCCCTTCTGTAATAGCAAAGAGCTTGTAGTAGAAGAGATGTGTTTCGCACTAGTGAAGATGAATTTGTGCTTAAGGTATGCACTTTAGAGCCTTTACTCAACATTTCTTGGTTTCGTCCACCTGTTGTCTCTCAAATTATGGAATATTTTTTAACATCATCCACACCGCGTCACAAAATTATAGTCTGTAGCAGACAGTGCTATACATACAACTGTCACCAGTCCCCTTTCCTATTCCAGACGCAAGTGGAAAGCGGGAAGATCGATTGTTGGTGCCCGCCGTTTGATCTATTATCTTCATAATTTTATCTCCGTTATCTTTTCCTGTAATATACGTACGAGGAACCAATATTTCAGTTGACTCCTATAGGAACGTACGCTATCGCAGTTTTAATATTAAACCACTCCATTCTGCTCAACGCCTCTTCTCTGCGTCTGCCACTGAAGTTGGATACGTGCTCTCGTAGCATGTTCGTGTTTACTTATCGAACTTCTGATGGAACACGCTTCTCGTCTTTTTCTCTGTTGTGTTCCCTCTATCAGTCCAGTCTGGTACAGGGCCCAGATTGGCTAGTAATATATAAGCAACAGCAAAAATACTTAAATAATCTTCCAGCAAGAGCAAGCCTGTAGGCTGTTCTATTTACAGATTTGTTACTCTGAATGTCGACAAACTAGGTACATTCCAGAAATCGTATAGTTGCTCAAACATAATGCTTTACAACCTTGATTGGCAATGCAAACAGGTAATGCCCTTTGACTAGCAAGACATTATATTTCTGTACTTCTATGATCTCTAGAGAATATTTATTTTGAGTTTTATGTTTCGATATTCACTTGCAGAAATGTGAGTATACAACGATCTGCAATGTGATTCGTGCTGGAATATGTTGTAAATAATTTTGTTATCGTTTTCTGTATCGATTCTGTGCTGTACTATGATAACCAGTGAATCGTAACAAGTGATTTGTAGCAACGTGAAAAGTAAGACAAACTATTGGTGACAGCTAGAAGAAGATCTAGAAGAAGAAAGTTTATCTTTTGGTGCTTACCCCTACCTTACCGTTACCACTCCCACAACGTTACTTCGCCCCATTCATACTGGTGTATCATCTACACAGTATTTGTCAAGACTAAGGGCCAAAATTATGCAGACGCTACTGAATATTTATTTATTTAGATAATCGCTTTCGGCCCAATCGATGATCATCCCCAGTCCAAAACTAATATTGCAAAACGACATTTATGCAACAATTCGCGAATTAACTCCGGAACATGCGATATTGTCAGGAATGTTACGCGGTTATCCACGTGACAACATGAGCATATGTCAGCGTCTTCATATAAATTAAGAAATATCTTCATGATATGTTAAAATTTTTACGAAAACGATGGTGTTCTCTAATAAACTTAGGATGCTTGATGTGGCTTTCATTCCGAAACCGTGTAAATAAATTGTTCATCACTGAAGATGGCCGGGGGTAGATAGTAATCTACGCGGCCAGCTGTATACAGCAAACAAAAACACAACAGTGTCACGCTCGAAGCTCAGACTGATTTATACATCGCACTTTTGTGGGAGCCTTCCATTGATTTCCCATACAATCACACA
The DNA here is from genome assembly GCF_023897955.1 of Schistocerca gregaria. Lineage (NCBI taxonomy): Eukaryota > Metazoa > Arthropoda > Insecta > Orthoptera > Acrididae > Schistocerca > Schistocerca gregaria. The sequence goes on from NC_064923.1 coordinate 406,719,489, forward strand.
TATTTGCTCTTGTTGCTGTCTACAGTCGGAGACTGGTTTGATTTAGCTTTCCTGTGCAGACGTCCTTATTCCAGCAGAACTACAAGGGGAAATCAAATGAAAACGAGACAGGTGGTAACAAAGAAATTAAACTCTTTATTATTTCAAAAGTAATCCCCATAACTGTTAATCAATTTATCTCGCTGTGAGGCAAAGTGGCCAGTGCATTCATGAAAACTTGTTTTCTGTTGCCTACGGAACCATGATCGTACCCACGTGGGCACCTCTTTATCCGAAGCAAATCGACAGCCACGAGGGACGGTAAGAAGTATGTGTAAGGGCTTCCCCGCCAAACTTCTGCAGCGTACTCGAAGCAATCTTGGCAACATGTGGGCGGGTCTTACAGTCATTTGAACGTGTTTATTGCATTCATCCCTTGATCACGCCCTACAATTTTTACCACCCCCCCCCCCCCACCCATATTTTCTTCCATTAGTAAACTGACGATTCCTTCATGCCCCAGGATTTGTCCTACGAACTGATCCCTTCTTTTAGTTAAGTTGTGCCACCTTCTTTTTTCTACACCAGCCCGATTCTGTACTTTCTCATTAATTATCCCACCCACCCACCAAATATTCCGTATTCTTCTATAACACTACTTTTCAAATGTTTCTATTCTCGTCTTGCTGAAATTGCTTCTCGTCCACGCTTTACTTCCGTACAGACATCTTCGGAAAGGTCCTCCTAACACTTAAATTTAGATGAGATGTTAAAAAATATCTCTTTCCCACAAATGGTTTTCTCGCTATTGCCGCGCTGCACTTTATGAGTACATCATCTCTGCTTCGACTATTCTCAGTTATTTTGTAGCCCAGTTAGCAAAACTGATCGACTGCTTTTGGTGTCTCATTTCCTAATCTAATTTCCTCAGCATCACCTGATATAACTTCACAACATCCCATTATATTTAATTAACTTTTGTTGATATACATCTTATATTCTCTTTTGAAGAAACTATCCATCTTGATCAACTGTTCTTGCAATCCTTTGCCGCCTCAGACAGAATTACAATGTCATTGGCAAATCGCAAATTTTTTGTTGCTACATTCTCCTTGTCTTCTTTTACAGCTTGCTTAGTGTATGCATTGAATAACATCTGGAACAAGCTTCAATTTCATTTCACTCCCTTCTCAGCTACTGATTACCTATCATACCACTCATATCTTGTAACTGCAATCATATCTCGTAACAACTCATGTGCGTTAATGTCACATATTATGTTCACATAATTTTAGTATTTTATTTATGTTATTACTTTTTTAATTTTTAACCTATAATGAAGGTATTTTCCAGTTAGGTGAGATCGCTGACAGGTGCACAAGTTGTCACGTGGTTGGACATATAACTTTCCTTGTACGTTCTCGTAGTTCTCTATTGCATCCTCGCCATTTAGGGCAAAATGCACTTTGCAACACTCATTAGTTTACACCCAACCGAAATTAATTATCAAAACTTTAAAAAAAAACTACAAACTCAGGTTGTTTTTCACTTTACTATCAGGGACCACGGTTTTATAAAGACGCCATGTATTCAGTTGTGAGTATTCAGAGATGAGAGACCTGCAGTTGTAAATGAGTATTTCAGGTGTTACGAGGTCTCCAGTGGACTTGAATCACGTGTTTGTAAACTGATGTGTGTACGTTTCTGCATCGACGCTGGCGCAGCTACCTTGAGAAACAATAAACAGTGGACTGTGACGTGTGTCCAGTGTGCATTTTTTCCGAGGGATTCCACGCTGTCGTTCATGTATGAAATCGCGAAAAAAACCACAGCAGAACCGGTTGACAGGTTCGTGGCTGCCTGTCTCATTGTGCTACAAACACCAGGGACATATGAAATTACATGGCAGAAATGTGTGCCCAGTTGTATTCATGCACCCATCACTTTAAGCAGTTTCTATGATTTAAATTTTTGCTTTAAAGTATAAGTTGGTCCATCTTAACGTTTTCACTTTAGCATGTCCATCTTAACGTTTTCACTTTAGCATCCTCTACAACCCGTAATTTTGACGCTGTAGGTATAGCACACTCTTTGTTTCATCTTTACTCAGGTGTGCTGTAGATTATTATCTATCCTTGGCGTCAGTGTGTCTTAAACTCACCGTATGTGGAAGAAGAGAGACCGAGTGTGAAGTGTATTCTGTGGATACTGTATGTCTCATGTGTACTTCAGCACTGGCTATCACTGTCAGCACATTGGTTAACCAACGACAATTGTTGTAAATAGGAGTCGCCATATGTCCTCCCCGCTCTTTCAATACACAGACGCGAAACATTGTAAGCGCATTGTTTTCTTAATGTTTGTTACGGTTATAGGAAAATAGTTAACCTTCGACTTGGATTCCTGTTAGCGTCCTCTGTACGTTCCACAACCTTACGTGGGAAATTAGAAATACCAAGTTTATTTACTGAGAAAATGTATTACTTTTCAACCGGTGTACAAGTTCCACATTTGGCGAGCTACCATGAACATGATCGATGAAACTCGAATATGAGTAACTAACGACTGTGCTTTTACACTTAGAGTGGAATATTTATTTAATTAGCCGTATTTTGCAACTAAATTTTGTTGCTTTCATTACCAAAACATGTCTCACTGGCAATGGGAGGCATCTTTAGAGAGTTTTTAATAATCAAGAGAAGTGAATACTCTAATTTTCAGCAAATATTTTCATTTTTACGTCAGTTCGGGAGCTGTAGCAGTTAATAGCGGTAAATGAGTTCGGTCTGTTTACTTTTAAGCTATTTTGTGCGAATTACTGTTATTAATATCCTGTTGCTTTGACTTACTCTACCAGAGACTGTTTCGTTAGTGATTGTTTCTGTGGAAGAGGCCAGCACTATTCCGCTAGATATACGCCGCAAACGTGTGACAGCTCACCTGTTTTCGTGTTTGTTAAAATATTCCTTTGGGTTTTGTAGAGCCTCTTGCTGTTGTCCTAAAGTCTTTTCTGATGGTGTTCGTTACATTTATGGTGATGTGTAATTGTTGCTTGGAGAACGTTGAACATTTTATAGTGTGCCCACTTAATTGCAAGTTGGTTTACGGACATTTAAACACACACACTGTTGTTGCTTGATATGAGTGTGGAACTGACAGTAAGTACTTAGTGATTGCATCTGTCTTTCTGACATTTGACTTGCCAAATTAGCAGTCACGAGAAAAATGATGTCGGTTATTTTATGTATATTAGACACTATAATTTTTCATTTTAAGTTTTTACCAATATACACATCTGATTCTTTTTAAGGTTCCGTATCAAATATGTCTCCCCTTCCTCATTATTCACCGGTATTGTGGTATTGTTGACGTTCGAAGTTGCAGCCGGTCTTGTACAGAAAATTATACGAACTATTCGTTTGTACGTCATTTGACAGTATTCAGAAACCCAGTCCTTTTTTTTTTTAATATGTCACAATACACTCTGTTGCGATAGCTCTAGTCGTCTTCATTTCATGTTTATATCATCAGCAAAGGGAATTATTTTGCTTCTATGAATATAAGAGTCGAGACCATTATCATAAGTAATACAGAAATAGTAATGGACCCAGTACCAAGCATTGCGGCACGCCGGGGGTTATCTGCTCCAATAGGAAGAGCATTCGTTGTCATACCTAACGGAAGCTGATGCAATATAACGAACTATCAATAATGTAATGTGCTACTAACTACACCCCCATGCAAAAAAAAAAAAAAATTAAGTTCCATCATAAAGATAATGTGTTGTGCGAGGTTCAGTGCCTCAGACAGATCACAAGGTGCACCAGGAGGAAAGTTGTTCGAAGTTGTCGGATATCATTAGGAGAAAACATCACCCAAAATACGCTCTGTATACAATCGTTAGCGAGACAACGCTGTCTGGAACACTGCGTCTTCGTTAAGCGGTACCTTCAGTATCTGTTTGGACTTACAACAGAGTGGAACTACTGCACATTCCGTAGCGGTTATATACGAGCTGTATTTCAGTAAAACACATTTTTGGTATCAGACCAATAGTGGCGGTAAAAATGGAAATGAGCGTATGGCATCGTTGGCCGGGAGGCCCCTGTTCGGGGAAGTTCGGCGGCCAAGTGCAAGTCTTATTTCATTCGACGCCACATTGGCCGACTTGCGCGCCCGTGATGGGGATGAGATGACGATGAGGACAACACGACACCCAGTCCCTGAGCGGAGAAAATCTCTAAGCCAGCCGGGAATCGAACACGGGCCCGCTTGCATGGGAGGCGTGCACGTCACCACGCAACTGAGCAGTCGGACAATAGTGATGGTATTCTTGCTTTACTACCAAAGTTGCTCGCCTGTTCTCCACTAGAATACTTATACACTATGGCATAATTTAAAGAGTGATGTTCGAAGTGCAGTATCTATAACGAACATAAAAATGCGTTGAAGATAGCAGAGCAGTTCTTTAACACGTACTATGAGGTAGAAAATGACAAGAAAACACAAGGTACGATCTGTTAATTTACTGCTGTATGTACTGAAAGTTTCTCTAACACTTTTAAAAAGCTGTATCTAGGAAAGTGCTGAGATTAGAACGTACAGTTATGAGATTTTTGTGTTTCAAACCGTTCATATAATCATCTGCTAAAGTATGTGGACTCCCAGTTGTATTAACTTGTACACATATTTTTCTTGTTACGCTATATCCACGTGAACTGCAGACAAAACGTCATAGTGCTTTTGCAGGAAGTAAAAAGGTACACCACCATCTAAAGTATCATGATCGGTGTGGCACTGCAAAGGTCAGACCACTCTCCTTCAGTCTTAAACAAGAATGTCTCAACTTTACGAAGCGTCTAACATAATTTCAACCGATAGTTTGCTCCTCCAAACCAACGTCAGTTATAAATACAGCAGCATAATTAGACAGCAGACATAACCTACTGACCACTCGGATTACATTTTTTTATACACCAGTGGTTCACAAAATGTCCAGGTGGAACATAAGTTCTTCTGGAAGGGGAGCGGCCGATAGGACTGGTGGCCATGATGGGTGTCATGTGCTTCCGAAAACCGAAATTCTTTCCTACCGTGTGATAAATGGGTTTCTTCGTCAAAACTTGACTTTTTTGTTACAATCGACTCCTTAGAGTTCCTTCCCAACAATGAACCAGTAACGATATTGTACATGTAAGGCCACGTGAAGTAAATAGCAGCTATATAATTAAAAAAAATTAAAACTACATCTGTCTTTATAACCGCTGCTAATGGTTTCACCTGCCACTTTTACGAAATATTTATGTCTGCACACACTGTTAATAAGAGCATAATGTACAAAAAAACAGCATTTGCAAAATTTTAGAGTGTTCAGAGGTATGCAAAAAGAATCTTTTTTTTATGCGCTAAAGATTCGACAGCTGCGCCGTTTTCTTCCTCTATGTCCTTCTTCTGCAAGTGATGTTCAGAGACGGTATTCAAACTGCCAGGTGATGAATGTTGTTTTGGAGATGTTGCTGAAAATTCGTTAACGATAATGCGCAACTGGCATTTGCGTGCTAATGAATGTATAACAACCTCTAAACAGCTAGTTGTTTCAAGAATAATGGCTGCAGCTTCAACCAAACTGGCACTCGGCTCTTCTGGAGGACCAGTTGGCGTCTCGTGCACAAAATGGTCCCTATGGCCCCCCTCCCCCAACAGTACACCCATGGAAGTGACATCAGGAAAACATGGTGGCCACGGTACAGGCGCTATATCTTCAATCTGACTACTGGGGAAAACATAATATAAATGTTCTCTGATTTCAACGCTGAAATGTAGTGTGACTCAGTCGCGCTTGAATAAAAGACGTTGCCTGACAGATAGAGGGACGTTCACCAATATTCCCGTAGTACTTCAAGGAGAAATATGCGGTAATTTCCTCTACCGAGTGTCTGAGGCAGAGATTACGGCCCATTCAGAAGGTCGTTAACAATACTAGCCTATACATTTATGATAAATCATTGTTGATGGTGGAGCACACGAAGTGCATTAGGATTTTCCAGCTCCTACAGACAAGGCTGTTGAATATTACTTCCCTCGTGGAGGCAACTTTGTCAGTAAACAAAATGCACATTTAGAAGTCAGGGATGATTACAAATTGGTATCTAATACCATTGGCAGAATCCCACCCACTGCCGAAAGTCATCAGCTCACACGTCATGTGCGGTAGCGTTCTCGCTTCCCACGCCCGGGTTCCCGGTTTCGATTCCCGACGGGGTCAAGGAGTTTCTCTGCCTCGTGATAACTGGGTGTTGTGTGATGTCCTTAGGTTAGTTAGGTTTAAGTAGTTCTAATTTCTAGGGGACTGAGGACCTAAGATGTTAAGTCCCATAGTGCTCAGAGCCATTTGAACCATTTTTCACACGTCATGCATCTTCTGACACTTGACTGGGTGCATGTCCGTCTCGTGCAGGACGTTCCACACATTGAATTTGGAGATATTTAGTACACTGGCTTTTAATCATGTGCGGTGCTGGGGTTGTCCTCAGTTCTTCAAACTCAGCAGTTTGCATACAACGAGTTCTACCAGTTTCCAGTCCCTCGGGTTTAAGGAATTCTTTTTCACGAACACGGCCATCAAGTCTTTAGAATGTGACATGATTTGGCAACTCCTCCCTGAAAACCAAACTGCATACGTACGCCTTGCTGTTCGGGTACTGCATGATTGATAGGCACGTCAACTAACTCAATAACAGTGCAAGCAGCCATCAAGAATCTGTGAACGCCACTAGAAACTCCCATGTAAACACAACATAAGACGAACAGTAATAATGTAATGATTTATTAGGGACGTGGATACTGCTAGCAGCAACGAAGCAACGAGAACTTACCCTTCCTAGCAGTAAGATGTAGTTGTGTTGCAAATCAGATTCCAATGTCAGCGTGTTGCATACGCAGCAGGGAAAACAATTGTGAATGCTGCGTCAAACCCTTCAAGAACCGCAAGGGGGAAAAAGCGATGCACCTGTGATATTTGTGTCATATAAAAAAAAAAACTGTTGCTTTTTTATTTCCTTTAATAACTCTACATTTTTGTAACATATTTTTTTTTCATACACTGTATATCATTAGCAAACGAACATACGAAATCTGATCAAATAGTTCACATCTAAAGCAAATGTATGAGTCAACACATGTCGAATGTTGCTTTGCAACTCTGTGTAGTTGCTAACACTGTCTGTAGCTATGAAATTGCTTTAACCCTTTCAGACCTTCTAGCTACAGTTGTGACATTAACTTGTACTGTGTCTTCGCTGCAACACAAATATTCTTTCCCATGGAAAGGTACACATTTGTGAACGTTCAACCTTTCCATCACGTGAAAGTGTTGCCAACTGTTGGGCATCACTATGAAAATATCAACAAGTCAGTGTAGCAGTGCGCTGCAGCTCGTGACCACTAGAATACACCGATGTGGTTGGTTCAGTACATTCCACTGTGTAATTTAATCTTGTTATTGTCATTTTGCATGGTAATTATTGAATGCTCATTTTACCATTTATTAAAATAGGGAAAACTTCATAATTAGTTATTTTAATCTATAAAACGAAGTCAAGTGTGCAAAGTATTTTTTCTGAAAACGGGTACATATTTTTGTACAGATCTTTACCTAATATCATTTTAAAAAATCACCTAAGAGCATTACTGCATAAATAAAAATTTTCCTTCCTCCAGGAAAAATTCAGGTCTGAAAGGGTTAAAAAAGAGAGAGGATACCACTGTCAGAAATGCTGCATATAATTGCAGCATTTAAAGAGACAATCGAAAAATAAATAATTCCACTGTGGATGTATTTACATCTACATCTACACATACACATATACTCCACAAGTGACTAAAAGGTACCTGATGAAGGATAGTTCATTCCATCTTTAGTTACATACTGGTTTACTGTAGTCACGTATTGAGTGAGTGGAAAGTAACAATCTGTATGCTTCCGTGCACACCTTAATCTCTCTTATCTTACTCACATGATTCGTTCGTGACATATACGGTGTGTCTTTCCGGTGCTCTAATTTTGCACGAAAGGTTTCAGGAAGATCAACACTATTTTGCTTACATACGTTGTATACCAACCTGCTACGAACTTGTCGCCGCGTCTGTGAATCCAGTTATCTCCTCGGTGAGCCCTTCTTGTAAACGCTCCTAGTAACAGGTGGAACTGATCAGATTCACGTCTTGTTGACGGTTTCTAGTCCCTGAATTGTTCCCTCAAACCTCTCATCCATATTCCTTCCCTACTGCTGAATTCACGTCTTCGTACCATTTTATAGTATTATTTTTGTAGTGTTGTATCTCTATATATGGATTACGAGAAAGGCATTCGAGCATACCAGTACTCTGCTAACCAAATGCTATCGAGTTATTCCTCTCTTGGTTGTTGTTTCAACTGAAGACGGACTAATACTCCAAACCCGTTATGGTAAAATTGTGTTACCTTAAGTGACTACTAGTTGTATTTATGCAATGAACTAAAAGGAATTTATTTTTCAATTTTCTATGATGTCGATGTATTACTAACAAATTTAATTATTATTTTGCAAATTAGGAGAAAAACTAATGATAAAATGAACGCAGTATGTAAATCATCTCTTAGAGTAATCTGATTCAAACAAACTAATGTTTTATATTTCCTCAAGAGGGCCGCATTCGAATTCCCTGCCAAGCCTAATCTTGCCTGGCGTTCCTGATAATATCGGTGTCCACGGAACTCTAACCTTTCGCGTTCTGTTTCTCATGACATAGTTTCTTGTGGTATTTTCTCTGCACGTATGAACACAAAGCTGAGATAATAGTGATAAGGCACTTACCTTTCTCTGCGCCGGTAGCAGAGTGGACAGCACGACAGAATGTCAATCCTAAGGACCCGGGTTCGATTCCCGACTGCGTCGAAGATTGTCTCCATTCAGGGGCTGGGTGTTGTGTTGTCCCTATCACCATTATTTCATCCCCATCGACGTGGAAGTGTTCCACAATAAAAACAGGTCAGCCTTCAAAACTAACCCATCGAAGTTTAGTAAGTTACTGTCAACGACTCATGTGCACATGCTAAACATAGCCTGTAAGTAAAATTCTGTCGCACATTTGTGTGAAGGAAATATTGACTTTAGAAGTACTCGGTATTATCTGCGATTTAACAAGTGCAGTTAATAAGTATCAACAAAATCTGAATATGTGGCACATCACTGTCCTGTCACATGAGGACAAAAATAAAATAAAATTGATAAAAAGAAACAGGTTATAAAATGGTTATGTTCCAACATCTTCAGTTTTATTAAAGAGCTTATACGTCAGTAATATATTTCCTTGTTTTTCTTTGGCTTTTAGGGTTTCTTTAATTGGCGTTTGACTGATATACTCTTTTGCTGACTACGAACGTAGCCTGTTTAAGTAACAAAACATTTTTGTATCGAAGTTTAACGCCAGATGTAGAATTTGAGGTTGCTTTTCGGAGAACGGTTAAAAAATCCGTAGCAAATTTCGAGAAGCGAATGATAATATCTGCTTCAAATAGTTAAGGTATACCCCCCTAATCAGCCGAAGGAAGAGAGGAGCTGTCATTTTGAAGTACTCTTTCAGTATTTTCCATCGGAATGTAATAAAACTATAGTTGAAGAGGTGTTGGAAGGCGAGAATAGCAGAGGCGTGTGTGTAAGACAAACCTTTGGCCACATGGGATGCAGCCGTTATGCTGCGATGACTAAGACATCTGGCAAGTTTTAGAACTTCAGTGTTAAGGTTGATGACCAGAATGACACTGTGCCAGTATCTGATAACAACATGTCAGATCGTAAAATAATCTTATCATTTTGTTTTTAATAACTGAGTTTTTTAGTAGACCAGATTCACATACAGGAATACATTTAACTGTATTACTTGCTTTTGTTGAAGTTGTCATCTACGATCCAAAAATGACAAACTGAAATGCGGCCAGCCGGAGATTTTTTCTTTTTTTTTAGGAGTCAGTCTTTGAACGACCTACTATCCCTTCAACGCTACTCAAATGGGTGAGTCATCTGTGAATCTAGTTAATCAATTATTTACAAAACACATTTCCTTAAATAAAAAAAACGTAAATCTGTAGTGCTGTGTTTCGCATAAATAATTGTTGTCTGTACCCGTAACCGACGTCCGCTTACTTCTGTAAAACGAATCTGTTAACCGAACTGTAAAGTTTTCAATTTCAGTTTTCCGCAAGCTATCTGAAAGTCATTACACTAATATTCCACTGACAATGCTACCGCCAGGAACGTGTCTTTCGTCTGAGTTAATTCTAAACACGGACTCATCCCGAGTTAACTTAATATGCACAGTTAAAGATATCACTCACCTAATTCCGACATTGTACAGCTATCGTACTTGCGATCCTGAGTCTACGATGGAACGCAACGCTCTTTTCTAATGGTTTTGACAATAACTGAACGCTTGCTTTCCCCACGTCTGTGTAACACTGAGATTTTTCACTTTTAACAATAATTTCTTCGCACATCACATTATTTCATGAATAATTAGACAATTTAAAAATGATACGAAGTGATGTGCTGTACAATCTTACCTTCGTGACGTAACTTTATCTCCTCCCATGAAATTGCCAAATTCTTTTGTTATGCATTTGATGCCGATCATTAATCACTTCCCTAACCGTTTAAACTGCTGTGTTTATCTCCAGCAACGTTACATATGTGATCAGACATACCACTACTTTCGTTTAGCCGATGCTTATTGGATGGCCATATCCTATTCACAGTAGAATGTTGTCCTTAACGGAGTTAGATCGCTTTTCTTAGGATAAACATCCATACTGAATCACACGGACGCATTAAACGTGGTACTCCACTTAGCGCAATATTTCATTTCGTAAATGGAATTGCCGGAAGGCACCAAACTAGCTTTCCATGTGGAGAACTGTCGGACCCTTATATATCCACAGGGAGAACGTTGCGAGAGAACTCATTCGGATCCCTGAACAAGGAGTAAAGCGCAATTTATGATTTTTTTTCTGGTGTCACAATACCAGCTGCACTCCTTATAGCGTTTACCAAGATATCTAAACTGTAGATTAAGATTTGGCGCCTACTCTGCTGGAACATTTGTACAGAGGGAGAAAATATCTCTTGCACTACATCACATCTCGAGCAGCCACTAAGAAGTCAGGCATCGCCTGATAAGACAGTTCATACTGAATAAATGAGCCAACGTGGAATCCTAACGACGGATTTATTGCCAAGATTTAGGTTCATAGCCAGGAAAATGCGGCACAGTGAACGGCAGGGACACTCCAGGAGAGGAATACACTCTTCTTCGCAAGTGGGTTCCTTGAGTGACAAGCGGATATGCTCAAGGAGGTTCGGGATTAGAATCACTCACCTCATGTTCAGTTATGGCTACTTAACTAAAACACCGCCGTAACATCAGTCTCCCTCCGTCTCTGTTGTATGAACGTGTGGAGAAGCGATGAGTGAATGGCGGAGTGTGACTTCCCGTCGATACTCAGGCAATTAGAGACAGGACATAAGCTGAAATTGACAACAATTGGGAGGCTAGGATATTTGCAATGACATTGTGGAATGAATCTTCTAAGCATTCACTATAAGCAGTTTTGGGAAACCAAATAAATGAATGAGGTTGACCCATCCGTATAGACACGCGCGCGCCAGCTCGCCATTTCCAGGATTCAGGGGAGGCGCGCTGGCCCCCAGATCGAATCAGCCCAACGGATTAACGACAAGGCTCGGTGTGCCGGCCAGCCTGGGTGTGGTTTTCCGGCGGTTTCCCACATCCTGCTACGTGAATACCGGGCTGGTACCCACGCCATGCTGACTTATACGATTTGCAAACATTTATAAAACTTTCGCACACTTTCAAGTGGGCGAGCGCTAGACGCAGACTGTCGGGCTACACAAATTCCGTCCCGGTAGAGAAGGGGTGCCGACAGGAACGGGATCCGGCCACCCTCTACCACTAACATTGCTAAATCCGAAAATTAACAGGGGGACCCTGTTCAGATACGGGGAAAATACATGAAAAAGAAGAAGAAAAGAAACAAGTACATCAGGTTACCTGAATGACATTGAATCTCGCTTTTCTTGAATTGTAGATCAACTTGTATGTGTGCAAACTTTATCATATAACGTATGCCTCAATATAGCTGACCCAGTAAAAGACATAGAAATAAAGATGTACAAAGAAAGAAAGGAGAAAAACAACAGCAACCCTCTGCATTCTTAGCAATGATACGCAAAATGCGTACGTTGGGCCCTGAATACTTGTAAAATTATGTCAGTGATGGTTAATTCTCCTCGAATTGACAGAACGTAAAAAAAAGACGTATAGTTGGAGGTTTCTTCATCCTTGTGTGTTAACAGTCTTCTGACTGGTTTGATACACCCACCAACTGTTTCACGTGCTAACGTCTTCATCCCAATTTAGCTGTCGTCCATTCACTTCCACAAAAAGCCATGTTCTAGTATACTCTCAGAATTGCCTCTCTCAAATAAAGGCCTTTGTTTGATAGTAGTAGGTTTCTTCAGCGAAGAAACTTCTCCTTTCCTGTGCTAATTTGCTTCTTAAGACTTCTTTTGTTTACCCATCATACATATTTCGTTTCCCAGGTAGCAGAATTCTTGCACTTCATCTGCTACATGGCCACCGATTTTGATGCTATATTTGTCGTTAACTTCATTTCTACTACTCAAAATTTTCGTCTTTCTTTGCGTAACTGTCAAGTAAATCCTGCGATTACTCGACTGCTCAGTTCGTTCAACAAATGTTCAAATGTATGTGAATTCCTAAGGGACCAAACTGCTAAGGTCATCGGCCCTAGACTTACACACTACTTAAACCAACTTACGCTAAAGACAACACACACACCCATGCCCGAGGGAGGACTCGATCCTCCAGCGGGAGGGGCCGCGCAGTTCGTTCAGCAGCACCTGAAATTCTGTTATTGTTTTTGAGAATAGCAGCACATCAGGGGTCATTATCATTGATATTCTTGCACTCTGAAGTGTAACCCAGACATTCGTTTATACCTGTCATTACGTTTTCGATGTACAGGTCGAAAAGTAGAAATGAAAAACTGTATCCCTGCTTACATTCTTTTCAATTCGAAGAGGCATTTTTTGGCCTTCCATTCTTATCATTCGCTCTTTGTTCTTGTACACATTGTGGCAATACGGAACTACACAATCTCGCCAGGAAAAGATCGATCATCTTGTAATTATAGTAAATAAATAAGTGTAAGGGATTCCGAATTAATAAAAACTTCATTTTATAAAGTGAATCAACGAAGCTGCGGCTGTAAAACAACATTATAAGTAGACACATAACATTTATTTTCTGCAGCTTATGTTTATGGCAGGACGGCAAAATAAAAAATGTGATCACAAGGAAAGAACTCCGAAATTACCTTTCATATGTTTATTTGAGTGTTAAATGTCCATTTGGAAGAGGGGAAATACTAACACTGCCATTTTCCTATTGTTAATACTGTATATCAGAACACTTAAAATATGTTCAAGCCCCGATTTTCTTCTTTTCTATTCTAAAATAACTAAATAAAAACATCGAGTGCAGTTCTCTGCTACTTCTGTGTCGTACTGTCTGACTCTGAATTGCATGCAGGAATAATATGAGATAGAATACCGCGAAATTTTTAAATAATCGTAGCAACTAATAGCTTTGAACATAGGCTCGCTACTGATCACTACGATGACTTTCGTCTACAACTACGACGATTCCAAGTTACGACTATCAGCAATAATTTATACAGAAGTACAAGAAGGTGATAAAGTACATGTAACAAATGAGAAAGTATATGGAAGTTACATGAAGAAGAGACGTGAAACGTAGTGATCAGATAGCCACAGCTGCAGGCAGCTAAAGTACCAATTTCGATCTGTCAGTGATATACAGTACCAATTATGAAGTATTAAGACGATCGTAACAATCGTTCTGTAATAATGGTTATTGTGTTATCTGAATACATTCTGGTCCTACACATACTCCCTCGCGTAGTAGATGGGATGGAAACTGTTTATTAACTCCATGGTCGAAGAAACTAAATTTTGACACAGTGCATTCGCTAATGCTATGAGAAGAAATTTAAAAAATCCCATAATTAAAAAACACATCCTTGCACGTACTTCAGTCAACTGATAGTGTGTAATCTTACTCAAGCACTTGGATACTAATCTGTTTATTGACAGAAAAATTCTGGGCTAGATATAAAATATCTGCAGAAGTAGTGTTTTACCTGACAACAATGTATTACGGGTCTAGTTGCCGCAGGTAAAAGGAATGGTCACAGCGGAGTTGTTTGTACATATTACTTACGACCACGTTTTCTAAATTCCTGCCTTGCTATAAGCTTAGGAAGAAGAAAGAAACTGAGAAGCACTTTTAAGTGTAGTCTGAAACATTAGAGGTTTCAAGTAATTCGTTGATTTTGTGCCATATGGACAGGGCGTTTCTTTGGTGTCCCCAGTAACTGTGAGCGTTAGACGTTACACCGTTTTCATTTGATCAAAAGACCACTCAAGATTCAATCCTACGATGTCTTCTCGGTGCTAATGCACGACGAGTACACAATGCTTGACTCAACCAGACATGATGTGGTTCTCCGACTGGTGTAATGATATAGAAGCTGCCTGATTAACTCAAGTCAGGTAACATTTATGATGAAAATTGAGATATGAACTCTATATTTTAACACAATACTTTTGCAACAACTGTACGCCTCGGGAGACTATATATTCTTCTTCTTCTTTCTCTTCACTTCATGTATTAGCCAAATTGCCTGTCACGGTACTCCATTTCTTGTATGGTCTTCCCACCTCTCTTGTTTCAGCGTAGCTACACTCTATAGCCTTTGCCGGGAATATTTATCCTCCTTTAGGGTCCATATGTTTTTTTCATTTTCTCCTCTTTTTCTTTTTTTCGTTTAAGTTACATATTTTTAAATCTTTTCTTTTATCTTCATTTCTTTATCCGACCTTCCCTTGTACATCCGTTCACTGTTCCTAGAAATCTCATTTCTTGAGATTGTATTCTACTTTCTTGGTGTTTGTCGTTGCCCATGCTTCACTCCCATACGTCAGGCCTGGTTCTGTTATCGTTTTATAAAATTTCAGTTGGGTTTATTTCCCAGCTTTATTTTTCGAAGTTTTTATGACGGTTCCACATATGGAAGTAAATTTATGTTTTGGTCCACGTCATGTTTGTATTGGAAAGTAATGTAGCATGCTAAATATTTAAAATGTTTTACTTGCTCCAAGATTTTATTATTGAAGACTACCTTAGATCTTACTAATAGTCCGCCCTGAAATGCCATCAATTTCGTTTTATGTACCGATAATGTGAGGTTGTCACCTGAGGCTATCAGCTACAAGTTACAGACTCCCTTTCTAGGTCGTCCTCATTCCCTGTAATCAGAGTTAAGTGATCCGTAAATAAAATTATATTTAGTCTAGTGCCACGATCTAAAGTAACTCTATTTATGTTCAACATTTTCCATTTGCTGATAATTTCATCTGTATGTGTATACTGAAGAATGTTGAAGAAATCCAGCATCATTGTCGTACCCCAGCATCATTGTGCTCATTGACCTTGTTGTAATATTTCCCATCTCTACAACAATTTCGGTGTTTGTGTATAGACTGTTAATAACATTTATGAGGTAAGATGTATAACCTCATTCAGTCACGACATTCCATAGCATCTCTCTATTCACAACATTATTAAATGCTTTCTCCAAGAAAAAAAAGATGGGTTTTCCTACTGAGCTTTCGTGCTTTTCCTATAACCTGTTGCAGTGTAAAAACATTGTCAATATTTGATTGTCGTATTCTAAAATATGATTGTTCTTCAGACATTAACTTCTCCGTGACAATTTTAAGACTTACGTCCAGGATTTTGGCGTATATTTTATAGGCTGAACCCAGGAGGTTTATATCTCGATAGTTAATATATTTATTTTTATCGTCATCTTTAAAGATACATATTATTTTCGCCCTCACCAAGTCTTTTCGCACTTTCGTATTTCTCCAACATTGAATAAATATGTGAAGAAGGCTTATATTTGGGAATAACCTTCCATATTTCCACAGTTCCACATTAATAACATCTAAACCAGTGCCTTTCTATTTTTTAATACCACAGTTTTTGTATATATATATAATTTCTCTTCTATTTACTTTCATTATACTTTACAATAGTGGGACTGCTTACATAGGTCTTGAAAGCTGATTGTTTTTCTTAAATTGCCCCGTCCGTCTCTGGCGTCCAAATCCTTACTCTTCTATGTTTCCTGCATTTGCTTTTTTTTCCCTAGTAACTTAACGGCTATGTTTGATACAGCTGTGTTTTTAACTTTTTTCCAATGTTTTTCCAAGTCTTCTACCGTTCCCAAATTTGCTAATGTTTTTGTCATCAGCATTTAGTACAGATCTCTTAATGTGCTATCTTCTACAAGGTAAACTTTAAGAAAATGAGCTTCCTTTTGATCTATAAATGGTTTCTTCGGTTTTTTACATTTTGCATAGACGTCAATTGTTGACATCAATAAGAAATGATCTAATCCAATATCCACTCCCCAATAAACTCTTGTATCTCTAACATGTGCAGGAAATCCCTAATTTATTATTGGTTAATCTATATATAGCTATATCCGCTTGCTGGCCAGATAAATTTGTGCATCCCTTTCTTCATAAAGACACTATTGGATATTTTTGAGTGATTAAAGGTAGCAAAATCTCTGAGTTTTTTCAGTTTTCATTACATACGTTTCCTCCAAGTGTACATAGTATTTTTTGCAGTTGGTATATTTATAATTCTGGTATTGAGATCTCCCATAAGAACTGATTTTTATTCTATCCGTTTAAGATCACTTTTTGTAAAAGGGCTTGGATTCGTCAATTTTTTCCTTCTTCTGGGGCAGAAGTTGTTATTATTCTTAGGATTCCTCTTGGACCTTTAATTCCTGCTAGTGCAATTCGTTCTTTACATGTTCGTAGTCCCGTATTTTATGTTCCCTTATTCTATGAATGTAGTTGGCAACACCTTTACTTGGTCTTTGTTCCTGCTTTACTCCGCTGTAGATCATAATGTACTCGTCTATGTATTTGGTTCCAGATGTTTTCTTCTTTGTTTCTGTAATTGCTACAAAATCTATTTCATTTCTTTCAAATGGTTAGCTGATTCAGCTTACTTAAAAGCCATTTCCCTAACGTTCGAGATGGTACCTTTCAAAGCTTCATTAACTATTTCCTCTTGTTCCTATTTCTTACTCAAGTCGTATCCCGCCAATCCGTCTTGTTTCCGAGGCTGTACTGAGTAATGCACGTAGGTTTATTATGTCCCTGAATCGAGTACCTGCACATTGCAGCAAGACTGATGATGGGACTGCCATCTCTGAACTTTACCAGTCACAGCTCGTAACTCACATAAGTGAGTAAGTTACAGCACTTCGTCTGTACGCGACGTTTTGGTTATACCGCTAATACTCGGTCGTCAGAGCGTCGTCTGTTAGGCAGTCATACTATTCTCTACATCAGATCGTCGCATTTCCTAAGCTTTGTGTAAATCAAGGTCTTACCGATGGTAACAATCTGTGTAACCTTTATTACAGACCTTTTGCCTAGTCTCAAATAAACTTCTGGGCCCCATATTTATTCAAGTGTTTAGCACGAAAGAAGAAAAACCACGACAGCAAATGTTTCCTCCTTCCTCTCTACAATGTGGACACACGTAATATCTTTGGCAAAATCTTCTCACTCCTGAATCTGTGCTTTCTTACATTTACTATTTCAAATAATGAAACGTTCATCACCATATTAAAACTATTTAAAATTTTTGCAGAATTTTTTTTATTGGTGAGAACCTGTTAAAATTTTCTGGAAAGTGTAGTGATTGTCCTAATTTATTTACGTATAAATAACGATACATTATTCTCATCGTTGCATAATTTCCATCCTGTGATTTCTCAAAGCTTACTATAAGTCCGTCGATTTTTTATGATCATTCTTGTTCTGCTTTTTCATCAGATCAGAAGGTTGTTAATAACGAATATTTGTCTATCTAATCGGAAGCCGGGCATAACGAAAACAGCTAAATAGTGCGCTGATTAGAACCTTCCTGGCAGGTTATAACTGTGTGCCGGACCTGGAATCTAACCTGGCATCTTTCCCTTTCCCATGCTAAGAGTCCATGTCCGAAACAAAATTTTAATCTGCCAGGAAGTTCCAGTTAAATAGTTGACAGAATTTCATCTAATATGTAATAAACTCCTCGCTCGCTAACCATTTCAAAGCAAGAAACACACGACTTCATAAAGCTGGCTCGATAATTCGAGCAGAGTTGTTAACAATTACAAATACCATATTATTAATTAATTACTGTAATGTTTTATTTTCTGTTTCATAACCCGGAATACATATTACGTAATCAATGAATTCTCCCAGTAAAGACAGAAAAATGTTATGAAGAACAAACACTCCAAGTTCGCTCCCTATCGTACTGGACAGAGAAAAAAAAGATAAAAAGATTCGTAAACGCAAACTTCGAACTATATAAAATTATTTTTCGATACATCACTTGCTAGAAAGATTTCTCACACGTATTTTTAGTTATGTCCAGAAAGTCTCCACCAATACGTGTAACCATCCTAATTTCAAATGAATAGGAAAGACAGCATCTGGGAAGTGCAATTTACTATCGTTCTTCGTCGTTCCTGTAAATTCTATTGGTTCCCGAAAGTACGCCAGCCAAATCTCCTATATCGACTACGGTTTTTTTTCTTCTTGTGGAGTATAGAGCTGGTTCAATTTAACGACACTTCCTGTTTTCACTCGTCTACGTCGTTTGTTTTGACTGATCCCTCATAACAGGTTGTCTATTATTGCAAGGAAGATGCTGAACCGACCACTGTTCTGCAAATGGACAAGCACAATACAGCAGTTTCCACGAGGGAGTGTTTTGACTCCAATGTTTTTCTGGGCACAGAATCAAACAATTATCTATCAGTGTCGGACTAAACTGCGAAATAGACGTCAAATAAAATATGTTTAGACGTATATCCAACATAATTAGTACATTCTGCGAAATTTTCCGTAACCTCACAAACCTTTCAACCTGTTTTTGCTCCGCTTCCTGTATTTAGGGTATGAAGGTGTATCGCAGACGTATGTCATATTGTCTGGCGCACATTTCTATTTTCTGTAATGTCAGCATTCTCGTTTAAAGTATGACTTTGACTTCTCAGTTAGAGAAGCGTCCAACGAAGTGCTTTCATATTACAACGAAAATTCCGGTTTAGTGCGAAAGGTTCATTCTGGGAAAGCATTGATACTTGGCGGCAGTGTAGCAGCATGTTAGATGCGCATATGATACGCCAGTGGCAGTGGACGTTAGGCAAGTCCCACGCACAAATGTTGGGCTATATGCCTATCAGTCAGGAGTGGATCCCATTCCGAGGAACTTCAAGTGTGTATTTTCAACGGTGTCACCACGCTTAGTGTTGATAACACTCCAAACAGACAAGCACTGCTACGCTAGGTCTGATAAGAACCCTCTTTGTATGATGCAGGGTACACTCCGAGGTTGGTGCTTCTGTAATCTGAACCGCACACGGAAGGTAAACTATGAATCACACGTTGAGGAATGTCAACATCTACGAGAGCGTGCTCAAAAATAATGCCTCCGAATTTTTTAATGTGAAAACCACCAAACCTTTTCCAATTAAAAAAAACGGGATCAACACCTTACATCTTTAGTCTTCATGTCTACATATACGCAGCCCTCTGCCGCTACAGGGCTCCGAGTTGTAACGTGTAACATGGCGGCGTGTAGCGTAACTATGTCGGTGCGTGAGAAAGAGCGTGCTGTAATCGCTTTTCGAAATGGAATAGTTCCTCCAGATATGGAGTATCCTCTCCCTCAACATGGAGATGCCAGATCACACACAATCGATTTTCATATGTTTAGAGTGCTTACCGAACACCTTCGAGGATTTCACTTTGATAGCGATGGAGCGGTGCAATGAAGGTGTTGTAGCTCCGTCAACGGTATCAAGAAACTAGATCTCGTTGTGAGAAATGTGTTCTCCGCCAGGGTGACTCTGTTGAAGCTATCCTGCGATGTGTGGTGGGGGGTACCTCCGGTAGCACTTTCACTCTCCCCCTCCTTTGTTCAATTCGCTAATTGTGCGTGGGAAGAACGAATGTCTATAAACTTCCATATGAGACAAATTTCTCTGATTTTCTGGTCGTTTTCATTTCGCGAGATATATGTGGAAACAAGTAATATGTAATCCGACTCTTCTTCAAACACAGCCTTTTGGAAGATCAACAGCAAGCCTCTACGTGATAGACACACCGCTCCTGTAGCGTCTGCCACTAGGATTCGCCGAGCATCTCCAAATCACTCATCGTTCTCACGTCAACTAAATGATTCTGTGACGAATGAAAAGTACTGTTCTTCGTTGTGATAAATACACTACGTAGAAAATAAATACGGAAACAGTCATCTGTACAAGTATTGGCAGTGCTTTGGGATGCATTGGGAAACGTCTAAGGTACTGTCATCACCATCCTTCTTCTGCAAGGTTCCCTAGTTTCATAACTAACGAAATAAGTTCGATGAGAGAAACTTCCTTTTTCATCATATTATTTAGTTCTCACATCTCTCAAGGATTCGTTTGGTTAAGCGTCTCAATTCAGACAACAAAGAGCAAATACTTTACTACAATAACTTCTACAACTACTACTACTACTGCTACTACTACTATCACTAGCTCAATTCAGTTACGTTTTATTTCTAGCTGTTTATTTGTTATTCATTTAGTGTGATATCACTGTATTTAGTGACTTGTTCTTCAACCCTATAAGCTTGTACGATCAGTGTGAGGTCTGAAGTAAGGTAATGTTTTAAGTTCTGGCTCTAGACGGACCAACCGGTACGACCGACCGCCGTGTCTTCCTATACGAAAGGTATCACTGGAATCAGTGGCATTTGCTCAGTGCACCGGGTTTCTTAAACTTGGAACCGCCACTAATCGGTCATGTAGCTCCTCCGTTGGCCTCAGGAGACTGAGTGCACCCCATTGCAGTCCTTTAACTAAGGAAAAAATCCCTGTCAGTATTGGGAACCGAACACGGGTCCTGCGCATGGCAGTCCGCACACAGACTTTTCAGCTATGGAGGTGGTCTGTGAGGTCAGCTTCCCTTCTCAAATCAGTAACCACTTGTTAGAAATGGATGTAAACGGTGCATTCCATAATTTGTTATATTTTCTAGTTCCTAAGACTTTCAAAATTACGTTACTGTAATATGATGTGCTTTTGAGGTATGAATTATGGAATCGATCCGAAATCAGTCCGTATAGAAATAAAAGGATCTTTAAAGGCTGGCGCGAAAGCCTTGCTTCTTAAAGTGAGGATTGCATAAAAACCTGCTTAAGCTGTAGTGAGTGCCTTGCATCTTTCTGATGTTTTTTCCCTGCTTTGGTTACCAGTGTGAGATGGAAAATGAAATGTAGCTTGTTATGTTTACTGCCTGCGGACAGAAATATTCCTATTTAACTTGGTGTTTGGTACTACCATCTCTGAAACTTACTCGTATGGTCCTTACGTTATGTTACATGCCAGCTTGTCAAATGTGGTAGTTTAAGAAGCAGTAAAAGTAAGGGGGGGGGGGGGTCAAAAAGTAAGTAATTTTTATTCAAAGTGACATTCACGACGTTATTTTTCTGCATAGTCATTAAGTCTCTGTATTCAACAGTCGGGACGTTCTCCCAAACGTTCAGTTCGTCGACTATAGAAATCCGCTGCTTGTTAGCGGAGACATTCGAGAACCACTTTGTAAACGACGTCATTGTTGGATAATCTCTTTTGCCCGAAACGTTCTTTCAGCTTGCGGAAGGGTAGAATCCGCCTGTGCAGGCTTGGTCAAATAGTTGGCATCATTGCATTTGGTTCACATACCGCCAGAGTGTCACTGTGAATCCGTTTGCAACTTAGACGTTTTGCCCACAAGAATTGTACCTTCCCACGTCGACATTGGAGTAAGTTTCCAGTTGCCGCTCCATTTCAGTCACAAACTGTGATGCACCTGTCAACGGTACCGCAGCAGGACTGTGGCTGCAGCAGACCCTGAACAACGACTCTCCTCTGCCACTCTCGCTCCGCTGTCGTCTTAGCGTGGGACGACATGAGTAACTTTCTGGTCTCTGTGTGAAATACAACTGAAGCAATGTTAGGAAAACGTTCCTATACATTTAGCTTTACGCCAACTACAAAATTTAATGCTTCGTAGCATGGACACAAAGATATTCTGAACTTACTGTTAGCACAGGCATTAAACTGACATGTTCATAATTTGAACCACATACCTTATAAAGTAAATGTATACTATCGTCCACATCAAAATTACAACTCAACTAAAAATAAAAATAAAATTTCATTCTCGGTTTTGCTATATCGAGTACGATACTTAATCAAAATAGTTTGCTCTCTATATGTATAAACATAATGCTAGACTTTCTCTAGTATAAACATCACTTTTTTAAAAATATATAATGTTTGTATATTATTGTTCGCAATAGTGCAGCTATCATTCTATCTTATCATTTCTCTCATGAATTTCAAAGTGCTACATAATCCGTATGACGAGACCATGTTCAATAAATTTTCACATGAGACTCAAATTTGCACGTTCTTTCCCGTTTACTAGAGAGATTTCGCTTTTTTTCAGGTAGCGAAATTCTGCCAATTTTCCGAAGAAAACTGTAAGAATCCACCAAAACACTTCATCTACCGTCTGAAAAACTTTTCATTTATGGAAGGCAGCAAAGCATTCTTATTATGCTGTCTGAATTAATAAAGTTGACCCTAAGACATGAATAAGCAGTTATGTAGTACATGGTCTTTAAGTGACGGTAAAATGAGAGGTAAGCCATCCAATCCTTTGAACAGGTAGTTTACCTACCAAAGAAGTACATCCATCGTGCAACCTCAACTTTCAACACCGATTTCTGAGAACATACTTCCTCTCTCTTTCCGAGTTTATCCCGTTCTGCTGGATCCGATATTGTCATTATTTGTCAAATAATTTTATTTAAACATTTTAGCTGAATGTCCTTCTATCGCCACGGCCGTCAGTTAACCTAAGAAAGGGAAGTTTTGTGAGCCGTCTGTCGGTGAATCGTGTAAACTGTTTGTGTATCGTACTTTCTGATGCCGGGATTGAGGACCAGCACAGTAATTTACCTAAACAAGAGCGTAAAACCGCCTAAAACCCACACTCGCGCTATCTGGTGCACCAGACCAACGCTAGTTAATCCGTCGCGCCGATTCCATCCGGATCTGCCTCACATCCATGTGTCGCTAGCTAGTGCGTCGCGCGTTACGCTATACGAGCATGTCACCGCAACACATTTTAATTCTAGTAAACGAAATATAGTCTACATCATCATCAACATACGTCTTCGTTTGGGTTAATTCCATGTACTCTAGTTAGTCAATTACCTACCTGATATTAAGACGGAAGATAACGATACTTACGGAGAAACAGACGAGCTGTTTACAAAACTGAACATTAGAAGTAAAATGGAATGAAAGAAATTTTTTCATACTGAGAAATGAGGAGGAGCGATCTATTAAATTTAGTAAAAAAAAAGTTCTAGAGCCAAGATCGCATGAATACTTATTTATTTTTGACTGTCAGTTTTGACAAGCTCTGTTGTCATCCTCTGGTGTTAAAAACTGTTGTTGCAATAGACATGTTTTGTAACAATAAGTTCTGAAGACGAGAAGATGACAGCAAAGCTTGACGAAACCGGTAGTCGAGAACAAATATGTATTTATACGATCTTGGAAGTTTTATATCAAAACGGAAAGACATGATCATAAAAACGATCAGCTGTAGGCCATTTCCTCACCGAAACAAAAACAAAAAATTACGAAACTACTTTCATACGCAAATGCAAATGTTTCAGCAGCGTTATCCATTACAATGATACTGTTTTTCTTTGATTACAGATCGGTTATTTCCAAACAGTCACACACAGAACTGAAATATTCGTAGAGAAATAACAGGTGTTAGGGAAAACAACTTGTCTCTACAGAAACAGAGGAAAACAGTCGACCATTTATTTATATGAAACAAATAACAAATTTAATATCGAACTTGTGAGACTGAAAATATGTAGCACGTCACAGTTTATTTCTTTTCCTGTCTTTTTTATTGATCACATGGAAGGCTCCATGCGTCCCATGGATATATATTGAAGGTGATTAAGAAATACTTGAAAGCGATCATGGTTTAAATGAATTAAGTTTTTCCATCAAATACGACTCGTTACTGCTATTATACAACATTACTTGTGAACATACAAGATACAAATGTTTAATTTCACAAAGTTTCGGGACCCGAACGGAAGCATGTGATTCTTTTAATAATTACCAGTAATCTCTCTTCAGTCCACGTCGTCCTAAGCAAGTTCGCTATACAACTATACTAGGCAAAAACCGCCGTCTGTTAAGAGCCAATATTGACAAATTTTGTGTTGGAGTGTTTAGAGTGTTGAGGAAATCTAGTATGTTAGCAGCAGATTTCTTTTGCAGCTCACTTTAATACGCTATGTGATCAAAAGTATCCGGACACCGCCAAAAACATATGTTTTTCATATTAGGTGCATTGTGCTGCCATCTACTGCCAGGTACTCCGTATCAGCGACCTCAGTAGTCATTAGACATCGTGAGAGAGCAGAATGGGGCGTTCCGTGGAACTCACGGACTTCTAACATGGTCAGGTGACTGGATGTCACTTGTATCATAAGTCTCTACGCGAGATTTCCACACTTATAAACGTCCCTAGGTCCATTATTTCCGATGTGATAGTGAAGTGGAAACGTGAAGGGACATGTACAACACAAAAGCGTACAGGCCGACCTCGTCTGTTGACTGACAGAGGCCGCCGACAGTTGAAGAGGGTCGTAATGTGTAATAGGCAGAAATCTATCCAGACCATCACACAGGAATTCCAAACTGCATCAACATCCACTGCAAGTACTATGACAGTTAGGCGGGAGGTGAGAAAACTTGGATTTCATGGTCCATCGGCTGCTCATAAGCCAGACATCACGCCGGTAAATTCCAAATTACACCTCGCTTGGTGTAAGGAGCGTAAACACTGGTCGATTGAACGGTGGAAAAACGTTGTGTGGAGTGACGAATCATGGTACATAATGTGGCGATCCGATGGCAGGGTGTGGGTATGAGAATGCCCGGTGAACGTCATCTACCAGCGTGTGTAGTGTCAACAGTAAAATTCGTAGGCGGTGGTGTTACGGTGTGGTCGTGTTTTTCATGGTGGGGGCTTGCACCCTTTGTTGTTTTTCGTTGCGCTCTCACAGCACAGACCTACATTGATGTTTTAAGGACGTTCTTCCTTCCCACTATTGAAGAACAATTCGGAGATGGGGATTGCATCTTTCAACACGATCGTGTACCTGCTCATAATGCCCGCCCTGTGGTGGAGTGGTTACACGACAATAACATCCCTGTAATGGACTGGCCTGCACAGAGTGCTGACCTGAATCCTATTACAACACCTTTGGGATGTTTTGGAACGCCAGCTTCGTGCCAGGGCCTCACAGACAGGAGCCGAAACCTCTCCTCAGTGCAGTACTCCGTGAAGTAAGGGCTGCCATTCCCCAAGAAACCTTCCAGCACCTGACTGAACGTATGCCTGCGAGAGTGGAAGCTGTCATCAAGGCTAAGAGTGGGCCAACACCATATTGAATTCCAGCATTACCGATGGAGGGCGCCACGAACTTGAAAGTCATTTTCAGAAAGGTGTCCGAATACTTTTGATCATATAGTGCATACTAGATTCGCTCTTACTATGCTATATTCAAGTGCTGAAGTAGTTGAAGCTAGCTGCAATTCGTTGACTCTGTTGGTTCAAATTGCTTTGAGTACAATGGTACTTAACATCTGAAGTCATGAGTCCCCTAGAAGTTAGAACTAATTCAACCTAACTAACCTAAGGACATCACACACATCCATGCCCGACGCAGGATTCGAACCTGCCACCGCAGCGGTCGCGCAGTTCCAGACTGACGCGTCTAGAACCGCTCGGCCACAACGGCCGGCTCGTTTACTCTAATGAGATTAGGTGCGATCGAAAAGTTTTCGTTCTAAGGTCTCACTAACCCCTTGCCTACATGTCGTTGATTATATTTCCGTATCGGAGTCGCGCTGGGTTGCATATACGCTGAAGAAACGCATCCAAGCGGAAAAATTTTGATCGCCTCTTACACGAATATCTTAATATATGGTTTAGTCAAAGAATTCATACAGGTTTGTGCTATCCGTTTTTACTTTGACAATCACGGGAAACACGAGAGCGGTAACGCATGTAATACAGCAGGTATTTTGCATCAACGACCTGTAAAAACTTCTTGAGTCTATGAATGAATCTTTCACAGTTCGTTCATCGAACACAAACTATAGTGTTTTGCAAATACTATTAATGTGAGAATGTGGATCCCATATTAGAAAACGGAGAAGCAATTATTGTTTCAAAATTTTTTTTTGTTATTAGGGTTTTTCAGCAACACATATGATGTGATAATTTGTGCCTTTAGGTTAAGTTATTTGGTACCAAGAGCAAGTCTTTCACTAAACAATTTTACTGTCACTCATATTCTCGTAATTGTACTTTTCTGTTTTTCCGAAGAATAAAAATAGTTGTGGGTTCCCCTTCGAGTTTACATTATACACTGACAGATTTAATTCCAACTACTTTGCACACGGATCTAAAACAAGTATTTTTTTTAAATATGTTATTATGTTTTATCGCTGATATTTGTTTCATGGAAATTTAGTAGTCCAAGGTATAATTCTGGAGACATCATTGGAAGACAGAACTTTAGGCAGAGAATCGTGACCTGAACCACGAACCAATGCCAATAAAACAAATCTCAGGAATATCGTAAATACCGGACATGAAATCCTGCGTTCTATAATCACGACGTTTTATTCTGTACTTTAGAATCAATTTCATTACATATTTCCAATCTCATACCATAAACAAGCGTCACTATGCCTGTAAGCATACCATTCATACTGACACAGAACTAACACTTTTGACATTTGAGAAATATTTTAAAATATGGCTCTCCTGATATAGTGCATTGTCTTTCATAATTCTTGTGCGGAAGTGTCTGTTTTCACACATTCTATTCATGTTATTTCCACACAATGGGCACTTTTATTTTGCTGCTGCCTGTAAAGGCGCGGAAACGGCGAGGATATATTCATCCGGATAGGACAACTACATGAAGGCGTAGTTGACAATTTAAGGCATGTTGACCGTAAGACAAGAGAGAGATTCCAGCAATATGGAGTCATTAATTTGTATAGCACACATTTTGTTGAGCACAGATCATTAAAAAAAATGTGTTTCTAGGCATTGAACTCTTCATCTGTTGCATGTCAGCTTCTCTGAACGTCGTTCACGGACATCTGGAAGAGGTGCAGTTGTTTCTAATTTAGTCATACATTCAGATTCCGTAGAAGATAGTCCAGCATTTCTGCGTTACAATGATAGTAGGAGAAGTCCAAAGAAAATCTGGTTGGGCCCTTTCGTTTCATAAAGTGTCAAGTCAAGACTTTGAGATATTCGCCATTGCACCACTTCGCTGAAACAGGCAATTACTAATGGAAATATCCGGCACTATTTTCCACGGTGTTTTGAAGCTTGGGCTACTGCCGGTGCCTGAAGTACTTGGCCGTTAATGGTGTTACTTTAACAGGACACTGTCTTCTGCTTGCCGCATTCACTCACACCTAATTTCACTCGCTCTTTTTAATATTTCCTTGGATTTGTTGTTCTGCTGGGAATTCACTGTTGCTAATACCACTTGCGAACTTTACTGCATTGCAGTATTTGTTTCTCTTTGAAGATATAATAAACGCCCCAAGAGAGGTTATTACTAAATTATTTCTTCACGAAGATTTTTGGAAAATGTCTTTTGAGTAGCTTCGGAAGCTACTTTGTTGCGACCACTGACTTATCTTGTGAGTGTGAACGAAACAATATTGCACAAAGTGCTTACGTTGTGAGTTTGATTATGACGGTAACTTGAAATAACGAGCTAATGGAATCCTCACTTTCTGTGCATGATCACTCAGCGGCCGTCTTTGATTTCGCTACAATTTTATTCCTGTGGTCGGAGGCCATTCCTGTCGTCCCGTCGCTCCATATCCCTAGATGAGAGGCACATACTGCGAGAGCGTGATGAAAAGTAATCCTTCGAATTTTTTATGTGGAAACTCTTAACGATTTTTAAATAAAACAAACGTTATTAAAATTCTACATTTTTATTCTTCACGTCTACGTATTTATTTCTCAACATAGTCAACCTGCCGACGAACACATTTCCTCCAACGAGAGACCAGTTTGCTGATATCATCATTGCATAATGTCTGACTTTGCTGTCGAAGCCACAATCTCACCTCTGCTTGCACCGCTTCATCACTGTCAAAGTGAAGTCCTCGGAGGTGTAAGGTGTTCGTTTAGTTTTGTAAACCGACTAAAATCGAATGGGGCCAAGTCGGGACTGTATGGAGTATGATCGGTGACAATGAACCCAAGGTGTCGGATTGTTGCAGATGTCGCAGAGCTCGTGAATGGTCTTGCACTTACATGCTGAAGGCGACATTGACGTGCTGAAGGAGAGGATGCTCCATATGCGGACGAACTCTTCGAATTCGAAACTCGGTTACGGCACTCTGAAACATAGCTAAGCCAGACACCGCCATGCGCTACAGTTCGGAGTCCTCTAGTGGTTGAGAATTGCAAGTATGTAGACATGAGTTACAGTTTGTTTATGTAGACATGAGTTACAGTTTGTTTTATTTAAAAAGCTTTAAGAGTTTTCACATAAAAAGTTCGCAAACATTACTTTTTAGCACGCTATGCTACATACGTATTATCTCCCTGCTAGTTGAATAAATTTTGTTCTTCGTTTTTTAATGTTTTGCCCCTTTGTGTGACGTGATTGTGAGTTAGAGACAGGAAAAAAGTTCTCGAATTGGCTTAGAGGAAAGTGGAAAACCGTCGGAGGAAGACACTCTGTCTGCCACATGTTCTACGTCGGCTCTCATCAACCCCATACATGGATGCAGGCTGTGTCTGGTACACTTGTCAGTCTCCCAAGTAGTCGCACTATGCGTTAAGCTGCACAAAAGTCGATTCAACTAGTCTACACACTAACAAATCCTTTTTTTTTTTGTTTTTGAGACGGTTTTCGTTCCGAGTACACGAGGACTGGGATGGCATGCGTTAATTCTTTGGCATTGCTTTCCGATCCACGGAGGCATTCTAATGCGTCAATTTTTGACCCAGAGAGGGATAACAGTCCTCGAATAGCACCACATTTTTCTGGTTTGACTCCAGATGATTTCGTGCTCTGCCTACAGTGGGGAGTATTTTGTGGATGTTGAATCGATTCAGTGGAATGTGACAGCAATTTTGAACGGTATTCCAGTCGAAGGTTTGCCTAAGTGTTCCATAATCTCTACGACGGATTTTGCAAATGTGTGACAAGAAATCGTTTGTATGATAAAAATTAAAAAGTCGATAAAATTGTTAACATCATTTTGTATTTCACTTCGTGATAATCACAGACCTCAATTAATATACTGACTAGAGCATCTCTAAGTTAAAACAATATCTGTGAAATATGAATAACGTAAAAAGTTAGTTGAATAGTCAAATTCAAAGTACTTAAAAACAGAGTAAAAATGTAGAAGAAATTAAACGCTCCAGAATATTTGCATTTAAAATACATTTGTTACTACATTATATTCGAGAAACTGAATTGATCCCAAACAGATCATTGCAACGTTTTTCACTGTGGCATACGAAGGACCATCATGTTGAGACCGGCTGTGCAGCATGCTTTCTTCAATCTTCATATATTTCTTTTTAAAAAAAATTAAAAAAAAAAAAACAGCGAGGGCAGCGTGCACTAGATTACCTCGTTTGACACGGTGGGTAAACGCTCGTTGGGCGGAAGACAGACGACCACAACGTGGCTCTCGATTAATCACAGGTCGTGCCTTTGCCGTCCGCAGAACGTCTGTAGTCTGCAGCCCCTCTAATGAGGCGAGGCTTTTACGCAAGCGGTCAAACTCTTCGCATCAAGCGGTCGCCACGTCCGGCAAAACATGTAGACTCTATCTGCGTACGTCATGCATATTCGTAGTGGTAAACTCGCATGTAGAAAATGTTATAGTGTTACTCAATTTTTTCCCTGAAAGAAAATCAGAGTTAAGGAACGCTTTCCTTATCTTTTCCAAAATAACTTTGATATTTAAGATTACAAATTGTGTTGCAAATTAATCATTTCAAAGCACAATCACCAAAACGTCTGAAAAGTTTGGAATATAAAACTAATTTTCCAATATTTAATTGCTTCATCATTTTCATTGGAATCTGCTCTTTTTGATGGTGTTAAACCATTCTCAAACGAAAGGCAATGTGTTGAGACGAAGGATCTCATGGGCTGCGGATGTCGTATTTTCCTTCTCGAAGCAATGATGGTAGTCCGCCCTTCAGTGTCGCAGTACAAGATTTTACAGCCGTGGGATCTTTCCTGTGTTTTCAAAAGCATCTACTTGAATAATTGCAACTTTCTGTATTTTTTAGCTCCAGCATTTTTGCAGAATAAAGCGAATCGTTTTTTTCCGAAACAATTCCTTTCAGTGTACATGTTCCCCAAAATTAGCTGTGTCATTTCCGTTCATATAATCGTGATTTTCATTTTTTCTACAACGTAATTCTTCTATCCTTCATTTGTATGGTGAATGATGGGTCAAGGCATACATTATTTTCCTATTATAAAGCTCTAAAATAATGGTGAATTCAAGAAAGTGACACTGGTGGTGTTCATTCTGGTATTACAGAATACAAAATAAGAAGTTAGACATATCATTGTATTTGAAGAAGTGATGCTTATAATACAGACATCATCAAAGGTGGCATAACTTCTTCTGGCACTGTGAGTCGTATCAACTCAGAGCAAAAGGCTTTGAATAAGAGACTTGCAGATATCACTTGGGATATAGCTTTTAGCAGAGATTTTAACACTAGTTAACAGACGCAGTGAGCCCTCAAAACACGCAAAAGAGTTCATTTGTTCCGTATATATGGGGTCTCTCCCTCTAGCACTAGACTCTTCAATTCCAGAGGGTGTGAATTTTTTAGAAATAGACCTATGAAGTATGTTGACGCATTTTCAGTCGGACTCTTTCAATCATTAGCAGAAGCTAGTTTCTTGTCGCTAATAGCCTTACATAGTTTGTGTTTTACTCTGGATTAACGAAAACAAAAATAGAGTGTAAGATTTTAGTTATCACTCTTTTGTCCCTAGAGACTGCACCGAAGTAGGAAGACGTTTTATTTTGTTATATTTTCAGTTAATTATGTATAAATACGGAGATATTAGGTGTATTTAATTTTCTTATAATAGCGACAGATTTAGAATTGAAATAAGATAGTAATGTAGAAGTAGTAGCTATTTTCCCTGTCCGTTTACAAAACAGTTTCAGAAACCTTTAAATGAAGACGGAAAATATGTTTTCGAAGCTTATGCGAAGGTAGTACCATAGACAGTCTTTTTGCGTCGATGATGTGGTCACGAGAGAACGAGTAACTGTTGATATGAACAAGTTTGCTGGGAGAAATCAGATGTGGGCTTACTGAATAAGCCACACGGACATTCACTGGACCAGAGTGAGAATAACCACAGGAAACTTAAGCCGTATGATGGGACAGGGTTTTGAAACCCGCTGCTCCCATGTCCTAATCCCTGACCTCTGCGCCGTGTAGCCTGGTAATCAATAATAACTCGCGGTTACCTACTACTAAAGCTATACACGTTCACAGTATTGTTACTGCGGCTTCGTCCTCCATAAAATGTAGTCAGTAACATATAGCACTACCATTGCCAATCGTCATTTAAGTGTATACAAAAACGATGAAAGAAAAACATATTTGATGTAAATCATTTCATTATTTCTCAAATTTTTAGATTCATCCCCCGTCTCAAGATGAAGAAAGTCGCTGTCCATGAATATTTGTGTTTGCTATAAGGGAACGGAGCATCCGTCGATTCACAACATCATCGGTGGGCGATGTGTTGGATAAATCTTGCATAATTCCTTCAAATTTTCTTCTTAGATTCTCCATAGCTATGTGCCGGTCACATTGTCACAGTCGCAGAATAGATTTTTAGCTTTTCCCCTCTTCTAAAGCCAGGATTTTCATCTTCCTTGATTTGTGCCAATTCTTTTTAAAGATGCCCATTCTCATGATGAAGAAAGGCGTAACGGTTTCTCTTATTTATCCAGATTTCATTATGACTTAGAGTAAAAATGTTGTTTTATACTATACAGAACTAATAGTTCTTCAATCCGCTAAAGCAATGGATACGACATGTCTAGCGTAACCAGAGATATAAGCTATCATTTCCGTGGAAGAGTTGTACGAAACAACCACTTCTGTTGCTGCCGGTTCATCATGAACCACTCAAACAGCTGATAGATGTTTAGTTTTCGGATCTCACTGATATAGCGACGTTTCGACTCCTCTTACGATGTTCACCGATTGTGCATTACATCAGTGGAACTGTTTTGAGAGCCCGCATCTCGTGGTCGTGCGGTAGCGTTCTCGCTTCCCACGCCCGGGTTCGATTCCCGGCGGGATCAGGGATTTTCTCTGCCTCGTGATGGCTGGGTGTTGTGTGATGTCTTTAGGTTAGTTAGGTTTAAGTAGTTCTAAGTTCTAGGGGACTGATGACCTAAGATGTTAAGTCCCATAGTGCTCACAGCCATTTGAACCATTTGCACTGTTTTGAGTATTTCCTTACACCAGTCGACAATTGTCGCTGAGCTTCGGTCAAATTGTGTGACATACATCGGAGTCAGGTCGTTTTTCATGCAAAACTGGGAGTGTTCTAGTCTCCGATATGCCGAAGTATGTTCCTGAGTCACGGTAAGACACAACCGATTCTCCTAAATCGTGCAGCACATAGCATCAGCGTTTGTTGCAATAACAACTGTTTTAGGTCGACCTTCGTGAAATTCGTACTGATGAAATTCTATTGAAAAATTGTGAGCAGTTTCTTAAGACAGTTGATTGCCAAATGTTTAACTAGCCAGTTGTTGTTGGGTTAGGCCTTTACAAACATAGTAAGAAAAAAAACGCTCACTTTGGACTAACGAATCTGACAGTTTCTGAACTTCCGTTGTTTTAAGAATAACAAAATTTCAAATTTAAAAACAGTTGTAATGTCACATCTCAAAATTCATTACTGGGTGTGTCCAAAATGGTCCAAATGGCTCTGAGCACTATGGGACTTAACATCTGTGGTCATCAGTCCCCTAGAACTTAGAACTACTTAAACCTAACTAACCCAAGGACATCACACACATCCATGCCCGAGGCAGGATTCGAACCTGCGACCGTAGCAGTCGTGCGGTTCCGGACTGAGCGCCTAGAACCGCTAGACCACCACGGCCGACTACTAGGTGTGTATTTTCTTCCATAATAATGACTTATTAGGAAGCTTATTTGCAATTTTATTGGTACACTTAGTATAATACGCATTACTTCCTGTTATAGGATTGATTGTTGAAAATGTGTTGAATGGTTTCGAACACGACAGACCGTGACTAAATCTGCTGCAGATCACGTTTCATGTCTTTGACATTTTAGCTGTCAGAGATTCGCAGTAATTTTGTTTGCCATACTTAATTGTTAGTAATAAATAATCGTGTTCCACAACAGTAAGTGATTTGATGCCTCGTCTCTTACAGCGTTTCTGTTCTTATATTGCCGGTAGTCGATTCGTGGCTTATTGGAACAGACGAGATATTTACATCGATGCAGACACGAGAATTGTGTGGGCAGCGGCAGTAGTGCGTCTTGAATCCAGTGAAGATCCAAGTCTATAAAGTAACAGCTCTGTCCAGAGAATCCCATGTGGCCATGTTTTGTTTAAGTGTATGATAAATGAATCAATCCACTGCAAGCAATTCGAGTTGATGCGAGGATGATATTACTGTGTCTGTCTTGGGGACTAAGTCACAAGTTTCCTAATTGCAGAGCCGACCGAGATGTGCAGACACTGGGGTAAGGAATTCACAATTGGACCACAAGCAGGTAAAGCTGAGCGATTGCAGGGTGTGTATATGTTCCGCTCGAACACCGGAATCACGCACTGTAGACCATGCGATAGCGTGTCCTCTATCAGATTGTACCGCATAAGTTTCTGCGTAATGTGAACAGATGGCCTCTAGCTATGGAAATCATGCATTTCAGGACTATGTTTGGCGGAAATTATTTTATCTTACTCTATGTAGCCGTTGATCATAGACTGACCCCGTTGCTCAACATGTATAATGACGTTCTACTGAATAAGGTATTTAGCAGTATTTATAGCGGTGTAGTCCAAACGTTTCCGACCTCGGAACTTCCGTTGAACGGACAAATAACACTTTGCTTACATTCTGTTCTTCTTCCTGATATCTACCATGATTAACACGGACGAACGGAATTACTCAAAGAGAATAAGGGTGTAGAGTAAGAAAAAACTCAGGAATCCGAGAACAGAGAATTTCTCGATTCCGAATAGTACGAGAGAAATGACGACGGATATTCAAATATTACATGCGAGAGCAAAACCTCCCGTTTCACGTCGCGGGATCGATTCGTGTCGGCGTCATCAAAGACCAGAACGAGAACAGTCGTTGGTTGTTCTCATAGAAGGTCCCTGATACGAATTCGCTTCGCTTTGACTCCATCTGAGTCTCACTGCGGGAAAAGAGGCAGCTTGTTTCTTCCATTAATTTCTTATACGTTAAGGAACGTTCCATTGAAAACCGTATATATAAAAATATTGTTTCGTGCTTACCTTATATCATTTAAAAATCATTCCATCACTTTAAAATAAAGAAAAAGAGAAAACTCCGTAATTCGCTGGAATCTGGTGGAAAAGGACCGAAAAATCTACAGTTCCTTACCAAAAGGGGACGAAAACTGAAAACATTTCTCTGGTTATAAACATTAACATCACCACGCCGCAAAGTATTCACTGAATTTCTGTTTGCTTCGTGCGGAGAGCAAAAACACATTCATCATTGTAGATGTGTTGCTTGTTACTTGTTTTTATACTAACATTCGCGCTTGACGCCTGATAACATTTCACAAGCGCGAGTGCTCCATATCTTGAAGCGATGTTCAGCCCCCATACTGAAATGGTATTGTGGTAGTGGACTCTGTCTATACGGTGATCACCTATCCTTTCCGTTCCTTTCTTTGTGACCTTGGGCCTTACAACCCTCACGCCTCTGTTGTAATGTTGTCACCTCTCAATACTTAATGATGTTCACTGCTTTATATTTCATATTCTACATCTGTGTAGGACAGACATGTTGGCAAATTCACTAGTAATCGACTTCTTTACTTGCGGTAAGACTCGAATTCGATTTTCTGCTTTTCAAGGCATCCACCTATCTCGAGTTCACGGAGGCCTGCTGGAATATTCTGCAGCGATGTTTATTCCTCGCTACTACTCAGAAACAGGGCACAGTGAAACAATGCGATGCAAAAGTCACCCTCCAGACAATACGTCAGTTGCCGGCAACAAAAGTCTAACTTGGTGATGCTTGGAAAATCATAACCCTTCAAATCAGGCAGTCACGCTCACTGTGGACAAGTGTCTGAGCGGTAGAGGAGGCAGGACGCGCTGTGAATGTGTGAATGTCACAAGCAGCAGTCAACATCACTCAGACAGCGTGGGCGACCATTACCCTGTTGAAAAATGGCACCATCATACTGTCACGTTACAGATAATACACAGGGACGCACGATGTCTATGATCTATCGCTGGTCCGTCGGAGTTCCCTCTAACACCACCAGCCCTGACCTGAAGTCAAACGCGAAGACTCTCCACACATGGCGCCAGGAGTAACACTGCTGTGCCTCTCCAAAACATTGGAGGAAAGGAATGTCTTCCCCCAGATTTACCGACATACGCTCCAAGGACGGTCATTCGAGTTAATGCAGACCGTGATTCATTGCCAAACGTAATGAGACGCCATTCATCAGAAGTCCACGCTTCCCGGTCACTGCGCCAATCCAAATGCAGTCATTTGTGTCATGGT
The DNA here is from genome assembly GCF_023897955.1 of Schistocerca gregaria. Taxonomy (NCBI): domain Eukaryota; kingdom Metazoa; phylum Arthropoda; class Insecta; order Orthoptera; family Acrididae; genus Schistocerca; species Schistocerca gregaria. The sequence continues at coordinate 406,755,745 of NC_064923.1, forward strand.
GTTACCTGTTCTTGGATAGGAGGCGCAGATGTGAAGGGGTTACGATTTGCTTGGTGCACAATACGGCGACTCCCTTCTGATGGTCAAATGTAGTCGACCGGATCCTTAACGACGGATATTCCTAGTTTCACAGTCCGATGCAGTCCAGTACCGCTCCACTGTCGATCTGAATGCCCCACAAACCTGGATTTTTCACGATTCGACAGCCACCCAAATGGAGACCAACAGTGTGGCCCCTTTCAAACTTTGTCATGTGTTGATAACGCTGTCTCACACAAGTACCCAGCATCTCTGTGTGCTTCGCAGCTATCACCCAACATCTGACGATGTTCATACACCGTATGTACCCTATTAGGCTAGGTAACAACACTACATCTACATCTACATCTACATCTACATCTACATCCATACTCCGCAAGCCACCTGACGGTGTGTGGCGGAGGGTACCCTGAGTACCTCTATCGGTTCTCCCTTCTATTCCAGTCTCGTATTGTACGTGGAAAGAAGGATTGTCGGTATGCTTCTGTGTGGGCTCTAATCTCTCTGATTTTATCCTCATGGTCTCTTCGCGAGATATACGTAGGAGGGAGCAATATACTGCTTGACTCTTCGGTGAAGGTGTGTTCTCGAAACTTTAACAAAAGCCCGTACCGAGCTACTGAGCGTCTCTCCTGCAGAGTCTTCCACTGGAGTTTATCTATCATCTCCGTAACGCTTTCGCAATTACTAAATGATCCTGTAACGAAGCGCGCTGCTCTCCGTTGGATCTTCTCTATCTCTCCTATCAACCCTACCTGGTGCGGATCCCACACTGCTGAGCAGTATTCAAGCATTCGGCGAACAAGCGTACTGTAACCTACTTCCTTTGTTGTCGGATTGCATTTCCTTAGGATTCTTCCAATGAATCTCAGTCTGGCATCTGCTGTACCGACGATCAACTTTATATGATCATTCCATTTTATATCACTCCTAATGAGTACTCCCAGATAATTTATGGAATTAACTGCTTCCAGTTGCTGACCTGCTATTTTGTAGCTAAATGATAAGGGACCTACCTTTCTATGTATTCACATCACATTACACTTGTCTACATTGAGATTCAATTGCCATTCCGTGCACCATGCGTCAATTCGCTGCAGATCCTCCTGCATTTCAGTACAATTTTCCATTGTTGCAACCTCTCGAACCACCACAGCATCATCTGCAAAAAGCCTCAGTGAACTTCCGATGTCATCCACCAGGTCATTTATGTATATTGTGAATAGAAACGGTCCTATGACACTCCCCTGCGGCACACCTGAAATCACTCTTACTTCGGAAGACTTCTCTCCATTGAGAATGACATGCTGCGTTCTGTTATCTAGGAACTCCTCAATCCTATCACACAATTGATCTGATAGTCCGTATGCTCTTACTTTGTTCATTAAACGACTGTGGGGAACTGTGTCAAACGCCTTGCGGAAGTCAAGAAACACGGCATCTAACTGTGAACCCGTGTCTAAGGCCCTCTGTGTCTCGTGGACGAATAGCGTGAGCTGGGTTTCACACGACCGTCTTTTTCGAAACGCATGCTGATTCCTACAGAGTAGATTTCTAGTCTCCAGAAAAGACATTATACTCGAACATAATACGTGTTCCAAAATTCTACAACTGATCGACGTTAGAGATATAGATCTGTGGTTCTGCACATCTGTTCGACGTCCCTTCTTGAAAACGGGGATGACCTGTGCCCTTTTTCAATCCTTTGGAACGCTTCGCTCTTCTAGAGACCTACGGTACACCGCTGCAAGAAGGGGGGCAAGTTCCTTCGCGTACTCTGTGTAAAATCGAACTGGTATTCCATCAGGACCAGCGGCCTTTCCTCTTTTGAGCGATTTTAATTGTTTCTCTATCCCTCTGTCGTCTACTTCGATATCTACCATTTTGTCAACTGTGCGACATTCTAGAGAAGGAAGCACAGTGCAGTCTTCCTCTGTGAAACAGCTTTGGAAGAAGACATTTAGTAATTCGGCCTTTAGTCTGTCATCCTCTGTTTCAGTACCATTTTGGTCACAGAGTGTCTGGACATTTTGTTTTGATCCACCTACCGCTTTGACATAGGACCAAAATTTCTTAGGATTTTCTGCCAAGTCAGTACATAGAACTTTACTTTCGAATTCATTGAAAGCCTCTCGCATAGCCCTCCTCACACTGCATTTCGCTTCGCGTAATTTTTGTTTGTCTGCAAGGCTTTGGCTATGTTTATGTTTGCTGTGAAGTTCCCTTTGCTTCCGCAGCAGTTTTCTAACTCGGTTGTTGTACCACGGTGGCTCTTTCCCATCTCTTACGATCTTGCTTGGCACATAATCATCTAACGCATATTGTACCATGGTTTTGAACTTTGTCCACTGATCCTCAACACTGTCTGTACTTGAGAGAAAACTTTTGTGTTGAGCCACCAAGTACTCTGAAATCTGCTTTTTGTCACTTTTGCTAAACAGAAAAATCTTCCTACCTTTTTTAATATTTCTATTTACGGCTGAAATCATCGATGCAGTAACCGCTTTATGATCGCTGATTCCCTGTTCTGCATTAACTGATTCAAATAGTTCGGGTCTGTTTGTCACCAGAAGGTCTAATATGTTATCGCCACGAGTCGGTTTTCTGTTTAACTGCTCAAGGTAGTTTTCAGATAAAGCACTTAAAAATATTTCACTGGATTCTTTGTCCCTGCCAGCCGTTATGAACGTTTGAGTCTCCCAGTCTATATCCGGCAAATTAAAATCTCCACCCAGATCTATAACATGGTGGGGAAATCTACTCGAAATATTTTCCAAATTATTCTTCAGGTGCTGAGCCACAACAGCTGCTGAGCCCGGGGGCCTATAGAGACATCCAATTACCATGTCTGAGCCTGCTTTAACCGTGACCTTCACCCAAATCATTTCACATTTCGAATCTCCGTCAATTTCCTTCGATACTATTGCACTTCTTATCGCTATAAACACGCCTCCCCCTTCACTGTCCAGCCTATCTCTGCGGTATACATTCCAATCCGAGTTTAGGATTTCATTACTGTTTACGTCTGGTTTCAGCCAACTTTCTGTTCCTAGTACTATATGGGCGTTGTGACCGTTTATTAATGAGAGCAGTGTTACGTGTCTGTTGAATCTGTTGACATTATAGGAGGTGGAAAATGTAGTTACCACTCAGTCTTACACATTCATCAGCCCTTCTTACCGAGCGAGGTGGTTCTGTGGTTCACACACTGCACTCGCATTCGGGAGGACGATGGTTTAAACTCGCATCCGACCGTCCTGATTCAGTTTTTTCGTGATTTTCCTAGACAGCTTCACGCAAATGCAGGGACGGTTTCTTTGAAGGGGCATGGCAAACTTCCTCCCCCATCCTACCGAAACCAACGGGTCCGATGACCACGCTGTTTGGTCCCCTCCCGCGAATCAACCAACTAATCAACCAACCAGCCCTGCTTATTAGTGGATCACGAAATCGTTCGAAAACACCTGTCTGTCCTCGAATTTGATCACATGTGCGGGACACATTATTCTGTAGCGTGTGCATGTTGATGAAAGATACGATATAATGTCAATGTCTTTTAATGTACCCACAGCCAGAAATCCAAGGGGTGAAGATCAGGTGATATGGGAGAGGATGCTTATGGATTTTTTCGAGCAAAACATTGCTCATTAAATTTTTGTGTTAGGTACTGCCGTACGAGGAGTAGAATATTTCGTGGTGCCCCGTTGAACATGAAACACATTCCTTGTCTTTTCACCTGTTCAAGTTTCCGGCAACGTGTATGGACCTATGAGTCGGTCACAGTCAAGCGAAACCGATAAATTGATACGCTATGTTTCCATGACTATTCAGGATTGACATCTAGATATTGCCGAAATTTAACATCCCACTTTGTGTCAACTTTACTTCATCCGTAAATAAAACGCAAGCTGGAAACTGTGGATATTCAACTATTTGTATTGGAATGAGATCGAGAATGTTAAGCTTGTGGGCCGAGAGCTTGCACAAGCTATGAGCATTACGCGTAAAGTAAATGCGCGTACAGAGTACGCCACACACTTGTTTCACTATCGTCTTACACTCATAGAAACACTCGTACCTCGACGTACAGCGTTCAAATTCTGCGAGTTCTACGGCGTTCTCGTGTTTTTTCCCCGAATTATTCCGTATGTGCATATCGCTGGAACAACCTGCTGAATATCCTTTTTCTGATCGAGTTGCCAACGAGGATATCGAACGGTGTACATGAGGCTTGCCTGTCGAGTTGCGCCATTGGAAGAACCATGACAGGATACCATGCTTGTCATTTCCCCCATACAGTAATAGGAATCGATTTCACTGTTTACGCTGTTCTCACGCCATAGTATCATTAGTCTTGCTATGATGACTGCATAATCTCATAACGACAAACGATGTGACTGACGTAGGATATACACGTAAATGTATATAGAGAGTGGTCCATTGATCGTGACCGGGCCAAATATCTCACCGAACAAGCGTAAAACGAAAAAGCTACAAAGAACGGAACTTGTCTAGCTTGAAGGGGGAAACCAGATAGCGCTATGGTTGGCCCGCTAGATGGCGCTGCCATAGGTCAAACGGATATCAACTGCGTTTTTTTTAAAAATAGGAACCTCCATTTTTATTACATATTCGTGTAGTACGTAAAGAAATATGAATGTTTTAGTTGGACCACTTTTTTCGTTTTGTAATAGATGGCGCTGTAATAGTCACAAACATGTGGCTCACAATTTTAGACGAACAGTTGATAACAGGTAGGTTTTCTAAATTAAAATACAGAACGTAGGTACGTTTGAACATTTTATTTCGGTTGTTCCAATGTGATACATGTACTTTTGTGAACTTATCTTTTCTGAGAACGCATGCTGTTACAGCGTGATTACCTGTAAATACCACATTAATGCAATAAATACTCAAAATGATGTCCGTCAACCTCAATGCATTTGGCAATACGTGTGACGACATTCCTCTCAACAGCAAGTAGTTCGCCTTCTATAATGTTCGCACATGCATCGACAATGCGCTGACGCATGTTGCCAGGCGTCGTCGGTGGATCACGATAGCAAATATCCTTCAACTTTCGCCAAAGAAAGAAATCCGGGGACTTCATATCCGGTGAACGTGCGGGCGACATGGTATGGTGCTTCGACGACCAATCCACCTGTCATGAAATATGCTATTCAGTACCGCTTCAACCGCACGCGAGCTATGTGCCGGACACCCATCATGTTGGAAGTATATCGCCGTTCTGTGATGCAGTGAAACATCTTGCAGTAACATCGGTAGAACATTACGTCGGAAATCAGCATACATTGCATCATTTAGACTGCCATCGATGAAATGGGGGCCAATTATCCTTTCTCCCATAATGCCGCACCATACATTAACCCGCCAAGGGCGCTGATGTTCCACTTGTCGCAGCCATCGTGGATTTTCCGTTGCGCAGTAGTGCATATTATGCCGGTTTACGTTACCGCTGTTGGTGAGTGATGCTTCGTCGCTAAACAGAACGCGTGCAAAAAATTTGTCATCGTCCCGTAATTTCACGTGTGCCCAGTGGCAGAACTGAACACGACGTTCAAAGTCGTCGCCATGCAATCCCTGGAGCATAGAAATATGGTACGGGAAAAGTTGATGTTGATGTAGCATTCTCAACGCCGACGTTTCTGAGATTCCCGATTCTAGCGCAATTTGTCTGCTACTGATGTGCGGATCAGCCGCGACAGCAGCTAAAACACCTACTTGGGCATTATCATTTGTTGCAGGTCGTGGTTGACGTTCCACATGTGCCTTAACACTTCCTGTTTCCTTAAATAACGTTACTATCCGGCGAACGGTCCGGACACTTGGATGATGTCGTTCAGCAAACCGAGCAGCATACATAGCACACGCCCATTGGGCGTTTTGATCACAATAGCCATACATCAACACGGTATCGACCTTTTCCGCAAATTGGTAAACGGTCCATTTTAACACGGGTAATGTATCACGAAGCAAATAGCATCCGCACTGGCGGAATGTTACGTGATACCACGTACTTTACGTTTGTAACCATTACAGCGCCATCTATCACAAAGCGAAAAAAGTCCAACTAAAGTATTCATATTGCTTTACGTACTACACGAATATGTAATAAAAAATGGGGGTTCCTATATTAAAAAATGCAGTTGATATTCGTTTGACTTATGGCAGCACCATCTAGCGGGCCAACCATAGCGCCATCTCGTTTCCCCCTTTAAACCAGACGAGTTTCGTTCTTTGTAGTTTTTCGTTTGATGCTTATTTCGTGAGATATTGGGCCCGGTCACTATCAATGGACCACCCTGTATAGGGTGTTCCACAATTAATATTGCACACTTTTAGAGGTTATAGAGAGGTTTTCTTAGATCAAGTTTTTCGTAGGAACCCACGTTCGGAAACGTCATCTAACGACGCTACAGTGCGTCAAAATTTATAGATGCCGGCGCCTGTAAATGTATGTATATGCAGGGCGATTCCGTGAGGAAGTTACACACTTTCTAGGATGATGGAGAAGGATATAGGTATCAATCTGAGGCAGGGGTCCAAATACCGGAAACGAACGAGTCGAAAATTATAAGTGAAAACCATTCTGATACCTCTGACAGTGGGAATATATGTAGTCTAATGGTTGCTGCTGCGATTGTAGGGTTTGCAACTCTTAGAGGTGGTGGTATGGAGGAAGACAAGGTAAAAATTTCCCTTAATCATTGATTCTAAAATTCATACCTGAGGAATTGTGAGAACTTCTTTATCTTCACTACTGTGAACCACATCTCCGTGTTCATTGCTCTTAAGGTATGCATCTTACAGCCCATGTTTACTGGACTGTTTTTACTTTACTGTTTTTTTTTTTTTTTGTTCATACTACCACCTCTAAACGTTGCCTACCTTACAATTGCAGCAACAACAGTTCCAGTACATGTATTTCACTGTCAGAGGTATCAGTACGGTCTTATATATGACTTTTTTCTAGTTTTGATCAGTACTATCCACTATAAGAATATGGGAGACCTTTTGAAGACACTTAGTTTTTGGACTTTCTATATGGAAATCCACCGGATTCAGTTAACTGTTTTGATTGCTATTTCGTTTGTGGCATGAAGTACTGGGCTCACATATCGTCCACAGCACAAAGCCGCATTTATTTCAGAAAAGGCTCAAAACCTTAGTATGAATACACTTTACAAATTTGATTTCGGTCAGCATTCACAAAATGCAACACCCGTATTGCACAAAGCTACCTCACACTTAATTCATCATGTTGCATAAACTCTCTTATGATATACCTGTAGCGTTAGTTGGTTGATACACTTTCAATCGTCAATAATTCGATACCTCGTCACTCACTTTCTTAATGTTACTGTTATTGATTGCAATTTTGACACAATTTTCACGCTATTCACCATGAAGAGAAGCCATAGCTGAATTCGGATACCATGGCTTACAAATGAAAGTGAACGGTCATTCTACCTGTTACCCTTTTACTGGGCCCCGGGCTCGATTCCAGGCGGGATGACTGCCTCGAGGTGACTGGGTGTTGTTGTGTCGTCTTCATCATCATTCATCCCCATTACGGTCGGAGGAAGGCAATGGCAAACCACCTCCGCTAGGACCTTGCCTAGTACAGCGGTGCGTGCCTCCTGCAACGTACACAATGCTCCTCGGAGTATGGGACCTCATCATCATCATCATCATCATCCCCCTTTTACTAACCATGGATGATTCTGCCAGGAAATGTCTACAACAAAGAATATTATGACGACGTAATATTCCAGTTTATTAATTAGATCGAAACACGAGGAATAGACGCAAAACAATCTCGCAGCTCATTTAGACTCTTTGTATCAGGCTAAGAAGATTTTTCTTTATCGTACTACGACAAGTATAAATATGAAACTGATAGTTTAGTATTAAATCTCTTATGGAACCGATCACGACACTGGAAACTGACATTTATTGAGGAATTTTAATAATAATATGTGAAACTTATATAAAATCAATACACAGTAATGTTAAGAGTAAGTATGACAGTTTAGTGCTGTTTCATCTCTTGTGAAAAAGCATCACAAAAGAGATGCGAGGCAAAAGAAACAGGATACCACAGAATGAGCCGCTACTAGGCTGTTTTCTAACAAGGTGACGTAAGAAAGCGAGTGGGCCGCGTTTTACTGTGTGCTTTCGTTGCCCCCACGAAATTCTCATTTCGAACGAAGAATGCCTTCGCTTACTCTTAAATCAAGAACATTTGACTTCCAGGAAACGGTGTTGGTGAATATTCGTCTTGACGAACGTAAGTGCCTGCACTGGCTTCTTCAATTTGTAGACGCACTGCAGGGTTGGTTAGCGCAGGCCAAGTTTTCAAGTTTACACCTTTTGGATCCGTAGTTCGTAAATGTGAATGCAGCGATTACACACAATGCGTATTACGACATAATTTGACTATACGAAATTCGATCCGAACCGAAGAATGCAACATTCCCTTTTTACAACTGTTTTATGGAGCTACAAGGTCTAATTAATCGTGTATTAGGGTCAGAATGTTTTTCTGGGACATGAAACACCATCACGTAACAGTCATATAATCTCCTTAACACCACAAAACTTAACAGAACACGTTCAGCCTCTTCCTGAAGCCCCTGTTCATACAAAATATATGTTACAATTGTGGGGCTACTTGTACTTTAATTCCAGCCTGAAAGTAATTCCAGGTGTATTATTTGTACACATCCCTCATCGGAGATGGGTCTGCGTACGTGTTTGGTGCCTGCATTCTCTTGAAACAAACAGCGCGTTGCTGAATAGTAACCGTTACCAAACAGGAACACTTCCTCTCTGCCAAGTTCATTGAAATAACCAACACTTCCAGATTCCTTTTTCTCAGGTACTCAATTCGTGTGACATGCATCTGGCATCCAGATGTAAAACTTCAAATTCCCGGCAACCATTCATATTCAGCAGCCACATGCGATGAAAACAATCACTGAATCGTCGAAAATAACTAATCATCCTTTTGTAGGCAGCGACTCTTTTTGTCCCGATCTCCAAACAGAACTGTCATACTCCCGCCCTAAGAAACGCCAGTCTTTAACACCGAGGCACGAGACCCTGATCATCATGTAAAGTCCCGAGTTCATTAAGGGGGTTTGTACCGAACGATGATTTGACCATAACTGATTCATTAAGTATACCATTGGCAAAACTGTACGATGGGGCAACAACTTTCATCTAATGAGCGTAATGCGAAAGGAATTAGCTGCAGCGGTATGAACGTTTCTGAATGTCCCTGAACCAAGGTCTACAGAAAAAAGAAGTCCTTGAACCTCCTCTCAAAGGACTCAACGCACAACTCGAATTTATTCAGTCGCAATACAAATAATACAATGACCTTCATAAATCTTAAGCTGGAAAGAAGAGTGGTAAAGAATTTGAAGTAAGAAAGCTTGCTAGAGTTATGAGAACCACAACGCACAATCTACCCGTTCCCGACAACCAGAGGACAGTAGTAGAACAGGAAATGATGGAAGACGATACCTAGCGTTAATTATAAGGTTGCATTTCCATCGCCGATATCCCCACCATCACCTCCACTATTCAACGGTTAGGGTTCCCTAATTTGTTCGCGCCCCTCTCATTTTTTGGATGCTCCACTCTCTTTGTCGAACAGTAATACACACGTTTACAGGATCTTTTTCTAATTTAAACCAGTGATACCTCCTCTAAGAACAAGGGAAACTTAAAAAAAAACTGTAATTGCGAAGTCGATTTCACCTGTTGGGAAGGTTCTGGCCTGTGTTCCCTGTGATGCAAAAGATTTGTTATTGATTATCTTGACACGATTAAAAGAACAGCTGGTGAATAATGGACTTGTCGTTTCTATTAATCGCAAGGATAAAAACTGAGAGAAGTGCAATTTGGACAAAAAGGTATCTCTCACGATGGCAGATTTTTAATAAAGTAACGTTAAAATTCTACATATTTACTCAATATAGTCGTCCTATTGACGACCACATTTCTCCGAAAAACAGATCAGTTTGTTGATATCGTCAACGTAGGATGTTTGGCTTTTTTCACGAAACAACAACTTCAGCTCTGCTTGAACCACTTCATCACTATCAAAGTGAAGTCCTCGATGGTGTTCTTTAAGTTCTGGAAACAGATGAAAATCGAAAGTAGCCAAGCCGGGTTGTACGGAGGATGATCGATAACAGTAAGCCCAAGGCATAGGATTGTTGCAGACATCGTAGCGCTGGTGTGCGTTCAGGCACCGTCGTGCTGAAGGAGAGGATGCTCCGTCTGTGGGAGACCTCTTCGACTTCTAAACTCGATTCAGCACGCTTTCTCACCCACCGATATTCGAGAGGCATTCAATAAGTTATGCAACACTCTTTTTCGAAAGCAGGCTGGTTTTGTACAGGATTCCCACATGCCATATTATTCTTGATTCTTTTGGCTGAAAAATCCTATTTTTCAACGTAATAAACTTTCAATGAGACGGCCTTAAACCACCTTACTGGTAGGGCCTATATGGCCTGGTGGTACCACCCTTCTGGTCAACGTCGGAGCAACGTCTTGCTGCATCAGTAACCTCCCCATCATCCACGTACCTGCGGAGTACATTCTTCATTGAGACAAAGAGATAGATGTCGGGAGATACGAGATTGTGGCTGTGGCATGGACGAGGAAGAAGATTGTTAAGCAAGATGTGTAAACGCCTCTCGGGAGCGCACACGTGTGTGAGGCCTTGCGTTGTCATGGGGAAGTTCGTTTGCATTTTTGTGGAGATGAAAGCGTTGAAGTCGTTCCTTCAATTTCCCTATAGTAACACAACACAATTCAGAGTTAACCGTTGTACCGTCAGGAAAGACATCAAACAGAATAACCTTTTCAGAGTCCCAGGACACCGTCATCACGACTTTACCGGGTGAGGGTGCGGCATTGAACTTTTTCTTCGGAGAAGAGGCGGTGTGGAGGAATTGCCGTTTAGTTTCTCATTCGAAGTGATGAACCAATGTTTCATCACCTGTGACGATGTTCAACAATAAACTGTCACGATCAACCTTGTAAAGTGCAAGCAATTTCCCATAGATGGTCCTACGTTGTTCTTCATGGTATTCAGTTAGTCGGCTCGAAACCATAGGGCACACACCTTTGAGACGAGTGTGTCAACACTACTTAAAGATACGTGCAGTTGAGCAGCGACGTGTTTGATTATGATCTGTCAATCACCTCCAGTAAGAGTGCCCGCACAATCCAGCATTCCGGAAGTCACAGCTGTGTGCCGCCCAACGGCTCGCCGTGCTTTTCTTCACTGTTCATCTCCGTAGACATTCTGCAAGCGTTTATCAATATCTGCGACGTTCTGTTTTTCTCCGGCAAAAGAAATTCAGTGATAGCTCTTTGCTTGGAACGCTCCTCCGCTACAGACGCCATTTCGAAAGTTGCGAATAGTGCCGCCACCAATCGAAACTTCATGAGGCTATAGAGGCTAAAGCGCAAAAATTCCACGATGTCCGTCAACAAATTCCGTATCTTTTCAACCGATAATTGCAAAGAAAGAAATGCGTTGCATTACTTATTGAACGTCGCTCGTAGTTACGTCACACACCGCTCCATTACACGCTACAATTCGGAGCCCTCTAGCTGCGGAGAACTGCGAATGTAGACATGAAGAATAAAGATATAGGATACTAATAACTTTTGTTTGATATAAAAAGCGTTAAGAAATTTTACGTATAAGATTCGGAGGTATTACTTTTCATCCCGCTCTCGTACATTGCCAAGAAGGTGCACTAACAATGGGAAGTTGGCGGATTTTCATTGCGATTTCTTGCAACGTGCACTTTGCTATCCTCCTGGACAGCGTGCCACAGAAAGGTCATCCGGTCACTTTCTACCACTAACACTGTCTAAACAGAAATTTAACATGCCGACTACGTGGAGATACGGGATAAAGCCCTGAAAAACAAGAGGAAAGATCCACTTTATTCGATAGATATGAGACCCTTTGGTTTATATGCATTCATACACGTAAAGAAATTTGTAGCTGCAAATGCACTGCTCCGAATGAAGCCGGAAAAAGTACGCTTTTGGGCTGAAAATTCAATCTTCACCGACAGGACCAGAACATTTCATTTTCTGGGAGTGTGACAGGTTAGTCATACTGTTTTATAGACTCACGTTGCGACCGCTGTTGCAAGCGACCTCCATTGAATACACTACGCAGGTGAATGAATGTCCCTTAGATCAGTGATCGAAACGTTTATCTATAAAATACTTGACTGGTGCATAAGTTTTTCCATAAGTGTACTAAACATAACAAATGCACATAACAGCTACTTTAATCATCAATAACATATTCACCTTCAGTATTTACAACAGTCTGCCAACGCGGCTGTAGAAATCACGTGGTTTTGAGTCGAAGAACGCGTCGAGCCACGTTCGGAGTGCAGTTTCATCCGGAAAGGAAGTACGCAGAAGTTTGTTAGATAGAAAGTGGAAAAGATGAAAATCTGAGGATGCAAGATCACGTGAATAACGTTGGTGGTGAATGAATTCCCAAACCAACCCCTATATAGTGTTTTTTGTATCTAGCAGAATGCGAGCTGACGTTATCGTGGACTAGCATCACTTCACGCAGTCTTCCTGGCCGGTATTCTTGGATTAAGTCTCAAGACGTTTCGGTTATTGACAATAAATTCCAGCAGTGATGGTAACACCTCTGGGAAGTAATTTGTAATACACCATATCACCACTGTTCCAGCAGATGCATAGCATTATCTTTTGTGAATGCGCGCAGGTCTTTGTACGTGTAGTTGCTGCTTTGTTTGGGCTCAACCATTTATTTCTTTTCTTAACGTTACCGTAAAGACACCATTTCTCATCATGAGTAACAATACCGGATGGGCTCGCCCGGTTTGCCTTGCGGTCTAACGCACGGCTTTCCGGGCGGGAAGGCGTGCCGATCCCCGGCACAAATCCACCCGGCAGATTAGGGTCGAGGTCCGGTGAATCAGCCAGCCTGTGGACGGTTTTTAGGCGGTCTTCTATCTGCCACAGCGAATGCGGGCTGGTTCCCCTTATTCCGCCTCAACTACACTATGTCGGCGATTGCTGCGCAAACAAGTTCTCCACGTACGCGTACACCATCATTACTCTACCACGCAAACATAGGGGTTACACTCTTCTGGTGTGAGACGTTCGCTGGGGGGGTCTACCGGGGTCCGAACCGCACGATAACCCTGGTTTCGGTGTGGGGCGGCCGAGGGGTGAAGTGCACTGCGGTAGTCGTCGTGGAGTTGTGGACCACTGCGGATGTGGCGGGGACGGAGCCTCTCCGTCGTTTCTAGGCCCCCGGTTAACATACAATACAATACAATTCAACAATACCGGATAGAAAGGGTCGGTGTCACTCGCGAGCCAATTGACGACGAAAGAGCAGAGATGTACCCGATGATTTTTTAGATTTTGGTTTAGAGGACGTGGTACCCATACACCCGATCCTTGAGCCTTCCTCATTGCATACAAATGTCGCACGGTGGTGGAATGATCACAGTTTATCAAATTTTCCAGTTCTCGAGCACAGTGAAAAGGATCATTGTGGAATAATGCGTTTAAACGATCTTCACCAAACCCCGAATGTCTCCTGAACGTGAAGAGTCACTAATGTCGAGGCCATTTACCTAAAAACGAGAAACACATTTTCTTTTCATTCTATGTCCAGTGTAATTAACCCCATACATGGCGCAAATTTTTCTGGCTGCCTCCGTTCCTGTAACCCCTCTAATGAACTCAAACAGAAGAAAATGTGGGAAATGTTTCGATTTCTTTATTTCGCACCTCATTTTGTAACGTAAACAGCTCCACTCAGAATGTCCAAGTGACAAAATGACTCTATGTAAAGTCAAATAGCAACAGTAAACAATAAATAAAAAAATTGCAACCGATAAATAAACCTGCAGCAACCGGAATACCAACATGCAAAATAAAAACTCTACAAACTTATACACCAACCAAATAATATAAAATCGAGGGCACATAGCGAGAAAGTGTCTACTGAAGATGTCAACAAGGAAGGGACGGAGCAAATCAGGAGCACCCATCGGGGCAGGTAGCAGTGAGTCTTGTCGGAGACGAGTCTCACGCCGGAGAGGCAGGTTAGGCCGACAAACACGAGTGTCGCGCCGTGGTGTCGGATTGCGGTCGCCATATTGGGGCCACGCGACGCTGTGGCCGCCCACGGAAGGCCGCATTCCTGGCCCCACTCCGCGAATATTTCTGTCTCTGTCTCCGTTACTTCCGACTCCGGCACTCTCTCCTAAAACCGGCTTTATCTCGTTTTCAACTCACATGCACGAAAGTGCTGGGTTTCTGCCGACAATACCTAGTATTAAGAAGACAGTGCAGAAAGTAGGTTAAATATTATTATTATGTCAGGTCAAGTAACTTTTATTGCATACTGGACTACACTTGAAAGCAACACAGGTAAATGACACTATTTTTCAGCATAGTCACCAAGTCTCCGTAAACAACGGTCGGAAAGTTCAGTTACTTGAAGACGTAAATCCGCTTATTGGCCACACGGAGCAATTCGAGAACAGCTTTTTGAACGTCCTAATCGTCAGAAAATCTGAGATTGGTGCAGATTAGTTCTTCGACTTGCCTGAAAAGTGTCGCCTGTGTTCGATGTCGATGATCTTGATTCTCCATCGGCATCATTCATGTCTGTGTGGCCTTGGTCAAATTCTTGACATCATTTTACTACGGCTGGAGGCGGCATTGCATTTGTTTCATATACAGCCAGAGATTCACAGAGAATTTGTGTACACTTTACACGTTTAGCCCACAAGATTCGTACTGTGCCACGTATTTTAATTTCTAGTCGTCGAACCATTTGACTAGGACTTTGCGCTACACCTGTTATCAGTTCCGCTGCAGAACTGTGTCTGCAGGATTCCCGAAAGATGTACTTTCTCCTTACAACGCAGCACTCTTCTTGCGAAACGGTCTAAGAGTGGTACGGGATGATTATCTTATTTTTTGAAGTCCTCTCGTAAATGTGAACTTGCTTTTCCACTTTACAAAAGGTTCGATGGTACTATTGGCACTTCTGTTGTTCTAGTTTCCAGTGTAGGAGGGGTGTTTAATAAGTAATGCTACACATTTTTTTTTCTGAATGCAGGTGGCTTTTATTCAGGCTTCCAATACACCATATTATTTCCCACGCCTTTGGCTGCAAAATGATATTTTCAACACACAAAATGGTTCAAATGGTTCTCAGCACTATGGGACTTAACGTCTCAGGTCATCAGTCCCCTGAACTTAGAACTACTTAAACCTAACTAAGCTAAGGAAATCACACACATCCATGCCTGAGGCAGGAAACGAACTTGCGACGGAAGCGGTCGCCTGGCTCCAGACTGAGGCGCCTAGAACCGCTCGGCCACACTGGCCGGCTTTTCAACACAATCTCCGTTCAATAGGACGGCATTACGTCACCGTATTGGGAGGGCCTGTATATCCTCATGGTACCATTCTACTGGTTCGATGTCGGAGCCAACATCTTGCTGCATCAATGACCTCCGCATCATCCACGTACTGCTTCCCACGGAATGGAACCTTCATTGGGCCAAGCAGATGAAAGTCCGAAGATGCGAGATCCAGAGGCTGTGGGGTGGATGAGGAAGAACAGTCCAATGAAGTTCTGTGAGCAGCTCTCGGGCACGCAGACTTGTATGAGGGCTGGCATTGTCATGGAGAAGGATAAGTTGATTTGCATTTTTTGTGGCGACGAACAGCTGCAGCTGTTTCTTCAGTTTCATGATGGCAGCACAATACACTTCAGAGTTGATCGTTACACCATGAGGGAGGACAGCAAACAAAATAAGCCTTTCAGAATTCCAGAAATTCGTGGACATGACTTTACCGGCTGAGGGCGGGGCTCTGAACTTTTTCTTCGGAAGAGAGGTGGCGTAACGCGAATCCATGGATTTGTTTCCGGTTCGAAAAGATGAACCAATGTTTCATCGCCTGTGAGGATGTTGGACAAAAAATTGTCAGTAGCACTCTCTTGAAACGCAAGCAATTTCGCTCAGGTGGTCCTTCTTTGCTCTTTGTGGTCTTCTGTTTGGCGTGGAGGAACCCAGCGGGAGATCGATTCTTAAGTACCTCTACTGGTGGACCAGTGTGTCAGCACTACTTAAAGAGTTGCTCTACTTTGTTTGTGATGTGACAGACGCCTTACCCAACGACTCATTTGTTCATTGCTTGGTCTCCGTAGACATTCTGAAAGGGCATATGAATATCTCTGCGATGCTCCGGTTTTCCGCCAAAAGATACTCGGTGACAACTCTCTGTTTGAAACGCACCTCCGCTACAGACGCCATTTTGAATACTACGTATAGCGCCGCCACCTATCGGGACTTCATGAAACTACCGTGGGTTAAGCGTTAATATTCCACGATGTCACCCAACAAATTTCGCATTTCTTAACCTAAATTGTCCGTGAGAAATAAATGTGCATTACGTCTTGAACGCTCCTCGTATTATCGGTATCTATATACAAAAGGTTTGTGTGTGTAAGAACAAACAGACTTTTCTCTGTGTCACCCACTCGTAGTTGAGTTCGTAGACAGACCTTATTCTCATGATTTAGTAGGGAAGTTTGATCGCGGTGCGTGGCAGTGGATGAGTGTGGAGACAAAAATCTAAAAAAACATGAAGCAACAAATAGTCTTAGGAAAAGCTATATACTCCGTGATTTACGAACTTTACTGTACCTGTGTAAATGCGTTTATAGTTTCATTCGTCCGATGTTGTACTATGCTTACGGTGTTTCTTCATTCAGACTGTAATAACGACGTCTAATATCAAATAGATCAGCTTTTGATCTCTCAGTACGTTTTCGTCGATCACTTTACCGACGACAGCAGAGACGCAAAGAAAAAAAATCCAGATAGACTCAAAGATAAAAATAAACCTAACTAAAAAATGTATAACCGAACCGTACACTACAGGGATTTCGGATAATCATTTCGCTTGTTCTGCATGGTTATAATCCTTTTCATAGCTTAGTGCGTTTTCGTCAATCATTTTGATAATGCCTTATGAAATAAAGTAACTACCATTCGTTTCTAGCTTCATTTGAATATTATTATGTCAAGACAATATTACCAAATTAGAATTGGCCTCCGGTGTTACCGTCGGTTAATTATTTCTGCGTAACGTAACGTCTATGCCAGTATGGATGGAACACGGTGAAGATTACATAATCACAGAAGTGGGTCTTATGGAACAACATGTCCAAATGAAGTGATAAGACGGCAGAACAAGTCCTGAACCATCAAGGAGTAGTCTAGATCTACTCTCCATATACTTAAGGTATCACATATCGTTACGACGCCGCGGACACCTTATCAACGAAACTGCAAGTTTCCGTGCCGCCGATAGCGCTTGCGAAGGATCTGGCAGACGCAGTCGTGCTCGCCCGTTGAGCCGCGCCTCCAGCGGCTCTGGACTTACGGTCACCCTCTGCCGTCGCGATGTAGGACGGCCAGCGGCAGCCCACAGGCCACTCTCGCTCGGGGCCACGTCGCTACGCAGGGCGCCTAGTCGCATCTTCGACATCGACGTTCATGTTCACTTCGGGGAGCCTCATCCTGGTTCACACAGATGGATTACAGTTTCTTGTTGCACTATTTGTGATGACTCTACGTACATTGGATAACCACAAGTTAAGTAAATCTTCTGTTCACTGTCTTAAATTTTCACTTATCTCTTCTGTTTCTGTCCAGATTCTCTACGACGACAGTTACCTCACCACTCTGTACTTCACCTCTCCTTACTGTGGTGTACTAAAATGTACACAACAATACTGATTCGTTCTTCACACGATATCCAGCACTAAACATCGAAACAACTTCATCTAAACATAGACAAGCTCGCACTTGCCTGCGTATCAGTCTCTTTGTGTTGTATCCAACTAGTCAGGAGTCAGCTGCTGCCGTATGATAAGAAACTCTTCTAAAGACAAAGTCTTACTAGAATAAGAGCACCTGACAGAAAAATACACACATAGTGTCCACAGTTCTGTTCCTTCTGTCCTACAAAAATTGTTGTTCGGTTAACCAAACAAATGTTTTAAATGGTTCTGAGCACTATGGGACTTAACTTCTGAGGTCACCAGTCTCCTAGAAGTTAGCACTACTTAAACCTAACTAACCTAAGGACATCACACACATCCATGCTCGTAGCGCGTAGAACCAAACAAATGTGTAAAGAGGTCAACAGGTTGGTCATTTCCTTCTCACAGCTAGGAGGTACGACTAGCTTACAGAGCATAAAGTTAATTTGAATACATCTACATCTACGACATACTTCGTAAGCCACCTAAAGATGTGTGGCGGAGGGTACTCTTCGTACCACTAACTAAGAAGAATGATTGTCGGTAAATTTGTGTATTTGCTGCAGTTTCTCGAATTTTCTCGTGGTGGTCATTATGCAAAGCGTATTTGCAGAGAAGTAATTTGTTGTACGACTCTTTCCGGAACGTACTCTCTAGAAATATCGATAGTAAATCTCTCTGTGATCCGCAACGCCCCTCTTGTAAGCCGGCCGGAGTGGCAGAGCGGTTCTAGGCGCTTCAGTCTGAAACTGCGCGATCGCTACGGTCGCAGGTTCGAATCTTGCCTCGGGCATGGATGTGTTTGATGTCCTTAGGTTAGTTAGGTTTAAGTAGTTCTAAGTTCTAGGGGACTGATGACCTCAGAAGTTAAGTCCCATAGTGCTCAGAACCATTTGAACCCTCTTATAACGTCTACCAATGGAATTTGTCGAGAATCTCCGTAACACTCTCTCGCCAGCTAAACGATCCCGTGAAGAAACGTACCCTCTTCGTTGGATCTTCTCTATCTCTTGAATCAGTCCTATCTGGTAGGGATTTCAGATAGATGAACAATACTCAATAACCCGCCTAACAAGCGCGTTATAAGCCGTTTCCTTCGTGGTTGAGTTACATTTCCTTAAGATTCTTCTTATGAATCTGAGTCTGCCATATGCTTTGCGCACTATTTATTTTATATGATCATTTCACCTGAGGTTGCTCTGGATAGTTACCCCCAGATATTTTACAGCAGATACTGTTGCCAGCGGAATGCATCAATGACATAGCTTTACAATATTGGATTTATTTTCCTATGTTTGCGCAATATGTTACATTTATTTACGTTCAGGGTCAACTGCCAGAGCCTGCACCATTCACCAGTTCTCTGGAGGTCATTTTGCAAATTGTTACTATCTTCTGGCGTTGTTACTCTGTTATACGCAACCGCATCATCTGCGAACAGCCTTAGCACCCGACGTTTTCTACTAGATAATTTATAAATATTGTAAACAATAACGGTCCTATCACACTTTCTCGAGGGGGAACTACCTTTACAACTACATTTTTAACACTCGCCGTTTATTTCAACAATTCCTGGGTGATATGTATTGAGACGCAATCATAAACCATGGAAACAGTGGCGACACTGGAACAACGGTAATCTTACCCTCTTCATACATAGGAAGTCCGAGACACACACACGAATACACTCAAGATTCCAAGACCTACATAAGAAAATATAGACGACCTCACATCTTCATAATATTCACATACAACTCTTCGCGACCAGAAATCAAAAAAACAAATGAGAAATGGACAAGCCCCCGTGCATCGACACGATATAATAGACCGAATTTTACGACAAAAACAAATGAGATTTATTGAAGTCATCACAAAGTACCACATCTTTGCAACCGTTAGATGATGGATGTACACAATCGAATAGCGAAAGCGAGGACTGCCTCACTCACACAATCTTATGTGGCTATACGATGGAATTCAACTCACGAATATCGACAAAACCATCGAAGCTGAATTCCCCGAGTCACAAGAAGGTCCGAAACTATACGACATAGTAGTGAAAAGCATGATCCACGGACCATGCGGGCCATTAAAACGCAATTCCCCATGTATGAGTGATGGAAAAAAAAACAACCCCATACTTCAACGACACAAAAGCCGATGCTGATGGCTATGCCACATACAGAACACGATCATTAAACTCAATTGTGATTTCTACAACAAAGCTACTGCTGAAAAGTAACTCATCGACAAAATTTACCCAAACATTGTTTACAACTATACCAATCCGGACAGGCTATTTCAAAGAGAAATTTTGACAATTAAAAATAATCTTGTCAACGATATCACTTTCAATAATCAAAAGAAAATTCCCGGTGGAGGGAGAATATACAAATCGATCGACGTGATGGTAAACGTCGAAGAAAGTGTGAGCTTCCGTGCAGAATTTCGAAACTCTTTGCAAGTAGCAGGAATGTCATTGCACTGCCTTCGATTTAAAATTGGAACTCTGAGCATACTTCTCAGAAATCTAAACTCACCGAAACTATGTAATGGAACAAGGTGACAGTTAAACAGCTATCGAATAACATGGACGAAGCCGAACTTACGACTGGAAAGTACACAGGACACACACTATTTATCCCCACAATACCACTGATCTCCACTGAACTGCCATTACAATGTAAAAGATTGCACTTTCCAATCAAATCAGCCTACAGTTTTAGAGTTAACAAACTTGAAAATGTTGCGGCATCAAAGACTCTGCTTCTCTCACGGTCAGTTATATGTAGCTTACTCCCGAGTAGGAAATTCAAAAAAATTGTACACATCTATCACAGATAGCAAAATGAAAAATGTTGTGTGTAAACAAGTATTGTAAATAGTTGGAACATGTTTTCAATAAAAAATTTTACCTCTTATACTTTAACAAGTATTGTAAATAGTTAGATTACGTTTCCTGTATTTTTTTCTCTTATATTTTAAAGTTTATTCTTTTATTCCAACAACCACACAATCTCATATCAACTCCCTGAGTGAAGCCGTGCATCCCAGCTAGTTACTACACATATATACCAGGTGATCGGCAAAATATGTAGATGGACACGTGAAATTCATCAGAATCCTGTCAGTGGTCGACAAAAGACACAGATATCATAGGTCGTAAAACAGTTTTGGTGAGATAAGATTGTACGTGCGTGTATAAATAAAAAATTGTCGCCCGGCAGCTCCTTCAAAAGATAATGGATGATTGTAGAACAAAACACGAAAGAAATGTACGACCTGCATCGGGAGTTAAGCTCATAGTGTCGAACTTGACCACGGTGATTGCTCATCGAAATCCGGCCAACGACGGACGGTCTCCTCAGGTAGAAATGAAATGCCAAATATAAACCATTAACTTTCCATTTTTTGAAACGTAGTAGGTTGCGCCTCTGAAGTGTAAAGTAAACACCCCGTACTTTCTACTCGTTCCAAAACGTATTCTGTGTCATAGCCTTTGAAGATAGGTGAATAGCTACGTAACTCTTTTTATGCGAACTTTTCTTCTTTGTTTTTAGTCTTTTTCGAATTACTACCGTCTGGCATGTGGGTGATCTACTTTTTTGTTGTTGAGTGAAGCACGTAACAGCTTAGATTATTTCCATGTAGCCACTGTACAGATTTAGCCCTTGTCCTATTTCATCATGCAATTATGATCTTCATTGGAGAGGTATTCACCCGTCAAGCACTGAATTTCTTTTTTATATTTTCTATTTTTAAGTGCAGTTTCGTGAGCTTCCAACCATAATTTCCTTAATTTTTTGTTACATTACCCTAGATAACGTATCCGTCGTAAAAAGCAACTACTTCTTGATAACTAGGAAATGAAGTGGGTAGCGATAAAGTTCACCTGTGTGAATCTTCGATTTCCATTGAAAACCATCTTGATTCATCTGTGCATAGAAACAGAATATATCTCAAAATCTCGCATACGTAAACAGTAAATCTCTTCATATGCTCATCACTTGGTGGCTCGATACAACGACGGTTGCTACTCGTATTGTGACAGGCCCTTGTCAGTCTAACGGTACGCATGTGCAGTGCACATGTGATCTAAACGTATGCCACGATGTAGACAAGAGGGGAGAAAGAGAGGGGGGGGGGGATGGATAGACAACGAGAGAGAGGAGGGGAAGTGGCGAGAGGGGAGGATGAGGGGGGGATGGGAGAGAGGGGGGGGGGAACTCATTTAACTAGCCACAGCATTTTCAGTGCAAATGAATGTTAAAAAAAAGGGTGCGGTCAGCTGTATTACGGAAGACTTATGGATTCAGAAGTTTGTATGTAGGTGAGCGATTATCTGCTGACATACTGTTTGAACAAGCGGCGGTAACAGTCGAAGTTAATGGCGACTCTCGCTACCGTTGGACCTCTAGCTGAACGAAGACGCCACCCAAGAAAGTAATTTGATGAAGGAGAAAATAGCCAAGAGTTAACTGAATGGAATCAAGTTCCGTGATCTGTTAGACATTTCCCCGAGTCTTAGTCTTGTGGCTTTCGCTTTTGGTTTCTATAAAATCACTCTGTTCTAATCTACATAGTAGCCATCTGCTGCTTTACTGATAGTGAGTACGGTTTTAGAGCAACACAACAATTGTTGCAGCGAATCTATTACGCAGGTATGCACGTACCGCTGATGATTTTGTCGCATATTGCACGATAACAGAGCGCTCATTTCCTGGCCGAATGTCGATTAGTACCAAAAGTATAATTAAAAATAAATAAATAAGACGGTAAAAATGCAATACACGAGGACTGAACGAAATTCCTTACGATAGTCCGCTGCTATGAAACAAATAGGGTGTTAATTTTGCTTCTCGAGTTAAAGTTAACATTTAACTAATATACTAATGTCAATGATTTTACCTGCGCAAGCTGTTGAAAGTCACTAAAAATTTACAAATAGTTCGAGAAACCAGGAATAACGACACCAGTATAAACATCTACATCCATTACTCCGCAAGCCACCTGACGGTGTGTGGCGGAGGGTACCTTGAGTACCTCTATCGGTTCTCCCTTCTATTCCAGTCGCGTATTGTTCGTGGAAAGAAAGAGTGTCGGTATGCCTCTGTGTGGGCTCTAACCTCTCTGATTTTATCTTCATGGTCTCTTCGCGAGGGAGGGAGCAATATACTGCTTGACTCCTCGGTGAAGTTATGTTCTCGAAACTTCAACAAAAGCCCGTACCGAGCTACTGAGCGTCTCTCCTGCAGAGTCTTCCACTGGAGTTTATCTGTCATCTCCGTAACGCTTTCGCGATTACTAAATGATCCTGTAACGAAGCGCGCTGCTCTCCGTTGGATCTTCTCTATCTCTCCTAACAACCCTATCTGGTACGGATCCCACACTAGTGAGCAGTAGTCAAGCAATGGGAGAACAAGTGTACTGCAATCTACTTCGTTTGTTTTCGGATTGCATTTCCTTAGGATTCTTCCAATGAATCTCAGTCTGGCATCTGCTTTACCGACGACCAACTTTATATGATCATTCAATTTTAAATCACTCCGAATGCGTACTCCCGGATAATTTATGGAATTAACTGCTTCCAGTTGCTGACTTGCTATATTGTAGCTAAGTGATAAGGGATCTTTCTTTCTATGTATTCACAGCACATTACACTTGTCTACATTGAGATTCAATTGCCATTCCCAGCACCATGAGTCAATTCGCTGCAGATCCTCCTGCATTTCAGTACAATTTTCCATTGTTACAACCTCTCGATACACCACAGCATCATCTGTAAAAAGCCTCAGTGAACTTCTGACGTTATCCACAAGGTCATTTATGTATATTGTGAATAGCAACGGTCCTACGACACTCCCCTGCGGCACACCTGAAATCACTCTTACTTCGGAAGACTTCTCCGTACAAGGCTACGCTCCTTACAATGGCCTTCAGAAAATGCTTCCTAAGACTTAAATTTATATTTGATGTTACTAAATTTCTCTTTTTCAGAAATGCGTTTTTCTGTACTACCAGTGTTCCCCCACTCTCATTCTCTCTAAGTATCACTTCCGCTACCTTTCTCGCAGACGGGTGCAGCTCGTGCTCCCATCCAAACCGCTAGGCACAGTTTTTTGCTCCAGTAATCTACGGTATATTAGGGTTAAGACAGGGGGTAACGCCGCTTCATATTTTGTGTAGAATGTGACCGGGATACGTGAGCCCGAGACAATTTGTTCAACTCTTATTAGAATGTTTCCCTAGCCCACCGCCTCCCTCAGTCTCTCTCCTTTCGTTGTTCGCAAGTGAAAATACTGAAATGACAGTCGGACGAGAATTTCCTAAGCAATCTCGTTACAGGCTGGACTGCACTTTCTGAGTTCAGCTCCACCAGATTCTTTCGTTCTACTTCAAATCGCTCCGGATAGGTTCACTCAGATATTTGAGGTAACAAATTGTGTGTGGTGAAACAATATCGAAGTTTCCCGCTACTTATACAGTGCATTACCTTACGTTTCTTATGACTAGGGTCGCCTGCAAGTCTTTGCAGTAAGTTCTTTTCAACTGCAAAGCGCTTCACAAAAATTCACTTGCCCTCCATGGTACAAGCGCGTCGCCCACTTTCATACTTAGAGAGCTACCGAAGCTACCTAACCAATCACTTGTCGGTAACGGTACTATAGTTCTCCGTTAGTTATTCTCTGTTTAATTTTCGTATATGTGTAAGTCTCCTAATTGAATACGACATGCTAAATTGTATTTATTAATATACGTACAGTGCCTTTGCAATCCTAGTCCTATGTTTGATAAACAATAATACTAGTTACCTGATGACAGTGCGCTGGTCATATACTTGATAAGGCACTAAGGAAATGTAGTAAATACGGCGACAATTCGGCTCCGTTATCCAGAGCCATTTGAGTCTCGTCAACAAACATATCGAATGGAGTTGCTAGCATAAACTATGTTGACTCTAACAGTCAAGTTCCTCTGTCTCCTACTGCTCCTATTATATGTTACCTGACCAAAGGCATTGTTTCTTTAATTTTTACAACCAAGCAATTGTAATATCACCAAGCATAGGAGATGTCACTAGACTGAATGGATAATTATTGAGCTAAATGAATTATAATGTTGTTGTTATGGTCTTCAGTTCAACGACTCGTTTGATGCCTCTCCACGCCAGTATATCCTGTCAAGACTCTTCTCTCTGAAAAACTACTGCAACCTACATCCATCTGGAGAACCTGTTTACTGTATTCATCCCTAGACCCCCCCCCCCCCCCCCCCCTTAGAAGCTTTCTCTCAAACTTTCCTCCGTGACTAGCCTGACAGTTCCTTGTCGCCTCAGAACGTATCCTACCAACAAATATCTTCTTTTAGTCAACTGCTGCCATAAATTTCATTTTCCTCAATTATAAGTAAGTATTCGATCTGGCTATCATATCTTTGGCATTTTTCTGTAGCACCACATTTCAAATGACTCTTTTATCTTCTTATCTGAACAGCTCATCGTCCACGTTTCACATCCGTACAAGGCTACGTTCCTTACAACTGCCTTCAGAAAATACTTCCTAAAACTTAAATTTATATTTGATGTTAATAAATTTCTCTTTTACAGAACTGCTTTATTCTGTACTACCAGTCTCCACTTTATACTCTGTCTACTTTGGTCGTCGTCAGTTACTTTGCTGTCCAAATAACTAAACTCGTCTACTACTTTTAGTGTCTACTTTTCTAAACCAGTTTCCTCAACATCGCCTGATAGTTCAACTGCTTTCCTTTACTCTTAGACGTCAACACACAGGTTGTTTGTAAATTCCCGTTACAAATATCTAGGACTTGTAGAGGAGACAATTTCTTGAACTGGAACCCAATTCCGTGATACTGCTATTTGAAAACATTGGTAACGGCACCACTTTTGCAAGTAATTGATTAGGCGTGACCCTGTACATCAGTTCTTTTACAATTTCTCTCAATGGCCAAATAAACAGTTCATGTGCTCGTTGACGGGTTCTCTTCAACTGGATTCAGTACGGTCTCTTCCAACTCGGACTTGCGGTGTCTCCTTGGAGCATCACAGTCACGACTGCTGACAGCGGAGGTACCCTTCCCCGAAGACGTTGCATAATTGTGACGTAAAGACAATGCGATGGAGTCGGACGTTTTGGAGAACGATCTTGATACAGTAGACGAGCGGCTATTCCATTACCGTGAGCTTCGCCATTCAGAAAAACCTAGTCGGTACATTCTGCAATCGTGTACTCAAGCAAGTTGCTCTAACGATCACAGACACACAATGATGCGCGGACCAGGTCAGAGAGGTAGGGCAGACGTCAAATGACATCAGTCGATCCGAGGTAACCGCCGGCCGCGGTGGTCTCGCGGTTCTAGGAGCGCAGTCCGGAACCGTGCGACTGTTACGGTCGCAGGTTCGAATCCTGCCTCGGGCATGGATGTGTGTGATGTCCTTAGGTTAGTTAGGATTAAGTAGTTCTAAGTTCTAGGGGACTTATGAGCACAGCAGTTGAGTCCCATAGTGCGCAGAGCCATTTGAGCCATTTGATCCGACGTAACCACCCACCACCATAACTCTCATGTTGCATACCTACCTAACAAATTCAAGTAAGGTAGTAGGAGTAATCCAGAAAATTACAGGCCCATATCGTGAACGTGGATATGCAGCAGGATTTTAGAACATATATTGTGATCGAACATAATGAATTACCTCAAGGAAAACGGTCAACATGGGTTTAGAAAATATCGTTCTTGTGAAACACAACTATCTCTTTATTCACATTAAGTGCTGACTGCTATTGACAAGGGATTTCAGATAGATTCCGTATTTCTGGATTTCCGGAAGGCTTTTGACACTGGACGAAGCGGCTCGTAGTGAAATTGCGTGCTTATGGAACATCGTCTCAGTTATGTGACTGGATCTCTGATTTCCTGTCATATAGGCCACAGTTCGTAGTAAGTGACGGAAAGCCGTCGAGTAAAACAAAAAACAAAAAAATGGGTCTGAGCACAATGGGACTTAACTTCTGAGGTCATCAGTCCCCTAGAACTTAGAACTACTTAAACCTAACTTACCTAAGGGCATCACACACATCCATGCCCGAGGCAGGTTTCGAACCTGCGACCGTAGTGGTCGCGCGGTTCCAGACTGTAGCGCCTAGAACCGCTCGGCCACCCCGGCCGGCGAATAAAACAGAAGTGGCTTCTGGCGTTCCCCAAGGTAGTGTTCTAGGCCCCTTGCCGATCAGTATATATGTTTATGTAGTCATCAGAAGATCAAAACAAACTGCAAAACGATATAGAAGAAATATCGGGATGGTGCAAAAAGTCACAGCTGACCTTAAATAACGAAAAGTGTGAGGTCATCCACCTGAGTACTAAAAGGAACTCACACTTCGGTTACGCGATAAATCAGCCTAATCGAAAAGCGTAAATTCAACTAAATACCTAGGTATTACAATTATGAACAACTTAAATTGGAAGGAACACGTAGAAAATATTGTGGGGAAGACTAACCAAAGACTGTGTTTTATTGGCAGGACACTTAGAAAATGTAACAGACCTACTAAGAAGACTGCCTAAACTACGCTTGTCCGTCCTCTTTCAGAATGCTAGTGCGCAATGTGGGATCCTTTCCAGATAGGACTGACGGAGTACATAGAAAAAGTTCAAAGAAAAGCAGTACGTTTTGTATTATCGCGAAATATGGGCGAGAGTGTCGCAGAAATGATACAGGATTTGGGATGGACATTATTAAAAGATAGGCGTTTTTCACTGCGACGAAATCTTCTCACGAGATTCCAATCACCAACTTTCTCCTCAGAATGCGAAAGTAATTTTGATGACACCAACTTACATAGGGAGGAACGATCACCAAGGTAAAATGAGGGGAATCAGAGCTCGTACGGAAAGATATAGCTGTTAGTTCTTTCCGCGCGCTATACGAGACTGGAATAATATAGAATTGTGAAGGTGGTTCGTTGAACCCTCTGTCAGGCATTTAAATGTGATTTGCAGAGTATCCATGTAGATGAAACATGTTTTCAAACGGCTGTAGCACGGAGACGGTACGTTTCCGGACATCGGTTCAGATTCAGAATATTATGTACTCACTACCCTGTCGAAGACGTGGAAGTTGGTAACGTGAATTTCCGGAAGCCCTTTATGTAAATAGGTTTTGCCGTGGCTGTTATCGATATCGATTGAAACAACAAGTGTACTGCCACTAATTACAGTTTTATTTGCATAAGGTCAACAACCAATTCAAAAGCGTGTGGCGTCGAGGAAGGGGGTAGGTCATACCAAGCTACGATTGTCGATGACCAATCAGGTGGTGAAACGCCCAAACAAGCTGGGCGAGACTTTAGGAACGCCGATCCGCGCTTAGTGTGCGCACTCGGAACACGGTTGCCCGTCGTCGGGCAATAAGTAGTGTTTTTCTGGCCGTTCCTTGCCTGCACCACCGCCATCTGCTGGGCCGGAAGATGGGCCCCGGCCCGTGTAACGGTCGATCAATCCCTTCGCACAGCCGTAAAGAGTTCCCGCTCTTAGGGCCTCTCCGCCTCCGCTCTCCACACCGGCGAATGTTCAACCGCTGGCGCTCTCGGAACAACACAGCAACCTCTTTTTAGTTCTTCAGGTTCCCAATCGTAGCTCTGAGCACACCTCTCAAAAATGTAAGTGGTAATTCGAAAACATCTGCTAACTTACTGGGTTGCACATGCAAAACTTCGCATTTTGAAAAGGAACGTGGTTCAGTGCCTCGTATCTCCCATCTCCGACTCTTGTGACGTCCGATAACGAGGTCCACACTATGACAAGTCCCGGCGTCGTACGTTCCTGGATGAAGCATCCAACCGCCGCATCTCTCTAAAAGTCCGTCTTATCCTTTACTACAAAGAAGTGCCTTGATTACGCTCAATATAAAGCGTTATTGCGATGCACTTTCCTCCCACTGTAGTCGCAATACAACGTCAAACAGAATGGGATAGGACTATGTACTGGCCTTCGGGTGGAACGGCCTTCAAATTCGGTGCTCATACTCAGTCCGACTACTTGTCTTGTAATTTTCGTGGTTTCCATAAATCATTTAAGGAAATAAAGTAGCAAAGATGTTAATTTTAACGGCGCTATGTAGAGTACATGGGTAAGCAAACCATATCTGGCTAAAACAATCAATTTAATTCAAAGGTAGAAAAAAAAAAGTCGGAACACTGAATAAATACTATCATGACATTCTATTGAATATCGAAGAATTATATGAAAGATAAACTTAGATTTCACACACACACACACACACACACACACACACACACACACACACACACACACACACACACACACACACACGCACAGCGATTTATAGGTGTGAAATATTTGAAATATTTGATCAGTTCTTCTGTGCTTTACATTGCGATCAGACAAAGTACATGAATTTATCCTTTATTGAGAACCACAGTCATGACAAACATTTTGAATGAAATTTCCACCGCTCGACAGTAAATTTTTATTATTAATTTATTTCATACACTTGTCATTTCGGCCTTGTATCGACAGTCAGATACAAGGGGAAATAACGCAAAATGTCCGACATGCCAGCATAACGTGTCAGCATCGAAATAACATATCTGTTCTGTAGTGTATCACGCAAAATAAAGGATGAATAAGTAAAATGATAAAGTTGAATTTTGAATTTTAATTGTGATGGGGCACATGAGATTGACTATAGCATAAGAAGGTCATGATGAAATCTTGCTGCGTCCACTAAACACATTACCTGAATTTTCAAATTCTTTTAAAAGTCAGGCTCAGATGTCGTCATTGGAGGGCGGTAGAGTTTTGTGACGTATGACCGTGCTTATATTAATCAGCAGTACACTAAATGATTTGCTTAAGATGAGCAATGATGATCGGAGCTCGTAAAAGAAAACTCAGGTGGTTGGTTCAGCTTGTGAGAGACTTAACTCTCCATCCGACAGCGCGCTAATGGCGCACCATGATCACGCCAAGAAACCGTCCACATCCAACGGTTTATATGATTGGAGCACATAAAGACAAATTTCAAATAATATTAGTAGAAGGAATAAATTACTTTGATAATAGATGAAAAGATATTTAAGTTCATTACGGTTATTATTAATTTGTAGAGGGTAAATCATACAGAACCTTTGCGGCTGGTAGTCTGGACACAAGAGAATAGCAAGGAAATGACTTAACTCACTACGCTCTTTTTACAAACAACAAGATGAATGAAAATTGATTATGGGTGTCTTTAGTTTCAGAGACAGAAATTCTGCTATAAACTAAAACAGTGATTTGTTATCGTTTATATAAACCACTGATCAAGCGTATTAATACTTCGTTCTCATTATCTATCTATTATCGCTATCTAAAGACTACATGTGAATTCAGCAAAGTAATATAGTTTAAAAGTGGCAGTAAACTGATCAAAACAGCGGATTAGACGAGATTTCCAGAATTCTTCAGAGACGCAGCACAAACTGAGGCTGAGGAAGAACTGGCAGGGATATCCGCAGCGTCTATTTTGAAGGAACGACGCCGGCGTACACTCGCCTCCGCATCCTAGTTCGCTAAAGAACGCCGGTTCTGTAGCGCACGACTCAAAGGCAAGCCGGTTCGGTTTCTGGTGGTGGGAAACTTTCAGTGTCGGTATGTTCGAGGTAAGCGGAGGAGAGGTAGTGGCGTGAAGTTCCTGAGCACTACTTTTTGAACCAATTTCCCGGATTGAACCTCAAAACCCTCCTGAATGTCTGATGAAGTGAGAACATGTGACAGTGTTGGCTGTGATGCGTTCATCAGATAGGGACGTTAAGCTCGACGGTCCACGTGGTGCTCTTCGAAAGGTGTAGTCTACGTGCCGACACCGTGTTTCACCCTCTCCTTCCCATTCGTCCGCAACAATACAAATGAAATTAAATGAGCGTGTGACAGTGATGGCCGGGAGATCCCATCCGGGGAAGTTAGGCTGACGAGTGCAAGTCTTATTTCAGTCCACGCCACACTGGGCGACTTGCGTGCCGATGACGAGGATCAAAGGGTGATAAGGACAACACAAGACCCAGAACACGAGCGGAGAAAATCTCCAACCCGGTCGGGAATCGAACCCGGACCCGCTTGAATGGGAGGCAAGCAAATTACGACCCAGCTAAGCAGTCGAACTGTAACAACATAAAGCAAACTCTACACTGAACAAGCACTGATCACCGTCTTCGACACGAAACAAACACTTGACGCTTCATAACAGTCGTAGGAAGGCAATTGCAGACCACCTCTACTAGGACCTTGTTATGAGAGGAGATGCAGGATTCCTGCATGTGCTTCCCTACGTTCATTCCCTGAGTATGCGACTACTTTGACTTTTGATACCGACATCTGTCTTGAGCGATTCAGAAAAGTCTACATGTGGTTGAGCAGACAGGGATTTGAAACACTGTCCTCTCGAATGAGAGTCCAGTTGTCTTACCCTTGCAACATCTGCCTCTATGACATCTTTTATTCCACGCTGAAATCATATTTTACAGGATCAGCTTCCAATTACCGCGTAATATGGTGTACTATAACGTACTAAAGCAGCTCTGTAATCCCTCTGTATAAGACCTAAATCTTTAGACATCGAATACCGATAGCTGAGAAGCAGAATTATAGTCGGGACAGTTCGCATTTAATTGGTATGTCAAAAATGAGAGAAGAATCACACCACTGCCACGAATAAGATGCGTTGTCCTTCGAACTGCTGCCATTGCTTCACGCGTCTGTGGCGATGGTTTGTTACTCCTCAGTAAGATCAATCCAAACTCCTGTCCAGAAGAAGCAGAACACTTCAAACATATACATTACTATGTTCTGCAGAAATGATTAGCAGTTCAGTCATCTCGATTCAGCATGTGTCCTGTTCCCTAGAAGGCACAAGATGCACTATGGGCTTTGATAATTTGTTCTATATGTGATGGCATCGACGCGTAAAAGGAGCGAATGGCGTCCTATTGTATAGCCATCCATGCTGCATTCCGATTCCAAAGTTCATGTGCGGTGGTTGGCATTGGGTCACAACACCCCGTCCGTCGTTTCACCATATCCCACACATTTTCGATTGGTGGCAAGTCTGGTGATCTGGCGGGCCAGGGCAAAATGCTGGCATCCTGTGACACCCAGAAGATACGTGTTCGTGCAGCAACATGTGGTCGTGCATTGGGTTGCACAAAAATTGTGTCTGGGCTGTTGTGCGTAAAGGGTAGGGAAACAAGTAGCAGGATCCAGAATGAGATTTTCACTCTGCAGCGGAGTGTGCGCTGATATGAAACTTCCTGGCAGATTAAAACTGTGTGCCCGACCGAGACGGATACTGGCAGAAGTAAAGCTGTGAGTACCGGACGTGAGTCGTGCTTCGGTAGCTCAGTTGGTAGAGCACTTGCCCGCGAAAGGCAAAGGTCCCAAGTTCGAGTCTCGGTCGGGCACACAGTTTTAATCTGCCAGGAAGTTTCAAGTAGCAGGATGTCTTTCACATAGGCAAAAGCGGTCATAGTGCCTTGGACACATGCCACCTGTGATTTGTGGTTATACCCAACAGCACCCCACAGCATAAGGCCTTGAGTTGGCACTGTAAGTCTCGTGCGAATACAGTCACTGTGCCGCGCGGGATTAGCCGAGCGGTCTAGGCGCTGCAGTCATGGACTGTGCGGCTGGTCCCGGCGGAAGTTCGAGTCCTCCCTCGGGCATGCGTGTGTGTGTTTGTCCTTAGGATAATTTAGGTTAAGTAGTGTGTAAGCTTAGGGTCTGATGACCTTAGCAGTTAAGTCCCATAAGATTTCACACACATTTGAACATTTTTTGGCAGTCACTGTGATGCCGCTACCACTGTCTGTGGCGAACCAAGGTACGGCCATCATTTTGAAACAAACAGAATTTGTATTCGTCCGAAAGCACTATTGATGCCACTCCTGTCTCCAGTGACATTGTTGCATGCACCATTGCCGCCTAGCATGTTTCTGCACACTCGTCAAAAATAGGTGGAGTAGTGAACGACCCGCACGGTTTCCATTCCGTAATAAAGACGACGGACTGTCACCCCAGATATTGTACGATATGTTACACTGCTTCACTGTTGCGCCAGAGCCGAGGAGGAGGCAGACCTGTCCTGAAATCCATTCGGATGAGGTGTCGGTCTTCTCGGAGTTGGTCTGGGTGGCGCGACCTCACCGATCTCGTCTCGTTCTGTGGCCTTCCCTGAACCATTCTGCACACATCCGTTGCACGGCCGAAATATTCCGTCCCACACGAGCAAGTCTCCTTGATGGAAGCAACACATTCTCTCATGCCAATAATAAGTCCTCTTTCAAACTCACTGATCTCACGGTACGTTTCACCTATACATCTCTGAGGCATCCTGCACGCCTGCTCAAGTCACACTGGTCCATTACCTTCGGTTTATAGCGACAACGAGAGCCGCAGGCACATTTTACGGATAGATGGTGTCGCGCCGTGACCTTGAATCCGTGGGCCGACATGGGTAAAAAAAAAAATGGCTCTGAGCACTATGGGACTTTACACCTATGGTCATCAGTCCCCTAGAACTTAGAACTACTTAAACCTAATCAACCTAAGGACAGCACGCAACAGACATGGGTAAAATGCTAATCATTTCTTCAGAACATACTAATATACATGTCATGTGAACATAAACCTCCTATCTCTAGTCGTTCAAGGTGTTCTCTTTTTCTGAACATGAGTGTACATACTCTTTGGAAGAGCTGCAGGAGATGTATCTTCCAGATGAATCTCAGGCACGTCACCAAGGATGTCAGTTGCTGCTATGTGTTGTCCATGACATTCGAGTGAAATTCTAACCAAATGACCTTTATTATATGTGTTGTTTCTTTTCTTTCGGACGCCATATGTATAACTAATTAATCTTACGGGAATCGGCAGGATGCTGCGAGCAATGAACCTAAAGGGCAGGGGCACTAGATCAGTAGTGTGTGATATAAGTTGAGGATTTGCATCTGACGGGAGGTGTGCTGGGGTAGCCAGTGTGGTGGTGGTGACTGCTGTGTCCGGATGTGGTAGTGGTCAGCGCATCTGCCTAGTAAGCAGGAGATTAGGATTCCAGTCCAGCACGAATTTTCAATTTGCCCCATTTATATAAACCACTGCCCACTGGCAGCTAAATGTTTTTAATTCGATCGTGCCAAATGATCTTTATAGGAATGAGAATTGTCGTTCGTGTATATGAATAATCCAAAGTGGTACCCATAAATTAGTGTCTTTATTCGGCAAACATTTTCGTTCTGTATCCTACCTTTAACTCACTTCAAAACAGCTCTTCTACATTAAAGAGCACTGACTGGAGCGTTTTGCGCTACACTCGAAAGAGAGTATGTTTAAGGTTTGATGTAACATACACACGGCACGACAGTTAACAATCATCCGCATTTCACCTCTTTTTGATAGTGCGTATTTCAGTGCAAGATTGGCAAATGGTGTATGTAAATTATTGCGTCATACCCATGTGGTCACTTGCGTAATATTCCAGTTTACTCTGAGCATGCTGTATTTGTCAAAAATTAACTCCGAAATATTAGCTTCTTAATGTCAGACAAATATTGCTATAATCAAGCTCATCTTTGAGGAGCCACAGTTGAAAAATATTATTACAGTTTTGAGTTGCATACGTTTTGTATGAGCGCTTTAAACTTAAACGTTTTGTAAAATGCGGATGTGTCGATCGCCACTTTTAATCGACAATACACCAGACCGGGTTGTTTCGGAACTTTTGCTTCACATGCAGCAGCAAATTCAATTCTGTCGTTACACATTTCACGTATCAAGTGCGGCATTTAATTTCTCGTTCCTTATTTCTACGTTCACTTTATCATCTACTACGCCAATAAACGGTACACGTTCGTATCTGCTATCACTAAATGTACAGTATCTTATTCCTCTAGTGCATATATTTTATTTCAGCTATAATGTTTCGCTGTTCGACGTTCGGCTGTATTAAACCGATTCTGGTTTCGAAAGATTTAAGTATCTTTGCACATGAACGTCCCATATAACTCAAGGTGTTATCACAGACCAGTGCCGCTACCGCGGGAAACTAAGAGGTGACGTAGAAAAGTTAGTGGTCAAACAGGCTTTCTGCATCCCATTCGTCAGAGCCATTTCTTCACTAGGCAGTCCATTCTTCATGTCAACATGGGCCTAAATTTAGACGCGACGTAATTTTTCATCCATAATTGCCCACATTTGCACACAGATCTTTTGAAGCTGAGCGTTGGCGAGATATTAGAAGAGAATATCTGGCTGTGGTACATTCAGCTTGTAATAGCATTCCTCATTTTTCGTGTTTCAAGCAGAACACTTTATAGGGCGGTTGAATTCCACAGAAATTTCTGTGTTCCTTCAAGCTGTTAAATAACAGATGCAGTGACGAGTAGCATTCCTGTAAATTCTACGACATAATAAAAATCTACAAATTCCCCGAAAAGTATTTACATTACGTACAAATCTTTTAAGCCAGAGTGTAAGCTCCACGAGGATTGGTATTTAGTACCAATATTAGCTCACATATTGAGTTTGGGAGAAATTATAATCTATTTCGTTAAAAATCTTAAAATCACTTATCTAATTCTCACGATTACAATACGAAAAATACGATGGATGCAGTAGAACTGTCACAAAATCTACCAGAAATATTTATTATACAAATTCATCCAACAAATTACGTGTGATTCTGGTCTAATTCAGTTCCCATTTATCAGCCATTGTGGTTTGCCATATGCAATGCAAAATGGCCCTTTCTGCTTTGTATGCAAAGGCAAAAAATTGGTAACTCGTCAGCGAATAACTTATCGATCCTTTCCTTCATGATTCAGTCTTGCATTTCAGTGACATTTGTACGTTATACGGTATTCGGAGCAATATACAGTTGTGAGCTGCATGTAATGTATTGGCCATGGAGGGCACTGGTACTAGTAAGAATTGGCAAAGATGGGCAACAGAATGCTTCGACTGGAAACATTTGTGGGGACGTTTCCTGGCGTATGTGCATCACGTGTAAGGTTTCTTGACGCCAATAAGGAAACTATGAAGATAACATCAGAAAGCCATAAAAATTCGCATGTCGCACTGTAACCATGGTGCACGGAAAAATGCTAAGAAACGGATACTTTAGCCAGGAAGTTGCAATAAGATCTTTTGTGTCGAAGTATGGATTCACTCCTACACAATTCTCCAACTTACGTGACCTATATTCAGCAGCAATTTTTATATAGTCGCCATGTGATCTTATATTTATGATGACATATCATTTCTCACAGTAAATCCAGGAAATAATTGTACCTGATGTATGACATAGAAGGCCTCGTCATCGTGAGAAAGACTTTGTAGAGACTAAATAAAACCTAAGAGTTTTCCATAAGAATTGTGTGACTTTTAGATACACAGCTTTCTTGGTCTAGCGATTTTTGTGTGGAATATTGGCAATTTAGTGTAGTGGAGATAACCTACGACAATCTAGTACTTGACATTTCGCGTCCGCCCTTCTTTTGGCACTCTGGTAGATATGGCATCTGTTTCGGGTGGAGTCTTATTGCAGTCATTGTCTTAGCATACTGAATAACAATTTTGTAGTTTCCCTAGATCTCTCGAGATGTGTACCAGGATAGTCTCTTAAACTAAGCCGTAGCCTATTTCATTCCGCTCCCTTCCCCATTTTGATCACATGCTTCCTCTCTAACAGTCTCAACGTCACGGGAAGCTAACCTCTATCCTGATTTCCTCCGATGTGATCTTCCAAAGTGTGCGCCAAAGTATAGCATTCACGTAATGTGGATGCGAAGGCCAACGCCTTCTCCATAGCGCAGCACAAAATGCTACCTACTCTAGCCATTCCGTTGTCAAGCATACCTCCGACATTAAATTGATAGCTTACAATCATTCAGTAGCTGCAACGAATGTTACTCTCGGCAGCGGACGATAAGCAACGATTTTTCCGCTTTAAGGATTCGCTCTTAAATCTGCCTAGTCACTTATTGACAATGTGTGAGCCGGGGTGAAGGAGTGTGGCTAATATTACATTAGAAAGAGGAAGCAATATTGGGGTTTAACATACTGTATTTCTGAAATACAACAAACTAATTTTTAGTTTGATTTCAAGGCATGAGATGCTGT
Organism: Schistocerca gregaria; assembly: GCF_023897955.1. Taxonomy (NCBI): domain Eukaryota; kingdom Metazoa; phylum Arthropoda; class Insecta; order Orthoptera; family Acrididae; genus Schistocerca; species Schistocerca gregaria. Next base: position 406,792,895 of record NC_064923.1, read on the forward strand.
TGTTTCATCTCACGATAACCGATTATTTAGCAGTTATTTGACTGAATTTTCCTGAAGAATACTTCTTATGCTGCTGCTCGTAATAAATGGCAGTTTTTTTAGCTTATCTGAATAATTTATTTATGCTTTGGCAATCTATAATGCATACTTTGGATAATTAAACAAGTGCCAGAAACTATACATTTGCTTTTGTGTGTGTTCTCAAATATAAGCTACGAGAAAAATCAAATTTCGCAGTCTCCTTCATTATTTGTTTCTTTACTTCACATTTTTTTTGAGCAAAAGTAAGATAATAGTAAAAAAATTGACCAGGTGCGAACAGGACTCGTACACTGCGCGTTCCGTACGAGCTTAATTACTTCGATAGACAGTTCATCCATCCCGGGGTCGAGAATGTCGACGAATTGTGCCTGTTATCGATATTCATTCTGGCAATATATTGTTCCAGGAATTCCAAGACTGTCGAAAATATTTTAATTTTGATATTAAAGTCGGATAACAGATGACAAAAGAAATAATTTTTTCCTATGATATTATCATAAATCAGCAACTTTCCTATTTTTCAATTTTGATGTGCAGTGAAACCTTGCTTCTTGCCAAGTTTCATGATTCTAGGCCGACGGAGAGTATCCAAGAGGTTTTGATGAGTCAGTTTCCGAGTACTAAAAAACGTGACAAATGGCTGTATCTTTTGATTACATTATTTAGTTTTTCATACCGCAAGAAGACAACAAATTTTAGCATGAGATGTAAATTTCAACTTGATATACCTTCCCGTTCCTGCTAAAAAGGGATCTTCAACAGACGGATGGACGGGCAGATAGACAATCAGATAACAAGTGACACAAATAAGTGATTTAATTACAAATTAACAATTTTCGGTTTTTTCCTACAGTTGTATCATAAAACATAGCTTGCTGCCAAATTTCATGATTGCGCTGATTAAGAAGCTTTAAATTTTTTGCACACCAAGGGACCCTAGATTTTAGTATGTAACATAAATTTCAACTCGATACAATTACGATTTCCTGGGGAAATGGGTTTTTGACAGACAGACAGACGGATCGACAACAGAATGATCCTATAAAGGTTTTACCGATTGAGGTACGATACCGTAAAAAACAATTGTCTGTAGGAAGGAGCATTAGGGTTTAATGTCTTGAAGAAGAAGAGTCATTTGACGTGGAAACTACTCGTGATAAGAGAGTTTATTTTGTAATGTGTCCATTCGCTTGAAACAGAATATTTCCACTTTGGACAGTACACAAAGCGTATGTTTATTTTCTTTTCACAATTATTAATCTCTTCGTCTAAGACGTTATGTACTGAAATGAATATCGTTTCATGCATAAACCTGAAGATGAGTCCATGTGTAAAGGGCGACCGGGAGAAAAAGCAAAACCAAGATGGATCATTCAAGCAAATAATAACTATGTCGTGCCTAAAACAAAACAAAAAAATATTTAATGGTGTCAGATATATAGGATCAGCAGTTGTCACATACATGTATTATGTTGCAGAACTGCTTGATCTGTGACATGTTCCTTTAATAAGTGCTCATCAATCTCCAGTGGAGATGTCGTAGAAAGTGGATAGTCTTAAAACTCCGAGAGCTTACAGCCCTTGACAACTCGTTTCATAAATTACTGGCCACCGTGTAGTGAGCACAACTGTAAAAACTGATTAATCCGGAGTTGAGTGAAGAAGTTTCCACAGTCTGGAAATGGAAATGACAACCTGTTAAAATAATATTGGTAGATTATGCACCATCCGCCACATACTGATTGGTAGTTTGAGGAGTACAGAGATAGAAAGAACAGCCATATACTGAATGATTTAGAAATCACGATCAGCTGCCCAGCAAAATATCTGAAGGCAAAATACTGAATTGTAAGCTGTAACGTGGGTCAGTACAAAAAATTTAGTGGAGTTTGAGAAACCTTCTTATATCCAGCATTATAATGTCGCTAATAGTATAAAGCAGAAAAATAACAGTTTACAACTAGTAACCGATTTAACACTAAACTGTATCTCAATCTTTACCAAAGCAGTGGCCAGACTTCTTTTCACTGGTAGAATATGCAGAAAATACAGCCAGTCTACAAAGGAGACGCTGACAAAATGACTCATGCGAGACATAGTAAAATATTGTTCAAGGTTGTCGGACCACATCGGAGAGGAAGACCAAGAGATAATGTATGTATAGAAAGAAGGGAAGGAGGCATGAATGGCCACAGGTTTGCTTGACTCAAAGCCAATACTGGCAGACGCTTCAAGGCAGACATTAACAAAAAAAATTATCAAGGACCAGCATCCCTCTCGTAGAGTCCTCGAAAGCAAGATTAGACTAATTGCTGCGCACACAGAAGCATTTAAGCAGTCATTATTCGTGCGTTCCTTACGTGAATGGAACAAAATGAAACCTTAATACTTGCGCTGCAGTTCGCGGTGGTTTCAGAGTATAGATGTAAATAAAGATTCATGAGCTTTCTTAATAAAGGCTGATTTCAAAGTTGACTCAAACATTTATAAAAGCCTGTGTAGCATGTAGATATTCTCCGATAGTGACATTATTACAGACGGCAGGAGACTGTTCAATTTTTGCATATCTCACAAAAGAGAATTTGTGCAATCACGCCGATTTTTGCAACTGAAGAAGATCTGTTTGGTGTTTTCCTCTTCACTAAATCAACCCAGAGGTGACGGCATAAGAGTGTAATGTTCCTTGAAGCAGCAATGGCGGAAGCTCAGCTGTCTGCTGCTGTTCCTAAGATTTATGACTGTCGGTAGTAGCAATACCGGCAAAGCATTAATAGCGAAGAATATATCTGTGCGTCATCTCTTCCCTTACATCATTACGACTGCTAGTTTATGTTCTACACTTCCAGCAAAGCTCTTAATTTTTTTCGAGAGCGTTCGAAAAATAAGCTACGTAGACAATAATATTTGTAGATATGCAGATATTAGTTAGCCATACAACGTGGCGTCAACGTGCGAAACATATCATAGATTACGGGAGATACTGATTTTTTTTTTTTTTTTTACAAATAAACACGGAAAGGGGTGGGCTTTCTTGGCACGGTTATTTCTCTTCTTTAGGTAACTAAATGTTGAGGTAAACAAGAATTTCGTAAACGAAACCATTTATTTTTTACTAGTAATGTTTGACAGATATTTTGAAGATATTACGCATTTCATTGCATCCATTCAAAACTGTAGCAGAAGACTACTGTGAAATATGCTAAAGTAAGGGCCGTGTAATGCCAGCTCAGCGCGAGCGCTCTTTCAGCAGCCTCTCAATGTAAACATGGGATAATGGTGCGAAATCTGCGATATACTGCCAGACTTCCGCCTCTCACCTGGCACCTTAGACAGGCTATTTTTGCGAAAGAGTTTATGACGAAGCATTGACATGTGCTGTACGCCTGCATTGTTTTCAAGAGTTAAAGAATTCCGTTAACAAAAGTTCGTGGTCTAATTAGAAAAAAAAATTATTTTTTCAGTGTCTTGGTACGCCATAAACGTTTAAGTATTAATCCTACGACCAAACGACAAATCCCTATCACTTTTCGCCTCTAATCTTGAACCATTTGAGAATCGTTGGGCATGTCCATGCTATGTAAGATATTTTGAGTAAGCAAAGCACGTTACTTTCTGTTCGTAAGAGGCATTATGCGCAATCGTTCCTTGGAGGTGTAATATTCAAATAGTGCATCAACATCACATTTCTGTGTTTGTTAATTTCTTGTTCTATCCAAGCGAAGGGTAAGAAAACTGCATAAGTGGTAATAAATGCCATTAAGTTTCCGTGTAATAGGTCAATCAATATTCCGTAACTACGATATATTTAGAACAGGAACTTTCAGTCCAGATCGCAACAGTTATTTATTTAATGTTTTATTTATTAATTCTGGTAACCGACTTCACACAAAAGTGTCCACCTTTTGAACAATATTTCTATAAAAACTGACTTTTCCACATTTGACGAATTTCGAATTGGTTCCGTAGCAGCAACAATTCAGCAGCATTCCTGTGGTAGCATAACGTGACTATTTCCGTTTGATATTGTCCACATGTGCAGTACACCGTGTTGACTCCTTATAAATTTCAATGACCTTTCGTTACAGCGAAGCTACCGAAACAATTCGGTATTTTTACATAAAGAAAACATCGCATTTAACTCGTTATGTAACAATCTACTGTAATGCATCGTGAGTACTTTTTACCATACATACAAAAATGGTGAATGGCTGCAACAAATGTAGTTATATTGGAAAGAAACCACCGGTTTTACAGCCGCAGAACTGCAGACTATTTTTTTAATAAATAATTATTAGTCAGAAGTGTGATGCTAGAACGTAGGCTGTAAACAAACAAAGGATGTAGCATTACTTGTGTGCTCCAAAACTGGGGTTACATTTGAACTAGATTGAGAATTTTAAAACTGGTACTTGTAAGCTGTTGCTCTCCTTACTACGGTTTTCGTGTAAAACTCAGCTTACTGTTTTACCACTCGATACTTTACAAATAAAATATACAGGCGAATATACACATTTCGTATCGCTAAATCTCCAAACGACGTTTGACATCGTCCCTCGTAGTCGTTTGACGCCAATCTGCTAGCATGTGCAGTGTTTTTGTACCTTGTATAAGCGGTTAGTGCACTTTTTCACTGACATAATTCAGTACGTTACCTTTGTTGCGAGAGAGATAATTAAAACATCCTCAAGAAAGGCAAAGTATGACATTTATTACTCTGAACTGATGATGGATTTCTTTCATCCTCCAACAACAAAAAGAAGTTCAGGACGATATAGACACATGTAATTAAGGCAATTAATAATAGCTTGCATTCAGTGTTAACAGCTGTAAGACACTGAAGACGAATAGTAGAGAAAATTCGGTTGCTTTTCAGCACGCTTCTTAATCACTTTCTTCGGCAATTAGTCACATCTGGTGATAAAGTTTCGGTGTTAACTGTAATGAGTCGACAATATAAAATAAATAATGGTGAGAATCAAAACGACTTAGATTAATTAGATGAATACCGGTGAAGCATAGAACGCTAGAAACGGGGTGTGGGACTCTGCTACAAATATTGTACAACCTCTGTTGTATGTTGTTCTGCGGAACGAGCGTAACAGTATAATAACAGAGAATGGGGCACGTACACTGGTTAACCAGAACATGATGATCACCTACCTAATAGCCGGTATGTTCACCTTTGGCAAGGAAAAACAGCGGTGACGCCTCGGACACGGAAGCAATGTGGCCTTGGTAGGTCGCTAAAGGTAGTTGTCACCACATCTAGACACACAAGTCACCTAAACAGTTTTCGCTGTTGCTGAGCAACAGTCATACAATAACTTTTAAATTAAAACACCGTCATTTCACTGTATTCTTGTTTATTTAATTACGACTCAGACTGAGTTTAGACCATTAACGTATATTGCAGGACATCAAGTTAAAAACTGGCCGTAAACTGTAAAAAAGATTCGCTCCCCACTAATAGCAGATGTAAAATCGTTTTATTTATTTATTTATTTTCATCTGGAATCTAATCGGCCATAAGCTGAGAAAAATATTCGCTCCCCACGAAATGCCAGGTGTAAAAAAAATGAATCGGGAGCGAATATTTTTCTCAGTTTATGGCCAAGTTTGAGCTTGATGTCCTGCAATATATGTTAATGACATAAACTCAATCACTTGAAAATTACTTAAATGACAGAAACGTGGGTGGTGATTAAATAAACAACAAAAACAGTCAGATGGCGATTTGTTCATTGCCGGCCGAGGTGGCCGAGCGGTTCTAGAAGCCACAGTCTGGAACCGCGCGACCGCTAGTGTCGCAGGTTGGAATCCTGCCTCGGGCATGGATGTGTGTGATGTCCTTAGGTTGGTTAGGTTTAAGTACTTCTAAGTTCTAGGGGACTAATGACCTCAGAAGTTAAGTCCCATAGTACTCAAAGCCACTTGAACCATTTTTCGATGTGTTCATTTAAAAACAAGTCACGTAATTGCCATAAATTTAGGGGAGGGGGCCGATGAGCTCTTGTGCTACATCCAGTAACATCCCAGATGTGTTCGATCGGGTTCAAGTCTGGTGAGTTGTCCAGCGCATCAACTGGAATTCGCTATTGTGTTCCTCGAACCACTCTATCACTCTCATGGCTTTGTGACATGGCCCATTACCTAGATGAAAAATGTCACTGCCTTCGGGAAACATGATCCTCATGAAAGGGTGTACGTGTGTAAACTCACCTTTACTGACAATACATGCACCGGGTGAGTGTCTGACTAGCAGTCCTCAGCAGGTGACGCCGCTATCGCCTGGACGGGCTTATATCGATAATAGGCCAGTGGGTTACAATGTTCTGGCTGATCAGTTTATGTTGGCACACGTGCAGATCTATTTCTTTTCCCTACACTATTAATAATGCGGAAAAGAAAGAAAACAACAATCCTCTACACGCAACACTGTGATTTATCGAGTACTCACACGAATTTAGGTGCACTACTATTCTCCAAAAACTTGAGGAATAACCGAGGGACTATCTATATCGTGTACCAAAAGGAATGAAAATATGTAGGAAAAGATGTCATCAACTTACCATAAACTTGATTAAGTGCCGACACTGATATGATGTGACATGATCATATCTCAGCTTTCTGAAGCGGTCCATCTTTCATGTGACAAGTAAAAACGGAAGTTTGTTAACTTTAGATACTCCAAAATATGTAGCCCAGAACAGCCTACCAAATCTAAACACAAACTAACTCTACGATGCTGTGGCTCAAGTGGGAGACTGTTCGTTTTCATCACTGGGGCTACGTATCAATCAATTGTCGGTTGTTTCGTAGCAACTGGCAGTTGTTCCTTAGCAGGTGTCAGTTGTTTCTTAGCAACTGCCAAGCAGTGTACATATCTTGGATTGTTGACGATATGCAGTAAGTCACTGTCCGTCCCCGGTAGCTGACTGGTCAGTGTGACGGATTGTCAATCCTCTGGGCCCGGGTTCGACTCCTGGTTGGGTCGGGAAATTTTCTCCACCCAGGGACTGGGTGTTGTGCTGTCCTTATCATCATCCTATCATCCTCATCGACTGCAGTTCGCCGATGTGGCGTCCAATTGAAAGACCGGCACCGGCCTAACGGTCTGCTCGACGGAGGGCCCTGGCCATACGAATAAATAAATAAGTCACTCACGCCAATCGACTGAATCTAGGTGCATATCGGTTGAGCCAATCAGCAGTTCGCTGTAAATCAAGTACAGATGCCTTTGTAAGCGATTATTTAAAAACACAATCGTGAAACTGCTAATAGAAAACACACGTGCTGATATTATACTTCTGATTTTCGATGACCGTTCAGAACCAGACAAACGGAACTAAAACGCATACAAATGAAAACAGGCCATATTGTAAAGTTGAGCTCATATTTTCTAAAACGAAATATTCATAGGTGTTACATAGTCTAGCTAATAGGCAACAAGGCGGCTACTCCCCTTCTAGAACTGGGACGTTGCTCAACATTTGATGGCTCCAAGGTTGGCTCTTCTGATGGAAACGCTTGCTGCTTGCTGGCCGCTTGACAAGAGAAACCTCAGTCAGCTGTTGTTCTGCTCATCCATCGGTTTTGACAGCTGTGTTACGTAAGAGCAGTTTGAGTGGGTGGTCGACTCATATCACTTTTCGCCTGTTGCGTAATAAGGTGTCTGTCAGCCGCTGCTGCCTGGTCCTCCATGTTTCAGCTGGTCAACTTTTCTCTCACACCATCACTATTCCATCATACTTTGTATGAAGTAATTAATTTGTCAGTAGCTTCTCTTGGCCATTTCGGTATAAGTGCTTTCTCTCTGTGTATCTCTCCCTCTTTTTCCCTCTCTCTCTCTCTGGTGCGTGTGTGTGTGTATGTATGTGTGTGTGTGTGTGTGTGTGGTGCGTGCGTGCACGTGTGTTTAACGGTAATCTGAAAATTTCAGTAAATACCTGTATTCTCAGGGCATTTAGCATTTCTTATAGATTAACTTCATCGTTTTTTATTCCTCAACGAACCCCAGTTGACCAATCCGTAACTATTATCATTAGTTACTCATTGGTACGTCACGAAACAAAATCCCGTCTTTGACAGGATTTGCCTAGAATAATACACTGATGTGCAAAATTTAGGAACAAAAATAACTTTCTCATGAAGTGTCGTTACCAAGTAACATAGCTCGACGAAATTTGTACCAAACGTAGAAAGATACGTAGAAAGAACTGCTACGGTATATTCAATAAATAAAATACTTCTGGGTTTGTGATCCCAATGTCAACTATAAAATTCCAACGTTTCGGTGACGATTGCAAGACGCCTTCCTCAGGATGTATTGCTAGAAATACCCCCTGAGGAAGGCATCTTGCAGTATTCTCCGAAACGTCGGAATTTTGTAGTTGACAATGGAGTCACAAGCCTAGAAGTATTTTATTGACTGTGACAACAGCCGCGGAAGCCTACGTTTACATGCTACGGTATATTACAGCAGATATGTGATAGAAATACTCAATGAGACAAACAGAAATGATACTTATATTCACAGATAATAATTACAGTGAAATCACGATTCATGTGGTGCCATTCACATTACAAAAGGCGGGACATGGTTCGTTATAGGGTGTGTGATCACCATAGACGGCAATGCATGCTCTGTAACAATCTCCTATGCTGATCACAAGTTTGGTTCCAAAAATGGTCTCAAATGGCTCTAAGTACCTTGGGAGTTAACATTTGAGGCCATCAGTCCCCTAGACTTAGAACTACTTAAACCTAACTAACCCAATGACGTCACACACATCCATGCCCGAGGCAGGATTCGAACCTGCGACCGCAGCAGCAACGCGATTCCGCACTGAAGAGCCTAGAACCGCTCGGCCACAGCGGTCGGCACAAGTTTGGTAAGATATTCTTGTGATAAGGCGTTCCATTCCACCAGCAGAGAGGTTGACAACTGCTCTTTATTGTACGCAGGCTCCCTGCAATACGTCTCTCCAAAACATCTGTCACCTGCTAGACAGGATTATAGTCGGCGGACCAGAAAGGCCAGAGCATTCGCCGAATATCATTTCGTTAAAAGAGCTCCTCCTCCCGCATCCCTGAAAAGAAGCACGTAGGGATGGTGTCTAGTGTCACAATAACATTGACCCGTAACTGTTCAAATATTTGGATGTCATCAATGTGCATTGGTACATTATGTATTACCACATTTCACCATATGAGTTTACGTACAGCTGTATGGATATGATCGTTTTGGTGGCCCAGGTGTTATGGTTTTGGGAAGCAGAATGTTGTTAGGCTGTCGTGATCTCTACATCTTTGAACGTGGGACACTCGCCAGTCAATGTTATTGTGACACTACACTCCTTCCCATGTGCTTCTTTACGGGAGTGCATTCGGTCTTGACTTCATTTTTGTAGATGACAATGTGCGACCGCATTGAACAGTGCAGGTTGGGGAGCTCTTTTTGAGAAAGGATATTCGGCGAATGGACTGGCCTTTTCGTTCCACCGACTATAATGCCGTCATGCGCGTGAGGGATGTGATGGAGACACGTATTGCAGCTCGTCCACATGCACCAACGACCAGCCAGCAGCGTCAACCGCGCTGCTAGAGGAACAGAACGCCCTACCACAATAACTCTTAACCAACCTTGTGTCCAACACTGGAGACTGTTACAGAGCACGCATTGCCATCCGTGGTGATCACACACCCTCTAAAGAACCCACGTTCCGCCTTTCCTATAGTGCAAGGGTCTATCATGAATCGTGATTTCACTGTCATTATTGTCTGTGCATGACAGTGTCATTTCTGTTTGCCTCGTTGCTTATTTCTTTCGTCTACTTCTGTACTCCAAGCTTCACCGATCTCTGTTACTTGCCAGCGACACCACATGTGAAAGTTATCTTCATCCCTAAGTTTCGCATACCAATGTATGGACATTGAAGCGCCAGAGAAACTGGTATACGTATAAGTATTCAAATACAGAAATATGTAAACAGGCAGAATACGACTCAGCCGTCGGCGACGCTTATTTAAGATAAATGTCTGGCACAGTTGTTAAATTGGTTACTACTGCTACAATGGCAGGTTATCAAGATTTAAGTGAGTTCGAAGGAGGTGTTGTAGTCGGCGCGGGCCGGCCGAGGTGGCCGAGCGGTACTAGGCGCAATAGTCTGGAACCGCGCGACCGTGTCAGCGTGCGAACCATTCAACGAAACATCTCCGATATAGGATTTCGGAGCCGAAGGCATGATATCCTTAGGTTAGTCAGGTTTAAGTAGTTCTAAGTTCTAGGGGACTGATGACCTCAGAACTTAATTCCCATAGTGCTCGGAGCCATAGCCGGCGCACGAGCGGTGGGACACACCATCTCGGAGGTAGCGAAGAAGTGGGGAATTTCCCGTACGGCCATTTCACTTGTGTACCGTCAATATCAGGTAACCCGGTAAAATATAAAATCTCCGATATCGCTGCCGCCAGAAAAAGATCCTGCAAGAACGGGGCCAACGACGACTGAAGAGAATCGTTCAGCGTGACAGAAGTGCAACCCTTCCCCAAATTGCTGGAAATTTCAATGGTGGGCCATCAACAAGTGTCAGCGTGCGAACCATTCAACGAAACATCTCCGATACAGGATTTCGAAGCCGAAGGCCCACACGGGCGCTCTTCATAACTGCATGACACGAAGCTTTACGCCTAACCTGGGCCCGTCAACACCGACATTGGACTGTTGATGACTGGAAACATGTTGCGTGGTTGGACGTGTCTCGTTTCAAACTGTATGGAGCGGATGGACGTGTATGGATATGGAGACGACCTCATGAATCCATGGTCTCTGCATATCAGCATGGAACTGTTCAAGCTGGTGGAGGCTCTGTAATGTTGTGGGGCGTATGCAGATGGACTGATAGGGGACTCCTGATACATCTAGATAAGGTTCTGACAGGTGACACGTACATAAGTATCCTGTCTGATCACCTGCATCCATTCATGTTCATTGTGCATTCCGACGGACTTTGGCAATTCCAACAGGACAATGCAACACCCCATACATCCAGAAATGCTACAGAGTGTCTCCAGGAATACTCTTCGGAGTTTAAACACTTCCGCTGCTCACTAAACTCCCCAAACATGAACAGTATTGAGCTTATCTGGGATGCCTGGCAACGTGCTTTTGAGAAGCGATTTCCATGCCGTTGTACTCTTACGGATTTATGGTGTCATTTCCATCCAGCACTACTTCAGACATTAGTCGAGTCCATGCCACGCCGTGTTGCGGCACTTCAGCGCGCTCGCAGGGGTGCTACACGATATTAGGCTGGTCTACCAGTTTCTTTGGCTCTTCAGTCTCTATTAATTCCCTAATGTGTGAGAAGAGACATGTATTGTAACTATTCACTCATTGGATGTGAAGTTCGAATCCTTGTCTTGATTTTTATCTTCAATGCTTCCTCTAAAATACTGCAGGCAGGTTCCAGGAAGATTCCTTTGATAAACTCAAGTACGGTTATCATGAAGAGAGATTAGATGCAATGGCTAAACCTCTGTACTCATATTAAGGGGAAGAGAGGCTCAAAACCCAATCTCACATCCACATTAATGCCTTCCTAGAATGACAGTGTAAGATCCAAATAAATACTGCCACTGAGAAGGCTATTAAAATCCTACTAACCATCTGCCGAAGCATTCGCAATGAAGTATCAGAGTTTGAGGCGTTCTTAGAATGCAGTGGTGTTCGTATAATGATAGGTATAAAACGTTGCTTAAAATCCAAAGCTGACAGAGAGTTTTGGGGTAAATCTAATCCTGTATCACTTTGCCTGGGTCAGAAGCTCCTCTTGACGTTTTGAGTGCTTGCGATTGAAACCCAAACTCCAGTCGTGTATCTAGAGGATAACTAATAAGAAATGGAGGTGGTGTATTCGTCCCAGAAGACAAGAAACTCATATGCACCGAGATACACATTGAAGCTGTACACGATATTGTTTGGGCAAGACGCAGTACCAAGGATGGGCATTTGACGGCACTTTGAACAGTGGACGTTACATTTCAGATGTGTTGCGACCCGTGGCTCTACCCTTCATTCGATCCCTGCAAAACCCTACATTTCAGCAGGATAATGCACAACCGCATGTTGCAGGTCCTGTACGGGCCTTTCTGGATCCGGAAATTTTTGACTGCTGCTCTGGTCAGCACATTCTCCAGATCTCTCACCAATGGTCAATGGTGGCCGAGCAACTGGCTCGTCACAATACGCCAGTCACTACTCTTGATGAACTGTGGTTTCGTGTTGAAGCTGCATGGGCAGCTATACCTGTACACTCCATCCAAGCTCTGTTTGACTCAATGCCCAGTCGTATCGAGGCCGTTATTACGGCCAGAGGTGGTTGTTCTGGGTACTGATTTCTCAGGATATATGCACCAAAATTGCGTGAAAATGTAATCACATGTCATTCTAGCATAATATATTTGTCCAATGAATACCCGTTTTTCATCTGCATTTCTTATTGGTGTAGCAATTTTAATGGCCATTAGTGTATGTTCATCAATGTTATTAGAATAACTTATTCACATGTGTCCGCAAAAGATTCTTCTGGCTGTAACCCGTTTTGCTTGTATGATGCGTTGGACAGCAGAATGCGCAAACCCCTTGCAATTGCTGATATATTAGCCATTGCTGTTCCTATTGCTGATATGCTGCTTTTTGCGAAACGTAGAGAAAGTCGGGAGAGGGAAGCTGTATAACAAGCCGTTTTCCTCCACTGATGCTGTCTTTTCAAAGTTATTTATTACTTTGTTACGCGGAATACCTCAGTGCTGCCTTAATGCAGATGAATGATTTTATTTTCTTACGTGTCGATCGTTGTCAGTTCTACCAAGTCATAAATATGGGAGAGATAGTAATAAAATTTTAATTATCACCTCGAAAAAATGAATTTTCGTTATTAACTTTTTCTTTGTGTGGAGGTACACGTCTGCAGACCTGAAATCCCCGCGCCACGGTACTGTAGCACACCACCAGAGGAGTCGAAACAAAACGGTACAGTCCACTGACAAAGTGGAGTAAGGTAATTTGTTTTCTGTATTTGAAAGGCAACAACAGTTCGTGTACGACCTTACGGCGCAGTGGTTAGGCGTGAAAGGTGCTTCCAGTGTGGTCAGACAAGTCTTAATGTTGAAGAACGAAGTGGCAGACAATCTCTCTATGAAAAACTGGTAATTGCAAGAAGTAGAGGCGCTGGTGCTCTAAGACTGGTGTGTTAGAGATACTGCCCATGTCTGCTCGATCAGTCACCAAACTAATTTTTAGACAAATTTTCAAACAAATGCTTAGTAATAGTGTTTATAAAAAATGGTTCAAGTGGCTCTGAGCACTATGGGACTTAACTGCTGTGGTCATCAGCCTCCTAGAACTTAGAACTAACCTAAGGACATCATACACATCCATGCCCGAGGCAGGATTCGAACCTGCGACTAGTGTTTATATACAGGGTATACCGTTTATCTTGACCACCCTAAATCACTGTTTGTCCAGATGCAAATTACGAAATGTTTCAAGCAAATGTTCTTTAGCCGTCGGGAGGACGTCAATCAGTATGTTTGCCTTCGTTGTAGCTTTGTTCTTTACAAGGATAAGAACAGTGGTATGACTTTTTTAAATGGCGCCCTGTATTTTTTATTCGGTAATTCATTTCCTCTCTTAAAGACCTACTCAGAAATGTATTACAGTGTACCATTCACTGAAACACAACGTTATTAATTATATAACACAGCTCTGACTGTGAGCCCGGGGTCACAAACTCGTCCATTAGCTGGAGTTGTCAGAAAACAAATGAAAACAAAGTAAAAACATAACACAAAATTGACTTTGACTCTTCTGTATCATTGCCCAGGACTGACACCGTCATGTGGCTTGCGGAGTATGGATGTAGATGTAGATGTAGAGTAGAACATTCAAAGATGCTCAAAGTGGTGCCCCTGGACACAGATACACTGGTTCACTCTTTGAATAAAAGAGTTATTTACTGCTTCCAGGGTTAGCTGCTGAAGAGAGTTACAAGCAAGCACGATACTTTCCTGTATGTCCTCTGGAGCTGTCAGAATATAGTGATAGGCAACGCCTGTAATGCATCCACAAAGAAAAATGTACATAGGATTTAAATTAGGAGACCTAGCAGGCCAACTAACTGTTGCTCCTCGACCAATCCATCTGGCAGGATACCTTCGGTTCAGAAAACGTCATGCACGCAAGGCATTATGTACTGAACATCCATCTTATTGATACCACATAAGCCTTCTGGTTCTTAGCGGCACTTCATCCAGAAGAGAAGGAAGAATTCGTGTGAGGAAGTTGGCATACGCTGTGCCGTTTAGACTACCATTGATGAAATAAGGGCCAATAACTGCAGTGCCAAGCATCCCACACCAGGCGTTAACTCTCCATTGACGGTGATGTCCCACCTGTCTAAGCCATCGTGGGTTGTCGCTGGACCAATAATGCACGTTCCTTGTATTTACCTGTCCTTTGTTTGAGAAGGAACATTCATCGGCAAATAGAGCGCTGGAGACGAAGTTCGGGTTTGCGAGGATTTGCTGCTGTGCCCATTGACAGAACTGTACATGATTCTGGAAATCATTTCCATGCAATTCTTGATGTAGGTGTACATGGTAAGGATGGAACTGGTGACGTGTAAGAATACGACTTACACTGCTTTTAGGAATGCCAATCACGCGTTCAAGCTGTCGTGTGCTCAAATGTGGATTCATATCAAAGGAAGCGAGAACAGTAACTTTGGCAGCTCCGTCTGTGCGAGTGCTACGACGGTTGCGTTGTCGTGGGCTGAAACTTCCCGTTTCCTGAAGCGTCGCAACAAAACGAGAAAACATACGTCGGGATGGTGGGTTCTTGTCAGGATATCGCTCTGTACAGGTCCGCTGCCTGCGTAGCATTTCGCCTATCTTCAACAACAATAAAAGAAACGTTATGTCGATGCAGTTTGTAGGAAGGAAAGCCTTAACTGTATTACTACTCTACACAACAGTATTTAAAAGGACCAAATTGTTGTACTAAATGCACCTGCACACAAGAAAACAGTATTGCAATTACTGTTCTGCTCACTTAGATTCCCGATAGATGACTAGCATTTTTACCTTCTCTTCGTTGATGTACATCCTACTCGCACAACTCTTCAACTGACGATGGTTGACAGAATGACTGATGTGCATTGTACTTACGTTTACATTTGTCCTCTGTCAACGTCAGCACGTGGGTGTGTTCCATTACCCCGGCTACGTCAATGTTGTGTTATGTTATTAAGAACGTTGTGTTTCAGTGAATGGTACATTGTGATACATTTTTGAATAGGTCTTTAGGAGAGGAAATTAAGTATTCAATAAAAAAGTACAGGGTGAAATTTAAAAAAGTCATACTGCTGTTCATACATTTGTATAAAACAAAGCTACGACGAAGGCAATCATGCTGATCGAAGTCCCCCTGACGTCTAAAGAACATTTGCTTGAAACATTTTGCAATTTTCATCTGGACAAACAGTTATTTAGCGTGGTAAAGACAAATGGGACACCCTGTATACTGACAGAGTAAATCTGAAACTCTCTAATGACCTGCCTGTGGCCCAAAATCGCGAAGTTACTCCCAACTCGTTGTCAACTGGGATCGCCCGTCTTTTTGCCCTATTTTGTTTTTCTATTCTTTCTCGTATGAACATGAGCAAAAAATTCTTGTCTATTGTGGACGTGTTAGAACAATGAAACTGTGAAATTTAAGGTAATGTATAATGAACTATCTGCAACCAGCTGCTTTTATAGGTTATTTTTCCGTGGTTATACTTCAAGATGCCTGGCATTCCAGCCTCAGAAGTTCTTTTTTATTTACGTGTCGTGAACATTGTTTCTTTATTAACGGCGTTGCAGAACTTTGTAACGGATGTTTTTAAGACAGCTATTGTGAATCACTCTCAGCAAAGAGATAATGTTCACAAGTAAGATCTGATGATAGGGTGAACGTAATATGAATATATTCTCAAAATCGCGTTCTTTGAGGATCAGTTTGCTGGTGCGGCGCACCAGTAAGCGGATGCCATTCGTAACGGCGCGTTACCCCGTAAACATTAACGTTTCGAACAGCCACCGTTGCATCATGTGACAATGTGGCACGCGAGCTTAAGTAAGTATGTGAATCAGCCTCGCGGGTCACCAATGTTTGTCCAAACCTGATCTACACGATAGTGCAAACAATGAAAATCAGTCATGGCTCAGTTTTCGAAATATTTTGAACGCAACAAAGGTTGTTGTTGCCTGTGACTGCTCATTCCATTCCATATGCCCGCCGAATTGGGGGCAGTAGCGTAAATGAGGCAGCTGTGTGAGGTCAGTCAATATGAGTTTCTTGGCTGCCTAATCATCGTGGACGAGTGCTGAGTGTATTCGATTACTCTGAGGTAATGTGGCATGACAAGATGTGGAAACACGGAGATGACCAAATCATCATTGGACAAGGTGGTGTGTGTATATGAATTCCTAAGGAACCAAACTGCTGACGTCATCGGTTTCTAGACTTAGACACTACTTAAACTAACTTATGCTAAAAACAACGCACACACCCGTGCACGAGGGAAGACTCGAACGTACGGCGGGAGGGGCCGCGCAATCAGAGACATGGCGCCTCTAACTGCGCGACAACTCCGCACGACACAAGGTGGTGTTGACAAGGGAAACTCCCCAGCGCATCCCCCTCAGATTTAGCGGTAAGGGGGCCCAGTGGATAGCACGTGAAAAACTAAACACAGATCAAACATGAAAACAGAAAGAAGGTGTACCAAACTATGAAATCAGAAGCAAAATAGAAACAGTCAGCGGTCCAAGTTCAAGTTGTACAACATCGAGCAAATTTGAATAGCTACGGCATCGTGATTACGCTGTCACATTGTTGGAATCGCGCAAAATTATGAACTCTCCGTCCCGTCATTAACGTGTCTGTTCGCTGCATTCAAATTTATGTCTGTGTCGTGGTGTAACGACAGTTTCCAACAGCGAAATGTAGGGAAGGCACATCCGCACGTACGTACTTCCTGTTTGTTCTACAGAAGTACCACCTGTTATGATCACGCGTTCAGTTTTGGAAATTTTGACTCTTGAATTCTTTTGCTGTAACATAGTTCACACCCGATTATTTGTTGTTTTCATTTTCTTGAGATGTCTATGCGCCATCTCGCCTGCTCTCACTATTCATCACATTTACTTGCGACGGTAATATATTCTTACCACACGACCCATATTCTACAACCAGTGTATCGTACAACAGTTGCCAAGATTACAGAAAGAGAACAGACACGTCAATAACAGTACGAACCGTTCATAAATTTGTGAAAATAAAAATGGGGCACGTAGGAAATTTGAACACGGATCTCACCATCTGCAGACCAACAACGTAACCAGACAGCCATGACGTCGCGCTTCTTGCAAAATGGTTCAAATGGCTCTGAGCACTATAGGACTTAACATCTGTGGTCATCAGTCCCTCGAACTTAGAACTACTTAAACCTAACTAACCTAAGGACATCACACACATCCATGCCCGAGGCAGGATTCGAACCTGCGACCGTAGCGGTCACGCGGTTACAGACTGAAGCGCCTAGAACCGCACGGCAACACCGGCCGGCGCGCTTCTTGCAAGTGCGCTCGATGTTGCACATCTTAAGTTTGGACCGTTCACTGTTTCTATTTTGCTTCCTTTCTCACAGACCAATACATCTTCCTCCTGTTTTCATGCTTGATCTGTGCTCAGTTTTTACCACTAAATCTCAGAGTGTTGCGATGGGGAGTTCCATTGTGAGTGCTTTTAGAGACCGACGTGGTGCGGTGCAAACACTCACAGAAGAGTGCCACCGAAATCAACAGAAGAGACCACGGTGGACTCTGAAGACGAAGGGTCACGGGAAGTTGTCCAAAAGGGCGCCTGTGCTTCACGACAACGCCCCAACTCAACCTGCACGGAACACAATCACACACCCTGTATCTCTAAAATATGGCCCACACCCGTTCACCTCATATTCTCCAAGCTCTGTGACATTTTTCTCTTTTCTCTGGCGAAGAAACCATTACGTGGCATGCATTTCGAGAATGACGATTAGGTGATTTTCGAGTTGTGTTGAGTTGATTTGGGGCTAGAGACCAAACAGCGAAGTCATCGGTCTCATCCGATTAGGGAAGAATGGAGAAGGAAGTCGGCCGTGCCCTTTCAAAGGAACCATCCCGGCATTAACCTGAAGCGATTTAAGGAAATCACGGAAAACCTAAATCAGGATGGCCGGACGCGGGATTGAACCGTCGTCCTCCCGAATGCGAGTCCAGTGTGCTAGTGGTTTTCGAGTGAAAAATTTTCTAAACAACCGAAAATCAGACTTCTGCAGCCTAGGTCTCCATCAATTCATCCATCATTGCGGAAAACGTGTCGCATTAAAAGGTGAATATGTAGATATTTTCAGTTTCAGCTTCAGTTATGTCATGTTCCGTAGATCTTTTTCCCGATTATTTTATCGATATGTGTGGAACAGGTCAGATTACAAGATATATATACACACATGAATAGTGCTAATATTAATATTACTGAAATTTTTAGTTCGACACATGCAACTACATTTAGAGGTACAATCTTTTTTTTATCATTTATGAAACAGAAAATCGTCCGTGGAGTAGAAGTTCTACAAAATAAATGGTTTTAAGCGAGATTTAAAACTTGATCTGCTACCTGCCAGAAACCTTGTGCTATTGGACAAATGATCAAAGAATTTTGTTGCTGAATAATTTACTGCTTTTTGAGCAACTGACAGCCTCAATAACGGATAGGAAAGGTCATTTTTCGCTCTGGTGTTGTACGTATGAACATCACTGTTCTTCGCAAATTGAGATGGATTGTTTGTAACGAATTTCATTAGAGAATATATGTACTCTGATTGTGCAATTAAAATACCTAACTCCTGAAAAGGTGCCTACATGACGTCCCTGGGTGAACACGACTAATTATTCTCACTGCTCTCTTTTGTGCAACCAATACTTTATGTCTAAGTGGTGAGTTACCCCAGAAGACTATTCCATAAGACATTATTGAGTGGAAATGTGCAAAGTACGTTAGGAGGCTGAACTGTTTATTACCAAGACTAGCGATTATATGAAGAGCGAAAGAAGTTGTCGGTATGACTCTATTCGGTATACAGAATTGGATATAGTGAGGTTTTTTTTTTTTCAAAATAAAGGGAGAGTCCATTTTCTGAGAACCACTTGATAATTCTTTGAAAGACATCCTTCACAATATCTTCAGCTGCTCTTTCTGGAATTGGATTTATTATAACACTCATGTCATCTGCAAAAAGTACTAGTTCCAATTGCTGAACGTTAAGTGGGGGGTCATTCACATGAATAAGGAACAGCAGAGGACCCAAAAGTGAACACTGCGGGAACCTCCCCCCCCCCCCCCCCCTCCCCTTGACAGCTCTCTATTCACTAGAACTTAGCACCCTCCCAACATTATTTGTGCTATTCAGTACAGCTTTTTGCTCTCTGTTCATTAAGTATGATTCAAACCAGCTGTGTGTATAGCCTTCAATACCACAAAACCTGAGTTTTTCTAAGAGTGTGACATGGTCCACACAGTCAAATGCCTTGGAGAGATCACAAAAAACACCAACTCGCGATAATTTGACATTTAGGCCTTATACTATTTGATGGGTAAATGTGTACATAGCATTCTCAGTCGAGTAACCCTTCCGGAATCCGAACTGTGACATGCTGAGTAAATTATCTTCACTTAAATGTGAGACTACTCTTGAATACATAGCTTTTTCAAATATTTAAGAAAATGAAGTCAGCAATGAGATTGGTCTATAATTATTTAAATCACTCTTGTCCCTTTTCTTATGAAGAGGTTTGACAATTGCGTATTTCAATCTGTCAAGAAAAATTCCCTGTGTCAGCGAAGCATTACATATAACGCTAAGGACTCCACTTATTATATTAGAACAACACTTCAAAATTCTGTTAGAGACTCCATCAACACCAGATGAGCTCTAGTTTTTCAGTATATTTATAATTACCTTAATTTCATTGGGGGATGTTGGTGCTATTTCTAAAGGCCTAAAGTACTGGGGAATGACATTTTAACTTTTTTTTTTTTGCTTCTTCAACTGAACCCCTTAACCCTATTTTTGGTGCTACATTCAGAAAGTGATTGTTAAGAATACTTGCAACCTGTGAATGATCACTCACAACATCATCATTTAGCTTTATTGCTATGGTACGCTGTGCACTGTCAGGCTGCCCCGTCTCCCGTTTGACACCCACGACGTGTTTCATGGTCGCATCTTTATTTTTTCTTGGTGGTAATTAACGCTTTGTGGCTACTCCTTACAGTGCGAAACACAGCTTACCCTTTCCTCAAGCAGTATCCAGAGAACTATGGATGACGGGCAACAGGCAGATTGCATATTCCTAGATGTCCGGGCCCACTGCAGACTGTCAACGAAGGTACGAGCTTACGGATTTGGTTCCCAGATATGTAAGTGGCTCGAATACTTCTTAAGAAATAAAACTCAGTAGCCGGCCGGAGTGGACGTGTGGTTCGTAGCGCCTAACGCTACAGTCTGGAACCGAGCGACCGCTACGGTCGCAGGTTCGAATCCTGCCTCGGGCATGGACGTGTGTGATGTCCTTAGGTTAGTTAGGTTTAAGTAGTTCTAAGTCTAGGGCACTGATGACCTCATAAGTTAAGTCGAAAAGTGCTCAGAGCCATTTGTACCATTTTGGAAAACTCAGTACGTTGTTCTCGACAATGAATGTTCATCAGAGACAAGTGTACCGTCGGTAGTGTCCCAGGGAAGTGTGATAGGACCGCTCTTGTTACGTGTATACGTAAATGAACTGACGGACAGGATGAGCAGCAATCTGCGGCTGTTTGCTGATAATGATGTAGTGTGCTGGCAGTTGTCACTGTTGAATGGCTTTAGGAGGATACAAAACGACTTAGGAAAAATTTCTATTTGATGTGACGAATTCTAGCTTGTTATGAATGGGGAAAACTAAATTGATGCGGTGGAGCGGGAGAACCACTCCCGTAATGTTCGAATATAGCATTAGTTGTGCGCTGCTAGACACAGTCACGCGATTAAGTATCTAGGCGTAACGTTGCGAAGCGACATGAAATGGAACGAGCGCGTAATGACGGTATAAGGGAAGGCGAATGTTGGTCTTCAGATTATTGCGCAAGTACCCTCTGCCATGTACCATAGGTAGCTTGCGGAGTATGTATGTAGATGTAAATGTTGACATGATTCTTTCTCTTGTACCGCTCTAGTTGTTCCGAAGCATTTCTAGAACAGGTAAGAATAAGAATTTTACTCCATCTGTGGGTTCTAAACTTATTGTTACATCGGAATGTATGCAGTGACTCTGCGCGGGATAGCCGCGTGGTCTTAGGCGACTTGCCACGGTTCGTGTGGCTCCCCCGTTGGAGGTTCGAGTCCTCCGTCGGGCATGGGTGTTTATGTTGTCCTTAGCGTAAGTTAGTTTATGTCTGATTAAGTCGTGTGTAAGCCTAGGGACCGATGACCACAGCAGTTTGGTCCCATAGGAACTTAACACAAATTTCCAAGTTGCATGGTGTGACAAATGTGGATATTGTAACGAGGACGAGGCTTCGTGCAGAGGCTGCGAGGCGGTCTCCACTTCCGCTTCCGCAGAGCGAGCGCCCGCGACCGCGGCCGCAGCCGGCGTAAACTGTTTACCTGCACCGTTTGTTTGACTCACTTGCGGCGGGTAAATTGTTTCCGCGACGTAATCGGCCCCGACCTAGCACAACGAGGCGCTCTGCGGTCCCGCGGGCCCCTGGGCTGTTTGTTTGGGCGGCCACGCCGGCTCACAACCGAGTACGCACTTCCCTGCTCGAGTATCGCGTCTATCAGCAGCTCCTCTAGACGTAAACTTGCACCTACTACAGACACAATAATGCTGACATCACTCTGTTAATCCGGAAGTAATGTCCTTGCAGGAGGAGTACATTCTCATTTATGAGAGCTGCAGATTCTTTCTGTGTTTGAAGCGTGATAGGATCTTTAATATGCGAACTGTAACAGGACCTCTAATGTTTCCAATATACCTGGTGCGTTGAAAAAGTATGGGGAATTTTTGTTTTTAGGAAGTAACTTTATTTATTCATCTACATTAATGTTATATTCTTCAAATTAGCCCCATTAGATATTATACGCTTTTATCAGCGATTGTTCCAATCCCCGATGCACTTCTGGAACTCGATCATTGGCATAGCACTTAGCTCTTTCAGCGATGCACTTTTAATCTCATCTAAGCTCGTAAAACGACGGCTCTTTAAAGTTCTTTTCATTTCTAGAATGAGAAAATTTTCACACGGGGCCATATCTGGTGAATATTCAGGATTGGACATTATTACAGTGTTGTTTTTCGCCAAACAAGCAATGTGCAGGTGCATTACCTTGGTGTAAAAGCCATTTTTTCGGATTACTTCCCGCTAGCGGCGTTGAACTTGTGGGTAAGTAATTCTTATCGATCTTCTGATCTATCGATTAAGAACTCTTGATGCACCATGCCGTTGAAATCGAAGAA
Organism: Schistocerca gregaria; assembly: GCF_023897955.1. Classification (NCBI taxonomy): domain Eukaryota; kingdom Metazoa; phylum Arthropoda; class Insecta; order Orthoptera; family Acrididae; genus Schistocerca; species Schistocerca gregaria. The sequence continues at coordinate 406,815,578 of NC_064923.1, forward strand.
AGCAGTAAACAGCCTTGGTCATCTTTTCTCGGACTTGGCAATCCAGAATGCCTCCTCTCGGACGACTGAGCCTGAGGTTCGACGTCATACCTGTAGACCCATCTTTTGCCACTGTCACACGTTTCATACCCAAAAAATTCGAAAATATTTCTAGGCATGAGCCAGTTGATATGTGATCCTCATCAGCAACTTCCCTGGTTCTGATTCGGCGATCGTTCATAATCTTTTTTTTTCCACTTTTTTCATCGTTTTCATCGGTAGCTGATGTGATGGAGCGTCCTGAACGTTCGTCCTCTTCTACTTGTTCAAGACCATCTTGGAAACCCTTATACCACTCGTAAACCCTTGTTTCAGTCACAGGAGACGCACCAAATGTCGGAAAAAACCGCAAATTGGCACGTATAAGAAGAGGAACAACACCAAAAATGCAACAGGAGCGTAATATGTAGAAAATCGTCAAAACGTAATCTGTAAGTACAGATCAAAATATTACTATATAATAGCAAAAACGAACCACCAGAACTGTTTATAACCTATAGGTACATTGACCAAAATGTAAACTAAATAGCAAAAAATATGTACATATTCCAGGCCACTGAAGATGCCTTGCAGAAAATAAAGGCGAAATGCGTATGGCTCGAAAATTGTCTTTCATACAGTTGTAGTCACACGGTCCCAAAAGTAAAAATTATAAATTTACCGTAATATTACAGTTAACTGAGGAAGACAGAACTACGAAAATTGAAGACGTTAACACCAAAATCAATTTTCAACGTATAGAAAAATGTAATGCACATTATCTGATACATTTTTAAAACAAATCAGTAGTCGCCACTCGTAAGCATACACATGTAACCTTCCTGAAAACTGACGACAAATCAAACATTCAATATGGTCCTAGTGTATTGATACGCTTCAGACATTTATACCAACATAATAACGAAAAATCGGGAGAATCGGACTGATGCAACCCACGAAATTAAAAATTTACCATTACTTTCTGCACAGTCCCCACACACCAATGATTTATCAAATAGGATCAGCAGCGCTATATCACTGTTGATAGGAGATGCTGTTGTCTTCACTAAAATACCTCCTTGAACGGTAATAAGGAGTTATAAAGAGACTTGGACAAAGTTTCGACACTCTGTAATGAACGCTACCTCTCTTCAGTTGCGGATAAATGTATGTTATTTCTCAACCTGCGCGTATCCCACACTGATGCGTGGGCGGCTTACTTCTCCACTTTTAACCTCAACTTTCTATCGTACTCAACCTCAAGTCTGAAGCCTGTAGTTTTCATGTCTTCCTTGACATTATCGAACCACATTGCTTCTCGAGATGGCTATGTAGTGAACTGACAACTTTCTTATCATTTCTGAAAATCTGCCCGTACCATCCAAAGCGTGTTTCTCTTAATTTTTTTCATGACTGAGATATCAACCCCATTCACTCCCTTATAATGACCACTAGACGCAAATATAACCTTTTTGTGATGGATTCGGGAACGCAGTCTTACGACAATATTAGGAATAAATTTGCCTCTGAACAAAAATGATCTTCACTTCCTGAGTGGTGCTGTGGACACGGTTTTTCCAGTGCACGATACTGCTGGGCAGTGGCGGCAGTAATCCTAGGCCACACTGTCAGTTGTTGCTATACGGATATTATAGCCATTTGCAACCCTCAATATCTCATAGCGATTCTATGTACTATATACTCCCGGTGGATGTGAGGATAGGACCGGCAGCCCGAAGTCGATCATGACGTAATAAAAAAAAAACTGATGACCATTTTTCCAGTCAGAGACGAATTTATACCTAATCTCAAATAAAATTTTGTTTCTGTGTGGGTCCACATTTCCTAAAAGCTTAATAGAAGAAAACATGGTCCACGTGAAAGAATATCTATCACACTGCATACATCTCCAGACACAGCGAAGTATAAAAACACATCACACGTCTCACATCAAGATAACACCTTAACGTGCAATATTTCTACTTAAATGTTGGACATTACGTACTATATATTGTAAGTACCAAATTATTTTAGTTCACGCATATACAGCATACGTCATGTTCCATCATTACTTTGGGAACTGATCCACATCACAAACGTTGCAACCCCACATATCCTACTGGTAACTCTGTTCTGAGTACTACAGTTTGGCAACTAACAGCAGCTGTTATGATGTTATCAAAGATAATTTCGCAATCTTTTTCGCTCTGGTTCCTCCTAAAACTACTTATCCATTTTGGCTAAATACAAGCCGACTTATAGACATATGATTGCGTGTAAAATTGTCCTCCATAAGAGGATTCTGCTGGTTCGTCAGTGACAATATAATTTTAAAATACTATTAAATATTTATTTTCATGGATTAGTCTTCGGTATAATTTGTCAATAGATTCGTTTCAGTGTGTCTATACACTGATCAGGCAGAACATCACGACCACCGACCTACTATCGATATAAATCCGTCTAAGCGATAGCAGCGTCACATCGCGAGGAATGACTGCTTGTCAGACACAGGCATCGCGCACATGGTATCAGTGAGCGTGCTGTCTTCGTATAGAATGGGGAAGGCGCGCGATCTGTCAGAGTTTGACCGAGGGCAGATTGTGATAGCCCGGAGGCTCGGCACGAGCATTTCAGGAAGTGGACGACTTGTCGGGTGTTCGAGGAGAGCTGTGTTAAGTTTCTTCAACTTGTGGCGAAATCGAGACTAAACCAAGTCCAGACGCCGTATGGGTTGGGTGTCCACCCCTCATTACAGACGTCAGGATAGGCGGCGAACTGTGGCGGAACTAACATCAAACTGAAATGATGGTACAAGTGTGTTTGAACATATAGTGCACCGAACAACGATGGGTCTCTGCAACAGAGGACCCACGCATGTCCCATTGTTAATACCATGATACCGCCAACTACGATTGAAATAGACAAGTTACCATCAGCAGTGGACGTTAGTGCAGTGAAAGAGTGTTGCATCCTGTGATGAAGCCCGATGCATCCTTCATAATGCCGATGAAAGGATGCGAATCCGTCGCCTTCCAGAGGAACAGCTCGTTGACACCTCAATCCGAGACGGAGACTAGCTGGCGGCGGCCCCACTATGCTTTGAGGAACATTCACGTGGGCATCGATGGGTCCAATAGAGCTAGTGTAAGGCGCCATGAGGGCCAAGAAGTATTGCACGCTAGTATTGTTACCAATAGCTCTACATTGTTTGGATGTGTGCATATCTTTAACAACAACATAACAGCTGTTGTTAGTTGCCAAGCTGTAGTAATTACAACATGTGAAGTTGTGAAGATCAATTTTCCTGATGGCAGTTTCATTTTTCAACAAGATAATGCCCAAGGAGTGAGATGGAGTGGCTCGAGGAAAGTGCTGGCGAGTTCCAAATGATGTGCTGGTTAGCCAACTTACCAATTCTGAACCCGATCAAATACATCTGGATCTGACTGAACGTAGCGTCAGAGCTCATCGCCCCCCTCTCCGGCATTTACGGGCGTTAGGTGACTTGTGTGTGCAGGTTAGGTGCAAACTCCCTCCAGCGACCTACCAAGGGCTCATTGCCTCCATGCCACGACGCGTCGCCGCTGTTATCAGTGCCAAAGGTGGCCATACCGGCTCTTAAGTAGGTGGTCACAATGTCCTAGCTTATCGGTGTACATAGCCCTCCTCAGGCAGTGATGACCCACGATACGATACATTCATTAAGTCTGGCATGCTATCAATTAGTAGAGTGTTCATTTTTCAATACTTTATTACATTCATACTTATTTCGTACATCACTTCTAATGTGGTGTACGTCTGTCTGTATGCCCTTCAGTGGTCTTTGGCCACTGATAACATGATACACAATACATCACCTAATTCTGGCCTGCCAGCACTGCATACAGTGTGCCTCTTACATATGCTCCGATAGTTCTACAGTGTTTGGATGTGTGCATATCTTTAAGAACAACATACTAGCTCCTGTTAGTTGCAAAGATGTAGTAATTACTACACAAATACCAATATGACAGTGAAGTTATAACGTTTGTGACGCGAATATATTGCCAATGTAACTTGGAAAATAACGTCTATTTTGTATGCGTAAAGTAAAATAATTTGGTAACTACAATACGAAATATCACATTTGCAAGTAGAAATATTGCACGATAAGGTGGTGTGTTCATGTGAATTGTGTAATGTGTTATTTTTATACATGGCGACGTATGGTGATGTATGCAGATAATGTGGTACTCATCCACGTTGGTTTTACAGGTGCCTGAAAATGACTTGTGCCCAAAATTAGCTAATCGCACCGATTTCAATAAAGATAGTTTACATTACAGCCTTTTCGCTTTGTTTCTACTTTATACTAAATTCCTCTAATCTGAAAACAGTCATTTTTAAATTACGGTTAGTACCAAAAACTCTGCGATCAGGCCTAGAGAATCACGTCATGTCGATCGGCCACTGTATCCTCTTCTGTCATATGACGCCAGAGACGGGCATTTTAGCACCTCATCGCTCTCCCGTCCGTTGTCGGCTTTCCAGATCTTGGAGCCTCAAACAAGGAACTTCTCAGTTGGCAACACGGCTCTAAGTGAACATCGTTTCAGTACTTCTACCAAACAAATCTCAGGCTGTATCTGGAGTTGAACCAGGGTCTTCCTCAAGGCAGACAGACCTGCTGACCCCTCTGCTTCGGTGGTGGGCCAACATTAATACTAGAGCATATTAAATTATAAATATTGTATGTCGAAACGAGATACGTAACTGCACAGAAAAGATCTTTAAAAACAGACGTTTTACATTTTTTATAGAGCTGTCAACTATTGTCAGAACAGGTAGCAGACTGGAGTCGTGAACGAGAAGCCGCTCGCCAGCATCTAAGCAACTGGACATGTGACAGTTCCCCTGTGATTCGATCAACCGTTGGCTGCCAGATGTTGAGATGAACTAATTGGGAGGTCATCAAGACATGTTTCTTATGCTCGATGTAAATTGCTTATAAAATACTCGTTCGGCCATTTATTGAGTGCTGTTAACGGTTTGAGACCCCAAGCAAAGGTGGATTAATGAAAGATATGTAAAAGTATCAAAAGAAAGCTGCGTAGTCTGTATCGTGAGAGCCTCACGGAACGTATCAGTAAACACAAATGGGGAAGCTATTAAATGGGCGTTGTTCCTCACTTTCCGCAACAACTTTATGTCATACACATGAGAAGGTTCGATGCCTGTCACTTGTACTGTCTCCTCGATCTTATCCAACCACATAGCTTCTTGAGACTGTGTGGGGTCAACTGCAGACATTCTTCTTATTTCTGATGATGTACCTGTTCCACTGAACATGTTTTAGAGCAAACGTTCCATCTCATATAACGACTATAAATGGCGTGTATAGAAGGACATCCACATCTATCGTCCCACGTACTGTACGTGAATATAACAGGACCGGCAAGAGATTATCTAGTTCGCTGTTGTTCGTACGTCTACTTGCGTGAGAAAGTGTAGTAATGACAATGGAAGGCTGGATCGCTGTGGTTAAATACCACTGTCTGTTTACTAACAGAGAACATATTTTCAGTGAGAAACATGACTTTAAACTCGTTCCACCTTGATTTTCACGTCATGTTTGCAGCGAAAAGCACATCTGAAATATTGCAAAGAAGGTTCTTAAACTGAATGAAACGAAATGATCGAATGGCATTGATAGTCGGGAGTCCACACTTGGGGAAGTTCGTTGTTTCGAAGGCGATGAAGTGATGATGAAAACGACACAGTACCCAGTTCCCGGGTGAAGATAACCTTTGATGCTACCGGGAATCGAACCCGAGCTCTATATGTCGCAGTCAGACGCTCTGACCGTTCAGCTAAAAAGGACGGCCCCGTCAAACACAAAAACAGAATTAGATGAGAACAGCTTCCTTAAATTTTTGCGCCATTCCAATCAAACGGCTAACTTACGTCTAAGGTTTACACAAACGGCTATCAACACAGTTTAAAATATATTTGCATCTTTTGCAGTTTTCCATGAAACAAATATTTAGAACACGATGATGGTGTCGGTGGTAACAGTAAAAAAATTATAGATTTCTTTTTAATTAGTTGAGGCGATTTCCCGTCTCAGGGTCTATGTATTTATACAGATTCATGGAACGTGGAACTAGGAAAACCTAAGATTATATATCGGTTCCCATATCAAAAACCTGTCCTTGACGTCTTACGTGTTTAATGTCTTACGCGAAGACGACAGCGATAGTTTTCAGAAACACCGAGCTATGTGGCGCATTCGTATGCCACTGGACTCGCGTGCGGGAAAATGTCCCTTCCAAACTCCTCGTCCAACTATCCTGATACAGGTTTCCCGTGGTGTCCGTATATCGCTGAATGTAAATGCACGAATCTCTAATGACCATATCGTTGTTTAGGCGACGTATTGTCTTTCTGAAACCTTATGAATGTCGATACTAATTTCAAAAAACAAGGGTAAAAATTATGTAGATAAAAGTCGTCAGCACAGTCTTTCCAGTAGAAAGGAATTTTAAGTTTTCGTCCAATATGCTGTCTGTTTTATCAGAAACACTATATTTCTTAGTGCTATACCTATCCTTAGAGCTACTTAATTATTTTCAGTACACCACAAATGTTATTTCTTCATACGATTATCTGAAGTTATATTTGAAACTTGTGTACTAATTAAGTACTGTAATGTTCCCCAGCACCGTTAATTGTAATTTTGAACAGCATTGCCGTCGATTACTTGTAGTAATAAGGCAGAGATAACAGAATTTATGACGTAGTAAAAACTGAACTTCTCCCGAAAAGGCCATGAAGGCCCAACGGGACCGACCGGCCGCCGTGTCATCCTACGCACATAGGCGTTACGGGATGCGGATATGGAGGGGCACGTGGTCGCCAACCGCTCTCCCGGCCGTATGTCAGTTTTCGAGACCGGAGCCTCTACTTGTCAATCAAGTAGCTCCTCAGTTTGCTTCACAAGGGCTGAGTGCAGCCCGCTTGCCAACAGCTCTCGGCAGACAGGATGGTCACCCATCCAAGCGCTAGCCCAGCCCAGCCCAGCCCAGCGCTTAACCTCGGTGATCTGACAGGAACCGGTGTTACCACCTCCGACAAGGATGTTGGCTTATGACGTAGAAATGATATATAACTACACTCCTGGAAATTGAAATAAGAACACCGTGAATTCATTGTCCCAGGAAGGGGAAACTTTATTGACACATTCCTGGGGTCAGATACATCACATGATCACACTGACAGAACCACAGGCACATAGACACAGGCAACAGAGCATGCACAGTGTCGCCACTAGTACAGTGTATATCCACCTTTCGCAGCAATGCAGGCTGCTATTCTCCCATGGAGACGATCGTAGAGATGCTGGATGTAGTCCTGTGGAACGGCTTGCCATGCCATTTCCATCTGGCGCCTCAGTTGGACCAGCGTTCGTGCTTGACGTGCAGACCGCGTGAGACGACGCTTCATCCAGTCCCAAACATGCACAATGGGGGACAGATCCGGAGATCTTGCTGGCCAGGGTAGTTGACTAACACCTTCTAGAGCACGTTGGGTGGCACAGGAGACATGCCGACGTGCATTGTCCTGTTGGAACAGGAAGTTCCCTTGCCGGTCTAGGAATGGTAGAACGATGGGTTCGATGACGGTTTGGATGTACCGTGCACTATTCAGTGTCCTCTCGACGATCACCAGAGGTGTACGGCCAGTGTAGGAGAACGCTCCCCACACCATGATGCCGGGTGTTGGCCCTGTGTGCCTCGGTCGTATGCAGTCCTGATTATGGCGCTCACCTGCACGGCGCCAAACACGCATACGACCATCATTGGCACCAAGGCAGAAGCGACTCTCATCGCTGAAGACGACACGTCTCCATTCGTCCCTCCATTTACGCCTGTCGCGACACCACTGGAGGCGGGCTGCACGATGTTGGGGCGTGAGCGGAAGACGGCCTAACGGTGTGCGGGACCGTAGCCCAGCTTCATGGAGACGGTTGCGAATGGTCCTCGCCGATACCCCAGGAGCAACAGTGTCCCTAATTTGCTGGGAAGTGGCGGTGCGGTCCCCTACGGCACTGCGTAGGATCCTACGGTCTTGGTGTGCATCCGTGCGTCGCTGCGGTCCGGTCCCAGGTCGGCGGGCACGTGCACCTTCCGCCGACCACTGGCGACAACATCGATGTACTGTGGAGACATCACGCCCCACGTGTTGAGCAATTCGGCGGTACGTTCACCCGGCCTCCCGCATGCCCACTATACGCCCTCGCTCAAAGTCCGTCAACTGCACATACGGTTCACGTCCACGCTGTCGCGGCATGCTACCAGTGTTAAAGACTGCGATGGAGCTCCGTATGTCACGGCAAACTGGCTGACACTGACGGCGGCGGTGCACAAGTGCTGCGCAGCTAGCGCCATTCGACGGCCAACACCGCGGTTCCTGGTGTGTCCGCTGTGCCGTGCGTGTGATCATTGCTTGTACAGCCCTCTCGCAGTGTCCGGAGCAAGTATGGTGGGTCTGACACACCGGTGTCAATGTGTTCTTTTTTCCATTTCCAGGAGTGTATATAATAATAGTATAGTTATAGAAGCATTACTTTTCAGGATATACGTAAATGACCTAGTAGATAACGTCATAAGTTCGATGAGGCTTTGCGCGGATGACAATGTTCGCGAAGGTAGAAAATTGTAGCGAAGTCCAGGAAGATCTGCAGAGGATCGGCGCTTGGTGGAGGGAGTGGCGACGGACACTCTACATAAACAGCTGTGATGGTTTGCGAATACACAGACAGAAAGGCCTTTATTGTATATTTACACACTAGCGGAAAAATCGTTGGCTGCAGTTACTGCTATAAAATACATAGGTGTAAGCGTACGGAGTGATTTGTAAGGGAAAGAACATATACAATTATTCGTGAGTAAAGCAGATACCAGAATGAGATTCATTGAAAGAATCCTCAGGAGTGCTGCTGCTACGGTCGCAGGTTCGAATCTTGCCTCGAGCATGGAAGTGTGTGATTTCCTTAGGTTAGTTAGGTTTAACTAGTTCTAAGTCTAGCGGACTGATGACCTCAGGTGTTAAGTTCAGGTGGTTCAAATGGCTCTGAGAACTACTTAAACCTAACTAAGCTAAGGACATCCTAACTAAGCTAAGGACATCCATGCCCGAGGCAGCATTCGAACCTGCGACCGTAGCAGCAGCGCGGATCCAGATTGTAGCGCCTAGAACCGCTCGGCCACACCGGCCGCCAGATGCTAAGTCCCATAGTGGTTAGAGCCCCTTTGAAACCGCAGGAAATGTAGTCCATCAACGAAGGAAGTAAAGGACTGGCAGAGGAAACAAAGAAGATCAAAAGAAGAGCGGCGCGCTTCACTAGAGGTTCATTTAATTAGTACGAAAGCGTCGTAGAGATGCTCAAACCACTCTAGTGGAAGACGCTGCAGGAGCGGTGTTCTGTATCACGGTGTGGTTTATGATTTAAATGCCTAGAGATTACGTTCCTAGAAGAGTTAACAAATACATTGCTTCCTCATTTGCGTACCTCGCAAAAAAAAAAAAAAAAAAAAAAAAAAAAAAAAAAAAAAAAAAGATTTGGGGCAACATGGGGGCTTGCCGGCGATTGTTCCTCCCACGAACTTTTCGCGAGTGGAACACGAAAGAGGGAAGTAACAGTGGTACTCTACGTACGCGCTACCACGCACTGCAAGGTTGTTTGCGGAGTATAGATGTCGATTCACTCCAGGTGATGTTGTCAGTACAGCTCTCTGAAACACGTTACGGAGCTTTAAAACAAAGGTGCCTAGTTGCAGGTACGGCTGTCTTTCAGTTGATGCTGATAACAGTCAAGGCTAGGCGTGAACTAGGACGTTCGCGTCCAAGATGGGCATCTCCGGAGAAACTTGTCAGCTAGCAGCCGAGTGCACAGTGCAGCGTATCCACGCTCGGCCGCCTCCGCGGGTCTTTTTGCAGCGGCCGTCTGCGCTGCGCTGCGCAGGCAGCAATGCGTAATACGTAATGCCTTGCAACACATGCAGCGCTCATAATGGCCCGTAACCCCACAGCAATCCTCGCGCTGTCTGCCGCGCGGTGCGGTTGCTTCAGTTGCAGCGACAGTACTTGTCCTCTGACACTGACTTCTCTGGGACGCTACTCAGCTGCCACCACACTCTCCCCGTCATATAATCCACATCTATACACGTAGGGTTCAGAGTTAAAATTTACCATTGAAGTCAGCTTTGAGGGCAAGAGCCGAAAAGAGAATTCACTCGAATTATCTGACCATGCAATAAAAATCTTTTTCAAGCTTAAGAGGGATGAGATGTGTGACTAAATGTACTATTATAAGAGGGTTATTCGGAAAATCAAAAATCTTTACTTTGCAACAGTTAGCTACACCTTCCAGCTACTTCTCTAGAAAGTCACCGCTCCGACTGAGACAACTGTCGTGGTATTGTATCAACTTCCCACTATCGTCGTAATAGAAGTGCAGTCTGCTAATTCTCAGCGCTGACCTGCAGCTTGTTTTTCTGTGCCAAAATGTTGTCTTCGTAGCCAGCAGTTCATGTGAGCAGAGATGAAAATCAGAGGAAGCCAAGTATGGACCGTATGGTCGGTAATCAAACGCTTACCATCTAAAACGCTGCAAGAGCGTCCTCATTCCCTCTGCAGGTGCGGCCGACAATTGTCACGAAGAAGGAAACGCGCAACAGTTTCGTTGTGTGGACTTCACGAAATATCTCACAGGCATCCATCTTCGCGGGAGACATTATTTTCTAGACATATTTACGTGCTTACAGTGCGCTCAGAACTGAAAAGAGCGACTTGACGTGATCGACGGACATACTAGAGTCACTGTCCAACACATCTGTGCAAAGCTTCGTTGGATTTTCACAGTGGTTTCCATTTCGCCATCAGTCGGACCTTACTTTCCAAATAGCCCTCTTGGTCTTGCCGTAGCGTTCTCGCTTCCCTCGCTCGGCGTCCTGGTTTCGGTTCCCGGCGGGGTCAGGGATTTTTCCTGCCTCGAGATGAGTGGGTGTTAATGTGTCGTCTTCATCATCATCATTTATCCCCATTACGGTCGGAGGAAGGCAATGGCAAACAACCTCCACCAGGACCTTGCCTAGTACAGCGGTGCGGGTCTCCCGCATCGTCCCCTACGCTCCTCGGAGTATGGGACCTCATCATCATATCCATTAAACGATACAGTTTTTGCATGTACAGCGCTTTTTAACGTTTTATTGATTCACTTTCCCTTCGAAACTTTTAGGAGGTTATTTGATATAAGATGTGTAAGTAATATCAGTTTTCTATAAAAATACAAATCTATTTCCTATTATATTAACATGCAGACGTTTCACGCCCTCAGTTTTCATAAAAGTGATTCTTATAGAACCTGTAATATTGTTAACTGATCACAGCTGCATGTTAGATTATTCCTTAATGCTCTACTGATGAATAAAGGCACTGTCATTCTTGTTCTTTGGTGGACTGTGTGTTCAGCTCTACGTCAATAGTTCTAAAGTGAATGTGTGGCTGTATGGCTAGAGTGTTTACATATTGGTTTTCTTCTGCCCATGGACTAGTACCGTGGACTGACAAACTAAATCACTATAAACGACATATACGTCGCGAGAGAATTCAGCAAGTCTGTTGATCTCATATAGGTGTTCGACAAAAAAGCACCACGAGAAATGCATGCGTAAACGAGAATGCAGATGTCAACAAATCTTGTAGTCGGGTTGGGTTGTTTAGGGGAGGAGACCAGACAGCGAGGTCATCGGTCTCATCGGATTAGGGAAGGACGGAGAGAGAAGTCGTCCGTGCTCTTTCAAAGGAACCATCCTGGAATTTACCTGTAGCGATTTAGGGAAATAACGCAAAACCTAAATCATGATGGCCGGACCTGGAAAAGAACCGTCGTCCTCTCAAATGCGAGTCCAGTGTTCTAGCCACTGCGCCACCTCGCTCCGTTTACGTTGTTGTACTTGTCCACGAACGGTACCTGTGCAATGTCCTCAGTACGTTGCAAGTGTCAGTCGAGATCAGGACAGAGCACTGTGTAGCTGTGGGTGGATTATGTCGGAGCTAAGTGAATTCGAAGGTAGCCAAATTGTTGGTGCTCCTAAGGTGGCAGCTTGCGTAACCAAGTCTTTGGTGCTTCCGTAACCAAGGGGTCCGAAGAGTTTGGTGCTTCAAGAGACACCGCATCGAAGTTTCATATTGCAAACATGAAAGCGGGCAAATATCAGCCTCTAAGTCACAACGCAGACGAAAGAGTGTGTTGGGTGATCGTGATGGACGGTCATTGAAAAGAATTGTCACGAAAAATAGGACAACAGCTGCAGAAGTCAGTGCAGAACCCAATGTCGCGATCGCGAACCCTGTCAGCACCAAATCAACTCTACTGGAGCCCCATAATCAAGGAACTGTAGGGCGAGCTGGAATTTCAAAACCACTCATCACAAATGGGAACGCCGGTAATGCCTGTAGCAGGGAAATGTGGTGACGAAGCCTTGAAACTTGGACTATGGAGAAATGGGGGGATAACATTGGATCGGATGATTCTTGTTTCACACAGTTTCCGACTTCTGGCCAAGCTTACGTCCCAAGAGTAAAACATGGCGGGCGTTGGGTGATGATTTTTGGCAGGCATATCGTGGTATTCCATTTTGGCTGACCAGGCCGCTCCCATGGTACAGTGTTTGTTCCCCAATTGTAATGTTATGTTCTGTTCCAAGATGACAGGACTCCTATTCACAAAGATAGCATCGTATAGGACTGGTTTAATGAGCACGGGTATAAATTTTCGCATCTCGAATGGCCTCCACAGACACCAGATCTCATTATTAGTGAACTTTTGTGTTTTACTTTGGAGAGAAAGGTGCGTGATCGCTGTCCACCTCCATCGCTGTTACTTGAAGTTTCCACTATTTTGCAGGAATAATGGTGTTGTAAGATTCCTTTCAAAACTATACAGGATCTTTATATGTCAATTGCGAGACGACTGGAAGCTATTTTGAATGTCAACAGTTTTGCTACACCGTATTAGGCGTGATAATGCGCTGCGTTTGTGGGTTTCACCTTATTTTGCCCACACCCTGAAACTACCGATCGTCATCAAAATTAGTCATACTGTCAAAAATTAGCACCTGAGACCGAAAAATAAATGACATATAATTTTTTTGAGCATGAAGTAAATACTGAGCACCGTTTGCTAGAGTCTAAAGTAATCTCCCTTATTCTTTCTTTTCCAGATTAATCTCTCGAATGCAAGCAGGCAGTTGGTTGGAAGTAGATTCGTTTCCTAGTTCATTTAGTTGACAGGCTGTCCTTGGGTATCTACTTGTCTGTTGGTTACAAAGTTTTTGTGCAGAAGATAATTTCTGAACATTAGAATGACTGTGAAATTAGCCTTATTCCTTTTAGCTGATTTTATCATTTTGATCTAGTACTCTGGCACATAAATACATTGTTCCTTTGTTCTAGGTTTTTAGATCATACGAAAGTCAGCGCTGTTAGGCAAGAATGAATGCTCAGATTCAAGTGACTTCGCATTTGTGATTTCTGCTTACATGTGAGCGGCTTGAGCACGTCTTAACATAATTATCATCGTTTTGATATTTATATTTTGTGTAGTTCACGAGTCTGAAAATAGTATTACATCCCTGAAATATTTTACATTCTCTCAAATGCCTGCAGATACTTCCCTCTCTTCCTCACCTTCATCAAGTTATCATAACTGAAATGTAAGTTTCGCTGTTTCTTTACAAACTATTTAATCCATGAATTTGTATCATAAAACAACACATGTTTGGAACTCTGTAACAATTTACTGTACTTCAGATGTTATGAGGTTTCCGTCTAGTAGACGAAAATTTAACTATGCCCATGTTTCGACACTAAATTGCAAACTGACACGTTTCTAGTCACTCGAAAATAACCAAAAAAATGTGAAATGGTTAACTTTAACTCAAGAGCTTCCCCATAACTCAGCAGGCCAGTGCTCATGGCTTGGTAAGGGTTCCTTCGTTCCTTTATTAGCCGCTAGTAGTGATAGTCATTTGCCAGTGAACAAGGAAAGGAAATGACTAGTGCTGGCACAAGGTACCGTCCACCATGCTCCGTACGATGGCCTGAGAAGTATGAATATAGATGTAGCTGTAAATTTACTGTATCTATTAGGATATCAGCCTGTCCATTCATAGGCACACGGAAGTCACAGAAAATGTTGTCTCTTTTCTATTGAGAAAACGAAAGATGGAACTTCTGGTGCTGATTGGCTCTCTTTAGTTACCCTCTAATTTTTTCACTGCCGTCACTTCGTAAGACGTATGTGAAATGTTGTATATATTTGTCCACAGTACTTAGAACAAACGGTATTGAGCTCATCTCCCAATTCCCCTTTGGGAATACTATTTCTTACCTGCCCTACCGTGCGACTGCTACGGTCGTAGGTTCGAATCCTGCCTCGGGCATGGATGTGTGTGATGTCCTTAGGTTAGTTAGGTTTAAGTAGTTCTAAGTTCTAGGGGAGTAATGACCACAACAGTTGAGTCCCATAGTGCTCAGAGTCATTTGAACCTGCCCTACACTCATGAATCCTCCAGTCTTCAATTTGAATCCACTGATTTCGATGAGTAAGAGATGTCCTCTAATAAGTTACAGACCACAGCTAATTCCCAGGAAAGTGCATCATAATCTGACAGCTCTGTTCCATTAATTAGAAGACTGTCACCTCCTCCACCCATCACTGGGTAGACAGAGAGCTATCACAATGATAAAAATAGCACTCTAACGCACAGGACGAGAAACACAACCATTCAGAGTATACGTGAATTGCACAAAGAAATTCAGAAGCATACATCTACGCCGGCCGGTGTGGCCGAGCCGTTCTAGGCGCTTCAGTCTGGAACCGCGCGACCGCTACGGTCGTAGGTTCGAATCCTGCCTCGGGCATGGATGTGTGTGATGTCCTTAGGTTAGTTAGGTTTAAGTAGTTCTAAGTTCTAGGGGAGTAATGACCACAACAGTTGAGTCCCATAGTGCTCAGAGTCATTTGAACCTGCCCTACACTCATGAATCCTCCAGTCTTCAATTTGAATCCACTGATTTCGATGAGTAAGAGATGTCCTCTAATAAGTTACAGACCACAGCTAATTCCCAGGAAAGTGCATCATAATCTGACAGCTCTGTTCCATTAATTAGAAGACTGTCACCTCCTCCACCCATCACTGGGTAGACAGAGAGCTATCACAATGATAAAAATAGCACTCTAACGCACAGGACGAGAAACACAACCATTCAGAGTATACGTGAATTGCACAAAGAAATTCAGAAGCATACATCTACGCCGGCCGGTGTGGCCGAGCCGTTCTAGGCGCTTCAGTCTGGAACCGCGCGACCGCTACGGTCGCAGGTTCGAATCCTGCCTCGGACATGGATGTGTGTGATGTCCTTAGGTTAGGTTTAAGTAGTTCTAAGTTCTAGGGGACTGATGACCACAGATGTTAAGTCCCATAGTGCTCAGAGTCATTTGAACAATAACATCTACAATTAATTGATATCGAAATACAACAATATAATGATGTCAGAATCTGCGTTGACAGCACAAATAAGATTTTACCGCGTCTCTCTCATCCGATAAGTCGAAAATAAATATCGTGTACGTCCTGACATCGATGTTAGGTGATGTTCCCATTAAATATACATTGGAGCAGGCGGCCAGTGATCGAAGTCGCTTCCAATGATTCGTGTAAACTTTTGAAGCCTGTAATGGAGGAAGACTGTATCCCAAAGATTATCATTCACAATTAAGGGTTCTCGTTTTGTTGTTCCACAAGCAGTTTGATACATTGTTGTACACAGCCATACATTTTGTTTTTCTATCATGACTCTGGGGTCTGTAGCAGGTGCTAAACATTAATACGTTTCTATTGATTGGCTCTCACAGAAATATGGACATCACATGGTGTAAGCTGCTTCCACAATACACAGGATGGCTGAAATAAAACACAGAAGCGGTGTTTCTTATTGATTAAAATGTGGAAGACATCGCAACATCCGGAAACTGGAAGAATCTTCAGCATTGTGGAGAATTTACGAACAGCTGTTCCAAGGCGACGACCTCTACATTTAATCTCATCTTCCACAGTCGCAAGGTAGCAGATGTCTCAGTGTTCTATTTTCGAAGAGACCAAGAGCATCGATTCCTCACATTCGTGGTGCATGTTGCACCCAGGTATATGTGCACTGTTTTGGTGTTCTCCAAATCTTTTGACACTGAGTTTTTCATTTTTATGGCTTACAGTGCATAAATGAATGTGGAACAAGGGGGTATACTGCAGGACTTAAAGCCGAGACAGCATGAATAGTATGCACCGTAAGCTGTCAACCCCAACAGTGGAGGAATGGATTGATTTTCATACCCCAGGCGAGAATGTAAGCACCCTCATTCCCCCACATTTTTATCGTACTTTCATTAGTTTAAAGCGTTTTCAATCAATTTTCGTAATTTTATCAGGTTTTATTTAATTTCAGCACATTTTACCGAATTACTCGATCTCCAAACCACCACTTTCGACGACTTGTCGCATGAGCAAAACGTCTTAATGCATCGATCTCGTGACGCTGTCAGCCAATGACAGTGCAGTATGGTTCTCAATTTCTATAACTCTATAACTCTGTGACTTGTATCCCCATCGACGCGCAAGTCGCCGAAGTGGCGTCAAATCGAAAGACTTGCACCAGGCGAACGGTCCTCCCGACGGGAGGCCGTCGTCACACGACATTTTTTCTGTTACTTGTACATGTGCGCATATCACGAACACTGTTACACTGCCTACATCACACGACACAAATACTGTTTCTTAGCACAGGAAATAGCCATCAGGAGAGAGAAAATGAAAAACCTACTTTCCTTGCCCAAAACACTCTACAAATTCGGTAAGATTTTATTACAATTTGCCATATGTGAATGGCAGTCGCAAAGTATTCTCCCATTCGTAGGATAAAGTCGGAGATTGCAACATCTCAACAACACCTTTGATGAAATGGTTCAAATGGCTCTGAGCACTATGGGACTTAACATCTGACGTCATCAGTCCCCTAGAACTTATAACTACTTAAATCTAACTAATCTAAGGACATCACACACATCCATGCCTGAAGCAGGATTCGAGCCTGCGACCGTAGTGGTCGCGCGGTTCCACACTGAAGCGCCTAGAGCCGCTCGGCCACAGAGGCCGGTACCTTTTATGATTACCATCACAGAAAATGGATCATATCCATAGCTGCACTCAGCCATATCGAAATGAGCTGCCCCTTCATTGAACCTATCGGCTAAGGAACCTGAGAAAAATTATAAATGATCTCACTATATATCTTGTAACTGTTCCTTCTTCATTAACCGACCCTCCCTGCAACATTAACTCCGATTTAATTTGGAACTGACCAGAAGTAGGAGGCCACTGAACCCACCACATTCGACATCTCATGAAGGAGAGGAAAGAGACGTGTTCCACATAGTCTACACACTTCGATATTTTGTTTCAGGAAAGGGTGTAACATGGGTTCCAAACTTGCGCAACCAACCGACATTACAGATATAGACCGGTATTCTCATTCCAGTATCGTAACTACAGTTCTGCGAAGGCTGTTCCATACCATCTTACTCACTTCACCTATCTAATAACACACAATCTCTCTAGAAGCATGAATGCATGCATGCATGTATGAATCTCCCTAGATGCATGCATGGTTGCATCCATGCAGCGCTGTTAATACTGCAGGAAATATAATTCCAATACCTCACATACATTTACCCTGCAAGTCTTCTATCTCACTCTCTATAGTGAAAAACTACAAGAAGATAAATCCACTACCTTCTACAACAATGGAAAAAAGAAAAAACTGCATTCTTTGTGATATTTGCTCTATATAGCTTTCTGGAGGTGTACAGCACCCACTGTTCACGTCCGATTACAGTTCAGAAACCCCATAAAATGGTCGTCAGCAACGGAAAATGCACCAAACAAAGACATCTTGTAAGGAAATAGACAAATTCATTTGTCAACCACCGCTGCTATGCATTTCTCTACCAGGTGGCATTAGCTAAGCTTTTTTAGTTCATAGTTTTAGTCTGTTGGATGTTACAAAAATAAGAAGGTGAGAGAGAGAGAGAGAGAGAGAGAGAGAGAGAGAGAGAGAGAGACTGTACTGTTAAGGAAGACTTTAAAACCTTTAGACTGTCACATTTCTAGCTTACTAATCATAGGAATACGATAAAGGAGATTAGGACAAGACCTCTGGGGTATTTATAAACAGTCTTTTGATATCAATGAACTGTAGGTTCTATGCTTCTGAATTTGTTTGTGCAGCCCACATATACTCTGAATGGTTGTAAATTTCTTCCTGTACGTTAGAGTGCTATTTTTCTCGTTGTGATAGTTCTCTACCTTGTAAGTGATAGGTGGAGGATGAGACACTCTTCTAACTAATGGAACAGTGCTGTCGGATCATGATGTGCTTCCAAGAGAATTATCTGTGGTCTGTTACTTATCAGGGGACATCTCTTACTCCTGAAATCAGGTGGGTTCAAATGATAAATCGAAGACTGGGTGATTCGTGTGACTAGGGCAGGTAAGCGATACTCTGCCGAAAGGAAAGTTGAGAGGTGAGCTCTATACCATTTCTTCTGAGTATTGTGGACAAACATATTACAACCTCTCACACAGTCAGCTTCAAACGTCGGTTCTCAATAATGTTCCTAAAAAAGGACATCGCCTTCCCTCCAGGGATTCAAATTTGAGTCACCTGTCGAGTGCAATCTGATTGCCGGAGAAAATATTCTCGTCATGTAGTGAGGCTCCCATGATTAGTTTGATTAATTAGTCAACCAATTTGACATCAACGACTTGCCATTAGGTGGGTGGAAGGGAGTTGCAGTAGTAATCAGGCGTTTTTTCGTTGTGGTGACACCTTTCAACGAAATTTCAATCTCCAACCTACACAAGTAGAGATGGGCATCATAATACGATGTGCTGTATTTCCGAATTTATAAAGTGATATGTACTATTAAGCTGATGGTAGAGCATGCTATTATCAATCCGTCAAGACCCAAAAATGAGTTCATATTATAGTCCTGGTATGTAGGATGTAGATATTAAGTTGATAAGAACAGACGTTTTTACCAGATGAGAAAATACTTAAGAGGAAATGTAGCCTACGTCGTACTGTTGTACTGGATTTTCACAACAAGTAACCATACTTTAGCGATATGAAAACGCGTGTATGGTCTGATTTCTTTTGTCTTCGAAAATAACTTGTATAAAATGAACGAGTCTAAAATTTTCACAAGAAATTCGAGACGTGTGGACAACAATATCCTCGTTTTGGATTAGGTAAAGTGGATTTTTTAAGGAGGGGACTCTATCTCAGAGTGGAATTTCATTTAGAACTACATGTCCAAGCCATACCTACTTGTCTCACAGTGTCCATGTGTAGTGGCCACCTAGAAGCGGCAGCTTAACAGTTCTGCAAGTGATGGATACAAATAATGCTCTGACCTGCCAGCTCTTACCCACAGCCATGGGGAAAAGTCCTGATGGCAGACTTCGTTCTGCCCTCTGGAAGGCTGAATTGCGAATTAGCCTGTATGCTGTTAGAGCAGCGACAGAAGCGAATGTGCGTATTGTGTGAGAAGACACAATATGGGGTGTGTTTTCGCTCCAGGATTATTCCCCCACGTGAAGTTGATCAGTTGATGGCTGGGTGGCCATGGACAGTCTCTCTGGCCCCTTAACGTCTGGTATGGCCAGCGTGTGGATAGCTGATGATGGGCTCGCAACTACTAGTGTGGCAGCAGCTTCCCGGCAATCAATGGATGGAGTGTGGGCAGGCAGAACGTTTTGTTAACCACACATATTTGTGTAAGGTGGAAATTCTGTGGTGGAGGAGGACGTTTGTGTTCTCAAATGTCGGCGCATACAAGACGTAGACATGTTTAGTGCTATGATCTATGTGTGATGGAAGTTTAATTACTTGATTTGTGAAATGTATGTGCATGATTCTCAAATGTTGAAAATATGTTTCATTGCAGTGAAGAATATTGTAAGGTGGTGATGAGTGTTTTAAGCAATTTGTCTGACTCTTGTAAATTGTGAAACAGTTAATTTGGTAGGGTAGTGTAAATGGACTATTTCATGTCTTTTTTGGAACTGCATGAGTTTTCGCTTTGTTCCCAGCATTAGCCAAATGTAACACATTAGTGGGAAGGGTTCTACCACAGCCGACATTCAGAGGAGGAAAGAAAACCTCTATCTGCATGTCTGGGTATGTTGGTTCACGTATGTGTTCACACAAACTGTAAGTAATTAGTTGAGAGAGACAAAGACAGGGAGCAAGTCTGGAATTTTCTAAACACAGGAATGCCGCCATCTGATGCTTTGTTCAGGGGCCAAGTGAACAAATGGAGGTGCCGCAGGCAGGTAGGAGTGTCATCTCGGTCTATGGGTTTCAGGAGCTGGTGTTACAGCAGAAAGTAGCTACTTGAGAGAGAGCAGAAGTGGTTTCCAGGGTATCAAATATCAAAGGATGCTAACTTTCAGTCTACAGTCGTCGTATTCAGTATCATGATCTGTAATAAGGACATTGAACAGTTTTCGATGTCCTTGGTGGAGCCCAGATGATACACATATGGGCAACCCAAAGCAGCCACTAATATACCGCATTTCATTCCATTCCTCAGTGCTTACAGTTATTACTTTACGGGAAGTGGTGATTGGGGGGGGGGGGGGCTGCAGATATGAGCTCTACCCAAGTGGGGGGAGCCCTGTCCCCCACAAAGTGATGAAATAGTGGTGGAGGGGAGATGATTTAATTAATTAGACAATTAATTTGGTATCAAATTTGAGCTCTTATTGGTGAGGAGAAGGGAGGCATTTTCCAGAAGGGTGGAGGAGAGGGAGTGGTGGTGGCGGCGGGGGGGGGGGGGGGGGGGATTATCTGAACGACAGATTATCCCCAGGGAGTCATAAAGCAATGTGAGTGTGTCATAAGTTAATAGAACAGTCGGTTTACGAGGGGTAATTTGCCTCTGAATGTATGCTTGCTTCTGAATGTACGCGACCTACACAAATATAATGGTCCAGAATCCTCTTTGTCCCACTACTGACACACATTAACCTGTTTCACACTTGGAAGTATGGTCAGAAAAATACTATGTGTGGCCCCAATCTCTCTTCCTTTTTAGTGTCCTGGAAGTGTGCACTGTGGTGAAACTACCTGATGAGTTAAAACTGTGTTCTGGACTGGATGTCAAACCTGAAACCTAGTTTCCACAGCCAATACCCTTTCTGTCTTACAGACACAAGTCCTCTTGCTTCACTTCTGCCAATGTCTCTCTCGTACTTTCAAAACATGACAGACATTCTACTGTATACATTGTGGTACAAGCACATGTGGAAGATAGGATATCATGGGGTAATGGCTTAGTGCAGCCTGGGAATTGTTTCCAGGATTCATCTTTCTCTCTGCAACCGACCGTGCATCGTCGGGGAAGGGCAAGTCCTGGGTTCAAACCACAGTCTAGCACACAACCACAGTCTATGAGAAAGTTGCTCCCTTACCATATATAACATGAGCTCTAAGTGATATGTAAAATGGGTGCAGCACAAATATTGTACAGTCTGCCTAGAAGACCGCTTTTGCGATTACCCAGTAGGGTTGAGGCTTTCATCCAGAGATTCCGTTAAGTTCTCTGAACAACTGTGCTACGCTTTTGTATATGCTGCATTAACATTTTACAATACTAACACAGCATCTCTTAATTAATTCGATACCTTTTGTTAGGCTTATTTTTATAATGGGCTCAAAACGTTCACTCAGTACTCTACAACATATTGCATTAGCCTTGAGGGTGCTCACAGTTAAACTTCAGCTACTTGAGTCAGTTAGATGGAAAACTATTTACTGTATTCCCTGTTAGTCCTGCTTGGTATGTGTCCCACATGCTTGAGTAATATTCTAGGATGGCTCCCACAAGTGTTTTGTAGACAATCTCCTCTGTAGATTGATTACACTTCCTAGTACCCCAGCAATGAACCACAGTCTGCCACCTGCTTTACCTATGACTGAGTCACTGTGATTGCTTTATTTCATATTCCTACCGGTAAAGGGTGTCCAAACCTTTTGACTCAAATTGAAACACTTTACAATGGGTTTACAACTAATTATACTGAGATATTGAACCAATGTTCGGAAATGCATTTTTCTTATCCTGTGGCCATACACAGTGTACACTGCATAACAACGTAGCTCATAGTAATTGTTCAAAGTGATGACAGTCAATCATAATGCATGCATGGTAACCTGGTGCTCCTGCGAGATGTGCTGCCACAGTTCAGAGACTGTTGGCCGCAGAAAGCATGTTAATTCGAACATCACGTACCCTCACCACTGGACTGGAATGGGAGGTCCTGTCCCAAGGCCAGCGCGATCGCCGGATCTCACACCTCTGAACTTTTTGCTCTGGGACTATGTCAAGACGCTGGTGTATTAAACCTTCTATAAACAGATGAAAACCTGATTGCTAGGGTCCAAGCTGCCTATCTCCTGGTACAACAAACACTTCTTCTCTCTTTGAGAGATATACATGTAGTGTTCACACATATGCGAAAGGAAGGACACTACCTACATATAATTAAGTAATTGTGCACAGTGATACCTTCAGTGCAGATGCATACCAAGCTCTAAAACACAGGAATCGGCGAGATGCTGCGAGTAATGAGACTAATTAGCATGGGCACTACAAAAGTAGTGTGAGGTATAAGTTGAGAATTTGGGTCTGATGGGAGGCGTGCTAGGGGAGTCCATGTGATCGTCAGCGCATCTGCCTAGCAAGTAGGAGGTCTGGGTTCGAATCCCGATTCATTACAAATTTTCAACTTCCCCCACTGATATAAATCAATGACCACTGGTTCCTAATGTCTTTAATTCTCTTGTGTCTTTATCTTTGACAGAATGTGGCAGGACTTCATGTACCATGGCCATGCATGCATTGAGACTGGCGGTTGTCACTTTGAACAATTACTATGAGCTAAGTTGTGTTAAGCGGCGTACACAATGATGTCCATAGCGCAATAGACATGCATTTCCGACCACTGGCTCCCTATCTCAATACAATCGGTTGTGATCAACTATCACACATTTCAATTTGACCCAAAAAGTTTGAGACACCCTGTAGATGCGCCTAGGTATTTCGACTCACTGATTTTGTAGTCATAAAATACTATGTGTCTTTATCTTGTGAAACGTACAATTTTATATTTCTGAACAATTAATTGCTGATGGTGTTACTGGACGAGGAGAACTGAAAGCTCTGTCCTTGTTGATAATCTTAGGAACAAATTACAAAAAGAGAAATTCAATAGGAAGTTTAGTCTTGACTGTAGCCGATGTGGATCTATCCCACCGACCTGACAGCAGTCGAAGGTGATACTAGCGAATACCAGTATACCAACACAGAGGGCCTGCCTCCTGTTGGAAAATGTTCTTACTTTCCTCACCCTCTGCCCTGGACTGTGAAAAGGTTCAAACATGTCGTTCGTTAAATGCACAAAACACGTTTACTTCTCGATTCGTGACAACCCGCGGTCTCTCAGGAACTCATAACGGGTCATTATGCCTATTTATTTTCAGAAAAAAATTAAATTCGCACCATGGTGTATTCTTCCACTTCCTTACTCTGTGTAGTAATAAAATTATTAAGAACTTCCACTTTTTTGGTATCATTATCTAAATTTTTATCACTGTCTGCGTCTACTAAACAATCCACTGTTATCGCTTGCAAACAATATTCTTCGTTATTCATTTTCGTCCCTGCAACAGTTAGACTTCGCGTCGAGTTCACTGATCTTCGTTGTTGGAAGGTAGCTGAGTATCCGACGATGTTCGAATTAAAGATAGGCTTGTGTGTGTGTGTGTGTGTGTGTGTGTGTGTGTGTGTGTGTGTGTGTGTGTGTGTGTGTGTGTGTGCATGTGTGCGCGTGCGTGTAAGTGAAAGCGAGCTCGGATTTGGGTGTATAGAAAGATAAACTGATTCTCAGAAAATATTTTCTACATCTTTAACTCCATCTTGAAGATTTTGCAAACCTGCACTTTTCTGTAAAAGTTTACAGAAGGTTCTATGGAATTTTAATCGTTATGTTCGACTTAACGGGCTTCTTGGATCAGCATAGCGACGACAAACACTGCTGATTTGACACTAATATCAGTATTTTATTTTATTTCATTTTAATTTTACGTGTTGCCCTATTACAGCCTCGCCTGTCTCCGTATGAGTACAATAGTTGCTTAAACTATATAGTAACACTTTTCCTCAGTAAGTTACGTGATGATGATGTATGGTTTGTGGAGCGCTCAACTGCCGGCCGGGGTGGCCGAGCGGTTCTAGGCGCTACAGTCTGGAACCGCTAGACCGCTACGGTCGCAGGTTCGAATCCTGCTTCGGGCATGGATTTGTGTGATGTCCTTAGGTTAGTTAGGTTTAAGTAGTTCTAAGTTCTAGGGGACTGATGACCTCAGAAGTTAAATCCGATAGTGCTCAGAGCCATCTGAACCATTTTTTGAACGCTCAACTGCGCGGTCGTCAGCACTCTTACAAATTCCCAATCTGTCCCCAGTCCAGTCTAGCCACTTTCACGAATGATGATGGAATGATTAGGACAACACAAACACCCAGTCCCCGTTCAGAGTAAATCCCCAACCTGGTCGGGAATCGAACCCGGGACCCCGTGATCCAGAGGTAGTAACGCTAGCCACCAGACCAAGAGCTGCGGACGTCAGTAAGTTACGTGCACACCATGTTTGACTGAAATTGTTCCGTCGTTACAGAGTTAATCTAGTTAAATTCAAACAACAGCTTCAACGTAAGGTAAATTCCACGTGGTGTGATGTCAAGAAGGACTTTATCGCCACTTGGTGTCCGCATCAAGAACGAAGCTTGACTTCCGAGCGTAGTTGGCTGAGGTGTCAGAGTGAACCGCAGCCAGCACACGGGGACGATCCCTCCGCCGGAACTGTCGTGCAGTCAGGTGCGGCGGCGCGGCAGCAGAAGCCACGGGCAGGGAGTGCCGGAGGCACTAGCGCTGAGTGGCACTCAGCTTTATTTCTGGAGCCCGTGACACGGCGCAACGACAGCCACTTGCCGCGGTATATTCGGACTTCCTGACGCCGCACCCGCTTTGGAATAAATCAGTCGAAATGACGCCCACACATTACGCGATATTCTGGGCACGTAGCCACGAGTGCCGCTCGTTTTACGATTTCCACTCGGGGCAGTGCTATCGGAGTTTGTCGACTGAGGCGAGATGGTCTGTTCTATTCTATGGCTGTGACAGAACCGCTGCTAACAGTGTGTCAGCATTATAAGACAGCAGGCAGCACGATGGCACATCAAGGCAACGTTTCGAAACTATGCAGACACTTTATGGGAAATAGTTGGTACACAGAGGACTGTTTTCTTTATTTCAACCACCAAGCATACTTTTTTAAGAAATATATTGCTACTGTTTTACATAAAATGTTGACGATTAGCACCACGAAATTGTTTATGCTGTATTATTTATACCGCGGCAGTGCGGGAAGTTGTCGTCCTGGCACAGAGACGCTCTTGAAAAAAAAAAAAACTTTTTTTTTTTTATTCTACTAGTTATACGGTTATATCAAGTGTCAGCTTGAAATGCGGAATAGCAAAGTTTATATAGGTTTTTAAGAAAATGGTGTTGTGCATTTTCATTCAGACGGGTAAACAAGAAAATATTGCCGTCAACAATTCTCTGTTTTTCATGACATATCACCAGCGAAAAGTTCTTCGTATTTAGTGAAGACCTGTAAAGAGCCACATTCTTCATTTTCAAAACGTATTACGAGGGGAATTCAGTAATTAATGCAACACTCTTTTTTTCTGAAAAGGATTCCAATACACCATTTTATTCCCCACTCTTTTTTCTGCAAAACCCTGTTTCTCCACATAATTTCCGTTCAAGGCGACGGCCTTACGCCAGCTTACTGGCAGGACATGTACGCCCGCATGGTACCACTCAATTGGTCGCCGTCGGAACCAACGTCTTGCCGTATCAACAACCTCCCAATCATTCACGCACCGCTTCCCAAGGCGTGCATTCTTCGTTGGGCCAAAAAGATGGTAGTCGAAATTACTAGATCCGTACTGTAGGGAGGATGAGAAAGAACTGTCCAATGAAGTTTTGTGAGCACTTCTCGGGTGCGCAGTCCTGTGTGAGGCCTACTAGCGTTGTCATAGAGAAGGAGAAGATCGTTTGCATTTCAATGGCGACGAACGCATTTGTTTACTTTCCTGAGGATGGCGCAACACAACTCACAGTTGATCGTAGCACCATGAGGGAGGACATCAAACAGAATAACCCCTTCAGAGCCCCCAGAAGGCCGTCGCCATGACTTTACCGACTGAGGGTGTGGCTTTGAATTTTTTGTTCTGGGGAGACGCGTTGTGACAGCATTCCATGGATTGCCGTTTCGTTCCCGGTTAGAAGTGATGAACCAATGTTTCGTCGCCTGTGATGATTCTCGACCGAAAACTGTCACGATCAGCCTCGTAACGCTCAAGAAATTCCGTACACATGTTCCTTGGCCGCGCTTTATGGTCTTCCGTTAAGAGGCGAGGATCCCAGCGGGCACACACCGCTGAGTACCCCAAATGGAGACCAGTGTGTCTCCACTACCAACAGAGACATCAACATGCGCAGCGAGACGAATTCCGATCCGTCGATCACCTCGAATGGAAAAGTCCGCACCTTCCAACATTTCAGGACTCAAGGCTGTAGGCGGGAGATCGGACAGGTTTGCCCGACCTTGATGCGATGATGACAGACACCTCGGCCAAACACTCACCGTGCTTTTGTTCACTGCCAGGTCTCCGTACACAATCTGCAAGCGCCTATGAATATCTGCAATGCTTTGATTCTCCGCCAAAAGAAGCTCAATAAGAGCTTTCTACTAGGAACGCACCACCGCTTTGAGCGCCGTTTTGAAGGCAACTTTCAGCGCAGCCACTAATCAGAACTTCATGAAACTATAGTGGCCGAAGCAGCGTAGCACAACAAATTCCGCTTTCTTTTCAGCCGAAACTAGTCGAGAGAAAATGTGTCCTACTACTTATTGAACTCCCCTCGTAAATAATTGACAGATTTCATATGTGGTCGTAATTCTACCGGAAATGTTATACGTAGAGGGCATCCCGTAACTGCAACCACAGATGAAATAATCGAGTAGTGAACATCATGTTATCTGCTGATTTGTAGGTAAAGCTGTATGAAAAGTTGGTTTCATAGGCAAATTGAAAGAAGTAGCGTGGTACATTCTGTATGAACTATGACAACGTGTTGTGCAAAATGAGTGCCATGTTGAATGCTGACCGAAATTAAGCGTCAGAACGAGTTCCTGGTCTATTCTGGACACATGAAAAACTTTATTTTTGACCTCATTTTGGGATTGTGGATGAGGCGAGGGTCTACTACCCACACTAGAAATAAAACAAGAACTAAGGCAGCGGGCGATAGCCAGAGTACCTACGTGGTAAGGGCGAAGTCAAAGTCCTCTACTGGAAAGATGCCCTTATTTTCTCGGATGCAAGGAGATAATCTTTACTGAAAAACTTGCAAAAGATTCAATAATAACAGGCGATCAAATATGCCACCAAAAAGGACGTGAACTGAAAAAATTAAATCATTTTTCTTGCGGACAATCCGCCAGCCTATAAAGCTCCTATCACAAACAGAAAACTATAAATTTTGTGGAGGTACGAATTTGTGGAACACCCACCCTCTTCACCAGATTGCAGGATCGTAATTTACAGGCTTTCAATAATATGTTGCCATACTGCGACGTCAGTAGCGTCTTCACGTGATTATAGGCAGCACTTCGGAAACGGCGGACAATGTTGTTTCGTTTCGAAAGCATGCTGCCTTTGAATTCCTTGTTAAAGAGAGAAATCTGCAGCTGAAATTGACCTCAGACTTCAACGTGGCTATGGAGATGTTTGCATCAGTCTTTGCAGTGTTGGCAGATGAGTGAAGCACTTCTAAGACGGGAAAACGAGTATCAGAGATGAGCCACGTAGCGGTTGTCTGTGAATTGCCTCTACGGACCGCAATAAGAGTTGGTGATCTGATTATAGATGACAGGCGTATCACAGTGAATGAAATCGCTGTCTAGCTTGGAGTAGGACACATTGCGGTACGAGAAATGATTCAAAGCTTAGGTTATCGAAAAATTTGTTCCCGTGGGTTCCCATGCTTATTGACTGAAGATCACAAACTCCAAAGAACAACCATCAGCCGAAACCTTCTTCAGAGATTTCAAAATGCAAGTGCTGATTTTTTGATGAGTGTTGTGATGGGCGATGAACGCTACAAAACGGTGGAAGATATTCAGAAAGCAATGTGTCAGTGTCTTCGCGCAAATGGAACGGAGCTCTGTCTTACAGCTGTTTCCAAACTCGCAGAACGATGTGAAAATGCGTGCAAAGAAGTGGACACTATGTTGAGAAGTGAGAGAAAAGTCTTGAGATTACTATGATGTACTAGGTTTCTCTGAAACATAAATATCAAGAGATTTTATAACTGTTGCTCAGTACTTACAGTATGACCCTCGCATTTTCATTCGTTTGTGTATCACAACAACCATCTCCCTCTCTTTTTTTCCGACCAGTCAATTCACACATTTTTATATTTTACTGGGCAAACAGTGCACTCATCTGTACTGTATATAGTCGTTTACATTTAGGAACAACTAAACCTGCAGTGTTGCAGAGGGAGTCTCCACGATGAATCGATTAGTTCTGGGCGTCACGTGACTGTGACGTCAAACCTGTAGCTCAGCGCAGGATGGGCAAGGCGCGCTATATCATCGCATTGGAGAGAAAGCCACATAGTGTGTGCACCGAATGGGATATTTTACCATCGTGGTCGTAAAGACTCTAAACTTTTCACGTGCCACAGTGTTAAAGGTGCACCGCAAAGACCTCAATCCGGGAAACCGGACGCCGCCAGCGTCAGCAGCCATGGGCAGCGGATTGTAACAACGGATTGATGGCCCACGCTGCTGCAAATCACTCACCAATTCAATGGTAAGCAGCCAATGAGCAGTCATTCAATCGGAACTGTCTTCTCGCTATGGGGTACAGTGGCCAGCTCCGCACACATGAACCTTCACTCAGCGCGCGTGCATTGGACAGAGCTTAACAAGGGCGCCGAAACACTGCCACTGGAGCTCAGGTGAGTGGTAGAGGCGTTCTATTGTGCAACATTCAGCCTATTCCGATATGAGGATACTGATGCATCTTCAAATGTCTTCCGTTGGTTTCTGTCTCAGCATATTCACTCGATAGATCGCCTGTGGCATTCTGCACGTGACCCTATCAACACATTATACTCTTCCATCGCTCCAGAATTCTGCTAAAACGCTTTGAGGGACATCTCACGGATACGACGGTGCCTGTTCAGCCCACTACAATTTTAATCCTGGTAGAGGATGGCGCAATACGTGGGTGCCTTGAACCCCAACTCCGAATAGTCTCAGCGGATTATGAGTGGTGACTGAGCGCTCATGGGTCAGAATGGCTTCTTAACGCCCTCGTCTTTTCTTGGAGTCCTTGCCATGACCAACCGCCACTGTCTTCAGGCTGAAAGTGTTTACTACTTGCTAGAAGATAAGTACCTCTACCACAACTTCTCTTTAATGTCTTGAGTCAGTAAGCCTTATTCTTGCCTTGTTTTTGCTTTGTCAATACGCATCGACGGGACGCAATTATTAAAGCACTGCATCAGTATTATGGACTATAGGGTTCAAAGTACCATCGCTCATTCCAGTGTCATTTATCTGTGTTATTCCTAAATCACTTCAGATAAGGCTGAGACCACTCCTACTGAGCGAATACTCTGCCCCTAAAGATTCCCACGTCAGTGGGGTGTTAAACTTTAAATTTTTCTGCCCGTTTTAGTACCATTGGTGCGATAAGTTTTATGCGGCTTCAAGTACAAGTACAGAACATCACAGACAATATTTTACATGTGCTTTATAGTTCTCACAACTCACGAAGAGAATTTTCATGAGAATGTGAGAACCGAGACGTAACAGTAATAGTTATCGATTAAACAGTATAACATTCACAAGTAACGGTCCAGGTTGGAACCACATACATGTGCGTACCGTAAATGAGTATGTAAATAGTTCGTACTGTCGTGATGCCTAAAACCATCACATGAAGTCAAAGGCGCCACAGCGTGAAAGTACCGTCAGGTCAATGTGTGTAAAGTGTTTACAGAGTGTCAGATAGTGAACACAATAACGGATATCTCTCAGACGGCAATAACACGATGTGAAGCACTCTAGAAGAGGCCGAATTGTGAGACTGTCGGCGGATGGGCAGCCGAATCAGGAAAAGGCGGCGACTCCGGGTATGCCGATCTCATTGTGATCTTTTGGATCACCTAATGCGTACGAGAGAGCCCTCATATATACCTGCTGTAATGTATTAAGTCTGGTCACATGCAGCTAATATTATGCTGCCGCCGCATTACCTCTGTTGAGGAGTGGGTCGTGCCACTGTATCCGTATCCTCCAGCAGTATCTGTTGGCGTCTGACAGAATCCGAACTGTGTTTCAGTCTCCTGCGCGTACGTTCCCACTTACATTCCACGTCAACAACGGCGAAGTTAGGAGTGTTTTCGTAACAGGTATTGTCCTCTCATCCTTTGATCTCCTGCATCACAAGTATAGACGCCCTCAAGACGGGGCGGCGGGGGGGGGGGGGGGGGAGGGGGAGTGGAGGGGGTGGCGAGCAAGAGGAGGAACTTGTCCCTCCTGGAATCGGGATTCAGGATTTTTATTAATTACAGAATTAAATCAAATTTCTAGCAATCATTTTGTGCGACTCCATTAAACTGGAGATAATTCACTGCTAACCGCGACGAGAAATACGGTATCTTCAGCAGTCATTATATACCTTGAGCTTGTTAGTTGTCACTTTATTCACGAGAAATTATGCCGACTCCATGGCGCGGCTGGGGTTTCAGCGCTGATATGCAGTTATGATGTATACCAACCTTTACAGAACCGTGCCAAAATAGTGTTTTCAGTATTCTCTGTCGCTTCCTTGTTCAGCGCTTACCGAGCTACACAAAAGAGCCCTTCTAACACCCTGGCACACGGGATTCCGTCGCCGCTTCCTAACATATAAACATGCCAGAAGAATACTACAAATTTCCATAAGGAAAACTTCCCCCCTTAATGCACAACCGAATCACAACAGTAGTTTACCACTTGTCTCAGAAAAAAGAAAACCCACGATGGCTTGTTGATTCTGAAATCATCCGAAAAAAGAAAATAAAATTTCAGCGCTAGAAGAGAGAGGAGTTTCAAGGTCGAAAAAAAGTGCTCTCCAGGATTTGGATCCTCTCGAGGTCTATGTTGCCACGCAGTGCCACGCAGTGCCACATGTATTCAGAGAGCTACGAATTTTGCATTCCAGCTGGCATACTGCATAACAATGTGACAAACTGGAAAGACGAGAGTCATCTCGGTGCAATTCTAGGCTGCCGAAAGTTGATTCCAGTGGTCAACTTCAGGGTCGTTTCGGGAGGATTCCCATATTCATCCAGTCTTGTTTTGGCTATGGGCTACACTTTACCTAACCAAGCCGAAAAATGTAGTTTTCAGAACATAGTTTGTTCAACTTCAGCTATTTCAGTCGACTGTAATAACAGAAATCATGTGAGTAACGCAATAAGTCCATTAACATGAACAGATGTGACTGTTTGTAAGCGAAGTGTGTTATTGATATAATTAAAGTTGAATACACTTTTTTTTAAGTTTGTTCCCTGTTGCTCACTTCGAAGGGTATTAATGTGGCATTTTTCTTGATATCCAGCAGTATTTTCTCAATCATTCTGACTTCCTTTCCTATTTCAGTTTTTATATTTCAGATCAGCTTAACATTCTGACAGCATAAATAAATTATTTTTGTTAATATATTTAGCCTAATTTCATAACTCTTTGTGTAGCCTGGATTTAAGCATGGGAAGATTGAATTTCAGTTCGTTGAATAAAAATGGTTTCGACCATATTCAAGTTAATAACATAAAGTACTGTACTTTGCTTACACTGTGAAATATGCTTAGCCGGCAGGTGTGGCCGAGCGGTTCTAGGCGCTTCAGTCTGGAGCCGCGCGACCGCTACGGTCGCAGGTTCGAATCCTGCCTCGAGCATGGATGTGTGTGATGTCCTTAGGTTAGTTAGGTTTAAGTAGTTCTAAGTTCTAGGGGACAGATGACCTCAGATGTTAAGTCCCATAGTGCTCAGAGCCATTTGAACCATTTTTGAAATACGCTTACCTTTTAGGTACCAAAGTAATCTGCCTTAAAAATACTAAAATAACTGGCACGATACATTTACAAACTCACCGAATCAGATAGGAATCTTGTCCTCTCTTGGAAAACTTTCTGCGGGCGCCCATGACCGTGAACCATGGAAGCAGTCCATCTACACAGTTGTCAAGATCATCTTTTTTCAATTTTCTTTAGTCGAGTGTAGCTACTTGTTCAAAAACATGCTCGTCGTACCCGTAAGCAGCTGTAATGCATTCTGGTGGCGAGTGAAACTTCTACTAGTGGTATATGACTGGCAAGGAGAAGCGAGATGGTTGCATTCTGTTCCAGACTGCAAGCAAGTGAGTTACTGACGGATCTAATTGACTCCAGTGGCTGACTGTCAAAGATGTAGCATGGCATTTTATTTGCGGGCATTGCTGTTGAATTTTATCAACCAGTCCTTTCAGTAAATACTGGTAATCTGCAAATCTAGCTGTAGTTTTCAACAATTTTCGAACAATATGGCTTACCTGCATACAAATGTCCCATCTGTGAACAGTCTAGTATACTGACTGCCGTAAAGGTTCTATCACATTTGCTGTATGTTACTTTCATTTCCTTCTACGTGACACCATTAAGAAAAAGGTACTTATTTCCGCTTACTAGGATGTCTTAAATCCATAGGCATACCAAGTCGGACATTATGTAAACATTTCTTCTGTCTATGTTGCAATAGTGCGTGACTGTAACTAAGGTATTTCAGAACTCAAAGAACGTGGGATGAACCTAAATCCTGTTGTTTAAAACCTCCTCAATCATGTTTGCGAATGAGATATCCAGATAGATGCTTGTGAACTACTCTTGACTTCTTGCAGGCAAGTCATCACGTTCGAGCACAAAACATGTTTCACAGCTCTACAAGAATCTGACGTCAGTGAGAAACGTTTTCATTTCTGCGTGGCGGATTTGTGACTCTTGTTAGGGACTGGAACGACCTGCATCACCTTCCCATCACGTGGAAAGCACCGTTACTTCAGTGACTTACAGTTGTCTATTGCTAGAAAAGAACAGGTTTTTCAGTTATTCAGTTTGTAAGAAGAACAAGGCTTTGTGTAGGAACGGTAATTTAGTGTGGCGGCGGGAGGTGGTGCCTAGTGTAGCAGTTTGCTGTTTTCTTAATGACACTGAATTTTTGAATACAGCCGAGCAGAGTCATCCAGCTTCACTTCTGCCAGTATCCTGCAGCAATCAACACACAGCGTTCGCGTAGTCAGTGTCCATAAATGTATTACAGCGCATCTGTAGCGCGATGCAATTACGTTACCCCTAGTCACCTGGCATACAACTGATGTTTGATCGTAAATGTGTACGTCGAGCCGTTCAGTTCGCCAGCTGTTGAGGACGGTGTGAGTCGGAGCGCCGGCCTTGCAGCGGCGCGCTGATCCGCCGGCGTGACGGACGAACTGCAGCCGCGGTCGTAAGTCAGCGCGCGGGACAACTTAATGGCGACCGGCCCTTCTGTAATCGCCGGAGCAGATAGCGGCCGTCCAGCTGCCGTCGCCGGCCGATTAACGCAACACCTCTCACTCTGGAGCGCCAGCGAAAGTGAACGCACACGTAAAAGCCCTACACTCCACACAACAGCGACACCGAACGAAGAATTGCTCACACCTACGACATAGCGCACTAATATCGCGTAACACCGCCTATAGCCTCGATAATGGTCTCAGTTCGACGAGGTAGAGGGTCCACAAGTTTCTACAGGTACTATAAGAGGCGCTCAAAAAGTTTTCATTCGAGGTCGTTGGTGCAGCGTGTATGTAACGTAGCGCAACACCGGTGCGGGTACATAAATGTAGACAACGGATTGTGCGGCATTCGTGACTTTCATACGTGTGTGAGGTAAATCCGCAAACGTGAGCTATGGCGACGTTGTTACGAAATGAATCCAAACAAGACCAACGTGCTGTTATTCCGTTCTTGGCTGCCGAAGCAGAAACACTGGTAGATATCCATCAGAGAATAAAGAATCTGTAACGGGAAGCATGTCAACCAGAAACCGCCGTTGTGGAAAGGTGCACCAAGTGCTGTACTGTTCACAATTCGACACAAGACGCCGGTGGACCTGAGAAGCTTGCCTCATCAAGTGGGAGACAATACGATCTCTCACTATCCGATTATCGCACCTTGGGTCCCTTAAAGAAACCTTCAAGGGTCGCCGATTCCTGTCGGATGAGGATGTGAAGTAGGCATCTACATCTACAGCTACATGATTACTCTGCAGTTCACATTTAAGTGCTCGGCAGAGGGTTCATCGAATCACTATCATACTATCTCTCTACAATTCCACTCCTGAACAGCGCGCGGGAAAAACGAACATCTAAACCTTTCTGTTCGAGCTCTGATTTCTCTTATTTTATTTTGATGATCATTCCTACCTATGTAGGTTGGGCTCAACAAAATATTTTCGCATTCGGAAGAGAAAGTTGGTGACTGAAATTTCGTAAATAGATCTCGCCGTGACGAAAAACGTCTTTGCTTTAATGACTTCCATCCCAACTCGCGTATCATATCTGCCACACTCTCTCCCCTATTACGTGATAATACAAAACGAGCTGCCCATTTTTGCACCCTTTCGATGTCCTCCGTCAATCCCACCTGGTAAGGATCCCACACCGCGCAGCAACATTCTAACAGAGGACGAACGAGTGTAGTGTAAGCTGTCTCTTTAGTGGACTTGTTGCACCTTCTAAGTGTCCTGCCAATGAAACGCAACCTTTGGCTCGCCTTCCCCACAACATTATCTATGTGGTCTTTCCTACTGAAGTTGTTCGTAATTTTTACAGCCAGGTACTTAGTTGAATTGACAGCCTTGAGAATTGTACTATTTATCGAGTAATCGAATTCCAACTGATTTCTTTTGGAACTCATGTGGATCACCTCACACTTTTCGTTATTTAGCGTCAACTGCCACCTGCCACACCATACAGCAATCTTTTCTAAATCGCTTTGCAACTGATACTGGTCTTCGGATGACCTTACTAGACGGTAAATTACAGCATCATCTGCGAACAACCTAGGAGAACTACTCAGATTTTCACCCACGTCATTTATATAGATCAGGAACAGCAGAGGTCCCAGCACGCTTCCCTGGGGAACACCTGATATCACTTCAGTTTTACTCGATGATTTGCCGTCTATTACTACCCAGTTACGGACTTCTTCACACAGAAGGGTACAGTGTTTTATCAATAGGTATCTTCAGCTCGATGTGTCGGTAGGATGATTGCCTCAATGCTCACGGTGATTTTTCCTGTCAAGCATGCCAATTCTTGGGTAGACGAACTTCTAACGTAACAGTATTTCTTTCATTTGCAGACTACTAATTAGAGCTGTTACGAGTAGTATATTTTAGGTTGGTTAGTAAAACTAAGTACATATGACACAAGCAAGCCGTTGATGTTCGTTTTCTCCTGGACAGCAGGTCACGTATTGAAGTGTAGACAAGTAGATGCAAAACAGATCGTCTATACTCACAGGCTTTGTCCACTTATCGATGTGGTTACGAGCGTGCAGAAAACATCAGGTGGCAAATTATGTGCAGTGCTTGCGAAATGTAGAGAAAGAACAGTTGTCAGGAAGAAGTGGGTGCATATTAAGGTACCAACGATCAAAATATCTGTTCTCATATCCCTAATACCATGTGAAGCCACTCACTGATGATTGATAACATAGCGCTACCAAATTGCAGGATTCGTTTCAACCGCTATTCTAGATGGTCCGAGAAATTTTTCATTACATTAATATTGGGTCATTTAGCAGGATAGTCGAAATCCCGCAAGGTGCTTAAGCGTTCGTCAAATCAGGAAATAATTCGTACAACACTGTGACCATTACTGTTATCACTTTCGAAGACGAGAGTTTGCACAGCATACTAGTCATGAATATGTAGCAGAAAATGTTACAGTTTGACATAAACATTCTTGTTTTTGGTCACGACAATGTGAATAAGTGATCCCAATTACACCCCCAAATCATTACAGAATCTCCTCCACATATTGAGCATTAAATGCGGGATTGGGCCGTAATGCATTCGACGTTTTGCATCACTTCAGATAAAATTCCGTGCTATGGCCGTAGAGGGCCAATTAAGCCCGACCGACCGCAGTGTCGTACTCTGTGGCATTGGATGCGGTATGGATGGGCATGTGGTAAGCACACCACTCTCCCGGTTGTCGGGTTTCTTGACCTTGGCACCGCTACTGATAGGCTGAGTAGCTCCTAAGTTGAACTCGCGTGTCTGAGGGAACCCCGTCCCAGTCATCTCACCAAGGGAAAATCCCTGGCAATACCGGGAATCAAACCAGGGTCCCCGCGTGGTAGTCAGCCGCAGTGACCACCCATCTACGGAGGCGGACACGTGCATATCTTGAAAACAGGCAAAACGGAGACTCACCTGGTGCCACTGCGTTTTTCCAATCAGCTACTGTTTCTGCGTCGTTTGGTCCATTGAAGACGTGTAGCTTCATTTAGCGCTGTGAGTAATGTTCTGCGATGTATCCGACCCCAGATGCCCACTGCCTGCAGTTCCGTTCGCAGTGTTGCTCTCGGAAACTATTTGAGATGGATTTGCATTCACTGAGAGCAGCAGCTCCAGATCAATTTGATACCAGTTGCCAATGACAAGGCGTGACGATCGTCTGCACTCCCTGCCGATTAAGGTCTTTTTGCGGCCGTTGTTCTTACGCTCTGTTACATTCGGGCCGGTGATACATCTCTCTTTGTATGAATGTTTGACAGTCCGCGTTGACACACCAACAAATCGCGGAACGCCATGCACTGCATGGTTATGGGCGTATCCAAATATTACAATTATTGTACCCATTCTGTAAAGTCTCCTCGCGCACCCACCATACTGCACCGATTCCGTAAAATCGCCTGGCACATACCATGACTCACGCCAGCGATGGAGAGGCACATGACCGCCTGGTACCAACTATACACAATCTACACCTCTCGGAGGCAACCGTTGTGGACTTTTCATGGTGTGACTAATATTTTGTCCAATGATTTGACTGTTTTTGGACAAACTAATATCAAGACCCGCTTAATAAGATGTAGGGCTGCTTTTGGCATTCTAAATAGCCTGAATCCTCTCGAGGTCGATGGGGTTTTATCCTGTCCCCCCCCCCCCCCAAAAAAAAAAAAAACACCTGTTCCAAACCCTTGGTAGATGCGGGAGGGCTGTAAACTATCATTTATTATTTTTCGAATATGCAATGGTACCACCCACGTATTTATAATAATAAAATATTTAATATATGAGAGAGATGTGAATTCTGTGGAGGCTCATTTTGATCAGGTTTGATGAAGGTCGCAAAAATTAACAGATTGTACAGGGCAAACGACACTTACTCTCAATAGTATCCTCAGAATTCACACCATGTCAGACTTCTGGCGCTGTCAAGGAGTTGAAGGTGGCATAAGGTGGAGAACGCTCCCTAACGATTTTCTAGGGGTGTTGGCGGCGAAACTTTCGGCAAAAAACACCTTAGCGACCTGCGAATCGAAAAGAATTATCGTAACTGAGATAAAAGTATAACGAATAACAATGAAAAGGTAACAGCTATTTAAGATTGAAAATAGGCTGACTGCCTTATGAAAATAGCAAATTGATCATGTAAACCATACGAAAAAAGAGTTGAATGTAATCAGCGCTAGAGACTGGTCATCTTTTGAGTGCCTGGCGCTTTTTCCGAGGGTGCTGTTCCAGTAGAGCATGTTGTCTGCACGCGAAAGCCTTAGACCACATTTCCTTCTCTTTCTTGAACGCAGCTAAATGGTACAGACAGAGACACTGTTTCTCTTCCTTAGGAGCATCTTCGTGGATTGGTGCGCTGCCTTGATAATTTGCGTAGTGAGGATAAACCTCAGTTATAACCTTATTTTCAGTATTGGTTGTAACATATATTAATGTTTTAGTTAACTATATAATCGGCTTCTTCAATTTCTATTTACTTAAATGTGTTATCATCAGTACAGCATCAGCAATGATACGAGTACGTGTCCTACATTGGAGCAGTGACAACTTAGCATGCTGATGGCACTGGCTGTAATAAAACGCACATTTAATTCATCTAGTATCGCCACTACTGGTATAGTATGTATACGAGTAACGGTGTTGTGCTATTTTCAGTCCAGTCTTACCGTTTACAACACATTCCTAAACAATGGTAATGACGAAGTAGTATTACGTAATATTCCACGTATCTGAAGCGTAGCTCGTATCTCCCGAGTTCAGTGGGATGCTATTCCAAATACTCATATATACATGACGACGGTTGTCGTGATTAATTAGCGTAATATTCCAAGAAACCATGTAAACATTGCAAAATTCGATAATATTACAATTCTGTGATTATACAGGTCAATAAACAGAAACGTTATTTTAGCTTCATCGTTATCAAGTCAACACCGAACATTCCTGAGAGTGCAAGAAATCCACTGCTGACAGCAATGCGTCACTAGGTTAAGATTACTTGAAGAGATATTAAGTAACGTTTACCAGCAACGTTTCCTTTCACTGTAGATAGAGAATTCACAAATATTTTCATCACCTAAGTTCCATGACACTATTTACGAAGTCTGCCTGCTTACTGGATGGAAACGTGCTTGCATCCCATGCAAGCGGGTCCGGGTTCGATCCCCAGCCGGGTTGGAGATTTTCTCCGCTCGGGGACTGGGTGTTGTGTTGTCCTCATCACCATTTCATCCTCATCACCGGAGCGCAAGTCGTCCAATGTGGCGTCGACTGAAATAAGACTTGCACTTGGCGGCCGAACTTCCCCGGATGGGGCCACCCGGCCAACGACGCCATGCGCTCATTGCATTTCCATTTATGGATCTTCCGCTCCACTTGCAATAAAAGATCTCTCGTTTGGTACGATCGATCTAGGTAACTGCAGATAACTTGACAAGAAAATATGTTAATTCATTAACGCTTAATTTTTTAGTGTGAATTTCTTTAAATTTTTAAGGAAATGTTTAAAAAGTCTAAAACAGCATTTAGCTGAAGTTTAAATTGATTACCATGACAGAAATTTAAAAAAAAACACTCTCCTGTAAATGGGACGCTGGGTGCTTCTTCAGCTTTCTTTCCTGTTTTAAAATTTTTGTTCCACTTGATTTTTAAGAAGATAAATTAGAAATTTCAAAGTGGGAAAGATTTAGTTAAATGCTCCAATTACAAAATAAATTCTGTATTCTTGAAAGATTATGCGATATAATTTTCAGTTAGCCTCTAAATGGAGTCGCAACAGTGAATACACTTGGTGAGCAAGGGTAGCTACGATTATTTACGAAAGTTGGTGATTAAAAGCTACAGACCCAATGAGTTACACTTACTAAAAATGTTGAATGTAATTTTCATTGATCTAAATATTGAAAAACAAGTATTCGTAGGAATTAGTTAAATGGTACAGTTATAATCAGATCACTTATTTGGGAAGTCTGGTTCGTCATGAAATTTTGGAAAACAAGGAGTAAATAAAGTTACGTCACATTTAGTGCAAAAGGTCAGAGGCTTCCCTGAACAATTTTGCAACTGGCATCTTCTCTGCTTTTAATTGATCAGTAATTGACGTATGCTCAAGTGGCGATATTATAGATAATGAGATACATAATAAACCGCTTTCCGAGTACACAGAGTAATATAAAAATCACAAAACATATAGGTAAAGAAGCCCAATGAATGAAAACAGATTTCCGCACATAATCAGCACCTTCCTTTAGCGCTAACGCCAGACCGCCGCATAGGCGAGAAGTAGTTAGAGGAACGTGATTATGTGTGCCAGTGTGTTTTCATTCATTGGACTTCTTTAGCTATTTGTTTTGTAATTTTTATATTATTCTTTGTACTCGGAACGCTGTTTAATATTTATCACATTACCTATAATATCGCCACTTGAGCATGTCTCTGTTTATTATTTACCTCATTATTTCTAATATCGCCACTAGAGCATACGTGAGTTACTGTCCCTTAAGTTTTTTCTTATTAACAATTTAACTTTTGTCGCGTTTCCTTTCATTGTTTTTTATTACTAGAATGCCTCTTACACTTTATACGTCCATTACAGACTTTACTGATTGAACCTCCTTTTATTTTATATCGTACAATTAATCATTGCAGAATATGTATACGCCTAAGTAGCGACATCTGGCGAACTAGCAACACAAACATTTTGTGGCTACTGTACGGCAGTTCGTTTCGAACAGTAGTGCTGCTGACAAGATAACTCTTGTATGTTTTATTATTTAATTATATTTGATGATGCTGGCACTGATTTTGTGTTTAGCATTTGACGATGACAATATATTACGGCATGATTTTATAAAACAGGTATGCCTCTTCATATGTAAAGCGCACAAATGCACTTAAATGTCAGTAATACTTTTCATTATGGTCTATTTTTTTGTCATAAGCTGTAGACAATCTGCTAGAGTATTTGTGTGTTTCCCATATTTTGCTGCAAATCTAAAGATGGTCGTTATAGGTCGAAGCCGGTAGTCTGACGACAAAAAATTTGTAGCCATACACGTCAAGCAGAGGAAATTTATTCTATATTCGGGTCACTGTTCAATTTGCGACCATGTCGCAGCTTGTGAAAATTAAAACACGTGACAGCGGAACTGTGAAACCGAATGTATTTGTTTTAAATTTTTCATACCAAAAATACTATCACCACCCATAATTACAAATAAAAAATAAATAAATTATAAGGTGGCTATAATTTTGCGTGTTACAAGCACTCATCTACATACTTTGCTGTGATTTACAACCAGAATTAAGTATAATTTGATAGGTTGTACATCGTATATATGAATATTTAAAGATGACTGACATTGTCACGTACTCCTTGTAAATAGTTGTTAACGCTTATTGCATGAAAGGTGATGGAGTGTCTTTGTTATCAAAACGGCGCACTATACTAGCAGAGATTAGGAAGCCAATGGAAATGAAACGGCAGGCGTAACTCAAGCCCTGGGTGGAAAACTCCGCATAGGTGTGTTGGTCCTGCCTGACACAGGAAGTAGCCAAGACGGACGGTCGGGGCACGTGAGCACTGAAGCACAACACAGCGGCGGCTGGCCAGTATCGTAGCTAGGCTAGAAGGATAAACGGATAATACTTCGGAAACTCTGAAAATCTTGGATGCAGCAGAGAGGAACGAGGAAGCATTACCTCAGAAATCACGCAGGCTGAGTTATTTCCGAGAGGATTTTTACTCTGAGAAGCATACCATTGTATGTATACGTAATTAACTGGGATAGATATTTCCTCGAAAACTTTCCATGCTGGACGACAAAAGACTAAAATATGGCTTCGACAATATGATTCGCTTTCTGCAGTTACGAGGGACGAGAGCCGAGCTTTGCTGGAAAGCCAGCAGTGGTGAGAGAGTATCTTCCATTTTGAGTGCCCGTGTCTAACGGTCGCTCAGTAGCAGCTTTGTTGGTACAGACGGACTTGCTGTCTTCGCTCTCATGAGATTTTATAGTTAGAACAGTTAGACACTGTACTGTTGCGAACCTATACGATTCTGGACTTCACCTCCAGGTAGGGAGTGATCATAGTGAACACAACGTTCAGTGAGTGGGCCCACTTCTTCTGTCTATACTCATGCAGAGACGTTATCTGAACTCCGTCCTTGTGGCTGGGAGTTCTCGTTTCTCATCTGAAGTACACAGAGGAGAAGACAATATTAGATTATACTAGTCGGAGGACCGTCTTCTGCTGTCCAACTGTTTAAATGAGGGCTTTTTTCATATTTTGTGGCTGGTGTTCTTCCGTCGTCACAGACGTGTACGATAACCATCACTCCGACGCACCGTATGCAGTACATACGGTGATATTGCTAATTGCTTTGGCTTATTAGTGCTATAAAACTAAACAGCTGTGATCACGTAAATTTTATTTCCATTGAGGTTGCACACCACTGCAGATCATCTTTGAAAGTAGTGTCTTGTAGTGTTTGGTACATAGATGATGTCACTCATCTCGCGTTATTTATATTCGATCGCGTAGCCATAAAAAGGGGCATATTTGTGCAAGTTATTGATCGTATTAGTTACGAAATTCATTTGTATCTCTTTATGTCCATTGGACATTGATATATAAACATTTCTAATAAATAAAGGGGCTTTAATCCACAAGAAATGTAAAACCACAAACAGCATTCATCATTTTGTAGTTACTAGTTCCTTTAATCATTCATTTATGTGGATGTTGTAATTTATATGCTAAAGAGCAAGAAGGAAGATATAAAGTCAGCATTAAGAGATCCTAAGATCTGTTTCAAGAAGTAGTCAAACAGGGTCAATTCTTCATTTTCGCCTTCAGTAGTTTTCATTGCGCACATTCATTTTACACCCACCTGGAGTAGCAACTTGGAAAATAAGTAAATAAATAAAATTAAAAAGATATGGCAAATCGATCTAGCTGGTCTCAAGTGATGAGCTTTCACAGTTTAATTTAATTACCGACTTTTCAGGTTGATTTCCCAAAAAAATTTCTTTCATACAAACTTCGTTCTCCCAATTACGAACACAACAAAGACAGACATAAACCAAACTTATCGAGCTGTTCTTAATTGATGATGTATACATGCGGTAACTGATGTTAATTACCGACTTTTCCGTTGGTTTTTCAAAAAAAAAATTCTTTCATACAAACCGTATCTTAACAATAACGAACACAACAACAAATCAGTCAAGTCGTTCTCCGGTGATGATTTTTCATACATGCGGCAGTTTATTTTTATTTATAAGATGGTTGCACAGGACAGACTAGCGTGGATAACTGCATGAAACCAACCTTTGGGAAGAAGACTACAAGAACAACAACAACAACAACAACGGTCGCTACAGCATTCTGTACTCCACACATTCCCATCGCCCATTTATTTGTGCCATGCCCCCTCTAGTTAGTAGGCACTTAAGCGCGCCAGAGTATCGCGAGGCTGTGCAGAAAAAGTGTGTCCGGCGCCTCAGCTGGATTCGCGACAGTGTGTGCTTGAGAGCCGGGCCGGCAGAGATTTGTGGCTGCCGCCGTCTGCGGCCGGGACCGCTCGCCTCTAGTGGCGGTCGCCTGAGAGCCTCTCAAGTGGACTCTGGCTGCTGCAGCTCCAGCTCTACGGTCCGATGCGCTGCCAGACACTGGCTCCAGGGCTACGGCCAAAGACTCTCGCACTTTGGTGCAAATTACACTTGCACAGGCTGCCTAGCCAGTCGTATCTTTATTTTAAATTTACCACCCACCCTTGCTGGGTAGCGCTAAGTATGTGCAGCCGGACGACTTGTGTAGTGGCAATTATTTTCTGTGATACCTTTTCCTGCATTCCCCTTCACCGCTTTTATACGTTAACTCTACATAAGCAATCCGTTCTTAGCAGCTTGTATCTGATACGTCCTGCATCGCAGGTCTTTAGGAGGTCGGCAGTAGCTTGTGTCGGCCAGCCATTAGTGTTAGCCTGCACCGGTCAGACACTGCAGTCGGATTGCTGATATGCAGAGTGAACATTAAGAAAACCGATAAACTGTAGAGGCAGAAGATGCGTCCGGAAATACATCGTTGCAAAAGTAGATGATGCGGACGAATGGAAGTTTCTATAACCCCGTGCCGTGTGTTCCTTGTCTGTGATTTTTTTTTTTTTTCTTTTTCCTTGTGGCAGTTTACTAATACACAGCCTTACCGGTCCAACTGTCTCGGTGGACAAGTGAGAGCGGACTCAA
The DNA here is from genome assembly GCF_023897955.1 of Schistocerca gregaria. Lineage (NCBI taxonomy): Eukaryota > Metazoa > Arthropoda > Insecta > Orthoptera > Acrididae > Schistocerca > Schistocerca gregaria. Next base: position 406,859,803 of record NC_064923.1, read on the forward strand.
AGCAACAGCTGAATAACAGCCCAGCATAGCACGTTGAAGGTGTGGGGGTGGAAGTTCCACGCCACCCTCCGACGACGTAAGTACAGAGGAGGGTTGCAGATGCCGATGCTGATGGCAGGGTGTGGGTATGACAAATGCTCGGTTAATGTCATCTGCTAGCGTGTGTAGCGCCAACAGTAAAATTCGGAGGCGGTGGTGTTAAGGTGTGGTCATGTTTTTCATGGAGGGGGCGTGCGCCCCTTGTTCTTTTGCGTGGCACTATCACAGCTCAGGCCTACATTGATGTTTTAAGCACCTTCTTGCTTCCCACTGTTGAAGAGCAATTCGGGCCCCCTAAGAAACCTTCCAGCACCTTATTGAACGTGTGCCTGCGAGAGTGGAAGCTATCATCAAGGCTAAGAGTGAGCCAACACCATATTGAATTCTAGCATTATCGATGGAGGGCGCCACGAACTTGTAAGTCATTTTCAGCCAGGTGTCCGGATACTTTTGATCACATAGTGTATGAGCATTGGTAAAGGTTGGAAACGTGGTTGCATCTCGCGGGAACGTAATAAGCTATAGCTATTGGCTATATTCTCACATTTATAGCAAATAAACAAGCAAAACTACAATAGAAGATAACATTGCAGGTGAAGGAAGAAACGACCAGAAACTACGATCAGAAACTAAGTCCACAATGAAGGAAACAAGACCCAGAAACTACGTTCCATATAGTGGTGGAGATTCTAATGATTAACAGATCATCAAAACTCCTCTGTCGTGTCTGCATTCATAATGTTGAAAGACTGGCGCAGAAAACTCTGGCATGGCAACTTTATTTCAGGACTGGCTCATAATAGTGATTCCACCAAAAAACAGATAATATTCATTAAAGTCGCGTGCAAATTATACACCGAACCCACCATTTAGAATGCTCAGCTTCGAGAGATCTGGCCAACTGTTGGAATGATCATTTGGTCTATGGGAACAATCTCTTGTCTTGCAAGTGGGAAGGAAGCAGATCTTAGAAATATTTTGTCCTACATATGCTCTCAAGGGGTACTGATACAATTGGAGGTTGAATTAACTTAACTCAGTAAACACCTACAATGAATTATGAACTCCTACCCAAGTTCAGTTTACATTAGGAGCTCTCTTAAGAGCACATCTTACCTCGTGGTTACAGCTTCTCAGTGTTCTTCAAACCCTTTGGAAATCCACCTTACTCTTTGCTTGACCGGCTTGTTTCAACAAGGTAAGGGTGATATTCGGACAATCACAAAATCACTCTGGTGGCTCCACACCCTCATCCAGTCCGATGGGCACCAGCTAATCGCAATAAAAAAACTGTGCGCCCGTTCCACTGGAGTCTAGAGGACAATATTCGAACATAAAACTCAGTGGCACTTTCCATACCTTCCGGCCGGCGTGTGCTCTAAACTGACCAATCACAGGTCATACTTCTTACAGAATGGGAGAAACTCGTCTCCTACGACCAGCTTAGGTCACAAGACAGACTTGAAAAATGAGATTAAACTAAAAAGTACAGAGGCTTTATAAAAAAGAAATAAGGTTACCTACCCTGATTTTCTAGCTACAAATAAATTATACAGAGTTTGATCTTGAAGGGAAATGTCGTAAATGTATGGCACAGGATGCTGATGTGAAATAGAGGTATACTGAATTGATATTAATCTGCAATGGTTCCCTAGTCAATCTTCCTCCCACTAAAGCAGCAGATCTGTTAGTTAATTGAACATAATTTAATTATCCCCGAGAAATATTACATGAAAGGAGTGAAACCTCCCCTTAGGAAAATTTTGAATGATTGTGCTGATAAACCCCTTACGTTATTTGATTTTCAAACAGCTGAGCAAAACTGAAAGTGCACAGACATTTATCTCTTTACTTATTCAGATCATCAATAAACTGACACAATATTTTTAGCGCAACGCAATCTGACTTTCAATAATCCCTACAAAAGAATGGCCCTGACTAAAAATAACCTATACCTTTCACGAATCACTTGCTTCACAAAAATCTTCGTTACTCGAACTACTGCAATACATCCAGTCTTACAAATTTACCCTTTCCAATGGACATACGTCCAGATCGTCCGCTCTCAAAATTCTGCAATCTCTCTCTCCACGTCCACCACTGCTGGCGGCTCACCTCCAACTGCGCAACGCTACGCGCTGTTCACATCCAACTGCCCAACACTACAATAGCGAATATTACAACAATGCCAACCAGCCACAGACTACACACAACACAGCCAGTGATTTTCATACAGAGCGCTACGTGGCGTTACCAATATAAAAACCTAAACAGCCTACTTACATAGCCCCCATGCTCACCACAAAAAATTTTACAAATTGTTTTGGGCACTGGCCAATACATATTTGTTAAAAATTTTCGTATATTGACGCTAACAAATATGTCAAATGCACACGCTTACCAATACAATGCTGGTGAGAAGCTAAAATTTTCCCACAGTCCATGAAGACAGTCCTGATCATTCATCACAGTATTAATTACAATTTCATGCACAAAGTCTGAGCAGGAAAAGAAAATGCACACGGAAGTAGTGGATTTCCATGCAGTGTTGATGAAGTAGTGTTGTCCTTCCGACAGAAAGATAGTACTGACTGTTGACATCCAGACAGGTAATGGTCCACAACAGAGCAAACACACAGCAGAGTCAGTCGAAGTTAAAGAGTATTCGTAGTTAGGTCATCATAGAGCAGACCCGTCCTGGTAGAGAGTACGGTATTGGTGGGCCATCAAAGGTACAGACACACGTACGCGATTTCGCGAGTAATTGCGCTTCAGCTGAGCCGCCAACACGAGGCACGGAGCTCGCTCGCTATCGGGAGGTTCCCACGTCTCCGCGTGGCCGATACTGGGCGGTGAGTCACAGCCGCCGGCAGTGATGCAAGCGTATCGCCGGCGTGGAGTGCGCAGATTGCCGCAGACAGTGACCAGGCCAGCAGCGCTGACCGCCGCAACCGCACGGTCGCCAACCTCCCGCCGCCACGTGCTCACACATCAGTCCACACGAGGCGCCAGCTGCGAGGGGAAGCTCTGCACTACCACCACGACACTACACAGTACTACCGCTACAGACACTAGGCGAGCTTTCGAACTGTGACAGCGTTGCTTTTGGTTTACGTTCTAGTGCGTGACTGTGGAATGAAAGGAAGCGGGAGAACCTAGCATGATATCGACACACACTCCACTCTACTGAGATGCGTCGAGAGAGACGGTTCGTCATAACAACATCGCAATTCTTGAAAGAAGCTTGCAATTCAACCAGTGCGTGCGTGTAGGAACTGGTCTGCGACTAAACTTTCGCTGCCACGTGCATGTGTTGAGGAAAAGTAAACGCTGGAGGTTTAAAGCTTACCGACCCTTGATAAGTACGTAATACTGTTTCAGATGAAGTAGAATGAGCAATAAAACTGCCTTCGGCCTCGCGGAAGGACCCATTCCAGTATACACTACAGGCCATTAAAATTGCTACACCACGAAGATGACTTGCTACAGACGCGAAATGTAACAGACAGGAAGTTGCTGTGATATGCAAATGATTAGCTTGTCAGAGCATTCACACACGTGCCGACATCTACAACGAGCTGCCATGAGGAAAGTTTCCAACTTATTTCTCATACACAAACAGCACTTGACCGGCGTTGCCTGGTGAAACGTTGTTGTGATGCCTCGGGTAAGGAGGAGAAATGCGTACCATCACGTTTCCGACTTTGATAAAGGTTGGATTGTAGCCTGTCGCGATTGCGGTTTATCGTATCGCGACATTGCTGCTCGCGCTGGCTCAGATCGAATGACTGTTAGCAGAATATGGAATTGGTGGGTTCGGGAGGGTAATACGGAACGCCGTGCTGGATCTCAACGGCCTCGTATCACTAGCAGTCGAGATGATAGGCATCTTATCCGCATGGCTGTAACGGATCGTGAAGCACGTCTCGATCCCTGAGTCAACAGATGGGGACGTTTGCAAGACAACAGCCATCTGCACGAACAGTTCGACGACGTTTGCAGCAGCATGGACTATCAGCTCGGAGACCATGGCTGCGATTACCCTTGACGCTGCATCACAGACAGAAGCGCCTGTGATGGTGTACTCAACGACGAACCTAGGTGCACGAATGGCGAAACTTAATTTTTTCGGATGAATCCAGGTTCTGTTTACAGCATCATGATGGTCGCATCCGTGTTTGGCGACATCGCGGTGAACGCACATTGGAAGCGTGTATTCGTCATCGCCATACTGTCGTATCACCCGGCTTGATGGTATGGGGTGCCATTGGTTACACGTCTCGGTCACCTCTTGTTCGCATTGACGGCACTTGGAACAGTGGACGTTACATTACAGATGTGTTACGACCCGTGGCCTTACACTTCATTGGATCCCTGCGAAACCCTACATTTCAGCAGGATAATGCTGCCCTGGCCAGCACATTCTCCAATTGAAAACGTCTGGTCAATGGTGACCGAGCAACTGGCTCGTCACAATACGCCAGTCACTACTTTTGATGAACTGTGGTATCGTGCTGAAGCTGCATGGACAGCTGTACCTCTACACGCCATCCAAACTCTCTTTGACTCAACGCCCAGGCGTATCAAGGCCGTTATTACGGCCAGCGGTGGTTGTTCTGGGTACTGATTTCTCAGGATCTATGCAACCAAATTGCGTGAAAATGTAATAAGATGTCACTTCTAGTAAAATATATTTTCCCAATGAATATCCGTTTATCATCTGCATTTCTTCTTGGTGTAGCAATTTTAATGGCCACTAGTGTATGACGAAGTGATTTAAAGGATGGTGCTACGACATTTGCACCTCATTCATAGAGATAACCATTGCGACAGCTCGCTTGATAAGAGCGCCAATAGTTTATTTCATAGTCTCGCTTTGCTGTCTAGCACCGTGTCAAGTGTTACCGTCTTCTCGTTGCATCTGTCAACTGCGGGCGAGTAACATGTCCTTGCGGTTTGGAAATGGATTCCTTACCTAGCAACTGTCATTCATGTGACATTTCTGCCACGTTCTGGTCAACAACTCAAAAAAGCACCGGAGTATCTTCTTATACAGCTTTAAAAAACTTGCAGGATTCGTCCTTGGAGAACAATAACAACCGTGCGTCATCCCAGAGTATCCGACCAGTGGTCGATTCAATTAAGAAACTGACGTTATTACACTCCTGGAAATTGAAATAAGAACACCGTGAATTCATTGTCCCAGGAAGGGGAAACTTTATTGACACATTCCTGGGGTCAGATACATCACATGATCACACTGACAGAACCACAGGCACATAGACACAGGCAACAGAGCATGCACAATGTCGGCACTAGTACAGTGTATATCCACCTTTCGCAGCAATGCAGGCTGCTATTCTCCCATGGAGACGATCGTAGAGATGCTGGATGTAGTCCTGTGGAACGGCTTGCCATGCCATTTCCACCTGGCGCCTCAGTTGGACCAGCGTTCGTGCTGGACGTGCAGACCGCGTGAGACGACGCTTCATCCAGTCCCAAACATGCTCAATGGGGGACAGATCCGGAGATCTTGCTGGCCAGGGTAGTTGACTTACACCTTCTAGAGCACGTTGGGTGGCACGGGATACATGCGGACATGCATTGTCCTGTTGGAACAGCAAGTTCCCTTGCCGGTCTAGGAATGGTAGAACGATGGGTTCGATGATGGTTTGGATGTACCGTGCACTATTCAGTGTCCCCTTGACGATCACCAGAGGTGTACGGCCAGTGTAGGTGATCGCTACCCACACCATGATGCTGGGTGTTGGCCCTGTGTGCCTCGGTCGTATGCAGTCCTGATTGTGGCGCTCACCTGCACGGCGCCAAACACGCATACGACCATCATTGGCACCAAGGCAGAAGCGAATCTCATCGCTGAAGACGACACGTCTCCATTCGTCCCTCCATTCACGCCTGTCGCGACACCACTGGAGGCGGGCTGCACGATGTTGGGGCGTGAGCGGAAGACGGCCTAAAGGTGTGCGGGACCGTAGCCCAGCTTCATGGAGACGGTTGCGAATGGTCCTCGCCGATACCCCAGGAGCAACAGTGTCCCTAATTTGCTGTGAAGTGGCGGTGCGGTCGCCTACGGCACTGCGTAGGATCCTACGGTCTTGGCGTGCATCCGTGCGTCGCTGCGGTCCGGTCCCAGGTCGACGGGCACGTGCACCTTCCGGCGACCATTGGCGACAACATCGATGTACTGTGGAGACCTCACGCCCCACGTGTTGAGCAATTCAGCGGTACGTCCACCCGGCCTCCCGCATGCCCACTATACGCCCTCGCTCAAAGTCCGTCAACTGCACATACAGCTCACGTCCACGCTGTCGCGGCATGCTACCAGTGTTAAAGACTGCGATGGAGCTCCGTACGCCACGGCAAACTGGCTGACACTGACGGCGGCGGTGCACAAATGCTGCGCAGCTAGCGCCATTCGACGGCCAACACCGCGGTTCCTGGTGTGTCCGCTGTGCCGTGCGTGTAATCATTGCTTCTACAGCCCTCTCGCAGTCTCCGGAGCAAGTATGGTGGGTCTGATACACCGGTGTCAATGTGTTCTTTTTTCCATTTCCAGGAGTGTATTTTGTCTGCGTTGTACTCGCCTCTGAGTTTTGCCCCCCTATACCTTCTTTGCGAGCAGGGTTCGTTGTCTTGGGCATCAGCTACATCCATCTGCCTTTGAACGCCCATGGTCTCAAGTGACAGCACACAAAGGTATCCCCACTCTACCAGCTGCTTACTAACCCAGTTCATCCGGCACGCTCAGCTTGCTATCTCTCTGCATGGCCGCACCCGTGTGCACCGGCAACGAATTTCCTGTATGTCGTCGGCCTCTTCCCGCATTCTGACAGTGCAGTTCACGTCTTATTGACAACGTCACTTTCTGACACCGTATTTTACCCCCTTACGACCATACGCGAAGATATTACTGTGAAACACCCATTTAACTCTTTTTAATCCTTGGTGTATTTACTTCTCTAAACCACTAAAGATCAAACTATGAAACGTATCGCAGGACCGTCGTCGCCATTGGTGAAATCTCGGTTATTTCTAATTGACTTCGTTAACTATTCTGAAGTGCAACTTATCCGTTCAATATCTCTCTCGACCAGGATAGTTAATATTTCTAAATAAAAACAGGGTGTAGCGATTGCCCATCACGTCTCAAATTCTCAGGTTTACAGACTGCATAGGACTCCGATCACATAAACCGATTATTCCTGGAAGTGGTCGGCTTGCACATCACTGTAACATTGGTCAAGCGGTTTTGTAACGCAATCTTCTACAACGTTCGTCAATTCCAGTCACTGTGAGTTGCTTTCCGACCATTAACAATCTTTACTTGCGATACGTTACTATGAGATACGATGTTGTCGTCATCTTAGATTCTATATACGAGTATACCTTAGCACATCATTAGTCTTCGATACTTTAGCAAAACTTTTCTTAAATACTTCTCTGTATCACATTTGCTGTGTTAACTACCCGAAGAAAAATATCAACCATCGCTGGCACAAGGCGTAAAAGCAGGCGTATTTCCTGTGTGTTACGAGGTGACCAGTGAGCGTACGGAGATTGTTGATAGCATTCTAGTTCAAGGATCTGAGTTTCGGTGAAAGCCAGGACATGAAATGGTATATTAAGTGAGATGTTCTGCAATGAAAAGCATTGATCCTCTCCAAACATTAGTAATGAGTCAAGCAAAGTTCCATCTTTTCTGATACATTTCTCACGCTTGATAATCGTCCTCTCTTTTGGTTTAGCTTTCACTGATTTCCGCTCTTCAAAATTTGACATAAAGTTTTCCTGTGAATGAAACACATTTTCCACAAATTGATATCGCTTAAGACGTAAAATGAAAAAAAAAATGCACTTGAAGATGGACACGAAGGACCGAAATAGTATCTCTATATAAAAAACAAAAATGGAGAACACATGCTGTCCTTGCGAATTATTTGCCGTGGCGTGTTGCAGAGCGACATTTTTTCAACCTTGAACTTTGCAGCTGCGCAGTGACGAGTTTCTTCAAAATCGATTAGCTCACCCACAGTGGGCGAGTCTACTAGAGACGTGTTCATGTATTTCACCAGCGGAGCAACCTCATAGAAAATTATATATGTGGACAACTTTTGAGCTATTGGAGGAATAAATGCAGTCGTATATGAGCTGTCATCGGTCCTGCTTTGAAGACGATGCCACTCACTGAGAGGTCTATGTCTGATAAGTTCATAAAGTGACAGCTTCAGTTTTGCTTCTATTATAGACATCTGTCAGTCGTAGATTTGCGAACGGAAACTTTCTGGTATCCGCCTGAAGTCAGATTAGAAGAGTAAGGTTCTGTTTTGATTCATTTATCGTCTGCTTCAAAAAAGGAAGGAAGGAAGAGTATGGTTTAAGGTCCCGTGGACAAAGAGATCATAGGAGACGGAGCACAAGCATGGCTTGTTTTAAAGATAGGGAAGGAAGTCGGCCGTGTCCTTTCAAAGCAACAATCCCGACACTTGCCTGGAGCGATTTAGGGAAATCATGGAAAAACTAAATGAGGATGGTCGAAGGCGGATCTGAACCGTCGTCTTCCAGAATGCGAGTCCAGCAAGCTGAGCATTGCGTCACCTCACCTCATTTTCACCTCGCCCAATTGACTGTCTGGCGAGTGATCTTACGCAGCTTCCATCTACAGGGTGCCCCATTAGTAGACTGGATCATCATGACATCTAGCACAGTGTTTCGCAACCCTTTTTGGACCCATTACTCCAGAGTGCAATCAGACATTAGCTAAAACTCCCGCCCTCCATCCCCTTCTATCTGTTGCCACCACACTCGCCCACATTAATACCAACTTTAGCACCAAACTTAACTGAAGAATGAAAGACTTTTGTACGAACGCTTTTATTTTTAAAATGATGAAATATGCAAGATAGTTTGTGTATGTGTGTGTGTGTGTGTGTGTGTTTGTTAGAATGAATGACGAAAGAAATCGTCGTGAATTGCAAGTGCTACCCACAACTCTTTCTTTTCTGAGAAGAAGAAAGCTAACTATCCACATATGACACTTGTTACAAAACATGCTTCCTCTGCATCACTCCTCTCCATTGTGGCACCTGCTTTACCTGCACTCTGCAGTGCCATTTAAAATCAAACAAGTTCAGGTGTGTGCACTATACTCACTGTTCGTAAATCACTTAATTGCTGTGCTGCACTCCTTACTTCTGAACTGGCAGAAGTTCGACAACTTCGGACTGTTAACGCTTTGTTGCTAGCCACTTTAATGACGACAGTAATAATAATAATAATTATTATTATTATAAAGCTGTGTACACCACTATAGTAGTCCTTATGTAGTTACTGCTGTGTCTTGCTGACAATTAATTCATTTATCTGTTTCGAAGCAAGTAATGATGGAATTTCTGGACTATTGTAGGTACTATGTACAACTTGGAGAAGATATTTTTTTAAGGTGTTTAGCATTTTTTACGTGTATGCCTCGCTTTTATTATCAGCGATGTACGGGACAAACCACAACATGTGTGTGTAGTGGGTGGACTACGTAAAGAACCTGTAACGTGCACCGCATTAAGGCTACTAACTGAGAAAGAGTAATTATTGATAGCTTATACAATCAATATCAGACTCTTACAAAATTGTGATAATAGTAATAATCTTTTGAAAAGAGTTTAGTTTCGTTACTGAAACAGAATCTAATCGTCTAGTTTCATTTTACCCCTCAGGGGGTAATAACCACCAAGTTGGAAACCACTGATCTAACGTATATGCATTTTATGACAGCTTTTACTTGTAACTTGTAACAGAAATGTCATGTTGCAATGCTGTAAATTGTTGGTTTCTTAAAACAGGTCGAGTTTCTGAAAATCCGACAAACAGTATTCCTTTGGATCAATGGATTAGGCGAGTACACCTATACTCCACATCCTGAAACGTCCAAGAAGTTCATCCCCTTATATTTTTTCAGTATGGGCCGGATTCACCAAAGCAGATACAACTGCGTGTCTGAGCAAAGCCTTCGATGCAATTAGCAGCGTAGTGGATACTCCGTGCCAGGGAGACCAAAAACTGCCAGCACGCCGTAGAACAAGGAGTTGCTGAAGCAGGTGTTAAAATGAGAAGGAGTTCCGTCTTCTTGCCACCACAACCGATCAAAGTGGTCTCTGCTGCAGCAGAGAGTATATAGTGCGTCTAATGAGCTTCAGGTAATTCCTATAATTGAGGTCATCTCCAGAGAAGAAAAGCCTTATGGTACCCTGGTACTAAAACATCCCCAGAAAGTGACGCTTGGACATCTGTCATCGTATGCAGTTATCAGATTTAGTTTCGAATAATATCAGTAAACAATATTAAGCCGTTTTGCACTATTGATCAGATGAAATTTGACTTCATCAATCATCAAACCATTATGCGCAACTACGGGTCCTTTTTCACTTTGGAAAGCCGTCAGGATCATTTTAATTCAATCTGTGAATGACTGTCGGACGATATAGTTTCTATTTCATGTTTGTGACCATGATTTTGTGGTCTGGTGATGATCCGTAGGGTGATGACTCTAGCACCTGCCGCAAAGTGCCCGTTGCCTCTCGAAGTGGAATAATCTGCGATGGTGCATAATTTTCACAATCCAGATGCTTACAGCTGTGTACCTTCTGCTCCTTGTCGGCTAGTGAGTATCAGCGTACGCACCGAATTCGTTGCTCCGTTGCAGCCTTGGCAGTAACCACTTTAAAAGTTGTCTGTAACTTTGAAGAAACCAGCATTCAATAACATCGGAATACGATGCATTTGGTACAATTTGCACGCGAAACCTGTCAAAAATGCCCTATCGCTAAACGATATACAGAATAGACGTGTGATGCGTCGCTTCCGAGTCACCCTGTAGTGACGTGAACGTACTTGGCTCAAACTCAAGCCGTTTTAAAAGTGCTTGAAACGTTCCGATTCGTCCATTCGTGGAGGTTCGGTAGCTGTGTCGTGGAGCAAAAGTCACGGCCTCTTAGCGCTGTGCGCCGCCCGAGACAAATTATGCGAGTTGTGGCTCCGCAGGTTTACCCGGAAACATGTAAAAAAAGGGTCGCCAGTCTCGCTTTGACCCGCGAGACAGTGCTAGGATCGTCATTACTTCAACACTACTAATCAGGTCTCTTTAGCAATGAATCTACGAATACTTTCAAAGGACTCTCAGATCCAATCACTGGATAGCAAAACAAGCATCTCAGACAGCCACAACACCTTGCCAGACTAGTTACTAGCCTCAGCCGCCGATAATATCCTCAATAAACAAAACAGGATAACAGTGTAAAGTGAAAAGAGGACAGTCACAAAAGTACCACATTTTAAATTTTCTCTGGAACAAATCAACTTTACTATCTTCAGTTAGACCTACGCCGAGTCCGCCCCGTTAGTTAAACAACACCTGCAGCTACCTGATGGTGACAAGCTCAACTGCCCTCCCCCTTTCTACCAAGTACCTGAACACCAACTAAACTCTAACACACGCCTAGAAAACCGGCAAAAGACCAACTTCAGCACACTTTTAAAGCACCAGCTCCATCCCAAAGTGCCCACGACGCGCTTACTAACCTCGCAAGGACTAATAGCCGACTCACCACTTTGCAAGCTCCAATAACTACTTTCGGCAATAAACATCTAGAACACAATTCAGTCACATTGGCCATTCCTAGCTTCCATTAATGGCACTCAGCATATAGCTGAAACAGTTGAAAACAAAATAAGTCGCCAGGGCCGGATGGAATCCCAATTCAGTTTTACAAACAGTATTCTACGGCATTGGCCGCTTACTTATTGGCATTTATCACGATTCTCTGGCCCAGTGTAAAGTCCCAAACGACTGGAAAGATGGCAGGTGACTTCTATATGTACCCAAACGTAAAAGAGCGGACCCGCTAAATTACAGACCAGTATCCTTAACTTCGATTTTCAGCAGAATTCTTGAACACTTTCTAGGTTCCAGTATAATAAATTTCCTTGAGGCAGAAAAGCCTCTGTCCATGAATCAGCATGGCGCTAGAAAGCATCACTGTGGCCTATCTCACACGACGAAGGACAGCAGACAAATTCCATATTTCTAGATTTCCGGAAAATATTTGACACGGTGCTCCACTGCAGACTGTTGACAAAGGTACGAGCATATGAAATAGGTTTCAGGTACATGAGTGACTCAAAGACATCTTGACGTAAAGAACCCAGTATGTTGTCCTCGCCCAGTGTTTATCATCAGAGACCGGGGTATTGTCAGACTGTCACAGGGAAGTGTGATAGGACAGCTATTACTTTCTATATACATAAATGAGTTGGTGGACGGGGTGGGCAGCTATCTGCGTTTGTTTGCTGTTGATGCTCCGCTGTACGGGAATGTGTGGAAGTTGAGAGACTGCAGGAAGGTAGAACGTGACTTAGACAAAATTTCTATTTGGTGTGATGAATAGCAGCTGGCTCCAAACGTAGAAAAATGTAAGTTAATGTGGATGAATGGAAAAACATCGTTTTATTCGGATGCAGCATTAGTAGTGTCGGGCATGCGAGAACTGTGGTAGGGAAGACAAATGGTCAACATCGGTTTGCTGCGGAAATTTTAGGAAAGTGTGGTTCGCCTGTAAAGGAGATTGCGTATACGTCACTAATGCGACCCTTTATAGAGTACATCGAAGCAATGCAAAGGCGCGCTGCTAGACTTGTTGCAAGTAGATCCGAACAACATGGAAGTGTTGCACAAGGTGCTTCGGGAACTCAAATGGGTATCCTTGGAGGGAAGGAGACACTCTTTTCGAGGAAAGCTATTGAGAAAATTTAGAGAACTGGCATTTGAAGCTGCTTACAGAAGGAAACTACTGTCGCCAACATTTTACGTAGGAGCCACGAAGATAAGATACGTGAAATAGGGTTCATACGGAAGCATATTTGCGATTGGACGGGTAAAGTACTCTCCGCCACGGTGTTCAGAAGGAACGGGTATTCAGTCCGTGACATTCGGCCAGCTCTGTCCACAAAACCGAGACGCGATGCCGTTCTACCATGCAAGGTTCGAAGAGACAACGCATGACGTTCAGTCTACGGTGTAACAACGAATAAGACAAGTAGTTCTAAACAGACAAGGAACCAGACTAGTCTTCAGGCCACCCAGGAAAAGTGAAGAAATGTCGCAACCTATTAAAGTTAATCTCGGTGTGACAGTGGCAGGGATTTGTAATATTCCATGTAAGTGAAGAGTACCTACGTGGGTCAGAGTATATGGGCTATTGCCAGGTGCGTTGGACATCAACGTTACCTTATGTTGCAAGTCACAGTCTAATGAATAAACACAGGACTACGTTCGAAAGGGCGCAGATTCTGACTCAGCAATCGAACTATTGGGCCTCTGCGATTAGGGAAGCAGTGATAATTAGACTATGTGATAATAAATTCAATAGGTGCATCGACTATACCCTTAGCAGTACTTGGAAGTCTCCGCTTCATAAACAAAGATCACAGAGGAAGCCTTCAGATCGTTACACTATTAGTGGTGACGCAGCGAACACACTAGAGAGTGATAGTCTAAGATTGTAGAAGGTACCGCCTCAGGATTCATGACGTCACCATGACGTAACTAGCTACTCAGGTATAGTCCTATAGGTATAAAAGTGTGAGCCTCGCCAGTTTCGTAAGAATGAGATTTAGCCCTTGACGTCGATGATGCAGGCACTCATCGACAGCTTAGTATTTTATCTAAATTTGGGGCAAAATGTTAGTCGAGAAATTTGTAGCCATCGATTCTGTCGCTGAAGAATTTGTAACGGTAAAATGTCTGCAAACCACAGGCCATCCTCGCTCTTTAAAACAGCGCAGTCATCCCAGACTACCATCCAGAGACGGCCGATTAATTAACTCCAGGACCGATCCTCTGAATGCCAGAAAAGCGCCGTTGTAAAAATTGCGCTTGGGGGGGCTGCCAGAATGCCAGACGGGGACACGTGCATCCCCTCCAGGAGTCACCTGCGAGGTCCAGAAGGCGGGGCGGCGTCCCCGCGGCCGGCGCGCACAGGCAGAAGGTCGCGTCAGCGGACACTTGTAGCTCTGAGTCAGCCGCGGCTTCAACGCCGACCGTCACAAAAAGCGCGCAGCCTTAATGACAAGTGCACACACACCCGCACAGCACACCGCGCACATGCTGTCGCGAACGCACCGACTCCCTCCTTAAACAGTTTTGTTACGGTCGCCCAAGCCATCCTGGGCTGAGTCCCTTCCGGAGATCCGACACTGTTCTCAATTTCGATAGCTCACTATCAGAGCCGGCTGCCTATACTTTATTGTTTTTCGTATCTCCTGTGGTACCTATAACCAGACTACTGAATTACACTGTAACTATGCTGAAACTTCCTGGCTCATTAAAACTCGAGACTCGAACCCGGGACCTTCGCCTTTCGCGGGCAAATGTTCTGTCTACTGAGCTACCCAAGGGAGACTCATGACCCATCCTTACAGCTTTACTTCCACCAGTGCAGAGCGAGAATTTGATTCTGGAAACATCCTCTACGCTATGGCTAAGCAGTGTATCCGCAGTATGTTTCTTCCATGACTGCTAGTCTGCAAGTTTCGCAGGAGAGCTTCTGTGAAGTTTGGATCGTAGGAGATGAGGTATTGGCGGAAGTAAAGCTGTGAGGACGTGTTGTCAATCATGTTTTGGTAACGCAGTTGGTAGAGCACATGCCCGCGAAAGGCAAACGTCCCGAATTCGAGTCTCGGTCCAGCACACAGTTTTAATCAACCAGACGTTTCATATCAGCGCACATTCAGCTGCAGAGCGAAAATTTCATTCATGCAACTATGCTCATCAATATGTGCCTCGATATAATACTGACGTTGCCTTGGTTATATGTCTAGGTAATTCGTAATATGCCTCATATTGTGGGAAATCCTTGCGCATTGTGATAATGTCTGACAAACTTGGCTTTGTTACCTGCTTGTTAGCTCCGTCTCAAAAAAATAACGACTTGTTCAGTTCGACAAACTTAGGTACTGGACTACCTGCTGATTGAAAAGCTCTCATCTGTGAATATTATCACCTTCTAAGGCATAGGCCACAGAGGATTGCCGTGCGCAGACAAGACGTGGGCAGAAAACATTCTGTGCCGCTGTCAGTAGGAGCGAGGCAGTCGTGCTGCGAAGAGTGTCAGGTACTCATCTTAGTCAGACCAAGATAGTGATGCACTGCACCTCGTAACTGTTCAGCAGCGAAGAACATAGTGAATGCATTAACGACAGCTAAAAAATAGAAAGACTTATGGCATATTTGACGTAGTGTGAGAACTGAATATGTATTGCGATCGGTCTCACAATATTTTCAACATATCTCAGAAGTGTTTCCGTATTGTGTTAGGCAGAGCGAAGAACAGGATTCAGAGGAAATTTAAAATGAGAGGAAGTATATGACCGCCTCTGTACTCTTTGGTACCTGCCCAACTATGTCGGTACTTTGAGCGTTACATAAATATGGGAAAAAACGCCACCACATTCGGTAAATACCGTAGCGACCTAGAGAGGTTTCTTATATGCATTGTTAGGATTCGCAGACGTACAGAGTTTGTCTGTAATAGTAGATATAGATGAATTTGAATGCTACATAGAAAGATTAGCATTTCAGAAAATACATTTTCGACGAACTCTGAAACATGAGCACCTTAATTCTCCAGAATCAGTTTCGCTACCAAGTATTTTGTGACAGATGAGACGTCTCCTCTTCATACAAACGCAATGAAACCGTTCTGAAGGTTGGTTCAAATGGCTCTGAGCACTATGGGACTTAACTTCGGAGGTCATCAGTCCCCTAGAACTTAGAACTAATTAAACCTAACTAACCTAAGGACATCACACACATCCATGCCCGAGGCAGGATTCGAACCTGCGACCGTAGCGGTCGCGCGGTTGCAGACTGTAGCGCCTAGAACCGCTTGACCACTCTGGCCGGCCGTTCTGAGGGAATCAATTGACAAACGAGCTTTGAATATTCAACAGCAAACTGTCAAAGGATCGAAAACGTGTAGAATATGCATTTGTTTTGTCAACACGAGAATTCGTAACTAAAAACAAGCCATTCGGTTGCACCCTTCCAAAGCTGTCATCATTCAAATT
The DNA here is from genome assembly GCF_023897955.1 of Schistocerca gregaria. NCBI lineage: Eukaryota > Metazoa > Arthropoda > Insecta > Orthoptera > Acrididae > Schistocerca > Schistocerca gregaria. The sequence goes on from NC_064923.1 coordinate 406,875,979, forward strand.
ATTTGTTAGTTACACAGTGTTACTCCAAGGCGAATGACGATAGGTTCTGCAGACATCATGGAACGTCCCCTCTCGTCTTGTTCACAGAGCTGTCGTAGCGCCGAGTAAAAAACCATGCGCGGCCGCGGAGAGAAACCACGCGCCGTGCGGTGAGCGAGACAAATCACGTGACTTATTGCTCTGTAAATTTACTCCGAAACGTTTGCTGGTGGACCGGGTCATTTCTAAGCACTGCTACACATATACGAGGCCGTGCAGAAAAGTAATGCCTCCGAATTTTTAATGTGAAAACTCTTAAAGCCTTTTAAATGAAACAAACGTTATTAACATTCCACGTCCTTATTCCTCATATCTACATATTTATTTCTCAACGAAGCCACTCTGCCGACGAAAACATTTCTCCCGACGAGAGATTAATTCGTCGACACCGTCACTAAAGAAGGTTTGACTCTGTTGACCGAGCCATAACCGCAATTCTGCTTGCACCGCTTCATCATTATCAAATTGAAGTCTTCGAATTTGTTCTTTAACTTTTGAAAACAGATCAAAATCGGAAGGGGCCACCTCGGGTCTGTGTGGAAGATGATTGATGACAGTGGACACAAGGAATCGGATTGCTGCAGATGTCGCAGCGCTCGTATGTGGTCTGGCTTTGTCATGCTGTGTGGACGGCCTCTTACAATCCGAAACTCGATTACAGCACACTGTTTCTCACGCACCGACATAGTTACGTTACACACCGCCATATTACAAGTTACGAGTCTAAGCTCTCTAGCCGTAGAGGACTGCATACATGTACACACGAAGAATAACATGTAGAATGATAATAACGTTAGTTTTATTTAAAAACCTTTAAGAATTTTCATGTAAAAATGCAGGAGGCATTACTTTTGAGCATGGTGCCGTACTGTCAAACTAAATAATGATTTCAGTGTCGATTTGACACGCATGACATTGTGAAAATAGTTATTCCTCCTATACTACTAATCAGTGTCCTATAGAAATCCAACTACTTTCAATATACTGCCAGATCCGACCACTGGATTGGGCAACGAATACCACAGTCAGTCACGACACCAACACCATCCGGTTTCTACCATCTCCTCTACAAACCATACAGGATCACACTCTGAAGTAAAGGAGGATAATGTCACACGTAAGAACTCATTGTAGCAAAGCGGAATTTATTATATTCTAATAACATCTACCAAGACCGCTTCATTCATTAAACAAACCCGTCAGCTAGCTAGTTGCTCCACGCCCTGCTAGGCGGCCTCTTTTTATAGAGTCCGTATACGCCCACTAAATACCAACACTCACCTTCGAAAACTGGTAGCCGACTAAGCCGATTCCCACGCCCGCACATAGGAAAGAATTTCTGTATACTTTCTGAAGTTTCTACACCAGAAAACAACTTTACTGATCACTAACTGGCGACTTCCGAAATACTCACCGTAATACTTTGTCCACGGCAGAATGCTCAGAACTTGCCTTCTGTTTCTCACGAGGACTGCCGACCGATTCCTCGACGCCAGCTCCTAATTGCTCCAGGCCTTGGGCCAATCAGCCTGCAGAACAGAATGTAGGCACTTCAACTGGCCGTTTCTTGTTACTGCTCATAGTTCTGCGAAAGGTACTGCTGCCTGCCGTCATTGTCAGATGTTTCTTCCCAAAGGGTGTTCAGAAACAGCATCCATGATGGTGTAATTTCTCGACTTTGAAAACAGCTGCGTCGGGCAGGATCACAACAATTTAGCGGAATTGAGTGAAAACTCGCCCTTTGTCTCCTGCGGAAAACGGGAAACTGACGCAGACGTTCACAATAGCGACCACCACTAGCTGACGGACATGTTTCCGAAATGACACCGGTTGGTTATAATTACGGTAAACGTACCAAAGATTGCGCAGTCCCAAAGAGAGCTCCGCTTGTGTTCCTTACAATTGACCAAACTGATCAGCTCGCCAGTGACATAGTTGTGTTCAGAGTGGTATCATAAACGCCTCGTAGAAGTTGTATGAAGAAATCCTGTGTTTCCGAAGTAAAACAGGTAAAAATTGTTTTTTCGCTTTCCTGATGTAATTTTGGTACTTTGTTGCATAAGTTATACACAGAATACAAGAGCAATAGCCTCTAATCCTTGACTGCATTTTGAAAGGTTGGCTTGCAGTCTACCGTAATGCATCCATATGTTATGCGAATGTGACGTGCGCTGCCATCTGTTCACTTCGCTTGGAATCATTGTTTCTGTACCAAAGAGCGCGCAAATAACGTAACCAAAGAGTGCGTGCTTTCTCCTAAGATTTTTTTATTTATTTGGAGGGGACCAAACAGCGAGGTCATCAGTCCCAACGGATTAGAGAAGAATGGGAAAGGAAGTTGGCCGTGACCTTTCAAAGGAACCATCCCGGCATTTGCCTGAAGCGATTTAGCGAAATCACGGAAAATCTAAAACGGGCTGGCCTGACGCGTATTTGAACCGTCGTCCTCCCGAACGCGAGTCCAGTGTGCTAACCACTGCGCCCCCACGCTCGATTCCTCTTTAGGGCACAACTGCAAACTTGTGCTTCTTGAGTACGTTCTGGAGTCCGAAGGATAAGTTTTGTTTCTGAATGACTTCAGATTAAGTACGAAAATCAGACAGGAAGTTCATCTAAAATGAAGAGCTCTTCAATGAGACCAGACAACGAATTGTAAATAGAGAAAACAAACAAATATTGCGGCTGATCTTGGTACGAAGGAGTCTGCTTTAAGGAAAAGACTGAAAGCTATGAGTAGGGAACATACATAGATTTTGGCGTTTCCAGAGGACTGGATACAATGCATTAAGTGTGGTAGATGGTGGCACGAACTGAGCTCATCATTTGTGGGTGATATTGCTTTCACTTGTGACATTTGCTGAATGCGTACTCTTCGGGCATGTTCTGAGTACTCTTAAAGTGCAGGTGAACGAAAGAGTACGCATCCTCCGTCTTTTGTATTTACGAAAAATTCGATAAAAGTATTACCTCTCTCTTGCTGCAGTTTTCTGAACATGTAGATTTTGTGTTAATAAATATAAATCTAAAATGATTTTGTTTTCCTGTTGATAATAAGCCAGATATTTCCGGTTATTCCTTAACTGCGCTCTCTTACGTATGGTTCCCCTAAAGTGTAACTATGACAAAGGTCCAGTGTGGACAATAATTATGGTATGGCAGCAAAACTTGGTACATATTCTAAAGCGTTAATGCGAAACCGATTTAAGCTGGCAAATAAATTAGTTCTAATTTTGGCCACCAGGTGCAAATTTGTCGCTGTGAGTGCAAATAAGACGTATAAAAATGTTTCTATATTTAATGGACTAGAAACAAGACGTGCTCAGAAAAAGGCAAACGAGTTAGAAAGCCATAATGATGATTTTATTGTTAACCTCCGTTTGCGCATTCGTTCAAATATGAGTGCTGGACTCGTCAACGCGATACTGCATCCATAAAACGACGTGGTCAGCTGTTGCTCGCAGCAGTTCCGGTGGAATCTGAGCAACGTGTTCCCGTATACTGGCCTTCATATCAGGTAGAGACCGAACGTGTCCCTCGTAAACGCTTTCTTTTAGATATCCCCGGTGCCCAAAGCCACATGGTTTCAAATCAAGTGATCTTGTAAGCCATGCATCTGGAAACTCTGGAGATCACATGTTCACTGGAAGTTGCATTAAGCGGATTTTTAACTGGCCAGCGACAAGAGGTGTTGTCCCATCTTGTATGAAAATATTGGTTTCCACACTGTTGTGCTGTTCCAAAGCAGCAATCACAAGCTGTTGGAAGAGGTCACGGTACAGCTGACAGTCCCTCTGGGTGTATTCTCGGATCGAGAATAAAGGTGCTTGTGAATCCACACCACACAGCAACATACCGCGAGAGCAATGTCTCTTCATGCACAGCATGTGGTTTAACTGTACCCCAAATTCGGTGGTTCAATGTATTCACTGCATCCTGTAGAGTAAAATTTGCCTCGTAACTCCATAGAATATTGCCTAGTCACATGGCATCAACTTCGATCCGTAACAGGAACCGAAGAGCAAATTCAGACCCTTGCTGCGGATCATGAGGTCTGCATCTTATGCGGGTACAAGTGTAAAATAAACCACAAAACTTTCCGTATTGTTGATGATGAGGTGGACAATTCTCGTGACTCTTCAAAGGCCCTAAAACTACCCAGGGCACGCACTGCATGGTCAGTTACAGCAACAGCATCCTGGTCAATAAAGTCCATCTGGGTAGGACGCCTTCCTCTTACAGGTGCCACCGAGCTCATCCATGTTTCCGAATTTATCACCTTCTATAAATCATTTAATGACATCGAGCCTCTCCTCAGACCTTTCAGACGGCGATACTCTATCAAAACAGTTTCACTAACAGCGCACAGCCTCTCTTCTCGAAAGCCTTATTATTCATTCACGTTATGGTTCAAATGGCTCTGAGCACTATGGGACTTAACTTCTGAGGTCATCAGTCCCCTACAGCTTAGAACTACTTAAACCTAACTAACCTAAGGACATCACACACGTCCATGACCGAGGCAGGATTGGAACCTGCGACCGTAGCGGTCGTGCGGTTCCAGACTGTAGCGCCTAGAACCGCTTGGCCACTCCGGCCGGCTTATGTTAATCACAAGCTTGTTTTAATCGAAGAAATCTCACTCCACAATAACTTAAGATACGCCTCCCTATTCACAAATTAATTTCAACGGTGGAGAAAACATGTTCAAACGTGTGTGGATTGCTAAGGGACCAAGCTGCTTAAGTCATCGGTCCCTAGACTTACACACTACTTAAACTAACTTAAACTAACGCTAAGAACAACACACACACCGTCCAGACTGTAGCGCCTAGAACCGCTCGGCCACCGCGGCCGGCCATTCACGTTATGCCTTGTCAAATAATATCGTTGGTGTCACACCGTTATACGAACAGTGTAAAGCGCCATATTTGCACCTGGTGGTCGCAGTTAGAACTAATATGTTTTCCAGTGTAAATCGGATTCGCATTAACGCACTAGCATATCTACCAAGTTTCGCTTGCAGACGATAATTACACTGAAACTCCTTGAGTAGCTGCACTTTAATAATAACCCATTCGTATGTTACAATCATTGCGTAAATATCTCAATAAGAAACCAAACAACCGCAACACACAGTTCATGCTATACTAGGGCTACTTTTTGGACGTACCGTACTTCCTAATAAGCTCTCTCGTCCCATGTTGAGATGTCACGCTCAAAAAATCGTCAATTAAGACGCGTAATTTTCTTTTGCCACAATATTGCAAGGCGATTGTTTACGTGCTTCTCTTAACACCAGCAGTGAAACAAACTCTTTCTCATAAGTACTGATTTTGTCATATAGAGATGTTTTATGCATTTGGCTCTGAAACTTACGAACGCTTTTAATGGCAGCTATTATTTTCACTTTCGGTTCCTCCATCCGCGTTGGACCCCTAATGAAAGCAGCCTCGAGCCATCTGAAGGTGCACCAATCGTGACTGTGAACGTGGAGTGGACGAACGATCGTGACGCCACTATTGTGTGCATTAATTCATTTGTTAACACAGGAGTGACTCTAAACAGCGCCACGTCCTCGCCACGCCACTTACGTGTGGATTCCGCCTAACAAGCTTGCGTGTGTCCTGAACAAATACGAACACAGTTGATATTCCATAACAAAGTACTAGATCGTTCTTCAAATCTGAAAGTTGGAAAATGTATAAACTGAATTTCGCTTACTGAGTTTATTCTTCGAAACGTAGCCCAACATAGTTTCAATAGGTTAAAGAAGCACACACTCAATTTGAAATCACATTTTCCTTTTTCACTCAAATTAGTCAGCTACTAAGCTAAATAGTTATGATTTACAGCCTCATGACCGTGCTATTTTGTCAGACTGTTATTAGAGTACAACCTTTGTTGCTGTAGCGCTAAGAGGAGGCGGGTGGCGACCCTAGCTCTTCGGTTGCTTTATATCCCTGGGAATGATACCTAGTACTCATCTGTTAACATGCTAAGAGGACCTTGGGCTGTCTTCGAGGGACTGGGACGAAGAAAATTACCCCTCCCTATACGGGATCTAACCCAAAACCCCCAGGGCTTAAGTCTAGCGCTCTATCCGCTAGACCACCAAGGCCAGTAATCTATTAGAGATGTAAATTAGGCTATTCGCTCACTCCACTTGACATGAAGTTCTAACCCCGAAATGATTCGATCACGATCGTGAAGTTCGGTTGAAAATGTGCGAATTATGCACAACACTTAATTTTATGTACTCGTGATTCAGTGAAATCTTAAAGCTCGAATAAACTAACAATCTGAATGACAGATCGCAAAGGCGGGGAGCTGTGCTTCCAACTTGCAGTCAGCTATGCTTAGCAAGGCACTTCGTGCCCCTATAAAACAGGCGATAAACCAAGCGCCAGACCCTTGATAAGGGATTGTGATTGGGTGATGGCTGGCCCCTACCAACCCATCCGCTGATATGTTGATCAAAAAATGGTTCAAATGGCTCTGTGCACTATGGGACTTAAATGCTGAGGTCATCAGTCCCCTAGAACTTAGAACTACTTAAACCTAACTAACCTAAGGACATCACACACATCCATGCCCGAGCCAGGATTCGAACCTGCGACCGTAGTGGTCGTGCGGTTCCAGACTGTAGCGCCTAGAACCGCTTGGCCACTCCGGCCGGCTTATGTTAATCACAAACTTGTTTTAATCGAAGAAATCTCACTCCACAATAACTTAAGATACGCCTCCCTATTCACAAATTAATTTCAACGGTGGAGAAAACATGTTCAAACGTGTGTGGATTGCTAAGGGACCAAGCTGCTTAAGTCATCGGTCGCTAGACTTACACACTACTTAAACTAACTTAAACTAACGCTAAGAACAACACACACACCGCCGCCCGGTCTGGCCGAGCGGTTCTAGGCGCTTCAGTCTGGAATCGCGCGACCCCTACGGTCGCAGGTTCGAATCCTGCCTCGGGCATAGAAGTGTGTGATGTCCCTAGGTTACTTAGGTTTAAGTAGTTCCAAGTTCTAGGGGACTGATGACTTCAGATGTTAAGTCCCATAGTGCTCCGAGCCATTTGAGCCAACACACACACCCAACCTGCGACGGTAGGGGCCGCGCAGTCCGTGATATGACGCCTCAAACCACGTGGCCACTCCGCGCGGCCAACGGTGGAGAAAATCTTAGTGAACGTATACTTCTACATAAAACATAAAAACGTTGACTAAGCCTTGAACGTAGCCATGCGGATAATTCTCTATTCCCGGCAATGTCGTTGCGAGGAACGACAATATCCAACATTCTTAGAAGTAGCGCGGCAGACCTAAAGGCTACCGGCAGAAAAAAGGTATAACGCCCCGACTAAGCGTGAGTGTACGCAATACGTTACTAGTTCTTTTCAATCTCTAGGCATTATGACATAAATAACTCCTACAGATGAACTGACATGGTATTTATTTTTCTGTACTCATTGCTACTGACCTGAACTGTTTATGTACAGAGATTTGACAGCAGTCATGTTACAATATTACCAATGTAGTACTCCAAATATGTCCCTGCAAGCATTGCCAGCTTTCGCTTTCCGAACACAGACTCTCCCCCTGCACTCGATACACATCACTGGAAAAGATTCCAGAGCGATAGATAACAGAATCTCTTTAAAAGCAAACTTGAAGCAAAATAAATACTCACGAGGAAATGAAACAGGGACAGTTTCGGTGTCAGAGGAGGGCATTCTCCTCGAGCGACGAATGATTTGTCACATTGTAAGCTACACGTCTATAGTTTACTGTTGGTACATTGCTGAATCGACGTATGTTAAGTACCAGTATGCTTGTACTCTTAGAGTTTGTGGGCGATCAGTAGTTAAACCATGTATGAGGAATAACTGTTCTATTAAACTGCAAGGTCACCACCAGCCCGAGACTTTTGTAACGTATGAGACAAGAAAACTGGAAACTATCAACCTATGTGTCCAAAAGATAGGATGCAAAAATTTCAACTGGAGTGAACTAGGTGAAAACCGGAGTACATAATATTGCTAAATAAAAGCGATAATTACTCAGTAACTTGTAAATTTGGCACGGTAGTTCTATACCCTTCCTCTCTCTCTCTCTCTCTCTCTCTCTCTCGCTCTGAGAATATTTCTTGGATATCAATGTCTCTTTGTGCAGCATGTAAAACCAGGCTAATATCTAGAAGCATTAATTTGCAAGGCGGTAGCTATTTTGTGAGCTATAAAGATGGTAGCAGGACACACTATGTTTTTACCACACACATATTCAAAGATAACCACAAAGAACTATGGGTGGACATCCTATCAACGTTCTTAACTAGTGCCTGAACATGAAATAAATCAATATGCTTTGATAAGGTGAAATTACGCTGCACAGTTTAAATATGCGTACGTGAGGGAAAAGAGAGGAAAAGGAACAGGAAACATGTGACTTCATTCATCCGTTCTAGATCCACGTGACAAAGACGAAGTTTAGAGGTACAGAACACCACCCACTACGTGCATATACTAATCGCAAAGAGGTGTATACCGACTGAAATATCTTGTTGGCATAAATACACGACGTGAGAATTCTTTCGCACAACGTACAAAGACCTGAATTGACCACGCGGTGGACTGAGTCACACATCTAACTGTTCGAACTAGAAATAATTGAAAATCACGAAATGCATAGAATCAATGAGTAAACACGCCTACAAGAATTAATAGATCATGAATCAACGTGAACTGATGCCAAACCCAGGAAGGGGGAGAGCGCGAGTGGTTCGGCCGGCCGATGTGGCCGAGCGGTTCTAGGCGCTTCAGTCTGGGACCGCGCGACCGCTAAGGTCGCAGGTTCGAATCCTGCCTCGGGCATAGATGTGTGTGATGTCCTTAGGTTAGTTAGTTCTAAGTTCTAGGGGACTCAAGTGTTGAGTCCTATAGTGTTCAGAGCCATTTGAACCAACCGAAGTGGTTCATCGAACAATTGGTCGTTACTGAACTAAGGAAATTGCTAAAAGTTCCCGCAAAACACAAAAATGTAATAGCTTAATTAATTCACCAGGCACTGATCAATTAAACTAGTACGGACAACGTATTGAGACGTAGTAACGGAGCGGAAGGCTCACAGACAAGAATATGTGGGACAACACGAGAACAAAGCAAACAATAGAACACTCGAAAGAAAAGTACAAAAAAATGAAGAGAAATATCGCACACACATGAACACACAATTACTCTCACATTTACACAAGATTGAAATCATCCTAGTTCAGCCTAATCATAGTCCTTGAATCGCACTCCGCACCGCAATGTTTCAAAGCAACAAATCATAACTTCGAACAATGATAAAACCATAAACTCAAGCGTTATCTATCAAGAGCAATGCGTAGCCCATCCCGAAGAAATAATTGGAATACTTCAGTTAGGCTAAAGACCTTAAGTATTCTCAACGTCTTTCGCATGAAGACCGCAGACAAGGCAACGAACTACCTCGTCATTGGTAGCAAAATGTCTACCTAAGGGTACATTCGTAACAGCCAGCAGAAGAGTGCCGCTCCATTAAGAGCACACACAAAACCGACACTTGAAACAGAAGCGACTAGATGGGTTGTTCCCACCACCGACCTAACAACCAGACCACTCTCAAACAATAGGGATAGACCTCTTTGCCAGGTAATAGACTCAAAGTTGGTTATTCTGTGCTCCAAGAACACGAAAATCAGCTCAACTACCAAACACAAAACAATTCCGGAAAGACACATGAAAACATCCGATCACTCAAATTCTAAAAACACATAAAGTACGGCAAGGGAAGGACATGATAAATATGGTTGTGGATTACACTTGGAAAAGAAATGGATCACATGAAATATTGACATAGTGATGCGAAGCATACTTTACTTGCATTAATGTCAGATTAACATTGAGTTTTCATCAATTTCTCTGCTCACTCCTTCTGGGAGATTTAATAGAACTATACTGCGGACAAGCGGTGCAGAGAATGAGACAAAAAAAGAAACAAATGGGACAACCGTCATATGAAGCGAATCTACAGTGACGCTTCAAAGTGACTAGAATGTTCTCGATCTCATAACAGAGAACACAGGACGTGCATGACGCACAGCATCGCATATTTGACCGCAATCACATCTTGTATGTATGATGTAATGGATACTCTTAACGAATACCTTTCAGACTGTGAGATTTTCGAGTTCAATCGTGTTATGGATGTAATTATCACGATTCGAAGAAAAACCGCCGTTAGAATCAACTACCCTGGGAAGGAAAGGAAGGAAGATTAGGTTTTAATGTTTTAAGCGGACTCTATAGAGAGACTAACTCTATATAAATTAGGGGAGAGCAGTTCTGTAACTTGTGTATTTGGGAAAACTAATTGCGATTTCCGGTCGTAGGGGGTTCTAAATTTGGTAATTAAGATACTAACGAGGTGGCTGGGTTTACAACACACAATGCAGAAGTTTATCTTGGAAACAGTCAGTTGTTGCATCAAAGAATTTTCACATTGTCTAAAAGAGTGTTCACAAAAGTAAGGCTGCAGCTAAGAATCCACTGCAGTCAACCGTAAGGAAAACACTGACATTGTTCATACATTACTAAACAGGTAGTGGTTGCAGAATGGAGGACAAAGTGCCGCTACTTTAGGAGATAAGTTTAACCTCTATAGCGCAGATGCTTCTAGGGTAGAGCTTTCCTTATAAAACAGAGCAGAGATACCATTGCACCATAAGAGGAGATGGGAGAGTGAGATATCTTCTAAGCACATGGCGATGTTCTGCCCGCTTCTTGAGGCTATTCTTCTAGCTTCTTTGTGTAGGCTTTACCTTTCGGCATTTCCTACTGCTTGGGAGGGTTGTGTGAAAAGTTTGTCATCTTTATTTGCAGTGTGACTTGTGTGTGTGCGGACAGGGGTGTGGTCGTGAGATTTTAGGGTGCTAATTTTTCTTTTGTGGGCACTGCCTTTGCATCGATCGAGCAGTGCGATCGGCCTTCGATATCGTACATGCGGATCAGGTGCATTCCCCAGTTCTCTGATGAGGGGGTTATTTGATAATGTTGCCTTATGGTAGAAACGTCTTGCAATCTCTTGGTGCCGCTGGAGCACTTCTTTTTCTTCAGCTGCTTCGTGCAGGTATTTGTGCGGAAACTGCGGATGTACGTGGAACACCCGCCTGAGTATTTTGTTCTGAAGAGCCTGGAGTCGTTGGAGATGCGTTCTTGCTGCATTGCCCCATACTTCACACGCGTAGTCGAAGAGGGGGCGAATGTACATCCTGTAGATGAGGAGGCCGTTTCTGGAAACGTGGTCGCATTACGTCGCGCCATCGGATTCTTGTGAATAGCAGTGTGTCGTCTGCGTAAATTGCTTTCTCAACCCTCGGTGGTGTGGGGAGATCGGAAGTATACAGGGTGTAAAGCACCGGTCCAAGTACCGATCCTTGGGGCACTCCTGCATGGATTGGTCTTGCTGTAGAGAGTGCGTCGTCCACTCGAACTGCAAACGTACGATGTCGAAGGTACGAGGCTACCAACTTGACGTAGGCTCGAGGGAGGCCGAACGAGTTTAACTTCCAGATTAGCCCCTGATGCCACACACTGTCAAAGGCTTTGGTGACGTCGAGGAGAACTGCTCCACAAAACTCCTTCTTGTTGTATGCGGTGGTGATGCTACTGACGACTCGGAGAATTTGGTGACTGGTAGAATGTCCTTGGCGAAATCCAAACTGTTCATGAGGCAGGATGTTGCGGAGAGTGATGATGGTTTGTAGTCGCTCGAGGAGAAGCCGCTCGAATAATTTGCTAACATGTGGCAAGAGGCTGATCGGTCGGTAACTCGTTGGTTGACGTCGATTTTTGCCGGGTTTCGGTACAGGTACAACAAGTGAGTGCTTCCACGCCGTCGGGTAGGTCGCAGTGGTCAAGATCCAGTTGAAAATAGTCGCCAGTCGCATTACTGCAGTCCAAGGGAGCTGTTTAAGGACTCGTCCTGTTATATCATCCGATCCTGGAGCCTTGTTCGATGGTAGTGCGCGTATTCCGAGCTGTACTTCTTCTGGAGTGACAGGTGGTATTGGTTCGTTGTCTTCGTCGTCTTCGTCAGCGCCGTCTTCTTGCAGGATCGCCTCCACCTCTCGTTCGATGGTATTCACTCGTTGTGGGTCCACTCCTTCGATCAGAGGACGGAAGTTTGCCTCGAAAGAGTCGGCCAGTAGGTTCGCCTTGTCAGCAGGGCGGTACGCAGTCCGAGTATCCGTCTCAAGTGGCGGGATGCGTGTCCTGCGATTTGTGAAGAAGCGGATGGCCTGCCAGTTAGTTGGATCAGGTGTGAAAGATCGAAGTTTGGCCTCCCACTGCTGGTTCCGGTGATCGATGATGGCAGCCTTGATGTCGCGGCGTAGTTGGTTAATCCGCTTCTTGAGGTCGTTATTGCGGGTTAGGCGCCACTCCCTGCACAGCCTATTTCGCGTCCTGATGGTGTCCAGAATGTGCTGTGGCAATCCAGGCGACGTCGAAAGTTGCGGCGGCTTGGGTGGTGGTGTGGCCAGCTCCAAGGCGTCAGTAATGGCGTCAGTAAGTGTTTCCACAGAGTCGTCAGTGATGTCTCCATTGGCGTTAATGACGTCGACCGAAAAGGCAACACACTCCTTGAAGCGGTCCCAGTTAGTGTGTTTCAGATTTAGGCGTCCAGGATATTGCTCTGGAGCAACTTGTTGGTCGAACAGCACCGGCAGATGGTCGGAGTTTAGTGCATGTAGTGTAACCGCATTCATGAACTGCAGAATGCCCTTAGTTATGGCCACGTCGATGACGATGTGGAAGGTGTCTTTTAGCGTACATGCTACAAAATTAGCCCTTTTTCTAGCTCTTATTCACCTAATAGTCGTGAATAGCTGGAAAAGAGGACCTGTCCTCAAGACTGTAAGAATAGGATATAGGTAAGGAATTTGTCCAATACCCTAACATTTCATCTGTTGCATGATCCTAGAACGTGTTGTAAGCTTAAACTTCGTAAACGACAAGGAAGAATAAGCTTCACGTTCTTTTACAGTCACGATGTATTGCAAATGCTGCATTCAAGTGAACAAGCAGCTTTCATCTGCCCGACTTTTCAAAAAGACACTTTGCGTGTGGCACATTGTTGACTGAAAATCTAGATATTATCACACGGATCATCAGCTCTGATATGCGACAGATTCGAAGAATGTTTACTTAAAGAACTCGCTACGCTATACCCGACTGCGAATGGCCTATATCGAACGACAATTGGTTTTGTGTGTTCCCTGCTCTATTGTCTAAGCCTCATTATATCAACCCTTTCTTAAAGAGAACCGTCACTTTTTTTTTTTTTAGCTCTGAATACATACTTGGATGACAGCCAAATAATGTTTTCTACAATGACATTCGCTGTTGAAAATTTTCTTGTCGTGTGAACAAAACAAAACCAGATGCTTAAATCAGTTCTCATTACTTCCTATGCCAAAAAATGTTCACAAATAGGCACTAATACAGGTACTAACTACGTCTGCCTTCTATGAATAGCAACACCACAGTAATGAAAGGTATATTCCATCCGCACTTTTTACTAAAATTACATTTCAATGCTACGTTTGTAAAGTGTGTCGTAAACAGTTTATTTGTGTACTTACGAAAACGCCGTCTTATTCGTAATCCGATGAGGTCAGATAACAGCAGAAGCTAAGCACCACGCTACTTAAAATTTCTTTTCTCCTCAGTGTTTCTCGCACCTGAATTTCAGTATTTTTACATAATTCTGTAACGCTGGGACCCAAATGCACTTCATGTTTCCTACCGTCCTGCAGTGCTCGATGTCAGCCGTATTACGAGTAAGTTCTTTGTTTTAGTCTTTTGAATAGCACTGCAATTGTATTCATAGCGTTTCTCAGACCAATCAACGTTATTTCTAATGTATAAATTTTCTTTTTCTGTTACGTTGCATATCATTTCGGCGCACTGTCCATACAAAATCACCATCAAAGAGTTTCAATATTTGGCACGCCACAGACTCTACACACATACCCGTGCGTAACCTCTCAGGATTATGCATTAAGGCACATCAAGACGCAAAATAAGATATAATATGAATTTAGCAAATGATATTTTTCTTGTTATACCTTACCACATATAAGACAATGGAACGTCAGGTTCTCAATGTTCATAAACAGTTTGTCCCTTTTAGTTTCTCTTATCTATGTGAAGTATAATCGCGGAATATGATCGTCAGGAAGTGGCTTAATCATTATTCTACTAAGTGTACGGAATGTAACAAATGTGAAATAAAACCCAAAACCAGGACAAAGATCCACTGCAGGCTGAACAGTAAACTTCTGATGCCTGTAACCTGTTTAAACATCAATGGGGTGGCATGAGACAATATTAGAGCGATAAGGACCTGAAATCTATGATACAGAAAGCTATTTGAAGACTTTTATTTATTAAGAAGGTTCCGAGCGAGTAGAACGCGTCTGTAAAGACAATCCGTACAATAGACTTGTGCAACCGATTTTAAAAGGCTTCTCTAGCGTTAGGTATCCTTTATCAGACAGACATGACAACGGACATCATATCACTTCAGAGATGCGCTTTTGCAGATCATTGTATCTCGTACGAAAGTGTAACTATAGGCTTGGAAAATTTACATGGGGTTTTTCGCTGGAAAGGTGACGTTGTTACTTGCTTTTTTTTTAGGAAAAAAACCATTTGGATAAATCTAGAGGGCCGGTATTCGAGGGATGTCGTGCAACAGGTCTACTAGCTCCACCGTATCTCTAGCTTGGGGATGTTGAAACAAATATTTGGACACATACAGTGAAATTTCCCTCGCTCTGTACCGAATCGAATAGGACGGAATGTTGATAATGCCGTTAGGAAATATCCACAGCCATATTTTATAAGTGGTTTTGGGTATTGTATATATAAACACTAGATTTTATTAGAAAATTTCATGTCTCTAAGGAAAACAGATGCAAGCAGTATTAGATCGCCATTAAAGTCCGAAAAATAAAGAATTTCATTCCATAAAAAGTTAGTCTCGTCAAGATAACACGGACGAGCAATGTTCGAAGGACTTCTTGTTCAGCTAAAATGAATTTGATGGCGACTATAAATGTAAAATTCTCTAAAACTGTATGGTTAGTGAAGAAAAACATATTTTCAGTTTACAGCAAATGATCGACGGTTTTCTTGTGACTAACAATTACTGATAAATATTTAAATACTGCACTTTTTCAGGCCTGCTGCCATCATAAATTAAAGTTACTGATGTTAGTATACATTATCGTTTTCTTGAAGATCATGAAAATATCTACAAAGGAAAGACACTTACCATGCTGTTGTAAAGCGTTTTACGTTTTATTCCTTGAACTGAGTTTCGGCTGCTTGAGCCTTCCATAAGTACCACCTCGTAACAGTGCGCTTCTCTATTATTTTACTGCTCGCGGTCTCGAAACTGCGTCCATACCGCTGTTCGTGTAGTCCTGGCCTTTGCGATGCGTCCGATCCCACTACGCGACGTAGTTGCAGATCAATCACTAATCCGCAGACCCGCATAAATTCCCTGCGTTGCTATATTAGTGGAATACCTTTGGTAAGCGTCCCCAGCGTCGTTTTTGCTCGGGTGGTAAAAAGCAGATTGTGCCATAAGCGATTACTGACCTCCAACAGTCGGAATGCACTTAGTTTATTGTCAAGGTCCATTAATTAGATGCAAAATGGAATCCTACATAAAACCAAATTGCTTTCAGAAAAAAAAATGTGTTACGTTACTTATTAAACGCCACTAGTATTACAGTTTGTACTAAATTAATGTAAAATTTTGAGAGCCACTAGTGCGGATCAGCAACTACTAAAGCAAAGCTGTTGCCGTAAAATCCCACATGCCTGCACTGGAACAACCAGGTCCGTCTGCGAAACTCGGTACTCCCGAGTCGGTAGACTTGCACTGCCCACTCTGTATGTTTCTGCAACCGACTCTCCGATCTCAAATATTAGGCCAACTATTCATGCATATTAAACATTTTGGCCTGTTGGACAATCAGCGGTAAGGCTTATCATCCGCGGATATTCTTAATGGGACACCTCCCTTTAGAACGAATGACGTCGGTGTATTTGCGTGGCCTCTGATTAGAAGCAACTCGTAACCCAGGTGGCAAACCAACGATCGGAAAAAGTCTCTTGATGTCATATAAAATCCTCAGAGGACCTCCTGCGGTGAAAGATTTCCGAGTACCACACCGTTCTCGGAATTCGACCGGACGTCTCATCTCCCTAAGGAAACTAACATGGGAAATTAACAAGCACCCGTGCACTTCGGATTACCTTTCAAAATTCTAACTGAGACTCGCACCTATCTCGTTGTCTACAGCTGTCCGGCGCTGTTCAGTAAGAGAACGTGGAATTGCTCTCCGGATCGAACATTGATACCTCCAAGAAGCCACCCTTGTTGTGGTCTATAATCCGAAGTTTATTTGTGTAGCTCTCCACGTCGATTTACCCTACGCATAGTTCTTCATCTCTGTATAAATACTGCAACAACCAACCACCTGAACCTTCTTACCGTAGTCAGTCTTCGACCTCTCACAAGAAGTTTTGTCCCATATTTCCCTCCATTGCCAATTTTATTATTCCCTATTGGCAGGAACTGGCTATCACATTCAGAAATAAAATAGCTGCAGGAAATTCAGTGATAACACAGAAGTAACAACGGTATTTACCAACTAATAAGTGATCGTCAATATATTCAATATATACTGATGAGCCAAATCATTACGACCAATGCACACAGCGAGATATAAACCCACCTTGTGGCGTTTCTGGGAAGCATACGGACGGAGCAGAGATGAGTAAAGAATCATTCTAGCGACGATATGGGACGGAAATGGGGAAATCCATTGACATAAACGACTTTGACAGTGGGAAGATCAATATGGCTCGGGAACGTGTACTACGGTCGTGAACACGTATGGGAAGTGGTTGAAGGATGGTTGTAAATATGCAGAAGGTGGCGTACATACGGCGTTTGTATGAGTGGTCGCACAATTTCGAGTCTGCAATGGAAATAGGCCATAATTCCTGTAAATGAATTAAAAACACCCCTGCCAGTGACAATCTACGTGCAGAGGAATGGGTATCTAATCTAGCTTTGTTAGGAGATCGGTAATGTTGAACAGATATCCTGCTGGAACGAACAACACTAGATATGGTAAAAGTATTTATTTTCAGACAGCAGAAAAATGGAAAAATGTGTAAAGTCAATACAGAATGTTAAATCCTACTGTTAGTCTAGCTTTGAGACTGGGAGACCATCTGTGACTTTCCTCAAAATCGCGCCCCCCGTTTGTTATACGGATACACTACGTTGGCGGATATTGATTAACACCGAGAAACTGAAGGCGTCCACCCGGACTGGCACTAACAGTAAAGAGCTCAGAGAACAAGCAAATGGAACTCAACACGTTTACTGTATTGTTTCCCATCTGCCGAGTCGTGGTGTGTGTATCGCCAATTACAGAGCTGAGAGGAGTGGTACTGGAGCTTCGATCTGCTCGATGCCGTTGCTCGCCGTATAGAGGATGTACGTTGCGTACCTACAAATTCTGTTTATATGTAGGATGTAATGTACCATGCACAAAACTTCTACAGCTGAAACTACTTCAGTACAACACAGAACATGAGTCAAGATGTCTGTTTGCTCATAAGCCAGGAACAGAAGTTAAACTCAGGTATTCGGTTGTAAAGAACAACTTCAGCATGCCTCGGGCTCCACAGAGAAGCAAAGAATCGTTACTTTGCTTCCAGAGTAATGACCCCCTCCTAGTGGTCAAGTCGACACTTTGCAAATTCTAACAGGGAGACTCTTCGCTGGTGCTCTTGTCATCGAAGCCTCTAAATTGGTCGCCTCGTGATGCGTCCTCCACAGGAGAGTCCCCTTAACACGCCGTACGCTGATTTCCAGCAAGGATCGATTGCGGCGTCTGCGTGTGCACTCCCCGCAAAGAATCCTCGCACCCGTTACAAAAGCAGTGCCTCCTACTACGTGGATCGTGATGCTGTCAGCAAATCTTCTGCAGTTTATACTCCGTACAGACCACTGTTCTAAAACATTCTACAGCTACTCCTACCACTATGGATACCGCCAATCAAATTCACTTTTCCGCTTAATGGCGGGAAACGTGGCTCGCCGTCTCCCGTTAGAAGATCTGCAAGGGGTCAACTCGCATCCGCTGTTAGTGAACCCCCCACATTCCTTCATACCAAAAGGATGCCTCCTTCTCTTGTAAGATGCTACTGCTCTCCATCCCAGTTTCCAGCACCTGGCTGTTTTCACCGATTTTTAGCTGGAGGAGAACGTCTCATATCCACTCACTGGCCTCGCCATGGGGAGATGGGCACCAGGGGTATAAACCCTCTGCCTCCACTCTGTTCTCTTTAGAATAGTGAAACATCGCTCTCAGTCGAACAAAACACGGCTTGAAACTTCCTAGCAGTTCAAAAGTGTGCGCCGGACAGAGACTCGAACTCGGGACCTTTGCCTTTCGCTGGCTAGAGCTCTCCCGACTATTTTATCGATTTTGTTCGTTGTTGACCGGTGTTTTTAATCGTTGCAGACTTCACATGATATCCGTTCAAGTGCGTTTGATGATCCTTCCACTTAGTTTTTTTTTATTACAGAAGCCAACCGGCTCTCTGACCATACACGCTGAGCTACCGTGCCGGAAAGCACGCCGCACGACCTTTGCTCAAAACTCTACTTCCGCCAGTATTCGGTCTTCTACTTTCCAAACTTGGCAGAAACTCTCCTCCGAAACTTTCACAATTTGCACTCCTGTAAGAAAGGATCGGTAGAGCACTTTCCCGCGATAGGCATAGGTCTCGTGTTCGAGCCTCGGTCCGGCACACCGCTTTATTTTTCCAGGAAGTTTCATGTCAATGCACACTCCGCTGCAGAGTGAAAATTTCAATCTGAGAACACGGTTTCTTCCCTAGCCTCCCTTCTGCCGGTCGCCGCTTTCAAAGGAACCCGCAACGGTCACCGCTTCTTGCTCTCAATATCCAGTTCTAATTAAGTCTCAGCTATGCAACACTACATAAAAGTGTTGGTGCGTTGTGCTAACCAGTGCCTATAAAAGAAATAACCAAGTACCAAAATCACACTCGTAGATAGCCATCGAATAAAATGTGAAAACTAACTACTGTAATATTACATGTAATGAGGCAAAATATGTCGTCTTACATGATGAAACAACGAGCAGGGTACAAGGTATTGGACGTCGACGCCTCACCGCAGAACATGGAGGTCGGGGGCGTGACCGCTCTGTTAAGCAGGATAAACGGCGATTTGCGGCAGACCTAATAGAGTACAATATTGGCGCAGGCACAAGTGTTTTGCCGGCCGGAGTGGCCGACCGGTTCTAGGCGCTACAGTCTGGAACCGCGAGACCGCTTTGTTCGCAGGTTCGAATCCTGCCTCGGGTATGGATGTGTGTGATGTCCTTAGGTTAGTTAGGTTTAAGTAATTCTAAGTTCTAAGGGAATGATGACCTCAAAAGTTAAGTGCCATAGTGCTCAGAGCCATTTGAACAAGTGTTTCGCAGCACATCATTCAATACTGACTGTTCACAGTGCGGCTGTGCAATAGGCACCTCTATGTGTTCCCATGTTGTCAGCGCATAACTTTGCAAAGCGTTATGTTGTGGAAAGAGATGTTAGAACTGTGGTAGGGAAAGCTAGTGATCGACTTCGGTTTATTAGGAGAATTTTTCGGAAAGAGTGGTTCAGCTTTTCAAATGAACCACTCATATGCTCATTTATCACTTTACAGGTGAACCAGTCATATAGACCGCATATAGGACCCTGGTGTCACGTATTCTTGACTACTGCTATAGTATTTGGGATCCGTACGGGGTAGGATTGAAAGAAGACATCGAAGCAATTCAGAGGCGGGCTGATAAATTTGTTACCGGTAGGTAAGAACAACATGTAAGTGCTACGGAGTTGATTCGGGAACTCAAATCGGAATCCCTGTAAGGAAGACGTAGTTCTTTTCGAGAAACACTAATGAGAAAATTTAGGGAATTGGCATTTGAAACTGACTGCCTAACGATTCTACTGCTGCCAATATATATTGCGCGTAAGGGCCACGAAGATATACGAGAAATTAGCGCTCATACGGAGACATTTTTGAGAGTGGGACAGGAAAGGAAATGACAAGTAGCGGTATAGGGTACCCTCCGCCACCTACCGTACGGAGGCTTGCGGAGTATCTATGTAAATGTAGATGTAAACATTATCATTATGACAGCAGTAGGTGTAGGGTATTCGAGATTCAACCGTAAATTAACGGAGACGCGTTTACTGGTCGGATGAATTAAGGATGACGGTAGAGTCCAGATACGCTGTCAGCCAACCACACTGCTGCTCGATACGCAATGTACCACAGATACGGGCCGGTGCAGGTAGTATCTTGCCATGAGCGACGTTCCCTTGGTCTTACATTGGATCTACCGCTGTAACTGATGGCAATATGACTACCTCAACATTTCTGCGAAGCGCCAGCTTTCCTTAATGCTTGACGTCTTCTCTGATATTGATGTCATCTTACAACAGGATAATTGACTGTGTCAGGGGTAGAATCGTGCTACAGTAGTTTGAGGAGCATGATAGTGAACTCACGTTAATGCCTTGCCCATCAAACTCTCCTGATCTGAACCCTATGGAACACGTCTGGGACGCTATCGGGAGCGAGGTTCTCTCCTAAAAGCAATCAGCTCGTAATTTAAGGGAATTTCGTGACCTATGCGTAGACATTTAGTAGCACAAACCTCTGGAAAACCTCCAAGCACGTGTCGAATCCTTTGCCATACAGCATCGCTCCTGTGTTGTGCTCCAAACCTGGACCGACATGCCGTTAAGCACGTGGTCATATTGTTTTGGCTCTGCACTGTAAATTGTTACATTTCACACGATAAAGGTAATGATACTTTCGTAATAGCGTATTTTCCTCACATACATTCATAAACGTAATTAGTAGTAAAACTTTGCGTAGGAATTAAATGGACACTGTCTCTGCTCATTGAAATTATGCTGGAATTCTGCGACAAAGAATGAGAAGCTATTTCGACAACATTAAGAGCAGTGTACTTCTGAAGTTCTCCGCGTACACATTTAGCTCGTACTTAGCAACATAGCTCAAACTTGCTGTAAATATTTGGACTATTCTGTCTTTGCGAGGACGAAAAAGTCCTTCCTTTCCTCGACAAGGAGCACGTACATCCGAACGCTGTCTTTGACTTTAATACGAGTAACGATGATAAGAGAGAGAAGAAAATGAATGTAAGAGAAACAAAATTGTTAGCCAGAAATCTACAAGAGGAGAGCAGTGACTTTGCATTGGAACGACCATAAACCACAAAGGAAATTAGTTACCTATAGAACAGACCAAGCTGAGGACAGACTAAACGTTAATACTGATGGGTAATGCTCCTTCTTCTGCGAAGCCACTCGGTAGATTTTTCAGTGCTTTTCGTTTGACAGTTGATAATTTTACAAGAAGTGTAATTTGATATATTTGCCTGTATATGTGTGTAGTTACGTCATACGTATTCAGTCGTATTGTATTCATCTTGGTGTAGGATAATTTGCGATTATATTTGTCTCCGTATGCATGATGACTTGAGTCTCTTTCAGAAAAAAATGAAGGTACGGTTTTGTCAGTTCGTATACGTAATGTTTCAAATGTGTCTAGTAAGTTATTGCCACTAGCGTAATTATGTTCTGTGTGATCAAGGTTTTAGCTTTAAAGAAAAAATAATATACTAAAGATCTAACATCGCTTGAAAAAAATGTAGCAGGGTACTTGAAAATGGCCTCATGCCGATATTACACAGTACAACGAAAATAAAAAACAACAATCACAAGCATCAAGGAAGCATTCGAAAGATTTATATGTATTGCGGAGCCAGGTTTAAGAAAATTATATTATCTGTTAGAAATAAATTCACGTGTACTTCGGTGATACAAGTTAATGCAGATTTTAATAGATTTTATCACGTACATGTATATGGTTTACTACCTGACAATGTTACTTAGTTTATAGAATAGAAACCAGCTTCTTTCGCCACCCATTTTCTTACAGTTACTAAGGGATCTACACACTAAAACGAAAGCTACAGTTGTGAGGAGCGGTGTACTCACATAATTATAAGAACATAAATGTGTTGCGGTTGGACCAGACAGTCATGGAGGCGGGTCACACCCATGTCAGACAAACGCATGGGACTGGAACAAAAACGCTGGCTTCGGGGAGGGTTAGAAATGAACTCAACAATGACGTAAATAAATAAGTAGATGAACTCACACGTGGAACCAGCAACCACAGCGCCTGTCTGGACAAAGCGACACGGAAGTGTTTAGTACAGACGGCCCTGAAGCAGGCTGACCGCGGCGGAGGAAGCTACTGACGTAGAAGCCACTGAAATGGGGCACCGAACTAAATGGCCGAAAAAGAGCGGGAAACGGCGGGTGAATGGTCCGACCGCTTATGTAAGTGCGGTTCAGAAGATCGATACATAGCAGAACTACAAATATAAAAATGATATCATATCGTAGAAACAGAGGAATCGGCAAAAATGCCTGAAAGCCAACGTGACACAGCACAGAATATTAAAGAGATAAAAGATAAAAATACAACAAAAACAGTGCGTTTGGATGAAGTGTATAAATATATCCAAAAGCTTAGCAATAAGACAACGAGAGGTGAGGTGTGGTAGCAGAATTATAGTAACTGTTACGATCGGTACCCATTTATAGACTTGTCTTACAGAGCAAAAACGTCTTAGTAAAGTGTTTAGTTAGCTGTAAAACGATAAAGGCAACAGGAATAACAATGTACACACGTAAGAGAGCACTTTGCACCCATACAGTAGCAGACATAATAACAATAAGTGAAGGATAAAACGGCTATAAACTAGGACAAGGGACAGCGAGTAAAGAAATGAAGCCTGTGTGTACTGGATGAGAGCCCTGTGGTCAGGGCACAACAGGATTAATAAAACGACAGAGTCGTTGAAATGGAATAACGTAAACTAACCTAGATGCGTGGGAACGACACCTTTAAAACACAAAATTAAATAATACATAATAATAAGTGTACGGGGACATGCCTAAAAGTCAATGTGACAGAACGCATGATAATAAAAAGATAAAAGATAAAACTGCAACAAAAACAGGGGGTACTGATGTTATACATAAAGTATGTCAAAAAATCGAGCGATAAGACGACGACTGCAGAAGGGCGGCCAGAAAAAGATGGGAACGGCTGAGATGTATGGTCTCGTCGTTTTATGATCCCTAAACAAAGCAAGGCCTTAGTCGCATAAAAGTAATATGCACAACAGGAATGTAAGTGTAGACACATAAATAGAACGATGCCCCACACGACACCAACCCTTATAAAAATTGGTGACAAGTAATAGCGGCTCTAAACTGGAACCAAGTTAGACGACTAAGGTACTATTTTAATATTTTTTTGTGGGATCTAAAATTTAGAAACCTCTCTCACACCGACCTGATTTAACTTCACTGATTAGGATAGTAAAAAAACATGCATATATTAAGGGAATTTTCATTCACAAAGCAGGCTTATCACATTCACATAGTTCAGTACTGTTTTCCCCTGATTAAATTGAGCTTAACTTAAATTCCATAAGGCAGTGAAGCAATTTCGAAGTCTCGGTGCGACGAAAATCGTCAGTCGATCTCCTGAAAACATTTGTAATAATTATTAACTTTCGGTGATCACATGGGGAAGACCGTAGATCTGCCGTTAAGACCGTGTTAGCCTATTTATTGAAAGTAATAAGCTGAATATCTTGAGCATACAAAACGGCAGATTCGTCCAGTGTAAATCAGACGTTCCCCACTGATCCCGTGCAACACAGCGTAGTAAGCAGACACTGTCAATAACAATCAGTTAAATAATACGCGAACACACTTACTTTAGTTTAGTTCATGTATCCTTCTCATACAGAATCTCATGAAGATGGAGACTAGCTCAACAATACATACATATACATCTTCGTTCTTTCACGGCTAATCCGCAAGATCTGAATCATTCTTTTCATAAGAGAAAACATGGATGGCAGAGAAGCTATTCCATGGAGTAAATGCACGCTCCAAGGAATAATAGGGCTTGAAACTACTTCGCATTGATAATCATCGTATATTAAAGTTTAGCAATCGGTGAGATAAGAAGAGATATTTCGAGATATGTACTGAGTTATATAATTTATAAAATTTCTGAAAATATCGGGGAGAGACCACTGCAAGAGACATTACACTATGTCTACATGTAGTGGGATAAGACCATTAAAATTAAGTACAGTAGGATCGTTGTGCGGACGGTAATTAAAATATAATTAGAGTCAATTGAAGTTGATTTTTATTCTATAAATATGGTCCTCAGTTGAAGGTGTTCATCTGATCAAATATTTTGTAATGTTACTTAGCTAGCCGGCAGCGGTGGGCGAGCAGTTCTAGGCGCTTTAGTTGAAACTTCCCCATAGAACAATTTACAACAAGACTGTGTTTAAACTGACACACAATATTTTTGGCGCAACGCAATCTGACTTCCAAAAATCCCTACGAAAGAATGGCCCTGACTAAAATTAACCTATACGTTTCACAAATCACTTACCTCACAAAAATCTTCGTTACTCAAGCTACTGCAATACAGCGAGCGCCACTACTGCCAGCTAAATAAAAGATTCAAACTACTGAAAGCACTAACTACTGATAGGTATAGTTAGCAAATGAAAGATTTTAATACAGAACAAACAATGTATTTACCTTAATAGTCATAATATATATATATCAGTTCATAACACCAATTCTTACAAATTTCAAAACTCCGCCATCTCTCTCCCCACGTCTACCACTGCTGGCGGCTCACCTCCAACTGCGCAACGCTACGCGCTGTTAGCATCCAGCTGCCGCTACCCAACACTACAATGGCAGACAACAATGCAAACCAGCCACAGACTGCACACAGCACAGCCAGTGATTTTCATACAGAGCGCTACGTGGCGTTACCAATAAAAAAAAAACCTAAACAGCCTACTTACACAGTGCGGAGCCGCGCGACTGCTGCGGTCGCAGGTTCGAATCGTGCCTCGGGCATGGATGTGTGTGATGTCCTTAGGTTAGTTAGGTTTAAGTAGTTATAAGTTCTAGGGGACTTATGATCTCAGATGTAAAGTCCCATGGTGCTCAGAGCCATTTGAACCATTTTGCTTAGCTTTACGGCAGGATCTGCTTTGTATTGCAAGATACATGCGCTACACATTTATTTATGAAATTTTCTGTGGAGTGCAAGACAGACAGTCAACATTTACAAACGGTTTGCGCGATCTGGCTACAACTTCTGCGTTTCCGCACCTACTTTTCCACTCCTCGTACATTTAGAGGTTTGCCGTCGTGGCCCGTGGCCCACGCTTTCCGCATCCTCGGTGTGACAGTGACACCCCAGCTCCGTCCTGATGGCTGCAGCCTCCTTTGGCCGCCAGCCGCGGGGGCTGCGTCGGCGTCCCGTGGGACCGGCCTGGACGGGGCACGTGCGGCGGCGCAGCGGGAGGCGGTGCGCAGGCGCGCGACACTGTGTGACGTCACGGGCAGCTGCGCCGCCGCTTTATGGCCGCCATGGGTGGTCCCCGGGCCGGAACGTTTATAGCTCATCCTGGCGCGCTCTAGGAAAGAATAGGCGCCGCCCTGACGAGGCCGACAAGCGCCGTCACGACCGACACTGACGCCGACGCCGACGCGAAATCAGGTCGACGCCTCGCCGCGGCGCTCTTATAGCCCTGGTGGCGAAAACTAGACGCCAATGAGCTACCCCTCCACAGGGCATCCCCCCGTAGAGCTGTCAGACCATATAGTAGCATTCATTACTCAGGCAGTCCCGAGACGTGTTTTAGTGTCTCACAGCGCCGTAACACATCATCCAATAAACGCCGAACAACTTACCATTATATCGCTGAAGGGCCAACTATGTTTCTTAATGCGACTAAACACCGCGATTCTTAGGAACTTTATCTTTCATTGCACTTCAAGCAGGTCTGCTTTTTCCTCTTTTTTTCATTTTTGTGTTTAACAAGAGAGAGCATCTCTTCTTTTTCTCTTAATATCTTTCCCTCTTTGCGCTGTCTTTCTCCTTCTGTTCTTCCGCCAGTCCTGTAGATCGTTCAGGAGGCTTCTAAGAAAATTTTTGTGATTATTAATTATATCTCTAAATTGCGTTCTATCTTCAAAGATTTCTTCACGTGTGTTACTTTCCTTGAGGCATACGTGTAGTTGTGTTAGCCAAGTGTTTCAGTTCTTCATTGACGAAGCTAAGTTCAGAATTTTATTTGTGATCCCATTTATATTAATTCCTTGTAGATGATCATAAAACTGTAATCGTTTCCTGATTGTGCATATAATCTTTTTTCAGTTAATTGATAATTTTTTTTCGGTCATAGGATTTTCCACATAGTTTTACTTTCATTTTCAATATTTTTTATTTGATATCTGCCACTAATTAACTTGATTTCAGATGCATAAGTACTACCATTTTAGCAACGATTTTATAATGTATTTTTGTCTTTTCTGATAGAGTATTTTATTGTATTTGTTCCAAGAGAGTTTGTTATGCTATTCGTAGATTTGCATTTCTGTCTTTGTAAATCCTCGATTTAGCCTGGATGGCCAATCACCTCATCCAAATATTAGAAGTTGCTCACCTGTGAAATTGTCCAGAATCTGTTGAATCCCAATCTGGCTTCTTTCATACTCTGCGTCTACTCGTATGAGATTTGGACTATGGCTTTTGCCTGTTCCATGTATTCTGTTTAGAGATTCAACTAGTTGTTGTCTGCTGTTGGCGAGGGTGCAATATAATCAGTAAATGTAAAACAATGGAGACGAATTCTGTTTCGGAGATGTCTGCCAATAACCAATACCCCTCTAGTTATTTTAGCATTTTCTAATAGTTCATTCCCCAATCTCATTTCATGCTCATTCCATTTTAAACGCCGGTTTTCCACCTCATCGGTACTCTTTTTGACTTCTGATTTTTTTAAATGTGAGATCTTCCGTCGTCTTGAAACTCTACAACTTACTTTTAAAAAAATCCATTTGCTCAGTGTCAAGTCTTCTTCTTCTGTCTTGTTTCGTCATTTCCCAGGATTTCGCTCCTTAGTGTTATTGATTTGTATAATATTTTTTACCTTTTTCTTGATTTTGCCTGACCAAAGGGCGGAATTCAGCGTATTGTTTGTTTGTTCAGTTTGAATTGTTCTCTGCTTTATTTCTTGTTTATTGCAACTATCGTGTAAGATTATAACTGTCAGATATTTATAATTTTTGTAGTTTTTCCATACATGA
Organism: Schistocerca gregaria; assembly: GCF_023897955.1. Taxonomy (NCBI): domain Eukaryota; kingdom Metazoa; phylum Arthropoda; class Insecta; order Orthoptera; family Acrididae; genus Schistocerca; species Schistocerca gregaria. The sequence goes on from NC_064923.1 coordinate 406,903,469, forward strand.
TAATGCCATGTCGTTTACTTCCTACACGGAGATATTTTGCTTTAGAAGCATTTATTGTTAGTCCGGTTTTATTTTATGTTTCTAAGATTTTCTTCGTAGTGTACTGTACATCATCTACAGCCAATATTATTTGATCATCAACGAATAGTAAACTCGGTAGGTAAGCTGTGTCTATGTCTAGGGCCATTTCTACACACTTTTTCAACCAGTCTCTAAGAACTTCATTCAGACAATACTTGAACAGAGCATCCTTGTCTAACGCCTTTGGTTACTCGTATTACTCGGGAGATTCCTTTTCCTGTTTTTATTTTTCTCTCTAATCCCTCATAAACATATACGTTGCTTATTGTGTTCTCATCAAGACATTGATAAGGGTTCTTTATCGATAAGGTGTCACATGGTTTTCGCAAATCTATGAATATCATGTGTGTCTCTTCTGTGGCTCTTCTTATTTCAGTTTTCTCTTTTATAGTAAATGTATTATCTACACAAGAAAAAACTTCGGTAAGGCGACTCTGTTCTTGTCTTATTATAGTTTCACTCTCTACACGTTCGTTTGTATTTCGACACCACAGCATTCCCACAAATGCAGTAATGCTAATGCCCCTATAGTTGTTGCAGACTTTTTTTCTCCTTTCTTGTATTCAGAACTAAACCGAATAGTAGTGGGGATGAACTATCTTCCTGTCCGATTCTTGTCGTGACTTTCAACGCTTCAGAGTATTCTCATAAGACATCAACTTTTGATGTTGTGTCAGTCATGCTTTGTTTGGTCAATTACCATGGTTCTTTTTTCCCTGCTTGGGACTGGATTTCCTCTCATGTAATGTGGTTTTGCGAATCTGGAGAGTAATTTTAAGGTTTGGGATTTGTCGGCACGCCATCTGATTTCTCGAAACGCTGCGTCTGATATTATCCAGTTAGGTGGCACGTTTCAGACATGTTTTTCTAACATATTGGGTAGTAATTCAGAGAGAAATTTGTAGCTGAGAGTAAAGAGATTCCTCTGTACTTGTTTTTATCACATTTGTCTTCTGTCTCATGAAGTGGGTGCATAAACATACACTTCTATTATTTGAGGTCTCGTCACTTTGCCAGCTGTCATGAAGTATTCTGGCCAGTTTGTCACTACCTATTTACAACTTTTACGCGGTTACTCCCTCTTTCACTGGTGCCTTGCTGTAGTGAAGTACAATATTATTTGCTCGGTTTATTCTAGGATTGGTGCTGCTTAATACGGATTGGGGACAGCTTTCTCAAGAATACACTATTGCTTGTAAAACGTGAAACACTCAGAAGCAGTGATCTACAACTCGCCACAGTAAGAGGGCATGTAGTGGAACCATCATAAGTATTTAAATTGCAGAGAGGTGACATGCACATAGGCCCAAATATGTCGTATTTTGATTGCTCGGACAGGCCAATGTTATGTAATAGTCAGTAGGTGCGGAGCCGTCATATGTAGTGGAAACATTTAACCAAGTACCACCAAGTTTCGCCGACATCGTAAGTGAGTGGGTTCGTGCGAACCAGAATGATAGCTCTTCAGGGGGCGGGTACGTTGTTCCATGACACTGCGGCTCATCCAGGGCACGCTGATACAACAGTGAGGCATGTGTGGAACTAGTGTCAACAGGATACTAGACGACATAATGTGACCACCGCACGAGATGACAGCTATCTTGTCCGCTCGTTCGTAACGGACAGTACAGCTTCGTTCACAGCTGCCGAGAGTTCTTCCGGGTTGTATTGCTGTGGTCCATGGAACTCTTCTATCCCTGACATTTCGACCAAAGCTACGTTGGACAGTCGGCAAGACTCAGCACAACCAGGAGCACCTCCGAAGATGTCCAACGTAGCTTTGGACGCAACGTCAGGAATAGAAGAGTTCCGTGAACTACGGCCATACAACTCGGAAGAATTCTCAGCAGTTGAAACACCTGGTCGTGAAAGCCTTCATTGTATGATTCGTTCACATTGTTGGCTCGACGTTGGAGCACTGCAACGGGTGTGGGCTTATCTGCATCGACAGTTCGACCCCGTCTTCCATGGGTGGGCTGGTGGCACGCATGCTATTGCCTTGTCTTCCATTTACCACAACATGCCAACGTTGCAGACAGCAATGGTCACGTGAATGTCGACAGTGGTGTGCTGCTGGTAAAATGCTGTGTTTTTAGACAAGTCCGACTTCAACTTCTCCTACAGTGATGACTGCATAGGCGTTCGACGTCGTTCTGGTAAACGCAGTAGGGCGGACAGTACTGTTGAGTGGCGTACTGGACAATCGCCAAGTGTGATGGGTTGGAGTGCCATTGCCCATATCTCACCTCCCACGTCTTGACGACAACTGAAAAGCTACCGCTTCATAAGGGAGATTTTACAGCCCAAGACCCTTCCTGAAGGCCATTCCATATGCTATATTTCAGCAGCACAACACCCAGCCACACGTGGTGAGGAATGTGCAAGCCTGCTATTGCTTTCTTGGCCGGCCAATTCGTGTGACATATCACACATCGAAATGTTTCGTTGGCCAATAATGGCGTGGCACAGAGAGGAAGAGAATCTCTCCCAATATATGACAAATTTCCAACCCTGGCCAGATAAAATCTTTGCACATAGACACACACTTGAAAAAGTTTCTTTTCCCAAGATAACTATTGTGAACCAATCATAGTTCCTGTTACTCGGCTTTAAATGAACATTTCTGTATGGCATGAATGTCTGCGATGGCCAGACCCACAGTCTCAAGCTCTGAGTTTTTCACCTAGCTTTTAGATCTTATCTTGCCAAAAAGGATTTCTTGTAGTGTCTCGTATTATGCAGTTTTAATGGAACAAAGGCTGCCCTCCTATGTGCCTGTTATGCAGGCATGCTCTCTGTGACTTCCCTGTCCTACATCTGCTCGAGGGTGTCTGTCAGTGACAAACAAGTTTATGACACTCCGGTCCTTCCAAGTTAAATTTCCTGCTGCGAACCAGTACCACATAAGTGTTCTGATTATCGATTACATGTTGTTGTGGTTTTCAGTCCAGAGACTGGTTTGATGCAGCTCTCTTTGCTACTTTATCCTGTGCGAACCTCTTCATCTCCAAATAACTACTGCAACCTACATCCTGCTGAATCTGCTTACTGTATTCACCTCTTGGTATACATTTGCGATTTTTATCCTCCACGTTTCCCTCCAGTGCTAAACTGATGATCCCTTGATGCCTCAGAACGTATCCGACCAACCGATCCCCTTTTCTAGTCAAGTTGTGCCACAAATTCTCTTCTCCCCAATGCTATTCACTACCCTCTCATTAGTTACGTGGTCTACCCATCTATTATCCAGCATTTTTCTGTAACACCCCATTTCGAAAACTTCTATTCTGTTCTTATCTAAGCCGTTTATCATCCATTCTTCACTTCCATACATGGCTATACTCCATACAAATACTTTCAGGAAAGACTTCCTGACACTTAAATCTATACTCGATGTTAACAAATTTCTCTTCTTCAGAAACCTCTCTACTTCGGCCATCATCATTTATTCTCCTACTTTAAGTGTCTCATTTCCTAATCCAATACCCTCAGCATCGCCTGAATTAATTCGACTACATTCCATTATCCTCATTTTTCTTTTGTTGGTATTCATCTTATAACCTCCTTTCAAGACACTGTCCATCCCTTTCAGCTGCTCCTCCAGATCCTTTGTTGTCTCTGACAGAATTACAATGTAGTCGGCAAACCTCAAAATGTTTAGTTCTTCTCCATGGAAGTTAATTCCTACTCCAAATTTTTCTTTTTTTCCTTCACTGCTTGCTCAAGATACAGATTGAATAACATCGGAGATAGGCTACAACCCTGACTCACTCCGTTCTCAAACACTGCTTCCCTTTCGTGCCTCTCGACTCTTATAACTGACATCTGGTTTCTGTATAAATTTTAAATAGTTTTTCGCTCCGTGTATTTTACCCCAGCCACCTTCAGAATTCGAAAGAGAGTATTCCGATCCACATAGTCAAGCGCTTTCTCTAAGTCTGCAAATGCTAGAAATTTATTGTAGGTTTGTCTTTCCTTAACCAATTTTCTAACATAGGGTCAGTAGGGTCGTAGGGTGAGTATCTATCAGTTTTTCCATTCGTTTGTAAAGAATTCGTGTTAGTATTTTGCAGCCGTGACTTACTAAACTGATATTTCGGTAGTTTTAACATCTGGATTGGGATTGTAATTATTATATTTTTCTTGAAGTCTGAGGGTATTTCACCTGTCTCATATACCTTGCTCACCAGATGGAAGAATTCTGTCATGGCTCTCCTGAGGCTATCAGAAGTTCCAAGGGAATGTTGTCTTCTCCCGGGGCCTTGTTTCGATTTAGGTCTTTTTGTGCTCTGCCAAATTCTTCACGCAGTATCATATCTCCCATTTCATCTTCATCTACATCCTCTTCCATTTCCATAATATTGTCCTCAAGCACATCGCCCTTGTATAGACCCTCTAAATACTCCGTCCAACTTTCTGCTTTCCCTTCTTTGCTTAGTATTGGGTTCCTATCTGAGCTCATGATATTCACACAAGTGGTTCTCTTTTCTCCAAAGGCCTCTTTAATTTTCCTGTAGACAGTATCTATCTTACCCTTCGTGAGATAAGCCTCTACATACTTACATTTGTATCCTAGCCATCCCTGCTTAGCCATTTTGCATTTCCTGTCGATCTCATTTTTGAGACGTTTGTATTCCTTTTTGCCTGCTTCATTTACTACATTTTTGTATTTTCTCCTTTTATCAATTAAATTCAATATTTCTTCTGTTACCCAAGTGTTTCTAATAGTCCTCGTCTTTTCACCCATTTGATCCTCTGCTGCCTTCACTATTTCATCCTTCAGAGCTACCCATTCTTCTTCTACTGTATTTCTTTCCCCCATTCGTGTCAATTGTTCCCTTATGCTCTCCATGAAACTGTGTACAACCTCCGGTTTAGTCAGTTTATCCAGGTTCCATCTCCTTAAATTCCCACCTTTTTGCAGTTTCTTCAGTTTTAATCTACAGTTCATAACCAACAAATTGTGGTCAGAATCCACATTTGCCCCTGGAAAGGTCTTAAAATTTAAAACCTGGTTCCTAAACCACTGTCTTACCATTATATAATCTCTCTGTAACCCTCCAGTGTGCCCAAGCCTTTTCCACGTACACAACCTTCTTTCATGATTCTTAACCCAAGTGTTAGCTTTGATAAAGTTATGCTCCGTACTTCCCCTTTCATTCCTTACCCCCAGCCCATATTCACCTACTACGTTTCCTTGTCTTCCTTTTCCTACAGGCGCATTCCAGTCCCCCATAACTCCAAAATTTTCGTCTCCCTTAACTAATTGAATAATTTCTTTTGTCGCATCATACATTTCTTCAATCTCTTCATCGTCTGCGGAGCTAGTTGGGATATAAACTTGTACTAATGTGGTATGCTTGGGCTTCGTGTCTATTTTGGCTACAATAATGGGTACACTATACTGTTCGTAGTAGATTATCCGCGTTCCTGTTTTTTTTTTTTTTATTCGTTATTAAACCCACTCCTGCATTACCGTTATTTAATTTCGTATTTATAGCCCTGTCTTCACCTGACCAAAAGTCTTGATCTTTCTGCCACCGAACTTCACTTGTTCCCACTATATCTAACTGTAGCCTATCCATTTCTCTTTTTAAATTTTCTAACCTACCTGCCCGATTAAGGGATCTGACATTCCACGCTCCAATCCGTAGAACGCCAGTTTTGTTTCTCCAGATAGAATCGTCCTCTTGAGTAGTCCCCGCCCGGAGATCCGAACGGGGGACTATTTTACCTCCGGAATATTTTACCGAGAGGACGCCATCATCATTTAATCGTGCAGTAAAGCTGCATGCCCTCGGGAAAAATTACGGCTGTGGTTTCCTTTTGCTTTCAGCCGTTCGCAGTACCAACACAGCAATACTGTTTTGGTTAATGTTACAAGGCCAGATCTGTCAATCATCCAGACCGTTGCCCTTGCAACTACTGAAAAGGCTGCTGCCCCTCTTCAGGAACCACACGTTTGTCTGGCCTCTCAACAGATACCCCTCCGTTGTGGTTGCACCTACGGTACGGCTATCTGTATCACTGAGGTACGCAAGCCTCCCCACCAACGGCAAGGTCCATTGTTCTTTGGGGAGAGGGGGGGGCGGGCATAGATTTCACATAGACCGCGATTTAAATGCGTAAATTGGCATCGTTTTCTTTGTTCTCTGAACCACAAAATTGTAGACCGGGCTATTCAAGTTGTAAAAACAGTGAATGTTTCCACACTTTTGTGCTGGAATGTTTTGCTTAGTGATTTCGTGTAGATTTCGATTTAATTAATTGAATTTATGCCACTTCCTTTGTACTTTGAGCCATGTTGTCGTAGATGAATGCATTCATATTGTAACACCAGTAAATATTTCGAAACTGCCCTCGGTCATTATTTAAAACATCACTGCTGTGGTTTACTTATTGATTTCATATAGTTCACGATTCAATGAAGTGAACGTATACCACTTACTTTGTGAACTGAACCACACGGTTGTGTTTTAGTTTTGTCATAATAGGATGCGAATGCCTTCAAAGACTACCGTAGCAGAATATTGTCAAGTGATCTTTCAAAGAACCCAAAGAAACTCTGGTCGTATGTAAAAGCTGTTAGTTTCACCAAAGTTAGAGTCAAGTCCCTAGTAATAAGACAAAAACCGAAATTGATTGTAGCAAATCAAAAGCTGAAATGCTAACTCCGTTTTCAAATGTTCCTTTACAAAGAAAAACCTTTGAGAATTGCCCCAATTTAATCCTCGTACCACTCAAAAGATGAATGAAATAATTATTAGTGTCAGTGGCGTGAAAAAACAGTTGAAATTGTTACAACTGAACAAAGCTCCATCGCCCTATGGACTCTCTGTCAGATTGGATATTGAAATTGCGTCCGAGTTAGCCCCTCTTCTACCTATAATCTATAGTAGATCCCTCGAACAAGAAACTTTGAGCAGTTCTTGAAAAAAGGCACACGTCACACGTGTCTACGAGAAGGGTAGTAGGAGTGATCCATAAAACTACCGCCCAATATTCTTGATATTGATTTGTTGTAAAATCTTAGAACATATTCTGCCAACCAGTATGGATTCCGAAAACTTGGTAATTCCTGCTGGAACATCAGGCATAACCTAGCCACTTGGTATTTAACATTCAGATTCGTTGTCAGTTTTCATCCTCCCGATTTCTGAAGATGTTTAGGTATAGTTCAAGAGCGGACACATCTTAGACAGACCAGATAAATGTGAACCTTCTGTTAATTATTACTTTAAAAATTGTAATTTATGCTGCAAATTTTGCAATAATATATCAATAATCAGATGTGCGTGGCGCACAAAGTGTATGTGTATGCTGCACTTCTTTGCAATGAATAATACAACGTCCCCTCATTACTGCACTGCAGATAATGTGACGCAACCTAAATACGGTAAAATAACAAAGTAGACGTCAAACGTAATATCCAAAACAAAACAACCAAAAGCACGGAACAAAACTAACAACAAACAAATAAAACAAAGGCCATGAAAAAACAAAACGGAAATAGCCTCTAGCCTCCTCCACGTTGATTATTCCCGGACTCGTTATGGAGCGACACCTTATTGGTTCAATGAAATCCTTCAGGAGCCCGTATTTATGGTTGCAGTGTGAAATTGCAAACAACACTATCGCCATGTGTGACTCCGTACAGAGCGCGCGCATAGCGGTATTAAGGGGTACTTCCCACATATCTGACTAAGGCGACTTCGTTTGGTTATATCTCCAATTGTTTCGACAATATGTGCTCAGAAAGATAACAACCGGGTTTTCTTCAGGAGGGTTTTCACCACTTCAACGGCCGTATGTGCACGTACAAAAAATGCGTGTCTTATATTTTGACGTAGACTCCAACATATTCAAATTGTATCGGATTTAGCGAGTGGCGTGGGTAACGTTACTTGTCAGTACCACACATACGATTACTGTCGAAAGTACGATCACACGGGGTATCAAGCGAGATTTGTGACTGGAATGAGGGTTTCTTGGCGGGAAGGACATAACGTGTTACCTTGGATGGAGAGTTATCCACAGATGCTGACGTAACTTCAGGTGTTCCCCAGGAAAGTGTTTTGGGACCCTAGCTTTTCCTGTGGCATGTTATGTTATTAATACAAAGGTAATGGAGTCCTTGACAGTAAAATATGGATGGAATGGATATTTTCAATTTTCAGATAATATTAACAGTAACCCCAGACTTTACGCAAGTGATGCAACTCTCTGTTATGAAATACTGTCTGAAAAAAAGAAGTAGAAATATTCAGTCGATCTTGATGGGATTTCAAAGCGGTGCAAAGACTGAAAACTTGCTTTCATTGTTTACAAATGTAAAATTTTGCACTTTACCGAACAAAAAACCGTAGTATCCTATGAATACAATTTCAGCAAGTCATAGTTGGAATACGTCAACTCACACAGATACGAGAGATTGACAGTTTTTAGGTATACTAAATGAAACGATCACAAAGACTCCGTCGTAGGTAAAGCAGGTGGCAGACAGCAGTTCATTGGTAGAATACCAGGGAAATGTAATCAGTTTACAAAAGGATTTCCAAACGAAATAAGCATGCGACTGTTCCTAAAATGGTGCTCAAGTGCGCAGGAGCTGCCCGTAGTAGAACTAACAGGGAATACTGAGCGTTGAAAGCCACCTGTTCTTTTTAAAATTCGAATTACATGCTAATACGAGTCCTAAAATATGCTCTGAATACAATACCCTCTTTCATTCGGGATTTAGGCCCATCAAATCATATTAATAACACTGACTACACCTTTAAAGAAATATGACAAAGAAAACAACAAATGTAACTTACAATGGATTAATAATGGTCTTAAGTATACATTTGATTGAATTGCGTGAACATGATAAGCTGTGATAAACGTCTAAATTCACGTGAATAATGTGCGAGTAACCGAGCATGTAGCACTGAACAATGTTGGCCCGTCTGTTTGAATAACCTTGATATTGGAAATTAGAAAATTCAGTGACGTAAAACAGTTACATATTATATAAAGTGATGAACTACCACATTCTTCCGCGACTGCAATGGCCGACATGCCCTAAGTTCTGTAAAGGCATGGAGAGAAAAATATGTGAAATGTTCCACTTACTGCGTTTTCGAAATGTAAATGTTCTTGTAACAGTAGTTCGGAAGGAATTGTATCTCTGTTGAAGGCAGATAGAATATTACGCTAGATAGTTGAATGCCGACTGCCAACTCGGTCAAAAACACACAGAATTTTAAATGAATGACAAGGGATCACTAAGAAACTTTAGAGTCGTTATATAAGAAAATATACAATTACCTTCAAAGCATTAATAAATGCATCATGACGCACACACCAACTATGCGTGAAAAACGTGGTACAATGAATCACTACACAAATACCTGACAACAGAAAATCTGTACGTATTAGAAATTATTTTTAAAATATCACTCAACGATAATGTGAGGGATTCAGAACGCCTAACCGCTTCTGCACCATGCTTCGTAGGTTGCCCATCGCATAAAACTACAAACGGATTATCTCACCACAGAAATTGATCGCTAGTTTTGTGAACACATTAACTACCACCACACCAAACCTCGCAGTAGGAAAATTGGAGAGAAATTTGTATTGACTCAGACATATTTCAGCACTTTTCGGGTTATCTTCAGTGTTTTTATATAAAATATTTAAGTTTGTAAAAGGAACGATTGCTGTCAAATGCCTTACATTAGTCTGCTTACAGTACAGAGATGAGACATATATCACTGAGTTGCGGCAATCTATGTCGTTTATTAAAGATACGTCTAAAGGTTTTACTTTTATAGTAAATTAGGAAATAAAGTAATTGTATATATTTGTTTATATATATCAAATGAAATTGTTGCTGGTTTATGCTAGTGGCTTTAAATCTACTAGGCAATCCTTAGCTTTCATCTGCAAATAACGAAACTTTCTTTTTATTTTTCTGCTGGCTGATAATCGCTATATGTCGAGCTATTTAGCGTCTTACTGAAAGTTTTTGATGTTATGTGTCTTTCCTAGTCTGCTTCGAGGTAATGCGCTAATTTGTTTCGCTGTTGTACTGTAGTTTACACATACATTTTACATGATTTGTTTGCCAAGCACGGCAAGTTACGCGTTGTCTTGCCTGTGTGATGTTCATTTGTTTGGAATGTGGCGCTCCGATTTGAAGTGCTGTTCACGCTTGTGATGTTTAGCTTGTGTGTGTGTGTGTGTGTGTGTGTGTGTGTGTGTGTGTGTGCTTGTGTGTGTTTGTGTGTGTGAAAGGACTGTATAGAACATTAAAAACATGTGCAGTCGACTTCGATGTCAAATAGAGCAGAGATATTGACACAGCGGATATAGTTAACGACAGAGCTTTTTTAAATTTCTGTTGAAGGGACACATGAAAAGCACTGGCACAATTTTCCGGTTTAATATTTTTAAACTTTTTCTTCAAAGTATTGTTTAAAAGACGCTTATTGCTTTGAGGATTATTAAGATTTTGCTATTGTGTAGTCAGCTGCCACAGTGAAACATGTATACTATTTCTGCATGAATGTCATTGGCAATCATAGTATAAGGAATTAATTGCGCCTATTTTTAATGTTCGCTCTGTTGTATAAAAACTGTCTATTAATGTTTATGACCCTGTAAAAGTCAAATTTAACGTTTATTTGTCCAACTCTTTCAATTTTTATGTCATCTGATCGGACTGTAAATGAAATGGTAGTGGAAGGTTCTGAGATGTGCAATATTTATAACTGAGCAGACTCCCGTGGTGTTTCTGTTAAAAGTTTGGGATGATCAGTCCTTCGAGTTACGGAACGTGCCAATAATGTGATCTATTTTACCTTCAAGATGACGGCGAGCCCTGATTGAGAGCATTGCTCTTTGCTTCTTGATATTTTGTAGGAAAATGATTATATGAAAACGATTATTAAAGTGGTTAAATGGAAGAAGAAGCCCACACTATTCCTTTTGAGTCTTACGTTAGAAATCTGCACTGTGTTGGTACCAACTATTAATATGTAAAACTAGTAAGAATTGCACCACTTTTATTAATCATGCCAGGCACTGTGTCAAATATAATTGTTTCATTATTTTACTTGTAATACTAACATATTTCTTGCTCCGTTGATATACTATGCGAAACGTGAATTTTTATTATTGTTTTTTGCGTGCTCTCCCATGTTATCCGTCTTAGATGCCCTCACTTCAGACCGACAATGAGCAGGCGTCGCTTCCCTCGGTGTGTCCACCTGGGTCACACTCCTTACTTACGTGAAAAGCCCGCAGCAGATGAGAGCAACATAGCAACAAACCACGCCTCTTTTGTGTGACCGTGAGAGGATCGCAGGGACTGTTCTGGACAGTTTCTTTTCTTTACAGTACCCTTAGGCACTGAGTTCAGGGGCAAATTATGATGTTTATTTACACACAAATAATTTTAATCATCTGTGCATTAATAAAAATGTGACGTGACATTGGATTTCTCCAAGAATATGGTCACCTTATAAAATGCCAGTGACTGCAGCGTACTGTGAACGCAGTTTCATCAAACGAAAGGCGACAAAAACAACTGAAGGTCAAGTTGGCTGAAAGCAGACTGTCAGATTTACCTCTCCTGTCGATAGAAAACGACATAGCTACGTAACTGACATAAATGACATAATCATTGAATTTGATGAATTCAAAGCAAGGAAACGTAACGTAAAATTATAATAAAGAACAATCACTGGGAAGAGATATATTTCTCAATAACTGGTTGTAGCCTATTCTCTTTTATTGCTATTTCGTAATATATGCATTGTTAATAGTTTGTGGGGAAAACATGTAGTCTGTTGTGTACTGCACACCAAATTAAAACCAAATTGAAGTATCTGCCATAAGTAACAAGATATCGATTTCGTTTTACTTTCAAATCTTTTTTAGAAACTTTATACAACTTTTAATGTATTTAGCACGATTTAATTTGTTATGTACAATATATTGCATCAATATAGTTCATTTACGTAATATTTTTCTATAATCCGTCTTTTTTAATCAATCAAATGTGTGTGAAATCTTATGGAACTTAACTGCTAAGGTTATCAGTCCCTAAGCTCACACACTACTTAACCTAAATTATCCTAAGGACAAACACACAAACCCATGCCCGAGGGAGGACTCGAACCTCCGCCGGGGCCAGCCGCACAGTCCTTGACTGCAGCGCCCCAGACCGCTCGCTAATCCCGCGCGGCGCCTTTTTTACTAAACCAAATTACAGGATTATAAAATTTGTTAAATCTGCGTAGAAAAAGTTGCTGACAAGCAGTTTTACAGTTGGAGGGGGCAGATTTACCAGTTCTGCCAGGCGTGCAGGAATAACAGTGCACACACACATATGTATGTATCTAAAACTGGCAAAGATACGTAGAATGTAAGCATACTTGACATGGGAAGCACAATCTCGTCAGTTGTATAATATATTCTGTGGGATTACATTACAGCTAAATTTACTGTTGAAAAACATGCACGCAAACTTAAAGAAATTTGCAGTAGAACCGTTTTTACTCCAAAAAATATGCAGGGTGTATCATAAATAATGGCGTGAACGCATACAGTTAAAAGTACACGAAACTAGAAGCAAAAAAGTCTCAGTAAACGTAGGGTCGAAAATGCATACCTTAAGAGCTACGAGCAATTTTTCATCTTCGATACTGCAAGCTCTTTGCTTTCCACATTTTTGAATGTAGTGGTATGGAACAAAACAAGAAAAAAATCCAGTAAACATTTGTTCTAAAATGCATATCTTAAAAGTTATGAGCAATTGTTCATTAGAAGAGCTGTGTTTCCAAGTAGCGAAGATCAACAAGTGGTCATAGCTCTTGGGTATGCATTTTAGAGCACATGTTTACTGGACATTTTTTCTTGTTTTGGTCGACATTACCAATATATGGAAAGCAAAGAGCTTTCAGTAGAAGAGATTTGCTTCACAGTATCGAAAATGAAAAATTGTTCGTAGCTCTAAAGGTATGCATTTTCTGCCCTATGTTTACTGAGACTTTTTGCTTCTAGTATCGTGTACTTTCAACTGTATGCGTTTACGCCATTAATTATGATACACCCTTTATATTAACAAAAAAATTTAACATACCTGTCATTGTACGGCAAAAGCATAAATCATTGATAAACAAGGGATTTTAATACCAAACTAAGAGTACTTTAACTAGAAATACATGTAATCGTTATAAGTGCATTCACTGTATCTAAGACACCTTAAACATCGAATTAGCATACATACGTTGATATAAAACTACGCACGACGGTGCTCATAAAACATAAAGAAACATGTCTAAAGAACAGATACCAATTCGATCCTGCAGCCACTATGTGTCGATTCATAGTCCCTGCAGGATCAAAATTGTCTCTGTTATTTCGGACACACCCAAAAACAACAGACACCACATAATATATAATGAATTAAGGTGATGATGGCCAATGATCCCTTCAGTGCAAACTCTTACTCTTGCTAGAATCGCTGAGGCTAGTGAGCAGAGGCGTTACATCAGTGGTGTGTGGTGTAAGTTAAGGATCTGTTCCAACAGCAGGCGTGCTAGGATACTTAGTGTGCGGTTGTGGTGACCACTGTGTCCAGATGGCATAGTGATCAGTGCATCTGTCTAGTGAGCATGAAGCCCAGTTCCGCATCCAAGTCCAGTAGAAATTTTCAAAGTGTCCCATTGATACAAATCAGTGTCCACTGTCAGCTAATGCCTTTAGTTCCTTTGCATCTTAAATGAATTATGTCTGATATAATCATTACAAAAACCTATATGACGTAATTAAACATAGGTATAGCGACATGCGATAAACACTGAAGATCCAAAACGTTATGACCACTACCCAACGCGAGCCTGAATGTCTCCTGCGGGCATTGTCCGCCCCATTATCTGAATGGTCAGCGCGTTGGATTGCCATGCATGGGGGCCCGGGTTCGATTCCCGGTTGGGGTGGGAGATTTTCTCCCCTCAGGGATTGGGTGTTGTGCTGTCCTCATCATCATTTCATCCCCATTGTCGACGCGCAAGTCGCCCAATGTGGCGTCGCACTCAATAAGAGTTACAATTGGCGGCCGAACTTCCCGCCTGGGAACTCCCTGCCACTGACGCCATACCCTCATTTCCATTTTCCAGCTGGTATTGTGAGCACGTGACTGAAACTGTATAATCGGAGCACAGGAGAATGGGGAAAACCACCGACATAAACAAATCTGACAACGGGCAGATTGTATAGGCTTGGTGCCTGGGAACGGACGTGTCGGAAACGGCGAAGCTATTCGACTGTTCGACTGCTGCTGTCGTGAGCATGTGTGAAAAACAGTTGAAGAACGGTGAAATCAAAAGTAGGTGGCAAGGTGTTGAATGTCCGGCCCTCATCATAGAACGTCGAGGTAGCAGGCTTGTCCGCTCTGTGAAGTAGGGCAGGTGGCGACCTGTGCCATATCTAACGACAGAATGGAATTTTGGTATAGGCGAAAGCGCCGCCTATGTTCGACGTCAACGTCCAATAACCACTCACAGGCGGCAGGTGGCAACACTAACAGTGGAGGGTACTTAAAGCATGCCAGAGGGCGCGAGAAACAGTGCAGTCGTTGTCGTAATGGGAAAAAGGAGCGATTTATCTGAGGTCCAAATGGGCCTGATCATTGGCTTTCGGGCCAAGCGTGGAAGCATTTACGAATCAGCTAAATTTGTAAAATGTTCACGTGCCACTATTTTTATAGCATACCATTCATCGGCGTTTTTAAAACCGGCGCTGAGGAAGCTGTTATGTACCATGAGCCATAATAACAGGCTGTGCAAATGTGCATGGGCAAATAGATGTGAAACTATTCAGAAACTGACCGCCAAAATGAAACAAGAGGCTGCCAACAGAATCTGCACAACGACGTTACAGTGCATGAGCCTCCGCAGCAAGTGGTTGGTTCATGCACCAATGCTGATGCTCTTCATTGGCGACAAAGGCTGGAATTTGGAACTGGACGTCCACTGAGTGGCACAATACTGCTTTTTCAAATGAATCACAGTCTTATGCTCCATCGGGCAGATGTACAGCATGAAACATCTGACAGCAAACGCCCCGCAACGATCGTCGGAAGGGTCCAAGGCGGAGGAGGAAGCGTTGTGGTCTGGGAACTGTTTTCGTGCATTTCCTGGATGATCTCGTCATTCTGTGAGGCACAATGAATCAATACAAGTATACATCTGTACTTGGGGACCATGTCTACGCCCACATGCAGTTTCTTTTTCCTCGGCACGATGGTGTCTTGCAGGAGGACAATGCAATGTCTCACACAGCTCGCAATGTGCGTGCTTGGTTCCAAGAGCACCATGATCAGTGTGCCGTACTCATCTGGCTACCAAACTCCCTGGATTTAGACCCAATTTCGCTGTTTGTGCATGGATGCTCAACCGAGAAACCAGCTGGTCCAGCAGTGGTGTCGGAACCTTCCAGAATCTCAGTAACCCTCTCCCTGCACGACCGGCTGCGGCTCACGCTGCAAAATGTGGTCATTCAGGCTTTTGACTGGTGGTCACGTTAACTTAACTAGGCAGTGTGTATAAGAACACTGAAATCTTAATTTTGTTTGGAGTGAGACGTGATTGCGCTTGAACACATTACAAAAAATTTCTCAACACCTGCCTTAATTTCTTGAGAGTTATCCCATTTATTGTCAGTGTTACTTCCCAGATATGTATATTTGTTTACTTGTTCAGTAAATTTACTTTTAATGCTTAGATGACAGTTTAGTATGTCTTGCTCGCTTATGACCATTAATTTTGTTTTAGTTTATCTATTTTTATATTTATTTCTAGACCATGAAGCCACAAAATATTCGAGATACAAGATGTTGAAAAGTATTTAAGCTGTACCTCAATCTTTTTAACATTACAGCATCATCAGCGTAGCCAATATTGTTCGGCTTCTCTCCATTCGAAACGATTCCTGCTTCGACACTTTCAAGTGCTTCATTGAAGCCATATTCCGAATAAAGATCAAATACCAGTAGCAAAAAAAAATATTCCCCAGTCTCACTCTTTAAAACAACTTTAATGTGGCGTATTTTCCATTTTCTACTCTCACAGCAGCATATTGCTTCCAGAATATATTAATTATGATCCGAAGGTCTTTGTCACCCATCCCACTATTTTTAGAATCTCGGTCATCTTGCATTATACTCTATCCAAAGCTTTTTGATAATCAATAAAACAGATGTAGATGTCGCAGGTCATACATCTGCACCTCTGGAATAAGATTTTAATGCAGAACAGAGACTCTCAAGTACGGATAGCGTATGTAAAGCCAAACAGTGTAAGTGTCATCTGTTCCTCACAAACTACTTAAATTCTTTGTAAATATTGTCAGGAGACGACTCATCAGCCTTATTGTTCTGAAATTAAGTTATATTTTAGTTCCTCGTCATTTGGTAAATTTGCAAACTCTGACTTAACCCGTTTTGAGAATGATACCCGAATTATAAATTTTAATGACTTTTTGTGTAAACCGTTCTATTTTTTCTGCATCAAACAGTTTAAGAAATTCAGAATGCATCCCATCTGGTCCTGTTTTTTTTCCCATCTTTCATTGCTCTTACTGCTTGTCTCACTTCCTTTGCTACAACATCTCGTCCTGTTTCCGAACTTGTATTCTTTAGTTTTTGCCAATCATCAGCCTACCATCATTATCTGCTAATGCACGTGAGGGTTTTATACGGACGTTCCCAGTCTTTTCTTTTACTTTTCTTAACAGTATTGTAGTTGTCATACTGTTTTTGCTAGTAAAGAGAGCAGAATCAAGACTGGATATTCTCGAAAAAACGACGAGAATTTGAAATGAGAAAGGGAAGGAATGTAAGATTTAACCAATAAGTTTTGGAAGAGGAAAAAAAAGTACTGAAAGAAACTGCTTCGCATTTGAAGGTAATTTTGTTATTCTTTCTAAAAATGTTACATCTGCTGTTATACAAATTAATCCTTTAGAAGAGGTAGACGGTAGTACAGGCTTCGTAATTTTTGCAGAGAAAGCATTTTAACAAAGTTTAGAAATGCACCGAAATTTCTGAAAATAAATATTGACCAAATAAAGAAGGCTAAAAAATTTAAGTATCTTGGGAGATAATCCAAGAAAATGGTTCGAAAAAGATGTTATAGAGAAAATGATACATAAAATGGGAAAGACATACAGTATAAATAAAGACCTTTGTAATAAAAACCACCTATCTAAAATTGCAAAAATTAGGCTCTAGAGTGCAATAATCTAGCCAGAAAGTTTATATGGAAGAGTATGTCTAGCATTAAACCATGACTTACATAACTTAGAAATGCTAGAAAGACGACTCGTTAGGAAAAAAATATTAGGCCCACGAGATACCACCAAAGATTGAGAATTGCGAGGTAGCGATGATATTTAGCGAAACATAGAAACATATCGGAAGTAATGAGAAAAAGAAGACCGCTATTTCTTCGACTTTAATATCGAATGCAAGTAAGTAAACTAACCAAAAAATATTCAAACATATATTGGATAAAAAGATAGCAACAACTTGGGTCTATGAATAAAAAAAAGGTTTCAGAAAAATAAATAAACAAAATTTGAAGAAACAACTGACCAAGAAGTGTTTAAGGAAAATGTTTTAATATGGAAGGATCCCAAGATAAGGAAGTGAATAAAAGGCTGTTCTGAAGTAGCCAGAAGCCAAGAAGGAAAAAACATAGTGAATAAATGAAATAGCACTGGAAGAAAAGAAAAGACCAACGAATAAGAAATTAAAACTGCCACGTGATCTATAGTCGGCCCATCCAACAAGAAATATAATATATTTTAATAGAATAACAGTTTTTTTCCATTAATGAGTACATCGCTTTAGCATAAGATCCGAAAAAACCTTTCAGTAAAATATAGCATTTGAAAAGCATTCATCCAAAAAATTGAGTGGTACATGTGTCACGCAAGTGATTGAAGAACTACAATAGAGACTAACTCTCACAATTTTGACAACATCGTAATTTACACCCAACAAAATCTAAGTGTTCACTCACAATTATCAATATCTCACTTAGCACTGACAATTATGATCACTGATTTTCAAAATACGACTTTGTGAGAATGCGAAGGATGGGATTTTTATTTCTTTCTATCATTTCCGCATTTAAGTTCTGGATGTAATTTGTTTTGTCAGTGGGGCAGGGAATCTTTCTCATTCCGTCTCGGCTTACTCATCTTCCTGTGGACTCTCAGAGCGTGTCGCATTTGTAGTCGGCAGCTGATACTAGGGGCCAGTCTGTGAATAGACACCTTTATCTGGCTGGAATGTTCTTCGCAGGCACTCTTCTCTGAGAATTAGCTGAGAAATTTCTGGAAATTTTTGTATGTAAAAAATTAAGCGCTCTTATTAATTTTTTTGGTGGGAGGGGAGGGGGC
The DNA here is from genome assembly GCF_023897955.1 of Schistocerca gregaria. NCBI lineage: Eukaryota > Metazoa > Arthropoda > Insecta > Orthoptera > Acrididae > Schistocerca > Schistocerca gregaria. The sequence goes on from NC_064923.1 coordinate 406,922,009, forward strand.
GTTCATGACCCCGTTAACCTTCTCTCCACTGCTTATATCCGCGCCTGGCTCAGCCTGCAATAGAATGTCTCACCGACAGTGTGCTGATGGTAAGACGTCATTATGCCATTCGAGAATCTGGTTCAAAATGGTTCAAATGGCTCTAAGCACTGTGAGACTTAACATCTGTCGCCGGCTGCGGTGGTCTCGCGGTTCTAGGCGCTCAGTCGGGAACCGAGCGACTGCTACGGTCGCAGGCTCGAATCCTGCCTCGGGCATGGATGTGTGTGTTGTCCTTAGGTTAGTTAGGTTTAATTAGTTCTAAGTTCTAGGCGACTGATGACCACAGATGTTAAGTCGCATAGTGCTCAGAGCCATCTTAACGTCTGAGGTCATCAGTCCCCTAGACTTATAACTACTTTAACCTAAGGGCATCACACATACCCATACCCGAGGCAGGATTCGAATCTGCTACCGCAGCAGTAGCGTGGTTCCGGACTGAAGCGCCTAGAACCGCTCGGCCACAACGGCCGACTGAGAACCTGGCAGGACAGCATTTTCTCCAACAAAGGAGTTGTTTCTAATTCAGTTTCTCTTGAGTGTATTAACGCTATGAAGTCCAGAAAAGTTTCTTCTGACATCCATTGATTTTCTCTAATGCCTGGTGCAGCCGACAAACTTTTGTAGAAGCATCCACTGTGCAGTGGTAATTTTTCTGAAAGCAAAGGAAAATTAACTCTCACCTTCTGGTTGCCAACATTTTCTCTGTCTGCCATCTTATCAGACGCACATTCCACTGGAAGGTGCCTAACACGGCTTGTAGTCTGAGTGACGAAAAATTACGTACGTGGTTCGAATGTCTCTCGCGCTACAAATACAGACCAGCTGAGGTCCTACTATGAGAAGTCATTCCAAAAGTCTGAAAATGATATTACAGTCTTCCAAGAGATTTTACACTGAGAGTGAAAATCGATCGTTCCCGAATATGATTCTAGCGTCAGCCTGAATTAATAAATAATAAAAATAAGAGTTGTTATTCGGTGACTTACGGCGCGAATTTGAAACATTTAGAAGCTGTGTGAGTATTATTCTCTTAAAACTCTTTGGCAAAACTTTCAAAGGTTTGTTTAGTTAAGAAAACTTATTGTGTCTCTTTGTCAAGTCACAACGTAAAAATTTAGAACCCTGGTTTTGGTTATCTCAGATATTAAATCACGGGGAACTGTAGATGCACTTTCTCCCAAATTTTCGTTAAACACTACGGATCATTTGGTTTGAGAGATAAGCCGGTTTCTTCATTTCTCTTCCGTGGAACACAGAATAACTTTATTACTCGGAAGAAATTTTCATTCTGCAGCGGAACTTACGCTGACATGAAACTTCCTGGCAGATTAAAACTGTGTACCGGACCGAGACTCGTACTCGGCAAAGGTCCTGAGTTCGAGTCTCTGTCTGGTTCACAGTTTTAATCTGTCATCAAGGTTCAACTTTATAACTCGTTTCTCACGCTCTAATTTTGCAGCATTAACAGCCTAAAACATCTGGCGTATTATTTTCTTAGCCAATCTTGAATACAGAGTTACATAAAAATCGCTAGGAACAGCCATAATAACTGATGACAGCCTATTGGTGTAACGTTCCTTCCTTAACAGAGAACTCTGCCAACACCCACACACTGAGAACTGGTAGTGTAACTTTTCACTTCCATCAGTCTCCGCTCATGTTTAACCTTTTTTGTTGTAGCTGCCAAAAATGCGCGTCTGGCTACATTCGTTTATTTCATTCAACTTTCAGTCTGCCAGGTTACTTCTATCGAGTTCTTACCTCTGTCCTTTCGTTACTTCGCTTATTTGTTTAGCACTGCTGTAGAGGACCTGCCAATCGCATGCTTGCTTTCTATGAATGCCGTCTACTGAATGCAGGAAGTGCCTCGTGCCAGAACTAGGTGATGCAAACCTATCAGATGTCCACTTTACGCCTTTCATAAAACGTTAAGATTGAGTTACAGAACACAAATAATGAACGGGAGCCAGTGTTTACTTGCTTACAGTGTCCTAAACCCGAGTCATTCTCCATCACATACTTTATTGGTTATGTCCACGGGGAGGTGATTACATATAAACGTTTTCGCCACTGCTGGGCAACGCTTGTCCAATATATCTAAGCATTCCAAGTCTTCTCCACATATGAATACCTTCTGAGAGTGCTCTTCACAAGACTTTACCCCTTGTCGTTTCCTGAACTTTATCTTTTCTCTCTGTTAAGATCTCAGATTTCTTGAGGATTACTGATCGAGGTCCTGTAGTGCCCAATAAAATTGACTTATTTTCTTTTCCGTGCCAATCGAGGCTCAAACCCCTGCCTGGTAATCCATATTTAGAGTTCCAGTGCTTTCAGGTGAATTCTGCGACAATTTCTTGCCCTGTCTTCCATCAGCCGTTGCTCGCTCTCTAATGAGGAAATATACATGATGGCCGAAGTAGAGAGGACTCAAATCAGAGACTGGCAATAGCAAGAAAAGGGTTTCTGTAAAAGAGCACTTTGTTAACATCCAACATCAATTTAAGTGTAAGTCTGGAGTGTAGCTTTGCACGGAAGAGACACGTGTACGATAAGCAATTGAAACAAAAAGGGAATACCAGATTTTCACTTCTGCTGCTACAGAAGAATGTTGAAGATTAATTGGGTAGATCGAACAACAAATGGAGAGATACTGAATCGAATTCTAAAAAAGAAAATAAATGAATCTATGACACAACTTGATTAAAAGGAGCAGTTGATGCGACACACGCCGTGGCATCAAGAAATTGTCAATTTGGTAATTGGCGGAAGTGTTGGGAGTAAAACTGCAGAGATAGACCGAGGCTCGATTCAAATGGATTTAAGTTGCGGCAGTTTCGGTGAGAAGAAGAATCTTGCACAAAATAGACTAGCATGGAGAGCTGTATCAGATCAGTCTTCAGAGTGAAGATCACAACAACAACATAATGAAATCGGCATCGACAAGACGTAGAGTTAAAAACCTCCTTCTGAAGACCAGTGTACTTCTACATCTCGAATTACCTCACGTGTCTTCACAGCCTTAAAAAGTTCACAGGGAGTCTTACCAACAATCGTTCTTCCTGCGGAGCATTCGCAAATGGGACGGAATAGGGCGGAAGTGAGAATCGTACTCAAAGTAAACCACCTACACGCCATATGGTGACTTGCGGACTACAGGCCTAGATGCAGAAAAATGGGCCGTCTCGTGTCGGCATGGATTAATGGGAGAAACAATGAAGCAGAAGGTTCCCGCAGATGACCGTGCGCCACGAGAGCCACCCTGACTCTACAGTGAACGCCTGAAGAACATGGCGGCGACTACCGAGGACGCAGAGCCACCTTCAGTCTCTGAGTGTTTGAAAGAACAATAAAGAACAGCCGCTTAGAGTGGATCCCTCTGACAAATTTACCACTGTGGACAATGCAGATTAGAAGTAGAAGGCATTTAATCATGGAGTCAGTTCATCTATTGAACGAAGTTTTCTTATAAACGGAAAAAGCGTCCTGTGTTTACAGTACCCAATCTGAGTGCTATTACACAAGGAGCAGGCAGTTGCACACCCGCGTCATATTCAGTAAGCATACAGTAACGAGTGCCCCGTAAATGAATATTATCACCAACTCCGTCTCCCAGCTTCATCTGGATACATTGGAATTCCAGATCTTCCATCATTTATCACACTATAATCCTTTCGTACAAAAATGTACCTACTATTTGCTGATGCATTATGTTACATTGTTTTTTTCATACTGCATTATACAGGCTATTCATATTTGAGATCAACACTTACACGGTACTTAAAATATTTTTTTTTTTCAGAAATTAGGCAGCTGTTATCTTCGTTTGCGATTAGATGGCTTGATTTCTTTCGTGTCCACGTTCCGGTGATTGCGGCATGTGTGCCTCGTACTTGTTTGTATGATGTCATCTCGCCTCTCTCAGCCCTCAGCAGCGTGCTTCTCCATGTAGCCACAATTTTACTGGCTCTTATCAGCTTTATGTCTCTTCCAATGTGGTTTTATTATTAACTTCTTAATCAAATGTTTTACGTGAAGAGAGCATTACTGCTCTCCAATTTGTTCGTCAGTTACCACATGTGATTACAGTCTTCTTATAAATATGTTTCGAACAAAAACAAGTTATTCTTTAGTTTTCTATATGTTAATGTTTAGTTCTAATCTGGTCAGGTAATAGTGAATTTTATGATTAAGGCACCCATAATCGGCGCCGAAACGTGGCAAAAGTAAAATTTTGTTGCAGTCGGTTGTATGTTTTACATCTATCATAGCATCTTGTAGCAGAGTAATGCGCATTCCTTAACAGCACACATTAAGAGGAATTGTCCTTCTGATTACGATATACAAGGTTTTCACAAAACCCTAACTCAAAAAAAATAAGACTACAAATGGCGAGCGCAATGTGCGAGTACATAGGACGATTTTGACAGGAAAAATAAACTCGAATCAAATTCTCACACTGAGAAAAATATTAGAGAGTTTCATTACTTAAATACCGAAATAAATGAAATATATTTCAATTTCAAGTACTCATACAGTTCAGTATGTAGACGCTAATGGTTAAAAAACAATGAGGGATTTCTGAATCCTGAAAAACTGATAAAACTCACAAATTTATACTGAGTTCAAAATAAATAAGAAAATATGATAATCAAAATCAGGGCCCCTCCAAGAAACTGTGCTCCGACCGATTCTTTTAAATAGTTGCCTCTCTCCGGTGCTGAGCAATCGCCAGCGTGGTAACTCAGCGTGGTCGGTCAGAGGGTTAGTTGCAACAATGAACTTGAACGGGTGTCATAGGACGTCCGTCCCTAACAAATGCAAAGAACGATAAGGAACAAAATAGACTTTTAAAGAAAAGGTAGAAGGAATCAGTCTTGGCTGTCTGTCACGTGTAGGACCTGATTTCGATTCCTGGCGATGACAAACATTTTTACTTGGTACGGGATGCCCTCAGCCTTGTGATGCCAACTGATGAAGAACTAGCTGCTCCAGGTTTACTAACGGCCGGAGAGCGGTGTGCTAATACCAGGACCCTTCATTACACCATTGGCAGAGGATGACACGGCGGTCTGTCGGCACTAATAGGCCCTCCAGGGACTGTGAACGGAGTTCTATAAAAGCTAATGAGAGGGGTAAGGACAAACAATACAGGAACAGTTTTTAATAGAATGAGTCCGTATCTAGGTTACCAGACAGTATGGCTATTTTGACCAGAAATAACAGAAATTGAAAAAGAAAATGTCAGCAGTAAAGATGGGGTTGAAACTGATGAAATGAAACAGCCTACGAAACAGGGGGGAAGAACCGAGAGAAGAATATCCCTAGAGGATACTGAAAGAGTAAGGCAGTTGACATATTTAGGAATCTTGATGGAAGAAGAGAGCCGTATGTCAAAAGAGATACAACAACGAACAGTGGAAGGTTATTTGAGCTGTTACGCACTGCAACAAAGTATTAAATGGGATTTATAGGAAAGAAAATGTATTCTAAGACAAAAAAGGACCCTCCACGAAGGAATTATCTGGATGGGACGGAAATCGGTAGACCTGATGTACATGTACCGACAAACAAATAATTACAACTTCAGAAAAATTGAATGATTTATTCACGAGAAAGAGCTTCACAAATAGAGCAAATCAATAACGATTGGTCCACCTCTTGTCGTGATGCTTTTGTTCGGCTTGGTACTAATTCACAGGGTTGTTGGGTGTCCTGAAAGACATAGTGCCAAGTTTGTCCAACTGACTCGTAGATCGTCAAAATCCCGATCTAGTTAGAGTGCCCTGTCTACAATGCTCCAAACTTTCTCAGTTGGGAAGAGAGGATCCGGAAACCTTCCTTACCAAGTTAGGGAAGGCCGTCCGTGGCGTCTCCAAACATATCTTTGCTGGTCATCGGGACTCGTTTCGCGGCGGGACTCATCACTGAACACATTTCTACTCCAGTCAATGAGATTCTAGGTGGAAGACGTGTCTGGAAACGCCTTGGACACTGTTAGGTTACCAACCAATCTTTTGCCCCCATATTGAACGATAAGTTCGAGTGGATTTCATACCAAGACCCCCTTCAGTTCCCATCCACAGCACCCTTACAACAAAGTGGTACGTCGACGATATTCTACGCCCCGTTTTGTTGCCCTTATGGCAAATCATCCCGGGCTTACACTTCAACAAGATAATGCACGCCCGCACACAGTGAGAGTTCCTACTGTTTGTCTTGTCAGACCCTACCTAGGCCAGCAAGGTCGTCGGATCTCTCCCAGATGGAGAACGTTTGGAGCATTATTGGCAGAGGCCTCCAATTAGCTCGGGATTTTGATGGTATAACGCATCAGTTGGCAGAATTTTGGCACGATAACTCTCAGGGGGGCAACCAACAACTCCGCGAATCAATGCGAAGCAGAAGAATTGCTTCCATCAAAGCCAGAGGTGGACCAACAGTTTGTGAATCCCTTTCTCTTGAATATATTAGCCATTGTTTCTGAAACTGTAACCATTCGTTTTTCTGTACATGTACATCACATCTAATGATATCCGTTCCATTCGGATAATTTCTTTTCTTTTTGTCTTAAGAGTGTATACAGCACTGATAAGAACAGTGTTAACAATGGGTCATAATTATGAGCATAAACAGCACGCAAGGGATAACAGAGAAAAGGGAAGAAAATATTTTGATAATTACTCGTATATCGGCGAGTGTATGAAAACGGATAGTGGAGGTGAAAACAGAATGAAGAATGAAACTCTAGTGTAGAGAGCCAAGAATTCTAATAAAATCTAAAGAAGCTAGAGTTAGTGGCATGCATGTACACAGAAAGTCAGAAGGAAAGGTAGTGAAAAAGATATTCTAGGGAAAACGAAGCAAAAGAATAGCAAGAAGTAGGTCTCAGAAGCGTTGTCTAAAAGGAAAATCAGATTGATACCACGGAGAGAGGAGATGAATGGAGGACCATCAATCTGTAGGACCAGGCACTTTATGGATTGTAAGTATCAAGTCTACGACAAGGGCAACACATGGCGCTTCACACCTCACTCCCTAAAACGGCGTGGGTGGCGCCAGATGCCTAACTCGTCGTTCAGCTGTGCGACAATTTACTTAGACATTGAGGTGTCGTTCCCGAAACATACTTTCAGCCGTTTTGCGACACTGAGCACGGTAAATTAGCCGTTTGTGTAGACTCTGCGGGTGACCACAGCTATTGTTACATGGGCTACGTTATGTCTCTCAGTCACTAACTAATAAATGTTCTGAACTTACAACATTCTAAGCCTTCTAGCTGCGTTTAATTACAGTAAAAGCTTGCGACGATAAGCTCCATCGCCTTGTCCAGGAGCGTCTCAGTCAGCTGGTCCTTACGAGGGTGACGGAGGTTATCATCGAAACCCCGATAGTTTAATTTGACGCTGCAAGAGGACCGAGAATATTCTATACAAGGAAAACGTCGCGATAAACTTGCTTCTCAAAATATTCTCTGTACTGAATTGGCCCTGCCTTATTATTAGTGTCGTATACCATTAGGTTATTGTAGTGAGCGGACATTAAAATATACAAACAAGTTGCTGCTGTATGATCCACACTTTTCCCGCAATACTGTATTAACGTATGATAGACTGAAACAATGGGTAACACGTCCCCAACACTATATTCTTACACACGAAATATACAGGCTATTATCAGTACAGTACCAGAGTGTAATGAATTTCCTACACGTTTAGTGCTTTCCATTAAGGTAGCTAGAAGCTATTTCTATCATTCCAATTCATGTTCATGTTAAAAATCTAATATTTTCCCCCAAGAACCCTTAAGTACTTTCACTACGGAATCTGCGGAATAGTGTAAATTTGGATTACTTCAATGTATTCTCCTATTATATGAGCAAAATCGCGGGGTAATTCTGATCACCACGAGGGATGTGGTGAACAGCATATAAAGCGAATTTTAACTGCAAAACTAACGGTAGAACATGAATATTACATATTTACGGCTGTGTACGAGAATAAGGAGCTTTTATTTTGCGAAGTAACGTGACAGATAGTTACAAACAATTTATTTATGTAACTATTAAAATATGGGGTAAAATAAACAGTGAGTTATAAGCTTTCCGCACGTTTTATACATTGCCTGCATAATAATGTAGTACAAAAGTATTTACAGTGACAAAGAAAAAGAATTAATTTACTCGTATATATTTATGCACTACAACCTCTCTAATCAGGTCCCCACAGGGGCCCGGTCGGAAAGCTAAATCATCATCATCAGTGTCATCATCACTGTTCTGCCAAAAGGCAGGTTTTCACACGGTAGCTCTCCAGGCTGTCCGGTCTTCAGCCATCCTCTTCAGGTCTGCAAAATTTCCTCTTCCCTTTACGTCGTATATCATCTTGTATCTCCTTCTTCCTCTCAGTCTTCCCCTACAAACCAATCCTTCCAAGGCATGTGCTAGCAAGCACTCCCTTCTGAATGACTGTCTCAATCAGTTCTTTTTCCTTTCTCTTACAACCTTCAGCAGATATCTTCTCTCACCAACCCTTTCCAGTACTCTTTCACTACTCACTCGTTCCATCCAGCTTATTCTCCCAATTCTCCTCCATATCCATATCTCAAATGCTTCTAACCTTTTTTCATCCTCTCGTCTCAGTTTCCATGTTTCTGCCCCATGTAGTGCCGCACTCCAGACAAAACGTTTGCCAAGTCTTTTCCTTAGACCGTTATCTAATCTGCCTCTTTCTATTGAATGCCTCCTTCGTTATGGCAATTGGAGTTTTCACCTCCTGGTGACATCTCAAGTCTTCAGTTATTGTGCTTCCAAGATATTTAAATACACTTACTTGGCTAGTGGCAGATTTTCCTATTTTAATATTGGACAGTCTGCGTCTTATACTGATGACCATACTCTTTGTTTTTGCTGTGTTTATTTCCATCACATATTCCACAAAAGCTTCATTCAGATCTTTCAGCATGTTATTTACTGTCCGCTCACTTTCTACCACTAATACCATCTCATCAGCAAATCTTATACATTCTATTCTCTTTCCACCAATACATATTCCTCTTTCCCAATCTAAGCCTTTCACAATAATCTCTTAAAAGTATACGTTAAACAACAGTGGGGAAAGGCAACAACCTTGTCTAACACCTCGGCCTTCCTTCTGACATTTCATTTCCAATCCTTATTCTTACTTTCTGGTGTAAATATAGGTTCTGCATCAGTGGTCTCTCTTTCCAGTCTACTCCTTTCCTCTTTAAAATATCCATCATCTTGTTCCATTGAACTCTGTCAAAAGCCTTTTCTAAATCTATAAAAAAACAGCAAAGATTTCTCTACCTTTTTCCATACATTTTTCTCTTATAGTTCTTAAAACAAAAAGGTCCGATTATCCGATAAACAATTGTGTTGACCCGTAATATCACAATACAGTACAGTGCAATTTTAATTTTCAGTTGCAAATACTGTGCTAAATATTGTTCCATGTAGAAACAGTATCAAAACGAAAAGAATACGTCGATACACTAAAACATCTTACACAACCGTGTGATGTACAGTAGTGCCTTTACTGTAAAATATGTCTGTGTCGTACAGTATAATATTGTTACTGGGAGTGAAAGTTTAACAACTGCCATATCTTATTACAGTACTGTAGTGGCACATAACTGACTTATTTTGTGCAGCAAGAGTTCTTGTAAGGAGCGCTATATAATTTAAGACAGGTTCATGAATGTTATTAACTTGATCAGCTCAAGCTCTATTACTAAGTTTTCAAATTTCGCAACGAACTTGCTGGCATCTAGTCCGTCGGCGGAAGGCTTCTCGCTTGAAATAATTGCATTTTGAATCCCATGTAGTTTTCTTCCAACCATGTAGCCAGCTTTCACTCAATGTAAACAATTCATTTTTATTGTGTCTGTCTAATTTTTCATAGAAAAATAGTAAATTTTCTTTTTATCAATGGTCCAGACAACAAAGTTCCTTTTCTTCTCTCCTGTTCAAACCACATCCAAAAAGCTTTATCTACAATTCCACATTTAGGTTTCTCATAAGTCTTATGTATTTTCAGTCCTTTCTCGTCATTAATCGTCATTGTATGACTTTCAAGTGGTTCCCCATTCTTTCCTCAGTCTTTGACAGCTGTTATGTCAACCCCTACTCCATTTTCAGTATTTTGAAGAGACTGGTTTTTACCTAAACTTTCAAATTTCTCCCCTAAAGACAGATTCACATGTTTACTTTTACTTGATGCCATAATTTAGTTTTATACAGTTTAATATGTAAGAAGAACGTTGTCGCTCATTTGTAAAACAAATGCGTGCAAAATAACACTTATTGAGCGAGTTAGAGAAACTGATCGAGCTACAACACCTGTCTACTTATCCATACAGCAGACAATGGGTAATGGGTCGACAAGTGCAGATACCGGAAATGGGGTGGTCAACATAAGTGTGTAGTCGAACCTTTCGAGGTCAAATCAGCGGGATTATATTCTAATAGTAGTAGTAGCAGCAGCAGCTTTATTCACCTGTAGATCTCTTTTTACTAGGATACAGGACATGTCAAAGTATTTACAAATTTAGACCAATTTAAAATAAGCTAATTCTTACACACATACATTTACAGAGTTCTAGTTAGATACACTCATTAGATTTACTCTTGGTATACAAAACTTCTATTAAAAATAACTTATTAAATAATGTAATGCCACACTGTTCACTCATATCTATCAGTCACTGCAAATACAATAAACACATTGCTCCATAACATTTCACTCACTACACACATAAACACACACACACTGGTGATCTCTGAGCCGTTTTCTGTACCACATTTTCCCATTTGCTATCATGAAAGACTGTGTCAGCGCCACTCTATAATGAGTGAAATGTTGAACTCAGAAAGAGGAAAAGGTATCAGTACTGTGCCATGCATAGCTTTGGGGATAAGTTTTTCTAGAAAAGGATAAAAGAGGGGAAAAAACATAGTGTGAAGGTGTTATGTGGAATGTTGGATGTTTTGTAATCATTATTATTATTTACTTGTATAACTTTTCTTTTACCAAACCCTTACTCTGTTTTATCTAAGTAATCCTTCGATGTATAAAATGCACTGCATAACAGGTACTTTTTAGCTGCTTTTTTAAAAAAATAAGTGTATTTTTGGAATTTCATTAATCTCTTTTGGTAATTTATTGTACAGTTTTATTCCTTGGCAGAAAATGCTGTTTTGAGTTTTATGTTTATTTTTTCTTGGTAAATGTAAGTTTAGCTCGTGTTCCAGGGTCATGGACAGAGCTGTTTGTGCAGTAATTACAAATGTTATATTTGATGTGTGCAGCTGATTGGTAAATGTATTCACATAGAGCAGTTAAAATCCCCAGTATTTAGAACAGATCTTAACAATGAGCTAGACTACTGTTTTTGGTTATTATTCTTATGGCTCTTTCCTGGAGTTTGAAAATTGTGGTCATATTTTGTGCATTTGTTCCCCAAAAAAGAATGCCATAGCTAAGAATTGAGTGTACATATGAATAGTATGTAACTAAAAGACACTGCATGTTACACATTGATATTAGGATTCTGAGAGCATAACATGCTGATGACATTCTGTTTGCAAGTACCTTTCGTGTTCACATCGCTTCAACTGAGAATCAATATTCATTCCAAGAAATTTTTTATTTGTTACACAGTCGATACAGATGCCATCCACATTTAATTTAACATTGTCATTTTCTCTCTTCAAACTGAAATTACTGTTGCCCTTAAAAATGTAACTTCAATTAAATTACCGACAAATAAATGGTTCTTGCTGACAAGTCCTGCACAGGTTTCATAGAAACATAGATTATGTCTATGGTATCGTAGTTAGTCACTCTTTAGCCGGCCGGGGTGGACGAGCGGTTCTAGGTGCTACATTCTGTAGCCGCGCGACCGCTACGGTCGCAGGTTCGAATCCTGCCTCGTGCATGGATGTGTGTGATGCCCTTAGGTTAGATAGGTTTAAGTAGTTCTAAGTTCTAGGGGACTGATGACCTCAGAAGTTAAGTCCCATAGTGCTCAGAGCCAGCCATTTAGTCACTCTTTAACACACATCAGTTTGAATAATATGAGAAACGGCGAAAATCGCAAAGACCTTTCTCTTCCAAAGATTTGCACTTACTTTCTACTTCTTGTTAGACTAAGATACAGCATTTTAAGGCCTGTTCAGTTCAGAGGTTCCCAAGCTGGAGGTAATTAATTACTCCTGAGGGATAAAATTTAATTTTCTGACGGTAAGAACAAATGGGTGCAATTGTGTTTCGATCACGGAACTACATTAATTTAAAATCATCTTCACCGTTATCGCTATTTCGTAAGAGTGTAATACCGATTACGTAAGATACCAATCATTACATTTTTTCAAATACTAGTATTAACACATGACATAGCAGTATGGGGATTACAGCTTGTGAAACGAATGTATGAACATCATCTGCCTCACGTAACCCATACGCAACACATTTATTTTTACTTTGTACCACGTTTCTGTGGTAGTAAAACTGAGATGTGTACATCACATATGCTTAAATATCTCATGAAAATTCCCGCAATAGACCAGAAATTGCTTCATTAGTCACTTTATAACAATAAATGAAGGAACTGACTGTACAACTCGGCAGTAATTATCTAATGGTTACTATACTTCTCTGAGTCGCAGACAGTATTATTATTACTATTATTAGTAGCACTGATCAGACTCAAGGCATTGGCAGCGTGAAGTCTTTCAGTTTCTGTCAGTTCGGAAGTATAGAATCCAGAAACCAAATGATTTACAAACAGTACGTGCAAGGCACAAATTTCAGTAACGTTTTTTTAAAATCTGGGTGCGGGATGTGGGTGAAGCAAGTGTCGCCTGGGAGAGGAATGGAGCAGGGGAAGCATGTCTCTTAACAACTGTGTATCCTAACAAGTGTCATTAACCCACTTTCCTCGGGAGGAGTTGTACGCAGCATTCGCTACGTACTGAGAACTGCTTCATCTTTCTATAAAGAAAGATTGTTAGAAATAAGCAATACCAGTTGTCTGATTTACGCATTAATTCGTGGTTTAAAAAGATACACAGAAAAACAAAATATCATCAACCTTTCGTCATTTTATAAATGAAACGGTTCATAGCATTTTTTTTTCTTTCAGAAGTTTAGTTAATCGCTAATGTAGGCCGCTAAAAGGGGGAAGGAGGGGTTACTAACTAATATCCGAGTGCTCTCAGGGGTAATGGTCTCAGAAAGCTTGGGGACAACTGTTAGTATCAATAGAAATGCTCGGATGTTTATTCTATGAGGGCATGCCTCCGATTTTTTTTATTCTGTTTTCAATATCGGTCGAAGTATTACATCTCATGAATATTTGTATTACTCGAACTTCTTTCTTGCTTCGCTGACGCAAGTTGCAACCATCTGTCGCTAAAGGACCCCGAATTGTGGAGTTTAGCATGGTGGTGGTAGTGTGTAACGTAATAACCTGACTGTGTCGGTGCTTGAGAAACCTCGTGCTGTAATCGAGTTTCTAACTGCAGTAAAAAAATAAATAAATAAATAAATAAATAATAAAATAAAATATAAAAATACCTGCCCCCAGTTCAAATTCATAGAAAAATGAAGGCTGTGTGCGGCGATGTTTGTATAGACATCAGTAACGTGCAACGTCGTTTTTAACACCGAAAACGAGGGAGCATCATTGGAGATCCGACACAAATGATGAACGACGCCAAGAAAGCTCAAGAGCATGCCATCAGAAGGCAGAATCATGCTCACAATGTTCTGTGGTGTTCAAGATGTAGTGGATTTGGATTTCGTTCCTAAATGACCTCCATAAACCCTGCAAGGTAATGCGAGACTAGCAGAAAACTGAAAGCAAGAATTCGAAGAGGTCGTCAGATGGCTCTGAACACTATGGGACTCTAAATCTGAGGTCATCAGTCCCCTAGAACTTAGACTTAAACCTATCCAACCTAAGGTCATCGCACCCATCCATGCCCGAGGCAGGATTCGAACCTGCGACCATGGCGGTCGAGCGATTCCAGAATGAAGTGCCTAGAACCACTCGACCACAGCGGCCGGCCCGAAGAGATCGTCCACACATGGAGCATCCTCTTGTTCAATACGTCAGTGCCAGACCACACACGGGCTGTAACAGTTCGATGCATTGGGTGTAATGTCATCGATCATCCTCCATACAGTCCAGACTTGGCCCCATTCAATTTTCATCTGATTCCAAAACTTAAAGAACGCCTTTCAGGACTTCACTTTGATAGTGATGGGGAGGTGCAAGCAGAGGTGAGGTTGTGGCTCCGTCAATAGAGGCAAAGGTTCTACAGTGATCGTAGAAAGAAATGTGTTCGTCACCTGACGACTATGTTGAAAAATAAACTTGTAGAATGTTAAGGTGTTTGCTTTACTTTAAAAGATGTAAGATTTTTGGCACAAAAAATTAGAAGGCAACATTTTTCAGCACGCCCTTGTACCTGGTGAACTGGAGGAAGAGACACTTGGAGAAGGGTACAGTAGGGCATGACTCAGCAATGGTAGATGAAGATGGAGCGTCAGGATTATTAGAAGAGGTTTCTTTTTCATGAATTCTAACGGCGACAAATACTTGTCGTCTGGGATTACATTTACATTTTAAGGGAATAACGTGGTGCACTGGATCTCTTCTTGTAGAGTGAGCTGTTGCTGTACTTATGATCTACGCTCATGCAAATATTTTGCAAATGTGAATTTGTTGATAGGAACATTACCTTGGCTGTAAATGTGGGATTGGGCTACTTCATTATTAAAAAAATCTTTCATTGATTTGAAAAAAGGTTGGAAGACGTGTACACTACGGAAGAGAGACAGAAAACTTATACGTCATGCTTTATATGCATATCTATACATTCCAATGAGCAGTGAGAACAATGTCCTTCTGGAGCAGTCGTTTCCAATCTTTGTTAGACCATTACCAATGAATACAAGCACCTTCTCCCCCCTCCCCCCTCGCCACTCTCCTCACCAACGTTTCCCTCCTCCGGCACCGTTCCCCAACTTTTAGCGCTTAACTTTAGAATGAAAAAGAATTTGCTTGCAACATTGTTTTGATGAAAGTTGAATGTTATTTAGTTTTTGTGCTTAAGTCACGAGCTAATAGATCAATGACACAGTTGGAAGTGCATGCGTCTAACGATCTTTTCTGTACATGAATTGTTCTCAGTTAGAGAACATCATAAATCATGCTCCACATCCATTCAGTTCCCTGTTTTTATTTTAATTAACATCATAATCAAAAATTCTACTTTCACGTCTATAAGTCTTCAATGCCACATCTCTCTTTCATGTGTTGCATTCGGGTAGTGTGTATGTGTGCACGCGTCGCTTTGTGTTTGTATACAACATGCTCCCTCTGCACTGCTCCTCTCCTTAGCGACACTTATCTCACATGCACCGTGCTCCCCCATTTAAAATCAACCAAGTTCAAATGTGTTGACTATACTTGCTATTCCTAAACCACTGGCCTCCTTACTTCTGAACGGGTGGGAACTGGAAGTTTTCAGAATGTTAACGCTTTGTGTCTAATCACTATAATGAAAATAATAATGAGAAGAAGAAGAAAAATACCGTATAGTAGTCCTCACGTAGTTATTGTTACGTTGTGTTGTCAATTAGTTCATTTGTCTGTTTGGAAGTGAGTAATGAAGCAGTCTCTGACCTATTGCACGGACTGTCTACAGCTTGGTGAAGGCTTTTGGTGAGATATTTAAAGTTTGTTACGTCTGTGTGAGGTACAAAGCAAAACATATGTTTATAATGGCTGGGCTGTGTGAGAACCTGTAACCTCCACACTGAGTACCACGCGTTAATTATACGAATGCATGGTGCCTGTTCTGTCGGACATGTCCGAAAGAGCACATACCACGTGGAACCCACAGATGTGCTACGTATTAGGTAAACTGAAGGTGGGGGGAAAGAAAGGAAAGGAACTAATAATATTAGCTGCATCGTGACTCATATTATTATTTTCTTTCCTTTACTTTCCTTCCCCCGCCCCCCCCCCCCCTCCACCACCAATTTAAGTAATCATGCATAAATGCTAGTAATTAAGAAAAAAGTAATTTTTCGTCACTCACATAACGAATATTAGAGTCTTAAAAAACTGTCATAATAATAATGATTTTTTAAAAATAATTTCGTTTCATGACTGAAACATAAGCGATCCGTTTTCGTTTTCACCGCTTAGAAAAATTAATATTTCCCCTCAGGGGGTAGTTACCTCCCAACCTAGAGTATGTAAGAATTTACTGTGTAAATGCTGGAGCCACGGTAAAAATAGGTATTCGTTTCCATAGTCAGTATCGGGGATTTCCATGCAGCAACCTGGAGAAACATCTATTTTTATAAGTTCATACGAAGTGTTTACGTTTGAAAGTGATAAGAACTACAACAGCATAGAAATTAACAACGACTGTGGCATTCTAAATCCTTGCATCAACGACATTCTGTGCTTCACATCCACATGAATTCCTTTTTCATTTAGTGTTTTTGTAGATTTTTGTTAAAGGGAAATCTATTTTCGCCGAAATCAAATGGATTTGTTCTGTACTCAATCACATTTATATTGTCATGTAGTAGAAGGTGTAATTATATGAATGACGAACACTAACTTCACTTAAGGAAGGTTTATTCAGCACTTGCACATACAAGAGCTCGGAGCAAACTGCCTTCGGCCAGAACACATACAGTAAACAGGGTGTTACTAAAAGGTACTGCCAAACTTTCAGGAAACATTCCTCGCACACAAAGAAAGAAAATATGTTATGTGGACATGTGTCCGGAAACTTTCCATGTTAAAGCTCATTTTATTACTTCTCTTCAAATCACATTAATCATGGAATGGAAACACACATCAACAGAACGTACCAGCGTGACTTCAAACACTTTGTTACAGGAAATGTTCAAAATGCATCCACCCTCCGTCGCATGGAATCCTTGATGCGCTGATTCAGCCCTGGAGAATGGCGTATTCTATCACAACCGTCCACAATACGAGCATGTAGAGTCTCTACATTTGGTACTGGGGTTGCGTAGACAAGAGGTTTCAAATGTCCCCATAAATGAAAGTCAAGAGAGCGTGGAGGCCATGGAATTGGTCCGCCTCTACCAATCCATCGGTCACCAAATTTGTTATTGAGAAGCGTACGAACCCTTCGAGTGAAATGTGCAGGAGCTCCATCGTGCATGAACCACATGTTGTGTCGTACTTGCAAAGGCACATGTTCTAGCAGCACAGGTAGAGTATCCCGTATGAAATCATGAAAACGTGCTCCATTGAGCGTAGGTGGAAGAACATGGGGTCCAATCAAGACATCACCAACAATGCCTGCCAAAACGTTCACAGAAAATCAGTGTTGATGACGTGATTGCACAATTGCGTGCGGATCTCGTCAGCCCACACATGTTGATTGTAAAAAATTACAATTTGATCACGTTGGAATGAAGCCTCATCCGCAAAGGGAACACTTGCACTGAAATGAGGATTCACACATTGTTGGATGAACCATTCTCATAAGTGTACCCGTGGAGGTCAATCAGCTGCTGATAGTGCCTGCACACGCTGTACATGGTACGGAAACAATTTGTTCTCCCGTATAACTCTCCATACAGTGACGTGGTCAACGTTACCTTGTACAGCAGCAACGTCTCTGACGCTGACATTAGGGTTATCGTCAAGTGCACGAAGAATTGCCTCGAACATCGCAGGTGTCCTCGTCGTACTAAGTCTTCCCCAGTCGCGAGTCATAGGCTGGAATGTTTCGTGCTCCCTAAGACGCCGATCAATTGCTTCGAACGCCTTCCTGTTGGGACACCTTCGTTCTGGAAATCTGTCTCGATACAAACGTACCGCGCCACGGCTATTGCCCCGTGCTAATCCATACATCAAATGGGCCTCTGCCAACTCCGCATTTGTAAATATTGCACTGACTGCAAAACCACGTTCGTGATGAACACTAACCTGTTGATGCTACGTACTGATGTGCTTGATGCTAGTACTGTAGAGCAATGAGTCGCATGTCAACACAAGCACCCAAGTAAACATTACCTTCTTTCAATTGGGACAACTGGCGGTGCATCGAGGAAGTACGGTACATACTGACGAAACTAAAGTCCGCAGCTCGTGGTCGTGCGGTAGCGTTCTCGCTTCCCACGCCCGGGTTCCCGGGTTTAATTCCCAGCAGGGTCAGGGATTTTCTCTGCCTCGTGATGACTGGGTGTTGTGTGATGTCCTTAGGTTTGTTAGGTTTAAGTAGTTCTAAGTTCTAGGGGACTGATGACCATAGTGCTAAGAGCCATTTGAACCATTTTTTTTTTGACGAAACTAAAATGAGCTCTAACACGGAAATTAAGCGTTTCCGGACACATGTCCACATAACATCTTTTCTTTATTTGTGTGTGCGGAATGTTTTCTGAAAGTTTGGCCGTACCTTTTTGTAACACCCTGTATATACAGCTACAGAACGTTCAACTACAATGATTCTTGACTTTCGTGGATACTTCTAGAATGTACTCGAACCGTATATAGAAAATTAAAATTGTACAGTGCAGGTGAGTCTTGATCTCAAGATCCCCCATGCAACAGTTTAGGATCATAACCACTACACCACGGTGCTCCTGCGCTTCTTCTCCGACAATGTTAATGACAATTGTACGAAACATTTCAAAGAATCCCTATACATTCGATTTAATCGTCCCACAGGCCCCTATCTTGGATAGCCTCTTTAATTTCAGACAGTAAGATCAGAATGCCTCTTCAGAGATGTAAAAAAAAAAAAACAGTCATTCTCACAGGTTTTTCATTTTCCCAATCATATATTTCTCTTATTTAATTTTGGGTGAGCAAGATCAGCAATATCATCTTCAGGAGTTTAATTGCAATCTCTGTACCCGCCCATTCTTTCACCCCCAGATGGAATAGCTTAATGCCCAATCGGTTTACATATCTCCTGATCCAAAAAATGGTTCAAATGGCTCTGAGCACTATGCGACTTAACTTCTGAGGTCATCAGTCGCCAAGAACTTAGAACTAATTAAACCTAACTAACCTAAGGACATCACACACATCCAAGCCCGACGCAGGATTCGAACCTGCGACCGTAGCGGTCGCTCGGTTCCGGACTGTAGCGCCTAGAACAGCACGGCCACTCCGGCCTGCTCTCATGATCCGTTGCGACAGTTTCGGTCGACTGCGTTACCATGTGCATTCGTGTAACATGTGCAATAAGTAAAGAAATTATGTGAAGTGGCGATGAAGAGATGAGAAAGGAAAACCAAGGAAAGGAAGTGATGATATCAGCGGCATTAGGACTTTATGCGGGATCATCGGCGACGAGCGAAAAATGTGTACCGGACCGGGCCTCGAACTCGTGATCTTTGGCTTACTTATCTTTTTTTTTTGGCATTTTGTTCGTTGTGTTTGATCGTTGCGGACGTCACGTGACATCCGATCAAGTTCGTTTGTTGATCCTTCCACTTACTTTATTTATTACAGAGGCCAACCAGCTCTCTGATCGAACACACTTTTTTTTATGTTTTTGTTCGCTGCATCTGCTCGGCGCTGACGTCGTAAGACATCCGTTTAAGTTCGATGTTGATCAATTAACTCAGTTTTCTTTTATTACAGAGGGCAGCTAACTCTCTGACCGAACACACTGTGCTACCGTGCCGGCAGACTAGACAGTTACGTTAACCACTGTGAGAAGCGGACACAGTGATTGTGGCAGATGCACGGACTATCTCGGCACTCTCCGCGGACGGCTCACATTTATACGTAGCGCCACGTTCCACAGTCCATGTCCTCCTTGCTCGCTAATTTTAGATTCCCACTGGTGGTCGAACCATATCACGATACCGTACATCCGCACTGGAGGCTGCGGAATCATTAGCCATTGAGGCGAATCGATTGTATATGAATGCATCGTGTCTGCTCTTTGGGACATGTCCGAAACAACAGACACAACGCATTCATATAAGTAAAGAAATATTTCAAAATTTCGTAACAGCCCCGTAAAGTTACTGACGAAGTAACCTCTAGAGTGAATACAAGGCGGACACGAAACCTGAGGAGGGAGGTCTGGGGTAGAGGGTCCGGGGCGGTTGTCGACAGCAGGAGGAGCGCGTTTAGCGCTGGCGAGCCGTCCCACCGGTGTGGGCGGCGCCGTCTGGCCGGGTTAATTCTGTGCGTTCCCCTCGTTACGCCGGCCGCAGGCGCCGTTTACACATATCGACAGCCACCTACTCTCGCACCACTTTCTGGGTCGACAGCGCCACAGTGCCACCGCCCCATCGTTACCTTTTGCTGACGTTCCTTCATGTCATCGTGTATATCTTTTTACATAGCACTAAGATATTTATCTATGCAATCTACGCCCATCCTTTTCTCATCTTTGTGGATGCTCCATATGTAGAAGACCTCATCGAATTCTTGCTTTCAGTTTTCTAATAGTCTCGCGTAACCTTGCAGTGTTTATGGAGGTCATTTAGGTATTAATTCCAAATCGGCGTAGATCCACTACACCTTGAACACCCCGGAACACTGTGAGCATGATTATGCCTTCTGATGCCATGCTCTTGAGCTTTCTTGGCGTCAGCGGTCATTTGTGTCGGATCTCCATTGATGCTCTCTTGTTTTCGGGGTTAAAAACGACGTCGCACGTTACTGGTGTCTATACAAGCATCACCGCCACAGCCTTCATCTTTCTATAAATTTGAATTTGAATTGGGTGCACATTTTTTTTTTACTGTAGTTAGAAACTCGATTACAGAACGAGGTTTCTCACGCATCGACACAGTCTCCTTATTACGTTACACACCCCCACCACCATGCTAAACTGTACAATTCGGAGTCCTTTAGCGGCAGATGGTTCCAGTTTGCGTCAGCGAAGCAAGAAAGTCGTACGAGTATTCATGAGATGTAATAGTTCGACCGATATTGAAAACAGAATAAAAAATTCTGAGGCACGCCCTCATGGAATAAACATAAGAGCACATCTATTGATACTAATAATTTTCCCCAACCTTTCTGAGACCATTACCCCTGAGAGTACTCGGATATTAGTTAGTAACCCTTCCCTCCCCCCGCCCCCTTTCAGCGTTTTGTATTAGCGATGAACTAAACATCCGATACAAAAAAAATTCTTTGAACCGTTTCATAAGTGCACATTTCTACTGTGTGTTTCTTCCAGAACCTACTTACAATACACTCTAAGACAAAAAATAAATAAATAAAAATGTTGAAATATGTGTGGAATGTTATGGTACTTAGCTGCTAAGGTCATCAGTCCCTAAGCTTACACACTACTGAACCTAAATTATCCTAAGGACAAACACACACACCCATGCCCGAGGGAGGACTCGAACCTCCGCCGGGGCCAGCCGCACAAAATAAATAAAAAACGACGCACTAAATAGGGGTAAAGAACAAAGGACATTGATCACAAATTAATATTGTTCATACAGATATCGATTGAAAAGGCGAAATTGTGAACTTTGGCGGGTGATGGGTGAATGTGTGACAGTGTAACGCAATTTCACAGTGCAGCTGACAAGGATAGTAAACAGTACTCCTTTAGATACCATCCGCTGCACGCTTACAGCAAGTGGTGCTTCAACGATATTCTACGCACAATTTTGCTGCCCTTCATGCCAAGCTATCCTGGGCTTACATTTCAGCAATGTAACGCTCGCCGGGACAGTGCGGGAGATTCTACTGCTTGTCTTTGTGCTTGCCAAACCGTACCTTGACTCGCAAGGTCGCCGGATATCTCCCAATTTGGGAACGTTTAGAATGTTATGGGCAGGGCCATCTCACCCAGGTAGTGATTTTGACGATCTGACGTGTCAGTTGGACGGACTTTGGCACGATACCTCTCATGACATCTAACAACTCTTTCAATCAATGCTAAGCCGAATAGCTGCATGCCTGAGGACCAGGGGTGGACCATCGCTATATTGACTTGATCAGTTTGTGAAGATTTTTTTTCTTGAATAAATCATTCAATTTTCCGAAATTAAAGTCATTTGTTTGTCTGTACATGTATATCGCATCTACCGATTTCATATCGGTTCAGATAATTCCTTCATCGTGCGTCTCTGTTTTTCTTTCTGAGTGTGTATTAACGTGGGCGTAAACTACAACTACTAGAAATAATAGTACGCTTGAACAAAAAAAGAACCAGATTTGTCCGGAAAAAAATGTTGCAAAGTGGAGACAACAACCTAGGCTCAACAGTATCCGCTCGCTTTACGTAAAGATCAAGCACTGAAGAGGTTTCAAACAAATTGTAAAAAATGAAAGTAAGTCTCAGCACGTCTCATCGATGTCAAAGGGTACAATATCAGCGTGTGGGGTGATTCTCAAGGGCTGCATAACGACCAGTCTCTGAGAAATGGATCTATCAGAGCCTGACTTTATGATTCATTTAATGTATACTGCTATGACAGTGACAACAGTCATACGTATGTAGAAACAGTGGAGGAAAGACAACAGTACACTATGAGCATGAGTCAGACAACCCAGTATGATCAAAGCCCTGGGTGGCCACTATTTCGTTCGTATGGCCGTAACATACCGAGCAGTCTCGACCACAGGACTGCGTCGACGCTCCTATGCTGTCTGCTGCGGGTTGAATTAGAGGCGCGCACATCATAGCATCGTTTCCGCTCCCCAGAAACCAGACAGCAATGGGCACGTGAACCGTGACGAAAGGGGATGAGTTGCATAATGTAATCTTTTCGGCAGTGGTTCTCTCGGATGGGTGCTTACATGTCAGACGCTACCGTGATGATCGTGGTCTGACAATAAACACTGTAAGCGACAGAAAGAGGGATACTCACAGTCCTCGAATATATTGATGCAATAAAGATAGCTGACATTTCACATAGACTGAGTTAAAATTGGGTAGAGTTAAAATATCTGCTGACTGTTGAAAATTCCTAACCAGTAGCTATTTATACTGATGTAATAAGCTGGAATTATGTTTTTTGGTTTCTTTCTGAAGGTTTGTCTCACTTCTAACCTCTCTTAAAATTTGCTTTCTTCCTGTCCTCCCTACCTTAAAAAAGGGTCTTTTCTGAACCCTATAACCACTGGTATTTTACCACTCATGACAGTGCCTCCCCCCTTTAACTTTCCTGCTATTTCCCCAGCCAATTTACCCTTCCCCTTCCGGAGACATGGCTTAGCCACAGCCAGGGGGATGTTTCTAGAATGAGATTTTCACTTCACAACGGAGTGTGCGCTGATATGAAACTTCCTGCCAGGAAGTTTCGTTCAAAAATGGTTCAAATGGCTCTGAGCACTATGGGACTCAACTGCTGTGGTCATCAGTCCCCTAGAACTTAGAACTACTTAAACCTAACTAACCTAAGGACATCACACTCATCCATGCCCGAGGCAGGATTCGAACCTGCGACCGTAGCAGTCGAACGGTTCCGGACTTCGTGCCTAGAACCGCGAGACCACCGCGGCCGGCAGGAAGTTTCGTATCAGCGCAACTCCGCTGTAGAGTGAAAATCTCATTGTATTTATTTTCTAGTTCGACTCATTATTTTTTGCGGTGATGCAGTGAGCTGCATAATTCTATATATCAGATTTCCTCTCAATTTTCTGAATGCAGATCACAAACAGAGATTCAGTGTTTTTCATTCTCCTGACGTATGTCAGATTTGGAACTTCGAACGCTTTCCATTTACACTCTTCAGTTGAACCTTGTGTGTATAGTGACTTTTTTCGGCCCAGACGGTGTGTGATGTTGTGTGCTGGTGTGTTGGCAGGCCTGCGCGGCGCCGGCGTGAGCGTGCAGTGCGACCGGAAGCCGTACCTGACGCCGCCGCCGGTGGCGCAGCAGTCGCAGCCGCAGCCGCCGCAGGTGCAGCAGCAGGCGCTGCAGCTGCAGCAGGCGTCCATCCCCACCAGCCTGCCGTCGCCGCCCGCCGCCAACACGGCGCACGCCTTCTACGAGCACGTCAAGTACACCGTCTAGCTACAGCTGGCCGCAGGCGTTCGTTACCCCGGCGTTACCTGCGCCTTTTAACCGTCTGCTGCAGATCCGTGTCGGGCAGTATCCAGCGCGTTCGAGGAACCGCTGCGGCACATCTGCGGCTACAGGAAATGTGCGACGAAACAGGACACTACTGTGCAAAGCGCTTGTGTCAGCAACTCGGTGCTTGTGATTTAAGATCTTAAAAGTGACGTAACAATATCTCCAGGCTTTCGTCTGTACCAAAGACGTACACCAGACTGTTGTGCTTCACCGCAACCAACTGTCTTCTTTAAGAAACGGCACATACGCCCAGCTGCCTCTGTGCTTGTGGTCTTCGTGTTGTGCATCTATCCGAGCAGTGCAATGTGACAATAAAACTATTTAGGAACTAGGACGTTTCTGCTCACCAGGCGTCGCTTCCGCTTGCGACGCTCGGGAGAAGGCGATCTTTGTTTGTCACACGCATGCAAACCGACAGTGTTGTTCTGTTGTGTGATCTGCGTAAATAACGTCTGATCATTTACGTTGATCTGTTGTAAATGAATTGGTAGACAGTGACACATAGTACAAGAGATTGTTTCGAGAAAGTGAAACTAATAAATATTTCGAAAGAAAAGCGAAGCAGTTGCTTCTGTCCGCTTTCCAAAACGCGTTCTCCAGATTATCTGACAATACCTCAGTAGTATATGCTACCGAAAATAAATGTTGTTTAAATCAATGGCGTCTAATTTGATTAATACCTGAAACTTTCATTCGTATTACATGTCTCTTTTACAGGATCTACAACGAAAATTTTCAGCATATTGGATACTACCTATTGTTTGTTTTAAACTATATTAATTCGTGCCTACACTAATAGCTTAGATTCTCAAATCCAGAGTAGCAAGTCCACGATATCACATGTTATTCCACCTGTTTTTTAACTTTATAAATAAGGAACAAAAACTACGAACAATGTAGGTTTATTATTGTTCCGTAGACAATAAATCTACAACTCCACGAATATTCTGCAATTCACACTTAAGTGACTAGTAGAGTTCCATCGAAACACTTTCACACTATTTCGAACAGCGTGCGGGAGCAACGAACAGATAAATCTACGTCTGAGGTTGATTTGTATTACTTTATTTCTTTTATCTTTTCTCCCAATGTAGGTGGGCGCCAACAAAATATTTTCACATTCGGAGCCGAAAGCTGAGATTGAAATTCCTTTAAAAAATGTCTCGGCATAGAAAAAGCCCATGTTTTAATGATTGCCACCTCAACTCGCGTAACATATCCGTCTCACTTTCTCCCCTATCCCGTGATAGCACGGTACTAGCAGCCCATCTTTCAACTTTTCGATGTCCTCCGTAAGTCCTGTCTGGTAAGCATCCTCTACCGCACAGCACTACTTTAGCAGAGGACGAACAAGCATACAGTAGGCAGTCTGTTTAATGGATGTGCTGCATATTTTAAGTCTTTTGTCAGTAAAATGCAGTCTTAGGACAACCTCCGCCACAGCATTATCTGCATAATAGTTCTGATTTAAGATGCTCGTAGTTCTTATTTCTACGAATTTAGTTAAACTGTCAGCCTTTATAACTGTGCGATTTATCGTGTAACCGGAATTCAGCTGGCTCCTGTCGGTACTTATGGGGGTGGTCTCCACTCATTATTTAGAGTCAGTTGTCGCACCATGCAGATATCTAGTCCGAATCATTTTGCGATTGGTTTTGATCATCTGATGACTTTATTGAACGGCAAAAGACGACATCATCTATAAACAGTTCAAGAGGCCTGCTCAGATTGACCACTAGATCATTTATAGAGATAGGAACATCAGACAGCTTGTAGCACTTCTTTGGGGAACGCCAATTATCGCTTCTGTTTCACTCAATGACTACTTATCAGTACGAACTGAGGCCTTCCTGATAGTATATCACAAATCCAGTGGCACATCTGAGGCTATAATCCATAAGCATCCAATATGATTAAAAGTCACTTGTGATTAACGGTATCAAAAGCCTTCTGGAAACCCAGACACATAAGAATCAGTTTGAGATGCCCTGTCAATAGCAATGACAACTTTACGATAGTAACAAGACTGTAGGGGTGACATATCTTGCTGGTTCGGTATATCCACCTTCCCCCTAAACAAAAAACAGTGCAGCGCCATCTTGGAAACATCTGCACGTCTGTGTCTGCCAAAGCATCTGCGAGCTTCACTCGTCGATATCTGTCAAGCCGGTTATCACAACTGTCCAAGCGTCCCTCTTCAGGCGAGGCTGCTGCTTTGATTTTGTTGGCTAATGACGTCATTCTTATTACGTCAGACAAGCTCCACGTCATAATTACGACGTGCCTTATGACTCAAATTCTTATAAACTTAAGTTATGGTGATAGTTAAGTGCATCCAAGTGACACAGCGAGTCCCTCACGAACTGCCGGTTATGGTCTAATGCAAGAAGTGTTTATAAAATATTGATTGAATTGCGTTAAAAGTGGGTAAAAATGACTAAAAAGACAAAAACACAAGTCACTAGGAAAGTGTCGATGTAGAAATAAAACAGACTGTTGACGCGATGTATATGAAACGATTCAATTTGGTAGGAGTATTTTGAAAACAGCGCTGATTTTATCTAGGCAAGGTATTACAAAATCGTTAATGTTTCCTTATCGATTCTCCTTTCACGATGGTTTCATTAATTAATAATAATTAAAACATCATCTTTTAAGCATAAGCAATTGTTAGAACAGAGGTATTTTGAACTCATCCTTTGTTTCGAAAACATGAATTACTTCGAAAGGCTAACCTAAAAAAATGTTAAACTTTAATTGAACAGTGTTATCATATAAGGTTTTCCATGACTGACAAAGTGCCTATTGGCTTCTGTCTCTGGTTCTTCGGCCAACGTTCATCTGATGATGTTACTGACGTTTAGCCAGCACGCGTGGCTGGCATTGTCAAAGCTTCACCCTCCAGATTGGTCGACGGAAGCTATCCTCCAAAAACCTATTATGTCACTACGAATAAGAGGTGGTTCTGATTTCCATTACATGTTGATAGAGCTAGGGATAATTCATACAAGACAAATATAATTAAAAAGATCTGAATGGAAAGGGACGCATAATTTCGAGACATTTTATGTAGTGACCAAAAGTGTCTGTTAAGTTACATTGGGATCAATTTTTACTACATAGTATTTAGGTTAAGGCGAAACAAAGCAGTTTTTCATCTGGAACAATCGATATGGAATAAATCGACGGGTCACAGGCGATCTCAGATTAATGAAAGTAGCAGCGAGTTTGATAGAATTGTATCACAATACACCTCCTTTTTTCCTTTGAATGTTTTTTTATAAATTTCACTTTCGCTCGTAACAACAAAGTAAATTTAAATTGCTGTAAATCAAAACACACTAAAGAGTAAACACACATGCATAATACTGGCTATTTGTTCATGAAACTATGAGCTCTTCCCACAGGTGATGCGAGTTAAACTATTTGACTGAAACTGGCAACTTGTTATGTTTACCAAATTCAGCAACGTTGTAATGTAGCCCTAATGAAATATATGTACACTGTTCAAATTCTTGAGAATACCAGAAGGAGTCTTGACGAGCCTATGCCCCTATTTGGTCCGGGGATAGAAGCCTAGGTTCGAGAACCAGTCCAGCTCAAATTTAAACTTTTCACGAAGTTTCTCGCTGCTGTAATCTCCGCTGTGAAATAAAAGACTGATCGGCAGTACAGTAAGACTTGTAGGGGAGACTCTGCGGAGATTTAGAAATAGAAAAGAGATATTGCTTCTGGAAGAAAGCTTGGATCCCAGTATAGTTCAGCCGGTAAGGACACTGCCCACTGAAATCGAGGTTCGTGGTTTCATTCCAGATAGAATGCAACACTGTGGTCAGGCAGAAATTTCAACAGCACTGTACATTTCGTTGCAGAGTGGTAGCTCCATTTTATCTACAGAACATTTAATTTAAAGACTAGCACTGTTAATTCGGAAGCTCTGAGGTGAGAGTAATGGGAAGTGCGGGCGGTCACACACGACGCGTATGACTCTCATATTAGTTCCAGTTAAAGGCCACAAATGTTGATTATATTAGGCAACGGAAATTGCTTTTACACAGGGGATGAACATAGGCAAACTTAAACTGTGAACTGTGAGGCTAGTTGCATTAGATGAGAGTCTTATGTGGTACAGTTGGGCTATCTCATGCGATAGAGTACACAAGCGTAGCGCAGCGCTGTAAGCACGCAACTGTAGCTTAGGCAGACAAAGCCGCTGTACTAGACACATCCTATCTGATCCACTTACAGCCTGCCGCTGTGGCTGAGCGGTTCTAGGCGCTTCAGTCTGGAACCGCGCGACCGCTACGGTCGCAGGTTTGAACCCTGCCTCGGGCATGGATGTGTGTAATGTCCTTAGGTTAGTTAGGTTTAAGTAGTTATAAGTTCTAGGGGACTGATGACCTCAGATGTTAAGTCCCATAGTGCTCAGAGCCATTTGAACCATTTTTTTATCCACTTACTGAAAGAACATTCGCGTACTAACCCAACTGCCACCCGCCGTGTGGCCCGACAACCTGCAGTGATGGTCTGGGATGCCACCTCATTCATAGCAGGACTGCTCTGGTTGTCATCCGCGGCGCTGTTACAGCACTGCGGTACGTCGATAATATTCGATATTCTACGCACTGTTTTGTTATGCTTCATGGCAAGCCATCATGCGCTTAAATTTCAGCAAGACAATGCTCGCACACACATGACGAGAGTTTCTACTGCTTGTCTTCATGCTTGCCAAACCCTACCTTTGCCAGCAACATC
Organism: Schistocerca gregaria; assembly: GCF_023897955.1. Taxonomy (NCBI): domain Eukaryota; kingdom Metazoa; phylum Arthropoda; class Insecta; order Orthoptera; family Acrididae; genus Schistocerca; species Schistocerca gregaria. The sequence continues at coordinate 406,950,903 of NC_064923.1, forward strand.
GCCGGATCTCTCCCCAACTGAGATCGTTTGGAGGTTGTGGGCAGGGCCCTCCAACGAGCTCGGGCTTTTGACTATCGAACGCGCCAATTCGACAGAAACACACATCACATCTATCGATTTCCGTTCCCATTCGGATAATACCTTGCTTTCTTTTATCTTAGAGTGTATAAAAAATGTAAAAGAACGCACCAGCGAAGGTACAGGGCAGCTGCAGAATCCGTGAACAAATCCTAGGTTAGAGTAAAATAAATTTCCGTGAGACTGAGAAGGTTCTGTCCACAAATGAGCATGGATTTAGAAAGCACTGCAAAATTTAGGTTGCCCTTTTCTCGCGCCATATTCTCCGAACTATAGATGAATTACATCTGGAATATTCCATTTCCCTAGATTTCCGAAAAGCGTTTGACATAGAGCCCCATTGCAGTCGGTTAAGGGAGGTTTGGCCACTTGTAATAACTTCTCAGATATGTGACGGGCTCGAAGTCTTCTTAAAGAATAAAACCCAGTACATTAACCTGAAAGGCGATTGCTCATCAAATATATAGCTATCGTCAGGAGTGCCACAGGTAAGTGTCGCAGAACCGTTCATGTCCTGTGTATACGTAAACGATCTGATGCATAGGGTAAGCACGAGTCTGCATATCTGCAACTCTTTACTGGTGACGGTGTGGTTTACGGCAAAGTGTCGTCGTTGAGTGACTGTACAAGGATACAGAATGAATTAAACAGTATTTCTATTCGGTGTGATGAGTGGTAGCTTGCTATAAATATAGACAAATGAAGTTAATGAAAATGAGTAAGAGAAACAAACATGTGATGTTCGAATACCGCTATAGTAGTGTAAGGGTTGACACAATCACGTCGATTGAATATGTGGACGTAAGGAAAAAATATAAAAATGCAGCAAATGAAGCAGGCAAAAAGGAATACAAAAATGAGATCGACAGGAAGTGCAAAATGGCTGAGCAGGTATGGCTAGAGGATAAATGTAAGGTTGTGGAGGCTTATCTTACGAGGGGTAAGACAGATAGTGCCTACAGGAAAATTAAAGAGACCTTTGGAGAAAAGAGAACCACTTGTATGAATATCAACAGCTCAGATAGAAACCCAGTTCTAAGCAAAGAAGGGAAAGCAGAAAGGTGGAAGGAGTATGTAGAGGGTCTATACAAGGGCGATGTACTTGAGGACAATATTATGGAAATGGAAGAGGATGTAGATGAAGATGAATACTGCGTGAAGAGTTTGACAGAACACTGAAAGACCTGAGTTGAAACAAGGCCCCGGGAGTAGACAACATTCCATTAGAACTACTGACAGCCTTGGGAGAGCCAGTCCTGACAAAACTCTACCATCTGGTGAGCAAGATGTATGAGACAGTCGAAATACCCTCAGACTTCAAGAAGAATATAATAATTCCAATCCCAAAGAAAGCAGATGTTGACACATGTGAAAATTACCGAACTGTCAGTTTAATAAGTCACGGCTGCAACATAGTAACGCGAATTCTTTACAGACGAAAGGAAAAATTAGTAGAAGCTGACCTTGGGGACAATTAGTTTGGATTCCGTCGAAATATTGGAACACGTGAGGCAATACTCACCCTACGGCTTATCTTAGAAGCTGGATTAAGGAAAGGCAAACCTACGTTTCTAGCATTTGTAGACTTAGAGAAAGCTTTTGACAATGTTGACTGGAATACTCTCTTTCAAATTTTGAATGTGGCAGAGGTAAAATATAGGGAGCGAAAGGCTATTTACAATTTGTACAGAGACGAAATGGCTGTTATGAGAGTTGAGGGGCATGAAAGGGAAGCAGTGGTTGGGAAGGGAGTGAGACAGGGTTGTAGCCTCTCCCCGATGTTATTCAATCTGTATATTGAGCATGCAGTGAAGGAAACAAAAGAAAAGTTCGGAGTAGGTATTAAAATCCATGGAGAAGTAATAAAAACTTTGAGGCTTGCAGATGACATTGTAATTCTGTCAGAGACAGCAAAGGACTTGGAAGAGCTGTTGAACGGAATGGACAGTGTCTTGAAGGAAGGATATAAGATGAAAATCAACAAAAGCAAAACGAGGATAAGGGAATGTAGTCGAATTAAGTCGGGTGATGTTGAGGGTATTAGATTAGGAAATGAGACACTTAAAGTAGTAAAGGAGTTTTGCTATTTGGGGAGCAAAATAACTGATGATGGTCGAAGTAGAGAGGATATAAAATGTGGACTGGCAATGGCAAGGAAAGCGTTTCTGAAGAAGAGAAATTTGTTAACATCGAGTATAGATTTAAGTGTCAAGGTTTCTGAAAGTATTTGTATGGAATGTAGCCATGTATGGAAGTGAAACATGGACGATAAATAGTTTAGATAAGAAGAGAATAGAAGCTTTCGAAATTTGGTGCTACAGAAGAATGCTGAAGATTAGATGGGTAGATCATATAACTAATCAGGAGGTACTGAATAGGATTGGGGAGAAGAGAAGTTTGTGGCACAACTTGACTAGAAGAAGGGATCGGTTGGTAGGACATGTTCTAAGGCATCAAGGGATCACCAATTTAGTATTGTAGGGCAGCGTGGAGGGTAAAAATCGTAGAGGGAGACCGAGAGATGAATACACCAAGCAGATTCAGAGGGATGTAGGCTGCAGTAGGTACTGAGATATGAAGAAGCTTGCACAGGATAGAGTGGCATGGAGAGCTGCATCAAACCAGTCTCAGGACTGAAGACCACAACAACAACAACGAGTGTCTGGGATCCCTAGCAGGTCTGTTTAAAGGAACACATGGGAGAAATTCAGAAGTGTGCTGTTAGATTCGTTACCGGTAGGTTCCATCAACATATGAGTATTATATAGATACTTCAATAACTCAAATGCGAATCCCTGGGTGGAAGAACACGTTATTTTCACAAAACACTAACGACAAAATTTAGAGAACTGGCATTTGCGGCTGACTGCAGAATGATTCTGTTACTGGGGAAGGACCGCGCAGACAAGACAAGAGAAATTAGAGCTCGTGCACAGGTGCATAGGTAGTCGTTTTCTCTCGTTTCATTAGCTAGTGGAATGGGAAAGGGATTGACTATAGTCTAGTTGGGGTAAGAAGGTCCCTTACAACCCACAACTCCGTTGTCAGCTTTCAACTACGAAGACCAAACGGCCACGGAGGAAAATAGTAGCCGTGTGTAGAGCTGTGACAACACTATCTCTTGCCAAAGAGACATTTACAAAATCGCATTACGATATTGGTTGATGCAGGGACCGGAAGTTACCACGTCCAACCATCTACAACAGTCAGGGATCAACTTACGCCAACTCAACTGCAGCAGTGGTACAAGGCTAATATATGGTGGATTCTGGATAAGGACTGTAACATCATTAAAACCATATAATTACAGAAGTACTGAAACCAAGATATACATTAAAAATCTGAGAAACATGATATTCTTTCAGAGAAATTTATAGTTTATGACTTTAAAAAAACAAAGGGCAAGTGGATCACTTCTCATGTAATCCAAAGGAAACAAATGGTCATGTTAAACCGCTGATTCAGTTTTCATGATGTATTTTCTTCTGACTGAGAACAAATTACTCTCGTTGTTCCAGAAGGGTTGAATATTGAGGCTGCTCGTCTTCTTACTATATATGAACTACCTACCATCTTACACTATGGAAATAGAAATATTGACCTTTGGTAATGAAGCAACCATAAGAATCAAGTACCATAGACATGCAACGACTGAAGCCTAGAAATTAAGCAAGGCAGTGAGCATTCATGACAGCACTTCTCGGTACACCTGAAGAAAACGGCTGAGTTCGTCGTCAAAATGTTGTGCGTAAAATGGAAAGAGAAATTCGATTGCGAATCCACAAGCAAAACATTATTCAATCGCACTGCGAAAATCTGAAAGGTTACAACAATTATTGCTTGATTCTCTGTAAAATGTCTACAATATACCTTCGAAAAATAGCATTAAAACAATAACAAAAGGAGATACTACAGTCTGAATGCTGAAAATTGATGGGTATTTACAATCAAAACACTTGAGTTCTACAACGTATGCTCTGCAAGTAACTGCTGACTATCGTGATGAAGATGTTATTAAGTTGGTTTATTTCCTATATTTCTACCCGTTAAGGTCACACAGCATTATTTTCTGGGTAAATCCTTACTTAGATACAACCTTTTCATTGCACGAAGAGCTGTTAAATGCGAAATATCTGTTGTCTGCCCTTGAACGTCATATAGGTAACTCTTTAAAAGTTTTGCATATAAAAACTAGTTCAACAGTAAATTTACTGTTGCACAAAACTTGTGATGCATATATTACAATTCAAAAAATAGTGATAGTACTCGCAAATAGCACACTAAAAACAAACTTAGCCTGTACTACACACAAATTAACCTCATTCTGCCACAATAAGAGCAGAGAATGAAGACAGAAAAATATCTGACCTTCAGACATTCCATTTCCGAGAATAATATTACGCACTCACTCACGTTGAGGAAAAACATAGGTTACTGTGGGACAGATTATAAAATACGCAGCTTGAATTCTACAATTTGCTGATGCCAGTCCCATCAGAACCAATGTCTTGTTTTGTATATTATGTAATTTTTAATTGAGCGGAGCAATAGAATTCAGAGAGGGACGTGTTAGCCGTGTTTGGCCATTGTTACTGTGGGTGACACGAAACGTCAGAGGGGGACGCCGGACACGGACAGCGGGTCCCTGAGACGGACGAAAGAGAGGTGTCTCGAATGTTGGCTTGGAGGTGGAAGAAAGTTTCCAAATAAGGGCAGTGTCCCCTAGTTGAAGGCAGATCGTGACGGGCGTTGGGTGAGAACAGTGTTGTGGTCGCTAACTGTGTTAGGCTGGTCACGACTGAGTAGGTGAGGTTAACAATAGTGGAGAATCTTGCGAGGAATGGTGCCAAGCAGTGTCTTAAAATCATGACAGTTCACATATCAAATCCCTGCTGGCCGCATGTTTTACTCAAGCGTCATGGAACATTAAGTGGTAATGCTTCGCCGTTCAATCGTCTCCTACTTGGGTCACTAGTTCGTCAATAGTATGTTAGGGAGACGATTACTTGGAACAGTGGCTCCATCAATTTCGGTGCAATGCACATTTATCTTATATCTGAATTTGATACAAATGCATACCAACTTCATTGAAGGACACTTGGAATTGCGAAGTTACCTCATGGATATTCTGGTGAGTAGCTTCCCTAATCAGCACTCCGTATGAGCAAATCGGTTGTAACTGTACCTGATGTTGCTCGCACCTTAGGTAATTGGGCTTCGCACGGCTCTGTTTAAATTGAACAGCTCGGTAACTTCGTAGGGTTGAGCCGCACACGTCTGCTTTCATGCTCAGCAGGTAACTTGCTCCAAATAATAACCAGTATCTGTGATATTGCAGCCAAATAGTCCATACATTGACTAGAACTGTGAATGAATAAAATAAACAGATATATCAAATATAAGACAACTGACGATTTAGTAAAAAAGGTTCTCTTCTAACGCCATTATCTGATGTAGACGACGTCAGAGAATTTTGTTGAATAATGTTTATTCACGATAATCTCAAATAGACTATACAGAAATTGGTCCTGTGAAAGACTAAAATAATCTAATAAAAAGTAGTAAAGTTACGTTGAGAGCGTTACGAGTATGGCAGCAGAATCCTTAGGCTAAATAGTCATCCAAGCCACGCGAAACACTAAGCCTATTTCATGGTCATAATACCCGAAATCCAGTATGAGATTTTCACTCTGCAGCGGAGTGTGCGCTGATATGAAACTTCCTGGCAGATTAAACTGTGTGCCGGACCGAGACTCGAACTCGGGACCTTTGCCTTGCCTTGCCCGAAAGGCAAAGGTCCCGAGTTTGGTCTCGGTCCGGCAAACAGTTTTAATCTGCCAGGAAGTTTAATCCCCTAAATATTTGCCAGTTCAAAATAATTCAGAGTTCAGTTTGACAATTTACACAATAGCACACACTAGATAATGAGTAGAAGCTCATCCTGTGCCTGTTCTAAATTCCATAGTGTAGTTGGAAAAAGATAAAGTTCTGCTCTGAAGCACATTCATAACTCTAGAAAGCTGAGTCCCTTGAAAAGTTAAAGTACTCTAGCAGCCATACACCGCCCAGAATCTATGACCGACACGATCGAACAACACATGTTACTAAAGGCAGGTCTACCATCTTCCAAGACTGATATAAGGGTGTCCTCTAAAGTTAAAGTCTTGTAGCACCCGTTCACCACCCAGAATCAATCACTCACACGATGCATTCTTCAAGAATCGGCATAAAAAATCTTTCCGAATCGCTCCCTTGAGCGCACCACTCTAAAAGTGTCTACCTCCATTTAGCTGTGTTCTGCCACTGACTCTCATTAACCGAAGACTATTTCCGCTAAATCGAGCGAGCTGGTGCAGTGGTTAACACACTGGATTCGCATTAGGGAGGACGACGCTTCAATTCCGCGTCCGGCCATCCTGAGTTAGGTTTTCCGTGATTTCTCTAAGTAGCTCCAGGCAAATGCCGGGATGGTTCCTTTGAAAGGGCACGGCCCGCTCCTTCCCCGTACTTCCCTAATCCGATGAGACCGATGACCTCGCTGTTTGGTTCCCTCCTCCAAACAAACCCCCCCCCCCCCCCCCCCCATTTCCACTAAAATCATATCGTATTTATGTTCTGCAGATACGGTTTTGAGTCAGGCTGACCATTTTCGATACCAAACTAATATATTATAACAATATTTAAATAAATAAACGTTATAAACATATGGTAATACTGAAACAAATCACAATAAATGCAAAAGTTTGTTTATAAATAAAGAAACTATCATTTTTGAGCTGGAGCGCTCATGTTAAATGACGTCAAAATATCGATAAATATTATTTAAATAATTATTTATGTCTGCTTGACAGAAACGTCTTCTGGTACTGTTTTCAGTTGTGGTGTCAGTTAAAACACGCGACTGACCGCTTCATAAATTATAGTGTTTTTTATATCAATTTTTATCATATTTAAATAATGTTACTGGCAAAAACAGTAAAATATTCATCAAATAACTGCGCAATTATGACAAGATATCAGGTATTCATGCCACATTCATTTGCTGTGTTATTGTAGAGGATACGACGTTCTGAAAAACATTTGCCTAATGAAAAGGATATAAAATGTAATAGATTAATAAATAAAGTAGATACAGATACGTAGCTTTCAGGAATGCTAGCTATGTTGAATTGTTTGGTGAAGTAGCCTGAAACGTCTAAAAGTTGTTAATTCTAAGGTGCACTATGACAATATTTAGTCACCGTAAATTACAAACATGCGTAGTTTTAAAGATATTGAAAATAGTATTGTTTCACTGGTTGCATCTCATTTTTCTGAGACCGATGATGTATTGATACTTCATTTGTTGCATAACTACACTTTATTATAGAATTTCTAAGAGTTGTAAGTAGCCATATTAGAGATTATCTGACACTCCGCCATTTCCGGGGCATCGTCTGTTCAACTAAGTGAGAAGCTGCCGTCCAAGTTCCCTGCACTGAGGATTTTCCCATTTCCAGCCACACTGACGACCTTCGTACCTGGACAGGGCCATACCGGTTGCTTTGCTGGACCAACTGCAGTGCGCCCTGGACCCTGGGATCACCGGCTAGCGTTCGGCTGCACAAAGAAATTCACTTCGCTTAGTACCGATATGTAGCCGAATAACTCGTCTTCACAAACGTAACGTTACAGTCTCAACGGTATAGCCTTTTTTTTTTTTTTTTTTTTTTACCAGATGCATTCAGCGCTTGTTTTCTGAACTAGCAAATCGCTCTCAGGGCTATAACTTCATTGAAAGTGTGGGCATGTGCCACTATTAGGAACGCAGCCTAAGATCACGTGCAGTAAAGGTAAGACAGGTGAGTTTTTGCAGGCTGCAGCAGCGCTGGCGCGGACCGACTGGCGGAAACGAACAGGTGAGTTTGTTTCAGCGGGCGGCTGGTGCGTGCCTGGAACTCAAGTCACCCACCACGGCGGAGAGTTACTTTACGTAGAGGTGTTGTGTATGTCGTGCCTTACACATAATTTGTAGAATTCGATATGCAAAATTAAGTAACAGGTAAATAGGTTACAACGTCTTCCGTTATGAATTAAAACGTGTTGCCACACATTAAAAATAATTTTAAAAACAGACTGAAATAAATTTTGCCTGTCAAGTTATTCTACTCCATAGTTTAATTTCAGTGCGGATAATATCTCTCTGTGTTTGGATTCGATTTCTTAAATGTTCTGTACATCTACACATATTATAAATTAGAGTGTGGTGCTTCGTTTTTCTGTCTGCAGGTCAGTTGGGGGCGAAGACGAGAACTTAACACTTTTCTGTTTTTCCCTTCTGTTTTTCTGGTTACATGACAATGGAAATTGTGCACAATACACCTAGGATCATTCTTTACACAACACCGTAAGTTCTAGATTGTTTGTTATGTACTGAAGTTATATTTTACAAAATGTTCCAAATGAAGAAAATGGATCTTTTCTCTGGGCCTGAGTAAACATCCGATTGTTCTGGGGCAAAATTTCACATAGAAAGAAATTACTATAACTATTATAGTCTAAGGGAGAATTACAGTATTTGGCAGGTACTACCATTGTTACTTTGTATAATGTTTTGCTATGCCAAAATCATCACCATCATTACAATAATCAGCACCATTGTCACCGCCATTGTGGTCGTATTTAAAATCAAAAGTTTTCACTAACGTATCACTAATTTAAATGCAAAACATTTTAACAAAAAGAAACACATTTTATTATTATTATTATTATTTGGCCTTTCCTTACCACTCTTTCTGCAGTTTTTCCAGTAAAGTAAGTATTGCTGTTTCGTCTTCATTACAGACCCGATCGGGTGAAATATTATATTTAGATTGCAAAGTTTCCAAGTTATAGTTAATTAAATGGTCCGGGCTATTATGCTGTGTTCGAATGGATTCCACCTTTAAACCATCTGTTTCGTCCCCATCTGCGGAGGACATTTTCAAGGGGGATGGTAGCAACTTTGAGTGTCCGATTCAGGCCCTGGTTTGCTACTAACTGCAGCAAAAATCCGTTTACGCGTGCTCCGCGCAGTGACGTGACGTCACATGTTTTGAGTATACGAGCGCTGTTCGTATCACCCCATATAGTCCTATGATGAGAGACTGGTGCACATTTCTTCAGTACCGGAATCCCGAAGTAATTCAGTTTCACACCCTCTTTCTTTCTATTGATATTCCTGGGTGTTTTACGATCTCTGTGGTCTCTCTGTATAGCCTTTCGCCGGCCGGGATGGCCGAGCGGTTCTAGGCGCTACAGTCTGGAACCGCGCGACTGCTACGATCGCAGGTTCGAATCCTGCCTCGGGCATGGACGTGTGTGATGCCCTTAGGTTAGTTGGGTTTAAGTAGTTCTAAGTCTAGGGGACTGATGACCTTAGAAGTTAAGTCCCATAGTACTCAGAGCCATTTGAACCATTTGTATAGCCTTTCACGGTATGCGCTTGTAGCTGCCAGTACTTGTGTCCTATCAGAATGAATGTGATGGTTTCCTGGCTGCAAAATATCTGTCACTCTCCTCCGTTCTGCAATTGCCTTGTGCTCTTCTAGTCGTTTTTTAACCGCAGTCTGCTTTAAGTCTTTTACGTCATGTGGATTCATTACATCCAAGCCTTTTAGCTGCATTTTTAATGGAAGATCCATTTTCTGTTGGATTTATAGCCTCCTCTAGCGTTTTACGAGACAACGGCGTGGAGGAAGATTTTCTGTCGCAATTTCTATAACATAAAGCTGAACTAGTCTTGTTAATGGTGAAACCGTCTATGTGACTTAAGGTCCATTAAATAAGTTACACAAACTTACGCGTTCAGTATTAAAACACAAGAAAGAAAAAAAACATTTTGGGGCAAAAGTACGCATACAGATATTTGCCCAACTAGTTCGTAGAATCTTTGCTCCATGGCGCTGATTTCTCAACCTCTGGTATCAGCTGCCATATGTGTGAATTTGTTAAACTAACAACTAAAGTTAAAACATGAGTGAGGTTATGTATTTACATACGAGCTATTGATAATTCTTTGTTGCAGTAGACAGATAGCCATCAATTACATGGTAAATACTTAGATCGAAAGTTCCAAAATTTAACGTACCTTATATCTCCAAAGCTTCAAATCGCAAACTATTAACACAACACCCCTGATCCTCTCACAGTAAAAGTTCTCACTGAAGAGGTAGGACTGCAACACTGCAGTCACAAGTAGGATAAACACTAGATTCGAGTCTCTGTCCCGTGCGCACCTTTGTCCCTGCCTGTCCTATGTGAAGAGTAATGTCAGGAACTATTGTAGGGATTTTGACACGATTTTCACTGATAAGTAGACTGATTCACGAGGAAGGTTTTGGGTATATAATGCATTGCCGCTATATCAGAGAAGTCGTCTTTCCATAGACGTTGAGCATATTTATAATGGAAAGTGTATAATAAATTGCTCAAAAAATTTTGAACCACTCTCATCACATGTATAGTTACTTTCTTTTATTCAAAATCTCCTTGTCAGCACTCTTTTGATTGCAGGAAACGCCTGCACACAGCTACTTGGGTAACAGGGGGACAGCTGACCACACATCCTCAGTGCGGCTCAGTAGGGCTTACCGTGTCTCCATATCCGAGCCGCCCAGCGTGGCTGGTGGACACCGTCAGTCTAGCAGAACGCGCTGAAGACTCAAGAGACAGTGCATGCATTGTCTCTTCACAGGAAGAAGACTGCTGTGCACGAAGAATGGAGGCAAGATAGCAACTGGGACTGAACTGGGATCATTGTCATGGGGTACTCGTTGTCAACGAATGGAGGGTTTGTCTGACGCCTGATGATAATAGTAGAAGAGAGTGATGATGACCTTGTACCAGTGCTCGCCTTACTCATGCAGCCCCACGAGTTCAATGGGGAGGTGAGAAAGTCATTTTTGGGTCGAAGTGACGCACGGGTTTCTGACTCCTTTCAGCACTATCAAGGGCAATTTGAGGGCTCTGCAATATCGTGACAGGATCTTCCAACCTACTGACTTACAGTCAACATTTCGGCGGTGGATTCGTTTTTCAAGACAATAATCCATGAGTACAACATGCTAAGGGGGTTGGCATCAACGGAATGAAAGGGCCTGCCGTATGTCCTGATATGAACCTCTTGTGTCGCCGCTGCGTGATGCTATCGATACTGATAAGGTCTGCGGGCGACGGCGGGATAAGGTTGATTCTCGTAACGCAAGGAGGAGCATAAAGCTCTCTGCCTGAGACCATGGACTGGGATGTAATATAACATCCGTTTGCACCTGCTCAGTTACGCTTCTCTCGTTTACTGAGCGGTGAAACCGTTATTCGATTAGTACATCGTTTAATAACTTGAAAGCCATGATTTTGCTGTTGGTGTTTACGTAATTCAAACAGTCCAGTAAAAACACAAACTGCACCATAGTTATCACTATTTTGCCACCTTGACAATGATCTGCAGATACCCTCCAAGTGAGAAATGTCCGGGCATGCGTACGGAATTTGGCGCACGATTTTCTTCCAGTTCTCCCTATGCAGATAGTTGTACGACGTACGACATAAATATTGTTTCTGAAGAACTCGATAAATTGTCAGTGCATCTTTACATCAGTTTAATCGTAAGCTGCTGCAGTAACGATTTCGTAACTACCTTGTGGCCGATCGACATTCAACGCTGAACTTTTGCATCTAGCAACTAATATTCAGCGAACACATCAGTTCGATCACATTCACAATGGGATACAAAACTTCAGCCTGATAGTATCTTTACTCTACATATCTGTCATCCACAGAGACTGTACTGTCTTTCAGAATGGTTCTTCTAGTCTGAATCCTAGCACGCGCTGTAATGAATTCTCATGACGGTTTCGCACCACACCCTAGTCTGGAGTACCGAACAGGCGGCGCCAAAGCAACGAGACGGCGTCACAGGAAGATACATGCTATCGTCTTGATGTACCATATAGCAAAAAAGCTGATAACAAGGAAAGGCGTTTGAAAGGCAAAAATGTGTACTACTGCAGCTCCTTCACTAACTGATTAAACCAGAAGAGCTGAACGAATTAAGTCATTGCCAGCCATTGGTGACACTCAGCTGCTACGGTCAGTTGTCTCTTGTGGGGCAGGGGTGTTGCTGTTGGAGAAGTACTGACCAGCAGACTCTCATGAATATCCCCCAAATCAGACTCTTACTCTCAGATGTACTCAGTTGGTGCCAGATGCTTCCCGACATTCTCTGTACATGAGCGTACAGAGGTGTGTATGTGATGGCAACTAAAGCTGTCTTCATCAGCTGCTGACTTCGGGGTGGAGACTACTGCAGACCCAGATGAAGTGCCCAGTCATCTACCAAGCACTTCGTCTCCAGCATAGGCAGGCAACCGCCTGTGCTGGGGACCGTATGCAGACGACTTATAGCCTCTACACTACTGGGTCGCCCTCTCAATAATATATTTGTTCCAGAACCCGATCCTGTATTGTTTATCTTTCACAAGAAACCTCGAATTTCTTTTTACGTTGTTCAATAGTTGGGTTACTACACAGTAGTAAGAGTTTCTAGTCCGCACAAGATACCGTTAGCACCAATATGGTCATGAGAAAGTAAAGTATAGAGAAATGTTATTTCGGTTTCTATAGAGCCAATCCAATTTTACTTATAATTTCTAACTTGGCCTCTGTTTTAGAGTGAACAGCCAGAATTAACATTTTCTCTACTAGAGAACAGCGGCCAAAACGACTTTGACAAACTTAGATCCATAAATTTTTCAGACTATTTGAGCAATATATTGGCATCTCTTTTCACGGCGCTTTTCAGAGTTCCATATGGTTTTTAATGTTGTGTGTAGCCTACCTGTATACCTTAACTCGCATCTGCTTCCTAATACATAGTTTTGCAAATGTGCCTTTGTCTTGAGGATCCACAAATTCTTCTTGTTTAGCACTCAAACATATTTCGGTGAAGTTTGACCATCCTCATTGGCTTCAGTTATTCTCTGTCAAATAATTATAAAAAAATTTTGAATGATAATACGTGTTTAGAGAGTATAGTATTTATACTTGTGAATTATTAACAGAATGAAACATATACCCTAGCATCACTTACTGATGCTTGTTTGGCTTTATGACATTGGCAGTACTTCTGATATTTTGCTCCAGTTTCTCAGCTGCAAATAATCAGGAATTTTCAGTATTATGTCAAGTATATTTGCCAAAAAGTTAGACCTACAATTGTCGTTGTTTTTTCCACTTTGCAGTTTACAATAGTTCTGCCATTAGATTATATTCCGTAGTGAACATTGATTTTTTTGTTATTCTTTAAGTGTCGTTTGTTAGGTTAAAGTATTAGTTTTTGAAAATACTCTGGGCGGCATTGTAAATTGATGAGTGGAAGGGGAGCCTATGTAACTAAAGAATGTCTTTAGTTTCCTTTTTTACGCCAATACTCTACAGCATACGTGCTTTCTTACTCGCACTGGCGCTTTTTGTCGGACAGTCAACTATTCCACCATCTTGTGTTACGTTCTGGGACTGGGAGGGATTTTCAAATTTTGTGACGGCAGCAATCTTTGTATGTACGTGTGTGTGTGTGTGTGTGTGTTTTTGTGTGTGTGTGTGTGTGTGTGTGTGTGTGTGTGTGTGTGCGTGCGTGCGTGCGTGTGAGTGATTGTGTGTGCATGTGCGTTTCGCGCCTTGATATTCTGATAGTTCTTTTTCAGCAGAGATTAGGGTTCTGTTGCAGAATGCTGTGTATTCATTAATTACTCCTTTCCTTTTACTGTGGCTTTATGTATATGATAATTTTCTCGTATTATAAGACTGTGTGATGGGTTGCTGCTACAGTCAAGAATTTTTAGATCGATGTTCAAGCCTGTTGGTCTGTGGTTCATGCCCACAAGGTGCTTTGCAAATGTAAAGTGACCACTGCTACTCTTAAGAGCCTTTCTGTGTTCAGTGTAACTAATGCCGTAATTTTTAGCTGTCTGTCCAATGTAAACTCAGTCGAAGTCTTCTCACGTGAGTTCCTATATTCTAGATGTGTTGAGTTCCTCTGAGTCAGCGTAGGTTCTCTGTTTCTATTGTATTTTCAGTCCTTGTTTAACAACAGGAGTCTGTGTTTGCTCAAGACAGGACTTTGTCCTAATGCTTGCGCAGGCAGTTGCTGAACGGTTATTTCGAATGAACGCTTGAGTTTCCTGAACGCTCTCCGGGATATTTTTTGTTCTTCATTGCGAGAGGCGAGTGAAGACTTCCTGTCTGACTCACAGTAGAGCGTTGACCGCCCCGTATCGCTCTGCGGAGGCAGCGTCACGTCATTTTTTTCGTGTGGGGGGTCTTACACGTATGGAAAACATTGTCTTCATGACGACACTGGCTGTCGACGCTGGCATTCGGCGACCTTAAATTTCAGCGCTGCCTCCTCCGGTCTGGATCCTTCCCTCAATTGTTGCAGGGTGTTTGGTTTCAGACGTTTCACGCTATACATTCATCTGAAAAGGCCACCTGTTGCCAGTCAGTGGGCAGACTGGCACGGGTGCGTGAACCAGGCGTCTCTAAGGAGGCCCATACGCAGCAACGTTCGCTGAACGTTCGATGAGGAGACACTGTTGGTACCCCGTGGTTCATCTGGGCGGTCGTTGCTCGGCAGCTGCTTGTGTGTTCGCCTGTACACAACTCCGCAATCGTCGTTCATTCCTGCCATCTATGGTCCGTGTTGCATTGCAGTTGCCTCGGCGCTGGGTTTGGGCAGCGCCATTTTGCCGTGCGCGGTATACTTTCAACGTGGCGTCGGGCGTACTGTTTACAAACTTAGCCGTTTTGGCCCGAAAGCCAATGATCATGTCCTTTTACACGTCAAATAAATAAATCGCTGCGTTTCCGAATTACGACGACGTTTGCAATGTATTGCCCCCCCCCCCCCCCCCTAACACACGCCCCCCACCCGCCGCCCACGTGATAGTGCCTGCACACGCTGTACATGGTACGGAAACAATTTGTTCTCCCGTATAACTCTCCATACAGTGACGTGGTCAACGTTACCTTGTACAGCAGCAACTTCTCTAACGCCGACATTAGGGTTATCGACAACTGCACGAAGAATTGCCTCGTCTATTGCAGGTATCCTCGTCGTTCTAGGTCTTCCCCAGTCGCGAGTCATAGGCTGGAATGTTCCGTGCTCCCTAAGACGCCAATCAATTGCTTCGAACGTCTTCCTGTCGGAACACCTTCGTTCTGGAAATCTGTCTCGATACAAACGTACCGCGCCACGGCTATTGCCCCATGCTAATCCATACATCAAATAGGCATCTGCCAACTCCGCATTTGTAAACATTGCAATGGCTGCAAAACCACGTTCATGATGAACACTAACCTGTTGACGCTACATACTGATGTGCTTGATGCGAGTACTGTAGAGCAATGAGTCGCATGTCAACACAAGCACCAAGGTAAACATTACCTTCCTTCAATTGGACCAACTGGCGGTGAATCGAGGAAGTACAGCACATACTGACGAAACTAAAATGAGCTCTAACATGGAATTTAAGCGTTTCTGGACACATGTCCACATAAAATCTTTTCTTTATTTGTGTGTGAGGAATGTTTCCTAGACGTTTGGCCGCACCTTTTTGTAACACCCTGTATACTCACCACATCTACCGATTTCAGTTCCATTCGCATAATTCCTTCGTGGTACGTCGTTTTTTCTTAGTGTGTACATAGATATATACGAAAGTGTCCTTTTGCGATTTTCAAATCTAATGTTTCTCCTGTATGTGGTCGAAGCTTCGAACAACTGCGACACACGTGCGGAGCTGTTGTGAACCAGCAAAGTGGCGTCTACGTAGGGCACTCGTTACAAGCAGCGTGCTGTGATTACATTCTTGGTTGCTGAGAAAGAAACCATAGTGAACATCCAGAACACGGAGTGTATGCTAACGATGCAGTTGATGGGAGTGAGTGTAGGGTGATTGCTAAAGACAGCTAAAGTGTCAGGTAACTTAGAAACTGAGTTCAAGGATCGACAACTTTCCGAAAGTTCTGTCACAGCCACTGCTTCAGACGTGGTGAACTGCGCAGGTGATCCTTACAGACCGGTTGATCGCTCGACAACTGACTCTGCGGCTTTCGGTGACCATTGGAAGTGCGTGTGCTGTGACTGAAACTCTTGAATATTTTAAGGTATGCTCAAGATGTTTTCCACTAACGCTCACAACCTATTCAAAGAACTGTTGGGGTAGTCTGAGTCGAACGGAGATATCTCTCTACCGTGGATCATTACAGGTGACAAAACCTGAATGCACCACTTTGACCTGGAAACAAACAGGCAGTCCGTGGAGTGGCATTAATTACGATTGCCAGTAAAGAAGGTATTTAAGGCAGGTTTCTCTGCCGATAAAGTAGGATGACAGTCTTTTGGGGTAGTCTGGTGCCATTCTTGTGGATGTGTTGCCTAAGAGGTCAACTATGAATTCAAAGGAATAACGTGACGGCTCCCAACGAACTCAAGAACTGTTTCCGATGTGTAACCGAAAAGAAACCTTGTTCTAGCATGAGAATCCAAGTTCTCACACAAGTTACAGGACACGGGAAAGCATTGTGAAACTGGGTTGAACATCACTGCGTCAGCCAGCCTACAGTCCAGACCTGACAGCCTCGGACAACACCTGTTTGGACCACTTATGGATTCTATAAGTGGGACATACTTTGAGAAGATAAGAGAGTAGTTCGTGCAGTGAAAACACGGCCACGAGCGCAGGATAAAAGGTTTTACCAACAAAGAATACCCGCTGTTACACAACTCTAACATAATGTCATAAAACATGTCATAGAACACGATTAAGGGTATGTATAAATGTAGTATACGGGCTGAAGAACAAAATTGCGCACTTGGAATGCGCAGCGCGATTTCTCTCATAACAGCAATACAAAAATATCTCTCACAACATTCCATCCTGCGCATATTTCGGCTAGTAAATGGCAATCTGGCAATACTGTAATCACGTGTTCGGTAACAAAGTCTGTCAGAACTCAGCAGTAGTGCTGCGAATAGTGTTTTGGGCTGGGATGCAGGAGGTCGACGGTTCGATTCTGGTTTGAAGATTATTTATCTTAATTTGCTGAAAGTGGTCTGCGTGGTACGATACATGGCGTTTTAATCTTTGTCTAGAGACTACAGTGGATCGTCTACAAAGTATCTACTGTTACATACTACAAACACACAAATGGAAATACAATCATTTTCACTGGCCAGCTTTTAAAGAACTCTTTTGCACGCGAATTCTTTCGCACCACTGCATCTACTAGATCCCAAACTTGTTTTGTGTGTACCCTCCCCCAATTGTCCCATGGATTAACACCAGCTATTATTCTTGCCACGTCCAGGTCCTTTACATTTCGTTAGGGTGTTGCGTCACCCGTAGGGCTAGCAACGTGCTTTGCAAATAATTTCGATGGGCCCTTTCGGGGAAGGCGCACAGAAAACAGGTTTGAAATCTAGTAAATGCAGTGACGCGAAATAATTCGGGTCCACGACGTGCAAACGGCTTCTTTCAAAGCTGACCAATGAAAACGATTGCACATCATTTCTGTGTTCGTAGTACGTAATTGGAAATATTTTGTAGAAGACCCACTGTAATCACTGTACGACGATTAAGACGGCAGATATCGTACCACGCAGACTACTTTTAGCAAATGAAAAGAAATAAGCCTCGACGCAGAATCGTACCCTCGGCTTCTCGCGTGCTAACTCAGCCACTGCAACAACTGCACAGCACTGCACTGCTTGCTAACGAAGGTAGTTAACGTACATGTAATTACGGCGTTGCCAGATTGCCAATCTTTAACGTACATTTACTACCCGAATTTTGCACAGGACGAAATTTTGTGACAGACATTTTTGTATTGGCAGCATGTGAGGAATCGCGCTGCAAAGTCCGTGTGTTTGGACTTTTCTTCGTCGTGTATGTAAAGGTAATGTTGACTGATATCATTAGATTCTAGATCTTCTAACAACTCTATCACAACAAAGGTCAAAAATTAATTATGATTGTAGTGTTGCTCACGATGCTAAATATTGCATTTTCTGGCGACAGCAAATATTATGTGACAGGTGTCACTAGAGCACGGTTAATAAAGTCATTTCTTGAAATAATGGATAAACTAGGCACTCATCTTTTCGTGTTTCCCACGCTGGTCTCGTTGTGAACTCATGGATCAATCGTCGAAAATCTAGGTAGTGATGATTCCAAGCTCGGATGCAAAGAGGCTTAGGTGTTATTCTGCGATATTCAAAAGTTTTATAGATGTGTTTCATAAACCATTCTTGAAGATGAAACTTTTGCAAGTTAGGACAATGGTGATGTAAAAAAAGTAATCAGCACTCAGAATTTAAGTTACACTCCTTTTTTTAATTGCTTTTGTTGCAATATCACGTAACTCGAACCAAAACATCACTTCACAATATAAAACATGCTTGAAAATATCTTCCTCACCGTTAAAGTTCACATTTCATAACTGACTACAGTTTGCGTCATTTTAACATGACAACCAAAGCTTGACTCTCTAATAACCGCTTGCGAGCCCAAAAATCAGTTACAAGTGCGTCAATGATCACAATGACAAAAGAAAGAAACCACATAAGAATAATATCATTGCAATATATACATTTCGATGTATCTAAGTACCTCTACATTAATAAAAATCATATCTGAATGTTGTTACAGAAATATGTTAACTATTTTACAGAAACACAGTGGAATATTGCTGGTGTGGAGAGGTTGAGGTGAGGTGCCGTAATGGTTACGTAATTCAAGTACCATTACAATATTCAGAAAAAATGTGTCCAGAAAAGAAAGAAAAACGGTTTAGCGTTACTTATTGAGCGATCCTCGTAGATTAACTCCCGTGGCCCTGCTCTGGCGCGTGTTTCTGTGAGCAACCGGTGGTCCGAGAGGCAGTCGTGTGGGCTTAAGTGATGCTAGCAGCTTTACTGCGCCGACTGTAAATCACTTTAAGCGGGTCTACCACGCGACGACGCCGGCCGCCCCAAATCGACGGTCGCGTGGAAAAGAGGGAAAGGAAGGGTGCAGTCAGCATCCACCGGACACGATTCGCGCGCCCTCTTCTCCAGAAGATCACGCACACGCACGCACACAGAGAAAATAGGTGGAGTGACGGGGCAGCAACAGAGGGTCGTTGTCCGGAAGGCGAGAGAGCGCAGCGCGAGATGGCCGGGTGCACAAAAACAGCCCCGCAGGGAAACTGGAGACGAGGCGCGGCGAGCCGAGATGCCACTGCACCACCTCACACGTCGCCGTCCGGCCTGAGATCCACCAGGGGCAGCCAGCGGACGCGGGCGGACCGCCGAGCCGGCTACCAGAAGGGGCGCTCCCACCCCGACCTGACCTGCTTAGCGGTCGATAGAGCAGATGAGATCTCTGCACCGTCACCACCCTCCACCTGTACAAACCGGAAGGAATCCGCCACATTGTGACATCTATTCAGTAGTAGGTGACGATACAGCGATGTCAAATGAACCTTTCGATATCATTCATATTCTAACTTTGTTTCCTTGTAATTGCAAAACTTATTTTTTATTATAGTGGTTTTCGGGATTGTTATGATGTTTGGCGATTATTATTTGAAATTTCACGTATCATAATTACACTAATAGCCATTAAAATTTCTACACCAACAATAAATACAGATGACAAACGGGTATTCATTGGACAAATATATTATAGTAGAACTGACAGGTGACTACATTTCACCCAATTTGGGTGCATAGATCCTGAGAAATCAGTACCCAGAACAACCACCTCTGGAGGCCTTGATGCGCCTTGATACACCTGGGCTTGGATGCCGCTCATGCAGCTTCAACACGATACCACAATTCATCAAGAGTAGTGGCTGGTATATTGCGGCGAGTCAGTTGCTCGGCCACCATTGACCAGACGTTTTCAATTAGTGACAGGTCTGGGGAATGTGCTGGCCAGGGCAGCAGTCGAACATTTTCTGTATCCAGAAAGGCCCGTACAGGACCTGCAACATGCGGCCGTGCGTTATCCTGGTGAAATGTAGCGTTTCGCAGGGATCGAATGAAGGGTAGAGCCGCGGGTCGTAACACTTCTGAAATGTAACATCCACTGTTCACAGCGCCGTCAATGCGAACAAGAGGTGAGCGAGACGCGTAACCAATGGTACCCCATACCATCACGCCGGGTGATACGTCAGTATGGCGATGACAAATACACGCTTCCAATGTGCGTTCACCGCGATGTCGCCAAACACGGATGCAACCATCATGATGCTGTAAACAGAACCTGTATTCATTCGAAAAAATGACGTTTTGCCATTCGTGAGCCCATGTTCGTCGTTGAGTACACCGTCGCAGGCGCTCCTGTCTGTGATGCAGCGTCAAGGGTAACCGCGGTCATGGTCCTTGAGTTGATAGTCCATGCTGCTGCAAACGTCGTCGTACTGTTCGTGAAGATGGTTGTTGTCTTGCAAACGTCACCATCTGCTGACTCAGGGATCGAGACGTGGCTGCACTATCCGTTACAGCCATGCGGATAAGATGCCTGTCATGTCGACAGCTAATGATACGAGGCCGTTGGGATCCAGAACGGCGTTCCTTATTACCCTCCTGAACCCACCGATTCCATATTCTGCGAACAGTCATTGGATCTAGACCAACGCGAGCAGCAATGTCGCTATACGATAAACCGCAATCGCGATAGGCTACAATCGGAAAAGTGATGGTACGCATTTCTCCTCCTTACACGAGGCATCACAACAACGTTTCATCAGGCAACGCCGGTCAACTGCTGTTTGTGTGTGATAAATCGGTTGGAAACTTTCCTCATGTTAGCACGTTGTAGATGTCGCCACCGGAGCCAACCTTGTGTGAATACTCTTGAAAGCTAATCATTCGCATATCACAGCATCTTCTTCGTGTCGATTAAATTTCGCGTCTGTAACACGTCATCTTCGTGGTGTAGCAATTTTAATAGCCAGTAGTGTATATTTCTATCATTAAATTTTTAATATCCGTTTCTTTACATTCTCGCATTATCTCTGAAAACGTTAAGGGGGAGACGTTCATCAGATTGATAAAAAATCTCAATTTTCAGTTTATCTTTTATTTATTAATAGAACTCATGGACAATAATTTCTCAAGGTTTCAGTGATGAAATCGCATCCAAAGTGCCTCAAAAATAATTAAATATGTGACGTGACCTTCCTGTCACCCCCACGATTTGAAGTAACAATTAACTACTAGTTCGGTGAACAACACTTTCCTGGATTACTTTCAAGCGAACTCGCAAGGGACACATCTTGAAGGCTGTGAACCCTGAACTTCTAAAAGAGTGTGTTCATGGCAAAACCCAGGATCCAAATGAGCCTCTACATTCACTTATAGGAAACGATGTCATAAAACATTGTCATCTGCTGTAGTTGTCATAATTGCAACTTAAGATGCAATTCTTGTATTTAATGATAGAAATGTAGGGCCCATGGAGGTATAAGGGAGAATGGGTTTTGAGATAGGAATTTTCGCTCAAGATATCTTGAGAAAAATGGGTGTACAGCGCCTCTCTGCAGCTGAAGAGTCAGTTGAAGCCCTGGCAAATGGAAAGGAGGCAGAAAACAAGAAACCAGAAGAGAAGCCTTGAAGGAGAAGAGGACACTGAGTGCAAATCTGGAGCCCTCTGAAGAGGTGGCAGAAGGAAAGACGTTAGGATGAACTGGAAATTACATTTTCTAGAAATTTTGTTTTTTAAAGTTCATGTACCTTTTTCTCAGAATCTACAAAGCCTAGAAATATGAAATTTTGTACTCTTATTTCTATAAACGCAATAAATGTAGTCTCAGGGGTAAATTTTGAAATTATGATTGCAATCTGGACTATGGGGTAAAGTGCTTGGAATTTTGCATCAATTTTATGTTATACTTACAGAATTATTATTAACAGTTGTTAAAATTCTCCTATTGGATATATTAAAAATCCTTATGAGAGAAGCTTGATATATGCAAAGAGATTAAACAGAAACTTTGCAAAAAACTCTTGAATAGTTTCTGAGAAAAAGGTAAATGTATTATTTTTTAAAATAAAATTTTGTAGTTCCATAAAATGTTAAATATATATAACCCAAGGAACGTAACAGTAAATGTGTCAATTTCATGTAAAGCATGGTACAATATTTCATTATTGCATCTTCAAAACTGTGGATTTGGATTTTTTTCTGAATCTCTCCCCCCCCCCTTAATTACCTAGTGAAGTCAATTTTGTTTCCGTGGCCAGTTATCAGTAGATAAACTTACTTTCGGTAATATACAGATTATTAAAAGTCCATTAAAGAAATCATATTTAAGACTGCCTAATCATTCATTCTTTACCGAACACCTTTGTATTCCGAATAATATTTCCTACATAAAGGTTATAACAATCTTATTGCAGTGCCATCCAACCAACTATTTATACTCTCGGAACTTGACATTTTGTTTAATTTGCAGTTTTTGGAGGGACTTGGAGAGGGTCTGTGTGAAGTGACAAGGGGACCGGACGTAGGATCCAAGACAGGGACATGTCTCCATTGTAACTACATAAAATGTACTTACTGGAATACCGCGATGCGTGAAGACGTTTATAATCAGGAATTCATTTGCATATGTTCATAGTGAAATATACGAACAGTGGATCCTTATTTCATAATTTACAGGTTCATCCAGTAACATTATAACACAATTGAATTGATTTCATGAATTGAGTTACGATGAACCATCGTTACCAGGAAAACGTTTTGTCCTTAAACACGACAAGACCTAGGCATCCGTAAAGATCATACCCGGTTTTTTTCTCTACAGAACAGCGAGCGGAGCCAACATCAACAACAACAACAATTTAAGAGAAGTAAATTTTTTGTCGTCTGTTTGTTGTAAGAAACAACATAGGCACTGCCTCTCTGCAACTCTGGTTTCCACATTTTAATACCACAACATTTCTATGTTTGTTGATTCCGACAGAAATGTCAGAAAACTAAATTTGTGCTCAATTAATTATCTTCGTGTTTATTTGACTGTGTGAAACGCGTTGTTAGAATTCGCATGAAGTCTCTGGTACAGGACACAGATAATGTCACTATCTATCAAGCTCTCTCAGAGGTCGGCGTGGATCTGAATACCAACGGATATCTGCATTAATAATTAATTTTGGAGGTAAAAGGCCAGGCCGATGATATCTGTGGATATATGTGCAGATATCCTCAATACTAATCAATACTGTTTTCTTAGTGGTTACAAGTGGAAGGACAGCGTCCATATTACTGCTTTCATCTATTTCGATTATATACGATCGATTTGTTTTAAGTTACAATTATTACCAATTCAGGGTTGTGTGTCGTTACATATTATCTAAAAGTGCCTGGACAACTATAAGTCGACATTGATATGGGCTGGGTCTACCCATCGCTTTTATGACGCCTTGAACCCTGCTGGGGAGGCTTTCAGTGAGGTGTGGAGGAATGGAAACCCATTCTCCCTCAAGAGCCGAAACCTGAGAGCTTAGTGCCATTGGACGCTAGGGTCTGGAGCGAAGTCGACGTACTGAGTAACTCAGTCCATTTCAAGAATGTGATTGTTCAGAAAACTTTTTCTCATAAATGCTGCTTTGTGTTAGGGTACATTGTTAGGCTGATGTAATCGTTTTCCTGAACTGTTCCTCTGCTGTACCTACTACACAATGCTGTAAAATGAGTTCACATTATTTCTCATTTATCGTTTTCTTACGCCCAGTAAAGGAACAAGACACTCTAACCACGAAAACACCTCCATACCTCCCTACACTACCTCCTTCGGACGAGGGTTGCCCAGAAAGTACTGCTCTGCATTTTTTTTCTCAGTCGAAAACAATGCTACGAATGCGAAACGTTACGTATGTACTACACTCCTGGAAATGGAAAAAAGAACACATTGACACCGGTGTGTCAGACCCACCATACTTGCTCCGGACACTGCGAGAGGGCTGTACAAGCAATGATCACACGCACGGCACAGCAGACACACCAGGAACCGCGGTGTTGGCCGTCGAATGGCGCTAGCTGCGCAGCATTTGTGTACCGCTGCCGTCAGTGTCAGCCAGTTTGCCGTGGCATACGGAGCTCCATCGCAGTCTTTAACACTGGTAGCATGCCGCGACAACGTGGACGTGAACCGTATGTGCAGTTGACGGACTTTGAGCGAGGGCGTATAGTGGGCATGTGGGAAGCCGGGTGGACGTACCGCCGAATTGCTCAACACGTGGGGCGTGAGGTCTCCACAGTACATCGATGTTGTCGCCAGTGGTCGGCGGAAGGTGCACGTGCCCGTCAACCTGGGACCGGACCGCAGCGACGCACGGATGCACGCCAAGACCGTAGGATCCTACGCAGTGCCGTAGGAGACCGCACCGCCACTTCCCAGCAAATTAGGGACAATTTTTCTCCTGCGGTATCGGCGAGGACCATTCGCAACCGTCTCCATGAAGCTGGGCTACGGTCCCGCACACCGTTAGGCCGTCTTCCGCTCACGCCCCAACATCGTGCAGCCCGCCTCCAGTGGTGTCGCGACAGGCGTGAATGGAGGGACGAATGGAGACGTGTCGTCTTCAGCGATGAGAGTCGCTTCTGCCTTGGTGCCAATGATGATCGTATGCGTGTTTGGCGCCGTGCAGGTGAGCGCCACAATCAGGACTGCATACGACCGAGGCACACAGGGCCAACACCCGGCATCATGGTGTGGGGAGCGATCTCCTACACTGGCCGTACACCTCTGGTGATAGTCGAGGGGACACTGAATAGTGCACGGTACATCCAAACCGTCATCGAACCCATCGTTCTACCATTCCTAGGCCGGCAAGGGAACTTGCTGTTCCAACAGGACAGTGCAAGTCCGCATGTATCCCGTGCCACCCAACGTGCTCCAGAAGGTGTAAGTCAACTACCCTGGCCAGTAAGATCTCCGGATCTGTCCCCCATTGAGCATGTTTGGGACTGGACGAAGCGTCGTCTCACGCGGTCTGTACGTCCAGCACGAACGCTGGTCCAACTGAGGCGCCAGGTGGAAATGGCATGGCAAGCCGTTCCACAGGACTACATCCAGCATCTCTACGATCGTCTCCATGGGAGAATAGCAGCCTGCATTGCTGCGAAAGGTGGATATACACTGTACTAGTGCCGACATTGTGCATGCTCTGTTGCCTGTGTCTATGTGCCTGTGGTTCTGTCAGTGTGATCATGTGATGTATCTGACCCCACGAATGTGTCAACAAAGTTTCCCCTTCCTGGGACAATGAATTCACGGTGTTCTTATTTCAATTTCCAGGAGTGTATTTGAAGTCTCATGAATGAGCATATCAAGTTTCGGTCACGTCCAACAGATAGTGTATCTGCAGAGTTTCAAAATGGCGTCTGTAGGTGATGTACATTGCAAGCAACGTGCCGCCACTGAATTTCTCACTGCAGAGAAAGAAACTGTCTGAGTATTCACAAATGATTGTGCAAGGTCTGTGGAGCATCTGCTGTCGACAGAAGCACAGTTAGCCGCTGGGCACGGAGGGTGAGGTCATCAGAAGGCGGTTCAGCGGAGCTCCACGATTTGCAGCGGTCGGGTACACCATCCACGGCTGTTATGCCTGACTTTCACTCATTTGGGCCATTAAAGGATGCCATTCGTGGAAGACATTTTGAGGACGATGAGGAGGTGATTCACATAGTGAAGCACTGGTTCCGCCACTAGGACAAGGGTTGGTACCGACAGGGCATACACGCCCTTGTTTCGCACTGGAGGAAGGTCGTTGAACGGAATGGAGATTACGCCGAAAAATAGGGCATGTAGATAAAACACCATTCTTTCGTGTATGTAATTCTCACTGGGTTCAATAAAGAATTGTTGAAGAAAAAAAAATTGTGGTGCATTATTTTTTGGGCAACCCTCGTACTTCGTTGACGGCAATACACAGATTACAGGTAACTTTCTCCGGACATGCGCCAAACCCAAACCCTTCCATCGGATTGTCGCGGGTTATAACGTGACTCATCGATCCAGATCACTTGCTTACAGTCGTCTACTGTCAGTGGCGATTCCTTTTACACCACCTCAAGTGCCGCATAGCACTCACCACAGAAATGAGTTATGAGGAGCTGCTTGACTACGGTACCACAATCGTTTTAACTCCCTATCCACATCAACTGAGTTAGCTGGACTTCTGGTACCAGTCTGGAGCTCAAGAGTGATTTCTTCCGATGACTTCGTGCAATTTTTTATAACCACCCTCCACCATGCTCGGCGGTCCCCGTCCGTTAGTACATAGTATGCTCGTTCTTGGCTCAGTTGTTATTTGCCCCATCATGCTTCCACTTCATAATCGCGTCACCAACACGGCCCCATTCTGCTGTTAGTGCTTCTCCAGTGACAGCACAGTACTTCCTCCTTTCTTCTTTTTACTTTGCTCAGTATTAGACCATATCCCTAATCTATGTTCCCGTCCAAAAAGGGAAGAATACAGCTCATGTTCATATTATTAGCTTGACCTTTGTCTGTCAACAGTACATAAACGTGTTGGCAGTGGCGTTGTACGCCTTGATACAGCCTAGTTTAAATATTAGGTCCTTATTTCATGGTAGTCTATGTGAGAATTCCACCACACTCACAATAATCCTCATCCTAAATAGATAACAGCCTTACAGGTAATATCTGATATGCTGGAGTGTGCATATTGGCAAATAGGGTGGCATAACCCATTTAATTGCATAGGGGTCTTGAACCCACTACTAACTAATAATTAACCTTTTCCCTTAAGAGTTTTGTTCCACGTCATAATTGTGACTACATGTAGTGGACGGTCGTACACATTATACTTATAGCTAGTGTATGTTTGGCTATGTTACCAAAAGTGTGTCTGAGGTCTTATGGGACTTAGCTGCTAAGGTCGTCAGTCCCTAAGCTTACACACTACTTAACCTAAATTATCCTAAGGACAAACACACACACACCCATGCCCGAGGGAGGACTTGAACCTCCGCCGCGACCAGGCGCACAGTCCATGGCTGCAGCGGCTAGACCGCTCGGCTAATCCCTTGCGGCGCTATGTTACCACAGGCTTCCTAAGCACAACGTAGACCATCTGTGCATAAAGTCATAAATGATGATGTAAGCTTTACACACCCAGTCAATCATAAATGCATAGTAATGCACGTTAGTCAAATCTCGCGTTAACAAATCGACTTATTAATCCATGTATAATGGAAATTATTTTATTTCCACCTTCTCCTAACCTTGAGAAGTTCTCGCGTTTCGGACATATAACCTTGTTCATCCCCCGCATGAGATCGTGCAGAACCACATAGCTTAGCGGTTATCATTTAGGGTTTTTAATGTAACAAGTTGAACTTAATGTCTGAGTAAATGTCTTGTCAGTTATTAAGGTCTCTGTTTATAGTTAACGCTCATCGGCATTCTATCTATTTAGTGCCTTATTCTCTCACAAATTTACGGTTTAACATTATAGGTAATTTCCCAGTACATATAAAGATAGCTAAGCGTAGGGACTTTTAACTTTCCGTGCGCGCACGCACGTAATTCGTCGTCTCGCTCAGTAGTAAACTGCAGGAGCGTCTATAGAAAGGTCCCAGAACTGCTCTCATTAATAAACGGTCACAACGCCCATATAGTACTAGGGACAGAAAGATGGCTGAAACCACATGTAAACAGTAATGAAATCCTAAACTCAGATTGGATGTATACCGCAGAGACAGGCTGGACAGTGAAGGGGGAGGCGTGTTTATAGCGATAAGAAGTGAAATGGTATCGAAGGAAATTGACGGAGATTCGAATTGTGAAATGATTTGGGTGAAGGTCACGGTTAAACCAGGCTCAGACATGGTAATTGGATGTCTCTATAGGCCCCCGGGCTCAGCAGCTGTTGTGGCTCAACACCTGAAGAATAATTTGGAAAATATTTCGAGTATATTTTCCCACCATTTTATAGTTCTGGGTGGAGATTTTAATTTGCCGGATATAGACTGGGAGACTCAAACGTTCATAACGGGTGGCAGGGACAAAGAATCCAGTGAAATATTTTTAAGTGCTTTATCTGAAAACTACCTTGAGCAGTTAAACAGAGAACCGACTCGTGGCGATAACATATTAGACCTTCTGGTGACAAACAGACCCGAACTATTTGAATCAGTTAATGCAGAACAGGGAATCAGCGATCATAAAGCGGTTACTGCATCGATGATTTCAGCCGTAAATAGAAATATTAAAAAAGGTAGGAAGATTTTTCTGTTTAGCAAAAGTGACAAAAAGCAGAATACAGAGTACCTGACGGCTCAACACAAAAGTTTTGTCTCAAGCACAGATAGTGTTGAGGATCAGTGGACAAAGTTCAAAACCATCGTACAATATGCTTTAGATGAGTATGTGCCAAGCAAGATCGTAAGAGATGGGAAAGAGCCACCGTGGTACAACAACCGAGTTAGAAAACTGCTGCGGAAGCAAAGGGAACTTCACAGCAAACATCAACACAGCCAAAGCCTTGCAGACAAACAAAAATTACGCGAAGCGAAATGTAGTGTGAGGAGGGCTATGCGAGAGGCTTTCAATGAATTCGAAAGTAAAGTTCTATGTACTGACTTGGCAGAAAATCCTAAGAAATTTTGGTCCTATGTCAAAGCGGTAGGTGGATCAAAACAAAATGTCCAGACACTCTGTGACCAAAATGGTACTGAAACAGAGGATGACAGACTAAAGGCCGAAATACTAAATGTCTTCTTCCAAAGCTGTTTCACAGAGGAAGACTGCACTGTGCTTCCTTCTCTAGATTGTCGCACAGTTGACAAAATGGTAGATATCGAAATAGAAGACAGAGGGATAGAGAAACAATTAAAATCGCTCAAAAGAGGAAAGGCCGCTGGTCCTGATGGGATACCAGTTCGATTTTACACAGAGTACGCGAAGGAACTTGCCCCCCTTCTTGCAGCGGTGTACCGTAGGTCTCTAGAAGAGCGAAGCGTTCCAAAGGATTGGAAAAGGGCGCACGTCATCCTCGTTTTCAAGAAGGGACGTCGAACGGATGTGCAGAACTATAGACCTATATCTCTAACGTCTATCAGTTGTAGAATTTTGGAACACGTATTATGTTCGAGTATAATGTATTTTCTGGAGACTAGAAATGTACTCTGTAGGAATCAGCATGGGTTTCGAAAAAGACGGTCGTGTGAAACCCAGCTCGCGCTATTCGTCCACGGGACTCAGAGGGCCTTAGACACGGGTTCACAGGTAGATGCCGTGTTTCTTGACTTCCGCAAGGCGTTTGACACAGTTCCCCACAGTCGTTTAATGAACAAAGTAAGAGCATACGGACTATCAGATCAATTGTGTGATTGGATTGAGGAGTTCCTAGATAACAGAACGCAGCATGTCATTCTCAATGGAGAGAAGTCTTCCGAAGTAAGAGTGATTTCAGGTGTGCCGCAGGGGAGTGTCATAGGACCGTTGCTATTCACAATATACATAAATGACCTGGTGGATGACATCGGAAGTTCACTGAGGCTTTTTGCAGATGATGCTGTGGTGTATCGAGAGGTTGCAACAATGGAAAATTGTACTGAAATGCAGGAGGATCTGCAGCGAATTGACGCATGGTGCACGGAATGGCAATTGAATCTCAATGTAGACAAGTGTAATGTGATGCGAATACATAGAAAGATAGGTCCCTTATCATTTAGCTACAAAATAGCAGGTCAGCAACTGGAAGCAGTTAATTCCATAAATTATCTGGGAGTACGCATTAGGAGTGATTTAAAATGGAATGATCATATAAAGTTGATCGTCGGTAAAGCAGATGCCAGACTGAAATTCATTGGAAGAATCCTAAGGAAATGCAATCCGACAACAAAGGAAGTAGGTTACAGTACGCTTGTTCGCCCACTGCTTGAATACTGCTCAGCAGTGTGGGATCCGCACCAGATAGGGTTGATAGAAGAGATAGAGAAGATCCAACGGAGAGCAGCGCGCTTCGTTACAGGATCATTTAGTAATCGCGAAAGCGTTACGGAGATGATAGATAAACTCCAATGGAAGACTCTGCAGGAGAGACGCTCAGTAGCTCGGTACGGGCTTTTGTCAAAGTTTCGAGAACATACCTTCACCGAAGAGTCAAGCAGTATATTGCTCCCTCCTACGTATATCTCGCGAAGAGGCCATGAGGATAAAATCAGAGAGATTAGAGCCCACACAGAAGCATACCGACAATCCTTCTTTCCACGAACAATACGAGACTGGAATAGAAGGGAGAACCGATAGAGGTACTCAGGGTACCCTCCGCCACATACCGTCAGGTGGCTTGCGGAGTATGGATGTAGATGTAGATGTAGATGTACATATCCGCGGTGTCACACTTAGTTCCAACGTAGCGTCCGCGGCTAACCGACCACTTTCCACGAAGTGCGGCCGGGGCTGTTCCTCGGCTAAGTAACGTAGCTTGACATGGTACCACGGTACTTTAGCTTTTTATGTTTGACCGTGCCTTATTCCGGCATGTATTAGTTCATTTTATGCTTCTGAAGAAGGCTAGATTACTCTAGCTGAAAACTGGGTAAAAGCCAGTAACTATTCGCAACTGAGGCGGATCTTTGACGTATTAATTACAGCTCTAATCACTTACCATCCGATGGCATGACCGTGTACAAAGCTACATTGGCATGCGACTTGGTCTTCAGAGTATCTCACCTTTTTTAAAATAAAATTAGACCAATAAGCACAACAGCGCATTGAATTATATCGGGAGCGCAGGGTAACTTGTTCCAGAGGCGGACAACAAAGGGAGAGAAGTGGTTTGCGAATGTTTATGATCTATGGGTGGGCAAAGCTAGTATACCAGATAACTCATGTTTTTTGTTGGGATTTTAATGAGATGAGAGATGCTTAATCTCTGGTGCGATGTATTCGGGTACATACACGGTAAGGAGCCGATGAAGTAGACATAGCACTTTTAGTCAGATGTCTACCCGCAACCATCCTCACTAGGCGTGTGAGCCAATGGCACAGTCAAAGAGGCGAATGTTGCAGATTTAAGGCACGCAGTAATTCGTGGCTGGTCTTGTGTAGGTAAAGTCGGAGGTCGTCGGCATGGAAATTATATTCACCGGCGGACAGTAACGATGAGATGTCACTGAGATACAACGAGAGCAACAGTGGCCATGGAATTGACATTTTTCGCACTCCTTACAGTAGAAGCTTCCACGACGACCTTTCGTTCACACAGACAACACGCTTTCAAACCACTTCAGCGAACTAACTGAAAAACTCAGCTGTCACATATTTTCTGATCAGTTTTCGAAATTGACGGTATCAAATGTATGCTGAATTATAGTAGTGTCATGATCGTGGGCTCATGGCTACCTTTTGAGTATTTCAGGTCCTCGGTTATCATAATTAATGTAATGTTTGTACCAAGGTGTATTCTAAAACTGGGCTGATATGTCTGAAAGAAGTTAAATTTACGTAATTATTAAGTCAGTTAATAGCGAACAATATATTCTAGAGCTTTGGATGCACTGAGAAAGCTTCCGACTGGTCAGTAACAATAAGGTGGTTATTCGTTCTTAGGGCATAGAATTGGGTAGACAAATAGTAGCACTCCTGCCCAAGAAAATTTACTATGGAGGCAAGACACCCAATTACCACTAGAGATGAGAGTTCGTCTAGGAAGGGAGCTACATTTGAAAATAATCGTAAATATCGATACTAGATTCAAATGCATAGTTTTCTTTGTTGACAGGCTGATGATATTTCCGATGATATTTCAGTATGGGTGGAAAATGAGGCACAAACATCGTTTACAAACAATATCTTTGTTACATTAAAATTAAAATTAATTTGTAAAAGCTTTTTACTTTATAATGATACACAGTAATTATACCTTTAAAAATACATCAGTATACTAACAAGTAAACCTACCCATAGAATACTCTTCGATTTTGATCAGTCTGAATATGTTTTACTGTACAATAAAGTAAGATAAGAATATTTCTACTTGTCTATAAAGCCTTTAAAGGGGAAAACACCCACTTGAAATAAATTAAGTTTGATATCCCAGAAGAAATGTCGTTGAAACGGTAACAGATCTAAAAATAACTTCAAATAAAAGCTATATAGTTTTAATGTACGTTACAACGGTGCTCCCCAATTGTCGAAAAACCATTTTTCCGAAATTTCCTCCCCCGCGCTATTTTGTTTTTCATTTTGACATTTGACGAATAGCAAAATGTATAGCATCGTTAAAACCACATTGAGTCATATGTAATGAAGTAGTATTCCAAAGACGCATTTATCAGAAATAAGCTAGAAATATCTCCCACATACTTCCGTTTCAATACCAGTTATGATATTGTGTTGTTTAATCAGCCGGAACATTATGACCACCAACCCACTATAGATCCAGTGAAGTGCCAAAGAAAGTGGTATAGGCATGCGTATTCAAATACAGAGATATGTAAACAGGTAGAATATGGCACTACGTAAGACAAGAACTGGCTTCAAAAGCCTCTGAGCACTATGGGATTTAACATCTATAGTCATCAGTCCCCTAGAACTTAGAACTAGTTAAACCTAACTAACCTAAGGACAGCACACAACACCCAGTCATCGCGAGACAAGAACTGTCTGGCACAGTTGTTAGATCTTTTGCTGATGCTTCAATTACAGGTTATCAAGATTTAAGTGAGTTTAAATGTGGTGTTACAGTCGGTGCATGAGCTTTCGGACACGGCGTCTCCGAGGTAGAATTTAAGTGGGAATTTTCCCGTACGACCATTTCACGAGTGTACCGTGAGTATCAGGAAGCAGGTAAAACATCAAATCTCAGACGCCGCTGCGGCCGGAGAAAGATCCTGCAAGAACGGGACCAGCGACGACTGAAGAGAATCGTTTAACGTGACAGAAGTGCAACCCTGCAGCAAACTGCTGCAGACTTCAATGCTGGGCCATCAACAAGTGTCAGCATGCGAACCATTCAACGGAACATCATCGATATGGGCTTTACGACTACACGACACAAAGCTGTAGGCCTCGCCTGGGCCTGTCAACACAGATATTGTTCTGTTGATGATTGGAAACGTGCTACCCGGTCGGACTATTCTTGTTTCAAATTATATCGAGCGGATGGACGTGTACAGGGATGCAGGCAACCTCATGAATCCATAGATCCTAGCCGCGTGAGGTAGCCGCGCTGTCTGGGTCGTCTTGTCACGGTCCGCACGGTTCCACCCGTCGGAGGTTCCAGTCCTCCCTCGGGCATGGATGTGTGTGTCGTCCTTAGCGTAAGTTAGTTTAAATAGTGTGTAAGCATAGGGAGTGATGACCTCAGCAGTTAGGGCTCAGAAGACCTTACCACAAATTTCCGAATTTTCCATGGACCCTGCGTGCCAGCAGGGGACTGTTCAAGCTGGTGGAGACTTTGTAATGGTGCGCGGCGTGTGCAGTTGGAGTGATATGCGACCTCTGATGTGTCTAGATAGGATTCTGACAGTTGACGCGTATGTAAGGTATCCTGTCTCATCACCGGAATCCGTTCATGTCCATTGTGCATTCCGACGGACTTGGGCAGTTCCAGCAGGACAATGAGACACCCCACACGTGCAGAATTGCTAGGGAGTGACTCCAGGAATACTGTTCTGAGTTTAAACACTTCCGCCGCCCACCAAGATCCCCAGATATTAACATTAGTGAGCACATCTGTGATTCCTTGCGACGTGCTGTTCAGAAGAGATCTCCATCCGCTCGTACTGTTACGGATTTATGGACAGCCTTGTAGGGTTCCTGGTGTCAGTTCCCTCCAGCACTACTTCAGACATTAGTCAAGTCCATGCCACGTCGTACTGCGGCACTTCTTAGACAGGTGTACCATTTCCTCTGGCTCTTCAGTGTATAAAGCACTGTAGGCGATAACAGCGTCATCTGGCGAGGAATGAGTGCCAGTGAGACACACGCACTGTGCATGCCATATGAGTGAACATGGAGTCCGTGTGTAGAATGGGGAAGGCGCGCGATGTATCTCAATTCGTCCGAGGGCCAATGTTAACAATGTAACTTTGACAACTATGACAAAAATGAGCACCCGACCACCGCACTGGACGTTGGCGCAGTGGCAGAGCGTTGCGGGTCTGCTGAATCCCGATACTTTCTTCATCATATCGATGGGAAGATGTTAATCCGTCATCTTCTAGGGGAACATCTCGTTGACACCTGTATTGCGGGTGGGAGACTAGCCGGCAGTGGCTCCATTATGCTCGGTGCTCGGGGGGACATTCATATGGGCATCAATGGGGCCATTGGAGCTCGTCCAAGACACCGTGATAGCCAAGGAGTATTATACACTAGTTGCAGACCATTCATACCCCATCATGACGATTATATTTCCCGACGGCAATGGCATTTTTCAAAAGTCACGAGGCCAGGACTATGATGGAGTGGTTCGATGAACACAGTAACCAGTTCCAATTCATATGTTGGCCAGCCAACTCGCAGGATTTGAACGCGATCGAACACTTCTCGGATGTGACTGAACGATGCGTCACAGCTCGCCGCCCCTCTCCCCCGAAATTTACGGTAGTCAAGTGACTTGTGTGTGCAGATGAGATGCGGTGCGAGCTCACTCCAGCGACCTACCAAGGCCTCACTTCTTCCATACCATGAGGCGTCGCTGCTGTTATCTGTGCCAGAGGTGGACATACAGGCTATTAGGTAGATGGTCATAATTCTCTGACTGACCAGTGTATTTTTATCTTGTGTTGTATCGGAGTTCTTTTTTTTCATTACCGTAGTTTTTGTTTTGTTTCTTGTTTTCAAGTTTTAACTATTTCAGATATCATTGAGTTATATTTAAAATTGTTTGTACGTTATTGTTCTAACGTTATTGTAAATCTATACAACAATGAGGATCTGCGGAATTTTTCGGGTCAAATAAATGCTGAATGCACTTTGAATTTGCGCAGAAAGCACGGAGAACTTTTTTTTAAAAAAAGTGACGTTTTTGTCAGATCTGCGTGCACCGTTGTAAACAATAAAAACGACGCGAGTATTATGAGAAGTGTTTTTTGTATCTGTTACATTTACAGCGGTGTTCGTTCAGAACTTTAAACACAGTTTTTAAGGGGTCTTTCACCCCCTTAGCAATGGGCACATGAAAAGTTTGTGTCTCTTACTTTGCTCTACGCTACAATAAATTCAAAGCTGATTAAAACTAAAGCTTATCCTTTGGGTAGGTCTACTTTTTCCACTATAGACAGATTTAATTCCTTTTCTTTTCAAACATGTGAGTAGGCTAAATAAGGAACCGGTTAGCGTCACGTGATAAAATATTCGGTTGACAGAGGGCAGACTGGTCGACTATTTCAGATGTACGGATACCCATTTTGTGACTGTTAAAAACTGTGGTCCTGATCCATGTACTTCTGCACACTTCGATCTCCGAATCGAGCGATCTGAGAGCCCCGAGTGTGTGGGGCGCGCCGCGCGCTGTCTGCGAGGCGTTTTTTGCTGGATGCCCGCTCTCAGCTGAGGCATCAGGGTGGCACGGGCAGGGGAGGCGGGGCCGCCCGCAGCGCCCTCGACGTCTTCCAGAAACGCGAGCTCCAGCTGGAGCTGGAGCTGGAGGGGAGGGCGGAAGGTTCACCGGGAGGAGCGACACCGCCCTTGCTGTAACGGTAGGCCACTTCAGTTTTCGGATGAACAGGGGCCTTCGATGCCATTCAGTGACATCGACTTGTGACGTCACAAAAAGCGTCAAAATTAAACACAAAAATGATTTCAAATTTCGTGCAATGACATACTCGTTTCTGTGGAGTCGAAATATAAACATTAGATACAGAATCATACAAATTCTTAATAAAAAAACTTCTGAAGCTTTAGAGACAACCATGGGAAATTGAGGGTTTTGGAAGGGACAAAACAAGACATCAGCTGCAAAATGCAAGGTGTAAATTTTAGGTTGACGAACCAGAATAACTCGAAAAATGAGCCTCACACGAAAAAATGTGTAGCATCCAAAGTTGATTATTTTCGAGGGGGACATCTGCTGGTGCTAAAATTAGCCCATCAGACATGTTATCAAGATGTGTACAGGGATTTAGAGCACGAGTCAATAAATGCATCGAAGTTGGAGGTTATCACTTTGAACATTTGATTTCATAAAACGGTGAGATGCAAGTGATTTATGGACAACAAGCAGGGCGAAAGTGAGAGTCGAGGGGACTCACTGGAAACAAGCACCTCGAGTGGGTTAGTCTTTTCCTCAGTTAGTCTTTTACTTTGTTAATTAACGAGTTCACTCGTTAGTAAATAGGATGTTTGGTTAGTTATAGTTAGTCAGATGATATAGCTAGTCAGATGATTTGTTTGATAATTAAAAGTTGTGTGGCTTCATGACCACGAAACAAACAAAACATATCCGAATTTGCGGAAAAAATTTATATTTGGGTCAACATTTGAAAAACTCTAATTTCTCATTCTCAAACCCCATCCTATGCGGAGAGAGGGAGAGTTTTAGTTTTAACGAATGAAAATTTACGAAGTAAATAAGTATTTTTTATTTATCCGTAACTATTTTCCACGCAAAAATGAGAATATGGATTTTCTTGAATTACAGCGCCAACTACCAAGAATCAAAACAAATGTTTAAGACAAAATGTAAGTGGTTTTTTATGCGAAATCTGATTCTACAATAAAAATTGGAGTTCCCTATTGAACGTTTAAAGTCCCCCACCCCCACCACCGGAGGGGGGGAGGCGGGCTAATTTTAGCACCAGCAGATGTCCCTCTCCAAAATAATTTACTTTGGATTCTACACATTTTTTCGTGTGAAGCTTATTTTTCGAGTTATTTTGATTTGTCAACTTAAAATTTACACCCTGTATAAAATCAACAGGCATAAGACGAAACAACGAGAGAAACATGATACTATGGTAAGTTAAACAGGGGTACAAAAACAAAATTAGTGCGAACCAACTTTAACCGGTATCGAGAACATCAGTTGACCTACATAGTTCCACTTAAAAGACCAATACCGATACAGAAACCAAAAGACCAATAGCAATACAAAAATCAAAAAGCGATACCAATATAGACAGTAGAAAATTATAGAAATTAACGAAACATTACATTGGAAGCATCACTTTACCTACGCAGCTGAACTAAAACGCCGATACAATGCAAAAAGACAATAGGCAATGCGAACAACCATAGCCAAAAATCGCAAGCACTAAGGAAACGCAGTGTCGGAAACATCACTTGGGCTCTACACTCAACTCAAAATGCCAACATCGATCAAAAAAGCCACAAACCAATAACAGTACAAAGAGCGAATAGGTGATTGCAATACACATAACCAAAAACCGGAGGAACTAACGAAACGTGGTATCTAAACATCACTTGATCTATGTAGCACAAGTCAAAACGTTGATACCAGTAAAGAAAGCCAAAAACTAATAATAAAACAATATGCCAATAAAGGTCAGTACCAATACAGACATGAAACAACGTGGTGCCGAAAATATCTATTGACCTGCATAACTTAAAAAACGCCAATTCCAACACAAAAAGTAGAAAAGAAAAAACAAGAACAGTCTAAAGCGCTAAAAAGAGATACCAAATCACCTAGATAAAAATCGTGGCAAGCAATGAAATGCTGCATTGAAACAAACCAAACTATCAACAGCTTTGAATTCGAAAGGAAAAGACATTCATAAATAATTTCAAGCTTACCTAAATTTCAGCCGGCTGCGGGGCCGTGCGGTTCTAGGTGCTCCAGTTCGGAGCCGCGCTGCTGGTACGGTCGCAGTTTCGAATCCTGCCTAGGGCATGGGTGTGTCTAATGTCCTTAGGTTAGTTAGGTTTAAGTAGTTCTAAGTTCTAGGGGACTGATGACCACAGCAGTTGAGTCCCATAGTGCTCAGAGCCATTTGAACCTAAATTTCAATCATAGTTCACGCTCTTTACTAGGACAGCCACAGAAAATTTGTAACCTGTGACTCATTAGAGTTGTATGTTCGGTAACGCATGACGTTGCGCAGCACAATAGTCGTTAGTCGCGGCTCAAAGCTGAGGAACGGCATCGAAGGCTCAAGTTGACCACGAATTCCTGTCTCTCAGAAACACGGTTCTAACTCACAAGGGACGCATGCATACAATGGGCCGCCAACTTTGTTCGACCTTAGCACGACAGTAGTACATGTTTCTTGTTGTGGCCTTCAGTCCGACAGGTAGTTTAATGCAGCCTAACATACTGATCTGTCCCATGCTCGTCTCTTCATCTATGCACAGCTTCTTCAACACACAAAAATTTGAATCTGCTTATAGTACTCGATCCCTGTTCTCCCTCTGAAAATTTAACCCCTCCCCCTTTACATTTCAACCAGTACCAAAGCGACAGTTCCTTGATGCCTCAGAAAGTGTCCTATCAACTGATCCCTTCTTTTAACCAGTTGTGACATAATTTTTTTCTACAATTCGATTGAGCACCTCTTCATCAGTTATCTGACCAACCGATCTAATCTTCAGATTTCTCCTATAGCACCACTTTTCAAGAACTTCTATCCTCCTCTTCACAGAAATGTTTATTCGTCACATTTCACTTATTTACAAGGCTACATTCCTGACTAACACCTTCAGAAACGACCTACTAACGTTTAAAGTTATATTATATGCTAACAGATTTCTCTTTCATAGAAATACTTTCTTGGTATAACCGATCTGCATTTTATAACCTCTTTATTTCATTCACCGTCAATTTTTGCATCCCAAATTGCAATATTTTGTATCAGTCGACAATTATGCCAGTAACATTATATGGATATGAAGCATCACTATTTAGAAAGATGAAGAAAGTCTGTAAAAATTGTAAGAAAACTTTTTGGACTGGATTATGATGAAAACAACATTGCGTGGAGGATAAGAAGACATAAAGAATTAAGAAAGCTGTTTAAAAGCCCTAACATAGCCGAAATGCTAAAGAAGAGAAGAGCAGGCCATATAGCAAAAACGACGGAAAACGGACTACCTAATATAGCGTTCGGCAGGACAACAGACGGAACGACTGGAAGACTCTGAAGTGCGTGGCAAGATAACATCTGGGCGGACACAGCTTGGATAACCATGAACATCGAATAGACAAGCAGTGCACTCAACAGAAAGAAATGTAAGAGGCTCGTAGAAAAGGCGTGTGATCCATAAGGACTTTACCACATGTAAAGTAAAGCAAAGCAGGCAAGTAAACTGCAAAAACTCGTCTCCTGCTTTTAGTGACTCGTTTGACAATCTAATTCCCTCAGCTTAGTGTGATTTAATTTCAAATTCATTACATTACCCTTGTTTCACCTTTGTTGTTTATGTTATAACCTCTTTACTACACACTTTGGTCTCCACCTGTTTTCTTGCCATTATCCCTTATCTTGAGCGGGTGGACTTGTTAATCTCAGTTTGCTAATGTTAGTGGTAGGGGGTGGACGGATGCCCTTCGTGCCACCCCGGTCCCCCGACCCCACTACACTCGCGTTGGAATTCGTGCACCCTTCTTCTTGTGAGTGTTTCCCATTTGTTACTTTCCTTCTTGATTATGCGGAGGACCTCCTCAGTACTTATATTATCAGTCTACCTAATTTTTCAACATCCCTCTGTAACATCACATCTCAAAGGCTTCGAATCTCTTTTGTGTTGGTTTTTCGAATGTCATGTATTACTACCGCACAACGCTATGCTCCATAACGCTGTCATTCGTAGAAATACCTTCCTCAAATTAAGACCTATGTTTAATACTAGCAGACGTCTCTCTCCTGGGAGTGCCCTTTATGTCAGAGCCGATCTGCTTTTTATGCCCTCCTTGCTCTGTCTGTCACGGTTATTTTCCTGCCTAGGTGAATACTTTAACTTCGGCTACCTCGTGAACCCCAATTCTGATTTTAATTTTCTCGCTATTCTCATTTTTGCTAAAAGTCATTACTAACGTGTCTCTTATATTTACTCTCAATCCATATTC
Source organism: Schistocerca gregaria (assembly GCF_023897955.1). Lineage (NCBI taxonomy): Eukaryota > Metazoa > Arthropoda > Insecta > Orthoptera > Acrididae > Schistocerca > Schistocerca gregaria. Next base: position 406,991,053 of record NC_064923.1, read on the forward strand.
TGTACTCATCAGACTGTTCATTCTGTTCAACATGTCCTGTAATTCTTCTTCACTTTCACTCAGGATAGCAATGACATCGGGAGATCTTATCATTGATATCTCTTCAGTTGGAATTTTAATCCCATACCTGAACAAATGTAAGGATGCAGAGGCTTATCTCACTAGGGGTAAGATAGATACTGCCTACAGGAAAATTAAAGAGACCTTTGGACAAAAGAGAGCCACTTGTATGAATATCAAGAGCTCAGATGGAAACCATTTCTAAGCAAAGAAGGGAAAGCAGAAAGGTGGAATGAGTATATAGAGGGTCTATACAACGGCGATGTTCTTGAGGAAAATATTATGGAAATGGAAGAGGATGTAGACGAAGATGAAATGGGAGATACGATACTGCGTGAAGAGTTTGGCAGAGCACTGAAAGACCTGAGTCGCAACAAAGCTTTGGGGGTAGACAACATTCCATTAGAACTACTGACGGCCTTGGGAGAGCCAGTCCTGGCAAAACTCTACCATCTGGTGAGCAAGATGTATGAGACAGGCGAAATACCCTCAGACTTCAAGAAGAATATAATAATTCCAATCCCAAAGAAAGCAGGTGCTGACAGATGTGAAAATTACCGAACTATCAGTTTAATAAGCCACGGCTGCAAAATACTAACGCGAATTCTTTACAGACGAATGGAAAAACTAGTAGAAGCCGACCTAGGGGAAGATCACTTTGGATTCCGTAGAAATATTGGAACACGTGAGGCAATACTGACCCTACGACTTATCTTAGAAGCTAGATTGACGAAAGGCAAACCTACATTCCTAGCATTTGTAGACTTAGAGAAAGCTTTTGACAATGTTGACTGGAACACTCTCTTTAATGTTCTGAAGGTGGCAGGCGTAAAATTAGGGAGCGATTTGTACAGAAACCAGCTGTTATGAGAGTTGAGGGGCATGAAAGGGAAGCAGCTGTTGGGAAGGGAGTGAGACAGGGTTGTAGCCTCTCCCCGATGTGATTCAATCTGTATATTGAGCATGCAGGAAAGGACACAAAAGAAAAATTCGGAGTAGGTATTAAAATCCATGGAGAAGAAATAAAAACTATGAGGTTCGACGATGACATTGTAATTCTGTCAGAGACAGTAAAGGACTTGGAAGAGCAGCTGAACGGAATGGATACTATCTTGAAAGGAGGATATAAGATGAATATCAACAAAAGCAAAACAAGGATAATGGAATGTAGTTGAGTTAAGTCGGGTGATGATGAGGGAATTAGATTAGGAAATGAGACACTTAAAGTAGTAAAGGAGTTTTGCTATTTGGGGAGCAAAATAACTGATGATGTTCGAAGTAGAGAGGATATAAAATGTAGACTGGCAATGGCAAGGAAAGCATTTCTGAAGAAGAGAAATTTGTTAACATCGAGTATAGGTTTAAGTGTCAGGAAGTCGTTTCTGAAAGTATTTGTATGGAGTGTAGCCACGTATGGAAGTGAAACATGGACGATAAATAGTTGGACAAGAAGAGAATAGAAGCCTTTGAAATGTGGTGATACAGAAGAATGCTGAAGATTAGATGGGTAGATCACATAACTAATGAGGAAGTATTGAATAGGATTGGGGAGAAGAGGATTTAGTGGCACAACTTGACTAGAACAAGGGTTGGGTTGGTAAGACATGCTCTGAGGCATCAAGGGATCACCAGTTTAGTATCGGAGGGCAGCATGGAGGGTAAAAATCGTAGAAGGACACCAAGAGATGAATACACTAAGCAGATTCTTAAGGATGTAGGTTGCAGTAGGTACTGGGAGATGAAGAAGCTTGCACAGGATAGAGTAGCATGGAGAGCTGCATCAAATCAGTTTCAGGATTGAAGACCACAACTACAGCAACAACACATGAATCTTTCTTTTATTTCCCTCATTGCTGCTTCGATGTATAGATTGAACAGTAGGGGCGAAAGACATCATCCCTGCCTTACAACAATTTTAATCTGAGCACTTCGTTCTTAGTCTTCCAGGCTTATTGTTCCAGCTTGATTCTTGCACATGTTGTACATCACCCTTCTTTCCCTGTAGCTTACCCTTATTTTCCTCAGAATCTTGCAGCATTTTACACTGTCAAGGTCGACACATCCAATGGAGACATCTCGATTTTTCTTCAGCCTTGGTTTCATTATCGATCGCAACGTCAGAACTGCCTCTCTTGTGTCTTTACCTTTCCTAAAGCCAAACTGATCGTCATTTAACAGATTTTCACTTTTATTTTTTCATTCCTCTGTGTATTATCCTTGACAGTAGTGAGCGGAGTAGCGCAGCGTTTAGCACATTGGACTGGCAATCGGCAGGACGACGTTTCAAAAAAACATCCGGACATCCTGATTCAGGTTTCCTGTGATTTCCCTAAACTACTTAAAGTAAATATCGGGTTGCTTCTTTCGAAAGATACCTTCGATACATGAGCCATTAAGCGGACTGTGCGATAATTTTACTTGTCGGCTCTTTCTGTCTCCGGAACTGTGTGGATGATGTTTCCTCAAAAGTCTGATGGTATATCGCCAATCTATATTCTACACACCAACTTGATAAGTCGTTTTGTTACCACTTTCCCAATCATTTTAAAAATTCCGCTGGAATGTTGTCCAGCCCTGCTATCTTGTTTGTTCGTAAGTCTTCCAAAGCACTTATACATTCTGATTATTATACTAGATATCCTATCTCTTCCTTGTCGACTCCTATTTCTTCTTCTATCACGTCACCCGTCGTAGAGGCCTCCAATATACTCTTTTCACCTATCGGCTTTCTCCTGTACATGTAACAGCGGGATTGCCATTGCACTCTTAATGTTACTGCCCTTGCTTTAAATTTCACCGAAGGTTTTTTTGACTTTTCTTGTGTTGAGTCGATCCTTCCGACAATCACATCTTTTTCGATTACTTCATATTTTTACGCAGTCATTTCGCCTTAGCTTTCCTGCACTTTATTTCGTTTCTAAGTGACTTGAATTTCCGTGAAAAATTTTATATATCCTTCTTTCGTCGACAACTGAAGTATTTCATATGTTACCCATGATTTCGTCGAGGTTACCTCCCTTTTACCTACAGTTTTCTTTCCAGGTTCTGTGATTGCCGCTTTTAGATGTGTCCGTTTCTCTTAAACTACATTGGCTACCTAGCCAGTGATGATCTCAGTACCTGTGATCTTAGGGAACTTTAAACGTGTCTTTTAATTCCCTACCACTTCCGTATCTCACTTCTTTGCGCAATGATTCTTCCTGTTTAGTCTCTTAAACTTCAGTCTACTCTTCATCAGTACTAAATTGTGATCGGAGTCTATATCCGCTCCTGGGTACGCCTTGCAATACAATATATAATTTCGTAATCTCTGCCTGACCATAATGTAATCTATGTGCAATCCTCCCTATCTCCAGGCCTTTTCCGAGTATACCTCTTCTTCTTGTGTTCATTGGACAGCGTATTCGCTATTACTAGCTGACATTTATTGGAGAACTCAATTAGTTTTTCTCCCCACTCGTTCCTACCTCCAAGCCCATGTTCTCCCGTAAACCTCCTCTACAACCGCATGGTAATTCCCCATGATTACTAGATTTTAGTGTCCCTTTACGTTCTGAATTACCCGATCAATATTCTCATATACTTTCTCCATCTGTCCACCCTTTGCTTGCGACGTCGACATATATACCTGAAGTATTGTTGTCGGTGTTAGTTTGCTGTCGATTCTGATGAGGACAATCCTGTCACTGAACTGTTCACAGTAACTTATTCTCTGTCCTACCTTTCTAATAGTAACGAATCCTACTCCCGTTATACCATTTTCTGCTGCTGTTGACATTACCGTTCACTCATCTGATCAGAAATCCTTGTCTTCTCTTCACTTCACTACACTGATCCCGAATATATGTAGATTAAGCCTTAGCATTTCCCTTTTCAGATTTTCTAGCTTCGCTAACATGTTCAAACTTCTGACATTCCACGCCCAGACTCGTAGAACGTTATCCTTTAGTTAGTTGTTAAATCTTTTTCGCGTAGTCACTTTGCCTTCCGAAGGGGGCCTATTCCGGAATCTTTTGCCAATGGAGACATCATCGTGACACTTTTTTCATTTATAGTCCGCATGTCAGCATGTCCGCATGTCCTCTCAGCACAGTAGATAGCCAAGTTTGAGAGGACAGCAGCCAATTCCGAAGTGGGCCAGAGCCACTACTTCATACCGCCGCAGTGACCGGCACGATGAACTCCACGGTCCGATAGTCGGCGCCACTAACAGGAGCTTATTGTCTTCCACTGCCAGACACTCCTCCTCCCACAAGTGTATGGATCTCTTACTCATGAGCGAAATAACAACGTGCAGGGTATGTAGCGTTCCCTGCAGGCCTCTTTGGTGGCTTGGTCTGCTGTTCATTTTTCCAAATTCCCAAATGCGCCTGTACCCAGCAGAATGACATCTGCTTCCTCCCATAATGAAGGAAGTACAGTTGACCATGTATGAGTTGGACCATTTCCTCTACTTACAAAGATTGTAGGATACTAAGGGAAAAGGAGCGGACGAGAAACTGTTTGCCCTGATGACACGTTGTGAGAGGCCGGGTTGAAAAGTGTTTTGTGGACACTTTAAAGAATTTGCATGTGGCTTGATAACGCGTTCAACCCCTCCCACCCCCACCCCCCACCCCCCGCATCCCCCCACTCTTCCCTTTCTAAGTATCATGGTAACTACTGCGCAAGGATAAATACAGGCTGGAACTCTTAGTGAAGTGACCCTGTAACTCGTAGTTCCAAAGAGTTGAACACATGAGATAACTTAATTAATCTATGAAGTAATTAGTTCGTTGGTAGTCATTAATCAATAAGGGAATAAATGGTAGCTGTTAATATACTACTACAGGACAATTAGTTTAAGTATAACAAAGTGATTTAATGAGCTGAGAACAGTAAATATATACTATACATAACAATAAATCCTCATAGAAGGGGCACAATCATTGGAATAATGAATACAAAGCTGACCATGTACTTGAAGGGGCTCTTCCTCCCGTATAAAGAGAAGACTGATCTGATCAGTCACTTGAGTGCGCACATTGAATGCTACACCCCGAGTATCAAACAGTATGACAATCGGTAGAAGGAACTCTAATTAGAAAAAGTAGAAAATTTGGGTGGTATTAGGGACACCTAGAATTCGCGCTGCTGAGGGCTTCAGTGCAAAAACTTTTACAAAGTCCCTACAACGCCGGAACAGTCAAGATTACCACAAACGTCTTTTCCAGTACCAAGTCGGCAAACAGCAGGTGGTGCAGTTGCCGAGATCTGCGCCGATGACTCTTCCAACATGTTCCATCTGCAAGAAAACATCAGACACGAATTACTTCTGTCCGGGTGACCGAGACAGTGCATTTGCAAGCTCGTGATAAAGTGTCTCGAGGAGGAGAGACAGAGAAAAACGCCAAGCACGAACTCTTGTACCCAAACAGTACAAGGGCTAGGTCCACAACCGCCTCTGTAACGAGCGCCGTGCTCACACTTTCCAACTTGAGCCATCCACGACACTCACCACTGTCGAAAGTTCGAAATTGACGGAGGCTAAGGAACATGCGCCAAACGTATTTCCAGGTGCAGTAGGAAATTCCACTAAACTGGCGAGTGACATACCCCATCCAATGATATGTTGTCTAGCCAATTTCAGGATAAATCTCTGACGTCACTGAGCATCATCGTGAGCTGCCCAATCGTCTTCCTACATCTACGATGGCGCGAGAATATAGTCGCACGCAGTGCTACACACATTAGACCAAAATATCATCGAACTGCAGATGTCAAAGAGTGGCATCCAGAGGGTTATCTAGTGTCCGCTTCTGGGAAGGTTTGAATACATTACACACTTGTGGAGGAGGAGGAGGAAACTATTGTTTAACGTCCCGTCGACAACGAGGTCATTAGAGACGGGACACAAGGTCGGATTAGGGAAGGATTGGGAAGGAAATCGGCAGTGCCCTTTCAAAGGAACCATCCCAGCATTTAGGAAAATCACGGAAAACCTAAATCAGGATGGCTGGAGACGGGTTTGAACCGTCGTCCTCCCGAATGCGAGTCCAGTGTCTAACCACTGCGCCACCCCGCTCGGCCACACTTGTGGCGTCTGCCAAGTTAGGCGAAGATTCCAGGCTGTCATAAAGCGATTACACCGTCGCAGGGCTGTCGCTTTCCCACTCGCTTCACAGTGTGTGCAATAGGTCAGAATACAATTCAGGGCCGGTTTCTTTTGTACGCGGACCCTAAAGAATTTTCAGCAAGGCCGCCCGAGAACGAGCCCACCTCTATTTTCACTGGCCCATGCAGGTATCCTGGCCTTGCCGTAGACCACCCAAATGAACTCTAACAGTAACGCAAAGAAAACATGCACAGTCCCATCCTCAGGATCGATAGAGTTCTCAGTAATGATTGCATTACCCAGAAGGAACTTATTCAGCTATTATCCATAGAGACATAAGAAAAATCATGATAAAGATGGCAAACATGAGAGGGGACAGGACAAAAAAGGCACGCAAAAGGCATGTCACTTCTCAATCTCATCTGTTCGAGCACCTTCATCCAGGACCACATATTTTGTAGCCTCCCTACCACCAGTTTACACACCTTTGAAACTGGGCACCCTGTCTAAAATGTTAAATACGGAAACAGAGACGAAAAATCTGGAATGAAATCCTTTTTAAAATGCGTCAAGTCGAAAATAATTCTGGGCATCTGTAAAAGTAAAGATGAAGATCTGTTCTAGCTTTGGAATAAAACTTTAAAACCAGCCACATCCATCTACAAAAGACAATCTTTCTCGCGAATCCTACAAGGCCTTATTTGTAGTCATCGATGATGCCAATGCCTTTCTGTTGGTGGACAAACAATGGTACGGTATGCAGGTGTGTGTGGAGTGGACAGTGTTTTACAGCTCTGTCACTTTATGAGGAGTCATCGCCTAATGTGAAGGGTGGCTCACTAGCCTCAGTGCAAACGTAATAAGAATGATGATAAAGATGATATAATTGAGAGCCCCCTCCCCGCAATCATTGTAGATTAATTTTGGTTAGTGATTGACTCATTAGTAGGAGTGAGTGCCAATGACTCAAAAACGATCTGATAAACTGCGTTAGCATGTCGCTACAAACGATAATATTGATTTCTGAATATATGGCAGAACTGTAGGTGGGTATATTATGATGCAGCCAACTTCTCAGTACAAAAAACCACACTTCTCACAGATACCCACTCAGGGAGTCCAGTCGCAATCACTCACATATTCATACATTTTGGACATATACCAGAAGGGCAGACTAGAAGCTGCAGTTACAAATTTTGTCCAGTAGTCATGGCAAGCTTCGCATTTAGTCACTTCAGATATATAAAATCAGACACATTCATGCTTTAACGATAGGAAACGAAAACTTGACAACATTATTGCATTCTGGATTTAAGTAGCTACATAGATTCGTGCTGACTCCTCAAATAACAGGTATAACTTTTTACATGGTATCCCCTGGAATGATTGTCCATTCACTGTAGCTCAGGCATTATACAATTGTTTTTCGCGGAGGGGGGGGGGGGGGGGGCCTCAGTAGGCACATTGCGTTCATACACACACAGGTAAACTAAGTGTAATGCAAAGTTTTCATGTAACGATTGATAAATTATGAGACACAAAGAAAAACATTGTGACACATTGGACATAGAATCATAGCCAAACAATGTGTAATGCTGGTAAATATGCATAAACATCAGTAGCGCTCCTGCGTCGTAGATACTTGTGTGAAAATGTGTTCGTATCACAAAAATACTCAGTCACATAATGGAATTAGCATGCACAAAAGTTATGTAAAAATAACTACGTGCCATATCTGTATACATACAAATTCTAACATATTGAACTCAAATGTTGTAGAATAAAATTTCAGTTTAATTGTGTTGTCAACAGAAAATAAGACTAATGGGTGTTTGAGCCCTACTCTGCTACACAAGACAAGTACTGAAGAGGGTGAAGAAAACAGTAACATTTATTCATTTTATTCATTACAAGTATTAATTAAACTGAAAATTAGAGGGTTTATAGTCTTCACATTCGGGAAGCTAAGCGTGGTTCATGACCAAGGTCTACCTAGACAGGCCAACCACAAGTGAGCTGTCACACACAAACACAGCCTGTAATCACCACAGATGAGAAACAGGCTTCTTCTTCGGAGACTGTTGAGTGGAGGTGGTGTGCTGGCGTTGGCAGGACTGTGTTTAGTTAGTCACATCTGGCTAGTGGGAAGACTCACAAATCCGATGTCCCACAGAACTCAGCGCAGGCAGCCGCAGCGACGAGGACCTCCAGGCACTGCTACAGCAGGACCCGGTGCGACCGTTTCGTTGAGGCGGTTCTGCGAGCCACCGCTGACGCATACCCGGTGGTCCCCGCCTCTTGCGTGTCCTTTTTTTGTTTAGTTTTGTTTTAGGCGCAAAAACAACTGAGGTCGTAAGCACCCATATCGTGACATTAGAACACTAATAAGTAAAAGAAGTTAAAAGCGACCATGCGTTAAGCACAACCGATGGAAGGCAAGATGGCTAAAAACAATAACTTCCACTTGGAGATGAGACAGCAGAGGACCTGAACCAAAGATGAAATGTCTTTCGCCGTACTGCTACGACGGATAAACAGTAAAAGGCGATCGAAGCCCAAGCGTTGTTTGTTAAAACGACTAATAACTCAGACGTCAAACATACACTGGAACATAAGTAATTAAAAAAGGGGATTCCGTCAGGAAATGGCGAACCGTCAAAGGCTGATGACAATGAGTACTAAGTGCCGGTGGGTAACCACTTAACAAATGGCGAAGGCTAAAAGGACGGTGCCCAATATACAAATTAGCTAAAACGATCTCCTCATGACAAGATAGCTGAGAGGTGATCGGCCAAACTGCTGGAAGAGATTTGATCCCTGGTGGTTGTTCCTGTGATGCCAAAGTGACACCATCTGCCACTAGATGGCAACATGGAGGTCATCCAAAGGGGTGGAGGAGATAGCAGTCTGAGGTAGGAGAACCTCAGCCTCGGCAGCACTGTCAACAGCCTCACTTCACGTCAGACTGACATGACCAGGAACCCACGTGAACATCACATTGACTCCCTCAACAGCGAGCAAATGGAAGCTCTTTACCGCCTTGGCTTCGTGTGGTGGCTCATGTTCATCATGGACTTGGAGCACTTCCGAAGGACACTACTCTGGATTCGATCTATTGCTACAAGTTTCTCGATATTCACCTGCAATTTAGCGATAGCACTTTTGTGTACACTTATGGCTCTAATTCGTACCCTTGGTGTCAGATGTGCCTTCGTCATTGGCGCTGACCATTTCCAGTGTCAGCTTCCAGAATGCTGCTCAATTTTTACAGCAGAGCTCTTTGCTCTCTTATAAGGCAACACAATACAACTGGCGATACAGTTTTTTAAACTGTGTTATATGCTTTGATTGTCTCAGTGCCCTTCAGAGCCTCTTTGTGCTGTACACAGTCCACCCCTTAGTGCCCAAGGAAAACATGTGGGAGGCCCAAGTGAAGTTTTCTGCCAAGCATGAGCCCCAGGAATTTCGTAGTTTCAGTGAATGGAAGATATAAAAACGGTGTAAGAAGTCCGTTGCGCCGCCAGAAATTCATACATGCGGTTTCGTCCGTGGAAAAGTGAAAGTCACTGTCTCTGCCCCACGAGTAAAGACGATCGACACATCGCTTAAGAAGCCGCTTGAGGGGACAAGTCCGTGGAGAACTGCAATATATAAGAAGGTTGTCGACAATAGGGGATCCGGAGATGCCTGGCAAGGGGACAGTCCATAAGAGGGTTAACTTCTATAGCAAAGCGGAAGACACTCAGGACGGAGTCTTGAAGCAACCCGTTCTCCTGAGTAAAGGTGTCCGACAAGGCCGAAGCCACATGTACCTTGAAAATTCTGTCCTTCAAAAGCTCCTGAAGGAAATGGGACAGGTGGTCTTGAAGAAAAATGGTTCAAATGGCTCTGGACACTAAACTTCTGAGGTCATTAGTCTCCTAGAACTTAGAAATACTTAAACCTAACTAACCTAAGGACAACACACACATCCACGCCCGAGGCAGGATTCGAATCTGAGACCGTGGCGGCCTTGAAGACCCCATAAGTATAGAGTACGGAGGATATCTGTGGCCGACTGGGGTAGCCGAGAGGTTCTAGACGCTACAGTTTGGAACCGCGCGACCACTACGACCGCAGGTTCGAATCCTGCCTCGGGCATGGATGTGTGTAATGTCCTTAGGTTAGTTAGTTTTAAGTAGTTTTAAGATATAGTGGATGATGACCTCAGAAGTTAAGTCCCATAGTATTCAGAGCAATTTTTTTGGTATCTGTGCTCCAGAAGTCTCAGGCTTTCTCCGAATAAAAAAAAAACAAGGCCACAGTCTCGTATTTCTGAAGAAAACCGTTCATAACATTGGTGTACAAGTGAAGAGATGGCAACCTGCAGAAGGGTGCGATCGAAATCGACATTGTGCAGTAGTTAGTAGACTGTGAGGCTAGCCACCATACCAGCTGGGCATGAATCATACGTCCCATCACTTTCCATTTACAACTGGTGAGAGAAATGGGATGGTAGCCAGCAGGAAGGTGTTTGTCCTTACCAGGCTTAGTTTAGGGTACAACAATGGGTTCACTCCAGCGTCTGGGAAAGTACCATCTGCCCAAATGCGATTGTACATATGAACGACAAAGTGCTTGCCCGCAAGAGAAAGGTGCTGTAACATCTGAAAGTGAACATGATCAGTCCTGGGGCAGGAGATCAGGATGAAGTGAGGTCACGGTCTAACTCCATTATAGCAAAGGCGACATTATAGCATTAACGAGTCTGAGAGAAATGGGATACCACCCGAGCCTTCTCCACTTGTTTCTCAGGGAAGAAGGCGAGGTGACAGTGGACGGATCTCGAGATCACCGCAAAATAACGGCCCAAGGTGTTACAGAAAGAAATAGTGTCCGCAATGACACCATCCGCTACAGTCAGCCCGAAAATCGAGAAATGGACCTTGGTCCAAGAGGGCCGACGGAGGTTACCCCACAAAATAGGAGAGGGAGTGAAACTGTTAACAGAACTAGTACATGAAATGCAGCTAGCCTTTTATCTATCCCGAAGACTGGGACGACACTGTGCACTCAACTGTTTGTAGCTAACACAGTTCGCTTCCGTAGGATGACGGTTAAAAACACGGAGAGCTCGTCTCCGCGCGTTGACGCCAGTCCTCTCCCCTCGTGTAGGGGCTCCAGACTGCTCCACTTCCTGCGCTTCCTCCACACGCCAACTGGCTCCCCATAAACAGCGTCTCCACAGTCCAGTAGCCGTTAGACATACTGAACCTCTGAACTGTACCAGTATATTCCCTTGTGTATTTGTTTCCCCAAAGCATTTTGCAAAAATGCATACATATATTATAACGTACCTATTCTTAACAGTGTCATGTTATTGTTGCTCCAAAATCAGCATTCGCATCAATTTCTGTAGAAAGTTCTTTGGAATCACTAACAGTTTCGTCAAAAGACGAATACAATCAAATATTTGTAATATTTGTAAGTATTCATTTATGAAACAACTGCTTTAAAAAAAATGGAATTTCTTGAGATAGATGGCAAAAGGTTCAAGAGAGTACTCCAGTGCAAATACAATGGGAGGGCCATGTAGCCCGTACTTCAGATGGAAGACAGGCGAAGATAGCACTAGCGGGGAAACCAAACACCAATTGGACGACGAAGGCAACGCTGGATGGACGAACTGGCGAAGGACCTAGCAGCCCTGGGAATCGAAGACATCTGGAGGAACCGTGCACAAAACAGGAACGAATGGAGGCAGTTAGTGGAAGCAGCGCGTGATCAGCAGCGCCTGTGATCGCTGAATATCTATTTATCTTTTAAAATAAAAATCAAGAAGGACTTGCGCTCTGAGGTTTCCGTACCGTGAGTGGCGCACAGCTGTCATCCAGTTTAACGCAAACCGCATAACATTAGGTCGCTCTTCCGCTACAACGGTGTCTTGGAGCGAGCGGAGAACAACACCACAGCGAGCGGCCAAATAACGGATGCTCTCGACTGCGCTGCAACTGGCCGTACAGCGAGAGACGTCATCATAATAGTGAAAATGTAGATAAACCATGTGACGGAAACCACTAATATGAACACAACTTATGTTTTATTTTTCCATGTAGTAATATTACACTACTGGCAATTAAAATTGCTACACCACGAAGATGACGTGCTATAGACGCAAAATTTAACCGGCAGGAAGAAAATGCTGGGATAGGCAAATGATTGGCCTTTCAGAGCATTCACACAAGGCTGACGCCGGTGGCGACACCTACAACGTGCTGACATGAGGAATGTTTCCAACCGATTTCTCATACACAAACAGCAGTTGACCGGTGTTGCCTGGTGAAACGTTGTTGTGATGCCTCGTGTAAGGACAAAAAATGTGTACCATCACGTTTACGACTTTGATAAAGGTCGAATTGTAGCGTATCACGATTGTGGTTAATCATATCGCGACACCGTTGCTCGCGTTGGTCGAGGTCCAATGACTGTTAGCAGAAAATGGAATCGGTGGATTCAGGAGGGTAACACGGAACGCCATGCGGGATCCAACGGCCTCGTATCACTAGCAGTCGAGATGACAGGCGTCTTATCCGCCTGGCTGTAACGGATCCTGCAGCCATGTCTCGATCCCTGAGTCAACAGATGGGGACGTTTGCAAGACAATAAACATCTGCACGAACAGTTCGACGACGTTTGCAGCAGCATGGACTATCAGCTCGGAGACCATGGCTGCGGTTACCCTTGACGCTGCATCACAGAGAGGAGATCCTGCGATGGTGTACTCAACGACGAACCTGGGTTCACAAATGGCAAAACGTCATTTTCTTCCGATGAATCCAGGTTCTGTTTACAGTATCATTATGGTCGCATCCGTGTTTGGCGACATCGCGGTGAACGCACATTGGAAGCGTGTATTCGCCATAGTGGCGTATCACCCGGCGTGATGGTATGGGGTGCCATTGGTTACACGTCTCGGTCACCTCTTGTTCGCACTGACGGCACTTTGAACAGTGGACGTTACATTTCAGATGTGTTACGACCCGTGGCTCTACCCTTCATTCGATCCCTGCGAAACCCTACATTTCAGCAGGCTAATGCACGACCGCATGTTGCAGGTTCTGTATGGGCCTTTCTGGATACAGAAAATGTTCGACTGCTGCTCTGACCAGCACATTCTCCAGATCTCTCACCAATTGAAAACGTCTGGTCAGTGGTGGCGGAGCAACTGGCTCGTCACAATACGCCAATCACTACTCTTGATGAACTGTGGTATCGTGTTAAGCTGCATGGGCAGCTGTACCTGTACACGCCATCCGGGCTCTGTTTGGTTCAATGTCCAGGCGTATCAAGGCCGTTATTACGGCCAGAGGTGGTTGATCTGGGTACTGATTTCTCAGGATCTATGCACCCAAACTGCGTGAAAATGTAATCACATGTCAGTTCTAGTATAATATATTCGTCCAATGAATACGCGTTTATCATCTGCATTTCTTCTTGGTGTAGCAATTTTAATGACCATTAGTGCAATATTCTTCTGTTATTAAGTATTCAATGCATCAATATTTTCCTCACAAATGAAGCACCTAAATTTTGGCGCCCCAGACAAATGTCCAAGTTACACTCCCTTCCCCCCCCCCCCCCCCCCCCCCCCCCCGGAGCAGATCTTACAATGGTCCAATCATCTTCATCATGCAGTTCTTGATGTGATCTATTTCATGTACGCTTGTTGATGTTTTGAAGCATGCTACCATCATTTAGTAAACTACCTGCACTAGGATTCTTGCATTTTCTAACAGAGCTCTTTGCATAGCCTGTAGGTGCTACCTCCAAGGTGCGTTCTGCCATGGTCGTCTTCCAGGAACAGTTTGTATATGTGTAATAGCCTTTGTTCGTCTGGGAAACGCCATTATAAAGCAAATGAAATGTGGTCACCGAAACTGCATTATATTTAAGCAATTAAGCTTTCCTCCTCATCTACAAAGGATCTGCAGAATGCCATTAACAAATCAAGAAGGAAACAACAACGGCTGTGGACAGGTCCAAAAGCTAATTTTCGCATGTCCGTACTCGTCAAAAAAAGGAATGGCGTTTCTTCTAGTATGAGTTCATTGCGCCATATTTCAGAATGATCCTAAGTTCTTAATTCTTTGCGCACTTGTACCTCACAAAAATTTATTAAAAGTCATAGAAAATGGGAATTACTGAATAAACCATTTACAAGAAATAAAACTCCTAACGCAGAGCACACGTCAGAAAGACGGGTGTGATACTTCTAGTGTTAAAGTCATACCTTCTATAGTCCTTACCATCTGATGAAAGACACACTGCACATTTGAAATTGGATATAGGCTGTCGTATTATCAAATTTAAAATCTCTGCCATAATAACGGAAAAATCTTCAAATAAGAAATATGCTACTGTGTTTCTGTCCCATGTTTATTACATTCTTCAAATCTCGTAGTGCAGCAAGCAATAATGAAACTGCCGATAAGATCAAAAGAGCAGTTTTGTGGATTTGTATTAAATAAACTTGCTGAAATGCAATAAAAAAGACAAATCACCAATCACTTCTTCAGTTTGGTACGAGTTCGATGACATTATCAGTCAGCTCCAAGGAATCCATGATCCAAGACCTGCGACAGTAGTCGAACTAGACAAATATTATTCTCTGCGTATTTGTATACAACGATTTCTTAACTTGTGGGAATCAAGAAAACTGACGTACCTAATGCTTCACCAGCTGGTTCCGAAAAAATTATGTATCTCAGCTACGTCGGTGCCCAATGAGCATATCTTTTCAAAACGATTACACATGTGCGACGAAAAAGGTAACCGAATTGTTCCAAGTAAAATCGGCCACATTTTGTTCACATATAAAGACATTGATAGATTCCTTTATCTTAGATACCTACAGTGTCAATCTGGTTGTAAATGAAAACTGTAGATAATTTCAGGAGGTAGAAAATTAATTTCAGTTATCCTGTATATTTGTAACATACATTGTTTCCAATAAAAATATGAAAAATTAACTAGAATGCGTTTTACCTTTTCAGTATCCCAACTCGATGAAAAATTCAGAGCTTTTTTGCCATATTCTTCATTTTTACTGAAGCCAAAGGTAAAATACTTTTCGAAAATTATTAAACTACAAGGGATGTAACGGAAAATTATTAATCCTCCATCTATGTCCTTGTAAAGATGATTAGAAAGAAGTAAAAATACAGGTCTAGTGACCTTGAATTAAAAATTCAAAGTGCCTTTTATTATGAGAAAGGTGAATCATTAAAAAGAGCTAGTTCATTTTTGTGTGTGAGTGGGTCTGATCCGAGTCCCCACCTCTAGTATGCAGTACAGGTTGACGGATGTCCTACCATCCTATCCCTTTTCTTTGCCAGTGTTTTCCACATATTCATTTCCTCTCCGATTCTGTATGTAACCTCATTCCTTACCTTATCAGTCCACCTAATTTTCAACATGTCAGATACTTCGATACTCTTCTGTTCCAGTTTCCCCACAGTCCATGTTACACCACCATAAAGTGCTGTGCTCCAAACGCACATTCTCAGAAGATTCTTCCTCAAATTAAGGCCTACTTGATACCAGTAGACTTCCCTTGGTCAGAAATGCCCTTTCTGCCAGTGCTAGTCTGCTTTTGATGTTCTCCTTGCTAAGTCCGTCCTTGGTTATTTCGCTGCCTAGATATCAGTATTCCTTAACTACGTCTACTTCGTGACCGTCAATTCTGATGTTTAGTTTATCACTGTTCTCATTTTGCTACTTCTCGTTTCTTCCGTCTTTCTTCGATTTACTCTCAATCCATATTCTGTACTCATTAGGCTGTTCATTTCACTTACAGATTTTGTAATTCTTCTTCACTTTCACTTAAGATAGCACTGTCACCTTGAATTTTAATTTTACTCCTAAACCTTTCTTTTATTTCCGTCATTGCTTCTTCGCTGTGCAGATAGAATAATAGAGGTGAAAGACTACCTCCCTATCTTACCCTTTTTTTTAAGCTGAGCACTTCGTGTTTGGTCGTCCACCCTTGTTATTCCCTCTTGGCCTAATAGTGAAAAATGCAGTATGGAGGAAGGAGGTCACTTATGCTAAGTACAGAATCCAAGACAGTGGACAAAGGGATACAGGCACACGCTGCATGGTTGCCAGTTCACTGAGCTAAGTACAGAATCCAAGATGACATAACTGGGAATAGTGGTCCAGCCTCTATCGCTGTCAGATTTCAACACCCCTACGACTTCGTAATCCAAGATGGCGATCCAAGATGGTCACTGTGTTTTCTGCTTCCCTATGATGTCGATGGCGGACCTACGCTACTACACCGTGAAGACCATATGACACTTCACTACATACATTAATATGTTACAGTAAAAACGTAGTAAACTGCCTGTGTTACACCAAAATTGTCACAAATCTTCCCATTCTCACAAAATGTTCTGTGTTAGAGAAATATTGCACCAAAAATCCCCATGTTACAGTGAAATTGTAACAAAATTCTTCATGTTCTAATGAGACTATAGAAAGAAAGTATATATTACAGTAAAATTGTAACAAATTACAGCATGTTACAGAAAAATTGTAATATATTGCTCCACGTTACAGCGAAATTGTAATAATTTACATCTCTGTGTACATAAATGTTAATGTATAACTTTATATAGAGAACTGTCAAAAGTAAATGATATGTATGGACATGGAATGAACAGTGTAACAGATTTTCTCTTACAGATTCACATATTCATCTAACTGATGGCTATTGTCTAGCATAGGCTTTCTCCATCTCCATCAACTGTCAAATTTTTCCGATTCATTAAAGTCTTCTCTACAACGTCACAGTGGAAGTGGGTCACTTATGCGAAGTGTAGAATTTAATATGGACACTTGCATAAATCCAAGATGATCACTAAGTACAAAATCCGAGTGAAATGCTTAGATGCGGATCCAGTATGGTGGACCTCAATGCTTTCCCCTGACATCACAGACAAGTGTGCTAAGTTTAGAATCCATGATGACCATATGCCAAATTGAAGATAGTGTGGCCGAGAATACTGGCACTGCCTGCGTAGTTGTCACATATCTGATGACATAACTGATGATGTCAAAATCTTAGATGAAATTGGAGGCATAAGACTTGTGGATACAGGTGACTCCTCTGACATTGCCAATCCAAAGCAGCTGTTCCAGTTTCTTTAGCACCACAGTTTCCTGGTCCCATCATTCATCCAAAGTGTCCGCCATGTAGTCACCAAGTGGACACAGCATTGATGCTCATTACACCATTATAAAATCTTGATCATCATGAAGCATCTGAGGTTTGCGAATTCCAGACAAAAAAAAACTGCCTCACACCATCAAGTGTAAGTATTAGCCTACATCAATGCTTATTATTATTTCTCATTGTGTGTATGGTTATGCGTGTTTTCACAGTTCTCATTTATTTCTCCCTCTGCACAACAGGTTCCTAATGCACTGAAGTGAAAATCAACACAGCACATAAAACCAGTCACTGATATAGTGCCAGATACATTGGAGCAGCATGCAGAACTGTTTCCAAAGCTCCCTGTTGCAGTTGCTGAGATATTGGAGCAGAACGAGGAATTGTTTCCAGAATTTGTTTCCACTATCTTCAGCGTCTCCACCACTCACTGAGCTGCTAATATTGCATAGTGCACAACGAATGTGGTGTTATTCTCTGCAGTGTAGAAGCTAACTGTATAATTTTTGAAAATACATGATTCAGTGACATCAAAATAGTGATGTCACATTATCAATGGTATCAATTGTACTAGAATTCAACACAAATGCCTGGAATATTCAACTCTCAAACACTGATTGTGTTACAGGTGTATATCAAATTTCTGAATGTAGATTCTTAAAAGTGACTGCATGGCATGGTATTCTCACTGTTTTATATTTTCACTATTGTTGCGTAGACCCCAAATAAATCGTAATATGAAGTGGGTAAAAACCAAGACCAGTAAATATAGACAATGAGAAAACCACCCAATACACTCACAAGAATCTACTCTCAGAAATCTGATGTATGCTAGCAATGCCATCAGGTGTTCAGTGAATGAACATTTCAGGTGATATATGTATGGATTTTAAGAAAATGTCTGGGAATGTCCTTAGAACTTATTCATCAAACATTTCAGATGATGTTTTTGCTACTAAAGTTTTTTTTTAAATTCTGATTCTAATAGTGGATCCCCGGTCTCTTCCATGTCGACTCCTACTTCTTCTTCTATCACGTCATCAGACAACTCAGTATACCCTTTCCACCTGTCTGCTCTCTCCTCTGAATGCAACAGTGGAATTCCCATTGCACCCTTAATGTAACCAGTATTGCGTTTAAGTTGATTGTTTTGGCTTTTCTACATGCTGAGTTTGTCCTTCCGACCATCATTTCTTTCTCGATTACGTCATAGTTTTCGTGCAGTGCTTTCGCCATAGCTTCTCTGTGCTTCCTATTTATTTCATTCATCAGTGACCCGTATTTCTATACCGGTGAATTGTCCTGAGCATTTCTTTACTTCTTTCTTTCATCGATCAATTAAAGTATTTTGTGTGTAACACATGTTTAATTCGCAGTTAACATATTTTTCTTTCCAACGCCTGTGATCGGCCTTTTTAGAGGTCTCCATTTCTCTTCGACTAAACTGCTTACTGAGCTATTCCTTCTTGCAGTAACTATACTCTCAGAGAACTTCAAGCGTATCTCTTCATTCCTCAGTACTTCCTTATCCCACTTCTTTGCGCATACATTCTTCCTGACTTGTCTCTTAAACTTCAGCCTCCTCTTCAGCACTGCTAAATTGTGATCTGAGTCTACATCTGCTCCTGGATACACCTTACAATTCAGTATCTGATTTCGAAATCTCTGTAATTTAACTGAAATATTCACTTATCTCCCGGCCTTTTCCAAGTATTCCTCCTCCGAATGTGATTATTGAACAAAGTATACCCTATTACTAGCTGAAATTGATTGCAGAACTCAATAAGCCTTTCTCTTTTCTCATTTGCAGCACCAATCACGTATTCCCCAGTAAGTCTTTCTTCTACTGCTGGCCTACAACACCATTCCAGTCACCCGTGACTATTAGCTGTTCTTCAACATCTTCATATACTTTCTCTATCTCCTCATCTTCTGCTATTGTTGTCGCTGTTTGTTTCCTATCGATTCTGATGATAGCTACCCCATCACTTAACGTTCACAGTAACTCATTCTCTATCCTAACTTCCTGTTTACAACGAATCCTACTCGCAATATACCATTTATCACATACTCGTCTGACCAGAAATCCTTGTATTTTTTTCCATTTAAATTCACTGACCCCCCACTACATCTACATTGAGCCACTGCATTTCCCTTTTCAGATTTCCTAGATTATCTGTCACATTCAGATTTCTGACATTCCAAACCCCGACGTTATCCTTTCGTTTGTTATTCAAACTTTTTCTCATAGTCACCTACCCCTTGGCATTACCTTCCTGGAGCTCTGAATAGGGAACTAATCCGGAATCTTTTCCCAGTGGACAGATCATAATGACACTTTTTTTCGATTATAGGCTACATGTCCTGTGGATACACATTATGTGTCTTTAATGCAAAGATTTCCATTACTTTCTGCATACTCATGCCTTGGCCACTGTTGATTCTTCCCATCTAAGAGCAGCTCCCTACCCCAAGGGCAAGAGAGTGCTCTGAACCTTTGTCCGCTCCTCTACCCTCTTTGACAAGTCTTTTTCGTGAATGACGATGACTCCTTATGCCAGAAGCTTTCGGCTCCCATTGCTGATTTTTATTCAAAGTTTAAGAGGTTGTGGAGTTCAAACCTTGGACTGAGAAAATTTTTATTACTAATCAAAGACGCTGTTCATAGGTTGCGGTCGTCGCATGATGTTTTGGCCCATTGATTGGATTGTGTGGCGTGTGGCGTTTATTATTTAGCCTAGAATAAAGCAGTAGCCTTTGAAACAAGTCCGAGAATATCGTTGCACTGTTTAGTGCGTCAAACTCGTGTGTTTGCAGCATCTATTCACAAAATGTTTACAAACTAATCGTAGAGTATCGAATGATCGATTCGGACATTTGCTACTCTACGTCGTTGGTGCCACTGTCGACTTTAGGCCTTATTTTAAGGAGAGGCTAATCTCGTAATGTTCTTTTCCCTGATAAAGCATAGCTGCATATGTTGAGGTACATCAAGTCGCAGAAAAATCGATTTGAGAATTCTGAAAATCATCATAATCAGTTACGTTGTTTGATTTCAGGACCGTGTTGTGTTATTAGTACAGCCCAAATTGATGGCTCGGCTTTTTCCATCAAACCTTAACCTCTAATGAGTACATTATCTGATCACGAGTTTCCAGAGATATCCATGTAATGTGGAACTGACCATTATATGTCACGAGAGGCGGATCGGCGCCAGGATGAAAGTGGTGGGGAATATAGCACTGTTAGTAAAGAAGCAGTAACAGCAGAACTGGGCGGTCGGGAGAGCTCAGTGACTTTGAATATGGACTAGTCATTGGATGTCAGCTGAGTGACAAATTCAGCAAGAACATTTCTATCCTACAGCCGCCCAAGACGTTAGAGAAGCGGTTATGAAGAAGAACATCATCTACTGACGGACAGGGAGTGTCAAGCATTGTGGGGGGTGCTCATAAGAAATCGCACGAAATTTTCGCAAGAATCAAACGTGTCTTCCAAGATACTACCAGCTGTGCATCTAGTACAACGATTGTGGAGTACTAAGACTGCGCAGCTCTTCAGAAGCTAGACATTTCTGAAGTTGGTGTTAGGCGACGCTTAAGTTGATTTAAAGAGCGACAGCATAGTACAGCGGATGAAAGGAAAGGAATAATTTGGAGTGATGAATCACGCTATGCCCTATGACCGTCCGATGGAAAGGTTTGGGTTTGAGAAATACCTGGAGAAGATTATTTGCCATCATGTGTAGTGCCAATAGCGAAGAACACGGATGTGGTATTGGGGTATGAAAGTGTTTTTCGTGGTTATTGATGAAGGTGTTTGTCGTGGTTATTGCGCTTAAGGAAAAGGTAAATGAGGATGGATGGGAATCCATGATATAAGATGGATAAAATACTAAACCATTCTATAGCGTTGTGTACTGCGTACGTTAGAGGCACAGTTCAGAGGGGATAAATGTTTCTATCGGCGTGACAATGCACCCTCGTATAAAGCAGTATATGTAAGGCGATAGTTTGTGGACGATAACATTCCGTAAATGGACTGGCCTGCTCAGAGTTCCTAGTCGAATGCCTTTGAATTGAGTTACGACTTCGACTTTGCAGCAGGCCCCTGCATCCAACCTCACTATCTTCTCTGGTTCCTGCTTTTGAGGGAGAATGGGCTGCCATTCCTCCACCTCACTGAAGTTGCCCGCCGTCACACATCCGATACATATTAACGTTTACTAAAAGCAGTCCGCATGCTTTTGATCATATAGTGCTTGTGCACAATATACTGCAACTTCTTTTTCATAGAAGTAATTACTAACGGAAATACCTGCGGTTATTTCATGCAGCATAATGCAAGAATACTCGCCATCAGTGACTGTATGACAGTGAAACGAGATGTTTTTGATGACTAGAACAATCCTAAAGTGGTAAACGGTACAACAGTTGTCTGGGAGTTCTATCCAAGACCGCTCCTAGCTCGTCCGAATTATTCTTGGTTATCACTGATACTCCACTTGCCACAATGTTTCATCCAACTAAATTAAATGGCTGTTTGTTAATTATACCAGCAGTCAATACATGCTCCGCCCACCATAGACCCACAAAGTACAGATATGATCCATGATTCTAATTCTTAGTTAATAAGTGGAGATTATTCGAAGTTCTAAGCAATCTGGTGTAACCTCATCTTACCATTATCAACAACCAATAAAAGATATTACTAAACAGTTAAAAACATTCATTTGAGGTGCAGGTTGCCTGCCTAACGTCTTCTAGGGAAAGGAAAAATTTTATTTTCAGTACCTCTTATAATACTGGTAGAATTTAAAGACTGAATATCCTGTCATAACCAACGCATTAAGTGGTATAGCGCATTTTAAATGTTGAATGCAGTAAGTTTGAAACTGTGTGTATATCTTGAGGCAGCGTATCTCATGGCGCTCAAATTACCCGGACTATAGTGCCCAGTATTTCTGAATGACAATATTTCGCGACTTCGGAAAAACTTCATACATAATTTCAAACCTTCTCGAAACTTCTTCCCGCTGATACCTGCCACTAATTAATGAAAGGAAAAAAGTTCCTTGCTTACTATATTACCGTTGCTCATGCATTAATATGTTAGTATCAAGTAAGAAGTTTTAATTGATTACTTCTTTACTTTCACTCTACTCGCATCAAAATTTGTATACAGTATCCACATATAGGACTGAATGTACCTGCAAAATTATATCACTGTAAGACACATAGTTCGGGAGATATGACTTCACAAATATTGAGATTCGTTAAGAACTGTTTCGTACGTGGGAGTCCGATTTTTTAATGAATTGAGCGTGGAGGTTACCGGTCAATAACCAACCAAATAAGTGTCACAGCTTAGCCACTATGCTGTGCTCATTATTTAGCCATCATCGGCAGCTAGTTAAGCTGAGCTGATGGATGAGAGAAAAGTAACTAAGGCCAGCCCGTTCGTATGCCGATGAAGGGATTGGCGGCTATCCATGGTATTACTAAGTCAGCTCTCTGACTGCCGTGTCAAGCCAGTCCACGCGGCTAAAGAGTCATCTGAAATAACCTGTCACTGCTGCAATATTTCCGCTGTTTCCAAGAACGAAATGCACACGATACTCCATTCTATGTGTGGGCTTCGGCGTTTCATGTAGGCACCTGTAGCGACGTAGTATGGCGCTAAACTTCGGCGTTTACCAAGACTACGCAGACATGTACCTGCAAACAAAGAATAAATTGATTAGACAACTCATTTTTTCGAGGTGATATGTTTTTCACTGCTCCCCATACATACAAAGCCCGGACAACACAAGCTAAAGGAGCGTAGCGTTTAAGTTGCCGACAACCACATTCCACACATGTGGGTGAACTGCAAAGTGATTTTGGAGGTGAGGGAATCTGCGGATTAGCCACCATTCATCGAACATATCCTACGTCACAGAGGACAGAGATTGAACTGCTATAATATATTGCTGAACGTAATACATACAGGTCGCAATCGATGTTGAGAACTTCATCCTCTGTGCTCTCATCAATGCAGTAACTACGGCAGCCTTAACAGTTATGCGGCCATAGCTGCACTGAGTGTTGAATCGGAGCTCATGCTACGTGTTGCAATTTAGCACGTGGCCATTGTAGTTTGAGAAGTATATGGTTTCTGCACACTGATAACTGACGAACGGCGTGAGTGAAATTATTCCAGTATACAGCAGAAGCAACCAAACTAGAGCTACTGGTAAAATATTGATAGATCGATATATTGATGTTTCCTCCAAAAGTTCATTGACATACAAAGTATATCAATATATCAACATACCGATATCGAAATGGCAATATTTTTATTGAATATTATACAGTTTTTGCATTTTCGGTAAAGATTTGAGACTGTTCTTTTTAAATTGTAGTAGAACGTAATTTTAGTTTCTCTGTGTGAAGGAGTGTACTACATTTTGAGCTGTCATCACATCCAGTCTTTCTCTTTGATTGTGTGAAGCAAGTACTGGTGGCACAAAGAAGAAATCCGAATGCACTTCGGGTGGTGATAGTGTGAATGGAATAACAAGATCTCCGATGTGAAGAAACAGCACTCAAATTTAACGCAACTAATGTACAACTTCTTCACATTGGTGTTATTCAAAAACAGTTGCTGAAAATGACGAGCAAAAGCTAAATGACAACAGGTTACCGTCCATTACGAATGTGGCTGATCTCAGCGACTGTGACATGATTTACAAATGATAGACCGAGGTGCTGCTACGGTCGCAGGTTCGAATCCTGCTTCAGGCATGGATGTCCTTAGGTTAGTTAGGTTTAAGTAGTTCTAAGTCTGCGTGCCTCAGTAATACAGATGGCCGTAACGTAGGTGCAACCACAATGGAGGGGTATCTGTTGAGAGGCCAGACAAACGTGTGGTTCCTGAAGAGGGGCAGCAGCCTTTTCAGTAGTTGCAGGGGCAACAGTCTGGATGATTGACTGATCTGGCCTTGTAACAATAACCAAAACGGCCTTGCTGTGCTGGCTGAAAGCAAGGGGAAAATACAGCCGTAATTTTTCCCGAGGGCATGCAGCTTTACTGTATGGTTTAATGATGATGGCGTCCTCTTGGGTAAAATATTCCGGAGGTAAAATAGTCCCCCATTCGCATCTCCGGGCGGGGACTACTCAAGATAGACACGAAGCCCATGCCTACTACAGTAGTACAAGTTTATATCCTAACTAGCTCTGCAGATGGTAAAGAAATTGATGAAATGTATGATGAGATAAAATAATTTATTCAGGTAGTGAAGGGAGACGAAAATTTAATAGTCATGGGTGACTGGAATTAGAGAGGAGGAAAAGGCAGAGAAGGAAACATAGTGGGTGAATATGGATTGGGGGAGAGAAATGAAAGAAGAAGCAGTCTGGTAGAATTTTGCACAGAGTATAACTTAATCATAGCTAACACTTGGTTCAAGAATCATAAAAGAAGGTTGTATACATGGAAGAACCCTGGAGATACTAAAAGGTATCAGATAGATTATATAATGGTAAGACAGAGATTTAGGAACCAGGTTTTAAATTGTAAGACATTTCCAGGGGCAGGTGTGGACTCTGACCACAATCTATTGGTTATGAACTGTAGATCAAAACTGAAGAAACTGCAAAAAGGTGGGAATTTAAGGAGATTGGGCTTGGATAAACTGACTAAACCAGAGGTTGTACAGAGTTTCAGGGAGAGCATAAGGAAACAATTGACAGGAATGGGGGAAAGAAATACAGTAGAAGAAGAATGGGTAGCTTTGAGGAATGACATAGTGAAGGCAGCAGAGGATCAAGTAGGTAAAAAGACGAGGGTTAGTAGAAACCCTTGGGTAACAGAAGAGATACTGAATTTAATTGATGAAAGTGCAAAATGGCTAAGCAGCAATGGCTAGAGAACAAATGTAAGGATGCAGAGGCTTATCTCACGAGGGGTAAGATAGATACTGCCTACAGGAAAATTAAAGAGACCTTTGGAGAAAAGGAAGCCACTTGTATGAATATCAACAGCTCATATGGAAAAATTAAAGAGACCTTTGGAGAAAAGGAAGCCACTTGTATGAATATCAACAGCTCATATGGAAACCCAGTTCTAAGCAAAGAAGGGAAAGCAGAAAGGTGGAAGGAGTATATAGAGGGTCTATACAAGGGCGATGTACTTGAGGACAATATTATGCAAACGGAAGAGGATGTAGATGAAGATGAAATGGGAGATACGATCATGCGTGAAGAGTTTGACAGAGCACTGGAAGACCTGAGTCGAAACAAGGCCCTGGGAGTAGACAACATTCCATTGGAACTACTGACGGCCATGGGAGAGGCAGTCCTGACAGAACTCTACCATCTGGTGAGTAAGATGTATGAGACAGGCGAAATACCCTCAGACTTCAAGAATAATATAATAATTCCAATTCCAAAGAAAGCAGGTGTTTACAGATGTGAAAATTACCGAACTATCAGTTTAATAAGTCACAGCTGCAAAATACTAACGCGAATTCTTTACAGACGAATGGAAAAACTAGTAGAAGCCGACCTCGGAGAAGATCAGTTTGGATTCAGTAGAAATGTTGGAACACGTGAGGCAATACTGACCCTACGACTTATCTTAGAAAATAGATTAAGGAAAGGCAAACCTACATTTCTAGCATTTGTGGACTTAGAGAAAGGTTTTGACAATGTTGACTGGAATACTCTCTTTCAAATTCTAAAGGTGGCAGGGGTAAAATGCAGGGAGCGAAATTCTATTTACAATTTGTTCACAAACCAGATGGCAGTTATAAAAGTCGAGGGACATGAAAGGGAAGCAACGGTTGGCAAGGGAATAAGACAGGGTTGTAGACTGTCCCCGATGTTATTCAATCTGTATATTAAGCAAGCAGTAAAGGAAACAAAAGAAAAATTCGGAGTAGGTATTAAAGACCATCGAGAAGAAATAAAAACGTTGAGGTTCGCCGATGACATTGTAATTCTGTCAGAGACAGCAAAGGAAGAGCAGTTGAACGGAATGAGCATTGTCTAGAGGGAGGACATAAGATGAACATCACCAAATCAAAACGATGATAAGGGAATGTAGTAGAGTTAACTCGGGTGATGCTGAGGGAATTAGATTAGGAAATGAGACACTTAAAGTAGTAAAGGGGTTTTGCTATTTGGGGATCAGAATAACTGATAATGGTCGAAATAGAGAAGATATAAAATGTAGACTGGCAATGGCAAGGAAAGTGTTTCTGAAGAAGAGAAATTTGTTAACATCGAGTATTGATCTAAGTGACGATAAATAGGTTGGACAAGAAGAGAATGTTCGAAATGTGGTACTACAGAAGAATGCTGAAGATTAGATGGGTAGATCACGTAACTAATGAGGAGGTACTGAATAGAATTGGGGAGAAGAGGAGTTTGTGGCACAACTTGACCAGAAGAAGGGATCGGTTGGTAAGACATGTTCTGAGGCATCAAGGGATCACCAATTTAGTGTTGGAGGGCAGCGTGGAGGGTAAAAATCGTAAAGGGAGACCGAGAGATGAATACACTAAGCAGATACTGAAGGATGTAGGTTGCAGTAGGTACTGGGAGATGAAGAAGCTCGCACAGGATAGAGTAGCATGGAGAGCTGCATCAAACCAGTCTCAGGACTGAAGACAACAACAACAAGAAGAAGTCTAGGGGACTGAAGACCTCCAAAGTTAAGTCCAATAGTGCTCAGAGCCATTGGGACCATTTTGAACAAATGACAGAGCACAGCAACGCGGCGTCCTTTTTTGCAGGTTTTATTTGGCAAATCTAGATTTCAGCTAGTGCCTAGCCAGTGTAATGCCTTATTTCATAGTATCAGTCCGTGTCAGTGCCCTGTTGTTCCTTCAAGTCTACTTATACAGGGTGTTACAAAAAGGTACGGCCAAACTTTTAGGAAACATTCCTCACACACAAAGAAAGAAAATTTATTATGTGGTCATGTGCCCGGGAACGCTTACTTTCCATGTTAAAGCTCATTTTATTGCGTGTCTTCAAATCACATTAATCATGGAATGGAAACACACAGCAACAGAACGTACCAGCGTTCCTTCAAACACTTTGTTACAGGAAATGTTCAAAATGTCCTCCGTTAGTGAGGATATATGCATCCACCCTCCGTTGCATGGAATCCCTGATGCGCAGATGCAGCTCTGGAGAATGGCGTATTCTATCACAGCCGTCCACAATACGAGCACGAAGAGTCTCTACATTTGATACCGGGGTTGCGTAGACAAGAGCGTTCAAATGCCCCCATAAATGAAAGTCAAGAAGGTTGAGGTCAGGAGAGCGTGGAGGCCGTGGAATTGGTCCGCCTCTACCAAACCATCGGTCACCGAATCAAGACATTACCAACAATGCCTGCCCAAACGTTCACAGAAAATCTGTGTTGATGACGTGATTGCACAATTGCGTGAGGATTCTCGTCAGCCCACACATGTTGACTGTGAAAATTTACAATTTGAGCACGTTGGAATGAAGCCTCATCCGTAAAGAGAACATTTGCACTCAAATGAGGATTGACACATTGTTGGATGAACCATCCTCAGAAGTGTATCCGTGGAGGCCAATCAGCTGCTGATAGTGCCTGCACACGCTGTACATGGTACGGAAACAACTGGTTCTCCCGTAGCACTCTCCATACAGTGACGTGGTCAACGGTACCTTGTACGGCAGGAACTTCTCTGACGCTGACATTAGGGTTACGGTCAACTGCACGAAGAATTGCCTCGTCCATTGCAGGTGTCCTCGTCGTTCTAGATCTTCCCCAGTCGCGAGTCATAGGCTGGAATGTTCCGTGCTCCCTAAGACGCCGATGAATTGCTTTGAACGTCTTCCTGTCGGGACACCTTCGTTCTGGAAATCTGTCTCGATACAAACGTACCGCGCCACGGCTATTCCCCCGATCTAATCCATACATCAAATGGCATCTGCCAGCTCCGCATTTGTAAACATTGCACTGACTGCAAAACCACGTTCGTGATGAACACTAACCTGTTGATGCTACGTACTGATGTGCTTGATGCGAGTACTGTGGAGCAATGAGTCGCATGTCAACACAAGCACCAAGGTAAACATTACCTTCCTTCAATTGGGCCAACTGGCGGTGAATCGAGGAAGTACAATACATACTGACGAAACTAAAATGAGCTCTAACATGGAAATTAAGCTTTTCCGGACACATGTCCACCTAACATCTTTTCTTTATTTGTGTGTGAGGAATGTTTCCTGAAAGTTTGGCCGTACCTTTTTGTAACACCCTGTATAATGCATTGATAATGGCTAGGCACTAGCCGAAGTCTAGATTTGCCAAATAAAACCTGCAAAAAACGATGACTGATTCCTTTGGTCTATCATTTGTGAACACTAGATGACAAGTTTGGCCTTTGCGGTAGGTAGAGAAGTGTGAGGGTGGAGGGGGGGGGGGGGGTTGCTGACGGAATCGGCGTTCTGCGCTACCAATAGAAACTGCAACGTTTAACTTCACCACACATATTTGACACAACAAGTGCTACATCGCTGGCGCATGCAGACATAAGGGACCAAAAAAAATGTAAACTAGGAAGTCGGCGTCAAGTCCTCTGGACAAATGTGATATGTGACTAAAACAAACTACGGACCCATAGGACGCCTTTTATTGTACCACTTAAATGCATTTACCAATGTTAGCAAAGTGGTTATCGCCAAGATCCAACGTTTTAAAAGTGGTTCAAATGGCTCTGAGTCCTAGGGGACTTAACATCTGTGGTCATCGGTCCCCTAGAACTTAGAACTACTTAAACCTAACTAACCTAAGGACATCACACACATCCATGCCCTAGACAGGATTCGAACCTGCGACCGTAGTGCGTCGTTTTCCGTACGTTTCTTGCTCTAATAGGGATAAGCAGGCTGCTAGCTTATTGATTACAGAATATCTAACTATAAATTAGTACTTAAATAAACAGCTCTAAAACCGGCGGCATTTTTTCAATGTGCAACCGATATTTTTATAGGTCGGTACGTCGATATTTCTCACGTCGGAGTATCGATATACCACCGCTCATTCGAGATTTAAAGGCCGATAATGATACTTTTTAAATATCGATATATCGGATTCCGAATTCTTAAAAAACATCAACAGTCCTAGACCAAACCGCTTTGCATAAATGTCACACATGTTGTGGTGTTTCACTGAGGTCGAAACTGTTTGTTCTGTTACCCGCGTTCGACAGTCATTCACGCAGTCCCCAACATATATCCGAGGTAATCGTGTCCTCACCTCTTCTGAGGTTAGCTGCATTCGAGCCAATCAAATTAGGCGTTGCCGTTGTCGCGAACATAAGTGTATTAACTACAGTAGAGGGCAAGGCTGTCAGGGGGGTGAGACTGTCCTCGCTGGGTGGCCCGTAGGCGCCGCCGCGTGCCAGGATCAGTTTGCAGCGCCGTGACGCAGTGTTTCGCGGAAAAGTCGGCCGGAGTCAATGAAGAGTGGCACTGCCGCCTCTCGCGGCGAGCGACAGCGCGCGCGTCCCCGCGTGCACGGGGCCGCCTCGGCCTGCAACTGTTAGAGAGCGCCATCCCAGCTTCCGTCATTCCCAAAAGTGTGCTTTGAAAAGTCGACAAAGGCGGCAATCACTGCAACACAAAACATAAGTATGTTTATTTTAGACATGATCTAGATTTGGGACAATGCATTTAGTGCAAAGTTTCTCAAATGAACGGATCCCATCCATACTCCACAAGACACCGTAAGGTGCGTGCCGGAGGGTACCCTGTACCACTACTTCTCATTTCCTCTTCTGTTCCACTCGCAAACAGAGCGAGGGAAAAACGGCTGTCCGTAAGCCTCCGTAAGAGGCCTGATTTCTCGTATCTTATCTTCTTGATCCTCACGCGAGATGTATGTTGGCGGGAGCAGAATCATATGGTAGTCAGCTTGAAATGCCAGTTCTCTGAATTTTCTCAAGGGTGTTTGCCGAAAAGAACGCCACTTTCCCTCCAGGGGTTCCCATTTCAATTCCCGAGACATCTCCGTAACTCTTAAGTTTTGTTCGAACGCAACAGTAACAAATCTAACAGCCCTCCTCTGAATTGCCTCGCCGGCCAGGGTGGGCGAGCGGTTCTGGGCATTTCAGTCTCGAACCACGCGACCGCTATGGTCGTAGATTCGAATCCTGCCTAGGTCATGGATGTGTGTGATGTTCTTAGGTTAGTTAGGTTTAAGTAGTTTTAAGTTCTAGGGGACTGATGACCTCAGATGTTAAGTCCCATAGTGCTCAGAGCCATTTTTTTCTGAGTTGCCTCGATGTCTTCCTTCATTTCCACCTGGTACGGATCCCAACCATTCGAGCAGTATTCAAGAATAGGTCGCACCAGCGTCCTATACGCGGTCTTCTTTACAAGTGAACCACCCTTTTCCAAAATTTTCCCAACAAACCGAAGGCGACCATTTGCCTTCCCTATCACAGTTTTCACATGCTCGTTCTACCTCATATCGCTTCGCAACGTTACTCCCAGATATTTAAACTACTTGACTCTGGCAACATGGACACTAGTAACACTGTATCCGAGCATTACAGATTTGCTCTTCCTACTCGTCCGCGTTAACTTACATTTTTACACATTTAGGGCTAGCTGACATTGATCGCACCAAATGAAAATTTTGTTTAAGTCGTCTTGTATCTGCAGTCACTCAACTCCGACACGTTACCGTACACTACGGTATCATCAGCAAACAAATGGTAAATCAAATATCCATCTATGACTGGCATAACCTCTTGGAGATGAGAGGGCTATGTTCTAGGTCCAGGTTTCTCTTTTCCCCTATTTTGATCAACAGCACGATGACACTCTGCCACGGTCACCTAGCATCAAAAGATATGTTTAAAGGTCAGCATACACATCTATTGAAGGAAACAAGCAGTTATGGTAATTCTAATTAGGTCGTGATCTCCCTACCAACATTATAATACGATTATTTCATTCCTACGTTTCATCCTGTTGTGATAACTCCATCTGCACTTTCAATTAAACTGCCTTTGCAGGCACTGCTACACAAAGCTAATACTGTGCACTGTAAGAGCTAACCATATCCCAGCCTAGTGCCTTTGGTAGCGTTGTAGTTATTTACACACAGATATGTTTGCGGCTCTCCGTTTGAAACACAAATAAAATACAACGTATGCAGTAACGAAATTTTTTCTGTGCAAGGCGTTTCTGTGGCTTTGCTCGATCATGCAGCCGGAGATCCGGTGTTTAGCTCAAGAGCATATTATGACTTCCCACCCACGATGCTCTTGAGCTATTACTGAGCCGGAGTAGGTTGATATTTGACCGTTGCAGTGGGCTGGACGCGGCAGCTTACGTGCCTTTCAAAGCCAGTAACATAACATCATTTTGCAGCCTGGGTACTGGCGCAGCTTTATAGGCTGCTATCGTTCTCGGCTTTTCTCCTGCAGCCGTTTGCGCTTCACAGTAGAACGCTGGCAACAGTGCTGCGAGCTGTATGGGATATTCTGAGCTTGTCTTGGCTGTGAACATCGAAACTCCCACCGCACGATGGCACAGTCTCCACACAAGGGGTAAGGTAACTATAAATTTTTAATAACCATTTGAAAAAAAAATAACGTTACGTAATTCATTTTTGGTTCGTTTTGAAGTGCTTGTCAGAAGCCCCAGTACACAATGAACTCCCTGCGCCACAGTGGAGGAGCCAAAACAGCAAGGCACAGCTAGATCACCAAGTAGAGTACTCCGTCCGAACAGGCCTCGGAAAGTCAACGGTACCGACCGATCGCCGTTGCACCATCGGCCTCGCTGGATGCAGATATGGAGGGGCATGCGGTCAGCACACCGCTCACCCAACCTTTGCCAGTTTTCGTGACCGGAGTCGCTACTTCTCACGCAAGTAGCTCCTCAATTGTCTTCGCAAGGGCTGAGTGCACACCTTTTGCCAACAGCACTCCGCAGACTCGGACAGTAACGCATCCAAGTGCTAGCCGACTGGCTTAACTTCGGTGATCTGACGGGTACCGGTGTTACGACTGCGGCAAGGCAGTTGGCTGATAAAGAAGAGTAGCGTGCCGAAATTCGTTTTCTATATTTGAAAGGAAACGACGCTGTAACAATCGATGCTGAATTAGTGGAAGTGTACTGCAACGTGGTTCTACGATATGAAACAGTGTTTAGAGGGCGCAGAGGGTTCCACTACGGTCAAAAACGCTAAATGACGAGGAAAGGACAGGTAGATGACCTTCTGTGGTGTTAACAGATAATGCTCGTAAAGGGCAAATTATCACAGAAGCACACTACAGAAATCTCCTGACGAGCTTACGGGAGGCCCTCATGACGAAGCGTCACAGGGGATGGTTTTGCTCCACGGCCTGGCCCAGCTCATTCAGCATCGGACACAGCTACAAACTCTGCTTGTCTGAGTTATCAAATTATTCTCACGCCCACCCCCACCAGCCACCTGCTAGTTTTCCTGCCATGGCATCCAGTAACTTCCTCTTTTCTCGGACGCAGAAACCACTGCGTGGTAGGCTTTTCCAGAATGAGGACCTGGTGACTTTCTAGGAGAAACATTTCCTGGACTGCCAGAGTGCAGACTTCTACAACAAAGATCTCCGCCATTCACCCTCGTTGTAATAACTGTGTCACATCTTGATTTTCTTTCCAGGTGGTAGTTAACACTTGCAACTGCCCGTGGTAGGTAGACTTCATGTCGGATGACACAGTATGTATGGTGACTTGTATAACAGTGTGTACTTGCATACTGTCGTTCCGCAAAATTGCTGTCAGTAACGTTCCTACTCCTACTGCTGTTACAATGTCAAATTTGATTACGATTTGTCTTAAAGAACTGCTATATAATATATTTTAAGTTTCATTTCACAAGTATTAGATCTGTGTCCTTCACACGAACTTCGCAGCCTTTGCCTGTTCAGCGACAGGAACTCCGCAACTTGGCGAAAACGGTCCTTACCGCCAGTACATGTACTCTGCAACTGAACTGCAGACTCGTAGCTTTCTAATGACTGTCAGTAAATCCATACAAGTGTAGCAGTTTTATTACATTTTTCTACCAAACGGTAAAGTATTCTCTTAAATTTCGAACCTCAAATAAAGGTGACAGAATAAACTATACACTGAGGTCACAGAAGTCATGGGATATTCCTAATATCGTGCTGGACCTCTTTTTGCCCAGCATAATGTAGCAGCTCGACGTGGCATGGATTCAACAAATCGCTGGACGCCCCTGCAGAAATCTTGAGCCATGCTGGCTGTATAGCCGTCCATAATTACGAGCCATGCTGGGTAGCCGCGTGGCCGGCCGCTGAGGCCGAGCGGTTCTAGGTGCTTCAGTCCGGAACCGTGTGCTGCTGCGGTCGCAGGCTCGAATCCTGCCTCGGGCATGGATGTGTGTCATGTCCTTAGGTTAGCTAGGTTTAAGTAGTTCTAAATCTACGGGACTGATGACCTCGGATGTTATCGGTAGGACGACGGTTCAATCCCGCGTCCGACCATCCTGATTTAGGTTTTCCGTGATTTCCCTATATCGCTCCAGGGAAATGCCGGGATGGTTCCTTTGAAAGGGCACGGCAGACTTCATTTCCTAATCCGATGAGACCGATGACCTCGCTGTCTGGTCTCCTCCCCCCAAAACAACCCAACCCAACCTCAGATGTTAAGTCCCATAGTGCCTAGAGCCATTTTAACCATTCTTTTTTTTTTGTACCCCCTTGGTCTCAGGCGCCTTGTCACGGTCCTTGAGGCTCCCCCCGTCGGAGGTTCGAGTCCTCCCCCGGGCATGGGTGTGTGTGTTGTCCACAACGTAAGTTAGTTGGAGTTAGGTTAAGTAGTGTGTAGGCGTAGGGATCGATGACCTTAGCAGTTTGGTCCAATAAGACGTTACCATAAATTTCCATAATTGCGGAAGTGTTCCCGGTGTAGGATTTTGTGCACGAACTGAACTCTCTACTTTGTCCCATAAACGTTCGATGCGACTCAAGTCGGGCGATCTTGATAGCCAAATCATGCTCTCGAATTGTCTAGAGCCTTCACCAAACCAGTAGCGAACAACTGTGGCCCGATAACATGGCACAGTGTCCTCTATTAAATTGTATAGTTATTTGCGAACGTCAAGTCCATGAATCTCAGCTGGTCTCCAAGTGGCCGAACATAATCATTTCCCGTCAATGAACGATTCTGTTGGACCAGAGAATCCAGTCCATTCCACGTAAACGCAGCCCACACCGTTATGGAGTCACCACCAGCTTGCAGAATGACTTGTTGGGCAACTTGCGTCCACGACTTCGTAGGGTCTGCACCACACTCTAATCCTACCATCAGCTGTCACCAACTGAAATCTGGACTCATCTGACAAGACCACGGTTTTACACCCGTCTAGCGCCAGCGAATATGGTCACGAGCTCA
Source organism: Schistocerca gregaria (assembly GCF_023897955.1). Taxonomy (NCBI): domain Eukaryota; kingdom Metazoa; phylum Arthropoda; class Insecta; order Orthoptera; family Acrididae; genus Schistocerca; species Schistocerca gregaria. The sequence goes on from NC_064923.1 coordinate 407,025,863, forward strand.
GGAGAGACACTGCAGACGATGTCGTACTGTTAGCAAAGGCACTCGCCTCGGTCATCGGCTGCCATATCCCATTTACACCAAACGTCGTCTCACTGTCCTAACAAATACGATCGTCGTGCGTCCCACATGGACTTTGGTGGTTATTTCACGCAGTGTTGCTTGTCTGCTACCACTGACAACTGAACGCAAACGCCGCTGCTCTCGGCCGTTAACAGTAGGCCGTCCGTTTTTGCGTTGTCGGTGGTGAGAGGTAACGCCTGAAATTTGGTATTCTCGGCACACTCTTGACACTGTCGATCTCGGAAGGTTGAGTTCCCTAACGATGTCCGAAATGAAATGTCGTATGCGTCTAGCTCCAACTACCATTCCGTGTTCGAGGTCTGTTCGTCTTGCTTCAATAATCGTGTCGGACGCCTTTTCACATGACTCGTCGTACAAATGACAGCTCCGCCATTGTATTGCCCTTTCATACATTGTCTAAGCAATATTACCGCCATCTGTACATGTGCATATCGCTATGCCATAAATTTTGTCACATCAGTGTATAACAACGAGCTTCAGTTGCAAATGATTTTATTCAGAAAATATTTTGAAGCTAAAGAAAACATTTTCAATTTGTTTTTGGAGACGGTCTGCCTTAAGCAAAACACAGTTTCTTATTTTTCATTTTATTCCTCAAATATGTTTCACTGGAGTTACCGCATCATCATTGGGTCTGATGTTATCTTCTACCAAACAGGAAAAATGCTTTTTACTACTGGTCCATATATAAATTTGAGCTTTTAAGGACAGTATTTACATATTTCAAAAACAAACAAAATTTTGTATTTATACCTTGTTACCACACGCTATGGATTTACTGGATTTTATGCAATTTAACGGAGTGGTTTTGTTTCACAGTTTGTCATCTGCAACCTAATAAAACTTAACTGCAGTTATTTAATTCGAAAATGTACGACTGGGCATGTTATGGTTATGCCTGGTTATGCCTACCATTAACTAATACTATGTGGAATATTGTGTGTGTGTGTGTGTGTGTGTGTGTGTGTGTGTGTGTGTGCGCGCGCATGTGTGTTTGTGTGTGTAGGTATGCTGTGTTTATGGCTATGGTATTAGCTCATAGTTCTTTGAGGGCAGAGAACACAGTTCCATTGCAGAGAACTGAGTATTCATTTCTTACTTGTTTCCCTTCAATTATGGCTTTTTGTATTTGATACTTTTCTTCAGTTATCAGTTTTTGTGGGGGGGGGGGGGGGGGGAAGGGGCTGTTACTGCATTAGAGCATTTTCAGATCAGGGTTGATGCTTGTTGGGCTGTGTTTCATGTCCATAAAATGATCAGTCAATGTAGAATGCTCTTGTATGTTCTGTGTATCTAGTATTAATGTTTCTGCTTGTCTGCCCTGTGTAGATTGATTTGCAGTCGTGGCGTGTCAGTTGGTAAATGCCAGATGTGTTGTGCTTGTCTGTGCTTGTGTTGGTTGCTCTTAGTTTTCTCTGTGTTGAGTTGTCTTTCCTGTAGTCTATTTTAGTCCCTGTTTTTTTCAATATGTCGCTTATTCCATGGGCTGCTTTGTCGTTATAAGTGAAAGTGTGCCATTTGCTTGTTGTTATCGGTGTTTCTTTTTCATGTGTGTCTTCTGTGTGTTTGTGTTATTTCTGTTTGTGTTTGTAACTTTGTTACAGCTAACATCCAAATAGTTGTTGTCGACACACTAAAACGAAGTGCCAACATGATCTTCAGTGGGCGTAGTCAAATTATACAGTCTTTTGATGTCCTCTTGACCACACGAAGACTGAACTTACCCAGTTTGTTGGTGAATCAATGGAGACAGTACTACATGTATAGAAAGAGCGGCATATCCACTCGTAGGGACTGGAGACGAGTGTCACTGGGCCGCTAAATAACTCGATGTAAACCCATATAAAATATGTGGGGCTATTTGCAACAGTGGATGAAATGCAGCAGTCCATAACGCCACAACTTGGTAACCCTATGGGATGTAATATTCAGTCAGTGGCTTCACCTGGATATGGCGTGCCTGATGAGCCTTGTGCACTCACGTCTTCGCTAAATTGCGCCATTATCAAGGGCAGAGGCGGTGTTACATGGTTTTAGTGTGATATCTCTCGGAGTTGACTAACTTTGGTTGGTCTGCTTAAATTATAATCTCACGCAGGAAAACATCTTTCAAGGAAACCGTAGCTTTGACCGAACCCTAAAAAATTATTTTTGACGTTACTGGTTTGGGATACCTGTCTGTTTGCTAAATCCGAGCTTGCGAAGAGGTACACACTAGGAACATGGGCGTTCGCAAGGAGGAGCAAGAGGGAAATTCGCCCCTCCTTCCGCCCCCCCCCCCCCCCCCCAACGGATTTGAAGTACAATATTTTTATTCTTTACAGGAGCACCTAACATTTCTTGAAATGATTTCGAAGGATTCCACTAGACCTCTCGTTTAGCCAATTGTAGCATTACATGGCAAGCAGAAAAGGAAACAAAAGAAAAATTCTGAGTAGGTATTAAAATCCATGGAGAAGAAATAAAAACTTTGAGGTTCGCCGATGACATTGTAATTCTGTCAGAGACAGCAAAGGACTTGGAAGAGCAGTTGAATGGAATGGACAGTATCTTAAAAGGAGGATATAAGATGAACATCAACAAAAGCAAAACGATGATAATGGAATGTAGTCGAATTAAGTCGGGTGATGCTGAGGGAGTTAGATTAGGAAATGAGACACTTAAAGTAGTAAAGGAGTTTTGATATTTGGGGAGCAAAATAACTGATGATGGTCGAACTTGAGAGGATATAAAATGTAGACTGGCAATGGCAAGGAAAGCGTTTCTGAAGAAGAGAAATTTGTTAACATCGAGTATTGATTTAAGTGTCAGGAAGTCATTTGTGAAAGTATTTGTATGGAGTGTAGCCATGTATGGAAGTGAAACATGGACGATAAATAGTTTGGACAAGAAGAGAATAGAAGCATTCGAAATGTGGTACTACAGAAGAATGCTAAAGGTAGATGGGTAGATCCCATAACTAATGAGGAAGTATTGAATAGTACTGGGGAGAAGAGAAGTTTGTGGCACAACTTGGCCAGAAGAAGGAATCGCTTGGTAGGACATGTTCTGAGGCATCAAGGGATCACCAATTTAGTATTGGAGGGCAGCGTGGAGGGTAAAAATCGTAGAGTGAGACCAAGAGATGAATACACTAAGCAGATTCAGAAGGATGTAGGTTGCAGTAGGTACTGGGAGATGAAGAAGCTTGCACAGGATAGAGTAGCATGGAGAGTTGCATCAAACCAGTCTCAGGACTGAAGACCACAACAACAACATGGCTGGTCACAGTGCAACAGTGCTGTCGCTATAGCAACTGCTGTACAACATATGATTCCACGGCGATCTTCGCATCTTCCTTCCTTGGCTAAATTTCTGCAAGCGCTCACGACTGTTACCAACGGAACCGACTTTCGACACCGTGAGCACCCTTTCGTAATCGGAAGCTGGGACCTGGCGTGGCGAGAAGAGCCATTGTCCCACTCGCATTTCGCACGGAATGCATCGCGCAAGAGCGGGCTTATTTATAGAGCCTTTGTCTCGCGCCGTGGCACTGCAGGTCTGCGCGCCCCCGGCTTTTTATTTGTGAGGTTGGCAGGCCTTTGAGGCGCGGCCGCGCTTGATCCGCTGCCGCTGGATGGCGGCAGGTCGCCGGTGACGGGTGCGCGCCCCGATGAAAGTGTCTGCCGAGTACATAAAAGCCACCCCGGGCCGCGGCAGCTGCCCGCATCTGGGCCGTAAACCGCCAGCGCGCCGGCCGCCGGCTCATTGCAGTAAACACAGCGCCGTGGCCCACCCAGGTACTGCCCAAATATACATAGCCTTACAGCCGCGCACCGCCTCGCCGCTTCACCGGAATCCTCTGACTCCATTATGGAATCATCGTTATTGACACTTCCTCAGTTGCAGTACCACCATCTCCGCTCTATCTCCTTCCCTGTAAATTTACGTGTGATCAAAAGTATCCGGACAGTAATATGGAGCGTCTTCGCCCTTACGACGGTTTGAACTCTGTTGTGGAGACTTTCACTAAGAGCCTGAATGTCGGTGAAGGAAAAGCAGGCTATTCTTCCTGGAGGGCCGAGAGCACAGAAAGTAGTGATTATGGGTGCTGCAATTGCATGGGGTGAAGCCCACGTTCTAACTCGTCCCAGCGGTGTTCCATTGGGTTCAGTTCGGGACTGTGGAAAGGCTAGCTCATTTCAGGAATACTACTGCCCACAAACAATTGGTTTACGGATGTTGCTTTATGAGAACATGCATCAACATGATAATACAATGTTGGTCTCCGAAATGTTCGACTACTGTATGCAATGGTGTCCCACTGAAATTTGCACCCAGAGAAATTTGCACTCACGGAAGGTCGAGGAAGGGTCCACAAATCCCTCTGTCTATATTGTGCGACTTACCCACCAGGTAGAAGAGCTGACGCCCAACTTCTCCTGCCCCACGCGGTGTGCTGATGAAGAGGACTAGAAATGCTCGAACAAGCACTGTAATGTCAAAAGTCTTACAGTCGGACATTATTATAATTTTTTTATTTTCTGTCGGACCCAATGGTAGCTTTTTACTTAGGGCCAGAACCTCGGAAAATACCGTGTATAACACTAAAGCCAATTACAAACACGGATTTTAAAAATCGTACCTCTTCAACTCAGCAAAGTGCACATTAAATTGTGGTCTGTACCCAACGATATGCCTATGATAAATGTAAAGTACGTAAGATGCGTTGTCACTCTAAAGTCATTTTGCGTGTATACAGCGATAAAACTGAGAAGCTTGTCCAGGGAAATCTTACGAATATATTGGTATTAGGGAATCGTGGTCTCCAGTGGCTCTTTATAGGGCAATTCCATTTCGTTTGATTTCTCGCCCCCTTGCATTGGTTCAGAAAATGGCTCTGAGCACTATAGGACTTAACAGCGGAGGTCATCAGTCCCCTAGAACTTAGAACCACTTAAACCTAACTAACCTAAAAATATCACACATCCATGCCCGAGGCAGGATTCAAACCTGCGACTTAGCGGTCGTGGGGTTCCAGACTGTAGCTCCTAGAACCGCTCGGCCACCCCGGCCTGCTTTTCCGCCAGTGTTAGTCGTTTCGTTAACAGTGACACACCACAGTATGGATAGATTTACTGATGCAAAATCGGCCGATATGCGGTGGTGGTGGTAAGTTCCTATGGGACCAAACTGATGAGGTCATCGGTCTCTAGGCTTATCCAACAACTTAATCTAACATAAACTAACTTACGCTAAGGACAACACACTTCCATGCTCGAGGAAGGCTCGTACTCCCGACGGCGGGAGTCACGCGAACTGGCAAGGCGCCCAAGACCACGCGGTGGCCGATACGCATCTCGTTTAAAGGTTCACTGAATGTGATGCAGCTCGTGGTCGTGCGGTAGCGTTCTCGCTTCCCGCGCCTGGGTTCCCGGGTTCGATTCCCGGCGGGGTCACGGATTTTCTCTGCCTCGTGATGACTGGATGTTGTGTGATGTCCTTAGGTTAGTTAGGTTTAAGTAGTTCTAAGTTCTAGGGGACTGATGACCACAGCAGTTAAGTCCTATAGTACTCCGAGCCATTTGAACCATTTTTTTTTTTTTTAATGTGATGGAAAAACGGTATGGCGACGATACGCCCAGCCGTTCCCATAGCGACGGCAACCACATAACAACAGTTTTGCCTCTGTACATAGGCTTCTACGAATAGCCGGATTATTTCGTGTTATTACGTTTTGGATATTGCATATTATAAGCGTTTTCACTGCACAAAAAAGATAATGCTTATAATGTTCTTTCGGTCATAATTACATTATAACTATGTGACGACCCACAGGAGACCATGGGTCCTTACACCAAAATACTCAGAAAACATATCTGAACAAACTCCGAAATTTTTTCGGTGGAGTTCTGGTTCATCCTGTAGAGGTGACATGAGTTATACGTAAATTCTCTAATCCTAGCGCTACTCGTGTGTACAGGGTGTTCAGAAAAAGTGTCGAATACTTTGAGAGATGGTAGTATTCATCGAAACAAGAAACATAAGTCCGATAACCACGGGTCCGGAAACGCATGCTTTCCGAAATAAACCCTTATCTATAGGAAGGGCTGCGCGACGCTTGGTTGCGATATTAGTATAGTCGTGGCATTCGTGCTCCGTCAAATGTGTCGACAGCGTATTACGATGTCTTACTCACAGTACTCTGTCTACCGTCAGATGGTATACAGTCGGTTGTGTGGTTCGAGTTGTGTTGTTGGCTACGTTAGTTTTTGTTGTGTTTGTGTGCCTTATTTTACAGCACTTTCAATCTTGCGACCGTATCATAGTGATTTACCTTCTTTCAGGTACGGATTCAGTTATGTGTTTGCTGTTAATTTGTACGTAGAGATGGTATAGCACATTTAAATTTTCTCTCTCCGCCACTTGTCAACAGTGGAAGCCTACTACTCGAGAAGTGAAAAGTCTGCCGCTGTGGAGGAACCACGCTGCTGCTACGGTCGCAGGTTCGAAGCCTGCCTCGGTCATGGATGTGTGCGATGTTCTTAGGTTTGTTAGGTTCAAGTAGTTCTAAGTCTAGGAGACTGATGACCTCAGATGTTAAGTCCCAAACTGCTTAGAGCCATTTGAACCATTTTTGGTAAGTGAAATGGCGGATATGGTAGTCTGCTATGGTTTAGCAATTGGCGTAGCCTGCGAGCCTGCCCTCTTCGTCCAGGGCCTGAGGGACACAGGTAACCTTGTACCTCGGAAGACTGACAGCGAAAGCCCTTACACAGTCCGCACGCCTGTCACGGAGAGCCTGTTCCACTTTCGGTGGAAGAAACCCCTGGGACCGCTGTGCGACGATTAGCAGCGGAAGGCGTGTTCACTCTCTTATCTGGGAGATACTTCATGAACAATTGGTGTACCGATATCATCTATAGCACGTTCATGCCTAAGGCCACAGGATCATCATGACGGATGGCGGTTCTGTCAGTGGCTGTTGCAGAAGTTTGCCACAGATCCACTGCTCACATCCTAGATTTTATTCACCGATGAGGCAGTGTTCATAAGAGATGGTATTGTGAATATCCATAACCAGCACGTATGGGGATATGCAAACCCCCGAGCACTTCCGGAAAGAGGGCATCAATGCCGATAGATTAACAGGGCCATTCGTGCTTTCACAAAGGTTAACTGGGGAGCATTATCTAGACTTCTTCATTAATGCACTGCCTACGTTGCAGGAGGCTATGCCATTAGAGCAACGAATAAAAATGTAGTTCATCCATGATTGGACACCAGCACTCTTTCGTCACAATGTGCGCTAACATTTCAGTACCACTGGATTTGTCAGTGGGGAGGCTTCACACCTAGGCCTGCTCGTTCCCCTGACCTCTGTCCCCTACACTTTTGAGTTACGGTGACACTTGAAGGAACTGGCCTAAGCCACGCCAATCAGCAAAGGGCGCGTCTTCAATGTGAGCCAGCAGGTACAGCATCAAACGGATATACTTCAAAGGGTACGGGCATTCCTTACGCCAGAGGGGAGCATGTGCATTGTTGTGAATAGATCCATCATTTAAGGCTGTTCTTGAAACTTACTACTAGGCTATCTCGGAATAGTTTGCCTCCATCTTCAAAGACCTGCCAGTTTTTGTGACACTCTCCCACTGATCCAAAAGAAAAAAAGAAAGAATAAACTTTGGCCACTAGAGCTGCCTTTTTCTTTTTCTTTGAATATCCTCTGTTATTCCTATTTGGTACGGGTCCCACACGCTTCAGCAATAATGTGGGATGGGTGGCACGAGTGTTTCGTATGCGGCGGCCTTTGTACACAGGCTGTATTTCCCTAGCCGACGAACTGAAGTCTGCCATCTGTCTGAGCCTGTATGAACGTCCCATTTCATACCCCTACAAATTGTTATGCCCAGTTGTTTGTATGAGGTGACCGATTCCAATAGTGACTCTTTGGTATTGTAGTTTTTTTGTTTTGTGAAGTGCAAAATTTTACATTTCTAAATATCTAAAGCAACTTTTCAGCATTTTAACTATTTGAAATCTCATCAAGATCTAACTAAATATACGTGCAGCTTTTCCGAGAGGGTACCTCATTATGGATAACTACACGATCTGCGAAAAGTCTGAGGTTAATAAAATATTGTATGCAAGGTCATTACTCCAGAAATTGACATCACGGGTCCCAAGACACTGACCTGGTTCACACTCGAAGTTACTTTTACATCTGTTGGTGACTCTTCATCCAAGATAACTTGCTGCGTTCTCCCTCTTCAATCCGGTCACAAATTTCGCTTGTTACTCCATACGATCGTAGTTTTGATAATTCGCCTAGATGTGGTAATGAGTCAAATGCTTTACAGAAATCAAGAAACAATGGCTTTAGGGTGTCGTGTGAAAAAAACTGCGAGGAGGGTTTCACATAGTCAATGTTTCCGGAATCCATGCTGTTTGGTTTGGAGGAGATACCGCATTACGTTTGAGCTCAGAATATGTTCTAAGATCCTACAACAAATGGATCTCAAGGATACTGTACGTTAGTTTTGTGGTCCATTCTGTGATAAGCTTCTTGTAAATGATCTGTGCTGTCTTCCAACCACTGGGCACCGCTTTTTGTTCGAGGAATTTATTACAGATTATAGTTAAAAGGAGCTAAATCGGACAGAAATCTGGCTAAGATTCCATCGAGTGCTGAAGAATTGTTAAATTTTAGCGACTTCAACTGTTTCTCTACACCACTGACACTAATATCCGTATCTCTTCTTTTGGCAGTGGTGCGAGAATAATGTAGGAGCAATACCCTTGGATAGTTTTGCATAATATTGTCATTAATACGATTTGGGAGATAGGTGAGCATTATAAAATTATATACAGGGTGAGTCAGGAAACGGTACATGCTTTGAGACGCGATAGTATTGGTGATTCTGAACAAAAAACTACATATGGACATTTACCCTATTGCGAATGGTTTCCGAGATGGAACACGTTTAGTATTACTTTTGAACGTTTTTCTTTAATAACTCGAAAACCGCACACTCCAACCAAAACGTGTCCACTACACAATTAAACTTTATTAAATTTGCAACAAAAGAAGGTCTTATTTATTTTTGTCTAGGACTAACAGTTTGCGCGGAGAGATAGAGGAAATATTGAAAATCTCGCCCGACGGCCGTGCGCTGTAGCTTAGGTGCTTTTTGTAGGCCAGTTTGAGGTAGTTTTCCGACTTGATAGACCTCAAGCGCCCTGATCAAGATGTTCGTCTCAACTTCCTCTATATTGCTGTGGTACGTTGTAAACAGTGGCAATGAATAATACAGAAAATAAATAGAAATGCACGTTAAAGGTCCACATAGAGGTTTTTTTTTTTTTTTTTTTTTTAGAATCAGTAGTGGTATCACTCGTCAAAACACGTCCTTTCGTCCTGGCTCACCCTGTATTAAGTAATATGTGCTTTAAAAGAACAGTGCACTAATCACAACTTATGTAACGTACGTTATATTGAATACAACTTACGTAACGTAAGTTACCTAACAAAAGAACGATTTTTTTGGGGGCAAAAAGCATAAAACCGATGACAGTGCCGGTAGAGCGGAGGTACTGAGTACTGATGCCCGAAATTCTTTCCCCTAATAAGACGAAATAAATATTCTAACATTCATAAGCATAGAAGTAGATATCCTTGATGTAATAAAGCAGCTTAAATTACTTAATACGGTCAAGGAGTCAGGTACAGATTGTATATCAGTCAGATTTCCTTCAGAGTATGCTGACACAATAACTGAAAACTTGGAAATCATATACAACCGTTCGGTCTTCGAAAGATCCGTACCTGAAGACTGGAAAGTTGCACAAGTCACACAGATACCAATGGAAGAAAATAGTAGAAATCCGCTGAATTACAAATTCATATTAGTAAGGTTGACTTGCAGTAGTATTTTGGAACATATACTCTGTTCGAACATGATGCATTTCCACGAAGAAAGCGACCAAATAGTCAGCACGGTTTCAGAAATATCGTCCTTGTGAAACACAACTAGCTCTTTATTCTCACGAAGTAATCAGTGCTTTCGACAGGAGACCTCAAATTGATTCTACATTTCTACATTTCCTGGAGGTTTTGCTTACTGTTTCTCACAGGCGACTTCTAATCAAAATGCGTGCCTTTGGAGTATCGTGTCTGTTGTGCAGTTGCATTCGAAGTGTTCTAGGCCTTCTGGTGTTCATAATGTATGTAAACGATTTAGGAGACAAGCTGAGCACTCATCTTAGATTCTTGGTTACCGTCTAGTAAAGCCATCAGAAGATCAAAACCAACTGCAAAATTACTTAGCCGAAATCTATATGGTGAGAAAAGTTCTAACTGCGACCCTAATTAATGAGAAGTTTGAGGTTATTTACGTAAGTACTAAAAGAAATCCGTTTAATTTTGTTCATACAGTAAATCACACAAATATAAAGTCTGTCAATTCAATTATATGAGTCACGAACAACTTTAGTTGCAACGATCACGTAAATAACTTTGTTGGGAAGGCGAGCCAAAGACAGCGTTTTATTGGCAGAACAATTGGAAGATGCAACTAATCCACTAAACAGATTACCTATACTACGTTTGCCCATACCGCAATAAGAGTATTGCTGTGCTGTATGGGACCCTTATCAGGTGGGACTGATGGAAGACATCGAAAAAGTTCAAAGAAGAGTAGCTCGTCCTGTATTATTGCGAAATACGGGAGTGTCACGTGTGCAATCATTGTGGCGAGGTCTTTTCCACGAAATTTCAGTCTCTACATTTCTGCCCCCATTGTGAAAACATTTTGTTGACGCCCACCTACATTGGAAGAAACGGTCATCGAAATAAAAATAAGAGAAATCTGAGCTCGTATGAGAAATTTAGGTGCTCGTTTCTCCCGTTCGCAGTTCGGTTGGAGAACGGTAGAGAAATAGTCTGAATTGGTTCGATGAGCCTCTGTCAGACATTGTGAATTGCAGAATTATATATAGATATAGACGTGCATTATAAAAGAAGGAAAAGTAAGATGGAAACTTTAAAACAAGTAGAAGCAGTGCCATACACGAATATAAGAGGAAAATCGTGGAACGTTATGTAGACAAACGATGGTGCTCTTGCTCCTCTTCCGGCAGTAGGATTTTTTTTTCTTTTTTTTTCTTTTTCATCTACGTCGACGCTGCTCAGACACGGCCGCGCAGCAGTCCCAAGCAGCGCAGGGAGCGGGTGAGCGAGGGCTCCTGGAGCAGGTAGGCTGTGACACAGTGAGAGCAGGTAGTTTTGAGGTATACAGGTTGCTAGTCTCACGATTTCTGGGTGGGTAGAAATTTCACTGAGTACAGTTTTCGTGTATCCATATGCATCACACCCTGCCGTAAAATGTATTCATGTACTTTTATACATAGCGTTTCCTTAAGTGCAAAAGGGGACAATACACTGACCACGAAAATGCCCCACGTACCGTAACACCAACTACTCTGTACTTTAGTGTTGGTACTGCACATAATGGCAGGTCACTTTCTGCAGCCATTCTCCAAATCCAAACCTTATCATCGGAATGCCACAGGGTTCAGTGTGATTCATCACCTCAAATCACTTCTTTCTCGTCATCCACTGTACTGTGATGCCTCTCTTTACACCACACCAAGTGTCGGCTGGCACTGACAACACATTGCAAACATTTTTGCAGTCTCCAAACACACAGTTGCTGTTGGCACTTCGTATTTCATAAGTGATTCCTTCCACTGATTCCAAGGGTTTTCCCACAACCACCCTCCGCATTGCTCCACGGTTCTTGCCCGTCAGTTCATGAAACCTGCCTGGTATCGTTTTAGCTGTTTTTGTTCCTTCGGGCTTTCACTTCACCATCATATCCCCAACAGCCGACTTTGGTAGCTTTAGAAGCATTTAAATGTTGCTGACGGATCTGTTACTCAGGTGACTTCTCGGACTAGTCCACATTCGAAGTCACTGAGCTATCCCGACTGACTCTTTCTGCTGTTGCTGTTTCAGCTGACAGCAAATACCCCCCCCCCCCCCTCGCTTTATAGTGAAGAGTCCACTTCTTGTGCCGTCTAGTGGCCGGCCGCGGTGGCCGGGCGGTTCTAAGCACTCCTGTCCGGAACCACGCTGTTGCTACGGTCGCAGGTTCAAATTATGCCTCGGGCATGGATGTGTGTGATGTCCTCACTTTTAATGAGATGGTGCATACACCCAGCAGGCCACCGTGCAGTGCGTGGCGGAGTCTACTATATTCACCTTGAATTATACGAAGGCTATCCACAAAGTACATTACGTTTTGGAATTAAAAATAAATAAACTATTGGAATTTCTTTTATTATTTTCTATTTCCATGGTAAACTGCATTTGTGGGTGAATTTTATTTAAATAATCAAAGAAATCGTCCAAGGCCTTTCTGCCATGGGACCAAACCACAAATGTGTCATCTACATATCGATACCAACGAGATGGTTTGTTATTAGCTTTGTCTAGGGCTGATTGTTCAAATCTCTCCATGTAAAGATTGGCAATCGTAGGGCCTAATGGATTACCCATTGCTACTCCATCAAGTTGTTCATAAAATTCATTATCCCGCTGGAACTGACTTGATGTGAGACAATGTCTAAAAAGAACAGTCAAATCTTCTGGAAAAATATCCGCTATCAAAATCATAACTTCATTAACAGGAATCATTGTGAATAAGGACACAATGTCAAAACTTACAAGAATATCTTCAGGGGCCAGAGTTAGTTCCTCTAGTTTTTCAATAAAATGACAACAATTTTTATCTTGACAAGGTGGTAATCGATAGTCAACCTTATCTTTGCTATGGATTATCACTGCTCATCACGTCTCACCTGAACCACGCCCCCTTTCTCACAATATATAAGTCGCTCTCAGACACCCGACCAGTCAGTCGGCAAGACTCAGCGGAGGTGAGGAAGTCGAGTGCAGTCCTGGACGAAACGTAAGGAGCAGAAAAGTTCCTGGACCACGACCTCACATCCCGAAAAGTATGTCAACAGCCAGATGGAACTATCTCAGCAGGTGGTAGACGCTATAAACTTGTTAAGTGGTATACTTAAGCAGATAAACATCTCCTGGCTTTCCTAAAAACTGGACAAGACAGCGCTGACTTACCTAATAGATAGACGCTTTAGAAAAGTAGGCTACTTGTTTCGTAGCAAACTTTTTAACAAGTCACAGAACCTGTAATACGAGGCTAGCTTGTGGCCAAATGAGCACCGACTGGACTGTTGATGGTGACGTCGTGAGGCAGTAAAACTTGGTGCGAAGATTTTTGAAAAAGAGAGGAATAATTCTAATGCATTGGTTTGTTGTTGTTTCTCCATTTCTGGGTGTGAATATTGCCAAAAATACAAATACACCGTTGGCAGGCTGTTGCGTCTTTTAAGAGAGTTGGTGATCGCATTTTGTTGGTGTGAAGGAAGGAGCAAGCTTCTGGGATGATAATTGAAATATATAAGTTTCATATAGGCGGTCACAACGGTGGAGAGAAGTGGAAGTTGGAAGAGTTCCGTGGTGGAAGCCACATACAGGACACGCAGGATAAGTTTTAGCAGCACTCTCAAGTCGTTGTGTCTCCATTGTGTTCACAATATAGTGAATATAATGGTAAGCTTCGCTTCCAGCTCTGGCATATTAGGGTAAGTGAGTAGATTGCAGTACAATTGCAAAATAGCTATCACTGGCTCATATTCATCAGTACTGTTCACTGGTTCACTATCACTGTCAACCAAAGTAAATTCAGTCAGATCATGTTATCCATATTTAAAGTATATTATTCTACCCATTTCCCAACTTCGTCAACTGAATATTGACACATACTTCACAGAGTTAAACAGGTGCTTGAATTTATTAATGTTTGTTTATTTCTGTTTACGTCTGATTTCACTCATTTTTGGTAATAAACCTATCGTTATATTGAATGTCATCTCTTACTGCACTAAATAACGTGCCTTGATCATTTGTTAATTTTATTCATGCATATGGAAAATGACGACAGTTATTTTGGAATGTAGTACAAAGTGTCAACTTCTATTTCATTGGTATGGGTCCAAATCAGTCATTCGCATTTCAGTCGTCCATTGCGAATAGTTTCACAGTGGTGGACCTGAAGGGTGGTTCTCTGCTGCACAATATTCTAGGGCAGAAGTTAATTACAGATAACCTCAAATTACACTCCCATTGTGACACTTTGTATTGTGAATACCAAACTTAAACGGCAAAATCATTATTTTTTCCTTTCAGAATAGACTTCAATAAGGCATATACAAACTCAATGAAGTGAATTAACTGAAACAAAATATTTTCAAAAATATAGACTATCAAGAATCGTTGTCGGTTAAAAGAGACCTAAACAAAAATAACGTAATTCCTGCATAGAGGGATTCACAACTCTCATTTGAAAAGTGTGGGACTGGGTGTCGGCCGTGGCCCTATAGTAGGAGCCATCCTGGTATCTGCTTGAAGTATTTTAGGTAAACCAAGGGGAACATAAATCAGGATGGCCAGATGAAGACTGGAGCTTCCACACTCCAGATTACAAGGATAATCTGTCTAAAATAGTGCTACCTTATTCGGTTTATCCCTCGTGTATTATACTGCTTTACCAAGAATTATTCAATAATGTAAAAAACTGATGCTACAATGTACTTCCATTTTTCGTCCCTAGTCGCTGCACCCACTACACGCACTTTGATGCTGTAAAAATTCATACATTATCAGTTGTCGTCAGTACCATAGCGACGATGTTTGGTTCCATCGTGTGTAACGCAACTTTCCATTTGCCAGCCTGAAAAATGAGTAGCCTCAGGAACAGTAGGATGTAGCGCTCGGGAACCGGATAAGGTGTTAGTATTGTGTGTTCCAGAAAATAAAAAGAAGAAGGTAAGAATACGGTGTGAAAATGTTCTGTGAAATGATAGATGTTTTACTATCGTTATTGTGGTTTATTTGTGTTGTATGCTTTACCAAACCCCTATCTGTGTTATCTAATCTTTCACTGTATGGAATGCATTGCTTAACAGGTAGCTTTTAACCGCCTTTTCAAATAAGTTTATTTTAGAAATCTCTTTAACCCTTTAAATGATAAAATGCTTTATCCAGCCTAACAACGAATAGTATGTACTCTCTGGGAACATAAATAAAGAAAACTGCTCAATTTAGGAGTATTATGATTTTTTTAAGTTAGTCGTGACATATTGGATGGTATTTATTCATACCAATGAATCAGGAGCACAAACTCTGTGGTGAGAACGCTTGAAATATCACAGGAAATTAGCAATGTCAGCTTCTGTTAGTAAACTTATACCTTCAGTAGGAAGACTTTTACCGAAACACTCCGATTCATACTCGACTCTAGACCGTGCATATAAATCAACATTTGCAGCCACTTCGGTATCTGAGTCAGTTTCACGACTTTCTTGAAATAAACAGATATCTGCATCTCCATCTACAACCTGCAAACCACTGGGAAGTGAATTAATTCAAGCATGGTCATAAACTGTTTTCGTCGTGTTCCGTATTTCCAGTAATCATCCAACATGCACAGTGTCAGTGGAAATAATTTATGTTTTCTGCAGTATTCATTCTTCATTAGAAAAAGCATTTCACAGGATATAATAAGTGAAATTGAATGTAACAAAGAACTGAATCCACGTCTATCTGTTTGCATCCATGTGCGGCGGGGAAGAAAACTAGCTGTAAATGCGCCTACAGACGACTTTCGTAATCACTTTATGATATGGAAATGTTTTACTTTTCATTCAGCTCACCGTAGTTTACATCACAACATAAATTCACTGGTGAAAAATGCTAGCTGAATACAAAACCAGCTCTGAAGACGTGAAACGTCCCCTTTGAACAATTATACAAGTCTGTGCTTAAACTGACACACAATATTTTTTTTAGCGCAACGCAATCTGACTTTCAATAATCCCTACAAAAGAATGGCCCTGACTAAATGACCTATACGTTTCACAAATCACTTACCTCACAAATATCTTCGTTAATCGAACTACTGCAATACAGGGAGCGCCACTACTGCCAGCTAAATAAAAGATTCAAACTACTGAAGGCACTAACTACTGATAGGCATAGTTAGCAAATGAAAGATTTTGATAGATAACAAACAATGTATTTACCTTAATAGTATTCAAAAGTCATAATATATATAGCAGATCATGACATCCAGTCTTACAAATTTCAGAACTCCGCCATTTCTCTCCCCACATCCACCACTGCTGGCGGCTCACCTCCAACTGCGCAACGCTACGCGCTGTTAACATCCAGCTGCCCAACACTACAATAGCGAGTATTACAACAGTGCCGACCAGCCACTGACTGCACACAGCACAGCCAGTGAGTGATTTTCATACAGAGCGCCACGTGGCGTTACCAATATAAAAATCCTAAACAGCCTACTTACAGACGTTTGCCTCAAAGGTCATAGGTAAAAGTACTTACCGTTACTCATTTGTTCTCTGATATCTGAAGCCTACCGACTTGGAAGCATAAATATGGTATTCATAATTATAAGAGGAACTATTGTGATTAACACTAATTAAATAAATTGATTGTAGTAAACAAAGTAATGAACAGTATTTATGAGTAGTGCTGTATGTGTTTTGTGTTAATCTCCTTGGGCAATTTACTGAACAGTTTCATTCCTTGGTAGAAAATGCTGTTTGGAGTTTTGTGTTTATTTTTTCATCGTAAATGTTCCTTAGGATTGTTACAACACATCTACGCAGGTGCAAATTCAGCAACCGTTCTCGAGAGGGCAAAACCATAATTTGTTACCGTCTATTGCCCCTCCCCACCCCCATCCACATGCAAGTATATCTTTGCATTAAGACCAGTCTCGAAGAGCTACAGATGACGAAGATTTCAATAATAATAATAAAAATAAAATATTCTAATATAATACAAATAAATTTATTTATATCAGTAATCAGTTCTTCGATTTAATACAACTTCTTATCAATTGCTAATCAAAGTAATACTCCATTTAAAAGCATTCGTCCGGAGGTTAAAGAGCTTGTGTCATTTGAGAACAATAAAACGAACACGTTCTTACTACAGTGACAACGTCTTTAAAAAGGGAAATGATCATATTGCATTATCAGCCAAAAGAATCTGTCTGGGATTGATCGGTCGCCTGCTATAAATCTTCTCATTTGACGCCACAGCTTGCGCTGTATGTGCCCGCGCAGTGTCGGGCAAAATGATGGGTAGGTGGCGCAGAAAGTGTCGCCGTTTCTTTCGCAAAGCTGGTGGCAGGCGATGCTCCACAGTAACACTGTGCACTTACGGTCTGCCGCGGAGAAATGTAATGCGTTAGGATAACAAGCTGTGGCTGCTCTGTTCGGTCGATGGAACTGGGAAGTACTGTACCATCCACCATACTCCCCGGGCTTAAGTCCTTGCGACATCGATTTGATTCCGAAGCCGAAGGAACTACTTCGTCGCATTCGCTTCAGAACTGTTCCAGAGATTCGACAGGCAGTAAACCGCTCCATTCGCACCATCAACAGAACAGGCTCTGCTGACAGTATACTATGCCTTCCACATCGCTGGCAATGGGTTCTACAAAACGCTGGTGACTACTTTGAAGGACAGTAGCAGGTGCAAACATGTAACTCTTTTGTATCGGCTGTGAATAAATAGTTGCCACTATTTATAAAAGTTCCAACCCTCGTATAATCATTTGTTGCTCTGTACATGTTTCGAGGGGAAACAGAAGGTGTCTTGAGGAACAAAATCAGGACAGGAACATGCTTCCATATAGAGATGGTACAGAGCGTCGAAGTTACAGGCCTCCACTCCGGCAGCAGGTGTGACGTCGTACTCGAACAGACTGCGGGTGGGTCGAGATCTGTGGTTTTTTATATTCGATAATGGTGACTAACTGCCACGATCGATAGTACAGCAGATGGAGCTAACTGCTGTACATGCAGGCCTTGTCCACTATGAATTCGGTGTTCTGTTGCCCTGGTAGTTGACGGTGTCGGACAAGGCCTGCTGCCCGCAATGTATCGTCTCTAGACCGGTGGTCGTCAAACTGCGTATTCGTATGGCTGTCGTAAAAGGCTGTCATAATGCAATGCACGGAATGGAAGAAATTTGAGGTTCAAAATATTCAGTAAACATTTCGGATAATGTCTGATATAGCATAATACATTTAAATATAACTAAAGTTTTAATAGTGAGCTTCCGGATGTTCAGCCACGTTGTTGTTTTCATTTTCTGGCAGAATGTTTCCACGATCGATCCTGCCGTCTTCTTTGGCTCTACATGGTTCAAATGCCTCTAAGCACTATAAGACTTAACATCTGAGGTCATAAGTCCCCGCCGTCTTCTTTACGTACTGAGAGTTTTGCTATGAATTGCACTCGCTCCCTGGACTGCAACCAAACTGTAAGCTATTGTTGGTACCGCGCCGCAATTTATAGCACAGTCGGATTTCCGACGTCCTTTGCGCCATTTTATACTCTTTTGTTTCACAAAGCACGCAATGATACTCCGTGAAACTCAAAGTCCTTCAGCGTTTTCCATCTCTGATGGATGTGATAGTCGGCGAGACTTTAATAAATTGAGTGCCGGACCCCAGTCGTTATTTAAATTGTAACCACCGCGCCTGTTCATTATGTGTCCTGACATTTTTATTTCGATAGAATCCTCAATTATGTTGTGGAGAAACCTGGCGTTTGCACCACTATGTCACATCATATTTCATTTCAAGATTATACTCGGAGCAGTGCTTGGTGATAGCTGATTTGCTTCGTGATTTCACCCGGGTGTGTCGCTAACGTTCCTTGCATCTCTCCTAGACTGTTCTGAGTATGTGCCAAATAGGACATACCAAAATGGTTCAAATGGCTCTGAGCACTATGGGACTTAACATCTGTGGTCATCAGTCCCCTAGAACTTAGAACTACTTAAACCTAACTGACCTAAGGACATCGCACACATCCATGCCCGAGGCAGGATTCGAACCTTCGACCGTAGCAGTCGCGCAGTTTCAGACTGCGCGCCTATAACCGCTAGACCACCGCGGCCGGCTAGGACACACCACATTCGCATCGAATGCGACACACACCCAGCTTTCGGAGCCCTAAATATTCTTTAACATCACAGATAATACTCTCTATTGCAGTTGAATGGAGGGAAATAAACTGGATGCCATGTTTTTGTAGGATTCTACCGTTATTTCCGGGTACTGGGCCACTATACGAGGTGCATTCAGGTTCTAAGGCCTCCGTTTTTTTTTCTCCTGACTGGAAAGAGATAGAAACATGCGCATTGTTTTAAAATGAGGCCGCATTCATTGTCAATACGTCCCAGAGATGGCAGCACCGTACAGCAGATGGAATTTTACTACCAGCGGTGAGAATGAGAACTGTTTTAAATACTTAAAATGGCGACGTTTTCCTTACTTGAAGAGCGTGCAATCATTCGTTTTCTGAATTTGCATGGTGTGAAACCAGTTGAAATTCATCGACAGTTGAAGGAGACATGTGGTGATGGAGTTATGGATGTGTCGAAAGTGCGTTCGTGGGTGCGACAGTTTAATGAAGGCAGAACATCGTGTGACAACAAACCGAAACAACCTCGGGCTCGCACAAACCGGTCTGACGACGTGATCGAGAAAGTGGAGAGAATTGTTTTGGGGGACCGCCGAATGACTGTTGAACAGATCGCCTCCAGAGTTGGCATTTCTGTGGGTTCTGTGCACACAATCCTGTATGGCGACCTGAAAATGCGAAAAGTGTCATCCAGGTGGGTGCCACGAATGCTGACGGACGACCACAAGGCTGCCCGTGTGGCATGTTGCCAAGCAATGTTGACGCGCAACGACAGCATGAATGGGACTTTCTTTTCTTCGGTTGTGACAATGGATGAGACGTGGATGCCATTTTTCAATTCAGAAACAAAGCGCCAGTCAGCTCAATGGAAGCACACAGATTCACTGCCACCAAAAAAATTTCGGGTAACCGCCACTACTGAAAAAATGATGGTGTCCATGTTCTCGGACAGCGAGGGCGTAATCCTTACCCATTGCGTTCCAAAGGGCACTACGGTAACAGGTGCATCCTACGAAAATGTTTTGAAGAGCAAATTCCTTCCTGCACCGCAACAAAAACGTCCGGGAAGGGCTGCGCGTGTGCTGTTTCACCAAGACAACGCACCCGCACATCGAGCTAAGGTTACGCAACAGTTCCTTCGTGATAACAACTTTGAAGTGATTCCTCATGCTCCCTACTCACCTGACCTGGCTCCTAGTGACTTTTGGCGTTTTCCAACAATGAAAGACACTCTCCGTGGCCGCACATTCACCAGCCGTGCTGCTATTGCCTCAGCGATTTTCCAGTGGTCAAAATAGATCCTAAAGAAGCCTTCGCCGCTGCCATGGAATCCTGGCGTCAGCGTTGTGAAAAATGTGTACGTCTGCAGGGAGATTACGTCGAGAAGTAACGCCAGTTTCATCAATTTCGGGTGAGCAGTTAATTAGAAAAAAAATCGGAGGCCTTAGAACTTGAATGCACCTCGTATAGCAGATAAGCAATTTTTGGTTTCTGTTCCTTTGTCTAAACCTACTTTTCAGGCGTTCTCGATTTTGACTGCATCGCCTGTTCAATTTGATGATCTGAGTACCTACTCCTTCGGAACAGTAGTCGTAGGTGTTGTAATTATCCGCCAAGGCGCTTCACGTCTGAACACCCGGATTATCAGTTAATGACCCCCTCAAACAGACTATAAGACAATACTTTTAGAGACAACTACAGTCTCACAACTTTGTGGTCACTGAGCGTGTCAGCAATCCGAAACAGAGAACAGTCGACACGAAGTGTCTCGAATGGTGTCGACGTCTAAGAATCAGTACTTGGGAGCCGGCGACCAGCTTGTCACGCCCTCGCTGAAGGTAGTCTTTTGGGGGGTCATAAATTACTTAATTATGTAGGTTACCAGTTAATAACAAGATCGGTACGTATGCGGCCCGAACTGCCGCTAATTACAATCTCCGATGTTTTGCTGTGTGTTATACAAGATGTAACGTACAGGGAAGGACGCCTTCGAAATTACTGGATTGAAGTGCCTACGCAGCATTCATCACCGTCTTTTCCACTGGAGTGTGTGGCAATCGGGAACATGACATGAAGAAAGGCAGACATTCGGATGTGTCGGAGCCTTTGTTGAATTTAAAGGACAGGAACCACGATTACAAGTAACCGGGGAGGAACCATATAAGCAGACACTGAGGTAGGTGTCAGACATCAGGATTCAAGGAATGTACAGTACCATTTATGCCGTCGGTACTGGAAATGAACTACATTGTTCAAAGTAAACAACATATGAAACCAAAGTTCTATTGCGATCAAGACTGTTTTAATCTCTCGTTTAAATCAGTTTATCGGATCGCTAGCACTCTCAGCAAAAGTGCTTTCGCCATTTACTTATTAAATACAGTTATAGTACGTACTGGAAAAGCCTGCTTCCAGTGTCGCATGATGCCTGACATCTGTGTATCATTGACAACCCCACTCGTTCGAAGATGCCGGGCATGGTGCGAACAACTTCACACGCAGCATGTAACCTCGCTACTAGGTTTTCCGCTGTCCTCACCACGGTTTAGTACACCAGATTCTTCAGATGGCCCCACAAGAAGAAGTCCGGGAGGGTACCGAGTCGGCCACGTGACAGGGCTACCTCACCAGTCCAGCTATCCCAAAACATCCGTCCGATCTGGGTTCTGACAGCTAGACTGAAGTGTGTGAGTGCCTCATCGAGCTGAAACCACATACGTCGACGGGCTAAAATTCCCGGACGAACGTTGTACAGCTGCCGCCTGTGAGTCGGGGGGAAGACGTTGGGATCAAGCAAGTAATCGTGGACCATTTCAGCCCCTATATTTTGATGGTGAACTTTTCCTGATGAACTCGATCGTGGGTGGCGCGTGGGTTCGCCTCCGCCCACATATGGTAGTTGCCAGTGTTGAACAGACCCTCGGGGGTGAAGAATGTCTCGTCCGTGAGCAGCACATACCCAGCGTAATGCGGCTGCCTGGTCGATACTTTTTCTGCTCGTGCAGCACCCGCCAAACTGCGGAGTGGGAGCTTCGCATTGCGCGGTCCACCGCACGGATGCTTGCGGATGGGTCTGCATCGAACCTCTCTAGTCTGTCCACAAATGGAGGTGTGCATACGCTTCGTATGCGGCATCTGTCGCGTCGATACTCTGTGAAATCACCCTTTTCTGCCAAACGTCGATAGTGGGCCGCTGACGTGGGCTGGGGTAGCTGACGCCTGTTGGGATATCACTGCTCATAGATGCGTAAGGGTGCGTGCCTATTGCCTCTCACCTCACCATACGAGAAATGAGTCACCTGAAGAATGGGTTACAACACGTCGACTTTGACCAATGACGTCATATTTTAATCATAGATATTAGTTGTCTATTTTCGAGCCGTACATAATAAAGAGGCCATCTTCTGCAGCAAAATGTCATCATCGTAAATAAAAATAAATGAATGTGTTATTAAAAGGTAGATGCTCTGTATGTTTTTGTCACTTGTGATAATTTTAAATCATTTGTAAAGACATTTTGAATTATACCTTTGCCTGATAGTGACCGTTTCCAGTTGCTGCTTCCTCTGCAGATGATTCGTATCGTGTTAGGTCAAATGAAGTACTGGCGCAAGCAAAAAAAGTGGCATACATAACGCTGGCAACTTGTGTCCCAGTTGAACCACGAAGGTTGTATCCTGTTATTCAGTCGACCTACGTAGATCAAATGAAGTACAGGATACAAATTTTACGTTTGTCGCACTTTTCGCCTTCGCTAGTAGCAGTATTCTGCTCTTCAGCTGACCAATATAAATCAACTGAAGAATAGGATACTACGAGAAATTTCTACTGCGGCCCGCATCTCGTGGTCGTGCGGTAGCGTTCTCGCTTCCCACGCCCGGGTTCCCGGGTTCGATTCCAGGCGGGGTCAGGGATTTTCTCTGCCTCGTGATGGTTGGGTGTTGTGTGATGTCCTTAGGTTAGTTAGGTTTAAGTAGTTTTAAGTTCTAGGGGACTGATGACCTAAGATGTTAAGTCCCATAGTGCTCACAGCCATTTGAACCATTTTTCTACTGCGAAACAAGCGATTTGTGTCAAATTACGTTCGAAATGTACATAGTATAAGTCTACGATCTGTTTTGTCTGTAGTACACTCCTTTGTATCTGTATATTGGTCTACATCTTTGAAATGCATCTGTGTAACTTGTGATAGTTTTCAAAGCCGACGGGTTGTATCCCATCTTCAGTATTCCCCGCGAAATGCACGCTGCGCTGCTGCGCTCAGGTTGCTGCTTCCTCTGCAGATGATTCGTATCGTGTTAGGTCAAATGAAGTACTGGCGCAAGCAAAAAAATTGGCATACATAACGCTGGCAACTTGTGTCCCAGTTGAACTACGAAGGTTATGATCACTAGTAGTGACCTGGTCTCTGACCATCCAATTTTGCAAGTAGCCAGCAATATTAACTGACACTAGCGTTATGTCTATATTCGTACCTTCACCTCCTCCACCGGTAAGGGTGGGGGGATTTCCAGCTCTATTGCCGATGATGTACTGCAGAGACATGATCGTCTCCTCCATTTTCTCACCGCTTCAATCCCAAGTGCCACTGTGCCACAGAAGAAATTTTGCATTAATGTATGCCACCACCACTATCCTGGGACCCTGCAACTCTGTGGTGGTCAAGGTTGGTCAAGGTACACTTCCACATCGTCACCATACTGAAAGTATATGTTCACTACGTGTATGACTCCCATGGGCGATTGGAGCTCGACGACAGTACAGTGATCATCTGAGAGATGTGCAAGCACTGTAACTCTTAAAGCTTTGTTTATTATGATACGGGTGGCCTTCGGATCATTTCCAAAGCTTACTACCTGCCAGTTTACCGCTGCAAAAGCTAAGAGAGTATGGCTCCTGTAAACAGAGTATGTCAAGACTCATCTCCTCCACCACCCTCCGAAGCTCCTGCGTGGCTGGTCTACTGTTATGTGATTTTAGCTGCCCTAACTGGATCGTAGTAGTCATGGAAAATATGTATGAACGTATGAATCTGGGAAGGTCTTCCTCCAGTCATATGCTATCCTTCCGTCAGCTAAGACAGCCTGATAGTAAATTTAATCAAGATCAAATGTTTCATTCTTTCCTTCGAATATCTTTTTGACGAGGTCACGCAGGGCACCGAAGTTGGTGGGGAGATTCACGGTCTCCAACTGCATTCTATCAACAGCCTCCATGGCCAAGGAGGTGACTTTGCGCCCGTACTTATGCCCTACCCGCATTATGTGCCGTAGTGCTGTGGTCAGGACAGATGGCTCCTCCAGGCGGGATAACTGCAAAGAATGTTCTAAATTAGAATAAATTCTTATAGGATCAACCTCCAAATGTCTGACCAGTTGCTGACCTGAGATTACTATGGCACTCGTGCTACTAACTGCATTCACTTGCACTGATTCTTCGGGTGTGGAGCTACCTGTCACAAATACTGGTTGGCTCATCACAACAGGACGCCTAACTTGCAATGCTCGATCTTCCGGCAATCTCTGGTCCTGGGGAGATGGAGAGGGAGCGACCAGCTGCTCCCATGGATCCCTTCACCTCTTACCCAGGGACTTCCTTTTTGGCATCCTGCACAACGATGTGGCTTCAGCCTTAATCAGTTCTTGAGATCAGTCTTTGCTCCAACATCCTGTAAGTTGGGCAATTTCTCCCAGTGGCATTGCAGGCCTTCTTGCCTCTTTTAACGCAAGGAATGCAAATTCCAGATTTCATACAGTTTTTCTTGACATGATCCTCTGCTCCACACCTGGAGCAAGCTGGCTTCCGATCACAATATTTATGTATATGGTCCAGGTCCCCGCAGTTATGACAGCGAGGCACCACCAAATAGTCCCACACATTAACGACATGGAATCCAACGTAGATCCTGCCCATAGATGTGAGCCTTTCTCACATAGATACAGATACCTCTGCAACATGATGCACGACATCTCTTTCTCTTGGTCCTGTCCTAAATCTTAGTCTAAATTTATTTTTGAAATCCTCATCAGTTATGTCATCAAAACAAATTGTTTCACAGAGTTCACTGTTATCCATTATAACAGGTGCACCATACATAATCACAAGTGGGTTCCTCTTTTTGGGAGGCTCGCACTTAACTGCTTTGCATGACTTCTGGTTGTTCAGTATTTTGTTCCTATCCTCTTCTGTGGCAACATCTACAATTACAACGTTCTTAGTTGCCTTAACCTTGTTTACTTTTATTTTTTCCTTATTGGATTGACCATTGCAGTAAAAATCTCCTGTACTTTCTTCGTATCCTGACTGGGCAGAGGTCTTAATAAGACCGCTGTGTCCACTTTCTGTGACACTTTCGCAATGGTCTCTCTCGGGGTTTGGGTCTTGGGTGCAGCTTGAGCCACTACACCCGCCCATGACTTGATCAGTTGTCTATGTAATCTGTCATTCTCGCCGCTCGAGCTTCGCATGAGTGATGACCCAGGAGGCGAGTTTATTTTTCTGTGCCACGATAGCAGTTTGGCTAATCTTGTCATTTTTTACATTAGACTCCAATAACTGTGTCATCCTCATATGCCTTTCACTAAGACTCTCATCGATCTGGCCCGTGCCCCCTGATGATGAGGAAGCAGCAAGCATCAAAGCCCTCACAGGTGCACACGAGTTGCTTGTCTTTTCGTCAGCCATGTTTAGACAAGCGAAAAAATGGATTGGGATCCCGTCTCTAACCCTGGACCGGCTCCTCTGGCATGGGGGGGAGGACGGCTGCAGCTCGCCCACCAACCTCGTCCCTAGATCAAGGGCACTCCTGAGCTACTGGGTTCAGCACACCATTGCCAACATACTGGTCCCCTTCAGTGGCCCAGTCATCGACGATTTCACTCAGTGCTCACTGGCAAGTGCACCTCGCACTCCAGAGTAGCGGATGCACTCCTTATCTTTCGCCGCCAACTTGCCCGAGCTTCCATTTTGCGGCCAAGGACCCGCTCCTACTCAGGTGTCGGGCTGGTCTCCCAGTCGTTCGGCGGTCTGGACCCAGCTAACCTGGCCCAGGCGATGTCACCACCTCTTGGGTTTGGCAGAACATGAGGTCGCCAGCATGCAGAGCACCAGCTGGTCTGTGCTCTGTGCAAGGAGAGGGAGGGGAGTAGCAGCTGCCCAACGCAGAGGGGTCGCACACAGAGTGAGCAACGTCCTCTGCAGCTGAACAGCCCCACTCAACCCTCTTCCCCAAGAGACAGTTCTTCAGTCCCAGGACACAGCTTCCCCTGTGCCATGCACCCTTTGTTTTCGCCTTGAGTTGGGGGACTTCTAACGTCGTCCAGGATGTGGGGAAACCCAGCAGCCAGGCCGCAGGGCCCCTGGATCGTCGTTAGACTTTCCCTCATACCCTCGCCCAAACTGCCAAGCTCGACTCAAGAGAGACAGATAGTGTGTCTCTCGTAACGCAGCTTCTCCTGCGCCACGCACCCTTCGCTTTCGCCTCGGATTGGGGGTGTTTAGCGTCCTACCTTGACGGAAATTTAACCTCCTTCCTTGACACACAACAAACCTCACTATTTCACAGCCTGGAGATGTTATGAGATTGTGATGATGTTGTGATTTGCGATGTTATGGCCCAGGTTTTATGTTGTGAAGTTTGACATCATCGAGACGGCATGGTACTCAAACCCGAGTTACGTTCCCCGGAGGGCCTACACATGTACTGGGGGATCATGACCGACCATGTTTCAACCACCGCTTTTGATGACTCACGGTAGGCCAGTGCAGTCCAGTGAGGATTTCACCCAGTTAAGAGCTAGCGTTTCAACGTCATGCATGGATGGCCCTTCCCGTGTTAGCTTCACCCCATCTAAGGGGGTTACTGAGCGCCAGGGCCACGTCAAGGCCACAGGACAGGACATTACAGTCACCGCCCCATCCAGCTTCCTCTGAGCCACAAGAGCGCTTCAGAACAGGTGTAAAGATTTCCGGAAATCAGAGGGACTCTTGGCGGTTTTAACCCAGTTATGGAAGGCAACACACCTTCCTCAGGTAGCGCCAAGCAGACTGCTTTCCCAGTCACTGTACCCAGTTTCGGTTTGAGGGCATTAGTCGTTAACTCATTAACTGAAGTCCACAAACGAGGACTAATGAGAAGCAGCCATCGCTCGTTTGAATGTGGCTAATTCGTTGAGACTTCGCTCTTCCACGCACAGCAGCTGTCAACTGGATGCAGTGTCAGTGGTCCCTCCCATGTCCTGTGGGCGGCTCAGGCGCTGGTGCCAGAGGCGTCAACAGACGATTGGTGTTATGCCGACTTGCGAAGTCCCCTGGTTTTTGGAAACCAAGTTAATAAAACTGCGAGTGCACCTCACCTCACGCTCACTCTTTGCCTGCGCTTCGTTCGAATTTTATCTTGAATACTAGCCGTCTTATGTAGGACAAAGAAAATGGACTATTAGTAAAAGAGTCGTTAGCTAAAGGCATCGATCTTTGTCTGTTTTCCAACACAGATTGGCACGCACGTTTAGCGACTGTTGGCAAGCGAAGGATGCCAGGCAGTCTTCTTCACTCTAATCCATGATTTACTTGCACCAGCCACATCACAGCTGTGTTAGTAATTTGTCACCACCAAAACTACCACAATGCAATATGCTGCCACAAACGCTCCAAACTCCGCAGCCAATTCGGATTGAGGCCCTTCTCGCGAGTTCATTTCTCTTAATGAAGTCTCTTCCTTCCTACATATATCCTGCTCTTTCCATTCTCTTATCAGTACTTCGACATTTCGAATCATACTTGCAGTGTGTTCAAGTGTTCTCCCTGTCAGAGGTAGACTATGTTCAGAAACGGTGATAGTTGTGCCAACTACCCTGCTAGCGATAGGACCAAATCCTATTTTGAAGGTACGGTTAAATTTTCTGTTGAACGATTCCCACGAAACCTTAACAAGCAGTACCTGTTTTTCTCTGTACATAGTACCTTATCTTGTCAATATATATCTTTTGGATTAGTTTCATTGTCTATAGAAGAATACAACCTTGCTGCTTTCCATAAGCGTGGCTATTTATTACATTAGTTTGTTGAACCTGCTATCCTTGCACTCCCTTATTTTTTGCTGTGCATTATACCAGTTTTGAATTTGCACATTTGTGACGACGCTACCAAACCGTCTTGTCGACATAAACGTGACTACTCCAACTGACAGTGAATGCTCAAACCGAGAGCCAGGGAGCTGAATTTCAGACGAGAAAAAACGCGACTTGCTGGTTAATCTACGGCGTTGGGAAGGATACTAAATTTGTCCCCCCTGGAAAAGCCACGTAGGGACCAAATTAGCCAGATTTCTGTCGCGGCCTCTGTCGCAAAACCAGGACAGGCAGTAAGACTCCCAGGCAGCGGATCTACTACCAGAGTAGGCAATGACGACTCAGCTGACTCCGCTAGAATGGCGGGCGACAGCGGAGGCTTCCGTAATGGCAGATCCACCTGCATCTGCAGGAGCGAGGACTGATACAGATGTGAGTAGGTAACGAAGGGCGCCAGTTCGAACCCTATGGGCTGACCATTGGGAGCAGCGGGAGCGATCGTTGCTGGCGCCCTGCACCGCGGGCGAAAGCAGGATGGTGGCGACAGCTGCCCCAGCCGACAGTCACTACAAAAAAATCCCGATCTTCGTGGCCCACCAGTTCATACGGCAGCCACCTCTGCTGCCGGCCGAAAGACCGGGTCCAAAGGCAGTCCTGCGACCTGCGAGGAAAATGCGGCGGGCCGCGGTGTTCCGTGGCATGTGACTACTTACAGTGTAAGGAATTAAGGAATCCAAGAGGCGCTGCGCCCATGCAAATGTTCCGACAGACTGGACCCATTAACTGGCGACGCTCAGTACGTGGCTAGAAAGCTGCACTGTGCAATGTCGCAGGATCATGCAGACACTGACTTCTCCCTTTGAGTCTTGAAAGTTCACATGAACCATTTCACTTCGGAGATATAAGCCGGTTAAAATACTGCAGTAGTCAGCTGCTCGATAGCATCAGAAATTAAGAAACCCTCAAACTCCTACGACACAAGTTGCCAACCGTTATTGGATATGAGGGTACTGTGGAGAGCCCTCGATAACAAAAACGACAGACAACGTACGAAAAGTTGCTGTCGACGTCTTGGAGGTTCGAATCCTGCCTCGGGCATGGATGTGTGTGATGTCCTTAGGTTAGTTAGGTTTAAGTAGTTCTAAGTTCTAGGGGACTGATGACCTCAGATGCTAAGTCCCATAGTGCTCAGAGCCATTTGAACCATCCCCCGTTAACAACAAAAGGAAACCCTGTTGTCACTACACGTGAAACTGAAATGCAACCGAAAAAACGACCTCTGAAGATAACTGATAGTTGTTCAGAGCTGTCTTGTCCCACTCCATCACTTGTCAAGCAAAAACAAGTGCGATGAGGAGGCAGAGGAACCTGAAGGCAAAATGGGAACTAATGAACAGAAAGATAATATACATACGGTTCCAGAAAATGAAGGGGGCGTAAACAGCATTAATTTGCAAGAAACAACAAGTGCAGTAGCCGATTGCAAAGATCAGCAGCTATCTGCTAATAAACAAATTTAGGGAGAGGTTGCAAAACTGCAGTCTCCATTAGTTTCCCTCGATCAGGAAGTGAGTGAAATTAATAAAGAACGAGGAAGTGGTGGCCAAATTGAAGTCACGGTCAACACCTCAGAGCAGGCGCCGGCAACCGAAATTGCGAAAGCGTCTGCTGCTGCTCCAGATAAGCCGCGAAGTAAAACACCGACGCAACCACATGTGAATGTAGCTCGTAACCAAGGGAACGGAAAATCCGGTAGGGGCGAACCAAGCCCAAAGAATGTTCCGTCCGAAACGGTCCGACACGAATCAGTGGAGGGAAAATCAGAAAGTTTACCAGGAAATCAGTCTGATAGCGGTACAAAAGAAAACATCAGAAGTAGAAAAAAAGGGACAGTAATTAATAAAATGTTTGAAGTGTTATTCCATGTTCAGCCTTCTGAGAAAACTGTTACCTCTTAACTGAACCCTGAACCGCAGGAAACTAAATTAGTTCATCAAAACAACTACATAGTGACAGCACAATGACGCAATCTTATTCTGTCACCACTATAAACATAAATAAAAATTACGACCGGTTTGAAATCATAGGCCCTTAAGGAATTTTTGTACGAATCCGCGACTGATATAGCCCTGTTACAAGAAGTTCTAATTTCGGTTTTGGTAATTCCCGAAACAAGTGTTGGAACAGCTATTTTGGTGAGGGAAGGGATTACAGTAAGAGAAGTGGAACGACTGGAATCCGGAAGGGAAATAGGACTAAATATCTATGATGTGACTATCATCAACTTGTACGCTCCTTCAGTAAGTTCTCATCGAGCTGACAGGGCACGTTTCTTCAAAGATGACCTGATATACTTGTTAAGGAAAACTCCAAGACAGTTATTACTTGGCGGTGATTTTAATTGTGTTTTTAATCGAAAAGATCAGTTACTTAATTTTAATTTCTCAAGTGAACTAAATCAACTAGTTACTGGTTTAGAATTAAAGGATTATATGGGAAATCAAATACCCCTCGATTGCTGAGTTCACTTATGTCACAGCAACATCACGTAGCAGGATTGATAGACTATATATTTCTAAAAATCTTGAAACTTCCGTGACAAAAGTAGAAACCATTGCTACGTACTTTTCACACCATTCAAGTGTCTTAGCTTCAATAAATCTAACAAGACAGCCGGTTTGCCGATTCAAGAGTCAGTGGAACTTGAACACTTCCTTGTTACTAAATCATGATTTAGAAGACCTGGTTAAAGAAACATGGGCAATATGCCTGCTTGCCCGTAGTAGATATGCCACTGCTATTGACTGGTGGGTTAAAATGGCAAAGCCGAAGTTGAGGAAGGTTCTTATTCAATACAGTGACCAAAGCGCAGGGGAAATGAAATGCACTATAGACTATTACTATTCCGTTTTGAGAGATCTATATGATCAAGTCTCAGCATGTTCCTCACTTCGGATAGTAGACATCAAAAAAGTCAAAGCCAAGTTACTTAACGTCAAGAGAAGTCAAATGGAAGGGTTGAAAATAAAACCGAAGGCAAATTCGGTGTCAGAAGATGAAACCACTTCCCTACATCATTTAGTGAAGCATACGAAAAACGGGAGAAGAACTTTTATTGATGAAATTCGAACAAAACACGGTACGATTCTCAGAACCCAGCAGGCTATCATGGACTAGATTTATCTTTATTATTGCGAGCTATATTCTGTACATCAAAGTAGTGGTGCTTCCTTGGCAGAATTCCTCGACATCCTAGCCCCACAGCTGACAGAAGATGACAACGAAAATTTTCTCCAGGTTTTCAGTGAAGAAGACGTGTATGACACTCTGTGCGCTTCACCACCGAAAACATCCCCGGAACCGGATGGTCTGCCAGCAGGGTTTTACATCCGTTACTGGCCAATAGTAGGTGCGAAAATCACGGGCATTGTAAATGAGGTTATTCAGCTAAAATGATTCCGGCTGACTTTAAGGAGAGTAAAATTGTTCTGGTGCCAAAAAATAATGGAAACAAAGATTTAAATAATTTTCGTCCAATTTCACTGCTGAATTCTGTGTCACAACTGTTCCTGCTCGCATCGCAAAAATGCCGGTTCCATGGTGGTTACAGATTAACACTATTGAAAGAAACAGTGTATCACATGTGTAGAAATGTCCTCCGTCACCACTTCTGTAACCACGCAGTCGTGACAACGCTCCTCGAAACTGTCCTTTCAACACAAATGTCACTACTCCAGCCGACGCTGAGTGCTCGACCCAGATGCCGTGGTGCTCAACCACGGAAGAGGAAAAACCCGACGTACTGTCAGTCTACGGGAGAGAAGTGTTTCTGGAGACTGTTTGGAGACATGCACGGAGAAAAAGAGAACCACGACAAATGGTCGTTACAGCTATCACACAGAACGAACGGCACGAGGCGATGCGAAAGCCAGGTCCTTGTTAGTCGATTTCTGCATTAGAACTGAGTGGCCCAGCCTACTGGTGAGCCAAGTAAATACCTGGGTCAGCGGTTCTGCCATACGATGGTTCGTGCTCGCCGCCCATGATAGCTTTCGGTACTACTCTGGTGCGAGACCCATGCTAACTTATCTGCGTCCATATTTATACTTGCTGGCTGGGATACTAAACCCAGTCATTGTCATATTCGGGCACAAACCCTCATGTCTTTAAGTAAGTGATGGATCCTGTTACCAACTGTCTGCAGTTTACTTTAGGTTTCCTGCTGCTGAGTTCCAGTCGAGGTGAAAGTGATATGGCGAGCTGTAGGCCTGGCTGTGATGGAAAAATGTCTAACTGCTCACCTTCCCTTCTCGGGGGGCAGTGACCAATACCCAGTCGAGTCAAAATATTTTCTTTCACAGTCGCTAGCCTACCGAGTAAATATAAACTGAAGCGCCAAAAAAAATGGTATAGGCATGCAAAAAATGGTTCAGATGGGTCTGAGCACTATGGGACTTAACATCTGAGGTCATCAGTCACCTAGAACTTAGAACTACTTAAACCTAACTAACCTAACGACATCACATATTTCCTTGCCCAAGGCAGGATTCGAACCTGTGACCGTAGCGGTCGTGCGGTTCCAGACTGGTATAGGCATGCGTATTCAAATACAGAGACATGGAAACAGGCAGAGTACGGGGCTGCGATGGGCAACGCCTATATAATACAACAAGTCTCTGGCGTAGTTTGATCGATTACTGGTGCTACAATGCAAAGTTATCAAGATTTAAGTGTGTTTGAACGTGGTGTATTATCGATGCACGAGCGATGGGGCACAGTATCTCCAAGTTAGAGATGAAGTGAGGATTCTCCCGCTCGACCATTTGATGAGTGTACCGTGAATATCGGGAATCCGGTAAAACATCAATTTTCCGACATCGCTACGGCCGGAAAAAGATACTGCAAGAACGTGACCAACGACGACTGAAGAGAATCGTTCAACGTGACAGAAGTGCACCCCTTCCGCACATTGCGGCAGATTTCAATGCTGGGCCATCGACAAGTGTCAGCGTGCGAACCATTCAACGAAATTTCATCGATATGGGTTTTCGGAGTCGAAGGCTCACTCGTGTACCCTTGATAACTCCACGATACAAAGCTTTAGGCAGAACTGATACAGAGTGGCTCCAGGAACGCTCTTTTGTATTTAAACAATTCCGTTGGCAACCAAACACTATAGACTTGGAGCCGGCCAGAGTGGCCGAGCGGTTCTAGGCGCTACAGTCCGGAACCGCGCGACCGCTACGGTCGAAGGTTCGAATCCTGCCTCGGGCATGAATGTGTGTGATGTCCTTAGGTTAGTTAGGTTTAAGTATTTCTAAGTTCTAGGTGACTGTAAGTTGTAGGGGACTGATGACCTCAGAAGTTAAGTCACATAGTGCTCAGAGCCATTTGCACCATTTTTGAACTCTAGACGAACATTATTGAGTATATTTGGGATGCCTTGCAACGTACTGTTTAGAAGAGATCTCCCCCCTCGTACTCTTAAGGATTTATGGACACCCCTGCAGAATTTATGGTGTCAATTCCCTCCAGCGCTACCTCAGACATTAGTCGAGTCCATGTCACGTCGTGTTGCGACCTTCTGAGTGCTCGCGGGGGCCCTACAAGATATTCAGCGGGTGTACCAGTTTCTTTGGCTCTTCAGTGTATAGTTTAGCTGTTGTGGATGAAACACGAGCAGCTTTTTGCTGCGCTCTTCGCAGCGTTTTCTCACTATCAATAATCATGACTTGATCATCAGCAAAAGAACAGATCATTTCGTTGAAATCGGTAGTGTATAAATTACTTTTCTTATCAATTGCCGCAGTATATCGTCAGTATAAATATTGAAAGGAATCGAAGACAACTGCAGCCCTGTCTTACTCCCAAATTTGACCTTGTCTTAGATTTTCCATTTCCTGCAATGGTGATTTCTAATCCTTGGTAAACGCTTCATCGACCTTCATTATTTGCATAGGTTTTCCTCCTTTGTTCATTATCTTTTAGAGCTTTTCTGTATTTACTTTCTCGAAAGCTTTCATATGACTGTAAATCGTAGCTGTCTCTCTTTGATTCAGCGCTCTAATTAGATTGTGGAAGGGCTCACCATTTCTCAGTGCGAGCCTGTCAGCTCTCTAGAAACTGCGGGATTCTCTTCATTTCTCCAATATAAAGAAAGACTTGTCCCCTACGCAGTAGACGTAAAACTTGGAAGGAAACGCCACGCAGGGAGCGGCCAAACCGCAGCCGCAGCATTATTTCTAGCAAAGCCAAAAGCGCCGGAGTATTTGACGTCAAACAGCTGGACGGGAAACGGGAAGTTTCGGCCTAAAAACAAGACTGCGCGTGCGTCAGAAGGCCGGGGCAGCGCTGGTGACGCGCCGGCTGAGCGCTGATGGAGCCCGCCAGCGTCACAGGCCGCGGGGTCCCGCAGCTCAGGGGCCGCGCTTTGCTTCCAGGAACTCCGACCGCCGCTCCAGCTATCGGGCCCTGCTGAATGCCGACAGCACAGCCGTGATGTCGGCCTGCTCCATTTTTTGTAGCTCCAATCTCACTGTTCCATCACTCGCAAGGGAAGCATACACTTGAAGACTCACCGATTTTACTCATCCGTTGCACTGTTTTACACTGAAGAGCCAAACAGACTGGTTCACCTGACTAATATCTTGTAGCGCCCCAGCGAGCAAGCAGAAGTGCCGCAACAGGATGTGGCATGGACTCGACTAATGTCTGAAGTAGTGCTGGAGGATGCTGACACCATGAATGCTGTATGGCTGTCCATAAATCTGTAAGGGTAGGATGGGGTTTAGAACTACTCTGAACAACACTTTGCAACTTATCCACGATATGCTCAATAATGTTCATGTCTGGGGAGTCTGGTCCCCAGCGGAAGTGTTTAAAAACAGCGGATTGTTGCTGGAACCACGCTGTAGCAATACTGGATGTGTGAAGTGGCAGGTTGTCCTGCTGGAATTGCCCAGATCCGTCGGAATGCACAGTGGACATGAATGGATGCAGGTGATCCGACAGGACGCTTATGTACGTGTCACCTGTTAAGAGGCGTATCTAATCGTATTAGGGGTCCCATTTCACTCGAACTGCACACGCCCCACACCATTACAGAGCCGTCACCAGCTCTAACAGTCCCCTGCTGACATGTAGGGCCTATGGATTCACGAGGTTGTCTCCATATCCGAACAGGGTCCATCCCCTCTATATAATTTGAAACGAGACTCTTGCGGCCATTCAACATGTTTGCAGTCATCAACAACAACAACAACAAAAAATGGCTCTGAGCACTATGGAACTTAACTGCTGAGGTCATCAGTCCGCTAGAACTTAGAACTACTTAAACCTAACCAACCTTAGGACATCACACACATCCATGCCCGAGGCTGGATTCGAACCTGCGACCGTATCAATCGCGCGGTTCCGGACTGAAGCGCCTAGAACCGCTCGGCCACCACGACCGCCTGGGCCTTCGGCTCCGAAAACCCGTACCCATGATGTTTCGTTGAACGGTTCTCACGCTGACACTTGTTGAAGACCCAGCATTGAAATCTGCAGCAGTTTGCAGAAGAACGCTTCTCTTAAGTCGTCTTTGGTCCTGTTCTTGCATGATCTTTTTCCGGCCGCAGTGATGTAGATCTGATGTTTTATCGGATTCTTGACGTTCACGGTACACTTGTGAAATGGTAGCACGGGTAAATCCCTACCTCATTGCTACCTCGGAGGTGTTGTGTCCCGTCGCTCGTGCGCCGACTATAACACCATATTCCGACTCACTTGAATCTTGATAACATGGCATTGTTGCAGCAGTCACCGCTCTAACTGCGGCAGACTCTTGGGTTGTATAGGCGTTGCCGACCGCAGCGCCGTTTTCTATCTGTTTACATATCTCTGTAGTTGAATTAGAGTGCCTACACCAGTATCTTTGGCGCTTCAATGTAGAACATACTTATATCAAACCGTGGTCGTGGTGGTCTAGCGGTTAGAGCACTAGACTCGTGCTTTGGAGATCCAGTGTTCAATCCACGATAGGGGCGGCGATTTTTCCTCGTTCTAGTCCCTGAAGGACGGCACCAGATCAACGCAACCCTCTACCAAATGAGAACCGAAGATCTTTCCGGGGATAAGAGGCGGCCGAGGTGACGGACCTGCCACCCTCCCCTTAAGTAGTACCGAGGTGAAGAAAGGTTTCACTGTACCTGCACTCAGGCTAATAGCCCCGCCATGGGTCTGTGCCATAAAAATGACCCTTTTTTGGGTTCTGAGATTCAGTCGGTAAAAACGGAACCCTTAGAGGATCTAAAGACACCAGCTGCCAGTGAACATTGATTTATATCAATGGGTTACGTCTAAAAGTTCTGAGATTAGTATTCGAACCCGGGTCTCATACTTACTAGACAGATGCAGAGATCACTAAACCATTTGGACACACTGCACGTTCTAACCCTAGCACGCTTCCCGTCAGAATCAATTTCTCAACTTATCCCACACACACTGCTCATTAGCTTCATTACTCGTAGCATCTCAAGGATCATTGGTCGTCATTACCGTAATTATATTCGTGGTGTTTGTTCTTTCGGACATGTCTGTAAATTGGCGAGATGCCACTAGTAATTAGGCTAATGATAAGGGCACTAAGTAGTGTGTCGGAAATTTGAGAAATTGAGTCTGACGGGAAGCGTGCTAGGGTAGTATGTGCGGTTGTGGTGATCATTGTGTCCGTACAGCGTAGTGGTCAGCACATCTACCTAGTGAGGAACAGGCCCGTGTTTTCGAATCCCAACCCGACACAAATCTTCCACTTGCCCCATTGATATAAATTAATGCCCACTGGTAGCTAATGTATTTAATTCCTTTGTGCCTTTTAGGATCACTTTGTTTTCGTCCGTCTTTCTGCCTGTACCACTGTCAAGATCCTTTTTATCAGGAACGTGTAAAGGCACAAAGTTGATATTTATGTCACATACTAAAGTCTATGGTCCTTGACAGTAAGTCAAAGCAATCACTGAATACAGCCATTTTTTGTTATTTGCAAATTCATCGATACCTGTGGGGTTGACTTTGAATCAAGAAATTTGGCAGGAAGCAATGTTCCACAATACAAGTAAAGGAAAAGAAACTAGAACTGTTATCTGTAATTATATGAAAAAAAATTTTGTCTGTTACAAACTTACACTGTATTCGGAAGTTCGTCAAAACTTTGAGGAACCACTTTAGGGTTTCGATGTGGTTTTCGGCAGTAGGTAGGGTGATTCACGGGAAAAGGTTGTGTGTTTAATTTATAAATATTTTGTGCTAATTGAGTGAGCTACGGCGAAGAGAATTCTCTTGCCACTGTGAAAACGATGCATGGGCCATCTAGCGGTGATAGGCATTATGTTGCCCGACTACTGGGCGACGCCAGCAGTTCCTATACAAATTCCTTATCCTAAAGATAAATTTCTCTTACAGCACGTCCAGCATCTGTAATGATTCAGAGTAAATCAATACCGGACACTGATGCAGAATTGTAGTTCCATTGTTTGCAACAAAATATCAGCTGAAGCGTTCCAGGGAACAACTCGACATTTGCGTAACAACAGTAGCTCTATGGAAGGCCGTACAGTTTCCTTCTCTGGAGACTTACGTCAGATCTTATAAACAATCGCAACAGGGTCGAGAGCCGACGAAATCAATGGATCCGCAGTGGGAATATTAGCACAGCATGTTAATATAACTCCTACATTCGTATAAAAAACCATAAATTTCAATACCGATTGGCGTGACCTGTCCCTTCCTGGTGTGGATAACTGTTAAAAATCGTCGAGATTCTCGATTTCGAGGATGTATGAACTATCTATGTACATTATGACTACCTTCATTGGTGAAGATGTGGCGCAGAGGTAAAGCGAAATTCTGCATGACCCGCTGAAGTGTCGGAACATAGATTCTGTCGATGACCTCCTGAAGGGCTGTATTCAGCTAAGCAATGGTTTTGGGGTTATTACCGTACACCTTGTCTTTTATATATCCCCACAAAAAGGAGTTGCATGTGTTCAGATCCGGAGAATATGGCGGCCAATCGACACCAATGCCAGTTGCCTCTAGGTACCCCAGAATCAGAACGCTGTGCCCAAAGTGCACCTCCAGGACAACAAACTCTCTCCAGCTTCGATGGGGTCTTGCGTGAACCACATCTTGTCGGAATCACGGTTATTTTGGATAACAGGGATGAAATCATCTTCCAAAACCTTCACGTACCGTTCGGTAGTCATCTGCCATCAAGGAATGTCGCACCGATTATTCCGTGAGTAGACACTACACACTATACAGTCAGCCGTTGAGGGTGAAGAGACCTCTTGATCGCGAAATGCGAATTCTCAGTCCCACAAACGCTTCAGTTTTGATTATTAACGAACCAAATGAAAGTGGGCTTCGTCACCAAACCATAGCAGACAGAACATACTAATTCCGTCACGCCCCGTGGCCAATCGTGCTGTTTGAACGTCCTAACGCTCAATAACTGTCTCCCAATTCATAATTAAGTTTGTATAGAACCCTCGGAGTGCGAGTCTTGCTCGCACTTACCCGGTTTCCTTGTATGGAACCAACGCTAATCAAATACGTTGCGTTTCTCAAGCGTTCGGAGAAATCAACGTTCAAAATTTTACCAGCCTGTTTTGTACCGATACAAGGGCGCCGGCCGTCCAGCAGAGGCAGGCTATAGCGGCGGACTACCTAGCCTCGCCGTACTGCGTTCGAGCTACGTAGCTTTCTTCCTCTTTTTTTCCTATTCGTCTTCCAAACACTTGTATCGCTACAACGAATCATATTCCTTGTGGCACGAGCAATAATGCTTATTATAAAGATGACACACACTTTAACTGTCAAAACTTTGCTTCGTTAAAAATTGCAAGATAACCGTTCACGTGAAAAACTATGACGACATCGAAGTCTTTTAACGAACATTGTATTGCTGTTCATACAAAAATATCTATTCTCTCTTTGAACAATTACTAGTTATTACCGTATCGAGTTTATATTCCTTTGCGAATTTATGTTTTCTGGTACGTAAGTGGGACTGTTCTTTCCGCTGTAGTCTTTAGTCCGAAGATTGGTTTGCTGCAAACCTCTCCAACCATTGCGTCCTACAAGCATATGAACCTTCTTACTGTATTCAGTATTTGAGCTTCCTGTAGAAATTTTCTCCCAATACTTCCTTTTATTACCAAAATAACTATGCCTTGGCGCCTTAGGATGTAACCTAACACCAATAGATTTTTTTGTCATAGTGCTCTTTTCTTCCCAGTTCAATTCAATACCTCTTAATTAGTTAATTCACCTTCCCATCCAATTTTCAGCAGTCTTCTAGAACAACACCTTTCAAAAGTTTTAATCTCTTCTAGTCTGTACTGTTTGTCTCTCTACTGCTTATGTATTACGTTATGTAAGTCTATATTTCAAACACATATTTTTGTAACAAAAGACTTCCTAATATCTGAGTTTATTTTCGATACTAACGTGTTACTCTTTCTAACGAAAGGTTTCTTGCTTTTGCCAGTCTAAAATGTATACCCTCTTTATTGCTGCGTCATCAGTTATTTCTCCGGCCAAACAACATCCTTCTACTTCTTTTGTCACCTCACTTCCTGATTTAATCCTCTCAGCTTAATTCGACTGTCCTTGTTTAACTTTTATTTATATTCATCTTACATCCTTTCTTTAACACACTGTAATGAGGCACTATATAAGAAACAGAATAGTATAAAAATCCATACATATTATGAAAATGGATATATGTCTCTCCTTCCCGCTCTCTCTCTCCCTCCCTCTTTGTGTGTATGTGTGTTAAATTTATTACTCCTTTTCTAGCAACTCTATTCTCAACATATTTT
The DNA here is from genome assembly GCF_023897955.1 of Schistocerca gregaria. Lineage (NCBI taxonomy): Eukaryota > Metazoa > Arthropoda > Insecta > Orthoptera > Acrididae > Schistocerca > Schistocerca gregaria. Next base: position 407,065,971 of record NC_064923.1, read on the forward strand.
GCAGATGGTTTCCTCATATGACGTTGAATGTACCTACAAAATCATATCATTGTGTGATAAATACATCAGGGCATACACCGTAATGAACTTTTAGATGCGTGAAAAACTGCCTCATCATGGTCGACGTTTAAATTTATTACTCCTTTGCTACTAATTATAATCGCAACATAGTTCTAGGCGCTACAGTCTGGATCCGAGCGACCGCTACGGGCGCAGGTTCGAATCCTGCCTCGGGCATAGATGTGTGTGATGTCCTTAGGTTAGTTAGGTTTAATTAGTTCTACATTATAGGCGACTGACGACCTCAGAAGCTAAGTCGCATAGTGCTCAGAGCCATTTGAACCAAAATCGCAACATACACTAAGTGATCAAAAAGTATACGGACACCCACAAAAAATACGTTTTTCACTCTAGGTGCATAGTGCTGTCACCTACTACCATGTACTCGCTGGACCTCAGTAGTAATTAGACATCGCGAGAGAGCAGAATGGGGCGCTATGCGGAACTCACGGACTTCAAACGTGGTCTGGTGATTGAGTGTCACTTGTCTCATACGTCTGTAAGCGAGATTTCCACACTCCTAAACATCACTAGATCCACTGTTTCCGATGTGGTAGTGAAGTGGGGACGTGAAGGGACACGTACAGCACAAAAGAGTACAGGCCGACCACGTCTGTTGACTGACAGAGACCGCCAACAGTTGAAGAGGGTCGTAATGTGTCATAGGCACACATCTATCCAGACCATCACACAGGAATTCAAAACTGCATCAGGATCCACTGCAAGTACTATGACGGTTTGGCAGGACGTGAGAAAACTTGGATTTCATGGTCGAGTGGCAGCTCATAAGCCACACATCACGTCGGTAAGGAGCGTACACATTGAACGATTGAACAGTGGAAAAACGTTGTGTAGAGTGACGAATCACGGCACACAATGTGGCAATCCGATGGCAGGCTGTGGATATGGCGAATGCCCGGTGAGTGTCATCTGCTAGCGCGTGTAGTGCCAACAGTAAAATTCAGAGGCGGTTGTGTTATGGTGTGGTCGTGTTTTCCACAGAGGGGGCACCCCTTATTATTTTGCGTGGCACTATCACACCACAGGACTACATTCATGTTTTAAGCACCTTCGTGCTTCCCACTGTTGAAGAGTAATTCGGGAATGCCAGGCCTCAACATCAGACATCGATACCACTCCTCAGAGCAGCACTCCGTGAAGAATGGGCTGCCATTCACCAAGAAACCTTCCAGCGTTTGAACGTATGCCTGCGAGAGTGGAAGCTGTTATCAAGGCTAAGGGTGGGAAAACACCATCTTGAATTCCAATGTTACCGTTGGAGGGCGCCACGAACTTGTCATTTTCAGCCAGGTGTCCGGATACTTTTGATCGCATAGTGTATTTCGCAGACACTATCCACATATACTGCTGGATGTATCTAGACAAATACATCATTGTACGAGACATAGTTCAAGAGACATGGTGTCATAAACATTGAGGTACGGGAAAAATTGCTGCATCATGCATAAAGTTTTAATACATTTATTATTTACTACTAAGACCCTTCTACAGTCGACTCAAATTAAGGAAATCCCTGACACACGCAACGCTTTTGACAGCTTTCGACCGCCAAGCGCAAGTGGTTGTAGGCGGAAACAGTAAACATCAGTAGGACTATGAAGACGCGTTGCCATCCTTCACAAAAACGCGTTTTAGTCACGCGAAGCAGCAGCCCCCAGCCTACAGGAACTGACCGGGATCATGTTTCTTAATTTGGATGTTGTACTTAAACATTTGAAAATTATGCACAATTTTTTGTACCACTTTACCATAATTTCAAAGGTGTTTTCGCGAGTACATGGAAATGAAATCTTTTCGATAACTACTTTATTACAAACACGGGTCATTTTTGTTTTCGTTTCTAATAGAACGTTGACAAAATTAATACCCTGGCAATGCCGGGTTTGTCAACCAGCAGCCTATAAAATAAGTGTTCCTTATATTCCTCAATATTTATGGTTTTAAATCAGCGATAAAAAAAAAACGTAGTGACTGACATCTGTGAGCGGAGCGTTACTTAGCAATAATGATAGCGCGCCATTTGGAGTAAGTACGGGTGGCAGACGGCGCCAGTAGCACTCGTAAAGTGCAGTCGGGAGCAGCGGTAGTAGCAGCACGTGGTCGGTGGCTCCGCACACACATGCACTTTTCTTGCGGGAGCTAACTGGCCTTTCATGACAGAGGACCGTAGCTGCCTAGATCAAAGGACAACCCAGCTGGCTTTCATTATTCTACTACAGCAAGCATTATTCTACAGGTTTCGCAATGACAGCGGAGCTCTTGTTGACATCGTATTTCCTGGCTTGCACAAAGCCTTTCGTACAGTTGTTGTTTTGGCAGAAGAGCCAACACCGTGTTACTAGAGGTGGCCGAAATGCACGCGTTTAGCTCACGCGACTGGCGTGAGGAGGGAAGAACTACACTGACGTGAGGTCCGGAACATGACAAGGAATTAGAATTCAGAAAGCGGACGGAAGTAGTTTGATACTTAACTTTACTCCATTAATGATGAACGTCGCTCTTGAGGGTAAATGATTCACAATATTCTCTGTTCAGAATTCATTTTAATTACTGAATATGGCGCCTTGCTAGGTCGTAGCAAATGACGTAGCTGAAGGCTATGCTAAACTGTCGTCTCTGCAAATGAGAGCGTCTGTAGTCAGTGAACCATCGCTAGCAAAGTCGGCTGTACAATTGGGGCGAGTGATAGGGAGTCTCTCTAGACTAGACCGGCCGTGTGGCGGCGCTCGGTCTGCAATCACTGATAGTGGCTACACACGGATCCGACATATACTAACGGACCGCGGCCGATTTAAAGGCTACCACCTAGCAAGTATGGTGTCTGGCGGTGACACCACAACAGTTTCTCAGTATCAGCTAAGAAACAATATAAACTTCCTTGTGGGATCTCCAAACAAAAATACGATGCGATTGAATACTTGATAACAGGCAGAACTCAGGATGTAACCTCACGTCTGCCGTCCCTTAGCAGTACATCAGCACACCTGATGATGGCAGCAAGGTCGACTGCCGAAATATTGTGTCCTTTGTACACTCACACCAAGTTGTTCACCTGAGATTTATTTCGTCATGAAATACGCTTGGAGAAATTGAAGAATCACTCAGGATGCAGTTCTTAAGGGGGAAGCGTCGGTAGAAGCAGAGGTAGAGTCCGGCGTACCTCAAGGTAGTGTGATAGGACTGCTGTTGTAGAGTAAAATAAAACGTAAGGACGTATGTCACGGTTTGGTGGGAGACCCCGCAGGGCACATTCAGCCACTTAATGGGAAATGTCTGTAGAATCCTTAGCGCACAGTGACACCTTTCGTTCACGAAGTGTGAGTCTTGTGTGTTGTTAGTGTATCTGAGAAATCTAGGAACCTGTAATGGGTATATGCATAGAGAAGTGTTACGTTTGTGCAGTGTAATGATGACGAGGTAAGCGACGGAGTGTAACACAGTGCTGGTACACAGCCCACCGTCAAACAGTCCCCATCCGACGGACGGAGCACTATCGAACAGTGTCGCTGACTTCACTTCCTGAGACACTGCGGACAGGTTTGAGACGTAATCCACGACATTGGGAAAAAGACCGCTGATCGATAACTCTGCGCCAACACACTTCTTCCCCTTTTCCCGTAAAGGCAAAGGGAAAGCTGCCAACACCGTGTGGCGCACCTGTGCGGTTACCCATCCAAATACCAGCGTTCCATGGGAGATACATACACTTGAAGGTGGAGATAACAGAGCTTTGACTGTGCTGTTTCCATTGGTCGAAAGTACCCATGAGAAAACATCAGATAAACGGGAAATGTTTCGTGTTTATTAGTGTTTTAATGGTATTGTGGCACGAACAATAAGCACCGGTGCTGCCTAATATTGTGGCCGGGGATTGTTGGAAACCGCCTTGTGGTTCGAGGCATCCTTCCACAACAACTCACAGGCTTCGTCCTGGAATCTCATTGACTGGAGCAGAATTGTCAACAGTGATGACTCCCGTTTCGACCTGAGCCCCAATGGCCACTGAAGAGCCGGCCGTAGTGGCCGTGGGGTTCTAGGCGCTACAGTCTGTAGCCGAGCTACCACTATCGTCGAAGGTTCGAATCCTGCCTGTGGCATGGATGTGTGTGTGATGTCCTTAGGTTAGTTAGGTTTAATTAGTTCTAATTTATAGGCGACTGGTGACCTTAGAAGTTAAGTCGCATAGTGCTCAGAGCCATCTTACCTTTTTTAAATTTTTTTATTTTTTTACCGCTTTGGTTGCCATCCGGGACCTCCTTACAGCACAGATGTACATCGCCGATATGCTACACTCCGTAATGTTACCCTTCATGGGAAGCCATCCTGGGATTAGATTTCAGCAAGACAACACCCGCCCCCACCCGGTGAGAGTTTCTATTGCTTCTCTCCGTGCTTGCCAAACGGCACCTTGCCCAGCAAGGTAGCCGAACCTCTCTCCAACTGAGAACGTTTGCATTATTATGGGTGGGGTCCTCCAACCAGCTAGGAATTTTGACGAAGTAACGCACCAATTGGGCAGAATTTGGCTCGATGTACATCAGGAGGAGTCCAATAACTCTGTTAAACATTGTGAAGTCGAATAACTGCTTGCATAACAACTACAGGTGAACTATCGTGTTACTGATTTGTGAATAAATCATCAGATTTTTCTGAAATTGTAATGATTTGTTTGTCTGTACATGTACATCACATCTACCGATTTCCGTTCCATTCCGACAGTTCCTTCAGGGTTAGTGGCGTAGCATTTTTTGTCTTTAGAATCTATCTTAAGGAGAAGCTGAATTAATTCACTGCATATACATATTTATTCTTCTAAATGGGGACAAACTACGGAAAACGAACCCTGAGAAGATAAGGAGTAAGAAATATCATAAGGACCTATGGCTGGAAATGCTTCCCATGGGAGATACACTCACCTGAAGGCAGAGATAAGAGATCTTTGACAGTGAACCCAGCATGAACACTAGGCAAGCGGTCCGCCAGCTTCGCCAGTTTGGGATAGACAAAATGACCCTGTGGACATTCTCCAAAACTGTCACTACTCATCGCCTACAACGCGTGCATGTTTTATTATCACCGGGGCTACGGTATTGTCCTTGGTCCGTAGTACAGGCCACTTCGGTGCTGGTATTTTTGTCATCTTTGCTATTCACAGATGAGGCTACCCTTAGTAGGAGCAGCGTAGTCAACAGTAACAATGATGGACGGGGACCGCCGAGCATTGCGGAGGGTGGTTGTAAACAATCGCATGAAATCAGCAGAAGGAATCACTCGTGAGTTCCAAACCTGCTACCCAGCCGGGAATCGAACACGGCCCCTTGGCGTGGCAAGCCGCCGCGCTGACCACTCACCTATCGCGGCGGACTCATTTCGAGAAACACTGCTTAGAAAATTTCGAGAACCGTCATTTGAAGCTGACTGCCGAACGATTCTACTGCCGCCAACATACATTGCGCGTAAGGACAATGAAGATAAGGTTCGAGAAATTAGGGTTGTACGGGGGCATATAGACTGTCGTTTTTCTCTCGCTCTATTTGCGAGTGGAAGGGAAAAGAAAATGACAAGCTCTGGTATAGGTACCCTCCGCGACGCACCGTACGGTGTCTCGCAGAATGTCTATGTAGGTGTACATGCAATGTAGGTAATGCTGCAAACGTTCTCAGTTGGGGAGAGGTTCGGCAACCTTGCTGGTAAGGTTTGAAGCACGAAGAGAAGCAATAGAAGCTCTCGTCATGTGCTGGCGGGCATTATCTTGTTGAATTCTATGCTCAGGATGGTTTTCCATGAAAGCCAACAAAACGGGGCGTAGAATGTCGTCGACGTACCACTGTTCTATAAGGGTGTCGCGGGTGACAACGAAAGCGATTCTGCTATGAAAAGAAATGGCACTGCAGACCACAACTCCTGGGTGTCGGACCGTGTAGCAGTTGAGTCAGGCTGGAATCCCACCATAGTCCGGGCCATCTCCAGACACCTCTTCGCCGGTCATCGTGGCTCAGTTCGAAATAGGACTCATCACTGAAGACAATTGTACTCCAGTCAAAGAGATTCCAGGTGGAAGACGTATCTGAAGTCGTGCTGTGCGTTGGCTGTGTGTAGCCTGCAGTACGGCCTGACAACCAGGAATGATATGTGTGATTTCATTTCATAGCAGGACCCCTTTCGTTGTCATACGCGGCACCCTTACAGCACAGTGGAATGTCGACGATATGCCTCGCCCCGTTAAGTCACCTTCCATGACAAGCTATCCTCGTCTTGCATTCAGCAAGATAATGCCGGCACCCACACGAAGAGAGTTTCTACAGCTTGTCTGCTTGCCTAACCATACCTTGGCGAGCAAGGTCGCAAGATTTCTTCTTAATTGTGAATGTTTGGAGCATTATGGGAAGAGCCCTTCAACTATCTCAGGATTTTGACAATGTAACGTGTCAGTTGGACAGAATTTGACGCGATAACACGAACAATTCTATCAGCCAATGCCAAGCTGAGCAACTGCTTGCATAAGGACTAGAGCTGAAGCAACGCTTTACTGACTTGCTCAATTTGCAAAAGTCTTTCTCTTGAATGAATCATCCACTTTTTCTGAAATTATAATCAGTTATTTGTCTGTACATTTACATCATATCTATTGATTTCCCTTCTTTTCGGATAATTCCTTCGTGGTGCACCTTCTTTCTGTCTTCGAGTCTATGAATATCTACTAATAGATGTCCGGATTCTCTGGATCAGATAGTGTACATAGGTACATTTCAAGGTAGCGATTTTCAAAGGCCCAAAGAGATAAGAGAGAAGCATCAATGCAAAAAAATAGTACATAAATAAAAAGACAAATTACCTAATTCAACGGGGTGGAGTGAAACTGGTTTGAGAAGTTTGCGTTATTGCGGATACGCAAAGATGCGATAAGCGCAGTGGCGGCTCGTAGGTATACATTCTGGGTGTTGACAAGTTTTTAAATTCAGATAAATATAAATGAATATAAGAGTGCGAAATAAATAGCATCTGCTGTATAAAAGTTATGCTTATCAACATATTTATACATCTTTTGCTGCTGTCAATAATAATAATAATAATAATAATAATAACAGTATTAATAATGATATGGATACCTTGTGTGAAAAGAGGAAAAATTGTTTTGTAGATCTTTTTGTATTGTACATAGTTAAGTATACTTTATGGGAAGAACGAAATAATGTTTAAGTTTTTGCTACTCTCAATTTCGCAGTTTTGTGTAAGTGGGAGTTTTAATGCTATTTTATTTTTTGGGCCAAATGTACAACATCTCTAATTCATGTATTAGTTAACGGGTTAATTTCCTGGCTGAGAATCAGACATTCTTAAGTTGCACCCACACAAGAACTTTGGCTTGTTATACACTTGTTTGTTAAATGTTCGGTTGTAGTCACGCTCATTTGATTTCGTCATTTTCTCAGATTGCGGATCTGGTCTGGAAGGCCCTACTTTCCATGTGGCTAATTTTTCCTGGTAATTTTATTTTGTGTTTGCGCTTAATACAGGTTCAACGGAGTTCATTATCACACTGGACAGGAAAGCCGATTCTTGCGCAGTAAACAGCCAACTCCAAACACAAACTGCCGTTTGCGTAAATTAATAAATTCAGGTGACCAACAAGGTCACTTGACTAGAATACAAATGAGGTGCTGAGAGCCGTAAGGATCAACAGCACAACGTCTTCAACTCCCCTCCCCCCTAATTTATGTGAATGTCAGAGAAACGAGAGAGACAGTCTTTCGTGGATGTTCAGATATACGTACAAAGTGCGCCTACAATACAGATAAATCTGACCCACCGTAAGATCAACAGCTGTCAGAAGCTGATGCTACAGTCCCACAATCGACGATGATGTGCTTTACCTTCTCAGTGCCCCAAGTGGATTACTGTATGATAAAATCCAAAATTTAATTTTCTATATCTCATTCATAATCGAACAAACGAGGTTTTCCTTTCAGTATAATTATAACATATTCTGAAGGCCAATGTAATTTTAGTACATAGTGAGCGAATTGGTATATCTGTGGAGCGTGTTACCGCCTAGCGGGATTTATGCCAGGCGAACGTAGATAATAGTCTGCTGTAGTCTGCTACGACCTGGTGGTATTGATATAAATCTGTAGCTGAGTGGTTCAAATGTTCGAGTGTGTGTGAATTCCTAAGCGACCAAACTGCTTAGGTCATCGGTTGTCAAACTTACACACTACGTAAACTAACTTATGCGCAGGACAACACACACACCCAGGCCGGAGGGAGGACTCGAATCTCCGGCGGGAGGGACCGCGCAGTCCGTGACTTGGCGCCCTAAACCGCACGGTCACTCCGCGCGGCAGTTGAGTGGTAAGGGCTAGCGACGCACGCCGTGAACCGTGCACATTGTTTGTCAAATCTTTATGTATTTGGCCCGTAGGGCAATTACGTGAAGCCAGTTGCGTATGCGCAGAAGTTCCTTAAAACGTGCACAAATGAAGGTGTGCTCACGACCCTGATGCCAAGTATCACCGAGTCTAGAGGAGAGCAATACTACACAGCGCAGTTGATTTAGTGCCGTGCATTTCAGGCTACCGCATCTACGTAACGTTTAACAGAGTTCAAAGAGAAATAAGCGAGGCGTCAAAAGTTAGGGTGTTCACGTGCTGTTACACAACAGCCACCATTAGATAAGCGTAGTTTAAAGCAGCCTAAGGCAAGGGGCGGCGCTCTCCGCCGCTAGACGGGTGGGCGCCACGCGGTGCCGTGCCTTGCCGGCTGCACGCCTGTGACTGACTCAGAGTCGGTGTGAGGGCGCGCTGGCCGCGCACCGGAAGGCCGGCAGCTTATCTGCCGCGAGGTGCGGCAGCGGCAGCGGCGGCCACCGGCGCCGCCAGCGCGGCCCGCCGTTAAATTTAGCCGCCAACTCTGTGAGTCAGGCCGCGCCCTCGCTGGCGTCGCCGGCCTCCTCCATAAGGGCAAACGGCCGACCTGCGCGCGCCTCAGACCCCTGCCGGCTCCCCACTGCATCCTTCACTCAGTACACTCCTCCCGTCTTTTATGCTACGGTGAGGCAGATATCCCAGTGAAATTCAACGTTAACTCCATTTCTGTAGACAACTAACAACAGGTAATTCTAACGTTTTAACTACCTCTTCGATAAAATAAATTTAGGTAAATAATTTTTGTTTCTTTAGAGGACACATCTCTTCTTGTGTTCGTGGCTCGTGGTCTTGCGGTAGCGTTCTGCGCACAGGGTCCCGGGTTCGAATCCCGGCGGGGTCAGGGATTTTCTGTCTCGAGATGACTGGGTGCTGTGTGTGTCTCTCATCCTCATTCATTCGCAAGTCGCCGCAGTGGCGTTAAAGAACTTGTGGAGCGTCAGCCGAAACGCCTCGCGAGGGTTCTCCCGGCCACCAATGCCATGTTGTTGTTGTCTTCAGTCCTGAGACTGGTCTGATGCAGCTCTCCATACTACTCTATCCTGTGCAAGCTGCTTCATCTCCCAGTACCTACTGCAACCTACATCCTTCTGAATCTGCTTAGTGTACTCATCTCTCGGTCTCCCTCTACGATTTTTACCCTCCACGCTGCCCTCCAATGCTAAATTTGTGATCCCTTGATGCCTCAAAACATGTCCTACCAACCGATCCCTTCTTCTAGTCAAGTTGTGCCACAAACTTCTCTTCTCCCCAATCCTATTCAATACCTCCTCATTAGTTACGTGATCTATCCACCTTATCTTCAGTATTCTTCTGTAGCACCACATTTCGAAAGCTTCTATTCTCTTCTTGTCCAAACTATGTATCGTCCATGTTTCACTTCCATACATGGCTACACTCCAAACAAATACTTTCAAAAACGACTTCCTGATACATAAATCTATATTCGATGTTAACAAATTTCTCTTCTTCAGAAACGCTTTCCTTGCCATTGCCAGTCTACATTTTATATCCTCTCTACTTCGACCATCATCAGTTATTATACTTCCTAAATAGCAAAACTCCTTTACTACTTTAAGTGTCTCATTTCCTAATCTAATTCCCTCAGCATCACCCGATTTAATTTGACTACATTCCATTATCCTCGTTTTGCTTTTGTTAATGTTCATCTTATATCCTCCTTTCAAGACACTGTCCATTCCGTTCAACTGCTCTTCCAAGTCCTTTGCCTTCTCTGACAGAATTACAATGTCATCGGCGAACCTCAAAGTTTTTACTTCGTCTCCATGAATTTTAATTCCTACTCAGAATTTTTCTTTTGTTTCCTTTACTGCTTGCTCAATATACAGATTGAATAACATCAGGGAGAGGCTACAACCCTATCTCACTCCTTTCCCAACCACTGCTTCCCTTTCATGCCCCTCGACTCTTATGACTGCCATCTGGTTTCTGTACAAATTATAAATAGCCTTTCGCTCCCTGTATTTTACCCCTGTCACCTTTAGAATTTGAAAAAGAGTATTCCAGTCAACATTGTCAAAAGCTTTCTCTAAGTCTACAAATGCTAGGAACGTAGGTTTGCCTTTTCTTAATCTTTCTTCTAAGATAAGTCGTAAGGTCAGTATTGCTTCACGTGTTCCAACATTTCGACGGAATCCAAACTGATCCTCCCCGAGGTCTGCATCTACCAGTTTTTCCATTCGTCTGTAAAGAATTCGCGTTAGTATTTTGCAGCCGTGGCTTATTAAACTGATAGTTCGGTAATTTTCACATCTGTCAGCACCTGCTTTCTTTGGGATTGGAATTATTATATTCTTCTTGAAGTCTGAGGGTATTTCGCCTGTCTCATACATCTTGCTCACCAGCTGGTAGAGTTTTGTCAGGACTGGTTCTCCCAAGGCCGTCAGTAGTTCTAATGGAATGTTGTCTACTCCGGGGGCCTTGTTTCGACTCAGGTCTTTCAGTGCTCTGTCAAACTCTTCACGCAGTATCGTATCTCCCATTTCGTCTTCATCTACATCCTCTTCCACTTCCATAATACTGTCCCCAAGTACATCGCCCTTGTATAAACCTTCTATATACTCCTTCCACCTTTCTGCCTTCCCTTCCTTGCTTAAAACTGAGCTCTTGATATTCATACACATGGTTCTCTTCTCTCCAAAGGTCTCTTTAATTTTCCTGTAGGCAGTATCTATCTTACCCCTAGTGAGATAAGCTTCTACATCCTTACATTTGTCCTCTAGCCATCCCTGTTTAGCCAATGCCATACGCTCATCATTATTATCTCTTGTTGTGGTTCACATCCAGTTCCGCAACTCAGTATCGTAGCACGCCGTTAAAGGAACAAAACCAAAATACCGCAGCCCTTTGATAAAGTGGTCTGCTGGTGCTGCTGTCGCTGACGCCTTTGTCCAGCAGTTTTTCGCAGGGTCTGCGTGGTTACAATCGGATTTGGCAAGGCTAGTTTGAAGGGGTGGCCAGATGTCCGTCCTACCACCACCCTGTATGCTCCCCCCCCCCCCCCCCCCCAGGGACGGAATCAGTGCACCCTGACTGTCTGCATCTAGTGAGTGGAAATCATGAAATCATGGAATAGTGAATAGCGCGAACACGTTTCAGATATCTGCAAATCGTGTAACTGATGCGGGACGTGGAGACGAACCCAGTATTCACCTAGTGGGATGTGTGAAACCGCCTAAAAACCACACCGGCCCTCGTCGTCAATCCGCCTGATGGATTCGATCCGTGGCCGGCGCGCCTACTCGAGTCCAGGAAGCAGCCCATTAGCGCTCTCGGCTAACCTGGCGGATCCCTTTGGTAAAGTAGACTATCATACGATAAATTGTTTCTTCCATTTAAAGTGGAACAACGCTTCTACATTCCCCACTACATCAGTGAATGTATAAGGGCAACTGTCCACCATCGTATGACACAGCTGTGCAAACATTTCCAGTCTTAATGAAGAACAAAGTGGAAGATCATCTCTCTGTGATGAACCGAGAATCACAAGATAAATCGAGGCCCTGGTGCACGAACATTGGCGTGTCACAAGCGAAATTACATTGGAAACGATTGAAATTAGTCGTGAATCAGTTTCCAGCATCTTGCACGACATTTAAACCACGGCAATGGTACTCGATCGCATACACTCATTTAAAAGGCCTTCCGGACTGATCCAGCAGGGGAAAAGATACACCTGTGTGAGGCCTGTGCAGAGAGCTCGTTTAGCCACGTAATGACTGTAGATGGATGCTGGGCATGTCACTATCGCCCTGTGACAAAGGATAAAACATGCAGTGGAAAAGGGCTTAGACCCAACCATCACTGAGCGAGGTGATACTGAGAGGTTTTTGGGCAGCCGTGGCATGGTGCTAACAAATTACACTTGGAAAGGACAAACCGTCACAGAAGCAAACTTTAAAAATTCTCCTATCCAGGTTACGAGAGCTGCTTGAATCAAGCCGAATAGTCAATGGCAGCTGTCCAAGGCAGTGTTGTCATATATTGACTATGTAATGACTTTTACATTGTTAAGCTTAAGCCTGTTGGAAGCCAGAAATCAGAGACACCGTTTACCTGGGCACTGTTGTAAAAGATGGCCAGAAAAAGGCACAAGTTACCAGACGCAACAAGCTTGATACTTGCCCCTGAGAACAGGAAAGTCAGTGGATTTCCACATGTCAAAGTGTTAAAAAAGCGGTCCCCGCTCACGACGATGAGGTCAGGTGACGCATAACATTGTTGTTGATAACCATAAGAGGAAGCGTAGTGACCAGTGACGCTGTGCTTTCAGATGAACGGTGTTGCTATCAGACTTGGAGTTTGTTTATGTTAAGTCCAGAAACATCCCTAGTTACCGAGCAGGAGACGGGGAGGGATCAGAATGTGGTTGGTCAGAGACGCAGAGCCAGTCGTCAGATTGTCCGAAGTCTGTAAAGTCCGGTGGATTGGTGAGCCGGCTATAGGAACGAAGAAATAGTGCGCCGCCACAACCTTTAAGAAGCCATGTTTTTGCTTTCAGAGAGAATTCACAGTCAGATCGTTGGGGAGGCAACTTCGTGTCCCTCATTGCCAGCCTCGAGTAAGCTCCAACAAGTCTCTTTTCCTCATTTGGAGTGCTGTTCTCAAAGTTCGTACTCCACAATGCCGCTAGTGATTGCTATTTCTGTTAGTTCTCACCCCACTGGCTCAGACACTGACTGCTATTGTGCATCCAGTTGCATCTTTTGCTTTTTCTAACGTTTAGAATTAGCCTTCAGTGCAGTGGTTAGTCTGATTGCAATTTAGTGGTTAGTCTGACTGGAAATAGATAGTGTTAATCAGACGCTGAGCATCCCTGAGTCTCTTACTGTGAGCATCGTATCGAGTCCCAAAATCCTCGCCTCCCGTGGGTGTCCTGTGACAGTGTCAGCCGCTGATCCATACAATCAGCCTGCCTTGACTGGAAGTTTGTCTTTCAGCATTTGCTCCTAACCGCTCAGAAATTGCCGACTGACTTGTAACTCCTTTTTTCTCTCTTCCCTGTGTTAGGACACGACAATGTTTTTGCTCCACGACAACGCCACAATTCATTCTGGGCTGCTTCTCTGGGTTATTCTCTTTTGTTCTGCTGTTATGGCACCCAGTAACTTCTTCCTCTCCTCGTTTCGTGAACAGCGAACTTCTACAAAAAAAGTATCTTCCAAGTCATCTATCGCTGGGGAAATGTGTCTCACTGAAGGGTGAATATTTACAGAAGGACGAAGACAGACGCCAGTTTTTATGGTCGCAGTTTGACTTGTTCGAAGTGATTATTAAAGTTTACTTGAATGTCTGGATGAACAGACATGTTGACGACAATCAGACGTCGGAAGTTGCTTCGACATAAATTCCCTGAAGGCGAATTACTTGGCGTCAGTTCGGTATAGGTGTACTATGTATCGGTACCTAGCTGAAGCCAAGTTATTCACATTCAACGACTTTATGTCGAAGCAACTTCTGTTCATCCAGACATTCAAGTAAATGTTACACGCCGAGGTGGGCAGAAGATGATCATATCATAGGTCTCGATACCTCATAGGCTCATTCTCAGTGGTGCGGAAATGGAGAGTATTAAGTAATGAATGTAGGAGACTATGGTATACGGATGTGGACAGTGTGACAAATGGAAGTTTGGGTCACTTTGACATCCGTGCACGGATATCCTAATGGTTAACGCGACCGGTCCCGAAAAGATTGAAATCCTGGTCGAGTCCCGGTCCTGCACAAATTTTCGTATGCCACCAGTACGTAGTACACATATGCAGAACACAGCTGTGATAGAGAAGTGGTTCGATTTTAATTTCCTCTCGTATAAATCGTTCCACTTCAAATGCCTTCGGTCGTACAAATTCATTATTAGAGCTGATCTTGATGGTAGACTGTCGGCATGAATGAGGCTTCTAGGTCGGAAGTGCAAGCACTCGGGTAGACCTACAGGAAGCCAACAACCTCGTGTGCGCGGAGCTCCGCGGCAGGGACGTAAAAAGACATTCGAGCAGCGTGACTGCAGAATGCAGACTGCGTCCACTAAGCATCCAGACACAGTGGTCATTGCAACAACTTGGACTCCCCTAGCATGCCTCCCGTCAGACCCAAATTCTCAGCTTATCCACATACTACTGACGTACTCTTCCTGTCCATTATTCTCATTCCTCGCGGCGTTTCACCGGTTCCCGTAAGAGTTCGAGTGTGGTGTGCATCCTCAAGGAAAGGACCATTGACCAACCTCTCCTTAATTATATGCGTCCAAAAGAGCAGATACCACATATGTAACTATCACTAGAGCTATTGACCATAGTTTTGGTAGTATGGAACGTCTTTGTCTGACTCCCCTTTCAATTACGAGTTTACCAACATTACTTTGAACTCTACTGGAAGCTGCAGTTTTCAGCTTTTAAATCGTGCACTGAGCTACAATCATTTGTTTGCGGATTTACATTTCTTGTTCAGTTGTTTAGTTAGCAGCCTGAAGCGACGGGATATTCTTATTACAGACAGATCACAATCTATGGCTCCATTTGTCAGTTTTGTACTGGTAACGTAATCTATCCGAGCAAAATTATAAAAGGAGCTTACATTGGGGTGACGAAATATCGTGTCGGACCTCCTTTTGCCCGACGCAGTGCAGCAACTGGACCTCGCATGGACTCAACAAACGGTTGGAAGTTCCCTACATAAATATTTAGCCATTCTGCCTCTCTAGCCTGCCACAATTACGAAGGTATTGCCAGTGCAAAATTTTGTGCACTAGCTGACCTCTAGATTATGCCCCATATATGTTCGATGCGATTCGTGATGGGCTATCCGGCTATCTGGATGGCCAAATCATTCGCTCTAGCTGTCCAGAATGTTCTTCAAACCAGTCTCGAGCAACTGTGCCCCGGTGGCGTGACATCATTGTTTGGGAACATTAAGTACATGACTGGATGTAAATGGTCTCCAAATAGACGAACATAACCATCTCCAGTCTATGATCGGTTCAGTAAACACAGGCCACACCATTATCGAGCCACCACCAGCGTGCACAATGCCTTGTTGACAACTTGGGTTCATGACTTCGTGGGGTATGCGCCACGCTCGAACCCTGCCAGCATTTCTTACCAGCTGAAATCGGGACTCATCTCACCACGTCACGGTTTTCCAGTCGTTTAGGGACCGACCAATATGGTCACGGGCCCAGGAGAGGCGCTGCTGGCAATGTAATGCTGTTAGCAAACGCTCTCGCATTGGTCGTTTGTTGTCATAGCCCACTGACGCCAAATTCAGCCACGCTCCTCTATCGGATAAGTTCGTCGTACGTCCCACCTTGATTTCTGCTGTTATTTCAAGTTTATTTTTTGCTTGTCTGTTAGCACTGACCCCTCTACGCAAACGCGGCTGCTCTTGGTCGTTAAGTGAAGGCCGTCGACCCCTGCGTTGTCCACAGTGAGAGGTACACCCTAATGCACTCTGGACACTATGAACTGCCGAAATTGAATGTCCCATGCGTCTAGCACCAACTACCATTCTGCTTTCAGTCTGTTAATTCCCGTGGTGTGCCCATAGTCTTCTCGGAAACCTTTTCACGTAAATCACCTGAGCAGAAATGATAGTTTCGCCAATGCACTGCGCTTTTATATCTTGTGTGCGCCATAGTACCACCATCTGTAAATGTGCATGTCGCTATCTCATGACTTTTGTCACGTCAGTGGACATTTGGAATCGAGTGATGTGGCGCAGTGCTTTGGACACTGAACTCGCATTCTGGAGGACGAGGGTTAGAATCCCTATCCGATCAACCACTTTTAGGTTTCCCATGGTGTCTCTCCATCGCTTAAGGCAAATGCTGGGATGATCTTCTTGAAAGACCACAATGGGTTTACCTTCCCATCCCTCCACGAATGGACATCTCAATCAATTATGTCCCATAAATGTTCGATGGGATTCATGGTGGGATTGTGCTACTTCTCTAATGACTGCGTTCTCGACGGGATGTTAAACACCCGTCTTCCTTCCTTCCTTGAAGAAAGGAAATCGCCGCAACCTTTCGACCAAATGAATGACAATGTTTCAGACAAAGTTAACTAGAAGACCGGCTACCAAATTCAGTGGCGGGCATGTACGCCCAGACGGTGTTCCTCGGGGTCAGCTCAAGCCAGCGGCGAGCGGCCGGCGGCCTGGCGCTCCGGCAGTGGCAGCGGCAGAGGTCGCGCCCATCACGCAGGCCGGCTGGTTCCGAGTTTTTCTGGCAGCGCTAACGAGGCGCCTGACAGCGGCTGAGGGATACGGATGGCCCGCCGCTGAGAGCAGCCGTCGACTATCGATACCTCCACCACTGTACAGCCGGGGGATTCCCCAGCCGGAGCCCGCTACGCCTCTCTACGTGGTTTTAAGCCGTCGTTAGCCACCGTTGACGTGGCGCTTTAAGAGTTCTGTGACGCCACTTCCTGCAGTTTCCCGATCAGTAGCCATTTCGTCAGGTGAAACACATAGTAAGTTATGCGATATTTCGGCACTTAATGTGAAACCAACAAGATCCAGAACGGATTCAGCGTCACAGGAAGAACTTGTAGGACACCATAGTGTATTTGTCATGTTCAGCTGCAACCCATACTTGGTGGTTTTTATGTTGTAACTTAAACACTGTGAATATCTAAGATTTATGAGCACCAGCACTTTGCATCTCCCGAGAATGCGTCGTTATCGGCGCGATTTCTTATGATGAAAAACGGGAAACATCATATTGGTGGTTAAAGAATTCTCTCATATAGTTATTTTCGCAGCCGGCCGCTGTGGTCGAGTGGTTCTAGGCGCTTCACTCCGGAACCACGCGGCTGCCAAGGTCGCAGGTTCGAATCCTGCCTCGGGCATGGATGTGTGTGATGCCCTTACGCTAATTAGGTTTACGTAGTTCTAAGACTATGTGACTGATGACCTCAGATGTTAAGTCCCATAGTGCTTAGAGCCATTTTAGTTATTTTCGTGTTACAACTCGCGTTTTATTACAGAACGCCGTTTAAATGAAACAAAACATTGAAGATTCATCAGAAACTTGTCGTTCTAGGCAGGATTTGCTATAATTAAATGTCAATTAATAACATATTTGCGATTAAATTCCTCAGCAGACCGTAACATTGATTACTACTTTGTTTCTTACAAAACGTCAGAGTATCACAATTGTTACGGACGCCAAACGACCGAACAGTGCGTAGTGGGTTCACGCCCGGCTGTACCCAGATTTTTTTCCACTTACGTGTTTTCGGAGAGGTTGTGGGACTGTCTTGTTAA
The DNA here is from genome assembly GCF_023897955.1 of Schistocerca gregaria. Taxonomy (NCBI): domain Eukaryota; kingdom Metazoa; phylum Arthropoda; class Insecta; order Orthoptera; family Acrididae; genus Schistocerca; species Schistocerca gregaria. The sequence goes on from NC_064923.1 coordinate 407,083,763, forward strand.
ATTAATAGAATTAGTTTTTCTTATATTCTATATTAAGTAAATATAAGTGCCCTCTCTCTCAGGAGCATGTTGGTACGATTTTGAGAATTTTTATAAGCTACGTCCTTACTAACTCGACATGTAACTTTACTTTTCGTCTGATCAGATGCTCGTAAAGACTGAGAGTTTTATTTATGTGTGCTGCAGACAGAATAAAACATGGAGTGTTGTTGTTGTGGTCCTTAGCCCTGGCACTGGTTTGATGGAGCTCTCCATGCTACTCTATCCTGCGCAAGCTTCTTCATCTCCCAGTTCCTACTGCAACCTACATCCTTCTGTATCTGTTTGGTGTATTCATCTCTTGGTCTCTCTCTACGATTTTTACCCTCCACGCTGCACTCCAATACCAAGTTGGTGATCCCTTGATGCCTCAGAACATGTCCTACCAACCGATCCCTTCTTCTAGTCAAGTTGTACCACAAACGTCTCTTCTCCCAAATCCTATTCAATACCTCCTCTTTAGTTACGTGATCTATTCACCTAATTTTCAGCATTCTTCTGTAGCACCACATTTCAAAAGCTTCTATTCTCTTCTTGTCCAAACTATTTATCGTCCATGTTTCATTTCCATACATGGCTACACTCCATACAAATACTTTCAGAAATGACTTCCTGACACTTAAATCTATACTCGATGTTAACAAACTTCTCTTCTTCAGAAATGCATTCCTTGCCATTGCCAGTCTACATTTTATATCCTCTCTTCTTCGATCATAGTCAGCTATTTTGCTCCCCAAATAGCAAAACTCCTTTACTACTTTAAGTGTCTCATTTTCTAATCTAATTCCCTCAGCATCACCCGACTTAATTCGACTACATCCCATTATCCTCGTTTTGCTTTTGTTGATGGTCATCTTATGCCCTCCTTTCAAGACACTGTCCATTCCATTCAACTGTTCTTCCAAGTCCTTTGCTGTCTCTGACAGAATTACAATGTCATCGGCGAACCTCAAAGTTTTTATTTCTTCTCCATGGATTTTAATACCTACTCTGAATTTTTGTTTTGTTTCCTTTACTGCTTGCTCAATATACAGATTGAATAACATCGGGGAGAGACTACAACCCTGTCTTACTCCCTTCCCAACCACTGCTTCCCTTTCGTGTCCCTCGACTCCTATAACTGCCATCTGGTTTCTGTACAAATTGTAAATAGCCTTTCGCTCCCTGTATTTTACCCCTGCCACCTTTAGAATTTGAAAGAGAGTATTCCAGTCAACATTGTCAAAAGCTTTCTCTAAGTCTACAAATGCTAGAAACGTAGGTTTGTCTTTCCTTAATCTTTCTTCTAAGATAAGTCGTAGGGTCAGTATTGCCTCACGTGTTCCAGTATTTCTACGGAATCCAAACTGATCATCCCCGAGGTCGGCTTCTACTAGTTTTTCCATTCGTCTGTAAAGAATTCGCGTTAGTATTTTGCAGCTGTGACTTATTAAACTGATAGTTCGGTATCTTTCACATCTGTCAACACCTGCTTTCTTTGGGATTGGAATTATTATATTCTTCTTGAAGTCTGGGGGTATTTCGCCTGTTTCATACATCTTGCTCACCAGATGATAGAGTTTTGTCAGGACTGGCCCTCCCAAGGCTGTCAGTAGTTCCAATGGAATGTTGTCTACTCCGGGGGCCTTGTTTCGACCCAGGTCTTTCAGTGCTCTGTCAAACTCTTCACGCAGTATCATATCTTCCATTTCATCTTCATCTACATCCTCTTCCATTTCTATAATATTGTCCTCAAGTACATCGCCCTTGTATAGACCCTCTATATAATCCTCTCAACATTCTGCTTTCCCTTCTTTGCTCAGAATTGGGTTTCAATCTGAGCTCTTGATATTCATACAAGTGGTTCTCTTTTCTCCAAAGGTCTCTTTAATTTTCCTGTACGCAGTGTCTATCTTACCCCCCCCCCCCCCCCCCAGTGAGATAAGCCTCTACATCCTTACATTTGTCCTCTAGCCATCAATTCTTAGCCATTTTACACTTCCTGTCGATCTCATTTTTGAGACATTTGTATTGCTTTTTGCCTGCTTCATTTACTGCATTTTTATATTTTCTCCTTTCATCAATTAAATTCAGTATTTCGTCTCTTACTCAAGGATTTCTACTAGCCCTCGTCTTTTTACCTACTTGATCCTCTGCTGCCTTCACTACTTCGTCCCTCAAAGCTACCCATACTTCTTCTACTGTATTTCTCTCCCCCATTCCTGTCAATTGTTCCCTTATGCTCTCCCTGAAACTCTGTACATCCTCTGGTTCTTTCAGTTTATCCAGATCCCATCTCCTTAAATTTCCCCCTTTTTGTAATTTCTTCAGTTTTAATCTACAGGTCATAACCAACAGATTGTGGTCAGAGTCCACATCTGCCCCTGGAAATGTCTTACAATTTAAAACCTGGTTCCTAAATCTCTGTCTTACCATTATATAATCTATCTGAAACCTGTCAGTATCTCCAGGCTTCTTCCATGTATGCAGCTTTCTTTCATGATTCTTGAACCAAGTGTTACATCTACATCTACATCTACATGACTACTCTGCAATTCACATTTAAGTGCTTGGCAGAGGGTTCATCGAACCACAATCATACTATCTCTCTACTATTCCACTCCCGAACAGCGAGCGGGAAAAACGAACACCTAAACCTTTCTGTTCGAGCTCTGATTTCTCTTATTTTATTTTGATGATCATTCCTACCTATGTAGGTTGGGCTCAACAAAATATTTTCGCATTCGGAAGAGAAAGTTAGTGACTGAAATTTCGTAAGAAGGTCTCGCCGCGACGAAAAACGTCTATGCTGTAATGACTTCCATCCCAACTCGTGTATCATATCTGCCACACTCTCTCCCCTATAACGCGATAATACAAAACGAGCTGCCCTTTTTTGCACCCTTTCGATGTCCTCCGTCAATCCCACCTGGTAAGGATCCCACACCACGCAGCAATATTCTAACAGAGGACGAACGAGTGTAGTGTAAGCTGTCTCTTTAGTGGACTTGTTGCATCTGCTAAGTGTCCTGCCAATGAAACGCAACCTTTGGCTCGCCTTCCCGACAATATTATCTATGTGGTCCTTCCAACTGAAGTTGTTCGTAATTTTAACACCCAGGTACTTAGTTGAATTGACAGCCTTGAGAATTGTACTATTTATCGAGTAATCGAATTCCAACGGATTTCTTTTGGAACTCATGTGGATCATCTCACACTTTTTGTTATTTAGCGTCAACTGCCACCTGACACACCATACAGCAATCGTTTCTAAATCGCTTTGCAGCTGATACTGGTCTTCAGATGACCTTACTAGACGGTAAATTACAGCATCATCTGCGAACAGTCTAAGAGAACTGCTCAGATTGTCACGCAGGTCATTTATATAGATCAGGAACAGTAGAGGTCCCAGGACGCTTCCCTGGGGAACACCTGATATCACTTCAGTTTTACTCGATGATTTGCCGTCTATTACTACGAACTGCGACCTTCCTGACAGGAAATCACGAATCCAGTAGCACAACTGAGACGATACCCCATAGCTCCGCAGCTTGATTAGAAGTCGCTTGTGAGGAACGGTGTCAAAAGCTTTCCGGAAATCTAGAAATACGGAATCAACTTGAGATCCCCTGTCGATAGCGGCCATTACTTCGTGCGAATAAAGAGCTAGCTGCGTTGCACAAGAGCGATGTTTTCTGAAGCCATGCTCATTACGTGTCAATAGATCGTTCCCTTCGAGGTGGTTCATAATGTTTGAATACAGTATATGCTCCAAAACCCTACTACAAACCGACGTCAATGATATAGGTCTGTAGTTAAATGGATTACTCCTACTACCCTTCTTAAACACTGGTGCGACCTGCGCAATTTTCCAATCTGTAGGTACAGATCTATAGGTGAGCGAGCGGTTGTATATGAGTGCTAAGTAGGGAGCTATAGTATCAGCGTAATCTGAAAGGAACCTAATCGGTATACAATCTGGACCTGAAGACTTGCCCGTATTAAGTGATTTGAGTTGCTTCGCAACCCCTAAGGTATCTACTTCTAAGAAACTTATGCTAGCAGATGTTCGTGTTTCAAATTCTGGAATATTCCATTCGTCTTCCCTGGTGAAGGAATTTCGGAAAACTGCGTTCAATAACTCCGCTTTAGCGGCACAGTCGTCGATAACAGTACCATCGGCACTGCGCAGCGAAGGTATTGACTGCGTCTTGCCGCTTGTGTATTTTACATACGATCAGAATTTCTTCGGATTTTCTACCAAATTTCGAGACAATGTTTCGTTGTGGAACCTATTAAAGGCATCTCGCATCGAAGTACGTGCCAAATTTCGCGCGTCTGTAAATTTTAGCCCATCTTCGGGATTTCGCGTTCTTCTGAACTTCGCATGCTTTTTCCGTTGCCTCTGCAACAGCGTTCGGACCTTTTTTGTGTATCACGGGGGATCCGTTCCATCTCTTACCGATTTATGAGGTATGAATCTCTCAATTGCTGCTGCTACTATATCTTTGAATTTGAGCCACATCTCGTCTACATTCGCATAGTCAGTTCGGAAGGAATGGAAATTGTCTTTTAGGAAGGCTTCTAGTGGCACTTTATCCGCTTTTTTAAATAAAATTATTTTGCGTTTGTTTCTGATGGGTTTGGAAGAAATGGTATTGAGCCTAGCTACAATGACCTTGTGATCACTAATCCCTGTATCAGTCATGATGCTCTCTATCAGCTCTGGATTGTTTGTGGCCAAGAGGTCAAGTGTGTTTTCGCAACCATTTACAATTCGCGTGGGTTCGCGGACTAACTGCTCGAAATAATTTTAGCTATGATTAAGTTATGCTCTGTGCAAAATTCTACCAGGCGGCTTCCTCTTTCATTTCTTAGCCCCAATCCATATTCACCTACTACGTTTCCTTCTCTCCCTTTTCCTACTGACGAGTTCCAGTCACCCCTGACTATTAAATTTTCGTCTCTCTTCACTATCTGAGTAATTTCTTTTATTTCATCATACATTTTTTTCAATTTCTTCGTCATCTGCAGAGCTATTCGGCATATAAATTTGTACTACTGTTGTAGGCGTGGGCTTCGTATCTATCTTGGTCACAATAATGCGTTCACTATACTGTAGTAGTTTACCCGCATTCCTATTTTCCTATTCATTATTAAACCTACTCCCGCATTACCCCTATTTGATTTTGTGTTTATAACCCTGTAGTCACCTGACCAGAAGTCTTGTTCCTCCTGCCACCGAACTTCACTAATTCTCACTATATCTAACTTTAACCTATCCATTTCCCTTTTTAAATTTTCTAACCTACCTGCCGAGGGATCTGACATTCCACGCTCCGATCCGTAGAACGTCAGTTTTCTTTCTCCTGATAACGACATCCTCTTGAGTAGTCCCCGCCCGGAGATCCGAATGGGGGACTATTTTACCTCCGGAATATTTTACCCAAGAGGACGCCATCATCATTTAATCATACAGTATAGCTGCATGCCCTCGGGAAAAATGACGGCCGTAGTTTCCCCTTGCTTTCAGCCGTTCGCAGTACCAGCACAGCAAGGCCGTTTTGGTTATTGCTACAAGGCCAGATCAGTCAATTATCCAGACTCCTACCCCTGCAACTACTGAAAAGGCTTCTGCCCCTCCTCAGGAACCACACGTTTGTCTGGCCTCTCAACAGATACCCCTCCGTTGTGGTTGCACCTACGGTACGGCTATCTGTATCGCTGAGGCACGCCAGCCTCCCCACCAACGCCAAGGTCCATGATTCATGGGGGGGCTACACTTGATAATATCAGTAAAAAGAGAGAGGCAGTGTAAGGTGTAGTGAGCAAAGAGATGGGTATCATTCGAATAGATTTCTATACAGGGTGTTACAAAAAGGTACGGCCAAACTTTAAGGTAACATTCCTCACACACAAATAAAGAAAAGATGTTATGTCGACATGTGTCCGGAAAGGCTTAATTTCCATTTTAGAGCTCATTTTAGTTTCGTCAGTATCTACTGTACCTCCTTGATTCACCACCATGATTTCATACGGGATACTATACCTGTGCTGCTGGAACATATGCCTTTACAAGTACGACACAACATGTGGTTCATGCACGATGGAGCTCCTGCACATTTCAGTCGAAGTGTTCGTACGCTTCTCAACAACATAGTCGGTGACGGATGGATAGGTAGAGGCCGACCAATTCCATCGCCTCCACGTTCTCCTGGTCTCAGCCCTCTTGACTTTCATTTATGGGGGCATTTGAAAGCTCTTGTCTACGCAACCCCGGTACCAAATGTAGAGACTCTTCGTGCTCGTATTGTGAACGGCTGTGATACAATACGCCATTCTCCAGGGCTGCAACGGCGCATCAGGGATTCCATGCGACGGGGAGTGAATGCATGTACCCTCGCTAACGGAGGACATTTTGAACATTTCCTGTAATAAAGTGTTTGAAGTCACGCTCGTACGTTGTGTTGCTGTGTGTTTCCATTGAATGATTAATGTGATTTGAAGAGAAGTAATAAAATTAGCTCTAACATGGAAAGTAAGCGTTTCCGGACACATGTCCACATAACATATTTTCTTTCTTTGTGTGTGAGGAATGTTTCCTGAAAGTTTGGCCGTACCTTTTTGTAACACCCTGTATAGGGAATAAGCAGATCATTGAAACAAATTTATTCCTCACTAAATTTTCTGTAAATTAAATTATGAATAACGTATAAAACCACTGCATTTTCTTTGTTTAATTCTTGTACAAAATTAGTATTTTTTCGCTTGATTCAATATAGTTTCTGTTTGATAAATTACTTATTAATAGTTTGTCCAGAAATGTGCCTTTGTGGCTCAGTGGCTTAAGTCCCAGACTACAATACTTTAGGTTTCTATCCCCGGTTGGCCTTACGATTTTCTCTGATCTTATTGCTTTCTTTCATCTACACTCCTGGAAATGGAAAAAAGAACACATTGACACCGGTGTGTCAGACCCACCATACTTGCTCCAGACACTGCGAGAGGGCTGTACAAGCAATGATCACACGCACGGCACAGCGGACACACCAGGAACCGCGGTGTTGGCCGTCGAATGGCGCTAGCTGCGCAGCATTTGTGCACCGCCGCCGTCAGTGTCAGCCAGTTTGCCGTGCCATACGGAGCTCCATCGCAGTCTTTAACAGTGGTAGCATGCCGCGACAGCGTGGACGTGAACCGTATGTGCAGTTGACAGACTTTGAGCGAGGGCGTATAGTGGGCATGCGGGAGGCCGGGTGGACGTACCGCCGAATTGCTCAACACGTGGGGCGTGAGGTCTCCACAGTACATCGATGTTGTCGCCAGTGGTCGGCGGAAGGTGCATGTGCCCGTCGACCTGGGACCGGACAGCAGCGACGCACGGATGCACGCCAAGACCGTAGGATCCTACGCAGTGCCGTAGGGGAACGCACCGCCACTTCCCAGCAAATTAGGGACACTGTTGCTCCTGGGGTATCGGCGAGGACCATTCGCAACCGTCTCCATGAAGCTGGGCTACGGTCCCTCACACCGTTAGGCCGTCTTCCGCTCAAGCCCCAACATCGTGCAGCCCGCCTCCAGTGGTGTCGCGACAGGCGTGAATGGAGGGACGAATGGAGACGTGTCGTCTTCAGCGATGAGAGTCACTTCTGCCTTGGTGCCAATGATAGTCGTATGCGTGTTTGGCGCCGTGCAGGTGAGCGCCACAATCAGGACTGCATACGACCAAGGCACACAGGGCCAACACCCGGCATCATGGTGTGGGGAGCGATCTCCTACACTGGCCGTACACCTCTGGTGATCGTCGAGGGGACACTGAATAGTGCACGGTACATCCAAACCGTCATCGAACCCATCGTTCTACCATTCCTAGACCGGCAAGGGAACTTGCTGTTCCAACAGGACAATGCACGTCCGCATGTATCCTGTGCCACCCAACGTGCTCTAGAAGATGTAAGTCAACTACCCTGGCCAGCAAGATCTCCGGATCTGTCCCCCATTGAGCATGTTTGGGACTGGATGAAGCGTCGTCTCACGCGGTCTGCACGTCCAGCACGAACGCTGGTCCAACTGAGGCGCCAGGTGGAAATGGCATGGCAAGCCGTTCCACAGGACTACATCCAGCATCTCTACGATCGTCTCCATGGGAGAATAGCAGCCTGCATTGCTGCGAAAGGTGGATATACACTTACTAGTGCCGACATTGTGCATGCTCTGTTGCCTGTGTCTATGTGCCTGTGGTTCTGTCAGTGTGATCATGTGATGTATCTGACCCCAGGAATGTGTCAATAAAGTTTCCCCTTCCTGGGACAATGAATTCACGGTGTTCTTATTTCAATTTCCAGGAGTGTATAACAATGACAATAACGCGAGGTCAACTTTCACCGTATTTCGGAGCACGTGTTGAAATGTAGTCTCCCGCTAACTGGTTGTATAAGTCTGTTCAGAGGTAGGAGGAAGTCAAGGGCACACCAACATGTCCTGTAAAGCACTGCGGTGCTGTAACAATGCTTCAAGTTGGGCACAGCTTTACTTGATTTTCAGTGTTATAAATGAAGCTTAAAATGTTTGCAGAGCGACGGCCTCAATAGTTGGGCTATAACGCATTAAAGGGAACTGAAGTCTGTCCGAACAGGCCTTGGAAGGCCCAATGGTACCGATCGGGCGCCGTGTCATCCTCAGCCCACAGGCGTCACTGCATGCGGATACGGAGGGGCATGTGGTCAGCTCACCACCCTCCCGGCCGTATGTCAGTTTACGAGACCGGAGCCGCTGCTTTTCAATCAAGTAACTCCTTAGTTTGCCTCACAAGGGCTGAGTGCAACCCGATTGCCAACAGCGCTTGCCACACCGGATGGTGACCCATCCAAGTGATAGCCCAGCTCGGCAGAGCTTAACTTCAGTGATCTGACGGGAACCGGTGTTGACACTACGGCAAGGCGATTGGCATATGTAACGCACTAGGCAGCCGCAATTTTAAGCAGCCAATTTAGTCAGCCAGCTGACGGTCAGCTATGACCGATCAACTACGCGAGATGGGCGTGGACTATGTTATGTCCTTTTTCTCATAACAAACGTTCTTTACTATAATTATAAAAATTATTTGTCCATAGTTTTACTTGCTTTCTGCGCTACGAAGTTCAGTTACATAGACGTTCGAGCATAGGGAAAATATAGTGACTCATCTATTTTTATGCAGTCGGCTCGGCTCTGAGCACTATGGGACTTAACACCTGTGGTCATCAGTCCACTAGAACTTAGAACTACTTAAACCTGACTAATCTAAGGACATCACACACATCCATGCCGGAGGCAGGATTCGAGCCTGCGACCATAGCGGACACGCGGTTCCAGACTGAAGCGCCTAGAACCGCACGGCCACAGCGTCCGGATATACAGTCGGTTTCGCATGAACATCGCGTTAGTAAAAATTTATCAATATCGGCGAAAAGCCCCATATCAAGCAAGAGAGTACCGATGCCGTGCTTTGGAGACGAGAAGCTTGGTATATCTTAAAATTTAGTACGTCCTTTAAGAGGAAGAAGTTTAACTAACAACAAAAGAACCTTTAAAAACCTATTTCTCGGACTGGATAGTTTATAGAATACACTTTTGGCGCTGTGGAATATAAATGGAGAATGGAGAATGTTTCATCGTCCAATGAACGTTCGAGAATTTGCAGCTGAGGTAATAAATACATGCTGTGTTTTAAAAAATAATGTGACAGAAACATATGGCTATAAATTTGAAGAGATATTGGACGTCCGTCGAGAACTGGAAATTACCCCAGGTCCTACAAGCTGTTGAAAGTCATCACGAATTCTGTGTCAGGATGCAAGCAAGGACTGCCTGCTTCGACAAGTGCATGGCGCAAGGCAACCACGTACGTTCTCCACGAGACAGGATGCTCACAACTGTCCGCGCATAGCCAGCTGGCTGTTGTAGCAGCGCAGTACGCAGGGTTCAACACACGGCATTTTTTTATTAGCTGCCGCAGATGGCCTGCTTAGAGCGTTATAGCCCTACTACGCTACCGACTCTGCCCCATCCATCTGTATCTGCAACTGCCAATACGTCTCCCACTGCTAAAATGGTGCAAGAACTCTACGGTAGCAGCCAACGGTGAGAATGCAGCCGACAAAAACTCTCAATCTTCAACACCTTTCTTAGTGTGCTAATACTATTGGATATGCGTGTCTCCTTAATATAATTACGCAATACGTGGTTGTACTGCTACAAAATGAGTAAACCAAGCAAGAACTCAGTGGTTCCCCGATTAACATCACCAGACTTTTAATCTGAGGTGTTCTAAAACGTTTATGGAATGCTGCTGGGTGTCCAGGGTCATCCAAAGAGTTTTAGGATTAACTCTGAGCGAGCTTGCAGTTAGAATTTGGAACAGTTTCTCGATCCTACATCCGTCTATGCATTTACGTAGAGCTCTGACGCACAAAAATTTCAGACTGGGTTCGAGTACATAAAGGAGTTCGTAATACTGCAGCACGCTTACAACATGTGTAACGCGAAAGTGTCAAGTGGCGATTAGAAGACGTTTTTCGCCTTTCCATACCAACTACAATTATTACAGCAGTCTTATCCACGATTTAAAGAAAATTGTTTACCACTATTGATATCCATGACCAAGGGAGGGTTACAACAAACTTCAGACATGTAACGGTCTGGTTACGATTGTCGAATAACATTATGACGTGAAAAGAAGATATTGTTTGCAGTGGGATTTGAGAAGTAAAGTTAAAATGGAATCGCTACAAATTGTTTGCCAAAAACTATAGCAGAATTGGTGTTTTTTCACTTTTTGCTGAAGAGGATTATGAGCTAAAAGTCATACATCGAAGTCAAGATAAAAGACGAATTGTGGAATGCACAATATGTGTAGAACTTATTTCATTTATTGTCACAACGGTAAAACTCTGTAAATCAAATAAAGTTCCTGATGCCAAGTTTCAAAAACTAGTTGTTCTGAAAACTAATTTAAGAGAAACATAGAATACATTCGTTTAATAAATATCAAAGAACTGGAGTTATAAATGCAATTGAATTTCACATGTATCTATTGTTTTTAATACTTTTTATTCACAGTTGACGAATGAGTGTTTTTATTCATGTAAGTGAATAATTTTTCGAATAATATTTGTCATTCACGAATAACGAATAGTAACGTATATCTGTATTCGTTGTTTGTTACTTGCATAACTTTCGCCCAAGACTGGTGCTAAGCGAATCACATGCGCATACTGAAAATTCACAGCCCATGCGGAAGTGAGTGAAGGCGCGTGAAACGCGCGTGGCTGTGGACAAACACTCATGCGGATGTGCACGCCGCGTGGCCGGTGTATGTACGCTCACGCGGCTGTCATTAACATCGATAATGTTCGGCAACTTCCGCCAACGTTTACGAGGCGCATTCGCCATCTCACTCGCACACTGCAGGCGCGTGCAGGCAACACAGATAGGACATGCTGTTGCGGGGCTCTACTATGTGGCACCAGAGATCTATGCACAGCTGGCGCAATTTACGTAAACTACAGGCCAGCGGTTTGGTTCCATGGGGCTGGTTCTTGATAGCGTCCCACAAGTGTTCCATTGGGTCCAGATCAACTGAATTTCGTGGCCAAGTCATCAATGCGAGTTCAATATCATGCTAATCAAGCCATCGTAGCATGATTCTGTCCCAGACAGCTATCTTGCTGGAAGATACCATCGCTGCCAGGAAGACTCCTGCCATGAAGGGACACAAGTGGCTCACAATACTGTTCACGTAGTCGGCAGCTGTCATGGTGCCTTCGATAACTATCATAGGTCCTATGAGAGCCCAGGTGACGACCTCTACAGCATAATACTATCCCCACTGACCTGTATCCATGGTATGATCGTTGTTCCAAGCAGCCATTTGCCCGAACACGACCAACAACCTTCTGTAACAAGATTCGTGATTTATCCGACCATTTGACAAGTTCCGCTGATTTACTGCCAATCTCGAAGATTCCGTGACCACTGCAATCATAACTGATGAAGTCGTGGGGTCAATGCGGTAACACGTACAGATCGTTTGTTGTTGAGCCATATGTTCAACAACGTGCGTCATCAGAAACAATCGTGTCTGTAACGCCAGTGTAGTCTGTCGTCCGAGCTGCCACGAGTCGCAGTCTATCCTGCTATCAGAGTGGGCAAGCCACCGCCCTCTTTGTTCTGAGATGAAGTGTAAATGTCCAACACCTTATGGCCTACCCATGGTTTTATCGTTCTTCAGCCACTTTCGATAGGTGCTCACAAGAGTAGCACGCGAACAGCCGACTGGATTCGCCTTTTACAAGATGATCGTTTCCCGTGCCGAGCAATAACAATCTGTCTTCTGTCATTGTCGTTTCTGGTCATAGGCATCTCGATTTGCCGTCCATATCGACGTTAGAATGATTCCCCATTCGTCTCTGCTCCACTTATATGTACTTTCCTTACAATATCACGTGCCCACAACGCCACCAGGGAACATTTAATCGCGCGATGGGCAGTGGTTGTAATGTTTTTGCTCATCAGAGTGAATGGCGCAATGGATAACGTCGGAAGTTCCATGAGACTGCCTGCAGATGATGCTGTTGTTTGTAGAGAAATCACACATCAGAAATTCGTAGATAAATGCAGGATAAAGCGGAGTATCGAATCTTAACGAAGGAATGGGAGGGCATGGATGTGTGTGATGTCCTTAGGTTAGTTAGGTTTAAATAGTTCTAGGGGATTGATGACCTCAGATGTTAAGTCCCATAGTGCTCAGAGCCATTTGAACCAAGAAATGGGAGTTCGGAAACTAGCCACGTGGGACCGATAACTGATTCCCCATTCGTCTCTGCTCCACTTGCGTTAACTGACACGAAAGTTAGGGGAAGCATCATGATGTTATGCAGATCACACACAACTGGATTTATATTGAATCTGCACAATGTGTGTAATGCAGTCTTATAATGGTCCTGATATAAATCCTATGTGGGGAGACTATCTTCTAGAATAATTTATTCATTAAATTAACTGGTCGAAGTTGGCCTCCAAAGATGATGATGAGTCTGGTGCATGTGACTGTTTAAAAGAAAAATGCCGTTCTAAATATCACACACACATTCACAATTACATTACAATTAGTCTGCAGCAACGGTGGCAAAGTATGCGACTGGCTCCTTCGGCGGCCAGGAAGCGACAACCCCAGACGTTCCCTTCTGCCCCCTGTCCAGAGAGCGTCCAGAGACTGACTTTCCGTTGATAAATCTGTCTCTCTGAACATCATGTGAGCGCAGATATAGACATGTTAAAAGTTACTGGATTTATGTTAACCTCTTACTTCTGTAGAGAAAATATGGAGAGAGGAGAAGCTGCCACATTTTTCGGAAACTGTTTTAATTTCAAGAATACTGATATTAATAAATTTCTCTCAGAGCAGCTCTTAGACGATTGTTCAACAGAATTAGTATTTCATATAATAATAAGTATTACAGAGCACCTTCAGGAAACTTCAACCTCTACATAAAAATTCTGAAAGCTCTGTTGTCCCATTTTACGGTAAAAGACAAGGAAATACGGTTTCTGTTAATTTCAGTGTGGTCTTTTTGAAAAGATCTGTCAGTGAACAATTATTGCAATCGGTAACACTGTCATGCAGTTTAATTCCTACTGTGAACTTTGCAAATAGGGTATGTTAATGCTCTTAAATTGATATTGATAATATTTTTGTAGGCAAATCCAGGGAAAAAATTAATATCACAACACCAATACTAAATTGAGAAAAAACTAATACCACAAAACCAAGCCACGCGGGGTAGCCGAGCGGTCTTGGGCGCCTAGCCACGGTTCTCGCGGCTCCCCCCGTCAGAGGTTCGAGTCCTCTCTCAGGCATGGGTGCAAGTGTGTTGTTCTTAGCGCAAGTTGGTTTAGGTTAAATTAAGTAGTGTTTAAGCCTAGAGACCGATGATCTCAGCAGTTTGGTCTCATAGGAACTTACCACAAATTCTTCCACAAAACCAACAGTAAAGGGGCTATATAGTCATGACTTGCAGCATCTTACGTTAAATGTTGAAACTCGTCAACATATAAAATCTACACTCCTGGAAATTGAAATAAGAACACCGTGAATTCATTGTCCCAGGAAGGGGAAACTTTATTGACACATTCCTGGGGTCAGATACATCACATGATCACACTGACAGACCCACAGGCACATAGACACAGGCAACAGAGCATGCACAATGTCGGCACTAGTACAGTGTATATCCACCTTTCGCAGCAATGCAGGCTGCTATTCTCCCATGGAGACGATCCTAGAGATGCTGGATGTAGTCCTGTGGAACGGCTTGCCATGCCATTTCCACCTGGCGCCTCAGTTGGACCAGCGTTCGTGCTGGACGTGCAGACCGCGTGAGACGACGCTTCATCCAGTCCCAAACATGCTCAATGGGGGACAGATCCAGAGATCTTGCTGGCCAGGTTAGTTGACTTACACCTTCTAGAGCACGTTGGGTGGCACGGGATACATGCGGACGTGCATTGTCCTGTTGGAACAGCAAGTTCCCTTGCCGGTCTAGGAATGGTAGAACGATGGGTTCGATGACGGTTTGGTTGTACCGTGCACTATTCAGTGTCCCCTCAACGATCACCAGAGGTGTACGGCCAGTGTAGGAGATCGCTCCCCACACAATGATGCCGGGTGTTGGCCCTGTGTGCCTCGGTCGTATGCAGTCCTGATTGTGGCGCTCACCTGCACGGCGCCAAACACGCATACGACCATCATTGGCACCAAGGCAGAAGCGACTCTCATCGCTGAAGACGACACGTCTCCATTCGTCCCTCCATTCACGCCTGTCGCGACACCACTGGAGGTGGGCTGCACGATGTTGGGGCGTGAGTGGAAGACGGCCTAACGGTGTGCGGGACCGTAGCCCAGCTTCATGGAGACGGTTGCGAATGGTCCTCGCCGATACCCCAGGAGCAACAGTGTCCCTAATTTGCTTGGAAGTTTCGGTGCGGTCCCCTACGGCACTGCGTAGGATCCTACAGTCTTGGCGTGCATCCGTGAGTCGCTGCGGTCCGGTCCCAGGTCGACGGGCACGTGCACCTTCCGCCGACCACTGGCGACAACATCGATGTACTGTGGAGACCTCACGCCCCACGTGTTGAGCAATTCGGCGGTACGTCCACCCGGCCTCCCGCATGCCCACTATACGCCCTCGTTCAAAGCCCGTCAATTGCACATACGGTTCACGTCCACGCTGTCGCGGCATGCTACCAGTGTTAAAGACTGCGATGGAGCTCCGTATGCCACGGCAAACTGGCTGACACTGACGGCGGCGGTGCACAAATGCTGCGCAGCTAGCGCCATTCGACGGCCAACACCGCGGTTCCTGGTGTGTCCACTGTGCCGTGCGTGTGATCATTGCTTGTACAGCCCTCTCGCAGTGTCCGGAGCAAGTATGGTGGGTCTGACACACCGGTGTCAATGTGTTATTTTTTCCATTTCCAGGAGTGTATTAAACTGAGTACAGGAGGATAATAAATCAGTAAAAATTTGAATGCTTTAGGAGATTTCTTAAAGATATGAACTGGATAGATGTTTACAATACCTCCGGAAAATTCAAAGCACTGATTTGTTTTCCCCAGAAGGTAACTCAAATTAGACAGAAGTCTAAAAATAAACCATGGATTACACAAGGAATAAAAGTATCATGTATTTATTTGCTAGGATGATAGCGTTGTAATGTTTACAAATTATAGTAATTACAAAGAGTACTACAAAATACTGAAGCAAGTAATCCAGAAACCTAAGCAGATTTATTATAAGAAAAATATATGGGATATATTGAAGGCACAGACAGTTAGGGTCAGAAAGGAAGAGGAACAGATAGCCCTAAAAATAAATGAGATACTGGAAACAAGTCAATGTAGTATTGCAAACCACTTAAACAAGTACTTTGTTTCTGTTACTGACAGCTTGGGGTTGTGAGGTTCAGTAAACAGCACAGTGGAATATCTGTGACCAGTCTCTACAAATAGCTTCATTAAATGGATGTCACTCATTTCTTCCAAAGAAGTAGCATTCACCATAAAAGCCTTAAAATCAATGTGTTCTATTGGTTATGATAAAATATTAATAAAGTTAATCAAAGCATGTTCACGTGAGATGAGTTCTATCTTAAGTTAATTTGAGTAATCAATTTCTTAGGAGAATTTCCAGAGTGGCTGAAATATTCTGAAGTTAAGCCTCTTTACAAAAGGGAGATAATGTAAAACTATTGACCAATTTTACTTTTGTTGGATTTTTCAAAAATATTTGAAAACTGCTTCTCAGTATATTTATTTCTTTCTCAAATTTGTTGCAAATAATGTGTCTCTGTTTTCAACCAATAGATCAATACAGAGCGTCAATACTAGGAATTAGAACACTTTACATAAAGACCACAATAACAAACCTTGGCCCAGAAAGGGGTCGAATGTTCAGTAACACATATTTTCAGTAAATTACCAGCAACCACTAAAACTGGGTTCAGATAAATCACAGTTTAAACAGAGTTTGAAAAACTTTTTGGTGGGCAACTCCTATTCTATAGATAAATATCTCAACATGGACCTTTAGACCAGTTTAACTAAAAAATGTCTGTT
The DNA here is from genome assembly GCF_023897955.1 of Schistocerca gregaria. Taxonomy (NCBI): domain Eukaryota; kingdom Metazoa; phylum Arthropoda; class Insecta; order Orthoptera; family Acrididae; genus Schistocerca; species Schistocerca gregaria. The sequence continues at coordinate 407,100,437 of NC_064923.1, forward strand.
AGCTGAAGCAAAATCGAATTATCTCAGACGCGCTACATGAGGAGACTAAGAATTGATTTTTTATAAGGAATGAGTCGAACATTATGAAAGGGCCTTTGCATACAGACGCTTCTAGACTTGGCCAAATCGTTATTTCTTGCTTAATGCGGTCTTGCAATTCCCAATACCAACAGGTTGCGAGCCATACTTCTTTATATTCGTCGAACAACTGCAGCGTGCCACAACGTTTCTTATTCTTTTCCACAGCGACACCCTCCATGTGAACATAAATAAACTCCAATTTCCCATTCAGTGGCCACTAAGAGAGGAGTGACTTACTAACATGTTCCGGTCAAATCTTGGGATCTAAAGTATTCCCTACATCTTTGAAGTTCTGAAATTTCATGATGAACTGAAAGTGTTTGTAATCGAACGCAGGTGTTCTTTCCGTGCCTGAACGTCTCATCGACTCCGATATCTGAACAAGTTCGACATGATGTGCTAAATGACGTCTACCGCTAAGGGTTTTCGGTGTTGCTTCTCAAGTGCGCCCGGAATGGATCTCCGAGCGCCCATTGATTGCATCTCTTTTCGAATTGTGTGGGCCGCTGCTTAAACCAGCACTCGTCGGTAAAGACTGGAAAGACGGTGCCCCACATAACAGTATAGGCTCTTGTACATCTTCCCTTGCAGTATCTGTTTTGAACCCTTGCTCAAGTTGAGCCACTCTTTCATCTAGTTTTGTAATTTTATTTGAGATGCGCTCGGCCACGACATCGCCTTGTCTTAGTCCACTGGCAAAGATTTTTGTGTTATGACTCGCGTGCTTATCTCTCCCAGCTGCAGTGACAGCTACCTTCTTGCCTTTCACCGTTTTTAATTTAGCTGAACGCTCGTCTCTTTTTGAGCCGATTGTAGTTTGTTTTGCTTCTGCACACATTTTCCCTATTTTCTACATCTTTTCTCCGAGTTCACCAATTTCATGGTAACCCGTCATACAAGTTCTTTGAACTTCACGTCTCGTGCCTTTTCCACTCCTCTCTCTTCTTCTCTGCCTCATTACTTTTCTTCTTCACTTCCAGAGTGTTTGACGAAGTTCTTCGCTCTTCTCATCCCTCTCTGTTTCTGCCTCCTTCCTGTTTTTACAGTTTCGTCTTTTTTCTTTCCGTCTCTTCAAGAAGACCCAAAATAACATCCAGCTGTAGTTCACACGCGATACTGGTAACAGGGTATACAACTATGGATTCTCCCTACAGTGTGATTCAGTGGAATCAGCGTTATCCTGAATGGAGTGGTTCCCCATTCGTGATCAATCTCAGAACAATGAAAAACACTGGCTTCTGGAGCTATCTGTTCCATGTTTTCGAACACCATCTCGCACCCCGAAAAGTCACCGTCCCTTCCATCAAATTGTTCCATCCTGTAATTAGGATTTGTACGATTCGTTTACACCTAACAACTTCGCCTTACTGCTTGCCAACATTCAGTACTGAATGACATTACAACAAGGAAGAACGCATTCAATAATCTGCCATTCTTTTCTCAGACAATAATCAAAGGAGCTTTTCCCCTCCAAAAATAACACTCACCCAAGGAAATCTTGTACAAGCTAACGACACTCTTCACAACGTTGATTTATAACAATTGTCATGAATGTAGTGAAGAAATCGCAATTACTTGAGTCACCACAGAAGGTGATTTGCTATATAAATGGTAAAGACAACGTAAGGATTAGCACATACGCATCGACAGTTAAAACCTACCGCGGATCTGAAAGAAATTTTCAGGTAACTGATAACAGAGAGAAAAAAGAAACTAATTTGTATCAGTGTGATCCGTAGGATGCGAATCCTAAGGCATGTGTGCTATCGTGGGACCCTTAACTGATATACAAGCTAGAGTAGAGTGCAGATACACGATGTTATACAAATCTTAGACAAGTGATTTTATGCTGAATCTGCACAAGGTGTGTAGCGCAGTCTTGTGACTCCCTGGTATAATTCCTGGTTGGGGTGACTAGATTCTCACACAATTTAATCATTAAATTAGGTGGTCAAAGTTCCCCTCCAAAAATGATGATGGGAAGGATTCTAGTGAGTATGGCTTTTTACTGGATAAATGCAGCCCTATAAATTATAATTAAATTTATTCGCTTCTTATTTTTTTATTTATTTCACTAATGAACTGAATGGAAGGGCCATAAATTATGAGTCACAGGTGGCAAATGCATTCTTAAATACTCGCGGTTCTAGGCGCGCAGTCCGGAACCGTGCGACTGCTACGGTCGCAGGTTCGAATCCTGCCTCGGGCATGGATGTGTGTGATGTCCTTAGGTTAGTTAGGTTTAAGTAGTTCTAAGTTCTAGGGGACTAATGACCACAGCAGTTGAGTCCCATAGTGCTCAGAGCCATTTGAACCATTCTTAAATATAGTAGAAAGCACTGGGACAAAGGGTTCAAGAGCAAAATCACAACAGAAAATATAACATTCATAAAACTCAGTCATATGAATTTATCTCCAAATTCACCCTCTGAAATTAAGAAAATTGTACATTCTCTCAAAAACAAAAGCTCATCTGGTATTGATGGTGTTCCCAATAGAGTATTAAAACTCTGTTCCCATGTAATAAAGGTGGTAAGACAGACGAAAATAACTACCGATCTGGTTCACTTCTGACATCATTCTCCAAAATTTTTGAGAAAATGATGTATTCTAGAACAGTATCTAATCTTAGGAACAATAGCATCCTTAGCAAACCACAGTTTGGTTTCAGAAGGGTTGCTATACTGAGAATGGCATTTACATGATCACTCACCAGATTTTACAAGCATTAAATAATAAAATAGCGCAGGTTTGTACTTTCTTGTACTTGAGATGGTTCAAATGGCTCTAAGCACTATGGGACTTAACATTGAAGCCATCAGTCCCCTAGACGTAGAACTACTTAAACCTAACTAACCTAAGGACATCACACACATCCATGCCCGAGGCAAGATTCGAACCTGCGACCGTAGCAGCACCTCGGTTCCGGGCTGAAGCGCCTAGAACCGTTCCGCACAGCGGCCGGCGCCAACCATTACAGCAACACTCCTTTTCTTCAAGGGGGCGTTCTCTCACAGTTTCCAGGACAACCGGTGTCCACGTTCTACATACACTGCAAACTACTGTGATGTGCATGGTAGAGGGTACGTCCCATTGCACCACTTATTAGCTCTCTTCCTGTTCCATTCACGCACGGAGCGCTGGAAGAATGCTTGCTTAAATGTCGCTGTGCACGCTGTAATTTTTCTAATCTTGTCTGCTCCCCTATGGGAGCGATACATAGGAGATTGTAACATGTTTCTAGATTCGTCCCTTAAACTTCGCTCGAAAACCTTTCTAGGAAGGCTCTTATGGGACAGTCTACGTTTTTCTTCCAGCGTCTGCCAGTTCAGTTCTGTAAGCATCTACGAGACACTCTTGTGCGTGAAACAAACTTGTGACTGTGGGTACTTCCCTTCTTTGTATCCGATCAATATCTCCCCTTATTCCTATATGGTACGGGTCTCATATACTTGAGCAATATTCTAGGATCTGTAGTACGACATTTTGCATACAGTTTATTTTGTAGACTGATTGTATTTTCCTAGTATCCTGCTAATGAAACGCAGTCTGTTATCTGATTTACCTTACGACTGACCCTATGTGACCGTTCCATTTCATACCCTTTAAATTGTTACACGCAGGTATTTGCATGGATTCACAGACTGCAATTATGAATCATTAATATTGTAGAAAGCTACCCTTTTTTCGTTCTGCGAAGTGGACAGTTTTACATTTTTAAATATTTACACCACTTTGAAATCTTACCAAGATCTGATTGAGTATTTGTGCAGCTTCCTTCGGACAGTACTTCATTGTTGATAACTGTATCATTTGGGAAAAGTCTAAGATTACCGTCAATGTTGTCTGCAAGGTCATTAATATTCCGATATTTAATATCGTTCGCCATAGATTAGATTAGATTACATTAGATTAATACTTGTTCCATAGATCATGAATACGACACTTCGTAATGATGTGGAACGTGTCAGGTTAATAAAAGATGTCTGTACAAGAAATTACATTACACAAAATATTGCATGACACTAATGAATAAGTTTTTTTTTTTTTTTTTTACTTACTTTATATCTAAAAATTCAGCCAATGAGTAGAAGGAGTTGTCATCTAGAAATTCTTTTAATTTATTTTTAAATGTTAGTTGGCTATCTGTCAGGCTTTTTATGCTGTTTGGTAGGTGCCCAAAGACTTTTGTGGCAGCATAATTTACCCCTTTCTGTGCCAAAGTCAGATTTAACCCTGCATAGTGAAGATCATCCTTTCTCCTGGTGTTATAGGTATGCACACTGCTATTACTTTTGAATTGGGTTGGATTATTATCAACAAATTTCATAAGGGAATATATATACTGTGAGGTTACTGTGAGGATCCCTAGATCCTTAAATAGATGTCTGCAGGATGACCGTGGGTGGGCTCCAGCAATTATTCTGATTACACGTTTTTGTGCAATGAATACTTTTCTACTCAACGATGAATTACCCCAGAATATGATGCCATACGAAAGCAGTCAATGAAAGTAGGCATAGTAAGCTAATTTACTGAGATTCTTATCACCAAAATTTGCAATAACCCTAATAGCATACGTAGCTGAACTCAGACGTTTCAGCAGACCATCAATGTGTTGCTTCCAGTTTAACCTCTCATCAATGGACACACCTAAAAATTTTGAAAATTCTACCTTAGCTACATACTTCTGTTCAAATTCTATATTTATTACTGGAGTTGTGCCATTTACTGTACGGAACTGTATATACTGTGTTTTATCAAAATTTAAAGAGAGTCCGTTTGCTGAGAACCACTTAATAATTTTGTGAAAAACATCATTTACAATTACATCACTTAGTTCTTGGTTTTTGGATGTTATTACTATACTTGTATCATCAGCAAAAAGAACTAACTTTGCATCTTCATCAATGTGGAATGGTAAGTCATTAATGTATATCAAGAACAGTAAAGGACCTAAGACCGAACCCTGTGGGACCCCGTGCTTGATAGCACCCCATATTCATACGGAGCATAAAGCATTCTACAGCTCTTGCTGTATCCACTAGTACCTCCGATAGCTGAGATATCTCGGCGAACGACGTTTACCTAGGACTTAACAATAATAACAATAAAAAATATAATAGCTTTAAAATAATAATAATTTCGTTATTGTAATGCTTAACGCATTGCTTTAGTATAATGTACTTGCATAATAATTTACGCGATATGAAATCGAAGTGTATAGGCACCATTATCAGTATTTCGCTTAACACTACGACTGAGGATAGAACTCTGCTGACTGGCTGTGGTAACGTGTGTATCCGAGTAATACTGTTTGTTTTAGGTCTTTTCCTCCTACGGTCAGTAATGGCAGTCTCTGCTGCGGTCGCAGGTTCGAATCCTGCTTCGGGCATGGATGTGTGTGATGTCCTTAGGTTAGTTAGGTTTAAGTAGTTCTAAGTTCTAGGGGACTGATGACCTCATATGTTATGTCCCATAGCGCTCAGAGAAATTTGAACCATTTGAATGGCAGTCTCTCTGTTGTTGTTTTTTTTTTTCCTTAATGGAGGTGATTTCTCTTTCTTTCTTGCCTTACCCAACTTTTATTTTGTTTCCCAGTTCTAACTGTAGACCGAAGAAACGTATCGGATTTTTGTTAGGTACAGTTATGAGCCTTTGTCTGGCTGGAATCCTGTATGCAGTCGGTTAGCCCCAAGCGTATCCACGTGTGCAGGCGCACAAGTGAACAACTAAAAGTGTTCTGTGTTAAATACAGTTTTATATTTTATGTATATTGTTGATACTATTTTATTTTTAGAATTATCTAAGAAACTTGGAAATCATATATGGAAAAATATATGTCATTTCAGAAAAATGTTCTTCTTTTAGGGAGGGAGTCATGACCCCCCCCCTCCTCCGAGCTCCCTCCCTTTACCTCACCCCCCAACTGTCCTCCCCCTCTCCCCCCTCCCCTTGGATGCGCGCCTGAAAGTAGTTGGCATATAACGCCGGGCTGAACTGTCATCAGCATATCAGTCGAAGCCTGGCATTGTCAGTTGCTCAAAATGTTGTGCCTGCCAGTTCTCGAGAAGTTTTCCAGAAGCGAAGATTTCCCCTATTTCAGGCAAAGTAACATAACTCCTACTCTAATTAAATTAAGAACAAATTTTCAACATGCCTAGAGACACTTTTTATAAGCACCCCACACTTGAGTTTCAGACTTATTCAAGCGATTTTTGTGGGAATTAGAGAACTTAAAGCAGTTTTCACTATTCGCGGAGAGAGGAGCGCTGTCGTGGCTGCATGTATGACAACGCCGAAACTTTGGATATTAAACGTCACTTGCCAATTAATTTAAATCACGTTATAGATGGAGTCGTTCTTGTTATCTCAAGTGTACCAAAGAGAGAAAAGTGCAAAAAGCATTACTTTGGACTTTTTCTTTCACTTGTTATGGATATGTATTGATCTATAGACGAAAAATGGAAAAGGAATCTCCTTGTTGTTCCAATCAGTGCGACTTTCGACTTCTTGTTGTTCTATGTTTTGCACTGAATCACACAAAATGGAGTTATTGAAACGTGTACCTTTTACATCTTGCTCCCAAGAAACGAAAATGTCCGAAAGAACGGGCACCACATATCTATAAATGAGCCGGTGACTGACGGTGGCGGCCAATGATCCCTTCAGTGAAGGTGCTTACCAAGCTCGTACTCTTATGGGAATCGGCCAGGTGCAGCGAGTAGTGAAACCAATAGGCAGGGCCACTACATCAGTAGTGTGTGTCATAAAATAAGAATTTGGGTCTGACCGGAGGCTTGCTACGGGAGTCCGTGAGGTTGTGGTGACCGCTATGTCCGGAGGCGTAGTGGTCAGGGGATCTGCCTAGTAAGCAGACCTTGTTTCGAATCTCGGTCTGGCACAGATTTTCAGCTTGCTCTATGGATATAAACCAATGCCCACTGGCAGCTAACATCTTTAATTCCTTTGCGTCTCGATTTTTGTTAACTTTCCACTTCCAGAGTCGTGTGTAGGTAACGAGTTGGAAATTTATCGTCAGTAGTTACAAAGAGCGATTCTTAGGCAACGGTTCAAATTTTCAGTGTCACGTCCTCCATATCCTTAGCGTCGTTCCTTGGAAGCACCTTAGGAAACTATATATTCTACGAGACTTTCCTCACATCACCGAGGCACTGTTTTTTTTTTTCCATAGCAACTAGCTCGGCTGGTGTTCCGCCCGACGAGAGCTAAGAGACACTGACAGACAAGTTCAGAGGCCTAACAATCGCCCCCGGAGCTTCCTCGTTCCGTCTTTGTTGGTTGCCTTACAAAGCGTAACACATACGGGGATTCACATATGGGATAACATGTCAGATTGGTCTCAAATAGCATTCTCTTCAATACCGGCAAGTGCGACTCATGCAAACACGCTGCTAGGTAGGCACTTGTGACTGACGCCTATCACATGCAGGACATCGAAGATTATCAGTATGGGCAAGATGAACGCGAAGTAGAGTTTTTTCATGCCAGCTTGGTCTCGCAGTTCCTTTCTCTCTCTCTTTCTCTCTCTCTCTCTGTCTCTGTAATTCATTACATTCTCCCGTTTAGTTTCAACTGTTTATTGTTTTCGTTGTTCTCAAGGAACTATGAATAATTCATTTTGCAAGGACTGTTATACAAACATATCCTAACTGACCATTAGAGCAACCCACCAATTTTTCTGAGGAATTCCTCAATTTGCTCATAAAACCACGTGAGCGATCGAGGTGGCGCAGTGGCTAGCACACTGGACTCGCTTTCGCGAGGACGACGGTTCAATCCCGCGTCCAGCCATCCTGATTTAGGTTTTCCGTGATTTCCCTAAATCGTTCCAGGCAAATGCCGGGATGGTTCATTTGAAAGGACACGGCCGACTTACTTCCCCGTCCTTCCCTAATCCGATGAGACCGATGACCTTGCTGCCTGGTCTCCTTTCCCAAAACAACCCAACCCATAAAACCACACACTAAGTACATCCAAGAAATAACATACTCCAGTGTGAGCCAATGAGCCAATCCAATGAATTAAGAAGTTCTACATAATATAAATCTAGTTTCATATCTTTATTGTTAGTAAATGTCACTAAACTGTGAGTAAAATATGTATATCAATTCTTATATATAAAATATACGGTATTATTTTTAACTTTATAACGTTCCATATAGTCTAAGTCAACAGTAACTAAAGCACTTATTTAATAACCATATAGAGTACTCAGCGCATTGATGTTAAACCATTTTAGTTCTTTTTAGTCATAGACCTATAGAAACTTAAACAAGAAATAGCACTTTCAGAATCTGTAAACTAAACATAACTTTGACTGTACATATAATTTTTAGACGCAGACGAAGATGTCAGTTGGCAACATTGCAGATACTGTGCTGTTTTTGTGTAAGACAGAAATGGAAATGTGTTTGGGCCACATCTCTAAACGCTAAAATCGGAATAATATCAAGCAGAGAAAACAGAGTAGAAAGTAAGTACATCTAACCAGCAATATATCGTATATATAGAACTCGCGAAGTGTAGGTGCTGAAGAATTTTTTTTTATTTATTTTTTTTTTTTTGTTCGATGGGCAGCTGCAGCATTCAGTTTGCTGTCAATGTTTTAACGATGTACTGACTGAAAATTATAATACGTATTGCACTAATTGAAAATGGGTAAAAGACCGAAATGTGCATTGGCTTAAATAAAAGTACATACAAAGTGGTTGGTTGCCGTATTTCTTAAAATAAAAGAATGTTTCATAGTCCGCCACTGGTAGCTGAGTGGTCAGCGCGCCGGAATGCCATACCTCACGGCCCGGGTTCGATTCCCTGCTGGATCTTAGATTTTCTCTGCTCAGGGTCTGGCTGTTGTGTTGTCCTTGTCATCGTCATTTCATGACCATCGACACGCAAGTCGACGAAGGGGCGTCAACTCGAAAACTTGCACCAGGCGAACGGTCTACCCGACGGGAGGCCCTAGCCACACGGCATTTCCATTTCCATAATGAATAGCAAATACTAACAAGGGTGAAAGTAGTCGAGAACAGAAGCAAAACGGTTCCAGTAAACATTACGCTCTTTCGGATATAACTGCCAACGTGTGGCTACGAGCCGCCACTGGCTTCAAGCTTGAAACGTCCCCTTAGAAAAATTATACATGGCTATGCTTAAACTGACACACAATATTTTTAGCGCTAAATAAAAAATTCAAACTACGGAAGGCACTAACTACTGATAGGCATAGTTAGCAAATGAAAGATTTTAATAGAGAACAAACAATGTATTTACCTTAATAGTCATAATATATATCAGTTCATGACATCCAGTCTTACAAATTTCAAAACTCCGCCATCTCTCTCCCCACATCCACCACTGCTGGCGGCTCACCTCCAACTGCGCAACGCTACGCGCTGTTCACATCCAGCTGCCCAACACTACAATGGCAGACAACGATGCACACTAGCCACAGACTGCACACAGCACAGCCAGTGATTTTCATACAGAGTGCTACGTGACGTTACCAATAAGAAAACCTAAACAACCTACTTACAAGCTGACTTCTTGTCCTAGCCGCGAATAAATCTGAAATCAAACTTTTCGATTAAGTCAGCATTTAACTATGCTCATATTTAACACGTGACCCGTTGATGAAGAATGTGGTATCTGCTTGATGAAGCACAAGCACTTTTTGCTGCTTGTATAAGACGACGTCTTCTGCATTAATATGGCTCAAATGCATACATCGATTAGGGCCAGTACCTTGGCCTCCAAAATGACATGATCTTAATCATCTGCATTTTTCTGCCTGGGTCATCTGAAAACTGAAGTTTATATACACACATACAAAGGTAATAAAAGCATTATGCATGCTTAAAAATGGTTCAAATGGCTCTGAGCACTATGGGACTTAACACCTGTGGTCATCAGTCCCCTAGAACTTAGAACTACTTAAACCTAACTAACACACACATCCATGCCCGAGGCAGGATTCGAACCTGCGACCGTAGCAGTCACGCGGTTCCGGACTGAGCGCCTTAACCGCGAGACCACCGCGGCCGGCCATACATACTTACTTTCAAAAATATTTAAATAAAACAAAGTGTTGGGATCATGAAGTGACACAATTACGCATTAAAAATATTAAAGAGAATACTCCTGAAGCATCAGGGGAACACTCACTGGCGTTTTAAAAATATTAAAAAGAGTAATCCAGATAATCACTAGGGAAAAATTGATAACCATTCCTGATAATGATTTGGACGAATTTTTATCCACAGTCGATGCCAAAAAGTTGCTGGAGGAAGGTAGGCATAGCGCTGTGAGTAGTTCTCGTGTATTACACGAAACAATCATGGGTGCACGAATAAACAGAAAGGACGACGCTCACACGAGAGCAGCAGTCACCATCTTTGTAGAAAAACACGCATGTGCAATGAGTGGCAAAATAATACTAACAATGTTGAACGAATCTCACGAAGGTCTAATAATGGGCGATGGAAAACAAGTGGAACATACCTTACAATCCTGGCTATGCTAAAGGGTTACGCAGAAAGTAATGCACTGCATTTTATTTCTTCAACGATTCTTTATTGGACATGATGAGAATTACACACACGAAAGTATGTTGTTTTATCTATATACCCTATTTTTCCACACAATCTCCATCCCATTCTATGGGCCTTCCTCCAGCGCTAATCAAGCGCGTGCGTGACCTGTCGGTTAACAATCCTCGTCCTGGAGGCGGAGCCATTGCTGCTTCACTGTATGAATCACCTCCTCGTTGTCCTCAAAATGACTTTCACGAATGGCATCCCTGAATGGCCCAAACAAGTGCATCTCCGAGGGCACGCTGCAACATGTCAGGTGTGACAGTCGTGGATGGTCTCCCCAGCCGCTGCAAATCGTGGAGCTCCGCCGAACCACCTTCTGATAACCTCACCCTGCTTCCGCAGCGGCTAACTCTACTTCTGTCTAGAGCAGATGCTCCATTACACTATGCACAAGCATATGTGAATATTCCCTACAGTTTCTTTCTCTGCCGTGAGGAATTCAATGACGGCACGTTGCTTGCAACGTACATCACCTACAGACGGCATTTTGAAACTGTCCTGTAGCTACATTATATGTCGGAAGTGACGGAAACTTGGCGCGCTCACTCAGGAGACTTCAGATAATACATTCGTAATGTTTCACATACGAAGCATTGTTTTCGGCTGAGAGAAAAAATGCAGCGCATTACTTTCTGGGAAAACCTCGTAATAGGAATTGCGATCAGAACAGCAGTTCAAATGAATCCACTGATCACCATGTACAAAACTAATTCTGACTAGACAAGTTAGCTACAAAGTGCTGGTCGAGGACGACGCAAGGGACAAATATGTAGATGTCCACACGTTGCGCTGCAATGATGGCATGGACATGAGGAATGAACTGTAAATTATCCATAAAAGACATCCACGATGCGAATTCAATGAGAAGTGATCAGCAGTCACCACTGAAACTGAAGAAATAGACACAGTGGCAGTTATTGATTCCGGGGCTGAGATGGCTTGATCTCGACTGGCCTCTTCTCACACAACTCTAAGTGTAAGGAAGTACCTACATTTCCTGTTAGCACACGCAGAACACTAGCTGTCACAGGTACGCAAAGTAAAATTGTCAAGCTCCAACGTATAACCTGAAATAAAACTTAAGGAGCAGGCAGTGTATCACACCCTTCTTACAGTCGGCGCCGTGACAACTGATTGTGTGTCGATTTCCTTGCACGGATATTTCTCGTATGATTAGAAGGCCGTTCCTTTAAGGTGCATTTATTAGCTTCAGCTAAAGGCCACAGCCAGTTCTGTCCACAGGTATGAGTGCAGATGGTGGAAACCAATTCCAGATTCATACCGCTTAACACCTTAAACACTATCAGTGACAGTGATATAATAACAGTCTTTTCAATATCAACCAGAAAGTCGAACTCCAAGTTGTTATAACCAAATAAAACATCATTTTTGAGGAGAGACTTAATGTAATTACCTGTTATGAGTGCAAACTAGAAGTTTTACCCCACCAACCAATCAGTCTGTCATCATACTCCCTCCCAAGAGCAAAGTGACTCGCTACTACAAAAGAAACAAATCAAATGTTATGTTAGAGTTTCAGTGAATCATCAAAAACCCCTTATGCAAGCCCACTTTTATCAGTGACCGAGCCTGATGGTAAAATACAGCTAGTACTTGATACCAGTAAGGTGCTGGAAGCAATTAGGACCAAGCAAGGATATTTAAATGAACAACTGGAAAAATTTCACAGAACAAAATATCTGGGCAGCATTGAACTGAGGACCTCCTACTAGCAAATAACATGAGAGAAGAAGTGAAAAACTTCACTTTATTGTGTAGCAGCTACCATTTCAAACTGTTGTTGTTCGGATTGTTTGTTATTTCAGGTGGATTTGTAGCAGCTCTTGAGAAGGTACTTGGCCCTAAACTTTTGAAACAAGTTACACTCTATGTGGATGATTTATTAATTTCCACTACCACCTGCACAGAGAATGTTACCTTCATTCAAAAAGTATTACAAGCATTTAAAGAAGCAGGTGTTACTGGTAGTAAGCACAAATCCAAATTTGGGTACACTGAACTTAAGTTTCTTCGGCAGGTATTTTGCCTGACTTCAGAGAAATAAAAGCAACAGCCAATTTCCCATGCCCGTAGACGAGGAAAAGACCTAAGTCATTTCCAGGTCTTTGTTCTTTCTTTAGAAGATTTTTCCACTGTCAGGCACCCAATCGTGATTTGTCGACCAGTCTGCTAAGGAAACATAACCATTAGTATTGGGCACTCAAATGCAAAGTGGCTTTTCACAAGGCAAAGGGGAATTGGTCAGAATGACGATGTTATTTTAACCTGACATTTGAATTTAGACCTTAGTCTGACAGGATGCTACCAATATAGGAACAGATTGGAGCCTATTCCAAACTAGACAAGTGATGATAAAACAGTGGTATAAACCATTAGTTTCAGAAACAGCACCTTAAACAGTTGTGAATGGGGGTCTTTCACAACAAAACTAGAAGCATTAGGAGTGATATGGGCATTTAAACACTGACACTACTGTTTAATGGGACACCACACGAAAGTTTACAGTGACGAGAAGGCACCGATCCTTTTGCTCCGCTGCCACATTTATACCCACGTTTAGCATGTTGTGCGCTGCTCAGTTAGGCAGGAAGCGTGGACAGCACCCGGGGCGGATATCAGCAGTATCGTCCCACAAATAAAAACTCTTTTTCAATAAAACTGAATATGTGAAAGTATGATAATATAAATAAAAGTCATTAGAATCATTAATGATCAGACTTCAATATACATTATAATAGTATTCTTTTATTATGTATCATATATTATTGTACAGTATTATGCGTTATATATTAGTATTCAATCTTCAGAAGACTAACTGCCAAAGCGAGACAAAAACATTAAAAACAAATTTCTCTCTTTAATAGCTGCAACTGTGAAATACATCTTCAAAATTAATATTTTGTGTTGCTTAAAGTTCGATAGTTAACTTGGTAAGATTGTTTAGCCCCATGATGCTAGCTGTCGACTATAACTAGTTTTTAACTAATTTTAATTCACTAAGGCTCCTCTCACACAAAGCAACTGATACGCAAATCGTCATAAATAACTTTAGAGCTAGCGTAAGACTAGGGAGAGTGTCTGTAAAATCCCATTCCACAATCAATTTCAAAAAGACTTGACATACCCATTCACAAGTTGTAACATTTGCAGATTCTAAACCTATTGGAATCTGAAAGAGGTATTCTGCTTCTGATACCTCAGCGTAAAACCAGTCAGTTTTGCAACTGCTAACTTTTCAGCTCCTCCGGGGTTGCTAAAAGCAAAGTATTTAGCTGCACAACTCGAACAATGAGGCGACATCTTGAATGAACTATGATCTGGTTCGAATTTCAATACTGACTCGGTCAAGACATTCCAACATATCCTTTTTATTTCCTGCTCTCAGTATGAGTCCTGAATCGGTGGCCAATTCACCAGTCATTCTTTTTTTTTACAACAAATTCGTCTTTATATTGGAATATCGTAGTCCTCCGATTTTTCCGCAGCAAGACCTGTTGCCTCTTCTACAGCATGACCTCGTTTTTGTTCGGTATTGAGGCGAAATGCCTCTGTTTTTAGATTAGATTGTGATTACGTTCAATTTTAGTTCCACAGACCAAAAATTGAGATGATTCTCGTGGATGTGGAACATGTCGAAAAGAATAACATAAAAAACAATAAACATATGAATATAATACTTACTACCCTGGCCATTTGTCACGAGATTGTCAAATTACGTGATTACATTACGGTAAACTGGAACTGCTAATATTTAAAAAATTAATATGCTAACAGAATGAAACATTGTTACGCACTTTTAATAAATAGCTTTTATAGCTAACTAACCAAGCCTGAGACCTTTACTTGGCAGATGCAACCTGAGCACAATTCACTTCTCTTAGTACATCATTTAAAATGTGAAGATAGCAAAGGAATGTGACATTACATACAGCACGCTGTAAATTTAGATTGGTGTCTAAATTTTCTTGTTGATCACGTAAATCGTTAATTGCAGCAGAAACCTTACCAAAATTTTCTGCCTATGCTTCTATTGCGACATAAAGAGCACTTCAAAGCGTTGTCAATAGCCTCTCAACAAATACTTCGCTTTGTTTGATTGTAGCTTCCCAGTGGCTAATGGAAGCGGAGCAAAATGTAAAAATGGTCTCTACAGTACGGAAAAAGTTACACAAGATACATTTAGTGCAAATGAATGTTGGGAACATAAATAAATTGAATGATCAATACATCTAACAAAAATGGCATTATTATTTTTTGCTTTAAAATAAGCTTGAACTCCTCCATTTACGCCCCTTGTAAACGATGCGTTGTCATAACCTTGGGAACGACGCAATATAACAACAAAACCGTTATGTTCAAGTTTCTTAAGAATTTTGTTACTTAGATCAGCGTTCTTTTTTTCTTTTAAAGAAAAAATCAAGGAATACTTCTGTTACTCCCACTTTTCTCTTATCGATTTTCAGCAAACAAATCACTTCAAACATTTGATAAATATGTATAATGTCAGCTATTCTATCAAATATAATGCCAAAATATTTTGCTGATTTAATTTTCTTGACAAGCTTAGACTTTACGTGGTTAGCTAAAACATTAATAAAATCATTCGGTAGTTCTGTTTACAAATATGATACTTTTAGTGATTTAACATGTCAAGATATGTTCTTTCAGCACTACGTCATACTTTGACAATTGTTTGACTAGCTCTGAGGAACTATCCCTTATTTGTAGAGCCTTATCTTTATCATTCCGCGAAATGCTAGATTTTATTTAGCCGGACACAAAGTTATATTCCATAATCTGGATAAAAAATACTTCCACTTAAATTTTTAAGTTCCCATGAATTGTAAGGCTTCTATTGTTTTATACTATTTTAGGCACATTTCCAAAGTTTTCCACTCTTCCAGATTTTTTAGATATTCATTTGTAACTTGTAAGGATTCAGTTTCTACCACCTCCGAAATCCAGACGTTATACTAATGCAGACAGCAAATAAGCCACAGCAGTAGCAGTACAAGTTTTTACTTATGCAAGAGTACAGCATTAGGCATCACCTTATGAGACCATTCTTTTGGAAGATACCAAACATCACTTTTTCTTTTTGATCCTTGCCGTTCTCTGTTTTGGAAATGTTCACTTCCTTTTTTTATGATCACAATGTGAATATTATCAGGAACGGGTATGCTTCGATGAGAGATACATCTCAAGTCCTGAAATGATTCATTTATATTATTATATTCTGTGATAGCAGTTACATAATCAGTATTATCAGACCCATTTTCAGTATTTTGTTCATGGGTTATCATCATTTCTGTATTGTCACTGTCGCTTTCTGAAGATGAGGTGATATTATCTAAATCATTCCTTGCATCAACGTGAAGATCAGTTTTTTTATGAACTTTGTCTACCATCTGTTTTTGAAACATATTTCAAGACGGCATATTTCAAGGCATGCTCTGAAGTGAATAAGTGAATTAGTTTTAACACGTTTCTTGTAGTGGCCATTTTCCCAGCAGCGGTATATAAATTGCAGTTGTTTCAAAGAAAATGCCTTTTGCATGCTGCACATCGAAATTTTTATTTTTATTTATGCACCCAGAAGCTTTTCTCCTTTTTTACAAGGCATCTTCAGTGGGTGTCCTAAAATATTACGTGATTTGTCCTTTTTACACATAAGTTATGGTTTCACATCTAGATTGTAGATTTAAAAACAGTTCCTTGACGCTTTTTTACGAAATGTAAAAGTACTTACAGGTAACTTCTAATTCACGGCATATATGCAAACTCTTTTTATCATCTGGCAACCAGGTAGACATCTTACAGTTCACTTTCAGTTCACTGTTTTCGTTACACATCGCTGTAACTGCCATCTTTTTAAGACAGAGATTCATTTGTTTTTCTAAGTGTTACCAACTGTTTTTTGAATGTGTGTGTGTGTGTGTGTGTGTGTGTGTGTGTGTTAGAGAGGGAGAGAGTTTCCTTCTTTTTTAATAATTTTTTTATTCTTAAAAATAATAATTATTATTATTAGTTTTAGCCTATACTGCTTTTCTCTGCTGAAATCCACTTTTTCTTTTAGACGTATGAACTGCTCGAGGCATATTTATCTTTTTGGGTCTTTCGTACACGTACCTAAAAAAAATTACTCAGTATAATCGACCTCATACGTTCAAACTATATTTACTTGTAGGATTGTAAGTAAACATTTTATAAGAAATACACGTCCTTAAGGAATAAATACATCGACCGTGTTAACAGATAAGGACAGCAGCATTTTCTGTACGTGACAGTCGTTCGTATGTACTGTGAAAATTGCTTAAGTTTCCGTCTGAAACAAACATCCTGAAAAGCGGAGACAAACGGAATCTACTTAATGGTACTTGAGTTTCAGAAAAATATTTGCGTAGTGCCTCACTACATCTTCCTCAATCCTGGCCTCCCCTCAGAGCTATCTGACGTCAAACAAAGGGTGACTGTGCCATGAGAAATTTCCCTTACGTACCCCAGAAGAAAAACAGCTCGTCTAGCTGCTTATTTCCACAGAACGAAATTAACTACTCCTTGCCGCGCGTGTTTACGATGCGTAACATTACATACCAAAAATAATAGGTAATGTTACAACCAGTTTCGGTTAGCGTAAGATATCCATTTTCTAAAGTTACATGAATTGATTTATTACATGTTTGTGCTTGGGTAGAATAATTCGCATATATAAACCTTAACAGAAGTGATACTGTTGGAACGCACGAGCTGAGCACAGCTTGCTTAATTAACAAGTGATTGTATGATTCATGTATGTGATTTATGATGTCCATGGAGGCACATGTCATAAATCTTTCTCATTTAACGTTTTAAACATGTAGCTTATGCTAGCTGAAACGGACCACGAATAAATTATTTACCAACTGCAACTGATGGCTGTACATTTTATCCTGAATTATGTCACAGTTTCTGAAGCTACGGCGATCGTTTATATGATAATGTTGTGTTACAAATTATTGAACTATCTAATCCAGTTACCTTAACTGCAATTTCTTACAAAACATCTTTTGAGATCTGTTATAACACAAAATCGTAATAACAATGTTTCACTTCACGTCAGTCACGGTTCACAACGCGAAAGAAACGAGAAATGGCACGGCAGACAAGCGAGAACGATTTTGGGTGAACAGCGACCGAGCCACAGAATACTACGAAAATAACAATAACTGACTAGGTGTACGCTACACTCTGCCCAATCCATAGTGGCCTCAAACGCTGAAGTTCAACGTCAGTAGAAGTCAACGTACTTCGTGCCTTCTACCACAGCTGCTGATCGTAGCGACCTACTGTTTTGTCGAATTACGGTTATTGCAATGCGTTCCAGTAACAGTGGCACGAAGTATACCACGTGAAGTGTGTGTGTGTTGTTGCCGCCGCTATATTGTACCGCCTTTAAACGTGAGCGTCTTTAAAATGCGCTTCCACAATTGTTCTGATTCTTTGAGATATGTCTACCATAGCAGATGATCAGGACGAGAACGGAGTATGTCAGGCCGTCCGCTGTGGCAGAGAGGTTCTAGGCGCTTCAGTCCGAAACCGCGCGACTGCTACGCGGGTTCGAATCCTGCCTCGGGCATAGATGTGTGTGATGTCCTTAGGTTAGTTAGGTTTAAGTAGTTCTACGTTCTAGTGGACTGACGACCTCAGATGTTAAGTCGCATAGTGCTCAGAGCCATATTTTGAGTACGTCAGTGTTGGACGAGATTCTGCCCCCGCGCCGTCAATCCTCGCCCGGATGTAGATTCAGTCTTTCCCCTCTCCACTCAGGTGAGCTCATTACATACGCGCAGGCTATATGTATGGGTCAGTGTTCTACCTACTCTGGGGGCCTCGAGCAGAATGTTAATCAAAAGAAAAGGCTTAGGAAATGTTATCCATAATATTGACAAAGAAAGGTACATTCAAGTGTTGGTCATGAAGGATGCAACACACCGTAGATAGACTGTCCAGTCACAGTAACATCACCACCTGTGAAACGCATGAATCACTACCTTTTTCATCACGGGCCTCTGCGGAAAAAGCGTCAATGAGATTGTGGAAAGTGCCAACATGGATATGGATCCATTCCGACTTGAGTGCCGCGACCACCTGCGCTAGGCCTTTTGTTTGAGGATCCACGACGCCAACAACCCGGTCGAGGTGGCCCCACAGATTCTCGTTTGGGTCCAAATCCGGAGAGTTTGGTGAAAACGGGAGTAAAGGCGCCTCGTCATGGAGTTCTTCGAACCACGCACGTATACCGCGATCTGTGTGACACGTTGCACCGTCCTGCTGGTAGATGCGATCGTACTGAGGAAAAACAAAATGATTGTCGGGGTTGACATGGTCTCCAAGGATAGATGCATAATTGTGTTGATCCATTGAGCTTTCCATAATTACAAGATTACCCAGGGAATATTACGAAAACATTCTCCAGACCATAGCTCTGGCTGTTTGCTTCCACACGTTCCACACACTACACGCCAATGGCCATCTGTGCGATGTATGGTTCAAATGGCTCTAAGCACTATGGGACTTAACTGGTGAGGTCATCAGTCCCCTAGAACTTAGAACTACTTAAACCTAAGTAACCTAAGGACATCACACACATCGATGCCCGAGGCAGGATTCGAACCTGCGACAGCAGCGGTCGCGCGGTTCCAGACTGTAGCGCCTAGAAACGCTCGGCCACCCAGGCCGGCTGTGCGGTGTATCTTTAAAGCTGAGAAAAAAAGGTTCAAATGGCTCTGAGCACTATAAGACTTAACATCTGAGGTCATCAGTACCCTAAAACATAGAACTACTTAAACCTAACTGACCTATTGCCACCCAGTAGTGGTGCAATTTCGCTATTAGCATTCAGACTTCAGGCTTGGTCGCCGATGAACATCAGTCAACCCCACACGCAGCAAGGTTCGCTGAGCAATCGCTTAGGTGACAGTGATGGTAGCCCCTTGGTTCATCTGGGCGGTCAGTTGCTCAACAGTTGCACGTCTGTTCGCCCGTACACATCTCCGCGGCCGTCGTTCATCCCTGTAATGTATGGCCCGTGGCACACCACACCTGCCTCGGCGCCAGTTTTGGACAGCGCCTTTTTGCCATGCAGGGCTGCAGGGAATACTATAATCATTGCGGCACGTGAACAGTAACAGTTCCATCCTTGGCCCGAAAGCCAATGGTTATGTCGTTTTGGAAATCAGTTAAGTCGCTCCATTTCGACATTGCGACAACGACTGCACGGTTTCCGCTGTCCCCCGACGCGATTTGTGTCCTCCACTGTTGGTGCTGCCACCTGCCGTCTGTGAGTGGTTATTCCATGGTGACGTCGAACATAGGCGGTGGCCACATTAATGTGATTGGACCGTGCATTTATTTATCTTTGCAAGGATATATCAGATCTGCAAGACGTTTATGCTGTTTGGTGCACAGTAAAAGCAAAATCATTAGGTGGGAATCACGTACAGCTCACGTGCCACTACTTGGTAGAAGACAATGTTTTGTATTATCGGAGAAATGTGGATAATGAGCAGTGGCGAGTGTGTTTTCATTAAGAAGCAATAAAAAAAGCTAATCTGTTGCATGCATTTTGCTTACGGACATTTTGGCGTATTAACGTATGCAAATAAGCCTAAGAGTGTTGCTTCTTCCTTAACATCCCATGAAGAGCTCAACGGACAATCAAGACCTTGAAATACCCCCGTTATGTCCATTATTGGGTTTTGTGTGATTTGCCGAAGCCGCCAAACAGTTAATTATTACATTATATGACCGTGTGCTTAGGCCATCGGTTTTTCTGCTGTGGTTTCGGGGGTATTTCAACAGAGTGCGGCTGTTCTGAGACGGAATAGTTGATGATTGAAAGATTTTCTATTATTATAGACCACAAAGGTTGCGATATACAAACTTATATGCAATTTCTATTAGCACACAAATTCTGAGGCAGTTGCTACCTTCGCCTTACACGTTTAATTACTGTTATATCCTTTTATTGGTTGCTGATTTTAAGTAGTTCGTCACACGCAATGATGATGGTTAACATTCACAACAATCCTCACTGCAATCCATGGTTGTTGCTGGCCGACGCGGTTGACGCGAAACACGTAATTCGGCACTTATCACTTTTGGTTTTATATCACTGGCGAATCGGCACTGATGAGGGCCAGCCAACGACGATAAGGGGACGCACTCATTTGTCACACTCTGGTGAATTTACAATTCACTACTCACTCGGCACATCCGCCACTGACACGGTACTCAGCTCGACCTGAATTCTTGCCCGTCTTCCCAGCACTGCTGCTCACTCGACACTCGTCTCACTGCCTCCTGCAGCGCCCGACAATGGACTCCTGTCTGCTATCGACCTGGGTGTCGGATACTAATATCTATGTACGTGGGATCACGGATCCCTTACAACCTTTTTGGTTTGGCACAAAACGAAACCCTCTAACTTCTGCCAGGAGGGAATATTACATACGTACTCGTGTTCCACCTAAACAGCTGCAGCTTGTCGTCATTGATATTTATTGGTTTCTTCCACGAAAAATAGTAGCCAGTTACATTTTAACGTTACATGACATGTTTAGCAAGTATTCATGGGTGTACGCAGTCAGGAATGCGACGCGTACGTCTCTGATTAGACATATGGAAGGAGATTATTTTGTGAGAGTTGGTAAGACTGAAGCACAGCCCTCAGACAATGTCACCGGGTTAGCAAGCGACCAGTGGAAAAACCTTCTACACAACAACCGGATGAAACACGTTTTGTTTTCAAGGTATCGTCGACGCGGCATCGGAAAGACATGTGCCAAGAGTGTTGCGCCCAATTACAACATTGAACGTAGTGGCGCCACATCGTCTTTTCGAGCGAGTCACCCTTCTGCGTGCAGCATGGCGATGCACGTATCTGTATATGGAGGATGCAAGAAGGACTAATGCTGTCACCTGCGTCTTGGTCATGCTGGCATAATATCTGGCTCGTTGGTATGAGATGCATTAGGCGTTACATTTCCGACGTGTTACTACTAGGACTGTTGATATTTTTAAAAATATCTTGAATGCGATAAATCGATATCTAAAGAAGTATCATTAGCTGCCCTCTATGTACCAGAGGAAGTTATCGATATATCGATGGAGGTGGTGGTTAGTGTTTAACGTCCTGTCGACAACGAGGTCATTAGAGACGGAGCGCAAGCTCGGGTTAGGGAAGGATTTGGAAGGAAATCGGCCGTGCCCTTTCAAAGGAACCATCCCGGCATTTGCCTGAAACGATTTAGGGAAATCACGGAAAACCTAAATCAGGATGGCCGGAGACGGGATTGAACCGTCGTCCTCCCGACTGCGAGTCCAGTGTGCTAACCACTGCGCCACCTCGCTCGGTATCGATGGAGGAAATACTGTCGTACGGACCTATAAAAATATCATTTGCACTTTGTAAATATACTGCCCATTTTAGGGCTGTATATTTATTTATTTATTATTAGATATTCCGTACATCAGCAAGCCAGCAGACTGCTTATCATCCACAGAGCAAGAATCGAAAGGAAAAAGATGCACGTTCGGGCTTGTCAGTAATAACTTTGCTAACAAAGTTAACTGCATGTAAGTGGCACAACGAAAGGTGTCCGATGGGTCCATCTTTTGGTTTCTTTATATATCGTATCCGTCCACAACACTTTATGTCGAGTTCTTTGTTCTTTCACTTCTGCAAACGCTAGACACCTAGCAAATTTAGTGTGCAAATTGTGCGGTGAAGGTGAGCGCTGCAGTTTCTGTTGGTAGCGCCGACCGCCGATTACGTCAGCATTTCTTCTCACACGTCTCCGCTCGCGGCAAAGACCGATCTTGTCATTTAGACTTCTGTTCATCATTTCTAGCACCTGTTTTTGAAGAATGCCGATGCGAAGAAACAGCACACTAACTGCGTTAAAAATTGTTTTCTAAACGCAACAGGTGTGCTATTTCTTCACATCGGAAATTTTTGTTATTCCATTCACACCGCTAACACCCCCGCCCCCCCCCCCCCCCCCCGCCCCTCCCTCCACCCAGTGCAATCGGGTTTCTTGTTTGGACCACGTGTACTTGCTTCACACTCTAAAACAGGAAGCCTGGACGTGATGAAAGCTCAAAAAGCAGTAAGATTCCTTCACACAGTCAAATTAAAATTATGTTCTACTACAGTTTCAAAAATTTACCGTAAAATGTGAAAAAATGTCAAATAAAAATATCGGCACCCGACTCAGCGAACTTGTTGTCGATATATCGATATATATTGTTGAAGGTACATTGCCGATAAATGCCGATACTTCTTGGAAAGAGTATCGATATATCGATATTTAAAATCAGCCTGATTGAGACTGATGACAGTGTCCAGTCTCCGAGGTCTCCGTGATGTTATCTTTCGACAAGATAACGCAAGACAACACATAGCCCGTGCTGGCCCGACCCAGCTCGATACGAAGGACGGTCGATCGCTAGCACGTTCTCCACAACTCCCAACCACCGGAAACACCGGGCCACGGATTGCTGAGAGAGTGGTACCCCGCCAACCGCCAGCCACTATGCTGAATGAACTTTGGCACGGAATTAAAGCAGTTTGAACTGACGTGCCCGTGTCTGTTATCCAAATTCAGATCGATTCGACACCTAGCCGGGTCAGAGCTATTATTTCTGCCCTAAGTAGCAGCACTATGCACTAAATTTCGCACACGGTTTACCGCCACATCACGGTTAAATTCAATGATGGATTTTTCCTTATACGCAGTTAATAAAAATCGCTGTTTGTTGTCATTCCTGGAGTTGCAGTTTTGATGATCAGTAATACAAATTTTGAAATTTCGACTGTTGTCGATTGGCTTGTCTAGAATTTTCCCAGGACCCCTGAGAAAGATGAGTTGAGACGGCGTCACGGGGGGAGGGCATTAATACGCGAGGAAGGGATGTAGGCCGGGCCGGGCCGACACACGGGGCCGGAATTCAGGGAACGTCGTGTGTGGCGCCTGGGCGCTGAGCCGTAAAGGCAGGCCCTGTCAAAACAAACAGCGTCCGCCGCCGCCGCCGCCGCCGCTGCTCGCTTATTTTTTATAGCGACGCTCCTCACTTGCTGCCATCATTGTCGCACGTGTCGTGCCCGTCCTCTTCGACTCTGTAACCCCTCTGCTCGCTCTAGACGCCGCCGAGATTGCAGGACGCCGAGCAGTCGTTAGAGAAAACTTTCAAATACTGTTGACGTATTTCAGTAATTGTGGTCACCCCTAAGTAGTCATCCCTGACTAGTAGATGAGTTTTGATCTTTGGCTACATAAATAGGAGACGACTTCCGGAGTAGAGAGAATATAAAATGCAGACTAACAGTAGTGTGAAAAGCGTTTTGGAAAATGATAAATTTGTTAATATCGAATATAAATTTAACTGCTGCAGATTTTTCCGAAAGGCATTTGCCTGGAGAAATTTTACACGAAAGCGACACGTAGACGATAATTCAATCAAGAAGAGCGTTAAGGATTTTGAAATGCGACTGCTGAAGATTAAATGGATAGATCTTGTAACTAATGAGGAGATACTGAATCAAATTAGGGAGAAAATAGATTTACGGAACAACTTGAGTAAACGAAAGGATGATTTGACAGGACACATCCAGAGGGATCAAAAAATAGTTGAGTGGGTAATGGAGAGAAGCGTATGGGGATGGAGGCGAGGGTAGAATTATCAACCGAGTCCAAAACTCGACTATGGCAAACAGTTTGGATGTAGACTGTAATGGTTATACAGAGATGAGGAGGCTTGCATAGAACAGACCAGTGTGGAATGCTTCGTCACACTACTCTTCGGACTGAAGGACACAACAACAACGCAAATTCTTGTACATATCAAAAGACGAACAAAAAATACCGCATTTCGTTAAATTAAGTTATAGTCGCCATCCAACCGACACTGAAAACATTCAAAACACACTGATTATCTAGCTGGAGAACAGAAAAGACCACTCGGTAGTGCAAAAATAAAAAGCAATGGCATCTTCAACAAATGGTTCAAATGGCTCTGAGCACTATGGGACTGAGAACTACTTAAATCTAACTAACCTAAGGACGTCACACACATCCATGCCCGAGGCAGGATTCAAACCTGCGACCGTAGCGGTCGCTCGGTTCCAGACTGAAGCGCCTAGAACCGTTCGGTTACACCGGCCGGTCCTTCAACAAATAAATAGCCAGTGATTGTTGACTGTTTGCTTCATCTTTTATGTAGCAGCTTGTGAATAAATAGTATCATAGGTGGATAAGCCTAACTAAAATATGTCGTTCTTCTTTGGATCATCAAACGCGACGGTCCAAGAACAATCTTAATGGTGCATAGTAGAATACTGTCCTATTTAAACTGAACAGTCGGTACTTCTTGACCTGGATTATATTAGATTACTTTAGATAAACTTTCTATTCCGTTGATCCATTGGGAAGAGATCCTCAAGGAACATGTTACAAAACAAGAATACATCATACATATTTTCATACATATATGACCTTAAATGAAATAGTCCTCATTGATGTGGAATGACTAAATATACATAAAATATATTCTCATATAAGAAGGAATAACAAAAATGTCAGAAACGTGTAAATACACTCCTGGAAATGGAAATAAGAACACATTGACACCGGTGTGTCAGACCCACCATACTTGCTCCGGACACTGCGAGAGGGCTGTTCAAGCAATGATCACACGCACGGCACAGCGGACACACCAGGAACCGCGGTGTTGGCCGTCGAATGGCGCTAGCTGCGCAGCATTTGTGCACCGCCGCCGTCAGTGTCAGCCAGTTTGCCGTGGCATACGGAGCTCCATCGCAGTCTTTAACACTGGTAGCATGCCGCGACAGCGTGGACGTGAACCGTATGTGCAGTTGACGGACTTT
Organism: Schistocerca gregaria; assembly: GCF_023897955.1. Lineage (NCBI taxonomy): Eukaryota > Metazoa > Arthropoda > Insecta > Orthoptera > Acrididae > Schistocerca > Schistocerca gregaria. The sequence goes on from NC_064923.1 coordinate 407,126,084, forward strand.
GAGCGAGGGCGTATAGTGGGCATGCGGGAGGCCGGGTGGACGTACCGCCGAATTGCTCAACACGTGGGGCGTGAGGTCTCCACAGTACATCGTTGTGGTCGCCAGTGGTCGGCGGAAGGTGCACGTGTCCGTCAACCTGGGACCGGACCGCAGCGACGCACGGATGCACGCCAAGACCGTAGGATCCTACGCTGTGCCGTAGGGGACCGCATCGCCACTTCCCAGCAAATTAGGGACACTGTTGCTCCTGGGGTATCGGCGAGGACCATTCGCAACCGTCTCCATGAAGCTGGGCTACGGTCCCGCACACCGTTAGGCCGTCTTCCGCTCACGCCCCAACATCGTGCAGCCCGCCTCCAGTGGTGTCGCGACAGGCGTGAATGGAGGGACGAATGGAGACGTGTCGTCTTCAGCGATGAGAGTCGCTTCTGCCTTGGTGCCAATGATGGTCGTATGCGTGTTTGGCGCCGTGAAGGTGAGCGCCACAATCAGGACTGCATACGACCGAGGCACACAGGGCCAACACCCGGCATCATGGTGTGGGGAGCGATCTCCTACACTGGCCGTACACCTCTGGTGATCGTCGAGGGGACACTAAATAGTGCACGGTACATCCAAACCGTCATCGAACCCATCGTTCTACCATTCCTAGACCGGCAAGGGAACTTGCTGTTACAACAGGACAATGCACGTCCGCATGTATCCCGTGCCACCCAACGTGCTCTAGAAGGTGTAAGTCAACTACCCTGGCCAGCAAGATCTCCGGATCTGTCCCCCATTGAGCATGTTTGGGACTGGATGAAGCGTCGTCTCACGCGGTCTGCACGTCCAGCACGAACGCTGGTCCAACTGAGGCGCCAGGTGAAAATGGCATGGCAAGCCGTTCCACAGGACTACATCCAGCATCTCTAGGATCGTCTCCATGGGAGAATAGCAGCCTGCATTGCTGCGAAAGGTGGATATACACTGTACTAGTGCCGACATTGTGCATGCTCTGTTGCCTGTGTCTATGTGCCTGTGGTTCTGTCAGTGTGATCATGTGATGTATCTGGTCCCAGGAATGTGTCAATAAAGTTTCCCCTTCCTGGGATAATGAATTCACGGTGTTCTTATTTCAATTTCCAGGAGTGTATATGTACAGTAAACATTTAAGACAACATTCTTAAGCTATTGTAGCTACGCATCTTCAAACAGAAAACAGTTTACAACGCTTATTTAAATTGATGAGATTACTACATTGTAGGTGGAGAGTAATCTGGTTTTACTCAACTCTCACGCTCCGCCACGTTGTTAACAACCAATAAATCCACGATTCCTCGAAGAATCGAATTCCAGTGTATAAAACAGCTTCAAGTTAGATTAGTTTACAAACGAGGTAATGTATTAAACAGCTGACGTTAGGCGTGTAAGCAAGAAGAAGTGTAGGAAAGATTTCAAAACAAGTTTAAAGTTTGTTGGAAGTCGCTAAGTGTTTTCATGATGAATATGGTCTGAGTAATTTGCTATCCATTTTAAGTAAAAGCCAGTTTGTCACCCATATGAATGTTTGTTACATGACATCTCCTGAACTATGATTCGTAAAATGATATAATTTTGCGGCACATTCAAGTGGTATATGCGGATACCTTTTGCAAAATACGTTGCGAATACCTTTAGAAATAAAGAATTAATACATTTAACCGTCACGACTGATGCTGAAAGTTTAGTTTTTTTTTCGTTTCATCATTTGGGGGATGGGAGTGGGGGCTGGGTTTCAGCGAGTTTTATAACGATTTGAAATTATCTAGTGCTCTGTTTCTCAAATACGCCTCAAGACATGTACACAGTTTCCATTTGTAATACTTATCTTACTGTGTTAAAGCTTCCACATAATTTAGCCATTAAGAGATGCAAAATTATGTCTTAATGAACAAATTATGAAAGCTTTTTAAATTCCAACGGTAACTATATGAGATATTAAAAATCAAAATTTTGTTACATCTGGAAGCCATTAAATGGTTTTCTGGTTGGTTTGGGGGAGGGGAGCAAACGGCGAGGTCATCGGTCCCATCAAAATAGGGAAGGATGGGGGAGGAAATTGGCAGCGCCCTTTCAAAGAAACCATCCCGCCATTTGCCTCAAGAGGTTTAGGGAAATCACGGAAAATCTAAATCAGGATTGCCGAACGCGGGTTTGAATCACCGTCCTCGTAAATGCGAGTCCAGTGTGCTAACCACTGTGCCACTTCGCTCTGTGCCATTAAATGGGCAACCTGCAAATGGCTCCCTGAAACATGAACCACGAACCATGGAGCAGGTTCGTCAGTTAGTAATATATACATATACATCAGCTAGTTCTGCCAAGAAATGCATCAATGGAGTACATGGATCCAGCCACCAGTCAACCTCAGACTCCTTCAACACTGAACTTTATTACTAGCTAAACTCATCATGGCTACTAGCAAGTTATTGAAAATTTGTGTTCCTGAATAACGCACATATTTCAGGACCAAAGCGAACGACTTAAAATCTTTATGTAGTGTATTATTATTTCTAGTACTGATTCTGTGAACTCTGTTTTGAAAAAGATATTTATTATTTATGAGGAATTTCATTAAAGAATAAGTGTATTGGACATCAGTAGTCAGTATTTCCAGTTTTTCGAAGAGGCCTCTGAAGGATGCTGTTGGGTTCACATCACACATCATTCCTATTACACGCCTTTGATCTTGGAAAACTTTAGTTTTAGTTGGTGAGTTGCGAAGCAGTGATCCAGTACGATATTATAGAATTAAAATAAGCGACACTGACACACAAATAGGAAAATAAAATTAGAACAGCACAGGGCAACGAAAATATGTGCAGTGAATGTAAAATAGTGACAGAATTAGAAAAAATGACAAATAAAATAATTCAGACTCCACGTTTGCCGAACATTTGCTGAAGTAAGGACACAGATACTAAGTCCACGCGGAAATAGGAAGAAAACTAAACCTATTAGAAGCACTTAAGATAACCAGACACTTATCTAGAAACCCCAGTTGGTTCCAAACGATAAATTACAACTGAGCTCATCCCTACTCCTAAGCTTCATATGATGCACTCACTCAGCCACGTACCAACAAATCACCACAATGACATATACTGCTGCACAATATCAAAACACAATGGAATTTCCTATTTCTTACCTTGCTTGCCCCACAAACTTCAACAGTGTGACTTGTAATACTTAAATATTGTGTATTTTAATCATCTACTGTGTTTAATATTTCCCATCGCATAAAAATTTAATTTACAATCTAAAACATGTTGCACAACGTAAGCTACTAGAGCTGAGTTAGATAGTTCTCAACTGATGTCATGACCTCACTAAATGCGGCATTATCTGTGACCTGTAATAATGTAAGATTGCGTATTTTAATTACTGTGCATAATCCTGTCCATTGGTTAAAGTTTAGTTTACAATGTTAAAAAAGGTGTTTGTTGCACAACATAAATGAAGAGTGCCCAGTCAATGTCAAGACCTCATATAATTTGGCATTATAGTCACTTCAGTTGTAATACTATGTAGTTCAATTATTTATTGCATTTAATTTCATCGGTTGTGTAAACTATAATTTCAACATTAAGAAACAAGTTTGATGTACAACATTCTGTGCAAGTGGAGTGTATCAATAGTTCAAATGGTTCAAATGGCTCTGAGCACTATGCGACTCAACTTCTGAGGTCATCAGTCGCCTAGAACTTAGAACTAATTAAACCTAACTAACCTAAGGACATCACACACATCCATGTCCGAGGCAGGATTCGAACCTGTGACCGGAGCGGTCGCTCGGCTCCAGACTGTAGCGCCTAGAACCGCACGGCCACTCCCGCCGGCTGTGAATCTATGCTTATAATATTAGACTACCTAAGAAAATGTGTCCCTTCCAGCCTCTAGGCAGAAGATGTCTCCTCAAGATGGCCCAGTAAGCCTAAAACTAGTTTGAAATAAAGAAAAATCAGCAAAACAAAAGAAATGTACTTGTTACTCAACCGTAAACTAAAACAGGTGTAAAGGACATTTTGATCTAAGGTATAACATTAAAATGATAGTAGGAAAATCTTCGAGTGAGGAATACGTGGTACAGATCGAGTAAAATAACGAATGAATGGGTGTCTCTCAAAGAAAAATGGAGAAAAACACGGCAGTATGAGGTGAGTACTCACGCAGCACCACCATGACAAACAGCATCAGCAGAGAGAGGTGGATGGAGAACCAGACACTCGCTCATCTGTTTTATTAAGCGACTGAAACCTTCACATTGCCCCAATCATAGCAGATTTTATGTCTAATCGCTTCCGAAGTCAAAAAATTCTCCTTTTCAGTATTACATATTGACTGAATGTAAAAATTTAAACTTCTGTCATAATTTAATCATTAAGAGATATCATTTTACATTAAAAGTTCAGCACAACGAGAAAAATGTTAAAGTCGAAACTGTGTACTGTCTAAACCTTGAGGCAGAGTAACTCACGATGCGGAAATACCCCACATTACATTCAACCAGTATTTGAGAATGCCAGTACTTAGCGACTGCCAGCATCCTTTACACATAATTTCCAATCTTTCCGAATTTCTTTCTGTCTGACACTCCCACAAAATAATGAAAGGTCAAAAATTAATTACTTACTACATTTCCGTGTTCATACAGTAGCACTTCAGCATCGGGCATGATGTTTTAATAAAGGGTGTCCCAAAAAGAATGATCCGATTTTAACTTGTAATAATATTGAGATAAATGTCGCTAGGTAACTGAAACAGCGCTAGATGTAATCGGCATGGTCTAGGGTTTTAGAAAAAATCCGCTAGATGTCGCTACGAGCGCTGACCTGGAGCGTGCAGCCAATCTCGCGTAGTATCGCTTCCGCGCAACAGAAGGCGTATTGTGTTTGTGAACTTAGTTGTAGTCAATCAGTGATCGCAGTTCAGCGGGCGTTTCATATTCGATTTCGTGCTAAACCACCATCTACAAAGAACATTCGACGTCGGTATAAACAGTTTGAAGAAACAGGGTGCCTCTGTAAAGGCAAACGTCCTGAACGGTCACACGTTCCTGAACAAACTGTGGAACAAATTCGACGAGCTTTTGAGCGGAGCCCCCGCAAGTCTACGTGTCGAGAACTTGTGTTTCCATGCATATCAGTGTGGCGTGTGTTATGGCGTCGTTTAGCCTTCAAACCATAACAATTACAACTGGTACAAGCTCTTCGAGATACTGACAAAGTGAAGCGAATGGACTTTAGCAGTGCTCTTCTAAAGGATATGGAAGATGACACTTTTGTGTCACGATTGATATTCAGCGATGAGGCAACTTTCCATATTAGCGGTAAGGTTCACCGTCATAATGTCCGTTTGTGGGGGCTCGAAAATCTTCATGAAACAATTGAACATGAACGTGATTCACCAAAAGTGAATGTTTTTTGTGCTGTTTCGCATAACAAGGTTTATGGACCCTACTTTTTTGAGGAAGAAACCGTAACAGGAGAATCATATCCTGCAGTGCTACGGAACTGGTTATTCCTACAACTTGACTCTGACAATTTCATCTATCAGCATTATGGAGCACCACTGCACTGGCACAACAACGTGTGCAGTTTACTCAATGCCAACGTGCCTCAACGTTGGATAGGGCGTACTGGACCACGAGACCCGGCTTTACACTCTTGGCCTCCTAGGTCCCCTCACTTAACACCACGTGATTTCGTCCTGTGGGGAATGTTAAACAATGTGTTTACATTCCTCCCTTACCTCATGACACTGATGAACTAAAAACCAGAATATCAGCTACTGTAGCTTCAGTGAGAGAAGACACCTTACGCTCAGTTTGGGATGTTCGGCTGTTGGATAGATGCCGTCCGTGCAGCCAGTAGAGGATATATTGAATATTTATGACGGAGTTTTATAAACTTATGTCTTTTCCAAGTAATTTAGTATGCAATTTGTTGGTGTTAAGCCCTTCTTACAAATAAATAACTCTATTTAAAATTGGGCCATTCTTTTTGGGACACCCTGTGTATTACTTCCCTACTGCCGATAACTCTATTCACAGCATATTATGCAGACGCTATCCTCATAGATTATCTCAAATATTTAAGACATTATCACATTTGTAAAGTCATTAGACAATTGAAGCTTTTTCAGCAGGTGGAAATTTGATTCTTTGAAGATTGGGGGTTAGGGGTTACTGATATAACACAAGCCGTCTCAAAAAGAAAACTCGAGCTTTCTTATATCTTTCTTCTACTGAAAGTGGTTTAAGGTACGTGACAACGATGTTTTGACTGGGCAAATCACTTGCTATACGAAATAATATTATGACGTTCATGAGTTTTTGAGGTCTGCACTAGAGTTGTCACCTTTTTACGACAAACAAAGTATATTGATTATTAAAGGTAGAAATGAAGTACATTGTGCCAAAGTAAAGTATTATTTATTTGGCTCAATTATTATGCTTAAAAATATATATTTATTGCTTTCAGCATTATTTAACAGATAACTGTCACTACTAAATGATTTCCACAGCATCTTTTTAGTCTGTATATAAGTTACGGTTAATAAATAATTCCGTTCTATCAAAATCTGATATACTTTGTTTATGCATCACAGAAAAAACTTCTTTCTCTGGATTTTCGTCGTGTGACTAGGGCCTCCCGTTGGGTAGACCGTTCGTCGGGTGCAAGTCTTTCGATTTGACGCCACTTCGGCGACTTGCGCGTCGATAGGGATGAAATGATAATGAATGATTGGAACAACACAACACCAAGGCCCTGATCGAAGAAAATCTCCGTCCCAGCCGGGAATTGAACTCTGGCCCTTAGGATTGGCAATCTGTCGCGCTGGCCACTCAGCTACCGCGGGCGGACTCCCAGGGTGTTGAAGTGGTATGAAACGATAACGGAAAAAAAATTAATTTTTTCAAATTCGCAAAACGTGATTTGTATTATTATATATTTATTGTCATTTTTGTGCGAATAATTCTGCAAAACATTCAGAGCACACTACGCAACACAATTAAAGGATCGCTTTGTCGAAACCTCGTAAATATCTTCCAATGCGATGGAGAAGTATGAAATTTGGCTCAAAGATGTCTACAGCCTTCCTGAGAAAAGTAAAAATTGGTGGCACACTGCGACGTCACCTTCGGGCTCGACAACTCTTCAAACCTCAAGGTGACACACACGAAACAAAAGGCCACAGCTCAGACGTTCACGTAACGTGTAAGGTGGGTTAATGACGTCACTTTAGCAGCAAATTTCACCACAATTCTGCCCAACGCGACCGTTCACCTTGTCATATGTTGGGGAGGTCCTCACAGCCCCTCTTACCCACATTTCACCCCTTATTTTGAGGCCTCTGCGGTGGAGGTCAGAATCGCGCCGCCCACTGTTTAAATCACGCGGTTTTCTTACGGGTGGCTGAGGAAAACATTCCATACACACCGGTGCTCATAATCTGGACGAAAAGTCTTTAGAGTTGCCATAAAGAGCGTCGATGAAATCACCCTTTCCCCTGGGGCTTTGATTACCACAAACTTCGTCGACGAAACCGGCATTTCTCAGTGCGATGAGCAACTAGGCGACGTTCTTAGCAAACTTCGCCACTACTGATACCCCTGGACGTTTCAACCCTTCTGTAACGACATTGTGGGTCTTCGTCCCCGTCGAACGTGATCGAACTCCTTTGATGTGCAGCGCAACCGCAGTTTCTGCTCACGTGTACAGAAGGGTACGACGTTGACACATGCGTGAATAAAACGACTAAGGGTCCCTCTAAGACCCCATAGTTGAGCAAAACCGCCGGTGGCACCTGCCTACCTTTATTGAGGATTTTAAAAATGAACGTGTACATTAACAACCTATAAAGTAGTCCAATGCACCTGGAGGTAGATAGCCCCTTGACACCCCTATGGTTCCAGCTAATTGCCTGGTGGCGCCTCTGACTAGCTTACAGATCCCTTCTGTACACTTTCATGTTTAAAATTCTCAGTAAGGGTAGGTGGGCGGCACCGGCGTTTTTTCAAAAGCCACGGGTTTTATTCACACATGTGTCAATGTCACGCCACAGAATTACGTGAAACAGGAGAGCTGGGAACGCATAAGCAGCCTTCGCTGCTTTGGATCAAGTTCAAATTTCGTCGAATGGTTCGCCTGCTTACCTGGGTGGTAACGTTCTTGCCTCCCATGCAGCGGGCCCGGATTCGATTCCAGACCGGGTTGAAGATTTTCTTCGCTCTTGAACTGGGTGTTGTGTTGTCCTCATCTTCATTTCATCCTCGTCACTGGCGCGCGAGTCACCCAATCTGGAGTCAGCTGCAATAAGACTCGCACTCGGCGGCCGAACTTATCCGGTTGGGGCCTCCCGGCCAGCAATGCCATACGATCACTTTAATTTTTTTTTTCGTCGAATGGTTTGGAACGGTCCATAGTGGTTCCAATCTGCACGCGAGAGCAAAACATCAAAGAAGGGCGATCACATTAAAGGGGGATATAACCCCACAATGTCCTTAGAGAAGGGTTGAAACGTCCTGAGGCAACAGCAGAATCAAAGGGCAGGTTGTAGGCACCTTTAAGCCACATTTCAAACCTATGAGTCGCAGCAGAAGACAGTTACGTGGTTTCGCAATAAGGATCAATTAATTGCGTTGCGCAATTCACTTATTGCGTGTATTTCCTTATTCCCTTTGGTTGTACGAGAACAGTGGCGTGCAGAATTATGCAGTTAATAGGCATCATCTGTGGTCATGTATCCCTAGATGGAACTGGGGACCTACAAACGACGGTGAGGTTTCGTGCCCGCCGTAGCCCTCAAGGCTACAGTAGTCCACTCACCCCACCGCCGCCCCACACCGAACCCAGGATTATTGTGCAGTCCAAGCTCCAGTGCACCGGCTGTGGCCCTGGGTGTGTCACGTCGTTAGCTTCACCGCATCTTACACGATGATCTTAAGTTTCACCCGTACAAGATAACGATCGTCCAGCAGCTTAGAGAAGGGGATTTTGTGCATCGCAGAGAGTTTTTTCGCGTAATGGACGAAATTTTTACGGACGATGCAGATGCTACAGTCTTCATGAGTGATGAAGCACATTTTCATGTAGACGGTTACGTCAATATTGAAAATTGTCGGTATTGGACGCCGGAGAACCCACATGAATTACACAAAAGGCCTCTCCACAGTTAAAAGTGATAGTGTGGTGCTGCATTTCAAAGATGGGGATTGTTGGATCCTATTTTTTGAAGGAACTGCAGTTACTGTGACATCAGCGCGCTACGTTAAAATGTTAAGAGGGGTAGGACGTCAAAAGGGCCGACTTGGAACAGGAGTGGCACAACAGGACATTTTAATTCCCACTGTCTATTCTTTTACAAATAAATTCATAAAACTTTGAAAGCATGATCAGGAAGGATTCAGGATTCATACTCATAGCAGTGGAAGCTCAAAAACCTAACAAAATACACATTTTTTTATATGTGAAATTTCATCATTTTATCTTTCTACTAGCTGCATTTGTTGCTATAGGTACACTTTTCTCCCTAAGTAACACAGATTCTTAGATGAATCTTGCACAGCATACAAAATATACACTCCTGTAAATTGAAATAAGAACATCGTGAATTCATTGTCCCAGGAAGGGGAAACTTTATTGACACATTCCTGGGGTCAGATACATCACATGATCACACTGACAGAACCACAGGCACATAGACACAGGCAACAGAGCATGCACAATGTAGGCACTAGTACAGTGTATATCCACCTTTCGCAGCAATACAGGCTGCTATTCTCCCATGGAGACGATCGTAGAGATGCTGGATGTAGTCCTGTGGAACGGCTTTCCATGCCATTTCCACCTGGCGCCTCAGTTGGACCAGCGTTCGTGCTGGACGTGCAGACCGCGTGAGACGACGCTTCATCCAGTCCCAAACATGCTCAATGGGGGACAGATCCGGAGATCTTGCTGGCCAGGGTAGTTGACTTACACCTTCTAGAGCACGTTGGGTGGCACGGGATACATGCGGACGTGCATTGTCCTGTTGGAACAGCAAGTTCCCTTGCCCGTCTAGGAATGGTAGAACGATGGGTTCGATGACGGTTTGGATGTACCGTGCACTATTCAGTGTCCCCTCGACGATCACCAGAGGTGTACGGCTAGTGTAGGAGATCGCTCCCCACACCATGATGCCGGGTGTTGGCCCTGTGTGCCTCGGTCGTATGCAGTCCTGATTGTGGCGCTCACCTGCACGGCACCAAACACGCATACGACCATCATTGGCACCAAGGCAGAAGCGACTCTCATCGCTGAAGACGACACGTCTCCATTCGTCCCTCCATTCACGCCTGTCGCGACACCACTGGAGGCGGGCTGCACGATGTTGAGGCGTGAGCGGAAGACAGCCTAACGGTGTGCGGGACCGTAGCCCAGCTTCATGGAGACGGTTCGAATGGTCCTCGCCGATACCCCAGGAGCAACAGTGTCCCTAATTTGCGGGGAAGTGGCGGTGCGGTCCCCTACGGCACTGCGTAGGATCCTACGGTCTTGGCGTGCATCCGTGCGTCGCTGCGGTCCGGTCCCAGGTCGACGGCCACGTGCACCTTCCGCCGACCACTGGCGACAACATTGGTGTACTGTGGAGACCTCACCCCCCACGTGTTGAGCAATTGGGCGGTACGTCCACCCGGCCTCCCTCATGCCCACTATTCGCCCTCGCTCAAATTCCGTCAACTGCACATACGGTTCACGTCCACGCTGTCGCGGCATGCTACCAGTGTTAAAGACTGCGATGGAGCTCCGTATGCCACGGCAAACTGGCTGACACTGACGGCGGCGGTGCACAAATGCTGCGCAGCTAGCGCCATTCGACGGCCAACACCGCGGTTCCTGGTGTGTCCGCTGTGCCGTGCGTGTGATCATTGCTTGTACAGCCCTCTCGCAGTGTCCGGAGCAAGTATGGTGGGTCTGACACACCGGTGTCAATGTTTTGTTTTTTCCATTTCCAGGAGTGTAGTTACTTGTGTATGAAACTCTAGAGTTTATTTAATTTATGAATAAATGAATGAACTGTTACATTTTAAATTTCTTGTTTAGAAAAAACTAAAATTTTATGAATAATTACCTCCATTTTTACCACAGTTTTTAATAGAGTTTCATACACCTGTAAGTACTGCTTGTATGCTGTGCAAAATTCATTGAAGAATCTCTCTTACTTAGGAAGAAAAGTGTACCTAAAGAAACAAATGCAGCCAGTAGTAAGTGAAAAATTAATGACATTTCATATGTCCCAGTTCCCCCTGAGCAGCCATAGCGCACGGATCTCCGTGCCGGCACGTTCACAGGAGCTCAATCCGTCAGTTCACCTGATGATGGTGACATGTTTGATCGCCGAAATATTGTGCCCGTTGGACACTATAGACCGGCAGTACACCCGTGGATATTTTGATTATCAAATACGCCGGGAGAAACTCAAGAATCACAACACGATAAGTGTTTGTGATATTTAAGTACAAATGGTATGCTTCTTTGTTAAGACGGTCTTTTTTTGCGTACAGCTCTTTTATACTATTAGAAATAATATTCTTAATGATAGGTCTAAAGGATTTTGGAATTTTCTTACATATAGAAAAATTGATGTAGGCTTTTATAAGTCGGGAAAAGTACCGTTTTTTCACACTGCTTGTTAAAATAGATAGCCATACTTGTACTTAAAATTTCCTTTTTTATTCTTTATACTGTATTTAGGAGCAGCCTTAGATACCTGGACAGGTAAGGAACGTAAAACTTTGAACATAGCTCCTAAGGTTCAGTGATCATGTCAGAATTATATTAGAACGAATAAGCCCTCGGTCACAAATATTAATTCAAAACTGAATGTAATAAAAATCCAAAATCCATAGTTCTGGAATTCCATCTCGCCCTGCAGTTCCCTGCTCAAGTTTTTTTGGAGCACACAAGGTTCATAAGCACGACATTCAGTTCCGCTGAGAGTTTTGTAGCTATCATCCTCTATTTTTGGTCACAATCCTCTTCAATGACAGTCTGTCACGATCACTCAACAGACACTTTCGTCCGGTTTGTGACTTAGCGGATAACATTTTTCCGGTTTCCCTGTATGTGGTATAAATATTTGATGCCGTGTCTCTTGAAACATCAGACGTGGTTCTTGGTATACGACTAACACTTCCTCCTTTTCCTGCTCAAATCGTGAATGGTACACGCGAAAAGAACGATCGCTGGTAGGGCTTCGAGTGAGATCTAATGCCTCCGATTTCACCTTCATGATATTTTCACGAGATGTACGTAAGAGGAAGCAGTATGCTGTGCTGGTTGACTCTTTCTAGAACGTACGCTCTCGGAATTTTAACAGTAGACCACTCAATGATGCGCAACGCTTCTCTTGTGGCTCAGTAGCGAGACAGTGGAGTCGGATTTGGGGGTGAGGGCAAATCAGATTGCCGTCTGGCTGTCCACATTTCATACCACATCAATCATTAATGCGAGCTTGTGCTCCGTCTTTAATGAACTCGTTTTCGTTGGACCTTAAACTTTAACCTTCTTTCCCTTTCCTCTATTAATCTTACCTGGTAAGAGCGAAGGCCGAGGTAGAGTTTTCAAATGTTGGTGGAAGTACAGTTTTGCAAGTTACTTCCGCCGTGGGTGGACTGCACTTACAAAGAGAATTTCTCAATGAAATTCGGCAGCCTAGCATCGGAATTTCCAACTATTAGTTTTATGTGGATGTTCCACTTTAAATCGCCCCGTACATATATTCCGACATTTTTAATGGATATGACTCTTTTCAGTGATTGTTTGGCAATTGTGTAATCAATATTACAACATTATTCTTATAAATTAGTGAGAACTATTCTCTCACGCTACGACACTTAATCCAAGTAGAAAGCGATATTGACCGATTTCATTCGCAGAGATCATGATCTCTTTTGTTTTGGAAGGAAACAACTTTCCAGCAGGAGCCTTGCCGCAGGAAATTCAGATGCTGGACCGCCGAATTTCATTCAGAGATCTCTCTGTAAGTGCAGTCCACCCACGGCGGAAGTAACTTGCAGTATTGGGCATTGGCTAGTAGAGCACGATTAGCACTTCGAAATATTTTCAGGACCAGGAAATCACTAGATTTTGTTGAACATCTTTGGGACCAGCTTCACAGCTGTGTTTCAATCATCTGTTGCATACTGGTCAATCGCCGTAGGAATGTAGCCCACATGACGCCAGATACGCACCGAAAGGTATCAGCAGCGGAATGAGTGACTTGTGGGTCGCTTAGATGCCGTTTGTACTGTGAACGTCGGTCTCTCTAGTCTCTTTGAGAGTATTAACACACTGTTACCTATTACAATTACGAGAAATTATAAAAAATATCTGACTTTTATTGTTCACTAGCTATTCCCGGTCATCTGTTGCTGTGACTCTGTATGGTTAAATGAAAAAAAAGACAAGAGCAAGTAGACGGTTTGTAATGCGTGTAAGGGAATAATCTCCTTCTCCCACCTGGCTCTGTCCATCTCCTACTACCCCTCTCTTTTCCCATCTGCTCCACCTTCCCGCTCTCTCTGCCCATCGCTTCGTCCCCCTCTCTCTATCTTTCTTCTCCTTTCCCCCTGTCTCCATCTCCTCCTGCCCCTTCTCTCTGTCGTCACCTCATCCCCATTCTCTGTCCATCTTCTAACCCTCTCCTCCTTCCATCTCCTCCCCCCTCTCTCTGTCCATCACATACTCCCCCTTTCTATGTCCACCTTCTCCTCCTTCTCTCTATCTCCTCCCACCTCATCCTCCTTACCGCTTTTCCATGCCCACTTCCTCCCATCCCTCTCCCCATCTGCCCTTCCCCCCTCACTCTCAAGTTTAGCCTTGCTTGCTGTTATTGCAAATTCAGATTCTGTAGTAGTAAGGCATTTATAATACATTAAGCCGTAAATACAACTTTTCTATTTGCTAAAAATGTTTCACTCCTACATATTATATATATTTATGCATGATAGGTACTAAAAATATGTAGCCTATATGTGCCCAAACGTTTATTAAAGTAACGTGTAAAAATTTAAGGTAAATCGATCGACTACTTTTTCCCTGTTATATATTACGTATATATAAATGTATTACATATATTAAAAATATATAGTCTATGCCCATCTGAATGTTCATTAAAGTACTGTGTAAAAATTGGTAGTAAATCGATCAGGAACTTATCGAGATTTTTGGAAATAACATTTTCCCTTTATACATTACATATTTATTTACATATTACATATATCTGGAAACACATATGTAAAAACATAAGCGTATTCAGTGAAATATTGCGTCGAAGTTTTGAAGTAATCGACGAACGACTTTCGGAGTTTTACCATTTTGGAAACATGAACATTTACATTTTTATATATTTCCCCTACAATTATTACATACATATTTACACGCACATCCAAAACAGTTTTGCGTCACCTGGGTTTCGAGAGTTCCGGAAACTGTACAGAAAACTGGAATATAGATCAACATAAGCATCATTTCCGATCTTTGTATGGCTCATGAAAACCAGACATTGCATGTTGTACCACCATACAGCAAGATCTTCAGAAGTAGTGGTCCAGATTGCTCTACTCACCGGTATCTCTAATACCCAGTTGCATTGATGCATGCCTGTATTCGTCGTGACATACTATCCACAAGTTCATTAAGGCACTGTTGGTCCAGATTGTCCCACTACTCAAAGGCGATTCGACATAGATCCCTCAGAGTGGTTGGTGGGTCACGTCGTCCGTAAACAGCCCTTTTCAATCTGTCTCAGGCATGTTCGATAGGGTTCGTGTCTGGAGAACATGCTGGCCCCTCTAGTCGAGCGAAGTCGTCATCCTGAAAGAAGTCATTCATAAGATGTGCACGATGGGGCGCGAATTGTCGTCAATGAAGACGAATGCCTCGCCAATAAGGGGCACTGTCAGTCGGAGGATGACATTCACATATCGTACAGCCGTTGCGGCGCCTTCCATGACCACCAACGCATACGTCGGCCCCACATACTGCCACCCCAAAATAGCAGAGAATCTTCACCTTGCTGGAATCGCTGGACAGTGTGTCTAAGGCGTTCAGCCTGTCTGGGTTGCCTCCAAACACGTCTCCGATGATTGTCTGGTTGAAGGAGTATACGACATGCAACGGTGAAGAGAAAGTGATGCCAATCTTGAGCGGCCTATTCGGCATGTTGTTGGGCCCGTCTGTACGCGCTGAATGATGTCATGGATGCGAAGATGGACCTAGCTATGAACTTCGCGAGTGAAGTTACGCATCATGTAGTCTACTGCGCACAGTTCGAGTCGTAACTGAAAGTCCTGTGGGTGCACGAAAAGCATTATTCTACATGGTGGCGTTGCTGTTAGGGTTCCTACGAACCATAATCCGTAGGTAGCGGTCATCCACTGCAGTAGTAGCCCTTGGGCGGCCCGAGGCAGGCATGTCATCGACAGTTCCTGTCTCTCTGTATCTCCTCCATGCCCGAACAACATCGCTTTGGTTCACTTCGAGACGTCTGGTCACATCCCTTATTGAGAGTCGTTCCTGGCACAAAGTAACAATGCGGCGCGATCGAACCGCTGTATTGACTGTCTAGGCATGGTTGAACTACAGACAACACGGGCCGTGTGTCCCCTTCCTGATGGAATGAATGACTGGAACAAATAGGCTGTCGGACCCCCCACCCACCCACCCAACTCATAGGCACTGCTCATGCATGGTTGTTTGCATCTTCGGGCGGGTTTAGTGACATCTCTGAATAGTCAAAGCGACTGTCTCTGTAATACAATATCTACAATTAACATCTATCTTCAGGAGTTCTGGGAACCAAGGTGACCCAAAACTTTTTTTATGTATTTATATTATAGATTGCGCCCGACTAACTTCTTAAAAACACTAGCATATCTGAATGAAACGTTACATCAGTATCTCAAAGCTATCAGTGAAGAATTTTCGGTGATTTACAATTCTGAACAATGGAACAGTTTCATTTTTATTTTAATAAATGTACGGTATGGTAGGAATAATACATTATTAAGTTTGTGCAGGTAATTTGGGGCTTCACTGGCGTGGCATTTAGTACACGCAGCTACCACCTCCAACAATACTATGGCATCGAGTCGAAGCGAACTTGTCTAACACTACAGCCACGTCATTCCATACTGTTTCGGCTCTATACGAGAGTTGACAAGTCTTAGTGGTTGGAGAGTGGTGGTGTGTCACTCTGTCGGGAACCCAAGCGCAAATCTCTTCATTGTGTGAGAGGTCTGGAGAACGTGCTGGCCAGAGCAAGAGCCAAACCCTCTCTCTACTGATGTGGGTTAGAACAAAACGGGCAACACTGAGCTGCCTTGTTAAAGATGACATCACAGAGCCGTCGAAGAAGAGCGCAGTCACAGGCTCCACACTTCAGAAATATAAGGGCTGCTGTTCAAATTACGGACTACACAGACCAAAGGTGACCGTGTTGTGATCCAATGGCTCCCTATACCAACACAGCAGGTGCTGGGGTAGTACTTCTACGATGAATGCGACGTGACAACCTTCGTTCTCCTCGCGCCTCTCATCCAAACGGACGCGCCCCCGTGATACTGTACGCAGTACCCGAACCGAATGGCTTATGGTGCCCTTATTGTGTCCACTGTTGCCTTTGGCCCAACATTGTCACTGGTGCTGCGTCAAAGGAAGCTGTGACTGTGGTCACCTTATTGATTGTCCATAGTGTCGTCTCATTGTCAGCGAAAATACTCACCTTGCTGTAAAATGGCCCATTTGTTGACTCAAGATACATGACGTGACTGTCCACAGTCGCAGAGCCAGGCAAACAATATGTCCGTTCTCTTGGCAGCTATCCGCGCCCGGCCGCCGAGATTCCGCATGGTCTAGAGCGAGGCTCTTCTGAAACCATCTGTTTCATACTTGGGTGACAGCGATGGTGTTCTGACCAATGTGAGCACTAGCACACGAAACGATAAACCAATCTCAAAAGACGACGATTTTTTCCCACTGGTGTTGTTGTACTTACACTATGTGATCATAAGTATCCGGACACCTGGCTGAAAACGACTTAAAAGTTCGTGGCGCCCTCCATCGGTAATGCTGGAATTCAATATAGTGTTGGCCCACTCTTAGCCTTGATGAGAGCTTCCACTATCGCAGGCATACGTTCAATCAGGTGCTGGAAGTCTTCTTGGGGAATGGCAGCCCATACTTGACGGAGTGCTGCACTGAGGAGAAGTATCGATGTTGGTCAGTGAGACCTGGCACGACGTCGGCGTTCCAAAACATCCTAGAGGTGTTCTATAGTATTCAGGTCAGGATTCTGTGCAGGCCAGTCCATTACAGGGATGTTATTATCGTGTAACCACTCCGCCACAGGCCGTGCATTATGAACAGGTGCTCTATCTTTTTGAAAGATGCAATCGCCATCCCCGAATTGCTCTTCAACAGTGGAAGCAAGAAGGTGCTTAAAACATCAATGTAGGCCTGTGATGTGATAGTGCCACGCAATACAACAAGGGATGCAAGCCATAAAGAACACGAACACACCATAAGACCACCGCCACCGAATTTTACTGTTGGTTCTACACACGCTGCCAGATTACGTTCACCGGGCATCCGCCATACCCACACCCTACCATCGGACCGTCACATTGTGTACCGTTAGTCTTCACTCCACACAACGGTTTTTCACTGTTCGATCGTTCAATGTTTACGCTCCTTACACCAAGTGAAGCGTCGTTTGACATTTATCGGCGTGATGTGTGGGTTATGAGCAGCCGCTCGACCATGAAATCCAAGTTTTCTCACCTCCCACCTAACGGTCATAGTACTTGCTGTGGATACTGATGCTGTTTGGAATTCCTGTGTGATGGTCTGGATAGATGTCTGCCTATTATACATTACGACCCTCTTCAACTGTCGGCAGTCTCTGTCAGTCAACAGACGAGGTCGGCATGTGCGTCTTTGTGCTGTACGTGTCCCTTCACGTTTCCACTTCTCTGTCACATTTGAAACAGTGGACCTAGGGATGTTTAGGAGTGTGGAAATCTCTCGTACAGACGTAGACACAAGTGACATCCATTCACCTGACCACGTTGGAAGTCCGTGAGTTCTGCGGAGCGACCCATTCTGCTCTCTCACGTTGTCTAATGACTACAGAGGTCGCTGATATGGGGTACATGGCAGTAGGTGGTAGCACAAAGCACCTAATATCAAAAACGTATGTTTTTGGAGATGTCCGGATACTTTTGATCACATAGTGTATTTTAATTGCCAGGAGTGTAATAACGTGACCCGACAACGTACAAAAGTCTTCCGCCCGTGAATAGCCACTCCACTTTTCTGAACAGCAGCAACGTACAGACAGAACGGAGCGGCGGGCTGATTTCTGCCGACAGAAGGAGTGTGGTGGGAGGGGGAGGGGGGAGGAGGAAGCGCCAGCGCCCCCGCTCTTTTTGTGTGACGCTAAGGTCATACGGCACTGCGGCGCGGCCGACTATAGGCCGCTTTTAGCCTCGTTCCGGAGACATTAACATCTTCCGGTCCCACGGCTGCCCAGATCCGACGCCCATTCGCTGGACGACGGTCCGGCGGATATTTGTGGCACTAATATACCGTACTACTGGCCCGTAAAGGCGGCACGGAACAAACGTCAAATTGGCACTAGAGGACATCTATTTCAACACAAAGCCGGAAGGATAGGTGTACACTGAGGTGACAAAGTGACGGGACAGCGATAGGCATATATACAGGTGGCGGTAGAATAGCGTACATAGGGTATAAAAGAGCATTGTACTGGTGGAGCTGTCATTTGTGCTGAGGTGATTCATGTCAATAGATTTCCGATGTTATTACGGCCGAACGAATGAAATAACAGACTTTAAACTCGGAACGGTAGTTGGACAAGGACGTACGGAATATTCCTTATCGGAAATCGTTAGAGAATTAAATATTCCGAGATCCGCAGTCTCAAGAGTGTGCCGAGAATACCTAATTTCAGGCGTTGCCTCTCACCACGGACAACGAGGACAGCGGCGTTTGCATACAGTTGTCAGTGCTAACAGAAAAGCAACACTGCGTGAAAAACCTCAGAAATAAATGTGGTTCGTACGACTAACGACTAACATATCCGTTAGGACAGTGCGGTGAAATTTAGCTCAAATGCGCTGTGGCAGCAGACGACAGACGCGAGCACCTTTGCTGACATCACGACATAGCCTGCAGCACCTCTGTTGCGCTCGACACCATATAGGTTGGATCCTTGACAACTGGAAAATCGTGGCTTGGTCAAATGAATCTCGATTTCAGTTGGTAAGAGCTGATGGTAGGGTTCGAGTGTGGCGCAGATCCCACGAAGACATGGACCAAGTTGTCAGCAATGCACCACGCAAGCTGGCAGTGGCTCCATTAGGGTCTGGGCCGAGTTTACAATAGACTGGGTCTTGTGGTGCGAGTGAACCCCTTGGAGACCATTTGGAGCCATACATAGACTTCATGTTTCCAAACTAGGATTGAATTATTATAGATCACAATGCGCCATGTCACTGGGCCATAGTTGTCGGTAACTGGTTTGAAGAATGTTATAGAGAATTAGAGTGAATGATTTGACCACCCTTAAATCGCCCGAATGACTCCCATCGAACACTTACGGGACATAATCGAGAGGTCAGTTGGTGCAAAAAATCCTGCGCCGGAAACACTTTTGCAGTTATGGACGGCATTACAGGCAGTATGGCTCAGCATATCTGCAGGGAACTTCCAACTAGTTGTGGAGTCTATGCCACGTTGAATTCCTGCACTACTCCGGATAAAAGGAAGTCCGACACCATTTTAGGAGGTATCCCATGAGTTTTGACCCCTCAGTGTATATGGGTTCAGGAATCCTTTAGACAACGCCATGCCGGATATCTCAACAATCTCACACGAATAGCACCCGAGAGGACAGTCATACTGTTCGCTGTGCTGTGGAAGATCGTACATTCACGTCACATACGAGGGGCGTTTGAAAAGTCCGTGCAAAAATAAAAACTGCTTACTTGTTTTGGGGTAAACCTTTTTTTTTACTTTTCGACTTAGCCTCCTTTTAGACTTACACACTTCGTCCAACGCTGTTCTAATTTGTTGCCCCCTTCCGAATAATAGGAACTATCCAAGTCTGCAAAATAGCTATTAGTTGCT
Source organism: Schistocerca gregaria (assembly GCF_023897955.1). Taxonomy (NCBI): domain Eukaryota; kingdom Metazoa; phylum Arthropoda; class Insecta; order Orthoptera; family Acrididae; genus Schistocerca; species Schistocerca gregaria. The sequence goes on from NC_064923.1 coordinate 407,146,300, forward strand.
CCAATCACCTCCTCGTTTGAATAAAATCTTTGTCCCGCCAGCCATTTCTTCAAATTGGGGAACAAACAGTAGTCCGAGGGAGCCAAATCTGGAGAATAGGGGGGATGTGAAACGAGTTGGAATCCCATTCCCATTAATTTTGCGACCACAACTGCTGAGGTTTGTGCTGATTTCTGGAGTCGTAACCTCTACAGGGCGTTCAGAACGTTCAGTATCACTTGTTCCCATTTTGCCACTGCGAAAATTTTGAAACCACTTATAAACTGTTCTAATCGAAGGTTGTTCTTCGTCCATTTTTTTACAATCACTTTTTTGCGGTCCAGTCGCGGGCGTTTTTCCTTCAGCTCCAATAATTATGAATAATACGCACCTGTAATAGTTTTACCTTCTTGCAGACAGTCGATGGGGATTATCCTTTGCGAATGCCAAAAGACAGTCGCTGTAACCTTTCCGGCCGAAGGACTGGTTTTCGCCTTTTTTTGTGCAGATTCTCCCTTGGTAACCCATTGTTTAGATTGTTGTTTGGTCTCAGGAGTGTAGTAATGTATCAATGTTTCATCCGCAGTGACGAAACGATGCTTATAAGTCTTGCGGATTCTTCCTGAACAGTTCGCAAACCATCCTTGCAACTCTTCACACGATTCCGTTTTTGGTCAAGTGTGAGCAATCGGGGAACCCATCTTGCGGATAGCTATGTCCAAAAGTTTATGCAAAATATTATGTACCCGTTCACTCGAGATGCCCACACTAGGAGCAATCTCACGTACCCTAACTCTTCTGTCATCCATCACCATATCATGGATTTTATCAATTATTTTTGGAGTCGTAACCTCTACAGGGCGTCCAGAACGTTCACCATCACTTGTGCCCACATGGCCACTCCGAAAATTTTGAAACCACTTATAAACTGTTCTAATCGAAGGTTGTTCTTCGTTCATTTTTTGACAATCACTCGACTTCCTTGATTCACACTAATTCCAAACACAAAGAAATAGAGCAATATGCCTGAAACTTGGTGAGCGTTCTTTCCAAAGATGCTCCTAACTAAACATGACACAGATACGCGCCGGTGATGCCATCTCTCAGACTTTGCACGGTCTTTTCAAACGCCCTCCGTACCTAGTCACGAATAGATTGGTAACAAAAAAGACAAGAATCCGTATGGACGGTGAGACGAGGTCGGTGTCTGGAGCACCACGGACTATCATCACGGCGAGCATTACTGCTTCCTTTCTCGTCACGGCAGCAGATACAGGTGTACCGCAGTGGTGCGCCCAGTGGCAGCACTAGACACAGGAGTGCCACCATGTGGTTCCGGCTGTGCACGTACACCCAGGTGACAAGTCATGGCGTACCTCCTAACACAGTGTCGGTCCTCCTTTTGCCTGGCGTAGTGCAGTAACCCGCCGTGGCATGGATTCAACAAGTCGTTGCAAGTTCCATGCAGAAGTATTGAACCATGCTGCTTCTATAGATGTCCATAATTGCGAAAGTGTTCTCGGTGCAGGAATTTGTGCACGAACTGACCTCTCGATTACCTCCCGTAAATGTTCGATGTGATTCATGTAGGGCGATGTTGGTGTCAAATCATTCGCTCGAATTGTCAAGAATGTTCTCTAAACCAATAGTTAACAATTGTGGAACGATGATATGGCGCACTGTCGTCCATAAAAATTGCATCGTTGTTAGGAACATGGTATCCACGAATGGCTGCAAATGGTCTCCAACCATTTCTAATCAATGATCGGTTCAGTTGGACCAGAGGACTCAGTCCATTCAATGACGATACAGTCCATATCATAAAGGATACACAACCAGCTTGCACAGAAGCCTTGTTGACAACGGGGTCCGTGGCTTCGTGGGGTCCGCGCCACACTCGAACCCTACCATCAACTCTTACCAACTGAAATCGAGATTCATTTGACCAGGCCACGATTTTCCAGTTTTCTAGGATCCAACCGATTTGGTCACGAGCGCAATAGAGGTGCTGCAGGCTATGTCGTGCTGTTAGCAAAGGTACTCGCGTCTGTCGTCTGCTGCCATAGCCCATTTGCGCCAAATTTCACCGCACTCTCCTAACGGATACGTTCGTCGTTCGCCTCAAATTGATTTCTGCGATTATTTCACGCAGTGTTGCTTGTCTGTTAGCAGTAACTTCACTTCGCAAACGCCGGTGCTCTCGGTTGTTATGTGATGTCATCGGCCACTGTGTTGTCCGTGGTGAGAGGTAATACAAAAAATTTGGTATTCTCGGCACGCTCTTGAATCTACGGATCTCGAAATATGGAATTCTCTAACAATTTCCAAAATGGAATATCCCATACGTCTAGCTCCAACTACCACTCCACGTTCGGTGTCTCTTAATTCCCGTCGTGCGAAATACTTGTGTACGAAATACTACCGCCATCTGTATATGTGCATCTCGCTACCACTTGGCTTTTGTCTCCTTCGTTCATGATGAACGTGAACATGTGCCAGCCCAATTTCGTCATCGTCGTATGGGTGTGATTGTTGGGGTGTCATTAGGTAAACAACGCCATCATCTCTGGATCACACAGCCTGTAATTTAGAAAGCAGCCTTTATATTTCCGACGTGTTATGGCCGGTAGCTGGGTTGTATACTCGAGGTTTCCGCGATGATATCTTTTAACTGGATAAAGCATCATTTCGTGTTGTTCAGACCTATCTCGATACAAAGTGTATTCTACTGTTGTCCTGAGTAGCACATTACCCCAGTATCTCTCCCATCTCTCACCTGGTCTTGCGTTGCCCGGAGACTGTCACTCGCCATCCGCAACAATTAATGAACGGTGGCACAAAGTTGATGGAGCATGGGACGACGTACCCTCATCTGTTATCCAATATCAGCCAATTTCGAATCATTATTAAGACCAGAGATGGCAGCTGCGCATTAAATTTCACATCCCCTCAAACACAGCAGGCGCAGCGAAGAATCATCTCTAATACAAAAATATCCCATTGCACAAAAAATAAATGATTTTGTATGTACTCCTGACAGTGCTCCTATTCACAGTGCATTGTAATAAATCCCATAGATTCTTTGGACACAGCTTCTCATTAACAATTATAATTGCAGTTTTTATAAGAACTTAAAACTATTCGTCAAGTTTTTTACTAATTTAAAGGCAAAACTGTGTTTTCTGTTTGTGTTCACTGATAACAGTAAGAATGTTCAGTGACTTCACGGGACAAATATCGCACACTGTGCCTTTACTGTTAAAAAAGAGTGTAATAGTTTATTTACAGGCATTATTTTTCTTCATGGGATATAATCTACAATAAAACCTCCCTCAGCCTGAAATGAAAACCACCAATTCCGTTGTTCGATGTGGGACATTAAAGAAATAGGTTCTTCTAAAACAATATAAGTAATCTTCTAATAAATTTCAGTAGTATCACAAGCAGTTAAATTTATAAATATTCCAGTTTAATACGGCTTTCACACAAAACAATAATTTTTTATGCTTACCTATCCAGGCATGATTAAGATTGTCATATCATTTTTCCACGTGATTTGCTTGACAGATACAGACCTCTGCTGGGAGCGCCCCAGCTGCTCCTTTAGGTCCTGCTCTAATCACAGATGCAGATGGGCAGCGTAGAGTTATACAAGCAGTTTTTCGGAAAACAAACTGAAATACGTAGAATAAAGGGGTACATCTATATCTACATCTACATTTATACTCCGCAAGCCATCCAACGGTGTGTGGCGGAGGGCACTTTACGTGCCACTGTCATTACCTCCCTTTTCTGTTCCAGTCGCGTATGGTTCGCGGGAAGAACGACTGTCTGAAAGCATCCGTGCGCGCTCGAATCTCTCTGATTTTACATTCGTGATCTCCTCGGGAGGTATAAGTAGGGGGAAGTAATATATTCGATACCTCATCCAGAAACGCACCCTCTCGAAACCTGGCCAGCAAGCTACACCGCGATGCAGAGCGCCTCTCTTGCAGAGTCTGCCACTTGAGTTTGCTAAACATCTCCGTAACGCTATCACGGTTACCAAATAACCCTGTGACGAAACGCGCCGCTCTTCTTTGGATCTTCTCTATCTCCTCCGTCAACCCGAACTGGTACGGATCCCACACTGATGACCAATACTCAAGTATAGGTCGAACGAGTGTTTTGTAAGCCGCCTCCTTTGTTGATGGATTACATTTTCTAAGGACTCTCCCAATGAATCTCAACCTGGTACCCGCCTTACCAACAATTAATTTTATATGATCATTCCACTTCAAATCGTTCCGCACGCATACTCCCAGATATTTTACAGAAGTAACTGCTACCAGTGTTTGTTCCGCTATCATATAATCATACAATAAAGGATCCTTCTTTCTATGTATTCGCAATACATTACATTCGTCTATGTTGTCAGAGATATAGGTCTATATTTTGCGCATCTGCTCGACGACCTTTCTTGAAGACTGGGACTACCTGTGCTCTTTTCCAATCATTTGGAACCTTCCGTTCCTCTAGAGACTTGTGGTACACGGCTATTAGAAGGGGGGCAAGGTCTTTCACGTACTCTGTGTGGAATCGAATTGGTATCCCATCAGGTCCAGTGGACTTTCCTCTGTTGAGTGATTCCAATTGCTTTTCTATTCCTTGGACACTTATTTCGATGTCAGTCATTTTTTCGTTTGTGCGAGGATTTAGAGAAGGAACTGCAGTGAGGTCTTCCTCTGTGAAACAGCTTTGGAAAAAGGTGTTTAGTATTTCAGCTTTACGCGTGTCAGCCTCTGTTTCAATGCCATCATCATCCCGGAGTGTCTGGATATGCTGTTTCGAGCCACTTACTGATTTAACGTAAGACCATAACTTCCTGGGATTTTCTGTCAAGTCGGTACATAGAATCTTAGTTTCGAATTCACTGAACGCTTCACGCATAGCCCTCCTTACGCTAACTTTGACATCGTTTAGCTTCTGTTTGTCTGAGAGGTTTTGGCTGCGTTTAAACTTGTAGTGAAGCTCTCTTTGCTTTCGCAGTAGTTTCCTAACTTTGGTGTTGAACCACGGTGGGTTTTTCCCGTCCCTCACAGTTTTACTCGGTACGTATCTGTCTAAAACGCATTTTACAATTGACTTAAACTTTTTCCATAAACACTCAACATTGTTGGTGTCGGAACAGAAATTTTCGTTTTTATCTGTTAGGTAGTCTGAAATCTGCCTTCTATTACTCTTGCTAAACAGATAAATCTACCTCCCTTTTTTTATATTCCTATTAACTTCCATATTAAGGGATGCTTCAAGGGCATTATGATCACTGATTCCCTGTTCTGCACTTACAGAGTCGAAAAGTTCGGGTCCAAGATGTTATCTCCACGAGTCGGTTCTCTGTTTAATTGCTCGAGGTAATTTTCGGATTGTGCACTCAGTATAATGTCACTTGATGCTCTGTCCCTACCACCTGTCCTAAACATCTGAGTGTCCCAGTCTATATCTGGTAAATTTTAATCTCCACCTAGAACTATAATATGCTGAGAAAATTTTTCTCTCTGTTGTTCTGCCACTAATGCAGCTGAGTCGGGAGGTCGGTAAAAGGAGCCAGTTATTAACCTAGCTCAGTTGTTGAGTGTAACCTCCACCCATAATATTTCACAGGAACTATCCACTTCTACTTCACTACAGGATAACCTGCTACTAACAGCGACAAACACGCCACCACCAGTTGCATGCAATCTATCCTTTCTAAACACCGTCTGTGCCTTTGTAAAAATTTCGGTTGAATTTATCTCCGGCTTCAGCCAGCTTTCTGTACCTATAACGATTTCAGCTTCGGTGCTTTCTATCAGTGCTTGAAGTTCCGGTACTTTACCAATGCAGCTTCGACAGTTTACAATTACAATACCGATTGCTGCTTGGTCCCCGCATGTCCTGACTTTGCCCCGCACCCTTTAAGGCTGTTGCCATTTCTGTACTTGCCCGAGGCCATCCAACCTAAAAAAAAAAACCAGTCCACGTCACACAACCCCTGCTACCCGTGTAGCCACTTGCTGCGTGTAGTGGACTCCTGACTTACCCAGCGGAACCCGAAACCCCACCACCCTGTGGCGCAAGCCGAGGAATCTGCAGCCCACACGGTCGCAGAACTGTCTCAGCCTTTCATTCAGACTGTCCACTCGGCTCTGTACCAAATGTCCGCAGTCAGTCCTGTCGACGATGCTGCAGATGGTGAGCTCTGCTTTCATCCCATTAGCGATACTGTCAGTCTTCACCAAATCAGATAGCCACCGGAAGCCAGAGAGGATTTCCCCTGATCCATAGCGACACACAGCATTGGTGCTGACATGAGCGACCACCTGCAGATGGGTTCAACCTGTGCCCTTCATGGCATCTGGAAGGACCCTTTCCACGCGCCTGACGTTGGAGCCCCCAACTACCAGTAAGCCCACCCTCTGCGACTGCCTGGATCTGGCAGACTGAGGGGCAACCTCTGGAACAGGACAAGCAGCCATCTCCAGCCGAAGATCAGTATCAGCCGTAGACAGAGCCTGAATCCGGTTCTTCAGACAAACTGGAGAGGCCTTCCGTTCACCCCTCCAGAATGTCTTTCGCTCCCTGCCACACCTCGAGACGACCTCCCACTCTACCACAGGTGATGGATCAGTCTCAATGTGGGCAGTATCCCGGGCAGCCACAGTCGTACTCTGATCAGGTGATGTGTGGGACGATCTGGCCATCCCCGACAAACCCCCATCTGGACCCCACACTCCAAGCTGTGTGACCGAAGCCAACACTGCCTGGAGCTGGGAGTGAAGGGATGCCAACTCAGCCTGCATCCGAACACAGCAGTTGCAGTCCCTATCCATGCTAAAAACTGTTGTGCAAAGAACGTCTGAATTAATCTACAGAGAGCACAAACAAATCGACACAAAATTTAAACGGTTATTAAAATACAAGATTGACTAGTAAATGCAGTAATGCTGCTACTTGCGCACTGCTGACACACTGCTCGGCGGCGGAAGGAGACTACGCGATTTTACACTATTCTAGGTGTTCCCTCTGCGGTCCGCCCCCTACCAAACCCGCTCCTGGAGGGTTCATGTACTGTCTGGGGTACCCAGCGTTCCGCCTGCGGTCCGCGCTCTCTCACCACGACCTGTTGGAGCGTTGTCGCTCCGTTTTTAGTCCGCTGCGGCTCTGGATGTTCCCTCTGCGGTCCGCGCCCACCAGTCCCACTTCTGGGTGTTCCACCTTCGGTCTGGTGCACCTGGCAGTCCGATAGGGGTTCGTTTTCCATCTCCATGTCTCTGGTTCTTCTGTTTGTGTAGTGTTGCAGCTGGCCCTGCTGCTCCTTTAACAATTCCAGAGCCGTATCCCAGGCTCTGCTTAGCTGGTACCCTGTGTCACGGTTCATAAGATCGTCAGACATTTTTATTTCTATCAATTCTGTCCCAAAATCTGGGTGTTTGTGCTAGAATCTTGGTATCCTCATACTTCATGGCATGATCTAGTTCTAGACAGTGTTCAGCTATGGCTGACTTAGTCACCTGTCTTAAAATAGTGTGGCTCTGATGTTCTTTTCACCTAATCTCCACAGTTCTTGTCGTCTGGCCAATGTAGGACATGCCACATTAACAAGGTATATTGTAAATCCCTGGTTTTCGTAACCCCAGGTCGTCTTTGACACTCCCCAGCAGTCCCCCGATCTTGTTGGATGGACAAAAAACACACTTGATATTGTGTTTACGGAGGATCCTACTGATTCTGGCAGAAATATAGCCAGCATAGGGCAGATATGCCACCTTCTTTGCTTCATCTTGGTCTTCTTCAGGAACCTGTGGTATAGTGGCTGGTTGGAGTGCCCTCTCAATTTGTCTGTCCGTGTACCATTCTTGGAGAAAACTGTTTTGAGACGTTCTATCTCTATAGGTAGATTCTCTTGGTCTGACAGGCCATGTGCTCTGTGAACCAAAGTCTTCAGATCCCCATTCTTCTGTGCAGGGTGGTGACAGCTGCTGGCCTGCAGATATAAGTCAGTGTGAGTTGGTTTTCGGAACACACTGTGGCCAATTGATCCATCTGCTTTCCTCTGGACTAGTACATCCAGAAATGGCAGCTAGCCATTCTTCTCCAGTTCCATGGTGAACTTGATATTAGAGTGGCATGAGTTAAGATGTTCAAGAAACTCATTGAGCCTGTCCATCCCATGTGGCCAGATCACGAAGGTGTCATCCACATACCTAAAGAAGCATGTGGGTTTAAATGTGGCTGTCTCCAATGCCCTCTCCTCAAAACTCTCCATAAACATGTTGGCAACCACAGGGGACAGTGGGCTGCCCATAGCTACACCTTCAGTTTGCTCTTAATATTGGTTTCTGTACAGGAAATACGTGAATGTCAGTATGACAGAACAGGTCCAACAGAGCACCGTCAAATTTCTCTGCAATCAGTTCTAGTTAGTCCTTCAGTGGGACGCTGGTGAACAGCGATACAACATCAAAACTAACCATGATGTCCGAATCTGTGATGTGCAGTTACTTGAGGCGTTGCAGGAAATCTTCTGAGTTGCGCATGTGGTGAATACATTTCCCCACATACGGAGACAGGAGACCTTTCAAGTATTTGGATGTTGTGTACGTAGTTGCCGGAATATTACTGACAATTGGACGTAGGGGCACGCCCTCCTTGTGTATTTTAGGCAGACCATACAGTCTAGGTGGCACTGGCGCTTTTTCCCGTAGTTGTCTGATGATCTTATCGGGCATCCCTGTTTCCTTCAAGAGAGCACTAGTCTTCTTGGCCACCTTGTCCATGGGGTCACACTCCAGAATTGCAGGGTCCTCCAGAAGTTGGCGTACTTTCTCTTCACAATCCATCTGCTGCAAGATGACAGTGGAGTTCCCTTTGTCTGCTGGAAGTACCACAATGCTGTTGTCTTCCCGGAGTTTCTTGAGTGCAAGCCTCTCCTCGGTTGTGATGTTCGATTTCGGCGGCCTGGCCTTGGTGAGGGCCCTGCAGGTCTCTCGGCGGACTTCCTCTGCCACATTAGGTGAAAGTGTGGCTGCAACTTACTCTACTGCACTGACGAAACCTGAAATGGGTACGTTTCTAGGGGTCGTAGCAAAGTTGAGACCCTTGCTGAGTACCTTTAAGGTTGTATCATCAAACTGTATGCCACTGAGATTCGTCACAGTGCGTGTCTCTTCCATCTGCTGTGCTTTCTTACTCATGCGATCAAACTTTGCAGATTGGCAAGATGAGGCATTCCTTCTAGCACACTCCGCTAAAGACCAGGAGGCACGTTCTACCCAATCCCAATCTTTTTTGGATAAGGAGGCTGCCATGTACAGATGAATGTGTAACAGCTCCCTGGCCACAACATCTAACCTGTGGCGCATATCTCGGATCCTCTCTCTCACCAGTGCCATGCTGGCTCTGCGTTTTATCTTGTTCGCCGCTCTGGAGTTGATGTGATGTTTAATTCTGGCAAATACTGGTACCACTTCTCCATCTCGACATCTCAGCAAAATACTGAGAGAACTCAGCATCTTCCCATTCTTCTGCCGAAGCTTGTCCAGCTTCTTGATATTATGATATATCTCCTCCCCGTAGAGACTTTTGATGTAACCCTTCAGGCTTTCCCGGTGATCTAATGAATGGGGGCGGACCGCAGAGGAAGCGCCTGCAGCCGTTGGTGGAGGGGAAAGGCCATAGGCATAAATACTGGACCAGGTCCACTCGAGGAGCAGTCTCAGGTCGCACCTGATGAAGGTTACGAGCTACGCGACCGAAACACTCACTGAGTAGCAGTCGAGGGTTGAGCATCGCTCCTCTCACTCGCGTACTGTCAGCGTACTGGCAGAGTTGTCGTGTCTTCTCGTCGTTGCGGTATGTCGAGATTGGGTGGCGCCTTGAGGTCGCGGCGGTCTCTTTCCGCCGACGACGCGAGGCGCGTTTTCTTGTTGCCGCGGGCCGCGCGGCCGGCCGCCTCGAGCACTTCGGCTACCGCAGAGTCAGTCTCTCCCCTCCCCTCCCCCCCCCCCCCCCAAGAACAGGGAAAAAGTGGGCCAGGACGTGGAAGCGGGCCGCGGAAACACAGAAATGTTTTCCGCCGCCCCCGTCCATAATTCCGCGTCTGCCATCGTCATATTAGGGTCAGCAATGCAACCGGAAAACCAAACGGTGACAACAAAAGTTGCGACTGACAATAACCTGGCAGCAAGCCCCCTTTCCGCTACCGACATGGCAAAAATAGACAATACACAAACAAACAAATACATCATCAGTATTTGCGATCCTTCTCCTCCCTCCCCTTTCCTCCCCCCTATCCTGCTTACCAGCGGCTGTAATCGCCTTTTCGAGCACATCCGCAACCTGAATGGCAAGCAGAAGTCCAGTCAACCGACTAAAACCCTTCCCAAACCCGCAACTGCCACCCAACCCCCTACCCGATCCCAGTTCCTCAAATACCCCCCCCCCCCCCCACACACACACACAAGTCCACCACATCCAAGCAGCGGCGTGTAAGGAAGGACAGGAAGGAGAAACACTCAAAGGGGAAGAAGCACTCCACCACCCCCACCCCAACCATTTCCACACCCTCTGAGGAGCCTGCGCCCCCGACAGCACCTGTAGTCGTCCCGAGAAGGGACCAGGAAACACCGGCACTGGAAGGGAACCGCGTAACCAAGCAGGATTCGGACCGTTTCGTGCTGGCGAGAAAAACCTTTCGCCAGCCGATGCTCCCGCCGGCCCAGGGAGTGGAACCCACCCCGAACAGGTTTCAGGCGGTGGCCAATGATCCAGAGACACCACAAGACACAACAACACAAACACAAAATCAGGTCATCCACCACCTCCCTCCGATCGTCGCGGAGTTCACTCAGAATTACGAGGATCTCTTCCAAATATTAAAAACAGCAATCGGGGGAGGCAGTTTCCAGACCAAACCTGCTGGTGGTGACAAAATAAAAATAACAATACGCACACTCGAGCACTACACCACAGTCAAAACACTTCTCATCAACAACAAAATACCCCACTACACTTTCCCCACAACAAAAACACGTAATAAAAACATACTCATCAGAGACCTACCGAAACGAGTGGCCCCCCAGGAGATCAAAACAGATCTGACTGCCCAGGGGTACGTCGTCAAGGCGGTCCAACAGATGGGCAACATAGGTAGCAAATGGCCCCTGTATCAGGCCACACTGCCAGTCGTCCCACAAAACAAAAGGGACATTAAGATGATCCTGGCAGTCCCTGTGACCACTGAACCACTGCGCCGTAAAAACAAGATGGTGCAGTGCTTCAGATGTCAGGGCCTCACCCACATTGCGACCACTGCTCCATGGCAGTGAGGTGCAGAAAATGCGCTAAGGCCCACAACACAAGAACGTGCAACATAAAACACACGGACCCACAAATAAGGTGCACACTGTGTGGCAAAAACCACACAGCGGGTTGCCAAGGTTGTGAGGTCCACAAAAAACATACACAGCAGGCAAAGGGCGCAAAGGCCGCCCCCCACAAACGCAAAGAAAATTCCATGAACCCACCCAGACACACAAGAAACTAAAACATGAGAACACACATGGGCAAGGCCTGGATAAAACCAAGGCCGGATACACCAAGGGCGACTTATGCGGAAGTGGTTTCTCCCCGGAGGAGCCATGAAAGCGTGGCCCAGTCACCACAATACCAGACACAAACGCAAGAACAACACCGGGAATCACATGGCAACAACGACCAGGTCCACCATGACGGAGAAAGCTCTAGGAAACCCCACGCACACTCCCCCCCCCCCCCCCCCCCCCATGGACCAGTTGTTAGGCGTAATGGTGCAGACCATGAACCTCGTCATGGAAATGATGAAGGAATTCAGGGAAGCGTAAAAGCAGAACATACAGATCCTCGTTGCCCTTCAGGCGACAGTCCAGCAGTCGCTCCCCTCCGCGACTTCCTCAGTAGTAACAAAACCCCATTATGAATAGACGACCAAACATCCAAGGCCTAACAATGTGCGTCTTTAACGCAGACGGTATTGTTAATCAAGAGGTCGAGTTCAGAGAACTCATGAAGGATTTCTCCATCGACATATGCATGATGGGGGAAACCCACCTAAAGCCGGGTATAAAAGCGACAGTCCCCAACTATGTTAGCTATCGCAAAGACAGACTCACCCAAGGCGGAGGACTGGCCATATACATAAAAAGGGGGATCCCCCACCAGTAGGTATTCTTACCAGCTACCAACAAAATCGAAGCAGTGGCGGTGGAAGTAACCACTGCCACCGGACCCCTAACAATTGTTGCAGTCTACCGACCACCGCATGACCAGATAGATGAGGGAGACATAGCAGCTCTAGGGCAAATTGAAAGCAAACTCGTAATAGGGGGAGACTTCAATGCCAAACACCCTGACTGGAATTCTAGAGTAACCTCCAGAGCAGGCGCCAAGCTGCAACAACTAGCGCGCACCCACCACTTCGAAACATGGCGTCCAGTCGAGCCCACACGTTTTCCAAAAAACGGAAGCAGGCCCGATGTGTTAGACATAGCTCTCACTAGGAGGATCGCAGGATTTGTGGCCGCAAGGACAATCAACAGAATGTCCTCCAACCACAACCTAGTGATCCTAGAGGTCGATGTGGGAGAATGGGTAGCACTCCCACGGTACCAGACGTCTTACAAACGTACAGGCTGGGAGCGATATCAGGAAACTGTCGCCTCTGATATCGCTCGCGCTCCGCCACCTACTGCCGAAACAGTAGAACAAGCGCTACAAGACTTAACAGGCACCATCTTGCAGGCAGTGGAAGAGATCACCCCTCCACAAAGGGATGGCCCTCCACCGCAAATACACCACCACGAACACTTGCTAGCTCAAATCCGACATAAGAACAGAGTGGCAAAAGAGTGGAAGATCTCCAGAAATCAGGCCACCAGGAGGCTGCTCAATCGTCTACAGAGAGAACTGAAGGTGGCGCTCATTGAGCACAGAAACCAGCAATGGCAAAACCGCCTCACAGCTCTCAAAGTAGACGATCATACACTATGGCAAGCAACCTAACAGTTTACAAAAAGACGCACTAGGATGCCGCCACTGCACGGCGAGCGGGGACTGGTCTACAGCCATGCTGGGAAGGCCAACGCCCTGGCCGACTCCTTCGAGAAACAGTTTCAAACGGCAGAACCCCAGGATGAAGAGCATGGAGAGGTAGTCAGTCGTCAACTGGCTGTCTTCCTCAATGCTGAGGAGGACCCAGAGGACGAACCCATACTTTTTGCCCCCGAGAACGTGGAAAGAGTAATCAGGTCCCTCCCTACAAAAAAGGCGCCAGGGCACGACAGTGTCACAAACCAGTTAGTCAAAAAACTCCCACCCACAGCGATCACACACCTCGCGAACGTCCTCAACGAGATTACTCGTTCCCGCGAGTTCCCAGCTTGCTGGAAACATGCGGAAGTGGTCATGATACACAAACCAGGGAAAGACCCTCTATTCCCGCAACACTACAGGCCGATTAGCCTCTTGCCAACTCTCAGCAAGATCTATGAGTGCCTCCTGCTAGTACCCATACAAGAACATATTACCAGAGAGAAAATTCTGCCGGATTTCCAATTTGGGTTTCGGCAGAACCACTCTGCCCCACAACAGGTCATGAGAGTGGTTGAAGCAGCCACATAGGGCTTCAACCGCCGAGGCTACTGCGGGATCGTGCTACTAGACGTAGCCAAAGCCTTCGATTCAGTATGGCATAGAGGGCTACTCTACAAGTTGTACACATAAGGGTTTCCCGGGAGCATACTTCAGCTGATCAAGAGCTATCTCACGAATAGGACTTTCTCTGTCAAAGTAGAAACTGCCACCTCCACCAGAAGGCGTATTCGTGCTGGGGTGCCGCAGGGATCGGTCCTGAGGCCCGTATTGTACAGTCTGTACACTTCGGACACTCCAACGGTCCCCCTGGTGCACACTGCACAGTACGCTGACGATACAGCCTTCTACACAAGAAACGCGAACAAGGACCTGGTCATCCGTAGGCTACAAAAGGTTATAGATGACACAGAAACTTGGGCCCGTCGCTTGCACATCACCATCAACTCTGAGAAGACGCAGGCTATGCTGATTACCCGTAGGCTCGGAAGGCGCGAACCTCCTCAACCTTCCCCCCCCCCCCCCCCCTCCACCTTCACCTAAATGGAACCCAACTCCCCTGGCGCAGAACCGCCAAGTACCTTGGCGTAACCTTGAACTCTCGTCTTACGTGGAAACCCCACATAGACGAGGTCCACAGGAAGGTCTGCGCCAGAATGTCCATCCTATACCCTACCCTGAACACAACAAGCTCCCTTCCCTGCCCAGTAGCAGTAAATGTATACCAGGCCCTGATCCGGCCAGTAATGGAATACGCGTGCCCTGTCTGGGGATACGCGGCGAAGGAGCACCTGGACAAACTCCAGAGGCTGCAGAACCGCGCCCTCAGGAGGGCACTGCATCTGCCCTTGGATTCCCCACAGACGACCTGCACGCCGCAGCTGAAATCCCACACCTAAGAGAGCGTTTCCAGGATCTGGCAAGGACCTTCTATGAGGGTTCTTCCAGATCCGGAAACGCACTCATCCACTCCCTAGGTCGGTATGACATGTCCCGCGATAAGCACAAGCGCCCTATGACGATCTTCGACGATTAAGTCGAAGAGAAAATCCCAATAACCAATCCCTAATCCTGTTCCTCCCCATACAACAATAATCATCTAGCCGAACCACAGACAAATACCGGACACACACAGAACAATCATCACATTTCACAGACACCAAAAAGTACAGACATAATCACACACACAAGTACACAGGGGAGTAAAAGCCGTAAGGCTACAAACTCCCCCTCACACTTCCCCAAAGAGGGGAAAGTAATAGATGAGAGCAGCAACGCGACCGAAATATCGTGCAAGTACGTCGCTGATATCCGGCAGAACACCCGACAACCCAAGATGTCATATTTACACTTCCTTGTCATTCAGTTCAAAGTTAGTATACGTACTCAAACACTGAATCGATCTTCTAAACGAGGACACGATTAAGTAAGAAAACCTTTTCTATGTAGCCGCGCGGGATTAGCCGAGCGGTCTAGGGCGCTGCAGTCATGGACTGTACGGCTCGTCCCGGCAGAGGTTGGAGTCCTCCCTCGGGCATGGGTGTATGTGTTTGTCCTAAGGATAATTTAGGTTAATAGTGTGTAAGCTGAGGGATTTCACACACACACTTTTCCATGTAATTCCATCATTCCTTCTATAGACTACGTTTCTATCTACAATACACACATTTAAAAATTAATACTGTAGCAACTAAACTAGAAAATGAGTTTAGCACAAAAACATCTTGTCAAATAATGAAGTTGTCAATCGGCTGAACACGCATTTCTTAAGTACAAATTTGATGCTTTTTGCCTTTTGCCACCGGGAGTGCTCTGCTTACAGTTGGTCGTAATACATTGAACAGGAAAGAAAACATTCTTTACGAGAACAAAAAAGTGCTGAAAAATGACACTGAAGTCCATCCACTTTATTTTAATGGGATAGCCACTGTTATACGGGGATTGTAATATCCAGATAAGTATTAAAGAGCTGCCCAGCGCTATCGCATTTTACACAGCTCATGTACAGTTTTTTTTTAAAATAAAATATTTCCTGAATCCAATTTTTCACACAAAATAATCCAGTCTGTTAGTATTTCTTACGTCTCGTTGCATTCTGCGGCTTAAATTCGCCTCCACATGTGTGAGAAAAGCGTATGATTAGTTCTGTAATCATCAAGAAAGTTCTCCCTAGTAAATTATATCGTATTTTTCGTAAATTCTTGTTGCCTGTATGTATGTGTAAAATGGCCATCTTGCGGAAACTTGTGTGTTTGTGAATTCCTAAGGCACCAAACTGCTTAGGTCATCGGTCCCTGGACTTACACACTACTTAAACTATCTCATGCTAAGAATAACACAAACACCCATGCCCGACAGAGGACTCGAACCTCCGGCGGGAGTGGCCGCGCAGTCCGTGACATGATGCGGCTACTCCGCGCGGGTTATTGCGAAAGATCTAATATATGTTTTCCTTTGTAAGCGTAGTCTAAGAAACGTACCGGCTCTTGATGTCACACCCAGGACTGCGTTGGATATCGACAGAATCATCTGGCACTCTCCGAAATGTGTAGTTCGGATCGAATCATGAGACTATACGTTGCCGTGGATTTCGCTGTCGTTACCTATGCTCTCCAGTCGATTGTTGACAGCATGATACTTCTGGTGGTTTCATAGAACTGTCGACCTCGTTTGACAAAACGATATGCATCCAACTGAAAAGGGCATTCAAGGAAGAGAAATCTGAGGTTGTAATTAGACGCTGAAAACACCAGCCATGCAGTCCACCAAAACATTCACAAAGCTGCACGTTGTTCAGACCGCTTCTGAACCCGATAATGTTTTGTTGTCCACAAAAACGTAATTTAGTGAGCACTCAAGTTCAGAAAAACACAGATCACCTTGAATAACTACACTCAAGTTCAGAAAAAACAGAACACCTTGAACAACTAGAGATAGGACGTTCATATTTACAGAACGTGCACATTGTTACGTTCTCCAGAAATGATTAGCACTTCAGTCACGTCGGTTCAGCATGTGCCCTGTTGCCTAGAATGCATTGGGTTCTCCAAGGACCCTGATAACTTGTTCCATGCGTGATGGTATCAACGCGTCTAAGGCGAATGGCGTCCTGTGTTTGGTTCCAAAGTTCATCTGTAGTGGGTCACAGCGCTGCACCAACTTTCGTTTGGCGACAAGTCGGTGATCTGGCGAGGCAGAGCAAAAGGCTGGCATCCTGTGACACGAAGAAGGCACGTGTTCGTGCAGCAACACGTCGCCGTGCATTGTCTTACTGAAAAATGGCGTCTGGGGTGTTGTGCAGAAAGGGTGTGACTAAGGGTCGCAGGATGTCATTCACGTAGGTCACCCTGGTCACAGTGCCCTGGACACGCGCCACCTGAGATTTGTGGTTGTACACAATATCACCACTACCACAAGGCCTTGACTTGGCGGTGTATGTCTTGTGCGAATGCAGTCGTGATGCCGCTTCCCCTGCGAAGAGCCAAAATGCGGCCATCATTTTCAAACAAACACAACCTGGATTCGTCCGAAAACACTGTCTGACGCTTATTCCTATCCCCAGTGACAACTTTCCGTACATCGTTGCCGTCTAGCATGTTTTTACCAATTTGTCAAAGACAGGTGGGGAAGTAGACAATGAGCACGAAACCCATGCCGTGATAAACTGCGACGGACTATCACCCTGATAGGGTACGGTGACCTGTTCCATAGTTGCGCCAAAGCCGAGGAGGACACAGATCTGTTCTGCAATGCCATTCGGATGAGTATGGATGTTCTCAGGGGCGGGGGTTCTGGGTGGTGCGATCTGACCCATCTCATCGTGTTGTGCAGCCTTTCGTGAACCATTCTGCACACACCCGTTGCACTATCGAAAACCCTTCTTCCCATAAGAGCAACAATTTCCCGGATGGATGCATTACATTCTCTCTCTCATACCAATAAGGCGCCCTCTTTCAAACACTGATTTGACGCAAAGCTTCGCGCATACGTCTAAGAGACACAGTGCACGTCTGCTCAAGTCACACTGTTATCTACCGGCTTATAGCGTCAACGAGAGCCGCAGGCACATTTTACGGGTGGGTGGTGTTGCGCCATGATATCGATGTTGACTTGAACCGGTGGGCCGACATGGTTCAAATGCTAATCATTTCTGCAGAACACACTAATGTACACGTCCTGTGAATATGAACGTCCTTAGGTTAGTTAGGTTTAAGTAGCTCTAAGTTCTAGGGGACTGATGACCATAGATGTTAAGTCCCATAGTGCTCAGAGCCATTTGAACCATTTGAAATACCAATAAAGGAGCTATCAGATGGTTGGATCATTGTGTTCCTGGACATGTAAGGCGAAAACTGAAGCAGAATAACTCACCTCTAAAGTTACGAAGAATGTCAAAGTCTTTCAAATGCATGGTTACTCGGCGTGAGAAACGTTACTCTTTCTCAAAGTAAGCCCTGGCAAAAAGACACCGGCTGTAAATACTGTAGACAAATATGAAGAACTTGCAAAGCAATTAACGAAGATTTTAGTACATTACAAATACGTTATATTTCCAAGAATTATTTACCGATACGATCCTATTTTTTAGTATGAATCTTGTTTACTGTGTGCTTTATACTCATAGTCAACGTTACATATTCACTGACGATGAAACAGGGGAATTCATTTCTGTAGAAAAATCAAATCGGTAATAGAGAAAAATATTTAGCGCATGTTCAGTAGCTCCCATGGCGTTCTTCACTATTCTCTGTAGCTAATTTCCAAGTTGTTAAAAACTTTAAACTATTTTTACTGCCAGGCGTATTCAATAGTGTCATTTAATTTTTACTTTCAACATGTGTAGAGCATCCTGCACCCAATTTTATTAACCCGACTGCATTTTGTGTATGTACACAATTATCAACGGGAATCGAGAGATATCAGTTGGAGACGGTGTAGTGACTTTCCGCGTAGCAAGATTTCGAAACTAATGGTCGGATCAGAGAGTCATCTGAAAGTGGTTGAATTGCTACTGGGCATTGAGTGTTGTGGGAGTAGTGACAATTTAAGCCCTGTCTCGTGGTGGACGCGAGACATCAACCGTTGACTGAGTGTTTCTATGAAGTAGTGTGAGGATTAATCCAGGTCCGCCAGTAAAGGTTTCCGGTCGAATTAGAGGAGGAGTAAGTCGCACGGTTATTTACCTCTCGCACCGCTCATCGCTAAGGTTCAACTGGTTCAGATGGCTCTGAGCAGTATGGGACTTAGCTTCTGAGGTCATCAGTCCCCTAGAACTTAGAACTACTTAAACCTAACTAACCTAAGGACATCACACACATCCATGCCCGAGACAGGATTGGAACCTGCGTCCATAGTGGTCGCGCGGTTCCAGACTGTAGCGCCTAGAACCGCCACTCCGGCGGGCTCATCGCTAAGAGTTCACGGATCTGGCTGCGCAACCGCGACAGAACTGCTCGAGACAAATCATTCAGGCTCTGCTCGAACGAGAGAAAATCGCAGAGACTGAGGACAGATCACAAGGGGATTCAATTCTCGGTTCACTCCATGTCCTTATATATATCAATGACCTTCCACGTAACATTCGTCTAGCAGAGATATTATTTTTTGCAGACGACACTAGTGTTATGATAAATCCCATTACAGAAAAAGCAACAGAAGAGACTGTTAGCGATGTTTTCAATTAATTATTAAGTGATCTCTGAAAATGGACTATCCCTAAATTCTGAGGAAAAAAATTATATTTTATTCTGTACAACAAATACAATCATAACAGTAATTGACATAGCAAATAAAAAGGAGTCAGTAAACAGGGTAGAATGCTCTAAATTTTTGGGTGTACATGTTGATGAAAATTTGAACTGGAAGAGGCGTACTACAGAGGTTTCAAACTATTCAGTTCAGCTACTTTTGCTCTTCGTATAATTTGCCAGTCTTGGATACAAACAAATCAACATCCTAATATATTTTGGATATTTTCCCTCCGTAACGCCTTATGGGATAGGTTTTAGGGTAATTCATCACTTAGAAAGGAAGTATTGACCTCACAAAAGGGAGCAGTAAGAACAAGATGTAGTGAAACATCCTGGTAGATTAAAACTGTGTGCTGGACCGAGACTCGTTGGTAGAGCACTTGCCTGCGAAAGGCAAAGGTCCCGAGTTCGAGTCTCGGTCCGGCACACAGTTTTTATCTGCCAGGGAGCTTCATATCAGCGCACACTCCGCTGCAGGGCGAAAATCTCATTCTGACATGTAGTGTTCAGCTGCGGTCATCTTGTAGGTGCTTCTTCAAGGAAATAGGCATTTTAACTGCACTATTATTACATATATTCCCTAATGAAATTCTACGTAAGTACTTCATTGCAATGTAAGGTGAATAGTGATATACATATCTGCGACACTAGAGAAGGAAATTACATTTTTTACCTACTTTGTGCCCATTTGCCCGATAACACAAAATGTCTGACAGGTAGCAACGCAAGTTTTAAATCTAACCATAAATTCTTATCTTCTGCACAGCTCCTTCCACTACATGGACGAACTTCTATTTAAAACTTCGTATCGTGCAAAAAAAATTGTTTTTAATTGCAGTTGATCGGATAAGACTGAAAAATAATATGTTCATTAATATTAAAACTAATCCTGCAAACATATCCAATAAATCATCAGTAAACACTTCCGGGCTAAATTGCCGTGGTCGATCTGTAGAACTTCTTCTCCCTGACGTTTCGTTCTCAACTAGGGAGAACATCTTCCGAGGTGATTCGATGACTACCTGCAATCGAGAGAACAGACGATAGCCAGAGATAGCTACACATCGACGCCACGTGACGTGCGGTGGCGCTCTCTACGATCTCCATATAAGCGGCGGCCCCAGCTCTAGATAGAGCAGCCAGTCGTCGACTCACCTCGGAAGATGTTCTCCGTAGTTGAGAACGAAACGTCAGGGAGAAGAAGTTCTACAGATGGACCACGGCAATTTAGCCCGGAAATGTTTACTGATGAAGACGCCGGCCGTGAAAGCCTACATGGGATGATATCCAATAAATACTTGGTTTGTAAATAAAACTGCCTTTTCCTGCTGCCACTTCATTTATCTATCCCAGACTTGTGTCGCCTTTTTCTTGCTCTAAGGCATCATCAGTGAGATGATTTGCTGATCTGCGTTCCTGACATCTGGTCTGGAGCTCGCACTGCCACTTTATTACTGACATATAAGCACAACTTTGCGTTCTGAGCATCTGCACACTGTTCACCTTGTTTCTCCACCTTTTTTTGTAGTGTACTATCGTTCTTTTGCCACTCGATATAACTATTTCTCCAGACACTGCTTTTCCCAGCGTAAATATTGTAACTCCATCAGGTAATTATCCGACCCACTTTGAACCTTGATTGCAAGTTTGTACGTCAATCTGGTGATTCGATCTGTTGTGCTACCATTCATGAACAACGGTCCAGAAGGTGTTTTCCATCACGATAACGCTTGTCCACTTAGTGCTTTTGTAACCCAACATGGTCTGTAGAGTGTCGACATTTTGCCTTGACCTGCTCGATCAACAGATCTCCCTCCAATAGAGCGCATATGGGACATCATCGGACGACAACTCCAATGTCATTCGCAAAGAGCGTTAACTGTCCCTGTATCGACCAGCCAACTGCAACAGGCATGGAATTACCACCCCCAAACTGACATTCGGCATCTGTACGACACAACTGACGCATGTTTTTATTCTTGAATCCGAAATTCTGGCGGTTACACCGATTATTAATGTACCAGCTCATCTTGCACTTACATTAACCTGTGATCTTGTAATGTTAATCACTTCAATATGTTACCTAGACAAATATATTCCGGAAATTTCATTATTCTACATCAATTTCTACATCAACATCTACATCCATACTCCGCAAGCCACCTGACGGTGTCTGGCGGAGGGTACCTTGAGTACCTCTATCGGTTCCCCCTTCTATTCCATCTCGTATTGTTCGTGGAAAGAAGGATTGTCGGTATGCCTCTGTGTGGGCTCTAATCTCTCTGATTTTATCCTCATGGTCTCTTCGCGAGATATACGTAGGAGGGAGCGATATACTGCTTGACTCCTCGGTGAAGGTATGTTCTCGAAACTTCAACAAAAGCCCGTATCGAGCTACTGAGCGTCTCTCCTGCAGTGTCTTCCACTGGAGTTTATCTATCATCTCCGTAACACTTTCGCGATTACTAAATGACCCTGTAACGAAGCACGCTGCTCTCCGTTGGATCTTCTCTATCTCTTCTATCAACCCTATCTGGTAAGGATCCCACATTGCTGAGCAGTATTCAAGAAGTGGGCGAACAAGCGTACTGTAAAATACTTCCTTTGTTTTCGGATTGCATTTCCTTAGGCTTCTTCCAATGAATCTCAGTCTGGCATTTGCTTTACCGACGATCAAATTTATATGATCATTCCATTTTAAATCACTCCTAATGCGTACTCCCAGATAATTTATGGAATTAACTGCATCCAGTTGCTGACCTGCTATATTCTAGCTAAATGATAAGGGATCTTTCTTTTTATGTATTCGCAGCACATTACACTTGTCTACATTGAGATTGAATTGCCATTCCCTGCACCATGCGTCAATTCGCTGCAGATCCTCCTGCATTTCAGTACAATTTTCCATTGTCACAACCTCTCGATATACCACAGCATCATCCGAAAAAAGCCTCAGTGAACATCCGATGTCATCCACCAGGTCATTTATGTATATTGTGAATAGCAACGGTCCTACGACACTCCCCTGTGGCACACCTGAAATCACTCTTACTTCGGAAGACTTCTCTCCATTGAGAATGACATGCTGCGTTTTGTTATCTAGGAACTCTTCAATCCAATCACACAATTGGTCTGATAGTCCATATGCTCTTACTTTGTTCATTAAACGACTGTGGGGAACTGTATCGAACGCCTTGCGGAAGTCAAGAAACACGGCATCTACCTGGAAACCCGTGTTTCAGTTTTTCTCCGTCATTGTTTTAGAGTTCTAGGACACCACAGATAGACATTAATGAGACTGGGAGGTAGTTTTGCGTGTCATATCTGCTACCCTTGTTGCAGACAGAAGTGATCTGTACTTTTTTCGTATCACTGGACACAGTGGACATTATGCAACGAAGTAATATGTTAGATGCACTGTTGCGCTCCTGCTATGTAGGGGTAACCTCTTGAGGTTACAATGTACTTAACATGAGACGCAGCGGCGGGAGCTCACCTGCTAGTGGGATGTGAGGCGGCCAGAGGCGGCCGGCCGGCTACACCAGCTGCGGTGGCCGCCTGGGCCGGGCTGCCTGGCTGAGTGCCTTACTCGCCACCTCGTACTTCACGCGGACAGTCGCGGCCGAGCGCGCTGGCTCCCCTGCGGCGCCGCTCCCAGCTCACGCCAGCTGGCCATACTGCGGGCAGCTTCCCCGGTCCCGCCGGCACGCCATTAGCCTCCGCCACTCCACTCTTTCGCAAATGATTTACCGCCGCCGAAGAAAATTTGTTCCGAGGCAGAACTGACTTTCGATAGCACAGAGTCTCATGCTACAATCCAGATCATTTGCTTGCCGTTATTTCTTAACTCTGTATTCCTCAAGTACGGGTACCAACGTCGACTGTGACCCGTGACGTAATGATTCTGTGGAATGTGACCTAGTATGTTATCAAACACTGACAGTACAAACCACTGACAATATTTATTTTGCTCCTATATTCTGTACGGGCTGTAGTTTGTAGTAACAGACTGATCACGATTAGATGCGGCTGGACAGCGAGCATCTTGTTGTGTGTTGGCGTAGCCAACAGTTGTAACTTCATCTAATTCGTAGAGACATAGTAATCTTGACATGGTCTGAGATTCAGGTTAGTTTTAAAGGTGGTAGTCTGGTTGTATAGCCGGCCGCGCTGGCCGAGCGGTTCTAGGCACTTTAGTCCAGAGCCGCGTGACTGCTACGATCGCAGGTTCGAATCCTGCCTCGGGCATGGATTTGTGTGATGTCCTTACGTTATTTAGGTTTAAGTAGTTCTAAGTCCTAGGGGACTGATGACCTCAGATGTTACGTATCATAGTGCTCGGAGCAGTTTTTCTGGTTGTATAAAGGACGGCCAAATGAAAACGAGACAATAAAAAAAAAGGAAGTAAACTGTCTGTTATTTCAAAAGCAACCAACATAACTGCATTTCTATTAATACATTTATCCACTGTGAGGCAAGAAGCTCAGTGTTAAAATGCTTGCGGTTGCCTACGGAACCAAGATCGCAGACAGGCTTGTACCTCTTCATCCGAATCTAGTAGACGGCCACGAATGTCTTCAGGGCTCCAAAAACACGTAAACGGCATGGGGAGAGATCGGGAGGGACGGATGATGTGCACGCACGCCCACATGTTTCAGTATTGTTTCGAGCAGACGCTGAAGTTTCGCTGGGAAGCCGTTACACATCCTCCATACAGCCCCGATCTCTAGCAACGCGATTTCCAAATTTTTGGAGCTCTGAAAAAAGACATTCGTGACTGTCGAATTGCTTCTGACGAAGAGGTCCACACTTGGATACAATCTTGGCTATTTCTATGAAGGCACTGGCAGTTTGAAATATTAAACAGTTTGTTGTTGTTGTTGTTATTGTTGTGATCTGTCCGGAGACTGGTTTGCTGCAGCTCTCCATGCTACTCTATCCTGTGCAAGTTTCTTCATCTCAAGTACCTATAGCAACCCACAACCTTCTGAATCTGCTTAGTGTATTTGTCTCTTGGTCTCCCGCTATGATTTTTACCCTCCACGCTGCCCTCCATTGCTAAATTTGTGATCCCTTGATGCATCAGAACATGTAATACTTTCAGAAATGACTTCCTGACACTTAAATCCAATCTCGATGTTAACAAATTTCTCTTCTTCAGAACCGCTTTCCTTGCCATTGCCGGTCCACATTTTATATCCTTTCTACTTCCATTATTATTAGTTATTTTGCTCCCCAAATAGCAAAACGCTTTTACTACTTCAGGTGTCTCATTTCCTAATCTAATTCCCTCAGCATCACCCGATTTAATTCGACTACATTCCATTATCCTCGTTTTGCTTCTGTTGATGTTCAACTTATATCCTCCTCTCAAGACACTGTCCATTCCGTTCAACTGCTCTTCCAGGTCCTTTGCTGTTGGTGACAGGATTACAATATCATCGGCGAACCTCAAAGTTTTTATTTCTTCTCCATGGATTTTAATTCCTACTCCGAATTTTTCTTTTGTTTCCTTTACTGCTTGCTCAATATACAGACTGAATAACATCGGGGATAGACTACAACGCTGTCTCATTCCCTTCCCAACCACTACTTCCTTTTCATGCCCTCTACTCTTATAACTGCCATCTGTACAAATTGTAAATAGCCTTTCACTCCCTGTATTTTACTCCTGCGACCTTCAGAATTTGAAAGAGGGTATTCCAGTCAACATTGTCAAAAGCTTTCTCTAAGTCTACAAATGCTAGAAACGTAGGTTTGCCTTTCCTTAATCTATCTTTTAAGCCGTAGGGTTAGTATTGCCTCACGTGTTCCAACATTTCTACGGAATCCAAACTGAATTTCCCCAATGTCAGCTTCTACCAGTTTTTCCATTCGTCTGTAAAGAATTCGTGTTAGTATTTTGCAGCCGTGACTTATTAAACTGATAGTTCGGTAATTTTCACATCTGTCAACACCTGCTTTCTTTGGGATTGGGATTATTATATTCTTCTTGAAGTCTGAGGATATTTCGCCTTTCTCATACATCTTGCTCACCAAATGGTAGAGTTTTGTCTGGACTGGCTCTCCCAAGGCTGTCATTAGTTCTAACGGAATGTTGTCTACTCCCGGGGCCTTGTTTCGACTTGAGTCTTTCATTACTTTTTTCCCACCTGCCCCTTATATATTGGCAACGCCAATAATGTGATGCGAGAGTACTTCTAGTCGGCGCGTATTTTACACATTCTATTTCCATGAGCGACCTATGGCCGCCATTCTGATGACATCATCCGTTAACGCAAATGGCTGGTCTCGATAAGGTCAATATTTCCTTAATAACTAACAAAACATACTCTCTGCATTTACTTACAAAATATTTTCAAACAGTACTTTCTTCAGGAACGAATAGAGATTAGCAACTAGTGTACCAGTTCTACAGCTCCGATGTTTGATCTACAATTTTCATCAATTAATACTTCATCTGATATCTGCCGCAGTACTCCTCTGTGGAAACTTGTTTGCCTTATGAGTACTGATGAGCAATTAAGACTTACAGCTGGTGCCAATGACATAATTATATACTAGGCAAGAAAAACAAGATGCTACTAGGTACTTACGCTAGTAACTGTAGGAAAAATTTGGTACAATTTATAAACATCCCGTAAACAAATGGCTCTGAGCACTATGGGACTTAACAGCTGAGGTCATCAGTCTCCTATAACTTAGAACTACTTAAACCTAACTAACCTAAGGACATCACACACATCCATGCCCGAGGCAGGATCGAACCTGCGAACGTAGCAGTAGCTCGGTTCCAAACTGTGGCGCATAGAACCGCTCGGCCACAAGGGCCGGCCCCGTAAACAAGAAAGCTGGAGCCAGAACGAAAGTGGGAACTTTTTATGTGGCTTCGCTATCCATGTTCATTTGTCAGCAAGGGACTTCTCAAACTCGCATTTTGAGCTGTTCCCGTCGCTACTTAAGAGTGATTTCATTCCTGGATGATAGTGCCTACAAAGGAAAAGTAGATATATTTCCAATGGTCTCACCTGTATCACTTCTCATTAACCATCCATGGATTTTCTGAGCTTAAATAGTTAAAAAAATCACTTAGTTGATTCATAATACTTCAGAAATACAAACAATTCAGCTAAGAACAATTCAGCTGTACACTTTATCTATTCGATATCTGACCAAAGAAAAGGGGAGAGTTTAGTGTCTGCATCCCTTATATAAGCTCGTCGGAGATAAAATTTTACATCTCAATTAGCCGTGGATTAATCATATCTGTTTCTCCTTGTCACTACTGTCCTACTTCTAAGGAACTATATCACACATGCCTGCAATCTGCCTACATGCCTTATCTTCGTTACCCATGTTTCAGATGCATACGTAAATGTGACTAAGCAGGAATGACTAGTCTAATGTAAGGATTTAGAAGCATATTTCACTAGGGGAAAAATAGATGGCGCCTCCAGGAAAATGAAAGAGGCATTTGGAAAAAAGAGGAGCAGCTATAGGAATATAAAGAGATCAGGTGGTAATCAGCCCAAAGCAAGGAAGGCAAAGCCAAAAGGTGGAAAGAATATATAGAGGCTCTACACAAGGGAGATGAAGTTGAAGGAAATATTATAGAAATGAAAGTGGACGCAGACGAAGATGAGATGAGAGATATAATACTGCGAGAAGAATTAGACAGAGCTCTGAAAAATCTTACTCGAAACAAGACCCCGGGAGAAGACGATAATCCGTCAGAACTACTAATAGCCATGGGAGAGCCAGTCGTGACAAAGCTCTTCCTTCTGGTGTGCAAGATGTGTGAGATAGGGGAAATGCCTTCAGACTTCAAGAAGAATGCAGTAATTTGGATTCCGAAGAAATCAGTTGCTATCAGTTTAATAAATCATGATTGCAAAATACTAACACTAATTCTTTACACAAGAATAGAGAAACTGAGGTAAGCCGACATCGGGGAAGATCAGTTTGGATTCCGGAGAAATGCAGGAGCACGTGGGGCAATTCTGACTCTACGACTTAGAAGACAGGCTAACGAAAGGCAAACCCACATTTATAGCATTTGTGTTATAGAGAAATCTTTTGATATTGTTGACTGAAATACTCTCTTTGAAATTCAGAAGGAGCAGGGGTAAAACACACGAAGCGAAAGGCTGTTTACAACTTGTACAGAAATCAGTCGGCAGTTGTAAGAGTTGAGGGGCATGAAAGGGATGCAGTGGTTGAGAAGGCAGTGAGACAGGGTTGTAGCCTATCCCGGATGTTGTTCAACCTGTATACTGAACAAGCAGTAAGGGAAACCAAATAAAAACATGGAGTAAAAATTAAAGTTCAGGGGAAAGAAATAAAAACTTTAAGATTTTTCCATGACATCGTAATTCTGGCACAGACAGTAAAGCACTTGGAGGAGCAGTTGAACGGAAGGACAGTCTCTTGAAAGGAAAATCTAAAACGAACATCAACAAAAGAAAACAAAGATAATAGAAGGTAGTCGAATTAAATCAGTTGATGCTAAGGGAATTACATTAGGAAACGAAGCACTGAAGGTAGTAGATGAGTTCTGCTATTTGGACATCGAAATATCTGATGATGGCTGAAGCAGAGGGGATATAAAATGTAGACTGAAGAAGAGAAATTTATTAACGTCGAATATAGATTTAAGTATTAGGAAATGTTTTCTGAATGTATTTGTATGGAACATAGTAATATAAGTAATGTATGGAAGTGAAACATGGACAATAAACAGTTTACACAAAAGAACAGAAGCTTTCGAAATGTGGTGCTACAAAAGAATGTTGAAGATTAGCTGGGTAGATCATGTAACTAATGAGGAGATGCTGAACAGAATTGGAGAGACAAGAAAGCTGTGGCGCAATTTGACCAAAAGAAGCGTTCAGTTGATAGGACACATTCTCGGACATCAAGGGATCGCTATTTTAGTACTGGAGGGAAGTGTGGTGAATAAAAATCGAGAGGGAGACCAGAGATGAATATAGTAAGCAGATTCGGAAGGATGTAGGTTGCAGTAGTTATTCGCAGATGAAGAGGCTCGCACAGGACAGAGTAGCACGGAGACTTGCATCAAACCAGTCTTCGCACTGAAGACCAGAACTATGACAATAACAGGTCAGTACTGGAATATAATAATTTTTATATATCATTTGTTTTTTGTGGGACGTCTTAGTTACAAACCCGGCTCCTAACGCTCCGCAAAAATGCTTATACCTGTCTGCTACGTTTACTGATCTCTCTCTTATTTCTTCCATTTACTCTCTCACACTTCCTAAGTACTTGGCACTTTCACCTTCTTCAGTTGTTCAAATTCAATCCTTATTTCTCCACTCAGAAGACCAACCACACGTCCAACTCGTGTGAGGCGGTCAACGCCGCAAAGTGTGGGATGGCCTACAGGGGTGAAGTACTGTGGAACTTTGAGTGCCCCCGGGACTGACACGATAATTTCGAAAAGTGGCAGCTGACAGGGCTCTGGTGAAGCTGTGACAGGCCTAGCTAGCCAGTAGTGGACCAGCAACCCGCTTTCAACAAAGTAACTAGAGGAACAATGCCATTTTACATTTAAGTAATCTTACAATAACATCTCAGGAATACAGGATACAAGACACAGTATTAAAAGTTTTATAGAAACACATCAGATCTACCAGTGAGATAGAATAGCAAAATATGCCGACAGGCTAGCTGTAATAGGTTCAAAAATGGCTCTGAGCACTATAGGACTTAACTTCTGAGGTCATCAGTCCCCTAGAACTTGGAACTACTTAAACCTAACTAACCTAAGGACATCACACACATCGATGCCCGATGCAGGATTAGAACCTGCGACCGTAGTGGTCTCGCGGTTCCAGACTGTAGAGTCTAAAACCGCTCGGCCACTCCGGCCGGCAGCTGTAATAGGTTTGAAAATAAAATTTTATGTGGATTTATCCTTAAAGATTGCTACAGATGATTATATTCGATCAGAATTTCATTGAAATGACTTACAAACAATTTTTTGCTCAATTCTGTTTGGTAATTGGGATTGCCACGCTGTGATGTACATTCGAGTGAACTAATTTCTATTTCTTTCTTAGCAGAGTGAAGTAATTGCAAGCTTCTTGTTATACATTTCACCTGATGCCTACTTATAGCAGGTATACACACAGTAGCTGTAACTGCATTGATCAGTTGAAGAGGGGGGAAAGTGCTCAAAGACTTACGTCGTATTAAATAGCTGAAACTTCACTAGTAGCTGTATATCTTCATTTGCTTCAGTTCATAGCTGTAGCACCCTAGCACCATTGTCGTGGATCAAACTATTATTTCCTCAAGGTTACAAAAAGAAGATAGCAAATCGCCCACATGGTTCACACTTATTGCCAACATGAGAGCGGTGATACCGTCCTTGAAAAAGAAAACAATCGTTTTGTCAAATGAAGTAATTTATTTATCAATAACTGGTTAATTAAGGAGAACAGAGAGGATATTGAATCGACTAATAGTTGTTTTCTTCTTTTCCTGGTAAAAGGTCGGCATCAGTGCGTGAGAATACGCAAATATTCTGGCTATAATGTGTTCAGCTAATGGAACATTTGATCATTAGTGTATTTTCCCTGACTGACTTCCACTGCTCCCGATTTTGCTTGCACTCAGTCTATTTGCAATGCGACGTTAAAACACACCGGTTAACAGCTTCACTGATGCGCCCCTAGTCTTGAAACGACATCATCATCAAGACATAATGCCTCAAGAAACCCACTTATATTGCTTCAGTATGTTACTAGACATTGCTGAACATTTTCCAGACAACTCCAATTTTAGTTAAATGTAACGGATAAGGCAATGAAATTGCTCTTCTTTTCTTCTTTTTCCTGCGTTTTATCCTGTTACTTCACGGGACTAGAAGCATGTAACTCAGGTGAGAGGTGGAAACCAGCCAGGTATTCACCTAATGGGGTGAGGGAAGTCACCAAAAATCCACATGTAGGATGGCCAGCACACCGGAGCATCTCGTGCGGGGCCGGCGCGACTCCTCGAATCCCGGAAGCGGCATGCGAACGCACGCCGTTATCCGGGCGGGTACGCATTCAAAATGCAGATGGCTTAATATTAAATAGGAAACATTTACTCGTACCTCACCTTTTGAGAAATGTTGTTTATTTCGTCACGAATCATCTTTCCATTCCTTATTTATTAAAGAGAACATCAGGAAAGAGTTTCTTGTTTAATAGTATTTTCATTTTCTGCCAAACACTGACGTAAAAATGGTTCAAGTAGCTCTAAGCACTATGGGACTTAACATCTGCGGTCATCAGTCCCCTAGACTTAGAACTAAGTAAACCTAACTAACCTAAGGACATCACACACATCCATGCTCGAGGCATGATTCGATCCTGTGACCGTGGCAGCCGCGTGGTTCCGGACTGAAGCGCCTAGAACCGCTCGGCCACAACGGCCGGCACCGACGTAAAATTCAGATAGTGTTGACGGTTTGCTTATTTCTAAATATTTTAAAATATTTATATCCAGTCACCTTGAAAAGTTACAGTTTACAACATCTGATAGATCTGCAGTTGGTCGTTGTCACAAACAGCGTCACGAACTTCGATGCTTATCTCTACAGCTGAAAACTTCAGTAGAAATTTCTCCTTAGTTTCGTCACTGCTTGCTCGGTAAACAGACTGAACAGCGTGTGTGATACGCTAAACCCCGGTGTCACTTCTTTTTCACTGTCACCCCCTTTCATATCGATCTGTTCTTAACTGCACTCTGGTCTCTGCGCAAGTTGTAGACAACCTTCCGCTCCCTGGTTTTTAATCCCAATAACTCCAAAAATTCAAAGAATATATTCCAGACAACATTGTCAAAAGCATTATCCAAATCTGCATGCGCTATAACTGCGTTCTTACTTTCTTCAAATTATTTCTAAGCCTTAGGGTGGACATTGCTTCGGGTTTTCCTATATCTAGATCTTCTATCAGTTCGAGTTCTACCAGTCAATCCATTTTCCAGTGTTTTAATCCCTATAGCTTCAAAAATTCAAGGAATATATATTGTAGCTAACATCGTAAAAAGCTTTAGTGAAATCTACAAACGGTCTAACTGTGTAATTCCAGTGGCATATAAAAATTAAATTTTTGTCTATATCATTGCACTGAGTAATTTATTTTATATGATTATTTGCTTCTTCAATCCCTTTCTCACCTGAGTATCTAATATGTCTGTATACTTTGACTTCTGTATTAAATATTTTTGCTTTGTGCTCATCTTGGCTACGATAATGCGCTACTAAGCTATTGATAGTAATTTAACAGCACTCCCATTTTCTTATTTGTTGTTATACCTGTTTTTGCATTACAACTGTTTGATTTTGTGACAATAATCCTCTACTCACCTACACAGAAGTCGTATTATTCCTGGCAAGCCCCTATCTTCACTAATTCCCACTTTAAATTATTCAATCTCTGTTCAGGTAGTCTAATTTACCGACAGGTTCAAGATCTCCAAAATTTAATACACCGACGAATAGAGCTACCCATATTTTTTCACGCTACTGAATCCTTTTGAATGATCCTTATCCGGAGATCTGAACGGAGACTGTGTTACTTCCCGAGTATTTCACTCAGGAAAGTGCCATCATCATTAAACCACATTGAAGAGCTACATGATTTAGAAAATGTAAGGCTGTTATTTCTCCTTTGCTTCGGCCGTGATGATGCAACACAGCAACGTCGTGCTGGTTAATGTTATAAAGCCAGATCAATCAACCATCCAGACTGACACCTACGTAATTACTGGTAACGGTGATGCCCCTCTTCAGGAAACCATACGATCTCTCCACAGATATCCTTCTGACATGGTCGCATCTACTGGTCGGCTTACTGTATCTTTGAGGTATGCAAGTCACCTCTCCCCGTCGACGATCATGGGTCATGGGAAAAACACTATCGTCAGAGAAGACATGAAAGTATTGTCAACGTTTTGATACGTAATTCTTTCATCAGTATAAGGTGACATGAGAAAGACCGGTGATACAGTCAAACTGCAATGTGAACAACCTCAGAAAAAAAGTTTCACTATCGCCATTTCATTACTAGAGTTTAGTCTGACCTCTACAATCAGTTTCGTGAATCGAAGTAGACATCTACAGTGTAATGTATTCAGCACAGAGTAGGTTACGATGCTGGTATGGTAATATCGGCGTACGAAAATGTAATTCATGGAATTTTATAATGAACTTATAAATACGAACGCGCCATTGAAGGTGAAAAAAATATCTTTCATTAGATGTGCATAATTTTTTGGTTTCACTTTCCTTTGAAAACTTTAATAAAGTTCCACATAAGCAGCCTGCTGATTAAAGAGTTGTGCAAAACTATTACGCACTTATGAAATAAATGTTTCCTGTATTACAATAATCTCAGACTGAAATTTTCACGCTATTGATTGAAAATAGCCAGTATAGCTCCAGATTGCACATCTGTGTTTTTTGGCCCTATAAAAGTGATATTTTTCATCTTTCCTGTAATAAATGATCTGACTTCATATACGAATAAGTCATAAATCTGATGTCGCTTGGGGAAAGAGAAACAATTTATCGTGGGAATGAGTCACAACGCTTTGTCTGTGATGAGCGATTCAAGTTCCAAACACATGCTCGCAGAGCTCGGAGCATTCAGTGTCCTACGAAGACTGTACCAAGAAAGCAACTCAGAATTCTCACTCACCCTTTGCCGCACAGCTGATCGTTGAGTGTATGACTTCCCGCAAGTGACAGTAATTTGTAGCTTACAGGTGACTAAGGTTATCGTCTCGCTAGCATAGTGTTTTCTCTTTTGTGCCAAGAGATAGCTCAATACCATATCTTTCTAGTCGAACCGCTTTCAATTATGAATTGAATTTTTCGCCTGTCTCTCCAATATTTATGAGACTATCGTTGCATGCAAGTGTGGCTTATCTCTAAAGCGTAGTGGAGCCCTGCGCTGAGCTGGCAGACAGACCGCGACATCTAGTTTCTGTCGGGCGAAAAAGATCTCAGCGCAGTCGCTCTGACGTAAGAACTACTGAACCGTTTACCGCAACTTTCAGATGCAAGAAAGAACCGAATGAATAAAAATCAGTCCCATAAAATGAGACTGGCAACAAAACTATAACGTTCATCCGCGAAACAGGACTCAAAACTATGTGGCGAGGCATGTAACTCATAGTAAAATTACTCAACTTTGTATCAAAATAGAATTAATTTGACGAGAGAGAGACGGATGACGATAACACCGTATTCAACAACGCCTGCCAAATTTTACAGCTTTTCCTATTACACAAACACCATGCAAGACAAGACAATATGTACTGCTTCCAGTCTTTTGCAACATAAACTAGGAATAATTAACTTTGAAAGTTCTCTTTCTATTAATGATAATTACCTCTTCTCTCTCGTAGTATGACGAAGCAGATGACGGTGCAGTGGTCGTCTTCTCAAACATTATTCACGTGCATCCGAAGATTTGACGTTATGGTTCGTGATGCGAATAGAGGAGAACATGTGTACTTGAAGCTCGTAGTAATAAAACACTTTTCTTCAACGAGCTATCCAGTTTTTATTTGTTAGGCACCTATAAAACAAGATACGTCCGTACACCACGGAGGACGAAACAGAAGAGCTATGTTACAAGGGTTGAAACAAGAGAGGTGGTGTAAAAAATGTGGACGTAAAGCGTTTTTCATTTCTCCGCCGCTCTCTCAGATTACATTAACGCTACGTAAAATGAATTAATATATCTTTGGCGCTTTCAACTGGCTTCTGTGTGAATTAATACATCTCGTTTGTCTGTACAGAGAAACCTTGTAGGTACCCACAAAACTCATGTACGGGTACCTTGACTCGCTGACTAGAGTTTTGTTTCAGTAACAGCAGGTTCTCTACCGCACAGCATTCTCTCATAATTAACAGGTAGACTCATTTCTGATTCTATGGCTCACATCTGACTACAAGAGATTATTCAAACATTGTCACGAACAGACGCAAGTGAAACTGAATATAATTGATGATATGCTACAAAATACGCAGATACTACTCCCATTAAAATACTTTCAACTCCAGCAAGAATATTCCTTCCTAATGGGAGTAGTAAGCTGTCTGCTAGCACTGAGATTCACCGCCACCTTCCCTCCATCAATAACAATACAAACACAACACTACAAAGGCAAAGTATTCCCAACAGGACCTTGTCCAGAACAGTAATGGGGGATTTACGTATTCACCTTAATGTTCACGGCTTGAGTGTGCAGCTTCCTTTGATTTTGAATGATATTCTCTTAGCAGAAAACAAAAGTTGCAGAAGTTATAAATGCCGGCCGTTGTGGGCAAGCGGTTCTAGCTGCTTCAGTCTGGAACCGCGCCACCGCTACGGTCGCAGGTTCTAATCCTGCCTCGGGAATCGATGCGTGTGATGTCCTTATGTTAGTTAGGTTTAAGTAGTTTTAAGTTCCACGGGACTGATGATCTCAGGTGTTAAGTTCCATAGTGCTCAGAGCCATGTGAACCATTTGAAGGCACAAATCATACGACATTCACAGACACATCATTAGACCACACCGACGATTACCCACAGAGTGCTCAGTAACTTCTGTGATTTAATGTAGGCCACCCAGTGAAACGTGAATGTGCTAGGTTCACGATTACTGATGGCTAGCCCAATGAAAGTGAGTGAAAACCGATAGGACAAAATCAACTGGTCAGCAAGGGCTGAAAGTTCAAATGTAAAGATGAATGTCATACTTTTTTGACACGTTTTCACACGACATTACATGAGCAGTGCAAAAATAAAAATAGGAAGCCGTTTCCCGATATCGTGTTTACATGTTAAGCCTAAACCTGTTCCAATCAGATACCGGTTTTCGGGGTCTCAGTTACTTTACGCGAATTTTCTCTAGGAGTCCACTGTTCTGATTCAGTCAGCACTACAGGAACTTCAATTTTTTCTAGTGTAGCTATCAGTATCTCCCTAACTTTCTTAATAAAGAACGAGTATGATTTCCTTACTGATATCAGTTAACTCGAAGAACGAGACTGTTCAAGAAGAGACGTCAAAAAATCGATGAATTAAAAAAAATCCCTTTTATTACGCCAACGTATATCATGCGTGGCATGATCTCTGGTAGAACACTGCAGTACTGCGACATGTTTGATATTCCGAAAAGCTAGAAAGTTTTATAACTGGCAAAGAAATATACATTCCCGTTTCCCCGCCAAGAACTAGCGGATATTTTGTGAAGCAACTAACTGTGTAATTTCGCTTGTTCCACTCCATTTAGCAAATATATAAGCACTTCCGTAACTCTTCGCACTTAATAACGATAAAACGTGCTTTCTTTCAATTATTTAAAAGAACATAAAGACCTTTCAGCTCAAGTGAGTCCTTCTTCTTTTCCTTCAGAACTCACAAATTCACTTGGTCCACATTAATTGACAAAAGAAAGGAAGTATCAGTCTGAGAACCAAATCACGACTTAAATACGGTAAAACGTTTATATTGAAATATCGATCGCGTAATTTGAAATTAGGAAGCCTGGAAGTGCAAGTTCAGAATCAATAGTGAAGTGTTTAAATGACAACATGAAATGGTATTTAATGCCTATAATAATAACAAACTCAAAAGACTGTGATGAGAAGTAATGCCTTAGAAATATTTATTCTGTTCACAACATAAGTTAAGGTATCACATGCATATTTCGCTGTCGACTTTCTCGATTTACTGCCGCACGTTGCAACCCTCTGACGTTAGAGGGCTCCGAATTGTAGCGCGTAACATGGCGGTGTGTAACGCAACTATATCGGTGCGTGAGAAACGGCGTGATGTAATCGAGTTTCTGATTCGAAGAGTTCGTTCAGATGTGGAACACCTTCTCCTTCAGTATTTATGTGTATCGCGGAATCTACCTGTATTTGATTGTACGACGCATAGTTTAGAAGATAAGTCGTCATAAACACTGAGATGCATGAAAAACTGCTGCGTCGGCCATGACGTTTTAATTATCACTTATTTGTTATGAAATCTATTGGCAAAACATATCGCAGACAGTATCCACATATAGCACTCCATGTACCTGCGAAATTATATTATTGTACTACACACAGTTCAGCAGATACAACATCATAAACATTGAGCTGCTTGAAAACGAAACCGCAGAACGAAATTCGCTAGAGACAAAAAAATGGTTCTGAGCACTATGGAACTTAACTTCTGAGGTCATCTGTCCCCTAGAACTTAGAACTACTTAAACCTAAAGACATCACATACATCTATGCCCGAGGCAGAATTCGAACCTGCGGCTCCAGACTGTAGGGCCTAGAACCGCTTGTGGAAAGCTGTTCGGCGAACATAGCTGGCCACCCCGGCCGGCCGCTAGAGACAGAAATATGTACACAAATATTAGAAAAATATCTTAAACACATGTGAGAAGTGCGTAGGAAGGCAAAGCTGAGGTTAAATAGCTACTCGCAAACCCTTGGACTGATTTCAATCAAACTTGGTATGTACATTACTTAATATCTGGAAAGAAATCCTCCTGTTGAGTTGGTGGTGATAATGTGGAGCGGGAAGGAACAGGAGGAAATGGACACAGATCAGGTGAAGAGGAAATGGAGAGAGAAATGGGGAGTGATAAATAGACAGGGAAACGAAAGATGAGGAGATGAGCAGGGGAAGGTGGTGGGGGAGGTGTACAAAGTGAGGGCAGGGCGAAATGGACAGAGAGAGGGGGAGGAGGTGACGGACTGGCAGAGAGGGGGAGGCTGGGAAAGATGGACAGAGGGACAAGGGAGGAGGAGATGGAGCAAGGAGGAGATGTGGGGGTGGAGGAGATCGACTTAGAGGGAGAGGATGAGATGAACAGAGGGAAAGAGCAGATAGACAGAGGAGGGACAGCAGCAAATGGAGTGAGAGAGGGAGAGGAGGAACAGCGAGAGAGGAGCAGATGGATAGAGAGGTGGAGGCTGAGGAGATGGGGTGAAGAGGAGATGTGGGGTTGGAGGAGATGGGGCTAGAGGAAGACGAAGAGATGGACAGAGAGGAAAGAGCAGATGGACAGAGGGGGAATGATAGGGAAGGGATGATAGGTATATGGAATGATAGGGAGGGGAGCATATTTTTGACAGAGAAGGGAAGGAGCAGATGGACAGTGAGAGGGGCCAGAGCAGAGGAGATGGACAGAGAGTGGGGGCAGAGGAGGCTGACAGAGAGAGGAGGAGGAGAAGGAGAAGGAGAATGACAGAGAGAGGAGTGGGGAGGAGATGGACAGAGAGACTGGGGAGGAGGAGCTAGATTAAAGAGGTGGAGGGGAAGATGGACAAGTGGGAAGGAGCAGACGGAATAAAAGAGAGGGAAGAACCGATGGGCAGAGAGAGGAGCAGCAGGAGATGGAGAGAGGATGGGTTGAAGGAGGGGTGGGTAGAAATAGAGGAAGGAGGAGATGGACAGAGAGAGGAAGCAGGAAATGGGCAGAGAGAAAGAGAAGGAGCAGACGGACGAATAGAAGTTTGGAATAAATCCATATCTGGGCAAAGCCAAGTACTCAGCTAGTGTATACAGCATAGCTTTGAGTCCCTCAGCGACACATATAGTCGTAACGTAGGCGCCACTACAACAGCGCGGTATCTGTGGAGAGGTCAGACAAACATTTGTTTCCTGTCAGACAAACATTTGTTTCTGGCAGAAGGACAGGAGGCTTTTCAGTGGTTGTAGGGACGACAGTATGGATGGCTGACTAATCTAGCAGTGTAATATCAGTCAGCGTGTTCTTGTTGCATCGTACTGCGAAAGGCAGCAACGCGTAACTACAGCTGTTACTTTTGCCGAGGGCGCGCTGCTCTTCTGCATTGTTAAATGATCACGTCATCATCTGGGGTAAAATTTTCAAGACGTGAAACGGTCCCCCATTTGCATATCCAGGAGAGGACAAGTTAGAAGTATGACATTAGGAAAAGCAAATCCCATGTTCAACAGGTTGAAGCACGAAATGTTAAACCCTTTAATCAGGCAGGTAGATTTGGGAATTAAAAAAAAAAGAAATGGTTGGGCTGAAGTTAGACATAGTGGGAATAACTGAAGTTCGGTGGCAGGAAACAATACTTCTGGTCAGGTGAGAACAGGGTTATAAATACAAAACCAAATATGGGTAATGCAGCAATGGGTCTAATAAAGCATAAGAAAATAGGAAGGCGGGTAAGGAACTACGAACAGCATAGTGAACGCATAACCATAAGGCAAATAGACACGAAGCCAACACCTACCATAGTAGTACAAGTTTATGTGCCAACTAGCTCCGCAGATGATGAAGGGATTGAAGAAATATATGATGAAATAAAACAAATTATTCAGATAGCTAAAGGAGACGAAATTTAATTGTAATGGTGGGCTGGAATTCGATAGCAGGAAAACGAAGAAAAGGAAAAATTGTAGGGGAATATGCACTGGAGGAAATAAATGAAAGAGAAAGGCCCTAGTAGAATTTTTCACAAAGCGTAATTTAATCATCGCTAACATTTGGTTTAAGATTCACGAAAAAAGATTTTGTACGTGGAAGAGACCCGAAGACCTGGAAGGTTTCCGACTGATAATATAATGGTAAGATAGAGATTTCGGAACCAGTGTTTAAATTGTAAGACATTTCCAGGGGCAGACGTGGATTCTGATCACAATTTATCGGTAATGAACTGTAGACTAAAAATGAAGAAATTATTTAAAAAGTATGAATTTAATTAGATGGAACCTGGATTAGTTGAAAGAACCAGAGGTTGTTGTAGTTTCGAAGGAGCTTCACGCAACAGTGCTAGAGCAGGGTAAAGAAGTAAAGTAGGAAACGAAAAGACAGCTTTAAGAGATGAAATAGTGAATGCATCAGAGGACCAAATAGGTAAAAAGCAGGACCTAGTAGGAATCCTTGAATAACACAGGAGGTATTGAATTTAACAGATAACAGGAGAAAATATATAAATGCAGAAAATGAAGCAGTCGGAAGGGAATACAAACGTGTAAAACACGAGATTGATAGGAAGTGCAAAATGGTTAAGTTGGAATGGTTAGAGGACAAATGTTGTTGTTGTTGTTGTTGTGGTCTTCAGTCCTAAGACTGGTTTGATGCAGCTCTCCATGCTACTCTATCCTGTGCAAGCTTCTTCATCTCCCAGTACCTACTGCAGCCTACATCCTTCTGAATCTGCTTAGTGTATTCATCTCTCGGTCTCCCTCTATGATTTTTACCATCCACACTACCCACCAATACTAAATTGGTGATACCTTGATGCCTCAGAACATGTCCTACCAACCGATCCCTTATTCTGCTCAAGTTGTGCCACAAGCTCCTCTTCTCCCCAATTCTATTCAATACCTCCTCATTAGTTATGTGATCAAACCATCTAAACTTCAGCATTCTTCTGTAGCACCACATTTCGAAAGCTTCTCTTCTTGTCTAAGCTATTTATCGTCCACGTTTCACTTGAATACATGGCTACACTCCATACAAATACTTTCAGAAACGATTTCCTGACATTTAATCCTATACTCGATGTTAACAAATTTTTCTTCTTCAGAAACGCTTTCTTTGCCATTGCTAGTCTACATTTTATATCCTCTCTACTTCGACCATAATCAGTTATTTATCTCCCCAAATAGCAAAACTTCTTTACTACTTTAAGTGTCTCATTTCCTAATCTAATTCCCTCAGCATCACCCGATTTAATTCGACTACATTCCATTATCCTTGTTTTGCTTTTGTTGATGTTCATTTTATACCCTCCTTTCAAGACACTGTCCATTCCGTTTAACTGCTCTTCCAAGTCCTTTGTGTCTCTGACAGAATTACAATGTCATCGGCGAACCTCAAAGTTTTTGTTTCTTCTCCATGGATTTTAATACCTACTCCGAACTTTTGTTTGGTTTCCTTTATTGCTTGCTCAATATACAGATTGAATAACATCGGGGATAGGCTACAACCCTGCCTCACTCCCTTCCCAACCACTGCTTCCCTTTCATACCCCTCGACTCTTATAACTGCCATCTGCTTTCTGTACAAATTGTAAATAGCCTTTCGCTCTCTGTATTTTACCCCTGCCACCTTTAGAATTTTAAAGAGAGTATTCCAATCAACATTGTCAAAAGCTTTCTCTAAGTCTACAAATGCTAGGAACGTAGGTTTGCCTTTCCTTAATCTATCTTATAAGTCGTAGGGTTAGTATTGCCTCACGTGTTCCACTATTTCTACGGACTCCAAAGTGAATTTCCTCAATGTCAGCTTCTACCAGTTTTTCCATTCGTCTGCAAAGAATTCGTGTTACTATTTTGCAGCCGTGACGTATTAAATTGATAATTCGGTAATTTTCACATCTGTCAACACCTGCTTTCTTTGGGATTGGGATTATTATATTCTTCTTGAAGTCTGAGCGTGTTTCACCTGTCTCATACATCTTGCTCACCAGATGGTAGAGTTTTGTCATGACTGTCTCTCCCAAGGCCGTCAGTAGTTCTAATGGAATGTTGTCTACTCCGGGGGCCTTGTTTCGACTCAGGTCTTTCAGTGTTCTGTCAAACTCTTCACGCAGTATCGTATCTCCCATTTCGTCTTCATCTACATCCTCTTCCATTTCCATAATATTGTCCTCAAGTACATCCCCCTTGTATAGACCCTGTATATACTCCTTCCACCTTTCTGCCTTCCCTTCTTTGCTTAGAACTGGGTTGCCATCCGAGCTCTTGATGTTCGTACAAGTGGTTCTCTTCTCTCCAAAGGTCTCTTTAATTTTCCTGTAGGCAGTATCTATCTTACCCCTAGTGAGATAAGCCTCTACATCCTTACATTTCTCCTCTAGCCATCCCTACTTAGCCATTTTGCACTTCCTGTCGATATCACTTTTGAGACGTTTGTATTCCTTTTTGCGTGCTTCATTTACTGTATTTTTATATTTTCTCCTTTCATCAATTAAATACAATATTTCTTCTGTTACCCAAGGATTTCTAGCAGCCCTCGTCTTTTTACCTACTTTATCCTCTGCTGCCTTCACTACTTCATCCCTCAGAGCTACCTATTCTTCTTCTACTGTGTTTCTTTCCCACATTCCTGTCAATTGTTCCCTTATGCTCTCTCTGAAACTCTGTACAACCTCTGCTTCTTTCAGTTTATCCAGGTCCCATCTCCTTAAATTCCCACCTTTCTGCAGTTTCTTCAGTTTTCATCTACAGTTCATAACCAATAGATTGTGGTCAGAGTCCACATCTGCCCCTGGAAAAGTCCTACAATTTAAAACCTGGTTCCTGAACGTCTGTCTTACCATTATATAATCTATCTGATACCTTTTAGTATATCCAGGGTTCTTCCATGTATACAACCTTCTTTCATGATTCTTTTTTAAATTTTCTAACCTACCTATCCGATTAAGGGATCTGACATTTCACGCTCCGATCCGTAGGACGCCAGTTTTCTTTCTCCTGATAACAACGTCCTCTTGAGTAGTCCCCGCCCGGAGATCCGAATGGGGGACTATTTTACCTCCGAAATATTTTACCCAAGAGGACGCCATCATCAAGTAATCATACAGTAAAGCTGCATGCCCTCGGGAAAAATTACGGCTGTAGTTTCCCCTTGCTTTCAACCGTTCGCAGTACCAGAATAGTAAGGCCAATTTGGTTAGTGTTACAAGGCCAGATCAGTCAATCATCCAGACTGTTGCCCCTGCAACTACTGAAAAGGCTGCTGCCCCTCTGCAGGAACCACACGTTTGTCTGGCCTCTCAACAGATACCCCTCCGTTGTGGTTGCACCTACGGTACGGCTATCTGTATCGTTGAGGCACGCAAGCCTTCCCACCAGCGTTAAGTTCCATGGTTCATGGGGGAGGGGGGGGGGGGACAAATGTAAGGATTTAGAAATATATTTCACTTGGGGAAAGATAGATACAGCTGACAGGAAAATTAAAGAGAGACATTTAGAAGAAAGAGAATCAGTTGTATGGATATCAAGAGTTCATATGGAAAACTAGTCCCAAGCAAAGAAGGGAAAGTCGAAAATGGAAGGAGCATATAGAGAGGACACTAGACTCATGAAAGAAGGTTGTATGCTTGGAAGAGACCATGAGACACTGGAAGGTTTCAGACTGATTATGTAATGGTAAAATAATATTTCGGAACCACATGTTAACTGTTATATATTTCCAGGGGTAGATGTATCTTCTGAACATACTTTATTGTTCGTGAAATTTAGATTAAAACTGAAGAAATTGAAAAAGTTAGGAAATTAAGGAGACAAGACCTAGGTACGTTGGAAAAACCCAAAAAATGTTGCTGAGAGTTTCAGAGGAAGCTTAAGGCAACAACGGGCTGAAACAGGGAAATGAATACAACAGAAAAAATGGTTGCTCTGAGAGACGATACAGTGAAGGCAGCAGAAGATCAAATAGGAAAAAGACAAAGACTAGTGTAAATCGTTGGATAACACAGGAGATATTGAATTCAATCTATAAAGGAAGAAAATATAAAAGTGCAGCAAATGAAGCACGCAAAAGAGACTACAGACGTCTGAAAAATGAGATTGAGAGAAAGTGCAAAATGGCTAAGCAAGAAAGGCTAGAGGAAAATGCAAGGCTGTAGAAGCATGTGCAACGAAAGATAGATACCGCCTAAAGCAACTTAAAGAGACCTTCGTAAAAAAAAAAAGCAAGTATACGAATATCAAGAGTTCAGATGGAAAATCAGCTCTAAGTAAAGAAGAGAAAGCTGAAACGTGGAAAAGTATGAAAGAGACTACACAAAGAAAATGAGCTAGAAGGCAATATTATAGAAAGAGAAGAGGAGGTAGATGAACAGGAAGAGGTGGAAGATACGACAATGCGACAAGAATTTCAAAGAACGCTGGAAGACCAAAGTCGAAAGTAGCAGACGACACTATCACTGAACCACTGATAATCTTGGAAGAGTCACTAATGACATAACTATTCCACCTGGTGTGTATGATGATTGAGACAGGGGAAGTACCCTCAAACTTGAAAAAGAATGTAGTAATTTAAATTCCAAAGAAAGCATGTGCTGACAGGTGTGAATACTATCGAATTATCACGTTAAAGTTCATGGCTGGGAAATACTGACCCGAATTATTTGCAGAAGAAAGGAAAAAAAACGGGAAGACTACTTTGTGTTCCGAAAAAATAATGTAGGACCACGAGAGGCAATACTGCCCCTACGACTTATGTTATGTGATGGTTTGAGGACAGGCACAGCTATGTTTATAACATCTGTAGACTTAGAGAAAGCTTTTGAAAATGTTGACGGGAATACATTCTTTAAAATTCAAAAGTATGAGGAGTAAAAACAGGGATCGAAAGGCGATTTACAACTTCCACAGAAATCATATGGCCGTTGAAGGACCTGGTCGGGAAGCCATAATTGAAAAGAGAGTGAAACGGGGATAAAACTGGAAATTGAATCAACGTTCATGGGGAGGACATAAAACTTTGAGAATTGGCGATGGCATTGTAATTCTGTCAGAGACAGCAAAGGACTTGGAAGTGTTGACCATAATGGACAGTGTCTTGAGAGAAGGATGTCAGATGAACATCAACAAAAGCAAAGTACAGACAATGAAATGTAGTCAAATTAAATGAGATGAGGCTTAGGGAATTAGTTTAGGAAATGAGACACTAAAAGTAATAGTTCGGATTTGCTATTTGGGCAGTAAAATAAATACTGACGGCCGAAATACAGAAGGTATAAAATGTAGACTGGAAATGACAAGAAAAGCAGTTGAGAAGAAGAGAAATTTATTAACATCATGTAAGAATTTAAGTGTTTGGAAGTCTTTTCTAAAGGTGTTTGTCTGGAATGTAACATTGTGTGGAGGTGAAACGTGGACGGTAACCAGTTCAGACAAGAAGGGAATGGAAGCTTTTGGAATGTGGTACTACGGAAAAATGCTGAAGATCAGATTGGTAGCTCGCGTAACTGAGTAGAATTGAGGATGAAAGAAGCACAAATTGACTAGAAA
Source organism: Schistocerca gregaria (assembly GCF_023897955.1). Taxonomy (NCBI): domain Eukaryota; kingdom Metazoa; phylum Arthropoda; class Insecta; order Orthoptera; family Acrididae; genus Schistocerca; species Schistocerca gregaria. The sequence goes on from NC_064923.1 coordinate 407,190,692, forward strand.
AAAGGATCAGTTGATAGGACCGCTACGGTCGCAGGTTCAAATCCTGCCTCGGGCATGGATGTGTGTGATGTCCTTTGGTTAGTTAGGTTTAAGTAGTTCTAAGTTCTAGGGGACTGAGGACCTCAGATGTTAAGTCCCATAGTGCTCAGAGCCATTTGAACCATTTTTTGTGCCTGTGGGGAGCAGTAAAAATTGAAGGGGGAGACAAAGAGACGCATTCAGTGAACGGTTTCAAATGGATGAAGGTTGTCGTAATTTCTATGAAAAGGTTTGGACAAGATAGAATAACATGGAGAGCTGTATCAGAGCAGTCTTCGGACTGAACATGGGTACGTGAGTGTCTGTGTGTGTGTGTGTGTGTGTGTGTGTGTGTGTGTGTGTGTTCTTTTGGCCTTTTTATAAGTTTAGACATTAAATAATGGGACAATGCTCGGTCTACCTCGGACTAGGAGCTGTGAAGTGTACCTCAGGTCTTCGAGCTCTGTGTCCCCGTAAAATGGATAGTTCATCAGTAGCGCCGTATACGGACATTCAATATCACTTTAATAACCGGTACACTAGCTGTTTGTTTGATGTGAGAATCCATCTGTTTCTTTTTCGAATTAATTATTCTTCTCTACAGGCTTCCTTCATTCGTTATTCATAATTTGTATTGCATATGGTTAATTCTGTCTGCTATTATTTATGTTCCCTTCTTCCGCTTTATGCAGTGACAAGTTGGATGCCTTTGCATATGTTTCGCTAATCCGTTTCGTTCTCTGGTAAGGGTTTTCTGTAGTCTTCTTTTCTTCACCAATTTTCCTGATACATCTCCAGTTCACACTGTATATGTTCATCTAATGGGTAACATTCCTCGAAGCGTCACACTTCAAATGGTTTCCGTTCCTTTTTCTGAAAATATCACACGTGAACTCTAACTTCCAGTACCAAAAATAAATTTTTGAAAACTGTTGATGTCTTCATTTTTAAGAAAAGTAAAATTTTTTTGTCACCTACTCTTATCAGCTATTGACGACATACGGCTTGCTTCATCTTCGCCCTTGCTATCTTTGCATCTTAATTCTTTCACTTCTTCTGTTACACCTTTGTAATTCAGTATTATCTTCAATTTGAGCATTCATCGTTCTTGTCTTTTCTGTGGTATAACTCTAACACATAACCTTTGCTGATCAATTTGTCTGCCACTAAATAGTCTAAGATTTCTTTACTTTCATGGGGAGAATCTATATCGTGTTACCATTATCTCGTGTTCCCTGCATTTTTAGTCCTGTTCTCAAATTTGTTTTCAATTTATTTCCGTTTCTCTTCAACGCACAAGTTAAGCAGAAGTAAAACTAACTGCCCAAACAACTTCCGTGCTTACGATATCAGTTTATCGTTTTTATTTCCCAATTTTGTTGCTGCAGTTTCGTCTCTCTCATGGAGAGTCACTTAGTGATCAACCTGCTGTCCATCTGGACTCGTATTTTAGAGGTGTGGCTTCAAATTCGGACCAACCAACGCACATTTACCTTCTCCTTGCTTTCCTAAATTACTTCGGGTGACTGCCGAAATTGTTCCATTGGACAACGGCCGATTTCTCTTCCCACGCTTATCGAATCCGAACTAATCTTCTTGTCGTCCACACCCGTTAAACTAGTTTTCCCTTCTTTCTATCCGTCAGAGGATAACTATAGATCAGCGTTATTCGAGAGATATGCAGGAGGTGGACGAAAATACGGAAAAACAGCTAGAAATGTGTGCCTAAACATCATTGGAGATGCTAGCCAGGCTTCTAGGGCTCTCGTATTTCAAGCACGAGTGGCACCTGTGCTCTATTCTCAACACGTTGCAGTGTCAGCTATAGTCAGAACGGTGTTCTGTGTAGTTATGAGTGCATTATGTCTAAGCTAAGTGAAGTCGAACATGGGAAATTTGTTAGCGCTCGTGTGAAGGGTGCTTCCGTAACCAAGCTAGATGAACTATTTGGTGTTTCAAGATGGGCCGTATCGAAAATTTATATCGTATTCAGGGAAAGCTGAAAAACATCATTCTCTAAGTCACAACGAGGAAGGAAATGTGTGTTGAGTGATAGTAACGGTCGACCGTTGAAGAAGAATGTCACGAAAAATAGGAGAGCAACAGCTGCAAAAGTAATTACAGAAAACCCTGTCAGCACCAAAACTGCATGAAGGGAGTTCCACAAGCTGGCAACTGCAGGGCGATCTGGGCTGAGCAACACATCAGTGTTTCACATGCCCGTAACTGGAAAACGCGGCGTTGAGGTCGTCAAACCTTGAGTATGGAGCAATCGAAGAAAATCATTTGGTCTTATGAAATTTGTTCCACACTGTTTCCAACTTCGAGTTTACATCCCATGAATAGAACATGGCACGAACTCGATCATAATTTGGGAGGCGTATTTTGTTATTCCACAGGCATTATCAGGTCAATCCCATGGTAAGAAGTTTGTTTCCCAGGGCGACAGCGTCCCTGTTGACACAGCTCGCTGGTTTTGTGAGCACGAGGATGCAATGTCGTATCTCTCCTGGCCACTGCAGTCACCAGGTCTGAATATTGTTGAGGCTTTGTGATTTACTTTGGAGAAAAGGGTACGTGACTGGTATCCACGTCACTCATCGTTATCTGAGCTTTCCACTATTTTGCAGGAGGAATGCCGGCCGTTGTGGCCGAGCGGTTCTAGCCGCTTCAGTCTGGAACCGCGCTGATGCTACGGTCGCAGGTTCGAATCATGCCTCGGGCATGGATGTGTATCCTTCGGTTAGTTAGGTTTAAGTAGTTCTAAGTCTAGGGGACTGATGACCTCAGATGTTAAATCCCATAATGCTCAGAGGCATTTCAACCATTTGCAGGAGGAATGGGAAAATATTCCCTTGAAAACTATACAGGACCTGAACTTACACATTCCGAGACCACTGGAAATTGTTTCAAATAACAACGGATTAGGGATGGTAATGTCTGGTGTTTCTTGTGTTCTATATTTTTGTTCACCCCTTGTATTTGTATGCAATGTACATTAATATGTGCCCATAATGGTCTCCTTACGTTACTGATACTCATTCGACGGGATAAGAGAAAGTAACGGCAATTTGGCTCCTCCACGATCAGACCAAGAATATAGTGCGAGAAATTTCGTAATTTGAACTAACAACTCTCTCTCTGTCGCATTTCAGAGAAAAGAAACCGGAATCGATAAGGCATTCGCCAGTTTTCCGGCACTGTATAGTTAATATTCAACGATAAAGGAGCAGAAGCTGACATGTAATTGCCATTTCTCGAATTACCGTGTACGACTGCTTGCACAGTAGTGACATTGGTTGTCAATGGGGTTCGCGCGTTTGATTTTAGGCAGCCGTCTACACGAATTATGCTAGCAGAAATATTCACACCTTCCCAGTGACGCTGCTTCCAATCGTAGGCAGGAAACACTCGAACAGAATATTATATTCTGCAGCGAACTATAACTGTATACAGTCTTCATCGTTGGCGCTTCCTCGCAGATTAAAACGGCGTCGAACTTAAAACGGTGTCCTTTAGGCGGGCAAGTATTCTACCAACTGAGCTATTCAAGCATGATTACTCTTTTGAGCATCGTATGTATAGACTCGTAACTTTACCCGAGTAACGTAATCTACAACCGCATTCTCTTTGTTTGCTTGTCGATCAGCACTCTCTCACGTATAACCAGGGTCTGCTCCTACGACTTGGTTTTATAAATAATTTATTACTACTTTATACAGCGTGACAGATGTAACATAAAAATGCTTCGTAGACAAATGCTCTTATCTTTTATATTACCGACGCGACCCAGTTCAGTTGCTTCTGCACTTGGCAGTACAGGACGAACTCTGAGAAAGCCTGGCGTTAGGATGGATGCTTTGAAGGATGCAATGAAACAAATGTGCTCAATCCCAGGTAAGTCTGTGCAGTTACACAGAGCTTACGTTTTGAAAAAAATTTCATAAGCTGCGAAAACAAAAGAACTGTCGCCTGAAATGTACAACACTGTCAATTATCCGCGGTGGGTAGCCGCGCGGTCTTGGATACCTTGCCAAAGTTCGCGCGGCTCCCCCCGTCGGAGGTTCGAGCTCTCCCTCGGGCATGGGTGTGTGTGTTGACCTTAGCGTAAGTTAGTTTAAATTAGATTAAGTAGTGTGTAAGTCTAGGGATCGATGACCTCAGTAGGTTGGTCCTATAGGGACTTACGACAAATTTTCAAGATTTCCACTGGCTATTTTCTATCGAGAATGTGTCAAAGAGACGATCTGATGACTTTTGTCGCCTTTATAGACCAAAGGGAGACCTTGAAGCTACGCAGCACGACCTTGCCCACGATTTAGAAACGAGTGGTTCACCTGCAGTGCTCCATATGATTAAGCATGTTTACAACGAGCTTCAAAGATGTACACGGTCCAGCCTCCACTATCTTCGGCGTCAACGTGCAATAACCACTCACAGCCGTCAGGTGGCATCATGTGGAGGGGATGTGAAACGACTACCTTTATAACTACCTATGTAGTTGTGTCACTTATTAGCGACAGCGTTGAACTCCCACCGTCGTAGGGTGGTACGGGACTTCAGGTCCAACCGCTACACCTTCAATGCAATGATGTCATTAGAAGATATGATATTTTACCCCTACACCAAAGCAGTTAGATCGATCTACAGCTGAGGTGCTGTACCGTAACCTACCACCCCCGCCCCCTTTCACCAAATAAAGAACTGGAAAGCATTGTTGTAGTTGCCATAATGCGAGCACGGAGCGATTTATCTGACTTTCAGTGTGGTGTGGTCGTTGGCTTTCGGGCCGAAGGTGGAAGCATTTCCGAAACGGCTAAGTTTGTAAATTGTTCGAGTGCTGCCGTGGTTGAGGTATTCCATGCATGGAAGAAGTTGCTCTCCGAAACCAGATCGAGGCAAATGTGGTGCATTAGGGCCATAGATGATAGAGGTGAACGACGGGTGCGAAGATGCGTACTGGCAAATACCCGTACAAGTACTGAACAACTGAACACCCAGATAAACCAACGGGCTACCAACAGTGTCACCTCAATGACCATTCTGCGAACGTTGCTGCGTATGGGCCCCAATTGCAGGCGCCTTCTTCATGCACACAGGCTGAGTGATGTCCATCGGCGACGAAGACTGGAATATCCACACCAGTACTGCAGCTGGACGTCCACTCAATGCCGACAAGTGGTCTTTTCAGATGAATAGTCTTTTATGCTCCATCGGACAGATGACCATTGGCGCGTACACCATGCAAGCGTTACGGACTGGGGAATGCTTTCATGGTATTTCCTGAGTGATCTCGTCAATATGGAATGCACAGTGGATCACCGGACGTACGCATCTATCCTTAAATGTAGTCTGGATTTCCTCAGCATGATGGCATCTACCAGCAGGATAATCAAACGTGTCATACAGCTCGCAGTTTACGTGCGTGGTTCGTGGAGTGCCAGAATGACATTACTGTACTCCCCTGGCCACCAAATTCCCCGGATTCAAACCCAATCCAGAATCTGTCGATCGAGCTTTTAGCATCACGGATCCTCAATCGAGAAACGAAATGCAGGTGTCCACGGTACTGGAGTCAGTATGGTTCCACATCCCTGTCAGCGCCTTCCAGAACCTCACAGATAGTCTTTCTGCACGTCACGCAGCGGTCCTCGTGCAAGAGGTGGTTATTCAGACATTTGACAGGTCACTGGATTAATGTGACTGGACAGTATACTTGCTATATAACTTGCTTAAGACATCTGGTGACGAGTTGAATATGAAATTGTGACAGGAAAAGAAATATATGTTTTTATTTTTTTTATTTGGGAGGGGAAACTGACATGGTACCACAACGAAGTTATTCCCCAAAACCTAGAGCAGAGTTAAGGATTTCTCTGTTTTTTGCTTAAGAAGATAATGATCTGAACATATTAGACAGTTATCTTGAAATAAAGGAGACTTTCGTGATATCACAACCACTTCCCTATTCGTCATCTGTTTTCATGCACCATTATAGCCAAAATCAATTAAACTCTCGTGAAGTCTCTGAAACGAGGTTTATTCTGAAAAATAATCCAAATGCAACACAACGTACTTTTGTTTTATAAATGAGAACGAACTGAAGCACCAATGTGTTAGGATTAGTAGATACTAAGTGCCCAGAGCTCTCTCTCCCATCCCGTAGCACCAGTTCGTACTTTAGGTTACTAACGAACACGACTGGACCCCTTTGTCAGTAAAATATAAAATATTATGCGGTAATATTAACGTAAGAGCTAGGAAATTGTGAAACATTTAAGAAGGCACCCGAGAGATACACTCCTGGAAATGGAAAAAAGAACACATTGACACCGGTGTGTCAGACGCACCATACTTGCTCCGGACACTGCGAGAGGGCTGTACAAGCAATGATCACTCGCACGGCACAGCGGACACACCAGGAACCGCGGTGTTGGCCGTCGAATGGCGCTAGCTGCGCAGCATTTGTGCACCGCCTCCGTCAGTGTCAGCCAGTTTGCCGTGGCATACGGAGCTCCATCGCAGTCTTTAACACTGGTAGCATGCCGCGACAGTGTGGACGTGAACCGTATGTGCAGTTGACGGACTTTGAGCGAGGTCGTATAGTGGGCATGCGGGAGGCAGGATGGACGTACCGCCGAATTGCTCAACACGTGGGGCGTGAGGTCTCCACAGTACATCGATGTTGTCGCCAGTGGTCGGCGGAAGGTGCACGTGCCCGTCGACCTGGGACCGGACCGAAGCGACGCACGGATGCACGCCAAGACCGTAGGATCCTACGCAGTGCCGTAGGGGACCGCACCGCCACTTCCCAGCAAATTAGGGACACTGTTGCTCCTGGGGTATCGGCGAGGACCATTCGCAACCGTCTCCATGAAGCTGGGCTACGGTCCCGCACACCGTTAGGCCGTCTTCCACTCACGCCCCAACATCGTGCAGCCCGCCTCCAGTGGTGTCGCGACAGGCGTGAATGGAGGGACGAATGGAGACGTGTCGTCTTCGGCGATGAGAGTCGCTTCTGCCTTGGTGCCAATGATGGTCGTATGCGTGTTTGGTGCCGTGCAGGTGAGCGCCACAATCAGGACTGCATACGACCGAGGCACACAGGGCCAACACCCAGCATCATGGTGTGGGGAGCGATCTCCTACACTGGCCGTACACCTCTGGTGATCGTCGAGGGGACACTGAATAGTGCACGGTACATTCAAACCGTCATCGAACCCATCGTTCTACCATTCCTAGACCGGCAAGGGAACTTGCTGTTCCAACAGGACAATGCACGTCCGCATGTATCCCGTGCCACCCAACGTGCTCTAGAAGGTGTAAGTCAACTACCCTGACCAGCAAGATCTCCGGATCTGTCCCCCATTGATCATGTTTGGGACTGGATGAAGCGTCGTCTCACGCGGTGTGCACGTCCAGCACGAACGCTGGTCCAACTGAGGCGCCAGGTGGAAATGGCATGGCAAGCCGTTCCACAGGACTACATCCAGCATCTCTACGATCGTCTCCATGGGAGAATAGCAGCCTGCATTGCTGCGAAAGGTGGATATACACTGTACTAGTGCCGAAATTGTGCATGCTCTGTTGCCTGTGTCTATGTGCCTGTGGTTCTGTCAGTGTGATCATGTGATGTATCTGACCCCAGAAATGTGTCAATAAAGTTTCCCCTTCCTGGGACAATGAATTCACGGTGTTCTTATTTCAATTTCCAGGAGTGTATATCGTAAAGTATCCCGATTTTGAAATCTAAATGATCAGGTTATTTCAAAAAGTTATACACGAGCTGTGAAGAAGAAACTCTGGTAATGACTTGAACAGCAAACTGTGTAGCTACTATCACGAAAGATAAATAAATGTAAATGCCGTGTGACTAGGGCCTCCCGTCGGATAGACCGTTCGCCTGTTGCAAATCTTTCGAGTTGACGCCACTTCGGCGACTTGCGTGTCGATGGGAATGAAATGATTATGATTAGGACAACACAACACCCAATCCCTGACCGGAGAAAATCTCCGACCCAGCCGGGAATCGAACCCGGGCCGTTAGGCATGACATTCCGTCGCGCTGACCATTCAGCTAATTAATGAAACCAATATAAAATTAAAAACTCAAACACCCAGCAGTGATGGCGCACAATTACAATTGTGAAACATCAATGCTGTGTACCTCAGGTGTAATATGTCTATGTTCCTCCAGGTACTGATGGACTATTTTGCAAATGACACTATTATTATTGCCGCACAGGAGTGTAAAATGAATTTTAACAAGCGAAAAAATGAAACAAACAGAGGCGATCTTGATGATAATGTCGATGATGAATAAGATGCAATAGTATAGCAATTTGTCTACAGAATTCTCAGTAAGATGTACTAATTTCTTTAAAGGCGTTTCCTGTTTAGTATCTTTGTGAAAAGTTTAAGAAAAATTAGTTTAGATTTCTGTTTGAGATTAATTAAGTATTACCAGGTTCGAAAATTAGCTAGGCCTATTGGCCGTGGCCTGCTGAATCTGCTGGGTAAGTGTGATCAGAATTATTCGGTTCTGTTTTGATTAGTCCAGTAGAAAACACCTGGGATCGCTACTATTTCAGCAGTCGACTGAAACATGCTCTGAGGCACCAACAGGACGAGGGCAGGAATTAGCCCCCCTGCTCAGTGCCCACACAGATAGTAAGTACCCTGCAGCATTAACTGACAGTCACTATCACCAGTCTTATCTTATACGTTTAGAGCTTGCACTTTCGTCTCTCGTCTTATTCCTGGTAAAAGTTTCTCAGCCAGAATTTCCATCAGCTCTAAACTGTATCCGGCAGGAACACTTCACCACCCCAAAGGCTGAGGTCAGTATTGTATTACAAACTATAAACGTGTGGATGCCACAATATCAGGTAGTCGACTCGAACGCAACTGGTGACAGAAATATAGCCACTAATCGCCAAAAGTCTAATCATAGCTATATAGTCACTAACTGCCAAAAGTCGAACAATAGTAGTGAGTTAGATTCCTGAGTCACTCTGATTTTTATTTTATTTTATTTGTTTGGTCAAGATCACAAAAACTTTTGACACAAATCATCATATGATGACAGTAAGGTCAACGTCCACCACGGTGCTTTTCGTGCTGAATAAACTATTTGAAGATAGTGGGATTAAAATCATGGTTGTTTCAGTAAACAACTCTGGGGAATTCACTGCTTTGCCACAAACGGCTTCAGAATTACCTCATTCCATTATCAAATGGTAGATATGACATGTGGCTGTGTATAATACGAGGTCTGTTCAAAAACTAACTTTCCTTTTAAATAAATGATATCATTCGTCTACGTCAATGCTACCCCTCCAACACAGCCCCCATTAGGTATTAATCACTTACTCCAGCGCCTATTCCAGTTCAGTAACTCGATGTTTGGGATAGCTTCTAGATGACTCTGAGCACTATGGAACTTAACATCTATGGTCATCAGTCCTCTAGAACTTAGAACTACTTAAACCTAACTAACCTAAGGACAATACACAACACCCAGCCATCACGAGGCAGAGAAAATCCCTGACCCCGCCGGGAATCGAACCCGGGAACCCGGGCGCGGGAAGTGAGAACGCTACCGCATGACCACGAGATGCAGGCAGCTTCTAGATCAGTCAGTTATGCTTGTAAATGATTTTGTTTATTATTTGGACAACGCCTGGCGAATGTGAGGCTAGGGCATCATTACATTATTGTTACTGATAAAGACTCACGAGGAAGCAACTATGTGTGAGTAGGTGCATTCTCGTAATGCAAAATCCGTGAATCGTTTGCCATAAATTCGAGTGGTTTTTCTTACTCCACAAACTCCTGAACCACTATGCCCATAAAACAAAAGAATACAATGAACATAACCTTTACATTTGACCGCACTTCTGGAGCTCTCTCCAGTCTTAGCGATCCACAGTACTTCCACCAGGACGATTGAGCCTTTGTTTCGACGTCTTTTCAGTCAATTCGTGTTTCCTCACTTGTTATGACATGTTTCAGCAGTTCTGCACAGTTGTTAACTTCATTAAATAAGTTCTGAACATCACACATTCGCCGCTATTTTTATGTGAAATTCAATGAATTCTGAACAAATTTTGTTATCACAAGTTTCATACCCAAAACATCCGAAAAAATTTCACGGTATAAGCCAAATTACATGCCAAAAGACCGAGCGAGGTGGCGCAGTGGTTAGCACACTGGACTCGCATTCGGGAGGACTACGATTCAATCCCGTCTCCGGCCATCCTGATTTAGGTTTTCCGTGATTTCCCTAAATCGCTTTAGGCAAATGCCGGGATGGTTCCTTTGAAAGGGCACGGCCGATTTCCTTCCCAATTCTTCCCTAACACGAGCTTGCACTCCGTCTCTAATGACCTCGTTGTCGACGGGATGTTAAACACTAACCACCACCACCACCACATGCAAAAATCTCAGCGACTTCTGTGACTATAATTTGGCGATCGTTCATAACCACATCTCTCCTTTTTATCCGAGATTTCATCGGTTGATGTACTATTGCACCGGGAGGGTGTTCGTCAGCTTCGATGTCTACAGAAACGCCTGTACGTCTCATAAACCGTCATTTTACTCATAGCTGATTCTCGAAAGCTATATTTAGCGTTTCTAGAACTTTTCTGCACTTCATTTCACTATTATGGCAAAATTTAACATAAATTCTCTGATTCATTTTTGTACCAAAACAGATTTAACATTTTCGATAGTTGATATGCCTAACACTGTACTTATACTTTTACCAACACAACAACAAAAAGAGCGAGAACTGGACTAACAGAACACGTGAAATTACAAAATTCCCCTTACATTTTAAATACACCTCGTAAATGGAAAACAGTTCTTATAGGCGTTATCGAACTTGTGAAAAAGTGTGTTCTTTCCATACAGCTGGAAGTCACCATTATTTAATAAGCATATCTCGCATGTAATAGGCGTGTAATTAGCGTTGTTCATGCACGCACAACAGTATCTTCATTCCACACAATTTTAAGGCACCATTATCCAATAAGCACACTCTACGTATCATAGGCGTATAATTAGCATCATCCATGCACACTGCAACTTTTCATTCAGCTCTTCCGTACCTGGTATACTACATACGCACAGTACTCTTTTACATCAATCACGTGCCATAATAAAGAGAACAGTTCACTTTCTCTGAAAACTGGAGTATTCATCAGCTTTACAGTTATTGACACAACAGTAATTAGGAAAATCTGCCTTAACTTAAGAAAATGTTTATTACTGCACACTGTATTTAAAAGCCTCTGGGTCCATTTCCGAAGCTATTCACACTTATTACGTTAGTTTTACCCCATTTCTGTAGCTGTTAGCAACATTGTTAAATTACTATACTTTTTCCTTTACATTCTTACAGTAATTTAAAATATAGTCTTAAAAAATTTTAGTGTAGCGTAGAAAGTACACAAAATGCGAATATTCTGCACTGTCATTTGCATAGCTCTGACAAATTATCTTTTTTTGTAAATGACTGACATTTGAAAAAAAGAATGTCCAAATTAACAAGCTGTTACAAAGATTCTAATTCATTGTCGACTCCGGAAGACATAAGCTCCTTTTAGGCTATTACAGAGGAATTCCAGTTACTTCAGTGCGCAATAAGTTTTTGTTGTGGTCTTCAGTCCGAAGATTAGTCTGATTCAACTCCCGGCGCTAGTCTGTGTAAGCCTCTTCGTCTCAACACCTGAAACATACATTCATTTGAACCTGAGTACTGTCCTCCTCTACAATTACTACCCCACACTTCCCTACATTACCAAAATTATGATTCCTTGATACCTCAGGATATGTTCTATCAACTGATCCCTTCATTTACTCAGATTGTGCTACAAATTTCTGTTTTGCTCAATTCGCTTCAGTACCTTCTCATCAGTTATTCGATCTACCCATGTAACTTAAGCATTCTTCATAGCACCACACTTAAAAATCTATTGTCTTTTTATCTGAATTTTCTTTTCTCTTAATTATCTGAATAATTTATTTTATCTCATCAAGCATTGTTTACGGAGCTAGTACGCATATAAACTGGTACTATTGTGGTGGGTGTGGGCTTCGTGCCTACCTTGGTAATTGTGTTGTTCGCAGTAGTTTACCCGCATTATTATTTCCTTATTCATTATTAGACGTACTCCTACATTAGCCCACTTAGATTTTGTATTCATAAATCTATACCCACCTGATCCGTGATCTTGTTCTTCCTGCCACTGCACTTCACTATTTTCGACTAAATCTAACTTCATCCTATCTGTTTTCATTTTTAAAACTCTCTAACTTACTTATCTGATTGAAAGAGATCCAACATTCGACGCTCTGACCCGTAGAATGTCAGTTATGTTTCTTCTGATGACAGCACCATCCTGAGTAGTCCCCTAACGGAGGACTGTTTTTTGTACGGAATTTCGTTCCCAAGATGACGCCATCATTATTAAGCCATACAGCGCAGCTGAAATCCATCGGGAAAAATAACGGCTGTAGTTTCCCCTTGCTGCCAATCGTTTGAAGTTCCATCATATCAAGGCTGTATTTGCTAAATGTTGCTTGGCCAGACCAGTCAATCATCCAGACTGTTGGCCCTGTTACTACACGTGGGAGAGAATGTTGTAACTTGGAGTACTTTAGAGACTTTCGCCTCTAGCCAGCCCTGTAACAGAATTTTAAAATATTTTCTTATTCCATTTTGAAATGATAGTGTTTACTTTTTTCGGAAATTATAAAAATTACTCCGGAGAAGTAAGATTTTTCCAAGTGTGAAAACTGTTCCAAGGTACAATGTGGTCATGTATCTAGCAACAAATATTCTACTCAAATATAAAAGTGTTCGAATACAGAAAATCTTGGCGGTAGTGTGTTCAACAGTCTATATGTTACATGTTACTCTACTACATAATAATCAGCAAGCGAAATCAAATTAAAGGAAGTGTTATCAAAAACCAGTTATAAGTTAAAACATTTTTAAACATGAATTATTAACATCTAACGCAAATTTCCGTTTTCAAGACAAGGATAACTATCAAGACATTAAAGAGACTCAGTTCATTTGAGTATATCACGTGCTCCATCGTAGAAGACCTTCTTCCGTTTCAAGGTACAAGATGGAGCACGACTGACGAAGTATGACTTAACAATCCACGCGTCTTGTCACCAGTTTTAAAATATATTCCATTTTAGTTGCCTTGAAATTCTGTTTGAAGAATTAATAAAAGTATTACAAATAGCTTCAACATATTATGCAGCACTTAAATGTGCAGAACTCAAAATATTTACAAACTCTGCAGAAAAACAACCTCATGTCTGACGACAATAAAAACAGCAGAAAATTTCAAAACTGCTTAGTTACAGAAAGAGGAAAATTTCAGAAAATGGTTCGTGACCTCACTGTGCACAAATAGACCAATCAAAATGGAGAGACTCTGGTAGAATTCTGTAGAAATTTCAGCCTGAAAATTATGTCAACCTCTTTTAAGAAGAAATCACAAAACAAAATGCATGACCGTCATCAACAAGAATATAGTTAAATTCCAAATTGACCATAACGCAATCTCTTATCCACATCGCAAATAGTTTTTAAATGATCAAACACACAAAAGAGAAAATATCTACTATCTAACATAAGTGAAACTCAATTTAAAGCCCCGAAAAATCAGCACAAGGATATCAGTAATTCCTAAATGTCTTGTTAGTAAAATCTAACCCTTGCTATCAGCAAACGATCTCAACAAAAGACAAACACAAAATTGTTGCCAACTCAAACACAAGTTTATCACAACTGTCCAAAACAAAATTTCTTTAACAAAGCTGAAAAAGCTTCTTTGGTGAAATGTAGCTCATGAACAGACAGTAAAATCTCAACACAATGCATTCAAAACATAGAACAGTAACGAAGTAGAAATGACATGTTCCTGGCAAACTAATTATACAAACAGAACAACAACATGAGAATTTGAGAACCTTCAACCCTCTAAAACTGAAAAGACTTCTAAAAAATGCCTAGACTTTTTATAAAACTTTTAAAACGAAGTTAAATATATAATAGCCTAAGACGTTCTGCTCCAAGAAGCTAAATAGACAACTGGCACCCCATAATCACGAAAACTGCAGAGAACTTTGCAAATATTTTAAAAACCCTCTAAATTTCTCTGAGCCCACAGAAAAATTTCCTCCATAGCTTCCAAATCAAATTCACAAGCACCAAATAAAGAGGGAACTGCTAGACAAATTAAAGGGCTAAATAATAACAATGCACCTGATGGAGACGGAATTGTTACAGAAATTCTAAAATTAGTTGGTTCCAAAACCTTAAAAGAAATTGCATCCATCATGATGTGAGACTAGTGCAGTTTGTTGTAAATGTCAGTCGTAGCTGAGCTTCTGTAATCACATCCGACTGGTCTAGTTCCAGTAGCAGACCTGTCCTGAGGGCATAGTGCTAATTAATGAAGTTACCCAATGGATTTTGGATAACGCGATCTGGCGTAAGGGACCCTAAGAAATGTATCCTGAATGAGGTCTCTTTACAGACTCTCCAACTATTTACTATGATATGGGATATAATATCTATGAAATTAAAGTCATCTAGAGTTTATTCTACAAATAGGATTGTGCTTTGCAAGGATTAATAATTATGATTCACAACCTCGTCTCAATTAATACACAACAGTTGACATTAATAATCATCATTCTATGGTGGGATGGTTTGGAGCGAGTAAGGATCACAAGCAGTATATGCCTTGATTTTATCATATTTAGAGACACGCGAAGTTGTATGGTGGGTAAGCAGCGGTTGCACAGTGAGGAATTGACAGCAAATGAAGATAATGTTACTGTTTGACTGTTTGGGCAGAATGACCATGCCAGAAGGCGGCACTTGTATCCGAATGAACGAATCGTTATGCCTATGCTGATGCCGCAACGTATTCTTACCATGAGCTGAGTCGGCTGCCATCGGCCATAGGCAGTCGTCTCTCTTTGCTCACTAGAATGTTACAATTTTAATTTCTTTCTCTGTCACTGATGATATTATCGCATATCAGACAAAACATTACTTATCAGCAGGAGACACTACTCTATTACCACGCAACACCGCTATAACTTTGATAATGGCTTCAAATCGGCAAGGAAGAGACTCCACAAGTTCTCTCACCACATCCAGCTGAAGCCACTAACTGATGATTAGACCACGAAGGTACCAGATTGTGGTGGTGTTGGCTGCTGCGTTTAACCACTTCTTTCAAACGCTCCAAAACATATTTTATGGGGCTATGATTGTGTGATTTAGCGGGCCAGTTGAGGTGCGATATGTGCGATATGTTGGCTGAGTATTCATTTAACCAGGAACGTATGCGCGCAGCCCTGTGAATGCGGCTGTAATCGTCTTGAAAAACGAAAGTGTCCACAGCACACACATCATGAAAATATAAAAGAAAGGTCCACTCTTGGTCAGCTTGGATATAGAAATTAGCATTCCGGTCTATTTCAGAGTAATCGGAACGAGTGGGTCCAAATCGTGAGAGGAAATCATCATCAAAACAGCACAGAACCATTTCCGGTCTGAACTACACTGTCCACATTGGCTTGGTTAAACTCCTCATTGGACCATTGGTGCAATCGACGCTGTGTGCAATTTGAAAACAGATAAAACTGCGGCTCATCGGACCACACTAAGACGCTACAGGTTTTTAATCAGCTGCTGTCCAGTTTCTATCTTGTTCGGCTGCAACCGAGAGAAATGCGTTTTTGCGAAATACCCGAAACAAAATTTTCATAGTACGGAATTCCTTTCACCATGTTGTCTCAAAAACTGATTGAACCAGCCATTGTTAGGAAGCGCTTCCTATCTGCCATGTCTTTGACATGGAGTGACACTCGTATCCAGTCCCTGTCGGTTAATCCTGAAACCTGTTGATCAAGGGAAGGCAGCATTCGGTTATGACTGGGGACGGGGCCGTAATCAGTTACTATTGCTTGCCTTTTACAGTTACCACATTTATTTTTAAAACAGTAATGCCAGACTCAACAATAAATAAAAAATAGCACACGTTATTAATGAAGGAATAAACAACTGTGTAAATAATAGTGTTTTCAGTGCATACTGATGCAGATAATGTTTAAAAGAAACAAGCCATTGTGATCGCGGCTGAAGGCCTTACACGCCAAGAATGGCAATGCATTAAGCATGTTTAAGAACTCGCTGCAATTACAACTTACAGGTATTGAAATATGAAAACGTAAGTGGCCACAAACACAGCAGAAGGTATCAGACGCCAAGAATAGCACCAAATAAGGTTTTAAGGCTTACTGCTAAAATACAAATACCGAATTCTTTTTTCAAAGCAAATGATCACAATCACGGCTGAATACCTTACACGCCAGGAACGGCAATTACATAAAAAATTTAGAAACCTGCTGTAAAACAGCAAATACAAGTAAAGGTTAACTAAAAGAAACAAACAACTGACCACCAAACGGGTAAAATAAGATTAGATGATGGCAAGCTGGTGACACAACCCTTACACTGCTAGATTTATTCTAGAAGACGACATGAAATATGAAGTGGACATACATATCCTTTAATGTAGGCATTACAAGGTATGGTAATAAATAATACAATAATAAAACACAAGGACCAGTCACAGACGGTGCTCCTGGAATCGACCTCTGAGTAGGTCCGGCAGCAACCACTTTCGCGACTGATGAGATAGGCAGCCAAGACTTGCATTCACTTCACAAAATGGTAACTCAGACTAGTGGTAGTGTAACGAATGACTAATGATAATCTTGTTGAAACTACCTGATGTCCAATAAACCAAATGCAAGAATGGAACAATACGCCAAAGCCGAGAACCGGCTGACTGCACTACGCACCCAGAATACTGTGCTTAGAGCGCCCGGAACGAGAAAGGAATCGCCATCACCAGAGTAGAAGAATCACAAACGGCCTGCAATCAAGAAAGCTGTCGAAACTACACGCCTTACCGGACAGCAGCGGCAAAGAGAGGAAACGTACACTGCCATTACATACATAACCCCCAGAGCAGGTAACTGGGGCATTACCGGCCACCAGGCAGAAAAAATACTGCTGATTGAACTGAACAAATTGTGACAAGCTGAACGCAGTAAATAGTAATAAGAAGTCGAGGAAAGCTAATCAGATCCGCTTTCCCCAAGCACTCCGCTCGCTGCTCTTCGCCTTGGTGACACTACGAGCAGCGACACGAACCCAAGTCACTGTAGAAAGGTGAGATGTCACAATGGTGGAGGTTTCGCTACTTAAATTGAAACGCACTCATCTTAAAGCCTGCAGGATCTGGTTTGCGATGAGGTCGTGCACCCTCGTGACCACAGCCCTTCCATCCGGCAGTGCATGTGCGCCACCAGCAGTCCCGGCGAGTTCTCTCACTGTGTGGACCTGGCTTCTCCTGAGTCCCCAACCGAACTGCCTCAGTCACACGACACGGAAAAAAACAAAGACGTCGCCCCAAAGATCGGGCAACGCCACTAGGAGACGGGCAACGCTTGAGAAACGAGTGGAGCCAGCTACGACGAGAAGAAGACCAACAACCGCAACCATGCCAACTAAAGGATACGGTCTGGCCTCCAACAGATGGCGGAAACCTACAAACAGCACCAACGCGAGCCGCAGCACAGCTGAAATCCTTTTATGACCAATGTTGCTATCCAAGGTTACACAGCAGCTAGTGTCGTAGTATTCCTTGTAGACACGTTCGACACTGCACATCGATACACTAATAAATCAGGCAACTTCATTCGCGGTGTGGTCTTTGACAAGTCCAAACGCGATAGCTCATTCCTGCCATTCTGTCACGTCTGTTGGCTCATATTACAGTGCTGGTTCCTTACAACAGAGTGACACAAACGTACCACTTCACTGCTACACCTCCCTTAGGCGGTGGCGGGTGACACGACCCTCTGGTACTAGTTCCATCTATGAACAGCGCGCCAAAGCGACTACTGTGTTGCTTTAATAGCGTGACATACACATTGTCCAGTCACACTAATGTGGCCACCGCATATGTTCAACGTCAATATGTAGTAACGACTCACAGACGCCAGGTAGCAGCACTAGCAGTAGAGGATATATAAAGTCGGTCCGGAAAACAGTGCTGTCGTTGTCGTAATGCGGGAACGGAGTGATTTGTCTGCGTCCAAACAGGCACGATAATTTTCTTTCTGGTAAAGGATGGAATCATTTCCGAAACTGCTAAGTTTGTAAACTGTTTGCTTGCAATCGTGGCTGAAGTATACCGTGCGTGGAAAAATGGTGTTATCCAAAACCTGCACTGAGGCAACTGTGGTGCCCCATGGGCAATAGATGACAGGGATGAACAACCGCTGCAGAGATGTGTACGGTCAAATAGACGTGAAGCTACCGAGCAACTGACCACCCAGTGAACCAAGGGGCTACCAACAGTGTCTCCTCAACGACCAAAGAGAGAATGTTGCTGCATTTGGGCCTCCGTGGTAGGAGCCTGGTTCGTGCAACCATGCTCACTGTTGTTCATAGGCAACGAAGACTGGAATTTTCATGCCAATACCGCAGCTGTACGTATTCTGAGCGGTGGCATGTTAACTTCTCATCTCAATTACGTTTTATGCTCCACAGGACTGAAAACGAGCACTCCGTAACAAACTGAAAGCATACACTCTGTACGAGTAAAAATTTCTGGAAGGATGCAGTGAGGAGGAGGGCGCCTTATGGTCTGGGCAATGTTCTCATGCCATTGCGTACGTGATCTCTTCTGATAAGCACAGTTGATCAACACAAATATGCGCCTATTCTAAGGGAGCATGTCCACCCCTTGTTTTTCCTCTGCGCGGTGGCATCTACCAGCAGGACGACGCAGCTTGTCACACAGCTTGCGGTCTACGTGCAACAAACCAGTGTCACTAGAACGCTAACAGAAAATAGTTTACAATTCTGCACCAATATCAACTTGTTACATCGGATTTTCCAGACTTCTGGTGAAAAGGAAAATAATCTGCATCGAAACTAGTACAAAAAAGGCGACTGTTTTGCTGTGTCATTTTAAAAGTCTAATGTGATCTGGACATCGATTGGCTGAACATATAACTCATTATGCTACATTTTACTTATGCTTTACTCATTCATTCATTTGTGGAAAATAACTCCTTGGGACCGAATAGAAATCGATGAGTTAAATTCTATATCAGCCAAACCTTTAAATTTGTGTAATTCGTTAAATGAAATGTTTCAAACAATGCGAACGCTCTTGAAAAAGTTTCACAACGCTTGCTCACACTTGCTACTGTTGCTGATAAAAATTATGAAGGATTCATGTGAGTACTCGTTAAGTAGAATCTGATGTTAAAAAGTGTGTGTACACCTACTTACTTTGTTGTTGTGGTGGTCATCAGTCCAGAGACAGGTTTGATGCAGCTCTCCATGCTACTCTATCCTGTGCAAGGTTCTTCAACTCTCAGTACCTACTGCAACCTACGTCCTTCTGAATCTGTTTAGTGTATTCAACTCTTGGTCTCTCTCTGAGATTTTAACCCTCCACGCTGCCCTCCAATACTAAATTGGTGATCCCTTGATGCCGCAGAACATGCCCTACCAACCGTTCCCTTCCTCTAGTCAAGTTGTGCCACAAATTTCTCTTCTCTCCAATTCTGTTCAATACCTACCATTCTAATCTTCAGCATTCTTCTGTAGCACCACATTTCGAAAGCTTCTATTCTCTTCATGTCTAAACTATTTATCGTCCATTTTTCACTTCCATACATGGCTACACTCCACACAAATACTTTCAGAAACGACTTCCTGACACTTAAATCTATACTCGATGTTAACAATTTTCTCTTCTTCAGAAACGCTTTCCTTGCCATTGCCAGTATACATTTTATATCCTCTTGACTTCGACCTTCATCAGTTATTTTGCTCCCCAAATAATAACACTCATTTATTGTTTAAGCGTCTCATTTCCTAATCTAATACCCTCAACATCACCGGACTACATTCCATTATCCTCGTTTTGCTTTTGTTGATGTTCATCTTATATCCTCCTTTGAAGACGCTGTCCATTCCGTTCAGGTGCTCTTCCAAGCCCTTTTGTGTCTCTGACAGAATTACAATGTCATCGGCGAACCTCAAACTTTTTTATTTCTTCTCCCTGGATTTTAATTCCTACCCCAAATTTTTCTTTTGTTTCCTTTAGCGCTTGCTCGATATACAGATTGAATAACATCGGGGATAGGCTACAACCCTGTCTCACTCCCTTCGCAACCACTGCTTCCCTTTCATGTCCCTCGACTCTTATAACTGCCATCTGGTTTCTTTACAAATTGTAAATAGCCTTTCGCCCCCTGTATTTTACCCCTGCCACCTTCAGAATTTAAAAGAGAGTATTCCAGTTAACATTGTCAAAATTTTCTCTAAGTCTACAAATGCTAGAAACGTAGGTTTGCCTTCTTTTATCTATTTTCTAAGATAAGTCGTAGGGTCAGTATCGCCTCACGTGTTCAAACATTTCTACGGAATCCTATCTGATCTTCCCCAAGTTGGCTTCTACCAGTTTTTCCAATCGTATGTAATGAATTCGCGTTAGTATTTTGCAGCCACGGCTTATTAAACTGTCAACACCTGCTTTCTTTGGGATTGGAATTATTATATTCTTCTTGAAGTCTGAGGGTGTTTCACCTGTCTCATACATCTTGCTCACCAGATGGTAGAGTTTTGTCAGGACTGGCTCTCCCAAGGCTGTCAGTAGTTCTAATGGAATGTTGTCTACTCCTGGGGCCTTGTTTCCACTCAGGTCTTTCAGTGCTCTGTCAAACTCTTCACGCAGTATCAATCTCCCATTTTATCTTCATTAGCATTCTCTTCCATTTCTATAGTATTGTCCTTAAGAACATCGCCCTTGTATAGACCCTCTATATGCCCCTTCCACCTATCTGCTTTTTCTTCTTTGCTTAGAAATAGGTTTCTATCTGAGCTCTTGATATTCATGCTAGTGGTTCTCTTTTCTCCAATGGTCTCTTTAATTTTCTACCCTTTTTAAATTTTCTAGCCTACCTGCCCGATTAAGGGATCTGACATTCCACTCTCCGATCCGTAGAACGTCAGTTTTCTCTCCCCTGATAACAACGTCCTCCTGAGCAGTCCCCGCCCGGAGATCCGAATGGGGGACGATTTTACCTCCGTAATATTTTACCCAAGAGGACGCCATCATCATTTAACAATACAGTGAAGCTGCATGCTCTCGGGATAATTTACTTAAGTAAAGCGAAATACGACTGGAGCTCTAATAGTGACAACGGTTTTTTTACAACTTACACAAAATAAATACGTTTCAAAGTTTTATTGTCCAAAGTGATCACCACCATTATGCATAAACCATTGCCGAAGATGGATAAGTTGTGGAGCGATCTATTGGCCGACGAATGCTACAAAGTACTTTCTTCATCTTAGGAATCAAGTTGAAGGTCGTAAGTCGGGAGAGTATGGTGGGTGGTACAGCAATTCCCAGCAGGCTGTGTTGCAAAATGAACAGCTTTAGGAAAGAAGAGGTGACACTTTCTTCAGGACAATGCTCAGGCGCATACGGCGCAAGTTGTGACTGCTTTGTTCGATCGCTGGCGCTGGTAAACGCTGTACCATCCACCACACTCCACAGACCGAAGCCTTTGTGACTTCAGCATGATTCCTAAGATGAAGGAAGAACTTCATGGCATTCACTTCAGAGCTGTTACAGAGAACCGTCGGGCACCATACCGCTCCACTCTATCTGTCATCGCGAATGGCGCTGTTAAGTGTATCCAATGACTGCCACAGCCCTAGAAGCGGGTTATACGTAACGCTGTTGACTGCTCTGAAGAACAATAAAACTTTGGACATGTATCTCTTTTGTACAAGCTATTCATAAACAGTTGCCACTATTAAAGTTCCATTCCTCCATTTTCATGTATTTAGAATCTGACGTGATCAATTGCCGAGATGAATTTCTGTTGCCACTCAGCACATACACTACTTGCCACTAAAATTGCTACACCAAGAATAAATGCAGTTGATAAACGGGTATTCTTTGGACAAATATATTATACTAGAACTGATATGTGATTACATTTTCACGCAATTTGGGTGCATAGATCCTGAGAAATCAGTACCCAGATCAACCACCTCTGGCCGTAATAACGGCCTTGATACGCCTGGACATTGAGTCAAACAGAGCCCGAATGGCGTGTACAGGTACAACAGCCCATGCAGCTTCAACACGATACCACAGTTCATCAAGAGTAGTGACTGGCGTATTGTGACGAGCCAGTTGCTCGGCCACCACTGACCAGACGTTTTCAATTGGTGAGAGATCTGGAGAATCTGCTGGTCACAGCAGCAGTCGAACATTTTCTGTATCCAGAAAGGCCCACACAGAACCTGCAACATGCGGTCGTGCATTACCCTCCTGAAATGTAGGGTTTCGCAGGGATCGAATGAAGGGTAGACCCACGGGTCGTAACACATCTGAAATGTAACGTCCACTGTTCAAAGTGCCGTCAATGCGAAAAAGAGATGACCGAGACGTGTAACCGATGGCACCCCATACCACCACGCCGGGTGATACGCCAGTATGGCGGTGACTAGTACACGCTTCCAATGTGCGTTCATCGCGATGTCGCCAACCACGGATGCGACCATCATGATGCTATAAACAGAACCTAGATTCATCCGAAAAAATGACGTTTTGCCATTCGTACACCGAGGTTCGTCGTTGAGTACACCATCGCAGGCGCTCCTGTCTGTGATGCAGCGTCAAGGGTAACCGCAGCCATGTTCTCCGAGCTGATAGTCCATGCTGCTGCAAACGTCGTCGAACTGTTCGTGCAGACGGTTGTTGTCTTTCAAACGTCCCCATCTGTTGACTCAGGGATCGAGACGTGGCTGCACGATCCGTTACAGCCATGCGAATAAGATGCCTGTAATCTCGACTGCTAATGATAAGAGGCCGTTGGGATCCAGTACGGCGTTCCGTATTACCCTCCTAAACCCACCGATTCCATATTCTGCTAACAGTCATTGGATCTCGACCAACGTGAGCAGCAATGGCGCGATACGATAAACCGCAATCACGATAGGCTACAATCCGGCCTTTATCAAAGTCGGAAACGTGATGGTACGCATTTCTCCTCCTTACACGAGGCATCACAAGAACGTTTCACTAGGCAACGTCGGTCCACTGCTCTTTGTGTATGAGAAATCTGTTGGAAAAGCTTATCGTTTGCATATCACAGCATCGTATTCCTGTCGGTTAAATTTCGTGTTTGTAACACGTCATCTTCGTGGTGTAGCAATTTTAATGGCCAGTAGTGCATATTGCAAATGCGACAATCTATTTCCCCCAACTGGCCATTATATGGAGAATTTAGGGTGATTATCTGCACTTCTTAATAGTGTAAGTCATCTATTTTGATAAAAAAGATACATTTACAGAGCAACAGATAATGGGTTTCAAGATTAGTGTTGCTACTGAGTTTGGTGCATGATATATATTACAAATACGCAAAGCGCGTAAGATATTTCACGAGCATTATATTTTCTGTTATCATTTGAAGAACAAAACCACAGTAGGGCTTGTGAAACACGTAGCTTAAGTGAAGGAAAACTTATCCAGATTTTTTGGGCCTCTTCTAATGAAGTGTTGCAATATTGTGCTAATCTGACAGTTTTCTGCTGGAGCCAGTTTTCTAGTCAATGGCGTAAGGTTGATAACCAAAAATAAGCAAATAAGCCTTAATGACAAACAGACCGATCAACTGCCCAACTATAGAATGGCACTACGCAGACGGCAGAAACCTGCGGACAGGAGTAAGTTCTATGCTCCATGATCTGAGTTCCCTATCCAGGTGGTACAGGGATCATTGAAACTGCCTGAAGCATATCGAACTTAATGCCTCGGTCTAAGATACTAGATCTCTCTAAAGTACTGATAACTCTTTGTCCCCATATCTTAGTAACATGTACTACCAAGTGTACTTAACATAATGTGCCAAAGGTTACATCCATAATTTTAAACTGACGCTGGTACAAATGAGTTATCGTATATTTCTATCATTTATTAGATTTTGGTCATATCTTGGTGTGTCATGGGCATACCATATAAAAACTGAGAAACATATCATATGAACACCTTCTTCTGAAGCGTAAACATGCTTATATGAGTATCAACGAATCAATACTATATTCTTGTATTCTCCGTTTTAATATAGGTTCTTGTCAACGTATCTGGAAATAATTACACACATCGCAGTCAACACACTGTGTTTTCAATTGTAATTCATTGCTGCAATGTGTTTCGATCTTTCGTCTAGTTTCCTACACTGGATTTTAATGTACCAGAGTTCGATGCAATGTCAGGTCGCAGTGAATGAGTATACCAAAGAGAAAGTGATAATCTTCCTGCTACTTACCTATAGATTCAAATAAATTGCTGCTTAATGCTGACATAATCATATTAATAACAAATATCAAAGATATCACGGGTCTGGAACCGTCCACATTCCAACTATTTCATTAATATTGCGGCCGCATGTCTTCCAGCCATCCTCGAAGTGGGCAAGAACTGCGACAAAATGCAAAGAGATTCCACATTATCACTTTGTGATTCACAATCAGTATTTAAGAATCCGATTAGCAGAACATAAAACAGTCTTGAGCATTGTTAAATCATCTGGAATGACTAACAACTAATTCCTAATATTAGATGCAGATGGTGATCTTTCAACAGATCAGTTGAGTTACATTCTGATAAGCTAGTCATTTCCCGGACACTGAGTCAATATGGACAGTAAACCGGACTTACAAGTTCAACAACGAGCTAAGATAACGCTCGTTTCTGGCTCCACTAAAAATACGAGTAACAGCAAAGGACCATCGGTAGAAGCACATTCCGACCTTCTGTTAGGGATAATGCATTTGCCGGAGGAAGAAGACAGTGATCCGCACGCATAATGATTATGGTCAATACCCAGTTCACCTGCCACTTTAACACGTTGCTTACGTACAAAAGAAGATCAGCGACCATCCGTCGACAAGTCACGAAATTTTGTGTCGTTAACAAACTAGGAAACAATGTAAAATGCAACATTTCACAATCACTTGGAACGCATGAAACAAGATTACAGAAACACAGGAACGAAACTAGTGTTTAAAATCATAACGACACAGACATACTGTACCTGAGGAACATGACGCCATTATAAGATATCGTGTATGCGTAGTAAGTATCCTGCTCCCACCTTCCGGTCATTTTATACAAATATGAAACGTTTCAGAGCATGTTGCACAAATAGTTCAATTTTTGGTAATTATACACAATCGTTCGCTCGACGAACGAGCCATACATAAGGAGGAAAAATGCGCAGGCCCCACTATGACACAAGAAAAGAAACAGACGTGATGCATTGAGCTATAGACGCATATCATTGACTTCGATTTCTGGTACGAATTTGGAACATATAATGTG
The DNA here is from genome assembly GCF_023897955.1 of Schistocerca gregaria. NCBI lineage: Eukaryota > Metazoa > Arthropoda > Insecta > Orthoptera > Acrididae > Schistocerca > Schistocerca gregaria. The sequence continues at coordinate 407,216,254 of NC_064923.1, forward strand.
CTCCCTCTTTACGAAATACCTTGAAGAAAACTATCTTCTGGCACATAACCAGAAGAGATTCAGATAATATCGTTTGTGTGTGAAACATAATGGGCTCTTCATTCACACTGAGTAATGACTGTTATTGACCTGGGATATCAACTTCATTACAGATTTCTGAAGGCTTTTGACGCCGTTCTCCATAAGTGGCTTCTAATCAAACGGCGTGCCTATGGAGTATCTTCTCTGCTGTACTACTGGATTCGTGATTCCCTATTAGAAAGGAAACAGTTCGTAGTAACTGAGAGGAAAGCACCTAATGGAACCGAAGATATACACTGATGGAGAAAAAAACGCAACGACAAAAATTAACTAACGTAGAGTAATGAAATTCCTGGAATACATTTGTCTAGGTGGCACATGTAAGTGATTAAACATTGCAAGATCGCAGTTTAATGTAAGCGCGAGAGAAGCCATTGCAAATGTGAAATCTTGGTACATTAATCATAAATGTAACCACCACACTGTCGAGTGCAAGCATACAAAAGTGCTTGCATTTTGTTGCACATGTGCTGGATGTGTTTCTACGTTTTGCGCAGTGCGGTACAGTAATAACCATTCAGCGTGACTTTCGTGTGGATCCTCCTACAGCACAGAGCATTAGACGAAAGCATGAACAATTCCGAGAAACAGATTGTTAATGTAAAGGCAAGTCGCCCGGCCGTTCCCGTGTGTCTGACTAACGCCGAACGCATCCGCCACAGTTTCACAAGGAGTTCGCAGAAATCCGTGCGCCGTGCAGCTCGACAGCTCAATATGCCCCCGATGTTTGTCTGGCGTGTGTTGCGTGAACGTTTACACATGAAACCATACAAAACTCAGCTGCTGCAAGCTCTTCGTGAAGGTGGCAAACAACAACGTGTGGAGTTCTGTAATTCCCTTCTGGGCAAGTTGGAGGATGACTGTTTTCTTCCACGCTTATATCAAAGTCATCAGCGAGTATGGCGGATATCCTCTTGCCCTGAGTTTTAATCCCACCCTTGAATGTTTCTTTTAAATTCTATTGTTGCTTCGTCGATGTATGGATTGAGTAGTAGGGGCGAAAGACTGTATCCCTGTCTTGTAGCATTTTTAAGCAGAGCGCTTCGTTCTTAGATTCTGCTCTTCGTTCTTGTACACTACCTGCCGAACGCATCCGGGCACTTATTAGTGGATATCAATATGAAGTATGTCTGGCCTTCGGCTTTATGTTGGCTTCAGCTCTGCTGGCGAGACTTTCAATGAGGTGCCTGAGTACCAAAGGCGTTCCATTGGTTTCAGATCGGGACTCTGTGGCAAGCCAAACCATGAATGTGTCTTGCAAAACAAGATTCAGAGTCAAGCTGCAAACCTAAGCCTAAGCGGGGCACCAACTCCCGATTAGGTGTAGGTTTTAATAGTAAAACTGAATCTTGTTTCGCCGGCTAAAGTTTCTTTTTGTATCTAATGGTGGCTATAACCGAAAAAGTGTAATAAAAAAATTGTTTAGTGATCAAGACTTTTCTGTTCACATAATATCCATTATCAAGTGCAACGTCGGAAGTGCCTCTCTGGCTTCCTTAACTTTCTGAAAGCCAAACTAATTGTCACGTAACAAATCCTCAGTTTTCTTTACCATTCATCTGTATATTATTCTTATCAGAAAATTCGATGCATGCGCTGTTTAGCTATTCCAGGATAGTTTTCGAACTTATCTGACCTTGCTAGCTTTGGAATTGTGTGGATAATTTTTCTCAGAAAGTCTGATGTACGTCTCCAGTATCATAGTTCCACAACACCAACTTGAATAATCGTTTTGGTGCCACATTCCGCAATGACTTTATAAATTCCGAACGAGTATTACCTATTCCTTCAGCCTTATTTGACTGCAAGTTTTCTAAAGCTCTGTTAACGTCCATAACAAAGGTAATGAAGCTGAAAATATCAGATTGCAACACTAACGGTGAGCAGGTGTAGCGAGTAACACTGTTTAAATATTTTGAGATACTACTAACAAGCGCTACGGAGTGGGATTAACACGTAAAATCTATAGTCTCAACGGTAAATAGAAGACTATAGATTGTCTGAACGGTTCTGTGTACATGCAGTGCATCTATTAAGCAATGACATACAATACGGTAGTGCAATCAATGCTGGAGCACTGCTCTAACGTTTGCAATCCGTATCAAGTAGCAGACAACGAACGAAATCAGAAACGCGCTGCTGGGATCGTAATATGTCACTGTAGCACTTTAGAAAATGTGACACAGATTCTCAGAGATCTAAAATTGGTATCTTTTGAAGAAATACGTTGTTCTTGTGAATGCCTGTCGAACACAGCAGTGCTTTATTAAGCTGGCGCTCCTGGACGTTACGTGCCTCCCCCTCCTCACACTTGTGAACTGACAGACAGAGTAAGCTATAGGGAGACCTGCAGATTAACGTCGAATCGGAAACATAATGCAACTCGTCATTTATTGCATACATATAGACTTGCTAGAGATGAAAAAGCAATAAGTGAAAACAGATATGCGTGATACAATTATTAGTGCATTCCTCTGTTGAATAATAACAATATGCGGGATGATACTGCTTAATGGGACAAACTGCAGGAAGCTGTACCTGGAACACGGGACAAAGAAGGTAATATGGACACGGACTGGAAATGCATGTTGTCTATCATACAGAGTATATATGAATTAATTATGTCTGCACAGTGCCATAAGGTGCACGACACGCTGTGAAGAGACCACAATTAGACAAAGTGTTCACAGTGGCCTCCTAGAGTTCTACGCATGCACGAAGACGAACAGAATGGCGTTACAGGCAGCGTGAATCCGTCTCTCCAGTGCCTGCAGCTCCGGAAGGGAGTCCGTCCCAACAGGTAGAAAACTAAATAGTTGAGGCCCGGCGACCAGACGGACTATGCGACTGGACGAGCTGAGGTTGATGTTGTTGAGATATCTCCGTGCGTAAATGCAGAAGAGAACTAGAGCGCCATCATTTAGTGAGCCACATCACCCTTCGTATGACCAAAAGCACGTCTTCCAGCAGTTAAGGGAAGATTATCCACAGGAAGTGCAGATACGCCCCACATGTGAGGCATTGTGGAAAGATGAATGTTTCCACGAGGCGGTCGTTAATAATCACCGCCCACACATTGATGCTGATTCGATGCCGATGTTTCGCTGCCACCATACCGTGCAAATTCTGCGTAGCCTACAGGTGAGTGTTGTTTACGTTGACGATACTGCCTCGGCAGGCCGGAGTGGCCGAGCGGTTCTAGGCACCACAATCTGGTACCACGCGACCACTACGGTCGTAGGTTCGAATCCTGTCTCGGGAATGGATGTGTGTGATGTCCTTAGGTTAGTTAGGTTTAAGTAGATCTAAGTTCTAGGGAACTGATGACCTCAGAAGTTAAGTACCATAGTGCTCAGAGCCATTTTCTGTTACTGCCTCATCTGTGAATGGGATGGATGACGGAAATCCCAAAACCGTGGTGACCTGTGAGTCGAACCAACGACAAACCCACCGCCGCGGAAGCAAGATCGTAGGAATTGAGACCTTAACACGTCGTGTGCAATACGGATAGTTACAGCTATCGTGGAGAATGTTCCACACGGCCTTCTGGCTTACCTGATGCTGGCGGGCCATCTGCCTGGTACTGATACTCGGGTCATATTCCACAGTGTTTAATAATCCTTTCTACAACGCCTGTATACGTACCGGGATCACTAGCCTTTCATCGTTACCCATTCACGTAAGCGAGCCTGACTCAAACAAACTACGAACACTACTGGAAACATTTTAGGGTGCGGTTTCTGTCTGCGAGTATACTTTTACCGGTTCAGTCATGCTGCAGCCTGCCCATTGACATCTGTCTGTCCATGAGTAAGGGTCGCGCGGGGTAGCCGTGCGATCTCGGGCGTCTTGTCACGGTTCGCGCGGCTCTCCCCGTCGGATGTTCGAGTCCTCCCTCGGGCATGGGTGTCTGTGTTGTTCTTACCGTAAGTTAGTTTAAATTAGATTAAGTAGTGGTTAAGCTTAGGGTACGGTGACCTCAGCAGTTTGATCCCATAAGATCTTACCACAATTTTTTTCCATGTGTAAAAACCACGGTCGGCCTGTTATTCTTTCGTCTATCATGCCCTCATCTCGCAGTACTGCTCAACGCGACACATGTCCACACCAGAGTGAGTCGGCAACAGCAGAATGCCCTCTACTACCGATGTGTGAGCGTACAGCTGCTGTGGACAATTTTACAGCCCTTTTGAGATAGACTCTAAAACACTGCTACAGACAGAACCTTCCTACTTTCCTACTTTGTTCTCACGCCAGTTTTCAGTCACTGAAATCTACACTATCAACAATCTTTCGCCGCGCGGGATTAGCCGAGCGCTGCAGTCATGGACTGTGCGGCTGGTCCCGGCGGAGGTTCGAGTCCTCCCTCGGGCATGGGTGTGTGTGTTTGCCCTTAGGATAATTTAGGTTAAGTAGTGTGTAAGCTTAGGGACTGATGACCTTAGAAGTTAAGTCCCATAAGATTTCACACACAGTTTTTGAACAATCTTTCGTCCCACCTTCAAGTTTTTGGACCTCCCTTGGAACGCATTTCCGGCCATGTGTCCATATGACCTTTCTTGTACCTTATTCTCTTTGGGCTCGTTTCCTATAATCTGTCACCATTTAGCTAAATCACCCTGTACGTAAAACGATAAAGAATGAGTGGTAACAATAATAAATCAATAAGGAGTTTACAGTCTACTGCAAATCTGTATTAAAGACCGCCAGAAGAGATATAAACACTGCAATCGAAACGGAGTCAAGTGTCCCGTCTATTGACCTTAGGATTTCAGAGTAGCCTTGCTAACAGTTGGGAGAAGGAGGAGATTAGTGTTTAACGTCCCGTCGACAACGAGGTCATCAGCGACGGAGCGCAAGCTCGGGTGAGGGAAGGATGGGGAAGGAAATCGGCCGTGCCCTTTCAAAGGAACCATCCCGGCATTTGCCTGAAGCGATTTAGGGAAATCACGGAAAACCTAAATCAGGATGGCTGGAGACGGGATTGAACCGTCGTCCTCCCGAATGCGAGTCCAGTGTGCTAACCACTGCGCCACCTCGCTCGGTGCTAACAGTTGGGTTCTGCGTGCTCACTAATGCGTATAATATTTCCTGTTAACGAGACTCTTAAATTTCTATTCTGGAAACGCTCTCTATTCCAGTGTACGTAAGTTCAGATCTGATGCTGGGCACAGTTTTAATGATAGAACTATTCTGAGACAAAGGTTCCTCGCAGAACGCCTATCGCAACTATTTTTCGTAAAATGGTGAACTGACCTAACCGTGACGGAGCTTGGCTCTTCACATACCACATGATGCTCGTTTCTGGATATTTTCTCTTTGGATCTACTGTCAAAGATCAGCACTTTCTGTTCATCCTTCCATGTGCTACTCAACGTTACAGTCAAGCACGCTATTAAACGCAGTGTTGAAATATCGTGAACTCGCTTTTGTGTTAAAAGTGAACGCAACACAATTCGAAAAGACATTTGTAACTTGTAGGGGGGGGGGGGGGGCGGTGGTAAGGGAGAGGGGGGTTGCTGGATGGGTGGCGGGTTCGTTATCATCAGTCTTCTGACTGGCCAAAAGTTCACAACCTGTGACAACCTTTCATCTCAGAGTAGCACTAACATTCATATCTATGCTCTGTAAACAGTTGCAAAGTGCATCGTAGAGGGTACTTCCCACTGTACAACTTATTAGAGGTTCTTCATGTTCTGTTCATGTATGGAGCACAGAAAGAATGATTGCAAAAAAAGAGGGTAGTTGACGTCGACATTCAAGCGTCAGCGAGTTCAGGTATTCAGCATCTCCGTGACACCATCCGAGGTATCAGACAAACCTTCCACTGTTCCTATTGCAGTTCATTGTAGGTGTTCAATATCCCCTGACACTTCTGTTTGTTACGAACTATTACACTTGATAATATTCCGGGACAGGTCGCGCGAGAGTTCTGTAAGCAGTACCAACTTTTACCTACAGATGAACTTATGTTATCATTCACTTCACAGCCCTGCAAGTTCTTGCACGTTGATAGTTGCATAAGATAGTTGATTGCAATTGCTTTTATAGTCATAAGATACTAAAGTTCTGCGTATTCTGAAGTGCACTATTTTATATTTCTGAACATTTAAAGAAAATTGCCAAAACTTTTATCACTTTGAAATTTTGTCAAGAACCGACAATATTTGTTTAGCTTTTCCAGGTACTATTCATTAAAGGTAACTGAACCATAAACGAAAAGTCTGAAGTAGCTATTGATGCTATCTGCCGGGTCATTATTACACAAAATGAACAAAAAATGGTTCAAATGGCTCTGGGCACTATGGGACTCAACATCTGAGGTCATAAGTCCCCTAGAACTTAGAACTACTTAAACCTAACCAACCTAAGGACAACACACACATCCATGCCCCAGGCAGGATTCGAACCTGCGACCGTAGCGGTCGCTCGGTTCAAGACTGAAGAGCCTAGAACCGCTCGACCACACCGGCCGGCACAAAATGAACAGCAACGGTTCCAATGCACTTCCCTGGGGCACGCCTGAAGTTACTTCGTTCCATGTCAATGACTCTCCATCCGAGACAACACACTGTGTCCTCCATAACAAGAAAACCTCAATCCACTTTCATTAATAAGCGTTGATGGTACTGAGTTAAAAGCGGTTTTAGAAGTCCAGAAATACTGCATTTACTTGACTGCCTCCAACCAAATATTTTAGGATGTCATGTGAGAAATCACTAATTTGAGGATGACATGACCGATTACTTTGGAACCCAACGTCCTCGATTATTTGTCGGATCTACATCTACATTCTACATTTATACTCCGCAAGCCACCCAACGGTGTGTGGCGGAGGGCACTTTACGTGCCACTGTCATTACGTCCCTTTTCTGTTCCAGTCGCGTATGGTTCGCGGGAAGAGCGACTGTCTGAAAGCCTCCGTGCGCTCTCGAATCTCTCTAATTTTACATTCGTGATCTCCTCGGGAGATATAATTAGGGGGAAGCAATATAATCGATACCTCATCCAGATACACATCCTCTCGAAACCTGGCGAGCAAGCTGCACAGCGATAAAAAGCGTCTCTTTTGCAGAGTCTGCCACTTGAGTTTGCTAAACATCTCCGTAACGCTATCACGGTTACCAAATAACACTGTGACGAAACGCGCCGCTCTTCAGTCGATCTTCTCTATCTCCTCCGTCAACCCGATTTGGTACGGATCCCACACTGATAAGCAATACTCAAGTATAGGTCGAACGAGTGTTTTGTAAGCCACCTCCTTTGTTGATGGACTACATTTTCGAAGGACTCTCCCAATGAATCTCAACCTGGTACCCGCGTTACCAACAATTAATTTTATATGATCATTCCACTTCAAATCGTTCCGCACGCTTACTCCCAGATATTTTACAGAAGTAACTGCTACCAGTGTTTGTTCCGCTATCATATAATCATACAATAAAGGATCCTTCTTTCTATGTATTCGCAATACATTACATTTGTCTATGTTAAGGGTCAGTTGCCACTCCCTGCACCAAGTGCCTATCAGCTGCAGATCTTCCTGCATTTCGCTACAATTTTCTAATGCTGCAACTTCTCTGTATACTACAGCATCAGCCGCGAAAAGCCGCATGGAACTTCCGACACTATCTACTAGGTCATTTATATATATTATGAAAAGCAATGGTCCCATAACACTCCTCTGTGTCACGCCAGAGGTTACTTTAACGTCTGTAGACGTCTCTCCATTGATAACAACATGCTGTGTTCTGTTTGCTAAAAACTCTTCAATCCAACCACACAGCTGGTCTGATATTCCGTAGGCTCTCACTTTGTTTATCAGGTGACAGTGCGGAACTGTATCGAACGCCTTCCGGAAGTCAAGGAAAATAGCATCTACTTGGGAGCCTGTATCTAATATTTTCTGGGTCTCATGAACAAATAAAGCGAGTTGGGTCTCACACGATCGCTGTTTCCGGAATCCATGTTGATGCCTACAGAGTTGATTCTGGGTTTCCAAAAACGACGTGATATTCGAGCAAAAAACATGTTCTAAAATTCTACAACAGATCGACGTCAGAGATATAGGTCTATAGTTTTGCGCATCTGCTCGACGACCCTTCTTGAAGACTGGGACTACCTGTGCTCTTTTCCAATCATTTGGAACCTTCCGTTCCTCTAGAGACTTGCGGTACACGGCTGTTAGAAAGGGGGCAAGTTCTTTCGCATACTCTGTGTAGAAACGAATTGGTATCCCATCCGGTCCAGTGGACTTTCCTCTGTTGAGTGATTCCAGTTAAATTTGCTATTCCTTGGACACTTATTTCGATGTCAGTCATTTTTTCGTTTGTGCGAGGATTTAGAGAAGGAACTGCAGTGCGGTCTTCCTCTGTGAAACAGCTTTGGAAAAAGGTGTTTAGTATTTCAGCTTTACGAGTGTCATCCTCTGTTTCAATGTCATCACCATCGAGCCACGTAAGATTTAACGTAAGACCAGAACTTCCTAGGATTTTCTGTCAAGTCGGTACATAGAATTTTAGATTCGAATTCACTGAACGCTTCACGCATAGCCCTCCTTACGCTAACATTGACATCGTTTAGCTTCTGTTTGTCTGCGAGGTTTTGGCTGCGTTTAAACTTGGAGTGAAGCTCTCTTTGCTTTCGCAGTAGTTTCCTAACTTTGTTGTTGAACCACGGTGGGTTTTTCCCGTCCCTCACTGTTTTACTCAGCACATACCTACTAAAACGCATTTTACAATTGCCTTAAACTTTTTCCATAAACACTCAACATTGTCAGTGTCGGAACAGAAATTTTCGTTTTGATCTGTTAGGTAGTCTGAAATCTGCCTTCTATTACTCTTGCTAAACAGATAAACCTTCCTCCCTTTTTTTATATTCCTATTAACTTTCATATTCAGGGATGCTGCAACGGCCTGATCACTGATTCCCTGTTCTGCACTTACAGAGTCGAAAAGTTCGGGTCTGTTTGTTATCAGAAGGTCCAAGATGTACACTCTAGGGAGAAAAAGAAAGAAAGAGAAAGGAAAGGGCGCACCACGAAGGAATTATCCGAACGGGACAGAAATAGTTAGGTGTAATGTATAAGTACAGACAAAAATGATTACAGTGTCAAAAAATGGATAGTTTAATCAAGACTAAAAGTTGCACAAACTGATCAACCCAATTACACGTTGGTCCATCTCCGACCCTTATGCAACCAGTTATTTGGCTTGCCGTTGGTTCATAAAGTTGTTGGATGTCCTTCTCAGGGATATCGTGCCAAATTATACCGAGTTGGCGCTTTTGATCGTCAAAATCTGGATCTGGTTGGAGGGGCCTGCCCATCGTGTACCAAACGTTCTTAATTGGGTCGAGATCCGATGACCTTGGGGTGAGACATGGCGACCTTGCTGGCCTTGGTCGAGTTTGACAAGCTCGAAGACGAGTAGTAGAAACTCTCTCCATATGCGGGCGGGCATTATCTTGCTGAAATATCAGCCCAGGATGGCTTGCAATGAAGGCAACCAATCGAGGCATACCATATCGTCGACGTACTGTTGTGCTATATGGAAGCCGTGGATGACAACCAACAGGGTTCTGCTATGAAAAGAAATGGCAAGGCGGACCATCATTCAGCCGTATGGCGGGCGACAGCCAGATTGGTATCCCACCACTGTCTGGAGAGTCTTCAGACACGTCTTCGGGGCTCAGTTCAAGACAGGACTCATCAATGATGACTATTCTACTCTAGTCTATCACATCCCAGGCCGAAGAATTCCAGTGCACATCAGCATTATCCCGTAACATTACATCTTAAACGCATCGATGCTTTTCTAGCTTCCACACAATCCATGATTCACTTCTATGCAATGCCGTGCTCCAGACGTGCATTTTCAGAAATTTCTTCTCGAAATTAGATATATGTGTGACACTAGTAGACACGTGACACTTATTGTGACCTGACTCGAAGATGGACTGATCAAGCTTGACGGTGCGCTTGCAGCTTCTCAGGAGGGGTAGGCTAACACTGCACGCAGCAACAGCAGGTGGAAACGTAGGATTGCCAATTGCTAACCATGGATAAGAAGCTACTGAAGATTCTGTCTCGAAATTATGGCGGATAGAGAAGGGAGATGCAATAAAGACGTAGAAACTAGCACTGCACGAGCCAAAAACTAATTACATTCAAAAACATTAACTTCACGGCCTGAGAAAGATTCAGGAAAGCATTTGTGTTGTGCGCAATTCTGTAAGCTTGTGAATCAAGTACAACGCGAATAACAGAAATGTCACGACCGGAAGGCTTTGGGAATGTGATGATACAGGAGACTGTAGAACAGATGGATTGATCAAATGTGGAATGAAGACATTCTACAAAAAGAGGAACAATGTTTAATAAGTAATATTATGAATCGAAGAGATAAAAATGGTTGAGAATACACACTGCTTGACAAAAGAGGTGAGGCATTCACAAGACGTGGTCAGATGACAATGTAACATCGCACACTTACATACCATCGACGGGTATGTTAACGATCAAAGCCTTAATTCTCTGTGACGAGTAGAACGGCTACCAAAGAGCATTAGTACTGTTCGTTTGAAGAATTGTTACCAGTAAGGTACATAAGGAGCGCAAACTGTGACAGACGGTTGGTGATTGCTGTGGTGGGTACGGAGATGTTTGGTACTCTTTTGAGACAGCATTATCGATACACAAGGCAGTCTGGAAGGGGCCTCAGTGTCGCTTTTAATTTTGAGAGCTGTTCGAACCGTGCAATAGCCAGATTTGAGGAGCAGAGGCCGGATGTTGAGCTGCTTAACACTCTGAAGGCTGACATACTCGTAGTCAACACTCTAGTCGACCACGTCTGACCACCACAAGCGAAGATCGCCGAATTGTGCACCGAGAACATCGTAATGCCTTCACATCTGCACATTCTTTCCGAGTACAAGTAATCGACTCGCTGCAGCATTCTGTGTCATGCTGCAACATTGCTCGGAAAATAGCTGCGGAATAGAGAATTTCGGCCCAGAGCGCAGACTGCCGTTAACAGCACAATAGAAACGGTTGCGTCTGGAATGGTGCCGTGTCTGGCAAGTACGGCCTGATGTTTTATGGTGTCGCACTGTGTTAATGAATCGCCATTCTGCTCTACGTTGGTTGACTATCATTAGGGAGTATGGCTGTGACATGAGGAGAGACCCCATTCTTCCAAAGCTTCGGAGACGCATCGAGACATTACTTCTAGTATCGTGGTATGGGAAACCATCGATTATGACTCCCTGTCACGGCTAGTAGCGATTGGCACAAGGATAAGTTACGGATATCCTACGCCCAGTTGTCGGCCAGCTTGCTTCAGAAGTATACACAATGGCCTTATGACACTCCTCCCCCCCCCCCCCCCCCCCCACCACCAGTAATTTACGGGAATTAGGTCACTTGTGTGTGCAGATGTCGTCCCAACTCCCTGTAGCGACCTACCAAGCTCTCATCGCTTCCACGCCACGAGTCGTCGCTGTTATCCGTGTGGCCATATCAGCTATTACACTGAAGCGCCAAAGAAAGTGGTATAGGCATGCGTATTCAAATACAGAGATATATGAACAGGCAGGATACGATGCTGCGGTCGGCAACGCCTACATAAGACAACAAGTGTTTGGCACAGTTGTTAGATCGGTTACTTCTGCTACAATGGCAGGTTATAAAGGTTTAAATGAATTTGGACGTGGTGTTATAGTCGACGAACGAGCGATGGGACACAGTATCTCCGATGTAGCGATGAGGTGGCGATTTTTCCGTACGACCATTTCACGAGTGTACCGTGAATATCAAGGATCCGGTAAAATGTCAAATCTCCGACATCGCTGCGGTCGTAAAAAGATCCAGCAAGAACGTGACCAACGATGACTGAAGAGAACCGTTCGACGTGACGGAAGTGCATCCCTTCCGCAAATAGCCGTAGATTTGAATGATGAGGCATCAACAAGTGTCAGAGTGCGAACCATTCAACGAAACATCATTGATAGGGGCTTTCGAAGCCCAAGGCCCACTCGTGTACCCTTGATGACTGCACAAACAAAGCTTTACGCCCCGCTTGGACGCGTGAACGGCGACATTAGACTGTTGATAATTGGAAACATGTTGCCTGCTCATTTTAAATTGTATCTAGCGGATGGACGTGTACCAGTATGAAGAGAATCTCATGAATCCATGGACCTGCATGTCAGCAGGGGACTGTGACAGATGAGCCGTACGTAAGCATCCCGTCTGATCACGTGCATTTATTCACGTCCATTCTGCATTCTGACGCACTTGGGCAATTCCAGCAGGTCATTGCAACACACCACATGTCCACAATTGCTGCAGAATGGCTCCAGGAACACTCCTCTGAGTTTAAACACTTCACTGGACACCAAATCCCCAGACATGTACGTTATTGGGCAGATCTGGAATGTCTTGCACTGTGCTGTTCAGAAGAGATCTCCACCCCCTCGTACTCTTACGGATTCATGGGCAGCACTGCAGGATTCATGGTGTCAGTTGCCTCCAGCACTACTTCAGACATTAGAAGAGTCTATGCCACGTCGTGTTGCGGCACTTCAGAGTGGTGGCGGGGGTCATACTTGATATTAGGCAGATGTACCAGTTTCGTTGGCGTTTCAGCGTAGGTGGCTGGTCATAATACACAGAAACTGAAGAAAAAACGAAAAAGAAGCAGGTGGTATAATCGCTAATATGCTGGAAATTCTGTGTTTTTTGGACACTTTCAAAGGCACTAGCTTGCCATCAAGTTGTTTTGTAATGCTACCACAGCTAAAATCTAAAACAACAGTCTCCACAATACGATTAAGTGCCTATAGCACCAACAAAATAGCGGTGCTGACCCAGATACCAAAAAGTGGGTGCACCTGGACTGTGACACTTGTTCCAAAGGAACTCTTCAAAGTTAATAGTCCAGCTTATGCTGGGCAGCATATGTATGCAAACTGATATTATGTAAACTAATGGTGGAGGCCGAGAAAAGAAAGGAACTGATGATATCAGCTGCATCAGGACTTTATGCAGACCCGGCGATGATGGGAAAAATTGTGTTCCAGATCGGGACTCAAACCCGGGAGCTTCAGCTTACTTGACAGTTGCGCTAACAACTGCGCCATCTGGATACAGTGTTTATCACAACTGCACGTCCGAAAGAACAGACACCACTCATTCATATAACTAATTCGCCTCGATAAGCAATCAATCCACAACCTTCAGTGCGCATGGACAATATCGTTCGGCCTCCAGCGGGAATCTAAAGTTAGCGAACGTGGGGAACATGGACGGGGATGCGGATAGGTGGTGCTAGGTGGGAGTGTGGGTCGCCCAGGGAACGATCCGAGATAGTCCCTGTATTAGCGGTAACCACTGTGTCCGGATGGCGCAAAGGTCTGGTAGACGGGAGATCCCAGGTTCGGCATACATTTTCACTCGTCGTCGCCAAGGCCACGTAAAGACCCTATGCAGCTTATATTATGAGTTACTTTCCTCCCTCAACCTTCAATTTACATAATACATACCATATCCGAAAGAACACACGCCTTGCACTTATGTAAAACAAACTGTCATGATGTTTATGAAATGTCTATACCAAATACAATGCACCTACGCAGAGAGTCTGTCCGTGCTAGCCATGTAATGACATTCTAAATGTACAGGACATTTTTGGGACAAACCTACGGCAACCCGAGATAACGTGAACAAGCTGGCAATGCATGTTAACAAAAATCTGTTTTGTGCGTCCGAATACTCACTCCAGAGATATTTCTACTTTATAACAGCCTCCGACAGCGGCTACGCCCATTTTGCCAATCCAACAAGTCTTGTATACATGCTTGTCCTTCAGGGACGACATAAGAATTTAGTTCTCCTGGTAACGCTGATCAATTTTAAAAGCCCCTAACTGGCAGCGTCTTATTTGCCTGCCTCGAAACCTGCGCTGTGTGCGCAGCGGATTGCTAACCGAAGGGGTTCGGGTTAGATTCCCGGTGTCTCAGAGATTATCTCCGCTCGGGGACCTATTGTTATGTCGTCCTTTCGTTCGTACCGTCATGATTCACATTCCACTGCTGAGGTGGTTGTATGGGAGCGTCCCTGAAGCCAATAAAAAAATTATCTTTGTCTTACTGACTGAGTTTGAGCTTAACAACCTTGCTCTCCCTTCCTGTCCCTAGATGCGGCTATTGTGCAAATGTGTCCCGACATGCAATCTGGAGCCATGTGTCACCAAATGTGTATCATACGGTTTCTCTTTTATGTTCCTCGAATGGTTCAAATATCTGTGAGCACTATGGGACTTAACATATGATGCCATCAGTCCCCTAGAACTTAGAACTACTTAAACCTAACTAACCTAAGGACATCACACATATCCATGCCCGAGGCAGGATTCGAGCCTGCGACCGCGCGGCCGCGCGGTTCCAGACTGGAGTGCCTAGAACCGTTGGGTCACAACGGTCGGCTATGTTCCTCGCTCACTTCATTAATTTATGACGCTAAGCGACACTGCGAGCAACGAAAATTATTCACGTTAAACGTAACTCTTTATTTGGCCCTCGAGAATGTGATTCAATGTTCAGCAGTTTGTCTCCTTACAGTGCAAGCTTTTTTTATGTTAAATCAGGATTTATTACGACGTATATGGCTAGTTGAGCAAAGAAAAATCAGTGTTAAAAGCCGTACATCACTTTCTCTGTTGGTCCATCATGGATTGGGAACATCAGCTGGTTAAGTAATTGCCACTATCACCGAAATTCTCCAATAGCCGTGTAACTCAGCTGTAAATTAAATGTAAACAAAATAAAATAAAATAACATCTTAGTTACACGGCTGTTGGACAATTTCATTGATATTGACGGATACTTCACTTTATCCGCTCATAACGGCTGCACGCTAGCACTGCTCGAAAGGGAAGACGTGAGCAGCATCTACATTGGCCCTCGCAACCTGCGCTGCTTGCTCCTCGGTCCCCAACACACAATGTAGCAGCTCCTCCAAAATGATAATAATATTTATAGATTTACATATTCAGTCAATCTAAAACGACATACTATGGTTAATAGGATTAATTATTCTTAACAAAATTTAATTATTCTACTGAACTCAATGGGAAAATTTCTCCACGTAGCGCAATGGATACAAATATGCTTACAATACCTAAAAGATCAGCTTTCCGTTGGGAACAGCTGACATGCGCAACTAATATCTTTGAGATCTTAAGTCTCTGGCATGCAGTCTGATAAGAGTTAAAGATATTATTGTAACGTTAAAGACTGTTTTCAAAAATGGTTCAAATGGCTCTGAGCACTATGGGACTTAACGTCTGAGGTCATCAGTCCCCTATAACTTAGAACTACTTAAACCTAACTAACCTAAGAACATCACACACAACCATGCCCGAGGCAGGATTCGAATGTGCGACCGTTGCGGTCACGCGGTTCCGGACTAAAGTGTCTAGAACCGCTCGGCCGGCATAGACTGTTTTAAAACTGGGTATAAATAGGTAACATCGCTTCATTACCAAACTTCCGGATATATATTACAGATCAAAATATTGTAATAATTGTAGACACAGAAAAGAGAAAAATAACATATACTGGGTCCTGGTGCCAACATACAATCTGTTGTTGTTTTGAGCTTCAGCTCTAAATTTGGTGTGATGCATTTATGCGTTCCATCGCTAGCAAACTCTGACCTCTGTCGCCACATTCAATCACATCCCAGATGTTGGGTTCAGATCTAGCGAGATGGGGGCCAGTACAACAATTGTAACTCGCCACTATGTTCCTCGAAGCACACCATCACACTCCTGGCCTTGTGACATGGTGCATTACCTTGCTAAAAAAATGCCACTGCCGTCGGGAAACATGATCGTCTTAAAAGGGTTTACGTGGTCTGCAACCAGTGTACGATACTCCTTGGCCGTCATGATGCCTTGCACGAGCTCCACTGGAACCATGGATGCGCACGTGAATGATCCCCAGACGTGAATGATCCCCAGAGCACAATGAAACCGCCGTCAGCTTGTCTCTGTCCCAGAGTACATGTTCAATGAGCTGCTTCCCTCTAAGATGAGAGATTCGCGCTCTCCCGTCGGCATGATGAAGAAGGCATCGGGACTCATCAGACCATACAACGTCCTCCCACTACGCCAACGTCCAGTGCCAATGTTCACGTGCCTATTTCAGTCGTTGTTGTCAATGTCCTGTTGTTAACATTGGCACATGCACGGGTCGTCGGCTGTGGAGATTCATCGTTAGGAGTGTCCGTGCACTGTGTGTTCAGACGCGCTTGCACTTTGCCCAGCATCAGATTGTTCAAATGGCTCTGACCACTATGGGACTTAACTTCTGAGGTCATCAGTCCCCTGGAACTTAGAACT
This sequence comes from Schistocerca gregaria, assembly GCF_023897955.1. Lineage (NCBI taxonomy): Eukaryota > Metazoa > Arthropoda > Insecta > Orthoptera > Acrididae > Schistocerca > Schistocerca gregaria. Next base: position 407,232,738 of record NC_064923.1, read on the forward strand.
ACTTAAACCTAACTAACCTAAGGACATCATACACATCCATGCCTGAGGCAGGATTCGAACCTGCGACCGTAGCGGTCGCGCGGTTCGAGGCTGTAGCGCCCAGAAACGCTCGGCCACTCCGGCCGGCCCAGCATCAGAGTCCGATGTTAGTTCCGCTGCAATTCACTGCCTGTCCTGTTTCACCAGTCTACCCAGCCTAAGACGTCCGATATCTGTAACGAGGAGTGGCCGCCCAACCCCACGTCGTTCACCTTGTTTGTGCTACGTGTTGAAGACACTCCCCGCAGCACTCGAACCGAGCGAGGTGGCGCAGTGGTTAGCACACTGAACTCGCATTCTAGAGGACGACGGTTCAATCCCGCGTCCGGCCATCCTGATTTAGTTTCTCCTTGATTTCCCTAAATCGCTCCAGGCAAATTCCGGGATGGTGCCTTTGAAAGGGCACAGCCGACTTCCTTCCCCGTCCTTCCCTGATCCGACGAGACCGATGACCTCGCAGTTTGGTCTCTTCCCCCAAACAACCCAACAGCACTCTAACACCCGACAATTCGTATAGTTTCCGACGTCCTCGTGCCGAGCCTCCGGGCCATCACAATCTACCCTCGATCAAATTCAAATAGATCGCGCACCTTCCCCATTCTACACAGGGATAGCACGTTCACTGATACCATATGCACGATGCCTGTGTATGACTAGCAGTCATTCCCCGCCAGGTGATGTTGCTATCGCCTGGACGGGTTTATATCGATAGTAGGTCGGTGGACATAATGTCATGTTAGCTGTAGCTGTAGAAATGGCACAACAAGCTTTCAAGGACTTGAAAAAGGCAGGGAAATTTGTAAAGAGAAAGAAAGTTCTGTTGTTAGGTAGTTCCCATGGTAGAGGTGTTGGCCAACTACTGCAGGAAAATCTAGGTCCAGAGTACCAGTTCACAAACTTTTTCAAGCCTGATCAAGCAGATCTGGGTCAGGTAACAGAGGATGTAGGTTCTTTATGCAAGGATTTCACAAAGGAAGATGCCATGGCTATAGTGAGTGGTCCGTGAAATAGCATTGACAGAAACTCTGAATGTTCCATAGAAAGTGACCTGGTGAAGATAGCATCAGCAACGAAGCATACGAGCGTAGGATTTATATCTGTCTTGAGACGCCATGATCGGCCTCATTTGAACTCTTCCGTAGGAGGAGGGTGAACTTGGAGTTGGAGTGGCTGCTTAGGACGGATATAGGGTCCCATATTGGTTTGATTCCTGTCGATGCTATCAATCGCTGGGACTACACTAGGCATGGCCTTCACCTCTATAGGAAAGGGAAGGGTTGATTGCAGAAAACTTAAGGGGGGACACTGTCACAAGTGGTAAAATACCAGTGGTCACGGGTGTCAGAGGGATGCCTTTTTTAGGATAGGGAAGCGGAAAAGAAAACGAGTTTCAAGAGAGATTGGCAGCCACACTCAGGTTGAGAAAACAGATGAACAGGAGTCAGATTTTAGCATACAGCCTCCATTTAAACAATGTTTAACAGAAAGTAATCAGAAACTGCCAGTTCATCTTCGCCAAAGCAGTTATAATCCTATTAGTATGCAGCATCAGTTATCTTTATTACACCCGAACATTCCGGGGCTCAGAAACAAAGTTGACGAACTACTCATTTGTATCGATGAAATGAATTCATCTAAGCAAATTGACATAATCTGCCTCTCTGAACATCAAGTGACCACTGGTATAGATACGTTAGACATTTCAGGTTTTAAGCTAGCTTCCTACTTCTGCAGAGTAGATATGGATGGAGGAGGAGTTGCCACATTTCTTAAAAACTGCCATAAATTCAAGAACATTGACATTAATAAATTCCGTTTACAGCAGCATCTAGAAGCATGTGCAACAGAAGAAGAGTTCCATAACAGATCCCGTATAATAGCAACTATTTACCGAGCACCTGCAGGAAATTATAATCTATTAATAAATCATCTAGAAGCTCTTTTGGTTTATTTAACAGGAAGAAATAAAAAAATTTTGATTGCTGGTGACTTTCATACAGATTTTCTAATGCAATCTTCCAGTAAACATTTACTGCAGTTAGTAATGTTGTCTTTCAATCTAACTCACACTGTAAACTTGCCGACTAGGATCACTAAATCCTCAAGGACGGCAATTGATAAAGACAAATCAAAGGAACAAAACCATATCATAAAACCTGTTATAAATGGACTATCAGATCATGGCATGCAGCTCCTTGTTTTGGATGTAAATTCTAAGCAGATTATCAAGACTGCTAAATCTGAGTACAGGAGAGTAGTCAATCAACCAAAAATTGAGTGTTTTAAAAAACTGATCAAAGATATGAACTGGAAAAATGTTTATAGTGCTCGTGACATGAATTAAAAATATAACACATTCATGAACAATGTCAGTACCATGTTTGAAAACTGTTTTCCTCTAAAAGTTACTCAAATTAAACAGAAGTCTATAATAAAACCATGTACTACACAAGGAATAAAGATTTTCTGTAAGACAAAAAGGAAAATGTATCTGTCGGCCAAGAATAGCTCCAATACTGATGATTTATCTAAATACAAGGAATACTGTAAAATATTAAAAAAAGTAATTCAGACACCTAAACAACTGCACTAGTAGAAGAAGTTAGCAATGTCAGGGAACAAAATAAAAACAATGTGGGATATACTGAAACAGGAGACTGGTAGAACCAGAAAGGAACAGGAGCAAATAGCACTAAGGGTAGATGACACATTAGTAACCGATGGGCATAGTGTGGCAAATCTATTTAACAAGTACTTTATATCCGTTGCTGATAGAATTGAATTGTCAGGATCAGTAAATGATGCCCTTGAATATCTGAAACTAGCTTTTACAAATAGCTTCAGGTACATGAATATGTCACTCACTTCACCAAAAGAAGTAACTTCCATAATAAAATCTTTAGAAACAAAGCATTCCAGTGGTTATGATGAAATATCAACAAAGTTAATTAAGGCATGTTCTTGTGAGTTTAGTACAATTCTAAGTTACCTGTGAAACCAATCAATTATAACTGGGACATTTCCTGACTGGCTAAAATATGCAGATGTTAAGCCTCTATTCAAGAAAGGGGGTAAAGAGATACCATCAAACTACAGACCGATTTTACTTTTTCCAGCATTCTCAAAAATTTTAGAAAAAGTAATCTACAGGCAGCTTCTCAACCATCTGACCACAAATAACATATTATCAAGAACACAGTTTGGATTTCTGAAGGGTTCTGATATCGAGAAGGCTATTTACACCTACAGTGAAAATGTACTTAATTCATTAAATAACAAGCTACAAGCAGCAGGTATTTCCTGTGATTTGTCAAAGGCATTCGATTGTGTGAACCACAACATCCTTTTAAATAAATTAGAATTCTATCGTGTCACTGGCAGTGCTGCAAAATTGTTCAAGTCATACCTCACTAACAGGAAACAAAGGGTGTCAGTGCAAGGGACTAGTGAATTAAGTCATCAGTCATCATCATAATGGGAAGAAATTACATGTGGTGTCCCACAACGATCCATCTTAGGGCCATTGCTTTTTCTTGTGTACATTAATGATCTCTCACCAGTTACACTGCCAGAAGCAGAGATCGTTTTGTCTGCAGGTGATACAAGTATTGCAATAAATAATATGTCGAGTGTAGTTCTAGAAAGATCTGCTAATGATATTTCCATGGATATTAATAAATGGTTTAAAGCCAACTCACTGACTAAACTTCGAAAAGACTCACTATATGCAATTCAGAACCCGTAAGAGGTTTCCACCCAGCATATGCATAAAGTATGAAGAAGAGCAGATATAAGAGGTTGACAGTCTTAAATTACTGGGATTACAACTTGATAATAAATTCAGTTGGGACGATCATATCACAGAAATGCAGAAACGCCTTGACAAATCTGTATTTGCAATTCGAGTGTTAGCAGACATAGGCGACATAAGAACGAAAAAGCTTGCATACTTTGCCTACTTTCATTCCATAATGTCATATGGTATAATATTTTGGGGTAACTCTTCAAGTCAAACAAAAGTTTTCAGAGTCCAAAAACGTGTAATACGTATTATTTGTGGAGTAAATTCACAGACGTCCTGTAGAAACCTGGGTATACTAACTACTGCCTCTCAGTATATTTCCTCATTAATGAAATTTGTCCTAAATAATATATCTCTTTTTCCAACATACAGCTCAGTTCATACATACAATACCAGGAACAAAAATGATCTGCACAAGGACTTAAAAGCACTTACTTTAGTTCAAAAAGGTGTCCACTACTCAGGAACACTCGTCTTCAATAATTTGCCAGCAAACATAAAAATTTAGTTGCAATTAAAGATCAGTTTTAAAGGAGCCTGAAAGACTTACTAGTGGCCAACTCCTTCTACTCCACTGACGAATTTTTTAATAGAAATAAATGGGGTATTGTCTATATTCATACTATTAATATTGTTATTTCAGCTTTAAAAAAATTAAAAAATCTGACATGTTCCACATCCACTAGCATCCCCTCAGCACGGATCTATGGAATGAAAAGCTAATCTAATATAATCAGCTAACACTGCCATAACATTACTAGAGACACAACATGTAGTCGTGATACACAGCATAGGTCCGCAAGTGAAATATATTCGGATGAAGACAGCTAGATACAGCATCAAGTTACGTCCACTTTATCAGAACATCAGAATTATTTTATTGTTTGAGACGTCTTCCTACAAGTGGCATAGGTAAAACACACTCTCACGTAAACTACTTACACCTGTTACGGAATAAGTCTCTTGGTGGCTGCAACCTGAAAATTCCGTTGTCAGAGTTATACTTAAAATGAACAGCCAGAAGTTTCCTTTTTTAGTTGAAAACTGGAAGTTTATCCATGTTTAATCAAGTTTTTAGGATGCTACCGGTGATGACCAGATCTCATACAGTCTCTATACGGTTTACAAACGGGTAGTTTGTACGTATATATACGGAGCTTAACTGTTTTTATCTCGACCGAAAATAAAATTTCACACTGTACAGATGAACTGATCATACGTTGCTTCATACGCCAATAAGCAGAAAAATTAATAGAACTGTTACTATAGTTTCAAATATTAACACACCTTTTGATGTCTATTGCTTATAGATACAAGACATGTTCTCTCAGCCTGAATTGAAGGAAGAGTGGGCAGCGGAAAGAGTTCCGGAGGCTGGACTAAAAACCTGAATTGCTGTACTAGCCGAAGACTAAGAGCGAAATGAACAGAATGGCAGAAACCTAAGAACAGACTTAGAACAGACTACAGCAAGACAGACTGAAAATGACGCGAGCTTTGACCTTATAAAGACTCGCTCCAGGCTATTACTGAATTTCGTTACTTTGTAATAGTTTGCAAATTCTGCACATCAGAAAGATCATCTTTTATTGGTTGTTGATTTTGTCATCATATTTTGTTTGGAAATTTTTCATTATGAGCTGTATTTATTAAAATATCCCATATTTATTTATGCTTACTCAGTTGCTAATCCCGGACTTACGACAATGGGATCCATCTTGGACATTAAAATTTACTTATTAAGAATTTAGTAATTAGTGATCAGGGATTCTTGCTTCTTAATATTGGTGTCAATAAACTCAGAAAACGCAGGCGATCAAAAGTGTATCAATAGATACCAGAATTTTGCAATAATTTGGCTATAATTGTCACTGAAACATTGTACCAGGTGAAATCTTTAATACAGAATATCTTTTATACTAATTACGTTTGCGCTAATACAAATAGTTTACTGAAAAGAGGAAGTAGTCTTTCCTTCAGAATTTACCTATTAACACATAAGATTTTTCCTGTGGATAGATCTACGAAATTTTATAATTGCGATAACTGTTGATAGCAATCATTTCTGACAGAACTAATTAGCACATTGCAACTAGGACAACGAACTAAATGATTTTAATAAGAGAGCTCTTTGATGGGGAATTTGTTACTGTCATTTTGATAATATGTGTGCTATGTGCTAAATGTAGGAGCTTTAAAATTGGAATTTTGAAAAGAAAATTAGCGAAAATTTAAGTATGATGGTGGGCGTTAACGAGTCTAGCGCCTGGTGACAACGTCCGACGACTCCAGCTGGTCGGAGCGGAAGGTTTAATCTGGACTTAATGATCGCATGCAGGGCCGACCGTGTTGTCCCCGCTGACGCTGTGGTCGGCGTACTAAGTGTCGGCGCAGACACTGAAGGCGGCATTCTTGGGCGCGCCGAGGGTCCGAGTGCTATTTGTTTGCTGAGCAAGCAGCGCACACGGCCAATTAAAGGGCGTGCGGGGGGACCCGGCCACACAGCAGCAGCAGCAGCAGCCGCAGGCCCCACACGCCTCAAACAGCCCGCACAGCTGCCGGCACTGTGGTCGCACGCAGGAACCACGCGAAACGACTCGGTTTTCTACGTCTACACCTACATCTATACTCTGCAAGCCATTTTACGAATTGTGGCGGAGGGTACATTGTGTACTGTCCTGTTCCAGTAAAACCTCTCAACAGAGTCGTTCCCACAAACTAAACCAATTATGAATTATTGGATCCACCGTGTAACTGTGGTTGAGCGAACGAACCGCCCCAGAAGGCTTGAGTAGGTGAACTGACGGCAGAAAAATGTTTTTTCTTGCCACAAAACCAAGTATTTTGCAAAAAATGGCTCTGAGCACTATGGGACTTAACTTCTGAGGTTATCAGTCCCCTAGAACTTAGAACTACTTAAACGTAACTAATCTACGAACATCACACACATCCATCCCTGAGGCAGGATTCGAACCTGCGACCGTAGAGGTCGCACGGTTCCAGACTGAAGCGCCTAGAACCGCTTGGCCACACCGGCCGGCGAGGGCTGGGTGTCTGCTGCTTGGAGGGGAGAGCAGGATGACCAACTCAGGATCCTAATACCTTGGCAGAGAGGTCTATTCTTTCTGGAGGTCGTATTGTTGGTTCGTCAGGTTGGTGACGGAAGCTGTCTCTGGTTTCCGTTTTCACGTGGTAGCCGGTGGAACCTTTGTGCAGAGGAAGGCATTCTGCTGCTGGTTACTGGTGACTACAGACGTGGTCCTATGTTGCTCTGCTAGGAACGTCCGTTGTAAATAGCCTGAAATATTTAAGTTCGCTTCATCTAAAACGCTATGGATCTCCCAGTGCCTTTCTGATATGATGTAGCAGTTATAGCTGACGATTATGCGCAATTTTTGCACTGATCGAACTTGGTTTTGTTCCAGTAGAACAACGCAGTGCAGTTCACACATCACAGAACTTTCCAGCGTGCTTAAATCAGGATAAATTGCCAATGCTTCGTGTGAAAAGTAAGGGTGATCATATCTTCATGCGTAAGCGTTTTTCAGTTTCTTTACTCCTTTGATTTTGAAACTGATCGTCGTGCCTTTTATTTGAATTGTAACGGTTGTCGTTATTTGAAGAGCCACGTGCTTAACCTTTCATGTATAGTAAGTTTCTTTCGGTGTGATTTTAAGTAATTACGTTTATGGTATTAGTTGTGAATTCGCGGAGTGTTCATGCAAGTGCGGAAATCTGGCGGAACAAATCTACTGTGTGAGAACCACGTGGGTGTGGAATAGGTGGAGGCCTTCAGCCGGACCAGATCATTCCCCATCGATTTGATTTATACGCCTGCTATTCTGTGGTGGAAATGCACTATCTCTGCCCACTTTTCCTCTTTTGCATGCGAGTGCTGGTGGTGGTTTCCTGCTTGAGTCAATCTTCTAAGTCTGAACTGAGCGACTGAGTGTGTGGCCATTTACTTATTACTACATGTCCTTTTGCTTCGGTTGAATTTTACAAGTGTTACGATCTTCTCATTAAAGAGAAGCAGGTTATTTTGTTCCAAGATCAGGCAACCGTTTTTGTCTTGTAATGTAATTGATTCCCTCCATTACTGAGCATTGTTAATTGAATAAACCAGTGAAAAACTGTACACCATCAATCGTGCGTATTATTTCACGATTGTTAGGTTAATACCCGGTTGAAATAGTAAAATCAATATGAATGCTCTGTTCATTTTTATATCTTTTGAGGAGTCATTGCATAAGGGCAGTAATAAAAGAGATGTTGAAAATCACCAGAACAACTTAATTAAATGATCAAGGAAAAAGGGCGAAAAGAATTGTAGATCTCTTTTTTATAAACAATTTCCACTCGGTCGATTCTGTTGTCTTAAGAGTTGGCTTAGGTTGGTGGCGACCCTGAAATTCTGTCATATTACTCGTAATTGTAAGTATGAATGCCCCAAGGTACTAAAAGCAGTATACCGATTCTAGGTCCTAGGTCAGTCGCTAGTGCAAACTCTGTGCAAGACCTAAGCATCCTTCACACCAGTTGCGAATGGTTTGCGGGAACAGCGAGTGTTCTCAAGCCTTCCGTGTGAGCTTAAATCTTTGTAATATTACCTTCATCATCTTTTCGCGAGATATACGTCGGAAAAAGCAATATACCGGTTGACCCTTCAAGGAATGTATTGTCTCTACTTTTTAACACTAACCCACACACTGATGCAGGGAGCCGCTCTTGCACCGTCTGCCACTGGAGTTGGCTGATCATCTCCGTGGCGCTTTCGCACTTACTGAATGAACCTCTAATGAAACTGCTGCTCTACTTTGGGTCTTTTCTGTTTTCTCTTTCTTCCTATCTGGCATGGATCCCAGATTGATGAGCAAGATTCAAGTTCTTGTCGAACGAGGATTTTGTAAGTTCTCTTCTTCTTGAGTGGGCTGCACTTCCTGACAATTTTTCGAATGAATACGAGTTTGGCAGATGCCTTACCAATACGCCAATCTGTCTAATTTTGCAAATTATCTTATACAAGAAAACCACCACGCAAACAACATTGACACCGCTCTTAGGGTCCTCAGAGAACGTTATAGTCTTTATCAAAAACTCACCGCATCGGAGAACTATTGCATGCAAAAAGCAATGATACAAGGAAAGAAAGTCATCAATGAAGATATAACAATGCAATAAAAAACTGTTTGTAACACTCACCGAATTATACAAAGACACTTTCTCACATGAAACATAATAATCAAACATTCTCAAAAATCTAAGACATCTGTTTTCTCGCTCGTTCCAGCTCGCTCGCTCTCTCTCTCCTTTTACACACACACACACACACACACACACACACACACACACACACACACGTCACATACGTCTCCCCCCCCCCTCACCCACCCCACCCACACACCGAAAATTCACGAAACATTCAAAATCAATGACACAATACACATAAGGCAAACGATGAACAAGTTAGCAGCGACAACTACTTAGCATCTCTCAATGAGTACGGAGACGAAAGTGTCTGTACAAATCACGCTTTGTGTGCAATATGTGTGAATTTAGGCTGTGAACGGAATTTTATACATAACAGTGTGAAAAAATTGTGTACTATCCGCCTGTTTAGCTGGGTGGTAGCGTGCTCGCCTCCCATGCATGCTGGCCCGGGTTCAATTCCCGGCTGGGATTGCAGATTTTATCTGCTCTGGGTCTGGGTGTTGTGCTGTCCTCGTCATCATTTCATCCTTTCATCACTTGCGCGCAAGTCGCCCAATGTGGCGTCCAATAAAATAAGACTTGCACTTGGCGGCCGAAGTTCCCCGAATAGGGGTCTCCCGGCCATCGATGCCACACGGTCAGTTCATCTTTCATCAGTGTACTCAACAGCAGTAGAAATAGATATCCACCAGAGATACACAACAGAACGGTAGAGGGAAGTACAGTAAATACACAACCACCACCCATGAAACAGTATTTCAGGAATGCACGAGAATTTTCTTCGTGACTTCTTTACAGAAGGCATGCTACTAAAACGAAAAAAGAACACAAAAACCCATCTGTAACAATGCAGTTTCACTAAAAATGCAACTTTGAGGTGAGCGATCGCACAACAAGTACAAGTTTTAATTCTTAAGCCTACAATTGATAAATGACTAGTTTTGCTACAGAAAATAGCATATAGGTGTCGAAACATGTCTGAGTGAATGAAAAGAAAGAAATAGAGTTTTGCTTAAGGCAGATTTCAAAACAACACGCATTTTAAATCGCAAACACAGAAAGAATGAAGAGGAGCTTCAGACCTAAAATGATTAGTTTCACGTGGCTTTCCCACATCCAGTCGGTCCATACACACACTCCCAGACATTTTATGGCTGGCAGTGATCGATCTCCAAGGTCGTAAACATGTAATAATCGATCATTCTGCCTATTTATAGGGCTTGAACAAAAATATGGATAACTATAATTATATATTAATACATTCAGCTGATGACGGGCGTTGGTATATATCAACGGGGACAGGTGAAAATGTGTGCTCTGACCGGGACTCGAACCCGGGATCTCCGGCTTACATGGTAGAAGCTCTATCCATCTTTTTTTGTTGATCGTTGTGTTTGGTCATTGCGGACGTGACATGACATCAAGTCAAGTTCGTTTGTTGACCCTTCCCCTCATTGTTTTTTATTACAGAGGCTAAACAGCTCCCTGTCCTAACACACTGAGCTACCGTGCCGGCATCAATCTGAGCCACCGAAGGCACAGAGGATAGTGCGACTGCAGCGACTATCTCGCGCACGCCTCCCGCGATACACACATTGTCATCTTACATGTACGCACACTACATTCGTAGTGTCCCTACCCAAGACACTCATTACTCATGGAAGACATTCTTACCGAGTCCCGTAAGAGTTCGGGTAATATGTGTGCATCCGCACAGAAGAGGAAGGTCATGGCCGGTATTGCTAGAACTATACACTTATATGAATATGGTGTCTGTTCTTTGGGACATATCCATATAACTATATAGTTCTGGCAATACCGGCCATGACCTTCCTCTTCTGTGCGGATGCACACATATTACCCGAACTCTTACGGGACTTGGTTAAAATGTCTTCCACGAGTAATATGAGTGCGTTGGGTAGGGACACTGCGAATCCTGATCAGATAGGACTTATAACGTCGCTGTTTTGTCGCCTCCTGCAAGAGTCGAGCTCCGCAGGTCTCCGTGCATTTTGCTGCTTTTTTCTAGCGTTGCGACTTCTCTGTATACAACAGTACCATCAGCGAAAACTTGAGCTACGTCTGGTGCTAACGATCAGATCATCTATATACGCTGTCTGACAAAACAAGTGAAGTACCCAGAAGACGTGAACAAATGAAAATGTAACTTTGTACACATACACCTCATCACTGGGTAAGTACGTGATTAGAGTTGCAATTCTCTGTGATAGGTATATTGGTCCCCTCAGCGCATTAGTATTCTACATCTACATCTACATGGATACTCTGCAAATCACATTTAAGTGCCTGGCACAGGGTTCATCGAACGACCGTCACAATTCTCTATTATTCCAATCTTGTATAGCGCGAGGAAAGATCGAACTACTATATCTTTTCGTACGAGCTCTGATTTCCCTTATTTTATCGTGGTGATGGTTTATCCCTATGTTGGTCGGTGTCAACAAAATATTTTCGCATTCGGAGTAGAAAGTTGGTGACTGGAATTTCGTGAGGAGATTACGTCGCAACGAAAAACGCCTTTTTTTTAAAATGATTTCCAGCCCAAATCCTGTATCATTTCTGTGATATTCACTCCCATATTTCGAGATAATACAAAACGTGCTGCCATTCTTTGAATTTTTTCGATTTACTCCGTCAGTCCTATCTGGTAATGATTCCACATCGTGCAGCAGTATTCTAAAAGAGGACAGACAAGCGTACATTTTCTAAGTGTCCTGCCAATAGAACGCAGTCTGTGGTTAGCCTTCCTCACAACATTTTCTATGTTCGTGTTAGTGTTATTAGAAAGCCTACTACGGCACGGAAAGATCGTGAAGAGGATCAGATCCGCATACTCGTGTGAGATAGCATTATCAGCACCTGGCAGAGTCTGAAACGGGGCTTCATGGCGAGCCTCCATTTGATCAGCGGATTTGAATGTGACTCTGCTCCGATATTGCAAAGCATGGGAATTTGACGGCAGGCATACTCTTCGTCAAGGTTCTGGTCGACCACGTCTGATCACCACAAGGGTTGATCAACGTTCTGGGCACCAAGCACGTAGTAACCCCTTCACATTTGCGCCTGTCATCCGAGAACTATGAACTCACTACATCATTCTGCGTCATGCCGCAACATTGGTCCGAGATTAGTAAGAGCCGGAACAGGGAATTACCACCCTATGCCTATGTTGGCCTTAACACCACAATAGGAATGGCTGCGTTTCGAGTGGTGCCGTGATTGGGAAGCGTCGACTGCTGACGAATGGCGTCGCATTGGGTTGAGCGATAAGTCGCGAATCTGCACTACCTCGGATGGCCATCGTCGGCTCGCATGGTGCTGATCAGTGAGAGGTCCCAGTCTTCCGATGTTCTGAAGAGGAACAGGGTTGTTACTCTTTGATTCATGGCGTGGGGACCCATTATGTATGACTCCAGGTCACCGCTGGTAGTATTGAGGAACTTTGGTGGCATAACAGTATGTCGTACACATACGGTATCCTCATGTGTTACTACCCATACGAGAGTCGTTCCGAAAGTAAAGCAGCCTATTTTTTTTGTGGTGACTTTGGTTATTCACGCGAGATGTCGTTGGTGTAGTGCAAATGCTTGAACCTTCCTCTTTCACTTAAAGATGGTTCCGTTGTTCTGTGGTAGTTGGCGCCAGCAGAAGAGTGTCCAAAATGGAGTCTGATATGGACGAGCGTTTGAAACAGCGATGTGACTGAATTCCTCACTGCTGAAGAAATTGCGACGAATGAAATCCATTGACGCTTGCTGAAGGTGTGTGGAGACGATACAATAGACGTGAGCAATGTGAGGCGGTGGGTACAGCATTTTCAAGGTGGGAAAAAGGTTGTGCATGACAAGGCGCGGTTCGGTCGAGCCTGCACACCCGCCATCCCTCGCAATGAAGAGCGTTTTGATCAACTCATCTGCACTGATCGGCTGATAACGGCAAGGGAATTGTGTGTAAAGCTGAATGTTGCCTTTAATGCCTTGGAAACGATGTTGGAACATCTTGATTATCGCAAAAGTCTGTGCGAGATGGGTCCCGCCGTTGCTCACAGAAGAACAAAAGACTCGTCAAATGGAACTTCGTTGGGACCTGTTGGACCAATATGAAGCTGAATGTGACAATTTTCAGAATAGCACATTCACAGGAGACGAGACGTGATGTCACCACTGGCACATGGCGTCAGCACCACGAGCCAGATTCGAAAAGACAGTCCGTGGAACGTCAACATGCGAATTCTGCGTCAAAGAAGAAATTCATGACACAGCCGTCTGCAGGCAAAGTGATGTGCACAGTCTTCTGGGATGATCAGGGTGTGCTTCTTTTGGATGGCCTTGATCGTGGATAAACTGTCAATTCAGCCCGCTACAAGACGACACTAGCTAAGCTGAAAACCCAAATTTTCCCGGTAAGGCCAGAGAAGGAGACAAACGTTCACCTGCAACATGATAACGCCAGGCCCCACACCAATTTTGCGACCACACAACTCATTGCATAATTCGGCTGGACTCTCTTGGCACACCCACCGAGCGGTCCCGATTTAGACTTCCATTTCTTTGGGCCTCTGAAAGACGTCCTGCGTGGTGAACATTTTCAAGACTCGGATGCTGTTGTCAAAACTGTAAGGAAGTGGTTAGCCTCTCGATCTTTACAAGCGCGGCATGCAGGCGCAGATCCATCGTTGGCAAAAGTGCACAACAAATGGTGGTGACTATGTGAAAAATGACAGTCTGTAGCTGAAATATTGCTCTGTTTAGCTGTGCTGTTGTGATAGATTTATCTCCTGTAGTTTCCATGAATACATATAAGAGGCTACTTTCGGAACGATCCTCGTATTCAGTACTGTAGATCCTCGTTTAAACGAATTTTATGGCACCGAAAACAGCTAACTCGGTTTACAAACTTCGAGTTAACAAGTTCTTTTGTAAAAACATATTTGTTGATTTCACTTTTTCTCTTGTTATAGGTACCAACGATGGTTGTCTATTTTCATGGCCTCTAGGAAAAAATAAAAATAGCTGCACTGCATATGTACAATAGTATTTTTGCCACTTGTTTGATTGAGAAAGCGTATGTACATATTGTCAAATGCTTGTCGTCGCATTTTCAAACTACACAATTACATGTAATTGCGGAAAAATATTCTACCTACTGAATTAGTGCGTCATGTAATACAACACATCCGTGCATTATAAGTTTGTTTCTGTTTCGGCAGCACAGTGATGGAGTGAAACGAAAAAAAAAAAAAACATATTCACTGTTCACAGACAGAGACACAGACCTCTCTGGATTGTTCCGTGGCGCGCGCTATTTGCAGTCTGCTGACCAACCCCTCCCCTCATGCGCCCTTGCCTTTCCGCTCTGGAAGTGTTACGTGAGCAGCAAGCAAGCGATTAAGCTGTTGTTGTTGTCTTCACTCCTGAGACTCGTTTGACGCATCTCTCCACGCTACTCTATCCTGTGCAAGCTTCTTCGTCTCCCAGTACCTACTGCAACCTACATCTTTCTGAATCTGCTTGGTGTATTAATCTCTTGGTCTCCCTCTACGATTTTTACCTCCACCCTGCCCTCCAATGCTAAATTTGTGATCTCTCGATGCCTCAGAACATGTCCTACCAACCGGTCCCTTCTTCTAGTCAAGTTGTGCCACGAACTCCTCTTCTCCCGAATGCTCTTTAACAACTCATTAGTTATGTGATCTACCCATCTAATCTTCAGCATCCTTCTGTAGCACCAAATTTCAAAAGCTTCTATTCTCTTCTTGTCCAAACTATTTATCGTCCATGTTTCGCTTCCATACATGTCTACACTCGCTACAAATAGTTTCAGAACGGCTTCTTGACACTTAAATCTGTCCTCGATGTTAACAAATTTCTCTTCTTCAGAAACGCTTTCCTTGCCATTGCCAGTCTACATTTTATATCCTCTCTACTTCGACCATCATAGTTATTTAGCTCCCCAAATAGCAAAACTCCTTTACTACTTTAAGTGTCTCATTTCCTAATCTAATTCCCTCAGCATCACCCGATTTAATTCGACTACATTCCATTATCCTCGTTTTGCTTTTGTTGATGTTTCATGACACTATCCATTCCGTTCAACTGCTCTTCCAAATCATTTGCTGTCTCTGACAGAATTACAATGTCATCGGCGAACCTCAAAGTTTTTATTTTTTCTCCATGGATTTTAATACCTACTACGAATTTTTCTTTTGTTCCTCCACTGTTTGCTTAATATACAGATTGAGTAATAACGGTGAGAGGCTATAACCCTGTCTCACTCCCTTCCCACCCACTGCTTCCCTTTCATGCGCCTCAACTCCATTGCCATTTGTTTTCTATACAAATTGTAAATACCCTTTCACCCCCTATATTTTACCCCTGCCACCTTCAGAATTTTAAAGAGAGTATTACAGTCAACATTGCAAAAGCTTTCTCTAAGTCTACGAGTGCTAGAAATGTAGGTTTCCGTTTTCTTAATCTAGCTTCTAAAATAAATCGTAGGGTCAGTATTGCCTCACGTGTTCCCATATTTCTACGGAATCCAAACTGATCTTCCCCTAGGTCGGCTTCTACTAGTTTTTCCATTCGCCTGTATAGAATTCGCGTTAGGTATTTCAGTGCTCTGTCAAACTCTTCACGCAGTATCATATCTTCCATTTCATCTTCATCTACATCCTCTTCCATTTCCATAATATTGTCCACAAGTACATCACCCTTGTATAGACCCTCTATATACTCCCTTCATCTTTCTGCCTTCCCTTATTTGCTTAGAACTGGGTTTCCATCTGAGCTCTTAATATTCATACAAGTGGTTCCCTTTTCTCCAAAGGTCTCTTTAATTTTCCTGTAGGCAGTATCTGTCTTACCCCTTGTGAGATAAGCCTCTACATCCTTACATTTGTCCTCTAGCCATCCCTGCTTAGCCATTTTCCACTTCCTGTCGATCTCATTTTTGAGAAGTTTGTATTCCTTTTTGCCTGCTTTATTTAGTGCATTTTTATATTTTCTCCTTTCATCAATTAAATTCAATATTTCTTCTGTTACCTAAGGATTTCTACGAGCCCTCGTCTTTTTACCTACTTGATGCTCTGCTGCCTTCACTACTTCATCCCTCAACGCTACCCATTCTTCTTCTACTGTATTTCTTTCTCCCATTTCTGCCATTTGTTCCCTTACGCTCTCCCTGAAACTCTGTACAACCTCTGGTTCTTTCTGTTTATCCAGATCCCATCTCCTTAAATTCCCACCTTTTTGCAGTTTCTTCAGTTTTAATCTACAGTTCATAACCAATAGATTGTGGTCAGAGTCCACATCTGCCCCTGGAAATGCCTTACAATTTAAAACCTGGTTCCTAAATATCTGTCTAACCATTATATAATCTATCTTAAATCCGTCAGTATCTCCACCATCCTTCCATGTATACAACCTTCTTTTATGATTCTTGAACCAAGTGTTAGCTATGATTAAGCTGTGCTCTGTGCAAAATTCTACCAGGCAGCTTCCTCTTTCATTTCTTACCCCCAATCCATATTCACCTACTACGTTTCCTTCTCTCCCTTTTCCTACTGTTGAATTCCAGTCACCCATGACTATTAAATTTTCGTCTCCCTTCACTATCTGAATAATTTCTTTTATTTCATCATACACTCCTGGAAATGGAAAAAAGAACACATTGACACCGGTGTGTCAGACCCACCATACTTGCTCCGGACACTGCGAGAGGGCTGTACAAGCAATGATCACACGCACGGCACAGCGGACACACCAGGAACCGCGGCGTTGGCCGTCGAATGGCGCTAGCTGCAGAGCATTTGTGCACCGCCGCCGTCAGTGTCAGCCAGTTTGCCGTGGCATACGGAGCTCCATCGCAGTCTTTAACACTGGTAGCATGCCGCGACAGCGTGGACGTGAACCGTATGTGCAGATGACGGACTTTGAGCGAGGGCGTATAGTGGGCATGCGGGAGGCCGCCGAATTGCTCAACACGTGGGGCGTGAGGTCTCCACAGTACATCGATGTTGTCGCCAGTGGTCGGCGGAAGGTGCACGTGCCCGTCGACCTGGGACCGGACCGCAGCGACGCACGGATGCACGCCAAGACCGTAGGATCCTACGCAGTGCCGTAGGGGACCGCACCGCCACTTCCCAGCAAATTAGGGACACTGTTGCTCCTGGGGTATCGGCGAGGACCATTCGCAACCGTCTCCATGAAGCTTGGCTACGGTCCCGCACACCGTTAGGCCGTCTTCCGCTCACGCCCCAACATCGTGCAGCCCGCCTCCAGTGGTGTCGCGACAGGCGTGAATGGAGGGACGAATGGAGACGTGTCGTCTTCAGCGATGAGAGTCGCTTCTGCCTTGGTGCCAATGATGGTCGTATGCGTGTTTGGCGCCGTGCAGGTGAGCGCCACAATCAGGACTGCATACGACCGAGGCACACAGGGCCAACACCCGGCATCATGGTGTGGGGAGCGATCTCCTACACTGGCCGTACACCTCTGGTGATCGTCGAGGGGACACTGAATAGTGCACGGTACATCCAAACCGTCATCGAACCCATCGTTCTACCATTCCTAGACCGGCAAGGGAACTTGGTGTTCCAACAGGACAATGCACGTCCGCATGTATCCCGTGCCAGCCAACGTGCTCAAGAAGGTGTAAGTCAACTACCCTGGCCAGCAAGATCTCCGGATCTGTCCCCCATTGAGCATGTTTGGGACTGGATGAAGCGTCGTCTCACGCGGTCTGCACGTCCAGCACGAACGCTGGTCCAACTGAGGCGCCAGGTGGAAATGGCATGGCAAGCCGTTCCACAGGACTACATCCAGCATCTCTACGATCGTCTCCATGGGAGAATAGCAGCCTGCATTGCTGCGAAAGGTGGATATACACTGTACTAGTGCCGACATTGTGCATGCTCTGTTGCCTGTGTCTATGTGCCTGTGGTTCTGTCAGTGTGATCATGTGATGTATCTGACCCCAGGAATATGTCAATAAAGTTTCCCCTTCCTGGGACAAGAATTCACGGTGTTCTTATTTCAATTTCCAGGAGTGTACATTTCTTCAATTTCTTCGTCATCTGCAGAGCTAGTTGGCATATAAATTTGTACTACTGTAGTAGGCGTGGGCGTCATGTCTATCTTGGCCATAATAATGCGTTCACTATGCTGTTTGTAGTAGCTTACCCGCACTCCTATTTTTTATTCATTATTAAACCTACTCCTGCATTACCCCTATTTGACTTTGTATTTATAACCCTGTATTCGCCTGACCAAAAGTCTTGTTCCTCCTGCCACCGAACTTCACTAATTCCCACTATATCTAACTTTAACCTATCCATTTCCCTTTTTAAATTTTCTAACCTACCTGCCCGATTAAGGGATCTGACAGTCCACGTAGATCCGTAAAACGCCAGT
Source organism: Schistocerca gregaria (assembly GCF_023897955.1). Classification (NCBI taxonomy): domain Eukaryota; kingdom Metazoa; phylum Arthropoda; class Insecta; order Orthoptera; family Acrididae; genus Schistocerca; species Schistocerca gregaria. Next base: position 407,251,221 of record NC_064923.1, read on the forward strand.
TTTCTTTCTCCTGATAACGATATCCTCTTGAGTAGTCCCCGCCCGGAGATCCGAATGGGGAACTATTTTACCTCCGGAATATTTTACCCAAGAGGACGCCATCATCATTAACCAAACAAAAATGGTTCAAATGGCTCTGAGCTCTATGGAACTGAACATCTGTGGTCATCAGTCCCCTAGAACTTAGAACTACTTAAACCTAACTAACCTAAGGACATCACAAACATCCATGCCCGGTGCAGGATTCGAACCTGCGACCGTAGCAGTCACTAACCATACAGTGAAGCTGCATGCCCTCGGGAAAAATTGCGGCTGTAGTTTCCCCTTGCTTTCAACCGTTTGCAGTACCAGCACAGCAAGGCAGTTTTGGTTATTGTTACAAGGCCAGATCAGCCAATCATCCAGACCGTTGCCCCTGCAACTACTGAAAAGGCTGCTGCCCCTCTTCAGGACCAACACGTTTGTCTGGCCTCTCAACAGATACCCCTCCGTTGTGGTTGCACCTACGGTACGGCCATCTGTATCGCTGAGGCACGCGAGCCTCCCCACCAACGGCAAGGTCCATGGTTTATTGGGGGGGAGGGCGATTAAGCTATTGCTGAGAAATTATTGTAGAGTGCATTTCTGAGAAAAATTATATGAAATTCATAACGAAAAATACCGTAGTGCACAGCACTGCGTATGTAAATACTTATTCGGTTCAGACGGAAAATGAGATTGTGGAATATGTAATGTAAGAACCAAATTTTACTTTTTAGTACGAATTATCCGAAATTCGGTTTAAGTGGTAGATTTTTCGATTTAATTCAACAGAGACCGAACAGTTGCTACTCGTTAACGGAGTTTTCAGTTCATCCGATTTCGAAGTAAAGAGTATCTATTGTATCATGGTGCCATTTACAGTACTCCAATGCTCGTCCATACATGCATCCACTGTCTGCGTAATGCTGAGATACTCCCGTGGCCAGCAAGAACTACAGAGCAGTCCTCGATAGAACATGTGTGGGACACGCACGGACATCAATTCCATCAAAGACCAGCTACAACAGTTGTAGGCCAGTTTGCCTCAGAAGGATACAGCAGAATTACGACACCCTTTCCAACTGAATCAGCGTATGCGTGCACTCCAAAGGAGTGTAGTGAACAAGGCAGCATGTCGTGAGATAATCGACTTTTAACACGGGACGATAAATGATGGAAGACGATCCGAGATTACGTAAGAATTCTGGTTTCGAGATAAACCGTGTCTTGTGGGTCCTCAATATCACAGACATAACGTTTCTACAGGACTTCCATCAACGGACGTCACGTCACTTCCGCAGAGCCTTACGGAGTGATCGACAATACGCCGTCGAGTTGAATGATGAAGGACAGGACGCTATTTTTATCCACGAAGACTGTACGGAGACACAGGCTTCAGCAGCCGACTGACGACTCGTGTCCAGTGGCTTTTCAGGACTGTTGGCGACTTGGAGTACGGTGCCTTGTCTTCCAGCTATGCCGAAAAAATCTGACATTAACTGTTGCTTCACTATTCCTTTCAAATGCTATAGTTTACAGTCCGAGACTGTTCTGACGCAGTCTACTGCAACAACATATATCCAATTCAAACTGCTTAGTGTAATTAACTCTTGGCTTCCGCCCCCCCCCCCCCCTTGCAACGATTCGCCCCGCCCTCCCGACCCCCCTCTTTCCGACACACACACACACACACACACACACACACACACACACACACACACACACACAACCTTCCATTCCCATAGTTGATGATGCAAAATGCGGCTTATCAGCAGGTCTGCTCTTTTAGTCACTTTCTGTCATAAATCTATGTTGTCTCCAATTCGATTCAATACATCATTAGTTACCGAATCTACCAATCAAATCTTCAGCAACCTTCTGCAAGACTACTGCTCAATTCTTCTGTATCCCTTCTTGTCTATACTGTTAACCGTTCGTCTCTCACTTGCATACAAGGCTAAGACCATAGAAAATACTTTAGAAAAAACTTCCAAAGACTTGTGAGAGTGAGGATGAGGATGCCTGTGAAGGTCACTTTCTACGTTTTTCTTGAAGAACTCGAGAGCCGTGGACTCTGGCGTAAATGTATACCAGCACAACATTAAACTACATTAAGTTTCCTACAAAAAAGACCTTCTTCATTTTTGGTCTAGAATAGTTTGTACAATGCATAGGATTCAAAAATCGCAATTTATTAAATACAGTGCTTTAATAGTGCAGAATTAATATTTGTTGTTAAACAAATTGAGTAAACATTCGACACACTTAGTGCACAGATCTCCTCTTCCCCGTTCTCAACGTCCACCTCTTCCTGCCCTGTCCCTCTGTCGACCTCATCTTCCCACGCCTACCTGTCCATCTCCTCCTCAATATCCTCTCTGTCTCCCCATATCCTTCTCCCCCTCTCTGTCCATCTCCCTTGCTCCATCTCTTCAAATATATCTCCCTCCCCCCTCCCTCTGTCCACATGTTTTTCCCTCTATTCTCTGTCCATCTGCTCCTCCTCTCCCCTATTTCTGCCCTTCTGTTCCTCCCCACCTCTCTGTCCATCCCCTCCTGCCCCTCTCTCTGTCTGTCTCCTCCTCCCCTTCTCCCTCAGTACATCTCCTCATCCTCCTCCCTCTGTCCATCTACTCCTCTCCATCTCATCCTCCCACCCTTCCTATCTGTCTCTTTCTGCCCCCCTGTCCTACACCTCCTCCCTCCATCTCACCCTAATAATCTCCTACATTCCCCTCCCCTCCCCATCTATCTCCTCCTCCCGCCTCTCCCTATCTGTCTCCTCCTCCTTTTAATCTCTCTGTCCTCCTTCTTAACCCTCTCTCTGTTCCTCCCCAACTTCTCCCCTCTCTCTGTCCATCTGCTACTGCCCCTCCTTGTCCATCCCGTATTTCGCTATACATGCCCTCCTGCCCCCTCTATTCCTGTCCATCCTTTCCTGCCTCCTCTCCATGTTCCTTCCCTCCTCCAGCCATCTCAGACTTTCTCCAGGCATATTCGTCTACATACATAGCTTCTGAAAAACAGATATATAAAGCAAATCACAACACCCTTGTCGTGACAGGCAGCCTACATGTCAGGGACTTGAAAACCGATTTTTGGCCTCTGACATATAGGCTGTCCTACGAAGCAGGTCGATAGGGCAAGCCCATATTACTCTAATGCAACACAGCTGTCATAAAGGATAGCTTACATGTCAGGTGTTGGATAGCTACTTCTTACCCATGATATGCAGACTGACCTGCAAAGCAGATCAGTAAAACAGACTGATACTGTTCCCACACCACAAGGGCAACCAACATGGCAAGTAAAAACAAGTTTTTTTCCTGTATCTCCACTCCTACTGGAGCTAGGAGGCTGTAAGTCCCACAGTGTTGATAAATGTGAGACCTGCTGTTTCTGTGCCAAATTTGGTTGATATCGACCAAGGAGTTTAGGAGGAATCCTAAACATATACGTGTACATATGTACACTCTACTTTATGATGTATAACAGAAGAAACAAATGAAGATGTTAAGAGCAAATGTTAAATATATGTACCACATCAGATTGTAGTAGAGCCTTGTTAAGGGATGAATTGTGCACTGGGAGTGTGATGGGACAGGGGACAGGGGTAAGGGTTGAGGGTTGACCTGTCTGGGAATGCAGGTACTGGATTGTGGTCACTCTCACTACCACACTACATCACGAGAAGCGGCTACAGGGTTTTTCACAAAGCTATACCGACCCTTTCGCAGCGTGCATCTCCTGTGCACTTCCGATGTTGGCCTCAGGCACACCTCTGGGGTGTTTCTGTTACACAACGTGCGTTACCAATACACTATACAGATATGAGCTACTAATGATACTAACAAGAACCCATGTAAACCCTTGCATATTGTTCTATAATGTTAGAGGGGAAACTGATTCTTAATCATCTTGTATGGTAGTTGTAGCATTCTTCAGGGAAAGGCGACTGCTCCTACTCTGAGTGCTGCTCGTTTTTCAGTTTACATATTGACTATACCTCCCCAGCATTTCCGGTCCTGGTTTCTCATGTGCCTCGGCAAAACAACGTCACTGAGCTTGTGTTTATATAGTGGAGATATTTTCAATTTATTAATCTTTTGTTGCCTGAATTTTCCAGTAAACAGTAATAAAACAACAGTGAACCTTTTTGCACTTGGAATTATTTTTTCGCCATTCACCTATTCAGTACCTCCCGGCCCTCCAGTGGCTTGCCAACCAACAATTCTCGGTACAGCACTTTTTGTAAGTAAAAAATAAATATGTGTTTGAGTGCACTAAAGCTACAAATCCGTGACACTGAGGAAGGTAATTACACAATTAAGAAATGGAATTCAGTGAAAATATTTTTATTTTCATTGCAGCTGAGAAGTACTCCACAAAACAAATATTTTGAGTGTGGGTTAGAGTAAGAATTTTTTGTACTGCATGCCTCATATTTTCGTGTGTTTGCTGCAAAAGCTATCAAATGATCAACTTTAGTTTCTAATCTTACATCCTTTGGAATTCATTTCTTCCTTTTCTTGCTTTCTGTAAAACTGGCTTTGCAGTTGTGGGACTGACATTCTTTGCATTGGTCTTACACATCAGTCCCTGAGCAACAGTTCTCCTAAACTCCAAAAGTATAATCTTTCTATACATCTCACTGTACAGTTCATGATCATTTACAAATACTCTTTGGACCTTATTCCCAGCAGATCTAAGAATGCTGGCGTGGTTCACGGCTCTCATATAAAATTCCAACCCTTTAGTTCAGGAGAAAACTGCATATTGATTTCAGTGTTATACTTCTGCTTTCTGCACACAAACATTACTTCTGTTCCACGGTAATTGGAAACCAGATACAGGTTTCTGTTAGTCCAGGCATTTATTTCTCTCTAGACAGATATCAAAGGCAAGAATGTAGGCTTTCTGGTTTGCAATTCACCACAGTTTGTAGCCACATTACACAGGTTTCATTGGGTTGTATTGTTTCAATGACTTTCTCCCTTTGAAGAAAATTATTGAACCACCTAAGTTTCCCTCGCCATCAGTCAGTTTCGGTCTACGGCAATTTTTCACGTTTCATGTAAGCATTTGTCTGTGGCGTTTTGGTCCGCAGCTCGTGGTCGTGCGGCAGCGTTCTCGCTTCCCACGCCCAGGTTCCCGAGTTCGATTCCCGGCGGGGTCAGGGATTTTCTCTGCCTCGTGATGATTGGGTGTTGTGTGATGTCCTTAGGTTAGTTAGATTTAAGTAGTTCTAAGTTCTAGGGGACTGATGACCATAGCTGTTAAGTCCCATAGTGCTCAGAACCATTTGTGGCGCTTTGTATTTCTGTATAGTTTCAGTCGAATTGATTTGGAGCACCACTGGTACACATTGTATTAAATCTCTTTCAAAACTTAAATCAAAACATTAAGCTTTTCTAAAAACTGCGTAAAAACGTAAAGTTGCGATATTATTAGCGTCATATGCTTCAGTGTCATAGTCTTCATTATCTACTTCCGCAACGTCATTATCTCTGGCAAATCTTCGAAAACAGCTGCAACAATTTCGCTGGTCATCTGTTAGTACCTTTTATGCACTAAAAGTGGTATTTCTCGGTGAAACAACGTTTACAACAATGAAAATCATGCGAACATTAAAAGGAGCTAGACCTCGTGCAACTGGATCGACATAGCTTGCAATATACAATGAAAAACATCGGAGAAAGCAACAAACTACATTTGTGCAGTACTACACTGAAAGTGCAACAAGACTCGACGGTATTCTCAAGTTATACATAGTTTCCGATTTATTCTGCAAATAAAAATTACAGGTTTAACAAAAGCGGTGTATGAGATGAAAATAGGACCTAATCTTCATCGTATCTGTGCTAGTAAAGACAAAAATTGCTAAAAAATTTACGATGGTAAACGCAACAAACACAGTCTTTCCGGAGCACATCTTCAGCTGTCACCAAAGATTATACAGGCATGCTTTTTCAACAGGAAAAAGTCTAGAAGGCGGTGAAAAATTTTCCACTCAAAATAAACGTGTACTTAAACGTACCATCATTCCAGGATGCGGGATATGTGTGTGCCACCAGAACAAACACGGAACGAAAGAAGTGGTTCTCAAAAGTACCAGCAGGCAACAAAGTGTTAAGCGAATACTTTTTGCAGTTGTTAAGTGAACTTGCAGTTGTTAAATCAACTTTCCTATGACAAATGACTGAGAAACGTTTAATTTTTAGTGTAATGTCGTTGGGACCTATGTAAAGTTGGTGGGAACTGGACTGAAATGGTTAATGAGGCATCTTGCAGCTAGCCATCGTTGACAGTGTACTGTAAAGCCCAGTAACCGTGTTCCATTCATTTGGTGGTGAATTATGAACTGTCAGAAAGTTACTGCATAAATGTCTTTCAGCCAGGGACTGCTGGCACTTTTAGATTGAGCTGCACTAAGTGTAGCCACTTTAAACTCAACCACTGTACATCTGCAAGGTTTGTGTGAATATGGCTGATGAAACAGGACTGATAATGTTCAAGTCTAGAACGTAATCTCCTCTATCCATTGCTTGTCTGATATTGAAATATCCCAGGCGACATATTTCTGTTGCAGAGGGAGCCAATTTGAACTTCTAAGCCTCTTTAAATTACGGAAGAGCTGAGGCAGGGGTGATACATTTGATACCCCTCATGCTGCAACCAATGAAGGTGGAGACAATGAAATCGACTACATCGTCTTGGGGCAGCCTCTTCGCTATATTAGACAGCTGACAGCTCCAGCTGTTGAGCTTTCTTTACATAAAAGCTTACTTAATAACTGCAAAGAAATACTAACTTAATAAAATGAAAATAACTCCACTATATAGACCCGACTTCAGTTAAGTTATTTAGTACAGATGTTATTTAGTACAGGTTGATTCTGCAAGAAAGAAAACAGTAATCAACCACTATTGATAAAGCTATTTATTGACAAAAACAGCGCCGTTACCGGTTTCTTATAGGTAGCTTCATTTTCAGACGGTTGCTCACTTGATGATACACACTGGTCGATGTTTATACTTAATTTTAGTTCTTTATCCTCCTCTTGTGGTAAAAGTTTCTTGTCACGGGGTGCTGTAGAAAATCCCGCGTCATTCTGCGGCAGTGCTGTTTGCTTGTGTTCATAAAATGCTGAAGAGTTCAAATGGCTCTGACCACTATGGGACTTAACATCTGATCCATCAGTCCCCTATAACTTAAAACTACTTAAACCTAACTAACCTAAGGATATCACACACAACCATACCCTAGGCAGAATTCGAACTTGCGGCCGTAGCGATCTCGCGGTGCCAGACTGTAGCGCCTAGAACAGCTCGGCCACAGCGGCTGGCTGCTAAAGAGTATTTGAAGCATTAATTTGATGTATGTACAGTGCGTCCCATGTGGAATCGTTAGAATTCACGGATATGACAGGAACTATCATTGGAAGCAAAAGCGTCTACTAAACATGGGGCTAAAATGCATACCTTAAGAGCTATGAGCACTTTTTCATCTTCGATACTGTGAAAGCAATCTCTTCTGCTGCAAACTCTCTGCCTCCATATTTTGAGAGGATATGGACCAAAGTGGAAGAAATGTCCAGCCAACATGGGCTCTAAAGTGAATAACTTGAGAGCTATGAGCACCTATTACCTTCACTCCTCTGACTCTTATTTCTTGAACTGAACAAATGCTTGTATACTGAAGAGCCAAATAAACTGGTACATCTGCCTACTATTGTCTAGGGCACCCGCGACCACGCAGAAGTGCCGCAACATGACGTGGCATGGATTCGACTAATGTCTGAAGTAGTGCTGGAGGGAACTGACACCATGAATCCTGTAGCGCTGTCCTTAAATCCGTAATAGTGCGAGGGGGTGGACATCTCTTCTGAACAGCACGTTGCGAGCCATCCCAGATATGCTCGAAGATGTTAATGCCTGGGGAGTTTGGTGGCCAGCTGAAGTGTTTAAACTCAGAAGAGTGTTCCTGGAGCCACTCTGTATCAATTCCTTCACACCTCTACCGTTCTTCATCCTGCCGATGGGAGGGGTTCCAGTGGAACAAGATAATGCGCCATGTCACAAGGCCAGGAGTGTGATGGTGTGATTCTAGGAAGACAGTGCCGAGTTTCAATTGTTGTACTGGCCCCCAACTCGCCAACTCTGAACCCGATCTAACATATCTGAGAAGTGACTGAACATGGCCTCAGAGCTCATCACCCCCTCCCCGAAATTTATAGAAATTAGGGGACTAGTGGGTGCAGATACGCTGTCAACACCGTCGAGCGACCAAGACCTTACTGCTTCCATGCCACGACGCGTTGTCGCTGATATCTTAGGCAAAGGTAAACATGTAGCCTATTGGGTAAGTGATCATAATGTCCTGGCTGATCAGTGTATATAGAGCCGATATGTGTCAAGGTCCGATGTTACGTCCATCTGCAAAGCATACTGTAATACACTCCTGGAAATTGAAATAAGAACACCGTGAATTCATTGTCCCAGGAAGGGGAAACTTTATTGACACATTCCTGGGGTCAGATACATCACATGATCACACTGACAGAACCACAGGCACATAGACACAGGCAACAGAGCATGCACAATGTCGGCACTAGTACAGTGTATATCCACCTTTCGCAGCAATGCAGGCTGCTATTCTCCCATGGAGACGATCGTAGAGATGCTGGATGTAGTCCTGTGGAACGACTTGCCTTGCCATTTCCACCTGGCACCTCAGTTGGACCAGCGTTCGTGCTGGACGTGCAGACCGCGTGAGACGACGCTTCATCCAGTCCCAAACATGCTCAATGGGGGACAGATCCGGAGATCTTGCTGGCCAGGGTAGTTGACTTACACCTTCTAGAGCACGTTGGGTGACACGGGATACGTGCGAACGTGCATTGTCCTGTTGGAACAGCAAGTTCCCTTGCCGGTCTAGGAATGGTAGAACGATGGGTTCGATGACGGTTTGGATGTACCGTGCACTATTTAGTGTCCCCTCGACGATCACCAGAGGTGTACGGCCAGTGTAGGAGATCGCTCCCCACACCATGATGCCGGGTGTTGGCCCTGTGTGCCTCGGTCGTATGCAGTCCTGATTGTGGCGCTCACCTGCACGGCGCCAAACACGCATACGACCATCATTGGCACCAAGGCAGAAGCGACTCTCATCGCTGAAGACGACACGTCTCCATTCGTCCCTCCATTCACGCCTGTCGCGACACCACTGGAGGCGGGCTGCACGATGTTGGGGCGTGAGTGGAAAACGGCCTAACGGTGTGCGGGACCGTAGCCCAGCTTCATAGAGACGGTTGCAAATGGTCCTCGCCGATACCCCAGGAGCAACAGTGTCCCTAATTTGCTGGGAAGTGGCGATGCGGTCCCCTACGGCACAGCGTAGGATCCTACGGTCTTGGCGTGCATCCGTGCGTCGCTGCGGTCCGGTCCCAGGTCGACGGACACGTGCACCTTCCGCCGACCACTGGCGACAACATCGATGTACTGTGGAGACCTCACGCCCCACGTGTTGAGCAATTCGGCGGTACGTCCACCCGGCCTCCCGCATGCCCACTATACGCCCTCGCTCAAAGTCCGTCAACTGCACATACGGTTCACGTCCACGCTGTCGTGGCATGCTACCAGTGGTAAAGACTGCGATGGAGCTCCGTATGCCACGGCAAACTGGTTGACACTGACGGCGGCGGTGCACAAATGCTGCGCAACTAGCGCCATTCGACGGCCAACACCGCGGTTCCTGGTGTGTCCGCTGTGCCGTGCGTGTGATCATTGCTTGTACAGCCCTCTCGCAGTGTCCGGAGCAAGTATGGTGGGTCTGACACACAAGTGTAAATGTGTTCTTTTTTCCATTTCCAGGAGTGTATTTAAAGGAAAGTCATTAAAATGTCCAGGAGAGCCATTCCTGACAAAACTCTACAATCTGGTGAGCAAGATGTCTGAGACAGGTGAAATACCCTCAGACTTCAAGAATAATATAATAATTCTAATCCCAAAGAAAGCAGGGGCTGACAGATGTGAAAATTACCGAACTATCAATTTAATAAGTCACAGCTGCAAAATACTAACGCGAATTCTTTACAGACGAATGGAAAAACTGGTAGAAGCCGACCTCGGGGAAGATCAATTTGGATTCCGTAGAAATATTGGAACACGTGAGGCAATACTAACTCTACGACTTATCTTAGAAGAAAGATTGAGGAAAGGCAAACCTACATTTCTAGCATTTGTATACTTAGAGAAAGCTTTTGACAATGTTGACTGGAATACTCTCTTTAAAATCTGAAGGTGGCAGGGGTAAAATATAGGGAGCGAAAGGCTATTTACAATTTGTGTAGAAAACAAATGGCAGTTACAAGAGTTGAGGGGCATGAAAGGGAAGCAGTGGTTGGGAAGGGACTGAGACAGGGTTATAGCCTCTCCCCAATGTTATTCAACCTGTATATTAAGCGAGCAGTGAAGGAAAAAAAAGAAAAATTCGGAGTAGGTATTAAAATCCATGGAGAAAAAATAAAAAACTTTGAGGTTCGCCGATGACATTGTAATTCTGTCAGAGACAGCAAAGGACTTGGAAGAGCAGTTGAATGGAATGGATAGTGTCTTGAAAGGAGGATATAAGATGAACATCAACAAAAGCAAAACGAGGATAATGGAATGTAGTCGAATTAAATCGGGTGATGCTGAGGGAATTAGATTAGGAAATGGGAGACTTAAAGTAGTAAAGGAGTTTTGCTATTTTGGGAACAAGATAACTGATGAGGGTCGAAGTAGAGAGGATATAAAATGTCGACTGGCAATGGCAAGAAAAGCATTTCTGAAGAAGATAAGTTTGTTAACATCGAGTATAGATTTAAGTGTCAGGAAGTCGTTTCTGAAAGTATTTGTACGGAGTTCAGCCATGTATGGAAGTGAAACGTGGACGAGAAATAGTTTGGACAGGAAGAGAATAGAAGCTTTCGAAATTTGGTGCTACAGAAGAATGCTGAAGAGTAGATGGGTAGATCACATAACAAATGAGGAGGTATTGAATAGAATTGGGGTGAAGTGGAGTTTGTGGCACAACTTGACTAGAAGAAGTGATCGGTTGATAGGACATGTTCTGAGGCATCAAGGGATCACCAATTTAGTATTGGAGGGCAGTGTGGAGCGTAAAGGTCATAGAGGGAGACCAAGAGATGATTACACTAAGCAGACACAGAAGGATGTAGGTTGCAGTAAGTACTGGGAGATGAAGAAGCTTGCACAGGATAGAGTAGCATGGAGAGCTGCATCAAACCAGTCTCAGGACAAAAGACCACAACAACACCAACACATCGTGAAACAAGGGACAGGTCAACTAGTCAGTGTACAAGTAGGCACAACAGTAGTACTAAATCTCCATATTGTGATTGATAATTCAAAAGTTTCAAGTACTTTTTACAATTACATTCTAAATTTAGCAGTAGAAATATCATTTAGTGGTTCAGTTGAAGAAGCAAGAGAATATAGTAGAAATGTCATTCCGCAAAACATTAAGCTTCTACAAGTACCGCCAACATCCTTCACTGAAAGTAACAGAATTACAAAAATTCTAAAATAACTTAAGCCTCAAACAGAATTCCGAAAAGTTATTCTAGCTTAGTAAGTAACCTCATTAGTGGTTTATGTAATGTTTCACTGAAATATGGAATTTCCTGTGACAGATTAAAATACACAATTGCTAAACTTCTTTTTAGGAAAGGTGACAAGGAAGGCGTCGATAATTATCACCCAATTCTCCCACATATCCGAAAAAGTAACATACCGAAGAGCTGAGGAAAAGGTCAAAATATGGGCATTAGTCTAAATATAAGGACTAGAAGACCTGAGGACACAACAAGTACTACCATCTACGTGGGGGATGTGTGAACCTACTCTGCGCTACCTCTGAGGATGGCTGTAAGCAGTTGAGTGTTTGAACTATATTTTTCGAGTGCAGTGAATTTTCACACATGAAAAACTGGATTGTGTGGACTGATATCTATCGAGAGGTATGTATTTCACGGTTACTTTAGATTTGGTCTGAATTTTGCTTGCAAATTATTTCTAGAACTTTTTTTTTTTTCTTTATTGTGATTTCATTCCCCTGCCCCATATGGGCAGGGGAGGGCTGTCAGCGGCACAATCAGCCGCTCTTCAGCCGAGTGACACTACAACTAAAACAAGAATAAAATGATACATACATAAGGAGATACAAAAGGGGAACAGAAAACAGAGTAAGGGGAGAAAATGGAGGTAAAATATACATTGACATGGAGACGTTCATGGGGGACAGTTAAAAAAAGTCAGCAGGAAGTTAAGAAACACAGTTGGCGATTCTTAAAACACAGAGAAGACACTGAATGCGCAGGCACAGGTTAAAAGTCGGCCACAGTAGTAAAAAAACTCCAGAACAACACACTTAAAACCCAGTTGGAGCACACACGACAAACAATAAAACTGCCAGGTGCGACCTGCCGAGGGATAAGGTCAGAGAGTATGGAAAAGGAGGGGAGAGCATGGGGCAGCTGGGAAAGCGGCGGGATGAAGAAAAAAGGGACATCAGTGGGTTCACGAAGAGGCAGGAGACACGTGGGGCGGGAGAGGAAGAGCGAAGCCAGGGCAGGAGGGAGCGCAGAGACAATGGAAGGAGGCACAAGAGATGGCGGGGGAGTAGGAGGGGGAAGCCGCTCAGGAGGTGGGAGGGGGAGAAAAGGGAGCCCAGAGGAGAAGGCAGGAAGAAGGGGTTAGAGTTGGTAGGAAGGGTAGATGTCAAGGCGAAGCTCATCATCCGGGAGGGGTAGATGGTCGAAGTTGTGTTGGGAAAGGAGATGGAGGATGTGGAGATGGAGAGAGGGTGGGACACAACGCTAAAGGCGCAGCAACTGGTTGAGGGTGGAGAGGATGGGAGAAACCAGGGGGTGAGGGGGATCAAGGTATGGACAATATATAGTGTGCGGATGTGTTCAAGGAAAAGGAGAAGGTGGGGGAAGGGGATGAGGTTGTAAAGGATGTGTGTGGGGGATGGAACGCGTCTGCAAAAATAGCTTGTTTCTTACTTGTTCATTACAGAACGAAAGTTTCTCGGTTGTACTTTATCCAACTCGAAATGAATGGCGTTTCTTTTAGATGAGAGGAATGGCATTAGCTCACCTTTCACCACTAACGAAGCCCGTGCGCGATGGGCAGATCGGTTTCTGCGCCGTTCATATGACTTATCAATTCGTAAGCCCTTTCTTCTTTTTGAAGAGCATTGGCTTTTAACAAAGAAAATGTCACATCTCCTACTGAGCTATTAGAAGACGATTACAGTCAACATCACTATCCATCAGTCATATCCATAAGATGGGACTTGAGTATTGTGAAGAGCAAACTGCCTCGAGTAATCATAAGAAGAAAGGTAAAGTGTCAAGATGCAGTTCTTACATCTGCAGAAAGACGTTCTGTATGGACATTCACAGCTTGAATGAGCGCATCAGGAAATTTTATTCCTTCTTATATTAATTATCATATATCTAGAATGTCAGACCAAATGATGAAAGGAGACCCTCCAGAATATTGCGAAAAGAAACTGTTTGGGAAAGCTTATTTTCAAGTACAAATGGGTCATATTGCAGTAAGTGGATTCATCCTCTGAACAAGCAGCTCTTCACTGCCGCCGATTTTTCTAGCTGCTCAGCAAGGAGCTCGCAAATCCTGTAGCGATCTACCATCGCTTGCTTCTACTGATGTGCTGCAAGACGCTGCTGACGTGCCCTTACCAGCACAAGCGCCTCTTGTCTCATCCAACCCTCAGCCAGGATCGTCATGGATGGATAACACAGGATCTCCAACCGAACCGCCGTATCCAAGATTTCTCTCTCCTCAGCCAGGAAGGTCTTCAGAATTTCCGCTGCGCATCCCTCCCTCATCAAAGGTCCGTCCTGGAACGTCAGCAACTGTCGTCCCTTTTGACGTTACCTCGCCACGCACAAACGAAAAGAAAATATCCACAGTAGTCGGAAAACTGCAAAAGCTAAAATGATAACTGGCTCACCATACAAACAGTCGGAAATCTGCAAGATATTACATGATCACTGGATCACCGTACAAACAACAGCGCTGCTTTTTTTAAGATCCAAAAATGAAGCAGAATGAAAAATCAAATAAAGGAGGGATACAAATGAAAATATCTACAGAAGTATCTTCGCCTGACATATACGAAGGATGAACCTCCCATGGACGACGGGGAAAGAGATTTTGAGTTTTCTGGAGACCGCACGCATTCTGGGGAAAATGTGTTGTTCCTGTCCTCTGACAACCCATTTTCAGCAGACGCTAAAGGAGAAACTTGGATTCAATGTATCCAGTGGTTCCATACTGAGTGGGAGGGTGTGAACAACGGCATATATGTTTGTGGTTATTGAAAATAAAATTGAACTCTCCTTTTTTTATTTTGTTTTTATTTCATGTTAGAGGAAGCACATATTTGGATCCAAGTATAAATATGGTGTTCTCGGAATGGTTTTGAGAAAAAATTATTTAAAATAACAAAATTTGCTTTTCAATTATTTAATTCTTCATTATACTGAAGTGCATAAGCAATAGTACAGTTCCAGTAGATTTTCAACTATTTAATCTGCACAAGAAAAATTTCATTGCCTTAAAACGAACGGTAACCGATATCTGGACCTTCTTCCCTAGTCTCAAATTTTAAGTTGAAACCATTTATTAGTATGTCACAGATTGGATTCCACATCGGTTGCTAGACTGAGAATGATATTTCTCCACAAATATTACATACCGTAAATACAAACATATCGCCAACTGATATTTCTTGTGATGTTTCCATGGCGTAACACTTCGCAGATCATGTTACTCTCTTAGAAAACGTAAGTTTTATGAAACTGATTGCTTTACAGACAACTGATCTGAATCACACTTAACAAACCGAATGCAACACGTTGTGTAGTATAATTGAAACAAAGCTGAAGGCAGAGGAAATTTTAGTGACGATTCAGAAATCACGAAGATTCAGTTTTGTGTCCACTTTTATTTCTTCTGAATGAACCACTTAACGTTCATCAAGCAGAATTGGTAATTTTTGTAGTTGATTATAGTGTTATAATAAGCCCCATTAGACAGAAAACCACAGAAGAGATTGTTTATGATATTTATCGACGAACTATTAAGTATTTCTCTGAAAATGAAGTCTCCCTTAATTCTGAGAAAACACATTGCATTCACAAATTTCGTTGTGTGGCCATCCTCCGCAGCAAGCACAGAAATATTTATTTTGTAAATATAAACCACCTTTTCTTGCTGCATTGTAATTTATTTCTCCCAGACTCGTTTCGCCTTTTTTACTCTAAGATGTCGTCAGTGGGATTTAGAACGATACTATTTTGTTCTAATATGAGTTATTTTACTTATAAAATATGTTAATATATGTTATCATAAAACTGTTCACCTCACCTTTCTATATAAATAAGTAATTATTTACAGTTATTCGTGTTTCTGGGTGGTATCTGCATTTCCTCTCAACTGGTCTGAAACGTCGCACTATCACTTCATTTACGAAACGTAATCATATTTTTATATTCCAAACTTTTTCCTCCACACGGTTCATTTGTTTGTCCTTATTTTTGCAGATGGTTATAGTGTTATAATAAAATCCTCTTAGAGAGAAAATACAATATAGTGCACCACAAAAATAAAGCTAAACAAGATGAACAGCGTGAAGGAAAAAGTCTGGACTATAAAAACTTGATTATGTTTCGTAAATGAAGTGGTAATGCGACCTCCAGATCAGATGAGAGTAAACGCAGATGGCAACCAAAAACGCGAAGAACTATAAGTAATTACTTATTCACACAAAAAACGCGACATGAATTGTTTTATATTCTAAAAATAACACATATCAAAACAAAACTCTGTCGTTCTAGATCCCACTGAAGATGCCTATTGTTGCTGTTGTGGTCTTCAGTCCAGAGACTGGTTTGATGCAACTCTCCATGCAACACCTGGTTCAAGAAACATGAAAGAAGGTTGTATACATGGAAGAAGCGTGGAGATACCGGAAGATCTCAGATTATATAATGGTAAGACAGAGATTCAGGAACCAGGTTTTAAATTGTAAGACGTTTCCAGGGGCAGATGTGGAAGATGCCTAAGAGTAAGAAAAAAAATGGTTCAAATGGCTCTGAGCACTATGGGACTTAACTTCGGAGGTCATCAGTCCCCTAGAACTTAGAACCACTTAAACCTAACTAACCTAAGGACATCACACACACCCATGCCCGGGGCAGGATTCGAACCTGCGACCGTAGCGGTCGCGTGGTTCTGGACTGTAGCTCCTAGAACCGCTCGGTCACCCCGGCCGGCGAGTAAGAAAAGGCGAAACGCATCTGGGAAAAATAAACAACAGTGCTGCAAGAAAAGGTAGATTTTATTTACAAAACAAATATACACTACGTTCATTTGTGTACAGCAGACAGAGTCATACTAAAAAGTGACGCTACTCATGAACAGGAATCAGTAAACAGGGCAAAATGCTCCAAATTTTTGGTTTTACATATTGATGAAAACTTCATCTGGAAGAAGCATATTAATGAGCTGCTCACACAAGTTCAACAACTTATGCTCTTCACATAATTGCTAGCGTTGGAAACAAAGGAATCAACGACCGAACATAGTTTCCACATTTACGCTCACAAGGGGAGGCCGCCAATTGTGAAATTCAGATTCGATTCACACTGCGCATAATAAAAGCTCATGGACAGAGGTGTAATGTGGTAATGCACCAAGATGCACTTCTCAGCCGTTGTCGAGAAAATCGACAGTTAAATGTAACCGTTGCGGTGAAATACTCTCTACGCTTGATAATTTTACACCTCTGACCATGAGCTTTTATTATGCACAGTATGAATCGAATCTGAATTTCACAATTGGCGGCCTCCCCTTGTCAGTAATATCTGATGGAATAATTTTATTGGGTAACTCATTACTTAGAAACCACTGATTGCACAAAAGCGAACAGTATGAATAATATGTGGTGTTCATCTACGGTCGTCATGTAGGCACCTCTCAAGGAGTTAGGAATTTTTAACTGCACTGTCCCAATACATGCATTCACTAATGAAATTCGTCACAAATAATCTATCACAATTTGAGAACAATATTGATGTCCACACCTAACACACTAGACGAAAAAATGACTTTTTTTTAGCCATTATTAAAGCTGTCAGTGGCTGAGAAACTAATTCAAAATGTAGCAACAATTTGCTCAGTAGCATAAAATGTCTGATAGATAGCTAAACACGTTTTAAATCTAATCTGAAATAATTTCCTCTGGATAACTCCTTCCATTCCATGGACGAATTTTTATTTAAAATATTAATATTAATACTAATCACTTATAAACGTCCTATAAACTGACTCGTTCCGCCTCATTTAGATAAAAGAATCATTCAGATGGTGCATGGAACATGCAAGTAACTAAGTAACTAATTGTAAACTGTCAAGCTAAGTGTCGTGGTAAGATTTGTGCTTCAGGATAACACCTCAACTTAATCTCCACAGTACACAGGGTTTTCAAATTTTAGCCTCTTCCCCACTTCTCCTGACATGTTACCTAGTGGCTTCTTTTCTCAGACGAGGAAACCATTGCGTTTTTGGCATTTCGAGAGTTACGATGGAGCGATTTTTGAGGTGGAACGTTTTCCGAGAAACCAAAATTCAGACAACAAATGACTCCAGTAAGTCATCCATCGTTGGGAAAATTGTGTTGAATAGAAGGGTGAATACGTAGAGGAGTAAGAAGACCGTCGCCTCGTTTCATGAAGCTCGATTTTTTTTTTTGATAATTAACACTTTATTACTAACCTTACTACGCATTCGCAGGGGATTTGATGGACTCCGGACTATCTCAGACCATGATCGTCCTAGACATTAGCAAGTAGTCTTTGTTTTTTAATCCGTGCATAGAAAAAAATCTTTACAAGGTATTTCCTGAGAATTCTTCCTGTCTTCTCAGACAAGGCGCCACTGCGTGGGCAGAGGAAGGGCTCTGGACAACCTCTCCTACTAACAATGCAAAATCCAGATTAACATGACGACCCTGTGAAGATACGAGGCCAGAAAAAAGAAGGAGAAAGAATACATACATCGCGATTAGATCAGCCACTTGTCCCCGTTTGCTAACGTTAAATGTGCTCATGAGCAGAGTCTGTTTGCAGATTTGCCAGCTTGCGCCAGCCTGACTCGGCACGTGCCCTGAGATAACTCAGCAAGCTTGTCAATATTTTCGATCAAAGTGCATCTTTTCCACCGTTGACTCAGACCGTTCGCTGAGTCAACAGAATAATAAACTAAACTGTTTAATCAATCACGGAAGTGACACGTTGTTCAGAGACTTTAACTAAGAGAGAGACCGCTCTACACCGCTACCACAAACTGAACCCATATGACGTAACCCCCCCCCCATGAACCCTGGACCTTGCCGTTGGTGGGGAGGCTTGCGTGCCTCAGCGATACAGATGGCCGTACCGTAGGTGCAACCACACGGAGGGGTATCTGTTGAGAGGCCAGACAAACGTGTGGTTCCTGGAGAGGGGCAGCAGCCTTTTCAGTAGTTGCAGGGGCAACAGTCTGGATGATTGACTGATCTGACCTTGCAACATTAACCAAAACGGCCTTGCTGTGCTGGTACTGCGAACGGCTGAAAGCAAGGGGAAACTATAGCCGTAATTTTTCCCGAGGACATGAAGCTTTACTGTATGATTAAATGATGGTGGCGTCCTCTTGGGTAAAATATTCCGGAGGTAAAATAGTCCCCCATTCGGATCTCCGGGCGGGGACTACTCAAGAGGATGTCGTTATCAGGAGAAAGAAAACTGGCGTTCTACGGATCGGAGCGTGGAATGTCAGATCCCTTAATCGGGCACGTAGGTTAGAAAATTTAAAAAGGGAAATGGATAGGTTAAAGTTAGATATAGTGGGAATTAGTGAAGTTCGGTGGCAGGAGGAACAAGACTTCTGGTCAGGTGACTACAGGGTTATAAACACAAAATCAAATAGGGGTAATGCAGGAGTAGGTTTAATAATGAATAGGAAAATAGGAATGCGGGTAAGCTATTACAAACAGCATAGTGAATGCATTATTGTGGCCAAGATAGATACGAAGCGCACACCTACTACAGTAGTACAAGTTTATATGCCAACTAGCTCTGCAGATTACGAAGAAATTGAAGAAATGTACGATGAAATAAAAGAAATTATTCAGATAGTGAAGGGAGACGAAAATTTAATAGTAATGGGTGACTGGAATTCGAGTGTAGGAAAAGGGAGAGAAGGGAACATAGTAGTTGAATATGGATTGGGGCTAAGAAATGAAAGAGGAAGCCGCCTAGTACAATTTTGCACAGAGCACAACTTAATCATAGCTAACACTTGGTTTAAGAATCATGAAAAAAGGTTGTATACATGGAAGAACCCTGGAGATACTAAAAGGTATCAGATAGATTATATAATGGTAAGACAGAGATTTAGGAACCAGGTTTTAAGTTGTAAGACATTTCCAGGGGCAGATGTGGACTCTGACCACAATCTATTGGTTATGAACTGTAGATTAAAACTGAAGAAACTGCAAAAATGTGGGAAATTAAGGATATGGGACCTGGATAAACTGAAAGAATCAGAGGTTGTACAGAGTTTCAGGGAGAGCATAAGGGAACAATTGACAGGAATAGGGGAAAGAAATACAGTAGAAGAAGAATGGGTAGCTCTGAGGGATGAAGTAGAGAAGGCAGCAGAGGGTCAAGTAGGTAAAAAGACGAGGGCTAGTAGAAATCCTTAGGTAACAGAAGAAATATTGAATTTAATTGATGAAAGAAGAAAATATAAAAATGCATTAAATAAAGCAGTAAATGAAGCAGGCAAAAAGGAACACAGACGTCTCAAAAATGAGATCGACAGGAAGTGCAAAATGGCTAAGCAGGGATGGCTAGAGGACAAATGTAAGGATGTAGAAGCTTATCTCACTAGGGGTAAGATAGATACTGCCTACAGGAAAATTAAAGAGACCTTTGGAGAGAAGAGAACCACTTGTATGAATATCAAGAGCTCAGATGGAAACCCAGTTGTAAGCAAAGAAGGGAAAGCAGAAAGGTGGAAGGAGTATATAGAAGGTTTATACAAGGGCGATGTACTTGAGGACAATATTATGGAAATGGAAGAGGATGTAGATGAAGATGAAATGGAAGATATGATACTGCGTGAAGAGTTTGACAGAGCACTGAAAGACCTGAGTCCCGGGAGTAGACAACATTCCATTAGAACTACTGACGGCCTTGGGAGAGACAGTCATGACAAAACTCTACCAGCTGGTGAGCAAGATGTATGAGACAGGCGAAATACCCTCAGACTTCAAGAAGAATATAATAATTCCAATCCCAAAGAAAGCAGAGGCTGACAGATGTGAAAATTACCGAACTATCAGTTTAATAAGTCACAGCTGCAAAATACTAACGCGAATTCTTTACAGACGAATGGAAAAACTGGTAGATGCGGACCTCGGGGAGGATCAGTTTGGATTCCGTAGAAATGTTGGAACACGTGAGGCAATACTGACCTTACGACTTATCTTAGAAGAAAGATTAAGGAAAAGGCAAACCTACGTTTCTAGCATTTGTAGATTTAGAGAAAGCTTTTGACAATGTTGATTGGAATACTCTCTTTCAAATTCTAAAGGTGGCAGGGGTAAAATACAGGGAGCGAAAGGTTATTTACAATTTGTACAGAAAGCAGATGGCAGTTGTAAGAGTCGAGGGGTATGAAAGGGAAGCAGTGGTTGGGAACGGAGTGAGGCAGGGTTGTAGCCTCTCACCGTTATTACTCAATCTGTATACTGAGCAAGCAGTAAAGGAAACAAAAGAAAAATTCGGAGTAGGTATTAAAATCCATGGAGAAGAAATAAAAAATTTGAGGTTCGCCGATGACATTGTAATTCTATCAGGGACAGCAAAGGACCTGGTAGAGCAGTTGAACGGAATGGACAATGTCTTCAAAGGAGGATATAAGATGAACATCAACAAAAGCAAAACGAGGATAATGGAATGTAGTCGAATTAAATCGGCTGATGCTGCGGGAATTAGATTAGGAAAAGAGACGCTTAAAGTAGGAAATGATTTTTGCTATTTGGGGAGCAAAATAACCAATGATGGTCGAAGTAGAGAGGATATAAAATGTAGACTGGCAATCGCAAGGAACGTGTTTTTGAAGAAGAGAAATTTGTTAACATAGAGTATAGATTTAAGTGTCAGGAAGTATTTTCTGAAAGTATTTGTATGGAGTGTAGCCATGTATGGAAGTGAAACATGGACGATAAATAGTTTGGACAAGAGGAGAATAGAAGCTTTCGAAATGTGGTGCTACAGAATAATGCTGAAGATTAGATGGGTAGATCGCATAACTAATGAGAAAGTATTGAATAGGATTGGGGAAAGAGAAGTTTGTGGCACAACTTGACCAGAAGAAGGGATCGGTTGGTAGGACATGTTGTGAGGCATCAAGGGATCACCAATTTAGTATTGGAGGGCAGCGTGGAGGGTAAAAATCGTAGAGGGAGACCAAGAGATGAATACAGTAAGCAGATTCAGAAGGATGTAGGTTGCAGTAGGTACTGGGAGATGAAGAAGCTTGCACAGGATAGAGTAACATGGAGAGCTGCATGAAACCAGTCTCAGGACTGAAGACCACAACAACAACAACATTTCAAATTTAAAGAATTTTTCTCTTACACAGTGTGTATCAAATGAACTCATCTAATTTTTTAAAAATCGTAACTATTATGTTATTTGAGATATGTGCGTGAACTACGTACCGTTCGAAAGAGCAAACTCTCGAGTCTTACATGGTGTCCGATAGGTATCAGCAGTGTGTGCCCACTTCAGTTCTAGTACAAATGGTGTCGTGACAACAGAAAGCGTTTTGTTTTCTTCGTTTTGCGCAGTGCGGGTCAGTAATAGCAGTTGAGCGTGACTTTCGTACTAGATAAGGTGTGGATCCTCCGACAGCACAAAGCATTTGACGATGGCAGGAACAATTCCGAGAGACAGGTTGTTTGTGTAAAGGAAAATCGCCGGCCGTCCCCGAGTGTCTGATACAGACGTCAACGCATCCGCCATAGTTTCACGAGTCCGCAAAAATCCGTTCACCGTGCAGCTCGACAGCTCACCATGCCGCCGATGTCCGTCTCGCGTGTGTTGCGTCGACGATTACACATGAAACCATACAAAATCCAGCTACCGCAAGGTCTTCGTGAGGGTACAAACAACAACGTGTGGAATTCTGTAACTTAGTTCTTGGCAAGACAGAGGATGACAGTTTTCTTCCACGCTTAGGGTTTAGTGATAAGGCAACATTCGATATAAATGGACAGGTCAACCGTCATAATGTAGGAATTTGGTGTACAGAATAACCACATGAAGTTGTACTACATCATAGGAACTCTCCAAAATTTAATGTGTTTTGTGCAGTTTCACGGGAAAAGGAGTTCTTTGCCGAGGACATTGTTACAGGAAGCACATACCTCGATATGCTTGACAACTTTCTTTTCGCACAGTTGGAGACTGATTCGAACGACTTCATTTACCAACAGCATGGGGCACCGCCACACTGGCATCTGGAAGTGCGGGAATTTTTAAAACAGAAGATTACTGAACGATTGATCGGTCGCACCGGACTAAATGACGCAGCCTTACATTACTGACCTCCAAGGTCACCGGACCTGACTGTACGTCATTTTCTTGTGGGGGTTTATAAAAGAATACTTTTATGTGCTTCCGTTGCCAAGACCAATGATTAAACTGAGATATCGCATAACAGAAGCTGTGGTAGCTGTAACTCAAGACATGCTCGCTGCAGTGTGGGAACAATTTCAATACCGCATTGACGTATGCCGCACATCACAAGTGAAGCATATTGAACACCTATGAAAAGATACGGAAAAAATCTTTTTGAATTTCCCGTTCATCAAAATATAATATGCATTGTATATGTTAACTAGTTTCAGAAATATAGACGTGCCACAATTAAGAACGAAACCGGATACGACTGAAAGTGTAGAGACGGCCGCTGAGGCTGAGCGGTTCTAATCGCTTCAGTCTGGAACCGCGCTACTGCTGCGGTCGCAGGTTCGAATCCTGCCTCGGACATGGATGTGTGTGGTGTCCTTAGGTTAGTTAAATTAAAGTAGTTCTAAGTCTAAGGAACTGATGACCTCAGATGTTAAGCCCCATAGTGCTCAGAGCCATTTGCACCATTTTTTGAAAGTGTACGCAGATACCTGTCATTAAATACGGGTACGCAAGAGAGCCGTTTGCGAGATAACTATATATGTGTGGTTACGAGCAGCCAGGGAATTCAGTATGTAACATGAAGTAAGTGGGTTGAGACTTCGCTCGCAGCCCACAGCTGATGAATGCGGTGCATGTGTGAAGGGGCACCGACACATTTTGCTCCTGATGCGAGACGACACCTAACGCGGCAACAAGTTGCAGGGTGGAAGGGTCGAGCAGCGCCTGCACCTTGGCCTCCCAGGTCGGCTGACCTCAGTCCTCTGGATTGTTCTGTCTGGCACTATCTCAAAAGTGAAGCGTACAGAACTAATGTAGGTTAATTCTTACAAAGAAGAAAACAGCAACCAGCCACTATTAATACTGCTATTTATTTAGGTAAATAGCGCCATCACCGGTGTCGAACTGGCAAGTTCATCATCAGACGGCTGTTCGCATGATTTTCAAGATACACTTTACCTTATCGTCCGTAAGTACCATAACCACTTAACCTCACACATTTATTTACGCTGTATTTCATCGTTTTGAGGTCAGTTATTTTCACATAGGGCGCTTCTAACACTGTTTTCTACCGTAGGGCAACAACACTCCAATAATACTTCGCCACAGTGGAATAATAATAATCGAAAACGGACGATAATGTAAAGTGTATCTTCAAAATCATGTGAACAGCCGTCTGATGATGAACTTGCCAGTTCGAAACCGGTAACTGCGCTTTATACCTAAATAAATAGCAGTATTAATAGTGGCTGGCTGCTGTTTTCTTCTTTGTAAGAATTAACCTATATTAATTGTACACAGCCACGGTCTCACCATGTCAGTTTTAGACAAAATAGCGTGCAGAACTAATATTGAAGAGGTTCAGAATCTCATCAGTGAACTGTACGGCCTTCTCAAGATTGCCGAGATGATCCGAGGACGTTTGAAAGAATTCGTAGCCCACTGCGAAGACGAGTGCAGTGTTGTATCCAAATGTGGGTATCATATGTGGAGCACGTCTACATCGACATCTACACCTACATGGATACTCTGCAAATCACATTTAAGTACCTGGCAGAGGGTTCATCGAACCATCTTCACAATTCTCTATTATTCCAATGTCGTATAGCGCGAGGAAAGTATGAACACCTATATCTTTCCGTACGAGCTCTGATTTCCCTTATTTACTACCGGTGATCGTTCCCCCCTATGTAGGTCGGTGTCAACAAAATATTTTCGCATTCGAAGGAGAAAGTTGGTTACTGGAATTTCGTGAGAATATTCCGTCGCAACGAAAAACGCCTTTCTTCTAACGATTTCCAGCCCTATTCCCTTATCATTTCTGTGACACTTTCTCCCATATTTCACGATAATACAAAACGTGCTGCATTTCTTTGAACTTTTTCGATGTACTCTATCAGTCCTACCTGGTAAGGATCCCACACAGCGCAACAGTATTCTAAAAGAGGACGGACAAGCGTAGTGTAGGCAGTCTCCTTAGTAGCTCTGTTACCACAGTGCTCAGAGCCATTTCATCCATACCAGTTTTCTTCAAAAAAACTGTAGTGGCTATTTCATGTATTTGGAGTGTTTGTACTTGGATTCCAAAACGATATGGCTGTGTTCGAATTACAAGTACACTACTGGCCATTAAAATTGCTATACCACGAAGATGACGTGCTACACATGCGAAATTTAACCGACAGGTAGAAGATGCTGTGATATGCAAATGATCAGCTTTTCAGAGCATTCACACATGGTTGGCGCCGGTGCCGACAACTACAACGTGCTGACATGAGGAAAGTTTCTAACCGATTTCTCATACACAAACAGCAGTTGATCGGCGTTGTCTGGTGAAACGTTGTTGTGATGCCCCGTTTAAGCAGCAGGAATGCGTACCATCACGTTTCCAACTTTGATAAAGGTCCGATTGTAGGCTATCGCGATTGCGGTTTATCGTATCGCGACATAGCTGCTCGCGTTGGTCGAGACCAAATGGAATCGGTGGTTTCAGGAGGGCAATACGGAACGCCGTGCTAGATCCCAACGGCCTCGTATCACTAGCAGTCGAGATGACAGGCATCTTATCCGCATGGCTGTAACGGATCGTGCAGCCACGTCTCGATCCCTGAGCCAACAGAAGGAGATATTTGCAAGACAACAATCATTTGCACGAACAGTTCGACGACGTTTGCAGCAGCATGGACTATCAGCTCGGAGACCATGGCTGCAGTTACCCCTGACGCTGCATCACAGACAGGAGCGCTAACGTGGTGTACTCAACGACGAACCTGGGTGCACCAATGGCAAAATGTCTTATTTTTTTGGATGAATCCAGGTTCTGTTTACAGCATCATAATGGTCGCATCCGTCTTTGGCGACATCGCGGTGAACGCACATTGGAAGCGTGTATTCGTCATCGCCATACTGGCGAATAACCCGACGTGATGGTATGGGTTGTCATCGGTTACACGTCTCGGTCACCTCTTGTTCGCAATGACGGCACTTTGAACAGTGGACGTTACATTTCAGATGTATTACGACCAGTGGCTGTACCCTTGATTCGATCCCTGCGAAACCCTACATTTCAGCAGGATAATGCACGACCGCATGTTTCAGGTCCTGTACGGGCCTTTCTGGATACAGAAAATGTTCAACTGCTGCCCTGGCCAGAACATTCTCCAGATCTCTCACCAAATGCAAACATCTTGTCAATGGTGGACGAGCAACTGGCTCGTCACAATACCCCATTCACTACTCTGGATGAACTGTGGTATCGTGTTGAAGCTGCATAGGCAGCTGTATGTACCTGTACACGTCATCCAAGCCCTGTTTGACTCAATGTCCAGGCGTATCAAGGCCGTTATTACGGCCAGAGGTGGTTGTTCTGGATACTGATTTCTCGGGATTTATGCACCCAAATTGCGTGAAAATGTAATCACATGTCAGTTCTAGAATAATATATTTGTCCAATGAATGCCTGTTTATCATCTGCATTTCTTCTTGGTGTAGCAATTTTAATGGCCAGTAGTGTACTAACTAGAGTGCCAGAATCACACGGAGATAAAATTCACACTCCTCATAGTATCGATGCTGTGGTCAAGATGGTACCTGCCTATCAGAGACTTGCATCTGATGCACTACTGGAAAGATGCACTGATCGCAAGACACAAAATACAAATGAAAATTTGCACACTGTCATTTAGTCCAAGTGACCCAAATAATTTTTTTATCGAAAAAGAAAATACTTTTCGGTCTTCTAGAAGCTGTTTCTCTTTTCATTACGGGATGTCTGAAAACTGAAGAGACAGTACTCCCAACACTCCTTTATCATCCTCCCAGGAAAAGATCTGCTTATCCAGACATCAACGAAGCAGTCCTCAACATTCTGCCTAGAGAAGACAAATTTCAAGAATAATCCAACTCTGCTCTTTAAATTACAACAAGGAGAAGCCTTACCGGAGTAGGGAAAGAAAACGTATGGTTCTAGTGAATTTTAATGGGTATATGTCTTGTACTAGCATTCATTTTTTAAAATTTTATAGTATTTTTTCCGTAAATTTGTTATTCTATCTTAAATGACAATTTTTTATCCCGAATATTAACCAGTCTCAATGAATTTTTTGCGGAAAGTAGTTCTAAGGTATGTGCATACCACGGCAAGAAAGGAAGAATGAATTGACTGTTGGTGTTAATAACGATCATTCTCTTCTACCTCCTCTGCATTACTGCAGATGACGTGTCACTGAGCACATTTGTTCTGTGCATGCAGTGCACGTGAGGCGCCTAGTTGTTTCCACTGTATTGTGTGGAATACGAAGGTTCTGTTATAGTTCACTAACCTGCTGTCTTCAAGTTGTTGTCCCCAGCGCAGAAAACAGCACGTAGGTCATAGGTTCTGTATCTTGAGGCTGAAACTGACTTTTAGCGAGGTTCTGCTCTGAAATAATGTATCACTTCTTTGGGATGCCACTCGCGTATTTTAATATAGCCACACGAGAAGACTACATGATCTTAATACAACACCTTCTGATACAGCAAAGTACATGATCAAACACAATGTTTACGGAAATGTATCTTTACATTATTTGTGGCACGTGTCTGTGCCTCATGACTACTGGCGTGAATCTTTTAATACTGAATACTGGCAAACACATCCTACGACAGACAATATGTCTGTTCTTCTCAACTGCCTAATCCAGAGTGACGGACAGGAACTTAAATAAAAATTGGAAACACATCCTACGACAGACAATATGTCTGTTCTTCTCAACTGCCTAATCCAGAGTGACGGACAGGAACTTAAATAAAAATTGGAAACACATCCTACGACAGACAACATGTCTGTTTTTCTCAACTGCCCAATCCAGAGTGACGAACAGCCCGAAACACTTCGCGTGCCATATTAGAAAAGGCGTGACCCAAACGCTTCCGAAGTGCTTCGTCTGCAATTTCGCCAGTCTTTTGTTTTTGATGAAAATTGTTTTTAATAATTCTAAAGTGACTGACTGATAGTCAGCTGTTGAGAGATATTTACATTAAAAAGTGAAGTCATTCCAATGAGTAGTTTAACTAATAATAATAACTATAGTTTAACGTTTTGGCGCCCTTGCTCCAAACACAGTAACCAATTACAGAGAGGTAGCATTATGTAGGCGGTCTTTCTCTCGGGGATGGTACCGAATCTAACATCTGTCACAGGTACCTCACACCACATTTCGTCATCTATATACTTCTTGCATCTCCACTGCTCTGGGAACAGCTTCTTGGAGCCTAATATGATGGCTGACTAAGCCAGAAATATTATAATACTCCTGCATTAATTATCGAAGATATAGTTTGTCTATTATCACACCAGCCGACAATCCTGACATTTTCCAGATATTCATTTTGCCAATTTTTTGTTAGAATCGGAAACAGAAAATTAACTGTGTTTGTAGTGTATTATCGAAAGAAATTCATTTTCATGTTTTCGTAAAAATACCTTTGAAATCACGAAACAGTCGTCCGAGGAGATATGCATGATACATGAATGTGTAGGTACAGTTGCTTCGTGTGTTTACAACGTGATTTTGTAAACGTCTCTATGACAACGCCTCTTCATAGCTTCACAGACTGATATTATTTTCGCCTACAGTCGTTAGTGAGCAGCAGTTGTAAGTTCTGAAAAGCGCTGCTTAAAGTATCAGGTATTCACTTAAGTTTACTCGACTCTAGGAGTGTTTCAGTAGTAAATAATAAATGTACTAAAACTTCATTCGCCGGCCGCGGCGGTCTCGCGGTTCTAGGCGCGCAGTCCGGAACCGTGCAACTGCTACGGTCGCAGGTTCGAATCCTGCCTCGGGCATGGATGTGTGTGATGTGCTTAGGTTAGTTAGGTTTAAGTAGTTCTAAGTTCTAGGGGACTAATGACCACAGCAGTTGAGTCCCATAGTGCTCAGAGCCATTTGAACCAAAACTTCATTCAGGATGCAGCATTTTTTCATGCATCTTAATGTTAATGACGTCTTATCTTTATAACTATGTGTCGTATAATTATGCATCTTTGTAGGTACATTCAGGGGGACACCCACGTGTGGATACAGTCTGCGAAATACATTGCGGATAGAGTTAGTTGCAAAGAAATACTAGATTTAAACGTCATACTTTATGCGGGAGTTTTTCGCGCATCTCATTGTTTATGACGTCGTATCTCCTGAACTATGATAGACAGATGGTTCTTACTCCAATGGCTGTTGTTTCCTGACAGTAAGGGATATGCGACCTAGTTCGGTTGCAATCGGTCCAGTGATTTAGGAGGAGATGTGGAACACACACATTCACATACACACACACACACACACACACACACACACATATATATATATATATATATATATATATATATATATATATATATTGTTATAATATGTGTGAAAATTAAGCCCAGTAAGATGGGGAAAATCCAAAAAGTTCGCAATTAAAACACATTCGTGCTAACGAGGATAATATTAGAGGCTGAAACAAATGGTGAATTATAACTACACATTCCCAAATTCCGTCGTAAAAGGTTCACTTGCAGATCCATGGTTACAACATCGTTTCTGCTTATATTACCATAACCTGTTACCTATGTTAATTTTAGTGTTTTATTACGATACGTCCTGTATATTTCCATACAACCGTGGCTATCGGTATTCCTTTTCCAACACTTGGACTCCCCCTTTTTGTTTCTTTTTTTTTTTTACCTTCGTTTTGACCAACGAAGATCTCGCAACAACTTCAGCTCCTTTTCTTTCTTTGTAATTTCTTATTTTTCCAATACTTCTTTATACATTCCCGTGTGTCCTTTTCCTTTCTTCTGTGCAAGTTGTTCCTAGTTTCTTATTTTTCCTGGAAGTCTCTCAAATACAAATATTTTATTCTCAAAATTCTTCTTTCTGTTATTTCTGATTCTTTTATGTTCTATCTTTCTAGTTCATTTCCTATTTCTGTAATCCATGTTACCATCGATTTCTTTCTCCAGAAATAAGGGAATGTTTGTTTCGCTAATGCGGTCTCTCTCATTCGGTAGCGTTGTCCAAAAAGGACTAACCATCGCTTTCCTTCTGCTTCTTATATTTTCTATATATTTTCGTAGATCTCGTTACATCTCATTTCCCAACCATCTGTAGTCTGTATTTCACCCTCTATTCTTCTAATAATTCGCTTTCTAAGTACATCTACCCTGTCCAGATACAGTTCATCTATATATATATATATATATATATATATATATATATATATATGTGTGTGTGTGTGTGTGTGTGTGTGTGTGTGTGTGTGTGTGTGTGTGTGTGTGTGTGTGTGTGTGTGTAAAAATTAAGGAAAAAATGTTAAAAAATGTTAAAAATTATTCACATACATATGAACATTAGGCCTTATCACTGTGATATAGTGCAACAGTTACGTTTTTTTAGATGTGTATTTATGTTACAGATATTATTATCAAACCATATACTCATTCCGTTTTATTAACTCTTATCAATATCTACTGCAGTTTTTCTAGTCCATTCTTCTGTATCGTTGCTCCACGATATTAAAATTTGCTAACTCATTCTATTTACCTATTTGTGTTTCTGTGAATTTTGTTGCGATTTCTATATTTATCATAAATTTTCTGCTCTCCGCTGATTTTCTGAGTTTAGCTTAATTTAAAAATGCTTATTTTCCAGTATTACTGGTTCAGTTTTGTGATATTTAGTTCCGAATTCCACCACCTTGAAATGTATTCTAAAATACGTTTAAACATACGCTGAGGTGACTAAAGTCATGGAATAACGATCCGCACATATACAGACGGCGGTAGTAAGACGTACTCAAGGCGTAAAACGGCGGTGCATTGGTGGAACTGTCATTTTTACTCAAGTGATGCATGTGAAAATGTTTCCGACGTGATTGTGGTTGCAAGACGAGAATTAACAGGCAGTAGTTGAAGCTAGACGCATGGGACATTCTATTTCGGAAATCGTTTGGGAATTCAATATTCCGAGATCCACAGCGCAAAAGCGTGCCGAGAATACCAAATTTCAGGTATTATCTCTTATCGCGGACAATTTGGTGGCCGACGACCATCACTTAACGACCAATAACAGGGGCGTTTGCGGAGAGTTGTCAGTGCTAACAAACAAGCGATAGTGCGTGAATAACCGCAGAAATCAATGTGGGTCGTTCGACGAACGTACCCGTTAGGATATTGCGTCGGAATTTGCTGTTAAGGGGCTATAACAGCAGACGACCGACGTGAGTGCCTTTGGTAACAACGCACGGTGTCTGTCCTGGGCTAGGGATCATATCGATTGGATCCTAGACAACTGCCAAACCATGGCCTGGTCACATGATCCCATTTTAGGTGATAAGAGCTGATGGAAGGGTTCGAGTGTGGCGCAGACCTCACGAAGCCATTCGCCCAAATTGTCAACGAGACACTGTGTAAGCTGGTGGTGGCTCCATAACGGTGTGGGCTGTGTTTACATGGAATGGACTGGGTTCTCTGGTCCAGCTGAACCGATCACTGACTGAAAATGTTTGTGTTCAGCTACTTGGAAAATTTTTGCAGCCATTTAAGGACTTCATGTTCCCAAACAACGATGAAATTTTTACGATTGACAATGCGTCATGTCAGTGGGCCACAGCTGTTCGCGACTGGTTTGAAGAACATTCTCTACAATTCAAGCAAATGATTTGGCGACACAGATAGTCTGACGTGAATCCCATCGAACATTTATCACACATAATCGAGAGTTCAGTTCGTGCACAAAAACTTGCGCTGGCAACACTTTCGTAGCATGGTTCAGTATTTCTGCAGGGGCACTTCCAACAACTTTTCGAGTCATGCCACGCCGAGTTACTACAGTACTCCTAGCAAAGGTGGGTTCCGTCACGACATTAGTAGGTATCCCATGACTTTTGTCCATTGAGTGTAAAGATGGTAAGCCGTCCCCTTGTTTAAGACAAGTTCATAATTCAAATGGGTGAAAGACTCTTCCCGCAAATTTCACTTAAGAAATTGTATTTTTTAGAGCTTCACGATATATGTTTGCTAATTTAGCATTAACATCATATACGCTGATGATTTTGACTATTGTTTTTCTAACGAAACTACACTCCTGGAAATGGAAAAAAGAACACATTGACACCGGTGTGTCAGACCCACCATACTTGCTCCGGACACTGCGAGAGGGCTGTACAAGCAATGATCACACGCACGGCACAGCGGACACACCAGGAACCGCGGCGTTGGCCGTCGAATGGCGCTAGCTGTGCAGCATTTGTGCACCGCCGCCGTCAGTGTCAGCCAGTTTGCCGTGGCATACGGAGCTCCATCGCAGTCTTTAACACTGGTAGCATGCCGCGACAGCGTGGACGTGAATCGTATGTGCAGTTGACGGACTTTGAGCGAGGGCGTATAGTGGACATGCGGGAGGCCGGGTGGACGTACCGCCGAATTGCTCAACACGTGGGGCGTGAGGTCTCCACAGTACATCGATGTTGTCGCCAGTGGTCGGCGGAAGGTGCACGTGCCCGTCGACCTGGGACCGGACCGCAGCGACGCACGGATGCACGCCAAGACCGTAGGATCCTATGCAGTGCCGTAGGGGACCGCACCACCACTTCCCAGCAAATTAGGGACACTGTTGCTCCTGGGGTATCGGCGAGGACCATTCGCTACCGTCTCCATGAAGCTGGGCTACGGTCCCGCAAACCGTTAGGCCGTCTTCCGCGCACGCCCCAACATCGTGCAGCCCGCCTCCAGTGGTGTCGCGACAGGCGTGAATGGAGGGACGAATGGGGACGTGTCGTCTTCAGCGATGAGAGTCGCTTCTGCCTTGGTGCCAATGATGGTGGTATGCGTGTTTGGCGCCGTGCAGGTGAGCGCCACAATCAGGACTGCATATGACCGAGGCACACAGGGCCAACACCCGGCATCATGGCGTGGAGAGCGATCTCCTACACTGGCCGTACACCTCTGGTGATCGTCGAGGGGACACTGAATAGTGCACGGTACATCCAAACAGTCATCGAACCCATCGTTCTGCCATTCCTAGACCGGCAAGGGAACTTGCTGTTCCAACAGGACAATGCACGTCCGCATGACTCCTGTGCCACCCAACGTGCTCTAGAAGGTGTAAGTCAACTACCCTGGCCAGCAAGATCTCCGGATCTGTCCCCCATTGAGCATGTTTGGGACTGGATGAAGCGTCGTCTCACGCGGTCTGCACGTCCAGCACGAACGCTGGTCCAACTGAGGCGCCAGGTGGAAATGGCATGGCAAGCCGTTCCACAGGACTACATCCAGCATCTCTACGATCGTCTCCATGGTAGAATAGCAGCCTGCATTGCTGCGAAAGTTGGATATACACTGTACTAGTGCCGACATTGTGCATGCTCTGTTGCCTGTGTCTATGTGCCTGTGGTTCTGTCAGTGTGATCATGTGATGTCTCTGACCCCAGGAATGTGTCAATAAAGTTTCCCCTTCGTGGGGCAATGAATTCACGGTGTTCTTATTTCAAATTCCAGGAGTGTATATAGTTTCACAGGCCTTTCAGGTGTCAAACATCTATGATGTATGTATGCAGTCTGAAACAATGAATGAAAATCTGTGTCAAGGCCAATATTCGAACCAGGTGTCCTGTTCACAAGGCAGATGTGCTAGCCAATGCGCCAACCAGGCACGGTGGGTTTGTACAACCGCGCGGTATACTCTAACAGGCTTCCCTACTCAATCCAACTTCCCATTCACGTTACAGCCCACCTGATATTCCCCCCAAACTCAAACAGCATTGGAAAATCTCTTCAACTGTATTGCAACAACATCTCAGCTTCGAACGAAAAAGGGTATCCTACCTGAAACCCAGGCATAGGTGCTTTCATAAAATGAAAGTACATAGCAGCAGAGAAATTTTCAAGCGTCAAACATCTATAATGTAGATATGCTGACATAAACTATGAATAAAAATTCGGACCAAGGCCAGGATTCAATCTCAGGTTTCCTGCCCGTTAGGCATATGCACTAACCACTACGCCACCCCGGGCATAGTGGAATGGGAATTTGGAAGCCACTGTGCCAGAGTGGCGTAGTGGTTTGCGCATCTGCCTAATGAATAGGACACGTGGGATCGAAGCCCGACCTTGTCACTAATTTTCATTCATTGCTTCAGTGTGCATACATACATCATTTGAGACTTGAAAATGTCTCTGAAATCATATAGCACCTATGCCTGAGTTTCAGGCAGGATCCTCCATTTTGTTCAGGGTGAGATGCTATTCCAACACAGTTGGAAAGCCTCTGCAACGCTGTTCGACTTCAAGGGGAATATCATGTGGGCTGGTTGTGAATGGGATTTGGAATGAAGAGGGAGGTGCACTAGGAAAGCACGTGCAGTTGTGCAAAGCCACTGTGACAGGGTGACGCATTGGCTTGCACATCTGCTTTGTCAACAGGAGACCTGGTTCGAAAATTAAATGGTTCAAATGGCTCTGAGCACTATGGGACTCAACTGCTGTGGTCATCAGTCCCCTAGAACTTAGAACTACTTAAACGTAACTAACCTAAGGACATCAGAAACATCCATGCCAAAGCAGGATTCGAACCTGCGACCGTAGCAGTCGCACGGTTCCGGGCTGCGCGCCTAGAGTTCGAATATTAGCCGTGGTACATTTCTTCATTTGTCACTTCAGTCTGCATACATACATCATAGATGTTTGAGATTTGCAACGAACTCTGAAACCATATAGTTTCATTTTGTAGCTGCACCACTGTTTAGGATAGGGCCAACTGTGGGCGCATACTGACGCCATCGGCCGGCCGGGGTGGTCGAGCGGTTCTAGGAGCTACAGTCTGGAACCGCTCGACCACTACAGTCGCAGGTTCGAATCCTGCTTCGGGCACGGATGTGTGTGATGTCCTTAGGTTAGTTAGATTAGAGTATTTCTAAGTTCTAGGAGACTAATGACCTCAGAAGTTAAGTCATGTTGAACAAGTGCAGGTAACAGTCCATAATATTCACTATCACTAATTAAACAGTTCATCAGAGTTTATCAGCAGAAATTAAACATTTCCAAGTGACACCCACCAATGTTAATACGTGTAAGCACAAACAAAAGTTTGAATGCACACACAATTGCTTTTACAAAATGATTATCAATGCTCTTACACTAAACATACAAATTATAATAAACACACAAATGATATCAGATAATTGTAATATTAACTATTACAAATACACAAATATCAGTAAAATAATATTATTTATATGTGTCAGTGCAAGCCACAACAAACAACTAAAATAATATTTAGGAGATAGATCGGTACGAATTATTTGGGATTAGGAAAGGAAAATACACAAAACACACTCACTCATCTCTCATCCACATATTAAATACTACTGTGTAATTGAATAGTGTTAACTGTGTAAATGCAATTCTGTCAAAATTTGATGCTTAATATGTGTATCAAGTAGTAGTGGTACAGTGTATAACAGTCAATAATAGTTAGTCAACGTCATAGTCATCATGTCAAGACCAATGTTTGCCAAGCCAAATTTTTCTGAACAACTGTCAGTGTGCCATGATATGCAAAACTTCCTTTCTCCAAAAAAAGTATCTACTGCTTATTGATTTAACAAAGTGTGTGTGTAGACAATCTTCCTTCTACTTGAGTGTTCTAGTCTGCCATCTTCATCCTCCTTGTTCCATATAAACCAACAAAAAAAAAAAAAAAAATATGCTCCTCACTTACTTTACCTCTTATCCACTAAAACTCCAATAATCATCAGCATCACATAATCTTAATACTTCAATAATACCTCTTCAATACGTCGATACATATAAACCTTGTCACCAATATCATTTACCTTACCTCTTGTCCACCAGAACTCCAATAATCATCAGCATCACATAATCTCAATACCTCAATAATACCCCTTCAATACGTCGATACCTATAAACCTTATCGCCAATATCATTTCACGTCCATAACAACTCTTTCCTCTAGTCAGTCTTCTCGAACAAGTACAGATAAAAGCCTAGTGCAAACTTCAATTCATCATCCCATACAATCCAAAGACATAATGTCCACACACAACCTCTGTGTAATCCATCTGACCCAAATCTTCTACTCATTATGAATTACAAAATACATTTTGGTTACCTTGTCCATCATTAAATAAAAGAAATGTATACATGACCTCTAACAGCCTTTAGTTTGAATAACTTTCAGTAAGTAAGTACGAGTACGGAGTGTGAATGATCGTAATATTTCACAGTGTGTGCACCACTTCAAGAATCATGGCACAACAGAAGCAAACGTGGAGTATTTCTTGTGTCAAGTGTCACTTGCTATTTCAATTGCTCACAAAGAATGCAGTGTAATAACTGTCAATGGTCTAAACCTAGTGTTGGTATGTCATGTCGTTAGCTTCCTTCCTATTAGCATAAATTTATACAGCTTCCATAAAACAACCAGCTCATGTGACTTCAATGAAGTTCCTTGTACCAACGTCGTTCGTAGAATTATGCCAGTTCATTTTCTTATCTTAAAATATAAGGCACTGAGCGTAAGCAAAACATGCAATAGCGAGTAAATGTACCAGTAGAGAACAGAATGTCAACAAGTGGATGTAGCTCAATCCCTAAAATGAGGCTCTGCCAAGCGCACAATCTATAATTAATACCATAGTGTGACCTAAACTCCATGTTCGTACACCGTACATCAGCATTTCTATATACCAAATTAAAGAGTAGTTATGACAACAAAACAGAAATGTGTAAATATGCAATCCATACGCAAAGCAGCAAATATATGTCTCACATAATAAACAGGTCGTTAGCATCATATCAGCATAAGCAAATAAATGTTGGTATGTAATCTTAATAATTAAACATGAAGGCGCAAGCAGATAAATCACAAAGTATAACCTACATACATAACCATATCAGCACAATTAATCAGGTGACAATTATAATTTAAATAAATACCCACAGCAGGCACATAATAAAAAAATATGACATCAGTTAAAAAGCATTGCAGTCAAGCGATGCATAATATATATAAGTAACAACCCTGTTCATTAATGAAACATTGTCAAAAATCAGCAAATGTACGCAAGCACGTCGCTTCACAAGGAAATTCATAGAACATAAAATTTAGCACAAAGTATAAATCACGTAATCGCGAGCAGCAAATTACGTCTAAAGTACGTACCTAACTGGAAATATGTTACCTGAAAAATAAACTCAATTAATAGTTAACTTTTTAGTTTATTACTTTCTTCTTCGAAATTACATTCTTCCTGAAATTTTCTCGATAGCAAGTCCTTTCAACGTCGAACACACACAAAATTTACCTGAAGTTCTTAAATATTTTATACAACCGTATCCTGAAAAATACTGAACGTTAATAACATAATTCATCAAGTCACTATAGTTTTATACTGAATTTAATCAGAGAAATTAGACTGTGTATTTGTTTACGGCTGTCAGTGCATTCGCACTGAGCGCTCGATCAGCTGTAGGTACGCGTGACGTAAGAAGTAATTGTTTGCGGTCAACGACTGCCTTGTGCGGCGCGCAGACTTGACTGTTACTTTGAGTATGTGCCGCCGCCGGAACACGGCGCGGTATCCTTGTACTCTCCGTGTGTTTACATATAACTGTTACTTTCTCAAAAGTATGTCATTCCACAAAAATTTTAACGTTCGATATATGGTGTATTCCCTTAGAGTGCCGAGATTTAAGAATTTCTACTTCGACATGCGAACCCTATATGGACCGTTATAAAACAGAATAAATTTGCGACACAAGCCTCTTCCTTTGTGAGACAAACGGTGAGACTTAATTAACACCTTTTGACCAACTGACAAGGTTTTTAAACGACCAGGACGTTTAGCTGATTTCTCTCTTCTAGCAGCCGCAGATGCAATATTTTGTAGAGCCAGATTGACAACATCAGAATGCCGCAGTTTCCGTGAAGGCGGAAAAGGAACGATTTCAGAAATGCGATTTGTCGGTGCTTTATTTTTTAATATCAATATAGGCGGTAAAGAAGTTGAATCATTAGGGAGTTCATTCAGAATGTTTTGAAAAATCACGTTCTGTGACTCTGATGACAATAAAGTCGACACAATTTATTGATTTCCTTCATCCATCTCTCTGAAGCGTTAGATTGAGGGTGAAAATTGGTTTAATCTTACGACGCCGTAGAGTACGAAGCCAAATTTTAGAGCGAAACTGTGAGCCATTATCTGATATAACCTTATCAACATGACCCACTTCTTTAAGAAAATGTCTGATGACAGCATTAGATACTGAACGAGCTGTTGCTTTGCGTAAATGTGTAAAACACACATATTTTGATGTCAGTTCCATTGCTACCAAAATGTACGCAAAACCATTAGTAGAACGAACCACTGGACCGAACAAATCGACTGCAGTCATTTCCTTTAATTTCGCTGGAATGATAGGAAACAACGGTGCTTTGTGAGAAATAGTTGGCGGCTTAGCCTTTTGACATAATTTGCATTTGGCAAGAACAGATCGAATACGTTTTTCCATATTACTGAAGTAGCAATTTTCCCGTAATTTATGAAAGCATTTTCTGGGACCAAAGTGTGAATAACTGAAATGTGTATACCAAATCAATTTATTAACGCACTCATCAGGAATGCAAACT
This sequence comes from Schistocerca gregaria, assembly GCF_023897955.1. Taxonomy (NCBI): domain Eukaryota; kingdom Metazoa; phylum Arthropoda; class Insecta; order Orthoptera; family Acrididae; genus Schistocerca; species Schistocerca gregaria. The sequence goes on from NC_064923.1 coordinate 407,289,756, forward strand.
AACTAACCAAACAGAGTTGCAACCGATTTTCGTTTAAAAAGAATATCATTGCGAACTAAATAATACTGTCTAATCCCTACGCTTTCCTTCCTCCTCCACTTCTCCTTAATGTCCTTCCAGATTGGATCCTTGTTTTGCTCCTTAGCGATGTCCTGGAGCGAAGACGAAATAAAATTTTCAAATGCAACACCTTGAATATACATCAAACAATAATCGTTTTCTTTGCAGTCCTCCTCAGCACTTTGTTATAACCCATAGGTGCACGTGATAAAGCATCCGCAATAATATTTGAAGAGCCCTGTATGTAAACAATACTAAAATCAAATTCCTGTAGATACAGCGCCCATCGTGACAATCTTCCATGTGTTAATTTTGCTGACATAAGAAATTCCAGAGCTCGATGATCGGTGCAAACCTTAGTATGTCTGCCGTACAAAAAGATACGAAATTTTGTGAAATCCCAAACAACAGCCAAGGCTTCAAGTTCCGTAATTGAATAATTCTTTTCTGATTTACAGAGAACACGACTTCCAAATGCAGTAGTTTTCTGTACTACAACGCCGTCTTCTTCTATCTCTTGAAATAAGTGTGCACCTTGGCCTTTGTATGATGAGTCCGTGGCCAAACAAAAATCTTTAGATAAATCCGAATGTGAAAGAAGTGGATCAACAACTAAAGCATCACGAAGTTGTTCAAATTCTGCTTGAGCTTCTTCATCCCAACACCAATTAGAATTCTTTCCAGATAGTTCACATAAACGACGTGTGGCCAAATGGTCCAATCTAACAAAGCGTCTAAGAAAATTACAGACACCAAGGAAACTACGAACATCACGTTTTGTAGTAGGAACAGCATAATTACGAATAGCGTCTAGTTTCTCTGGATCAAGAAGAATACCTTCTGTAGAAATAATATGACCAAGAAATTTCACCTGAGAACAACCAAATTCAGATTTTTCCAAGTTCACTGCCAACTCTTGCAAAAATACGTAATAATGAATCCAAAATGTTGTTATGCTCACTCCAAGAACGTTTAGCAATAAGAATATCGTCAACATATGAAGTAATATTTTCACGAAGATAAACAGGTAAATTTTTGTTTAATCTACGAATGAATGCTGCTGAAGATACAGTAAGTCCATACGGTAATTTCCGAAATTGGTAACAGTTACCAAAGGCTAAAAAGGCAGTGTATTTTCTACAATCAGGGTGGAGTTCTATTTCCCAAAAAGTTGCGCGCATATTAATAGTGGATAAAACTTTAATTCCATGGAAATGTTGAAGAAGTTCATCTAGATTTTGTGGACGGTTTCAGGAATGATGATATTATTTATCTGTCAGGAATCCATAACCAAACGAATTGACCCATCCTTTTTAAGAACGACGTGTAATGGGCTGGTATAAGGACTGACTGCTGACTCAATAATTCCTTGATCTAACATGCACTGAAGCTCACTTTTAACCTTGTCTCTAGAAGCCAAAGGAATAGCGTACGTTTTTCCTCGAAATGGTGTGTGTTCTTTTACTTTAAATAAATATTGAAAGCTTTGTATAGTTCCTGTGTGATGACTAAATACTGTAGCATCTGACGTCAAAATTTGGTGCAGTTCTTCTCTTGCAACGTCATCTGGCACTACAGCTTTCTGAACCTTTTCATTAATTAATTCTTCGCTATTAATTATATCATCCATCACGTCTCTGTATCTATTGTCGTTGTCATGAATGAACACATTGTCGTCATAATGCTCAGCGAAAACATCAGAAGTAAGAAACCTTAAACATTTTGTGTCTGATTCATATTTTGTTAAACACTCGAAAAATTTCAAACATCTCGGCATTCCGGCAACAGTCAAGTTCACACTTCCTTCCTTAAAGTTTAAAATTGCCTTATGTGTGTTGAGAAACTCCATACCTAATATAATTTGTCTACTGAATAATGGAACAATAAAAAAATTAGCAGAAAATTCATATCCTTGACAAATGAAATTTAATGGTGGAGGTGGTGGTTAGTGTTTACGTCCCGTCGACAACGAGGTCATTAGAGACGGAGCGCAAGCTCGGGTTAGGGAAGGATTGGGAAGGAAATCGGCCGTGCCCTTTCAAAGGAACCATCCCGGCATTTGCCTGAAACGATTTAGGGAAATCACGGAATACCTAAATCAGGATGGCCGGAGACGGGATTGAACCGTCGTCCTCCCGAATGCGAGTCCAGTGTGCTAACCACTGCGCCACCTCGCTCGGTGTAAATGAAATTTAAGTTGGTCTGTTGTTTGACTTCCACACTTTTTCCAGAAATAGCTCCTCAATTGTAGTTTTAGAAACAGGTAACACAGGACAAGCAATAGTTCTTACACATATACGAAAAACTGATTCACTAATGACATTCAATGGGCTCCCATAATCTAAAACTGCAGTGAACTTATTCTTACCCACACATACTTCAATAACAGGATGTAAAAATGCGTCTACATTATTTTCCTTTTCGTCTAGCAAAATGTCTCTCATGTCTTCCAGGCGTACGTAGTGTAAAGTCGTAGTGTCATTACTTTCTGAACCGTCTATATTGCTGCCAGAAGCCGAAGCTACAAGTCATTGTCGATTGTTCGCGTCACGTCTTTGATTATTTCCGTCATTTCGCGGATCAATTTCTACGATTTGCACTTGTCTCTCTGAATTTCTGTCTCGCGGATGATGCCAGTTAAGTCCCTTCTTGTCTGTTAGATTCTTGGTTGTGTTTGTTATTAAAATTTCTATTTTCCTGTCTATCTGCATGACTGCTTCTTGTGTAATTTCGACTGTCACTTCTGAAATTATTGTTATATCTACTACCCTGGTTATTTCTGTAGTAAGAATTTCTATTATAGTATGAATAATTTCTGTCTTGATGATACCGATTACTGTTTCCGTGCCCGCATCTCATGGTCGTGCGGTAGCGTTCTCGCTTCCCACGCCCGGGTTCCCGGGTTCGATTCCCGGCGGGGTCAGGGATTTTCTCTGCCTCGTGATGGCTGGGTGTTGTGTGATGTCCTTAGGTTAGTTAGGTTTAAGTAGTTCTAAGTTCTAGGGGACTGATGACCATAGATGTTAAGTCCCGTAGTGCTCAGAGCCATTTGAACTGACGCCATCACAATTCCGCGGCTGTCCAAGGCCAGCACGACACAGCACTGTGTTGCACGGGCCGGGGTGCTTCCTCAGCATTGTGGGGCCCTGTGTTGCAGACCAAGAGGAACGCGGTCACTTCAGTTGGAAACAATAAATAACTTGGAAAGTTCTTGCCGAGTTTTAATATGGTGCCTTCTACCTCTTCCCAATACATTTGGTCATCCTGATACATTCGGTGGCAGAAGTTGCCACTACAATTTGAGTAAAGCATGTTCGTCTGAATTTCAAGATGGATCCCCCCATTTCATTCAATGTTGAAGTGCTGTTCCAGAGCCTCTGCAACGCTCTTTGAGTTTAGGAGGAATATCATGTGGGATTAGGTGTGAATGGGAATTTGGATTGAGGAGGGAGACCTAAGATAGTCGGTGCAGTTGTGCGAAGCCACTGTGCTAGGACGCCATGGTGATTACTGCGTCTGCCTAGTGAGCAGGAGACCAAGGTTCGAATCGTGGCAGCCGCGCAGGATTAGCCAAGCGGTCTAAGGCGCTGGCGTCATGGACTGTGCAGCTGGTCCCGGCGGAAGTTCGAGTCCTCCCTCAGGCTTGGGTGTGTGTGTTTGTCCTTAGGATAATTTAGGTTAAGTAGTGTGTAAGCTTAGGGACTGATGACCTTAGTAGTTAAGTCTCATAAGATTTCACACACACTTGAACTTTTTTTTTTTTTCGAATCCTGGCCATGCTGAAAATTTTCATTTGTCGTTTCAGTTCTGCATACAAATATTACATTGTTTCTTGTCTACAGTGTCAAATGTTTTCTTGAATTTAATAAGTGATAATATCATAGCTTTACTTGTTAGCATTTTGTTGTGGCTTATTATTGATTTTAAGTTAAAAATATTTTATATGTAGGTTCTTCCATATCGAAAACCGCCCAGATTTTCTCACTGTAATTTGTCTAAAATTCCTTCAACTCAGTTCAGAGAGATTTTTTATAACACTATGCCACTAGCGGAAATAGCACTTATCTGTAATTGTTAACGTTTTTTGTTTTCCTCTTTGTGTGGTGTGTCAGTTAATGTTATTTTCCATTCTTTTGGAATCTTTTCTATTTTCTATATGTTCTAACAAACCAAGTGTAGATCTCTTATAATCTTTGATTTTCATCATTCCAATAATCAGACTGTCATGGAGTATTTAGCACATCCTTTGTTGATTTGAATGTTGTAGTAGTTTCGTGACTTTCCAGCTCTTCTGGTGGGAGAGCTTCCTCTAGGTTCTCCGGTGGCATTGCTTAGAATTTTAAATTAACTGTTGGAAATGGACCACTAAAGAGTAAGCCAAAAAGTGAATGTTTCACAGTTTTCTTTCTTATTTAATCCTATTTTGCCACTTTCATATTTGAAACAAATGCTTGGTGTTGGATACCCTTTAACTGCACTTTTAAAAGTTGTTGAAATGTAGATGAGTTTGTTTTACATTGTTATGTGCAGCTATGGAGAGCGAGTGAGCTTATTTCGCTGATGTACCTCCTTTTTTCTTTTCCCAAAATGTCTTCATCTTCAGACAGTGTTTATGTTATGTTATTCTGTCCATGTTCTCTTAGATGTAACACTTGTTTTAGCTTTAAACTCATGCTCATCATCTACAGTTTTGAATGTACCTCTGTCCTGTAGTATTTTGTTTGTAACGCCTATTTCCTGAAGACCATTTTCAATTTCAAGAATCCAACTGTTTTAACTTTCATTTACAAGTCATGATCGAGAATCCTTTTGGTCAGTCTATTAAAGCCCATCCTGAGCATGTGACCATGAAACTTATGTTTTATTTTCCTAAAAGTATCCAAGATTTTCTCCAGATTTTAACGTTACATTTCCGTCTCACCAGGTATCCTCAACAAAAACTGGACCAGAAGTTTTTCCGCAGTATTTTCCTTTCTTATTTTTCTATATCTTTAGTTAATAAAATACATCAGATAATTACAGTGTCTGATGTATATAATACTTCAAATTTAACTACTAGACTATTTTGCAATACAAAATTTTGATTTTTTATTGTACCTATTCCTTGTAATTCTGTACACTTTTTGTAATTTAATTATGTACTCTTTGTTAGCTTCACAAATTAATTGATGTTTTCTCCTAGATATATAAATCTGAATACTTGAGATATTTTGATAAACTGTGTACACATGGGCTGTCCACCTAGGTATTGAGGAGAACCTCCCATCCATTGAATTTTGAAAAGTAATTTTCTGTCCACTTTTACTTATTATTTCACAGAGTTCCTCAAGGAAATTAATGACCTCTTCTCAGTTATGTGAAAATTCTCTTGTATTTTCTATAAGCTGAGATTTATCGAAGATTCTTTTCATTCGCCGGATAGCTTTTGATGTGTGTTTTCTTTGTTGTCTAATTTGTTCAAGGGTTCTTACTTTCTGTAAATCTCCATTTTCTCGTTTTTAGTTCTTTGTCATGGAGCTTTTACACACTCCTGGTACCACCATGTTTTCTTTTTATTCTTTGCCGATCCTAATGTTTTATCTGGAGCTTTAGTAATTTATATCTGGAGTCCACAACATTCAATCTTCTTGGTTGTCTGAATTTCACTTCTAAAATGTTCTGTTCTTTCGTTCTTGATACTGGCTCTGCTGGAGTTGTATCTGATTACTTTCTGGTTTTTCATTTTTGTTGTAACTGGGAGGAATCGTATTTTGACCTTAGAAAGTTTATAATCTGAATCACTGATAATGATCTGATCACTTTAACGTTAATAATGTGATCCAGCTGAAATTCTCCTGGATTTAGATTTGCAAATATTCAAGTTTTTGTTTTTGTTAGTAGTTAGTAAAAATCTATGAAAATCAGTTTTAAATGAAACATTTTTCACATATTTATCATTCACTACTTCTGTTTGTTCCTAGGTATTGCATATTCGTCTAAAATGTTCATAAATTTCTTTACCTTCCAAACTTGCACATTGAAATCTCCGAGAAGTATTTTATTAACATTGTTTTTTTAGGTATGTTGAAGATTTAAAGCTCTTAATGATCCCAAAGCTAATTTACTTTCTGCAGAGTTCTTCCATTATCTTTACTGAAGCTTGCCAATATATAGGTATGTACATTTTATTCTTGTTCTTTATTGTTAACGGTCACATTCTTTCAGAATTTGACTAAAATCTGTTATAATTTCTACGAATTTTTGTTTCCATAATATTATGTTTCAAACAGTGGCATATTTTCCATTATTCTTAGTGTTAGTTTCCCTTTATAAATTCTATAGTGCAATGGGGAAACCTTGGCCCCTAAAAGCACCAACAAGGATTTTAATGTAAGGACTGGATCGGCATTCACCATTTATTGCACATAAAATGATTTATTTATAAGAAGTTTTAGAATTAAAGAAATGAACTTTACACTGAAATATAAACGTTCTCTAAACTCAAACAAAGTTTACGACTTTAAAACAGCTATTCGACAATATAAAGCGTTAAAATAGAAAAATAATATTTAATTTAAAGGAGCTTCAGAATTTCTTTGAAAGATTTTAGCAACCTCTTAGTGGCAAGAGATCATTAAGTAACACTTCATTTCACGTTAACAAATTAATAACTATTTTAGCAAATAACAAAGGATCGAACAAATAACGACAATTCCCAAAATTTATTTACAACAGATAACGAGCTCCAAGGAGTGGCAACAATATTAATAATAATATGCCCCTAGAAAAAGCAAGATGGTGGCAATAAAGGGAAAGAATTCGATCCGGGAAAATGAGGGAATCACAACCCATGATTACTAAAAAAAATTGTCAACAACACGCGATAATCGCTGTTAGTGGGGACAGGAGAACTCCATACTCTAAATGAACACTAACAGCGAATTTTTCGCGTCCACTAACATTTTTAGGGAAGCATTAACAAATTAACCTTCTTTCATTTAGAAATATAAAAATACAACAGCAGTACAAAAATTTACCAGTCTCAATAGGAAAACCCGAAGATGTGGTAAAGTAAAAAGTTAAATCCCTTTTCTTTCAATAGAATTTATTGATCGCCTGTAAAGCACAAGCTATTAAAGCAGACACACCAAAACTTTATCAAAGAGGGTTAGTACTAAACGAATATAACTTATCTTGCATATAAATTCAGCGTACAGAGTGGGCTCCGATAACCCAGTCCCACACAGCAGCAGGTAGAGTGATCGCCTAGCTATTGCGACTGCTCAACAGCCGACGGAGGAACAAACGGTGTACTGAAAAACGCGCCCAGTGGAAAACTCGGCCAGTGAGATTCGCGCCCAGAAAGGGTCGAGGACGGGTCTGTTAATCCCCTTGCCCGGCAGACAAAAGAGTTGAGGGACGCTACCTGGAGGCTCCCGAGCTGCAGTTTTCAGCCGTCAGACAGAGAGAGAGAGAAAGGGAGAGAATTAAGTTTTTACCACACACCACTTCAAATTGCAATAAATACAAGAGATTACATTATTTTTCTTCACTTGCAGTACCATTCAGCATTATCAATATCATTTTAATTATAACAACTACACTTCTTGAATTCTCAGAAATATCAAGTGACTCTATACTTGGTGATTAGTAATGTCACTTAATTTTAACTTTTAATTTATAAAAATTAGAGAGGAATTTGGGGTGGTGACTCTTGAATGAGAAGTATAATTGTAAAGGATTGACTCTGAAAAGGGTTCGCTTTTATTTTTGTGAATTGTGGAACACATATACTGTATTTTAAAAATAATCTGATTTCCATCACACTTTATCCAGGCTTTGGTATGACTAAAGAGCAAACGTCACTTAGGCGTTTTCAGAATCAGCTTATAAGCATCATCAAAAATTTTTTTAATTTTTTTTATTTTTTATATAAGTTGCTATTTACATTTGAACACTATTGTATCTATATACATTTTCTGATAAATTCAGTCAAGTTTCTGTAGATAGGATATGGCTTTCAAGCAATCCTTGATCTCACCATCATCTTCGTATTTTTTTACTATTTTTCCCAACCTTTCATCACGTCTCATGTAGACTGTTTTTTTCCCGTTTACCTTCCATACTCAGTTCTGCCCTCATTAAGGCGTACGCTGAATTTTCTGCTTCTCTTTTCAAACACCTAATAACGTCATTAATTTTCGGATTTGTTTTAGCAAGCATGTTATTAATTTTGTGGTGCCAACCTTCCATGGCGTTGGTTGTTCTGTGGCGTTGGTTGTTCTGTGGCGCCGTTTGTAGCAACTCCAAAGGTTGATAGGGGTTTCTTCATTTTCCAACGATCTATCTACGAAGTAATCAAAAAATTCAGAAAGTTTGGGGATATCCGGTGCATGTGAATGTATCTCCAGCGAACCATCACATACATCTTCAGGCCGTAGAAACGCCTGCGCAGCACACATGTGAATATGTTGTCTCACTTCTTCGTTTTCTTTGTATTCACGAGTAAGTCCTAGCTCTTGAACTTTTCTCCAGAGAAACTTTTTCGTATGGAAATAACATCCATGCACTTCAGCTGTCATAAATACAACTTTAATTGCTGAAATCACAGCTGATACGAAGTCTACGGTCACGTTTGCAGGTTTCCATTCTCGAATTTTTTCCATCAAATTTCGGAAAAGACGGGCATATGTCTCTTTTCTTATGTTTGGCAGTAGTGCAAAGGCAACTGGATAGATATTTGTCTCATTGTTTGTACTCTCAAAGACGGCGTGAGTGGTGTATATTTGCGGAAACTGTTTGCTGCAGCACTTGAACGCACCATCCATAAAAAAGTCTTGTTTACTCCTCAGAGCCTCTCTTCCTGCCCTTCCGCTAAAAACTATTATCATCTCTCCTAGTTTGTCGTCGTTTAACAGAAAACTGCTGCCATCGTTCATAGCTAGTAAATCTGCCCTTAGGTCAATTTCTTCTCTTGTCGTTGGATTTCCTTGTGATTTTACCCGCTGGTAGTACAAAGCCCTCTTCGTTGTTTGCTGCTCTGGCATTTCAGTGACAAAATCATAGCCCCGATTATGCAGGCAACCCAACTCCTCTCAATATACACTCCTGGAAATTGAAATAAGAACACCGTGAATTCATTGTCCCAGGAAGGGGAAACTTTATTGACACATTCCTGGGGTCAGATACATCACATGATCACACTGACAGAACCACAGGCACATAGACACAGGCAACAGAGCATGCACAATGTCGGCACTAGTACAGTGTATATCCACCTTTCGCAGCAATTCAGGCTGCTATTCTCCCATGGAGACGATCGTAGTGATGCTGGATGTAGTCCTGTGGAACGGCTTGCCATGCCATTTCCACCTGGCGCCTCAGTTGGACCAGCGTTCGTGCTGGACGTGCAGACCGCGTGAGACGACGCTTCATCCAGTCCCAAACATGCTCAATGGGGACAGATCCGGAGATCTTGCTGGCCAGGGTAGTTGACTTACACCTTCTAGAGCACGTTGGGTGACACGGGATACGTGCGAGCGTGCATTGTCCTGTTGGAACAGCAAGTTCCCTTGCCGGTCTAGGAATGGTAGAACGATGGGTTCGATGACGGTTTGGATGTACCGTGCACTATTCAGTGTCCCCTCGACGATCACCAGAGGGGTACGGCCAGTGTAGGAGATCGCTCCCCACACCATGATGCCGGGTGTTGGCCCTGTGTGCCTCGGTCGTATGCAGTCCTGATTGTGGCGCTCACCTGCACGGCGCCAAACACGCATACGACCATCATTGGCACCAAGGCAGAAGCGACTCTCATCGCTGAAGACGACACGTCTCGATTCGTCCCTCCATTCACGCCTGTCGCGACACCACTGGAGGCGGGCTGCACGATGTTGGGGCGTGAGCGGAAGACGGCCTAACGGTGTGCGGGACCGTAGCCCAGCTTCATGGAGACGGTTGCGAATGGTCCTCGCCGATACCCCAGGAGCAACAGTGTCCCTAATTTGCTGGGAAGTGGCGGTGCGGTCCCCTACGGCACTGCGTAGGATCCTACGGTCTTGGCGTGCATCCGTGCGTCGCTGCGGTCCGGTCCCAGGTCGACGGGCACGTGCACCTTCCGCCGACCACTGGCGACAACATCGATGTACTGTGGAGACCTCACGCCCCACGTGTTGAGCAATTCGGCGGTACGTCCACCAGCCTCCCGCATGTCCACTATACGCCCTCGCTCAAAGTCCGTCAACTGCACATGCGGTTCACGTCCACGCTGTCGTGGCATGCTACCAGTGTTAAAGACTGCGATGGAGCTCCGTATGCCACGGCAAACTGGTTGACACTGACGGCGGCGGTGCACAAATGCTGCGCAACTAGCGCCATTCGACGGCCAACACCGCGGTTCCTGGTGTGTCCGCTGTGCCGTGCGTGTGATCATTGCTTGTACAGCCCTCTCGCAGTGTCCGGAGCAAGTATGGTGGGTCTGACACACCGGTGTCAATGTGTTCTTTTTTCCATTTCCAGGAGTGTATTTGTGAAATAGACGTCTCTTCGTCTCTTGCCCTCTTCTTTGCGTGGTTCAAAGTCTTCCTTACTTCCAACCGAGCGTCATCCGGAGGTCCACATTGATGCTCGAATGAAAAAAGCACTGTCGAATCCGTTTTCAGCATTCCTCGGCAGTGGTTTGCTCTGTGTCTCGAACAGCGCCACGTTACTGTTTCATCTTCTTTAGTTCTCTTCACTATGTAAGAATAACCTTCGTAGTGGCAACATGGCTTACCGTGATTAGTGGTTGAAAATTCCATATCTGAGTTACTGTGTCAAAAATACACGAATCGCGAGATGTGAACCCTTCGACAGGCAGAGCGGCACTAAGGCTGTGTTCGTGTATCAGACAGTCGGCGGCTGTGCCTGGTACTGGCGGAGGGGGGGGGGGGGGGGGGATAGGCAGCTGGAGTACAGAGAATATATTAGCAAATATTAAATTAGGGACACCCCGACCACGTGCACACCAAACACAGCTAAGCCTAGAACACTCCAAGAAACCTTCATGAGGTGACACAATTTCAACTGAGTGTACAAAGTATAAATTACGAACACGTCAGGGTCTACAGCAAAATCAAGTAAAGAATAAATTTAAATCCTAAAACGCTCAGGACAAAACCACTTAAAAAATATCATAAAACTAGTTCTCCAACATCCAGTTATACATCTGTATTACAGTACTTGCTCATCCGGCACAGAGGCAACAATCAAACCTTCGAAGAAAATATCTGGCGGAACAACAAAGCTTTCGAATACGAACTCTGGTCGGCAATACACAGTGCTGCCTGGATCAGACTAAAGTGCCAGCTCTGAGAGAGGGTAAAACAGCACACATCCACAATGACTACGAATTTTCATGGTAACAGTGTCAGTGAAACAACTCAAACCCTAGCACGGATAAATCGAATTACTGTTCAGAAGCACTCTGAATTTAACGGATAGTAACACAGTCCTGCGCGATAAATCATGAATACGAATTCTGGATTGAGGAGCAAACAGCAGACTACGTTTAAAAGTACCCTCAGATAAAGAGGCTAGAAAACATTTCCAAATACAGTGAAGGACCAAACAAACTGGCACACTGGTACACTTGCCTAATATCGTGTAGGGCCCTCGCTAGCACGCAAAAGTGCCGCAACACGACGCGGCATGGACTCGAGTTATGTCTGAAGTAGTGCTGGAGAGAACTGACAACTAGCAACAGAGCTATCCATAAATCAGTTAAGAGTGCGAGAGGGTGGAAATCTCTTCTGAACAGCACGTTTCAAGGCATCCCAGATCTGCTCAATAATGCTCATTTCTGAGGAGTTTGGTGGCCAGTGCAAGTGTTTAAACTCAGAAGAGTGTTCCCGGAGCCACTCTGTAGCAATTCTGGACGTGTGGCTGTCGCATTGTGCTGCTGAAATTATCCAAGTTGGTCGGAATGCGCAATGGACATGAATGGATGCAGGTGATCAGACAGGATGCTTACGTACGTGTCATCTGTCAGAGTCGTATGTAGACGTATCAGGGATCCCGCGTCACTCCAATGGCACACGCCTCAAACCATTACACAGTCTCCACCAGTTTGAACAGACTCCTGCTCACATGCAGGATCCATGGATTCATGAAGTTTTGTCTTCATGCCTGTACACGTCCATCCGCTCGATACAATTTGAAACGAGACTCGTCCGATCAGGCAACATGTTTCCAGTCATTAATAGTCGAATGTCGGGCCCAGGTGAGGTGTAATGTTTTGTGTCGTGCAGTCATCAAGAGTACAAGAGTGGACACATATCGATGATGTTTCGTTGAATGGTTAGCACGCTGACACTTGTTGACGGCCGTGCAATTTGCGGAAGGGTTGCACTTGTGTCACGTTGAACGATTATCTTTAGTCGTCGTTGGTCCCGTTCTAGCTGGATCTTTTTACGCCCGCGGTGATGTCGGAGATTCGATATTTTACCGGATTCCTAATATTCACGGTACAATCGTGAAATGGTCGTATGGGAAAATCCCCACTTCATCGCTACTTCAGATATGCTGTGTCCCATCGCTCGTGCGCCGACTATAAGATCACGTTCAAACTAAGTTAAATCTTGATAACTTGCCATTGTAGCGGTAGCAACCGATGTAACAACTGCACCAGACACTTGTTGTCTTATATAAGCGTTGCCAACCGCAGAGCCGTATTCACATATCTCTGTATTTGAATACGCTTACCTATATCAGTTTCTTTGGCACTTCATTTAAATACATTCTCACCTAACACTCTCGATTCCTGCACTGATAACGTGGTTCTTCTGTAAAATCAATTCCAACTCCTTCTGTTTTCCAATTTTCGGAAGAGAATTTATATTTAATTCTCCAAAGTAGTACTTCCTGTGGAACTTAGGAGGCATTTCATTTAATGCCATTTCTTGTTCGCCACAAATGTTGAGACTCTCTACAATTCTAAGTCCCAGTGGATTACAAGGCGTACTGTTGGATTCCACATCTGAATTTGAAGTTGTGCTGTAGAGAGCAAGATATCCAGGGTCATTCCTGCATTCCCAAAATAAGATCAAATCGTTAGCCTTGAATTTTACTGACTCAGCCGCCAATAACAGGTGGAACAGACGCTGAAAGAGTACAGCCATTATAGCGTGGATATCGCGTAGTGCCCTCTGTTCATTTTAGCCTTGGACAACAGGTTGTCTCTTTCGGCAGCTCCGCCGCTTCCAAGTCAATCCACTCTGCCTTCGTTGCCGTTGAGGTCTTCACTATAACCCTGGCAAGTGGCCCTTGAGTGACGCTACCTGCTGGGCAAGCTGGGCCAAGGATTTTTTTAGGGGGTGTTACTCCTCTACCACTGCTCCTCTATCCTGGATTGTTACAGGTAACCTTCGATCACTTAGGACCCAGGTTGGTGGAGTGTTTTGTCTGTTTTATTTTGGGATTTTGTACTTTCATTTTTGTATCAATATAAACTATATAGATTGTGTACAGTCTCGATCTTACAACTCGAATTCACAGGTCGAGTTCAACATTTCAAATCAACCTGAACAAAATGGCTCAAATTGCTCTGAGCACTATGGGACTTAGCTGCTAGGGTCATCAGTCCCCTAGAACTTAGAACTACTTAAACCTAACTAACCTAAGGAAATCACACACATCCATGCCCGAGGCAGGATTCGAACCTGCGACCGTAGCGGTAGCACGTTGCCAGACTGTAGCGTCTAGAACCGCTCGGCCACCTCGGCCGGCTCAAGCTGAACAAAAACGTTACGCACATTTAATTAGTATATCGTTGGGACAATGTATCTTTTTTCCCAAGCCTTGAAGAACATCATATTCTCCTATCCCTATACCTCGGTGTGCAGCAGTTGTCCCCATGAACTCGGCACGTGGCACCTGACGATGGCTGTGCCCAGCTACCCTGTTTTGCGTATGCCTCAAATAGAATAAAACAACAAACATTATTGGAACAGTTGCGTAATATTCAGTAACCGTACTGCTGCGAGAATCGTGGCTTATCCATTAATATCGGAGGTACACACGCAAAAATATATTATCTTTTACAGCAAAAAATGAAGCTCATTAAATTTCTTTACACAGGAATGGACGGTATTCAAATATTTGAAAGGACTACAAAATTTAGGAACCGAATAGTCAAAAAACTTTTTGGCCACAGAGAATTGTTTTCCGTCATTATAATTCTACGCTAATAATGTACTGCCTCGAGTGAAGTATGTCATCACTTTCTTGGACATTTTGCGGGAAGCAGTGTATATAAAGATTTTTAAAAACCTATAAAATTTAAAGGCCGACTATGTCCAAACGTCTTTGGCCACGGTGAATTGTTTTTCGTCTGTTATAACTCTGCGCTAATGTTGTACTGCCTCGAATGAAGTCTGCAAACATTTCTTTTGACACAGTTGCTCTTTGTGAGTGTCTGATACACTTGCTTCACATCATAGGCTTCTCAGTCTATTATGAAAGGCTTAGTTATCCAATTTTGACTTACCTCTCGGCTGTCTGTGGCTCACCTATTGTAATTGGGATGATTTTTCTCACAATAATAAGTTACCTTTCTCATATTTCTTAAAGTAATTTTGAGAAAATTCAGATTATTCATTTGTGGATGCGGGAGTGTGCAATGTCAATGATAGACTTACTACACTACAGAAGTTACCACTGTTTATCCACAATTTTAGTGGTACTGCGCCGGCCGAGGTGGCCGAGTGGTTCTAGGCGCTACCGTCTGGAAAAAATTTCATTTTCAGATCATAACTAATAACCCAGAATTCAAAATAAAATTTAAAAAGTAGTATCGACAAAATGTCGAAAAACGCCATGTTACTAGTAGCTTTTTGTGGAACACGTATTCACTTCACACGATACACCAGTTTGGGAAGCCTGCCCTAGACGCTATTGTGGGCAACAGTGCCAGGGACGCGTTCCCTCCCCCTCCTGACGTTCCCAGCAGGCACCGCCCGACCCATCAACTTATCGTGAACAAACAGCGTGTTGGAAAGAATCTTTTAGTAGATGGTCTTTCTTCCACTTGAGTCCTCTTACCATTGACGAATTTCTCTCTAGCGTGAAAACTACAAAACAAGGAAATGTCCGGCAAAGATGTGTTTCTACATCGACATCCGCATTACGTATGTCACTATTAATTGCATGTACCACGTATTACAGTTCCATTTGCATATGGTGCGCAGGAAGAGTGACTGTTGAAATGTGTCCATGCATGGTATAATTAGTCTAATTTCGACATCATGGTCGCGAATGGAGCGTGATGTAGGGCGCTGTAACACAGTCCTACAGCCCCACCTGTACTTGTTCTTGAAACTTTATAAGCAGGTTTTCGGGATTTGTAAGCATTTTCGCTGTTTTATCCCATGGGCCAAACAAACTTGCGAGCATTCGTATACTCTTTGTATACTTTTAAAAATAGCATGTTAGTCCTGTGTTGTATGTATCCCATACATTTGAGAAAAATTCTAAATGGATTCTTGTCACCTAAAACTGGCCTTTTTCATGATTCCATTTCATATAACCATAAATTATCATATTCAGGCATGTGTCTGAGTTGACTTATTCTAACTGTAAGTCATTGATATTGTAGTCATGCAATACTACGTTTTTTGCAATTTTTGAAGAGCACGATTTTACATCTATGATAATTCAAAGTAAATTGCGCATCTTTCCTTTAAAGCCTTATCAAGATCTGAGTGAATGTCTGAGCAGTTGTTTCCAGGCAATATTCTATTACACATAACTGGATCATTTACAAAAAGTCTGTAATTACTATCAATAGCGTGTGCCAGGTTATCAATATACAGCATTAGCTGCAAGAATCGCTGTGTCATGCATGATGTTCCTTCTAACTCTGCCGAAACCCTCCAACCAAGACAACAAACTGCGTTCTCCCAGCCACTAAGTCCTCAACAGAGTCACAAACTTTTTTTAATACACTGTATGGTTGTACTTTCGTAAATTAGCACTGGTGCAATTGGAGTCAAATGCTTTTAGAAAGTCAAGAAATATCGTATCCAGTTCATTGCCACTGTTCATGACTTTCATGATGTCTTCTGAGTAGGGTTTCTCATGATCTATGACTTCGAAAACCATGCTGACCGGCTTGGAGGAGGCGATTCTGTTCGAGATGTGTCACGTAACAGCAAATACTTAGAATTGCATTTCAGCTATTCTACATAATCATTATCAAATCAACGGGACATTTAAAATGAGGTTTGAAAAATAGTCTCATTACATATCATTATTATAATGACCGATCAAAAAGTTTCCGTTAGAAGGCCGAACAGTCTAGGATCGGTAAGCCAATCAGGCCAAATCGCAGTGACCATTAAGGAAATCATCCCAGGAAGAAGATATCCATTTAGTAAACCACCGTGTCCTGCTGTGTGAAGAAGTCAGTAAGTGGTTCAAATGGCTCTGAGCACTATGGGACTTAACATCTATGGTCATCAGTCCCTAGAACTTAGAACTACTTAAACCTAACTAACCTAAGGACACCACATAACACCCAGTCACCACGAGGCAGAGAAAATCCCTGACCCTGCCGGGAATCGAATCCGGGAACCGGGGCGCGAGAAGTGAGAACGCTACCGCACGACCACGAGCTGCGGACAGTCCGTAAGTGCGTGCTGTACATTCTCATCCGACAGTAATCGTCGACCCTTCTGGGCCTTTTTTAAGTGACCGAAGGCGTGATATGCGCGTGGGGAGAGATCAGGACTGTGGGGCTGGTGCTCGAATGTCTGCCACTTGACTTAACGTAACTTCATTTGCAATTGCAAATGTAACTTCATTTGCAATATGTGGACGTGCATTGTCTTAAAGCAGCAGCACCCCTTGTCGCAATTTTTCCCGGTTTTCTACACTCTTGCTGCCAAATACACATTTCTCATATCTGATGGATGTCTAGCAATGCATCTCTTTCAGCAGCCGAAAGAAGAATAACAGCGCGTTGGTCCAGTTTTGACGCATTTGGTAATAACGTCGCCATAGTTAACGTTTCTGCATTTACCGCATGCACGACGGAAAGACACGTATGCCACACTAATCCCTTTCCTCTGTCGTAGCTTATACACTACTGGCCATTAAAATTGCTACACCACGAAGATGACGTGCTAGAGATGCGAAATTTAACCGACAGGAAGAAGATGATGTGATATGCAAATGATTACCTTTTCAGAGCATTCACACAAGGTTGGCGCCGGTGGCGACACCTACAACGTGCTGACATGAGGAAAGTTTCCAACCTATTTCTCATACACAAACAGCAGTTGACCGGCGTTGCCTGGTGGAACGTTGTTGTGATGCCTCGTGTAAGGAGGAGAAATGAGTACCATCACGTTTCCGAATTTGATAGAGGTCGGACTTTAGACTATATCGACATTGCTGCTCGCGTTGGTCGAGATCCAATGACTGTTAGCAGAATATGGAATGGTGGGTTCAGGAGGGTAATACGGAACGCCGTGCTAGATCCCAACGGCCTCTTATCTCTAGCAGTCGAGATGGCTATAACGGATCGTGCAGCTACGTCCCGATCCCTGAGTCAACAGATGGGGACGTTTGCAAGACAACAACCATCTGCACGAACAGTTCGACGACCTCTGCAGCAGCATGGACTATCAGCTCGGAGACCAGGGCTGCGGTTACCCTTGACGCCGCGTCATAGACGGGAGCGCCTGCGATGGTGCACGAATGGCAAAACGTCTTTTTTTTTGGATGAATCCAGGTTGTCTTTACAGCATCATGATGGTCGTATCTCTGTTTGACGACATCGCGGTGAACGCACGTTGGAAGCGTGTATTCGTCATCGCCATACTGGCGTATCACCCGGCGTGATAGTATGGGGTGCCCCTGGTTTCACGTCTCGGTCATCTCTCGTCCGCACTGACGCCACTTTGAATAGTGAACGTTACATTTCAGATGTGGTACGACCCGTGGCTCTACCATTGATTCGATCCCTGCGAAACCCTACATTTCAGCAGGATAATGCACGACCGCATGTTGCAGATCCTGTACGGGCCTTTACGGATACAGAAAATGTTCGACTGCTGCCCTGGCCAGCACATTCTCCGCATCTTTCAGCAACTGAAATCGTCTGGTCAATGGTGGCCGAGCAAGTGGCTCGTCACAATACGCCAGTCACTACTCTTGATGAACTGTGGCGTCGTGTTGAAGCTGCATGGGCAGCTGTACCTGTACACACCATCCAACCTCTGTTTGACTCAATGCCCAGGCGTATCAAGGCCATTATTACGGCCAGCAAGGGCTGTTCTGGGTACTGATTTCTCAGGATTTATGCACCCAAATTGCGTGAATATGTAATCATACGTCAGTTCTAGTATACTATATTTGTCCAATGAATACGCTTTTATCATCTGCATTTCTTCTCGGTGTAGCATTTTTAATGGTCAGTGGTGTTCAAATTGTTCAAATGGCTCTGAGCACTATACAACTTAACTTCTGAGGTCATCAGTCGCCTAGAACTTAGAACTAATTAAATCTAACTACCCTAAAGACATCACACACATCCATGCCCAGGCAGAATTCGGACCTGCGACCGTAGCGGTCCCTCGGCTCCAGACTGTTGCGCCTAGAACCGCACCGCCACTCCGGCCGGCGCCAGTAGTGTACAATGAGGTGACAAAAGTCATGCGATACCCCCTAATATAGTATAGGACCTCCTTTTGCCCGGCATAGTGCAGCAACTCAACGTGACATGGACTCAACAATTCGATGGAAGGTGCTAAAGAAAAACTGAGCCATGCTCCCTCTATAGCTGTCCATAATTGCCAAAGCGTTGTCGGTGCAGGATTTTGTGCACGAACTGATCACTCGATTATGTCTCATAAATGTTCGATGTTATTCATGTCGGGCGATCTGAGTGGCCAAATGTTCTTCAAACCAGTCGCGAATGGCCCGCTGACAAGGCATATTGTTGCTTGGGAACATGAACTCCACGAATCGCTGCAAATGGGCACCATGTAGCCGAACATAACCGTTTCCCGTTAACGACCGGATCAGGTAGACCAGAGGACCCAGTTAATTCCATTTAAAACCGTCCACGCCATTAAAGAGCCACCACCAGCTTGCACAGTACCTTGCTGACAACTTGGATCCATGGCTTCATGGAGTCTGCGCCACACTCGAACCCTCCCATCAGCTCTTACCACCTGAAATCGGAACTCATCTGACCAGGCCACGGTTTTCAATTCGTCTTCATTCCAACCGGTGCGGTCACGAGCCCAGAAGAGGCGTTGCAGGCCATGTCGTGCTGTTAGCAAAGGCTCTCGCGCCAGTCGTATGCTGCCCTAGCCCTTTATCGCCACTCTGTCCTAACGTATTACGTTCGTCGCAATTCTCACATTAATTTGTGAGATTATTTCACGCCGTGTTGCTTGTATGATAGACTGACAACACTACTCAAACGCCACTGCACTCCGTCGTTACGTGAATGCTGTCGGGCACTGCGTTGTCCGTGGTGAGAGATAATACCTAAAATTAAGTATTCTCGGTACGCTATTGACACTGTGGATCCCGGTATATTGAATTCCCCACTTTCCGGAATGGAATTTTTTATGTGCAACTACCATTCCGCGTTCAAAATCTGGTAATTTCCTTGCATATGCGATACTACTGCCATCCGTATATGCGAGTACCACCATCCCATGACTTTCGTCACTTCAGTGTGTACCCGCAACGTAGTCAGACTGCGTTGCATATACGCTGCAACAACCACTCAAATGGAGCCTTTTTAATGGCCTCTTATGTACCATTCACAAACAAGTTTTACATGTAGCGAACCAAACTGCGAAAATAGTCCAAAGTGAAAGATGTTGAAGGACCTAATACTGTGTTTTCCTTGCATCTGTTCGTACATCATCCCCTGCGCCTCGCACCTTTGGCCTCTCCGACGTAGAACCAGATCCCCGGCACGCTGTCGTTATCAGCTCTTGTTTGAGTAGCCGTTACGACATCCCGCCACTAACGGCGCTATCGTTTGTGCGTCCACGTCTACTGTCGTCAGGAGTTGAGAGAAAACGCCACGGCATCTCATCTCTCTGGCGAAAGCGCGAGTTGCTACTGCCTTGCTCATGTTCAGCCAAAGAGACAAACAAGTCGCGTGTAGCACAAATGACGATGAATCACAGTGCACGAACAGCGTAACTTCGTAGAACCACACGCCCGGAGAATTACCTTACTGCCTTTCTACGTAACCATATTCGTCAAAAATTAGTCACCCCCTCGAGACGTCATGGTAATGCCATGTATCGCTCCCTCTAACCTTAAAGCGTTCAAGAGTAGGGGTCACAAATATTTTCACGTATGTCATTCCAGCTGAAGCCACTCTTTGATGATTAGATCCCGTAGAGGCTAGAGCAAAGAAATTGCGGGGAGAATGGCCGATGCGTTTCACCCGATGTTCCAGATTATCATAGATATTTTCTTTGGGATTAAGTGTAAAATCTGGTTATTTAGCGGGCCAGTCGAGATGTAATACATTGCTTGCGTGTTCGTCAAACTAAGAAAGTGCCTGGTGGTTATAATTAAACTTTCCCTATTTAACACGTTATAACACGGAAACTAACTACCGTACAAGTACCAAACTTGGTAACATTAATGTCCAGAGTATGGGGTGTATGATTTCCATGCGCCAGAGCACCACCGTCCAGTTCTAACTATGGCCGCCAGGAGCCGTCCTCAGTACTCTTCAAGCTCACCATTAAAAGTTTTTCTCTTATTTGGGTAGTGTTCTAGTAATCGCAAAAAGTTCGTTTGTTTACTTACTGTTGTTTAGGCCTAATTTTTTGAGTGTCCATATTTAGCGTTATGCCGCAATTGGAAGTGCATTTGCTGTAGTTCAACTGATTAAATACGTTCATTGGGGTGCCTTTCAAGCTCACCATTAAAGGTTTTTCTTTTATTTGCATATTGTTCCAGTAATCGCGAAAAGTTCGTTTTGTTTATATTTCGCGGCTTTGCCTTACTTTCCGAGTGTGCATACTTAGCGTTATACCGCAATCTTAAGTGCATTTGGTATAGATTAACTAATTAAATACATTCATTAGCGTGCGCTTCAAGCTTGCCATTAAAGGTTTTTCTTTTATTTACATATTCTTCCACTTATCGAAAAAAGTTCGTTTTGGTTACATTCGGCTCTTTAGCGTAATTTTTGATCGTACATATTTAGTGTTATACCACAACGTTAAGTGCATTTGGTAATAGCTTACTTACATATTAGTTTCCAAAATATATTTAGTGTCCTTTTGCATCTGTATTTAATATATTATCGTTATCACTTAGTAAATCTCTTTAACTAATTCCCAAACTACCAGGGATACTAAGTGTGTGAGCTGCAGTAGGAAAGTTAGTTCAGGAATTTTGTGCAGCTGTTATGACAGGTGGTCTCATTGGGGAAATTGTAGCGCCATGCGAATTGGGGAAGCAAACGAGACTCTTCCGTTCTCTTGCAGGGTTTGCTCAAGAGATAGGATTATAGCTGAACAGGAGGAGAAAATTAGAGCCCTTCAGGCTGATGGACAGAGCGAGGGAGGAACTGAAGAGGTTAAGGGGGGAGGAGGGAAAACAGCGATGGGAAGTGGTAGCTGGAAACAGTGGCCACAGAGAACGGACAGTGTCTGACAGTTTCCCAATCGGCCCAACCAATAGATTTGCCTTGCTACCACAGTTAAGTTAGGAAGAGGCTCCAGTAGAAGTAGATGTAGTTAAGATGCAACAGAATTTCACTATGAAACCAACTGTTTCAAAAAAACTAGAAAGTAAGTTCTGTTGCTAGGTAGCAGTCATGGAAGAAGCGTGGGCCAGATTTCGCCGGAAAAATTAGGTGACAGGTACCAGGTCACAAACTTTTTCAAGCCAAGTGCAAGTCTTAGCCAGGTGGTAGAGGATATAGGTTCCTTGAGCAAGGGATTCACAAAGCAGGATCATGCGATGGTAGTGGGTGGAGTGGGAAACAGTATTGATAGGGATCAGGGCTACAGCATGGATTGTGATCTGGTAAAAATAGCCTCAGACACGACCCATGCAAATGCTGGGCTGGTGCCTGCTTTCGTGCGGCGTGATCGGCCCCAGTAGAACCGCTCTGTCAGGAAGGTAAATATGTAGTTGGATCAGTTGCGAAGGGGGGCCACTCTGTCAGACATTGGATTGGTTCCTGTCAGTAGGAAAGGGAAGGGTAAACTGGAAGGGTTGTTAGCGAAATCTATAAGGGGGAGGGGACACTATTATTCATGGATGTACCTCTTTTTAGGCTAATATCATTGTCCAATGGGAAGTTCAGGCAGGCAGTTGCTAAAGAGGTCCAAAACTCACAAAATTCTCAGAACAGGAAAGTAAATAATAATGTTGCCATATTTAACCAAAATATTGGTGATTAAATGAAAAAGTAGATTCTCAGAAAAGTAAAGTAAAAAATAATGTTACCATTTTTCACCAAAATATTCCAGGATTGAGTAATAAAGTAGATGAGCTCCTGGTTTGTTTAGATGACATTGAATCTAATAATGTAATGGATATACTATGCCTCTCTGAGCATCACATTGTGTTTGATATGGAAAAGGTAAATATCAGTGGTTATAAACTAGCTGCACATATGAGTAGAGAGAATAAGGTGGGAGGAGGAGTTGCAACATATGTCAAAAGCTATCACTGAGTAGAAAGCTTAGATATAAAAAAGTTCTGTCTAGAACAACATATAGAAACATATGCCTGTCAACGTAAACTGAAGGAGGGCTCTTTTATAATTGTAACAGTAGATAGGTCCCCTTCAGGAAACTTTCATTTATTCCTCGAAAACTTGGATGCCTAGTTGTGCTACCTGTCAGATAGAGCAAAGCAAATTATTATTTGTGGGGACTTCAATGTTGATTCATTGAAAGAGTGTAATAGGAAGAATGACCTGGAAGTCTTGCTCGGTTCTTTCAATTTGACATCTGTCATCAATTTTCCTACTCGAGTAGTAAAGGACAGCAGCATATTGATAGATAACACTTTTATAGACAAAGATGGGTTTAAAAACATAAATTCTTGTCCTCTTGAGAATGGGCTTCCTGATCATGATGCTCAGCTAGTTACAGTATATGACATAGCTCCATTCAGTAATTCAAAACTACCCTCCAAAGTTGTGCGTTCAATTAATGTCTCAACAATTAGAAATTTCAGAGAAAATCTTCAGCAGTTAGACTGGAATGAGGTGTACAAGGAACCCGATGCTAATTTAAAATATAACTTGTTTCATGATACACTTGTAAGAGAATTTGAAAACTGTTTCCCCAAGAAAGTAGTTAAATCTAATTATAAGAAACTATGAAAAAAACCTTGGCTTACTAAAGGAATAAAAATATCTTGTAACCACAAAAGGGAACTGTATCTAACAAGAAGAAACAGTAATGACCCAGAAACAGCCAAATATTATAAAAACTACTGTGCTACATTAAGAAAGGTTATTAAAAAGTAAAGAAGCTTGTGCATCATGTCTGAGATTAATACCTCTGATAACGAAATCAAAACAATTTGGAATATTATTACAAGGGAGACAGGGCAACCAAGAGTACAGGATGACGGGATCACCATCAAAGCAAATGGAAATTTGATAAACAACAAGCCGGAAGTCGAAAACGTTTTGAATAATCATTTTTTAAATGTTGTAGAGAAAATAGAATCTAAATGTTCGTTAGAAGAAGCAAGGCAGTTAATGGAAGAGGCCTTACCCACACCATTTATACAATTGAAATTCCACCCACCCCTCCATCTGAAATTTGAAAGATAATAAACTCTCTCAAGAATAAAAGCACTCATGGGATTGATGGCATTTCCAGCAGGATAATAAAAGCTTGTTCCCAAGAAATAAGTGGGATTCTTAGCCACATACAGGGTGTGGTAGATAAGTAATGAGACTGGCCGCCGCACGGCGCCCCAGTCGCTCGCAGGGCGGTCTCCACCTGTACGTCACGTGGTGGGGGATCTGAGCTAACAATAGAACCGGTTCGCAGTCGCGTCGGAGCTCTGGTGCAGTGAGGGTCGAGCTTCGCGTATTACGTTGTGTGCCCGTGACACTTGTGAAAACGCTGAAGATGGATCGCTCGATAGAACAGCGGTATGCAATCAAATTTTGCTTTCGCTTGGGCAAAACTGCTTCGGAAACTTTTGCTATGATTACGGAGGCCTACAAAGAAGACTCCCTATCAAGAGCTCAAGTGTTCCGGTGGTTTAATGAATTTAAAAACGGGAGGGAATCCGTTGAAGACATGGAACGATCTGGACGCCCTTCAACGAGTGGTGTGGATGAAACGGTGGCCAAAGTGAAAGAATTCCTGGACTCCGACCGTCGTTTAAGTCTCAAAATGATCGCCGATGAGGTCTCCGTGAATAAATTTACGGTTCACCAAATTGTTACGCAAGATTTGATGATGAGGAAAGTTTGCGCAAAATTGGTTCCCCGAGTGCTCACCGCCGAACAAAAGCAACAACGAGTGGACGTTTGCCATGAGATTTTGAATGATTTGGAAAATAATCCAGACTTTTTAGACAACGTAGTAACAGGCGACGAATCGTGGACATTCCAGTACGACCCGGAGACGAAAGCCCAGATCTCAGAGTGGCACACACCGGCATCCCCGTGGCCGAAGAAAGCAAGAATATCAAAGTCCCGCATCAAGACAATGCTGATTGTGTTTTTCGACAAGCGGGGGTTAATTCACAAAGAGTTTGTCCCACAGGGGAAGACTGTCAATGCCGAATTCTGCAAAGAAGTCTTTCAACGATTGCACAGAGCCGTCAAACGGAAGCGACAGGATCTTGCTCAACTCTGGCGTCTCCACCACGACAACGCTCCGGTGCACACAGCGTTCCTCGTGACCTCCTACTTGACCCGAATTGGAGTTGAAGTTCTGCCACAGCCACCATACAGCCCTGACTTGAGTCCTCCTGATTTCTTCCTATTTCCGAAGGTCAAAAGATGCCTGAAGGGTCATCGTTTCGACGATATTCCGAACATCCAACGTGCTGTCACGAAGGCATTAACTGGGATAACTCAAACAGGCTACAGTGGGGCGTATGAAGCTTGGAAAACGCGCTGGCAACGTTGTGTCGACGCCCAAGGCGAGTACTTTGAAGAATATTAACGTTTTGTACAAATTGGATCAATAAATTTGTTTTTCTAGACTGAGTCTCATTACTTATCTACCACACCCTGTATGTAATAGCTCTCTGAATCAGGGTATTTTCCCATATAAACTGAAGTATGCCATTGTTATACCACTGCATAAAAAAAGGGATACGTCTGATGTCAACAACTACCGCCCAATCTCTCTTCTGACTGCCTTATCCAAAATTCTTGAAAAAGTAATGTGTTGTAGAGTAGCTTCACACCTTTGTAAAAATAAAGTTTTAACAAAATGTCAGTTTGGTTTGCAGAAGGGTTTTTCAACGGACAATGCCATATATACTTTCACTAATGAAATATTAAATGCTCTGAGTAACTGGAAGTCACCCGTTGGGATTTTTTTGTGATCTATCAATGGCTTTTGATTGTGTAAATCATGGAATACTTCTAGATAAGCTCAAGTACTGTGGTATGAATGGGACAGTGCTCAAATGGTTTAAATCATACGTAACTCGAAGAGTGCAGAAAGTTGAAATAAACAGTTCACATAATATGCAAAAAAACTGGTGATTTCTCAAACTGGGGAACAATCAAGAATGGGGTGCCGTAAGGTTTGGTCTTGGGTCCTCTGCTGTTCTTAATATGTATTAATGACTTGCCATTCTATATTCACGAAGATGCAAAGCTGGTACTTTTTGCCGATGATACAAGTATTGCTATCATACCCGACACACAAGAATTAACTGGTGAAATTGTAAACGATGTTTTACAAAAAATCATTAAGTGGTTCTCTGCAAATGGGCTCTCATTAAACTTTGACAAAACACAGTATATACAGTTCCACACAGTAAATGGAATGACCCCATTAATA
Organism: Schistocerca gregaria; assembly: GCF_023897955.1. Taxonomy (NCBI): domain Eukaryota; kingdom Metazoa; phylum Arthropoda; class Insecta; order Orthoptera; family Acrididae; genus Schistocerca; species Schistocerca gregaria. The sequence goes on from NC_064923.1 coordinate 407,315,831, forward strand.
AATATAGACTTCGATCAGAAATCGGTAGCTAAGGTAGAATAATGAAAATTTCTAGGTATATGCATTGATAAGGGATTGAACTGGATAAAACACACTGAGGATCTGCTGAAACGTTTGAGTTCAGATAATTATGCTATTAGGGTCATTGCAAATTTTGGCGATATACATCTGAGTAAATTAGCTTACCACGCCTATTTTCATTCTCTGCTTTCGTATGGCATCATATTCTGGGGTAACTCATCACTGAGTAAAAGAGCGTTCATTGCACAAAAGCGTGTAATCAGAATTATTGCTGGAGCTCATCCAAGATCATCCTGCAGACACTTATTTAAAGAGCTAGAAATCTTCACTGTATCCTCACAATATATATATTCACTTATGAAATTTGTTATTAACAATCCGAACGAATTCAAAAGTAATAGCAGTGTACATGGCTACAACACTGGGAGAAAGGATGATCTTCACTACTCAAGTTTTAAATCTAATTTTGGCTCAGAAGGGGGTAAATTATGCTGCACAAAAGTCTTTGGTCACTTACCTAATAGCATCAAAAGTCTGATAGATAGCCATATAGCATTTTAAAGGAAATAAAAAGAATTTCTTAATGGCAACTCCTTCTACTCATTAGATGAATTGTTAGATATAGCAAGTGAGTAATTTCCCAACAAAAAAAAGAAAAAAAATCGAGTGTAATATTTTGTCTAATGTTATATCTTGTATAGACACCTTTTACTAACCTGACACGTTCCACATCATTACTAAGTGTCGTATTCATGATTTATGGAACAACACTATACTAATCTAATCTCTAATCTAGTTATGATTCATAGTCTCACACATCTGACCAATCACAGTACTCTTGTTGACGTGTCATGATGAGCTTGGACAAAAGGAGCAGGGCATTGTTGATGAAGTTCTATTGTCAAAAGAGCAGTAATGCTGCAGCTGCATTTCGAGAATATCTCCGGCTGAAAGGATTATGGAAGGGTCCTCTTTCTCCAGCTGCTGTGCGGAGCATGACAAAGAAGTTCGAACCAACCGGAGAACTGGGAAGAGGCCGACGACCAGTTGCACCGCAGGTGGGTGAAGAAATCGCTGTTGCCATGGTAGACAGCGCTGCTCGCAATTCTCGATCGTCAGGCAGTGCGCCTGCTGTATAACGACAGTTGAACATCCCTCGGTCCAGTGTACAGAAGGTGCTTCGAACCATTTTCAAATGGTATCCGTACAAGTTACGTATCGTACAGTAGCTTGCACCACAGGATACACAACGGCGTGTTGACTTCGCTCTCCACTTTCTAGCAAGGATTGAAGTTGACATGGGCTGGCGCTGGAGCATCCTATGGACAGACGAAGCTCATTTTTCTCTTAAAGGTTAGGTAAACGCTCTGAAGTGCCCAGTGTGGGCACCTCCAGTCACTGTGCATGACGTTCCTCTGTATGATAAACGTGTCACCGTATGGTGTGGCTTCACGGCTACGTTCATCATTGGCCCATTCTTTCTTGAACACGATGGCGCTCGAGAAGCAAAGACGTGCAGTGTGACTGGCCAGCGTTACTGCGATATGCTTCGCCAGCGTGTCATACCCGCCCTACAGGAGAGAGATGCAGTGAATTCAACAGTTTTCATGCAAGATGGGGCCCCACCCCACGTCGCTCTTGAAGTTCACCTGGTTCTCCGAAACACATTTGGAAGCGATCGAATATTCAGCCGATCGTTTCCAAATGCTTGGCCGGTACGATCACCTGATCTCACTCCCTGTGATTTCTGGTTGTGGGGCTACCTGAACGACACGGTTTATCAGGGAAACATTCACACATGTGCTGTCTGAAGCGCAGAATATTAAGAGAGGTAGCGAGCATACCTACAGATATGCTTCATTCTGCTGTACAGAACCAATCCTGCGCTTTGTGACTCTTCCCGAACCTGATGGGCGCCTTATCGAGCCCTTTTTCTAGCAGTAATGGTACCAGTATGTTATGATATGATGTACCGTAGCAGCACATTAGAAGTGTTTCAGTTGAACTGATTTTGCATTACTTCTCTTCCCTGTGTCCTTGACATTAATGGTACTATGTTTGGTCCTCGTTCGGTAATTAGTTTCCGTGTTATGACGTGTTAAATAGGGAAACTTTAATTATAACCACTCGCTTTGTCTGCACCGTATTGTTGCACAGAAATCCTGTTTCCTGGTGCACTAAAAAATTTTCGAAGCTGTTACTCAAAACAGACAGTAAAAGAACTAAGTCAGTCTCATCACACCGTGTGTCTCAACCACAATCTAGAGCACGCAAAGACTGCCAGTATTGAAAAAGCAGTGAAAGGTTTGCGGCTCATTGCTACATAGCAAGCAGAGCTATAGCAAAGAGTGCAAATGGTGCTGTATGAGGCACCCACCACGGTGTTCTGCAAACTCTACAATAAGGAATAATAAAATGCAACGTCCGAGCTCCGTCAGTCGAATATGTGCTAGTGCAGATGACAAATACTGAGACAGGGAAAACCGTCCATTCTTGAGATACAACAGTGCGCACAGGATCGCTGATATATCAGTTTGAACGGGAACAAATGGCCGCCTAAGCTGCTACAGTGATGTGATATCTGGCTTTGAACACACTTGTTTCGGACAACTCGTCCGCAATGTGTCTGTTCATTCCGTCTACAGTGATGTGATATCCGACGGAGTGACAGTTTCGCTAGTTACAGGTTAGCGCTGCTGGCGAACCGTGGCTGTCTGAAGACTTCCACTACGAAACTGCAGCTTGCCGTCTGTGGATGGACTTCGTCGCTCCACGCCGCCGCTCCTGATTGCACATAGCAGTGACAGATGGAAGATGCGGACCTATAGGACCTTCCTGTGGGGAAGTGCGTAGCCGACTGGCTACAACCTGCCATCTTCTACTTGCTGTGTGGGTACTTGAGTGCCGTCTCCCACTCTGTACGTGTACCGCTGTGCACGCTGTGTGTGCTGAAGGAGCCCGAGGCTTCTTCCTTAACTACGACCGCCGTCGAGACGATGTGGTGGGTACAGGTCTAAGCGCGCGTCCCTCTTCGAGTGCACTGAGGCCTTCGACTTCACCGCGGCACATCGGCGGCCGCACACGGGCTACCGCCAGAGTCCAACATAACAGTCGCGACACTCACTGCTGTCAAGTTGTTACCGTTTGACAGCTGGAGCGACACTAGCGCTCCAAGCGGCGAGAAGGGACAACTTTAGTTGCGTTGTAAGCATAATGTTTGTTTTGCATCCCTCTCCTACGTGATTTGCGAAATAGTTGTTTTTTGTGTCCAAGATTTGTGTAATATCTGAATACATAGATGTTTCTAAAAATGATGCTAAAATAAGCGCAAATATGGATAAAAAACATGAATCCAGTGGCAATTTACAACACATTCGTGAAGAAACAGTTGTGACGTTGGATAGAACTGCAGCTTACCACGTTGACGGAATATAAACACAAAGATTCACACATATGAAGCATAGACATGTACCTCTACTTGCAAAAGGGATCGACGCCCCATTTGTCGTTATGTAAGCCTACTGTATTTTAGTTATTGTCGCCTGTTGCCACAAGTACGCTCTTCATCTTTATATTATTCTAAGTGGCAGAAGCAACTGCCAAATAGTGGGAGAAATATGGTTCAAAATGGCTCTGAGCACTATCCGACTTAACTTCTGAGGTCATCAGTCGCCTAGAACTTAGAACTAATTAAACCCGCCGGGAATCGAAACCGGGAACCCAGGCGTGTGAAGCGAGAACGCTACCGCACGACCACAAGCTGCGGACAATGCTTCCTCCACAGGCCATCCTTCTTCTTCGTGAATCCCGCAGGCTCTAACGCTCCTTCCTCCGCACCCATGACTGGGATACACTCATCCACGACCAGCAATTGCAGCGACATCTGGAACCTCCTTAAAGCAAAGAAATGCCAAGACTGGCACCAGACGTGCACACGCCTCAACTCCTCCCTCCCTGTAAACTTCTCCAAGTACTGGTCAGCCTTCCACCGCCTTACTGGTAGCCATTCCACCTCGCATTACCCTATCCTCCATGACGATCGGCCCTTTTCTGACAACTTCAGTAAGGCTAACCATTTTGGTTCCCACCTCTCCGAGGTCTTCTCCATTCCTGACGATCCCCATTGTGATTACTCCCTCTTCCCCATTGCCCTTCACCGCACTGACACCCCTATCCCACCGCTCACTCCTAGCTTCCAGTACTTGGATCGGTTACCCCCGTCAGACATCAACACTCCCATCAGCGCACATGACATCACACTCGTCCTACACTTGAAACTCAACACTGCCCCTGGTCATGATGGCGTAATCTATCACCACCCAAGGAATCCCCCACATCTTTCCTGGTTGTCCTTGCTACCCTCCACAATGTCCTCCTCTCCACTGGATTTTACCACGACCTGTGGAAGACTTGTCATGTCGTGCTATTCCCTAAACCCAACAAACCCCCCTCTGATACCTCTTCCTATCGTCCCATCTGCCTCGCCACCAAGTTCAGTAAGATCTTCGAGACAATCCTTTCTCATCGTATTCACCACCACCTTAACCAGCACCAACTCCTTCCCCTTACCCAATGTGGCTTCCGGCCTTCCTTCTCCGCCGACAACTACATCCTTAACCTTACCAGCCTTCTTTTCCTTAACTCCTATCTCTCCCACTCTCGTATTAGTTGTCATGTCACTTGATTAGGCCGCTGAAAGCCTTCCCCTGCCCATATGGGGCAGGGGAATGAAATCACAGTAAAGGAAAAAAGTCTAAGATATGCTCAAGGTCAATCCTTCCAAAACCCAGGCAATCATCATAGGCAAAACCACCCCTTCCTTCCGTCTCCTGTATTTCTATCTTATCATCTATGGTCGCCCCATTAACCTCATACCCACCCTAAAGTACCTTGGTGTCGCCCTCGTCCACCACCTTTCCTGGACCCCCCCCCCCCCCCCCATCTTTGGGCAGTCCAAGTCAGGGCACAAACCCGTCTCCATCTTCTCAAACTCCTCTCCAGCCGGACATGGAGTCTGGAACCTTCCACAATCTTCCACACTTGTAAGCCCCTCATTTGCCCCACCCTGCTTGAATATCTGCCTCTCCCAACTATTATAAGTCCCTTCATATCCTTGAACGCCATTTGCTTCACCTCACCTACTGCATCCATTTCCTGTCCCCCAAGCACATCCTTTACAACCTGATTCCTTTCCCACAACTCCTTTTCCTCTCACAGATATGGATTCTTTACACCTCCTGCAAGCTTCATCCTCCCCACCCACTTGCCTCTCCCATCCTCTCCCACCCCAACCCACAGCCGCACCTGTACTCTTGCATCCTACCTGCTCTTCATCTTCACACTCTCCACACCCTTGTCCAATGTGGCTTCCACCAACACCCCCTTCCTGATGATGTCCTCGTTCCATCCATATACCCCTCATATCAGATTTAATCCTCCCCTTCTTTTCCTTCCCTTTTTCCTCCATGGCTCCCTCTCTCCTTCCCACCTCCCTTTCTCCCTTCCCCCTCCTCTCTCCCAGTTCTCCCACTTCCTCCCCCCCTCCCCCCAGGCTTCCTCACACTAACATACCCTCTCCTCTCCCCCTCCCTTCTTCTATCCCACTGGCATCTTCCCCACCTCCCTCCTACCCTCCCCTATTCCCTGTGGCAGGCCACCCCTCTTTATGTAATAGTGTGTCTAGTGCGCCGAAGATCGTCACCCATGTGCTAAAGTGCTCTCTTCGTCTATGTGCGTCAGTGTTTCTTCTTCATTGCTCCTTCATTCGCGTGTGAAACTGTCTGTCTACGTTTGTGTGCAATGCTGAACTTGTACCACCAGTGACTTCCGCGAACGGCTTCTCTTTGTTTCTTCTGTATGTCTCCTGTTTGTACCTTTCATGTATGTCTGTTTCTCTCTCTCCGTGTTTTTTTTATCTATTACTCTGTGGCCGAAGAGCGGCGTAGATAGGCCGCTGCCAGCCTACTTTTTATAAGTTGTTTAAATGACAATAAAGAAAAAATCTAAGATATGTGTCATGGAATGGGAGAGTGAAGCTAATGCAGCACTAGGAAAATATAATCGATAACAACTATTGCAAATGATTGGGACTTAGTCGAAGTTAAGTACAAAACTTCGTAAGGCTCAAATTAACTTGTCAAATGCCAAAATATTCTAAAATGCATCAGCAACGCAAGAAAGTATAATGTTTACCTTGCAGCAGTATCTAAATACGTAAAGGGTATTTAATCTGGTAAAATGAACTGTCATCACCTAACGCTTTTTCATCAGTAGTTTAGGAGGGGAGCAAAGATAATGCATCACAAGAAAAAATATAATCGATGACAAGTATTACGTAAACTGCTGGTGCGTTTGGACCTATGGCTTGCTAAAAACCAGCTACACCAACATCTAATAATAGTACCACCACACACACAAACCACTATATTTAGTGAAGGAAAGAAGAAAGAAGGTGTTCGATTCTACGAAGAAATAAGGTTGCTTTTTTACGTTACATCAATTAACTGAAGAGTGACACCCATTGTTTACGCACACACTCACGAGAGCCGACTAAAGGCGGTGACAGTGAGAGATGCAACGTCTCTAAAGGCAATGAAAGGGTCGGTATTTCGAAAATATATAGAATTATTCATCATTCATGGTATTATACGTTAGATTTCTCACACTATGCACTGCAGCTAAATTGTTAGTATTACTTATTACAAGTGTCTGCTAGTATATAAAAAAGAATGACCTTTTTTTAATATTGGTTTGTTTCTGCCAGTTAATAAATTTTAAAAATGTATATTAACAATCCATTTTATATGCAAGAATTGTTAATGGATATGACATTTGTTATTTCAAATATGCTCTTATGGAAACTAACACAGTATTCTGACTTACAGTACATGAAAAAAGGGAAGGTGCACATTTAATACAAACAATGGTGTGTCTCCACAGAAGAAATTGCACTCCCATCTATTCTAAGAAACAAATTAGACTGATAGGCTGATAGCAACACGCATACGAGAAAATGGTTCAAATGGCTTTGAGCTCTAGAACTTAGAACTACTTAAACCTAACTAACCTAAGGACATCACACACATCCATGCCCGCGGCAGGATTCGAACCTGCGACCGTAGTGGTCGCGCGGTTCCAGACTGAAGCGCCTAGAACAGCTCGGCACTGTCAAAAACCTTCGTTGTCACTTGTTGTTTAGGTGACGAAATACTTGTTATTTTCAGATTAACAATCGTTACAGCTTCCTGATAATATGGAGGAAGTTTAGTATTGCTGTATTCTTCGTTGTAATTAACACGTCTTTCTTCTGACATATGTCTTCAAAATCTTTGACCTTCACAAACATCACAAACAAACACTTGGGAAACACAGAGCATATTCAACCTATGGATCGTCCGATTCTTCTCAACGTTTCAAGCCTACACCACAATGGGAAAATGAGGTTTGAACTTCGTTACCAGTAAAAAAAGTTCAGCCCCACTGAGTTTGACTGGACGGTGCTTAATACATACAGAAGTATGCTTGTCTCGCCTCAATTTCTTGTGTTTAGGATTAGCTAACCTTCCGTTTCGCATCTCATACGTTGAACTGCATGACAGTGTTGTTTCAGGAGAGGAATGCGGGCGTATTTCCATTCTATATGAGTATGTCATTACTTCATGTGATGATATGCACAACGGGGATATGAAAGCAGCATTTTATATTCAGTGGTCTAGTACTGGGCCTACTCATGTACTTTAAATGTGAGGAGTCGCTTATAATTTTTCATTGCCACTCACTAAGCATGACCTCATATCATGCTTCTACAAGGTCGTAGTTATGATTGGTCACTTAAGACAGAAGGAGCGGAAACTTTATTATAATAGGTTACGACGGAGGTAGTGGTGATCTGCTGTTACCTATTGCCTTTTGCATTTCTTTATCATGGTTCGTGCTCATTGGCGAATGAGGCATAGGCTTAGCTCTCGCAGGATATGGTGGCGATTTACCTTGACTAGTTTTCGTCCAAAGCGCTGGGCGAGTTCATTCGTTTTTTTGGAAGGAGAGTCCGACAAGCGTTTTCCACCTTCCGGGCGGTCAGCGATGACAGAATTGTGGTGCGCATCCTGCAATCTTTTTCAAACAATTTTGCAGAAACTATTTGCTAAAAGAAACTCATTTTTGCTTTACTTATAGCTTTATATATCAAGTTCATAATGATGTGCCCATCATTTCGTTAATGGGCATAGTTATTATGATATTTACGTAAAAAGTAAGACAATGTGCGAAATTCGGAAAAGTGTGCAGTGAAAAGCATTGGTTGCTATAATTTTGCGTTTGATGCTTATTACGTAACATGTTGTTGCGTATGAAATTTAGCACACATACTGAATTTTTCTTTAGACTGTGTTAGAGGTATTTATCTGTCATCAATCTCGAGAAAATTTATTTGACGCAACGCCCTCATTTGCGATCGCGCCGCGCCAGCGATAAAAACAGAGTCAAATACTCACAACATTCCTCATATTTCATGAACGGTTTCAGATGGCGAAATGCGATTTTGGAAAAGATAGCATGTAAAGAGAAGAGGACTTTACCATATTCTTAGTACATAAAACTTCATTATCTATTGAGTTATTCCAATAACTACGAATTTTTCGGTGAAAGAATGTAATTTTTAAGCACCATTGATTGCTGGTGAAACGAGAAATGCTACGCTTTTTGAAACAACGCATGTGAAGAAATTACACATTTTTTCTTTTTCATAAGCTACCGACTTTACTTTTCCTTAGTTTCTTACTTAATAAACTTAATAAACCACTGTTTCAGAATTCTCTCGCAGTTGTGTCTGCGCAAAATGTTAGTGGGTGAGGTAGTGTAAACTACACTGTGTTTTGACGAGGGAAACAGCCAGACAAATGTGAAGGTTTCACTAAAAATTCGCCACTCACGGCACTTCTCTAAAAGTTACAATTGGTTAAGTAGCCAGGCAAAAATAAATGGCTGCGTTTTCGGACGAATTCCTTTAGGATACTAACGAAAGCAGAGGTGACAGTGGATCTTTTTGAGTGGTCACCATGCGAGCATGGGCGTGGAGGGGCCTCACTTAATATTTACCAAAACTGTGAGTGTAGGCTTGAGTTTAGAACGGTATTTTCTCTACAGATCTGTGAGCGAACCCCCCCCCCCCCCCCCCCCTCTCCCTCATTGCCAACTCTCTCCATTTTTCCCCAGCCGACTGCGCATCCAGGTGCACGGCATTTTGCGCGTTTTGTTTTGTCTGATGGCATCTGCCCATCGTGCTGAATGCCATGCTCCAGGCAATACAATTCCCAGCATGCGTCACCAATCTGGGTTCCCGCTTGGCCAACGTGGATTGAGATACATTCACGCTCGCATCACCAGGTGCAGGTGCGGCCGTTGGACTCTTGAGTGCTGGCAGTCAGGATGGGACAAGCTCGTATACATTCTGTTTACTCATGTTGTTAGGGTGCTCTATTATTTCTATGGCTTCTCTAATCTTGCGTATCGTCAAAGCCGACTGCTTACGCTGGTTTCATTCAACATGGTTACCTTGCCGCAGTCTTTTCGGTGTTTGGCCCCTGCAAATATACTATATTACCCCAGACAAAGTACCATTCATGTTTTCGTATGCGCCGGCCGGTGTGGCCGAGAGGTTCTAGGCACTTCAGTCTGGAACTGCGCGACAACTACGGTCGCAGGTTAGAATCCTGCCTCGGGCATGGATGTGTGTCATGTCCTTAGGTTAGTTAGGTTTAAGTAGTTCTAAGTTCTAGGGGACTGATGAACCCAGAAGTTAAGTCCCATAGTGCACAGAGCCATTTGAACCATTTTCTCGTATGCGCGTTGCTATCAGCCTATCAGTCTCGCCGATGTATACTTCTCCACACTGACATTCCACCTTCTGAACTCATACAGTGCATAAAGCACCTTTCTTGTCCTTTGTGGAGCCTACAACATCCTGAATCTTGCGGATTGTAGTGTTGCTCACGCTGCTAAATATTGCATTTCCGGGCAACAACAAAGTTATATTATGTGACAGGTGTCATTAGAGCACAGTTAATAAAGTCATTTCTTGAAATAATGGATAAACTAGGCACTCATCTTTTCTTGTTTCCCACGCTGGTCTTGTTGTGAACTCATGGCTCAATCGCCGAAAATCTAGGTAGTGATGGTTCCAAGCTCGGATGCAAAAGGACCTATGTGTTATTCTGCGATATTCAAAAGTTTTATAGATGTGTTTCATAAACCATTCTCGAAGATTAAACTTTTGCAAGTTAGGACAATGGTGATGTAAAAAAGTAATCAGCACTCCGAATTTAAGTTACACTTCTTATTTATTACTTTTGTTGCAATATCACGTATCTCATTCCAAAACATCACTTCACAATATAAAACATACTTGAAAATATCTTCCTCACTGTTAAAGTTTACATTTCATAAACTGACTACAATTTGCGTCTTTTTAACATGACGACGAAAACTTGACTCTCTAATAACCGCTTACGCGCCCAAAAATCAGAGTTACAAGTACGTCAAAGGTCATAGTGACAAAAGACAGAATACACATATGAATAATATTATTGCAATATATACATATCGATGTATCGAAGTACCTCGACATTAACGAAATCAAATCTGAATGTTGTTACAGAAATATGTTAACTATTTTACAGAAACAGAGTAGAATATTGCTGGTATCCATTGGTTGATGTGAGGTGCCGTAATGGTTACGTAATTCAAGTACCATTACACACTCCAGTTAGTGACATTTTTCACATAAGGTAACCGCACTGCTGGCTACAGTTTGGCGGTTTCTTGCCTATCTCGCTCTTCGGATTCAAAAATTTCTTCTGGGAAGGAACAAACCCGCCTTAAACTAGCTTGGTACTCAGCAATATGTTTATTAGATGAATTTCCTTGTGAAAATAACGTTTTAAGGATCAGGTGCTACTGATGTAGCCTGTAACGGTGAATGTTGTTCTTGTCTCTTTACCTTGTAAATAGCAAGGAAATGTAATGGATATTTTTAAGTCATATTACATCTAGAGAATTAATATAATGGTAGAACTGTGGGATTGCAGCACTGATCAAACAACGTAATATAAAATTTCTATAGCAGTATTGTTATGCAATGACTTTATCATACCGATTTGTCTTACGGAGTGAACCAGCCATACGTCGTTCTCTGATACTGTCTAACGTTGGCATCGTGAAGGAAGGTTGAAAACACATGGATGCTTCTTTCTGATGAGGTGCCAACGCTCAGTATTTTTCAAGAAACTGATGGTCAGACTTTCGACGCGACTTTATCAATCCATTCGCGCGTCGTAAAGCCAAGTTGGTAGCCCAACCATGACTTTCGTTTTTCTTTTGCTGTCGTAGAAGTACGTCACATCCATATTTTTTTGTGACACCATAAAATATAATCGAATTACTGACAAAATAAATAAGCATTTCAAACCTTATTAGAAACAGACTGTATCATACTAAATCTTATATATTCTAGAGTAACTGAAAAGTAAAAACATAAAATTTCTAACATTTCAATTTTCGCTTTGATTCTTATTTTTACACTTCAAGAGAATCAGAGCATTCGTACAAACATTCAAAGCATGAAAATTCGGAGCCCACGAACAATAAGCTAAGTCACATATTCAACATTCATATTACTTGTTTGAATATCATTGAAGGAACAACCTCACAACGTGCGGAGAATTTCGAGGTAAACCATTCATGTCGGAGAATTTCCTCTAAAGTCGATTTTTGATCAAGGTAAGTATTTTAATTGCATCGCTTCTCCTTGTGATTTCCCTTTGTTGTTCGATGAGTGTAGGGCCCTTCTTTAATCGCCGAATTTAATTTTTCACCTTTTAGTAAAAGTATCCGTTGCAGGGTTTACATAACGACATACACTTCGGCAGAGTTGCCATTTTTCATCGACAAACAGCCCATAGTATAAGGTGTAATCGTTTTCCCCACCCCACGAGTCAGTAATGTACAATAACGGCTCCATTTTTACGTAAAATCGAGAAACTTTGCCCAGAAACTTTTGTGAGCTTTCCAGATTTCGTGGTTGCTGTGTGCACGTTCTGACGTTGTTCCATAAATTGGTTCATGTCTTGATAGTCTCAAGGACCAAATGTGTCACTAACTTCTTGGAGACAAACGAAAACTGTTGATTAGTACGATTTGAAATCTTTATTTCTTTTGCCATTAATTCCACTGCATTTCACGATGTCGTAAAAAATATTGTCATATTCCTCCGTGATAACAAAAGAAAGGCGGCCGTTGTGGCCGAGAGGTTCTAGGTGCTTCAGTCTGGAAACGCGCAACCGCTACGGTCGCAGGTTCGAATCCTGTCTCGGGCGTGGATGTGTGTGGTGTCCTTAGGTTAGTTAGGTTTAAGTAGATGTTAAGTCCCATAGTGATCAGAGCCATTTGAATTTGTGAACAAAAGAAAAAAAACATAAGATTGGATCTGGAGACAGTAAGCAAAATTTCAAAACTGTACTATTAGCCACTGCGCAACCAGCACATTTGGTTTTAAACACTGCGCGAGTAGCTTGATGGAGTCGTGTCGGAACTTGGACCGTCATTTTCTCGGTAGCCACTGCGTGTAGACACGTACTCCAAAATAGCCGTTCTTTATTTTCATTCTTCTATCATTCTGAAAAGTTTCGACTGTGTCAGAGACCAAACTATGGTGGGTTCCTCCTGTTAATCCTAGGAAGACAGTTACGGTCTAAAATTGAAGTTTTTCTTCCATCTCTTAAGCAAAGATTCCAGAGATGATGTTGGGTCTGTTGTTTAAGACTGCTTCCTGGATTCTTGTTTCAGGCATCTGGTTGAAATGTTGGAGCTGTTTTTCTTGCCACTGATGCACGTTCTTCCATAATGATTGCAGCCCAGGTTCCGGTAGGGGCTTGTCATTTATTTTCCTATTCCATTACGTGTATCCTGTTGTTCGGAGCATGAACTTTACTTCATCTCTCAGTCCTTCTATACAAAGCCCAAGTCCCATTACCAAAACAAAGCACAGGTTTCGTTAAGGTTTTGTATAGGCGGAAGCGAGTCTATTTTCGTATAGTATTTAGTTTCCGTACAATCTTAGCACTCGTGCAGACTTATGAACTTCATACTACATTTTTATTACTCCAATAGACTTATTAATATTTATACAGATTTTTGTAGATATGGGGTTGAACCACAAAGACGCGTTATTCTGCTTTTGTCTATCGACATTCCAATACAGTACGGTATTTACCTGAAATATTTTTAATTATCCACAGATCTTTGCCAGTCGTCTTATAAAGTTATAACACCCCACCTGGCACTTATCTGGTTTTGGCGTGTGTTCACCCCAGCTAATTGACTAACAGATCAACATAGAGTGCAAAACTGCCGTAATATCGTATAACGCAAAGAAAGTAATAATGCCCTGTGACTCCTGATTGAACTGCGATGGCAGTGTTGACATTAATTGATTCAGGATTGATCACTTTTAATTAAAAAGTGGTGCACATTGATGTTACATTCAGCTATTGAACAGCAATGCAAATGTTGAACATAAAATTAATTAAGAAAGTGACTTGGGATTTCAACTACTTGATTGAAAACAGATGTAGTCGATTAGCACAAATTTATTTTAACTCCCGACCTTCAATCATCACATTACATGACTCTCCTATCAGGCAGTGATAATAAATTGCGTTTACGTGGAGTAAAGCGCGATAAATCAAAATTAATTCCTATCGACTGACCCAGGCGTAATGCGAGGTGCGAGAAGAATTCCCCAATACACGGCCCATGAAACCCTAGTGGAAACTTTGCCGACGTGATCCAACAAATTAATCAGTGGCCTAATTCCAGCCGGAGCGGGTGCAATACCACCGAATTCAGTGTGGCAGAGCGGCGGCGTTGTGAGGACGTCGGCCGGCCTCGTGGTGCTGCAAGGCTGCGCTCGTCTATTCACTCCTAGCTATCTTGCTCAGTACATAGCTGAACCAAAACTTTCTACCTCCAAGCTCAACCGTTCCATTTGCTAAGTCCTAAACTGCAGAGATGCTCACTCTTTCTCAGGCAGGCTGAATAAAGAACGCCACGTCCGCAGTCTAGGCAATCTGGGAACGGAAGACGTCTACAGAGACCTCGCAGTCCGCTCTTCGCCTCGGTTTCCCCTCCAGCAAAATCACTTACGCCAATTGCAGGGCAAGTCGCGTTAATTATGCGTCGCTTCCCAGCACCGACCAATGCCCACAAAATTTCCCTTCCTCTCAACTTTTGCTATTTATCTCCTCCCTAGCCACTCATCAAGGTTATCGTCTGCACAAAACACCAATGTTTCCGGAATTCTGACTCTCACGAGACAACTTCAAATTCCTTGGTCCTACGTTCCCATCGGAGGCCGGCGTATTTCGTTCTGTCGCTCTTCACCTGATTTGCTTCCGACTCTGTGGACTGTGAATTCAGCGTGAAGTTGCTATAGTCACGAACACGCATATTTTGGCCTCTGTTGATTGCTCCACCCTAGCTTTGCGCGGCTTTCTCGCATGTTTCCCTTAAAATGGGACGATGGACATTTGTCAACAGGCGTACAAGTTCTCCGTCTGCTTCCCGGTACACCAGCATGGGGTGAACCACCCACTCACTGTCACTCATCTTAAGGCAGCTGGAGGACGCGCCCCGTTACCGCTTTCTCAGAGCTTGAGCCGCCCTAAGCTGCCTATTGTCGCTTCCCTTTGCCGCTCTCCAGGTGGCCACGGTCAACTCTGGATACTTCCCTGGGATAAACTAGCCTCCAGTAAATCGACGCGTTTCCACAAAGTTTTCATGTTGTGTGAATTACTTTCAAACCATCACCCGACATTAATTATTCCAATACGTCCATACTATACCCTCCACAAGATGCATTGTGCCTTGTCAGTCATTTTAGTTCAGCACTACTGTTCGCTCAACAGTGACTTCATGTAAGGGGCACAGCTCTTGCCATCTTACAAAGTTGCTGTTATCTGTAAACAGTTTGCGAAAACTACCAGGGTCGTTGTTCATCAAGTAATTCGACACATTTTATTTTCTCAACAAATTTCGTATGAAAACATGCAGACTTTGTTGGGATATCATGGAACATTCCCGCTTAACCCCTAATAGTTTCATGAAGCTCTGATACGTGGCGGCACTACACGCAGCCTTCAACATGACGCCTGTAACGCAAGTGTGCTACAAGCAGAGCGCTGACACTGAGTTTCTTTTGGCGGAAAACCAGAGCATCGCAGACATTCATAGACGCTTACAAATGTCTACGGAGACCTGGCATTGAACACAAGCATGGCGAGTCTTTGCACACAGCTATGACTCCTGCAGTGTTGGAATGTGTGGAGGTAATCGACAAATCATAATCGGACAACTTGCTACTACTTAACCGGATGTCTCTGTTTTCCAATTCTTCACATCCGAGAGGAACTCACAAAACTTCATTCGACTGTTCCTCCTCATCCAGCGTACAGCCAGGATCTCGTGTCTTCCGACTTCAATCTGTTTGACCCAGTGGAAGATTGTGCGTGGACCATGGAGAGGTTAGTGTTGTAGCCAGACGTTGGCTCCGACGTCGACCAGTAGATTCCCACCATGAGGGCATACAGGCCCTTCCAGTAAAGTGGTGTAAGGCCGTCGCATTGAACGGAAATATTGTTGAAACATAGGGATTTGTAGTCAAAAGACTGAGGAATAGTATGGTGTATTGGAATCCTAAATAAAGCGAACTTTCAGGGAAAAAAATGTGTCTCGTTACTTATTGAAGGCCCGTTGTAATATGCCTAGGTACAGATTTCAATTTATGTGGATATAGACTTGTTTTGTTAATTTGAAATATTTCCTGAATAAAGCGTACTTGCTTTCAGAAAAAAATGTATCTTGTTACTTATTGAGGGCCCATTGTAATATGCCTAGGTACAGATTTCAATTTATGTGGATATAGCCTTGTTTTGTTAATTTGAAATATTTCCTGAATAAAGCGAACCTGCTTTCAGAAAAAAAATGTATCTTGTTACTTATTGAAGGCTCGTTGTAATATGCCTAGGTACAGATTTCAATTTATGTGGACATAGCCTTGTTTCGTTAATTTGAAATATTTCTTTACGCAGTTATTGCATATGTAAAAGAGGTCAGAAGATGGTCTTATCCTTTTGGGGCTCTTGTTTCCAACTTGATAATTTACCCTCAATTCTAAGTGCGATTAGGATTTTTGCGTACGTAATGTAAGTACACTCCTGGAAATGGAAAAAAGAACACATTGACACCGGTGTGTCAGACCCACCATACTTGCTCCGGACACTGCGAGAGGGCTGTACAAGCAATGATCACACGCACGGCACAGCGGACACACCAGGAACCGCGGTGTTGGCCGTCGAATGGCGCTAGTTGCGCAGCATTTGTGCACCGCCGCCGTCAGTGTCAGCCAGTTTGCCGTGGCATACGGAGCTCCATCGCAGTCTTTAACACTGGTAGCATGCCGCGACAGCGTGGACGTGAACCGTATGTGCAGTTGACGGACTTTGAGCGAGGGCGTATAGTGGGCATGCGGGAGGCCGGGTGGACGTACCGCCGAATTGCTAAACACGTGGGGCGTGAGGTCTCCACAGTACATCGGTGTTGTCGCCAGTGGTCGGCGGAAGGTGCACGTGCCCGTCGACCTGGGACCGGACCGCAGCGACGCACGGATGCACGCCAAGACCGCAGGATCCTACGCAGTGCCGTAGGGGACCGCACCGCCACTTCCCAACAAATTAGGGACACTGTTGCTCCTGGGGTATCGGCGAGGACCATTCGCAACCGTGTCCATGAAGCTGGGCTACGGTCCCGCACACCGTTAGGTCGTCTTCCGCTCACGCCCCAACATCGTGCAGCCCGCCTCCAGTGGTGTCGCGACAGGCGTGAATGGAGGGACGAATGGAGACGTGTCGTCTTCAGCGATGAGACTCGCTTCTGCCTTGGTGCCAATGATGGTCGTATGCGTGTTTGGCGCCGTGCAGGTGAGCGCCATTATCAGGACTGCATACGACCGAGGCACACAGGGCCAACACCCGGCATCATGGTGTGGGGAGCGATCTCCTACACTGGCCGTACACCTCTGGTGATCGTCGAGAGGACACTGAATAGTGCACGGTACATCCAAACTGTCATCGAACCCATCGTTCTACCATTCCTAGACCGGCAAGGGAACTTCCTGTTCCAACAGGACAATGCACGTCGGCATGTCTCCTGTGCCACCCAACGTGCTCTAGAAGGTGTAAGTCAACTACCCTGGCCAGCAAGATCTCCGGATCTGTCCCCCATTGAGCATGTTTGGGACTGGATGAAGCGTCGTCTCACGCGGTCTGCACGTCCAGCACGAACGCTGGTCCAACTGAGGCGCCAGGTGGAAATGGCATGGCAAGCCGTTCCACAGGACTACATCCAGCATCTCTACGATCGTCTCCATGGGAGAATAGCAGCCTGCATTGCTGCGAAAGGTGGATATACACTGTACTAGTGGCGACACTGTGCATGCTCTGTTGCCTGTGTCTATGTGCCTGTGGTTCTGTCAGTGTGACCATGTGATGTATCCGACCCCTGGAATGTGTCAATAAAGTTTCCCCTTCCTGGGACAATGAATTCACGGTGTTCTTATTTCAATTTCCAGGAGTGTATTTAGAATATTATGTTCTGGTATAAAATCTTGCACACTATTATTTCAGCAGCTCAGTGCAATTTAATGTTAACAGCTTTTTTATAGTCTACAATGGCAATGTACTACGGCTTTCAATGTTAAATTTCTTGTGACTTTCCACCAACAGTTTCATCTTAAGTAGCTCTTCGCACTACGATCTCCCCTTCTTCCTCCGAAATATTCTCGTAATGTCTGTATAGTTTAACATCAGTCAGTTCAGTTTACTTATTACTCTGTAGTTTTACAAGTGTTTTGTGTTTCATTTTCTTTTAATTCAGTACGATGATAAATTTTCACCAAAATCTGGAGTGTTCTTCCTGATTCGGAATTAGATTTAGTAATCTAAGGATTAAACATGAGAACAATTGAGCTGATTTCTTATAGTCCACTACATTCTTCTACATGTCGAAAGCTTCTATTATCTTTTTGTCTACATTGTTCATCATCCATGTTTCACTCCCATACGTAGCTACACTCCCCACAAATACGTTCAGAAAAGGCGTCTTAACATTTAAATCTATATTCGATGTTAATGAATTTCTCTTAAGAAATGCTTTTCTTGCCATTGCAGTCTACATTTTATATCGTTTCTACTTCGACCATCGTCAGTTATTTTGCTGCCCAAATAGCAGAACTCATCTGCCAGTTTAAGCGTCTAGTTTCCTAATCTAATCACCTTAGCATCAACTGATTTAATTCGACTACATTCTAGTACACTCTTTTTGCCTTTGTTGATGTTTTTCTTACTCTTTCAAGACACTGTCCATTCCGTTCAACTACTCTTCCAAGACCTTTGCTGTCTCTTATAGAATTACAAGTCATTGACAAACCTCTAAGTTTTTATTTCTTCTCCACAAACTTTTATTCCTACTCCAGTTTTTTGTTTGGTTTCCTGTTACTGTTTATTCAAAGTACAAATTGAAAAACATCGGCGAAGGCTAAAACCCTGCCTCACTCCCTTCTCAGTCGCTACTTCCTTTTCATGCCCCTCGACTCTCACAACTGCCATCTGCTTTCTGTACCAGTTGTAAATAGCCTTCCGGTCTCTGTATTTAACCCCTGCTAACTTCAGAGTCTCAAAGAGGGTATTCCAGTCAACAATCTCAAAAGCTTTCTCTAAGTCTGCAAATGCTATAAACGTTGCTTTGCTTTTACTTAACCTGTCTTCTAAGATAAGCTGTAGGGTCAGTATTCCCTCTAGTGTTCCTACCTTTCTCTGATGTCGGCTTTCACCAGTTTTTCCATTCTTCTGTAAAGAAATAGTATTGATATTTTGCAACCATGACTTATTAAACTGATAGTTCTGTAATATTAATACCTGTCAGCACCTGTTTTTTTAATGAATTTATTACACTCTGTTTGAAGTGTTGAGGATATTTCCCCTGTCTCATACATCTTGCAACCAGATGGAAAAGTTTCGTCACCGCTGACTCTTCTAAGGTTGTCGTTGTTCTGACGGAATGTCGTCTGCTCTGGGAGCCTTGTTTCAACTTAGATGTTTCAGACCAGTGTCAAATTCCTCTCGCAGTATCATATCTCCCACGTCATCTCTGTCTACATCCTCTTGTATTTCTATAAAATTGCCTTCAAGTTAATCTCCCTTGTATAAACCTCTGTTTATTTCTTCTACCATTCAGCTTTCCCATCTTTGCTTAGGACTAGTTTTCGATCTGAGGTCTTGATATTTATACAGTTGCTTTTTTCCCCTCCAAATTCCTCTTTAATTTTTCTGTAGGTGGCGTTTATCTTGCACTTCCTGTCAGTCTCATTCTTAGACATTTGTATTTTTTCTCTTGCTTCATTTGTTGCATTTTTATATTTTCTCTTTTCATCAGTTACATTCAGTATCTTCTGTTTTAGCCAAGGATTTCTACTAGGCCTTGTCTTTTTACCTATTTGAACGCCTGTCACCTTCACTATTTAATCTCCCAAAGTTCCTCATTGGGCTTCTACTGTACTCCTTTCGACTGGTCTAGTCAATATTTGTCTAAGGCCCGCTCTGAAAATCTCAACAATCTCTGATTCTTTCAACCTATCCAGATCCCTACCTGTTTTCAATTTATTTAGTTTAGTTAGTTCATAACGAGCAAATTGTGGTCGGGCTCCACATCTGCCCCTGAAAATGTCCTACAAATTAAAACGTGGTTCCGAAAACTCTGTCTTACCATCATATAGCCATTCTGAAACCTTCCGGTGTTTCCAGATCTCTTCCACTTGTGCGACCTTCTTTCATGATTCTTAAACCAGTTGTTAACTATCGTTAAGTTGTGCTCTGTGCAAAATTCTATTAGGCAGCTTCCTTTTTCATTGCTTTCCCCCAGCCCATATTCATCTACAATTTTTTCTTTATTTATTTTCCTGCTATCGAATTCCAGTACCCCATCACTATTAAATTTTCGTCTCCCTTAACTATCTAAAATTTATTTTACGGCACCATACATTTTTTCAATCTCTTCATAATCTGCGGAAGTAGTTGGCATATAAACGTGTACTATTGTGGTGGGTGTTAGCTTACTCGAAAGCCTGTTTTCTTATATATTATTAAACCTTCTCTTGTATTGACCTATTTGATTTTGTGTCTATAGCCCAGTACTCACTTGGCTAGGAATCCTGTTCCTCCTTCCACTAATTTCACCAATTCCCACTTTATCTCGCTTCAACATATCCACTTCCCTTTTATAAATGTTTTAGTGTAAATCTGCGATTAATGCATCTAACATCCCATGCTCAGAACCGTAGGAGCAAGGTTTGTTACTCCTGAGGACGACATCCTCCTGAGTAGTCCCAGCCCGGGACTATTTTACCTCCGGAATACTTTACCAAAGCGGATGCCATCATCATTTAACCATGCAGCAGAGCTGTACACACTCGGGGAAAGTTATGGTTCAGTTTTCCCTTATCTTACAGCCGTTGACAGAACCAGCCCAGAAAGGCTGTTTTGGTTGCTATTACACGGCCATACCAGCCAATCATCCAGGCTGCTGCCCCTTCAGCTACAGGAAAAGCTGCTGCCACCCATCAGGAACCACACGTTTGTCTGGCCTCTAAACAGATATCCGTCTGTTGTGGTTGTACCTGCGGTACAGCTGTCTGTATCGCTGAGGTACGCGAGCCACAGCACCAACGGCGAGGTCCGTGGTCCATAGCGGGTTGAGTACAGAAGGTAACTGCAAGAAATGCGCAATGAGACGAACAGAAATGATACTTATATTCAAAGACAATAATTACAGTGAAGTCACCGCGACTTGTGATGGACCCCTAGACATTCCAAATGGCGGTACATAGTTTTTAATAAGGGGTGTGGTCACCACGGATGCCATACAACGTACTTCCATGTTGGCTGCAAGGTTGGTGAGGAATTCTTATGGTAGAGCATTCCATTTGTCCATCAGCGCCGTTGACAGCTGCTGGATGGTCGTTGGTGCATGTGGACGTGCTGCAATAGCCTCCCAAATACATCCCACACGTACTTGATGGGATTTAAGCAGAGGGAACAAGCAGGCCTGTCCACTAACCAAAGAACCTCTCTTTCCAAGAGCTCCCCCACCTTCTCTGTGGGATGCGATCGCGCTTTGTCACCCTTAAAAATGAAGTCGGGGCCAATGAATCCTTGAAAACATGCACAGTGTCACAATAACGTTGACCAGTGCATGTATCATGTTCAAACATGTGGAGGTAAGTACGAACACGCAACATTATGTCTCACCGCTCCACAATACCTGGACCATCATAACGACCTTGTTCGGCTATGTACTTGGGCGCATTACGAGTTCCCACACCTCGCCTCAAGATCACTACTTAGACTGCACCTGCTGTCATCCGAAAAGAGCACGCGACCCCACACCTCGTTGGTCCAGTCCCTATGCTCTTAGCGGCGTTGCCGCCGATGCGCGGGTGTCAACGGAAGACAACGGACTAGTCGTCGGGCAAAGGTACCACCCTCGCTCAATTGCCGTGCCACTGTTGAGCGTGAGATTGCGTGTCTTCCAGTCCCCGTTACATGTGGACGCAATTGCACCCGTCGTTTGACGAGGGTCCCCTCCTGCCCGTTGCACGAGGTAGCGGGCATCTGCCGCTGTAGCTGAGCGAGGTCGATCACCTCTTTTCCTTTGGGCAGGACTACCTGTGGTTCAGAATGCCCCCTCATGCATGTGGAACAATGTCTGAGCAATACCAAACTTCCGGACTATACTTATCACATTTCATCCTTCCCGATAATTCTTTTTCGTCTGAAATCACCCGAATGTTGCCTCATGGCCATGTTGTAATGAAGAATATCACCAAAGTGCACCGTAAATGCCTGCTGATTGGCGCACAATGTGGAGACCAGCTTTTTGTGCAGGATTGGGAGACCATTTCTGTCGAGTAGTTGATATCTTATGTTATTTCCCTCGTCCTTCAGTTCTGCAGAGCAGTATATACAGCCTCTGGCCAACCCTTTTTCCACTTAATTCCGAAAACACTTCCTATTTCAAGCTTTTGGGAATTGCAGATAAGGCTTA
The DNA here is from genome assembly GCF_023897955.1 of Schistocerca gregaria. Taxonomy (NCBI): domain Eukaryota; kingdom Metazoa; phylum Arthropoda; class Insecta; order Orthoptera; family Acrididae; genus Schistocerca; species Schistocerca gregaria. The sequence goes on from NC_064923.1 coordinate 407,338,061, forward strand.
ATACATAAAATTATGATAAGGAACTCATGTCCGGAAATGTGACGTTTTGATATGAAAATGTTTGAAAATCAGAACACTTTCAAATCTACTTCACGGTACACACATGCACAAACTGAGAAGAGGACTTAGTCGTCAGTCTCCGTTGTAATTCTAGCGTCACTTAACCATTTTCATTTGCTGCGCGAAACTGGTACGTTCGAAACTGGAAGCATTGACTCTCAGCACGTTATCTTGGATGGAGGGTCATCGTCAGATGTAGAAATGACTTCGGGTGTGGCCCAGCGAAGTGTGTAGGGACCCTTGCCGTTCACATTGTATATTAATGACCTTACAGACAATATTAATAATAAAACCAGGCTTCTTGTAGATGATGCAGTTATCTATAATGAAGTACTATCTGAAAGAAGCTGCATGAATATTCAGTCAGATCTGGATAAGATTGCAAAGTGGAGCAGAGATTACCAACTTGCTTTAAATTTTCAGAAATGTAAAAATCTGCACTTCGCAAAACTAAAAAACGTAGTATCCTACGACTATAATGTCAATGAGCCGTTGTTGGAGTCGGCCAACTGATACAAATACCTCGGTGTAATACTTTGCAGGGATATGAAAGGGAACGGTGACACAGGTCCAGTCGAGGGTATAGCAGGTGGTAGACTTCGATTTACTGGTAGAATTCTGGGGAAGTGCACTCAATCTACAAAGTGTACTGCTTAAAAATCACTCGTGCGACTGATTCTAGAATATTGCTCAAGTGTGTGGGACCCTTATCAGATGTTGAACGTATACAGAGGAGGGCAGTACGAATAGCCATAGGTTTGTTTAATCATAGGGGATGTCGCAGAGATATTGACGGAACTAAACTGGAAGACTCTTGAAGATAAATGTAAACTATCCCGAGAAAGTCTATTAACAGAGTTTCAAGAACCGGCTTTAAACGATTACTCTAGAAATATAATACAACACTTTATGTATTGCCCACAGAGGTATCTTGAGGATAAGATTAGAATAATTACTGCACGCACAGAGACGTTCAAACATTAATTCTTCCCGAGCTCCATACGTGAATGGAACAGGAAGAAACGCTAATAACTGGTACATTGGGGCGTACCCTTTACCATGCACCTCACGGTTGTTTGCAGAGTACAGATGTAGATGTAGATGCTCGACGGATGTACTGCACTCTCGATTTAGAAGAGGACGTTGTTCATCATACATATGAGAACCCTAGGACAAATACTCGAAACACTGCCAGCGCCATGGTTACCTGTAGAACAGAAAATCAGTTCGTTATTTACAAGTGGCGTATTTGAAGCTACCATTTTTTTCAAATTTATTTTATATCCAAATTGGACGTTTCCGGTCGCGGGTTCCTTATCAAAATTTTATCTACTAAGTCTCCACTATGACACCTATAAGCCTGTAGTAGGAAACATCCTTGATATGCAAAACTTGGAAAAGGTTCCATCCAGCACATGTCTAAAATGCTCGTCCGAAGTCAAGCAGACACAAGAAGATGGCAGTGTTAATTTCTTGGAATTACAACTTGACGATAAATTCAGTTGAGAGAAACATATCACAAAACTATGGAATGTGCTAAACAAACGTTTGTTTGGAATGTGGATGCTGGAAGGCATATGTGACATACAAATGAAAAAGTTGCTATTCTTCACTTACATTCTCTCCACTAATTTACACCGGGGCATAATTTGCGGAAACTTATCAAAGCATATCAAAGCTTTTTGAGGCCAAAAGTCCGTAGTATGAACTATCTGTAGCAAGAATTCAAGAATGTCCTGCGAATTCTTGTTCAAGGAACTGGCTATACTATGTACTGCTTCCTAGGATAATGACTTCTCACTGATTTTTTTCATAAGTTATACATCTCTTTTTTAAAGCAGCACCTCAGTTTGTGGAATCAGTATTAGAGTTAATAATATACATAAGTCATTTATTTTCGTCCGTACTGGTGTCATTTCATTTACTCAAGAACACACAATTTCAATACCCCGCCAACAAACATAAAAAGTTTATCCAGCAATGAAGAACAGTTTAAAAGGAGCCTAAAGGATTTGTTGGTAGTCAATTCCCTCTGTTCCATCCACGAATTTCTTAGTAGAACCAAATGATGTGTTCATTACAAATGACATCAAATAACGTGATTGTAGAATATGATTTCACAAACATCTTCCATGCAATAATGCTATCCCTATTAGTCAATGTTGTAAGGTGAATTGTGTTTGTGATGAATGCCTATAGTAGCAGAAGTACTTTAGTTTATATATAAATCACATCTTTGCAATAACTTTGGTATTAACTTTTAAAAGAAAACATGTTTCAGACTTTTTACTTACTCCACATCCTTGACGATCATTTCACCTAGGATCTGTGAAAAGAACATTAACATACACCATCTAGCATAATTACATTATGTACCATGTAGTTTCATTTTAATGCATTTTGTACTCACAAAATGGAATCAAAAGTATACAGTGTGTATCATCATTAGTACTGAAACCTGATATGGGTGTAACTATATGACAAGAAGGTAAAAATTTCCCAGTAATCATTGGTCCACAAATAAGTCGTTTTCGGGATAATTTTGACTGTATGTGTGCGAGCTGCCACTAAATTCAGTACTAAATATTATCCTAGGTATTAGAAATGTACTTGAAATGTAAAATTTTCGATGAGGTCCCCATCTCATTGGGCCCAAATTTCACTCATGTTATATGGTTAATAAATTTGATACCTGATTCATAAGCACCAGCAAGTTTGCTGCTGATGTAAGACAATATATAAGTGTCAGTATGGTGCAAGATGCACAGGTGGAGTAGAGCCTGTAACTTGGCCTTCTAGTTCATCTAACCTTGGCTCTGTTGTTTTAACCGCCTCGGGTCATCTCAAAAGTGAAAGGTACAACATTGCCACTGAAAGCAGTGAGTTGCACAATCTTTTTGATATTAACGAGATTACTCGGGGATATCTGAAAGAGGCTGTAACTCATTAAGAAGATGGATGCATCACTGCATTCAATGCGAGGACAGCGCGTGAACTGCTGCTTTAATAGGTAACGGTATGCAGTATACTGTAACAGGTAACGCACTGAAGCAGCATTTTATTTCTTGTCAAGGTCACAGGTGAAATTTCAGCCTAGTTAGACTTAATCGAAAAGTTTACATTTCAAATATACAAGCAGTTTCAAGATCTCATCGACAAACTATGAGGTACGATGATCACTCAAAATCATTTTTTGTGAAGGAATATAAACGTTTTTCTTCGCCATTTAAGAGATATGCACATTGCCACGATGTGCAGTGCCAACTAGAGACGTGCAGGTTTTCTTGCTGTGAACACTCGATGAAACACTGAGTATGGACCTGATGAACTCACTGACATGATTGTGTGTTACACTGAGGTGAGGGAAAATGGAAGAGCAGCTCCTACAGAAATCAGTTATCTAACAGAAGACACCCCCACCACAGCACCTTTGACACAATTCATTGACGCTTGCGTCCTCAGTATGTTGGTGGTCGTAGGCGTAACGTGAAAACATCAGATTTTGAGGGCGAAGTGATCCGTAGAAGGGCAACGAACCTTCGGCAGCATGCGTACTATTGTCAATGTTAGGTTTTAGGACCAGCTGATTACTGCGTTATTTCCCATAAAAAGATGTGTGTAGTCAGAGTCAAGTTGGAATGCTTGATTGTATTGTGCCTCAGAATAGTAATTGCTCTGAGGCGGGAAAATCACAAATGCTGTGGCGGTAGAGCAAATAGTCCTATTTAGTTTTCAGTTAAGGTTCGATTTGAACTAACTTCCACTGTCTGATTATGTGTGCGTTTTTCCGGTTGTTATGAAACCACGCCCAGAGATCACTATAAGACAGTAATAAGTTGGGTGGTGGTTGACGGCGTTAAAATGTACCACAATACTATGAACTATGGCGCAGTGCACAGCAAGAATCATCGAACTTCGTACAGAAAACAACTTACAATGCCGGTTCTAATAGAAAAGATGCGAATATGCATAAGATAGCACGCTGATGGCGCGTGACTGTCTCATCACCGAACTTACGCTTCCCAGCAGAATTACACTACTGAAACATATAACGACCTCGTATAGGCTGTTACTAGCGTTTCAGGTACATATTCAACAAAAATTAAGTCGTTTCAACTCAGTATCAAGGTTATTCTTCACAACTAGCTTGTTGTTGTTGTATGGTCTTCAATCCGAAGACTGCTTTGATTCTGCTCTCCATGCTACTCTATCCTGTACAAGCCTCTCCATCCCCAAATAACTACAACTCTGCCTCGTGATGGCTGGGTGTTGTGTGATGTCCTTAGCTTAGTTAGGTTTAAGTAGTTCTAAGTTCTAGGGGACTGATGACCTAAGATGTTAAGTCCCATAGTGCACAGAGCCATTTGAACCATTTGAACTACTGCAACCTACATCCTTTTGAATCTGCTTACTGCGTTCGTCTCTTGGTTCCCTCTAAGATATTCAACCCCCACACTTCCCACCAATGCTTAACGCAAAGACGTAAGTATGGCGTTCTTAGATGTTTCTAATAGAAAAAGTAGGGAGAAGTAAGTAATACTCTTAATAAACTTTGTTTGTTTCATGTAAAGAAGAACGAAATTGATACATTGACCCTAATGCATCTATATCAAGGATATACATATATCTTTGCACAGTACTTAATTAAACGACAAAAATTAATTTATTACGTTACCCACATCTTATGTAGTTTGTGCAGTGGTTTGCACACCATAAAGTGATTGATGATGCTTGCCACACACACCTTTTGTTTGCAGATGTGGCCATCTTTACATTTTTTTTTTTTAAATTGTATTTCCAATTCCCCATATCGGGCTGGCTTGCAGCAGCATAGGAGCTGCTCTTCAGCTGAAAGACATTACAAGTCGACATGAAGACATTTAAAACAATATAAAGAAGAAAACATGGCGGACCATAAAAACAAAAAAGGCGGAACATCAGAGAAGAAAGCATACAAAAAGCGTCGACTATAAAACGGAGGTAAAAATCTAAAAAGTATTGTCCACACAAAAACACACACTGTAAAGTTTAAAAGACACCAGGCAAAGTACGGCCAGAGTGTAAAAAGTCGCAGAATGATTAAAACAGCCACTTGATGGACGGTGTCGCACGGAACCAATCACGGACTATATATAGATCGAGCACGCAATTAAAACCACATCACTAATGACACTGTAGAATGGCACTGGACGCAACACTAACACAGCACACTTGATGAGGTATAAAATTTGGAAAATTGGAAATTCATGGTAAGAACTATGGGACCAAACTGCTGAGGTCATTGGTCCTGAGGAGGATCTGTCATTGGTGGGGGACGAGGGAGAAGAGAAAGGAAGCGAGAAGCAGGGGAGAGAAATGGGGGATGAAGTGGGGGCGCGACGAAGGGGGGCTGGGGAGGAAAGGGATGGGAGATGAAAACAGCCGAGGAGGGCGTGCAGGGACTCAGGGAGGAAGGAGAAAAATCTGTTCTGGGAGAAGGAGGGGAGAGGAAAAGGGGGGTCCTGGGGAGGGGGGCAGGGAATAAGGCCAGCCTACATTTGATAGGAAGGGTAGATGTCTAGGCGAAGTTCAACATCTGGGAGGGGGAGGTGAAGGAAATTGCCCTAATGAAGGAAATGGAGGGTGTGGAGGTAGATGGAGGGAGGGATACAGCGATAGAAGGGTGGCAACGGCGGGGGTGGAGTGGAAGAAGGAAACCAGGAGGTGGGGACGATTCTGTCTTTAGACGTGATGGGTAGTTTAACAGCAGGAACAGCCAAACCTGGGACTATGAGGACCCACGTGCAGTTGCTGTTAGATCACACCAGCGAAGGTTCTCCATAAATTTGTGGGAGAGGCTTGTGAATAATTTATCTTCTAGGGCCACAATACTGCCACCTAGGTTAACTGGAACAGCTTACATGTAATTCCTGCAGACCTCACTTCCAGAAATGCTGGGCAACCTACTGTTTGCTGCACTCAGAGGCATCTGGTTCCAACATGGCGGAGGTTCAGCACACGGTACATATTGCATCGGCAAAGTGCGCTCGCCTGACTTGACGCTCTTTGTTTACCTTCTTTGGGACTTCTCAAGAGTATGGTTTACGCTACTCCAATTGCCAGTAAAGTTGAATTGATAGATCGGGTCAGTCAGGCATTCCACCAAATCCGACAGAATACACTCGTGCTGTCCAGAGCTGGACAGTCACTGATATGAAGGTGTGCAACATATATTAAGGCACAGGACAGACTGTTTGAACTATTCATATAAATTGCTGTCAGAAGATGTCTAATGATAACAAACGATAATTTTTGTGCAATTGTAGTTTTTCATTATTATGACCTTAATGGGGTGTTTGAGACTACATGTTCCTTAATAATAATAAAAATGAATCTCCTGATGTGGGCCATCAATCCTCACAGCATGTCAGTGAGGTCCTGAAACACCCCATATGTGTAGGACGCCCCGGACCAAAATTCTGCTGACAAAATCTCTTCTGAATCAGATGAAGAAATAGCAGGCTAACTCCACAACCTCAGTAGCCAGAGAGTGTTTGATCGCGATTTCTTTGCCAAAGAATTTACGAAGAAACTACATTTCCATCAGCAGGTTACCTAGAAGATGTTTCCTACAACAACTTGTTCGCGGATATCTATCCAAAGATGTGGAAACATGTTACCTTCGGGCAACTAAAATTCGGGAAAGTTCTGCATGCTTGTTAAAGCTACTGATCCAGTGGTCTTCAGGTGAATTTATTAGAGAGACTCCTTAATGAGGTATTATTTACTGGTGTTAATTAATGTAACTGCTGCCATTTTATTGCCTGCTCGTCTCGTCACTTGTGTTTAAACGGCTGAGGCACTCCAACAAGGCTGCTTCCACCCATTCTTTACCTCTTTTACAACGCTGCTTTGGTGACTTGGCAGATAATTTGGTGATATTTTTTCTTTGGTTTGTAATTTTCGCACCCCTACAGTAAATAAGTTACTCACTCCTGCGTAGTGCTAAATAATGCATCGAATTCCAGCCTGAGGGGTGCTATCGTCAATATGGATATTATAGTTATAATTAACGATTTTCATAACATGAATGCATACTCTGTTAGTATTCTTATTTTATCCTAACTATATTAATCCAATTGACCAATAAAATTAGCAATTCTTGTCATTGTCATCTGGAATTTACAATCATCCCAGCCTTACCGACAGACTAAGTGAAGTGGTGCACTGATTAAGAAATCAACTCGCATTTGGGACAAATGGCCTTCAGATACATGTCTGGCCAACAAATTTAATGTTTCCTTAAGCCTATAAGGCAAATAGTGGGATATTCCTTTCGGAAATCACAAGGCCTATATTCTTCTCTATCTTTCACAATACAAGCTTGTGTGCCATCTCTAGTACTCTCGCTATTCACAAAACACTCGTCACTAACACTAATCTTCTGATCTCCTTCCTTCCTTCCTTACCTAGTTTTCAAGTACCCTTTGCGATGCTCGCAGTTTCATGTATAATGCCGGAAACATGAAACCCATTCAGCACTGATCACAATAAAGTATTTGTATTGAAACTGGTAGTATTCTTGTCATGTACCGAATACAATTAGGTGCACATTGCACATTAGGGTTCTAAAATAGAAGGTATTAAGCCATGTTCGCCAAAATTTTGCAGCTGAATATGAACATGTACAAACTTCTCAAATATAACAATCTTATATTGTCATACTTTACTAATCTACTGCTCATGCACAAAGTCATTATTGGTAACAAGAAGAAGTCATTGGGTAACAAAAGACAATTTCAAAATGCCTGATCCTTTGTAAGCATATATTTTTTAACTAGTGTCTTTGGCGACACTGAACAAAACGATTTTTTCAAAGCACAATTACCAGACTTGCATAAGTTGAGGTCTTGGTGCACCTTATAGAGGCAATTCGTGACATTCAGCCTACCTTCTATATCTGAGTGCCGCATGTTAAAAACAAACCCTTTTGGTTTGTCATTTACTTGTGGTATTATAACAGAAGTGGCATATAACCTCATAAATTATTAGCTAATTTACTTTGAGATGGATACTCTGCAAAATGTAAGTAGGACTTAGAAATGTATTACAAGGGCTCAGTTAGACTTGCTGTTAAATTACATTATCATGCAAAACCAACATTGATGATTTATGAACTAGTGACCATTCATAACTTTAGTTGGCTTAGTTCAGTACACTGTACACCATATCCTCTCATCACACTGTGTAACGGAAATCAAGCACATTTCTCCCAGTAGAGTTCAATTCGAATAGGCAGCATTTTCTTGCTTGGTGATGGGACACTTCTTCGAACTTGTATGGTGCATATTATCCAACTGAAGTTCCCAAGCCCATTTTTACTACATGTGCTTGTTCGTTCAGCACCACTACCACTCTCTCCGCATATCTACTATCAACAGGCACCTTCTCTAACTCCCAGTTGGGCTAGTGTTACTGACAAATTTAGGTTTCTGTCTCATGTCTATGGTTTGTTTTCCTTATTATGCTGTGACCTCCTAACTGACAACTAAAAACCTTTACTGGTTCACGAGATGTTAAAATAATCACATATTCACAATTTTAAATATTGTTCTACTTATTTCATAAAAAGCAGTACACTAAATGAAGAAATGTACTGCTGTGGAAGAATGTTGAAGATTGGCTGTGTAAACTAAGTAATTAATGAGGAGTCACTGAAACAACCTGAGGAAAAAAGAGAATTGCTAAATAAGGGATCAGTTGATTGGACATAACCAGAGGTATAAAGGAATCATCAGTTTGGTAATAGAGGGAAGTGTGGAGGGGAAAATTACAGAGGAAGGCCTAGGCTTCTACAAGTCGCCAGAAGTGGGAGTACACAGATTGGCTAGTGTGGAGAGCTGCATCTTTGGGCCAAAGATCACAACAACACCTTACTTCTTTTTAAGAAGATTAAAGTCCATATGAATACAAAGGAACCTACTGCTACAGCAGCTCATCCAGAACTGTGATGAAAAACACTCTCAAGGCCACAAAAGTAAAGGAACTTCCAAAGAAGAATATACAGATATCTATTTTCTTAATAATGTTTAAACTACTCCCTGAAGAGTCACCAGTACACTAAAGCCATTTTTTTTTTTGCTATTGGTGTTTTTGCAAGAGGAATGCGTCCACCCATCAGTTTCTTCATCTAACAGAGCAACCAATGGATACAATGGAGTTTATGAACTGGAGCTCGTGGCAGCTATCATTTTTCATATAGCGTGAAGGGTCTCTTGTAAACTATGTTCTTTTACTTGTTACTCAGCCTTTGACCACAGTCCCTGGTAGGGGAGGGTCTTACCCTATACAAATTTTTAACCTGGCCCTTACTGAACTACACGGCAGTTCTATAAGGGAATAACATCAGAATTAGCATCACCAGATTCAGACACAGATCCAGCATTTGGTTCTGGAGGGAGTGGGGGCCACAGTTGCTTACTAGCACAATGCGCTAGGAAAGATTTCTATTTCTAATGTGTGATGCAAATATAAATATTTCACTGATACTGATTCCTACAGAAATTGTAGCTTATCATAGAAGGTGGGCTTCTGAAGACTCCACACACTTACTCTTACAAAATAAATAAATCAGCATGGCCACACTAAGGTTAAGGACTGTAAGAGCAACAAACTCTCACAGCTTTAGCAGTACCAAAATGTACAAGAAGCAAAATCTAAGTGTGCAGTTACCATTGTCAGTACATTACTTTGCACTGCAACTGCGAACATGTTTGTGGACAATGTTTATGTAAGCTTCTACATGGGAGAACGTTGTTTCATTAACCCATTTCTCCTTCATTTCGAGGATGTCTTTCTTTTTAGTTTTTTCTCTATTGGACAGATTTCCATAACCTGTCTTGCTTTATTCAACTTCCTGCATTTTGCCGATTCTACATGTGAATTCACAAACCATATCAGATTTTTTGTTGGCAGCGGGTACTGTGGTCACCCTTCGAATGGGTGACTTTTTCTGGTTGGAATGTTCTCTGCAAGTAGTCGGCAACCAAGCAAGTGACCGGTCCTCATGCAAGTAACTGAAAAGCATCATTTTTTAAATGCAACAATCTGTTGGGACCAAGCTTGGCCCAGACTGCAATATGCACAGAATAGCACCTGTGTCAAGATTTAAAAGCGACTGCTCTCTACCACCATGTGGTGGACTCGAGTTAATAATTGAGTCAAATGTCAGGAACTGCATCAGAGATTATTAAGATTAAAATGATATGTCTTTGAAATGGTAACTGGATTTCTTTGCTTCCTTGTGAGTCTGATGATGTTCCATGTTTTGTGTTCTAAAGAATATTGTATTACATTGCTAATAAAGAGTGCAGTATTATCAAATATTTTTTGTTTTGAGGTGGATGTGATACACTCCCCCGAAATGGTGAGCCTGATTCTGAACAGTAGTTAACTTTCCACATCTTCAGAGCAACACAATGGAGCCTGTCGTGAACACTGACGTGAAGATGGAAGTTTCGCTTGTGCCTATAGCAAGGAACATTATTTCTCCATCAGCTCCTGTTCATATCACCCCTGGCTTTGGCACCTCCAACACAAATGTCAATATTTAGTTTCCTCCTTTTTGGCCGACAAGAAGAATGCTGTGGCTTGCTCAGATTGAGGCCATATTTAGGTTACATAGCATTGTGTCCAACTAAGAGCAATTTACTTTAATGATTTCTCAATTAGACTCAAATGTGGTTGAACAGTTGGATGACATTTTTACAATCAGTTTTATATGGTGTTTCAAGAGGCTCCCCTGCAGTGGTTTGTGGTAACACCAGAATTGCGTCTCCAGAAAATCATTGACAATGAGACAAATTTGGGTAAATCCCCATCTCAGATCCCTCAATTGCTACATGTTCTGGTTCCTACTGAAGTTCTGGCAGAGGCATATTTAAAAATATTTTGGATATAGAGATGTCCAAAGAATGTGAGGTAGGTTCTGTCAGCTTTAACAGGTATTTCGATTGATGAATTGGCTAGGAACTATGATGTGGTAGCTGTTGTGTGTACCATATGTGTCAATGTGTAGCAGTAAAGTAGATTGTGGATGGAGGCCCCAACCCCTGCATTAATGCTGCTGGTACACAGAACATCAACCATCTATGGAGAGCTTAGCCAAAGAGCTTGCAAACAAGCTTAGCCAAAGAGCTTACAAACAGAGAACAATGAAACAAGCCTTGGTGCTGATATCACAACAGTTTTGGTGCAATGGCAAGGCAGTGTTCAGGCCCTGCACTTAGACAAGCATGATCAGAAAGTGTCAGCAGCTGCACAGGCACGTCAAAGTCGTTCACAGTGCCTACGGTACAAACTGAATGCAATGATGACTTCTGTTACTGGTTCTGCGAGGTTTATTTGTCAGAAAAAGAAACCTGACTGATTGGCATAGGGTGTGAAATTAGTGTAATACCATGATCAGAGGGCAAATACCAAAGGAAAACTAGCTTGCCTATCCTCACAGGTGCAAGTAATTTACGTATCAAAACGTTTGGCATCAAACTTTGGCTTTGAAATTTGAGAAATGTTTCCGCCAAAGAGTATATTTATTCCAGCTGCTGTGAGTTGGACAATAATAGAGGTGATATCTTAGGAGTTATCCTGTTATTCCTGACCTACTTAATAACTGACTCATTAAGGGGCCTATCACACCACAACATACTACCAAATCGGGATGCGATATGTGTGATGCCCACGCAATGTATCACGTGAAGATGTCCCAGCAAATCACATCTTTCGAATCGGTAAGTCACCTCTCAGGCCCGTGTCCATCTGAATGCGGAGTGCACATATGTGTGTTATGTGTGAAACCATAGAGTTCTCCTGGGTGTGTGTCTTTCAAGAGTTCAGAGTTAAAGGCTCATTGTAAGACACTTAAGGGGCAGATTGGTGAGTGCAAAATGATGTCAGAGGAAGAAACAAAGGCAGCAACAGATTTGCAGATGCAAAATCAGGATTTGAGAGCATGGATAGAAGTTTGTGTTAATTTGGAGCAGGTGAGCCAGGAGACACGACGCTTGCATGGTGGAGCAGGCTCGCAGGATGTGGACCAGGCGTCTTCCCTTCTTTCTACTGCTAAGGCTGGGCAAGCAGCGGATTACAACCCCAGCCAACCGTTGCTAGTGCAGTTCCCAGCGCTGACCGACATGATGGTGACAAAAGTAGGCATTCCTGAACGACTCCAGGACAACTTGTGGTTAGTTGGACCAGACATCTAACTGCAGATAAGCCGTGTGCAGTCAAGAAATAATTTGACAAGATGATCGCTGAAGGATCTACATGTCGTTCTCGCAATGCTTAGCGTTCTCTATCAAAGATGGTTAAAAAGAGTAACGGTGAACGGAGAATGTGAGGTGACTGCAGAGAACTGAACTGTCGCACAATACCTGATAAGTAACTATTACCAAATGTAACAGATCTGCACAAGAAGAGAACAGAAGCTTTCGAAATGTGGTGCTACAGAAGACTGCTGAAAATTAGATGGGTAGAGCACATAACTAATGAGGAGGTATTGAATAGAATTGGGGAGAAGAGGAGTTTCTGGCATAACTTGACTAGAAGAAGGGACCGGTTGGTAGGACATGTTCTGAGGCATCAAGGGATCACCAATTTAGTATTGGAGGGCAGCGTGGAGGGTAAAAATCGTAGAGGGAGGCCAAGAGATGAATACACTAAGCAGATTTAGAAGGATGTAGGCTGCAGTAGGTACATGGGAGATGAAGAAGCTTGCACAGGATAGAGTAGCATGGAGAGCTGCATCAAACCAGTCTCAGGACAGAAGACCACAACAACAACAACAACAACAACAACAGATTTTACCAGCAACTTGGCAGGTCTGCGCTCCTCTACTGTGATCGATTGTGCAAAAGCTTTTGTACAAATTCCGGTGGCCCCAAGAAGAAAACTGCTACAACTACGCCATTGTGACCATTTGAGCACAATGTGATGCCTTTTGAGCTACGAAGCACAGCCCAAATGTGGCAATATTTTATGCACGAGGTGCTCCACGATCTCTCTTTTGTTTTCTGTTAAGTTTATGACATTTTATTTTTTTCCCTCAACACATGAAGAACGTATGGGCATGAAATGCAGTGTTTCTGAGGTTAAAAAGCTGTGGCATAATGATTAATGTCGATTAATATGTTTTTATGAAGGAGGAAGTTCCTTTCTTAGGATAGGTCTCTTGCAACCGCATATCAACCTTTTTTGGTCTATATTGTCTCAGGTAACAGCATATCACTTACAGCAGGAAAGGTATCGAATGTCGTGCTAATGTCCCTTCTTGATAATTTCAAAGGGCTTCACCGTTTTTAGGGGATGCTGTAGTGTTGTCATAGACACCTTTCAGAGTTGGCTGAGATTTCAGAGTCCCTCGACAACCTCCTGACGAACAGAAACATGTCATGCGACATGAAGATTTCTTGAACTCCAGTGGCAACGAGAGATTACAAGGATTTGAAAAATGCAGTGGCTCAGGCTTCATTATTGGCACATCCGATTCCTAATGCTCCCATCACCCTGTAGGTGGATGCTATCCAAACAGCAATAGGAGCGGTTTTGCAGCAGTCGATATGTGGAGGGCAACAGCGATTAGCTTTCTTCCCCAAGATTATGTCTGTCCAACAACAATCACGGAGTTTCTTCGATCGAGATCTTTTAGCTATTTATTTAGCAGTGAAACATTTTCGCCTATGGCTGGAAGGTCAGAGATTCTTTCTATTTTCATTTATCGTAAGCCACCGACATCTACCTTCAAACAAGTCACAGAGCTTAATTGCACATGGGAGGTGCGCCGCATGGAGTACATCAGACAATTTTCCACTAGTATTCAACATGTCTCAGGGCAAGAAAATGTGGTGGCATACTGCTTGTCACGTAACTGTGTGGTGGTTACTGGATGGTCAAGGCTGCAGAACAGGATATGGGCCCATTCCTTATCTATTTCATGTGGACCTGGCCTCAATGAGTTTACACATTGAACGCCTACGGCGACATGGTTCAAGTGGAAGTATCTGGTGCCATACATCTGCGAAAAAAAGAGCGTTTGTTCGTTCCTGCGAAGTGACGACATGCTATTTTTGTATCTTTTCTCACCTTGGCCGACATCGGAATTAAGGAAACCGTGTGATTAATGACAGAAAAAGTCGTCTGGCTGGGAATGCAGAAGGTGTGCCAGTGCTGGGCGAGGAAATGCCTAAATGTCAGAAGTATAAAATTAATAGGCATATCGGTTCCTGTTGGTGATTTCCCCTCTCCTTCTGGGAGATTTTCTCATTTACATGTGGATATCGTAGGCTGTCTCTCTCTGTTTTACTAGATAGCCAGAAGCAGTACCTATTTAGGATATTTTGGCAATTTCAGTGGCTCACATTTTGGTTTCTAATTGGTTCTCGTGTTTTGGCATCCCACAGGTAATAACTTCAGAGAGGGGTCGTCAATTCATGTGCCAATTCCTTGCAGAGTTGTTGCAAATATGTGAATGTAAACACATCTACACTATGAGCTACCATCGCACCAATAAAACGATGGTGGAACGAATGTGCTGAACATTAAAGACACCATTAGCTTGCCACATGGAATTTTTGTCTTCTACACTACCGTTGGTTTTATTGGGATTACTCGCAGTTATAAAAGAGGGCATTGATTGCTCTGCCACGCAGCTGGTGTGTGGTGAACTACTGAAGGTACCGGACGATTTCTTCTCGCTCTCACAACCATCAAGTTTGCAGGTCAGACTATGGAGAATTTTTGGGCGACCTACACACAGATATGCACTGTCTGGCCCCATAAAATCCTATAAGGCACAATGTAATGCCCACCTTTTGTCATTAAGTCTTGAATACACGTCACTTTGTTTGAATCACAGACAATAGAATCAGACCATCACTTTCCCCCCATTGTTCGGGTCCTTTTTAGAGCATTCAGCGTGAATACAAAGTGTTTATTATTGAGGTAAATGTGTCGTTATATCACCTAAAACCTTTTTATTACATATACAATTCCGATGCTGTGAGGATGTTCCCTAATAATCTTTCAGGGAAACCGCAAGGGGTCGGGTAGAGCAGTGCACTGTTACCATCCAAAAGTGCCTAGTACATCTGGATTTGCTAGATCTGCTGAAACAGTGTAAGTGAATAAGTGAATTGTGGTGAATCTGCACACACGGTCTAAATGAACTGACGAGCTACAGCTCTCTGTAAAAGAAGGGGAGGGGAGGGAGAGAGGGGGTTATGTAATAGACTCGAGCTAATAATTGAGTCAAGTATCCAGATAAATCTATGCTATGGTATCTGATGCTCTTTGGTACTTTCTGAGTATGTAGATGTTCCATGTTTTGTGCTCTGAAGAATATTGTCTTACATTGCTAATAAAGTTCAGTATTATCTTCTAGTTTATGTTTTGTGGTGAATGTTATAAACTCCCACATCTCCACGATCATAGCAGACATACAGGGGGTTTCCGTAAGAACGTGCAAAAATTTAACAGGATGTAGAGATGCTCCACCGAACAATTTGAGGTAGGGAATCTGGGGTCAGAGCAGCCAGCTCAAGGAGATAATAGGAATAAGATCACAATACAGTGTACTTTTTTTATTAACATTGGTTACATTTAACTGGAAATACCATCACTGACACAATGAACATGCCATTTTTACTTTATCTTACAAAATGTGCTGAAACTGACGGCGATTAACCTCAATGCAAACGTGACATCGGCGAACAAGATTCTGACGCGCCCTGACAAGTATCTCTGGTGTGTTTCGAATCACATCACAGGTAGCTACAATTCTGGCATCGAATTCCATCTCAGTGTCCACTCGGGTTTCATACATAAGTGACTTTAGATATCCTCATAGGAAATAATCAAGGGGATTCAGGTCAATTGACCTCACAGACCAAGGAATAAGACCTCTCCTTCCAATCCAGCGACCAGGAAATACTTCCTAGTAATCAGGCTCGTCCCCCTCGTTTCCTTGCTGGAAAGTAAGAACGTACATGTAAATAAACAGCACAGTACATGTAAACTACATCTACATCTACATCTACATCCGTACTCCGCAAGCCACCTGACGGTGTGTGGCGGAGGGAACCCAGGTTAGCTGTAAATTAGCTGGAAAACAGTAATGCTAGACAGTAGACAAGTTTACTTCCAGATCTCTGTAAGCTGGTTTCTCTGACCACAGATTATCTATCCCAAATTGTTCAGTGGAGCATTATCTGTCTTGTTACATTTTTGCACGCTCTTACGAAACCACACTGTACGACACAGAGGTTCCGAAATGTGATTCTTGTTCTTGACACATGAATCCAACTTCTATTAACAACCCACAAAATTAATTACAAAGCAAATTTAGAAGAAAAAAAACTTCCATATGTAGTGTTCGATGAGCGAACCCTCTTTAAATCAATGCACTTAACACTAATTAGCATAATTTTTGAGTAACAACCGACCTATTTCAAGACCTTAGGTCTGTTTTAAAAACGCAAGACAATACAGGTGGTACTTATGATCTGAAGAATGTTTTTACGACATTCCACAAGGTCATGTTCACCGTACCATTTCCAAACTATTCATTGATTGGTGATTTCAGTTTTGAAGCCGCTCCATTTGCTGGTTAACATCAGCAACAGGTCGCTCAAGAAAAATCTGTGGTGGTGTAGTGGTAATAGAAATTGATCTACGGACTTACGTCAAACCGTAAATCATATCGTTCTGCAAGATCACATTAAAGTGCGAAAACTGATTTCTTTTTATATACTCCAGCCCTTGACAAAATCGTCAATGGCACATCATGTCAGGTGAGGCAAAGAAATAATATAAATAATATTATCCACCCTAACAATCGTGTGTTGTACTACGTAATGCCATCAACATTGATTAAAGGGAACTCAGAGGGGTCGTGTATCATTTTCGTAGCTGAAAAAATAACAACTTTTTATTTAATGATTTATGCATATGTTCCATATAGGAACAGGTATACCTCTCAGTTCCTTTTCAAATATGAGAAAATCCTCGCAAAAATCATGAAATGGACATTTGTTTACGCGTGTTATTCTTTGGGCAGTCTTTGAGGTTAAATATCTTTGACAAACCCTCGGCAACAGTAGATGTAGGTAAGAAGCGGTGCGGCAGTATTTCGAGGATGGAGGAGATATTGAAAAAGCTGCTGGTGTCTGAGAGTGCTGTCATTAAGGAGGTATATTCGAAGACGAACACGTAGTTCATTTTATTTTGTCACGCATTCACTTCGTATGAAATTACAAATTCCTTCTAATAAAAACTTCTATAATACACGCTTCATACACGTGTTTTCGTCGGTTGCTGTCGTTTATTCTGCTTCAGATAAAAAAGTGTTGTGCTATTTTTGCCACGATACGAAAACTTTGTATTGAAAAAACGTACTCCCACAACTTGTTATTAACTTCCAGGGCAGCAAAGAACTGAAAGAGGCTTTTAAGCAACCGGACGTTATACCACTTTTATGTAATGTTGTCGGGTCATCAGACAATCCTCAAATACGTCAATATGCTGCCGTATTGCTTAGGAAGAGGCTTGGACGAAGGAGACATTGGATGAAATTACCAGAGGATCTGAGAAATAAGTGAGTTGATTAAACATCTTGTCGTAGAGAAAGTTGCTATTTAGCGTAGTAACTGCAAGTGAATGCTTTTTTTTTATGCTAGCAAGTTTTATTTGCTATAGACAGTGCAAATCCATAGCAGTTTTTTTTGCAATTCTTGGTGTTTCCGCTGAAGCAAACAAGTCATTTTTTATGTAGTGTTAAATCTGACCTTATTAATAGTTCGTTTAAAGTCCGCTAAGAAATTAAGGGTCATTGGAAAGGATACAACAGGCATCCTTCCCTAATCAGAGCTGGAGTTGCTTGTTGGACCCCTCCACCCCACTCCCAAATCTTTGTGTGTGTGTGTGTGTGTGTGTGTGTGTGTGTGTGTGTGTGTGTGTGTGTTTTTATAAAATTGATAGCCAATGTGTTGAAATGGCAGTGAAATTTGTGTGCCCTATTGACATGGCCTATTCAAGCAGGCATAAATTTAAGTAACACATATGCAACAAAACATGTATATACCCACACACAATTTAAAATTCCAAAACAGAGGCCTTCACTTGTATTGTAATGTTACTTTGCTTATAAGGCAAATGGTTGAAGGGAAATAAATCAGTATGAGAAGTGGCAATGAAGATTAGGAAATAAAAGCTCAAAATTTTTTGAGGAAGGATTACTGGAGAAAATAATCATAATGCAAACTGTTGTCACGAAATTAAATAAGGTAACACGTTTTGGCCCAATACTGACAGTATCAGAAAGATCGTAAACATGAAATAATGTAGGGCTTGATGTGTAAAAATGATAAATAGCTTAGGCTGCATCATTCATGAAGTTCATGGTCACAGAATATCAGGAATTTTTCTTAAATAATATCTAGTGGACAAATTAGATACTGCCTGCAGCAATTTCTTCAATTGAAGTACAAATGAATGTCAAAATGCGAAAAGTTTGAAGGTGCCAAACAAATGTACTGCTTGCTGTGTTAGTCTTTAGAATCATTGGATGTAAAACATTGTCATTTAAAAGTAGTGCTCTTGAGGTTGCTTATATTGTTGGCCATAACATATTGTTCATTTTTGTCAGTAAATGACATGGGAGTTTCAAAAATGCAGCAAGTACAGAATGAAATTTGAAAGTCACTGTTCTTGGAGTTGACCTGATTAAATTGAGAGTACTTTATTTTTATTTATTTATTGTTCCGTGGGACCAAATCAAGAAGTCTCCATGGTCATGGAGCGAGTCAATAGATGAAATTGTAACACAATTGTAGAAACAGATAAAATGAAATGTAAGAAACATATTCGGGTGACAATTCGTAAGTTTAAATAAAGAAAATCAATAATATAACACTGGAATTTGCTTAATTTTTTAGCTCTTCCAGGAGCTCCTCGACAGAATAGGACTGGTGAGCCATGAGGAAACTCTTCAGTTTGGACTTAAGAGTTTGGACTACTGCTAAGATTTTTCAGTTCTTGTTGCAGCTTATTGAAAATGGATACTGCAGAATACTGCACTCCTTTCTGCACAAGAGTCAAGGAAGTGCATTCCACATGCATATTTGATTTCTGCCTAGTATTAACTGAGTGAAAGCTGCTAACTCTTGGGAATAAGCTAATATTGCTAACAACAAATGACATTGAAGAAAATATATACTGTGAGGGCAATGTCAGAATTCCCCGACTATTGAATAGGGGTCGACAAGAGGTTCTCGAACTTAAACCACACATAGCTGGAACAGCCCGTTTTTGAGCCAAAAATATCCTTTTTGAATCAGAAGAATTACCCCAAAAAATAATACCATACGACATAAGTGTATGAAAATATGCGAAGTAGACTACTTTTCGTGTTAAACTGTCACTTATTTCAGATACTGTTCAAATGGTAAATAAAGCAGCATTTAGTTTCTGAACAAGAGCCTGAACATGGGCTTTCCACTACAGATTACTATCTATGCGAACGCCTGAACTGTTCTATCTCGCTTATAATATGCCCATTCTGTCTGATCAAAATATCGGTTCCTGTGGAATTGAGTTAGAAACGGTAAAAACTGTGTCTTACTGTGATTTTGCATCAAATTATTTTCTGCAAGCAGTGAACTTATTTCATGAACTACATTATTTGATACTGTTTCAATATTACACACAAGATCCTTCACTACCAAGCTGGTGTCATCATCAAACAGAAATATTTTTGAATTACCTGTAATACTAGAAGGCATATCATTTATATAAATAAGAAACAGCAGTGGCCCCAGCACCAACCCTTGTGGAACGCCCCACTTAACAGTGCCCCATTGGGACTGAACATCACTACCACTCTCAATATTGCGGAGAATTACCTTCTGCTTTCTGTTCTTAAAGTAAGAGGCGAACCAATTGTAAGCTACTCCCCTTACTCCATAATGGTCCAACTTCTGCAGTAATATTTTGTGGTCAACACAGTCAAAAGCCTTCGTTAAATAAAAAAAACACCTAGCGTTCGCAACCTTTTATTTAATCCGTCCAAAACGTTACAGAGAAAAGAGAATATAGCATTTTCAGTTAAACCATTTCTAAAACCAAACTGAACATTTGACAGCAAATTATGTGAATTTAAGTGCTCCAGTAACCTTGTATATACAACCTTCTCGATAACTTTAGCAAACACCGGTGGCATAGAAATAGGTCTATAATTATCAACGTTGTCCCTCTCCTTTTTTATAAAGGGGGCTTCACTACTGAGTACGTTAACTGGTCAAGAATCTGACCACTCCTAAAGGAAAAGTTACAGATATGGCTAAGTACTGAGCTAACATACATAGAAAATACTCGAGTATTCTGGTAGATACCCCGCCATATCCATGAGAGTTCTTGGTCTTTGAGTTAATAATTAAATCACTAATCTCCCTCTTGTCAGTGTCATGGAGGAGCATTTCAGGTAAGTCTCGGAACACTTTTTTCTAAGAGCGCTATATGATTCCCTGTTGGGACTAGGTTTCCATTTAGTTCACCTGCTATATTCAGAAAGTGATTATTAAATACTGTACATATATGCGGCTTATCAGTAACACGGACATTCCCACTACACACTGTTTCTATATCCTCGACCTGTCGCTGGAGACCAGCCACTTCCTTTACGACTGGCCATATGGTTTTAATTTTATCCTGAGACTTAGCTATTCTATCTGCATACCACATACTTTTGCCTTCCTAATAACTTTTTAAGCACCTTACAATACTGTTTGTAATGAGCTACTGCATTTAGATTTTGACTGTTTCTAATGTTTTGATATAATTGCCACTTTGTTCTACAGGATATTCTTATCCCTCTAGTCAGCCACCCAGGCTGTCTGTTTGTGCTAGTACCCTGTTTTGAACATTCTAACAGAAAGCAACTTTCACGAGAAAAGTTTTGAGGAAAGCATTATATTTATCGTGTACTGTATCAGCACTATAAAGATCTTGCCACTCTTGTTCCTTGATAAGGTTTACAAAGGTCTCTACAGCAACTGGATCAGCTTTCCTAAAGTTGACAAATATATTTAACATACGTTGCAGCACAAAAATCTTTTCGAGTTAAAATTTGTGCATCATGATCTGAAAGGCCATTGACCTTATTTCTAACAGATTGCCCTTCTAGTAATGAGGAATGGACAAAACTGTTGTCTATAGTTGTTCTACTGTTCCCTTGCACTCTTGTTGGAAATAATATGGTTTGCTTAAGATTATATAAATTAAGGTCTACCAGCATCCTTTTCCTTGCACAATCACTTATACAATTAATATTGAAGTCACCACATATAACTAACTTTTTGTATTTCCTATAAAGTAAAGCTTTAGCAAAAATGTTGTGAAATCAGTCTGAGGATCTATAAATAACCATAGTTAAAGTTTAGCTCCACTAAATTTAATCACACCTGCACAACATTCAAACACTTTTCAGTGCAGTACTTTGAAACATCAATTGACTCAAATGGGATACTGTTTTTCACATACATGGCTACTCCCACACCCCCAAAGAGCTCCTAGAAAAGCTGCCAACCAACCTTTATCCTGGTAAAGGAAGCCTC
Organism: Schistocerca gregaria; assembly: GCF_023897955.1. NCBI lineage: Eukaryota > Metazoa > Arthropoda > Insecta > Orthoptera > Acrididae > Schistocerca > Schistocerca gregaria. The sequence goes on from NC_064923.1 coordinate 407,359,762, forward strand.
TGAATTATCTCCTTTTTTTTAAGAAGGGTTCAGATATACCAATAATTTCAAGAGTAAACATCTATAAGCAGTCACCAACTTTATCTCTAATACCTTGTCTAATTTGATGAAATATACTAATTCCCTCATTAATCAGATACCTAAGCTTTGTCGAAAGTGGTTCCTTTGTTAGACTTCCCTTAAGCAGGAATAACTATCAACTGACTTCAATTTAAAAAAGGTACAGCTCTAACGCCCACTACTACAGGAATCTTCCCATGAGTGATCCCACCACCCCCACCTATGCCTATAGCTTTGCCATCCTCCCCTTTCCATACCTGTTGAGGTGCAGGCCATGTCTAGTGAAGCCCGTCCTGCTGATAGACTCAGACACCACTGAAATGTGACTCATGCCTTCTATCATGAGTGCACCCCCAAGTCTCGTGTTATTACACCTGACAGCTGTATTAAGATGAGACCAATCGTGACACTGAAACAGTTCCATGAAATGCGCATTCGTGTTGCCAGTCTGAGTGGCTGCCTTTTCCAGGTCACCATCTGTGTCATACTCCCCATCCCTATCAATACTATTACCAGACCCACCCACAATCACTACCTGATCCTCTTTAGTAAAATCCCTACATAGCCTTGCCTACGTTAAGTAACCTGAACCAATCCTGCATTAGGCTTCACAATGCTGGTGACCTGGTACTCAATCCCCATCACTTACTGCAACTGCTGGCCTACACCTCTACCATGAGAACTACCTAACAGCAGAATCTTCTTCTTTCTCTTAGACTTTGCAACTGACCTAGCCACTGCAACTGCTGAGGTCTGCTGCATACTTTCTACATCTACAGCTACTAGAGATTCCTCTCCACTAAACTCTGACAGTTGGTCATATCTATTGCAAACAGTAGCTTACTAGTAATTGTTTTAATCTTGCTAGCCTGACACACAGGCTACTGTCATTCTTTAGTTCTGAAGATTTCGAAATGAAAACATCCTTTTATAGGATGAATGCCCCATATAGCAATTCCCCCCCCCCCTCTCTCTCTCTCTCTCTCTCTCTCTCTCTCTCTCTCTCTCTCTCTCTCTCTCTCTCCAATCGAGTCTACTGTAGAAGGAAGATTGTAAATTATGGACATTAAGAGGCAGATGCAGTTCATTAAGTTGGGACATCTAACTTCATGGAACTCCACAGGCTGTGGTAATCATAGTAGTGAGTGCTCAACTGATTTTTGCAGAACCTAAAGTCTTGTGTGACAGCTACCTACATTGTTACATTTTCATTGTGTTTCAGCAGCAGTACTACTGTGGTAGTCAGCTCCTGAAATGCATTTTGCAACATTTTCAGTGAGGTGATGGCTCCATTTGTATTTTGTTATAAAAATGTCCACCAATAAATTTTAGTGCAGTAGTACTTCACCTGGTGGTAGCACATTTGGACCCTGATGGAGAAAATTTCAGAACCAGTATTTGGCTAGCAGTAATTTAGATTCACATGTACACTGATGCCACAGGATAATTGTAAAATGGATCTGTATTGTCTCATACTATGAGAGTATGGCAGTGGCATTGCCTTCATTGAGTATTATTGCCATTCTGAAACTAGGTTAAATCCGCTTTTCTTATCTCTTTCTGTCATACTGTTGAAACTGTGGAATTGTGCTGAGGATGTCTACCAAATGTATATACAATTACTGAACTGTTTGCAGTGATGATTAGTTGTGATGGGAAAGCAAGGGCATGTGTCCACAGCTGTTAAAAGTAGCAAATTGCAAAACAGCAGCCAGACAATGTTTTGTACAGTGAGTTGTAGCCACTGTCAAATACTGACAGATATAACCACAGAAAACATAATGTAGTCAGAATAAAGGGAGCACAATTGTAAGAATGTAAAATACTTTCACCATAACAATAAAGATAATTCATTCCCATCAGACAGAGAACAATTTAACAATGCAAAGTAATGTGGGGGTGTACACTGAGCAGCAAAAAATGGTTGCAGAAAATGGCAGCCAGTGCAATAAGCACTTACATTGTCATCCAGTATTTCCAGATTACATAGAAAATGTGTGGAAGAGGCATTATTACCTAAACTATAAAGCAAGTGTTGTCGGTATCCTAGTTAGGTAAATTTTTGCTGGTAGTCTTTGTAGCTGAATAGTCAACCTGTTGGCATTCTGTATAAAGAGCAGAGGTTAGTTTCCATGTAACATTATTTTCTATATTGCTACAAGAGAAATTTACTACATGAAAGACATCCAACCAATATGATGTATTGTTACATCATTTTCTACAGTAGGTACTATAGTTCAGAGATTGTTAGCCCACCCATATGAACTGACTGATTTCTGCCAAAAATTATAATTGATATTAGAATAGTGAAAAGCAAATTTTACCAATCAGCAGCCACCTAATCACTAGTTTTTATGGTGATTTATTACTGAAATGTCAAGAGGAGGCTATGCGTATAGACTCAAAAGATTTTGGTGCACATAAACATACTAGTAAGCGGCTACTAAAAGTAACTTCTTTAGAATGGTACAGGTCACTAGGCCTTAGGTTAAAAAAAATTGTTGGTTTATGTAATCCCTGTATAGGATAATGAACTTAAAAAACATTATGGTAAAACCCTTAAAGTGTGGTGGATTGGAAACTTAATTCTGTGTTTGATGCACACGGTGCTGGTAAAAGCAAACAGCTGTCACAGAGAAGCTCCATGATCAGCTCTGCAGAGTAAAATTTGCTGAAGAAAACATCATAAACTAGTGGAATCTGGTAGGAGCCTGCTGATTGACCAGCTACTTTCCAATGTTCATCTGTGTCTAAAGGATGGCACTCCTACCCACTTCATTGCCCTCCCTTCTTTGCTGTCAACCTCATGATCTCTTCCAGTCTTGTGGCTTCATTACGATCGTTGCTACACAGCAGTCTTAATGACATTGGCCACTTTCTAGTGTCCTGTCACTCCCTTGTCTGAGAAATTTACACAATGAGTGCTTTGAAGAACCCACTTGCAATTCTCTGCCTCTGTTGCCACCTTCACCCTCACGCTGCATTGATTAGGTTGTGGGGGGAAGCCTCCAATTTGCCACTGGAACTGCTTAGTCTCCTTTCTACAGACCACCTCCACTGTTGGCTGCTGGCATGTTGGAGTAACTGCTATTCAGATTACTGAAGAGTCTTGAATGACATCATTCTCAATCACCCTCCTCACTTTTACACCTTCATGCTAAGGCTCACAATGTAAACACAGTAAGAAGGAATGCTGGGAGCACTATCTTCTCTGTGAAAGTGTAATATGCTTCTTCATCCAAAATTAAGGCTGAGCTCAATAGTCTTCCTGGCCACCAAAGAAAGATCAGACTGTACCCCCTCTCTTCCTCCAGTGTGGTCTTCCAACCAACACATTGGTTCTTGTTAAACACCTTATGACCCATTTTGTGGTAGCATCAGTATTCTCTTCTTACCTGGAAGCCTTCCAAACAAATTAATGACAAGTTGAAGGTGTTTCCCTGTGCTGCAATCCTTAGGACACCAAATTATATAGTGAACCTTTCACTGACTGGGAATTGATTCAGACTGGTGTCTTGGCACAGGCCTGTATTCACTTCAAGATTAGGTGATCCTATGTCTGATGGTTACTCAGAGGCTGTCTATTAAAGATCCTCAACCATATTTGGCTCAAAAGTGTCTTTCCTTCACAATGATTAGAAAGTGTTGTTGTACCAGTCATTAAGCTGGGTAAAATCCCAATGTCCAACAGCTAATGACACATTAGCCTCACCAACAAGCGCTACAGATCCCTTTAAACGGTGGTTGCCCATTGATTACGCTATGTTCTTGAACCTTGGGCCTTTTAGTTAGCCTATTAGTGTGGTTTCCTAGGACGATGATCTAAAACTGACCATCTGGTTGGTTTGGAATTGACAATCGGCTAGGCTTTTAATAAACACCAACACCTCATCAGTATTTTTTGATGTACAGAAAACATAGGCTAGTGCTTGGCCCCATCACATTTTACTTATATCCACCACCCCTTTGAGCCTTCGTACCGTAGACGGTACTTAGCTGAGCTCTCCGTGGCTACAAGAGAATGTCATGCCACAGGACTCTGTGTGGAATGTTATACTCTTCCTTGCCATCAGTGGGCTAGTGACCTGTCTGGGCTACTGCTCACCTTGAATTGTATGTCAATAACTTAAGCATTTGGTACAGCTCCCAGTCTAGCCTTAGCTGAACACAAGCTCTAAGGCCCCATCCAAAGGCCCTCCACATATACCCTTTCTTATGGTTTCCAAGTCTCTCAGGCAGGTATGCGGTTCATGCATTTCTCTTATCATACTGTGGTTCATCGTGACACAGAACTCTGCATGAGTGCTATTGTGACCCATTCTTCCTTCCTGGGCTGCATTTCCTTCTCTGTGCCCTTTCTTCCCTGTTCTTGCTACTTTCCCTTCCCTGTCCCTGCTCCTTTCCCTCTGCCGCCACCTTACCTTCTCTTGGTTTTTCTTACTTAAGTCAGCCTGACTATACATTTGGTTTCTTCTACTCTTTCCACTTTTTGTTCTTCTTGCTTTTTCTTTTTCACCCTCTTTTACTTCTCCCCTTTGGGGTGTGACCTCCATTTCTATCTTTTCTCTGTGGTGTGTGAGCTATTTGGAGAACAACTCTCTCTAGCATCTTCGGTGTGGATTCCTCCTCCCTCTTCCTTCCCTGTCATAGTGCCCTCCCCCTGCTCCACTATGTCACTACTACATGTAGCCAGTCTGTGTAGTGGGGCTGTTATATATATCCATTTAGTTGAGATCCCTGACAACAAAGGTATCCACTTCGATACATGAGCTGCTGCCTCCCAGTACGTGCTTGGGACCCCCCAGGGGGCTCGCGGTCCTTTCGTGAGTACGTGCGTGGCGAGCACGGGGCCCCGAGCTATTGCAGCCTTCCTTCTTTTTCCGGGCTGCATTTCCTTTCCCTTCCCCTCCTTTCCTGTCCTTCATCCTTCCCTCCGACCTCTCCTCTCCCTCACTTGGTGTCCCTACTTATGGTGTCCCTCCTTATGTTGGCCCTGCTATTCTCCTGGTTCTGTTGACCTTGCAATTCGGCCTTGTTCTGTAATTCCTTCATCCTTTTGGTATTCTCTGGTCCCCTCTGGGGTTTGACCTCCATCACTAAATTTTCTTCCGTAGTGTGAGCCATTTGGGGAAGAGCACCTTACCTAGTGTCTCCGGCGTGTGCCATCATCATTGATTCCATCGTTTCCTTTACGTCGTTGTTTGACGCTAGGGTCCATAGCCAGCACGGTAGCCAGCCTGTGTGGTGGGGTCGCTATGTACCCTTTTGGTTGAGCCCCCTGAAAACACAGGGATCACACGTCTGATACCTGAGCTGTGACCTCCTCATGTAAGCCTAGGAGTGGTTGCTTGTCGTCCTGGAGCATCGGAACTCCCAGCAATGGCCGCCGTGCCAGACGGCCCTTGCTGTGGCTGGGTGGCGCCCATGAGGAGAGCCCCTGATCGGAGTGGGTGGTATCAGGGCGGACACTATGCTCATGAAACTCATAAGAGTCCACAACTCTGGCCGTTCTCCGGCCGTCTCTTTGACTGGAAAAGATTCTTCACGTGCTGCTTCCTCTGCCCTTTCCGCCTTCCCTTCCGTGGCTACCCCCTGGGAGGAGGGCCAGGCTCGTCGGCTGGGGGCGAAACCTTTCCCTCGCTATCTGGTTTGCGCCAGAACTGATGGGGATACTTTTACTCATACGAAACCTATGTTTTTTGTTGAACACATCGAAGACAAGTTTGGCGAGGTGGACTCTATCAGCAAGATGCGGTCTGGGTCGCTGTTGATTAAAACTGCTTCAGCTACCCAGTCTGCAGCTCTCCGTGCCTGTACCCATCTTGGTACGATTCCTGTGTCAATTACCCCACACCAGTCCTTGAACATGGTGCAAGGTGTAATTTTCCATAGAGACCTCCTCCTTCAATCTGATGAGGAACTTCGGGACAATCTAAGCCGGCGGGGGGTTCACTTTGTTCGGCGGGTTCAGAGGGGTCCGAAGGACAACCGCGTTGACACTGGTGCCTTTATCTTGGCCTTTGAAGGGGACACCCTCCCTGAGAAGGTCAAGATTATGGTCTATCGGTGTGACGTGAAGCCATACATCCCACCACCTATGCGATGTTTCAAGTGTTTGCGTTTTGGCCACATGTCTTCGCGCTGTTCGCAGGCCCCCCTCTGTGGTGACTGTGGACATCCGTTCCATGAGGGAAGTTCCTGTGTTCCCCCTCCTGTGTGCGTAAATTGTCGTGGGAATCATTCTTCACGGTCACTGGATTGCCCAGTGTATCAGAAAGAGAAAAAGATACAGGAGTATAAGACTCTTGATCGTCTCACCTATACCGAGGCCCGTAAAAAGTATACACGCCTTCATCCAGTGACCCTGACAACTAGTTATGCTTCAGTAGTATCTTCACCCCCTCCTCCTCATTCCTTACCCCAGTCCCGAACCCCTTTCCTCCCCCCTCCCCCTGCGGTTCCCACACCATCCCCTCCGGGCACCGCTTCCTCTCCCCGGCTGGAGAAGTGTCCTGCTTCTTCGGCGTCTGCCGGTCATGGGCGCCCCTCGCGGGATGCCCCTTCCCGGCACCTTCCAGGCCAAAGGTCTGCTGCCACGCGGCCACCACGAGAACCACGGTCTGCGGGCCCCCAGATCGCCCGCTCTCTTTCTGTTCCCGATCTTGCTGTGGCTGGCTCCATTTTGTTGCACAGCCCTCCACGATCCCAAACAGAAAGAAAGAAGCAGCACAAGTCCTGGGACAAGGAGTCTCTGGTGTCGCCAGAGGTCTCGTCCCCATCTTCACAACCTGTCTCTGACCTGTTATTCATGGATGTCGCCCCCTCCTTGTCGGTGACGGGTGGTGACCCACCGGCATGACTGACATTAGCCTGTTCACCCCCCAATTGACTCATCGTTCTTTGGCTATCCAATGGAACTGTAATGGCTATTACCGTCACCTACCGGAGTTGCAATTCCTTCTTTCGTTTTACTCTGCGGCTTGTGTGGTTCTACAAGAAACTCATTTTACTGGTGGTCACTCACCAACCCTCCGTGGCTTCCGTGCTTTCTGTCGAAATCGGGTCGGCCCCCTACGGGCGTCTGGCGGAGTTTGCACGTTGGTCCGAACGGACATTGCCAGCACGTGGATTCCTCTCCAAACTACATTGGAAGCAGTTGCTGTTAGGATCCACCTGGACTCTGGGGTCACAATTTGCAATCTGTATCTCCCTCCTGACAGAACTCCTACACCTGCCTCCTTAAGTGCCCTCCTTCAGCAACTTCCTCCTCCCTTCCTTATACTTGGCGATTTTAATGCACATCATCCCTTGTGGGGCAGTGCATTTCCATCTAGTCGGGGTCATCTCATTGACCAGTTTATTACCGACCACGACTTGTGCCTTCTTAACGATGGCTCCCCTACCCATTTCAGTGCCGGTCATGGTAGCTTTTCTGCCATTGATCTTTCTCTCTCTTCTCCCTCCCTCCTCCCTTCCCTAAAATGGTCACCGCACGACGACCTTTGCAATAGTGACCACTTCCCGTTGATTCTCTCGCTCCCTTCCCGCTCCCCCATGGACAGATCACCTCGTTGGTCCTTCCAACGTGCCAATTGGCCTCTGTATACTGCACAGGTCGTTTTTTCTCCCTCATTGTCGGATGGTATTGATGATGTCATACGTGACATGTCTGACGCGATTGTTCACGCTGCTAGCCTTGCTATCCCGCGCTCATCTGGACCATTTCGCCGCCGGCAGGTCCCTTGGTGGAGTTCGGACATTGCCGTTGCCATCCGTGATCGCCGTCGAGCTTTGCAACACCTTAAGAGGCATCCATCCGTTGCCAATCTTATTACCTTTAAACGCCTTCGCGCAAAAGCCCGTTACTTAATCAAACGGATGTGTTGAACGCTTTGTTTCTTCCCTCGGTTCTGCTGTCCCTCTGTCGCGGGTATGGGCTACACTTCGCTCTCTCCAAGGTTGCCATCGGCAGTCTACCCTCCCGGGTCTTCACCTCCCAGATGGCCTTTGCACGGACCCGTTGATTCTCGCGGAACACCTTGCGACCCATTTTGCAACAGCGTCGGCATCAGCCTCCTATCCGGCTGCTTTCCTTCCCCAGAAACAGCGGGCCGAAGCTTCCGCCTTATGTTTTACCCCCAGCCAGTCAGAATCATACAACGACGCTTTTACTGAATGGGAACTTCTTTCCGCACTCTCCTCTTCTCATGATACGGCCCCTGGCCCAGACTCCATTCATAACCAACTGCTTCAACATCTCAGTGCTCCACAACAGCGACATCTTCTCCGGGTATTTAACCGTATTTGGCTCCAGGGTGACTTCCCTTCTCAATGGAGGGATAGCATCGTGGTTCCCGTCATTAAGCCCGGTAAGAACCCCCTGTTCGTCGACAGCTATCGGCCAATTAGTCTGACGAACGTTGTTTGTAAGTTACTTGAACGGATGGTAGCCCGTCGGCTCACTTGGGTCCTCGAATCTCGGCGTCTGTTGTCCCCTTACCAGTGTGGCTTCCGAGAGGGACGGTCTCAGATCGATCATTTACTTCGCTTGGAATCCGCAGTTCGGCAGGCCTTTTCCCAGCGCCGCCATTTGGTTGCTGTATTTTTCAACCTTCGCAAGGCCTATGATACGGCTTGGCGCCATCATATCTTACTTACACTTCATGAGTGGGGTCTTCGGGGCCCACTCCCGATTTTTATCCGCCAGTTCTTGTTTCATCGTTCGTTTAGGGTTAGGGTTGGTACAGTTTTAAGTTCTCCGCGAACCCAGGAGAATGGCATCCCTCAGGGTTCCGCATTGAGTGTACTTCTGATCCTCATTGCTATAGATGGACTTGTGGCCTCCGTCGGTCCTTTGGTCACTCCTGCTCTGTATGTGGATGATTTCTGCATTTGCGTTAGTTCCTCTTCGATGGCCGCTGCAGAGCGGCAGCTCCAGGGTGCTATACGGCGTGCCTCTGCATGGACCATCTCACACGGATTTCAGTTTTCTCCTTTAAAATCGCGAGTGGTCCACTTTTGTCGCCGTGTGACAGTCCACCCCGATCCAGAGCTCTATCTCAATGCACAACGATTACCTGTGGTCCCACCGTTTCGTTTCCTTGGCCTTCTTTTCGACAACAAGCTCACTTGGCTGCCTCATATCAGACGCCTGAAGATAGGATGTTTCCGTAAACTAAACGTCCTTCGCTTCCTTGCCCACACCTCTTGGGGTGCTGACCGTTCCACTCTCCTCCACCTTTATCGGGCCTTAGTGTTGTCTCGCTTGGACTATGGTTGTCAAGTTTACGGTTCAGCTGCCCCTTCTACATTGCGCCTCTTGGATCCGGTCCACCATCGTGGTATCCGTTTGGCCATCGGTGCCTTCCCGACTAGCCCTGTTGATAGTCTCCTGGTTGAGGCTGGGATCCCCCCCCTTTCCGTTCGGCGCTCCCAGCTTCTGGTTTCGTATGCAATCGCTGTCCGTTCCTCTCCCACTCATCCTTCCTATTCTATCCTGTTCCCTGCCCAAGGAAGTCGCCCACCTGACTCCCGCCCTCGGGCGGGTTTACCGGTTGGGCTCCGCCTAGCGTCTCTTCGCCGTGATTTTCAGCTTCCTTCCTTTTCCTGTATCCCACGTTCCCTCCCCAACACATCTCCTTGGTTAGTTCCTCGGCCCCGAGTTCGGATGGATCTCTGCCGAGGTCCGAAAGATTCCGTTCCCCCGATGGTGTTCCGTTGTTTTTTCCGCCGCATTTTATCTTAGTTTCGGGATGCTGTTGTTTTTTACACTGATGGCTCTAAATCTGCTGATCGTGTGGGCTATGCCTTCACCTCCGCTGTAGGCATGGAAAATCATCTCCTGCCAAATGCATGTGGGGTGTTCACTGCGGAATTGATGGCGGTCTCCCGGGCCCTGGCCTTTATGAAACAGTCCAAGCTCAATCGCGTTTTGTTATGTACAGACTCAATGAGTGGCCTTCAGGCACTTGACCAGTGTTTCTCCCGTCATCCCTTGGTCTCCTCCATCCATGACCATCTCGCTGATCTCCACCATGCTGCTTGTTCTGTTAGCTTCCTTTGGGTCCCTGGCCATGTGGGCATCCAAGGAAATGAGCTTGCTGATCGTTTGGCTGGGGGAGCAGTCACTTATCCCCCATTCCCTGTCACCCCTCCTGTGGCGGATTTACGGCTTCATCTCAAATCCCACTTTGCGCAATCATGGGCCACATCCTGGGAGGCTACCTCCTTGTCTAATAAACTTCGTGCGATTAAGGTGACACCTGTCCCATGGCGTTCTTCCTTACGCCTCTCGCGAAAGGACTCAACCACCCTCTGTCGTCTTCGCATCGGCCATACCAGGCTGACCCATGGTTTTCTTTTGCGTGGTGAGCCACCCCCACTTTGTGGTTGTGGAGCTTTCCAGTCAGTGGCCCACATTTTGGTGGAATGCCCCCTTCTTTTAGCTTTGCGTACTAAGTACAGACTTCCCTGCACTTTACCCTTAATATTAGCAGACGATTCCCGGATGGTTGAACTGGTTCTCAGTTTCCTCCGTGAAAGTGGTTTTTATTCTCAGTTTTAAGGATTTTCATCTCCCTCTGGAGTAGGGGCAGGGCGGTGAGGGTTGGGATGTCTCCCACTGTAGGCTGTGCTTGGAGATTCCTGACTCCCCTCCCTGGCCATGTTCCTTCTTTTTTCCCTTTTACTGTTTTTATCGCCTTTTAGGTTTGTTTAATCCCTTCTACAATCCGCCCTTTTACACTCTGGCGGTTGAACGCTTTTAAATAGCATGTGGTCTTGCTTGTACTGCATCACAGGTGGGATATTTCCTCTCTTGAGGTTGCCCATTTACTGACTTCCCTCCTTGTGTTTTTATCATTGACGACACAACTGCACTTTTTTAGCCTTTTACCTTTTATCGTTTTTGACTCTTCTGAGCTGCCCCTCTGTCGGAACTGACCGCCTTTGTAACAAGGGACTGATGACCTTGCTGTTTGGTCCCTTCAACCCCAATCAACCAACCAACCAACGTGCTTAGGAGCTACTGCTTGTCATTCTGGAGCATCGGAACTTCTGGCAATGGCCACCATGTCGGATGTCCCCTACTGTGTTTGGGTGGTGCTCACAGGGTGAAACAGCCCCGGACCAGAGTGGATAGTGTCAAGACGCTTTGCATATGAAACGTGTTATGCTCCAAAATACTGGTCATCTCTTTGGTTGGCAATGGATCATTTGCTGCTGCTTCTTATGACCCTGTGGCCTTCCCTTCCGTGGCTACACTGAGAGGAAGAGCTCACTGGCTTGGGTGAAACACTTTTCCCCACTACCTGATCTATACTAGGATGGACAAGGACACATTCACCATCACAAAACCACAACTTTGTGTGGAAAATAGTGAAGGTAAGTTTGGTGAAGTGGAATCCCTCAGTAAGATGCGGTCGGGTTCACTGTTGGTCAGAAATGCTTCTGCTGCCACCCAAACTGCATCCATCCATTCTTATTTGTGACCATCCCAGTGTCCATTACTCCTTATTAGTCTTTGAGTATGGCTCAGGGAGCCATTTCTCATAAGGGCCTCATCCTTCAAACTGATGAGGAACACCAGGTCAATCCAGAACAATGGCGCTTTCATTTTGTTGGGTTCAGAATCACATTAATATAGTAACTTTTACTCTGGCATTTAAGGGAGGTATTCTACCAGAGAAGGTCAAGGTTGTGTGTTATCGGTGTGACATGAAGCCGTATGTCCCACCACCCATGAGGAGTTTTCAGTGTTTGCATTTCGGGCACATCTTCCCACTGTATAGATGACCCTCAGTGTGATGAATATGGACATCCACTCAGTAAGGGGAGTCCTTTGGTTCCATTGCCCATGCCTGTAAATTGTCATGTCCATCACTCACCAGATTGCCCAATTTATAAGGAGGAAAAGAAGATAACAGGAGTAAAAGGTCCACGATTGTTTATTCTACATTGAGGTTCTTTAGAAATATGGTTTTCATCCTGTATTGATGAAACATGTCTCAGCATGAGTTAGATTCTTTTCCCCCTTCTCCCTCATCCTTACCCCTGTACTACTCCTTGCTCCTCTCCCCTGAATTTCTGATGCCCTCGACTCCATGTGCCACTCTACATCCCTGGCCAGAGAAGTGTCAGCCTTCTTCCGTACCCACTGGCGATGGAGCTGCTTCCTCATTGACACATTTCATGCAGACCACGACTTATACCTACTTAATGATGGTTCCCCTACTCACCTTAGTGCCACCTATGGAATTTCATCTGCTGTGACCTTCTGCTCACTTCCCCTCCCATTCTTTCTTCCCTACACTTGTCAACACACTATGACCTTTGACAGTGACCACTTCCTGTTAGTTCTCAAATTCCTTTCCCATCTCCTGATGGCTAGGTTGTCCTGCTAAGCTTTCCATTGTGCTGATTGGCCTCTGTATGCCTGCCATGTCATGTTTACATGTTCCTTGTCACGTTGTATTTATGGAGTCATCTGTGAGCCATCTGATAAGATAATTCATGCTACCAGCTTATCTATTCCCTGCTCGACAGGCTCCACTCACTGCTAGCATGTTCTAAGTTGAAGCACAGCCATTGCCACCAGCCATTGCCACTGGCATCTATGATCGCCATCACCCCATGAAACGTTTTAAGTGGCACCTGTCCTCCACCGGTCTATGTATCTTTAAGTCTTCATGCCAAAGCCTGTTAATCACATAGTTAGGTGTGTTGGGAACACTTTGTCTCCTCCCTAAGTTCTGCTGTCTTTTCGTCATGGCCATGGGCTACACTTTGCACCCTCAAAGGTTGTCAGTAGCAGTCTTTCATTCTGGGCCTTATCCTTCCAGGTGGCCTTCGTATGGATCCATCAGTTCTCACAGAACAACTTGTGACCCATTTTGGGACAGCATTGGCATCAGCCTCCTATCCTGCTGCCTTCCTCCTCCAGAAACAGTGAGGTGAAGCTTCCCACTTAGGTTTTACCCCTTGTCAGGTGAAATCCTACAGTGAACCATTTACAGAATGGGGGCTGCTTCTGGTCCTCTCTTCTTCCCACAGTTCAGCTCCTGGCCTTGATTCCATCCATCACCAACTACAACACCTCAATCATCCAGGTGTTTATATTTGACTTGAAGGCATTTTTCCCTCTCATTGGAAAGTGGTATTATGGTTCCTGTCCTTAAGCCTGGCAAGGTCCATCATCCCTTGATAGTTATCGGCCGATCAGCATGTCCATTGTCCCCTTCAAGTTACAAAAACAGATGTTGGCTTGTTGGCTCATTTGCGTCCTTGTATGTCGGTACCTTTTATCTCCTTGCCAATGCGGCTTTTGAGCGAGAGTGTCTCGGATCAATAGTCTGCTGGCAGTCCTTTCCTTAGTGATGCCACCTTGTCATAGTTTCCTTCAATCTTCTAAAGCCTACAACACTGATTGGCACCATCACATCCTCCTTACATTCAGTGAGTGATCTCCCCCCCCCCCCCCCCTCTCGATTTTTATTAGCCAGTTCCTATCCCACTGATCACCACTTTCAGCTCTCTGCTGACCCAGGAAAAATGCATTCCACAGGGCTCCGTATTAAGTGTCCTTTTTCTCATTGATATTAATGGACTTGGAAGCTTCTGCTGGACTGTTGGTTACCCCTGCTCTATATGTGGATTATTTCTGTATTTGGGCAAGCCACCTCTCAGTGGATTCTCCAGGATGCCATCTGATTTGCTTCCATGTGAACAAACTTTCATAGTTTTCAGTTCTCCCCCTTAAGTTGAGACTGGTGCATTTGTCGCCATATTACGATCCGTCCCGATCTGGAGCTCTACCTCAATGCCCAACACCTGACTGTGGTCGACCAATTCTGTTTCTTGGGTGTTCTTTTTGACAAGGAGTGTACTTGGTTGCCCCAGATCCGTCATATGAAGGTTGGCTGTTTGCATAAACTTACTGTACTTTGCTTCCTTGCCAACACCACTTGGGGTACAGATTGGTTGACTCTTTATTTTATTTACATATCAAGTTCCGTAGGACCAAATTGAGGAGCAAATCTCAAAAGTCATGAAACATGTCAGTACATGAACTTACAACTTAAAAGTAATAACAGATAAAAATAAATGTTCATGAACCTGAAAGAAAATCAGTCCATAAGTTTAAGCAAACGCTATCAGCAATGCAATGAGAATCAGCTTAATTCTTCAAGGAACTCCTCGACAGAATAGGAGGGGTGACCCATGAGGAAACTTTTCAGTTTAGATTTGAAAGCATGTGGATTACTGCTAAGATTTTTGAATTAAAGTGGCAGCTTATTGAAAATGGATGCAGCAGTATACTGCACACCTTTTTTGCACAAGAGTTAAGAAAGTCCGATCCAAATGGAGGTTTGATTTCTGCCGAGTATTAACCGAGTGAAAGCTGCTTATTGTTGGAAATAAACAAATATTGGTAACAAGAAACGACAATAAGGAATATGCATATTGAGAGGCCAATGTCAAAATACCCAGGCTCGTGAACAGAGGGCGACAAGAGGTTCGTGAACTCTCACCACTTATTATCCGAACCGCCTGTTTGAGCCAAAAATATCCTTCTAGAATGGGAAGAGTTACCCAAAACATAATACCATACAACGTAAGTGAAAAATAAGCAAAGTAGACTAATTTACGTGTCGAAGTATCACTCACTTTGGATACCGTTCGAATAGTGAAATGTGCTTTCCACGACAGCTTACTATATATTTGAACACCTAGGAATTTGAACTGTTCAGTTTCACTAATCATCTGCCCATTCTGTGAGATTAAAACGTCAGGTTTCGTTGAATTGTGTGTAAAAACTGTAAAAACTGAGGCTTACTGTGATTTAACGTTAGTTTATTTTCTACAAGCCATGAGCTGAGGTCATGTACTCCACTACTTGAAACAATGTTGCACACAACATCCTTTACTACCAACCTAGTGTCATTAGCAAACAGAAATATTTTAGAGTTATCCATAATACTAAGAGGACATATCTTTTCTATAAATGAGGAACAGAAGTGGCCCCAACACTGATCCCTGGGGCACCCCCCACTTGACAGTACTCCACTCAGATCCCACATCACAGCCGTTACAAACATTGTGAATAATGACCTTTTGCTGCCTGTTGCTAAAGTAAGAGGTGAACCAATTGTGAGCTACTCCCCTTATTCCGTAATGGTCCAACTTCTGGAGCAATATTGTGAGATCAAAATAATGCCAAGTGTTCGAAACTTTTTGTTTAGCCCATCCAGTACCTCACAGAGAGAAGAGAATATAGCATTTTCAGTTGTCAGGCAACTTCTAAAGCCGAACTGTGCATTTGATAGCAAATAGTGTGATATAAAATGATCAATTAACCTTACATACACAGCCTTTTTGATAACTTTTGCAAACACTGATGGCATAGAAATAGGTCTAAAATTATCTACATTATCCCTTTCTCCCTTTTTATAAAGTGGCTTTACTACTGAGTACTTAAATCGCTCAGGAAACTGACCATTCCTAAAGGAAAAATTACAAATATGGCTAAATACAGGGCTAACATGTGCAGCACAGTACTTTAATATTCTACTAGACACTCCATCATAACCATGAGAGTCCTTAGTCTTCAGTGATATAATTATTGACTCAATGTCCCTCTTGTCTGTATCACAGAGGAGTATTTCTGATGTCAATCTCGGAAAGGCATTTGCTAGGAAATTTATGATTTCCTGTAGAAAATAATTGTTTATTTAATTCACCAGCGATGCTCAGAAAATGGTTGTTAAATACTGTACATATATCTGATTTATCAGTAACAGAAATATTATTACTGCGAACTGACTTTATATCATCAACCTTGTGCTGCTGACCAGACAGTTCCTTCACAACTGACCATATGGCTTTAATTTTATCCTGTGAGTAAGCTATTCTGTTTGCATACCACATACTTTTGCCTTGCTAATAACATTTTTATGCACCTTACAATACTATTTGTAATGGGCTACTGTAGCTTGATTTTGACTACTTCTAACATTTTGATATAATTCCCGCTTTGTTCTACGTGATATCCTTATCCTACTAGTCAGCCAACTGGGCTGTCAATGACTGCTAGTAAGCCGTTTAGAATGTTCTAATGGAAAGCAACTCTCAAAGCACATGAGAAATGTATTATGGAAAGCATTGTATTTATCATCTATTATTGGCACTATAAATATCTTGCCACTCTTGTTCCTTGACAAGTTTTGAAAAACTCTGTTGCTGTTGGATTAACTTTACTACGTAGTTTGTAATTAAATACGACATTGGTTTGAGTACAAAAACCTTTTTGTGTTAAAATTTGTGCATCATGGTCTGAAAGGCCATTCGCCTTTTTACTAACAGAATGCCCATCTAGTAATGAAGAATGAATAAAAATATTGTCTATGACTGTGCTACTGTTCCCCTGCACCCTAGTTGGAAAAAAGTTTGCCTCAGATCATATGAATTTAGGAGATCTACCAACATCCTTCTTCTTGCACAATCATGTACAAAATTAATATTGTAGTCTTCACATATAACTACTTTCTGGTACTTCCTACAAAGTGAATGAAGAACCCTCTCTAGCTTAAGCAAAAATGGTCTGAAGTCTGAGTTAGGGGACCTATAAAACACAGCAATTAGTTTCACTAAATTCAACTAATGCTGCACAACTTTCAAATATCTGTTCAGGCAGTGTTGTGATATGTCTATGGACTCAAATGAAATACTGTTTTTTACGTACAAAACCACTACCCCACCCCGCAAGGAACTTCCTGAGAAACAGCCAGCTAATCTGTAGCCTGGTAAAGGAAGCCTCTGAATTATCGAATTTAAATGGTGCTCTGATGTACCCCCATCACTACACTGGTGGTCCATTGTTTATTCGGTCCACTCTTACAAGAGTTTCAGGGTGCTATTGTTTTTCTGCACTGTTGGCTCTAAATCTGCTGATCACATGGGATGTACCTTCACATCTTTTGTTGGCACTGAAGATCATCTCGTGCCTGCCATGCATGGGTTGTTTGCTGTAGAACCGATGGCCTTCTGTTGGGCCCTCTACCTTATTAAAAGGTCCTCCTTCACCTGAGTTTTTTTATGTACTGACTTAAGGAGTGGCCTTTAGGTTAGGTGTTTTTCAAGCCACCTCTTGGTTTCTGCCATCCACAACCTTCTTGCCAGTCTTGGTTGCTGCTGATTGTTCGGTTCACTTACATTGGGCTCCTGAGTAGTGAATTGCCAAATGTCACAGGGAGAGCAGACATCTACCACCCGTCCTGTGACCCCTTTAGGGGCAGATTTGTGATTTGTGGCTTTGTCAAATCTCTTTTTACTTACTAATGAGATGACTCCCCTGGTGGGCTACCCCATTGACTAATAAACTTCATGCAATCAAGGAGGGTGCCATCATGGCGGAGTTCTTCCCTCCACCCATACAGGGGGACCTACCATCCTTTACCGTCTTCATATTGGCCATACTGGGTTGACCTAGGGTTGTATACTCCACAATGAATGCCCCCTCTCCACTTGGGCCAGGTTCTCCCTCTCTTCTCCCTATGTTTTATCTGGTCTTCTATGCCATTTGTTTACCTTTTTCTTGCCTTCTTCACCTGATACGATCATGGTATGGTGCAGGTATTGGGAAGGGATGGTGGCGATGCTGGTACATGTCTCTGGCGTGCCCCTACTCTAGCCATTCCCCCACACTCCTGCTGCTCTTTACTTTTCGTGCTGCCCTTACATTCTATTTACCTCTTTATTTGCCCTTTTCCCCTTCCCTCTTGGCTGTGCTGTGCTGTTTCAGTTCCTCTTTTGCTTTCTGCCACCTTAAATCATGGACCGATGACCACGTTATGTGGTCCCCTCCCCCAGCCAGCCAGCCATCCATCCATCCATCTACCTGGGTACACTGTGCTTGGCCTTAGTTGTGCAGTCTTTAGTTTTGGAACTGCTGTCTGATAAAAAGCTGACTTGGCTGCTCCACACTTTTCAGCTAAAGGCTCCACACTTTTCAGCTAAAGACTAGCTGCTTCCAGAAGCTTAATGCACTGTGCTTCCTCGCCGCACATATTGGGGTTGCAGATTGTAGTACTTATCTCTGCATTTACTGGTCCCTGTTTTCATCCTAATTGCCTAAGAGTACCAGGTCTGATTTGGAAGCACCTTCACTATGAAACTATAAGGCATAGGCCATTGTGGAGTCAGACTGGCCACTCCGGTGTATTGTGGTCTAGTCCTGTAGATAGTCTGCTTGCAGACTTGAGAATCATCCTTCAGTTCAAACAGTACCAGCTGTTACACACTTACACAATCGTGATCCTACAATTTCCTACTCATCCAACTAATCGCACTAGTTTTGCATATGAGGGCACTGACCCAGACACCCACCCGCAGGTGGTATCACTATTTGGAGCATACTTTGCAGTCCTGAGACCTGGACTCATCTCCTTAAAATGTGCTCCCTGTGTTTTTCCTGTACATTTCCCTTGGTATCCAGGCAGTGTATTAGGACTGAACTATTTCAAGGTCCTGAAGTCTGTTGCTCCCTTGAGTTTTCAGTTTCTGTTCTTTTCAGTTCTTCATTAGTATAGGCATGCTGTCTTTATTTACACTGATAGCTCTAAAACTATGAATAAGGTTGGATATGCTTTTAAGTGTCCTGCCGGTCAGGAACAACATTGGTTGCCGGGAACATGCATTTATGACAAAGCTGATGGTCATTAACAGAGCCCTAAGCTTTATTAAAGGGGCCTCCTTTGACTATATTCTAATTTGTAGTGATTCAATGAGCAGTATCAGGCAACTGATCTGTGGTATCTACTTTTCACAACGTTTTGGACCTTTCTTATATTGCCTGCTTAACTGACTTCTGGTTCCTAAGTTGTGGGTATTGCAGGAAATGAACTGGCAGACTGCTTGGCTAGACGAACCATTACTTGTCCCATATTCATTTTGACAGTCTTGAATGTGGATTTGTTGGTGCAGATAAGGTGTCTGTCTCAGAAATGTAACATTGTTCGGTAAGCTACTCCCCCACTAATCTACCATCCTCGTGCCTCTGCATTTGTCATACTGAACTAACCCATAGTTTTATTTTGTGTAATGAGCTACCCCATCTTGTGGTTGTGGAGTGTTGTAGACAGCTCATATCCAGTGAAATGCCGCCACCTTCTGGCTGTCCATGATGAGCATGATCTTTGGAATTGTTTCTCTAATATTGGCAGGCTACTCAGAGACACTTAAACTAGTTCTCAGTTTCCTCCGTGATAGAGGTGTTAATTATGATACATGAAGTTTTAAACTACCTTCGGAATTGTTGAGATTGGGGCATCTCTTGTTGCTTGCTGCATCTGGTGACCTTTGACCCTGCATACTTTGACAGCTGCCCCTGTCGTCCCTCTTTTACTCTGCATTAATTGATTTTAGATGTTTGCCCATTCTGCTGCACCCTGTTTTAAGTTTTAGGGGTGTCACTGTTGAATAGCAGCTATTGCTCCCTCAGTAATGCTTTGACCCTAATGGAAAAGGGTGGTGGTCTTAGTATGCAGAGCTCGGGTCACACCCACCTTCTCCTGTAACCATTTCTCTCATCTTGCTTTATTATTGTCAGTCCTATTGATGTCCATGAAGTTTTCAGTCTTGTCACTTTTACTGTTCTGAATTCATGACAAGAAGGCATTCTTCACTCTGTAATTATCTTAACCTTTAGTTGGATTGATTGGGATTAGGTATGGGTGGGGTTTCTTTTGCCACTGATGAGCCTTGGGAGACCCCTCATCTCTTCTGACCTACCTACTGGCCCAATCCATATCCTTTCATTACCTCATAATTTTTTTCTCCACTTTGGCATCAGTGTTGCCTTCAGTGGATAGATTTTACCACCCCTGTGTACTTTCATTATCTCATCACATTCCTGGCAGATGTCACTAACTCCATATGAACTACCCATTGACTGAGGACTGATGACCCAACCAGTTCTCCTGGAAAATAAAATTAGCAGCTAGTACCTTTTAGTAGCTCTGTATGAATAAATGTAATAATTATCAAATTTATCTTCAGGTATCTGTTATCTTCAGGTATTTTTTAAGTCTCTTTCTCTTTCTATTTCTCCCCCCCCCCCCCCCCCAAATCAGCACCTGTGCTTGTCTAAAAGTGGATGTGTGTCCATTATAGCAAATCCATATTTCATGAGGGATTTAAACTAGTTGTTAGTCCCTGAGATACTAGTAATTAATGTTTTAATAAAATGGAGGAATTATCAGTGTGAACCCAAATGAATTTCCACTCAAGCACAGTCTGTAGACTTTGTCAAAATATGATTATAGTCATGCCTTTTTGTCGTCTATTAAGTAAATAAATTTCATGTGCTACAGTACAGACTGTAGTATCAACTCTGATGTATTAACAATGAGCACTTATTAAATTGGTGTTTATGCAGGATCAAACAAGGTATACTGGAGACTTTGGTCAAAGAACAGCAGAAAAGTGTGAAGACGTCCATTGCACAATTTGTTGGAATCCTGGTGAAACATGAGCTACCAAACCAGAGCTGGCCCGAAGTCCTGCAGTTTATTCAGCAGCTGTGTTCTAGTGAAAACTATGCAGATAAGGAAGTAAGTTGATTCCACCACTGAAAAAATTTATTTTTTTGGTAGGGAAGTAAATTGTTTTTCACTGAAGCTTTTGTAAACTTCATACTACTACCTCTGTTACTTTGACCATTCATAGTGCCTACTTAGTTATTGCTCTGACTTTGTTCCCAGCACAAACCTATAAAAAGTTTAGATGTGAATTGATTCTATTTAGTCTTAAATATTGTCTAATTGTAAGTACTCTAAGAAGACTGATGCAGCAAGATGCCAATTCACTTGTCACTGAAACAGACATGTTTGTGGTGTGACAGACATGAAATAACAAAAAAATTATATGCTTATGGAAATGTTTGCACCTTAACAGTTTTGGGCAGTGCAGGGAGGACACTATTTCAAATATCTCCCTAGACGTCAAAGATACTCAACAAAGTGAACTGCAGACACCAATCTCGGTGGAAAGTAACTAATCATGTAACTGAGTACAGCCATGTTCCAGTACGAAGTAGTGTATTGTTACCTTCTACTAAAAGTGCAAAAAAAAAATGTTATGGGAAACCCCAGTGGCTTGCTGTTAATGCGTGGTGGTGGTGGTGGTGGTGGTGGTGGTGGTAGAGGAGGAGGAATAACTATGATATATATTCTAGAACAGGTTGAAAGAGTGATTTGTAAGCAATCTTCTTCGTAGACTGATTGCACTCCCCAGTATTCTACCAATAAACAGAAGTTTGCCATCTGCTTTACCCAGGACTCAGCCTATGTAATCATTCCATTTCATATCCGTACAGTGTTACACCCACATATCTGTATGAATTGGCCAGTTCCAACTGTGGCTTATTGAAATTGTAGCCATAGGATATCATGGTTTTTTGCTTTGTGAAGTGCACAGTTTTACACTTCTGAAAATTTAAAGGAAGTTGCCAGTATTTGCACCACTGAGAAATCTTGTCAAGATCTGAATGAATATTTATGCAACTTCTTTTGGATAGTACTTGATCATAGAAAACTGCATCAACTGCAAAAAGTCTGTTAACATTAACATTGTCCACAAGATTGTTAATATACAACATGAATAGCAAGGGTTGTCTCACCACACTTCCCCAGTGCATAACCAAAGTTATAGTTCTACATCTGATGATGATTCTCCATCCAAGATAACATGCTGTGTCCTCCCTATAAAAAAATCCTCAATATAGTCAAAGGTTTCACTAATAAATAAATCTCGTTTGGCTAGGACCTCCTGTTGGGTAGACCGTTTGCCGAGTGCTAGTCTTTCAATTTGATGCCACTTCGGCGACTTGCACGTCAATTGGGATGAAATGATGATTAGGACAACACAACACTCAGTCCCTGAGCAGTGAAAATCTCCGACCCAACTGGGAATCGAACCCGGGCCCTTAGGATTGACATTCTGTCACGCTGACCACTCAGCTACTGGGGTGGGCAAAAGTTTCACTTGATACCCTATATGATCAAACTTTTGACAGTAAGCATAGGGGTTGTACTGAGTCAACTGCTTTTTGTAAATCTAAAAATACTGCATCTACCTGACTGCTTTGATCCAAAGCTTTCAGTATGTCCTGTGGGAAAAGTGTGTGTTGGGTTTCACAAGATTAATGATTGTGAAATCCATGGAGGAGGTCAATCTGTTAAAGATATCGCACTATGTTCAAGCACAGAATATGGTCTAAGATTCTAAAACTAATGGATGTCAAGTATATTGGACAGTAGTTTTGTGGATCAGTTCTACTATCCTTCTTGGAGAAGGGTGTGACCTGCACTTTCTTCAAACTATCAAGCATGGCTTTTTGTTAGTGATCTAAGATTACAGTTCAAAGGGGGTTAACTTGGCTGCAAATTCAGTACCAGAATCTGATAGGGACTCAATCGGGCCCTGGAGTGTTGTTCAGTTTTGATGATTTCAGTTGTTTCTCAACACCACTGATACTAATGCTGATTTCACTCTTCTTTTCAGTGGTCTGAATATTAAATTGGGGCAATTCACCTGAGTTTTTCTTTGTAAAGGCACATTTGAAAATGGAGTTAACTGTTTCAGCTTTTACTTCACGAACCTCAGTTTATTTGATTGCCTAGGGACTGGATACTAACTTTGCCTGTAATAGCCTTTACATATGACCAGAATGTCTTTGGTTTTTGTGAAAGATAAGTTGACAGTATTCTGCTCTGGTAGTCACAGAAGGCTTGACATGTTGCTCCCTTCACAAGAGAGTTTCATTCAGCATCTTTCTGTCCAAAGCCTTACACTGTTTTACACCTGTTATACAATGATTGCTGTTTCTTTAGAAGTTTCTTCAGTGACTGTGTACCATTATGAATTGTTGGACTGGATACGTATCTACCCAGTGGATGATCAACTGTTCTTTTAAGCTCAAACCGTAGTTCCTTTACATGCCCCTGCAATGTGCTGAAAGTTTAAAGTTCCATATTGAGATATGACCCTATTTTTTTATCTAGTTTACTGACCATATATATCTTCCTGCTTGTTTCGGTCGTCCTTTGTACTTTAGTAATCATTGTTGCCATAACCGCATCATGGTCACTGTTGATGTGGACATCCTCAAAGAGGTCAGGTCTATTTGCTCCCATTAAATTGAATAATGTCCATCATGAATGTGGTTCTAAATTCTGTTCTAGGTAGTTTTCAGAGAAGGCGTTTAGTAATGTTTCACAAGATGTCTCACTAACAAAACTGTAATGTTAGCTGTTAATTTTTGGATGATTAGTCTCCACAATTATTACAATATGATTGAGGAACTTATGTACAGGTGAACTGAGCTGTTCTGAAGTTTTCAGTTATATCAGATGAGTCTGGTGGGTGATAGGATCCATTTACAGCTTTATTCTGTTGTACAGTAATGTAATCGCTCTGTGGCCATTTTAAAGTATCACAAGTCATCATTGAAATATATTAAACTTGGCTCTATAGTGCAGGTTTCACAGTGTGTAAAGACATTCTGAAATAAAACAAATGTCTGACATACAGTAATTAGCTGTGTCGTAAATTGATCACCAAATCCAGTCAGTACATGGGCAGGCACTATTACATAAATTGACGGTCAATTTTTGAGCAGTAAACAGTGTATTTCAGGACCAACATGTACCATAACCTTGTGCAACCAAAGCTCAAAACACCCTTCCTGAAACTGACACATTGAAGAGTCCATATAATTCCGGTGTAAACTAGAAGATAAACAAGGTTCTGTCTCTTGTGGCTGAGTCCTATGTTGCCATTAGTCGTTCTTATCTTACAGAAACCACTCAACTTTCCTGCAATTTGCATTGAACGAGAGTGTAATTTGAGATCACTGATACATTGTTGCATTTGTGTAAAAGTGTGCTCTTTGTTTTATGAATGCACTCTTACACACATTACATTTTCAAATTGGGCTACACCACACATCCATTGTAACTGAAACTGTTATTGTTTATTCAGAAAAGGAAGCTTTATAAAATATGTGACAACATCGCTCATCTGGGTGCAATAAAGTGGATTTGTGTTTTGAGGCAGAATTTGCATCTATATTCACTTTTATCACAAATGTAAGTTTTTCAATCTTATGTGTATTTCTCAGGTGTAAATAATGGTATCTGTTAGTAGTTACCTAATGTTCTAGGGTACTAATTTTCAGGTGAGTGCACTGGAAGTGTACGACAAGTGAGTGAGAAATTGGTTTTTCCAAATAAAAATTCTGAAACTTTTTCTTAACTGTAGTAGTTACATAATCTTAAATATTTTGTTTATATTGTGCAGCATATTACTTCTAACCTACTCTCCCATGTAAGACATTAACCATTCTGTTCACTAACCATCCACAGTTTTTCTACCATTACCACCTGGTTGTCACCTCCCTCTACACCACACCCAATCCCAATGACCTTGCTGCAATTGAATTGACTTTCCCAATGTTTGACACCAAACCTACAACTTCCGTCTGTCACTGTGTCTTAACTATATCCTCACCCATAATTACTTCTCCTTTGACGGCATCACATACAAACAGATCCTTTGTATGGCCGTGGACCTCACTTGGCACCATTTTATGCTAATCTCTCCATGGGCCATCTGGAGGCATCCTTAATAGCAACCCAGAATCCCTTCTCACCTGATTAAGTCACTGATGGCATCATTATGATGTGGATAGAGGTTGAGCACACCCTATCCACATTTCTCCAGAACCTCAGTACCTTCTCCCTCTTCACTTCACCTTCTCCTTCTCACTCTAACATGCTGACTTGCTCGGTGTCAACTTCATCATGGATAGCTCAGTCAGGCCCTCCATCCATATCAAATGTACCAGCCACCAACAGTATTTCCACTTTGACAGCTGTCGCCCATTCCACACAGAGAAGTCACTCCCATACAGCCTAGCCATGCTGGGTGTGTACCTCTTTAAGGCCTTCAAAGACCGAAATTACCCTCCCGACCACGTCCAGAATCGGATCTCCTGTGCCTTCTCTCTCCCATCCCCTGCATACCCACAGTTTGACCATCAAGCAGTGTTCCTCTTGACTCAGTACCACGTGGGTCTGGAACACCTGAATCACATTCGCTGCAGGGATTTTGGCTACCTCTCATTGTGCACTGAAATGAAAAATATACCCCCCCCCCCCCCTGCTCTCCCACAATAGTACACTGTTGCCCAACCTTACCTATGCAGCATCTATTTCTGTCCCTATTCCACCACTGCTCTCAACGTCTTGTACCACCAACAGTTGATTCCCTGTAATAGACCTAGATGAAAAGCCTTTCCCATACATTTTCCACCACCACCTCCTCCTATTGTTGTCCTGTCACAGCCATCTCCTAGCCTACTCCATCAAAGGCAAGGCTGTAACAACTATGCAGCATTCTTCTTTGGTGTGACTGCTATAAAATTCTGTCCCTGTGAATGGCCACTGCCACACTGACTGAGAAAACCGGGGCACCTAGTTGCCAAGCATGCCACCTAAAATGTAGTGCTAGATTTCAGTGATTGCTTTACTGCCTGTGCTTTCTGGATTCTTCCCTCAAACACCAACCATTCTGAGTTGTGCTTTGAGAACTCCAACATCATTTTCTTTATTTCTCCCTCCCCCCACCCACCAGGTATTGCATGTTTCTTTCGCAAGTTCGTATGTGGTGCACATGGGGCCCTGAGCTATTGCAACCCTTTCTTCCTTCCCCCCCCCCCCCCCCCCCCCCTGCAGTTATGGGGGTTAGAATTGGCCCAAGGTATTACTGCCTGTCACAAGAGGCGACTAAAAGGAGTGTCTCACTTTTCGGCCCTATGAGTTCAGGTCCCATTCTATGGTTTGACGTGCTGCTTTCAAAATTCTACAGAAGTGCAGGACATATTGGGAAGAATGCCTTCTGTGGTGCCAGAGTACCCTTGCATTCGGTCTCCTGAATCTCTTGTCATGGCTTTGTCTACATCTGCGATTCAACTATTTGGGGGAGGACACTTTCCAGTGTATGTCATCTTCTGTTGTCTCCTGTCCTCTTTCGCCCACAAGACGTTGGATTTATCTGCACTCAAAACCAGCACGTTAGCCATGCCATTGTGGTGGGGCTGTCATGTACCCATTTGGTGGTAGCCCCCTGACAACACAGGGATTGCACTGCTGATGCCCGAGCTGTAAACACCCCACGTATGCCGAGGAGTAGATGGCTGTCTTCCTGAGCATCAGGACTCCTGGCAACAGTCATCATGCCAGTAGGCCTTTGTTGTGAGTGGGTGGTGCCCGTGGGGAGCACCCCTGATCAGTGTGTGTGGCATCAGGGCCGACGACCCGCAATGAAGCAGACTGTCTTCTCTTGCTGGTGACCGTACAGTGCCAGCAGTCTCTTGAAGGGCAAGATCGAATACAATGTGGACAGGTGTGACCCTAAATCGGTCCCCTCTCTCACTACACCATGGGAGGAACGTAGAGTTACAGAACAGAGAGCCATATTCGCCTCGGACAAAGCCCCAATTTTTCACTGAACACCTTGAGGATAAGTTTGGAGCAGTGACAGCACTGTCAGAGATAAGAAAAGGTGCAGTCTTAATTCAGACAGCATCCCCAGCCAAATACCGAGTGTTACTCGCCTGTGACAAGCTGGCTGATATTTTTGTTTCCTTCACTCATGATAAGACTCAACATGGTCCAGGGGATTATTTTCCATCGTGACCCCCTCTTGCAGCCTGATGATGAGCTCCGCACCAATTTACAATGACAGGGTGTTCATTTCATTTGGCACGTTTTCAGAGGACCAAAAGACAGCGGGGTTGCTACTGGTGCCTTCATCTTGGCCTTAGCGTGTGATTCATTGCCTGAAAAGGTCAAGGTGATGGTTTCCTGCTGTGATGTTAAACTGTATGTCCCTCCTTCTATGCAGTGCTTAAAGTGCTGGAAGTTTGGGTACACGTCTTCCCACTGCACTTCCAGCACATGTCGAGACTGTGGACATCCACTGCATCCAGATACTCAATGCGTGCCACCTCCAACTTGCATCAACTGTGGTGAGCACCACTCCCCCTTCTCGCCAGACTGCCCAGTACTCCAAAAGGAGCAGAAAATCATGGAGTTAAGACTTGGACCAGTAGACGTAACACAGTCGAACCGTAAATTTGAAAGATTACACCCCATTTGGTTAATGTCAACATACACTGAAGTTACATCACCATTGCTGTCCCAAGTGCCTGTGGCTCCTCACTCTGTGCAATGAACAGTGAGCCCTGGCCACCAGAATACATCTGCCTCCTTGGTGATAGGGGGCAAATCCTCCTCCGTTGCTCCCAAGGCAACTACTTCGGAAGCAAGGCCCCTCGTTCTCCCCAAATGCAGGGAACATCGGCCTCTCCCCCCCTGCTGGAGAAGCAGCAGCCTCCTCCAGCTCCTCTCATGCAGGAGTAGTCCCTTGGGGCCCTCTCTTCCAAGGTCTCCACTAATACCACGGCAGACACTCGCCCGTGGCTCAAGGAGCCAAAAACTGCTGGACGAAGAGCTTAAGTCATCCTTCGTGCCTGAAGCTGTTCTGGAGCAAACTTCCCAGCAAGTCCCTAAGGAGGAGAGAGAGAGAGAGAGAGAGAGAGAGAGAGAGAGAGAGAGAGAGAGAGCACAAACTAAGTAGTAGTCTGCTAAGTAAAAGAACCCTCTGGTGGCCCCAACACCACCACTCCCTATCAATTTCGCATATGAGGATGCAATGGAGATCTTAGTGCCCCCTGCGGACCTGGATATCACTGGTGCCTCATCCGCCATAGAAATGGCTACAAATAATCTGTCGGAGACAGCAGGCGGCCCTGAGGCATAACCTGTCTCCTTGCGCACTTCATGCCTTCCCAGCCTTACGGTAATACCATTCTCCAGTGGAATTGTGGCAGTTTCTCCCACCACCTGGCTGAGCTACGGCAACTGTTAAGTTTTACACCTGCTTTCTGCGTTGCCCTCCAGGAAACCTGGTTTCCAGCAATGCTGACCCCTGCCATCCGTGGCTATAAGGGACATTACAGGAACCGTAGCAACTATAATAGTGTCAGATGGAGTTTGCGTCTATGCCCTGAACTCGGTATGCGGTGAACCTGTGCCCATTCAAAACCATCTTGAAACTGTGGCTGTCAGGGTTTGGAAGACACAGGAAATAACTGTCTGCAATGTATATCTTCCTCCAGATGGTGCAGTACCCCTGAACGCATTGGCTGCTCGTGATCTTCAACCAGATATGATGTGATGGGGTCTTTCCATTGCACTAGCGGGAGACATCGTACCAGTGCTCAAACCCAGCAAGAAACCACTTGATGTGGAGAGCTATCGGCCCATCAGCCTCACCAACGTTCTTCACAAGGTGCTGGAACATATGGTGTATTGGTGGTTGGGTTGGGTCGGGTCGGGTCCTGGAGTCACATGGCGTACTGGCTCAGTGCCAGGGCGGCTTCCGCCTGGGTCACTCCACCACTGATAATCTTGTGTCCGACAAGTCTGCCATCCGAACAGTCTTTCCCAGTTCCCAACACCTAGTTGTCGTCTCTTGATTTACGAAAAGCATGTGACACCACCTGGCGACATCATCCTCCTTGGCGCATTATACAAGTGGGGTATCAGAGACCCACTCCAGATTTTTATTCAGAATTACTTGTCGCTTCGTACTTTCCATGTCCAAGTTGGTACCTCCCACTTCCCAATCTGCCTTAAACTAGTAAATGACTCGCTACATGAACTTAAGCCCCCAAAATGGTCAGCAGGGCTAACTGGATGGGTTTCAGCCATCTGGCTGTGTTTAAACACTGCAACAGTGTCCAAGGATAGATGGACCACATCACACAAGTGATCTGTCATACCGTTGTCCTCTCCATCGCACAGTTTTCAGGTCATCTTAGGAGGGTACCAGTACTTCGGTGGAAAGATGAGTGCCGTTCGATGACCCCGGAAAGGTGTGCAGTTCTCAGGCTTTTTAAATGCCTACTGACAGCAGGCAACCTTAGAACCTTTAGAGTCGCCAGGGCTAAGGCTTGACGCATCATTAGGGAGAGTAAGGAAAGGTCATGGCAAGCGTTCCTGGGCTCCATCAATCGTTCCACTTCTATAAAAGTATGGGAAGCCATCCAGAAGATTTCTGGTAAACAGATGTTTACAGATAGCAACAGTGCTGAAACAGAGCTGCCTCCAAACAACACCCAGAGACATTGCTCGGACGCTATCCAAACATTTTGCACAAACTAGTGTCAATACAAGCAGAGATTTGGCATTTCATCGCTATCATGTGACTGTATACAGGGAAAAGTTGGACTTCCGGTTAAACAGTTCTGAGGTCTAAAATTCCCCTTTCTTCATGTGGGAGCACGAATAGGCACTGAGATTCATGACACTGCACACAGTCACGACCAAATCAGGTACTGCACACTTAGACATTTGCCAGCAGCAACAAAGGAAATCCTCCTTGAATGTTTTAATCTAATATGGCAGACAGGCAACTTCTCCAACTCGTGGAGGGAGACAGTTCTGATCCCTCTCCTCGAACCAGGAAAGGGCTGCCCGTGTCCCAGACGTTACTAAAATATCGCCTTAACGAGCTGTGTAGGAAAGACTGTGGAGTGAAAGGTTAACCATTGT
This sequence comes from Schistocerca gregaria, assembly GCF_023897955.1. NCBI lineage: Eukaryota > Metazoa > Arthropoda > Insecta > Orthoptera > Acrididae > Schistocerca > Schistocerca gregaria. Next base: position 407,389,497 of record NC_064923.1, read on the forward strand.
GTGGTCTGGTTGTTAGAGACTAGGCAAGTCCTTAGCTGTTCTCAGTGTGGATTCCAAAGATTTTGGTCCCCTGTTGACAATCTGACCCTCCTAGAGGTGGCTATTCAGCAGGCTTTCCTCCGTAAGCATCACTGTATCAGCATATTCTTAGATATAAGTAAGGCATACAATACTACTTGAGACTATGTATTCTTTCACAACTGTATCAGTGGGTCTTTCATGTCGCAGCAGTTTTCTAGAACCCAAGTTGGTGGCAAGCTGTCAGATCGATTTCAGTGGGAGAATGGGTTCCTCAGGGCAGTGTTTTAAGTGTTACTGTCTTTGCCATAACCATCAATAGTATTACATCTGCGGTAAGGTGTCCTTTACAGTGATTCTTATTTGTAGACAGATTTTGCTGTTTCCTGTTTCTCCTCCTGTGTTGCAACGGCAAACTGTCAGTTGAAACTTAGTGTGGAGGTTAGAGAAGTGGGCTGCAAAGGTGGGATTAACGTGCCTTAGCCACAGCTCTTGGTGAACAGACAGGGTGTGTCTCCTTCCGTTTTATCAGGCTTTTGTGCATTCACAGCTGGATTATGGTTGCATGGTAGTGAGGCCCTCTTATTTGAAGATCATTGGTGTTGTCTGTCATGAGGATTCGGCTGGCCAAGGGTGCTTAATGTAAGAGTCCTACACCTAGCCTCTGTGCCGAGGCACGGGAACTGCCATTTACCATCCAGCGCCAGCTCCTCATGGTGTGTCGGACGTGTAAGTTCCTTGCAGCTCCAGCTTAACCCACACATCATACCGTTGCTCCTCCACCTCTGCAATGCCTGTTTTCCAACTGTCCACGAGCCACAATGCCATTTGGGATCTGCATGCAATGTGTGCTGGAGTCACTTGGTGTGAAGCCAGTACGACCTCAAATCCTGGGTTTTAACTGCCAGTCACCCTGGATACTTGAGAGGCCCGTAGTGATTTTAGTTTTGGTGCATTACACACACACACACACACACACACACACACACACACACACACATGCTATCTCTCTCTCTCTCTCTCTCTCTCTCTCTCTCTCCTGTTGCCATATTACGGTCCCTCCTGATCCAGAGCTCTACTTCATTACCTAACACCGGACTGTGATCCCCCAGTTCAGATTCTTGGGTCTTCTTTTTGACAACAAGATTACCCCGTTACACCATGTCACCTGAAGGTTGGCTGCTTGGATAAACTCAATGTTCTTCACTTCCTTGCCCCATCTATTGGGGATGGACACTATCATGGTATCCATTTGGCCACTGGTGCCTTTCACACTAGCCCTGTCAATAGACTTCAGGTTGATGCTGAAATTCCTTGCCTTTCGATTTGGCGGTTCTAGCTTCTGGTCTCCTATTCCATCATTGTCCTCTCCTCCTCTGGTCACCTGTCCTATTCTATTCTTTTCGCAGCTTTGGGCCTTTGCTCACAAGCTCGAGTGGGTTTACCCATTGGGCTCTGCCTCACTTCTCTCCACCATGATTTCCATCTCTCCTTGTCCTCTTCCCCATTTTCTCTTAAAACCATACCACCATCTCCTTGGTTAGTTCCTCGGTCCTCAATTTGGTGAGTCTCTTCCTGGGTCCAAAAGCCTCCAAGGTTCAGTAGTGTTCTGTTCTATGTTCCAGACTCTCTTATGGGGCTTCGAGGATGCCATTGCTTTTCACGCTGATGGCTCTAAATCTAATGATCCTGTGGGATATGCCTCAGAATCCTCTACTGGCACGGAACATCTCTTGCCTGGCATGTACGAGTGTTTCCTCTGGAATTGGCCATTTATCAGGCCCTCTGTTTCATTAAGTAGTCATCCAGCACCCAAGTTTTGTTATGTATTAACTTCAGGCTATCATTCTGTGTTTTGCCCTCCATCCCTTGGTCTCTGCCATCCATGACCCTTTTGCTGATCTTGGTGATGCTATGCTACTTGTTCAGTTGACTTCCTTCAGGTTACTGGCTAAGCAGGCATCTCGGGCAATGAACTAGCTGATCATGTGGCTTGAGGGTTGGTTACCAAACCCGCCCCCCCCCCCTTACGGACAGTGGCATGACTGGCTTTAGCCAGTTCACCCCAAATTCAAATTGTCGTCCTGTGGTTATCCAATGGAATTTTAATGGGTATCACTGTCATCTTCCGGACTTGACATCCCTTCCTTTGTTTTACTGTGCAGCTTGTGTGATTCTGCAGGAATCTCATTTTACTTATCACTCACCGACCCTCCATGGGTTCCTCGCTTTGTCGAAATCGGTTCGGCCCCGTGGGCCTCTGGAGAAGTTTGTACGTTGGTCTGTATGGGTGTTGCTAGCACGTGGATTCCTCTTCAAACTACATTGGAAGCGGTTGCTATTAGGGTCCACCTGGACCCTGGGGTCACGGTTTGCCATCTTTATCTTCCTCCTGACGGGACTCTTACACCTGCTACCTTAACTGCCCTTCTTCAGCAACTTCCTCCTCCCTTCCTCCTTCTCGGGAATTTTAATACTCGTCATCCCTTGGGGGGCAGTGCATTTCCATCTAGTCGGGGTCATCTCATGATCTAGTAGAAACTGGTCTATGACTTGTGCTTCTTAATGACGGCTCCCATACTCATTCCAGTGCTGGTCATGGTACCTTTTCTGCCATTGATCTTTCTTTCTTTTCCCTCCCTCCTCCCTTCATCACACTGGTCACCACATGATGTGATAGTGACCACTTCCCGTGGATTATCTCGCTCCCTTCCCGCTCCCTGATGGACAGGTTACCTCGCTGGTCTTTCCAGCATGCTGATTGGCCTCTATATGCTGCACAGGTCATTTTTTCTCCGTCTTTGTCGGGGTGTATTGATGACTTCCTACGTGACGTGTCTGATGTGATTGTTCATGCTGCTAGCCTTGCTATACTGTGCTCATCTGGACCATTTCGCCACCGGCAAGTTCCTTGGTTAGTAAGGCCGTTGCCATTTATGATCGTCATCGAGCTTTGCAACACCTTAAGAGGCACCCATGTTGCCAATCTTATTACCTTTAAACGTCTTCGTGCCAAAGCCTGTTACTTAATCAAATGGAGCAAACGGATATGTTGGAAATGCTGTCTCTTCCCTCGCTTTTTCTGTCCCTATGTCATGGGTATGGGCTGCACTTCTCTCTCCAAGGTTGCCATCGGCAGTCTACCCTCCCGGCCCTTCACCTCCTGGATGGCCTTTGCACAGACCCATTGATTCTCGCAGAACAACTTATGACCCATTTTGCAACAGCATCAGCATCAAAATCCTATCTGGCTGTTTTCCTTCACCAGAAACAGTGGGCCAAAGCTTCCGCCTTATTTTTTACACCTTGTCAGTCAGAATCTTACAACGAACCTTTTACTAAATGGGAACTTCTTGCTACACTTTATCCTCCTGATACGGCCCCTGGCTCACTCCATTCATAGCCAACTGTTTCAACATCTCAGTGCTCCAAAACGGCAACATCTTTTCCAAGTGTTCAACTGTATTTGGCTCCAGGGTGAATTCCCTTCTCAATGGAGGGATAGCATGGTGGTTTCCTTCCTTAAGCCTGGTAAGAACCCCTGTTTGTCGAAAGCTATTGGCCAATTAGTCTGACAAACGTTGTTTGCAAGTTACTTGAACGGCTGGTTGCCCATCGGCTCAATTGGATCCTCGAATCTTGGGATCTATTGTCCCCTTACCAATGTGGCTTCCAAGAGGGACGGTCTCTGATCGATCACTTACTTCGCTTGGAAACTGCAGTTTGGCAGGCTTTTTCCCAGCGCCACCATTTGGTTGCAGTATTTTTCAAACTTTGCAAGGCCTATGACACAGCTTGGCACCATCTTTCTTAAACTTCTTGATTCATGAGTGTGGTCTTTGGGGCCCACTCCGATTTTTATCTGCCAGTTTCTGCTCCATTGATCGTTCAGGGCTCGGGTTGGTACTGTTTTTTGTTCGCCATGGACCCAGGAGAATGGTATCCCACAGGGTTCCATATTGAGTGTACTTCTTTTCCTCATTGCTATAGATGGACTTGTGGTCTGTCAGTCCTTTGGTCATCCGTGCTCTGTATGTGGTTAGTATCTGCATTTGGGTTAGTTCCTCTTTGATGGCCTCTGCAGAGTGGCAGCTCCTGGGTGCTATACTGTGTGCCTCTGCATGGACCCACTCACAAGAGTTTAAAGTGACTCCTTTAAAATCACGAGTGGTCCATTTGTCGCCGTACAATGGTCCACCCCAATCCGGAGCTCTACCTTGACGCACAATAATTACCTGTGGTCCCACAGTTTCGTTTCCTGTGTCTTCTTTTCAACTATAAGCTCACTTGGTTAACTGAAAGGATGGTGGTTCAGGCCCACCCGGGGGCCCTAAAACCCCCCTGCGGGTCCGGGGACTAGAATAGGCCCTAGGTATTCCTGCCTATTGTAAGAGCCGACTAAAAGGAGTCACTCCCCCTCAAGGGGGTAGTTAGTGCCTCTGTCCGCAGATGGACGGTTCCATGACCTATATTTGCAGTCATTTTGGTTTGTTCACTTCTTCTGATTTCTTTCTTCCTTCCTTTGGTTGGTTCCTTTCTTTGTTCTTCTCCATCTCACTGTCTTACTCCTCCTCCTTGCCCTCTTCTCCTCCTCCTCCTTGCCCTCTTCTCCTCCTCCTCCTTGCCCTCTTCTCCTCCTCCTCCTCCTTGCCCTCTTCTCCTCCTCCTCCTCCTTGCCCTCTTCTCCTCCTCCTCCTCCTTGCCCTCTTCTCCTCCTCCTCCTCCTTGCCCTCTTCTCCTCCTCCTCCTCCTCCTTGCCCTCTTCTCCTCCTCCTCCTCCTTGCCCTCTTCTCCTCCTCCTCCTCCTCCTTGCCCTCTTCTCCTCCTCCTCCTCCTTGCCCTCTTCTCCTCCTCCTCCTCCTCCTCCTTGCCCTCTTCTCCTCCTCCTCCTCCTTGCCCTCTTCTCCTCCTCCTCCTCCTCCTCCTCCTTGCCCTCTTCTCCTCCTCCTCCTCCTCCTTGCCCTCTTCTCCTCCTCCTCCTCCTTGCCCTCTTCTCCTCCTCCTCCTCCTCCTTGCCCTCTTCTCCTCCTCCTCCTCCTTGCCCTCTTCTCCTCCTCCTCCTCCTCCTCCTTGCCCTCTCCTCCTCCTCCTCCTCCTCCTTGCCCTCTCCTCCTCCTCCTCCTCCTCCTTGCCCTCTCCTCCTCCTCCTCCTCCTCCTCCTCCTCCTTGCCCTCCTCTCCTCCTCCTCCTCCTCCTCCTCCTCCTTGCCCTCTTCTCCTCCTCCTCCTCCTCCTCCTCCTCCTCCTTGCCCTCTTCTCCTCCTCCTCCTCCTCCTCCTCCTCCTCCTCCTTGCCCTCTTCTCCTCCTCCTCCTCCTCCTCCTCCTCCTCCTCCTTGCCCTCTTCTCCTCCTCCTCCTCCTCCTCCTTGCCCTCTTCTCCTCCTCCTCCTCCTTGCCCTCTTCTCCTCCTCCTCCTCCTTGCCCTCTTCTCCTCCTCCTCCTCCTTGCCCTCTCCTCCTCCTCCTCCTCCTCCTCCTCCTCCTTGCCCTCTCCTCCTCCTCCTCCTCCTCCTCCTCCTCCTTGCCCTCTCCTCCTCCTCCTCCTCCTCCTCCTCCTCGCCCTCTTCTCCTCCTCCTCCTCCTCCTCCTCCTCCTTGCCCTCTTCTCCTCCTCCTCCTCCTCCTTGCCCTCTTCTTCTCCTCCTCCTCCTCCTTGCCCTCTTCTTCTCCTCCTCCTCCTCCTTGCCCTCTTCTTCTCCTCCTCCTCCTCCTTGCCCTCTTCTTCTCCTCCTCCTCCTCCTCCTTGCCCTCTTCTTCTCCTCCTCCTCCTCCTCCTTGCCCTCTTCTTCTCCTCCTCCTCCTCCTCCTTGCCCTCTTCTTCTCCTCCTCCTCCTCCTCCTTGCCCTCTTCTTCTCCTCCTCCTCCTCCTCCTTGCCCTCTTCTTCTTCTCCTCCTCCTCCTCCTTGCCCTCTTCTTCTCCTCCTCCTCCTCCTTGCCCTCTTCTTCTCCTCCTCCTCCTCCTTGCCCTCTTCTCCTCCTCCTCCTCCTCCTTGCCCTCTTCTCCTCCTCCTCCTCCTCCTTGCCCTCTTCTCCTCCTCCTCCTCCTCCTTGCCCTCTTCTCCTCCTCCTCCTCCTTGCCCTCTTCTCCTCCTCCTCCTCCTTGCCCTCTTCTTCTTCTCCTCCTCCTTGCCCTCTTCTCCTCCTCCTCCTCCTTGCCCTCTTCTCCTCCTCCTCCTCCTCCTCCTCCTCCTCCTCCTTGCCCTCTTCTCCTCCTCCTCCTCCTCCTTGCCCTCTTCTCCTCCTCCTCCTCCTCCTTGCCCTCTTCTCCTCCTCCTCCTCCTCCTTGCCCTCTTCTCCTCCTCCTCCTCCTCCTTGCCCTCTTCTCCTCCTCCTCCTCCTCCTCCTCCTTGCCCTCTTCTCCTCCTCCTCCTCCTCCTTGCCCTCTTCTCCTCCTCCTCCTCCTCCTTGCCCTCTTCTCCTCCTCCTCCTCCTCCTTGCCCCCTCCTCCTCCTCCTCCTTGCCCCCTCCTCCTCCTCCTCCTCCTCCTCCTCCTCCTCCTCCTCCTCCTCGCCCTCTTCTCCTCCTCCTTGCCCTCTTCTTCTCCTCCTCCTTGCCCTCTTCTCCTCCTCCTCCTCCTCCTTGCCCTCTTCTCCTCCTCCTCCTCCTCCTTGCCCTCTTCTCCTCCTCCTCCTCCTCCTTGCCCTCTTCTCCTCCTCCTCCTCCTCCTTGCCCTCTTCTCCTTCTCCTCCTCCTCCTCCTCCTCCTTGCCCTCTTCTTCTTCTCCTCCTCCTCCTCCTTGCCCTCTTCTTCTTCTCCTCCTCCTTGCCCCCTCCTCCTCCTCCTCCTCCTCCTTGCCCCCTCCTCCTCCTCCTCCTCCTCCTTGCCCCCTCCTCCTCCTCCTCCTCCTTGCCCTCTTCTCCTCCTCCTCCTCCTCCTCCTCCTCCTCCTTGCCCTCTTCTCCTCCTCCTCCTCCTCCTCCTCCTCCTCCTTGCCCTCTTCTCCTCCTCCTCCTCCTCCTCCTTGCCCTCTTCTCCTCCTCCTCCTCCTCCTCCTCCTTGCCCTCTTCTCCTCCTCCTCCTCCTCCTCCTCCTCCTCCTCCTCCTCCTCTGATCTCCACCTCGGCGTTCGAGATGGTCTATCCTTTTTTCCCCCTCTCTTTTTCCTCTTCTTCCTTCCCCCCTGTGTGTGCCTGAAGGCCGACTCACGCGTTGCATGTGTAGCCGGTGACAGGGTAATGCAGAATTCCCCACCCTGGGTAGACAAGTAAGGCACACACGTATCCCTTGGTAAAGGCCAGGCCCAGGCTGGGGTGATTGCCTCAGCTGACACCTTCCCACCATGCCGATTGGTCCCTCCGTTCGTTTCTCGGGGGATGTGACCTGAGGTGTGAACAATCACCTAAGGCGGGAGTGCCCTCTGAGAGGGTCCCCACAAGGAAGGAGTGCGCCATCGGAGACGCTGGCAATCATGGGGGATTCCCCCGCAATGGATTCTTCTTCTCTCTCTACTTCTGTCCACAAACGGAAACTTGACCAGCCACCAGTGACAAAAGTACTACTGCCTGCCCCACAGTTCCTTGTAGTTTCTCGATCTGAGGACGGAAAGTATTTATCCTCTGTCAACCCTTTCATTATCCAGAAGGGCGTAGATGCCATAGCCGGATCGGTCAAGTCTTGTACCATGTTGCGTAACGGTACCTTGTTACTAGAAACTGAGAGCACCTTTCAGGCACAAAAACTGCTTCGGGCCACACTCCTGTACACATTCCATGTCCGGGTGGAGGCTCACCGCACTTTAAATTTGTCTCGTGGTGTGGTATATACTAGATCACTCGACAGTTTGACTGACGAGGAGATTCAGTCTTTCCTCACTGAGCAGGGCGTGACGGCTGTCCATAGGGTCATGAAAGTCAACAATGACCTTGTACCGACCCGGACACTTTTCTTGACCTTTGATAGTGTTCAGCTGCTGTCGCGCATCAAAGCGGGCTAAGAGGTTATTTCTGTTCGCCTCTGTCCTGACACCTACGCGCTGCTACCAGTGTCAGCGTTTTAATCACACTCACCAGTCTTGTTCCAATGTGGCTAAATCTGTCACTTGTGGCAGGGATGCCCGTGAGGGTGACTGTCCACCTCTGTCTCCTCCTTGTGTGAACTGTCAGGGTGACCATGCAGCGTCCTCCTGCGACTGTCCCATCTACAAGGAAGAACGCTGTATCCAAGAAATTCAGGTCAAAGAGAAAGTGTCCATCTCGGCTGCTCGCAAGCTATTTACTAGTAGGAAGCCCACGCTGCTCCCAGCGGGGAAATACAGTACTGTCCTCGCCTCTGCTCGGACTACCAGGGAGGTGGCGATGCAGACATGCGATCTTACCTTCAGCACTACGGTTGTCCGTTCGGCCAGTGCTAAGATCGCCCGGTCGACGTCTCCTCTTCCTCCCGTCACCCCTCACCCCCTCAGACACAAGCACCTTTATCAGCTTCTGCCAAGACGAAGACCCAGAAGTCAGATGCACGAGCCTTCAAGAAGGAACCGTCTCGTGCAGACCACCTACGTACCTCAAACTCTCAGCTATCGACCAATACTTCCACAAAACGACGTTCCAAGAAGGCTCATAGGAAGCACAGTTCTCCTTTCCCGCCACGACACATTTCTTCTCCTGCACCACCCAGTGGTTGCCACCCCAGGCCGTCATCCGTTTCGCCTGGCCGCACTGCTGGTAGCCGAACATCTGACCGTTCACCAGCAGAGGAAGCTCCCCCTCCCGGCCATCTTAACAAGATGGCCGATGAACTTATAGAACAAATGGACGATGACTGTCCGCCTACTGCTAGCGGCGGCAGTGCTCGCTCGAAGCTGGGCCCTCAGCGACCTTCGAGATAACCACTTCTTGCATCTTCTTCTTCTCACGATGGCACTTATTCACTGGAATATTGCTCCAACTGAGAGGACTTGAAATTGCTGCTCCGCTTGCACTGTCTGCTCGTTGTAGCCCTCCAGGAAACGAAGCTACGCCCATGCGATCACATTGCTTTGGCACACTACACCTCTGTGCGCTTTGACCTACCCCCTGTGGCAGGTATTCCGGCTTATGGAGGGGTTATGTTGCTGATCCGGGATGATATCTACTATGATCCCATCACATTGCACACTGGCCTGCAGGCAGTTGCCGTCCGCATTATTCTCCCCACTTTTACATTTTCCATTTGTACCGTTTACACTCCATCGACGTCTGCCATTACCAGGGCAGACATGATGCAAATTATTGCTCAGCTACCTGCACCATTTTTGTTAACTGGAGACTTCAATGCTCACGATCATCTTTGGGGCTCTCCAGCATCCTGTCAGAGGGTCTCTTTGTTAGCAGACGTTTTCAACCAGCTCAATCTTGTCTGCCTCAATACTGGTAACCCTACTTTTCTTTCAGACACATCTCACACCTATTCCCATTTAGACCTCTCTATATGTACTACCCAACTTGCACGCCGGTTTGAGTGGTATGCACTTTCTGATACATATTCGAGTGACCACTTCCCGTGTGTTATCCGTCTGCTGCATCATACCCCCTCTCCATGCTCAACTAGTTGGAACATCTCCAAAGCAGACTGGGGGCTCTTCTCTTCCAGGACGACCTTTCAGGATCAAACCTTCACAAGCTGCGATAGTCAGGCCGCACACCTCACAGAAGTCATTCTCACTGCTGCTGAATATTCCATCCCTCACACTACTTCTTCTCCACGTCGCGTACCGGTCCCCTGGTGGACTGCAGCATGTACACACTTTACATGCTCGTCGACGTGCTTTACGCGCCTTTAAACGCCACCCTACAGTGGCGAATTGTATCAATTAGAAACGATTACGTGCGCAGTGTCGTCGTATTATTAAAGAAAGCCAGCTGGGCTGCTTTCACAAGCACCTTCAACAGTTTTACTCCTTCTTCTGTTGTCTGGGGTAGCCTGCGCCGGCTATCTGGCACTAAGGTCCACTCACCAGTTTCTGGCTTGACGGTGGCGAATGACGTCCTTGTGGCCCCTGAGGATGTCTCCAATGCCTTCGGCCGCTTTTTCTCAGAGGTTTCGAGCTCCGCTCATTACCACCCTGCTTTCCTCCCCCGAAAACAGGCAGAGGAGGCTAGGCCACCTAACTTCCACTCCTCGAATTGTGAAAGTTATAATGCCCCATTCACCATGCGGAACTCGAAAATGCACTTGCCCGGTCACGGTCCTCCGTTCTATTCATATTCAGATGCTGAAGAACCTTTCTCCTGCAGGTAAAGCTTTCCTTCTTCGTTCTTACAATCTCATCTGGATTGAGGAACATGTTCCCGCATGCTGGTGCGAGTCTATTGTTGTACCGATTCCTAAGCTGGGGAAGGATAAGCACTTGCCTTCCAGTTATCGACCCATCTTGCTTACCAGCTGTGTCTGTAAGGTGATGGAGCGAATGGTTAACTCTCGTTTGGTTTGGCTGCTCGAATCTCGACACCTACTACTTACCAATGTACAATGTGGATTTCGTAGGCGCCGCTCTGCTGTTGACCATCTGGTTACCTTGTCTACCTTCATTATGAATAACTTCTTGCAGAAGTGCCCGACCGTGGCTGTGTTCTTTGATTTGGAGAAGGCTTACGACACCTGTTGGAGGGCGGGCATTCTCTGCACCATGGGGCCTTCGCGGTCGCCTGTCTTTTTATTCGTTCCTTTTTAATGGATCGACAGTTCAGGGTATGTTTGGGTTCTGTCCTGTCAGACACCTTCCACCAGGAGAATGGGGTGCCACAGGGCTCAGTTTTGAGTGTCGCTCTCTTCGCCATAGCAATCAATCCAATAATGGATTGCCTCCCAGCTGATGTATCAGGCTCCCTTTTCGTGAACGATTTTACTATCTATTGCAGTGAGCAGCATACATGTTTCCTGGAGCGCTGTCTTCAGCGTTCTCTTGACCGTCTTTACTCCTGGAGTGACGCCAATGACTTCCTTTTCTCTGCCGAGAAGACTGTCTGTATTAACTTCGTCCGCTACAAGCTGGATTATGGGAGCTTAGTATACTCCTCTGGACGGCCGTCCATCTTACGCCTCCATACAACATTGGGGTTTACCTCTTGCGATTGGAGCGTTTTATACTAGTCCCGTCGAGTCTTCATGCTGAAGCCAGTGAATTGCCACTCACCTACCGGCGCAATATATACTGCTTTGTCATTATGCCTGTCGGCTGTCAATGCCCGAACACCCATCGTATCGTTCCTTTTTTGACGACTCTCTCGACCGTCAGTACGGGTTGTATGTCTCTGCCCTGCTACCCCCTGGAGTTCGCTTTCGTCGCCTCCTTCAACGCCTTGATTTTTCACTCCCTGCAACTTTTAGTGGGCCAGAGCCACACGCCACCTTGGCTCCAGGCTCAGGTTCGCGTTCACCTTGACCTCAACTCGCTCCCAAAGGAGGTTACCCTCAGTTCGGTATACCACTCCCGTTTTGTCGAACTTAATATGAACTTAATATGACCTTAATTTATGCAGATGGCTCTAAGACTAATGACGTCGTCGGGTGTTCTTTTATTGTCGGGGCACAAAGTTTCAAATACCAGCTACATGGCCATTGTTCGGTCTTCACAGCTGAGCTCTTTGCCCTCTACCAGGCTGTTCTTTATGTCTGCCGCCACCAAGATTCTGCTTATGTCATCTGCTCCGATTCTCTGAACGCCATCCAGAGCCTCAGTGATCCGTATCCAGTTCACCTTTTCGTGCACCGGATCCAGCGCTCTCTTCAGCAGCTGGTGGATGATGGGTCTTCGGTTAGCTTTATGTGGGTTCCTGGCCATGTCGGTATCCCTGGGAATGAAGCTGCAGATGCCGCGGCCAAGGCTGTGGTCCTCCAGCTTCGGGCGGCTTCTTGTTGTGTCCCTTCATCAGATTGTAGCAGGTTCATTTGTCGGTGCATTTTATCGCTGTGGCATGCCGATTGGGCTGCACTTACGGACAACAAGCTTTGGGCCTTGAAACCTCTTCCCCTGGCTTGGATGTCCTTCTCGGCGGAAGGAGGTCGTTTTGGCCCGGCTACGAATTGGACACTGCCGGTTCAGCCATCGCCATCTGCTGACAGCTGCGCCGGCGCTGTTCTGTCCATGTAGGCAATTGCTGACGGTCCGCCACATTTTAATGTCCTGTCCGGATTTTACTACACTGCGTCTTGATCTTGGCCTGCCATGTACTCTGGATGCAATTTTAGCAGATGACCCAGGAGCTGCTGCTCGCGTTCTTCGTTTTATCAACTTGACACACCTGTCTGACGTTTGATTATGCTGTTGTTTTTTAATCCTATACCTGTTAATACGTCTTTTATAGTGTTGTCCCTTTTAGTTGCTGTTTTAACCTTGTGCCTCGCGGTGCATTCCTAACTTAAGTCAGGCTGCTAATGACCATTGTAGTTCTGCACCCTAAAACCACAAAAAAAACTTACTGCCTCATATCAGACTTCTGAAGATTGGATGTTTCTGTAAACTCATTGTCCCTTTACTTCCTTACCCACACCTCTTAGGGTGTGGATCCTTCCACTCTTCTCCACCTCTATCGGGCTTTAGTGCCGTCTCGCTTGGACTATGGTTGTCAAGTTTATGGTTCAGCTGCTCCTTCCACACTGCACTGCCTGGATCCAGTCCACCATCGTGGTATCTGTTTGGCCACCGGTGCCTTACCTACTAGCTCTGTTGATAACCTCGTGGTTGAATTTGGGATCCCCCACTCCTCACTTTGTTTGGCAGTCCCAGCTACCGGTTTCTTATGCAATTGCTGTCCATTCCTCTCCCACTCATCCTTCATATTCTATCCTGTTCCCAGACAAAGGACGTTGCCAACCAGTAAACCCGTCCGAGGGTGATTTTCAGCTTCCTTCTTTGTCCTGTCTCCCATGTTCCCTCCCCAACACCCCACCCCTTGTATGATTTTTAAACCAATGGCTCTAAATCTGCTGACCATGTGGGATATGCCTTCATCCTCTGTTGCCATGGAAATCATCTCCTCCCAACTGCATGTGGGGTGTTAACTGCGGAATTGATGGCAATTTTCCAGGCCCTTCATTAAACGGTCCCAACTCAAGTGCATTTCGTTATGTATGGACTCGATGAGTGGGGTTCAGGCTATTCTCCAGTGTTTTTCCCGCCATCCCTTGCCTTGGTCTCGGCCATCCATGGCATATCGCTGATCTTCACCATGCTCCTTGTTCCGTTGACTTCCTTTGGGACCCTGGCCATGTGGGTATCCCAGGTAATGAGCTTGCTGATTGTTTGGCTGGGGGAGCAGTCACTTACCCCCTTCTCTGTAACTCCTCCTGTGGCGGATTTACGGCTTCATATGAAATCCCACTTCACACAGTAATGCGCCAACTCTTGGGAGGCTCCCTCTCTGTCTAATAAACTTTGTGCGATTAAGGTGACAGCTGTCCCGTGCCTTTCTTCCTTCTGCCTTTCCCGAAAGGACTCGACCACCCTGTGTCATCTTCACATCAGCCATACCAGGCTGACCCATTGTTTTCTTCTTTGTAATGATCCACCCCCACTTTGTGGTTGTAGAGTTTTCCAGTCAGTAGCCCACATTTTGGTGGAATGCCCCCTTCTTTTGGCTCTGCATACTTAGTACAGACTTCCCCGCACTTTACCTTTAATATTGGCAGACAATTCATGGATCGTGGAACTGGTTCTCGGTTTCCTCCGTGCAGATAGTTTTTATTTTCAGTTCTAAAGTTTTTAATCTCCCTCTGGAGTAGGGGCAGGGCGGTGAGGGTTGGGGTGTCTCCCAATGTAAGCTGTATTTGGAGATTCCCGACTCCCCTCCCTGACAAAGATCCTCTTTTCTTTCCCTTTTACTGTTTTCATCGCTTTTCGGATTTCATTCATCTCCTTTTACAATATGCACTTTCATATTCTAGCAGTTGACTGCTTTTGAATAGCAGGTGGTCTTGCCTGTACTGCATCAGAGGTGGGATCTTTCCTGCCTGTAGCATAGCCTTGGGGTTGCCAAATTGCTTACTTCCCCTTCTTTTGTTTTCACCATTGACAACACAACTGCACTTTTACATTTTTTAGCCTTTTACCTTTTATTGTTATGACACTCCCGATATATAAATCCATCTGAATGGACCACCTTTGACACAAGGGGCTGATGATCTTGCTGTTTGGTCCCTTAAACCCCAATCAACCAACCTACCATCTGCAGTCTTTAATTTGTGTAATTTTCTCTGTGTTTTGGGCTTAGCACTAAACATGTTCTCCCACTTTCCTTGTCTCGGGTGTTAGCAGAATACCCTTCTGGAATTAGCCCCTCAGTTAGCATAGGCATTGGTTATGGAGGTCGTGACTGTGCCAGCACACCAGGTTCTGCCTGCCTTTTCCCTGAATTTTTCTGGTTTCTTTCCTCTTTTTCTTTTTCCCCCTGGCGGCCCGGGGATTAGAATAGACCCGAGGTATCCCTGCCTGTTGTAAGAGGTGACTAAAAGGAGTCTCACATCTTTGAGCCTTTAAGTGATGGTCCCCTGTAGGGTTTGACCTCCATTTTTCAAAATGTTCCCGAAGAGCAAGCCAATTTGGGAAGGGCGCCTTACATGGTGCATCATGTGCATAGTGCATTGAGATACTTAGCCCACTTTCTCGTTGTGGCATTGCAGTCCTGCTCATCCTCCATCTCTTGAGCAAGGACACCTTCTGGGCTGCATTTTCCTCCACCCACTATGAAGTGTCATTTCGTGTGCCGACAAGGACCATGGAATTCCTTGCACCTTGTATCCAGCACAGTAGCTAGTCCATTGTGGTGAAGCCGCCATGTACCCTGTTGGTTGTAGCCTGTTGACAACACAGGAATCCCTCTGCTGATGGCCTGCACTGTTAACTCCCCACATATGCCAAGGGGTAGGTTCCCATCTCCCTGGGGCATCGGGGCTCCCGGTAATGGCCATCCTGCCAGTTGGGCCTTGCTGAGGCTGGGTGGCACCCGTGGGGAGGGCCCCTGGTCAGAGCAGGTGGCATCAGGCAGGGCAGATGAAATGCCATAAAGCATAGTATGTCATCTCTTGCTTGTGGTCCATCACTAGCAGTCACTAAGCAGGCAACATCTAATTTCAATGTTAAGAAACGACCCCAAAATGTTCCCCTCTCCGACCAAACCATGGGAGGAATGCCTGCCAAGGATGGCAGTGAAACTTATTTGCCTCGGTAACTCGTATGTACAAGAGTTTATTGGAAATCTTTCATGTCAATGAAGCCTCAGATTTTTGTGGAGCATTTGGAGGACATGTTCGGGGAGGTGGAGGGCTTGTCCAAAATACGTCTGGGTCAGTCTTGACAAAAACAGCATCCTCTGCCCAGTCACGGGCATTACGTGCTTGTGACAAGTTGGGGGATGTTTCTGTAACCATCACCCCCCCCCCCCAATCAGAGCTTAAATTTGGTCCAGGCCTATGAGCTGTGTGCCAATTTAGAATGGCAAGGTGTTAATTTCGTCTGGCGTGTCCATCGGGGTCCGAGGGATAATCAGGTTGCCACCGGTGCCTTAATCTTGGCGAGGGTGACACATTGTACGAGAAGGTTAAGGTGATGCTCTACCGCTGTGACATCAAGCCATACATCCCTCCCCTATGTGGTGCTTTAAATGCTGGAAGTTCGGCCATATGTCTTCCCACTGTACTTCCAGTGTCACATGTTGAGATTGTGGATGCCCATAACATCCCTATACTCCCATGTGCCCCATCACCCATCTGTATCAACTGTGGAGAGCATCATTCACTTTGCTTGGCAGACTGCAGGCTTTTACAGAAAGAGAGGAAGATCATGGAATATAAGATACTGGACTGACTCACCTACACTGAGGCTAAGAGGAAATTTGAGCTCCTGAGTCATGTGGCTATGACCACCTCTTATGCCGCTGCTATGAGAACTGTTGTCGCCCCATCAGTTTCACACATTCCTGTCGCCTCTCAGAACCAGAAGATTGCGCCTGCCCCTTTGATGGTGAGGGCACTTCCCTCCGTGTTTCCGTGTTGCTCCCACACCACCTACTTCCGGAGTGATTACCCCCCCCCCCCCCCAACCCTTGGGGATATCAGTCCCCACTTCTGAACTTGAGAATCATAAGTCCGCTTCAGCTCCTCTCACTAGGAAGGGGTCCCTTTGGTCATTCCCTTCCCAGGTTTCTGCGAGTGGGAAAGAGGACACCCACCAGTGGCTGAAGAGCCCAAAAGCAGCTGGTCTTAGGGCTTCACATTCATCCTCAGCCCTGGAAACCCAAGGAGCAGCGAGAGAAATCCAAAAAGGAGGTCCCCAATATGAAGGGATTTGCAGACACCCACACCACAGCTACTGACAAGCTCTGTGTCTGCGGATGAGGTGGAGATTCTGGCGTCTGCTGAGGACCTGGGTCTCACCAGACCCTCAGACACAATGGATATAGACTGCTCAGGAAAAGTCAGTGGCAGCAGGTGACCCTGAGGCGTAAACTGCTTCACTGAATGTTACATGCCTTCCCAGTCTCACAATGTCATCCTCCAGTGGAATTGTGGTGGTTTTATCCACTGCCTGGCTGAGCTAAGGCAACTGTTAAGCTTTACACCTGCTTTTTGCATTGCACTCCAGGAAACCTGGTTCCCAGTAATGCGGACCCCTACCCTCTGCAGCTATAAGGGATACTAGAGGAACAGTAGACTATAATGGAGTGTCAGGTTTAGTTTGTGTTTGTCCTACACACAGTCTACAGTGAAACTGTGCCCCTTCAAACACCTCTTGAAGCTGTGGCTCTCAGAATAAGGATGACACAGGAAATAACTGAGACGTATATCTTCATCCAGATGATGCATTATCCCTGAATGTATTAACTGCACTGATTGATAAACTCCCTAAACCTTTCCTACTTTTGGGATGCCTTGTGGGGTGGCACCGTGCTTCCTGGCAGGGCAGAGGTGTCGAAATTTTACTGTCTCAGTTTGACCTCTGCCTCTTAGATACTGGGGCCACGGCACATGGTAGCTACTTGGCCATTAATTTATCAATTTGCAGTCCAGGACTTACCCCATCTGTTCACTGGAGAGCACATGATGACTTGTGTGGTAGTGAGCACTTCCCCACAATTGTCACTGCCCCAGTGTCAGGTCCATGGACTCCTGCCCAGATGGGCTTTAAACAAGGTGTACTGGGCCGTCCGTCCGCCTGGACTTGGCACGGTAACCCAAGGACTCGGTTCCGCATGTGGCCCTCCGTCACCGTTTTCTTGCGCTCGTCGCCTCATTTTCAGGCTGTGAGCCTGTCTACACTGATGGTTCCCTGGTGGATCGTCGTCCTGCCTACGCTTTTGCTCACGCTGCCCATGTTGAACAGCGCTCCTTGCCGGCTAGCTGCAGTATTTTTACTGCAGAGCTGGTGGCCATATTGCGCGCTCTTGAGCATATGCGTTACTGCTCAGGTACGTCCATCGTCATCTGCAGTGACTCCCTGAGCAGCCTCCAGGCTATCGACCGCTGCTATACCTCTTCTCCTCTGGTATCCTTTATTCAGGAGTCTGTTTTTGCCATTACCCGCTCAGGTCGTTCGGTGGTCTTTGTTTGGACGCCAGGTCACGTTGGCATCCCGAGGAATGAACGTGTCGACAGGCTGGCCAAAGGGGCGGTCGATGCCCCCACTTTGGCGATCGGCCTCCCGGCTCGTGATTTGCAGCTGGCGTTGCGCCGTAAGGTGCTTCAGATGTGGTGTGACGAGTGGCGTAGCCTGACTTCTCCGAATAAACTGCGTGCTGTTAAGGATCCTGTGTCGGCTCCGCATCGGCCATACCTACCTGACGCACGGACATCTTTTGCGTCAGGAGGATCCCCCCTGTGTCGGTGTGGGTCCCGGTTGACAGTCGCCCACATTTTGTTGGAGTGTCCCCGCCTGCGCACCCTCCGGCCGACTTTTAATCTCCCGGGCACGTTGCCTTTGGTTTTATGCAACGATGCCTCCATGGCTGACGACGTTTTAAATTTTATCCGTGGTAGTCCTTTTTATGGTTAGATTTAGGGGGGACCTGTCCCTTTCCCTTTCTGTGTATCTTGTCCTCGAGTGTCTCATTGGTTGCAGATTTTAATTTGTGTATTCGGATGGTTGACTCTTTCCCAATTTTTGTTCCCATGATCAGTCAACCAGTCTCCGGCCCTCTTCTTTTCTTCCGTTTCTTTCTGTCCAGTGTTCGTCTGTACTCTTCTTGTCTCTAGTGTTCGCTGCCACATTGGTGTTCTTTCAGTGACTGGGGGGGAGGGGTGTCTCCTCCCCCCTTGGGGTTTTACTTGTTCCGTAAATTTTGTTTCGCCTGTTTTTGGAATGGGGGACTGATGACCTTAGCTGTTTAGTCCCCCTTAAACATCCCAACAACAACAAGAAGGTGGACTGGGATACTTCCACCTCTGCGGTCACTGTTGAATCTCCCCCACATGGTAACATTGATGTGATGGTTGAGTGGATGACAACAACAATTGTTTCTGTGGCAGAAAATGTGATCCCTCGCTCTTCAGGGTGCCCCTGGGAAGGCAGCCACTTGGTGGTCACTGGTAGTTGCTGAAACAATTAAGGAGTGTCAGTGAGTTCTACAGTGGCATAAGCAACCCCTTTCCCTGGAGCACCTCAGACCCTTTAAAAATGGCTCCCTGCCTGCCTTCTCCAACTTACCAGACAATAGAAGCAGGAGTGTTGCGAGAGACATGGCTCGAGCATTGCGTGCCATACATCACCTTCCCAAGTCTGGGCAAAGATCAAATGTGTTTTCGGGTACCAGACCCCAACAGAAGTTCCTGATTTTGACATAAATGGTGTGTTATCTACTGATGCAAACGCGATTGCTGAGTATTATGTTCGAGCCTCTGCCTCGGAGAATTACCCCCAGCCTTTTGTACTCTCAAACAGTGGCTGGAAGGGAAAGTCCTTCCATTTACTACATGCCACAGTGAATCCTATAACACCCCATTTACAGAGTGGGAGCTCCTCGGTGCTCTTGCACATTGTCCCGACACAGCTCCTGGGCCAGATCGGATCCTCCGTCAGATGATTAAACATCTCTCTTCTGACTACAAGGGACATCTCCTTGGCCTTTTCAACCGGATCTGGTGCGATGGTGTCGTCCCATCGCAATAGCGGGAGAGCACCATCATTCCGGTGCTCAAACCCAGTAAAAACCCGCTTGATGTGGATAGCTATCAGCCCATCGGCCTCATCAACATTCTTTGTAAGCTGCTTTAACTTATGGTGTGTCAGCAGTTAGGTTGGGTCCTGGAGTCGCGTGGCCTACTGGTTCCGTCAGGGCGGTTTTCACCTCACGCGCCTGAAGTTCTGCCAGTTGAACAGCCTTTTCCAGACGCCAATACCTGGTTGCCGTTTTTTTTTTATTATTATTATTTATGAAAAGTGTATGACACGACCTGGTGACATCATATCATTGGCACATTATACGAGTGGGGTATCAAAGGTCCACACTGCTGCAGCTCCACAGAGCCCTTGTTCAATCCCGCCTTCGCTATGGGCTGTCTAGTTTATGGTTCGGTGGTTGCCCTCAGCATTGCCTTTATTCAACCAAGTACCTTCTTTCCGAACTGGAGTCCTTGTCTATATCACCCGTACTTGAGGTCCATTCACGTACACCTCCACGGTGTACACCTAGGCTGCGGTGTTGCCTGGACCTTTCGCATGGCCCTAAGGACTCGGTTAAGACTGCGGCTATCTAGTTTCACTTCCTCTAGATTCTTGACATGTACAGAGGCCATGAAGTGCTTTACATCAATGGCTGACAGTCATGTCGGCTTCGCGTATGTCCACGGAGGACATTTTGAACAGCGTTCCTTGCCTGATGGCTGCAGTGTTTTCACTGCAGAGCTGGTGGCTATATCTCGTGCTCTTAGGCACATCTTTTCATGCCCTGGGGAGTCATGCCTTCTGTGTACTTGACTCCTTGAGCAGCCTACAAGCTTTAGACTAGTGTTTCCTCGTCATCCTTTGCTTGCTACCATCCAGGAATCCATCTATGCACTGAAATGGTCCAGTTGTTCAATGGTGTTTTTCTGGACCCCCAGGTCACATCGGAATCCCAAACAACGAACTTGACAGGCTGGGCAAACAGGCTACACAGAAACCACTAATGGAGATCGGCTTCTCTGCAACTGACCTGAATTCAGTACCATGCCACAAGGTTTTGCAGCTTTGGGAGACAAAATGGCATATCCTCAGCATGCACAACAAACTGCATTCCATTAAGGAGACTTAAGAATGTGTGGCAGTCCTCCATGCGGGCCTTTCACAGGGATTCTATAATTCTGTGCCGGCTCTGCGTTGGCCTCGCTTGGGTGACACACGGCGATCTCCTGTGCCATGATGACCCACCTCAGTGTCGGTGTGGTGCCTGGCTAACAGTGGTCCATATCTCGGCGAGCTGTCCTCCTTTGACTGCTCTGTAATGGACTCTTCAGTTACTAATGGACTCTTCAGTTACTGGACTCATTGCCATTAATTTTAGCTGATAACGCCTCATTGATTAGTTTTACGTTTTATATGTGACGGTGGGTTTCATCAGTCTGTATAATTTTTCGCATATGTCCTTTGGCCCTTTAGTGTTATGCACTCTAATGCTTTTAGTGTGGATGTTTTAATGTCGCAGAGTGGTGGGCTTTTCCTTTTTATTCTCATGGTTGGCCAGCCACAGTCATCTGCTGTCTTGTTTTTACCCTTTCTACCTGTTTCTTGCTTCTCTCTTGTGGTTTTCTTTTCCTGCTTAGTCCAAAGTAGTGTTGGTTGTCCTCCTGTCGTTCATCTGGTTCTTCCTTTCTCCTGTTGTTGTGCTGTATGTCTCCTTTCTTCCCTTCTTTTCCTTGTGCAATTATTTTACAGTGAACAAGGGACCAATGACCTTGCAGTTTGGTCCCTTCCCCCCCTCTTTTAAACAAACTAACCAACCAAGCAACCTACCTACCTTTCTTTTGTTTACAGTTAGCATAGGCATTGGTTATGGAGGCCTTGACCGTGCATGCACACTAGGTTCTGCCAGTCTTTTCCTTACATTTTTCTGGTCTGTTGTGCTGTTTTTTTACCCCTTTTCTTATGTCTGCTTCCCCTTGTGTTGTCGTATTGTATTGTATTGTGGCGTGGTGTGGTGTGGTGTCATGTGGTATCGGTGTTGGGACAGTTCAGTGGCAGTGCTAGTGCCCCATCATGTGCAATGTTTGTGGGGGCACCCCTGCTCTTCATACTTTCCCTGATCCCCCTCCTGTTCTTTCCTCTTTATGCTGCTCTAACTTACATTTTCCTTCTTTGTTTGCATGTTGACTGGACAGTGCTGCTCATGTTTCTCTCTTGATTTATCATAATAGATCATGGGAGTGATGACCTCACTGTTTGGTCCCTTCCCCCCAAATTAACCAGCCATCCCCTATATTCCTGACCTAACCCCTTTGCTGCTAACAGCATACATCTTTAGTTTAAGGGAAAGAAACCTTGATGTTTCCATACAAAATAACACTAAACCCAGCTCTGTATTTTCTTTCAATATATTTATATGAATTTTTAAAGTTGTAAAAGTCATTTTTTAAACACTCTGTACAGGGCCAGGATAATACTACTAAGTGCCAAGTGGTGTGCTCTGATTTTTTTTTTTGGGGGGGGGGGGGCACTTAGGAGTACAAGGATTGGATGTGATGGCCTGAGAAATCTGCTTTTGAACTAGGCTGGTGGGGTAATTACATGAGTGAAGGCTGAGGTGAGAATGGTGGTGTATTGCTGAAAAGATAATGCATCCAAACAAATAAGTTTGCCATAAAGTCTGCATTTTCATTGAACAATATAAAGAGAATGATAGGAGTAATTTATTCATTGTTTCCTATGCTTTCTTGTTTTCCACCTTCCCACATTTTATGCTTTTTTAGGACAGTTCCCTGAAAAGTGTAAAAAAGGAGGTTTTGCTGTACATAAAAAATCTTCAGTGAACCTTAACCAGTGTCTGAAGAATGTTACTGACTTATACTTTATTGTAGTTTAAGAGGAGACAAGATGACTGCTAATGTATCTTACCTTTTTCAGCTTGGGATGTACACCCTCAGTGTTATCACGGAAATCTCTGCGGACCAATTTCTTAACCATGGACGACACCTGGCCTTCTTAATTATGAATATGATGAACAATGAAGATTTGGGGTCTCAAGTTGTTTATTACACACTTTTGACAATGATTCATGTTTTGCCAATTTTTGAAGGTGATGTTGAAGTAAGTGAATTTATTTATCTATTTATTTATTTTCTTTATATAATTTAGGACCTGGTTAAGTTAGGTTACTGTTTAAGATTTTGTCTTTAAACATGAACAGAGCCTTTCCTTCCTATCCAGTGTTAAGTTACTACTTTTTGTCTCCAGCAAATGTGCCTTATTTGAGCAAATTTTTCCTTGCAGAGTACTTTCCTTTTTTCTTCTTGCAATTTTCTAAAAGCTACAGATTCCACTGCTTTTAAAACATTTAATAAACACCTTTCAAAAATTCAAAAAGACACTTGTTGTATAGAGAAGTTTGATGAAATACCAAGGTATACACGTACTAAAGTCAAGAGATCACGTCTACATCCGTACTCTGCAAACCACTGCAAAATGTGCGGCAAGAGATACTTCCCATTGTACCAGATACTAAGTTTTTCTTTTAGATGTGCATATGTAGCACAGAAAGTGACTTCTTCCATGCATCTGTGTGTGCAGTAATTAATATAATCGTGTCTTCGAGGTCCTTACAGAAATGATACAAAGAGGGCTGTGGTATACTTCTGGTTGCTTCATTTAATATTAGTTGCTGAAACTTTGTAAGTAGTCTCTCATGGAACATTAGACATTAAACTTCAAACAACTACTAGTTTAGGTATTTCAGAACTCCCATGAAACTCTCCAATTAGTTAAACAAACCAATGATCACCCATGCTTCAAATATCCCCTATTAGTCTAATTGAGTATGGCTCTCACATACTTCAGCAGCATTATAGGATGGATTGCACGAGTGTTCTGTTCAGCCTCCTTTGTAGGCTCATTGTATTTTGCCAGTTTCCAACCACGATTGAAGTCTGCCACCTACTCTACCTATGACTGAGCCAAAGTGATAATTTTGGTTCGTATTCCTGCGAACTTTTGACATTTGATTAGAAGGAAGAGGGTGTAGGAAAGTAATTTGTCAAGTAGAAATGGGATTGAAAGGCAAGAACTGCTCCTTTTTCTCTCACAGGAAGTTGTCCTCTTTGTCACATGTACATAGATGCTATGATTGCTTTTTTTCTTTCAGATGATGGGTACTTACCAAAAACTCATGCCAAGAATTCTGCAATCCGTTGAAGTCTTTGCGCGTACTGATGAAAACAAGGCTTGTGAGGTTATGGAGCTATTTGATTTATTAACAGAGACTGCAATAACAGCAATTATTCCATTTATTAAACCACTTGTTGAAATGTGTCTTAACTTCTCCTGCAATCAGGAGTTGGATGTCACATTGCGTGTCAAAGCAATCAACTTAATAGGATGGATAACTAGATTAAAGAAGAAGGTAAGTAAGTTGCTTATTGCTTAGAAATAACATTTAAGCTGCGTTTCTACTTTAAATTATGTACACTTTTAAACTACTATTAACTGTTAGTCAGAATGGCAAAACTTATAAATACTTAAAATAAAGCAGGTGTATAGTGATGTAAACTAGTCATAGCAGTTATACTTCCCGAGACTCGTGTGTAAATAATGCCGTTAAACAGTGGCAAGATATCAGTAACTCAATTCTCCAATGGGGAGAACTGTGTAATTATTAATCTGGGAGAAGTGGACCCCTGACGACCATTTATTCAATCACATACTAATTGTTGCAGAATGTACTAGGTGCTTGACCTTCGCTGAGTCACTCAGCAGGAGTATGTGCAGTGTTTCAAAACGTGGAGCTGATTAAAACGATGTAATGGACCAGGACAGTAATAGTTAAATGTCAGAACTGAAGCTGGGAGACAGGATGGAGTTACACCTGGATAGCTGTCAGTAACAGCATTGCTCACAAGAAGCAAAGTTCTGGGTGCCAGTCCTGCTTGGGCACACTGTTTTAATCTGCTGGAAGTTTCAAAACTTTGTGTGATCAGCCTCTGTCATTTAGACTTGTCTACAGGGTGACGGGTAACTGTGGCACTGGAGCCGAGCGTTAGCGAAAAGAGCTGATGCAGCAGATGACATGGAAAATGACATGTTCAGTGAATAGCGGCCTGATGCAAGTAGCCTATGTGGCCTATTGTGTATGTGTCGCGTGTGTAGTTTTTGTTGTCGTGTGAAATCTTCGAGGTGTTGTGATAGTGTGAAGGTTTTCTCCTTCTTGAACTAGGTCAGCACCATCAAAAATATGATGAATCCAGAAAAGATACACATGTTCAGAGTGTGGAAAAAGCTATAGCTGTAGCAAGACTCTGAGGAAACAGGTACATCCAGGAAAGTTAAATATTACTCCACAATTATAAGTGCAAAAGTTTTATAAATATTTGTGTACTTTATGTGGCAAACACTTCAACCATGAGCGCAATGTAATATGCCACGAAAGAAAGGAATATGGATTGGAAAATAGTTTTATGAAAGTGAAATTCCCATCGTGCGATATTTCAATTCTTTCGAAGAAAAACTATTATGATCACTTGTCAATGAAACATGCTGTGTTAATAACATCTGAAGAGACTGAATTTGCATCTTTCCCTTTGTATGCCATCGTCCAGACAATATGTATCTAAGAGTAAAGGTATTCGCTGCATGAAAATCCAAGGCACTAACAAAATAGAAGGTGTATATCCATCCAGCATTGAAGTAACCGAAGCTGGAGATGGCAGCTGCAAAGTAAAATTTGTGGTTACTCACGTGAATCATCAAAATGGTGTTAGACATTTAGATTTGGCAAGAAGAAAGAAACCAGTTAGTCGTCGACATCGCAAACAAGGTACACTTGCAAGCGATACTTGACAAAGTGAGAGACAATTTATCCGATTCCATGCTAGAACGTATCCATCTACTGACAAAAGATTTATAAAACATTGAGCAGTGTAATAATTTACGTTCAGAGGTAGAGATATAAAGACGATGGCATCAGTGTAGAAGTGTGGGTAAACGAAATCAATGTTAGTGATAATCTCAAACCACAAGATACAAGCAGCCAGTCATCCTCTCCTGAGGAGTGAAGACTTTGTCCTCATCATCATGAACAACGGTCATTGTGAAATTCTGAAGTACGGCCGTGACGGTATTTGCATCGATGGAACTGATGGAATTAACGGTTATGGTTTCGAGTTAATTACACTTCTTGTGCTTGACCACATGAGAAAAGGTTTTCCTAGTGCTTTTCTTATCTCGGGCAGGTCTGATCAAGATGTGCTGTCATTATTTTTTAATGAAATAAAGACTAAAGTAGGAAAAGTACGTCCTCAAGTGCTCATGCCAGATTTAGTGAGTCTTTTTATAATGCTTGGCTTTCAAAAATGGAAGAACCTGTGAGAAGACTTTATTGCTCATGCCATAAAGACAGGGCATGGAGGAAAAATATATGTATTAAAATCAAAACAAAGGAAAGACAGGCAGAAACTTTTAAGCTAGTGAGGAGTTTAATGCAGGAAGGAGACGTCATAACATTTGAGCATGTATTTCCTTTAGCTCTGGAGCACCTAGTTTCAGATCCTGTAACAGCTGAGTTTGGGTTCTACCTCTAAGAACATTAGGCCCTATGCTAAAAGCACCAGGTGCTGAGCATATTGTTAGTCAACAGTGGTATCAATACAAACATGCATATTGAAAGGATGCATTGAACAATAAAATACATACATTTGCGTGGTAAACATGTAAAAGACTTCACAAATCCATTCATGCATTAATGAGCTTCGCCAGGGACAAATTACATGACTGGTTCACTATTCTGACAAAGGGAAAACTGACAAGCAAACTCCAGGATATTCGCTCAAAGTGTGACTTCAGTTCTGAGGTGGTTCATGAATGCATAGTTAAAGAAGGAAAAGGCTGGCTTGTACCATCTACTTCTGAGGTGGGTGTCATTTTGTACAGCAAAATGTGCAAGACTGATTTGTATTGACTGTCAGGCCTGCATACATCAGTATACATGCTTGTGCGTAGATTTGAGTATCAGATAGAACATGTGTAAACGTATTCACTCTGTCTGCCTATACAAAACAAGACAGTCATCCAGTAGAGTGAACATCAGTAATTTTCATTATGTTAATGACGACGAGGATATATTACATATTTATGAAGAAGGGGATCAGTAGCAAGGGAAAATGGAAGTATATTGGTAGAACTCAGCAGAGGAAATATTGAATCTTCATATTTAACTCAGGAGAATGAGAAAATTAAGAGAGAATTTGCTGAAGTGATTGACACAGTATCTTCTCCAGGGCAACTGGAAGTTTTAAAATGCCACCTGTCAAGCTTGAAAGCTACATTAGCTGCTGTTGACTCCAATAAAGGAATTGGCCCCTGCACAGCTTCATCAAGAAGGGAACAAAATATACAGCCTCGGACGGTTGTTCTCTACAAAGAGGAGGAAAATAGTACACCATTTCGAGAAACAAAGTATAGCTGAGGCACAAGACATTCTTGTTTCTCTATTACAAGACAGTCAATAGATACTGACATTTATACAGTGAAAATTTACCTTACCTAATTCCTTTGTTTGTGACGTTTTAGTATTTTGCAGTTCACATCGTAATTATGCTGTTGCTATTAAAGTTTAGTCAGTGGCATAAGATGACTATCATCCCTTATTAGACATGAAGAAGTTAATTTAAGTCAGTGCTATATGTTTGGCTTTCTTGTTTAATAGTTTTAATTTCTGCTACATTCGTGATTAAAACAGTAAAAAATTATAATACAGTAAGTAAAAGGTCTCCTTTTCACAAAGTGGCTTGCTTGTCAGCCGCAGTTGCATGTCATCTGCTACCTCGTGCATCTTCGGTTCTTTCCGTGAAAGGTCACTCGGCTCCAGTGGTGTAGTTGCTTGTCACTCTGTAGACTCAAGTGTCATTTAGAAATCAATGTGGTGTAGTAACGTGCTATATGTTAAATAAATACTGCATTATTACAACAGTGACATTTCTCTTCCACTTGTTGATCACTCAAGAGGAAAAACTGGCCATTCCAGTTGTACTCTTGGGCAGAAGAGTATTGGCACCGAATAATTGTAGGTGCCTCTTTTAAGGTGTAGAATTTTTTGTTTTTGTTACAGCTTGAATAAAAGAACTTTGTGGTTGATAGTATGCAGAAGCTGGAGAGAGGGAGAGGGAATGTGTTGCTGGCTTGCAACCAGCTACAGTTTGCAAGGTTATGCATGTATATACAAAACAGGCAGTGCAGCAAACACTTTGAATATTTAAACTTCATACTCTGTGATATTTATTAGTTTACGAGTTAATGCCATCTGACCCTTGCTCAATTACCTCATATGCTGGTGTTTTCCCCATGATTGATATCCTGGATTGTTAGTGTCATTTAGCCACAGTTTCCATACCTGAAACTAAAAGTGTGAGTGTGAGTCGTTATGTACTAAGTAATTTTAACATAACATTGTAATTTAGATGGAAACAAACATATGATGATACGTCAGGGTCATGTTTTGTGAGCATATGGATTGTGCAGCTGAAAATGTACATTGATTAACTGTAAGCTTTTGAAATAGAATTACTCTTGTATTACAGGCTATAATAAAATATAAACTGATACCATCTATAGTGAATACACTTTTCCGGTTGATGTGTCTTCCACCTGATGTAGATGAAGTGGATGATTGCTTCATTATTGATGGCGAATCAAATACGCCAGTTACTTGTGCTACACAAACTTTAGATGTGTTGGCTCTCCATTTACCACCAGAAAAACTGTTCACTCCTTTGGTATGTATGTCATCAGATGCCAGCTTATAATAGAATACTTTAATTGTACGTCAAAGTAGATGAACTCCAATGTAATCTGCATAATTTTATATTTTCTTATTGGCAGCAAGCTAGACTTGCAAATAACATTAACAGATAATTATTGTTTTATTCTTTTTTAGATGGAATTTGTTCAGCCGGGTCTTGAAGGAGAAAACATATTTGCAAAAAAAGCATCCTATCTTGCTCTGGCTGTTGTTGCTGAAGGCTGTGCTGAATATATAAGAAATAAATACTTGAAAGTGTTCCTGCAGTTCATTTGCAAGGGTATAACGGATGAAACACCTGTCGTCAGAAATGCTGCACTATATGCATTGGGACAATTCTCCGAACATCTTCAGGTACGAGTTTGTTTCAATAAGAATGGAGAAGGACACATGCAAAAATTTGAAGTGAGCTCTGGCTTGTAAAGAAGTTGAGAACTATGAAGAAAGAGTAAAGTGGTCTGTTGAGTCTATCAGTGGAATATGGGCACCTATGATCATAGTGCAGTTATACAAAGGATTTATTACATATGTAGTAGTTAACTTGGTAAGGTCAGTGAACCTTGACCAACATGTAAGTATTATTCAGAATAGGTGAAACCGGAAACTCCAGAACTCCTCCTGAATACACCAACATGGTCAGTCTTCTACATGAAGTCTGTGCTAATTTAAACTGTACAGTTTTCACCCCCAACAGAATGACATTGTGTGTCATTTATTCTTCATCCAGCATCTGAGCCTTTGCCTTTGAAATTCACACCCTGTGCAGTGTGGGAAGTAATATGGGAACAGCAGATACACCCACACCATTTACAGAAAGTGCAAGCTTTAACTAATGTCTTCGATGCTTGTGTAACATAAAGCTAATAATGAATACAATGTGGTTGATTATTTTTCTTCATATGCGCTCTCTTAGGATGAAGCGTGTTTCACCAGAGATGAAATGTTCAATCGTCGCAGCAGTCACGTATGAAGCCGCGAAGTACTTTTGTGATGGCCAGTGAAAACAAATCTGTTGAAAAATCAACAACCAGTTGTACAAACCTTGGTTTTGTGCAACTTGTTGCCTCTTTTTCAACAAATCTGCTTAGTTTCTGAAGAGGGATGTAATATTAAGAACACAAATTTTCAGTGACTACTTAGGTGAGCATTGTTAACAATTAGGTAATAAGTACTTATTTTGGCTATGAGCCATTTTAAAGTGCTTGCTCTGTAAACAATGCACATGACACACATCACGTCGTGCTTAAAAATTTTGGGGGCTAGTGCGTAGTACTAGTATCTGCATGAAAATAACACATCACTGAAACCAGCTGAGAGTGACTGTCATGGTAATATGACAAAAGTATGAAGTGAAGTTGTCCTTTAAAAAGTGTGTGGTTGTGGTGACAAATATGAAAACTTAGGTTTCCTTCTTGCGTAACTCCATCAGTATGCTGTGTACTTTTTGAGAGACTTAAATGCTCATGGAAAACATTCACCATAACATTGTGTATGTATTTGGATCCAACTTGAGCTTCAGCTCACATTGCAGTTTCCCACACTGGTCTCTCTCTCTCTCTCTCTCTCTCTCTCTCTCTCTCTCTCTCTCTCTCTCTCTCTCTCTGTGTGTGTGTGTGTGTGTGTGTGTGTGTGTGTGTGTGTGTGTGTGTGTGTGTGAGCAAGCATGGGCCTTCAGACTGTTGCAGCAGTTAGTTCCTTTCTTGTACTGCAGTCTCCCATCTCTGCGCTGTCCACCACTTGGTATCATAATTTGATGTTGACACAGCTATTTTTCTTGGTTCTGCTTTCATTTGTTCAGATCGTCATCCATTAAGTTTCATGAAAACTTCTCTGCTGAAGTCATTTTTGGGCTGCCTTTTGAATTTGATTCCCATTTTCAATATTTTCCTGTAATGTGAATAAGTTGGGGAAGGAAATGTTAGTGTTCACTTGCCTACTGTGTGAAAAATCATCTGTCTACAGTTACTATATAAACTCAAATGTATGTTCAAAAGTAAAAATGGTAGCAAACCTGATGTGGTGAAGTTGTCACAGGTCCTCTTGGTAGATCCCATGCATAATAGGTGGATCACACTTCTGATCCCTGAGCTGCTAACTACCCACACATGCCAAGGAGTAGATTGGAATTGGTGGTATAGTGATGAATGTTTCGCATACATTAATAATTAAACTAAACGAACATAGTGGCTGTACTAATTTGGCTGTCTCAAAAGATAGGTGTAGGTATTTCAATGCAGGCAGTTACAATCCTGCTGCATTTGCTGGCTTGACTACCCCCATAGGAAGAGGGACAAACAAGACGGCAACGAAATAATTTGTTCTCTGTTTGGTGTGTAGCGGAAAAGACACTTCTAAGGTGATGAAGTCATTAATTTTTGTGGAACAAATGGAAGATAAATTTGGAGCATATGCATTGTAAAAAATGTGAAATAGGGGTAACTATTGATTATACTTCCCTCTGCTGCACAATTGTAAGCACTTCAGACTAGGAGAAAGTGGGTGACAGATGAGTAATTATTAATGGACATAACTGTGAATATGGTACAGGGAGTTATGTTTAAAAGAGATTTTACACTCCAGACACAAGAATAGCTATGAACCAATTTAGGATAATGAGCTGTAAGTTCTGTCTGTCACTTACCACAATATCTGAAACATAAAGGTGCATTCATCTTAGTTTTGTTGCTGTGGTCTTCAGTCCAAAGACTGGTTTGCTGCAGCTCTCCATGCTACTCTATCCTGTGCAAGCTTCATCTCTCAGTACTTACTTCAACCTACATCCTTCTGAATTTGCTTAGTGTATTCGTCTCTTGGTCTCCCTTACGATTTTTACCCTCCACACTGCCCTCCAATACTAAATCGGTGATCCCTTGATGCCTCAGAACATACCCTACCAACTGTTCCCTTCTCCTGGTCAAGTTGTGCCACAAATTTGTCTTCTCCCAATTCTATTCAGTACCTCCCAATTCTATTCAGTACCTCCCAATTCTATTCAGTACCTCCCAATTCTATTCAGTACCTCCCAATTCTATTCAGTACCTCGCAATTCTATTCAGTACCTCGCAATTCTATTCAGTACCTCGCAATTCTATTCAGTACCTCGCAATTCTATTCAGTACCTCGCAATTCTATTCAGTACCTCCCAATTCTATTCAGTACCTCCCAATTCTATTCAGTACCTCCCAATTCTATTCAGTACCTCCCAATTCTATTCAGTACCTCCCAATTCTATTCAGTACCTCCCAATTCTATTCAGTACCTCCCAATTCTATTCAGTACCTCCCAATTCTATTCAGTACCTCCCAATTCTATTCAGTACCTCCCAATTCTATTCAGTACCTCCCAATTCTATTCAGTACCTCCCAATTCTATTCAGTACCTCCCAATTCTATTCAGTACCTCCCAATTCTATTCAGTACCTCCCAATTCTATTCAGTACCTCCCAATTCTATTCAGTACCTCCCAATTCTATTCAGTACCTCCCAATTCTATTCAGTACCTCCCAATTCTATTCAGTACCTCCCAATTCTATTCAGTACCTCCCAATTCTATTCAGTACCTCCCAATTCTATTCAGTACCTCCCAATTCTTTATGTGATCTACCCACCTAATCTTCAGCATTCTTCTGTAGCACCACAGTTCAAAAGCTTCTATTCTCTTGTTGTCCAAACTATTTATCGTCCACTTTTAACTTCCATACATGGCCACACTCCATACAAATACTTTCAGAAATGACATCCTGAAACTTAAATCTATACTTGATGTTAACAAATTTCTCTTCAGAAATGCTTTCCTTGCCATTGCTAGTCTATATTTTATATCCTCTCTACTTCGACCATCATCAGTTATTTTGCTCCCCAAATAGCAAAACTCCTCTACTGCTTTGTGTCATTTCCTAATCTAATTCCCTCAGCATCACCCGACTTAACTCGACTACATTCCATTATCCTCGTTTTGCTTTTGTTGATGTTCATCTTATATCCTCCTTTCAAGACACTGTCCATTCCATTCAACTGCTCTTCCAGCTCTTTTGCTGTCTCTCGCTGAATTACAATGTTGTCGGCAAACCTGTTTTTATTTTTTCTCCATGGATTTTAATTCCTACTTAGAATTTTTCTTCTGTTTCCTTTACTGCTAGCTCAATGTACAGATTGAATAACATTGGGGGATAGGCTACAACCCTGTCTCACTCCCTTCCCAACCACTGCTTTCCTTTCATGGCCCTCGAATCTTATAACTGCCATCTGGTTTCTATACAAATTGTAAATATCCTATTGCTCCCTGTATCTTGCAGTTTGCCACCTTCATGATATGAAAGAGTATTCCAGTCAACATTGTCAAACCTTCCACTAAGTCTAGAATGCTAGTAATGTAGGTTTTCCTTTTCCTAATCTATATTCTAAGACAAGTCATAGGGTCAGTATTGCCTCAAGTGTTCAAAAATTTCTACGGAATCCAAACTGATCTTCCCCAAGGTTGGTTTCTACCAGTTTCTCCATTTGTCTGTAAAGAATTTGTGTTAGTATTTTGCAGCTGTGACTTATTAAACTGATAGTTTGGTAATTTTCACATCTGTCAACACCTGCTTGCTTTGGTATTGGAATTATGTTCTTCTTTGTCTGAGTATTTCACCTGTCTCATACATCTTGCTCATCAGATGGTAGTTTTGTTAGGCCTGGCTCTCCCAAGGCTATCAGTAGTTCTAATGGAATGTTGTCTACTCCTAGGGCCTTGTTTCGACTTAGGTCATTCAGTGCTCTGTCAAACTCTTCGCGCAGTATCATATCTCCCATTTCATCTTCATCTACGTCCTTTTCCATTTCCACAACATTGTCTTCAAGTACATCACCCATGTATAGACCCTCTGTATATTCCTACGACCTTTCTGCTTTCCCTTATTTGCGTAGAACAGGGTTTCCATCTGAGCTCTTGATATCTGTGCAAGTGGTTCTCTTTTCTCCAAAGGTCTCTTTATTTTCCTGTAGGCAGTATCTACCTTACCCCCTAGTGATTTATGCCTCTACATCCTTAAATTTGTGCTCTAGTCATCCCTGCTTAGCTGTTTTGCACTTCATGTCAATCTTATTTTTTAGACATTTGTATTTCTTTTTTCCTGCTTCATTTGCTGTATTTTTATATTTTCTCCTTTCATAAATTAAATTCAATCTCTCTTCTGTTAGCAAAGAATTTCTAGTAGCTCTCGTTTTTTTACCTGCTTGATCTTCTGCTGCATTCATTATTCCATCTCTCAAAGCTACTCATTCTTCTGCTACTGTATTTCTTTCCCTTGGTCTTGCCAGTTGTTCCATAATACCCTGTCTGTAACTCTACAGCCTCTGGTTCTTTCAGTTTATCCAGATCTCACCTTAAAATTCCCAACTTTTTGCAATTTCTTCAGTTTACTCTACAGTTCATGACCAACAGATTACGGTCAGTCCAAATCTGCACCTGGAAATGTCTTAAAATTTAAAACCTGGTTCCTAAATCTATCTGAAACCTTCCAGTATCTCCAGGCTCTTCCATGTATACAACCTCCTTTCATGAGTCTTGAACCAAGTGTTTGCTATGATTAAGTTATGCTCTGTGCAAAATTCTACCAGGTAGCTTCTTCTTTCATTCCTTACACCCATTCCATATTCACCTACTACTTCTCCTTCTCTTCCTTTTTTGACTGTCAAATTATAGCCAACCGTGACTATGAAATTGTCATCTTTCTTTACTATCGGAATAATTTCTTTTCTCACATCATACATTTCATCAGTCTCTTCATCTACAGAACTAGTTGGCATATAAAGTTGTAGTCTTAATCTTGTGAATGAAATATCCTTCCAGGTGAAGTTAGTTTTGGTGTATAAGTGTGGCATGAAGTATTATGTCCCACCGCCTGTGACATGTTACTGTTGCTTAAGTCATGGACACACATCATCCTGTTGCACTGCAGACATTTGCTTCACAAAGGCCGTCTTTTCAAACAATAGCACTTGTGTGAATTGTCCAGAACACCATCTTCCAAATTTCCTAGTTTGACTAATATTTAAAAATGAAAAGAATATAAAATGGCTGACCATATGTCATTTACTGAAAAATATTATTGTATTAATCCAGTTGACTTCATGACAAAATAAAGCCAAAGCCACAGCTATTGCTCCACCTGCCTTAAATTTCTCAAAGCTACCTCTTGCACCTACCATAAACCACGAACATGCAGCCAGAATGAAAAGAAAAATTAGCTGAAAGAAAAGTCTCCACCCCTATTGACTTCAGTTTGTACAGAGACAGGAGTCGTCTCATGATGGGTAGATCAGAAGATGCTGCATATCCCTCAGCAGCAAAAGAGCAAGGTCTGCTCCCCAGCTTTATCCTCCCAAAATGCAGCAGAAAAAGGACATTAGAGTGGTAATCACACCATAACATGTATGGTAACTGCCTCTGTCAACACATATTGTGCTGTGCAGTTGGTGCAGTGGATAGTTCTTTGGATTAGCATGCAGGTCGTCAAGGGTTCAATCCTGGGGGTTGGGATGCATTTTTTATTTGCTAATTTCATTCAGACATTTCATACTGTAATATACAGCGCTTCTTAGGTCACATCTATCCTAAATTTAAAACATTGTGTAATGCTGAACATAACAATGTTTCAACAAATAAGAAATACAGTTGAAACAAATGACCTGTCATAGGACAGAACTACAAAAACAATATCAGTTTAAAGAAGCTAAAGATGATAGCACAGTACAATATTCATTATCTACTTTTCATTTATAGTACATGTAATATGAGGGCTTAGATGTTGCACATTAGCAACCAGTGACAATAATAATGTGCATATTAATGACTTCATGACCTTAACAGCAGAATGTTATCAGAACAACAGATGCTCAAAGCGACCTTCCCGCACATCCAAACATTGCATCATATAGCTCTGGACACTTTGCAGCAAAGCTGTGTCCACAGTAACAAGAGCAGCATGAATACACGCTACCACTTCTTCCACATTCATCTGTAGAGTAGAGTACACGTGCTCCTTCAGATGTCCCCTCAGGAAGAAAGCCAGGGGATTTAGGTCAAGTGAAGGCAGTGGCCAGTAACTGGACCTATATGTCCGAACCACTTCCCTGGAAATGTTCTGCCCAAATACTGTCGCACATTAATTCTAGAGTGTGGAGGTGCACAATCTTGTTGGAACTATGTCCTCTCCTGAACATGTAGTGGAGCATCGACCAGCGCATGAACCAGATATTTTGAGAGGAATGTGTGATAACTTCATGCAGTCAGGCATCATGTAAGGGACCAAACTCCTATCACCCAATATTTCGACCCAGATGTTGATACCAAATCGAACATGATATCCACGGTCGTGGGTGATGCGCAGGTTAACCTCTCACTAATGGTGGTCATTGTGCATATTGAAGACAGTCATGAGTGAATGCTGCTTCATCTGACCATATTAGGGTGTTCACAAAGCCATCGTTGGCTTCTTGTTGTTGGAACCATTCACAGAATTGCATCCACTGATAGTGATCTGCAGGATATAGGTGTTCCATGAGAGCATAATGATAGGGGTGCAGCCCATGCTCATGCAGCGTTAAAGACCGTGCATTACGAGACACACAGCTGCCTTGCTACGCTACGTGTACTTTGCTGAGGTTCTTAGAGTATGACCTCCAGAATAGTTTCCTCAGTAGCTGGAGTACGGTAAGTCCGTGGATGACCTCTGTCACGCGATGATGGAAGGAGAGAGCCCAACTCCAAGGCGCAGCTCCAGATGACTAAACACATTTTTATCTGGATGCTATCAATGAGGATATCTAGCAGCATATTCACGCGGAGCAACACCAGCCCAGTTTTCAGATGCGCATAGGACCTGAAGAATATCCACATATTCATCATTTGTGTATGCCATATGTGTGCTACACTGGTTTAGAGGTTTACAATGAGAAAATTCAATACTTGTATGCATGTACATTGGAGTCTGTCATGGGTGTGTTACTTTGCTTGCAACTAGTCCGTCTGGTGGACAGAGCATACAGTGTAAACATACTGTCAGTCCTGCGCGCTGTTCCGCCTAATGCGCATTACCCCTCTGACAAATATTGTTCAGCATGATTCGTCCCAACACTGCCAATTGTGAAATGTTCAGTTTCGAATTACATTGTTTCCCTAATGGTAATAGATGTGATGTTTCCACAATCCCATATAATAATAATAATAATAATAATAATAATAATAATAATAATAATAATAGTGCCGTCATGTTCGGGGACGACGCTCGAACCTTATGCCCGCCCACAATGGTAACAACACTGCTAGCCAACTGGAAAATGATTTAAATCCAAATAGAGGTGTTTTGCAGGATATGCTTCCTGCAACCACCCTAGAAGGAAAACAGACAGAGGATGAGATGGTCAGATGAAGTTGATTGACACCTCATGTTCCGTTATTACCAAGCAACAAACTTAGGAACCAACACAACTGGATAGAGATCACAAGTACACACAACATTTATTACCAGATACCCAGAATTAAAATTTTTAACAGAACGACTAGCTGTTCAGATTTGTGTAATCAAAAATAACAGGATACTCCAGTCAGAATTAGAAAACATCAAACAACAAGTACAACAAATACTGGAACAAAATAATGTGCGATCAGAAGAAGAAAATGGAGTAATTGACTCGAACATCCCAGAGCAAACAAACAACGAACAACACGCATCAATTAAACAATCAGAGGAAAACAAAATCTTAAGACAGCCACCAGAACAAGCACAAATAGAACACGAAGTGACTCCCATGTTACATATAGAAGAAAAATTTCAGCTGACATATGTCTGTATTTGTGTTTTTGTATTTTATATTAGACCATTCTTGCATAGACCACCAAATAACCCACAAGTCGAAACAACAACAAATCAACACAATCATACACAATAAAATAAATGAAAACACAACTATGGAAGAGTTAAAACTATTGGTTTATATAGGAGCACTCACTCCACTAAATATACCCACTAGGCAGAGATCAGAACCAACCAACACACAGAAGAAACCCACAAAACCAGCATGGCAACACAGGCTACAGATCAGAATAGGAAAAACTGAGAAGACATCGGACAGCTAACACAATTTATAAGAAATGAAATATCAGACAAAAACAAAAAAGGTTAGGTAAAATCTCACAACAAGAAGCGATAGAGCAATTAGATGAAAACCGAGCGAGGTGGCGCAGTGGTTAGCACACTGGACTCGCATTCGGGAGGACGACGGTTCAATCCCGCGTCTGGCCATCCTCATTTAGGTTTTCCTCGCTCCAGGCAAATGCCGGGATGGTTCCTTTCAAAGGGCACGGCCGACTTCCTTCCCCATCCGCCCCTAATCCGATGAGACCGATGACCTCGCTGTCTAGTCTCCTCCCCCAAACACCAACCAACCAATTAGGTGAAAAGAAGCAGAAATTACAGGCATTGGCCAAAAGACTTAGAAGATACAAAAAAAGTGAAAATAGAAGGAAACAAAACCAAACATACAACACAAACCAAAAGAAATTTTACCAGACAATAGATAATACACACATTAAAATAGACAATCCACCAAACATAACAGACATGGAACACTTTTGGAGTAACATCTGGTCAAACCCGGTACAACATAAGACATACACAGTGGATACAAGCAGAAACACACATAAAAGATATCACAAATGTATGAAGTGATATTACAACATGAAGTCACCTGAGCAATTAATTCTATGCACAATTGGAAAGCCCCTGGAAAAGATAAAATAGCAAATTTCTGTCTAAAGTAGTTCACCTCAACACATTCACATCTAACTAAATTGTTTAACATATCTAAAAACAAAATGATGTGACTTACCAAACAAAAGCGCTGGCAGGTCGATACACACACACACACACACACACACACACACACACACACACACACACACACACACTCAAAATTCGAGCTTTCGCAACCGGCGATCCCTTCCCTACAGTCTAGGTCTTCGTGGCAAACGAATCTGCTCCAGTCCGGAATCCTTGAACCATTACACCAACAACCTGAAAACAGCTTTCGCATCCCGCAACTACCCTCCCAACCTGGTACAGAAGGAAATAACCAGAGCCACTTCCTCATCCCCTCAAACCCAGAACCTCCCACAGAACAACCACAAAAGTGCCCCACTTGTGACAAGATACTTTCCGGGACTGGCTCAGACTCTGAATGTGGCTCTCCAGCAGGGATAAGACTTCCTCAAATCCTACTCTGAAATGAGATCCATCCTTCATGAAATCCTCCCCACTCCACCAAGAGTGTCTTTCCGCCGTCCACCTAACCTTCGTAACCTCTTAGTTCATCCCTATGAAATTCCCAAACCAACTTCCCAACCCTCTGGCTCCTACCCTTGTAACTGCCCCCAGTGTAAAACCTGTCCCATGCACCCTCACACCACCACCTACTCCAGTCCTGTAACTCGGAAGGTGTACACGATCAAAGGCAGAGCCATGTGAAAGCACCCACGTAATCTACCAACTGACCTGCCTACACTGTGACGCATTCAATGTGGGAATGACCAGCAACAAACTGTCCATTTGCATGAATGGACACAGGCAGACAGTGTTTGTTGGTAATGAGGATCACCCTGTGGCTAAACATGCCTTGGTGCACGGCCAGCACATCTTGGCACAGTGTTACACCGTCCGGGTTATCTGGATGCTTCCCACCAACACCAACCTATCCGAACTCCGGAGATGGGAACTCGCCCTTCAATATATCCTCTCTTCTCGATATCCGCAAGGCCTCAACCTCCGCTAATTTCAAGGTGCCGCCGCTCATACCTCACCTGTCTTTCAACACTTCTTTGCCTCTGTACTTCCGCCTCGACTGACATCTCTGCCCGAACTCTTTGCCTTTACAAATGTCTGCTTGTGTCTATGTGCGGATGAATGTGTGTGTGTGTGTGTGTGTGTGTGTGTGTGTGTGTGTGTGTGTGCGCGCGCCAAGAGTGTCTTTCCGCCGTCCACCTAACCTTCGTAACCTATTAGTTCATCCCTATGAAATTCACATTGTTTGGTAAGTCACATCATTTTGTTTTTAGATATGTTAAACAATTTAGTTAGATGTGAATGTGTTGAGGTGAACTACTTTAGACAGAAATTTGCGCGCGCGCGCGCGCGCGTGTGTACACATGTCCTTTTTTCCCCCTAAGGGAAGTCTTTCCGCTCCCGGGATTGGAATGACCCCTTACCCTCTCCCTTGAAACCCACATCCTTTCGTCTTTCCCTCTCCTTCCCTCTTTCCTGAAGAAGCAACCGTCGGTTGCGAAAGCTAGAAATTCTGTGTGTGTGTTTGTGTGTGTGTTTGTGTGTTTTATTTATTGTGCCTATCTACCGGCGCTTTCCCGCTTGGTAAGTCCTACATTATGAACAGATAGACAATTTAAGAAAATTGTTTCTAGAACGAGCAGAAACTAGCAAAATACATGAAGAAAACACACAAACACACACACACACACACACACACACACACACACACCGGCTACACCATTGCAATTTCATAACCATTTCTACAACCCTTTAGATCACATCACATAACATCAACAGATACGAAGGAAGTAAATTGGAAAAAGAAAACACTACATGGCAAGCACCCGTATCGTCTAACACAGCCACACATTGATCAAGACGCATCAAACACATGGCTAAGGCAATATATACAGTGAGACGGAAGGATTCGTGACTGCAATACAGGGTCAAACAATAAACACCAGATATTACAGCAAGCATATTATTAAAGATCCCAATACCACAACAGATAAATGCAGACTTCGCAAACAACAAATAGAAACAGTAGATCACATCACAAGCGGATGTACAATACTAGCAAATACGGAATACCCCAGAAGACATGACAATGTAGCAAAAATAATACATCAACTACTTCCCATACAACATGAACTAATCAAACAACACATTGCCACATACACGTATGCACCACAAAATGTACTGGAGAATGATGCAGATAAATTATACTGGAACAGAACCATTATAACAGATCAAACACCACACAACAAACCTGACATCATACTCACCAATAAAAAGAAGAAATTAACACAACTAATCGAAATATCCATACCCACTACAACAAATATACAGAAGAAAACAGGAGAAAAAATTGAAAAATACATCTAACTGGCTGAGGAAGTCAAGGACATGTGGCATCAGGATAAAGTTGACATTATACCAATTATACTATAAACTGCAGGAGTCATACCACACAATATCCACCAGTACATAAACGCAATACAGCTACATCCAAAATTATATATACAACTACAGAAATCTGTAATTATTGATACTTGTTAAATTACCCGAACGTTCCTAAATGCAATGTAACATATAACGTAAAGTTCAAAGGAAGTCACGCTTGATCAAGATCTGCGTCACTTTCCATTTTTAACCAGACATAACTTCTGAGAAAGAAAAGAAATACTAGTAATAGAGATATTTACTAAACATGTGGTTACCAGACTCAGTGTTGAAAGGCATTGTTAGTGGAACCATGGTGTTGACACATACAAATAGTAAGAGTTTGGACATTATTTGCAAAGCACATTGCTAGTCCTACTGGTAGTGTAAGACCCTAATGAAATGTAATGGACCTGAATGAGGCAAGAATAATACTTGGTACTAATCTATGGGACCATTGGAGGAGGGTACAAAGAAACTAGGTTTCACTTCTAGTAGATAAAGTGGTGAAAATAAATTCATACCCACGACGTGGAAAGGGCTGCTTTCAAAGTTGACCAATCTTCCATTTTCACAGTGGTAAGTGCAAATGTTTTCTAGAGGACCTGTTGTAATTGCTGTTGATGATTAAGATGCCAGATACCATCCAAAGGACTACATTTACCAAATAAAGAATATATGCCTCAACCCATGATTGAACTATTGATCTCCTGTATGCTAACCCAAAACTGTATCCACTGTATCAACTGTACATCATGACTAATATGTGCTGACAGAGGTAATAGTTGTACGTTTGGTTACAGTACTGCCAGACTGCCACTCTTTAACATCCTTTTTCTGCAGGATGTACTTTTTGACACATTTTTCATTGCTGGCACATGAGGAGTCGCACTGCTAAGCGTGAGTGTGCGAATTTAGTCTCTCTCTCTCTCTCTCTCTCTCTCTCTCTCTCTCTCTCTCTCTCTCTCTCTCTCTCTCTCTGTGTGTGTGTGTGTGTGTGTGTGTGTGTGTGTGTGTGTGTGTGTGTGTGTGTGTGTGTGTGTGTTGCCAAATACCAAAAAGGCAGACATTATTGCATGCTTGTCTTGTAATGGAATCTCTCATAATTTGATATGTATCAGAACAGAATTGTAGGTTTTTGTCAATGCCTAAAGCCTGCATAGTGTGTCAGAGACAGATGAAATTGCAAAGCAGCATGGACACTAATGTTAAGTTACCCTATACCGTTCTCGCTACAACCTAGTCCAGCCGGTACGGACTTGTGTGAAAGCACATATTGTGGAAAAGGACAATAACATTTAAAATTGCAGATGTTATGGGACTTAAACACATGGCAATAAATGGCATCTGAGTGTATGCATGGACAGCTTGTGTAAGACATGTAGAAAAATTGTGGGCTGAAGATTGACAGAAACTGGCTAGAACACAATTATAGAACCTAGCATTACAAATCTTGCTGAATGTGAGTCCTTTACATTGGACAGCAAAGATGATGAATGAATTTCTTACAGTGAAGTATGGAAACATTAATTACTGGTACATAAGACTTTGGCTACCTGCAGGTGCATTAAATATATTAATAGCTTAAGTAGTCATGTTTGTCCTTGTAATAATGCAGTTTTCTTTGTAAGTCGTATTTCAGTCAGACACAGAAATTAAGATATTGTATCAGATTGCACAATGAAAGGAAATCAGTTGTTAGTAGCCCATTAAATGATCTGTTTCTGATACCCTTAAGATCCAACATTTTTAAAGGTTGGAAATGCTTTTGATGTATTGGATCACTGTGGTTGCTTAATGTAAACAATGCAAAACTTCATTTGATAACAAGAGATTGATATTGTTGACAAGACGGAACACTAAACATAGACAGTATTTAAAGGAAATATATCATGATAATTGAATGCAGTTAACTGTGGAATGAAGTGTGTGCTGGTGCACCAGCTATCAGGTTGGGTGAACTGGTGGATGCAAATTAGCAGCACAACAACCTCCCCCCCCCCCCCCCCCCCCCATCTGTGCAGAATGTGTGCCAAACCTGCATTAGTTGCTATTCTAGATTCTAGCAATGTCATCAAAAACATGCTTAAATATCCCAGCATGTGTGTGCAATGTAATTGTATATACAAAAACTCTACTCACAAAGTGGCAGCAACAGAAAACACAGGTAATATAATGCAAAGCTCTGAGCCAGTGAGCCTTACTCGTGACAGAAGGGTTTGAAAGGAAAGGAAAGGAAAGGAAAGGAAAGGAAAAGGGGTGGAGAAGAACACTAGTAAGGTTAAGAAAATGGTGTGAATTAGGAATACTATGACCCCCAACAGGAATTAAAGCTTTCAATCCTATACAAATTCCATTACTTAATACAGCTGTTCTTTTAGCCTCAAGGGTAACTGTAACATTAGCACACCACAGCCTTATGGAATCTTGCTCAGAGCCCCAGGTTGAGAGAGCCTTACTGGATGGGGTGGGAAGGAAAAATAGTTTGGAAATTACTGCTGATAGGTGTTCAATCTGACATCCATGTCTGAGAGAAGTGTTTTCTTCTCATCCCATCTAGTAGGTCTCCATGGGCACAGGATTGTGGGTGACTTTTCTGTAATAATTCCCATTTACTGAACCATGTTAGTACTTTTGCTTCATCACTCTCTCTATCCCTATAACTTCTCTGCCAGAATAAGGAGCCACTGGCTGCAAAAGCTTGCACATTATCATAACTGTTTTTCTCTCCTGCTACCACTGATTAGTAGATAATTTAGCTATCCAATTGTATTTAAATATACAGGAATTACTAATATGTATGTGTTTTTATTTCAGCCTGATATAAGCCAGTATGCATCAGACTTGCTGCCTGTTTTGTTTGAGCACTTAGGCCAATTGTGTGTGCAGTTGCAGCAAAGTGGGAAAGAACCACCAGGTCTAGATAGGACTTTCTATGCATTAGAAATGTTTTGTGAAAATTTGGAGCAAGAAATACTACCTTACCTTCCCACACTAATGGAAAGATTGTTTGCAACAATGGCAAATACAAACCTACCTCATGCACATGAGCTAGTGCTAAGTGCTTTCAGTGCAGCAGGTATTGTCAACAGATACTTTTACTCATTAGCAATTTATGAAGTATAGAAATGAATGTCTATTATGTGTGTTGCTGTTGCAATGTTTACACAAAGCCAAGAGATAGTAATTTACTTCGTAGTATATGGATAGGAAGTTCATCCTTCATAACATCTGAAAATTGCTTTCTCCAGTCCTACATTTTGTAATACTTAAACATAAAACCACATTCGAAATAAGCTGATGCACAACTGCTGGTAGACTTTGTCAGCATGACATTTATCACTTGTACAAAGATTAATGCGTGTTACATTTGTAAGACAAGGCCCTCTCATTGTGCATGACCTCAGCGGTAAGGTTGTAGTTCCTTTCTAAAGTGCTACTATCTCACGCTTACAACAGCATGTGCTTAATTTACTGTTCGTATATTAATATAATCTGTAGGCTTTGTGTGGTGTAAGAGATTTATATCATTACGGAGGTCTTCCAATTTTAGACAGCAAATGACTTGATTTACATTAAGTAATCTTGCAGTCTGATAGGATCCAGAATTAGCTACAGATTCCACACTCGCATATTTTGTGATTTAATTTTCCTACTGTGAACTATTTGTACATTGTGTCTTTCATGTATATTAATTTTTTTTCAGCAAAGTGGTAGAAAATGAGTCAAAGACTGACATGTCATTATCATCTGATGACAAAATCAAGGTTGTCACACTTCATCAATTAAATAATTAATTTTTTTACATGCTGAATAATTACACAGTATGCTA
The DNA here is from genome assembly GCF_023897955.1 of Schistocerca gregaria. Classification (NCBI taxonomy): domain Eukaryota; kingdom Metazoa; phylum Arthropoda; class Insecta; order Orthoptera; family Acrididae; genus Schistocerca; species Schistocerca gregaria. Next base: position 407,433,471 of record NC_064923.1, read on the forward strand.
ATGACACCTTAAGCTGTAAATGTGTTTAACATGTTTTAAAAACAGATTTAATCAAATGAAGAAAAATATTGTTGTTAAAGTGATGTAATATATTGGAGTGTGTGATGTGAATTACTGTGAAGTTAGCTTTTCCTTACCTTCTGCGATTAAATGTCACATTAGTGGGTACCATTAATCTGTATTTGTACTATGTGTGGTAGGGCAGCCACCTTCAGAGCTGTTGTCAATTAATTTGCTGAATAGCTGTTAAAAGTATTGAACAAATGCAATAGCATAATGTGCTGGTACTGCCTTGGACATATACACCTCTTACCTCCACCCATAGGAGTGAATGTGCATAAATAATTTAAACTTTTCTACTTAGTCATCGTTCTGACGTGATGCATTTTGTTTAGAAGAGATATCTCCCAGTTACGGGAATTTGTAATGATGCAGAGTCTACCCTTGTCAAATACTTAAATTTGTTTAGTATTTTGTCCATCCTCAACAACTGCTGTTGCATATAACAAAATCAGTGACCAGTTGCATAAAAGAAATGTAATGTCCTTACTGGTTTTGGGCACATAGGTAACTTCTTCAGAAAGTTATACCTCCTGCATTATTGCGAATGTCAGCAGTAAGATGCATACAGCAAAATTCCGTAGTCCTGACCGTGAAGGAATAAAAGTTCTTATTAGCCATAAACATTATTTGATTATGGCTAACGGCTTTGAGTGCCTTGAACCAGTAAAGAAATTAAATTTTTCGTTTGCAACTGGTCGCTATATTAATTTTTCATATAGTGACCCTCCCCCTTTACACTTTGTAAGGGACTTGAAAAATATGGTGTAAAATGTGTGAAATAATGTTTTAAGCTGTAAAAGTTACGTATAGGATACCCCATTGCATTTTCACACTTTACTCATGCTGTGTGAACATGCACCAAAAACCTTGTCAGGGACTTGTTTATTATTTAGTAGAGGGTTATTATCTAATAAAAATGGCTTATGTAAGTGAAACTGATAACTGTTTGGGAAGTAGGAATGTTTGACTTGATTTCATATGTCATAGTCAAGGTTTTTAAAAACCTGCATTCATTAAATAATGAAATACTTACTAGTTACGTATTTTTTCCATCTTAGCATGACACATTCAGAAGATTTTTTGTCATTGTCAAGTGCAAATATGTACACAAGTATTTTGTGTGCCAATTTAATGTGTTAGTTTGGCTCTTGCACTGTAGTTATCTTTTTTGCAGGTTATCGTGTACCTTGCCTCCTCAGTTACGTAGAAAACCACACACATGTGAACTCTCACTCAAATTGTTTGTGACATCACAAAAAACTCCCACATAAGTATTGCACTTAACAAGATTAAATTCTTGAAACATGGTTTTCTCAGCATGAAATAGTATGTAACCGGCACTGTGTTCAAACAAAAAACACAAAGTGAATGATGGTGTCAACTAGTGCTATAAGTGGCTAGACACTGAAACACACTAAATATGTTTTGACAAAGGTGTCAAGATGATCATAATAATCAATAAAATTCATTTGCACAGTAGACACAGTTTGGTAATGGTTGTGACTGGTCATGATATCTTCATTCCCATCAGCCACAGTGCCAGGTAGAGCTTGGCAGCGGCAGGAAATAGCAACATAAATTGTTCCAACTTATACATGTTTACCTGTTCAGATCTGCTGAGTTAAGTGCCCTGGTGTCAGGAAACTTAACCACATAATATTTAGCGGTGTTGGACGGCCAATATTATGCCAATGTCATTTTTTTTTTTTGCAATGCATTAATTGCGGGAAAATCGTAAATATTTTGGCACAAAATCAGGTGCAAATGAACATTGTGGAAATAAGAAATTGGTGAAACTTTAATTTACATAACATTAAGCAAAACAGAAATTATCTATTTTGTTAGAAAGTCACACAGCCTTTAGGAAAAGGTGAAGGGGGAAAAATTAGATTAAAACAGGACTTCATCCTTATTCCAACCAAATCTCTGCACTATGACATGGTACCTCTCACATTACGCTGTGGTGTAGCTGCATAAGAAGAGACTTCGGATTTTAGCTTAGTCTTCTGTAGACTTTACTCAGTGACATGGTATTAATTTACATTTAATTGTAACAAATCCTAACAAGAGCAACATGTTTTTAGTGATTATTTGATAAGCCCTTGCCTTAAAATGGCTTACTCTGATAATGCGAGTTCTAACACAAAAATTCTTTAACCATTGGTATTATGTTTCCTGTAGTTTTCTTACAGCAAATCATACCAATACCAGTTCATTCTAGAGACATTAAATGTGCTGGTGCAGAAATAATACATTCATGGGCTGTAAGGTATAGTATAAAACCCACCTAACATGGGCTTCCACTGAAAAAGAGTGCAATATGGCGTCTTGCCGTCTGCAGACCTCGAGCTTTCTGCTTGTGGGAGTAGATTGCATTCCTGCTTTCTGCTGGTTCTACTGACACGTCTCTGAAATATTGCAGAGCTTATTTTGTTCCACTTGATGGAATAGCTCCTTAATATGAAATAGCTGGAAGTGACTTCACAAAACTCTGAGAACCATATCAGTATTACTATGTTGTCCTGTGTGCCAATGGTTTAAGCATTGATGGCCAGAGAGGGATTACAGGAAAAAAATTGTGTATGGGTACCTTGATACCTTACTATAGGTCTGCATTTATCTTGGTTCCCACATTTCTGTGAAAGAAGTAATTCACACACACAAATTGCTCACTGTAGAATTAGTGATTGCTTTTGCTGTTTTCATAATTTATTTTTGCATCATATATCTATATATTTTTTGTTTTGTTTGTTTACTAGCAAATGCTGCCAAGGAGGGAATGATCCCATATTTTCCCAAAATAACAGAATGCTTAAGACTTTATTTGACTGATGAAATAAAGGAAGAAATTTCATGCCAGGTTCAGGCATTGGGTATGTAATCTTCATAGTAGAAATAATTACTTTTCATCATAGAAGAAACAATACCACATAACTTTCTTGGATTTTGGCCAGTTGGCGTACATGATGTAGTGCACCAACTGTTACCACGGGTATGATTAACTTTAAGGTATTGAAATGAAAATACTGAAAGTGCTGTGCCAGTCAAATAAGGTTAAAAATTCTGGGTGACTACAAAAGAATGAAATCTCATAGCTTGTTAGAAGCTCCATGAGGCTTTTTGTGGACAGTGCTGTTACCTATAAGGTGACAGCCTCAGAGGACTGCATCAAAATGCAGTAAGACCTGTAGAGAAATGATACTGGTGATGGCTGGCAGCTGTCATTCTCAAACAGATATCTACTTCCATATGCTACATGAAAGTGAGAAAAGATAACCTTCTCAATGAAAGGTTGTCTTAAGACACATGGTCCATTTCTTTTAACTGCTGTCAAATGGGTAGACGTACAAGGTTATTAAAAATGACTGAAGGAATCTCTCAGATTTGCTGTAGCTATATTATTTAAGATTGGCACAGGGCCTTGCACATACATAGAAAAAATCAATTTTTTTACAAATTAAAAATGATCAATATGTGCTTGCCTACTGATTGTGCAGATATCAAGTTGTTGATAGTTCTTCCCACATTTGACACAGCATGTCCCTATAGCATGTTCAAAAGCACTGCTGACACAAATTTACAGTTTTGGTAGATTTGTCGGTAGGGGAGGTGGTAAACACCATATCTTTCATGGAACACCACTTTAAAAAAATCACGTGGGGTTAGATTTGGAGAATGTGGAGGCCATGACATGAATTGATATCATAAACCCCAACACCACCGAACCAAACTTTCTTGATTACCTGTTCAAGAATTCATTATCATCGTGATGAAAGTCGGATGTAGCAACATACTGTTTGTTTATGAAGTCCACACTGTCAGTATCCAGCTGTGGCATGAGACAATGTTCCAGCTTGTCCAGATGCACATGTCTTGTAACTGTCTTCTCGCAAATGAAAAAGGGTCTATAAACTTCAAAACAAGATACTGCACAGTAACTTTTGATGAGTCCCCAGTTTGTTCCATGATTGAGTGGGGATTCTACCCCAACATTGGCAAATTGTGCCCGTTCATTTGCTATTCATAAAATTGTTGCTTTGTCACTAAAGATAAGTTGCTCACAAAACCCTCCTCATCCGTAAGCTGTTTAGACTATGCCGAAAATTCAAATATCTGACTTGGTCATTTGGTGTCGGGTTGTAGCAGGTGCAAGTGGTAAGGCTTAAGCTTAAGTTGTTTCCTTAAGAATTTCCAAATGGTTGATGGTGGTATGTTAAGCTCTCTACTTGCTCTGTTCGTTGACTTCTGTGAGCAACATGCAAAACTCACCTGCATATAATCGTATAATAATTTCCTCACTCACTGCAAACCAGCCTGTTGATTTCCCCATACAGAAGCATTCTGAAGTGTTAAACTGCAGGTACCATTGCCAAATGGAGTTGGCAGTTAGTGGATCTTTGTTGAATTTCGTTATGCAGTGTTGGTGCCCTACTACAGCAGTCCGATAAGAGTGCATTTCAACCACAACACATAATTTCTTGGCAGCTGTCACTGTGCTGCACAACTACTCACTCCTGTTGACAGAAATCTGATGTATGGCTACAACAATACAAAAATCTTATTTCTCTGGATGAGTTTAGAGTTTTGTTATGTGTCAGTGTAAATTAATTCAGAGAGATCCACTTCAATTGTACTAATTATATGTTCAAAACGTGACTAGTTTAGAGATTTCCCTCTTGAGGTGTATCACATTATTGTATTTGCTAACACACAGTGTGTGGTCAGGCCAGTCAGTGTAACAGCTTCAAATCGCTACATATTGGTGGAAACTGTCAGCCATCAGGCAGCTGCACAATATGAACGCCAACGATGAATGCCTGGCAGCATAAAGTGCTCTCGTCAGCATGCAGTGATTTGTAACTATTACACTGACTGGCCCGAACGTGTGTTGTTTATCAAATACTGTAATTTCATATATCTGAAGATGAACTTATAAGTTGCAAAACCAGTCATGGTTTGAGTAAATAATTAGTACACCTGAAGCGGATCTCACTAAATTAACAAGCCTCTTAGTTGCGGGCGTCTTACATACCAAATCTTATCAATGTAGCTACAGTGAATTTATGAAATCGCTTCAGTAATTCATTATAATCTTGTACTTAACAAATCAACAACTGGCTGCATGCATTTGTGCAATTGTGGGGCAAAATGAAAAGTTCAGCAATGTGGTATTGTTTTGGTGACACTTTACGTGATGAGTTATGTTTTAATTTGTGTGTTAGAATATGAAAGAATATTATAGTGATTGTCAAAAAATTCGTTTCTTGCTGCAGTGTTTTATATATGTGAGAAATAAATCAATAAAATTTACACACAAAGATTTGAGACGTCAAAAATCTATCTAAAGATTTAGTTATGTGCTGTAACAGACATATCATTTTAGTCAAAGTTTGCATTATGTGTGGTAAATGACATCAAACAGTCGAATAGCTACAGTGTGTTGTGTAGTTCTCACATTCAATAGCTGATACATTGTGAATGTTTGGGATGACTTTCTGATCATTTCACATTTTACTTTGTGAAGCCCACAAGAAAGCTGAAAGTACATAATCAGAGAAAGCTATTAAGAAAACATTTTGATAGGCATTATTAGGGCTACTGACTGGAGTAATGAAGTTTCTTTTAAGAAAGTTCTTACATCCTCAACTGTTGTGAAATTGTCTTAATAATTTTCGTTGGTCATCCCTGCTGTTACATGGGTAGCAGCTAAACAACCTTGATATTGCAGTGACAGTGGAAATGAGCGTGTTAGAATAAAGAGGAGTTACAAATCTGAGGAGGAGAGGTACCACTCGCTCAGAAATAATAATTGCATTGTTTTCTGTTGTGCCAAAAACACAAGTGAGATGTTGCCCATTTTGCTCTAAGTAACTGAAAGTTTGCAGTGGTACAGTTGATTGAGTGCATTGAAAATTTATAGGCACCTAATCACAACCACTCTTTCCACAAAGATCATAATGCCAATAATGTACAAACCAAATCTAGGCACCCTTTTTTTTTAGTTTCTTTGTGGATGGCAATTTTGGCCTCTATGCCTACATTAGGTTAATAATACAAACAGCCTTCTCCTTACCCCAACCAGTCGCCACTCCCAACATGCACTAGCGCGCTGCTTGCAGTGTGGCCTCAGTTGCCCAAGACTGGGGTTGGGAGTAAGGAGAAGGCTGGGGCGGGGAGGGACAGGGATAGCAGGGTAGCAGTGTTGGACAGAGATGTATTGTTGGGAGCACACATGGATTAGGTGGAAACAGGGTGGGCACCTATGTGCAGTCGGGATGTTAGATGGAAGGTGCAGAGAGGTGGGGAGGGAGATTGCTGAAAAGGAGAGAAGTAAAAAGACTGGGTGCAATGGAGGAATGAGGGCTTTGTAGTTGGACAAAGGAGGAGCTGGATGGGTTGAGGATAGTGACTAACTTCGGGAAAGTTCTCACCTGCACAGTTCAGAAAAGCTGGTTTTGGTGGAAAGGATCCATATGGCACAGACTGTGAAGCAGTCACTGAAATGATGTCATGTTTGGCAGTGTGTTCAGCAACAGGATGATCCAGTAGTTTCTTGGCCACAGTTGGTCAGTGGCCATTTGTGCGGACAGACAGCTTGTTGGTTGTTATCCCCATGTAGAATGCAGCACAGTGGTTGCAGCTTCGCTTGTAGATCACATGACTCGTTTCACAGGTAGCCCTGCCTTTAATGGGATAGATGATGTTTGTGACCAGACTGGAGTAGGTGGTATGGGAGGATGTATAAGACAGTTCTTGCATGTAGGTCTATTACAGAGGTATGAGGCAAGAGTGGGAGCATGGGTTGTGTTGGGGTGGAAAAGTATATTGTGTACGTTCGGCAGACGGCAGAATACCGTTGTGGGCCAGCCGTTGTGGCAGAGCAGTTTCACATTTGTCTGGAAGTGCGCTGCTGCTATGGTCGCAGGTTCGAATCCTGCCTCGGATGTGGATGTGTGTGCTGTCGTTAGATTTAAGTAGTTCTGAGTCTAGGGGACTGATGACCTCAGATGTTAAGACTCATAGTGCTCAGAGCCATTTGAACCAGTACCATTGTGGGAGGAGTGGGCAGGACACTTCTCATTTCAGGGCATGATAAGGTATTTGAAACCCTGGCGGAGAATGTAATTCAGTTGCTCCAGTTTTGGGTGGTAGGTTAAGAGGGGGATGCTCTCCTGTGGCTGGAAATTGGGACGTTGCGACTTTGGGAGGTGGTGGAAGACTGGTTAGATAAAGCACAGATTATTATTATTATTATTATTATTATTATTATTATTATTATTATTATTATTATTATTATTATTTAGATGTGACGACTGTGGGTGGCTAGGCTGTATGGAATGGAGTTCTTGGTATGGAATGGGTAACAGCTTTCAAAGTGGAAGTATTGCTGCTGGTTAGTAGGTTTGATACGTGTGGAGGTACTGATACAGCCATCTTTGAGGTGGTCAACATCTAGGAAGGTGGCTTGTTGGGTTGAGTAGGACCAAGTGAAGCAAATGTAGGCTGCAATACTGTCCCACTCCTCTCAACTGCTGCTTAACTTCATGTCCTTACTGTTAAAAATTTAGTCTCATTTATTCAAGTAGTAGATAACCTTCTGCTCTCTGTAATTTATCCCTATCACTTTCAAAATTTCAGGTTATTGTCCAGTCAACATTTTCAAAAGCATTTCTCTAAATATACAAATGTTGTAAACTTAGATTTGCCTCTCCCCAGAGTAAGTCATTGTCATCTCTTGTTTTCCTGCATTTCTCCAGAACCCAAACTGATCTTTTAAGGTCAGCTTCTGCCAGTTCTTAAATTTTTCTGTAAATTAAATATTTTGCGACCATGACTTATTAAACTGATGGTTTGGTAGTATTCACAACTGACGTACCTACCTTCTTTAGAATAGGAATTGCATCCTGCCTGAAGACTGAGGGTATGTCACCTGTCTCCGATTTCTTGCACACCGGATGGAGTAATTGTGGTAGTTCCCTTTCTCAAGGATCTCAGTAATTAATTATAAGGGAATATCCTTTAATCCAGAGCCATTGTTTGAACTTTGGTCTTTCAATACTTAGTCAACATACATTTCTGCAGATGAGTTTATTAGAAGGAAAAGTAATGTATGTCCGAGGAAGAATAAAATCAGATGATAAATTGAATGATCAGGCAGATATCCATCTGAACAATAGTGAATACTACTTGGCCACTGTCATTGCAGTCAGTTTGATGATCCTCAAGACATACCTTTTTCAGATTCTGAATGTAATGCAATGTCAAATATTATCAGTTCAAGAACATACAGCTCAAATATAGAGAAATATTTTTGAACACCACAACTTAATAGCTGAAGGTAGTAATGCTAGTGACTACAATTACGGTGGGTCTCATGTTAGTTGTTGCACTAACCTCGTTTCGATATTATGATTATTATTTTAGTTACACTATGTTTAATATTAATTACTTACTGTATTGTATTGCTAAATAGTTAGGGAAATGAGAGCTTTCAAATTATTCGGTTTCCTCACTACTTCATTTCACAAAGTAGAGAGAGGAACACTTCGGCATTATGTATTTAGATTTTTTAGCATTACATAATCAAATTAGGGTATATTGTTGTTCCTTTAGCAAATTTTTTCACTGTTTTGAATCCTCTCCCTCATGCTGCCACAGAACATTAAAAAAACTATCATATGAGGTTTTATTTATTGTCCGAGGGTAGTTTGAGAAGTTTCTGACCTCAGCATGAAGATTAGTTGGCCTTCTCAACAAAACTTGGGGAATTTGAATGTACTTAATAAGGCACTTGTCAAAAATTTCAACTATTTTGGATGCATAGTTGTTAGATAGTGGTTTCAGTGAGTCAGTGATCATTCTTGTGAAAATAGATGAAATAGAGTATCGAGCCGTCACTAGATTTTGCTTCTGAAAAGCAATACACCTATGCAAATTAACAAATATTTGACTTTACTGCAACTTGATGCCATTATTTTGGGCAGTTGTGTTTAATGTGGCCATATCAGCTTGGGTGACGAACATTAAAGCTGACAGCATGCCGGGTACCAAGATTGCTTACTCTGCACCTTGTTAAGCCTCGGCACTTGTCATTGTGAAGTTTTTTTGTTCACTTGGCTAAAAGTTGAGCTCGGAGGGCAGAAATTTTTGTCAACCGAAGAGGCCATCACTGTTGTAAGAAAACTAGCTTGCAAAGAAAGACACTATTATTATTTGGACTGATTAAAGAAATGGAGCATTGCTGGGAGAGTTTTATAGACTTACAAGAATATTATGTTGGAAAAATAAAAATAGTTGAAGAAAAATATCATAGGTGCGAAACTTTCCAGGCTACCCTTGTAGACTCCTCCACTCTGTGCTGAATTCTGTCAACAGGTTGGGACCAGTCCCAACATAATTTTCCTGTAGCATAATTTATAAATTTGTGATTAGATTTTTATGTGCGCAGATACAGGGATTTGTGTTTCTTCAGATTTTATTGTACAGTGTTTTTTTCTGTAGATACATTAGGTACAATGGCACGAGCTGTGGGAGCAGAAAACTTTTTGCCACTAGCAGAAGAAAGCATACAACTAGGTTTGAAATTTGTTCAACATAAAGATGAACCTGATTTAAGAAAAGCAGCATTTGGTCTGTTTGCCTCTCTTGCATCAATTATGAAAGAAGAAATGCATTCTGTGTTGCCTACTATTGTAGAGATTATGATGGAATCCATAAAGAGTACTGATGGACTTGTGGTAAGAAAATATTCTTTTTATTACCTTAGTTTTGATTTTAACTTTGAGATATTAGCTGATGAGGCACTTTCTGCAGGGGACATATGCTAGTGCAGACTTCTCTAATTTGCAGTTAATGAAATACATTGTTGAGTTGTTAACCTCTGTACTCACTTATTAAGAACTTTGTTGTATGTTTGTTTATAGTTCTTAACTTCAGTATCAAAAGTTGTGAAGGAAAAATCACAAAATCAAATGCATGTAGCTGTAATTTGTAATCATCTTAGTGTTTAATACAATGTTAGATGGAACTAAATTTGGCACATGATGTTCAAAAGTGCATAGTCATGAGTAGAGACCGGATTTTATGCATTTGCATATTTTAACTGAAAACTAGTGATGTATATTTTTGCTCTGTTTACAATATTTTAAAAATTGAGACGGACCATCTTGAGCTTGATTTAGTTTTGATGTCTTGCAGATTGATTGCGAGCTAGAATTGTGTGCAATGGCTAATTGAGAAGCCACTGTCTAGCAAAATCATTATAGAAGAGGAACAGGAACAGCAGACAGTCAGTGCTCCATGCCTGTGCCCCTTAGTTAATCTTCTCCACTGTCATACTGTACACATTGGCAAGAATTGAATTAAACTATGCAATCTTTTAGTTGCATGTCCATTGTTTCAGTTTAGATTTCTATTTAGTTGTATACAGTTCATTGTGTTTACAACGTGTAATGTGTATAAAGTGTTCTGCGCCATGCTGTACGAAAAAAGAAAAGTTGTTTCGTGGATTGCTGACCGTCCTGGAACATTTACATACGAGGAAATTGTTTAATGTTGTCAAGTTTGTGAGAAAAAATTTCATGTAAACAAAAGTTTCAAATAAATGAGCCTGAGGAATGCAGAAGAAGGGACCATGACAAATTCTGACAACAGCAATTTGCAGTAGCAGGGATTTGTCCAAAGGTAACCAAAGAGTCAGTTGAACTTGGGGTCTATGTGAGGCATCCATTGCAAGCAATATTCCTCTTCACAAACTTACAAATCCTATCCTTGAAGGCTTCCTGCGCAAATATTGCTTAAATCAAAATATACCAGATGAATCAACATTGCATAAAAATTACATGCTGACATTTTACTTAAATGTTCAGCAAGAAATAGCCATGAACTAGAAGACAGCATTACCTGGATTTTAGTTAATGAAACTACATACGCTTGTGGCTGTTACATTGAAATTTGTTGGTGCTTTAAGAGAAGAGCCTTCTTCCTATTTAGTGGCTTGTGAAGAACTTTAACAAGTAAATCATTCTAAGATTGACAGATTTGTGAATGAGGCCATTAGAAAAATACTTCCTTAATCTTCTCCACATGACAGGGTGTTTGTGTCTATTACAGATGCTGCTCCCTATGTGATAAAAGCAGGAAAAGCCCTCAGAGTATGTTATCCCAATTTGATTCATGTGATGTGCTGTGCTCATGGGGTACATTGCTTTGCTGGAAAAGTACATTCCACGTTTGTGAATGTAAATAAACTGATTTCATCCATAAAGTGTGTGTTCCCAAAGGCTCCTGCTTGTGATAAGACCTACAAAGAAAAACTACCAAATGTGCCTTTACCTCCCAAATCAGTAGTAACTCAGGGTACATGGGTTGAAGCTCTTGTTTTATAGTGAACATTTTGAGGCCATTAGAGGGGTAATAAATGACTTTGATAGTGTAGAAGCTTTGGCAGTTTGCCAGTGCAAGGAAGCTTTTGATTCTGGTATTAAAAAGAGACATTGCAGGTATGTAGAAGAAATCAGTGCTAATCACAGCAAGTATTAAAAAGCTTGAGACTCAAGGTTTGGCATTGAATGAGTCTGTTAAGTTACTGAATAAAATTATTCTAGTGTACTCCTCATTGCTAGAGGTATTCCCAAGAAAACGTAAAAGTTTGAAAACATTTTAAACAATAACCCAGGCTCTGAATTCTCGTGCCAAATCTATAGTTTTCTTAATACGACGGGTGAACTTTTACCAGAAACAATAAGTGCCGACATGGCACACACATTCAAATACTGCCCAGTTACCTCAGTTGATGTAGAACGGTCCTTTTCTGCTTATAAATATGTTTTGAGTGATCGAAGACACAATCTTACTACCAAACCTTTGGAATAGTACTTGGTCAATTGTTTACAATTGCTGAAAAATGTAAAATAAATGATTATTTGGTCCAATAGTAGTAAAGTCAATGCTGTTCAAAAAAATTCATGAGTGTATGTTGTTTCTTAAATAAAATATTAGTGTTTCTGAGCTTGCCCCTCTGCGTGCGATATGTCTTAAAGTTGGTCCTGTACATATCAATTGTTTCACTGTAACTCACTAGCATCACATCCATTTGTTACCAACAATAATAGCAAAGAAGTAGCAATTGTTGAAACACAGTATGCATCCAGATTTTGCAAATTTCCATAAAACAATCCAAGAAAGGCTCCCTTGTTAACCTCTACCAGAATGTATTCAGAAAATATCAGCATTCTAAATGTACCCATTTTTCACATGGGTGGCACTCATCCTCATAGTTGAATTGCATAGGTTCAACTTTAACATATAATGCACACGATAACTACCATGCTTTTTTTATTATTTGATCTTGCTTATTTCAACACTTTTTATGCACTTTTTAAGAATTGTTCATTCATACTTGCGTGCATATTTCAATGTTTTTATGATGCGTATAAGTCGGTCTCTACTTGTGAAAGAGCTGCAAGCATTTGTGCAGTCAGCTGGTGTCAAAAACTGTCCTCGTGGATAATGGCTTGTTAAATTACTTTTTATAATCGTGTTGTTAAGTCATAAGTGCTAATGAAGACAATGTTTTTTGTTGCAGCCAACATACAAAGATGATGAAAACGATTTTCAAATATATGATTTAAGTGACACAGCAGATGAGGAGGACATTGAAAATGAGTCAGGAGATGATGATGAAGATGATGATTTCCAAGGTTGTTGTTATTATTTTTACTATTATTTCTTCTTTTTCTTCTCTTTCTCCTAGTTTCGGCTGTATTGCACCACACAATGAACAAAAAAAAGAGCATTTCAGAATCTTTTTACCCATCTTTGTGTGTGTGTGTGTGTGTGTGTGTGTGTGTGTGTGTGTGTGTGTGTGTGTGTGTGTGTAATTTTTGTTCTCTCAAAAAAGGTTTTTTTCCTATTCAGGCTTAAATTTTTGCAGCTGGACAAATGTTCAGTTGTGACTTTCTGCTAAAAAGTACTTTTATTTCATGTGGTTATTCCTGCTGCTTTTCAGTCATTCTTTATTGCAATGGTCTATCTCAATCTCTGTTCCTGATTTAGAAAGAGTTTTGCGGACTTAAACTTTCTAGTTACTGTTAGATTTTATGCACATATCAAAAACTTGAGTCTAACATCACGTGTGAATAAAGGTTAGTGTATGGTGCTTCTGAATTTCATTATTTGGTCATTTTGACATCAAATTTTTGCTCTTCTTTACAGCTTTTAAGTAGAAACTCACCCATGTAGTAATATTTTTCCAGAAGGAAGGATTCTTGGATTTAAAATTTCCTTTATTACCTGTCAGACAATTTTATTTTACTTTGCTAATAAGATTTTAGTTATTGCATGTTGAACTCCTTTTTGAGCCACTATCAGCTTTAATAATGAATGATAAATGACATTTTTCACTCTAGAGTTGTAGGTATGACTCACTGTTCTTCTCAAATTGTGATGTGTTGTTTATGATGACTTCCATTAGTGATTATGTATGGTGATGGTACAGTGAAAATGCACAGCTCTTCGAATAGGTATCTAAATGACATCCTTGGTTGAACCCTCATTGTCACTGACGCTTCCACAGGGTCAGTTACCCTGGATAATTACTCCACAATACATTACTGAGTGGAAACATGCAAAATGCCATGAGTTTTATTCATTTGTTTCAAAGATTTGCAGTTACATGTAGAGCAAAAGTAGCTGAACTTAGTTTTTTGAGAAGCTCAGTAATATTCTTCCAGTTCAAGGTTTCATGAGCATGTACTCCGAAAAATTGGGAGCATTGTACTCTCATTACAGACTTATGCTATAAAAATTGTTGGTACGACTGTTTATTGTATGGAAGTGAATGTAGTATGTTTCCTTAAGTATCTGCCCGGTGGTACACCTCTAACCATGCAGTGATCATATTATTGGTGCCTGAGTTGGAAACTTCTCATGTATGCCTAGTAGTATGTACCCATTGTGGCTGGGGCAAAGGCCTGCCAAGATGGCGAGGTTGTGATGGTCCCCATGCTGTCCAGAACTGCATGTTCCACATCTGCACTCGGGGCGGAGTTCCTCGTGGCACTGCATCACCCCCCTCCCCTCCCCCTCTTCATATGATCTAATTCGCAATCAGTGCTGTATCAAAATTGGTGCTGTATCCTCGCGACCAGTGGCAGAAGACCACCCTGGGGGTATGACCTGCCGCCTTGGTCTCTTCATGTCCCCACAGGAAACTGATACCATGATACTCCAGTGGCACTGTAGCAGTTTTTTCTATTGCCTCACTGAACTATTATGTAATTCCCCTGCTTTCTGCCTTGTCCCCCAGGACACTTAGTTTCCAGCATTGTGGACCACCCCCACGGCTATTGGGGCTATTTTAAAAATTGAGCCGATTATGGCAGTGTGTCGGGTGGAGTTTTCACAGTTGTTCTGGAGTCTGCTTACAGTGAACGAGTGCCACTCAATGAAACTTTGGAGGCTGTGACTGACTGTGTGAGAACATCGGTGGATTTTACCATCTGTAATTTGTATCTCTCTCCCTGTAGCAAAGTGTCTCAGACTGTATTGTCTGCACTGATGTCTCATCAGCTCCCCTCTCCCCCATTTCTTCATTTTGGGCGATTTCAGTGCACATAATCATATGTTAAGTGAAACTATGGCCATTGGTCACAGTTTGATTTTCCTGGTGAATGCTGGTGCCTGCACATATTTCATGTGGAATATTAATCTTACTTGGTCATTGGAGAGTCCATGATAACAGATGAAACATAAAACCATATCAACCACTTTGGCATTGTCCGCTAACCCTAAAGGCAGTGTGTCAGTTGATTTGAGGTTTTGTAACAAGGTGGCCAACTTAGGGCAGCCCAGTAGGATGTGGACCACTGTCAGAATGGCACCATGCTGACAGTGGATTAGATCCTCACATCGTAGAACATGGTGATGGTTCAGCCAAGTGTAGCCAATATGAAGTTGATAGAATGGTAGTTTCTCTGCAAAAAAGCATGAAGGGAAGACTGCCACATGGTCGGAGTCCCCTTTATTGCTACAGTTTATTAGGAGAAATGAGGGGACACCAACCCATGTGCCAAGCCTTCAACAACTGACAGCATAGAGTTGACCAAAGGTCCAGTTATTGTACTCCCATCTCCAAAGTTGGCATCATGGTAGCAGACTTGGCCAACTGGTCAGCATGACCTGGGGTCCAGACAAAGGTGAACAACCATCCACACTGATGGAGATCTGAAAGGAGATAATGAATAGTCACCATCAGTGGATGTTAAGGGCAGCACTAGTCAATAGCTTACCAATTAAGAATGTCTCACCAGTGTAAGAACAGATGTAACTGAGGGCTCTAATGATGGTCACTAATTCTCGATGCCCGTTAAGCAGGGAGTGCTGTTCACTCCACCTTGCATATGTGTGGCAAAATCGGTTTGCCTGTTGACCATAAAGTCAATAGTGTGTACAATTTCTGAACCTGAAAATGAATCAAAAATGGCAAGGAAAAGGTGGCAAAAAATCTAGGTGGTCAACAGTCTATTGGTCCAAAGGATAGGTAGAGATCTGAGGATAGGGTACACAGTATAGAAGCATACATTATTGCTACTTGACAAGAGGTGGCAATGGGGAAGTCAGAGTTGAGTGCAGACATTGCGTGCGAACTGCGTTCATCACTCCAGTCCTGGGCCTGTGTTGAGAGGTGGATATCCCTACCAGGAGAAAAGGGCACGGTGGATTGAATGTTCAGGGAAGCAGTGAATGTGCATCATATAGTTGAAAAGCAGTCGATGGTGCCTGATCAGTAATAGGACACCAGCCTTCACTAGTAAACTTTCCAGAGGGGTTGTCTGCAATGCACCTGTCAGTAGTGTATTGAATCCAGAATCCGTAATGCTGAAGGCAATGCGAAGACATATGACAAACTTCTATAAACAAGACATGAGAGGAGCAGAGCTTTGTGGAGTAGTCTGTGTACCTGCTGGTGCTACTGAAGCAGCAAAGAGCAGCATGTTCATTTAAGCTGGAAAAGATGTGGAAGCCATGTCAACAGGTTATCAAATAACCAGTCCCAAAAAGCAGTAAGACAAACATACTGGGCTGCTGGTCATTGAGTTCTGATTGTGGATGGACAATATGATAGCAACAAATGCTTGATGCATGTCTTAAGAGCTGAAAACAGGAAGCGAGACGAGAGCCCAGAATTGTGCCTTTTGTATGGCACCCTGCAGTTTGCATTCAGCAACATCCACATTGGAAAAGCAACAGTGAATGCAAAAATTCAGTATACAGGGAGGATGATACTGTAGATACCAGCTGCAGCTAGACTAGTCAGTCACTACAAAAGGGACATTCAATAGGGTTGTATCATGCCAAGTGGTCTAGAGGTTCCCACATGACCACCACAGATTTTGATGAAATTCTATGGGAACAATCTCTCATGTTCATAATGAACATTGGTAAAATTTTGAGATAATTCAATATTTCCAGACACCTAGTCATTTGTTTGACCCCATAGTGCCCATAAGTTTTCAGTAACTTAGAGACATATCATCACCAGTAATGTTTTCTTGAAAGAAACTAAACTACGTCACCTTGGACAACTTTTTGTTCTTCCTGAAGTGAAAAAATTCAAAAATGATTTTCAGAGTTGTTTTCATATGGATAATTTGAAATACATCAGCAAAAAATATATACATGAAATGTGTGAAGTTTAGCTTTTTATATCTCCAGAAATAATTAAGGGAATACATGAAACTTACCATGTAATAACTTACTAGTACAAGGTCTTGAATGCAAAATTTTATTCTCCTACTGCTTTTCAATGGCTTACAAATTGATGGCAAAGTTGTCTTTTTTTTCTAAAAGATGGCAATATTTAGCCCATTTCTTTAGTAAGTGTCCTCTGCAAACACTCTTAAACCATTTTCTGTAGAAAGATCATTTTCCAAACCACCTAACACTATATTTGATTTTGCAGTGTGAGCATATATGGCCCTAAAAGATAAGGTGGAGGTGCATTGTAAATGGACCCATTTTCTGTTGGTACTCCTACAAAAACTGATATCTTTTATGATCTACAATTAGTTATTACATTCTGACGACAGCAATATCAAAAGTTATGATGGGCTAGTAAGTGAGAAAGTCCAAATAACATTTAAAAAAGGTGGTGACTTGTAACAATTGATTGTGACGTGTTTGTCAGTTTTTCTGATATAACTACACAGAAAACTGGTTACAAGCTTCACAATTTAACTGTGCTTCATACATATCATATAGACTGCAGGTTTTACACCTGTGTAAATTTTGATAAAGTTCACAGCAGTCGTCCTGATATTTTTGGGAATGGATTCATCTGCTGGAAAATTATTAGGATGTCTTTATTATGTAAAGACATTGATGTGCAAGTTTAATTCTGCTTTAAACTGCAATATTCTATTTGTTAGCCTAATCAGCAGTTAATATGATACATTAGTGAACACATGCAAAGTTACATAAATGTGTTGGTATGGGCCATGGTGGTTTAACAGCAGCCAAAAAACAGCACCCCCATCACCATAGGGGCCACGCCCGGTAGCTGTGCAACAGGAGCCGTGGGTGAATTTCTTCCCCAAATGTTCCCAAACCAAATAATGGTTCCTTTACACACGCTCCCAAGCTGATGATACATTTCAGTAAGTGTTAGAGGCCAATGGATACTAAGGATTTTAAGATACTAAGCTGTTTACTTGAAGCTACTTAAATATTTTACACTTTTCATTTATTTTTAGTGTAATTTCATGAAACCATAATATGTCAGATATGGAATTGTTTGTGAAGAAATTTTGGCGCAATAGAAACCAAAAACTTACTTTTCAAATGTGATTACCTCAAATTAATAGAGACACAAAAAGAGTAAACTATTCTGTTCATTGGATTCCTTATTCCATTTCATTTTTTACGAAAAGAATTTTGTAGCAATGTCTTAAACTCCAGTTAGGCTACTTGGAGTTTTTCTGATTGGAGCTGTTTTGCTAGTCATCAGGACTTTTGATATCTTCCACAGAGAGTACTAAGCAATTGTGGAACATATCATGTCAGATTCAATAATGGCATTGAAGCTTTGTCCGAACCTGGAGAGGAAGGGTGTGTGGTCCATACACTAATGACAATACCAACAAAACTTCACAAAATTATTAGCCAAAACCCAAAATTCAAGTGGCCACTGTAACACTCAGTGAAGTGAAAACACTGAAATATAATAAGAAATGCCAGCTGAAAACTAAAGCACAAAATTTACTAAACAACTTCAATGCACAGAAAACTCTAAAAAACACAGCGAGGGAATGTTTCCAAAAGTTTATTAAATCATTATTTTGCCACAAACAGCATGAAACACTGCTGAAAACAATTAAATTTAATAACTGTATAAAAGTTCACAAATAACTTTGTCAGTACTTAGCGTCGTAACCGCCACAGCTGCAACTGCACAGTGCAAAATCTGAACATTCCAAGCCCCAATACACACATTCTTCTGGATGCTGCCTCCCCCAATCCCTGGAGATCTAATGAGGCAGCTGTATTTGTCTCTGGAATGTTTAACAAAGGGAGATGGTATTTTGACTGTGCATTATTATTTTTATATTTTTTTTACCTTCGTGCTGACCAACTGGGATCCAGTATCTAAAATTGCTGATTTGTTGTTTGCTATTTTTTCGAGTACTCCACCTCCTTCTCACTGTTGAATTTTCTTTCGTCCACTTTTTTTATTGGTGGTCGTTATGAAGGTAATAGTTAATCTGTAGCAGATCGTTTGTAATTATGATACAGTAAGTTATTCTTTTTTTTTCCAGACTATACAGTGGAAAACTCCTATATGGAAGAGAAGGAAGAGGCTTGTTTGGCATTGAGAGAGCTGGCTCTACACACAGGGTGAGTATTGATTTGTTTTCCATATCATGAACAAAATCAGTGGTATGCACTTTCCAGCAGTGTAAGAAATTATCTACACATTATCAAAAACAAAAATAGCAGTTCATGCTATCCATATAAATTTTCGTGCCTGTTTTTGAGAAATTTAAATGGAAAAAACCATTACAATTTGCACTTAACGTACTACTTTTGTGTTAGTAACATGCATAAACAACCTAGAATAAAAATTTTTGGAGCTTTAGAATGCAGTTACAGGGTGGGCCAGAATCAATTTGGCAATAATAGGATCCTTCACAGAGAAAAGGTGAAGGTATTTAGAGTTGCCGATTGAGTGCAGCATCTTGAGTTGATAGATAGCACCATCGAGGTCCTGCTGTCTCAGATTCTTAAGGAAAAAACCTCATTTCACAAAGTGCCTAGCATCCAGAGCACATTGGTCTATCGATTATTCATATGGTTGTAAAATGCATCACTGTTGGTTTTCAACATTTTTTAACACATCCTAAGTTGATTTCCGAATGAATCATAAGTTGATTTTTGAATGCGTGCATAGTGTATGTGATGTCTGCCAAGGGAATTCCCTTCGCATCTAGAAATAAACTTTCCTGCAGACAAAAGGCGACAGGCTATAGTAGCGGAGTGGAATAAAGCTGAACAGGTGAAACCCAAGCACTGTTCATGTGGTTGAATGGGTTTGCGAATGGTCACCATTGTTGTTATTATTAGTGAAATCCATAGATTCAGACTACCAGAATGGAAATAAAAGACTAACAGCAATAACAGGTAAGAAAGATAATGTTTTCTCCTCATTGGATCCAAGAAAATGAAATGTTGACAAAGTTTTTGGCCATGCCGCTACACTAGTAAGGGTCAGTTGTACAGTTCTGTTGTGGAAGTAGCACAGAAATGCATTGTACAAATACATAATAATATCTAACCAGAGAATAATTGTGGGTAACTAAACTGGTGATTGAGGTACGGTTAGTGAAGTTAACCAGAGAATAAGTTTTGACACTGGAAGTAATAGTTACAGAATTGGTGATAAAAATATTAGAACGAGGAAAGAGATGAAATGGGGGACATGACACAAATTATGAAAGAATATGAAGATTCCAAATTTATATAAAAAATTTCGTGTTACTGCTTCTAGGTTTCATGCTTGAGAAGCTGGGAATGTGTGAATGAACTACGAAACTATTTCCTAACATAAAGCTTTTTGCTTTTAGTAGGCTATGATATTCTGTCATGTTATTAAAATGACCATTTGTGCCAAAACAGTCTGAGGTGTGTGTGTGTGTGTGTGTGTGTGTGTGTGTGTGTGTGTGAAAACTGCTGCAATATTAGGCAGGCGTATTTCATTTTATCTAACACAGTGAGAAAATACATGTAATCAGATGGAGAAACCACACCAGTCTTGGATAGAATATACAGGGTGATTCAAAAAGAATACCACAACTTTAGGAATTAAAAACTCTGCAACGACAAAAGGCAGAGCTAAGCACTATCTGTCGGCGAATTAAGGGAGCTATAAAGTTTCATTTAGTTGTACATTTGTTCGCTTGGGGCGATGTTGACTAGGCGTCAGCGTCAGTTGCTGCTAAGATGGTGACCGCTTAACAGAAAGCTTTTTGTGTTATTGAGTACGGCTGAAGTGAATCGACAACAGTTGTGCAGCGTGCATTTCTAACGAAGTATGGTGTTAAACCTCCTGATAGGTGGTGTAATAAACGTTGGTATAAACAGTTTACAGAGAATGGGTGTTTGTGCAAAAGGAAAAGTTCTGGATGGCCAAGAACGAGTGATGAAAATGTAGCACACATCCAACAAGCATTTGTTCGCAGCCCAGGAAAATCGACTCGCAGAGCTAGCAGAGAGCTGCAAATTCCACAATCTAACTGTATGGAGAGTCCTACGAAAAAGGTTAGTTATGAAACCTTATCATCTGAAATTGGTTCAAGCACTGTCTGCAGCTGATAAGATTAAAAGAATCGATTTCTGTGATTTTTATCCTTGCTCAAATGGAAACAGATGAATCTTTCGTTTCAAAGATTGTGTTTAGTGATGAAGCAACTTTCCACACTAATGGGAAAGTCAACCGTCACAATGTCTGTATATGGGGCACTGAGAATCCGCGGGAAAAAACTCAGTATGAACGTGACTCGCCTAAGGTGAACGTTTCCTGTGCCATTTCAGCCAATAAAGTTTTTGGTCCCTTTTTCTTCGAAGGTGCTACTGTAACTGGACTACAGTATCTGGAGATGTTAGAGAATTGGCTGTTCCCTCAGCTCGAACAAGAAGCACAACAATTCATATTTCAGCAAGATGGAGCGCCACCACATTGGCACTTATCTGTCCGTAACTACCTGAACGTCAACTACCCAAGGCGATGGATCGGCCGCCAGGCAGCCCCTTGGCAGAGCACTTCATCACTGGCCTCCAAGAAGCCCTGATCTTACCCCCCTGCGGTTTTTTCGTATGGGGGTATGTTAAGGATATGGTGTTTCGGCCACCTCTCCCAGCCACCATTGATGATTTGAAACGAGAAATAACAGCGGCTATCCAAACTGTTAAGCCTGATATGCTACAGAGTGTGTGGAACGAGTTGGAGTATTGGGTTGATATTGCTCGAGTGTCTGGAGGGGGCCATATTGAACATCTCTGAACCTGTTTTTGAGTGAAAAAACCTTTTTAAATACTCTTTGTAATGATGTATAACAGAAGGTTATATTATGTTTCTTTCATTAAATACACATTTTTAAAGTTGTGGTATTCTTTTTGAATCGCCCTGTATATTAACAGCTTTTTCAGTATTAGAGAACGGCATCTCATTTTTGCATGTAGCAAAAAATTTGACAAACTTCGATGAGGTAATAGATTCTTTCCCATAAAGCATATAACGTAAAGCTGCAGCAAGATTAGAGAGGAAAAAAAAAATGTCAGGACTTGAGGATTGAAGAAATGTGTACTGCCATGCTTGTCTCTAGTCTTTACTGGTTCTACGTATCCTATATTTAATTTTGTCACACAAAACAGCAAGTTTTCTGAATAGTTCTTGTTCCCCTTGTTACAAATAATCCCATCCAATATTAATGAAGAGTTGGTTTTAAGAGGGGCTGGATGTGAAACCAGCCGACTGGAGCAGGAGAGGCACCACAGGAAATCTTAATTTCCACTGTCCTGAACATAGTTCGATGACATCCACGTAAAAATATTACACATTTGAATTCCACAGAACGGAATATAATGATGTGTGATAGAACAATGCTGTGTGAAGAGGTGTGGCATTGTAATTTGGCACACTTGAGACCAAATAACATGTATTACATTTCCACGAACACTCACGTTTTGTGTGTCACTGTCTTCAGAAAGATGTGCACTACAAAATGAGCACATTTTTAAAAAGTCAATTTTTTAAATTTTTGGCATCACACCTCAAACGCCCAAGTGAGGGGAGGGGGGCCGGGGGTCCATAGATCCAGGGCTCATGCACAGAGCAGTCAGGGTTGTAGTGGGGAGGTGGGTAATCTCCAAGTGACCCGAATTTACGTTTAGTGATTTTGCTGTATCCACTTCATTTATTGCTCTCACGTCAAATGAAAACAAAATGGATTTCTGTGGCTGTGAGCTAGCAAATGAATTAAAATACATTCACATAATTACAGAAGGCTACAAGCATTAATCACCATTATAGAAAAATGAAGTTATTTTTGTTGGTTTGATAAAGAAACTTGGTTCTTACACCAAGGCAGTCAATTTATTTGAAATGAAGTGTTTTAATTCCTCACTATTGGCTAGTTTCAAGCGTTTAGAGTGCACGTTTTAATCTTCTAGCACATGTGGCATTATGCCATAATAAAGAACCAAACCTTAGATAATACAGTACTGGTACCCCAAGAAAATTTACATCAGAATCTGGACATGTGCACTTGACGCCAAACTATGCATTTTAGTATCGTTCATGAAATTCTGATGCTATTGGAGCATACTCTAATGTATTGTTTCTTTTATGACATAATGTAAGAACTCCCAATGTTTTACACGTATGAACATGCGAACTTCGTGCATCATCGTAGCTGTGCAAACGTGGTGATGCCTATTACCTGGCGCTCTCTGGCAACTACTGAAACGAACATGTCTCTAACAAGTCGCAGGAAAAAATTGTGAATGGTTGCTTGAGAAGCGTTAATTATAACATAAATTTCCTTTTATGCAAGATGAACTATGTGCGAGAATGTGTGATGAATTTCTTAAATCAGAGCATTGGACTCGCATTTAAAAATAAACTCTTTGTGGACGACCATTTAGAAGATTTCGAACCCAGATCAGACATTCATGTCATTGTTGAAATCCCCCTGCAGGTCTGGGGGTCAGAATAGGTGAGCCAATTGGGGCAGGGCGCCTTAGAAGGTGCATCGTGCATTGAAATCCTTAGCCCAATTATTCGTCGTCGCATTGCAATCCTGCCCATTCTCCATTTCTTGGGTGAGGACATCTTCCTGGGAGCATGCATTTTCCACCATGCACTATGCAGTGTCGATTTCTGTGCCGATGACCATGAACTTCTTTTGCACCTGATATCCAGCACAGTAGCCAGTCCATTGTGGTGGGGCAACCACGCGCAATGTTGCTTATAGACCCCTGACAACACAGGGATCGCTCTGCTGATGCCTGCGCAGTTAACTCCCCATGTATGCCAAGGGGTAGATGCCCATCCCTCTGGGGCATTGGTAATCCCGGCAATGGCCATCCCACCAGGTGGCCTTTGCTGCAGCTGGGTAGTGCCGTGGGGAGGGCCCCTGGTCAGTGGATGACACTCCATCATCTGTTACTGATAGTGAAACACCACCAGTCTCTATAAGTGATCACAAGCGCAATTCACCGCACACAAGTATGACCCCAAATTGTTCCCCTCCGTGGCCACACCGTGTGAGGAACATCAGGCTTAGGATGGCAGCAGATCTTATTTGCCCCGGTGCCTTGTATGTTACAGAGCTGGTGGGAATCTTTCATGACGATGAAGCCCGAGTCTTTTGTTGAGCATGTAGAGGAAAACTTCGGGGAGGTGGAGGGTTTGTCCAAAATGAGATCTGGGTCAGTCTTCATCAAAACAGCATTCTCTGCCCAGTCACGGGCATTACTCACTCGTGACAAGCTGGGGATGTTTCTGTAACCATCACGCCCCATAAGAGCTTAAATATGGTCCAGGGTATCATATTTCACAGAGACCTTTTACAGTCTGACAATGAGCTGCACGCCAATTTAGAGTGCCAAGGTGTAAATTTTGTCCAGCGTGTCCACTGGGGTCCGAAGAATAAGCAGGTTGCCACTAGTGCCTTCATCATGGCCTTTGAGGGTGATAAGGTGGTAAAGGTGATGGTCTACTGGTGTGATGTAAAGCCCTATATACCTCCCCCAATGTGGTGCTTTAAGTGCTGGAAGTTCGGCCATACATATGTCTTCCTGCTGTACTTCCAGCATCACATGCCAAGATTGTGGACGCTCATCACATTCTGATACTCCATGTGCCCCGCCTCCCATCTGTGTCAACTGCGGAGAGCACCATTGCCTTGCTCGCCTGACTGCAGGATTCTCCA
This sequence comes from Schistocerca gregaria, assembly GCF_023897955.1. Classification (NCBI taxonomy): domain Eukaryota; kingdom Metazoa; phylum Arthropoda; class Insecta; order Orthoptera; family Acrididae; genus Schistocerca; species Schistocerca gregaria. The sequence goes on from NC_064923.1 coordinate 407,458,022, forward strand.
GAAAGAAAGGAAAATCGTGGAGTAAAAAGCCCTGGACACACTGACCTATACTGAGGCTTAGAGAGAATTTGAACGCCTGCATCCTGTGCGTATGACATCTTACGCCACCGCTACAACAGTTCTGGCACCATCAGCTCTGCCAACCCAGGTCACCTCTCAAGAGCTGGAAGACTACACCTGCCCTCTTGATGGTGGGGGGCATTTCCCTCACTTTTGCTCCTGCACCACCTACTTCGGGAGCAACACCTCCCAAACCATCAGGGACATCTGTCCCCAATTATAAGCTGGAGAAGCGTAAGTTGTCTTCGGCTTCTCTCGCTAGGAAGGGCCCCCTTGGGTCACTTCCTTCCCAGGTTTCTTCTAGTGGAAAAGATGACACCCCGCCAGTGGCTGATGAGCCCAAAAGAAGCTGGTCGTAGGCTTCACGCTCATCCTCAGTCCCTGAGACTGAGCCAGTTAAATCTGCCCAGCCAGGAAACCAAAGGACCATAGAGAGAAATCCAAAGAGAGAACCCTTAAGACCAAGGAAATTGCAGTGGCACCCACCCCATTGCTACCTACAATCCCTGCGGCTGAGGATGGAGTGGAGATTTTGAAGTCTGCTGAGGACCTAGATCTCGCCAGACCCTTAGACACAATGAACATAAACTGCTCGGGCAATAAATCTGTGGCAGCAGGTGACCCTGAGACGTAAACTGTCTCATTGTTTCATGCCTTCCTAGTCTCATGATGTCATTCACCAGTGGAACTGTGGTGGTTTTCTTCCTCCGCCTGGCTGAGCTACGGCAACTGTTAAGTTTTACACCTACTATCTGCATTGCCCACTAGGAAACCTGGTTCCCAGCAATGCGAACCTGTGCCCTCCGCAGCTGTAAGGGATATTGCAAGAACTGTAGCGACTATAATAGAGCGTCGAATGGAGTTTGCGTTTGTCCTAAACTCGGTCTGTATTGAACCTATGCCCCTTGAAGCCCCCCTTGAAGCTGTGGCTGTCAGGATATGGACGACACAGTTATTTCCTGTCTCCAATGTATATCTTCCCCCAGATGGTGCAGTACCCCTGAACGTATTAGCTGCACTGATTGATCAACTCCCTAAACCTTTCCTACTTTTGGGAGATTTTTTCCCACAACCCCTTGTGTGGTGGTACCATGTTTACTGGCCGAGGCAGAGATTTCGAAACTTTGTCGCAATTCGACTTCTGCATCTTAAATACTGGGGCGGCCAAACATTTCATTGTGGCTCATGGTAGTTACTCGGCCATTGATTTATCAATTTGCAGGCCAGGACTTCTCCCATCCATCCACTGGAGAGCACACAATGACTTATGTGGTAGTGACCACCTCATCTTCCTGTCACTGCCCCAGTGTCAGGCACATGGACGCCTGCCCAGATGGGTTTTGAACAAGGCAGACTGGGGAACTTTAACCTCTGTCACTGCTGAATCTCCCCCACATGGTAACATTGATGTGATGGTTTAGCGGGTGACTATCATAATTGTTTCCGCAGCAGAAAATGCAAGCCCTCGCTCTTTAGGGTGCCCGAGGCGTAAGGTAACGAACTTGCCCACAGGCTGGCCAAACAGGTGACGCGGAAACCGCTTCAGGAGATATGCATCTCCAAAGCTGACCTGCATTCTTTCTTACACCGCAGGGTTTTCCGGCTTTGCGAGACTGAATGGCATAACAGCACGCACAACAAACTGTGTGTCACTAAGGGGACTGAATGTGTGGAAGTCTTCCATGCAGGCCTCTCACAGGGAAACAGTTGTCTTCTGCTGCCTCCACATTGGCCATCCGTGGCTAACGCATGGTTACCTACTCCGTTGTGAGGACCCCCTCCAGTGTTACCGTGGCTCCCAAATGATAATTGTCCACCTCTTGCTGGACTGCCCAGTTTTAGCCACTCTGCAGCATCCTGCCTTCGGTGTTGGGCGAAAATGCCTGCACAGCAGTTTTAGTTTTACATTTTATCCGTGAAGTGGGTTTTCTGTTTCTATGTAGGTTTTAGCACATGTCCTTTATCCCTCTTTCCTCCATCCTAGTGCTTTTAGGGTGGAGGTTTTAATGTGTTGCAGAGTGGCTGGCTTTCCCTTTTTATTATCGTGGTTGGACAGCCACTGTAATTTACTTTCATGTTTTACTCTCCTGTGTTTCTAGTCTCTCTCTGTTTTCTTGTCCTCATTTGTTTTAGTGTTCGTTGCCTTCCCTTTGTTCTTGTAGCTTATCCATTCTTTCCGTCTTGTGTTATATGTTTCATCTGTTTTATTCTAACACTTGAGCCATTGTTTTATTAGGAACAAGGGTCCGATGACCTTGTAGTTTGGGTAGTTTGGTTCCTTCTCCCACATTTAAACCAACCAACCAACCAATCAATGTTAAAAATTATACTGGCACAGTAAAGTATTACATGTGTGAAAAAATCAACATGACATGGGAAAGCTTAGCTTTTCTTGCAGCTTATTAATCTTGAAGACATAATATTATATGTGAAAGCTTTTTTCCTTGTAGCAATGTGATGTATATTTTTCTCTCTCTCTGTGTGTGTGTGTGTGTGTGTGTGTGTGTGTGTGTGTGTGTGTGTGTGTCTCTCTCTGTGTGTGTGTGTGTGTGTGTGTGTGTGTGTCTCTCTCTCTCTCTCTCTCTCTCTCTCTCTCTCTGTGTGTGTGTGTGTGTGTGTGTGTGTGTGTGTGTGTGTGTGTCTCTGTGTGTGTGTGTGTGTGTGTGTGTGTGTGTGTGTGTGTGTGTGTGTGTCTCTCTCTCTCTCTCTCTCTCTCTCTCTCTCTGTGTGTGTGTGTGTGTGTGTGTGTGTGTGTGTGTGTGTGTGTGTGTGTGTGTGTCTCTCTCTCTCTCTGTGTGTGTGTGTGTGTGTGTGTGTGTGTGTGTGTGTGTGTGTGTGTGTGTGTCTCTCTCTCTCTCTCTCTCTCTCTCTCTCTCTCTCTCTCTCTCTCTGTGTGTGTCTCTCTCTCTCTCTGTGTGTCTCTCTCTCTCTCTCTCTCTCTCTCTCTCTCTCTCTCTCTCTCTCTCTGTATGTGTGTGTGTGTGTGTGTGTGTGTGTGTGTGTGTGTGTCTCTCTCTCTCTCTCTCTCTCTCTGTGTGTGTGTGTGTGTGTGTGTGTGTGTGTGTGTGTGTGTGTGTGTGTGTGTGTGTGTGTGTGTGTGTGTGGGGTGTGTGTGTGTGTGTGGGGTGTGTGGGGTGTGTGTGGGGTGTGTGGGGTGTGTGTGGTGTGTGTCTCTCTCTCTTCCCCCCCCCCCCCCCCCCCCCTCTCCCTTTCAAGTGATGGGAAGTTCTGTACTAGTTAGATTAGATTTACTTTCATTCCAATTGATCCATAGTGAGGTGGTCCTCCAGGATGTAGAACATGTCACACAAACAATACATGACAAATATTTACAACTCAAATAAATAAGCTAATGTACCATTCCACATGTCCCAAGTGGAATGATTGTCATTTTTTAATGAACGCTATATGAAAGAATCATTTTACAAATACTAATGCACTGAATTTAAAATATGAAGTCTTTATATTCATGAATAAGGTAATAAATATATAATACATCTACTGTAATATATATAGAGAGAGGGGGGGAGGGAGGGGGGCATATCAGTTGGTTCTACTCAGAAAGTATCACTGGAGTAGAAGGAATTGTCCACCAATAAATCCTTTAGGATTCTCTTAAACTGAATTTCATTGGTTGCTAAGCTTTTTATTGCTGCTGGCAAGTTATTGAAAATGTGTGTTCCTGAATAATGCACACCTTTTTGTATAAGACTAACTGACTTTAAATCCTTGTGAAGATTATTCTTATTTCTGGTATTGATCCATGAATTGAGCTGTTGGTTTGAAAAAGTGATATATTTTTAATGACAAATTTTATTAAGGAATAAATATATTGGGAAGCAGTAGTTAGTGTCCCTAGTTCCTCAACAGGCTTCTGCAGGATGTTCTTGAGTTCACACCAGACACAACTCTTACTGCATGTTTTTGTGCCTGGAAAACTTTAGCTTGGCTTGATGAATTACACCAGAAAAGAATCCCATATGACATTATGGAATGAAAGTATGCATAGTATGCCAGCTTTTTCATTTTTATATCCCCCCGTCTGACACAATTCGCATTGCAGATAGAGATTTGTTGAAATACTTCAGCAATTAAGTGGTGTGCTCCTCCCAGTTGAGTTGATTATCAAACAGTAATCCCTAGAATTTAACACTGTCCACTTCTTCTATATGTTTGTCATCATATGTTAGGCATACACTCGTTGGACACCCCTTACAAGTTCTGAACTGCACGTAGTGTTTTTTAAAAGTATAGTGACAAAGAATTGGCTAGGAACCATGAATAATATCCACAAATATTGTATTAGCTGACTTTTCTAAGACTACACTTGATTTGCTATTTATTGCAATGTTTGTATCATCGGCAAACAAAACGAACTTGGCTTCTGGTAACGTTACTGATGAAAGGTCATTGATACACACAAGCAAAAATAAGGGCCCTAAAATTAAACCTTGTGTGGCCCCACATGTAATTAGTTCCCAGTTGGATGATGCCTGATAGCTTAATACATGTCTCTTTCCTAATGACAACCTTTGTTTCCTGCCAGAGACATAAGATTTGAACCATTTTGCAGCATATCCTCTTACACTATAATATTCTAATTTACTTAAAAGGATATTGTGATTCACACAGTCAAATGCCTTTGACAAATCACAAAATATACCAGTTGCCTGCAATTTTTTGTCTAATGAATTAAGCACATTTTCACTGTAAGGATAGGTAGCCTTCTCAATACCAGAGCCCTTAAGAAATCCGAACTGTGGCTTTGACAGTGTGATGTTTGAGATAAGATGGTTATAAACTCAATTTTACATTACTTTCTCTAAAATTTTTGAGAATACTGGCAAAAGTGAAATTGGACAGAAATTTGATGCTATTTCTTTATCTCCCTTCTTAAACAGCGGCTTAACTTCAGCATATTTCAACCATTCAGGAAATATTCCACTGATAAACGACTGGTTACACAGATAGCTTAGTGTATAAACCCATAACCATTCAAAGAATGGTAAGTTTTATAGTTACGAGGAAAAGTATACTATCACTTAACACGGAAAAGCTGACATTTTCTCCTGGGAAAAGGTCTTTTTAACTGGGAAAAATCTGGGAATTTTTTTCCTTGTCAGCGTATACACCCTGCATGTACATTGAAATGTCTGCACGTGCTCTGTGCTCGGATTTGGTTGTCTTAAGTGCCTGTTCTGCTTTAGGTTACAGAGAGATGCTTCAGTATTCAAGGTATCTCCCCACCTTTAAACAGAGAGCTGCAAATGCTAGATCAGTCTTCACAGTGAGCATTTCTGTTTTTCAAGCTGAATGGACTGTGTTGAAACGGGCACAATTCAGCCAAACAGTCTGTGTGTACTCTAGCTCTAGAAAGGACTAGTTCGAAAGGTAGCAAAATTGTCATGTTCATGTGCCTTTATATGACACTGGTACTTGGTGGGTGATCTTTACTGCTAAATTACATCCCACAAGGACTTTCCATTGACAGGCTTAATGTTTTTGCATTTTTACTAACTTGTTTCGTTTTTTACATGTGTAAGCATTGCTTTAATGCAATAAATGTTGGATAAAAGTATGGTTCAGCTGACTATCATAACATGATACAACTTAAATTTTTGTTTAGTCCTGCTTTCCTGCCGCACCTTGAAGGCTGTTTTGAAGAGGTTTACAAGCTCCTAAATTACCCTCAGGATGATATCCGCAAAGCAGCGATTGAAACACTTTCACAGTTCTGCATCAACTTCTCAAAGATAGATACACCAGCAGGAAAAGCAGGTACTGTTACCATTGGTAAACCAATCTGTTTTTCGAATGTCACTTGTATTTGATTCACTTACATCATTATCAAATTCAAATTAGAGTAATAATATTACATATACAGTATCTTCATATTTTGTACAATTGCGTTAAATAAAATCACTTCATATCCATTAAGTGGGAACAAGAAGAAAATTATTATTGATTTAAATTTAACTTTTCGTGTCTTAAAGGCCTTAACATAATTTGTTTTGGAAAACATTGTGAAGCAAGCATTTGAAATGGAATTGTTTCAGCTTTGATGAAAGCATTATCCATGTTCGTTCCTAAGTGTGCTGAACTGATTCGCATGGATGAAGAAAGGGAAGTAGTAACAACTGCCCTTGAAGCGTATACTGAGTTATTGAAGGAAGTAAAGCACCCTGTTCTGGAAGGAGAAGGGCATAAAGATGCCATAATTAATTGCATACAGGATGTTATGACTTTCAAGGTTGGTTACCTAACATTGTATATCTGAAAAATTTTGGATCAAGTAACAAGTTTGTATGTGTACAAATTTTCCAGATTTCAGTCCTAGTAGTTCTTACCGTCACAAAGCACTTCCTCTTGTAGTTTACTGCCTGTTTGTGAAATGGGCATGCTAGCTGAAATTTTTTTCGTGAAAAGTATGAAGCCTTCATTAAGCCATTAAAGACCGCCAATCACTTGATGGCGTAATTAAAACCTATGTCACAGCATCCCATTTGCATAATAAAGAGGCCCACACAACACGTTTTTTGATCAACATCATAATTTCTCGAAAATGCTTACCTAAATTTCTAGGTGTCACCTTCACTCACCATCTCATTTAAACAGCACTGTATGAAAATGTCAAATCTTGCACAATAGTAAATCTTCTCCACAAAATAACTGGAAAAAATTGTGGAGCACATACGCACATGCTATTCACTGCTGCAATTTAATGTGTGCTTGACTGCTGAATACTGTGCCCCTGTGTGGGGGAGGGGGGGGGGGGGAGAAGCACAAGTACAACCAAGACAGACATATTTCTGAATAAGACCATGAAGACGTTACTGTCACACACACACACACACACACACACACACACACACACACACACAGTAGTAGCCTGCTGCATCCAGTATTATTCCTCCACATCTCAGAGGACCTGCCAAGCTGCAAGTTCTTAAGTAGACAGTTCGAGAAAAATTCATTTTTAGGTAGCACTTTCCAGAATCCACCAGGTCTACGCTGAAAGTACGCAAGACAGCTTGGGCTGATTTTCAGGTTACAGAAATTTTTGACTTCACCAAGGAGTGTAATGAACACTGAAATGAACATCCCTCCCAGAACGTTCACCCAATTCAAAATCCAGTGGTGGTCTCAAACAGTGGAGACTTATCTGCATTTGAGTGGGACGAGGAGGGTGTGACCACATCTTAAATAAAATGGTTATAAAAGTGCTGCATCTGACTGGTGCTGAGCAATCGAAAAGTTGTTATAAAGAGCTTCCCACTCTATTGTTTTAAAGTTGGTTTGAAAGATTTGAATGAAGTGACAGTGTCAAATTTAAATTAATTGTGCATATGTATGCATGTCTTAAGTTATAATTTTTTACAGCATACATTTTGTGTGTCTCTTTCCAATGCTGTTAATTTTGTTTCCTTGCTGTTACGTGAAAATAGTGGTTCTTATAGTTGAGAAAAAGTCAAAGTAGGAATAAAATGTTTTCTTACTTACTCAGTAAATCACTGCTCTTGCTAAGTATTGAGTGCTAATACACTTAGTTTATCTGAGCACCAATTTCTTTTTGGTGAATTTGTGTCAAATGTAAGTAAATTGCTAAGTTGTGTGTGGAATATTTTAAACCTCCTTGGACAAGCTTGACAAATATGTAAAGCCTGTGATACACAGCTGTTTGTGCATAGTGAGGGCATTTACTCACAGTGGCTGTGTGTAGCAAACTCGTAACATTTCAGACTAAAAGTATGGAATGTTAAGCTGCACTGAGAGAATTCCTTAAACTACTTAAACAGTTGCATCTTGGGGATTCTGTGTAGTGTGGACATTTGTATTTCAGCTGTTGAGATTTATTAGTACTGATCTTTAGAAACTTAAGCTATCAACTTTAAATATTATGGAATGGAGGTAATATCAAGATATATCTGGATTAAAAATGATTATGGTTGGCATTATTCCTAGAATTCCTGAGCATTTTTTTAAATCTTACAAATCTGTCAACTTTTGCACTTGCAAGCAAATAACTCTTTTTTTGGATAATAATTCCAGCAATATTTTATGGAAAGAGGAGTGGTGGTATTGCTCATGGGGCTGTTGGAGAGTGACAACTGTGGCAGGAGTGCCTCTTCTAGTTATATCACTAAGAGGAACCAATTGGATAAGAAGGCCAAAAAAGGCTTGAAGCTGATCATTCATAAATTAGTCTTTTCTACAGACTTCATGGGATTAGTGGATCTTTGTCATCATTTGCATTATAGAGAATCAACATCAGATAGTGCTATAACTTCTATCAGCTATTTATCCACTTCATTTATATGGTGGTGGTAAATCTGAAAAAAGAGGTATATGCAAGGTGTCAAATGGCAGAAGTTGTCAATTATTCACCAGACTTGTAATATTAATTTGTGCATAGAGAAAAACTGTTTTCTGGATTTTTTATAAAGAATAAAAATTATGAAGATTAAAAGTTTAAAATCCTTAAAAATTTCATATCAGAAAAGTATAGTGTCATTATTCACAAGCCAGAATAAAAGTTATCTGTATCCTTAAATGCCTAAGTAGCAAACACACAACACTACAAAATATATAAAAATGACTAAATGTACAGGGTGTTTCAAAATGAACATGCCAGTTTTAAGGCGTTTTAGCATTTATTACGTTCAACTTAAAATTTTAAATAATACACCAAATAAAAGAGCAAAGTTTTGCTTGTGTACCTGTGCACAGTGGGAAGAGTAAGGAATGACAAACAGTAACTGAAAAAGTGTTGAACGAGTGAGAGTCTTTCACGCTTAGCCCTCAAGAAATATTCCTGCTGAAAGTTTATGGGCCTTTCTTTTTCAGTGAGTCAACTGTAACTGATGGTTATCATGCTGATGTGCTACAACTATGGCCTATGCGTCAATGGGAAGAAGCTGAAAAATGCACATTTATTTGGGAGCAAGATGGTATGCCAGTGAGGCGGCACAACTAAGTACATGACTGGTTAAAGAACATTGTATTCAACCAGGGGATTGGGCACAAGTGGCCAGTTGACACATGCATTTTGTCCATGATCTCCATGTTCACACATGTGATGTGATAATGTGTATGTGCCCCCCAGACACCAGCTGATCTATCCGACTTTAGAAACAGTGTTATTGCATTGATTAAGGTTTAGGTATAACTCGCGTATTGATTCAGTGTGTGATCGGTGTTCACACTGAATAATTGTAAGAAAAACTGTTTGTTTCTCTTTCATTTGGTGTATTATTTATAATTGTAAGGTGAATGTATATGTGCTACAAAGCCTTAAAACCCGTATGTTCATTTTTTTATCATTATACATTTGTGACCCTTTAAGTAAAAAACACACGCACACGCTCTAACCCCGCTTCTACGGTTTCGGAATTAATGTTTTGCAACGTTTACAACATTTTTTTATCACTACCGTCAAATTTCCTATGTTCCAAATGTTAATTCATACGTGATTTTGTGTTCACTTGTTTATAATTTTCCTGAAATTTATGCTTTATAAAAAAATGTTCATGGAGAGGAAAAAAACTGACGTAATTGACGTAAAGTGGTGCTGGCATGGCGTTGGCCATCAAGTAGTGTTTACAAACATTACATGGTCAAATATCTCAAATCAGGGTGCTCCACTCAGCCGATCTGAAGTGGTAAATGTGTAAAAGTCCAAAAGTCTTCAGCTTTTGTGAAGCTCATCTCGGCATGGTGGCTAATGGTAGTAACTAGGAACTTTTGAATAGAGAGATATTGAGCAATCGCAACCCTTTCTAAACTGTCTGTAATGTGCATGCACAGCTTCTTGATTGTTTTGATCGTCATTTGACCACTTGTAGCGCTAGTTGAATCTTCACTGGCTTTGCATTGTTTTTTTCATGCTTAACCAGACTCATTTTGAGAATTTGTCATTACCAATGGCAATATTTACATATGAATTTTTTGTGATGTTTCACACAGCGTGAGTGGTAGTTGCATATGTGCAGTTTTCTAAATAATTGAGGAGCCTTAGTACCTGATAACATCAAAAAGAATACTGCAGTACAAGAGACAAAAACAACACAGGTGCAAACACTACACAAAATACTTACTTAAATATTTGCAGTTAACAAGAAGTGTCTCAAACATGCTGTGGGAAGCATGAAAAAAAATACGTAATTGATGCAGTCTTTCCGAAAACGTCAATTATGATGTATGAAATTGAGTCAAATGTTTCTACTTCCCATACAGTTACCAGTTCTGATCAAACCAATTCTTTTTATTAGATAATAAACAGGTCTCCGACAAATATTTTGATGCCAGTTATGTACATATATCATACATAGTGTGAAGATGCAAAGGGGTATCCTATGTGTATCTTTTACCACTTAATGTTTAGGATTTCACTGTACAGTATTTAGAATTCTTTGTCATTATTGCTTCATAATTCTGTTCACAGAAGTTTAACTTTGATCAGTTACTGTTCCAGATTATCAATTCTCATTCTTGAAGTTGCATAGATCAGCATACTTCATCCCTTTTATGAATAGTTCTAAAATCTTTTATAGGTCACACAGATAATCTGTAAAAATCACAGTATCATTAGAAATACTACTTGATCTAGATTAAATTAGATATATTTGTTCCATAGAAACATAGTGAAGAGACCATATAGGTTGTAAAACATACTGTAAAATAGTAATGTGCCATACATACTTACAAAAGAGATCAGCTATTATTCCTTAAAGATAGTGTAAGGTAATGATCCTCATAGTTCTTTCTTACTGTAAAGAAGGCACGTCAAGTTGCAGACGGGCACAATTAAGACACTTAAAAAAGCTTTCGGCCAGTCTTCATCAGTAAAACACACTGGCACAATTAAAACAAACCTACATAAAGCTTACAGCCACAGCTTTCATCAGGGCGCGCACGCGCGTGCGCACACACACACACACACACACACACACACACACACACACACACACACACACACACACACACACACACACAGTCTTGTGTGCCATGAGGTGCGTGTGCATGCTGATGAAAGCTGTGGGTGTAAGCTGTACGTAAGTTTGTTTTAATTGTGCCAGTCTGCAACTTTACATGTCTTCTTTACCATAAGTAACAATCTGTTTCTACTACAATGTTGGTACTCTTACCTGAAGATTCCATTGTTTGATCATAATATTTGTGGCCCGAGTAAAAAATCTGAAAAACCTCTTCACTTAAGAGATGCAAGTGATTCTTCTTGGGCTAATTCAGCCACACACCAGACAGAAAATCTGTTTAAAACGTAGATTTACATTAATCACATTACTCCACTGAAGATGTGCAGAAGGCAGATTATGCAAAACACAGTACTTGGTACTTTTAAGAATGCATATACTTCAATCACAGCAGTTATCCCAATCACTGAGCAGTCTCCTTAATGCATGTTTTACAGTTGGTGAAAATAAGTTTGAATTCTTTGTGCCTTTTTAATTTTTCCTTTACAATTTGGCCTGTAGTTAAGATGTTTTGTTTTAGGTTTTATGTAACTTGCAGTGCTTTTGAGAGTTCCTCTGTACCATAATTCACTTGGCCATTGAAGACTCAATATGTATAGTGTAATAATGTAATCTTCACATCTCATTTTGGCTTGTATTGTGTAATTTATTTTAACCTATTACCAATTGGTGGAACGTCTTGTCTGAACCGTACTGGTTCTGTTGGGTTGTTCAATTCTGGATTATTTTATGATTATCAATGTAAAATCATGATTTCATAGTGATTGACTATGTAGGATATTTTTGTCTGAATTGTGTTGGTATCCAGGATGGGAACAACAAATAGGATGGAGAACTGCTTGCCTGTTAAGGAACAACTGTTAAGAAACTACACATTTAGATGAAAATAATGCACTATCTTTAGTGGTTGTACGCTTTTTGTGGCTGTTGTATATATCTTACACAACAGTTGTGCAAATGCACATGCTTCATATGTATTAAACATATATTCTGTGTTGCGTTTTGAATGTCTTTTGAAACACTTTTGTTTTATGCAGACGGAATGTCAGGATAAAGATGACGATGATACAAATATAGCAGATGATGAGCCAGATGCAGAACAAGATGAACTTCTGCTGGAGTGTGCTGGTGATGTTTTGCCAGCATTAGCAAAAGCTATGGATCAGGAAACATTTGCACAATATTATGGTATGCTGATGCCACTTTTCCTGAAAAACACAGTAAGTTCAGTTTATATGAGACTCAGATAAAAAACTTGGATTATTGAGTTGTGGCAACCATATTTTAAGCGACCAATAATTACTCCTGCATCCTAATTCTGAAACGTGCTTAATTTTGAAGGGATAGTGTTTTATATTGAGTGCTTCATTTAGTATGTAACTTACAAACTGATGAGTCAAAACATTGACTAACAGCTTAAGTTTGTCTGTCTGTCTTTGGAATGAAATATATCACTGATCCTGCATTTCAGGAATCTTACAGTTTGTTGACAGGTTTTTGGAGGTAAGTGGCATTAAATGCCTATGCACAGGTCATGTAGTTCACATAAATAACAGGCCACTGATTTGCATGTGCAGCAGTGGTGACCCAGATGAGTTTCATAGGATGTACATCAGCCGAATTTGGCTGCTGAGACAACCTGAGTTCACTGTATTTCTCCTCCAACCACTGTAGCATGGTTCTGGCTCCAGGACATACACAGTTATATTACTGAAAGAGAACATTGCTGTCAAGGAAGACATAAAGTATAAAGGCATGCAGGTGGCTCACAGCTGTCAACATTCCTTTGATTACTACCACAAGCCCCATACAAGTGCAGGAGAATCTCTCTCATAGCATAATACTCCTCCCACCAGCCTGCATATGTAGGGCACTGCATGTTTCAAGCTGCTGTTCAACTTGATACAGCATTCATGCAGACTACTAGCGACTATGTGATTCACCCAAAGAGCCAACACATTTCCAATGATAGATGGTCAAATCCCCCTGGTCATATACCCATACAATAGTAATTAACGAAGTCATTGGGTCAACATGTGAAAATGTAGGGGTGGTCTGTTGTGGAGCTCCATGTTCAGTGATGTACGATGAACAGTATACTATGAAACACTTCTGGTCTTTCGGCAGAGACAGCACAGATCACAATCTATCCTACTTTGCAGAGCAGACAAGCCTCCGAACCCCACGGTCATGGACATCCAACCGTTTAGTGCCTACTGGTTGTTTCACTGCCGTAGCTCTTTCCATAGATGCTCAAAACAGTAGCACATGAACATTCAACCAGCTTCACTGTTTCCAAGATACTCAGAGGCTCTGCTTAGTAATAATCTGTCCTTTGTCAGTCACTTATCTCAGTGTACCTCCCCAATTGCATCCCATATCTTAGTTAGGGTGATCTGCCATCCATCCATGCCTGCACTGGACATAATGTTTTGGCTTGTCAGTGAATGTTAATATAGACTAGGTTTGTATGTGCTAATGAATTGTAATAGTGTACTAGGTTGGTATGTAAACCCCTTAGTGTGGGTAAGCATACTCAAGTACTTCGACTGGGCTTTTTTTTCCATCATAAGATAGGATCTATCTTCTTAAAACATTGCATCTAATTTTAAGAACTAATCCAATTTGAAACTCGGCCATTGTTTGTTTGTGCTTGAGCCACATCATAAGCAATAATTCAAAATAATTTCAAAACATACTTGTAAAACATGCTCCATGGCTCTAATGCATTTGAGCAAATTCATTTTACCACCATAAGCTTTGTTACTTTAGTTCAGTGAGAAGTACCATTTTTATATTGACCTATGTAAAACACACCACCACAAGAAAAAGTGGTAGTGTAACATTTTTCTTGATTAGTCATATCTACTGTGCCACATAAAATATTTGACCATTGCAAGTTTTGTTTAATCTTCTCATGATGGAATGCTTGTATTTTGGATTATATAAGAGGATTGAGAATTTCGGTAATTATATATTAATTTTTTGCAAAACCAAAATTTCAGGCAGCATTTAGTGCAGTAGTATTACAATGATACATTGTATTGGAAAATAAATTTATTCTTCTTGCTGCATAATACTCATTTACACCATTGATATCTTTTTTCAAATGGACTTTCTTCTCCCAAAACATTTTTAAGGCCACCGGACAATCACATGAGCCAAACTATTTCATAATACACCTTAAATACTTTTGCAGCAACATCTCTTGATGTGAAGCAAGCATGTTGTCCTACTGCAGTAGCATTTTAAGCTTGTTCATATTTTCAATACAGTTAGTTGCTTGCTCTGCTGAAGTATTGCTTTATGGTATGGTATCCTTACCAAATAGTACTTATGGAGAACATCAAAGAAGGGCAGCTTGTTTCATCTTCCAAAATGGGTGGGGTATATCGTGCATATATCACTTAATAAACACCTTCCTTCAATTACGTATTACTTAAATGATTGAGTGTTGATCAATCAAGGACTTGTACATTAATGCACCTTCTGGGGTGGAGAGCTCATTTAGAAATCCACCTTGAAATTTTTAGCCAGTCAGACAAGGCTTTGTACTTGTTTTATTTCTCTAATTGGAAATAAGCATTCATGTGCGATTTAGATGTATCAGTTGTAGTAATTTAAGTTTCTTGCCACATATTAGTCAAGTATTCTCCTTCAATAAAAATTTTCTGGGTTTGTGACCACATTGTCAATAATATAAGCTACAGACATTTCAGTCCTTAGTGCAAGTGACATCCTGAATGAGAAAACTTTGTTTCTTATATACCTGCAGATATGGCTGTTATCTAATTCTGATAGGCTGTTTAGGATGAAGGGGAAGGATATTACAAGTCTTTATTTGTCTTCTTATTGTTTCTCTTCGTTGGTGGAAACACATAATCTTGGTGTTTTCATTACTGCTTGTGATTGGTGGAAATAAGCAAATGGAAAACCAGGCGGCAGCTGTGACGTGATGTGGCGTGGTTTTCCTGCTTTCTAGTGCCATCCGGGGCATGCCATTACTCTATGTACCTGGGGCCACTGCAGTCTCCCGTGTGCTACAGTGGCCGAATATCAAGATTTAAGCGAGTCTGAATGTGGAATTTGTCTGTGCATGAGCACAAGGTAGTGAGGAAGTGGGATTTTCCCATACCACCATTTCAAGAGTGTACCGTGAACATCAGGAATCTGGCAAAACATAACATCTCCGACATCACTGCAGCCGGAAAAAAGATCCTGCAAGAACTCGATGGACGATGACTGAAGAGAATTGTTCAACATGTCAGAAGTGCAACCCTTCCACAGATTGATGCAGGATTCAATGTTGGGCCATCAACAAGTGTTAGCATGCAAACCATTCAACGAAACATCGTCGATATGGGCTTCGGAGGCGAAATCTCTCTCGTGTACTCTTGATGACTGCACAACACAAAGTTTTACTCCTTGCCTGGGCCTTAAACACCAGCATTGGACTGTTGACGACTGGAAACGTGTTGCCTGGTTGGATGAGTCTCGTTTCAAATTCTATTGAGTGGGTGGACATGGATGGTTATGGAGACAACCTCCTGAATCCAAGGATTCTGCATGTCAGCAGGGGACTAGGGACTATTCGAGCTGATGGAAGCTCTGTAATGGTGTGGGGTGTGTGCAATTAGAGTGAATTACTAATGTGGCTCCAGGAATACTCTTGTGAGTTTAAACCCTTCTACTGGGCACCAAATGCTGCAGACACGAACATTATTGTGCATGTCTGGGAAGCCATGCAATATTCTGTTCAGAAGAGATCTCCATCCTCTTCTACTCTTACAGATTTATGGCAGCCCTGCAGGATTTGTGGTGTCAGTGCCTTCCATTACTACTTCAAACGTTAGTAGAGTCCATGCCAAATCCTGTTGCGGCACTCCTGTGTGCTCAGGGGGCCCTACATGGTATTAGACAAATTACCAGTTTCTTTGGCTCTTCAGTGTAGATGTTGATGGGAAATTAAACTCCAACCTATCTTTCCTAGTACTGCCAGCTATTTAATTTCAACATTCTGCTGCCCAATTTTAAAATACTGTGGTTAACCACTAAAAAATTTTGGTAATTGCAGATGTCTGAAAGAAACAACTATACATCACAGTAACTGCAATCATGTGCATGTAAACTTAACAGATTCAATTCACTGTGATTCATGCAGACACTTACTATCTGGTACTAAGGTGAGCTCTCATTTCTGCAGAAGATGGTTAAAGTCTAGATTGGGGCTAGTGGTGTACTTGTGTGTTTTGTGCTGCAATGTTTCTGACACTCGCTGTGACTTGACAAGAATGAAAGGGGCTGCATCAGCTACTGGCTCTATGCAGCCAATGAGAGGGTGATGGGCAGACAGTGTTCAGAAGCAAGAGAAACTGAAACATTCTAACAATGTTATCAAAGCAAACTCAGATATTAATTCAGATAAAAACAGCTGTGTTCTCAGGACTCACAGTAACCACAATGTCGGTAATTACAACATATTCGGAAGAAATAACCAAATATTTGTGACATCAGAGGTATAAATTTTCCAGTTGTGCTATTTGGATGATGATGATGATGATGATGATGATGGGGATGATGATATGATGATGATGGGGATGATGACACAGATAGCAGTGTTAGTAAGAAAAATGTAGAAAAGAAAAAACCCAAAAATTAATGTAAATCATTTCTCTTCATTTTGTTTCTCCTTGTATTATCGAAATGTAGACAATCAATAAATGGCATTTAGAATGGTACAAAGTTAAGTTTATTGGCAGATACTTTTTCAGTAAAAGTTTTCAATTTTGGAATACGTTAAAATGAATTTTTCTCTAAGCCTCTTGTGGAAAAAAAGGGTGGGGGGGGGGGGGGGGGACCTTCGTAATCAGGGTCATGTTAACTCTGGTAAATATGGTATTTAGTGTCAAAAAAGACCCATGTATTCCTATTATGCGATTTAAAATGCAGGACATTCCAAAGTGACAAAAAACACGCAATATTTGTTCAATTTTGTACCATTGCATGTGCTCCATAAGGAAAATGTTGCTTCCTGAAGTGCTGCAATTTTACAAGGTGAATGCTAACAATTTCAGATGTCCCACATTCACATGTCCATAAATACTATTCAAAATATTGTTTGTTTTTCTTGAATATTTATATTTGTAATTTGATTGTGCAGCTTATTACCTTCATAGATTCTCATGCATTCATAATTTGAAAATTGTTAATCCTATTGTTAGTGTGGATTTTTTTATTTATAGAGAGAAAACTCAGTGTTACTCTGACATGAATGTAATATTTATTTCACAGAGGAAAAGATGTTCAGCTTCACAACGTTCATTCTCAGTTGGTACTTTGGCAGAATGCTTGCCCGAATTAGGACCGTACACCAAAGAGTTCGCACCACAGCTATTACCAGTGTTCTTACAGCTCACAGAAGATGAAAGTGAGGAAGTGCGCAACAATGCAATCTTTGGAGTAGGTGTGCTGTGCCAATTTGGAAAGGAAGCTCTCTTTTCGTATCCTTTGAATTTATTTTTTTGGTCATTTTTCATTTTAACTGTTGTGTGAAACTGAATGCAGAAAGGTAAGTATCTGAGAATCACAGGATATTTACTGCAATGTACAGATGCTCCTCAAAAGAAATCCACACTTTGTTATTCTTTATGTGCTCTAAAAACTGTATGACAGAAAACTGAGACTGCTAACGCCCTTCTACCTCTTAGTGGTTTTTATTTCAGACAATTGAAAGTCCAGGTTTGAATAATAATTACAATAAGGGTAGATTGCTAGTCGCCGTAAAGATGACACATTGAGTTGCACATAAGACACAACAAAATGATTGTTACACATTAAGCTTCTGGCCAAAGCTGCCTTCAGAAAAGAAAGGAAAACACACATTCACCCAACCAGATAAACCTCAACACATGACCGCTACCCCTGGCTGAAGAATGCTTTGGCCAAAGCTTTGTAACATTCTTCATGTTGTGCTTGTCTGTAACTCAGTGTATCCTCAAGTGAGTAGCAGTCTACCATTTCCATAATTGTTATTTTATTTCTTTGCATGTTTACAAAATTCTAGGATGAATAGGGTGTTGTGCCTTTTCATGAGAAATAATTCTCTTTGACAGTTACATTGCTGTACTTTGTTCAGTGATAACAATTCAAGGCTTTTGTATGAGACTTAAACCATTAATTAGGTATTAAACTGAACAGTTCAGAAAGTATTGCACTCTGAAGCATTGTATTGTCTTGTAGATTAAAAAAGGCCCATCATAAAGCTTATCAGCTGGAAAGATCAGTTTGTAGTCTGAAACAAAAAAAAAAAAAAATTGGCACAGGCACACTGATGTAATCTTCTGACGATTCAGCAGCCTTTCATATGAATATTTTTTTGTCAAATGTTTGAATGGAGCAGAAAAAATTCCCTAGAAATAACACAGCGGAGTTTCAAATTGACAAGTGTGAGAGGTTTAGGTGGAAAAAGGCTTAATTGCTTGGAAATAATCAGGATAATTAAGAAAAACTTGATTTGTGGTTTGAGAGAAGTCGAAATATTTTAGGAACAGCTGCTGCTAGCAGTGCTAATGAAATTTCATTGATACTTTCCTGCTTTCTGTTGATTTTTATACTCTATTGATGATAAGAAAAATTGAAGCACCTTTGAATGATGCTCCAAATCATGGGCACCAAATGAGGTGCCAATTGACACTTCTAACTTACTGTTTACAGTGTTGGAGGATCTCTCTGTCACTAACATGTAAGCATCTCAGCTGCTGTACACTATTTTAAGCAGCATTCAAAGGTTCATGAAAAGCTTCTTTAATATATTTTCTCTTACTTTCAGATGAATTATTTCACAAAAATTTTCACAATTTCCTCTTTCTTTCCTGCCTCCAAAATCACTTGAAATATTCCACATATGAGCACATTATAAGCTAAGATAGTGCAACATTTTCTTCATAACATTCATCAGGTATAGCGATATGCTCTATGAAAAATAGGTATTCTGGAATATCTGCCAATAAAATAAATAATAAAGACTTGTCAGTATGTATGTTGCTGATAATGTTTTGCAATGCAGTGGAAACTAAAACCAAATAAAAATCCAGTCAAAGCATTAAATTTATCTTTCCTTATCAGGACATTAACTGCACTGGAGGATAACAGCACAAACCTGTCAAAGGGGAATCAGCCAAAAAAATTTCATTTGGTGATGTGGAGTGACTTCTCGTTAAAGTTACTTAATACACAAATCAGTTTTTTTCTGTTGTACTCTACAGTGGACCAAACATGAAGTGTACATAAATTGACTGCCCCAAACATTGTGTAAAACTTGAACCAATTTTTTTCCAGCAAGATTAGTCAAATTTTAAAGAGATTTATCAATGTGCACAAATCCTTCAGCTGTCATTATTTACCCATTTAGTTTGAAACTTTTGTGTTTTCTCGAAAAAATACTCCTTAAATACTTTGAATTGGTTCAATATAAGTTCACTGTTGGCAGGAGATCGTTATTGTAGGTCAGTCACCAGCCTCACAACAAAGTGAAACTGGTTTTTTTTTTTTCTTTTTTTTTTAAAAAAAAAGACAGTGGAAGGGAGAAGCCATATTGAGTAGGTGCCACAAAAGTGGGAAAATAGAACTTCCATACTACTAAAACATTTAATTTCCCATTACTTTAAAATGAAGTTGCTAGCATTTAAATACTGATGGTGGATAATTTTGAATGGAAGTTACACACCAACAGAAGGAAAATACAGGTTGCTACTTATCGTAAATACCGTAAATATGACAATAGTTAAGCTGCAGGAACACACAACAAAAAGACACTTAATCATAAACTTCCAGCCAAAACTTTCGTCAGAAAAGTGCGTGCATGTGAGGTGCCCCTCCCAACCCCCACCCCCCGCACAAACACATGCATGCGCATGACCGCCATGAAATACTGAAATATGGTTAATGCAGCAGTGTTTGTTGATACATTAATCATAAGAGATCTTTCTACATATATGCTCTGCCTCTTGAAACATGAGTGATATACAATCTAAATTTTCTTCATATTTGCATTCTTTTTTAAAAAGTTATTGCATGTCTGTCTTGTGTCCTAATGGCTTCCTTAACAGTAAGTCACTATCAACAAATACTGATGGCTCTGTCAAATGCTGTTGGAAAAGAGAAATACCCGTGCACATTAGACAATATTTGTGGCGCCTTGGCTAGGCTTATCATGACTAACATTGAAGGAGTACCAGTTCATCAGGTAACTGTTAGCTAACATAAGATTAAATTTTGGTCATTTGTTCTTGGAGTATCGTATTCTTCATTACTGGATTGTCTGCAATGATTTTAATGTTTAAAAGTGTTATATGACAGAAAAGACTGAATCGTGTGCAGTGATAGGTCATTTTGTAACTTGGTGCCAGATTTGTTTCGAGCAGTTTGTAAAATACTGGCTGTAAGGAAAAAAAACCAACTGTTTCTGACTGCTGTAGATGTATCTGACACTGTATATCTTCTCAAGTACAAAAATGGAAAATACTTTCCCAGATTTCAGCTAACACAGCACAGTGTCTCAGTTGGTGTAAACTAAAGATAAACTGGAAAATATCTTTTCATTAGCAGCTAAACCTCTTGCAGTTCATGTTACATACAACACTTCTGGACTGTTCTTTACTGCCAACTTTAAAATACCAATGACAGTGGCATACTTAAAAACTGCATCAGTTACACAGTAATGAATGCTCAACATAGAAATTTGAACTAAAATTGTCATTTGTGCTGTTGCCAGGTATTTCCTGTATTTGTGGAGTATTTACCGTTAAGGGAGGATTTTGATGAGAACAAGACAGTGTACGAATGCCTCTTGTACTTGTATCAGCTAGGCCATCCACAGCTGGTGGCACATCTCGGTGCCCTTTTAGCATCAAGTTTTCAAGTCCTACACAAAAAACAGGGCACCACAGGTACTTGAACTTACTGTTGCATGTAATTTTAATGCTAGATATGATTGTTTCTCGACTAATGTTTTGTTCTTTCCTACAGATACTTTGGATCTAGTCAAAAACTTTGTGCACCAAGTGCACAGAGATTTCCCACAAGAGTTCAATACAACATTAGCTGGTATATCTGCAGAGGTAGTATCCTCTTTGCAAATACCATAAATTAATTGGACTGATCGAAATAACCTTGAACATTTTTGTTAGCTTTGAATTGGCGTGATGTTAAATAGAAAGACTGCTCCATGATTTTTGTGTTATTTTGTTCATAGTTTTGTTGGTGTTCCATGTTTCAGTGTTATAAGAAAGGTTTGCAGTTTGTACTACCCATATTTTGTGGTTTATTGAAGTTATATTCTCCATGAAACTTCCTTTCGTCTGCAAATTGAGACCCAAATCCTAAGAGTTTATTGTTTGAGAGTAGCAGAAAGTGTTCACTAAATGAAATTGGACCCTTTAAATTTCATATCAATCTCAGGTGATGGAAAAATAATACATTTGTATGGCAACTGTTAATACTCATTGTTTCATTATGAAGACTGAGATTTCTTGAATATATGTTCACTATCATTGAAAGCAATGAAAATGGGATTTCTCACCATTTTGTGGATTTGTTATGAGCTAAGGTTCGAAAGAAAACATTATGTCCAAGAGCATGTAAATTATTGTTATGAGCGGTGACTGGTATAACAACTAGTCTGCATGCCAAATCTTCGCACTGTTTTCAGTGTAAACTATAAATGTTTTTGTGACAGTGAAAACTTACTGTGTGTGCTACTTGATTATTTTACAGAACAGGCAGCAAAAATTAATTTTCTGAAGTACTTTCCAATCTGATAAATATATATATATATCTTCATTTACCACAAGAGGTGCATGTTGTGACCATAAAAGAAAGTTATATTCTATAGCTTTGATATTTTAATTATTTATTTCTTATTCATTATTAGACTTAAATGTTTATATATTTTTAACGATTTTCTATGTTATGATTTAAGATTAGTGCTTGGGATTTACACCCAAAATATAGAAAATGTTGAAAATAAAAGTATTTCTTTAAAAAAACTTGTCATCTATTTATGAAGAGGTTTCCTGTGCTCAGGTCCCTCCTGCTGGTGGGCCTTCAGTGTACCACACACTTCTAATATCATTCCAGTTGTGCTTCATTTCATTATCCTTTGCTTCAATACAGTTCCTACCTCTAAAATTGTTGTAACCAAAATAAAATTGACTGCCAAAGTCCAGCCATAACATATGACGACGTTCAGAAACAATTTGTTAATGTTGAATTCAAATTTAAATGTTGGAATTCTCTTCTGAAGTTATTTGCTCAGACTACAACCAGTGAGTGAATAGGTACTAAAATGACTTTAGGAGAAAAGAAACATTAGCAGAACTTGAAAGAAAGAAGGAATCGATCGATAGGATACATTCTAATGCATCAATAAGTCATCAGTTTTGTAAAGGAAGTATAGGGGTAAAATTGTAGTAAGAGACTAAGGGTTTAATGCAGTACACCAAATAAAATCAATGTAGTTCGCAATAGTCATACAGAAATGAAGAGGTGGGTATAGGATGGAGTAGTATGGGAGAAGCCTGAAACCAGTGTTCAGAGTGAACAACAAACAATCTAGTGTTGATTATCTAAAAGCCTTATGAATATAGATATAATTCTTTTAAATGCCCTTTGGTACGGCTAACAGGGGTTAAAATGTTGTCACACTTTCTGAAAGCTCTTTTCACTTAATCAGTTTTTTGTCTGGTGTGCGCATTAATCTGAAAACCCTTTCAGGATAGTTTAATTAAGTCACAACCCCCCCCCCCCCCCCCAAATGTGAAAGAACTGGTCCATGTGATTAATTGGCACCTATTGTTATGATACCTCTGACATCACTTCTGTTGAGCAGAATAACATTTGATCTACTTCTTCAGGATGAAATACCAATAACATTAAGAGTAGGATAGATTGCTACTCATCATGTAGTAGAGACTGACAGACAAGGAAGCTTTTAGTGAAAAGCCCTTCCTATGAATTAGACAACATCCTGTCTCTGCAGAGAGTACAGAATCTGTCATTACTCACCTACTTGATGTAAGTGGTGTGTTAATGGTAGAGTTAACCATTGTGTACAGGTTCAATAGGGACCATGGAGAACTCAGGGTGGTGTTCCGATCCCTCCAACCGCAAGTTTCAGTTGTTGTCTTTCCCTGAAACAGTCGGTGGGACTCACTTCACCTGTTCTGGGAAAAACTGTCTGGTGTCAAGAAGAGGCAAATACAAAAGCATAGGGGTCTATGAATTGTCAGAAATTAAGGCGTACGGTGAATGATGTTGCCATTTCCCTAAGGGGTACCAAGGACTAGGAAAACACACTCGCACTCAATGTATGTGACTGGGGGCATTGTTCAACTGTGAAAGAGGATATTCCAGGATACAAGTAACTGCAGATTGCGGCACATGTTAGAACAAATGATGTCTGTCTCAGCCCATTCCAGTGACTGGCAGAGAAAGTTAGGGAGACCAGCATCTCGCACATGGAGTTCCAACAAAGCTCGCAGTTTGTGGCATTGTCCCCCAAACTGATTGTGGTCCTACAGTTCTGAGCTGAGTGGAAGGTCTGAACCAGATACTGTGAAGGTTCTGCGATGAGCTAGGCTGCAACTTCCTGGACTTGGGTCATATGGTTGAGAATTGTGGGGTCACCCTAAATGTCAGAGGCTGCTGCTCAGATACTTGACACTGTATGTATGTGTGGGGGAGGGGGGGCACGGCACCCAAGGGTTTTTTAGATACACGATTCCGATGATGATGATGATGATGATGATGATGATGATGATGATGATGATGATGATGATGATGATGATGATGATGATGATGATGATGATGATGATGATGATGATGATAGCTGTAGAAAACTCGTGAGTATCAATGTAAGATTAAAAGAAATGTCTCCCACAGGTGAGAGTATTAAAGCCCTAATGGTTAACTGCTGAAGCATTCACAAAAAGTACCAGCGTTTGAAGTGCTCTTGAAAAGCAGTGAAGTTCACATAATACTAGGCACAGAAAGCCGGTTGAAACATGAAATTGGTCGCAGTGAGACTTCAGTGGAAAATTTAAGTGTATACAGGGTGTTACAA
Organism: Schistocerca gregaria; assembly: GCF_023897955.1. Classification (NCBI taxonomy): domain Eukaryota; kingdom Metazoa; phylum Arthropoda; class Insecta; order Orthoptera; family Acrididae; genus Schistocerca; species Schistocerca gregaria. The sequence goes on from NC_064923.1 coordinate 407,482,193, forward strand.
AAAGGTACGGCCAAACTTTCAGGAAACATTCCTCACACACAAAGAAAGAAAATATGTTATGTGGACATGTGTCCGGAAACGCTTACTTTCCATGTTAGAGCTCATTTTATTACTTCTCTTCAAATCACATTAATTGTGGAATGGCAACATGGTCGCTAAATAGTTTCGACAAGAAGAGAATAGAAGCTTTCGAAATGTGGTGCTACAGAAGAATGCTGAAGATTAGATGGGTAGATCACATAACTAATGAGGAGGTATTGAATAGAATTGGGGAAAAGAGGAGATTGTGGCACAACTTGACTAGAAGAAGGGATCAGTTGGTAGGACATGTTCTGAGACATCGAGGGATCACCAATTTAGTATTGGAGGGTAAAAATCATAGAGGGAGACCAAGAGATGAATACACTAAGCAGATTCAGAAGGATGTAGGCTGCAGTAGGTACTGGGAGATGAAGCAGCTTGCACAGGATAGAGTAGCATGGAGAGCTGCATCAAACCAGTCTCGGGACTGAAGACCACAACTACTACTTCCTCTTCACTCAATGAATGTGATAGATGGTTGGTTTTCCGCCAGTTGTACCTCAGTACTCAAGTGACTACCCCAATTCAGACATCGGTATAAATCAATGGCTCAGTAGGTGAGACAGGGTAGGTTTTGCCGTTATATGCACCAGGAGCAGCAAACAATACACCGTGCTTGGTGGATGCAGCATCTTTACGGCGGATTTAGTAGCTGTCAAAGGTGTCCACTACATCTGTAACCAATCACAAGAGTCTTTCGTAACTTGCAGTAACTCCATGAGCAGCCTACAATCTAACCCATTGTTGTTCTCGGCATCCATTGCTACCACACATTCAAGTCCTTTACAAAAACAGGGGGGTCTCAAGGGGAATGAACTGGTGAATTGGCTTGCCAAGGATCAAGAATTATGTGCAAATAGAGACTGTGACCAACATGCAGATGACATTACATACACATTCTTAATAGTATGAAACAAAGAATGGAATGTGTCAGCCACAACCAATGGGTTATGGACTATAAAAAAAATAGTCTGTGTGGCAGATTTCCCATAGGTTGCTCTGACGTGAATTGGTTCCATGTTTGCCACAGCAATCTGACCCATGGATACATCCTACGACAGCTAACAAATCCTGTTGTAATTGTGGCACTCCCATGACAGTTGCCCATGTACCTTGTTGGAGCATCTCACCCTCACTGCTGCATGGAAAACTTCACAGCTTGCAGATTAACTCCATGGACTGTCAGTTGATTATGTCGAGACAGGGAATCAAATTTAAAACTTTGTCAGAATAGATTGTGTACTTCCATCGGAAGCCAACATTTGTATGTTCGTGCTGACTGCTGGACAGTGGCAGAGTGTCGCCTCCCTCTGCATTCTTAGCCTTGAGTGGTCCCCAGCTGCCTCAAGATGGAAACTTACTCAGCCCGTGACATACCTACCCAGTTTTCATACTACTGTGAGTTTTAATATGTTTAAAAAAATGGTGTTCATTGTATTAGCTAGCTGACTTGTCCACTCTACTGAATTAAGTAGTGAATTAGGTATTTGTCTAGTTGGGTGCAGAATGTGGGTTCTGCAGCATGGCAAGCCTCGGTGGCCCTTAAAGTGATCCTAGCTGACACCTACTATGCCTTATCATCATTTGTCCCCCAACACTCTTAATAATTTATTCCTAACACTTCTAAACTAACTTATCATGTTTGGGATACAGTCATATAATATTTCTTTAAGATATCATAGTCGCTGTTGACTATAAAATATTTATTACTACTATTGCTATTTCAGGCATGGAACAGGTAGAACAAACCAGTTTGCAAGATCAGGGGTTTACAGAGTAGAATGTGGCTTGTGCACAAAATCTTATATTGGACAAACTGGGTGGGCATTTAACGACTGGTTTAAAGAGCACATCAGGCAGACAGAGAGCAACAACTCTACCTTTAGCAAACATTTAATTGAGAATAAACATATGGTCAACAATGTAGGTTCATCCCTTAATATACTGCATACTCTATCTAAAAGTAGAATCATGAATATTCTAGAATAAATAGAGATTTACAACTGTATTAAAAATCGTCCCAATGACCTACTTGATGACCAAACTGGATCTTGTGGGACTCTAACAGTCAAAAGGCTGCATCTTGATGATGACATGTACTCACGTCAGATAGTTTTATATTCAGACAGAATGTAAGTAATGTACAGTTCTCTCCAATTATTGAGCTACTTTCTTAATGAAATGTTTGCTTAATTATGTATATACACCCTGTGCTTCACTTTTGTATTTTTGTGTTTAGATAACTTTTGCAATGTTACTTAAAAATAGCCATAAGGCTGAAATTGCAATAGTAAAAATAAATATTTTATACAGCCAATGGCGACTATGATGTCTTTTAAGAAACTAGCTTTCATTTAGTCACCCCCTCTCCCCCTATCACTGGTTTAAAACTTGATGGTTTTGTCTGCCATATTTCTGACACTGACACTCACTCACTCACTCTTACTTTATTTTAAACTTTTTTTTAAAAAAGTAGGTGGGATACACACTTCATTTCATGTTTGTCATTAAATTGGAAGATGATCATCTTAAGATTTGATGACACTGATTTCCGTACCTAATTCCGACAATGGGCACAAGTTTGTGATTATATGGACCTAGGGTGGTCTGCATTTCAATTTTGTCATGTGGAATTAACTTATCTTATTCAAGGGAAATCAATAATTATACAGCTAATGGAGACTGAAATTTGTATATACAGTTGGTAGCCCTGCGCCTGCTACACAGACGTCTGAGTCACAGCTCTTGTACAAGATAAGTAATTTAACTAGTAATAAACTGTTTTTTAACACTTTAAACTAATTTATTACGTTAATTATAGTGCTCTGCAAGCGTACCATTAAAGGTTTTTGTCTTACTCGCGTATTTTCACAGTAATCACGTAAAGTTCGTTTTGTTTACATATCGTGGCCAGGCCGAACTTTTGAGTTTTCAGATTAAACTTCATACCGCAATCTTAAGTGCATTTACTGATAGTTTAGTGTGCTAAATACGTTTGCTGCCCCTTTATATCTGTAGAGTATCGTCATCTCTTAAGTAATTTCCAGTAAAAAACTTCTGAACCACTGTTTACATAGTCGCAAGTAGGCCTAATTTTTCATACACGTATTTTCATTGTTTTCCGGTAACTTAATTGTCTTTCTGTCACTAAAATAGATTTGTACCATGAGTGTAAAGTGCCTGACGTGCCGTAGGATCGTTAGCTCCGGGGTCTGGTGTGATGGATGTAGTAACTTTTTTCATTTGGGCGACTGTAGTGGCGTGGGAATTGGGAAAATGAGCGAGACTCGTCAGTGGTTCTGTGGGCTATGCAGTAGAGATAGGAAGATTGTGGAACAGGAGGGGAAAATTGCTGCCCTTCAGGCTGAGTTGGATGAGGCTAGGCGAGAACTGGGCAGGTTAAGGGGGGAGAAGGGTAAACAGGGGTGGGAAGTGGCAACAGGCATGAGGAACAGGCCAAGAAATTCTTCTGACAGCTTTGTTATTAATGTACAAAATAGGTTTGACCTGTTGCCTCAGTCAGAAACTGATGAGCCTCTCACAGAAGTAGATGTAGACAGGGCTCAACAAGCTTTCAGCAGCAAATTGATTAAGAATGTAGGGAAGTCTGCAAAGAGAAAGAAAGTCTTGTTGCTAGGTAGTTCGCATGCTAGGGGTGTGGGCCAACTTCTGCAGGATGAATTAGGGTTGGATTACCAGGTCACAAGTTTTTTCAAACCTAGTGCTGAACTTGGGCAGGTTACAGGGGATTTAGGTTCACTATGTAAAGGTTTTACTAAGGAAGACACCGTGGTTATTGTGGGTGGGCCGGGCAACAGTATTGACAGAGATCCGAGGTACAGCATAAAGTGTGACCTGGCAAAGATTGCATCGGCATCGAATCATACCAGTGTTGGGTTTGTGTCGGTTCTGGAGCGCCACGACCGACCTCATTTGACCTCTTCCGTCAGGAGAGTTAATTTGGAGTTGGAACGGCTACTTGGATCTGGTGCAGGGTCACACATTGGTGTGGTTCCTGTTGATTCACTCTGTAGGTGGGACTATACTAGACATGGCCTACACCTCAACAGGAAAGGGAAGGGTAAACTGGCTGGGCTGATAGCAGGAAATTTAAAGGGGGGAGGAACTACATCTCATGGTGGAAACTCTTTTTTAGTGTAAGATCAGTGTCCAGTGGGAAACTCAGCCAGGCAAGTACTAAAGATGTTAAAAAAGTTCAAGATACTCACAAAAGTAAAGTGAAAAATACTGTTAGTATATTTCATCAAAATATTGGAGGATTGAAGAATAAAATTGATGAGCTTCTGCTTTGTTTAGAAGATATAGAAACCAAGAATGTAATAGATATACTATGCCTGTCTGAGCATCACATTGTCACTGATATGCAAAAGGTTAGCATCAATGGGTACAAATTAGCTGCACATGTAAGTAGAGATAATATGATGAGAGGAGGAGTTGCCATATATGTCAAAAGCTTCCACAGTGCAAAAAATTTAGAAACTAAAAAATTTTGTGTAGAGCAACATATGGAAGCATGTGCCACTGAACTTAAACTAAATGATGGCACTTTCATAATTGTAACAGTGTATAGGTCCCCCTCAGGGAATTTCCAGCTATTTCTAGAAAACTTGGATGCTTTGTTGTGCTATCTGTCAGACAGGGGGAAGCAAATTATCATTTGTGGGGATTTCAGTGTTGATTCCCTGAAAGAGTGTAATAGGAAGAATGACCTTTTAGTATTACTCAGTTCTTTCAATTTGAGCTCCGTCATTGATTTTTCTACTCGGATAACAAAGAACAGCAGTACATTGATATATAACTTTTTTATAGACCAAGATAAGTTTAAGGACATAAATGCTTATCCTGTTGAGAATGGTCTTTCAGATCATAGTGCACAGCTTGTTACAGTACATGACATAGCTCCATGCAGTATAATAAATCAGACTTTCAAAGCAGTGCGTTCAATTAACAATATAAATATTGCAAACTTTAGGGAAAGCCTACAGCAGCTAGACTGGGATGAAGTGTATAAGGAACCCGATGCAAACTTGAAATATAACTTATTTCACAATACATTTTTAAGGGTATTTGAAAATTGTTTTCCCAAGAAAATAGTTAAACATAATTCCAAGAAAACATATAAAAAACCTTGGCTAACTAAAGGAATAAGAATATCTTGCAACCGCAAAAGAGAACTGTATCTAACAGCAAGAGGGAGTACTGACCCCGAAATTGTTCAATATTATAAAAACTATTGTGCGGTACTAAGAAAAGTTAATAAAAAGTCCAGAAGCATGTGTATCATGTCTGAGATCAGTAACTCTGATAATAAAATTAAAGCAATTTGGAATATTATTGAAAGGGAAACAGGGCAACCAAGAGCACAGGAAGACTTTAGTGCAATAAAACTGAATGACAAGTGCACTAACAAACAATCAGAAATTGAAAATATTTTGAATAATCATTTTTTAAATGTTGTGGAGAAAATAGGATCTAGATCTTCACTAGAAGAGGCAAGGCTATTAATAGAAGAGGCCATACCTGCGCAGTTTGAAACAACTGTAATTCCACCAACCTCTCCCTCTGAAATCAGTAAAATAATAAACTCACTGAAAAGTAAAAGCTCTTACGGAATTGATGGCATTTCCAGCAAAGTACTTAAAGCTTGTTCCCCACAGATAAGTAGGATTCTCAGCCACGTATGTAATAGCTCTTTGGAGCAGGGTGTTTTCCCTGATAGACTGAAATATGCCATTGTAAAACCATTGCATAAAAAGGGGGATACGTCGGATGTCAACAACTACCGCCCAATCTCTCTTCTGACAGCTCTATCAAAAATTTTTGAGAAGGTAATGTATTCAAGATTAACCTCCCATATTTGTAAAAATAAAGTACTAACAAAATGTTAGTTTGGTTTTCAGAAAGGCTTTTCAACAGAAAATGCTGTATATGCTTTCACTGATCAAATATTAAATGCTCTGAATAACCGGACATCACCCATTGGTATTTTTTGTGATCTCTCAAAGGCCTTTGATTGTGTAAATCATGGAATTCTTTTAGATAAGCTAAATCATTATGGTTTGAGTGGGGCAGTGCACAAATGGTTTAATTCATACTTAACTGGAAGAATGCAGAAAGTTGAAATAAGTGGTTCGTGTAATGTTAAAACAGCTGATTCCTCAAACTGGGGTGCTATCAAGCACGGGGTCCCACAGGGTTCGGTCTTAGGTCCTTTACTGTTCTTGATATACATTAATGACTTACCATTCCACATTGATGAAGATACAAAGTTAGTTCTTTTTGCTGATGATACAAGTATAGTAATAACATCCAAAAACCAAGAACTAAGTGATGTAATTGTAAATGATGTTTTTCACAAAATTATTAAGTGGTTCTCAGCAAACGGACTCTCTTTAAATTTTGATAAAACACAGTATATACAGTTCCGTACAGTAAATGGCACAACTCCAGTAATAAATATAGAATTTGAACAGAAGTCTGTAGCTAAGGTAGAATTTTCAAAATTTTTAGGTGTGTCCATTGATGAGAGGTTAAACTGGAAGCAACACATTGATGGTCTGCTGAAACGTCTTGAGTTCAGCTACGTATGCTATTAGGGTTATTGCAAATTTTGGTGATAAGAATCTCAGTAAATTAGCTTACTATGCCTACTTTCATTCACTGCTTTCGTTTGGCATCATATTCTGGGGTAATTCATCGTTGAGTAGAAAAGTATTCATTGCACAAAAACGTGTAATCAGAATAATTGCTGGAGCCCACCCACGGTCATCCTGCAGACATCTATTTAAGGATCTAGGGATTCTCACAGTAACCTCACAGTATATATATTCCCTTATGAAATTTGTTGATGATAATCCAACCCAATTCAAAAGTAATAGCAGTGTGCATACCTATAACACCAGGAGAAAGGATGATCTTCACTATGCAGGGTTAAATCTGACTTTGGCACAGAAAGGGGTAAATTATGCTGGCACAAAAGTCTTTGGGCACCTACCAAACTGCATCAAAAGCCTGACAGATAGCCAACTAACATTTAAAAATAAATTAAAAGAATTTCTAGATGACAACTCCTTCTACTCATTGGCTGAATTTTTAGATATAAAGTAAGTAAAAAAAAAAAAACTTAATCATTAGTGTCATGCAATATTTTGTGTAATGTAATTTCTTGTACAGACATCTTTTATTAACCTGACACGTTCCACATCATTACGAAGTGTCGTATTAATCTAATCTAATCGAATCTAAGTGCTCTTTTTAAGAAGGAAAATAAGTTCTAGCGGTAGTTACATGTCTATGTAGAGAATCGGGCAAAACTGATAATCACAGTATGTGCAACCTATATGATCTAGGGCATCCAAGTGCATTACTGCATCAGTTGTGGAGTGGTGTTTAACATGACAAAAGTGAAAGGAAAACGTGTATTGAATGCAGAATTGTGATCCTTGTATCCATTTATTGTAGGCATTAAAGATAAATCCGATAGTGATGTCGCTGTGCAAAATATTCTGCTGTGTTCTCAATAGCTAACACTGAATGAAGTTAAATATTGAGACCTGTGCAAAAATTAGCATAGTTTGGGTGATAATTCTGCTGTATCAACTGACTCTTAAAACTTTATTCTGGGGGGCAAATCTGAATGTAATTGAAGAAGAATTGGCTGTGCTGACGGTTATTTTTCCTTACACCATTCAATATAACCAATGGGCGGCACATCAAAGTTGGTTCAAAAGTGTTTTGACATAAATATTTGGGTGGGTCGAAGTGTGTTATTGGGGGAACACCCCCCTCCCCTGTAATTTTGGTTGCGGTAACAGTTACAGTTTGTTAGGTTGGAACATGACCATTATTTTAAGTTGGCAAAACTAATGACTGTGAAAGCAGAGAACCTAGTTGTGGTAACAAATTAACCAGTAGCAAACCCCAGTGTTAATGTCTGTGCCATATTGAAAAGTGCAAAAGGGTGGGGGGGGGGGGGGGGGGCGGGGGCTTAACCAGTATGTAACTTTTACCTTTCTATAAGAAGACTAAATGTGAGGCTGTTGTGAGAAATGTAACTAGCTCATTTGCAATGCCCAAACTGTTAAAAGACTTTGAGGCAGTGAATTATATTACTGTGTCCACAGACTATTCCGATCACAATTCGACAAAACGTTTTCCTCTGTCAGTTTGATATTTTTATCTCAAGACAGGAGTACAGGTGCCAGTTCTGGACTTCCAAGAAATGTTCAGAGGAAATTCTGATATTGTTTCTTCGTATAGTCTGAAAGCACTGAGTGGTCATAACTTTAAAAGGAAGATTGTTGGACGTCGAGCAGAGAATGTAACCTTTGGGGGTGCTGAAATGTTGCTTTTTGAATAACTGATGAAATATGCCTCAAATGTTTTAATTAATGCTAAAAGACATTAAGAATAAATTTTCTTTGTACATTAAAGAGAAAATGTAATAATTTAATATAAAAATGTATTTTTGACTGTTCATGTGAAGAATGTTCCAGAGAAATGTTTAAATATCAAAACTTTACAAAAGACATTCTGTGAAGCAAGTTGAATCAAATGCCATAATTTATGTTGGCTGGATAAAAGCAGGAGCTGCGCTCATGTTCTCTCTCTCTCTCTCTCTCTCTCTCTCTCTCTCTCTCTCTCTCTCTCTCTCTCTCTCTCTCCTGATTGCTGTCTCATAAAATGTAAGTGTCACTCTCATATCTGTAACCTTTGGTTGAATTATTACATTAATTTAATCGCAACAGCTGTGTTTGAATCAAGAAATCTACTTTCCTCTTCCGTTAATGCCACATCTCAATTTATTACAGGGTGTTTCAAAAATGACCAGTATATTTGAAACGGCAATACAAACTAAACGAGCAGCGATAGAAGTACACCGTTTGTTGCAATATGCTTGGGACAACAGTACATTTTCAGGCAGACAAACTTTCGAAATTACAGTAGTTACAATTGTCAACAACAGATGGCGCTGCGGTCTGGGAAACTCTATAGTACGATATTTTCCACATATCCACCATGCGTAGCAATAATATGGCGTAGTCTCTGAATGAAATTACCCGAAACCTTTGACAACGTGTCTGGCGGAATGGCTTCACATGCAGATGAGATGTACTGCTTCAGCTGTTCAATTATTTCTGGATTCTGGCGGTACACCTGGTCTTTCAAGTGTCCCCACAGAAAGAAGTCACAGGGGTTCATGTCTGGCGAATAGGGAGGCCAATCCACGCCGCCTCCTGTATGTTTCGGATAGCCCAAAGCAATCACACGATCATCGAAATATTAATTCAGGAAATTAAAGACGTCGGCCGTGCGATGTGGCCGGGCACCATCTTGCATAAACCACGAGGTGTTCGCAGTGTCGTCTAAGGCAGTTTGTACCGCCACAAATTCACGAATAATGTCCAGATAGCGTGATGCAGTAATCATTTCGGATCTGAAAAATGGGCCAATGATTCCTTTGGAAGAAATGGCGACCCAGACCAGTATTTTCTGAGGATGCAGGGACGATGGGACTGCAACATGCGGCTTTTCGGTTCCCCATATGCGCCAGTTCTGTTTATTGACGAAGCCGTCCAGGTAAAAATAAGCTTCGCCAGTAAACCAAATGCTGCCCACATGCATATCGCCGTCATCAATCCTGTGCACTATATCGTTAGCGAATGTCTCTCTGCAGCAATGGTAGCGGCGCTGAGGGGTTGCCGCGTTTGAATTTTGTATGGATAGAGGTGTAAACTCTGGTGCATGAAACGATCGTGGACGTTGCCGTCATTTGGACCGCAGCTGCAACACGGCGAACGGAAAACCGAAGCCGCTGTTGGATCACCTGCTGCACTAGCTGCGCGTTGCCCTCTGTGGTTGCCGTACGCGGTCGCCCTACCTTTCCAGCACGTTCATCCGTCACGTTCCCAGTCCGTTGAAATTTTTCAAACAGATCCTTTATTGTATCGCTTTTCGGTCCTTTGGTTACATTAAACCTCCATTGAAAACTTCGTCTTGTTGCAACAACACGGTGTTCTAGGTGGTGGAATTCCAACACCAGAAAAATCCTCTGTTCTAAGGAATAAACCATGTTGTCCCACAGACTGCGTTGTCTTCTATATCTTTCACATCACTTGCAGCGCCATCTGTTGTTGACAATTGTAACTACTGTAATTTCGAAAGTTTGTCCATCTGAAAATGTACTCTTGTCCCAAGCATATTGCAACAAACGCTGTATTTCTATCGCTGCTCGTTTAGTTTTTATTGCCGTTTCAAATATACCGGTTATTTTTGAAACACATGTTTAGAGTGGTAAGGTGTTGATATAGTACTATTATGTTGCATAACTGGTAGATCTTGCTTTTTGTATCTGTAAATATGGTGCCCCTATATAGACCACATTAGTAATTGTTAAACAATTCTGAAATCCGTACATTAATTCTAATATAGTGGTAATTTCTTGTGGAATCAACCAGTGGCTGTTGGCCTTATGTCACAGATTTTTCTGAAAATTTGCTGTAAGAATGTACATAATGAGTTACGGTTTAAATATTTTTTGTGGAACTTTTTGACCAAAATTGTAATTAGGAGACCATTTTGAAATATGCGCCCATTCTAAAAACTGGCGCTGCGAAATGAAGTGCCTTGTAAGTTTGTAACCACTATAACTTTTTTTATTTATGAATCAATTTTATTCAATTTGGTGTCATTGGAAAGTAAAAGAATAAAGCTGTAATAAAAAAATTATTAAAGTGCTGTGTCTAAGCAACAAATGTTTGAAAATTTGTAATTACTGTATATTGTCACCAAATCTTTTTTTTTTCAAATTTCAGGAATTTTTTCCAGCAGAATAACAAGTTTCATCATCTGAATTTTTGTTTCAAATAATTCCTGCTGCCATACGTTTCAACATAAAAAAAAATCAGAAGGGTTTTTGTCCTCAATTGTTAGATCTTATACATTTTCAGTAATGCTTTAATAATTAATTGCTTCAAATAGCTTATCAACAATACATGAAACAACAATGAAAAATTCAGTCTAGCAGCAACATTCACATGAACAAAGGCTGTTTGTGTTATGTTTTTGTGTGTCTGTGCACTTTATATATCTGAAGGACTTTTTTGTCTTGAATTTTGTGCTTCTTACATAAGCAGCCATTCTGTCTAGTAAGTTATTTAAAAGTACAGTCAAACCCCTCAATATGATAACGTGGGAAATAGAGCCCCCCATTATGAGATATTGAAAAAGGAATGATTGAAATTAAAAAGAGAAAGAATTCATCCAATCCAATCATAGTTGCGCAGTAACGTATATCCAGGGAGACTTAATTTAACTTCAGTAACCACAATGGGTTGCATTTTTTCATTACAGTGCCCTCTGATGTATAATTTTTATGAAGCGACACTAGACCACCCAATCATATTTTAACCTACAGATGGTTTTTGCAGTATATGCTTTGTTTAATTGTGGGTTGTTATCAGATTTTTTAGTGAATTTTATTTATCAAATATTATAAAGAGTGATAAAAGATCACGTATTTTATTTAACACTGTTTTTTTTCACGTGTTTTTTGTATCAATTATTATTAGAAATAATGATATATTCATATAAATATTATTATTATTATTTATTAATTATAAATAATTTTGTTTCATACCAAATTATATTATGATCAGTGATGATTCATTTAAAAATACGTTAAATTAAAATTTAGCCATACTTATACCTCTATTTTGAAGGTTTTTCATAATTAGTTTTTGCTCTTTAAATTATTATTTATTCACTATATGATATCATCAGTTTAGTTGTAAATTAAAAAATTGAGATTTGTATATTAACTTATTTATTAAATGTAATTTATATACTTGAAATATAAATTGCCTTCAAACCAGTCATTAATCCACTCGATTTTAACAATATATAACCAAGTAATAAATAAATAATTATTGATTATTTTTGTCATTGCTTTTGTTATTGACAGTTGAAAGTTAATTTTTAGGTATTTCATTTTAAAGCCCGTTAAGACATTATTAATACTAATTTTTAAAGTCATAAGTGTTTTACATATTTTCACAGACTTTAAACAAAAAATATTTTCTTTATTTATTCAAAAGTTATTGCTTATATATGATAATTCAAATAAAATAAATGAAACAAATTATAATAAACATAATTAAGTTCCACAATCAGAGGTTTTGTGTATTATGAATCTTACTAAGCTCATATAGTAGCTTCTGATTGACTGTCATAATGTGAATATTAGAGATCACTTAATAAAGTGGTCATTAACTCTTTCTCATTTCCCCCCCCCCCCCCCCTACAGATTCTTCATAGTATATTCTTGACTAATTAGAGAACAAGAAAAAGTTTCAAACCATCCAGTTCTTTTCTGCGACATAAACAGTTGATTCAAAATACAATGGAAAACAAATGTTCTTTAGGTTTTTTGTCAGCAGTTGTGTGTCCGAAGAAAAGTAGTAGCAGTGAAGAGCTTGATTTAATAGATGTGTCAAGCCTGAATCAAGCTGATATTGAATTATTGAAACTAAGAATCACCTGTGAAAATATTGAGTGTGTTTGTTCTTTTCACAAAAGCCTCTATTTGGGAACATTTTAAGACAAGGAATTTGCTGTGACCTTTTTAAGAACCATGGTAAAAAGACTGCTAAGAAATCTTTGAAACCTATTTCTTTAACCATGGTAAGGAAATATAAAACCCTTGGATTTATCGCAGGTACCAAGCTGTGCATAACATGCTGTAAGGGCATTTTATCTGCTTTGGGGGATAACCTTCCAGGGATGGATGAATGTGAAGCTGAAGATCAAGAATATACACCAGATCCATCTGCAGCTCTTCAAAAACTTGATGAAAGTTGTGAATTACTTGAAATTTCACCATTGGAGGTTACCAAGAAAGCACAAGACAGGCATCAAGAATACATTCAATCCAAGTCTCGTCACTTAGCTTTAAAATTCCACCAAACAGCATCAGAAGTGCTACATGTTCCAGTGAAAAATGTGTCTGAAGAAATTGGCAGTGCTGAATGTACAGACTGTAATATTTTAATGCAAAAACTTAAAGAGAAATTCAGCAGAAATTCTGTTAAAGAAAAACTACAAATACTTACCTTAGCACCAGCTTCATGGAATAAAGAAAAAATTCAATTTTTTTTTTAACATTACTGAATACATGGTAAAGAAATCGAGAGTATTGCTGAAAGAAGATGGTATTTTGTCAAAAGGGAGTTATAAAGTGGGAAACAGAATAGGTAAGGACGTGGAAAACGTCCAGAATTTTTACTGTGAAGATGATGTAAGTCACATTTCTGCTAATAATAGAGACTTTCCCTTTAGAAAATGGCAGAAGAATGTATAAGGCAAAAAGACTAATTTAACATAATCTGAAAGATGTATATTTATTTATTTATGCATTTATTTTACCTGGTGAGATTAGGGCCTTCAGGTCCTCTATTACACCTAACCAGGCATACTCAGATTGAACGAATTTCAGTTTGTACAGAACTTTATGGACATACCACGTGTTGTACAGTATTAATGTTAAAGAAAAAAAAATAGAGATTATAACAGTAGTACAAGGATAATTATAACAATCAAAAATAATTATAACAATCGATAATAATTATAATAATAATATTAATGCCCATGTATATGAAGGTAAACATGTTTTTCTTTTATGAATGTCAGTCCTATTGCTGTTTGGGAATTTTCTCGTTATGTTCTTGCAGCTTACGAGTTATTCACATCGAGCAGAGACATAAGACAATAGAATGGGATGAAAAAGATTTAGAAGAGGTAGCTGAGTTAGAGGAAGAGGAATAGAATGGTAAAATTTGAAGCTATTATGGAGAGGAGAAAGAAAGAGATGATAGGGGCACTATAATGGTGGCTATACCCTTCCTAATTTGTAAGCTTTGAGTTCCCTCTTGAATGTTGCGTGGTTCTGGATAAGATGCAGATCACAGGGGAGCACGTTCCGTAGTCGTATGGCTGAGATGGAGAATGACACGGAGAAAGATTTTGTGTTATGTAAAGGTACAGCCAAGATGGTAGGCATATCCGATCTGGTATTGTGGTTGTGGAATGATGACAGGTGTTTAATGTGAGAAGATAAGTATTGGGGGCACCCTTGTGGAGACCGCATACCTTATGTGGGCGTATCCAACCTAGCTGGAAATATGAAGGACTGATATGATCATACAACCGTTTACTGCACACGTATCTAACGACAGCATTCATCACTAGCTCGAGGCATCTCGAATTTTCACTATTTGTGCTGTTGAACTACATCACAGTAGTAAAGGTTAGGCAAGACTAGTGTCTGGACTAATTTTTGTTTAACATAGGTTGGAAATATTTTATATATATATATATATATATATATATATATATATATATATATATATATATATATATATATATATATATATATATAATTTTTGGATTGCATGTAGGAAGGAGAGCGATTTCAGGCAAGCTGTGACTGTTTGTCCTTCCCAGTTTAGGTGTTCATCCATGATTATTCCAAGGTCTTTTATTGTTTTTTGGTATGGTAGCTGGGTACCATTGACGAGAAAAATACCCTGAAGATAAAATTGGTACTACTAATGTGTTACTGTAAACAGTCATGGAATGCATAACATGTGTATGCATGTATCACGGAATTCAAAACACTGCCTCTAACACAATTAAAGAAGAAACATTTGTCGCATGTCTACGATAACCAGTAGCAGCTTGGAAAAATTCTAGAGATAAGTGAAGAACACAGAGATGCAAAAGTCAAGTTCATGAGTCCAAGTGGCCCTTCCTCAAGTTATTCGTGGCCACTTCACACTGATATTTGCTGGATACTTTATGAAAACATTTTAATGGCTTTGCCTGCTCCTAGTGAAAGCACAAGTACTTGTCATTTAGATACTTTTGAGTCAGACATAATATTGTTCATTGAAAACTTGTTCGAGGGAATGAATACTTTTTAGAACTTTGTGAATGTGTATTACAAGAACTGATCATCATTTTTGACCTCTAGGTAAGAGTCACAAAATTAAATGTGTATAGTATTATTTATGTCCTTTCTGTTTTAAATGATTAATCCGAGCTAACATCCTTCTGATTTTTTTAATGTTGAGATGTATGACAACAGGAATTTTTTGAGACACAATTTAAAATGGTGAAACTTGTGATTTGACGAAAAAATTCATGAAGTTTGTTAAAAAAAAATTGAAAAATGACTTCAATTACAGATTTGCACATATTTATATGCACAGTTGCAGCATTTTTATAAAACGAAACTTCCTGGGGGATGTTTCCAGAATGAGATTTCCACTCTGCAGCGGAGTGTGTGCTGATATGAAACTTCCTGGCAGATTAAAACTGTGTGCCCGATCGAGACTCGAACTCGGGACCTTTGCCTTTCGCAGGCAAGTGCTCTACCAACTGAGCTACCGAAGCACGACTCACGCCCGGTACTCACAGCTTTACGTCTGCCAGTATCTCGTCTCCAACCTTCCAAACTTTACAGAAGCTCTTCTGCGGAACTTGCAGAACTAGCACTCCTGAAAGAAAGGATATAGCGGAGACATGGCTTAGCCACAGCCTGGGGGATGTTTCCAGAATGAGATTTCCACTCTGCAACGGAGTGTGCGCTGATATGAAACTTCCTGGCAGATTAAAACTGTGTGCCCGATCGAGACTCGAACTCGGGACCTTTGCCTTTCGCGGGCAAGTGCTCTACCAACTGAGCTACCGAAGCACGACTCACGCTCGGTACTCACAGCTTTACGTCTGCCAGTATCTCGTCTCCAAACTTCCAAACTTTACAGAAGCTCTTCTGCGGAACTTGCAGAACTAGCACTCCTGAAAGAAAGGATATAGCGGAGACATGGCTTAGCCACAGCCTGGGGGATGTTTCCAGAAAGAGATTTTCACTCTGCAGCGGAGTGTGTGCTGATATGAAACTTCCTGGCAGATTAAAACTGTGTGCCCGATCGAGACTCGAACTCGGGACCTTTGCCTTTCGCGGGCAAGTGCTCTACCAACTGAGCTACCGAAGCACGACTCACGCCCGGTACTCACAGCTTTACGTCTGCCAGTATCTCGTCTCCAACCTTCCAAACTTTACAGAAGCTCTTCTGCGGAACTTGCAGAACTAGCACTCCTGAAAGAAAGGATATAGCGGAGACATGGCTCAGCCACAGCCTGGGGGATGTTTCCAGAATGAGATTTCCACTCTGCAACGGAGTGTGCGCTGATATGAAACTTCCTGGCAGATTAAAACTGTGTGCCCGATCGAGACTCGAACTCGGGACCTTTGCCTTTCGCGGGCAAGTGCTCTACCAACTGAGCTACCGAAGCACGACTCACGCCCTGTACTCACAGCTTTATGTCTGCCAGTATCTCGTCTCCAACCTTCCAAACTTTACAGAAGCTCTTCTGCGGAACTTGCAGAACTAGCACTCCTGAAAGAAAGGATATAGCGGAGACATGGCTTAGCCACAGCCTGGGGGATGTTTCCAGAATGAGATTTCCCCTCTGCAACGGAGTGTGCGCTGATATGAAACTTCCTGGCAGATTAAAACTGTGTGCCCGATCGAGACTCGAATTCGGGACCTTTGCCTTTCGCGGGCAAGTGCTCTACCAACTGAGCTACCGAAGCACGACTCACGCCCGGTACTCACAGCTTTACGTCTGCCAGTATCTCGTCTCCAACCTTCCAAACTTTACAGAAGCTCTTCTGCGGAACTTGCAGAACTAGCACTCCTGAAAGAAAGGATATAGCGGAGACATGGCTTAGCCACAGCCTGGGGGATGTTTCCAGAATGAATCTCATTCTGGAAGCATTTTTATAGTTTAGTGATATAGTTGGTCCTTTAATATTTCTAATGACACCAAATTGAATAAAATTGATTTATAAACAAAGGAGTTACAGTAGTTAAAAACTTCCAAACTACCTTTCATATGGACACCAGATGGAGAAAATGCTAGACATTTCAAAATGCCCACCTTACTTGAGTTTTGATCTAAAAAATCTGAAAAAATATTTTATCACCTTCTATTTATGTACTTTCTTACACCAAATTTTTACAAATATCTGTGACATGGTGGCAACAAGATTTCTTTATGTTGGGTGATTTTAAATGAAATGAGCCATAGTTGTTACATATTTATATGGGTATGGTGTCTGTTCTTTTGGACAAGTGTGTTGGGGTAGGGCAATACTGGCCATGACCTCCTTCTTCTGCACACACATTCCCCGGACTCTTACAGGACTTGGAAAGAATGTCTTCCACAAGTAATAAGTGTGTTGGGGTGGGGCACTATGAGTGTAGTGTCTGGACATACAAGGTGAGAATGTGGATCTCATGGGAGGTGTGCGCAAGATAGTTACTGCAGTCTCATTATCCTCTGTGCTCTCAGTGGCACAGATGGATAGAGCATCTGCCATGTAAGCAGGAGGTCCCGGGTTCGCGTCCCGGTGCATCAGCAGCTGAAGGTGTTAATATATTTCTGATAGTTGTTTCAGGTTCCTTGGTGAATATAATATAACTGGGTGACAATGAGCAGATATCCATATGAAATCATAACGCAAAGCCCTGGATGCAATATCAAGAATCTCTTGAAAAGAATAGAGTACTACTCACCATAAAGACGACCCATTGAGTTGCAAACAGGCACAACAAAAAGATTGTTACATACTGAGCTTTCAACAAAAGCCTTCTCCAGAAAGAAAACACACACAGATTCACACAAGCAAGAACACACAAGCAATATCTCTCGCCAGAATGCAACTGTGTCAAATGGAAACAGCAACCCAGACTGGGCCGGGAGAGGGGGAGGGATAGCAGGGTGCGGGTGGGGGGAAAGAAGTGGGTGCTGCCTGGCAGAGTGTGCAGGGACTAGATGGTGACTAGACAAGACCGCCAGGTGGAATGTTAGGAGGCTTTGGGAGAGTGAGGGGGGAGTGGGGAGTGGAAAAGGAGAGGAAAAGACTGGTGGGTGTATTGGCAGAGAGGGATACACAATGAGGGTGGAGGACATGAAGTGGGAATAGGTGGTGGAACAGGAGGACAGAAACTTTTGGATGGGGGCTGTGTGACCATAGGTTGAGGCCTAGTTGATTTCAGGAGTAGAGAATACGAGGGTAATTCCAAAAGTAAGGTCTATTTTTTTATAAGTACTTAGACCTGTTTATTTCTACAATGATTTACATCAGTTTACAGCTTGAACATTTTACTTTTTGACATAATCACCATTTCTGTCGATGCATTTTTGTAGACGCTGTGGCAGTTTTTGTATGACCATGTCATTCCAGCTCGCCACCATGCTTTTAAGAAAGTTATGAAATGGTGTGATTGTTGCTTGGTCTCGGGTGTAAAGTGGGATGCCCAGGTTTCGTCACCCATGCCAATTGAGTCCAGAAAGTTGTCCTGTTTGGCTGCAAGGTGGTGAAGAAATGCGCGGGAAACATCAACTCGTTGCCGCATGTGGTCCTCAATCAGTATGTGTGGCATCCATCTTGCGCACACCTTCCGGTAGTTCAATGTTTGCATTAAAATTCTGTGAGCAGTGCTTCAGTAAACCTCAGGAACCAAAGTGTAGAGATCATCCAAGGTGATTCGCCGATCTTCATGCACGCTTTGCCCAACCTACAACACTGTCTCCTCAGAAACTGAATGTCTCCCGCTCCTTTGTTCATCGTGAATTTTGGTCTGACGAGCTCTACACCACTTACGAACATTTTTGATATCCATGCACGACTCACCATACACTTTCGTAAACTGGTGATGGATTTCAATCGGCGCACTGCCCTTTTCATTCAAAACCCGAGTAACTGCGCACAATTCGCAGTTGGTGGTAACATCCAATGGGAGCTCCATTTTCAACATCTGCCAAGCCAAGACTGAATGCCTCAGCGTGGCATGCGCATGTTTACACACAGCGCGTGAAGTACTCTTCATAACAATGTGACCAACTGCCACACAGAGTTCTGTACTTATAAAAAAAATAAGAGACCTTACTTTTGGGATTACCTTCGTATGTTGTAAGAATACTTTCCATCTGTGCAGTTGAGAAAAGCTGATAGTGGAGGGAGGATCCAGCTGGCTCAGGTTGTGAAGCAGCCATTGAAATAAAGCAGGCTATGTTCAGCTGCATATTGTGCACAGGATGGTCTATTTTGCTCTCGGCCACAATTTGGTGATGGCGTGCGTGCGTTGTTACAATCCCCCAGTCTTTGATTGGATTGTTTGGGGGGAGAGACCAAACAGCGAGGTCATCGGATTAGGGAAGGACGGGAAAGGAAGTCGACCATGTCCTTTCAAAGGAACCATCCCAGCATTTGCCTGGAGTGATTTAGGGAAATCATGGAAATCCTAAATCAGGATGGCCAGATGCAGGATTGAACCATCGTCCTTACTAATATGAGTCCATTGTGCTAACCACTGCGCCACCTCGCTCAGTTTGGTGGTGGCCATTCATCCTGGTGAACATCTGGTTGGATGTTTTCCAGCTGACCCAGTCTCTGATCGAAGCATATGACATTAGTGGAACAGGAATTGCTGAGCAGGTCTTGCACCTGGGCCTTCCACAGGGATATGATCCCTGTGGCAAGGGATTGGGACTTGGAACATGTAGGAATGGACTAGGTTGCTGTGGAGGGTGGGTGGGCGACTGTATGCTACTTTAAGACGCATGCTTGGGTAGCTTGTTCCTAATTTCAGGGCATGATGATAAATAGTCAGGGCCCCAATGAATGATGTGGCCCAGCTGTTCCAGTATGATGGGGTGGTACTGGATGATGGAGGAGGCACTCCTTTGTAGCTGGTTGTTGGAAGTGATGGGAGGACAGGTTTTGTATGGGGATATGGGAATGGGAAATCTGTGTGTGGACTAGGTCTGGGGGATAGTGTCTGTCTGTGAAGGCCTTTGTAAGACCTTCAGAATACTGGGCAGATACACAATACCTGGGTGGCCAGACTGTATGGCCAAAAGGTTTTGATGTGGATGGAATGTAGATGTCGTGAGCAGGACCTCTAGGGTAGAGGTGTAGAAGTGATTTTTTGAACTGTATTTCTAGTGTTGGTAGTCAGTGATCAACCAAGTTATTTTTCAAATATGGGAAGCCTACAAGAATTTTTGAAAAATGTGTGGGTGTGGAATTCTGCAATTGTCATTTCTGGTTTTCTGGGCAAGTGGAGCGCTTCAGTGTTTGTGTGCATGTGTGCACACATGATTAGTGGCCAGAAGCCTCAAACTAGATTGTGGAGTCAAGTAGCTAAGTAGACAGTGTGTAGTTAATGAGATGGATGTGTTGAAGTTTAATTGAACACAATTACATTCGTTACTGTGAAAAATGAAACTGGTGTTTCTGTAACTTTCATATTGACTTTGGATTGTTATTAAGTTTTTGTTTTGGTGGAGGTTACCAGTAGCCATTGTTAAAAGCTAGCTGGAGGCAGTGTATGAACTAGTAGCGATGTACATTTTCCAGTCCATTGGTTGGATTGTAGAATCTCTCTGAAACTAGTTGGATAGCTACAGGAGGTAGCAGTTAGAAGTTAAACACTGTCTTGTGGTTCATAGCAAGGCTTTTGACCCTTATGTGAACTGTAGCAGTGCAGAATAATAATCAATCTGAAATGAAATGTTTCCAAATAAATCTGCAGAGCAATACATCGCATAACCTGTCTAGCGCATTTCACAGCACTAAGAGTGTGAAGATTGTGGCCATGGCCTTGAGTTGGACTTATCACAGAAGCCCCAAGGGTGAATAAAAAGGAATGCGTTATCCTTTTTTAATCCTACCTTGCAAGAACTGCTACATAAACTGGAAGCAGGTGAGGTTGGAAGTTTGACTTCATAACACAGTGCAAGTGTAATTGTCTACAAACACTGACTGGCGTGGAGAATGAAACACTCCAATTTTTTAATTTTTTTTAAATTTTAATTTCAGACACTTTTATGACTCTTAACTACTATTTTATGATAAAATATTGTGGCACAGTTATAACTTGGTGTCTGGTGAGGAAAATACTATTATATATAAATTAAGTCAGGATGTGGAATTAACATGAATGGATTCACACTTCAAGTAAATTTTGAAGGGGTTCTTAATGTTAATGCACCTTGGTTTTGGTTTTCTACACTTCACTTCATAGACCTCTCTCCACATCTTCAAAGGTGTGTATTACCTCCACTTGCACCAGTCATGGCCTCCAACCTTTCAGCCTGATTAATGCTATGATGTCCTCTAGAGGAATCATATCCCTTTCTATCAGAAGAGCCTCTCCTAGTTCCTGTAAAATCTGAAAGAGTGCTGATGGCTCATTCTCCTCAGCTGACCTCATACATAATCAACAGGCTTCAAGCAGGCCAAGCCATAGCATGAATCTCCACTTTTTCCAAGAACTCTGACAAAAGTTTGCAATATGTTGGCATGCATTGTAATGATTTAGTGTAAAATTATCACCATTAAATAGAGCAAAATGAACAACATGCTCCAAAGGGATTCCCTCCACATACTAAAGTGTTGTCAGGCTCCCATGCTCTGCAAAGATCAAATCTGTCCTTGCAGTCATATTGATTCCTGCCCACATTATCAGAGAACCAACATGAAAAGGCATCCTGGATAGGAATGTGCAAGGGGAATACCTTTTTTCCAAGCCCTCCTCCAGACTCTCTCCTACTACCAGTTGATTGTGTCTTATTGGTGAACAACAGTTGCTCCAGCCACGATATCCCTCTGTAAAATGTAGTTGAGCTATGAGGTGCTCTCTGATGAGTTCTAGGCCTTCAAGATTGAATATTGGCTCCTTCCAGTCTTCTCTTGGTTGGATCTCTCACTCCTTAACCTTGGTGGAGTAATTTTGTGCTTCCCTGGTGGTGGAGTGATGGTTTGGAGAACCTGAAGTTGTAAGAAGTATGTGATCATCTTATCCTGATCCTCGTTTCCTTACATAGCTTCCAGTTTCCCTGTACTTCCTGACAGTTCTGGAAGTTGTGGAAGATGTAACCCCCAACACTTCTGTAATGTAATGCTTGCTGTGTCCATCTTCCAGCAAACCAATGGCTTTTGCATCATCTTTAGAGGTCAGCAGCATGTTTAAAGCAAAACACTGACAACAATAATCACAAAAGAGCCTACAAACACATGTGATTAAACAATACAAGGTACAACAATAAGTGCTATAAGAGCAAGACAACATCATTAACTCACATACAATGTTATATTATGATTAAATAGCTAATTCCACACTATTTATTGCATGATGCATTTTTTGTGCTGGCCAATGTATAAATGCATCATGATACTCTCTGAACATTTCACTTTACAAAATGGTTACATCTTAGTGCATTGTAGATAAAATTCTTCAGGGAACAATAACAGTGTTCAAAATTGCTGTAACATCAACAGTCACTTGTCTACAAACTGCAAAAGGTGCTCAATGCACCAGTTGTCACCTGGACTGATTCGTGGTTGGTTATTAATTTTAACTGCAATAACAATGCTCTCCTGCCATCTGCTAAGAAGCTGGAGAAATACTTTGTAGTTACTATTTTAACAACACAATGTTCATGTTTAGGACGTGCAGCCATAAGAAATTAATGTGACCATAGATAATTGACATAATGCACTTTGTGACTTGGCCAAAAAATTGATTACTTGTCTTTAAAGAGTTCATTGCTTCAGGTCAATTGGTAGCATCTTTGTGGTAACCGAACGATACATTTCTGTATGACAACCAATTATTGAAGTATTTGGACCAGGTAGTTGCACACTTTATTATCAACTGTAACTTTGGAAATCTCTTTTTTTTTTTTTTCTTTATGTTAAACATAGGCTGTCAGACTGCATTAGAAAAATTGCAATTTTTTCAAGGTTTGTTTCTTCCAATCTGCCGAATAAAATATACGCTAGTCATTCTTCTTTAAAGAAGCTGGGCAAGTGTTTGCATTTATTGTTGTCATACTCTTTTTCTTTCTCATGCCACAGTCCTATTCACACTGCATCTTCTCTCTGATTGGAAGAGAATACCAGCCTTGCTCACAGAGTTCAGCAAAATTCGCAGATTGCAGCATTGTTCCTAGTACTGATCATGATCCCCTGGTTCTGTGTCGATTTGCAAGGCTTGAAACAGAGACTGTGAAGGTTCTGTGACATATCATACTTGAAGCCTAGGATTGAGATCTGTAAGGTCCTCCTAAATGAGGCAGACACACACTACTCACCTGAGACACTGTATGTGGGGTGCAAACTAGGGTGTTTTAGATCAGGCAACAGTCTCTTCCAGTCCAGACAACAGTAGGTGTATGGGCCTCAGAACTATCAGTATAATATCCCAAGAAAAGTATTAAATTCCTAGTGGTTCACTGGCAAAGCATTCACAAAGAAGTGCCAAAGTTTGAGGTGCTCTTCAAAAGTAGTGAATCTTACATAATATTAGGTACAGAAAACTTGCTAAAATCTGAAGTTGACAACAGCAAGACTTCTATGGAAAATTTAAACATATATTAAAAGGATAGGCTAATGAAAAATGGAGGGGGTGTATGTGTCGCAGTGGACAAGAAACTCAAGTATACCAAAATAGAAACTGGAGCTGCATGTGAGATTGTTTGTGGAAGGCTAAGTATCAGGGGTGGGCATAAAAATATAATTGTATTTTTCTATCAACCACCAAACTCTCTCTTCCTGATGTAATCAAAAACTTTAGAGAAAACCTCAGATCACAAGTATGTAAGTACTGCAATCATCACAGGAAAATTTAAGTATCCAACAATCAATTGGGATAATTACAGTTTTGTTAGTAGTGAGCAAGACAAGACTCCCATGTAACATTACTAAATACTTCCTCTGAAAACCACCAATAGCAGATGGTTCGGAATTCCATTCATGATGGAAATTGTTAGATCTAATGGTGAAAAACAGACCTGTTGTCAAATTAGAGTTGAAACAAATGAGCCCTCGGCCACAATTTTTAGTCTTATGATAGAATAAGGGCTCATTTGTTTCAACTTTAATTTATAAACGGTCACTGTACCAAGCAGCCATGTTTAAAACTTTGAGACCTGTTATCTTCGAGGATGTCCATATCAAAACTCCTATCAGTGAACAAGAAACAGTTACAGCAACAATAGTTTCCAAAGTACAAGGGCAACTAAAACAAGCGGAAAGATTTATAAGTTCAGTAAACTAGTCAAAGAAGCAGTGTTAACATACACTGATAAGCCAAAACATTATGGCCAGTGCCCATCATGACATTGGATGCTGTCTAATGGTGATGCGGGCACATGACATGCTAACATAAGTATGTAAGTGGAGCGGACATGAAAAGCGGATCACCCTAGTGAAGATATGAGCTGCAAATGGGGAAATCCATTGAGGTAAGTGACTTTGACAAAGGACAGATTATTTTTACACAGAGCCTATGAATGAGTATTTCGAAAACAGGGAAGCTGGTCAAAAGTTCACATGCTAGTGTCGTGAACACCTACAGAAAGAGGTAGAAGGACAGTGAAACTAACTTTAGGTGTTGAATGGATGGACATCAGTGACCGTTGGGTTTGGGGTCTTGTCTGCTCTGTAAAGTAAGATACATCATTATCTGTGTCATTTCTGCTGAAAGAGCACAATGCTGGTGCACGCACAAGTGTTTCGCAGCACACTGTTCATCATACAGTATTGAACATGAAGCTCCACAGCAAACCACCTCTACGTGTTCACTTGTCGACTCAACAACATCGTCAGTTACAACTGCAGTTGGAACTGGACCATTGGGGTTCAACCATCAATCAATGAAAACATGTGGGCTCTTCAGGTGAATCATATCTATGCTACACTAGGTCGTTGGTCGTCTCCACAAAGGCTGTCATCGAGGAGAATGGCGGCTCCAAATGTGCAACACGTCATGGATGTAGGCTGGTGGAAGCAATATTATGCTATGGGAGACATTCTCCTGCACTTGCATGGAAAATGTAGAAACTGAAGATATGCTGACAACTGCGAACCACCTGCATCCCTTTGTGCTTGATGTCATCTGTCAGCAGTATAATTGTCCTTGTCTCAGAGTGAGAACCATGTTATGGTGATTTGAGGAGTGTTATTGTAAACTCACATTGTTATCTTGGTGATCAAATTCACCTGACATAAATCCTGTGGAACCCATCTCGGTTGCTATCATGCACCATCACCGCATACGCAAATCAGTGGCCCATTATTTACCCAAATTGCATGGCCTATGCATAGACAGCTAATGCCACATACATCCACAAGCCTACCAAATAACTATCAGACCCCTGATAAGCAGAAACAGTGATGTATTTCATTCCAAAGAAGGACAAACAAGCTATTAACCAGGTGGCCATATTGTTTTGGCTCGTAAGTGTATTTCAGCAAGGAACTTCAAACTTTTAGCTCATGACAGGAGGATGCAGAGGAACTATGGCCCAAGTTTGAAAGAATACTTCACCATGCACTGGATGGGTATGCACCCAGTAGAACAGTTCATGATGGGAGGGACCCTACATGGTATACAGACACAGTAAAGAAACAGGCTACTGCATAATAGGTATAACACAAAGTTAGGGCTATAGATAGAGATATGCTGAATGAAACATGTTTGGCTATCAATAGCAGAATGTCAGGGCACTGATGAACTAGCTGTTTAGCGCCCTCTGCCTAAAATCATCATCACCAGCAGAACATTATCAAAAGATCTTATACAACCCCCCTCCCCCCCCCCCCCCCCATCCCACACAAAAAATCTGGCCATATGTAGAGGCATGAAAGTTAGTGTGTAGTCACTAACAGACCAAGCAGGAACTGAAATTGAGGGTAAAAAAGCAAAAGCAGAAATTCTTAACTATTTGTCCAAGTTTTCCTCTACAGAAGAAAACTCAGGAGTATTGCGCTAGCTCAATTCTCAAACTACTGGAAAAGATGAGTGAAATAGGTATTAGTCATTGGCATTGGGAAACACTTGAATCCACTAGAATTGAACAAAGCTCCTGGAATCCCTATCAGATTCTACAGTGAATTGGCAGCTGAGTTATCCCTTCTTTTAACTAAGATTAACTACACACACCTCAAACAAAAAAACCATTGGAAGTAATAAGTCGCACCCAATTACAAGAAATGTAGCAGAAGTGATCCACAAAACTGCCATGCAATCCTTGACATCAATTTGTTGTAGTATCTTAGAGCACATTCTGAGCTCAAACGCAATGAGGTATCTCAAACACCATGTCAACTATCTTGGATTCTGAAAAGACTGACCATGTGAAACTCGGTTCTCTCTCTCTCCTCACATGACATACTGAAAATCATGGGTCAAGGCAGGCAGGCAGGTATTAGGTCGGTGCATAAGTCCATAGCATTTTTGTGTTGATGTGGATTTATTTATCAATGTATTTATTTATATAACAGAAAGAAACTTCCACATGGGAAAAATATATTAAAAACAAAGATTCCAAGTCTTACCAAGCGGGAAAGCGCCGGTAGACAGGCACAATAAAATAACATACACACAAAATTTCTAGTTTTCGCAACCAACGGTTGCTTCTTCAGGAAAGAGGGAAGGAGACACACACACACACACACACACACACACACACACACACACACACACACACACACACACACACACCTGTCTACCTGTGTCCACGAAATGAGATCCATCCTTCATGAAATCCTCCCCACTCCACCAAGAGTGTCATTCTGCCGTCCACCTAACCTTCGTAACCTCTTAGTTCATCCCTATGAAATTCCCAAACCACCTTCCCAACCCTCTGGCTCCTACCCTTGTAACCGCCCCCAGTGTAAAACCTGTCGCATGCACCCTCCCACCACCACCTACTCCAGTCCTGTAACTTGGGAGGTGTACACGATCAAAGGCAGAGCCACGTGTGAAAGCACCCACGTGATTTACCAACTGACCTGCCTACACTGTGACGCATTCTATGTGGGAATGACCAGCAACAAACTGTCCATTCGCATGAATGGACACAGGCAGAACAGTGTTTGTTGGTAATGAGGATCACCCTGTGGCTAAACATGTCTTGGTGCGCGGCCAGCACATCTTGGCACAGTGTTACACCGTCCGGGTTATCTGGATACTTCCCACCAACACCAACCTATCCGAACTCCGGAGATGGGAACTTGCCCTTCAATATATTCTCTCTTCTCGTTATCCACCAGGCCTCAATCTCCGCTAATTTCAAGTCGCCGCCACTCATACCTCACCTGTCATTCAACATCATCTTTGGCTCTGCACTTCCGCCTCGACTGACATCTCTGCCCAAACTCTTTGCCTTTAAATGTGTGTGTGTGTGTGTGTGTGTGTGTGTGTGTGTGTGCGCGTGTGCGTGTGCGTGTGCGTGCGCGAGTATATACCTATCCTTTTTTACCCTCTAACGTAAGTCTTTCCGCTCCCGGGATTGGAATGACTCCTTAATACCTATCCTTTTTTACCCTCTAAGGTAAGTCTTTCTGGTCCCGGGATTGGAATGACTCCTTACCCTCTCCCTTAAAACCCACATCCTTTCATCTTTCCCTCTCCTTCCCTCCTTCCTGAAGAAGCAACCGTCGGTTGCGAAAGCTAGAAATTTTGTGTGTGTGTTTGTGTGTTATTTTATTGTGCCTGTCTATCGGCGCTTCCCGCTTGGTTAGTCTTGGAATCTTCGTTTTTAATATAATGTATTTATTTATTTATTTATTGTCATTTTTTATTTTTAGTTCCTTTTTGCTACTTGATTGTCATTTGCAGATAAGGAGTGGAGCTGTGTATGCTAGGAAATGGAGTGCCAAGTGGAGAAATCCAACCATTCCTGAGATATTCTTCTGTTTGAGTTTAATAGAGGGATGACAGTGGCAGAGGCACATTTGTGCCATGTATGGGGATAATGCCATTAGACAGATCACAGCAAGAAAATGGTTTTCTTGTTTTAAGGAGAAAAGTTTTGACATTTTAGTGACTCTCGACATTCAGGAAGACCTTCAGGGTTGATGAAGATTGTTTAAACATATCAATGATTCAAGTCAGTGGGCCTGAGAACTGGCAAACTTGGTGAACTGTGATCATTCCCCCATCGTGCAAAATTTGCATGTGATGAGAAAGGTTCAAAAATTGGGTGTATGGGTACATGTTCTAAAGCCAAAATCACAAAAAAATGGCCATTGGACGTATGCGCATCTGTGTTTGCTCATCATCAATTGGCGCGTGAACAACACCGACCATTCTAAGCACCACGACTGACTGACCATGGCCCAGTTCTACAGAAGCTTCAAGACTAGCAACGTGAATAGAAGTGCCAACTGTATTACTTCACTTGTGTTAGAACTTTTACACTGAAGAAGCTTGTTTACTTCATGTGTCACCCTTTGCTTGTGACACATCTACCTAACTCTCAAAGTTAAGTATTGTCATTTAATTTTCATAATTCATTAATATGATGTGTCTGAATTGTTTGTCTAGCGATCCGAGAAAGCAGGTTTCCTTGACACGCCATATTCAAAGACTAGGCAGGATTCAACACATTCCTATCCTGTATTGTTACTGGTGATGGCAAATGGTGTCTTTTGGCTAACATAAGTAAAAGAAATGAATAGCTGAGGCTGAAGAAAGCAGCAACTGCCCATACAAAGATTTGCATGCATCCACAAAAAGTAATGTTACACATCTGGTGTTATGATCATATTGTGTACTACAAATTGCTTCCGCAAGCTGTAACCATTACTTCTGATGTTCATTGTCAACAACTGAGACGTCTTGCAGCCACAGTCCAAAAACAATGACCAGGGAGACAGCATTCTGGTATACTGACAAAAAATCATTATACAGGAGTTGGCTTGATAAGTCATTCTGCACCCACCTTATTCATTTGATTTTGTGCCTCAGATTTTCATCTTTTCGACTTTCTATTGAACAACCTTCAGGGATTTCCTTTCCAGATGAAAAAGTGCTCTGAACATGGCTTGATGAGTTCTTCACCACAAAAACATGTGGTTACCCAGTCGCGAAATAAAAAAATTACCCATGTTGGCAGACTGTTGTAAATAGTGAAGGAGAACTTATGCACCAACCTAATAGATGCAGTATTTCTTGATTTCCAAAAAGCAATTGTCCTAGTACCTCATCTACATTCATTATCTAAAGTACAACCATATAGGGTGAAATTTGTGACTTGAACGAAGATTTTTTGATAGGGAGGATACAACATGTTATCTTGGATGGAGTGTCATCAACAAATTGGAAGTAACTTCGGGTGTGCCCCAAACAGTGTCAGGAACACATTGGAAGCCAGTCCCATGGTGGACACTGGAAACCACTAATTAAAGAGTGTGGGCAGGTGTTCCAATGACATAAGCGTTGCCTATTAGTGGAAAATATTTGCTTTAAAAGTTTCTGCTCCTGGACATTTTACCTCGTAAATCACCAGAGGAAAGAATATTGTGAAAGGTATATTGCTACCATGGGAACTCATACCTCTCCCACACAGGTGAGGGCTGAGTTGCACTGTATCTACGATCGATGGCTACTACCAGGCTGTCGGGTATATTCATTCCTAGGTGGCAATACTCGTGCTGTTCCTACTGTTATTGCATAATACTTTGGCTCATTGCATTCAAGTTTCTGCACCTGACAACTACTCCTCGTCCTTCCATCTACACAAAAGACAGGTAGAGTGTAAAACATAACCTGCAGTACTCATCGGGTGGAACCAGTGTTCTGACTGTTGGCCACAACAAGTGCCTGGACCTACTGCTTCAGCATATAACCGTGGATACCAACACTTTTGGTCTTCAGCTGTATTTGGTATGGTTGTATTTCCAACCCACTGGAGAGGAAGCAAGACCATCCCACTTTTGAAACTGGTTAAAATCTCATGTGAAATTGACATCTATAGACCCATAGGCACAATTAATTTTCTGTTTAAGTTGCTTGAGTGAATGGTAGACCAATGCCTATATTTGACTCTCTGGAAATGACAGCACTTTTATCCACAGCAAGTGTGGAATTAGGGAGGGCCGGTGGAACTGACCACTTAATTTGACTGGAGTAAGCTATAAGAGTACTTTCACCAACACATCGCTGCTGTTTCCTTTGACTTATGGAATGCCTGTGACACCCCATGGATGTAACACATCCTTACCACATTGTACAAATGGGGTTTTTGAGGTCTCTTCCTGATTTTTATCTGGAATTTTCTGTCTCTTTAATGTCCCTGTCCAATGGACGGATCATCATCAACTGTTTCACATGCCTTCATTTCATGAGACACTGCAGAAGGCTTTGGAATTTAATATAGGATAATGGTGCCAAGATTGGTGAACAGGAACTTGATGCCACCACCCCTCCTGCCCCCTCTGCTGTGAAAGCAAAGCGGGTAATTGACAAAAGCATGCAGCATACCTGGACAGTCACCCTTCTCAACCTCCCAATTAATGGCCACAGCCAAAGTCGCTCAACTTCAGTGATCTGTCAGGAACAAGTGTATGTACAGTGGCATGGCCACTGATGCATCCTATAGTACCCTCCATACACAGGAGAACAGAGTCCCAGGGGATCTGTGCTGATGTGCTGAGTGTGACCCTTTTTCTGATAGTGAATAATGGGCTTGCAGAAGCTGTGAGGCCTACAACTCACCATCCCTACATGTAGACAACTTGCCTACAGTTCTGCAGCCACGAATGCCAGCTGCAAGGTGGCATCAGGAAAGCACAATCTTAGGATCTCACCCACATCTTCAAGTTTTTCAGTGTGAAAATATGTGTTAAATGTTTCTGTGTGAATGGCTCGGGTGTTAGTTCATGTGGTACCGCATATTTGGAAGCTTAAAAAGAATTTCCAGTTGAAACTCAACACACTCCAATGCCTTAGTCACTCTTCCTGAGGGGTGGGCTACTCCACCTTCTTGCGTCTGTACAAAGCACTAGTTTTATCTTGATTGGATTACAGGTATCATACTTACAGATCAGCAGCATCTATGACATTCTAGCTGGTGTACTCAATTCATGACTGGCGCCTCTCAGATGAGGCCCCTCTATGGATCAGGCGTCACCAATTAGTACTAAATTATGCAACAGCATCCACAACTACCTCGAACACCTAAATCAACATGCCCTGTTCCCTGCTTCACCATGTCTGATATGCCGGCAGCAGTTTCTCTGGAGTATTTTCACTCTGACCTCTGCCTCCCTCTAATGAACCATCTTTTCAGTTAGCTTCACATCCCACTCCTCCCCACTCCTTCATGATACACATGTATTTCATCCAAAGATCTGCCTGGAACTTTCTGTTGGACTAAAGGAAGTTATTGACTCCATTTCAGAACTTGTTTCTCTCAGTTATTGTCGAGTTTCTTGGTTCCACAGCCATCTACAATGATGGCTCAAAGGTTGATGGTCACATTTTCAAATTCAAGGGATCATGAAAAACACCCACTACCTTCCAGGTGTAGTGTTTTTACATCTGAATTAGAGGGCATTATTCTAGTCCTCCATTATATTTGTACCTCTCACTCGCCAAAATTTCCTAATCTTAAGTGAATCTCTAAGCAGCCTGCATACTGTAATCCAATGCTATCCACGTCAGTTTTGACTATATGCTACCTTCCTTCTCACCTTCATGGTACTGGGAGCTCAACTGTGTTCCTCTGGACCCACAATTCATGTAGGGATTCCAGGAAATGATGTTGCAGATTGGTTATTAAAAGAAATGCTAAAGATGTGGATACCAGGATTTACCTTGCAGTCAACAACTTTGCATCTTCTGGAGTCTTGGAGCAAGCACTGTAAAAGAGTCCACGATTGTATGATGATATCCCTTCGGCCTCCTCGAAAAAAAAGTCTGCATTCCTTTTCCATCTTACTGACTGATGGTCACATCATCAGGCGAGAGGATATGCCCATTATCATTGGTACCCCTCTGTCAGTGGCCCATATCCTGGTAGTGTGTCCCAACTTCGCTGTTATGTGGTGGAGATCAAAGCTTGACCACTCTTTTCTCCACTGTTAGGTAACAACATCCAAGTGGTGATCAGATATTATATTCTGCATGAAAAAGTTGTTTAAATGTATTCATTTAAAGCTTGTCACAATGGTCTCATCTTCTTTTTTCTCGTTCAGTAATGTGAACATTCAGCCAGTATTTTACAGTAAATTCTGGCTGCCTGTCAGGTGTGGTCATAGACCTCTCATCGTGACCTCTCATCGCAGTACTGCCCTCAAATACTTCCACCGCCCTCCTCTCCCCCTTCCCCCTCCCCCACCATCGGCACTGCAGTTTATTATGTTTCACCTTCTTTTCTTACGCTAAAATTATTTTACCTTTTCAATGTTCTGTGACTTGAGAATTAAGCCTGAAGCATGTATCCTATAGTGATTGGAGCACTGTTGGTCGGTTATGG
The DNA here is from genome assembly GCF_023897955.1 of Schistocerca gregaria. Taxonomy (NCBI): domain Eukaryota; kingdom Metazoa; phylum Arthropoda; class Insecta; order Orthoptera; family Acrididae; genus Schistocerca; species Schistocerca gregaria. The sequence continues at coordinate 407,514,695 of NC_064923.1, forward strand.
AGGTTGATCTCCAGCCACAGACTAGACCTGGGGGTGGGGGATGTGTCCATCCAGCTCCTACCTCATTGCAGTTCCATACTTTTTGAAGATTTTTTCCCCTCCCTCTGCTTTTTACGTGTTTCTTCTTCTATGACACCACAAAGATCAGATTGGCAGTCCACTCTTTTCTCCTCATGAAAATCTTGCAGTCTTCTGTTGTTAAAGGATAACAAGAGCTGGTGATCTTGATGTGTGGCTTACAAAACACTCGTTCGACCTATATTTGAGTATTGCTCATCAATGTGGGTTCCGTACCGGGTCGGGTTGACAGAGGAGATAGAGAAGATCCAAAGAAGAGCAGCGCATTTTGTCGCAGGGTTATTTGGAAAATGTGATAGCATTGCGGAGATGTTTAGCAAACTCAAGTGGCAGACTCTGCAAGAGAGGCGCTCTGCATCACAGTGTAGCTTGCTGTCCAGGTTTTGAGAGGGTGCGTTTCAGGATGAGGTATTGAATATCTTGCTTCCCCCTACTTATACCTCCCGAGGAGATCACAAATGTAAAATTAGAGGGATTCCAGCACATGGAGGCTTTCTGGCAGTCATTCTTCCGACAAACCTTATGCAACTGGAACAGGAAAGGGAGGCAATGACACGCACCTTTGGGTGGCTTGCGGAGTATAAATGTAGATGTAGATATAGTTCTTTTGAAACCCTCCAAAAATTCACTCATTTAGTCTTTTGTTCTTCTGCTGCATGAAATTAGTGGCCACTCCCATATGACAGACTTCAGGCAGTTCCTGACAACTGCTTGCAGTGTTTGTAGCAGCAATGATCTTAGGTTATCAGCTTTGCTGTCTAAGGAAAAAAAAAAAAAAAAAACATTCCATTCCTCCCCATTTAAGTACCCTATAAATACCAGAATAAGCATACTGGTGGGAGGGGGGGGGGGGGAGCTGTGTGAGGACAGACCAGTGGGGGCTTAGATGTTCATCTTGAGATCAGACAGAATTGGGGGCTGTGAATCCGTGATCACATTGTCCTCTGCTTGTGGCAGGATCATAATTTCTCTGTTAGGGTTGGCTGGTGCTGGTGTTATTGTCTCCACCACCCCCACCAGTGCTGAGGGTGGGAAGGAGTCCCATTCCATGCTGGACCAGTTTCAATATCACTGGGTCTATGATTGTGATGACTAAATTTATACTGAATGAGCTTTTAGGGCAGTTGTGGTTGGCTTGGGGTGGAAACTAGACTAGGTGCAGTTGGTTTGCATGCCATGCCAGCTCAATGCCACTGGTTTCCTTGATAATCATCTGGCATCCCTTGTCAGCCTTGATGTCAGCAGGTAGCCATCTGTGTACTCTAACAAAGGTACAAGCCTGGATATCGATGCCTGGAGAGTAGTAGAGGTGATAAATATGATATTATGGGTGTGTTGCCATAACAAGAGGTCCAAGAGTGTCTATTATGAGCAGCAATGCAACAGTTCTACTAGAGTATGCCACTGTATTCGTGTGCTCCTGTAGGACTGTAGGATGCTAGGAACTGTGTCAGGACTTCAGCTTTAGGTGCAGCTAACATTTTTCACATGTGCACCTTAAAGTTGTGGATGAACTGCTCGACTTCACCACTGGAAGCAGTGTGGAATGACACTGTTAGATGACTGTGGGGTATATAGTGGCTTCCTGCATAAAACTCAGCCAGCCAGGGCACTTTGCTGTGATGTCACTGTGGAGACATTGCTACAGACCAAACATAGTCAGAGGGAGGATGGGATGGTGGAGACAACATGTTATTCTGAGAGCAGAAACCCTTAATCAAGCTAGAAGAAAATTGAGTGTCATTATCTAAAATGATTATTTCTGAGGGCCTCTTCAATGGCAAATATTTTCTGTGAGGCATAGCTAGTTTCCCTTCCTATAGCATAAGGGAATTTTTAATAGATGTTGATGATAAGCCATGTATCTCACTGTAATGAACTGGTGAAGTCCGCATGTACTTGCTCTGGACACTATACCAACAGGTTCCTATCAACATAAAGACACAGAAACTGAGCACATCAAGACTTGGAAGAATGTTGAAGCAACCAAGTAGATGAGTCACACCACTACATGGAGTCGGTATTCCAACAGGAACATCCAGCCACAAACAGCCTCCAGTTGTGGGTACTACAAATGGATGAGGACAATAAATATGGAAAATGAAAGATATCTTGTAAGTGAAATCAAAATATTTGTTCTCTATTAATTATATTTAGTATATTTCTTTTTGATGTCTCTTACATTATTCATCAAAATGTCAAGACATTTGTACTGCACAAATTTAAAATGTTGAATTAACTATGTAAAGATCATAAGATAACAATAAGAATTCTAAATACTTTAACAAAAGGGTACTGTGACATTGGTCAGATGTGGAATCATTACAGAGGTGTTGACTGTGTTTAGAGGCAAGAGTGGGCTGTTCGCTCTGTGTCCTATGTAATGCTGTGGCTCTAGGCATGCCTCCTTGTGATAACCTTCCTGCGTATCATCACCCAATGATCAGAATGCAGGATGTTTATGACACTCTGGCATATTAGCTGCAGCATTATCATCTGGAAGTTGTTATCACCATCTGTTGTCAGCATCAGCACTCCCTGTACCATGTGACCTGTGCTCTTAAAACTGTGATATTTTGGAACGGCGTTAGGTGGAAAGCTTTCTGCCCAGCCTTGGCTAATATATCCAGTAATTTTCCATAAGAGACTATCGTTGGCTGTAGCATTTGTTATTATAGCTGCTGTGAGGCAAAATCTTGTAGGTGATTTTTTTTTAGTGTTGTCAATGTAGAAGCAGTGTCTCCTTAGAGTTGAATGTGGGGTCTAGCTCCATAGCCAGTCTGGACAAGGCATCAGCATTAGCATATTGCACTGTTGGCTATAATTGTAATTTCTTAGGATGAGGACCCAGCACTGGAGGAGATACTGTTTTTCCATGTAGTCAGCTCTTATGAAAACAAACATGCAGCTACTCAGCCAGCAACCAACAACACAGATGGGTTATGTGTGCATGGACCTCACAGGAGACAGCTTTCTGGATGACTGACAAGGGATGGCTCCACTCTGCCTGGCCACCAGGCAGCATCTCAAGCACTGCAAGAAGTCACTGGCCCTACAGAAATTTTCTGCCCTACAGGCCACATGACCGAAAGTAGTACCTGCAGTATTGCTACAGACAGTGGCATTGGCTTCCCCTAAGTCTCAATCATGTCTACCATGTCTGCAGGGCAGGCATTCAAACTATGTACCTCATTTTTTCATTTGAAGGGCTGCCAGAAACTATTGTTATGGACAACAGCCCTCAATTTGCTTCTGCAGAACCCTCTGCTTTCTGTGAAGCAAATGGCATAGTGCTGATACACACTGTGCCTTTCCACTCTGCTTCTAATGATCAAGCTGAATGCTTTGTCTGTTACTTTAAATCCCAGCTATCCAAACTCCACCACCATCATCCTTTAAATGAGGCCCTTATGTTCTTTCTTGGTTCTTATCATTACATTCCCCAGGATATGTCAGCCCCAACAGAAAAACTCCATGGCCAACCAAATTGGTCACAACTGCCAATCATCCATCTCACCAATGACCACCCCTCCTGTTGGTGTTTCAGTTGCCATCATTTTTCTCTCCAAGATCCTGTATGGGTGCTTGTCTTCACCAAAAGCTGCCAGCATTGGTTTTCTGTGGTCGTTTCCAATCTTCTGGACCAATCTGTGGGCTAGATCCATGGTTCTTGAAGTGGTCCAGCTGGATGCCCAGGGGTCCAGGGGAGACCAGACGGGACTGCATGCTGGGGAAAAACAAAATTTAAAAAATAAAAAATAAATAAATAAAAATGGTGGTTCACAAGCTGTAAGTTAGAGTTCACGGAAATTTTTAACCACCTTAATTTTTTTGAGTACCTAGTGTATTTTACGAAGGTCAGTGACTGCTACTGGTAAAAACAAGCACATTCAATATTCAGTACAACGCATGCAGAGACTTGCAAAGTGTTGCCCGCGCACCCGGAATGCTTGCTTAGATGTGCGAAGGGACAAAATACGACTTGTGCTGTGCTTGCAAGCTTCACTAATATGAATACAAATCCCAAGGACGAAACGTTACTCATTTGTTTCGAAAATTTTGAGAATAAAAGTTTGAGTGAATCCATGTCAGTGCTTGCCAGTGCCAAAAAAAGTACATACCTGCCCATTTGTTAGAGATGTCTAAATTTATAATAAATAGCTTTTCAAGCTGAAGGAGTTGCTCTTATTGAGTGCAATAAAACTAAATAATAATACGGTTCATTAATAAAGAAAATCTATGCTGATGAAATGAGGCATTGGTCTCGTGAATTAGGTATACTGTGTATTTTCTTCAACCATTAATTAAAAATTGGCTATTTAATCTTGTGGCTGTTGAAGCTTCGATGATTAAACAATTGGTCTTAGCAGTTTATTGCTTTTAATAATTAAAACGAGTTTTCTGCTGGCATTGCAATAATTAACTCTATTCTATTCAGTTAAAATAACCATATCCTGTTAAAATCACCTCATGATTACTAAAACAAACATTTTTTTCTTTACAGGTTACAACGGATGCGATAAATGGCTGAATCTAAGAAGAAATGTCAACAATATAGTGTTGATTATTTGAAATTTGGTTTTCTTCCATCAAAGGCAGACAAACGATTGCCCATATGTCTTTTATGCAACCACGTTTTGTGAAATGATTCTATGAAACCATGGAAGCACACGTAAGAAGGTGTCATGCTGATGAAATAGGTAAAGATTTAAAATGCTTTCAAACATTGAAGGAAAATATGAAAGTAGACCCACTGTGGACAGCATTTTCCCTTCAACATCTCAATGTAACGATGATGGCTTGTGGGTATCTTACAATATCTCATTGCTTATAGCGAAACCCCCACCCCATGAACCATGGACCTTGCCGTTGATGGGGAGGCTTGCGTGCCTCAGCAATACAGATGGTCGTACCGTAGGTGCAACCACAACGGAGGGGTATCTGTTGAGAGGCCAGACAAACATGTAGTCCCTGAAGGGGGGCAGCAGCCTTTTCAGTAGTTGCAGGAGCAACAGTCTGGATGATTGACTGATCTGGCCTTGTAACACTAAACAAAACAGCCTTGCTGTGCTGTTACTGTGAACTGCTCAAAGCAAGGGGAACTACGGCCGTAATTTTTCCTGAGGGCATGCAACTTTACTGTATGGTTAAATGATGATGGCGACCTCTTGGGTAAAATATCCTGGAGGTAAAATAGTCCCCCATTCGGATCTCTGGGTGGGGACTACTCAAGAGGACGTCGTTATCAGGAGAAAGAACATTGGCGTTCTACGGATCGGAGTGTGGAATGTCAGATCCCTTAATTGGGCAGGTAGTTTAGAAAATTTAAAAAGGGAAATGGATAGGTTAAAGTTAGATATAGTGGGAATTACTGAAGTTCGGTGGCAAGAGGAACCAGACTTTTGGTCAGGTGATTACAAGGTTATAAATACAAAATCAAATAGGGGTAATGCAGGAGTAGGTTTAATAATGAATAAAAAAAAAAAAAAAAAAGAGTGCGGGTAAGCTACTACAAACAGCATAGTGAGTGCATTATTGTGGCCAAGATAGACATGAAGCCCATGCCTACTACAGTAGTACAAGTTTATATGCCAACTAGCTCTGCAGATGATGAAGAAATTGATTAAATGTATGATGAGATAAAAGAAATTATTCAGGTAGTGAAGGGAGACGAAAATTTAATAGTCATGGGTGACTGAAATCCAAGAGTAGGAAAAGGGAGAGAAGGAAATGTAGTAGGTGAATATGGATTGGGGGTAAGAAAGGAAAGAGGAAGCTGTCTGCTAGAATTTTGCACAGAGCATAACTTAATCATAGCTAATACTTGGTTCAAGAATCATAAAAGAAGGTTGTATACATGGAAGAATCCTGGAGATACTAGAAGGTATCAGATAGATTGTATAATCGTAAGACAGAGATTTAGGAACCAGGTTTTAAATTATAATACATTTCCAGGGGCAGATGTGGACTCTGAACACAATCTATTGGTTACGAACTGTAGATTACAACTGAAGAAACTGCAAAAAGGTGGGAATTTAAGGAGATAGGACCTGGATAAACTGAAAGAACCAGAGGTTGTACAGAGTTTCAGGGAGAACATAAGGGAACAATTGAAAGGATTGGGGAAAGAAATACAGTAGAAGAAGAATGGGTAGCTCTGAGGGATGAAGTAGTGAAGGCAGCAGAGGATAAAGTAGGTGAAAAGACAAGGGCTAGTAGAAATCCTTGGGTAACAGAAGAAATATTGAATCTAATTTATGAAAGGAGAAAATATAAAAATACAGTAAATGAAGCACGCAAAAAGGAATACAAACGTCTCAAAAATGAGATCGAGAGGAAGAGCAAAATGGCTAAGCAGGGATGGCTAGAGGACAAATGTCAGGATGTAGAGGCTTATCTCACTAGGGATAAGATAGATACTGCCTACAGGAAAATTATAGAGACCTTTGGAGAGCAGAGAGCCACTTGTATGAATATCAAGAGCTCAGATGGAAACCCAGTTCTAAGCAAAGAAGGGAAAGCAAAAAGGTGGAAGGAGTATATAGAGGGTCTATACACGGGTGATGTACTGGAGGACAATATTATGGAAATGGAAGAGGATGTAGATGAAGATGAAATGGAAGATATGATACTGCGTGAAGAGTTTGACAGAGCACTGAAAGACCTGAGTCCCGGGAGTAGACAACATTCCATTAGAACTACTGACAGCCTTGGGAGAGCCAGTCCTGGCAAAGCTCTACCATCTGGTGAGCAAGATGTATGAGACAGGTGAAATACCTTCAGACTTCAAGAAGAATATAATAATTCCAATCCCAAAGAAAGCAGGTGTTGACAGATGTGAAAATTACTGAACTATCAGTTTAATAAGTCACAGGTGCAAATTGCTAACACGAATTCTTTCTAGACAAATGGAAAAACTGGTAGAAGCCAAACTCGGGGAAGATCAGTTTGAATTCAGTAGAAATGTTGGAACATGTGGGGCAATACTGACCTTACGACTTATCTTAGAAGAAAGATTAAGGAAAGGCAAACCTACATTTCTAGCATTTGTAGACTTAGAGAAAGCTTTTGACAATGTTGACTGGAACACTCTCTTTCAAATTCTAAAGGTGGCAGGGGTAAAATACAGGGAGTGAAAGGCTATTTACAATTTGTACAGAAACCAGATGGCAGTTATAAGAATCGAGAGGCATGAAAGGGAAGCAGTGGTTGGGAAGGGAGTGAGACAGGGTTGTAGCCTCTCCCCAATGTTATTCAATCTGTATATTGAGCAAGCAGTAAAGGAAACAAAAGAAAAATTTGGAGTAGGTGTTAAAATCCATGGAGAAGAAATAAAAACTTTGAGGTTCGCCGATGACATTGTAATTCTGTCAGAGACAGCAAAGGACTTGGAAGAGCAGTTGACTTGAATGGACAGTGTCTTGAAAGGAGGATATACGATGAAAATCAACAAAAGCAAACCGAGGATAATGGAATGTAGTCGAATTACGTCGGGTGATGTTGAGGGAATTAGATTAGGAAATGAGACACTTAAAGTAGTAAAGGAGTTCTGCTATTTTGGGAGAAAAATAACTGATGATGGTCGAAGTAGAGAGGATATAAAATGTAGACTGGCAATGACAAGGAAAGCGTTTCTGAAGAAGAAAAATTTGTTAACATCGAGTATAGATTTAAATGTCAGGAAGTCGTTTTTGAAAGTGTTTGTATGGAGTGTAGCCATGTATGGAAGTGAAACGTGGACGATAAATTGTTTAGACAAGTAGAGAATAGAAGCTTTCAAAATGTGGTGCTACAGAAGAATGCTGAAGATTAGATGGGTAGATCACATAACTAATGAGGAGGTATTGAATAGAATTGGGGAGAAGAGGAGCTTGTGGCACAACTTGACTAGAAGAAGGGATCGGTTGGTAGGACATGTTCTGAGACATCAAGGGATCACCAATTTAGTATTGGAGGGCAGTGCAGAGGGTAAAAATCGTAGAGGGAGACCAAGAGATGAATACACTAAGCAGATTCAGAAGGATGTAGGTTGCAGTAGGTACTGGGAGATAAAGAAGCTTGCAGAGGATAGAGTAGCACGGAGAGCTGCATCAAACCAGTCTCAAGACTGAAGACCACAACAACAACAACAATAGTGAAATATGGAAAACCATACTCAAAAGAATTCCTTTAAGTAAGAACACTGTACAAAGACGTATTGATAAAATGAGCTCTGATATTGAAAGCTTCTTGTGTAATTATCGGCAAACCATTCGTTTTTCTATTCAAATGGATGAGTTGACTTTACCTGATAATGAAGCATATGGCATATGTTCGATTTGTTATGGACATAGAAATCCATGAAGAGCTGCTATCCGCGAAGACTTTGGAAACAGACACAAAGCCGAATCAATATTTAACGTCCTGAGTGATTCTTTTCAGAAAAAACTGATTCCATTTACAAACATTATTTCGGGGGCAGCAGGTGGAGTTCCTGCCATGTTCGGGCGATGAAGAGAATGATACGAGGACTAACTGCAATTCACTGCGTCATCCACCAACAACACCATGTAACAAAAAAATTGAGTGATAAATTGCACCAGTCACTTCAATTTGTGATTAACGCAGTTAACAAAATAAGAAACAATGCGTTGAATACCCATATATTTCCACTATTGTGTGATGAAAATGGTGAAGATTTTCAACGATTGCTCTTACATACTGAAGTACACTGGTTGTCGAAAGGTGCATGTTTATCAAGATTTTACTCATTTTTCAAGTCAGTTATAGAATTTCTGGAAACTAAAGATCCAGATTTAAAAGAATATCTGATCAAATTTAAAGCAGACATTGTGTACTTGACAGATTTGTTCACCAAATTTAATGACTTTAGCTTGCAGTTACAAGGTGATGCCTAAATTTAATAAATACAAAGGGTGTAATTTCGGCTTTTCTTTATAAATTGAAATTTATGAAGCAGAATATTGTTGTTGTTGTCGTTGTTGTGGTCTTCAGTCCTGAGACTGGTTTGATGCAGCTCTCCATGCTACTCTATCCTGTGCAAGCTTCTTCATCTCCCAGTACCTACTGCAACCTACATCCTTCTGAATCTGCTTAGTGTACTCATCTCTCGGTTTCCCTCTACGATTTTTATCCTCCACACTGCCCTCCAATGCTAAATTTGCGATCCCCTGATGCCTCAAAACATGTCCTACCAACCGATCCCTTCTTCTAGTCAAGTTGTGCCACAAACTTCTCTTCTCCCCAATCCTATTCAATACCTCCTCATTAGTTACGTGATCTATCCATCTTATCTTCAGTATTCATCTGTAGCACCACATTTCGAAAGCTTCTATTCTCTTCTTGTCCAAACTAGTTATCGTCCATGTTTCACTTCCATACATGGCTACACTCCAAACAAATATTTTCAGAAATGACTTCCTGACACTTAAATCTATATTCGATGTTAACAAATTTCTCTTCTTCAGAAACGCTTTCCTTGCCATTGCCAGTCTACATTTTATATCCTCTCTACTTCGACCATCATCAGTTATTTTACTTCCTAAATAGCAAAACTCCTTTACTACTTTAAGTGTCTCATTTCCTAATCTAATTCCCTCAGTATCACCCGATTTAATTGGACTACATTCCATTATCCTCGTTTTGCTTTTGTTGATGTTCATCTTATATCCTCCTTTCAAGACACTGTCCATTCCGTTCAACTGCTCTTCCAAGTCCTTTGCCGTCTCTGACAGAATTACAATGTCATCGGCGAACCTCAAAGTTTTTACTTCGTCTCCATGAATTTTAATACCTACTCCAAATTTTTCTTTTGTTTCCTTTACTGCTTGCTCAATATACAGATTGAATAACATCGGGGAGAGGCTACAACCCTGTCTCACTCCTTTCCCAACCACTGCTTCCCTTTCATGCCCCTCGACTCTTATGACTGCCATCTGGTTTCTGTACAAATTGTAAATAGCCTTTCGCTCCCTGTATTTTACCCCTGCCACCTTTAGAATTTGAAAAAGAGTATTCCAGTCAACATTGTCAAAAGCTTTCTCTAAGTCTACAAATGCTAGAAATGTAGGTTTGCCTTTCCTTATTCTTTCTTCTAAGATAAGTCGTTAGGTCAGTATTGCCCCACATGTTCCAACATTTCTACTGAATTCAAACTGATCTTCCCCGAGTTTGGCTTCTACCAGTTTTTCCATTTGTCTAGAAAGAATTCGTGTTAGCAATTTGCACCTGTGACTTATTAAACTGATAGTTCAGTAATTTTCACATCTGTCAACACCTGCTTTCTTTGGGATTGGAATTATTATATTCTTCTTGAAGTCTGAGGGTATTTCGCCTGTCCCATACATCTTGCTCACCAGCTGGTAGAGTTTTGTCATGACTGGCTCTCCCAAGGCTGTCAGTAGTTCATAATGGAATGTTGTCTACTCCGGGGGCCTTGTTTCGACTCAGGTGTTTCAGTGCTCTGTCAAACTCTTCACGCAGTATCGTATCACCCATTTCGTCTTCATCTACATCCTCTTCCATTTCCATAATATTGTCCTCAAGTACATCACCCTTGTATAAACCTTCTATATACTCCTTCCACCTTTCTGCCTTCCCTTCTTTGCTTAGAACTGGGTTGCCATCTGAGCTCTTGATATTCATACATGTGCTTCTCTTCTCTCCAAAGGTCTCTTTAATTTTCCTGTAGGCAGCATCTATCTTACCCCTAGTGAGATAAGCCTCTACATCCTTACATTTGTCCTCTAGCCATCCCTGTTTAGCCATTTTGCACTTCCTGTCGATCTCATTTTTGAGACGTTTGTATTCCTTTTTGCGTGCTTCATTTACTGCATTTTTATATTTTCTCCTTTCATCAATTAAATTCAATATTTCTTCTGTTACCCAAGGATTTCTAGCAGCCCTCGTCTTTTTACCTACTTTATCCTCTGCTGCCTTCACTACTTCATCCCTCAGAGCTACCCATTCTTCTTCTACTGTATTTCTTTCCCCTATTCCTGTCAATTGTTCCCTTATGCTCTCCCTGAAACTCTGTACAACCTCTGGTTCTTTCGTTTATCCAGGTCCCATCTCCTTAATTTCCCACATTTTTGCAGTTTCTTCAGTTTTAATCTACAGGTCATAACCAATAGATTGTGGTCAGAGTCCACATCTGCCCCTGGAAATGTCTTACAACTTAAAACCTGGTTCCTAAATCTCTGTCTTACCATTATATAATCTATCTGATACCTTTTAGTATCTCCAGGGTTCTTCCACGTATACAACCTTCTTTCATGATTCTTAAACCAAGTGTTACCTATGACTAAGTTGTGCTCTGTACAAAATTCTACTAGGCGGCTTCCTCTTTCATTTCTTAGCCCCAATCCATATTCACCTATGTTTCCTTCTCTCCCTTTTCCTACACTCGAATTCCAGTCACCCATGACTATTAAATTTTCGTCTCCCTTCACTATCTGAATAATTTCTTTTATTTCATCGTACATTTCTTCAATTTCTTCGTCATCTGCAGAGCTAGTTGGCATATAAACTTGTACTACTGTAGTAGGTGTGGGCTTCGTATCTATCTTGGCCACAATAATGTGTTCACTATGCTGTTTGTAGTAGCTTACCCGCATTCCTATTTTCCTATTCATTATTAAACCTACTCCTGCATAACCCCTATTTGATTTTGTGTTTATAACCCTGTAATCACCTGACCAGAAGTCTTGTTCCTCCTGCCACCGAACTTCACTAATTCCCACTATATCTAACTTTAACCTATCCATTTCCCTTTTTAAATTTTCTAACCTACCTGCCCGATTAAGGGATCTGACATTCCACGCTCCGATCCGTAGAACGCCAGTTTTCTTTCTCCTGATAACGACATCCTCCTGAGTAGTCCCCGCCCGGAGATCCGAATGGGGGACTATTTTACCTCCGGAATATTTTACCCAAGAGGATGCCATCATCATTTAATCATACAGTAAAGCTGCATGTCCTCGGGAAAAATTACGGCTGTAGTTTCCCCTTGCTTTCAGCCGTTCGCAGTACCAGCACAGCAAGGCCGTTTTGGTTAATGTTGCAAGGCCAGATCAGTCAATCATCCAGACTGTTGCCCCTGCAACTACTGAAAAGGCTGCTGCCCCCCTTCAGGGACTACATGTTTGTCTGGCCTCTTAACAGATACCCCTCCGTTGTGGTTGCACCTACGGTATGGCCATCTGTATCGCTGAGGCACGCAAGCCTCCCCACCAACGGCAAGGTCCATGGTTCATGGGGGGGGAGCAGAATATTAGTCGGCGCGAATTCTCCCAGATTCCAAACGTGTCACAGGCAGAATGTCTTGATGAGGATATTCAGACATATGCTGAACATTTAATTACCGTGCATGATAACTTCAAAAATAGATTTGACGATATTCTGGTGATGGAAATACCACCACGGATCATAAATCCGTTTGATGAAATGAAATTATTACAAGACGATCTACTTGAGCCTAGCTCCAGTGAGGAGCTGAAGGTGAAATTTAACAAAGGCTATCAAACATTTTGGCTGCAGGCATAAATACCCGAAAAATATCCTGGGCTGTGGGAAATAGGGAGAAAATTTTTGATAGCATTCCCCTCGTCATACCTTGTCGAAAAAAGTTTTAGTGTCGTTACCAACCTATTAAAAAAAAAAGAGGAGCAGATTGAACATCACATAACGGTGATTGTTGATGTTTTGTCGTATTAAGTATATAATTATAAGTATTATTTTAATAAATAGGACACAAGAAAATGTGCTGTTTTTATTTTTATTTTTACCACTCCAAATTTAGCGTTGGGTATCGATTGTTACATTTTTAAGAGTTTTGGAAATACAGTAGAAATGTAGCAGCAGGTGGTCTACCAAAAATAGTAAAACGTGGTCTACAAGAAAAAAAAGTTTGGAAACCTCTGAGCTAGGTGATGCTTCAAGATAACACAGTGTGCTTAAAAAATTTCAGCCTCATTGTGGCCCTCTTCCTGGGCCAGCAGTCTGCATCATCTTTTGTTCCAGAGATGGAGTCATCCACAACGCCCATCCTGGATACCACTAATTCGTCTCAGCTCCAGCCAGCAGCTGGCTCCCTGGAGGGGCCCTCAACTGCTCCACATGGTCTTCCAGTGCCAAAGCCGTGTATGGGGACCTCAGCACCCACTACCCCAGCCACTACAGCTACCAGGAGGCATCCAGACGTCCCAGGGACATTGAGAGGTATATCACTTCTACTGCCCTTCAGGGGGGGGGGGGGGGGGGGGAGAGAGGAATGCTGTGTTGAGGCCTAGCAAGAAATCAGACAGCCATCAATAACTGAACTAGGTTACATGAGCACAGGCCTGCCAGGTGATAGCTCTTCAGACAACAGACAAGGATGGTTGTGATCTGCCTGGCCACCAACCACTGCCAGAAGTCACTGGCCTTGTGCACCTCTTCTTCTCCTCAGATCCTGTGACTGAAAGTGGTACCTGCAGTATACTGGCATCTGGGCAGTATTTAGGTGGACATCCAGACTATGCTCTGGCAGCTCGGTCTGAGTGTGTGCTCTGACCCAGACAGGCAGTGTTTTTGCATATGTTCTTCCCCTTCCAAGTACACTTACTGTTACATTGTGTCGAGCATGACAGAACCAGTGGATGTCTCTGCCCAGGTCTTGTTACTGTTCCACCAGATGCAGCACGCCCAAAACTCCTGACTTAGTGGCTGGTGTCCATTTGCATGTCACCTCCAGAGATCTCCAATCGCCTCTGACAGATCGACTGCATGGTCAAGTGTTTCCACATGGCACTTCTCCCATTTCAACAGTTAGAAAAGAAGGATGAGGCATGGACGAACTACTCCCATGCATGGAACAACATTTCTTATCCCACAGGATCACAGGTGGTACCCAGTAGTGCGCTTTCTTTCTGTTATATGCTAGCCCGTGCATTTACCCACCTTCTGCAACAACTTAACTCTTGAAGTGGAACCCCATGCTGTGTCCTATGACAAGAAGTCCAGTTCAGTAGAATATTTTGACTTCCAGGTGTATGTGGTGGCAACCTGCTGCAAGTTTTTCAGCTGCCATAAACTTAATCAACAGTCTTAACGTGAATGGCCACCGGACTCCAGAGTTTAGCTCATGACTGTCATTACCAGTACAGTAATCCTCAGTGCAAGCAATCATATCTGGCTTCCTCTTACTGGGACATGATTCTTATGCATGTCTGCGACAAAGTACTATGAATATATTCCATTAAATGGAAGGACCCATCTTTAGAAGCATTCTTTCCCATTATGAAAACTTTTTAACAATCTCTCAGATCGTCAGCCACCCTACAGGGTTCATCACAAGTGCATGCCAACCAACTAACGCACTGTCCTGAGTGATACACCATATCCAGGGGATTCATATAATACAGGCAAAGACTTAGTGGCCAGATGCCATCCCTCAACACCTCCTCTCTTGCAGCCATTGTTTTAGCAGTCAAAAGAGACGCTAGTACTGCTACCAGCTAACTAAGTGAACGTCATGTGGGAAATCTCAACATAGGGCTGAAGTGTACCAAACAACTCTTGAAATGAATGTCAACTGTGCACGTATGGACCCCTTGGATACAGGGCTGGACAACAGGGCAAAACTGTTCCTGGGGATATCCTACATCCAGTCTGTACTGCCCCAATCAGAGGAATCTCTGTTGCTCATGATAGGTCATCAACAATGTGCCCATCGAGCTATAGATAGACACTGAGACCTCAGTGATCATTGTAGTTTGGCAGTCTTTTATCATCTGGGGTCACCTCCCTTTCAACCTTTTGACACACTACTGCATAGTTACAGTAGTGACATCATTAAAATCAATGGCAATTTACAGTCCAAGTTCAATAGCGTTTCCCATCCTCACAGCCAGGATTTTGATTTTCAATGGTCCTCCAGACATTAATCTCTTGGGCCTGGATATGTCCAATGTTCTTGGCGAATTCCATGACTCCACCACTGCCATCAAGTTGTCAAGTGCCAGCCCCCACCTGAAAGACCTCTCTTCCAAGTTTAGTTCAGTGTTCATGTTACCCTACTCTGGTGTCAAAGATTTTGAGACACATTGACTCTTTTCTCATCAGCTACAATGAAGTTCTTCTAAGACAGAAATGTTTGCTTTGCACTCAGAGGCAAAATTTGGCTGGAGTGGCAGCTGCTGCAGAATGATGGTATTGTCAGTCTTACCAGCAGCTAATGGTTTGCTCCCATCTTCACTGTAGAGAAACCAGACAGTGCATTCCACATTTGCAAGGTCTTCAAGACAACCATTAATGTCCAATCTGTCATAGATGTTTATCATGTTCCTGAGGTAGAAGATATAATGACCTGCCTAGTGGGCAACAAAGTGTTTGCCAAGACTGACCTTCATGATATGTACCTCCAGCTTCCTTTGACTGAGGATTCCTGATGGTTCTTAATGATCAATACTCATTTATTACTGTTTCAATATAACTGACAGTCTTTTGGCATTGCCAATGAGCTGGCCATTTTTCGGCACTATCTCGAGTTCCTCACCCACAGTGTACTGGGCACAGCAAACTATTTAGATGACATTCTTGTCACAGGCGAGGACACACACAACTTGGTTAGCAACCTGTTTGCATTGTTCATGGTCCTTCGACAGGCCAACTTCAGATGCAATGACGACAAGGGCTATTTTTTTTGTTCACCAAGTGGAATACTTGGATCACATTTTTAGTGCTTCAGGCATGCACCCTACCCCACAGTATACTGAGGTGGTGGAAAAATTTCCAGCACCCACAACACCAGCCAGCTGAAATCAGTATTGGGACAGCTCAACTGTTACTGTAAATTTATGTCACATGCAGTACCCGATGCAGAACCCTTACACAAAACTGTTAGCTGGCAATGGACTCATATATGTGATAAAGCCTTCTGAAACTGAAACAGGCCATCCTCTTCCTTGAATGTGTCATGGCATAGATCCTTGACAAGCCCCAAATCTTGGCAGCTGATACATAGAATTATGAATTGGGTGTTGCCCTTTCAGATGTGATTGTGTTTGAAACAACTAATTGCATTTGTGTTTAGGACACTCTCCGCTCACAGTTTAACTTTGGTCAGATAGAAAAAGAAGCCCTAGCATTCATATTTAGCCTAAAAACGTTTCATGACTATATCTACAGCTACCATTTGATGCTGTTCATGGACCACACGCCCTTACTCCCCCTTTTCGAAGTGTCAACAAATATTCTTACCAACATGGTATGCTGCCTTCAGAAGTGGGCTCTGTTTCTTTCAAGTTATAATTCTGGCATTCACTACCGTTCAACATCCCAACATCAAATCTTCAACATGCATCCCATAGTCTGCTTCCACCTGGATGTCTTCAACAAAGTAGACATGGCCAACCCCATCACACATCTCACCACCAAAGACCAAGCACTCCATGAGGTACTCTGCCTGGTGCAATGCCATTTGCCACCAGACTGGAAATAGATGGCACATCTGAAACTTGCCTACTGGTCTTGCTAGAATGAACTCTCCATGCTGCACAGGGTTAGCCAAGCGGTCTAAGGCGCTGCAGTCATGGACTGTGCGGCTGGTCCCGGCGGAGGTTTGTGTCCTCCCTTGGGCTTAGGTGTGTGTGTTTGTCCTTAGGATAATTTAGGTTAAGTAGTGTGTAAGCTTAGGGGCTGATGACCTTAGCAGTTAAGTCCCATAAGATTTCACACACCTTTGAACATTTATTTATTTATTTATTTATTTATTTTGAGCTCTCTACCCTTAGCAATGTGCTCCTGCTCCAGGGGGACAACAACTGCACCAGGCTCATGATCCCATTGACCCTCAAACAGCACACCTTGTATCTCTTGCACATTGGGCACTGGGACATTGTGCCCACCAAGTGCCTGCCCTGCCAAAAAGTCTGCTGGAGGGGCATGGGCATGGGCGTAACCCACATGGTTACTGCTGCTCTACACATCACAGCAAGCAGGCTAACCTTCTGCATTTTTTTTTCCTTGGCCAGACATGTCTATCCTTGTTACCAACTACATCTGGATTTTGCGAATCCTTCCTGGGGTACTTCTGGCTACTCGCTATAGATGCTGGCAGATTGTCATTTATAACAGTCCTCAAGTTGCTTCCACAGAATTCTCTGCTTTCTGCAAAGCAAATGGTATAGTGCTGCTACATACTGTGCCTTGCCACCATGCTTCTAGTAGTCTAGCTAGCTGAATACTCCATCAATTTCTTTACATATCAACTGTCCAAGCTCGTCTGTCGTCATCCTTTGGATGGGGCCTATACACTCTTCCTTGCTTCTTATTGTACCCCCTGCTAAGGACAGGTCAACTGCAGCAGAAATACTCCATGGTAGATCACATTGGTTGCAATTATCTATTATCCATCCCACCAGTGCCCACTCCTCCCACTGTCAGTCCAGTTGCTGCCATTTCTCTCTCAAAGATCCTGTGTCGGTGCTTGTCTTCTGGACTGGGCCATGGCCTAGGTTATGCGCCAATATCACACAGTGTACTGTAAGTGAACTGATCAATTGTGGCCATGGTCTTCTTCCTGGAACCAGTAGTCTACTGTCATCTTTTGTTCTACATGTGGAGTCTTGCGCACTGACAACTCATCTCAGCTACAGCCTGCATCTGGCTGCCTGGAGAGGCTCTCAGCTACTAAATACATCACAGTAGCTGCGATGCAATGAAGATGGACCTCAGTCCCCAGCCAACTCTGACTGCCAGTTGAGACCCTGGACCTTCCAGGAACATTGAGATATCCTGTGTCAAATGCTGTGTGTTGAGGCTTTACGTGTACTCAACCACCAACCAACAACAAAGATGGTTTACACAGGCATGGACCTCACAGGAGACAGCTTGTCAGATAACAGACAAGGTGTGGCTACACTCTTCCCAGCCACCAGGCAGCAACCCAACTACGCTCATAACTGTTTTGTGAGAAAGGACTTCCCTGAGGCCATGTTGAGAGGCACTGGAGGCCAGGATAAGGTGTTTTGACTGGTCATAACTTGTCAACGAAGGGGTGAACTTAAACATGTTGCTTCAGCTTCACAAAGCATCATGATATCGTGTTTGCTCGCTTCTTGCGTAAATTGCAAAGCGTAAATTGCAAAGTGTTCTGGGAATCTATGTGGCTTTTGATTTGAATTTAGCACAATAATTGATTTTAGTTAAAAATGACTAAAGGTTCATGTTACTGGATTAATTGCAGTCCTTTGATTCAACAAGTGTCTTGTGAAAGATTCAAATTTTTTAGATTTCATGTAAGTCGATTTTACTGTAGCATCTAGAAAAGTAAGCATAAGTTTATTACATTGTATCTCCTTTTAGTAATACGAGGAGCATTCAATAATTAATGCAACACATTTCTTTCTTGACCGATTTCGGCTGAAAAAATACTGAATTTATTATGGGACATAGCGGAATATTCCCAGTTCCGCCCATATAGTTTTCATGAAGTTCCAACATGTCCCTGAGCTATACATAACCTTCAAAACTGCGTCTGTGATGGAGGTGCATTCCAAGCAGAGAGCTGTCAGTGAATTTCTTATGGTGGAACACCAGAGTGCTGCAGACATTCATAGGCACTTGCAGAATGTCTGTGGGGGCCTGGCAGTGAACAAAAATGCAGAGAGTCATTGGGAAAGGCATCTGTCATTATCACAACAAGTTCGCACAAACCTGTCCGACCACCTGCGTGCTAGCCGGCACACGCAGCTGTGGTTTCTTATTTGAAGTGATCGACGGATCATAATCAAACACCTCGCTGCTCGACTGGACGTCTTTATTGATGATGCTGACACACTTGTTCACCAGTTGGGGTCTCAAAGGTGTTTGTTGCTGGGTTCCTCACTGCCTAACATAACACCATAAAGCGCAACAAAGGGCCATCTGTGTGGAATTGCTTGTGTATTAGGCTGATCATGGTAATTTTTATTGAACATTGTCACAGGCAATGAAACATGGGTTCATCGCTTCGAACTGGATGCAATCTACAGAGTGGTGCCACAGCACCTCTCTCTGAAGAAGAAGTTCAAAGCCAGAACCTCAACTGGTAAAGTCATGGTGACGGTCTTCTAGAACTCTGAAGGGGTTATTCTGTTTGACGTCCCCCCTCATGGAGCAACAATCAAACCTGAAGTGTATTGAAGAAACGACTTCAGCATTTTCGTCACTGCGAAGATGCAAATGAGATTCTTCTTTTCCATGACAATGCAATGTCTCACTCAAGTGTATGCGCCCGAGAGGAGCTCACAAAACTTCCTTGTACTGTTCTTCCACATCTGCCCTGCAGCCCAATTCTTGCACCTTCCATCTGTCTGGCGCAATGGAGGATGTACTCTACAGGGAGCAGAACATGAGTGGTGGGAAGGTTATTGATGCAGCAAGACGTTGGCTCCAACATCGACCAGTTGAGTGGTACCTCTGGGCGTTTAGATCCTTCCAGTAAGGTGGCGTAAGGCCGTGACACTGAATGGAGATTATGTTGAAAAATAGATTTTTGTAGCCAGAAGGTTGGGGAACAATATGGTGTACCGGATTCCTGGATAAAACCAATCTGCTTGCCCCTTGTACATCATCCAGGTAATTGACAATATTTGGAATATTTTGTATCAGCGACTCCAAAACAGGCTGCAAGACCATTACTGCACTACCAATTCCAAATGGCAACCTGTTTTATGTGCAGTAAACCAAATGAGATGTTAGTACTTGTGAACTGTTACAACTGACGGTCTAGTGTCAATTGCAAATATGCTGTGGATAGGACAATTTTGGAGAATTATCAGCTACCACATAGATTTGACATGGGCCTCTTGTGCCAGCGGAATGAGATTGACGTGTTGCCAACTGTCATGATGTGGTGAATGGGAGGCTGTCTAATTGCGTCCTGAGACCAACCCACAAAGATACTGGCACTGGTCTTGTTCTAAAGTAGCAAGGTACTGCAGAAACTTTAACTGAATGTGAGCTGTGTAGTTTTTTGTATACCCTAATCCTGGTGGAAACAGATCTAATAATTACGCGCGTAGTGATTCTGTTTCATCAAATAATACGAATGCTGATACCATGTTGATGTCGTCTATTTTAAACCCATAAAAATATAGAAGCATCGACCCTGGCCACAATGAGAAATGCTGATGAATGGCTGACTTTCTTATATAACGCTGTGACTGTGCATTTACCACACAAACCTATGCGGTGTTTTTTGTGAAATGGTAGCCATTACGATGACAGATGAAAAAACAGAGGACCAATCTGGACAAAGGTTTCCTCAAAGGCTGATGAATCAAAACCAACAAAGAAATTTATTGTCTCTGACAGAATTACAGTTTCATCAGCAAACCCCAATGTTATTATTTCTTCTCCCTGAAGCTTACTTCCCTCTCCAAATTTCTCCTTGTCTCCTTCATATCTTGCTCTATGTACAGACTGATTAACATCGTGGATAGTCTACAACCCTGTCCTCACGTACTTCTCGACTACTGCCATAGGTTCACATACTTTGACCCTTCCAATTGCAATATGGTTTCTGTAAAAGTTGTTGATAACTTTTCTCTCCCAGTATTTTATCCTTGCTACTTTCAGAATTTTTACAAAACTAGTCCAGTCAACATCGTCAAAACCTTTCTCTAAATCTACAAATGCTGTAAGCATGTATTTGGGTTTCTTTGGTCTCTGTTCTAAGATAAGTTTGAGGATCAGTATTGCCTTGCGTACTTCTACATTTCCCTGGAACCCAAACTGATTTCTCTTCTAACAGTTTTTCCATTGCTCTATAAATAGTTTGTCTCATTATTTTGCAGACATGACTTATTAAACTGATAGTTTGGTAATATTCACACCTGCCTTTTTTTTTTAACCAGAATTATCATACTCTTCTTGAAACTCAGGTTTGTTAGCCTGCCTTGTGTATATCGTGTAGCAGGTGGTATAGTTTTGTCAACTGCAGTTTTAAGGGAATGTCATGTACTCCAGGGACATTGTTTTGACATAATCACCAAGCGAGGTGGCGCTGTGGTTACCACACTAGACTCTTATTCGGGAGGACAACGGTTGAAACCCGCGTCCGACCATCCGATTTCCCTTAATCGCTCCATGCAAATGCCAGGATGGTTCCTTTTAAGGGCACAGCCGGTTTCCTTTCCCATCCTTGACAAAATCTGAGCTTGTACCCCGCCTCTAATGACACTGATATCGATTGGATGTTAAACTCAATTTTCCTTTCTTCTTCGACATAACCCTTTTAGTGTTTTGTCAAATTCTTCTCACAGCACCATATTCACCATCTCATTTCTTCTTCTGTAATATTGAACTTCTTCTCCAATAATTCCTACTTCGTCATTTCACACTTACTGTCGATATATTTTTTTAGACGTCTGTGTCCTCTTTTGGCTGCTACATTTGGTGCATTTTTATATTTTCTGCTCTCAATATCTGTTATGCCATGCAAGGATTCCTACTGGACCTTGTGTTTTCACCTATTTGATTCTCTGCTGCCTTCAGTTTTCCATCTCCTGAGGCTACACATTCATCTCTAATGTATTTCTTTCCCTTTTCACTTCGTGCTTGTTTGAAACTTTCATAATTCTGGTTCCATCAAGTTACCTATTTCCCATCTCTCTAATGAAGCTTACGGTAATTTCCTCAGTTTCAGCATGCACTCCATACGAATATATTATGGTCAAAGTCCACATTTGCATCTGGAATGATATTGCAGCTTAAAATAAAGCTTAAAATCTCTGTCTTACCATTAAAGAACCTAACTGAAACCTTCTGGTGTCTGCAGGTAAGTTCCATATATAAAACCTATATTCGTTATTTTTGAACTAGTTATTAGTAACATTTATACTGTGTGCTGTGCAAAGTTCTACCAAGTGGCTTCCTATTTCATTTCTCGCCCCTCTCCCCCCCCCCCTCCCTCCATCCATAGTCTCTCATTATTTTTTCCTTATGTTCCTTTTCTTACTGTTGAATGCCAGTCTCACATCAGTATCAAATTTTAGACTTCTTGCCTATCTCAATAATTTCCTCTGTCTCATCATACGTTGTTTCAGTCTCTTCTCCCCATCTTTCTCGACCCCTCTTTCTCAACCTCTCTTTCTCGACCTGTCTTTCTATGCCCACTATCTCTCCGTCCCCTCTCTCTCTCTGCCCTATTTCTACCCCCTATCTCTCTGCTCCCTATCTCTCTGCTCCTATCTCTGTGCCCTGTCATTCTATCTCCCACATACCTCCCGGGTCCCACCCATATCTGTTTTTCTTCCCTTAGCTCTCCGTATCTTCCTGCCTTCATCACCACCTATGCCACCTATTTCGCTTTCCTGCCATCTATCTCTCTGTGCACCCATCTATTTCTTTGCCTGCGCACCTACCTCTTTGCTCATCTACCTATCTCTCTGCTCCCCCCTCCCCCCCCCCCCCCCTCGTTTCCTCTACCTATCTTTCCACTCCCTCTCCCTATCTCACCAGTATTCCCTCTTCCTTTCGCTGTCACCCACCTTCCTCTCATTGGCAGCCCTCACCCCCTTTTGCCATCACAACCACTTTACTCCTTGGCTTCATCTGGCTAGCATGACCCCTACCCATCTTCCTCTTGCCAGTGAAACCGCCTCTCCATCTTCCTCTTGCCTCTGCGATGCTCTCCCACTTTCTTCCCAGTGGCAAAACTCCTCTCCCATCTTCTCACCATAGCCCCTACTCTCCCCCTTTCTTCTCTCACTGTGCATCCCTCACTTGGTCCCCTAACTTAGCACCCTCATTTGCACCCCCCTCTGACCCATAACGCCCCATCACTTCACCCCCTAATGTTGCACCTCGTCACTTGGCTCCTGTCACTTCGCTTTTCCTCTTTCTGATGTCCTCTGTCAGCCCACATTCCATGCCCTTCTCCACCCATTAGTTTAGAGCTGTACGCTTGTGAACAGGAAATCACTAAGCTCTTACTTACAAGTTCAGCAGACTTAAGATACAAAACTCACTTCTCTAGAATGTACTACACAAACGTTTTTTAACCTTGATTGATAACAAATCCCCACTACTTACATTTTATTTATTTATTTGGGTCGTCAGTCTTCTGACTGGTTTGATGCGGCCCATCACCAATTCCTCTCCTATATCAAGCTCTTCATCTCAGAGCAGCACTTGCAACCTATGTCCTCAATTATTTGCTGGATGTATTCCAGTCTCTATCTTCTTCTACAGTTTTTGCTCTCTGCAGCTCCCTCTAGTACCATGTAAGTAATTCCCTGGTGTCTTAACAGATGTTACATCATCCTGTCCCTTCTCCTTGTCAGTGTTTTCCATATATGGTATTCCTTTCCTTTCCAATTCTGTGCAGAACCACTCATTCCTTGCCTTATCAGTGCACCTAATTTTCAAAATTCGCCTGTAGCACCACATCTCAAATGCTTTGTTTCTCTTCTGTTCCATTTTTCCCACAGTCCATGTTTCACTACCATAAAATGCTGTGCTAGTACGTACATTCCCAGAAATTTCTTCCTCAAATTGATACTAGTAGACTACACTTGGTCAGAAATGCCCTTTTTGCCAGTGATAGTCTGCTTTTGATGTCCTTGCTCTGTCTGTCATAGCTTATTTTGCTGCCTTGGTAACAGAATTCCTTCACTTCATCTACTTCATGTTCGCCAATTCGGATGTTACGTTTCTTGCTGTTCTCATCTCTGCTACTTCTCATTACTTTCGTCTTTCTTTGATTTACACTCAATCCATATTCTGTACTCATTAGACTGCACATTTCATTCGGTGGGTCCCGCAATTCTTCTTCACGTGCACTGAGAATAACAATGTCATTAACGAATCTTATCATTGATATCCTTTCACCTTGAATTTTAATTCCACTCTTGAACCCTTCTTTTATTTCCGTCATTGCTTCTTCGGTGTACAGATTGAACAATAGGAGCGAAAGACCACATTCCTGTCTTACACCCTTTTTAATCCGATTGCTTCCCTCTTTGGCTTTTACCCGTCTCTCCCTATAGCTTACCCCTATTTTTCTCAGAATTTCGAACATCTTGCACCATTTTACATTTTCAAACGCGTTTTCCAGGTCGACAAATCCTATGGACATCTTTTCCTGTAGTCTTGCTTCCATTGTCAATCACGTCAGAATTGCCTCTCCCGTGCTTTTACTTTTTCTAAAACCAAACAGATCGTCATTTAACACATCCTCGATTTTCTTTTCCCTTCTTCTGTATGTTATTCTTGTCAGCAACTTGGATGCATGAGCTGTTAAGGTGATTGATTACCAAACTGTTAGCTGTTTATAGTATGTATATAACCTTTTCCAGGTGACACACTCCATAAACAGATTTGCATAACAAACGAGAATACTAACAGAAGGAGCAAAAAGAAAGAATAATGACACGAAGACATTAGATACCTTATGAAAATCGTGTAAAGCTCTCTCAATGACACATTCAAACATATTTTCATCTGGACAGAGTTATTCTCAAAGAAGTCCCTTTTGATAATAATGCCTTTAGTTTTGTTATAATTATTGTTGTCTGCTTGAATAACATGGAAGACTTTGTCTTACAAGCGTTACGTTTCTTTTTCTCTCACTATTGAAGTCTTCCACCTGAATCTTATTAGTTTGTTTCAAGTAGGCAGAGTTTATACATACAGGGCTATTCAAGAAGAAGGAACAAATTTCAGACATTTATTGTTTCCAAACGACCACAGATAGAGACACAATTCCAACGTTCCTGGAAAGAGAAAAGTTCAAATTTTTATAGAGTCAACGTGAGCATCTTGTTTACGCGACAAGTATCAAAGCAGTGGCTCATTTCCAGGCACACAAGGAGCAGTTGGTCTCTCGTTATCGAATTCACAGCTTCAACAATGCGATGTCGCAGACGTTCATGAGCTACAGGCATTGGGGGGGGGGGGGGGGGGGGGGGGGGTTAAAACGCGGCTGTGAATTCGAGGCAGAAAAGTGGAGGTAATGGACTTGTACCACATATCTAAGTCGGGATACGTTTCATTAGAAACGTGGGTGCAGTCAACGACTGTGATATGTCTTTCAAATGGTAGAGCACAGCAATCAGTCGTACTTTTCTTGCAGGTTTTATTCGGCAAATCTAGATTTCGGCTAGTGCCTAGCCATTATCAAAGCATCATTTTATCGTATCAGTGCATGTTCGAATATATAAGTCCACTGTTGTTTGGGCTTCTTTGACAGTACTTTCAAAACTGTTCTTTCAAGGCTGCACTGTATTAGAACATGTATCAATACAATAAAATTTTTTTCATGCCAGCTGCATTTGATCTGTCAAAACAGGGACAGTTAATGCTGTTTGTGGATGGCTCTGGAGTTGTCGTCTGATGATGTTCCATATGTGCTCAACTGGAGACAGATCTGATGATCGAGCAGACCAAGGCAACATGTCGACACTCTGTAAAGCAAGTTGGGTTACAACAGCGGTATGTGAGCGAGTGTTATCCTGCTGGAAAGCACGCCCCGGAATGCTATTCATGAATGACAGCACAACAGATCGAACCACCAAATTGACACACAGATTTGTACTCATGGTACGTGGGATAACCAAGAGCGTGCTCCTGCTGTCATACGAAATCACAACCCAGGTCACAACTCCAAATGTAGGTCCAGAGTGTCTAGCAAGCACACAGGTTTGTTGCAAACCCTCAGCTGGCCCCCTTCTAACCAACACACGACCTCCACTGGCTCCAAGTCAGAACCAGCTTTCATCAGAAAACACAACAGACCTCCACCCTGCCCTCCAATGATCTCTTGCTTGACACCACTGAAGTCACAAATGGCAGTGGTTTGGGGTCGGTGCAATGCACGCTACAGGGCGTCTGGACCGGAGCTGTCCTTGAAGTAACCGAATTGTAACAGTTCGAATACACCCAACACGATCATCTTCCCTTTCGGTAATGCTATGTGGCCGTCCGGAGTCCAGTCTTCTTGTGACTGTACATTCTCATGGCCACCACTGCCAGCAATCATGTACATCAGCTACATTCCTGCCAAGTCTTTCTTGAATATGCAGAAAGAACATTCAGTTGTTTGTAGCCCAATTACATGACCTCGTTCGAACTCGGTGAGTTGTTTTGTCGCCTTAAAGGCATTCTTGACTAACATCAACTCGCCACGCCCAATCTCAAAAGTAACTGACGCTCATGACCTTTTTTTTTCTTCTTTATTGTGATTTCATTCCCCTGCCCCATATGGGCAGGGGAGGGCTGTCAGCAGCACAATCCGCCGCTCTTCAGCCGAGTGACACGACAACTTAAAATAAGAACAAAATGTTACATACATAAGGCGAGAAAGGGGAACTTAAAACAGAATAATGGGAGAAAATGGAGGTAAAAAGCAGACTAACACGGAGACGTTCATAGAGGACAGTTAAAAGTCACCAGAAAGTCTTTAAAACTCAGAGAAGACACTGAATGGACATGCACATGTTAAAAGTCGGCCACAGTAGTAAAAACACTCCGGAACGACACACTTAAAACCCAGTTGGAGCACACACGACGAAGAATAAAACTGCCATGCGGGACCTGCCGAGGGAAAGGGCAGAGAGGATGGAAAAGAAGGGGAGGGCAAGGGGCAGCAGGGGAAGCGGCAGGAGGAAGAGAGGAGGGGCATCAGTGGGTACACGAAGAGGCAGGAGACACGTGGGGCGGGAGAGGAAGAGGGAAGACAGGGCATGAGGGAGCGAAGAGACACTGAAAGGAGGCACAAGAGATTGGGGGGGGAGTAGGAGGGGGAAGCCGCTCAGGAGGAGGGAGGGGGAGGAGAGGGAGCCCTGAGGAGGAGGCAGGAAGATGAGGTTAGAGTTGGTAGGAAGGGTAGATGTCAGAGCGAAGCTCATTATTCGGGAGGGGTAGACGGTGGAATTTGTGTTGGGAAAGGAGATGCAGGGTGTGGAGATAGAGAGAGGGTGGGAAACAACGGCAAAGGCGCGGCAACTGGTTGGACGCTCATGAACGTTACAACGCGTATTTAAAGCAAATCTGATTCACATCCTCGTAGTGGTGCCACTAGCGCCGCTCTTATGCGAGTGGCGCGAAACTGTAACAGCCATTACCTGTTAGATATAGAAACACGCTTACCAATTTTCGTTATGTTGCAAAGCTTCTTCTTGGTGCTGCTATTCTTTTCCGTCAGTGTATATTGAATCCTTTTGTAATAGCATTTTGTTTAATTGATTGGATGTCATAGTCTGAACAGGATGTCAGACTTGTTATGATTCTCTCGTCAGTTGTTATGATGACAGGTGGCCAATGCTAAATAGAAACATATAATGCAGGTTTGGCAGTGAAGTTGATAAGGAGCTGGCTGCATAGCCTGTATCTGCAATGCCTGAGATAATTAGTAGTCGCTGGTAAAAAATAATATACAGGGTGGTCCATTGATCGTGACCGGGACAAATATCTCACGAAATAAGCGTCAAACGAAAAAACTACAAAGAACGAAACATGTGTAGCTTGAAGGGGGAAACGAGATGGCACTATGATTGGCCCGCTAGATGGCGCTGCCATAGGTCAAACGGATATCAACTGCGTTTCTTTTAAATGGGAACCCCCATTTTTATTACATATTCGTGTAGTACGTAAAGAAATATGAATGTTTTAGTTGCACCACTTTTTTCGCTTTGTGATAGATGGTACTATAATAGTCACAAACACATGGCTCACAATTTTAGACGAACAGTTGGTTACAGGTAGGTTTTTTAAAATTAAAATACAGAACGTAGGTACGTTTGAACGTTTTATTTCGGTTGTTGCAATGTGATACATGTACCTTTGTGAACATATCATTTCTGAGAATGCATGCTGTTACAGCGTGATTACCTGTAAATACCACATTAATGCAATAAATGCTCAAAATGATGTCCGTCAACCTCAATGCATTTGGCAATACGTGTAACGACATTCCTCTCAACAGCGAGTAGTTCCCCTTCCTTAATATTCGCACATGCATTGACAATGCGCTGACGCATGTTGTCAACTTTCCCCACAGAAAGAAATCCGGGGACATCAGATCCAGTGAACATGCGGGTCATGGTATGGTGCTTCGACGACCAATCCACCTGTCATTAAATATGTTATTCAATACCGCTTCAACCACACACGAGCTATGTGCCGGATATCCATCATGTTGGAAGTACATCGCCATTCTGTCATGCAGTGAAACATCTTGTAGTAACATCGGTAGAACATTAAGCAGGAAATCAGAATACATTGCATCATTTAGATTGCCATCGATAAAATGGGCGCCAATTATCCTTCCTCCCATAATGCCGCGCCATACATTAACCCGCCAAGGTCGCTGATGTTCCACTTGTCGCAGCCATAATGGATTTTCCGTTGCCCAATAGTGCATATTATACCGGTTTACGTTACCACTGTTGGTGAATGACGCTTCGTAGCTAAATAGAACGCGTGCAAAAAATCTGTCATCGTCCCGTAATTTCTCTTGTGCCCAGTGGCAGAATTGTACACGACATTCAGATTCGCTGCCGTGCAATTCCTGGTGCATAGAAATATGGTACGTGTGCAATCGATGTTGATGTAGCATTTTCAACACCGCCGTTTTTGAAATTCCAGATTCTCGGGTAATTTGTCTGCTACTGATGTGCGGATTAGCCGCGACAGCAGCTAGAA
Organism: Schistocerca gregaria; assembly: GCF_023897955.1. Lineage (NCBI taxonomy): Eukaryota > Metazoa > Arthropoda > Insecta > Orthoptera > Acrididae > Schistocerca > Schistocerca gregaria. The sequence goes on from NC_064923.1 coordinate 407,543,441, forward strand.
CACCTACTTGGGTATCATCATTTGTTGCAGGTCGTGACTGACGTTTCACATGTGGCTGGACACTTCCAGTTTCCTTAAATAACGTAACTATCCGTCAAACGGTCCGGACACTTGGATGATGTCGTCCAGGATACCGAGCAGCATACAAAGCACACGCCCGTTGGGCATTTTGATCACAATAACCATACATCAACACGATATCGACATTTTCCGCAATTGGTAAACGGTCCATTTTAACCCGGGTAATGTATCACGAAGCAAATACCCTCCGCACTGGCGTGATACCACGTACGTTTGTGACTATTATAGTGCCATCTATCACAAAGCGAAAAAAGTGGTGCAACTAAAACATTCATATTTCTTTACGTACTACACGAATATGTTATAAAAAATGGGAGTTCCTATTTTAAAAAACGCAGTTGAGATCCGTTTGACCTATGTCAGCGCCATCTGGTTTCCATCTTCAAGCTAGACGAGTTTCGTTCTATGTAGTTTTTTCGTTTGATGCTTATTTCGTGAGATATTTGGCCCGGTCACTATCAATGGACCACCCTGTATATTGTACTTAACTTGTGTTACAAGCTTCTTCCTATGCTGCATACATATTATTACAAACAGATATCTAGAGAGGCATTACTTATGTCATTCTTGACTAAACGTCTTGTTAGAGGTTGCTTCCTATCATCTGGAGGCTATGCTACATTCCTAGTTGACGTCCTGAGCAAGAGTGGACGAGAGCTCGCTAGATACTCGTCACAAGCCGCGGAGCGGCGCTAGTCGCCACCCGCGGGTCCAACGATATACACTCCTGGAAATGGAAAAAAGAACACATTGACACCGGTGTGCCAGACCCACCCTACTAGCTCCGGACACTGTGAGAGGGCTGTACAAGTAATGATCACACGCACGGCACAGCGGACACACCAGGAACCGCGGTGTCGGCCGTCGAATGGCGCTAGCTGCGCAGCATTTGTGCACCGCCGCCGTCAGTGTCAGCCAGTTTGCCGTGGCATACGGAGCTCCATCGCAGTCTTTAACACTGGTAGCATGCCGCGACAGCGTGGACGTGAACCGTATGTGCAGTTGACGGACTTTGAGCGAGGGCGTATAGTGGGCATGCGGGAGGCCGGGTGGACGTACTGTCGAATTGCTCAACACGTGGGGCGTGAGGATTGCTCAACACGTGGGGCGTGAGGTCTCCACAGTACATCGATGTTGTCGCCAGTGGTGCGGAAGGTGCACGTGCCCGTCGACCTGGGACCGGACCGCAGCGACGCACGGATGCACGCCAAGACCGTAGGATCCTACGCAGTGCCGTAGGGGACCGCACCGCCACTTCCCAGCAAATTAGGGACACTGTTGCTCCTGGGGTATCGGCGAGAACCACTCGCAACCGTCTCCATGGAGCTGGGCTACGGTCCCGCACACCGTTAGGCCGTCTTCCGCTCACGCCCCAACATCGTGCAGCCCGCCTCCAGTGGTGTCGCGACAGGCGTGAATGGAGGGAGGAATGGAGACGTGTCGTCTTCAGCGAAGAGAGTCGCTTCTGCCTTGGTGCCAATGATAGTCGTAGGCGTGTTTGGCGCCTTGCAGGTGAGCGCCACAATCAGGACTGCATACGACAGAGGCACACAGGGCCAACACCCGGCATCATGGTGTGGGGAGCGATCTCCTACACTGGCCGTACACCTCTGGTGATCGTCGAGGGGACACTGAATAGTTCACGGTACATCCAAACCGTCATCGAACCCATCGTTCTACCATTCCTAGACCGGCAAGGGAACTTGCTGTTCCAACAGGACAATGCACGTCCGCATGTATCCCGTGCCACCCAACGTGCTCTAGAAGGTGTAAGTCAACTACCCTGGCCAGCAAGATCTCCGGATCTGTCCCCCATTGAGCATGTTTGGGACTGGATGAAGCGTCGTCTCACACGGTCTGCACGTCCAGCACGAACGCTGGTCCAACTGAGGCGCCAGGTGGAAATGGCATGGCAAGCCGTTCCACAGGACTACATCCAGCATCTCTACGATCGTCTCCATGGGAGAATAGCAGCCTGCATTGCTGCGAAAGGTGGATATATACTGTACTAGTAACTCCAGGTTATCGGAATGTTGATCTGCCAGACGCTGGTGTTTAATCAAGACTAGATTTCATCTAGTCGGGAGTTCGACGAGTACTACTGGGCAGATGTGGAGTTTATTAATAACCCATATATCGACCGAACTCCTGCTGTACGTAGTTTTGTCAATCCAGTCTTATGCGTTTTTTTTTTTTTTTAACTGGAATGGCCTGCGCTCTTTACCAGTCACGCTGAACTGTTCACAGCACATGTGAGTCTCATTACGTGTAGCTAGAAAAGGTGTTATGAATGTAGTAACTGAATGCTGATGTTAATTCAGCCCAAACAACCCTACTATCATAAAAGTCTTTCTCTGCTAAAGTCTCTTCACTTCATTTCATTTCGTTTCGTTTCATTTATTCAACATGCACCATGACAATATTTGTAATATTACATGTTAGATACCAAGATACATAAAGAAGAAGTCTAATTACAACGAGTTATAATGGTATGGATGAAAAGTATTCACAACATCAAAAATATGTCTCTGAGCACTATGGGACTTAACATCTGAGGTCATCAGTCCCATAGACTTAGAACTACTTCAAAATAACTAACCTAAGGACAGCACACACATCCATGCCTGAGACAGGATTCGAACCTGCGACCATAGCAGCAGCGCGGTTCCGGACTGAAGCGCCTAGAACCGTTCGGCCGCAACGGCCGGCGTATTCACAACAGACAACTTATATAAGATTTCCAGGTATAACATGATAAAAGTATACTAATAACTATATTCACAACAGTAAACTTCTGTACGAGCGATATAAGGTTTCCAGGTAGAACATTTTTTTAAAAACTTTTAGTAACATAAATAGTCATATGCTGGGAACCGTTATTAAATTGCAAAAATTTGTGAAATTCGTTTATGTATAGCTTTACTAAGCCTGGTTTATCGACGGGCCAGCTGCCTCCCGTTCGTATAACATAACATACTTTCTTAGGGCATCCCTCTCTGTTCAAATGTGCGTGTAATCTTATGGGACTTTACTGCTAAGGTCATCAGTCCCTAAGCTCACACACTACTTAACCTAAATTATCCTAAGGACAATCACACACACCCATGCCCGAGGGAGGAGTCGAACCTCCGCCGGAACCAGACGCACAGTCCATGACTGCAGCGCCTGAGACCGCTCGGCAAATCCCGCGCGGCCATTTCTCTCTGTGTTAAGTTCGCGACACACCCACAGCAGGTGATCTCCTGTTTGATCACTGTCGCCGCACGTACAAGTAGCATTTGGGGCTAATCTGAACCGATGGTAGTAAGACATTAATTTTCCATGCCCGCTTAACGTTGTTGTCAAGATTAGATGACTGCGGTAATTTTATGGAAAGATGATGCTGAAAAGTCGGAAAAATATCTTTTGTGATGGCCCCTTTAGTAGTTTCAGCCCATTTTCCTTCCCATTTTTCTATCGGACTGACCGTTATTCTACGAAGTTCTGAACAACCAACAATGCATCGACTGTCCCTTTCTGTGGTCTGATGGTTACTTAGTGAATCCATAGAGAAGACATGGTGCATACTTCTGTTGATTAATGGCTTTTCCAATACTTCTCCCTCCGTATACAGAAGGCTGATGGGAAGAAATTTGGACACTTCCATGCTGTTTTCTTTATAAGGTTTGAGAATAAGAACTATTTTAGCTCTTTTCCATAATCTCGGAAAGCAGCCGTTCTGTAGGCAACTGTTACATGAAGTGGTAAGATAGTTGCAAAAAACGCTATACAATCGATAAAGGATATTACTAGGAACATCATTTTCACCAAGAGTCTTGTTTTCAGGAAAGTTTGTTATTATATCCCGTCTGTGTAAAAGCTGCATCATCTACCGTTCCGCTGGATTGTAGCGTTTGAGATCTTTTAGGTTATGGTATCCCGTGTCTTGAATTCGATCGCTCTCAGGCACAAAATATTCGAGCATATAGGTGTTAGTTTCGCCTGAATCCGTAGATGTCATGTCATCACTTTCCTTAACGTTGTCATGGGATTATTATTTCTAATTTTCCTAAAAGCGAATCGATAGACTGCGTTCCAAGGCTATTAGTTGGGGTCAAGCTGCGGAAGTGCTTCCAGAACTGTTTTCTTACTTTCTCCGTAGCTGTACTGTACTACTTCTTCCCTTTGCAATATTCTTGCTTTCGTCCTGCCTCAGCTGTTCACTTTTCTTTGTCCTTTAATAAAGTTGTCTTAATGCGCAGCTTTTTTTTGCATTGCAGTTAATTCAGATGTCCACCAGGGAACAGTTTTTCTTCCAGTTCTGTACTTCAGCTGATTTTGCATCCTGAGCGCTTTATTGCATGATGTATCTAGAACATCTTCAAATTCTGTGGTAACAGCTTCAGTATTTGTTTACGCTTGAACTTTTGCTGTCAAATTCTGGTCTGTTGCGTTTAAATTGTGCAAGTCCGTGTTTGGTAAATATTTATGTGCAATTTCTTCCAAGAAGTGTACCTATCAAAGTCGCTCACGTTCTCGTCTCTAACAACAAATTTTTAAATTTGAATTATGTTTCCAGCATATGCCGCTGGCCGCGCTCTATGCTAAAAGTAATAATCTTATGGTCGGAGTAGCTCTCTTGTTCATCACACGTCCGCTGGCTTAGTGTTGGCAGTAGATGAGAGGTGGCCATATTTAAATCAGTATTGCCCTTTCGTTTACTATTTTCAAAAGTTGGTACGTGATTCCCCACGTTCAGTAGGTACAGATTAGTGGGAGCCAGAAATTCTTCCATCTCATTTACTCTGGAATTTCAAAAATGGGCCGGCTGCGGTGGCCGTGCGGTTCTGGGCGCTGCAGTCTGGAACCGTAGGACTGCTACGGTCGCAGGTTCGAATGCTGCCTCGGGCATGGATGTGTGCGATGTCCTTAGGTCAGTTAGGTTTAAGTAGTTCTAAGTTCTAGTGGACTGATGACCTCAGATGTTAAGTCCCATAGTGCTCAGAGCCATTTGAACCATTTTTTTCAAAAATGGCTCTGAGCACTATGGGACTTAACATCTGAGGTCATCAGTCCCCTAGAACTTAGAACTACTTAAACCTAACTAACCTAAGGACATCGCACACATCCATGCCGTAGGCAGGACTCGAACCTGCGACCGTAGCGGTCGCGGAGTTTTAGACTGTAGCGCCTAGAGCCGCTCGGCAACTCTGCCCGGTCTGTGGAATTTGTTACTGTATCATGCCACATGCCAGATTTTGCACTGCTATCCATAACAGTTAGTAAATCAGCTCTTTTATTGTTGATTATCAGGTCGTCAATTTTTCTCAGGTAATATTTGATGGGTTTTGTGATATCTAAGAACAAGCTAGATATGAAAAATCGTTAATTCTCCTTTACTGTTTCTACAAATACTGCATCTCCGTCCGACAAGTGGCTGATCGTTACGGAATCAATATCTTGGTTGGTTATCAGTATTATTGTCTTTTCCTTATGTTACGTGCACTAAATTTCTAGTACCCTCTAGTGATTCCACCTACGTTTTGTTAGTAACAACATGATTCTTGTATGAAAGCAATGACAATCTGATATTGCACAATAAGCTGCATTAGATGAGCTGTTGTAGCTCCAGAACGCTGTAGATTTATTTCTATGCGCTTGATTTGTTTTTGAAGAGACGAAATTGTTTGGCTTGTATTTGGTGTTGTCATTAGTCTTTGCGTTGTGTTCTATTTACTTCGGACATATCCATGCTACTGCATCGTTCTTGCTTCAAATCGCTCTGAGCACTATGTGACTTAACTTCCGAGGTCATCAGTCCCCTAGAACTTAGGATTACCGCAGCGGTCGCGCGGTTCCAGACTGTAGCGCCTAGAACCGCTCGGCCACCTCGGCCGGCTGCATTGTTCTTGCTCGAACACAGAAGTGACGACCACGTATCTCATTTAGTGGCCGTTTCTTTTTTTAATCGCACTTAACAATCGCTGTAGGTAACGAAGTTCGTCGATTGCTTTGGATTTTGTGAGTTGTTTATCAATTAATTGTTGCAAAGTTATAAAATATTTAGTGTACTATATTTCAGTCGGAAGTATTATTTTCTGCTTTCTTTTCGCTTTTAAAAAGGCTTTGAGTTCTTTTGGAGACATAAAGTAATCTTTATGGATATCTTCCGCCAGTGGCGCACCTCTCATTGAGTAATCTGGTAATGACGAACCACATTCGGATTCTGTATACATCGTATCATCGTTTTGTTATGTTTTTTAATTGAGAAACGCTATACAACACCTTTGCAATGATGATATACAACGGCATCCATGCTAATACAGACACTGAAATAATTTCTTTCGTAGGGTATCTGTATCGTAGATGGTACTTCGCTTGAACTGTCGAATACGTATTGATCAGTGAGACGAAATGGTTTTATATGAGAGCATCCCCGTACCCTGGAGCCGGTTGGAATATCTCTGACATGCACTCCGTCTTCCAGTCTCGAGTGGTCCATCGGGACCACCCGACCGTGTCATCCTCAGATGAGTATGCGGATAGGAGGGTCGTGTGGCGAACACACCTCTCTCCCGGTCGTTACGATGGTTTTCTTTGACCGGAACCGTTACTATTCGGTCGAGTAGCTCCTCAGTTGGCATCCTGAGGCTGAGTGCACCCCGAAAAATGGCAACAAGAGTATGGCGCCCCGGATGGTCACCCATCTAAATGCCGGCCACGCCCGACAGCTATTAACATCGGTGATCTAACGAGAACCGGAGTATCAATTGCGACAAGGCCGTTGCCAACTCTGACATACCCTAGTACATATCCCCACTTACACATTTTGTTAACTATTACAGCGTTGATAATCTATGGAAATACATTAGAAAAAACAACTCATTTACTGGCACTTTTAAAGCACCATACTACTGTCATTGTCTCTCTAATATACAAATTACCCTGTTGCACTAATCGATCTACCTTTTCAACAGTTCTTGTAAAACGACACATGTTGCGTTCAGATATGCACGTTGGGTGATGACGTATAGACGACTTTTGCTTCCTTTACGAATTGTAACTTAAATATGTTCTTGCAAAGATCTTGTTTTTGTTTGGAATATGTATTTGTAATGCTTATTACCGCATGTGCGGTTAATCATTTTACAAAAATCTAAAAAAAGAGAGAAAAATAAAATATGTAAAATAAAGTTGTTGCTATATGGAGCACTTGTGATAAGCGCATCTTACGCTAGGCTTCCTAATGCTATCCACACTGCGATGTCTCAGGCAAATGACGTTCAGTCCCGCACCACTTAACATGTATTTACCTTAAACGAAAAAGCATATGGTTGTCGTAATGGATGGTATTGCATAGCATAGTGACATATACTAATTTTCATCAGTTATCTTTGCACTGTGGCACAGTATGTAATGTACAGGGTACGTACTACTAGTTTCTGTTCTGTAGGATGATCCGATAATGAACATAGGGCACCAAAGTAGTCATTAACAGAGAAAATTAATATTGCAACCTCGGCGGTTTTTTGCAATTTATTGCCTAATTTGGTAAACAATATTTACACTTTTTCGTTTCAAACACTACGATTAACGCTTGACGGAATGCGGTGGAGGTTACATCTTCTATAAAAAAAGGTATGAGAAATAATCAGTACCAACTGTCTCATTTATACACTAGTCCACCAACTACACGCATACTTTGTGCTTTGTACTGCTCTTCTATAACAGTAAAATTGAGCCACAGGCATTACATAGGCGTCAATATTTTATGAAAAAGCCTTCTCCAAGTTCATGGTAATTCCCGTAATATACCCGAAAGGTTCGTTATTCACTTCGCAACAATAAGCGCACTGATCGACAGCACAGCACAACAGTAACTACGTAAGGGCTACTGCACTGGAGTAGGGCCTGCATAGTATTATTATTACTTTTACTAGTGGCAGAGATCTCTGACAGAGAATTGGTAGCCTAAAGTCTTTGAATACCCACCAGTTCAGAAGTAAGGAGTCCAGCACTCAAGTGAGTTACAAACTAACGCCTAAGTATAGCACACACATTTTAACTTGATTGATTTTAAATGATTTTAAATGGGTGTGCAGGGTGCGAGTGAAACAAGTACTGGTAGGGAGAGGAATGGTACAGGGGAAACATGTTTTACAACAAGTGCTACACTCAATGTAGATAGTTAACTTCCTTTTGTGAGAAAGAGTTATAGGTAGCACTCGCAATGCATTGAGATTTGCTTCATCATTCTATACAAGAAGGTTAAGATGGCTGTTAGAAACAAGCAGTGCCAATTGTCTCACTGACTCATTAGTTTGTGTTTTAATATCATGCCTTCTTCTTCCTTCTTGGCTCTACAGCTTATGATGAGCCTTGGCCTCTTCTACAATTTCCTTCCATTTCTTTCGGTCCTTTGCCAATACTCTCCAATCTTTCTAAGATCTTCGATTACTCTTTGCCCTCCTGGCTTTCCTTGTACTATTCTTTTTGGTACTTCTGTATCATTCGTGCCAGCCACATGTCCCGCCCACCCCAGTCTGGATGATTTCACTATCCTTCTGTTTGGTTGGTCTTTGTATATGATATACAACTCATGGTTGTATCTCCTCCTCCATCTTGGGCCGATAATTCGTCTGAGTACCTTTCTTTCAAATGCATCCAGCGTTTCAATATCTGTAGTTGTTAGTGTCCAGGCTTCAGAGGCATATGTAAGCACTGGTCGTATAAGTGATTTATAGATAGGTAATTTAGTGGTACGAGTCAGGAACCTTGAGGACAGAAGTCTTGTTAGGGCAAAATAGGTTCTATTGGCCAGTATTAATCTCTGCTTAATTTCATAGGAGGTATCATTTAGATGCGTAACTGTCGAGCCCAGGTACTTGAAATGTTAGACTCTCTCAAACGTTGCCCGTTGTTATTGCATTTGGCATATTTTCTCTATGTGCTTTTCCAGCTGCCGTATATTTTGTTTTTTGTTCATTAATAATTAACCCCCATGTTCCTACTAGCCTGTTCGAGAGCTGTAAATGTCTCTTCCATTGCGTTTTGGGTTCTTGCTATTATATCTATGTCATCTGCGTAGGCCAGTATCTGCACTGATTTATAGAAGATCGTTCCCCTATTCAGAAGGTTTCTCATCACCTTCTCCATGGCTGCATTAAAGAGAAGACATGACAATGCATCCCCTTGTCGCACTTCGTTTTTAATACTCAATGTATTGGACATCACTCCTCCTATTCTTACACTACCTTGTGTTTCGCTCATTGTCATTCTCACCAGCCTTAGCATCTTTCTCGAGATTCCGAGCTCATCTAGAGCTTGATATAACTACTCTCTAATAATATGCCTGCATAAACTAAATGTCATGTTCAAGTTCTTTTTCACATTAGTTCCTGCTTTAATAACACACCTACAAAAAATAAGTATCGCTTAGCTATAGTCATTTTAAAAACGAAAATGTTCAAAACAATTCTTTTTCATTCTAAAGCTTATTTATGTGCTTACTTTAACAAGAGTGGGAGGAGGGTTTTAGTATTAATTTCTGATTGCAATCAAGAGTAATGGTCTCAGAGCGCTTTCGAACCACTGATCTAAGTAGTGCACACGTGTAATCTGTATTTGATATCCCATTCCAGGTTATGTTCTCTGTTGCAGCAGATTCTTTATCTAGGTGATGATCAGCTTAATTTCCAATTATCCCACTAAGTTAGTTCATCAAAGCCACCCCAAAACCAGGCCAGGCAGACACCATGTAGAGACAGACAGTGACCGCCGGGCACTGCGGAAAGTGGTTGTAAAAATGGCATGAAATCAACGGAAGGAATCACTCACGAATCCCAAAGTGCTACCAGCAGTCCAACTGACTTAAAAAGAGTGAGCTACAATGGTCGGTCATCTCCTCATAAGTCCCACATTTCTGGAGTCAGTACTACGCTATATTTGAGGTGTTGTAAAGAGCGACGCCAGTGCGCTGTGCAAGTGGCGGGAAATGATTTGGAGTGATGAAGCACGCTATATCCTGTTGCAGTCTGATGGAAAAGTTGGGGTTTGTTGAATGCCCAGAGAACGTTACCTGCCGTCATATATTCGGCTAGCAGTAAGGTAACGGTATGGGGTGTTTTTCGTGGTTAGGGTGTGGCTCCCTTATTGCACATAAGAAAACACTAAATGCAGGACGACAAGAACAGATTTTACAGCACTGTGGACTGTGTACAGTAGAGGAACAGTTCGTAGACGATGATTGAATGTCTCAGCATGCAATAAACCATGACCTAAAGCATAATTTGTGAGACAATAACATTCCTTTGGAATGGGTCAGAATGTCAACTTCTCTCCAGACCCCAGTGTCCAAAATCACTACCTTCCCTGGTTTCGGTTCTTGAGGAGGACATTCAGACACCTTGCTGAAAGTGTTCCCAACTGGAATTAAAGCCGTCAAAAAGCGAAGTGTGGACACACCCCATATTAATGTCGACTGGCTGGAGCTGTGATACTATTGATCAGATAGTGCTCATCGGAAATTCATCGCCTTCGAGCGGCGGCCACCAAACCACACATAGTCAGTGAAGGGCGCATGGACGTTTGGCCGATAAGCGAACTTCGCGAGTGTATCTTGCAGTGCGTTTTTGTCCAACTATTTTCCTTCTTTTTTCTTCTTCTTCTTCTTCTTCTTTTGCCTTTTTCCTGTGCCCACATGTGGTCGACATGGTTATTGTCGGATTTGCCATTGTTAATATTGGAGGGTGGCCAGATGCAGATCGTGTAACTGAGGCGGGACATGGGCACCAGTATGATATTCACCTACTCAGATTTGGAAAACCACGCCCGCATTTCGTGGTCGTGCGGTAGCGTTCTCGCTTCCCACGCCCGGGTTCGATTCCCGGTGGGGTCAGGGATTTTCTCTGTCTCGTGATGGCTGGGTGTTGTGTGTTGTCCTTAGGTTAGTTAGGTTTAAGTAGTTCTACGTTCTAGGGGACTGATGACCATAGATGTTAAGTCCCATAGTGCTCAGAGCCATTTGAACCATTTTTTTGGAAAACCACCTAAAAGCCGCATCCAAGCTGGCTGGCACACTTGCCCTTCAGTCATCCACGGGGCGGTTTAGACCCGTGGCCGCCGCGCCTGCCCAAATGCCTGAGGCGGCGTGTCAACAAGTGCGGCTATCAGGAAGGATCTTACCGAAATATTATCTTAACAAATTAATCGCGTTACGGTACTTCTAGCGTAGTTGATTTGTCAGACTGTACGTAGTAAACATCCACGAAAAGTCGCGTCTAATGTAACCAGTCAAGGACCGAAGTTTACAGTGTGTGTGTAGCTCTGACGGTGCAGCCGAAACTGTTATCTTCAGCTACTTTAACTAGTAACTATGCTCTTTAGTGTAACAGGCATTAGCTGGGGTAAATTATTTTAAATGGCTGTTGTTTTCTTTGATTCATTTATTTAACTGGATCTGCTCAGGGACATCGGGACCTCTTTTACATCGGACCAGGCAACATGTACAGTAACTTTTTCACATCGTAGAAATAACACTTTTTGTACAATAACTAGTATTAAAATGATGTGTGTGTCTGAAGCAGCAATGTGAGCAAATTATACTGACTATGAACTCATAAAGTTAATACTGGCAGTACTTGTACCACTGCAGCTGCTGCCACTAATGATAAGAATATGACAATAATAACAATCATGATAGGGAAATATAAGATGATTTGAGACATTTCCTACAAGAAAGGTTCATAGTACAAAATGTTTATTCGAGATACGACAGTTTACTTACTTACTTTATGATTATAATGCAGAAGTAAGTTTTAATAGGACGTGTACTACTATTAAGTAAGTCTTTCCATAATACGAGATATTTTAACCTATGGTTTTAATATGAAAAACAATATTTCTGATAAACATTTATTGGACTTTCCCATAAATTAGTGTCAGTAGGTTACAATGAGCAAACATTTCTTTCATCAGATGTTATTTTAACCCTCAGAACTCATTAATACATAACAGTAATACTATTCTTAATAATACCAACGATCAGGAAGTCCTCATAAAGGTACAAAAATAAAATAACGGAGAGTAAACTGAAACCAAAATACAACTATACAAATAAAACACCACTGTTTTGTCCTGTGGACTATACGTTATGAGGGGCAGTTTCTTTGGCATAGTTTGTAGTTACTGAAGGAAATTTTGTATCTCTTCTTCTCCTTCTTCCTCTCCTTCATAAATGTCTATTTTCTAAATAACATCTAACTGATGGAGACTGTCTTCAAGCATATTGTGTAACCACCAACTACTTTCATCAGCCATGTATTTAAATAAATCCCCGACATCCTTTCCTTCTTCTGACTTCAGTGTATTAAACGCCACTGTCGATAGTCTCAGGTTTTTCAACTCTCCATAACTTTATTTTTGTTTCCAAAGTCGGAATGATGTAACCTATGTATGCTAATCAGCCTAGTACTGAACCAACTGCCGATGCTCCGAGTAAGGTGACCTGCACACGAGTACTCGCTACATTAAACTGAATAGGCAGTGCTTGTGCACTTGCAGCAAGAAAACGCTGCCCTGACCTCTAACATCAAGATAATGGTACAAAATCTTGGTAGAATTTTCTAAATTTTCTACATAACTCACTGGTCAATTTTAAACAGTTTTCCTAATGATTATACATAGACCTACGGACCTTTCTTCTGGAAAATGCCTCAATTTATAAGTGTACAAAATAGATGTTTCCTGACATAGCGAGTTCTGGGGAAAAGAAAGTTAAGGAGGTTGCATCGGCTAAGAATACCGGTAAACGAGGAAGATCAGGTTGGAATGAGGAATGTACAAGGGTAACGAGTGCGTACAGGGTCCATGGTAATCGTTATTCTTGCTTTAGTAGATACGTCATTAACTGTCTTCTGGAGCTGGAGATATTATTCAGTTCTCTAATATATGGCGGGAGGTGATTCCAGAGGCGGGTTCCTGCTACCAGAAGGACTTAGAGAAATTGGCTGAACGACGGAATGGAACAAAAAGTATTTTGCTCTGACGGGAGGAGAGGTATGAGGGACAGTGTTAATTGATAAGACAATAGAGAAGACAGAGGGTGTGGAAATCTCTATTTCTGTCTGCACGCAGCCTGGATAGCTGTGTATATGATGATGAAATGTGATCAGAGTCTTAACATCACAGGTGTAACGAACAGATGTATTCGTAACTCGTAGCCTCACAATGGTGCATTTCCGATCTGTTTTAACTGGAAACTTGTGCTCGATTCGATGTCCACTACCCTGTTTTGACTTTATTAGCGGGTTTTACTTCTCGACCCTGTAGAGACGTCGAGGACGTTATCACTGAAGCTCGTATGTTAGTCTAGGACACTAGCAATCACAACTGCTTTAATTCACGTTTCCCCTAACTCGACCAGCTGAGGTGATTTAGGTGACGTCGTAGCTAATCATGATATAGATAATGTAAACTAAGATATTTGTGGCCTCAGGGCGACGCTTTTTACGCTATTAAATTCTTGCCGACTACGATAATGTGATGGCCTGCTTCATTACTGTTATGAACTATTAGAAGTGCTAAGATTTACCTGCACATGTTGACCAGGGTGTAGGTTAGTTACACCTTTCTTCTGCGAAGTCGCAGACCAATACCGTGTGGTTGTGGTCTCCTCCATCTTGGATCCCTTATTGCGCTTGGACTGCAATTTCTTGATGTTTTTATCGTCCGATTTCAATTTCCGACGATTCTGCGTTAGTGGTTGTGATGAATCCTCATCCATTCGAATTTCTGTGTTCCCGCATGTTGGTGGAGGATCAGGTGCCACTGTTGAATAGATCCACATAGTATCTATGGTGGCAGTCTGTGGCGCTCTGGTGACCAATGCAGGCTGTAATATTCATCGGAGCCACCTTCCCCATAATCGCCACCACACACAGCGACGCTTAGTAACTTTCAGAAACAATGCTGACTCACAAATCACTGATTTCAGCTGAGCTGTTTACTCTCAGGCAAGTTAGTACGCTTCCTTGTCATATGGTAAACTTTCAGAGTGATGTTCATAATTACAGACGTTTCTAGGCAACTGAAGATCGTACTTAGAGAGTGACTTCTGTTTAATTGTCGTTGCTAGGCAACTGATTGTATCGTGTTGTTATTTATTACCGAGCTACGCTAGTATTGTTGATATACCCAGAGTATCATTTGCTGCTGATGTTGCAGAACCATCAGAGCAGCTAACAGACAAGGACTCTTCACCAACCCAGAAGAAGTGCCACCTGCAAGGAAGAGGAGCCAGAGGTCCAAAAAAGCCGCAGTTCGTAGTGAGAATTTTTTAATGGTATCATCACAAGGAAAGGAAAATTGTGTCATTACTCCACAAATTGAGCAAGTGAATAACGTGTTGGTCCACCTATTGCCCTTATGCAAGCAATTATTCGGCTTGTCATTGATTGATAGAGTTGTTGGGTGTCCTTCTGAGGGATATCGTGCCAAATTCTGTCCACTTGACACATTATATCGTCAAAATCCCGAGCTGATTGAAGAAGGCTCCTGTCTATAATGCTCCAAATGTTCGCCTTCCACTTATTGCTACATACGAAGATGTTCCCCCCCATGAACCATGGACCTTGCCGTTGGTGGGGAGGCTTGCGTGCCTCAACGATACAGATGGCCGTACCGTAGGTGCAACCACAACGGAGGGGTATCTGTTGAGAGGCCAGACAAACGTGTGGTTCCTGAAGAGGGGCAGCAGCCTTTTCAGTAGTTGCAGGGGCAACAGTCTGGATGATTGACTGATCTGGCCTTGCAACATTAACCAAAACGGCCTTGCTGTGCTGGTACTGCGAACGGCTGAAAGCAAGGGGAAACTACAGCCGTAATTTTTCCCGAGGACATGCAGCTTTACTGTATTTTCTTTACAGACGAATGGAAAAACTGGTAGATGCAGACCTTGGGGAGGATCAGTTTGGATTCCGTCGAAATGTTGGAACACGTGAGGCAATACTGACCTTACGACTTATCTTAGAAGAAAGATTAAGAAAAGGCAAACCTACGTTTCTAGCATTTGTAGACTTAGAGAAAGCTTTTGACAATGTTGACTGGAATACTCTTTTTCAAATTCTAAAGGTGGCAGGGGTAAAATACAGGGAGCGAAAGGCTATTTATAATTTGTACAGAAACCAGATGGCAGTAATAAGAGTCGAGGGGCATGAAAGGGAAGCAGTGGTTGGGAAAGGAGTGAGACAGGGTTGTAGCCTCTCCCCGATGTTATTCAATCTGTATATTGAGCAAGCAGTAAAGGAAACAAAAGAAAAATTTGGAGTAGGTATTAAAATTCATGGAGACGAAGTAAAAACTTTGAGGTTCGCCGATGACATTGTAATTCTGTCAGAGACGGCAAAGGACTTGGAAGAGCAGTTGAACGGAATGGACAGTGTCTTGAAAGGAGGATATAAGATGAACATTAACAAAAGCAAAACGAGGATAATGGAATGTAGTCAAATTAAATCGGGTGATGCTGAGGGAATTAGATTAGGAAATGAGACACTTAAAGTAGTAAAGCAGTTTTGCTATTTAGGAAGTAAAATAACTGATGATGGTCGAAGTAGAGAGGATATAAAATGTAGACTGGCAATGGCAAGGAAAGCGTTTCTGAAGAAGAGAAATTTGTTAACATCGAATATAGATTTATGTATCAGGAAGTCGTTTCTGAAAGTATTTGTTTGGAGTGTAGCCATGTATGGAAGTGAAACATGGACGATAACTAGTTTGGACAAGAAGAGAATAGAAGCTTTCGAAATGTGGTGCTACAGAAGAATACTGAAGATCAGGTGGATAGATCACGTAACTAATGATGAGGTATTGAATAGGATTGGGGAGAAGAGAAGTTTGTGGCACAACTTGACTAGAAGAAGGGATCGGTTGGTAGGACATGTTTTGAGGCATCAAGGGATCACAAATTTAGCATTGGAGGGCAGCGTGGATGGTAAAAATCGTAGAGGGAGACCGAGAGATGAGTACACTAAGCAGATTCAGAAGGATGTAGGTTGCAGTAGGTACTGGGAGATGAAGCAGCTTGCACAGGATAGAGTAGCATGGAGAGCTGCATCAAACCAGTCTCAGGACTGAAGACAACAACAACAACAACAACGAAGATGTTGTTTCTTTGGTCCCACAAACAGGCTAATGTAGTCCGCAGACGGATGGTTACTGTAGATCTTCAAGTGTCGCACTTCGTTAGTGGGATCTACTAAATGAAAAAAAATCTTTTGGTAGAAACCACTAGGCTAGAAGGAGACTGCGGTGCCGGCAGCGGTGGTTTGGCGGTTCTAGGCGCGCAGTCCGGAACCGTGCGACTGCTACGGCCGCAGGTTCGAATCCTGCCTCGGGCATGGATGTGTGTGATGTCCTTAGGTTAGTTTGGTTTAAGTAGTTCTAAGTTCTAGGGGACTGATGACCACAGCAGTTGAGTCCCATAGTGCTCGGAGCCATTTGAACCATTTGAGACTGCGGTAAAAGATAAATGTATTTTTACGTAAAAAGGACATTTGTGTGATTCTTGTCACATTCACCAGTGGCATTAAACGATTTCTGGTGGGTTGTCTAGCCATCATATGTGTTTGCGAAACTTTTACCTCACGTCCCATGATGAAGTAGGTAACTGCATCTGATGGGACTCGTGGGATAGTCTGTGAGATGGTTTCTTGGAATGATTTATTTGACGCACGTCTTAAGTCTAATTTAATCAACAACAATTGTGAAATACAAGTGTTTGTGACACACTATCAAGCCATGAGTTGCCTGCTTGGGCGGAATACACATTAATCTCCAGCAAAAATTCATCCACCAAAGTCCTTCTCCTACTCAGAATAAACGTAGATGTTTCTAAAAATTGGAAATTTGTGGTAAGTTCTATGGGACCAAACTGCTGAGGACATCAGTCCTTAGCTTTACACACTACTTAATATAATTTAAACTAACTTACGCTAAGGACAACACACACACACACACCCATGCTCAAAAGAGGACTCGAACGTCCGACGAGAGGAGCCGCGCGAACCGTGGCAAGGGGCCCAAGACCGCACGGCTACCCGGCGCGGCGTAGATGTTTCTTTAAACTCTGATGGTGTCAAAGTGACTAGCAAATGCCAGAAAACCCACAATGGCGAAGTAAAACTGCTGTATAGCAACTGCACACTGAACAAAAATAATTATTCAATTCAAACAATAGCTTAAATGCATTATAAGCTTCCATAGTATTCAAGGGGAAGGAAATAATTAATTATTAAAGGAGACAGCTTTATTCGAGTATGCCTTGGGGGGTAGGTGATACAGCTTCCAGAAACTGATACTTTGATCCACCCAAAGAAGGTGACAATTGATATCATATAAACTAATAGCCAAATTAATATGTAATCTTAAGTACAGCTGGAGGAGTTTCATTTTTGATAAATAAAAATTTATGTGGGCAGTTCAGATTTATTAAGCTTTAATATCTCTTTGTTCTTTATGAAACTGTGATATTATGGGGCTGTGTAACTTTGGTTGGAAGTGTATAGCGTTATTAGTCTCATGAGATATGGTTAAACAAGAGAGATTGTTTGTGATTGATTATTCACTGTGCCTGCTATCAATGATTTTGATTGCGGACGCAAAATTATATGACTCTTATTCGTATTTATGTAATTCAATCAAAGTGAAGATTTGTATATTGCATCAGTAAGAGGGCAAATGTCCGAATTGCAGTTTATAATATAGTCTGTTTTGAGTCAAATTAAAATTGTAAAACAATCACAAGCTTGTCCATCACCAGTGATCCCGGGCTTCCTATTTCCTTTAAATAACTGTGGTGAGATTGTAATTTTGATTTTCTAAATAACTGGGTGGTACCAATGGTTCAGCATCCCCCCCCCCCCTTGCTCTTGTGAAGTATCGGGGGGGGGGGGGGGGGGCGACAGTGTTCAAGCTTTGGGTAACGCATGCGATTTATGGCAAGACAAAACTAGAGAAATGTAACAGAGCGTGGATCCCACAAACATAAACTGTTAAATACTTTGGGAATGATGAATAACTGTCGTATCACTGATACTGAAATCTTTTGTTAAAACATATTGCTTACAGCACTAAACAGTACACGTTGCGGTCATGGCTGCCGGGAAACAGGGTAGAACTGTTTCTTACTGCTTGCACCTACTGTGTGGCGTCACATCGGCCCACCATAGAGACTACGCTCACTTGCGTACTACAGCTTAAAGTACATCTGTGGGTAAGTTGGTGGCATGTTACTAGTGATTATATTTAAATGGAAGCGTTCAGAATCGTCGTAGTCGGGGTTCACATAAAATGTTTTCTTCTTGCAACCACATATCGACGTTAGCAGCGTGTACTTACCGCACGGCATAGGGTGGCAAACTCTAGGCCAGCAATAGCCACGAAGAATATGTTTTACGCTAATATTAATTTGAAACTTAAAAATGTGACCCAAATTTACGGACCTTCGTGTGACTGAAATATCGGGGTTTTGTCCCTCTTCTTCCCCGAACAGTTAAGTTGGGTTAGGATGTGGAGCGAGTAAATAAAGTTTGTGCTACGTGATGTTATTGGTGCACCAGAATAACAGTTTGAAGATCAGGTGAGAAAACGATGCTGTGGTGAGTACGGAGTTTGCAAAAATAATTGATTATACGATGTCATTTAAACAAAGTAATAGATCATCCGCAAAAAGTGTGAAATTCAGATTTTACCAAGTAAGTTGTATGAGGGTGATTTGGAAAGTAACTCCATCTTATTCTTGAGAAAACAGTGATATACACAAAGATTCCCCATTGCTGTATACACATTACAGCTACAACCTTAAGTTGGAAAGATAACTGTTAGTCAATTTTATAATACGTGAAATGATACATCCTCCAGGGTAAGCTAAGTGCTACGCTGTTGTTTGACGTAATTCAGGGCAAACTTTCAGAGATATAGGAGGAGGGTAAAATTATCAGTCTGTGACAACGGACCGTCGTCCGGAAACGACAGAGTCGAAAGTTACGAAGGGCGTTCAGTAAGCAATGCAACACACATTTTCTCGGCCATTTTCGGTTGAAAAACGCGGAATTTGTTGTGAACATCATGGAATATTCCCGCTTCACCCCTATAGTTTCATGAAGTTCCTATAGGTTGCATCGCCATACGTAGCCTTCAAAATGGCGTCTGTAACGGAGGTGCGTTCCAAGTAGAGAGTTGTCACTGAGTTCCTCTCCGGAAAACGAGAGTTTCGCGTATGCGCTACAGAACCTCTAACGGAGACATGGCAGTGAACAAAATCACGGCAAGTCGTTAGGCGAGGCGTCTGTCATCATTGCAACAAGGTCGCGCAAATCTCTTCAATCTGTCACATGCCGGCCGGTCGCACACTGCTATGCTCCTGCAGTGATGGAATTTGCGGACACTGTCATTCAAGGCGATTGAATGATCACAATCAAACACTTCGCTGCACAGCTGTACGTCTCTGTTGGTTGTGCTGACACACTCGTCCAGCAGTTGGGATACTCAGAGGTCTCACACAATGGTGCGCACCCGAGAGGAGACGACAACATTTCGGTGGACTGTTCTTCCTCACCCACCCTACACCCCGGATGTCGCCCCTTACGACTTCCATCTGTTTGATCCAGTGAAGGATGCACTCCGCGGTAAGAAGTATGTGAATGTTGGTGAGGTTATTGACGCAGCAAGACTTTTGCTCCGACTGGACTAGTAGCGTGGTACCGTGCGGGCAATAGGCCCCACCAATAAGGCGGTATAAGGCCATCGCACTGAACGGAGTTTATGTTGAACGGCAGGGTTTTGTAGCCACAAGAGTGGGGAATAATGTGATGTATTGGA
The DNA here is from genome assembly GCF_023897955.1 of Schistocerca gregaria. NCBI lineage: Eukaryota > Metazoa > Arthropoda > Insecta > Orthoptera > Acrididae > Schistocerca > Schistocerca gregaria. The sequence goes on from NC_064923.1 coordinate 407,563,376, forward strand.
ATCCTGAATAAACCCAACCTGCTTTCAGTAAAAAATGTTGCATTGCTTACCGAACGCGCCTAGTATAAGCGAAAATCCTTCTGATACATCTGACAGGGGAATAGATGCACATACCGGTACTGCTTCTGCGAAGATTGTAGGACAGGCAACTTTCAGACGTGACAGTGTGCGTCACAAGAAGGAAAATAAATGTCTAGCCAACATGGGCTCTAAAATGTGCATCGTACGAGCTAAGCACCTAGGCCCTTGTTTACTAGGCATTTTTTTCTTCTTTTCATCCATGCTACAATCTCTGAAAACTGTCTGCCTCACAGTGTTAGTAACAAAAGTATTGCATTGTACTGCACTGTCAGAGGTATGAGAATGAATTTCGCTTATAACTTACGACTCGGTCGTTTCCAGACAAGTGTACATTTATCCTTCTCTATCATGCTTGAAAGTTGCTAACACCATCACAGAATTACCCCGTATACACGCTGGCAGGGTGCGCTTATTGACAGACGCCTATTGTTTGTGGAAACTAGTGTATATCCCAATAGAGGTGGTTTAAGTGAATTGTGACTTCCAATCTGTTTAAACTGACCTCGTAATTAAGGCAGGAAGAACAAAAATAAAACATTGAAATTAATCTAAGAACTGTTTCATTGTCCATACCTGACCATCCACGTCAACTTCCTTCCCGGTTGCTATGACAATTGCGATGAACGGTTATGTCATGGCCCATAAAGAAATACTTTGATGCCGCTCAATGGAAACGCCTTGTTAGACAGGAGAGGGGGGGGGGGGGGGGTGATCTGGCGAGACATGTAGTGCCCTAATACATGGTATGCAGCTCAATGCTGGCTTCTTTATTCATTCAGGCGTGAAAATATACCCTTTGCTCTTTCTAGTAATGCAGACGATGGAAGGGAAGAAATCTTAGAAACCTTGGGAGCTGCGTTTTTACACCTGGTGAAATGATATCATAATTTATGATGCGATCGTTTATTCCTTAAGACAAGTTAACAGTTTCTGTTGCACCAAACATTCACAATCAAAACATTACAAATAAAACAACGAACCAATCTGCAATAAACAATTACAAAAAGAATATTTACACATCAAGAAATGGCCCACCTAACACAGTGATTCAATGACGATATCGGAAATGCACTCGTTTGCGGAGGAAACCAAGGAAAGAGTTGTGGACAAGGAGGAAAAAGTGTTACTCTCTCAAATTCCTTGCAAACACTCCCGAGAAACATGCTTCTTTTCTAGTTACTGCTCGCTACTGCGAACACTTGTGACAGAGTGAGAAAGCCGGCCGGAGTGGCCAAGCGGTTCTAGGCGCTACAGTCTGGAACCGCGCTACCGCTACGGTCGCAGGTTCGAATCCTGCCTCGGGCATGGATGTGTGTGATGTCCTTAGGTTAATTAGGTATAGGTAGTTCTAAGTTCTAGGGGACTGATAACCACAGCAGTTAAGTCCCATAGTGCTCAGAGCCATCTGAACAGAGTGAGAAAAATACACGGGCCTAGGTTGGAACTGAAAGCCTCTGATACTTTATCATTTTGAGGCGTAAGAACGGTAGCAAACCTCTCCCTGGCTTAACTGAGACAAATAAGCGTAACTGAACGTGAAAGAACCACAATCTAACATTACCAAACACGGACCTCCGACGAGCAAGAGAGCCGGTCCCGCGCTCTCGTTTGCGTACTCACCTCCATCAAACGGAAGCCACCCAGCGCTCACCGCTGATTGGCCAAAAGCGCTTCTATAATTGAAGTCATTCCCCCGTCCTTAGGACTTGGTGACAGCAATATTTGTTACATTTCAAAGTGGCCAATCATACTCTCTCCCCACCATAGTAACTTTTCCTTTCTTGTCTGAAACCGGCCGGCCTCTGTGACCGAGGGGTTCTAGGAGCGTCAATCCGGAACCGCGCGGCCGCTACGGTCGCAGGGTCGGGTCCCGCCTTGGACATGGAAGTGTGTGATGTCCTTAGGTTAGTTAGGTTTAAGTAGTTCTAAGTCTAGCGAACTGATGTGCTCAGATGTTAAGTCCCATAGTGCTCAGAGCCATTTGAACCGTTTTTTCTGAACCTATCCCCTACACTGTCGTCTCCTCATGCGCCCTTCCACGCATGCTTCTCCCATGTGCAAAAGGATAGGAATGGAGGCTCGTTAGATTTTAAAAAGTCCAACACTCCCCTCGCTTGTGACACTGCGTTCGTATGTCTCGCTCACCCCTCCCCATTTCTGTTGTCTCCAAAACGGCACTCTGTCTCAGGTAGGCGGGTGAGAGGTCCGCTAAATTTGAAAAAAATTCTAGTCATGGTTTTTCCGAGTCTCCCTGTCACGTTTAAACCGAAACACTGATTAGAGTGGCGGGGAAAGTTTCCGTGAACGTGAAATTCAAATCGACAGAGCACACCGTTTACTGCACAATGATGAACGCGGGGGCTCCCCACAGCAGACGACGCCCCATTCCCCTTCTCCCACGTTTTCCAACGTGGACCCAACGACATCGTCAATAACGTTTGCAGAGGGCACGGGATCATCGAGATATGATCGTGGGTTGGTGGGAACGCGCCACCTAGCGTTGTTACACCAGGTCGACGGTCGAGTTTGAACACGCAGTCACTTAGGTGAGCGGCTGCTCGAAACATGCACCACGCCACGGAACTATGGCTGTGAAATCGATAGTAAACTAATATGCTCAGCCTGATAAACAGAACCGCGCGAAACCAGAATCACGGCACCAGTCTTTAGGCCATTCCCTGGCTGCAAGAGATCTGCCACAACATGGATAGACGCCCATTCAGCGCATTCCATCTGTCACCTGCGAAACACCGAGAAATTACAATTCTAAAAAAAAAGTGGTTAAATGGCTCTGAGCACTATGGGACTCAACATCTTAGGTCATAAGTCCTCTAGAACTTAGAACTAATTAAACCTAACTAACTAAGGACATCACAATCATCTACGCCCGAGGCAGGATTCGAACCTGCTACCGTAGCAGTCCCGCGGTTCCGGACTGCAGCGCCGGAACCGCACGGCCACCGTGGCCGGCTTACAATTATAACTTATCAATGGCACCAACATGAGGAGACAAGGAAAACACCAAGATATGAATTTTCATATTTTTGTTATCACAGCCTTAGGCAAAAGCCTTCAACAGAATAGTGGTGAACGTTGAAAACCTGTGCTTAACAACAACAAACCGGCTATCTCCTGTCAACATCAAGACACAGCAACAGCCGGACGAAAGAGGCATACCTCTACATGGAGTCGGCCTACCAGTAACGCCTAGCCACTAGAACTATTTGAAGTCTCCAACCATTTACAATTTACAGTATTGAATTAGCTATGTAAGTGCGTAATGTGATAATAAATTTTATTAAAAAAGCCATGCTTCATGTCGTTCCGATGACGATGGCGTTTTCCACCAGCGTGTAAGTAGGATGTTTAGGTTTTATATATTGGTAACGCCACATAGCGCTCTGTATGAAAAATCACTGGCTGTGCTGTGTGCAGTCAGCGGCTGGTTGGCATTGTTATAATACTCGCCATTGTAGTGTTGGGCAGCTGGATGTTAACAGCGCTTAGCGTTGCGCAGTTGGAGGTAGAGATGGGTCGAACTCGTTCATTCCCGTGAACTACTTCATTCATTTCACTCCTTGCCATGAAGCGTTCAAATGAAGTAGTTCATTCATGAAGTACGGAAGCCTGGCGAAGTTGCCCAGTTCGCCGCTCAGTCGCGGCTACGCTCACTTCGCTTCGCTCGTACAATAAAGCTTCGTAATACTTTTTACCAATTTTACCAACAGATGGCAGAACTATGCAGTAACGTGCACGCAACGTTTTACGGTCTTACAGCGTCTGAGTTAATTTAAATAGAGCATGGTCGAAGGGGACAAAGGAAAGATAAACAGAGAAGCCTGTCACATATAAAGAAGGTATTACATTTAATCTTGCTCGACATTTTCTCGAGAAGCGCCCGAAAAAGTCTTTATCTGCCAAATGAAACATTATTTGTTGTATTCATGGACTGAAAACTAGGGCTACCAACGAAATGCAGTCCAATTTTATGTTCCTTTTAAAATTTAATCCAAAATAGAATGAGTATGTTTTAGTGATGGGAGCTCGTGAATGAGTCGTTCAAATGAATGCTTCACTCCAGTGAAGTGTGAACTAACCACTCAATTGCAATGAACTGGTACTTCAAACTCTTCACAGATAGCACACTCCACACTTTTTTCTAGTTCACTCACTCTCTTCCCCTCTCCCTCTACATCGGCGCTACGTCACTCATCCTCCCTTCATTTCAGTCCTCCCTCTACTGGCTGTCGACGAATGGGGAATGATAGGTTTACGAGGGGTTGAGGTGGTGAGGGGCGAGGGGAAGGCAGCGTCAGCTGCTTCCTACAGTGCTGACATCATTACCCGTGACTATTTGTGCAGTTAAACTTCGCGTCTACAGGTAGCGGTTGCAGACAAATGAATATTAAAGATACAAACGAATAGGCTGGCTGTGTGAGCACGCACAGCCAACATGAAAATAAAAGGTTTGTTAATAACACTGAAAGAGGGATTTTACCTGAAATCGTACCAATGACTAAAAGTTACAGTTTACGTTTTGAATCTGGAGGCGTATTATTCTCAACAAAAACAAAATCTACAGGAAAACTTCTGAATAATTACTTAACGGAGGTATATAGACTTTGTGACAGTGCTAAACATACTAGAGATAGGTCGAACTCGTTCATTCCCGTGAACTACTTCATTCATTTCACTCTTTGCCATGAAGCGTTCAAATGAAGTAGTTCATTCATGAAGTACGGAAGCCTGGCGAAGTTGCCCAGTTCGCCGCTCAGTCGCGGCTACTCTCGCTTCGCTTCGCTCGTACAATAAAGCTTCGTAATACTTCATAATTTTACCATCAGATGTCACAAAGTCTATATACATCCGTTAAGTAATTATTCAGAAGTTTTCCTGTAGATTTTATTTTTGTTGAGAATAATACGCCTCCAGATTCAAAACGTAAACTGTCACCTTTAGTTATTGGTACGATTTCAGGTAAAATCCCTCTTTCAGTGTTATTAACAAACCTTTTATTTTCATGTTGGCTGTGCGTGCTCACACAGTCAGCCTATTCGTTTGTATCTTTAATATTCATTTGTCTGCAACCGCTGCCAACGGTAGGCTACCTGTAGACGCGAAGTTTAACTGCACAAATAGTCACGGGTAATGATGTGAGCACTGCTGGAAGCAGCTGACTCTGCCTTCCCCTCGCCCCTCACCACCACAACCCCTCGTAAACCTATCATTCCCCATTCGTCGACAGCCAGTAGAGGGAGGACTGAAATGAAGGGAGGATGAGTGACGTAGCGCCGATGTAGAGGGAGAGGGGAAGAGAGTGAGTGAACTAGAAAGAAGTGTGGAGTGTGCTATCTGTGAAGAGTTTGAAGTACCAGTTCATTGCAATTGAGTGGTTAGTTCACACTTCACTGGAGTGAAGCGTTCATTTGAACGACTCATTCACGAGTTCCCCATCACTAGCTGGAGGTGAGCCGCCAGCAGTGGTGGATGTGGGGAGAGAGATGGCGGAGTTTTGAAATTTGTAAGACTGCATGTCATGAACTGCTATATATATTATGACTTTTGATGATATTAAGGTAAATACATTGTTTGTTCTCTATCAAAATCTTTCATTTGCTAACTATGCCTATCAGTAGTTAGTGCCTTCCGCAGTTTGAATTTTTTAGTTAGCTGGCAGTAGTGGCTCTCGCTGTATTGCAGTAGTTCGAGTAACGAAGATTTTTTGTGAGTAAGTGATTTGTGAAACGTATAGCTTAATGTTAGTCAGGGCCATTCTTTTGTAGTGATTTTTGAAAGTCAGATTGCATTGCGCTAAAAATATTGTATGTCAGTTTAAGCACAGTCATGCACAATTGTTCTAAGGGGACGTTTCAAGCGTAACTGCCCGTATCACAAGGCCAGAATTCTACTTCAGTGGTTTGAGGACATTGACACAGAACTCGCGTCGTCTCGGCCACCAAATTCGTTTGATCTGAACCCAATGGAACACATTTGAGACGATATTGGCCGACAGCTCTCTCCTCTCACAAACCACCGGCCTGTACGTTACGGGAAACGCGTGACATTTACGTAGGTATCTGGTGCCGCATACCTGCAAATACATATAAAGCATTTGTCAAACCCATGCCCCACGGAATGGCTCCTGTATTCCGTTTCATAGGTGGATCACCGCACTATTAAGCAATTAGTTGTAATGCTGTGGCTCATCAGTGTACGTATCGCCCACAAAACGATTAACTGGACGCACTTCTCAGTCGACATTATTTTTCATTGCTGCGACCATTCCAAATGTTTTTCACACAACGCGTAATGCGTCAGCGGTGTTCCGACTTGGGCTAGGTTTGCTTCGTCCCGCCGTAGCCCTCAGTGGTTCACAACCCCAGAACAGGTAACAGCAGTCCACCAACCCCCCTCCCCGCCGTCTCCGGAAACGTCTCATACCAGACGAGTCTAACCCCAGATGTTTGCATGGTAGAGTAATTATGGTGGACGCGTACGTGGAGACAGTATTTGCGCAGCAATCGCCGACATAGTGTAACTAACGCGGAATTAGGGGAACCAGCCCGCATTCGCCGAGGTAGACGGAAAACCGCCTTAAGACCCATCCACATGCTGCCCGGCTCACCGGACCACGACACTAATTTGCCAGGTGGATTCGTGCCGGGAATCGGCACGCCTTCCCGCTCGGAAAGCAGTGCGTTAGACCGCGCGGCTAGCCGGGCGGGCATCAACATATCTACATCTATATCTCTACACTTCGTAAGCCACCTTACGGTGTGTGCCGGAGAGTATTTTGTTTACCTTCGTCCCCCTTTCCTTTTAGGTTCCAGCAGCAAATGATTCGCGGTAAGAACGACTCCTGATAAGCCTCCGTGACAGCTTGCTTATCTCTATGAAACTTCCTGGCAGATTAAAACTGTGTGCCGGACCGAGACTCGAACTCGGGACCTTTGCCTTTGGTAGAGCACTTGCCCGCGAAAGGCAAAGGTACCGAGTTCGAGTCTCGGTCCGGCACACAGTTTTAATCTGCCAGGAAGTTTCATATCAGCGCACACTCCGCTGTAGACTGAAGATTTCATTCTTGATTATCTCTAATTTTACCTCCTAGGTATTTTCATGAGATATAGATGGTAGGTACTAATATATACGTTCATTCTTCTAGGAGCGTGTGCTCTCAGAACTCTCTGTAAATGTTATGCGGAACGACTCTCACGCAGCGTCTGCCACTGGAACTGGCCGAGCACCTAAATGAACCTGTAATGAAACGTGCTGCTCTTCTCTGAGTCTTCCTTATTACCTTTATAAATCCTATCATGTTCTTACCACGGAGTGACGAGCAATATTCAAGTATTTGTCGAACGAGACCTCTGTGAGCTACGGTACCTCTTTTCTGGATGGACTAAATTTCCTCAGGATTCTTCTAATGCATCTCAGTCTGACACCTGCATTACCTACAGCTAGTTTTATGTGGTGGTGCCACTTTAAATCTCTCCTTGCGCATACTGATAGATACTTCATGGAAGTAACTGCTTCCAATGATTGTTCTGCAATCGTGTAATCGTACGATAAAGCGTCTTTCTGTCTATGTATTCACAATAAGTTACGTCTGTTTACGCTAAGGGTAATTGGCTCTGCCTGTACCAAGCATCAACGCTCTGAAGGTCCTCCTACATTTGTTAACAATTCCAAAGCGTTGTTCATCCGCGCATCATCCGTGAAACTTCCGACATTGTCTGTTAGGTAATTTTTATATATTGTGAAAAGTAATGGTCCAATTTCCCTTAGGTTACTGCCAGAGTTGCTTTTACGTTTGAATATTTATTTCCGTTCAGAATGACATGTTGTGTTCTGCTTTCTAGAAATACTTCAGTCCACTCACTCAATTGATCTGACATTGAGTACACTCGTGTTTTGCCAAACTCTAGGTACTGTTGGATGAGAGGATACGGAACAAAAAAAGGTCTAATGAACTTATGTCCAGAAATGCTTGGTTTCCATGCTAGAGACCATTTATTCAGTCATAAATTGTACACTCTGTACCATGCATGCACAGTTACAGTATATGTTGAAAATTGCTTGTATGTGCGTGCGAGTACGCGTTGCAGCATGTTCTGTCTCACACATTCACATCGGCCGGGGTGCATAACAGTGTCAAAGGCAGCATGAATACGCTGCTCCAGTGTCTCCACATCTGGAATGGGCTCTGCACACACCATACTTTTGAAATGGCCTATTAACCAGAAATCGCACTATTGAGATCTGGTTAACGAGCAGGCCATGCAATTGGACCCTCTCGTCTGACCCATCGACCAGGGAAGACGCGACTGAGATGCGTCCGGACATTAATGGTGAAGTGGGCTGGAGCACCATGAGGTAGTAGTCACATAACCCTTCGAATTATCAGTGGCACTTCTTCCAGCAGCGGAGGCAAAGTTACAAGCAAGAAACGCCGATAGTTCCGGCCTGTTAGGCGACGTCGAAGGAAGACTGGTCCCAAAATACGGTCGCCAATTATCCCAGCCCAAACACTCGGGCTGCACCGATGCTGATGATTCGCTGTCACCATACCATTGACATTCTACATACTATCCCACAGACCACTCTTATTAAAGCTGAAGATACCACTCCGCGTAAAGATGGGCTGATCTGTGAATAGGATGGATGACACAAATCCCAGAATTGTGGTTGCCTGGTGAAGAAACCAGAGGCAAGACTGCTCCCGATGTGGAAAGTCTGTCGCTGGTAAGACCTGCATACGCTATAAGTGATAAGGGTAGCTACAATTGTCATGGGAAATTTTCCACGCGGTCGTCTGGCTTACGCTGTACCGGCAGACCAACTGCCTGGTACTGACACGGCGGTCGCCTTTCAAAGTGCTAATCACATTTTCCTCCAAGTCTATTGTCCGAACATTACGGGTACGTCCATGATTTCCAGTTTCCTGACTCGACCCTGCCTCAGGCAAACGGCGAAACACTGTTGCAAACATTGAATGCTGTGGTTGTTGTCGGCAGGGATACGTCTCCTGATACAACCTTGCTGCCCGCCGTCCGTTGCCATTTGCCTTCCCATAAGTAAACACCACGTCGGCAGGCTGTCCATTCGAATACGGAACCATTGTGTTCAACGCTATACCACATCCACTGCAAGATGAGTCAACAAGAGAAGTAAATCGGACACAACATTACCAAAGACTATGGCATGAGAAGGCGCCAGGGCATGACGTATGACAAACAGTACCAACGGCTATAGAATAATCATGCGCACAGTGTGGCTGCATGATACAGCGCATATTACACCCCAGTCTGCCTTCTGGAGTGGCCGAGCGGTTCTAGGTGCTTCAGTCTGGAAATGCGCCACCGCTACGGTCGCAGGTTCGAATGCTGCCTCGGGCATCGATGTGTGTGATGTCCTTAGGTTAGTTAGGTTTAAGTAGTTCTAAGTTCTAGGGCACTGATGATCTCAGATGTTAAGTTCCATAGTGCTCAGAGTCATTGGAACCATTTTGAACACTGCAGTCTCTGTAACGAAGTATTATTGAATAAATGGTCTTCAGCATTGGAAACGATGCATTTCCAGGCATACGTTCTGTGGTGTCACCGCCAGACCCACACTTGCTAGGCGGTAGCCTTTAAATCGGCCGCGGTCCGTTAGTATACGTCGGACCCGCGTGTCGCCACTATCAGTGATTGCAGACCGAGCGCCGCCACACGCCCGGTCTAGTTTAGAGGACTCCCTAGCACTCGCCCAGTTGTACAGCCGACTTTGCTAGCGTTGGTTCACTGTCTACATACGCTCTCATTTGCAGAGATGATAGTTTAGCATAGCCTTCAGCTACGTCATTTGCTACGATCTAGCAAGGCGCCATATTCAGTTACTATAAGAACTATCTTCAGGAATGTATTCTGAACAGATAATATTGTGAATCGTGTACCGTAAAGAGCGACGTTCATCCTTAATGGATTAAAGTAAAGTATCAAACTAATTATGTCCGCTTTCTGAATTCTCATTCTTTGTCATTTTCCAGGCCTCACGTCAGTATAGCTCTTCCCTCTTCACCCTAGCATGCGTGAGCTAAAACGCGTGCATTTCGGCCTCCACTCGTAACACGGTGTTGGCTCTTCTGCTAACACAAAAAGTTCATTAGACCTTTATTGTTCCGTATCCTCTCCTCGAGCAATCCCTAGAATTTGTAGAAGGTGGAAAAAATCACCCTGTATCGTTTTATGCGTCTGTTCCACCACTCCTCTTGAAATCGGGAGTGACTTGCACACTTTCCCAATCCTTAGGAACGCTTCCCTTCTCCGACGACATGGGTACACCTCTGCTAGAAGAGGAGAAATTCTTTCGTGTGTCATGTGTAGAATAGTACTGGTATGCCTTAAGGTCCAGTGGCCTTTGCTCTGTTGAATGATTTAAGTTGCTTTTCTATCCCATGGTCACTTATTTCGATATCTGTCATTTATAAGTTCGTGCGACGACTTAAACGAAGAACCACAGTACGAGCTTCCGCAGTGAAATATATATGGAAAAAGGCGTTACGTCAACATCTTTGGGACTGGAGTATACAAACGGAAGTTAATTTCTGGATTGTTGGCGTAGCATTAATTATAATGACGTAGTGAGCGTCATCCAAAGAAGCTTGCACGAGGTAGCAAAACACAAGGAGCGACACAAAACTGGTCTGCGGGGCCCCGTTCACGGAGGCCCTAGTTGAGGTAGGGGCGCTGGCATCGACCTCTCCCACTGGGAGTCGCAGCTAACTGCCAGTGGCCAGAAGCCCGCGAGCCGGTGCAGCGTTCGTGCGCAGTGCGGTCGCGGCGGGGCGAGTGAGCACAACGGGCCCGGCGTGCGTATTATCTCGGGGAGACAGCCGCCTTATCTGGCCGAGCACGTTACCTGCATCACAGATATCGGCCGTCGCCGCTGGACCCGCTGCAGACGAGTGTGTGGTTGGTCATGATCAGCGTCTTCTGAAGGTGAGTGCCGAAATACTGGCTGGGCCAACATTCTCCTGAGGCTGTGGGAACGTATTTTAGCACACGCGTTGTGACAATGTATTTTGTTGCATGTGTGCATAATTAATTACGTATCCGTTACTTTTTGTCGAACGAGTGACAAGTCTTCTATGTACCTTAGAAACATATGCGTTTTGCTCACCGGAGAACTCAGTCAATTTCCGTCACTGTGTTTCCCGTGACCTGAAAATTTCTGTCTCTAGTAAACCAACAACCTATACACGCTTTGATCCTAATAAATATATATATTTCCGTGCTTTAAATAATAAAACACCATACGAGGTACGGATTTTTGTGCATAGCACAAAGCATTTCGAGAATTTATTCTTATATCAAGTGCAAATATTCACATAGGAATTTTTTTTGTGATGTTTGCATTTATGCTTTTACTTATTTTTATTTTATTTTGTTTTATTTATTGCTGCAGTCGCATCTTTGTACCATATTTTCATTTCACGTAAACAAACAATGTGAGTGATGTTTGCGTGTGTGAATTTCTGCATAATGAAGGGGGCACAGTGGCGAGTCAAAAGGAGCGGGGGTGGGCTATGGAGCTATCTCTCACTCACCCCAGAACTTCACTTGATTCTTTTTTGTTTTTTTTTCCTTTTAAATTTACTTTGCAACATAACTTTGACTCAACAGTCACAGAAACTTACACGCCTTTGTTGTTGCTATTGTAGTAGTTTCAGAAAACACCTACTTTTTCTCTGGACAGTTTGTAGACGGTAATGTGATACAAAATTACTATGAGTTCAGCCCCAACCCAGACCAAAATCCAATCCTGGATTCGATCCTGAGTAGGCGCAGTGCCATAAAAATACAAAAAGACGACTATAGGGCATGAGTGGCAGCACAACCCATAAGAAATACCATGTTAATATTTACACTTGATATTGAGCATAAATTATTGAAACTCATTGTGCTATGCTTAAAAAAAAAGGTAGCTGGCTGAGTGTTTTATTATTTACGCCATGAATGATACACTTGCAGGCTTTCCAGAAAAAAAACCGGTTATGATGAACGAAATGAAATATAATTTTGCCATTCACAGTAGTCGTAAGGGTGAAATCTGATGTTGGAAAATTTCGTAGAGACATTGCGATCTTTTCCAGTCTACCAATATGTAATGAAAATCCTGCAGTGACTCAATAAAAGACAGAAGGAAGTGTGAAATTTCAGTTGTAAACTTTGTTCGCTATTTGACCATCATCTTGGAATTTCGGTGTCACTTTTAAGACTACGCGCAATAAAAGACAGCTGATTTTTGGTTAGCAGTGATTGTCTTCCTGTGGTTGAAATGATTTGCACTTGACAGAGATGTGGTACTTTTTTTTCTAAATTCTCCTTTTGGAAAATCTCTCTCAGTGTCATTGCTGCCGGCCGCGGTGGTCTAGCGGTTCAGGCGCTCAGTCCGGAACCGCGGAACTGCTACGGTCGCAGGTTCGAATCCTGCCTCGGGCATGGATGTGTGTGATGTCCTTAGGTTAGTTAGGTTTAAGTAGTTCTAAGTTCTAGGGGACTGATGACCACAGATGTTAAGTCCCATAGTGCTCAGAGCCATTTGAACCATTTGAAGTGTCATTGCTGATAGCACTCTCTTTGACAGGACCTTCAGTATAGACTCGCCAAGTTAACGACAGAGTGGGAATTGTCTTGCCCGCTAACACAAATTGTGAGGAAGATTGTGCAACCATTAGCAGACAGAAGGCGTGAAAGAGCTTCGAGTTCAGTGAACAGTCAAAATAAAAAGGGTGTATACTAACTTCCGTCAACGGAGATGGTTTACTGTTTATGTAAAAATCGTTATAAAGACGAAATTGGTGCGGTTTGGAGAATCAATCGCAAAACTGCTATTTTCTCAGTGGTCGTAAGGGTGAAATCTGATGTCGTTGAGATCCCAAGTCACAAAGATGAAAAAAAAAAAAATTGAGCATGTGACTTACGTGTTATTGGCTCACTTGCTGGAAAAATCAGTTATACTCCGAAAATATTTTGTGGCAAGAAAGAACATGAAATAACGACTACTTACAGCTGAGGTCACCATCGGACACTACACAGAGCATAAGTGTTTCATTCTGGTCCTATTTACCTCTTCCTTTTCGATTTTTTCTGATTAAAATATCCCACTTTAAACCTGAGGTGTCAACTGGTAATCAAAGTCAATATATACCATAACTATGCGCAAAGTCAGTGATGCAAGAGGCAAGGGATTGGACTCGTATATGGATTGGGGTTCATACTGAGTCAAAAAGAAAAAAAAAGGTTCAAATGGCTCTGAGCACTATGGGACTTAACATCTGTGGTCATCAGTCCCCTAGAACTTACAACTACTTAAACCTAACTAACCTAAGGACATCACACACAACCATGCCCGAGGCAGGATTCGAACCTGCGACCGTAGCATACTGAGTCAAGTTCCCTTTGGTTTCACTGAATTATTTCAGCCTAGTGATAGCACAATACTTTGAACAAGACAACAGAGTATTTCTTCTCTCAATCTCATAGTGTCTAAGCTAATAACCATACCATTTGCCGGACAATAAATCTGGAATCGTAATAAACCAAACATTGGTCGTATATCTTCTAAACAGAATATTTGGCAATTCGTTTTCTGAATCTGATTCTCATTAATACAATGGTAATTAGAAAACTAAAATAAGCTCTAGAAATTTATATATCGTTTACTATCGCGCCTCAGTTGCAGTTAACATGACTAGTTTCGATCACACTGGAAAATCCTCAAATCTATGTAGTTGTGTATGCAACACTCCATGTTTGTTCGGGAATTATACGTCAGAATACTGTCCATATTCTGATGCCGGTATTCTGCTGTATAGTTCCCGCATAAGCGTGACGTGTTGCATGCGAAACTACATCGGCGTGTAGATGAAAGTGTGATCGAAACTAGTTATACAGGAAAAAATGGTCCATGTATAGAAACTCAACAGCTGACATCTCTCGAGACGAGTATGTCGGTTATAGTGAAAATAAACTTCTTTACATAAATTTTAAAACGTACTGTTTGGCGAGGAATAACTACCTTGAATCGAAGAAGGAACAAGGTACTGCAGTGGTAGACACGCCTGACTCGTATTTGTGAGGGTCGAGATTCAAACTTCCATAGGACCAACCTGATTTAGGGCTATGAAGATTAAGGTGCAGCAAGCGGTCGACAGAGAAGATACTGAGGACAGAGAGCAAGCTCGAGTTGGACAAGAGTGATGAAGAAACATTTGCCATTTCCGTTTCAAAGGAACCATCCCGGCATTCCCACGAGTAAGATTTCAGCATCTTAGACACTGCGCCAGCTCGTTCTGCCAAATTATTTGAGGCAAATTCGGCAATAACTCTCTTCACGAGGCAATTATTGTTACTAAGTCCCTTAGACGAATGCTGGGGTGGTGAATTCGAACTCGTGCTCCATCTGTAATGACCTCGTCGTCGACGGGATGTTAAACCCTAATAAACTTGGAATTTTTGTTTTTTTTCCAAAGACGTGTTTGAGGATTGCTATCAGAGCTACGTTAACTTAGGTAGTAATGTGTGTGTCATTTCTGCTCACTGATTGTAATGTGGATATGGAAAGAAATTAAGTAGAAGTAAGTCATTTATCATATCTAGCTGTCAGCGATGCATCTGGCATCCGGAAGGACTTGCTTCTGCTGTGACCAGACGAAACTACAATCGTCTGGCCATAACTCTGGGAGACGGCTCATTCGAACTACAACAGACGACATATTAGTTCACTTTATTACATGAATGAATAAAAAGATTGACTTAACTTGATACATACCTTTGATTCCCACACAAGTGATGGAATATTTACAACTGTCATTGACTATTAAAACATCACTTAATGCACTAATTAACAAACTCGTCTCTTGAAATACAATCTTCAACATTTACAAAAGTGCATTTCCATCTGAGACTTGAATAACTCATTGGTTCCACTCGATGATGTTGATTGCTTCAACTGAGGCCAAGAACTGGGCAGAGCGCTTTCATGCTCGGCTCTATACTGATCTCTGTGGGAGGGCGCTGCTGTGCTGAGACAGAGGGCGTGTCTTCTTCAGCCTCTCCCATTCGTCCTCCCGGACGGCAGCGAGACAACGCTAATGTCTGTGGTATCGATGCACGTTGACGACTTCGGTGTGGTGCTGTGATCTTTGGACGATACCACAGATTCTACCCGCGCGGAAATTATGTCTCTCTCCCTCTTTTTCCTAATCCAGTTAAAGTGTGTTGTAGCTCGAACGCTGGAGACTTTCCGATGACGGCAGGTTTATTCCAGCGCCTTCTAACTTGAAAATAAACTTGTGAAAAGACCTGACAAGAAGCCGTACTGTACAGAGGAGTGGTAAGGCTGGAGTAAGGAGTGACTGATGAAAACCCCACATTTGCTGGTAAGGTGCACTGGCTGCAAGGCGCCAACGCTTGAACAATGTCGGGAGAGGCTTGGAGCTGCTCACGAACCAGCCGGGAGCTCTCCTGGGTGTATGAGGCATGGTGTGGCCCCTGTGAGGCTCTTCTAATACGGATTCACAGCTTCCATAAAATTTTTTAATGATGTGATGTTCGCTGTTAGCTGTAATTGTTTCATTCCGATATTGCAGCTTCAACTTTTGTTTCACTTCCAAGCGTAAGAGCTAAATGTTCTACAGTATTATGGCATAGAAATGGGTTAAAAACGGTCTTGTAAAGCTGCGCAACTCTTGACGGTATTTATTGTCAATGGTTATTGTCAGTGACATCAGTAGATTTGTTATTTAACCTGCAGATGTAAGTTAGTCATCGTGAAGAGATAACAACGACCGATGTATGTACATCAAAGAGTAAGTAGTCAGGTGTACGTTATTGATAGTGATACTTCATTTTATGATGTACAATCTTAAGCAGATTACGTACAGCACGACCCCTCAAATCTGATCTTGCCCCGAGTTCGGCTTCTACCAGTCTTTCCACTCTTTTCTAATTTCTATCTTGCAATTATGACTTACTACACTAATGGTTCTGTAATATCCACTCATGTCAGCGCCTTCCTTTAAGGAACTGTAGTTAGAATTACTACATCTACAGGTCTCATTAGCGGGTAAATGTACTGCTATATCGGTATACGCGACATAGAATGTAATTGTGGAGAGTGCTCAGTTATGCTCAGGTAGTTTTCTTGTTGCAAAACAATGGCAGTGTACGGAAGTCTTCCTCGACAAGAGCTACAGATAATGAATAACACAAAATTGTTTGTCAATATCATTCATGTTCATCTGAACTAGCTCATAAAACTTTGCTTTTTTTTCGACGAACTGGCAAAGTTCTTAACAGAAGAACTCTCTATGGGGCAGCAACATTTAATGGTCTAAGTGATGTTACATAGAGCCATAAAGTTATTTCTGGGTACTTTCTGTAAGTTTTTCACAATTAAGGTGTCGGCGTACCGGACATCAAGAACACCCACATAACTACATCTGCTCGCAGTTACATTTTGATTTCATGGGATTACTCTCCATCATTTTTGAATAATCTAGATACATAAAAAGGATAAACGCGTTATTTGCCACTGTCTTTATTGAGTGCTATTCCAAGAGCATTTAGTATACCTTCCAGCTATCTAGACAATGACATTCCTCAAGTGAAAGCACTTACTCGGCCGTCATATTCCAGTCTGTAAAATATCGTAAACGTTTCGCTAGTCGACCAATAATTAACAGCTCCCAATAGCCGAACCCGTCATTTCTGATCTTCCGCCGACCTGATGCAAGTATTTATTTCTTGTCTTAAACCACTGCTCGTGGACACGAGCCATTCTGTGGACGATTTCACTTATGGGCGTTATCTAATCTGAAAGAGTGCTCCCTGTTTAATTATCTCGCTGTGAAATGGGCGTTAAAACGTAAGAAGTGCTCAGATTTCTCACTTCTTTAAAATAACAATGGTACAATGCTTCTAGCTGCGTGTGGAATGGATGAACTGCTACCGTTACTCTAGTATTCTGGTACAATGCAATACCGGCGAGAAGCTGATGGAAAAGTTGTCGTTGAGTGACGACAAACATATTAAAATCATCATCGTCTTAATGAGGTACATGCGTTCAGCAGCATGGAAACACCTATGTCTGTCTGTGGCAATAAGGAAAAACACAACAATGTGAAGGACACATGATTAGAATTTATCATAAATTTTCAAAGTCCAGGCATAAATCATCTGGAGAATAATGTGCAGCGAATACTACCATACCGCACTGGACACAAGAGACTTCATTTGCATGAGTTTCAAATTTTGGAAGTAGTAGAATTTTGAGGCCGGAATTTGCTACGGGTATATATGATAATGGAGATTTTTCAAAACATTTCGCTTTCCAATGAACCATTTTCCACAACACAACATACACCTGATTCCTTGCAGGCAACAGCTCAACTGATGAAAAATACTTCTGTCTCTATAGTTATCTGAACGTCATTGGGCAACAAAACTGCTAAACCATTGCTTCATTCCTCATTCCAGATAATTAAGGCGCCCCTACTCACAGACGTCTAGTGTGGGCTGCAATTGTATGACAGCGAAACTTGCCAGATCTGCTAATAATAAAGGAGGAGCATTATCGATGAGACCTTTTGAGATGAATCGACTTCCTCGCCTCTTTTCATAACACCCACTTTGCACTTGTTTTTATGTAGTTGACAGCGTGTGGCAAAGATAGGAGCTATGACATCTCTCTCTCTCTCTCTCTCTCTCTCTCTCTCTCTCTCTCTCTCTCTCTCTCTCCGGGGCAGTGAGCTCAGATTAAACTGGAGAGACTATACTGTATACGAAGCAAAGTTGTGAAACGTGATGTCACAGCCGGCACGTTAAATGGGCTCAAGTGTCAAATTGTGTTGCTATACAGCAGAAATACAATTAGCGTTTATGGTACCATGCGACGCTGTCTGGGTTTTGTTTGTAGTTCTCTGCTAATACTATATTGTATCTATTAATCCTTCACTGCAAGATGACTTTCGCAATATTCTGCTGTCTACTTTCTTAATTTTCGTATCGCCGCTAAGGATGGTAACAAATTATACTTCTCAAAAAAAATTATTTCTGTACACGAGACTTTTGTTTTTACTTTTAACATTTTATCTCCTGAGTGACGAGAGTACATGGCGACAAAAAATGAGCTAAAGGTTGACTTCAGTTGTTTTGGGTTGCAAACTTTCAGGCAAAACCTCAATTGATGAAAAATATTTCTCTCTCTATAGTTAACTGAAAAAAGTTATCTACACGTCAGTATATAACAAAACCTGCAAACCATTGCTTCATTCCTCATTCCAGATATCAAATGGCTATAATTAAGGTGCAGCTACTCACAGAGGACTAGTGCGGGCTGTAATTGCCGTATGGCAGCGGAACTTGGTAGATATTCTAATGCGTCAATACAGAACAGATTTACGCTGGAAAAACAAGTAGTTCCACTTCTGGCCAGCAGGCGCAATTCTGGCGCTGTACAGCATCTCGTCCAGATCTTCGGTACTCCTATTGAACAACTCACGTAAGAGCAGTTAACAATTAAATCAACAAATGCCTTTCTCATTTGTTTGACCTTTTCTGTCCACGTTCCATTTCTACTCCATTACATATGGAAACATTCATAGCGCCACTTTTTTTCCACAGTAAATCGCTTCCGCATTAACGCATTACAACATCTACCAAGTTTCGCTGCCGTAAGATAATTATAGTCCACACTGGGACCTCTGTGAGTGGCTGCTTTTTACTTATAACCCCCTGGTATTGAACCAGCTACAAACAGAGGAAAAAGCTTCAATATTTCTATGAATCACTTAACAGATTGTTATACTGACAATTTTCAGACAACAGTTTTTGGAAAGAAATGAGATTGTCGTATTAGTAACACGTGAACATTAAACACTGTTCATATTTTGCTTCATTCGATGTGTCTTTACAACATGTCACTCACTGCCAAATGTGATTAACTTGCCTCATCTTCACTAGCCAGTTCTTCAGCATCCAGTGTGTTACCGAAGGCAGCGTACCCCCAATAATCTTTTCTTTTTATTATGCCACACGAGTTACTTTGTAGTTGACATGCTAGTTGATCCTGGGAGAAGGGGTTTCAGTCATCAGGTACTGGAGGTTAGCCCTCACCTATACAGAGTTCTAATACAAAGGAAGAGGGTCAAAATAGACTTCGAATCACTGTCTGTGAAAGACTGTATGGTGGCAAACCAGTTTTTTGAGTGTTGTGACCTTGGACATACGACTAAAACCTGCAGGAAAGTGATGTTACCTGTACCAAGAGTGACAACAAAGGACACAACCACACTGAGTGTAGATCCGAGGCTTGCGTCTGCAGGTGGCGCAGTGGTTAGCACACTGGACTCGCATTCGGGAAGACGACGGTTCAATCCCGTCTCCGGCCATCCTGATTTAGGTGTTCCGTGATTTCCCTAAATCGCTTCAGGTAAATGCCGGGATGGTTCCTTTGGAGGGGCACGGCCGATTTCCTTCCCCATCCTTCCCTCACCCGAGCTTGCGCTCCGTCTCTAATGAGCTCGTTGTCGACGGGACGTTAAACACTAATCTCCTCCTCCTACCGTCTGCATCCCCTGCAAATACAGAGGCTGTGTCTGCAACAAAACAAAAGGAGGTGATTGTCAAATATATAAACATTGCATGACCGGCTCCTAAGCTAAAATCAACACACATACGACAAATATGAACATCCAAAGCCAACACCCAAAACATATATACGGAACACGGTCAACAATACGCAGAAGCTACCGAAGAGCAATTTCCTGGAGAATACAAATGAGTCTTGTGCCGGAAAATGACGACAACAATGAACTCATACCGCCCCTAACACACTCAGTAATGTTACAGGGTAGCTGTATACAAAAAATGGCTCTGAGCACTATTGGACTTAACTTCTGATGTCATCGGTCCCCTAGAACTTAGAACTACTTAAACCTAACTAACCTAAGGACATCACACACATCCATGCCCGAGGCAGGATTCGAACCTGTGACCGTAGAAGTTGCGCGGTTCCGAACTGAAGCGACTAGAACCGCTCGGCCACCGCGGCTGTATTAATACGATAGAATATATAGATGACACCAGAGCCGGTGGCTTCATCCTCTACAAGGTGCCAAAGTAAATCAAAAGACAATTGCACAACCGGATAAGCTTCCAAATGACTTTAACGCAGAGGATAGATAAGCTGGAAGATGAACTTACTTACACTGCACACAAGAAAATGTACAAACAAAACCGACATATGCACTTACAATTTCACCCAACCGAAGTACATCACATCACACATACATAAGATGCACACAAACTGGAATCATCATCACATGGAAAACCCTACGACACACGTAAATGTCAACAGGACACAAACCAATCAAATTTGTGTCGGAAGGCACTCTCCACCCCGGACTAAAGGAACGAGGAATAGACAGATATATAGAGCTTGCATTAATAGACACAGAAACAATCAGGACACAAACCAATACAAAACCCAAAACTACCGAAACCAAACTTATAAAAGTAGACAAAATAGATGATGAAAATTTTGAGAGAGACACGTGTGACAATTGCAACGATGTCATCGTGCATCGAGAAACAACCACCACACCAAACATCAACAAATACACCATAACACACACAGTCAGTCCAACACAAATCACAATTATTTTGATGGAATTCAGTATTCCCTCCAAACTGCATGCACCAATTTCTTTAGAAGTCCTGTATGCGAGTGAGGAAATCTAAGAGGATTTTAAATATATTTGTAGCAGAGCTGGTATTTCCATTTCTCGAATATCATTTTCTTAACAATATATTCAAGCTTACATATGATGATTGCGGAACTAAATGCCATTTCCTATTGTGCACCAGTTACTGCATCTACATGCAATACAACGTTTAAACGTCTTTGCTAAAAAAAGACATAACCACTCTGAACTCGTATGCAGAAAAACTGTAAACAACAATGAATGCCCGCCTTCAATATAGCGGTTCCATCAAAGACCATCAGAGTTTCCTAAACAAAGACGCATTTGAGTAATAAGATGGAAATGTCGTATGACGATTCGCCAGGTGCAAGTCTTTCGATTTGACGCAACTTGGGCGACTTGCGCGTCGATGGGAATGAAATGATGATGATTAGGACAACAAAACACCCAGTCCCTGAGCGGAGAAAGTCTCCGACGCAGCCGGGAATCGAACCCGGGCCCTTAGAATTAATATTCTGTCGCGCTGACCACTTTTTTTCCGCTTTCGTTCCTTGCATCTGCTCGGGACGGACGTCGTAAGACACCCATTTTAGTTCGTCGTTGATCGATAAACTCAGTTTTTTTTTTTATTGCAGAGGGCAGCTAACCCTCTGACCGAAAACGCTGAGCTACCGTGCCTGCGCCACTCAGCTACTGGGGGCGGACATTTGAGTGGTCTCTCCAGTTTAGTACCGAGCGCATTGATCTTTGCTTGGCGCCTGTCATTTGTCTCGTGGGCAGCGTGTGGTGTATGTGCGCACCTCTTTTGGGAGGACATGAAAACTGTGCAGCCGGATTCAAACGGGACAAGTGACTAAAATTCCGAAGTGCGTTTGGCATTTGGCTGAAATCGGAAAGCGCTCACGTGACGTCCCTACTCGCTGCCTGTTGTATTATAACTTGTGTTTTATGACGGTATGTCACTTTAAAAAGAGCAACGGAGATTTATCACGAACACGTCACTCATGGCGCCTGCCAGCAGGACACTGCAACGCGTCACACAGCTCACACTGTACGGGCGTGGTTCAAAGAGCACCAGGACGAATTTACCGTTGAACCACTGGCCACCAAACTCGCTGGATTTAAACCCAATCGAGAATCTGCGGGGCTGCCTCGATTGGTCTGTTCCCGTCATGGATCCTCAACCGAGAAGCCTAGCGCGGGGTCACGGCACTAGTAGTCGGCATGATTCCACATCCCTGTCGGTACCTTCCAGAACCTCAGTGCATCGCGTTCTTCACGTCTCTCAGCGGTCCGGGCTTTTAACAGGTGGTCACATTAACGTGTGTACTCTTTCACGGACTACCACTTTGTAGATTCAATGTAACACCTTACAGATTTGTTACAGACCAGGGCTCGAACAGAAGTACCTCTGCCTTTTATAGACAGTTCTTTCCCAGCTGGACTATCCGAAAATCTCTCACAGTTAGACTCAAAGCTTCAGCTTTCCACAGGTTGCTACTATTCCCTGTTCCTTGCGGAATTCGAAAGAAGTACAGAGAAGACTTCACTGAGTGTACAAGTCTCTGTGACGTACATGCTGATGAGCCAGAACATTGTGGCCACTACCCACCGCGGAAACGGCAAAGCCGGTCAGCTGTTCGCGTGCTGCATTCGTGAGTATCTGTGGAAAGTGTTTTGAGGATGGTGAAACAATGACCCGGTGACATTCAGTGGTGAAACGTCCATTAAGACTCTAAGGCTGAATCTACCCAAAGAATTCCGAAATAAGTCGTCCAAACTGAATTTAATCCGATCTGATTACGTACCCTCGTAAATGTTGTCAAATATTTTACATTTGAACACGCCGGTATAATGCATCACTTCTCTAGCTTTGCAACCAATAGCAGCTCGGAACTCCGTGTTTGTTACGAACATGCGCACTAAGCCCATTTCTTTCACGTGGCAGACTGTGTGGACACGTTTTTTAAAAGCTATCTTTCGATTTGTTTCTACTTATCGCCAGCAGGTGGATACACACAAGTCGAATAACAAGTCATTCAGCATTTCCCTAACAGATAGCGCTACTACGCATCGTCTAACCCGCTGGCAGCGAGCCCGGCAAAATGGGAAACCGTTAACTTTTAATCTTTTTATTTAAAACACAAAGAACAAGAAGACATTCATAACTCATAGGAAATAAATGTCGATGCATCATTGGATATTGTTGCAAGATGATATGAAGTAGCCTATGCATTTTCACTGTTCCTCATATCAAAATTTAGTAGCCTTAATTATTTCAAACGCTGGTAGTTCCGCAGCATGCTTGTAGATTGTCATATCAACAGTACTATGCATACTTATTGGGTCGTAGAACATGAATTTTGTAGTTGACATGAAGTAAATGATGGAAGTCTTTAACTGATTACTAAAGTATATTTCGGTGTGCCCAGTCTCTTGCGAGGTCTCATCGTCAATTTGTATTGTCACTGTATTGTCGAAAGGAAAACTCTAAGTTGCCTAATATTTAAATCATTATTTCTAAAGCATTGTATTTCTGGCTACCTCAAACTGCCATGGACGCGTTTATTTTATCACAAGATCCATTGAATTTTTTAATTGAAAACCGTGCACTCTTCTCTCGTCTTTGTTTGGGAGATAAAATCCTGGTGAAACAAGAGAAGCTTACGCCTGTCTATTAAAAATCTTATGGAAAATTTGTAAAACGTCTCCAGACACACTATTAAAATTGAAAACCATGGTTAAGTGGCAGTGTTGTAAGGAACAAACATTTTGTTTTTACTGTTTACTATTTGGAATGGGTAATGTCGGTTTTGACTGGCGCAAGTGGGGAGTAGGTGAAGAGAGTCTTCAAAATATCCTTTCGAAAGCTAAAAAGCACAAATGTTCCATTTCACATATCACAGCAGCTGTTAAATACAATCAGCTAGATACAGTAAGAATTGACCATATTCTTTCAGCAGCAACACACCTTGAAGCTTTGAAACATAACGAGAAGTTTGATCGAAACAGAAATATGATGAAGAGACTTATTTGGACTATCTGATTTTTAGCACGGCAAGAGTCAGCTCTTCGAGGTCATGACGAACCTGAGGTGTCAGTAAATAAAGGAAATTATTTACAGCTTTTCGATTTCTTGGCAGAAGAAGAACCACACGTGAAAGATCCTTTAGCATCCGATGGAGTATTTAAAGGCATTTTTTCTGACACACAGAATGAATTTATAGCTTGTATTACGAATGTTGTTAAAGAACAATCTTCAGGTGAAGTTAAAAATAGTCCTTTATATCAATACAAGCTGACGAAACAACGAATGTCTCAACTAGAAGTCAAATGAGAGTAATTTTTTGTTTTGCAAATAACGAATTAGGAGAGATACAAAAGAGATTTGTAGGATTTTATGAAGTATCCAAAGACCGGAGTGCACATGGCATAGCCACTGTTTTGTTGCAAGTGCTAAACAGTTGGAATATTGATTAAAAATAACTGGTATTGCAAACATA
This sequence comes from Schistocerca gregaria, assembly GCF_023897955.1. Classification (NCBI taxonomy): domain Eukaryota; kingdom Metazoa; phylum Arthropoda; class Insecta; order Orthoptera; family Acrididae; genus Schistocerca; species Schistocerca gregaria. Next base: position 407,587,709 of record NC_064923.1, read on the forward strand.
CATTGGTTGCAGTGCAGTGGCAAGAAAAAATTATGGTGCCCATTCTATAGTGAAACAAGCATAGCCTCATGCTCTCTTTATCCATTGCTGCGTACATCAGTTGAACTTAGTCCTCCTCCATGCTTGGAAAAATTGTTGTGAGAAATTCTCTTCATTGGAACTAAATTTCTTTCTTCCCTTCGTATCTCTGAGTGTTCCAAACCTACTCTAGTTCAAAATGTTCAAATGTGTGTGAAATCTTATGGAACTTAACTGCTAAGGTCATCAGTCGCTAAGCTTACACACTACTTAACCTAAATTATCCTAAGGACAAACACACACACCCATGCCCGAGGGAGGACTCGGGACAGTCCATGACTGCATCGCCTCAGACCGCTCGGCTAATCGCGCGCGGCCCTACGCTAGTCATTCGGTACGAGGTCTGGTTAGTACGGTGGATGTGGCAGAGAATCCATGTGCAGCTCATCCATATCTGAAAGGGATGCACAGGAAATATGAGGCCGAGTGTTGCCATGTTGTGCAATGACACCCGTAGTCAGAAGTCCATGTCGCTCTGATCTTATTGTTGGCTCAACCTGATTTACTCGAATATGACGCACCGATGATGGTGTTTCCCAAGGTTGTTTAGAGTTGCAAGATAACGTCTCCTTCATCTCAAAAGAGATTCAGCAGCACCTCCCTTGCAGATAGCTGCATCCAGAACTTGTTGCGTTTTTGTTATGAGGAATGGCGCCATTCCTTGATTGCTCTCTGTGTTTCGGGTTGGTGGTAGTACACCCATGTTTCGTCTCCTGTAACGATTCTCGATGAATAAGCCATCACGTTCTGCTTCAAAGCACACGGCGCTCTTTCAGTTCTGGTAGACACTTTGTGAAAATTAAGCATTGAATAAATAACATCATGTGCTGAGCTATGACTAAGGTCCAGATCTGCGGCTATTTCATCCACCGTCGCACAGCGATTTTCAATCACAGTGGCTTCGACTAATGAAGTCGTCTAAGGTGGCACAGTGGGGTGTGATTGACCTGGGCGCTGAGCGTCTGTCACAGAAGTCACGCCATTTCCGAACTTGCTGCTCCACTCCTACACTTGCTGCAGTGGTAGACATAGATTACCATACTGGACCTCCATTTGCCGATGGATTTCTATAGGTTTCGTACCTCCACTGCCCAAAAAACGTTCTTTCTTGGTACAGGTCGCAAATGGGGCAGCCATTTTGAACTGGAATTGTGGCGCATTTTTCTTGCCCGTAGTATGCTGCTGCCTGTAGGACTTTCCTTATATCATTGGCAACAGTACTGTCAACTTACAGAAGGATGCGCAGTATGTCCTGTTTTTATTATACTATTAAGGTTTTCATTTAAGGCCTCCTCGTAGTTCTTTCTGTTGTTTTGCAGTATGTTATTTATTTTTTTTGCAGATATCTGTAGTGAAATGCAGTGTTATGTTGAAAAAGAAAGTGTCATGCTTCTAATTTGTTTTGAATAGAGAAGATACAAGTACATTACAACCGCTATCACCAATCGTGGTGCATATTTTCAGTGAGAAAACCACCTCATACTTCTTTCAGCTTCATTGTGAATAGCGGAGACGTACAACCGGAGAAAAAGTCATGTTGCAGAACTGTACCGATGAAAAATAATGAGAGCGTAGTAGTTGGCGGAGTTTCTGTAGCCCCCATCTAAAATGTAGAGACGCCACCTTTGGTTCTGGAGACTCTCAGAATATAATGGTGTCAAAAATGTCACTCTGATATTACGATACATTAGAACTTCGTGGCGGCTGTTTTCGTTATAGTCCCGATTTTGTAATCGGGCTTGGGATAAGATGGAAATAAAACTAGATCTTTTTCGTCATTTATTTTTCTCAGATGAATCAGTCTTTGAAATCTTGATGAGACCAATAGACACAAGCATTGGCTACGTGAAAATGAACTACAGCGTCATACGCCAGGTAACGTTTTGATTGAATAATGTGTGGCAAACTTGTTCTGGGTCTTCATTGTTTTGCGGGTAGGTTTAAGTAGTTCAAAGTTCTAGGGGACTGATGACCTGAGATTTTAAGTCCCATAGTGCTCAGAGCCATTTGAACCATTTTTTGGAAATTTAGTATCAAATGCGTCCGTTCTCAATTGCAAAATGGTTCAAATGGCCCTAGGCACTAAGGGACTTAACATCTGAGGCCAGTCCCCTAGACCTAGAACTACTTAAACCTAACTAACCTAAGGACATCACACACATGCATGCCCGAGGCAGGATTTGATCCTGCGAACGCACCAGCAGCGCGATTCCGGACTGAAGCGCCTAGAACCGCTGATCCACAGCGGTCGGCTCTTAATTGTAGAAACAGGAGCACTTGAGATCTGACGATTACAGCGTCCTCTGTCGGCCGGTGTGGCCGAGCGGTTCTAGGCGCTTCAGTCTGGAACCGCGCTACCGTTACGGTCGCAGGTTCGAATCCTGCCTCGGGCATGGATGTGTGTGATGTCCTTAGGTTAGTTAGGTTTAAGTAGTTCTAAGTTCTAGTGGGACTGATGACCTCAGATGTTAAGTCCCATAGTGCTCAGAGCCAGCCAGCGTCCTCTACCACGAAAACAGTGGTTTGAGTGGAATTACAATATGCAATAAAAGTGGGTGTTCCTGTCTGAGGTTACAAAGTGTAATACACCTCTTTCTCGGGGGGACAAATATTATTTATTATCACCCGTTGTATATTAAGCTACAAATTATCATTTTAAACCTGTGTGGTCTCCCTGGTGTGCCTAGTCGACCACAAGTCCCCGTCACTCTGTTCACTCTAACAACAGACATGGAGAAAGGAAAGTATCATCACAATTTGAATTTAGAGTAATATAACTTTCTTGCTTTTATTGGTCGTCGTTGCACGCTCGTGGTCCAGTGATGAATCTCGCCATCCGCTGTTTGTTAAATCAATTTGAGGTCCAGGGTGTGCATTGTGCTGCGTAAGAACTGACGCATATTTAAAGTTCGAGCTTTTATTCTATAAATGCTGATCGTGACAATATTCAATAATTTCAATGTAACAGCTTTTCCAATACATTATTTCGTTCCCTCTATCCTTTACCTTCTCAAAGCAAGCGTATTACAAGACGTCTCAACACCAACTGCCCATTGTATCTATACCCGCCAAACACTGGCTCCTGTTCACAGAGCTTACAAACTGTGCAGTACTGCCTACCTTGGTTGTATATCGATATTTTACACATATGAAAAACATAGTATGAAAAATAAAAAGTGTTTATAATATAGTTCTGTGGCAATATACCTCATGATTGTCGTCATATTAACAGCTTTTTAACAAAATAATAATATGTTTATGGTTACGTAGATAAAGTTCACTTGCTCCTTCAAGTTGATTGACGGCACCGCACACATCGCCAGCCGGTGGAATCGGTAGTTTCAGTAGTCCGTTACATTACAAAAGCTGACCCCGCCCACGCAGGAGAGGTCGTTAGGAGGTTACCAGTTGCACCACAAACAGATGTCCCCTTTACGGATTTTTAACTTTTTACCTAGACCATGTTTTTCGTACGGTGCGTCTTTTGGAGATATTTAATTGTCACAAGCTAAAAGAAACACATTGTATATGCTTCCTTGTAAATACTTTCAATTTTTTTATGAGTTAATTATTTCGGGACCCTTGAGATTGCTATCAGAAGAAATGACAGTGCTTCAGCTCAGCTGTAGCTCTCTGTGTGGTCTGTCAAGGTGAAAGCGGGTGTTGGGTGTGTTGCGTGCCGTAAGTCGCTCACTGTGTGCGTATCGCCGCAGACGGCCGTCCCACAGGACTGCCGCTGGATGGGTGCCCGACTGAGCGCCATAATTCACGGCCGCGACCCGCGCCGGCGGAAGCCGCATTGAGCTACCCGGAACTCCGGCGACGCGGCGCGCATGCGCAACAGGGCTGAGTGACCGTAGCCTGCCAGTCCCACTGGTGTCCACACACGGCCCTGCATTGCTGCCACCGCCCTTCAGTTCGCCCTGAAATTTGGACACGTTTAAGAAACCATTAACTTCTACGCATGCGTACAATCAAATCTTTCGTATCGTCTGCATCAGTCCATTTTTCTCGGCGAAGGGCTTATTTTATTTTATTTTGCGTATGGCAATACAGCGACAATATTTTATATAAGTATAATGTATAAAACAAAACAATGTGTAAATAGTACATGTGTAAAAAACAAGCAATAGCACAAAAGGATAAAGTACAAATACTCAATACAAAATTGCTACACATTTTAAGCTTGGCAAGCCTGACTAGAAATTCACTCATATATTTAAAGCTCAATATTTAGATTGCACAGCCAATCCAAAGCAGAGGGTTTCGCAGATACTGGGTGTTACAAAAAGGTACGGCCAAACTTTCAGGAAACATTCCTCACACACAAATAAAGAAATGATGTTATGTGGACATGTGTCCGGAAACGCTTAATTTCCATGTTAGAGCTCATTTTAGTTTCGTCAGTATGTACTGTACTTCCTCGATTCACCGCCAGTTGGCCCAATTGAAGGAAGGTAATTTTGACTTCGGTGCTTGTGTTGACATACGACTTATTTCTCTACAGTACTAGCATCAAGCACATCAGTACGCAGCATCAACAGGTTAGTGTTCATCACGAACGTGGTTTTGCAGTCAGTGCAATATTTACAAATGCGGAGCTGGCAGATGCCATTTGATGTATGGATTAGATCGGGGGAATAGCCGTGGCGCGGTACGTTTGTATCGAGACAGATTTCCAGAACGAAGGTGTCCCGACAGGAAGACGTTCGAAGCAATTGATCGGCGTCTTAGGGAGCACGGAACATTCCAGCTTATGACTCGCGACTGGGGAAGACCTAGAACGACGAGGACACCTGCAATGGACGATGCAATTCTTCGTGCAGTTGACGATAACCCTAATGTCAGCGTCAGTGAAGTTGCTGCTGTACAAGGTAACGTTGACCACGTCACTGTATGGAGAGTGCTACGGGATAACCAGTTGTTTCCGTACCATGTACAGCGTGTGCAGGCACTATCAGCAGCTGATTGGCCTCCACGGGTACACTTCTGCGAATGGTTCATCCAACAATGTGTCAATCGTCATTTCAGTGCAAATGTTCTCTTTACGGATGAGGCTTCATTCCAACGTGATCAAATTGTAAATTTTCACAATCAAATGTGTGGGCTGACGAGAATCCGCACGCAATTGTGCAATCACGTCATCAGCACAGATTTTCTGTCAACGTTTGGGTAGGCATTGTTGGTGATGTCTTGATTGGGCCCCATGTTCGTCCACCTACGCTCAATGGAGCACGTTATCATGATTTCATACGGGATACTCTACCTGTGCTGCTACAACATGTGCCTTTGCAAGTGCGACACAACATGTGGTTGATGCACGATAGAGCTCCTGCACATTTCAGTCGAAGTGTTCGTACGCTTCTCAACAACAGATTCGGTGACCGATGGATTGGTAGAGGCGGACCAATCCCATGGCCTCCACGCTCTCCTGACCTCAACCCTCTTGACTTTCATTTATGGGGGCATTTGAAAGCTCTTGTCTACGCAACCCCAGTACCAAGTGTAGAGACTCTTCGTGCTCGTATTGTGGACGGCTGTAATACAACACGCCATTCTCCAGGGCTGCATCAGTGCATCAGGGATTCCATGCGACGGAGGGTGGATGCATGTATCCTCGCTAACGAAGGACATTTTGAACATTTCCTGTATCCAAGTGCTTGAACTCACGCTGGTACGTTCTGTTGCTTTGTGTTTCCATTCCATGATTAATGTGATTTGAAGAGAAGTAATAAAATGAGCTCTAACAAGGAAAGTAAGCGTTTCCGGACACGTGTCCACATAACATATTTTCTTTCTTTGTGTGTGAGGAATGTTTCCTGAAAGTTTGCCGTACCTTTTTGTAACACCCTGTATAACCTCAGAGACAGGTCCTTTGTATCTTCTTAAGGGACGTTCCTAAATAATATGGCGACGTTCTGTTCTGGTGCTCCACAGTCACAGGCTGGTGAGTCGCATAGACCCCAGTTGTACTTATATGTATTACATCTTGCATGGCCCGTACTGGTACGGTTTAATTTAGTCCAGGTACATCTCTTCAAGTCAGAGCCCGGTAATTCCAGAGTAGGATCTTGGGTACCTTGTTTATTAACTCCAGAATCATTCCAAAAGTTCCGCCATTGCTCCTTGATGTCAGGTTGATGTTCTTGTGTATTAACCCATATAGGCTTCCGTGACTTCAAGCGGGTCGATGGTATTTCGTTCAAAACATCATGGATTGGTAGATTCTGTGGGTAATCTGAGTCATGAATTTTTGACCACTCTCTTGCTGCTGCTTCTTGCCTTCTCAATTGTGGAGGTGGGATATTGCTTAGAGTATGCAGCCAAGGGACTGGGGTGGATTTAATAGTACCCGTTACTATCCCCATACACTCGTTCAACTGGACGTCGATTTTCTTAGTATGAGTGCTCGAATGCCAGACAGCAGAGCAAAGGGCTGGTAGGGCGACATCTTTACAGTTTACCAAATCGGGCTAACCCTTTCAGAGCAGTAGCGTAAGTTCTGGCTTTGTTCTATAGGACCACGGGCGTTATGAACCTTTACCGGACGTTGCAAATTCACAGAACAGTTGCAGACGTGATTAGTTTTTCTGTAAATGGCCTGTTATTTATCATAAACTTAAGATAGTTCACTCAACTACGTACAAGGCAGGATGTAACATCACCAATAGCAAGAGATCAATATGAGGTGGGCAACATTTGTGCTGCCTGTGATTATTGACTTTGGATGCCAAAGCATTGCCGGCCGCTGTGGCCTAGCGGTTTTAGGCGCTTCAGTCCGGAACCGCGAGACTGCTACGGTTGTAGGTTCGAATCCTGCCTCGGGCATGGATGTGTGTGATGTCCTCAGGTTTAAGTAGTTCTAAGTCTAGGAGATGTTAAGGCCCATAGTGCTCAGAGCCGTTTTTTGAGTCAAAGCATTAAAAAGTTTATTCCATTCATTACAGTCATATTACTGATCCAGTTACAAATTTCAAATGTGGTTTTAGATTAATGGGACAGGTTATTATATCTAAAGTTACTTTCACATGATCAAAAGTATTCGTGCGGGAGCAATGTGGAATTGACTATTACATGTCACGAGACTCGGACCCACCGCACCGGTATAAAAAAGAGGCGGCGAGTATTCTGTTGCCGGTACAGGAGACTGGGTCACTCAGGCGAGCTGAGAGATTTCGAACGTGGACTAGTCGTTGGATATCACCTGAGCTACAAATCCATCAGGAACACTTCAAACCGAGAGAGGTGGCTCAATGGTTAGCACATTGGACTCGCAGTTGGAAGGTCGATGGTTCAAACCCGCGTCCGGCCACCCAGATCTAGACTTTTCGCAATTTTCCTATATCGATCGAGACAAATGCCGGGATGGTTGCTTTGAAAGGGGACGGCCGATTTCCTTCCCCACGCTTGGCACAGTCCGAGCTTGTGCTCCGTCGATGTCGACGGGACGTTAAACTCAATCTCTCTTCTTCTTTTAGGAACACTTCAACTCTTCCAAGAGAACCGAATTCGACTGATGTTGATGTTATTGTAGAGTGGAAACGCGAAGGAACAGCCACAGTTAAATCAAGATCAGGCAGACCTCGTGTAATGACAGACAGGGATCTTTGACTACTGTGGAGCGTAGTTTGAAAAATCGCATGAAATCAGAGGAGAGAGCCACCCGTGAGTTAGAAAGTGGTGCCACTAGTCCAGCTAGCACACTGACCGTGCGTAGGGAGTTAAAAAGAATAGGTTACCATCGTCGAGCAGGGAGTTAAACAGAGTGGGAGACTATGGTCAAACAGTTTCTCGTTAGCACCACATTTCCGTAGTCAGCGCTAAGTGACCCTTGAGGTGTGTAAAGAGCGACACGACTGGACAGTGGCTGACTGGAAACGAAAGGTTTGGAATGATGAATTGCGCTATATTCTGTAGCAATCTCGTGGAAGAGTCTGGAATTGCGGTGAATGTCTGGAGAACTCTACTTGTCATCATGAGCAGTGCCAACAGTGAAGTACGGAGGAGGTGGTGTCACGTTATAGGGAAGTTACCCGTCGTTCGGGTGCCGTTCCCTCATTGCGTTTAAGAAAATGCTAAATGCGAAAGGATATGAGCAGATTTCACAGCAGTGTGTTCTGCTTGCAGTAGAGGAACTGTTCAGAGACGATGGCACCTTTAAAACGTACTGGCCGGCCCAGGGTCGCGACTTTGGACCCAATGGAACACTTTTGGGTTGAGCGGTCGCTCAAACCGACCACAAAAGCTTGGCGGACTTCGTGTCAGCCTCACCGCGGAAGGAGGTTTTGCTTACCAGAATGCGCATCGGGCATAGCTGTTTCAAGCATGGCTTCCTCCTCCTGGAGGGGGGATCAACCTTTCTGTGAAGTTCAGCATGTTGTGACTACGTGTGTCCTGTATACTGATATTAGGGCAGCCCTTTTTCTCTCTGTAGATGTGCTCACCGTCCTCGCAGATACCGATACGAGTGTTAACAGAGTGGTGAAATTTTGTGAACTATCAGGCTTCATCCCTAAACTGGTGCGGAAGGGCGGCAGATTGTTGTACGTTAGAAACTGCTCTGCATGTGGGGACAGCCTTCGTCCCCACCCATGAGATTACATGGTGACTTTTCGTCAGGGCTCTGATGACCGTGATGTCGAGCGTGCCCGCAACCCAACTCATCATCATCATCATCATCATCACTTTTGGGATGAGTTAGAACGCCGACTTCGCTTCAGACCCCAGCTTCGACTTTCACTACTTCGTCTGGTTCAGGCTAGTGAGGACAGACATTCAGACACCTTACTGAAGGTGTGTCCAGCAGAATTCAAGCCGTCATAAAGGCGGAGAGTGGGCACATCCGATACATATGTCCACGAAAACAGTGTGGATACTTTTGATCAAATAACATGCTGCATCCTGTTGTTGTTGTGGTCTTCAGTCCTGAGACTGGTTTGATGCAGCTCTCCATGCCACTCTATCCTGTGCAAGCATCTTCATCTCCCAGTTCCTACTGCAACCTACATCCTTCTGAATCTGCTTAGTGTATTCATCTCTTGTTCTCCCTCTACGATTTTTACCCTCCACGCTGCTCTCCAGTACTAAATTGGTGATCCCTGGATGCCTCAGAACATGTCCTACCAACCGATCCCTTCTTCTAGTCAAGTTGTGCCACAAACTTCTCTTCTCCCCAATCCTATTCAATACCTCCTCGTTAGTTATGTGATCTACCCATCTAATCTTGAGCATTCTTCTGTAGCATCACATTTCAAAAGCTTCTGTTCTCTTCTTGTCCAAACTATTTATTGTCCGTGTTTCACTTCCATACATGGCTACACTCCATTCAAATACTTTCAGAAATGACTTCCTGACACTTAAATCTATACTCAATGTTAACAAATTTCTCTTCTTCAGAAACGCTTTCCTTGCCATTGCCAGTCTACATTTTATATCCTCTCTACTTCGACCATCATCAGTTATTTTGCTCCCCAAATAGCAAAACGCCTTTACTACTTTAAGTGTCTCATTTCCTAATCTAATTCCCTCAGCATCACCGGACTTAATTCGACTACATTCCATTATTATCGTTTTGCTTTTTTTGATTTTCATCTTATACCCTCCTTTCAAGACACTGTCCATTCCGTTCAACTGCTCCTCCAAGTCCTTTGCTGTCTTTGACAGAATTACAATGACATCGGCGAACCTCAAAATTTTTATTTCTTCTCCCTGGATTTTAATACCTACTCCGAATTTTTCTTTTGTTTCCTTTACTGCTTGCTCAATATACAGATTGAATAACATCGGGGAGAGGCTACAACCCTGTCTCACTCCCTTCCCAACGGCTGCTTCCCTTTCATGTCCCTCGACTCTTACAACTGCCATCTGGTTTCTGTACAAATTGTAAATAGCCTTTCGCTCCCTGTATTTTACCCCTGCCACCTTTAGAATTTAAAAGAGAGTATTCCAGTCAACACTGTCAAAAACTTTCTCTAAGTCTACAAATGCTAAAACGTAGGTTTGCCTTTCCTTAATCTTTCTTCTAAGATAAGTCGTAAGGTCAGTATTGCCTCACGTGTTCCAATATTTCTACGGAATCCAAACTGATCTTCCCCGAGGTTGACTTCTACTAGTTTTTCCATTCGTCTGTAAAACACAACATGAAATCTCCAATCGAGTCAAAAAATTCGCTTGATACTCCATATGATCTTATTATATGCTTCGTTGTGGCTTTTCGGAAATCAGAAATAGTGCATCCAGCTGTTTGCCTTGCTCCATGGCATTCAGGGTCTCAGGTGAGAACAGCGCTAGCTGGGTTGCACATGAGTGATGTTTTCAGAACCTATGCTGTTTGGCAAGGAAGAGGTCATTCTGTCTGAGTTGACTGCTCCGGCAGCTGGCGGAGTGCGTCGTCTCAGAAGCGGTCCCTTAGCAGAATTCTGCCCAACAGCAACTGACGCACCTTCTCTGGAGGAGGAGAAGTTTAATGCTTAACATCCCGTCGACAACGAGGCCATTAGAGACGGAGCTCACGCTCGGATTATGGGAGATATGGAGGAAATCGGCCCTCCCCTTTCAAAGGAACCGTCCCGGAATTTATCTAAACGACTTAAGGAAATCCCGGAAAACCCAGATCAGGATCGCCGGACGCTGGTGGGAACCGTCATCCATCCGAATGCGAGTCCAGTGTGCTAACCACTCCGCCACGTCGCTTGGTGCGCCTACTCTGGCGTCGGCGTAGGCGGAGAACCAGACGACGTGCTTGAGAGACAGCGCAGCGGCGGCGGCTACCTGCTACAACCTCTCCAACGCGTCGCGGTGGCGTGTTACCGGCCTAAGCTGGTCACAGCTGCCCTATGATGACTACGCGCCTCAGCGTATATTGTAAACACAGTTCCCTTTTTCCGCAGAATCTCAAATTATTCCTAAACAATGCAAGAGCTGTTAACATAAAATCACAGGACTTCAAAACTGTCTGAAAACGCCACGCCCAGAATCGCGGTTGCCTGGGGAGCCGTGGGACCCGATTCCTATTTGAGCTAGGAACTTGGGATAAAAAGTTTTGGTTTGGTCCGGACCAGCGGCCATTTTTATACCCTTCCAACTTCTGTCTTATTGCAGTTATGTTACAGTATGTTAAGCAAGATTTGAACGACGAATCGGACCTGGTGACCAGGAAAATTGTGCCAGTCGATTAACTCCTTTGGCAAAAGATTTTAATTGGGCAGAAATTATTAATGCTCAGTCAATGACATCATTTGTACATGTGTAACTGCGTCGTTCGTATTTTACGAAAAAAAAAGTTTCCCTTAAATTAATCCAGAATGGAGCGAGATCATGGTCCAAATTTGATCCACTGGTGTATCTAAGCTTGGTCGAAGATAAGTTTCAACCATCTCAAAAAATGTTGCTTCGTTTGGTTTTAACAGGAAAAAAAAGTTTTTCTGGGAGGTTTCTGATGGGCACCTCTTCTATGCTTTAATCTTGGACGGAGTTTAAACTTTGCACGAATGTAAGTAAGTGGATAATGTCAAAACGAATTTTTTAAAATCCAATAATCTTTATCTGTTGTCCAAGTACGATAATTTAATGTTTTTCTGGAAGGTTTCTGAAGCGCGCCACTTCTGTACTTTAAACTTGCACGCATCGGTACAAACTTCGCCCGAAGGAAGATAAATGGATAAAGTGAAAACGAATTTTTTTATCCAATATTCTTTATTCATTGGCGAGATACGATGTTTTAAAGTCTATCTAAATGTGACAAGTAAAATTCGTTCTTGCGTGCACTAAATGTACTGAAAGGGTTTAAACTGTATCAAATAAATAATTCTTACGATAAAACTGGAAACGCGTTTTCATTCGAATTTTACGCGTAAAAAAAAGACATTTTTGTGCATCGTATACGCGCGCCACTTCCACGTTTCAGACCTGTACGAATCTGTTCAAATTTTGTAAGAAAGTGGACAAATATGTGTAATTAATGATCAACCTCTTGTTTTGGGAAAGCTTTATCCGTTGCCATGAAATAAGCAACATGGTTCGAAAGACCATAAAGAAACCGACACCGGGTGAGCCGTCGCCCGAACCAATAAAAATGTACATCGCTTGCCAAGCTATTGCGGCCTAATGTCAAAATTATGGTAGAGTAAAATTTGGAAACCAGAATGAAAATTGCTCCTGTCTTTGCACAAGAAAAAGCGAATATATCCTGGGCAGAGTTAGGGATGTGAAAGAAGGGAAGTAGCTGTTCTACTTATCTGACAGCTTATAAGACGTTTAAATCAAAACATCTTAACATACTCGTAAAACGTGAAAAAGTTTTAAGACTACTTACCCAGTGCACTGAATCTCTTAGACCCGCCTCCTTGTAGATCTATGGTGAGGGGTTTAAGAACAAATAGACACCAATTTATGTGCTTCTAGAGAGTAGGATGCATCTGCAATAGGTAGTATCCGAGAGTGGGTGTGCATTTATGATAGGAAGTATCCCAGAGTGGGAATGAATGCATCCTAAACTTAAATGACACGTTGTATCATATTGCACGACGTGACAAATGACACGTTGGATGACATGTGGCATGTGTCGTGTTGTACGACATATCATATATCATGTTGTAATCTCCCCCCTCCTTCCTTCTCCCATCTATTGTCCACATTAAACAATGCCCAGTCCACGTAATTATTAATCAAAGTTTTTTATGAAGATTTCAAGTTTACTTAGCTTGTCATGAGATGGCTCCAGTTCTTCTTGTCCAGGGGTCTGAAGTTGAAAATCGAACATCAGGTCCTCACGGTTGGTTTGAACTAAATAAACTGGAAGATTTTTATAGCAGAATTTTTTATGTAAATATATTTTCCACTGATTTTCTCACATTGTAGTGTGTCGTACAGTATTTCGATTTTTCACATTAACAAAGCCGGAATTACATTGTTCGCACCTATTATACAAAAATGCGTCCGATCACATCAGAGGCAAGCTTAAGACTCTCACACATTGCGGAAATAACAATACTCTAAAGGGTTTACAATTTTTATGAACAAATTAATTACTGAGCGAGGTGGCGCAGTGGCTAGCACACTGGATTCGCACTCGGGAGGGCGACGGTTCAATCCCGCGTCCAGCCATCCTGATTTAGGTTTTCCGTGATTTCCCTAAATCGCTCCAGGCAAATGCCGGGATGGTTCCTTTGAAAGGCCACGGCCGACTTCCATCCCCGTCCTTCCCTAATCCGATGAGACCGATGAACTCGCAGTCTGGTCTCCTCCCCCAAAACAACCCAACCCAACAAATTAATTCGTACTAGTTTTCGTTTCGATTGTTATTTCATAGATGAATCCAAAAATAAACATAGTAAACAATATAGGATTGCGTAATTAATAACAGAAATTTTAATTGTGCAAATAATTCGAAATTTCAAAAGTTTCTAAAAAAAATTTTAACTGTACATTCAGAACTAGTACTTATCGATTGTAACATCGAAGCTAAAATATTTTATAAAGTAATTCCTTTTCATAAATTTTGGCTTGGCGCATAACATACTGTGTATAAAATTATACGAAAGTTTTCGGAAAAGTAAGTGAGATAATACCGACCTGTACAAAATTCGAAAAATAATACTGGTGTCGACAACTACGGTTGAGGAAAAGTAATGATAGAGGAGTATGTCCCGTTACAATGTTACTTTATTTTACACGATGCCTTAGATTACGTGATATTGGTACTAACGCCAGCAAGTAAAGAACGCGAATATGTAAAGATCTTTTGATTTAAATGTCTTTGGAGGTGCCAGATAAGTCGAAAAGCTAGTTCCCTTCTTTTACATCCATAGTCCTGCCCAGGGCATATTCGCCTTCTTTGTGCTATAGCACGACATCTTTCATTCTTTTTAATAGAGTAAATCGCCGTTCTGGTGAGTAGTGTTATACTTTCGTGCCATCCAGATTTCGGCTTTTCTGCCATTTTCAAATTCAATGCGAAATGCTGTTAGACCATTATTAAGTCACTTCTGTTACGGTAATCCAAAGCACGTAAACAAAGCTAATACATGTCTTTAAGATGTAACTGCCCAGTTATATCTTAAAGGCATGTGTTAGCCTTGTTTACCTGCTTTGGACCCCCTTAACAGACATGACTTAATAATGGTCCAACAACTTTTAGCATTATGCTTGATAATGGCATAAAACCAGAAATATGGATGTGTAAAAGATAAATATCATAATACACAGTCAAACGGTTTTTGGTAGCAGCTGCACAGCAATTCCTGATTTCCTTTCGATCCTAGGCAGATGCTTAGCAACACGAAGATACGAGTATTGGCTGTTTCTCAAATCATTACACATCGACAGTTGACAGTACGGACGTGAATCAAGTTACAACACGTTGGTCGGCCGGGGTGGCCGAGCGGTTCTACGCGCTTCAGTCTGGAACCGCGTGACCGCTACGGTCGCAGTTTCGAATCCTGCCTCGGGCATGGATGTGTGTGATGTCCTTAGGTTAGTTAGGCTTAAGTAGTTCTAAATTCTAGGGGACTGATGACCTGAGATGTTAAGTCCCATAATGATCAGAGCCATCTGAACCAGGAAAAGCTGCTGCAGTGCAGTACAGTAGAGCACAGTAGACAGCTTTTTGTTTTTTTTTTTTGTTTTTTGTTTTTTGAACGGCCAGTATCGGTTGGTCAGTCAGTGTGCTCCCTGCCGCCGTTGGATAAGCAGCTGCAGCAGTAAGTCGCATAACCCTAGCTTACTTATTTGTTAGATAGTTTAATTAATTTCTTTCCGTGTTTTTGGGTACTTGTATTGTTTAATTCATATATTTCTGGCGTATTATAGTATTTGAGGGTTGTAGCATCGCGCCTTAGTACCTGAATAGTGCAAATTCGCGTAGTCGTCTGTCTTCTGTTTTTGTTTTTGAACGGCCAGTGTCGGTTGGTCAGTCAGTGTGCTCCCTACCGCCGTTGGATAAGCAGCTGCAGCAGCAAGTCGTATAACCCTAGCTTACTTATTTGTTAGATAGTTTAATTAATTTCTTTGCGTGTTTTTGCGTACTTGCATTGTTTAATTCATATATTTCGGGCGTATTATAGTATTGGTCAGTTGTAGCATCGCGCTTTAGTGTTTACTTCGTAGATTCTTATTTAAATTGCGTGTGAGTTTCGTATAGGAGGTGCAATTTCGAGTTTTAGTTACTGTAATCGTAAAATCAGCAGATTGTAGCGCAGTCGTTAGGCATTTGTACAGGTTAGTTGATACATTCTTTTCGTGTTCCGCTTGCGTTATCTAGGCACGGACTCGTGTTTCGGTAACTGTTGTTAAACATCGATTAGAATGGACAGGGACTGCGGTTGCTGTGTTCGGGTGAGGGCTGAGTTGGCATCCCTTCGCTCACAGCTGCAATCGGCGCTGACTTCGGTCGCGCAGCTTGAGGCTGTTGCCAATGGGCACCACTGTGGGGAGCCGGACTCGGGTATCGCGGGGATGACAACCTCGTCCCGTCTGTCCCCAGATCGGTCTGCCGCTGTGGTTGCCCCGGTTGCTGCCCGCAGTGGGGCTGAGCCCTCGCCTGTGGTTGATTGGGAGGTCGTTCCAAGGCGTGGCAGGCAGCGAAAGGCGTCCCCGGAGGCTGATCAGAAAGCCTCCCCGGTGCGTCTGACAAACCGGTTTCAGGCACTGTCTCTGGCTGAGCCAGATGCAGCTGCCTGTCCTGTTTTAGAGGATCATTCTCAGCCTTCAAGGTCCGGGCAATCGCAGAGGGTGGGCTTACTGGTAGTTGGGAGCTCCAATGTTAGGCGCGTAATGGGGCCCCTTAGGGATACGGCGGCTAAGGAGGGGAAGAAATCCAATGTGCACTCCGTGTGCATTCCGGGAGGAGTCATTCCTGATGTGGAAAGGGTCCTTCCGGATGCCATGAAGAGCACAGGGTGCAGCCAGCTGCAGGTGGTGGCACATGTCGGCACTAATGACGTGTGTCGCTTTGGATCTGAGGAAATTCTCTCTGGATTCCAGCGGCTATCTGATTTGGTGAAGGCTGCCGGTCTTGCTTACGAGATGAAGGCAGAGCTCACCATCTGCAGCATCATTGACAGAACCGACTGCGGACCTTTGGTGCAGAGCCGGGTGGAGGGTCTGAATCAGAGGCTCAGACGGTTTTGCGACCGTATTGGCTGCAGATTCCTTGACTTGCGCCATAGGGTGGTGGGGTTTCGGGTTCCGCTGAATAGGTCAGGAGTTCACTACACTCAGCTGGCGGCTACACGGGTAGCGGAGGCTGTGTGGCGTGGACTGGGCGGTTTTTTAGGTTAGAAGGCCTCGGGAAAGTACGTGGTGGGCTGCAATGTCAAAGGGTGCTTGGCAATTACAGGACGTGCTTGGATCAAGGAACAGTCGGAATTATAGTTGTAAATTGTTGTAGTTGCGCTGGAAAAGTCCCTGAGCTTCAAGCGCTAATAGAAAGCACAGAAGCTGATATCGTTATAGGTACAGAAAGCTGGCTAAAGCCTGAAATAAGTTCTGCAGAAATTTTTACGAAGTCTCAGACGGTGTTCAGGAAAGATAGATTAGGCAGAATTGGTGGTGGAGTGTTTGTGTCTGTCAGTAGTGGTTTATCTTGTAGTGTAGTCGAAGTAGATACTCTGTGCGAATTGGTGTGGGTGGAGGTTATACTTAACAGCCGAATTAAGTTAATAATTGGCTCCTTCTACCGACCCCCAGACTGCGATGATACAGTTGCTGAACAGTTCAGAGAAAGTTTGAGTCTCGTAACAAATAAATACCCCACTCATACGGTTATAGTTGGTGGGGCTTCAACCTACCCTCGGTATGTTGGCAAAAATACTTGTTCAAAACCGGTGGTAGGCAGAAAACGTCTTCCGAGATTGTCCTAAATGCATTCTCCGAAAATTATTTCGAGCAGTTAGTCCACGAACCCACGCGAATTGTAAATGGTTGCGAAAACACACTTGACCTCTTGGCCACAAACAATCCAGAGCTGATAGAGAGCATCATGATTGATACAGGGATTAGTGATCACAAGGTCGTTGTAGCTAGGCTCAATACCATTTCTTCCAAATCCATCAGAAACAAACGCAAAATAATTTTATTTAAAAAAGTGGATAAAGTGCCACTAGAAGCCTTCCTAAAAGACAATTTCCATTCCTTCCGAACTGACTATGCGAATGTAGACGAGATGTGGCTCAAATTCAGAGATATAGTAGCAACAGCAATTGAGAGATTCATACCTCATAAATTGGTAAGAGATGGAACGGATCCCCCGTGGTACACAAAAAAGGTCCGAACGCTGTTGCAGAGGCAACGGAAAAAGCATGCGAAGTTCAGAAGAACGCGAAATCCCGAAGATGGGCTAAAATTTACAGACGCGCGAAATTTGGCACGTACTTCGATGCGAGATGCCTTTAATAGGTTCCACAACGAAACATTGTCTCGAAATTTGGTAGAAAATCCGAAGAAATTCTGGTCGTATGTAAAGTACACAAGCGGCAAGACGCAGTCAATACCTTCGCTGCGCAGTGCCGATGGTACTGTTATCGACGACTGTGCCGCTAAAGCGGAGTTATTGAACGCAGTTTTCCGAAATTCCTTCACCAGGGAAGACGAATGGAATATTCCAGAATTTGAAACACGAACATCTGCTAGCATGAGTTTCTTAGAAGTAGATACCTTAGGGGTTGTGAAGCAACTCAAATCGCTTGATACGGGCAAGTCTTCAGGTCCAGATTGTATACCGATTAGGTTCCTTTCAGATTACGCTGATACTATAGCTCCCTACTTAGCACTCATATACAACCGCTCGCTCACCGATAGATCTGTACCTACAGATTGGAAAATTGCGCAGGTCGCACCAGTGTTCAAGAAGGGTAGTAGGAGTAATCCATTTAACTACAGACCTATATCATTGACGTCGGTTTGTAGTAGGGTTTTGGAGCATATACTGTATTCAAACATTATGAATCACCTCGAAGGGAACGATCTATTGACACGTAATCAGCATGGCTTCAGAAAACATCGCTCTTGTGCAACGCAGCTAGCTCTTTATTCGCATGAAGTAATGGCCGCTATCGACAGGGGATCTCAAGTTGATTCCGTATTTCTAGATTTCCGGAAAGCTTTTGACACCGTTCCTCACAAGCGACTTCTAATCAAGCTGCGGAGCTATGGGGTATCGTCTCAGTTGTGCGACTGGATTCGTGATTTCCTGTCAGGAAGGTCGCAGTTCGTAGTAATAGACGGCAAATCATCGAGTAAAACTGAAGTGATATCAGGTGTTCCCCAGGGAAGCGTCCTGGGACCTCTACTGTTCCTGATCTATATAAATGACCTGGGTGACAATCTGAGCAGTTCTCTTAGACTGTTCGCAGATGATGCTGTAATTTACCGTCTAGTAAGGTCATCCGAAGACCAGTATCAGCTGCAAAGCGATTTAGAAAAGATTGCTGTATGGTGTGTCAGGTGGCAGTTGACGCTAAATAACGAAAAGTGTGTGATGATCCACATGAGTTCCAAAAGAAATCCGTTGGAATTCGATTACTCGATAAATAGTACAATTCTCAAGGCTGTCAATTCAACTAAGTACCTGGGTGTTAAAATTACGAACAACTTCAGTTGGAAGGACCACATAGATAATATTGTCGGGAAGGCGAGCCAAAGGTTGCGTTTCATTGGCAGGACACTTAGAAGATGCAACAAGTCCACTAAAGAGACAGCTTACACTACACTCGTTCGTCCTCTGTTAGAATATTGCTGCGCGGTGTGGGATTGACGGAGGACATCGAAAGGGTGCAAAAAAGGGCAGCTCGTTTTGTGTTATCGCGTTATAGGGGAGAGAGTGTGGCAGATATGATACACGAGTTGGGATGGAAGTCATTACAGCATAGACGTTTTTCGTCGCGGCGAGACCTTTTTACGAAATTTCAGTCACCAACTTTCTCTTCCGAATGCGAAAATATTTTGTTGAGCCCAACCTACATAGGTAGGAATGATCATCAAAATAAAATAAGAGAAATCAGAGCTCGAACAGAAAGGTTTAGGTGTTCGTTTTTCCCGCTCGCTGTTCGGGAGTGGAATAGTAGAGAGATAGTATGATTGTGGTTCGATGAACCCTCTGCCAAGCACTTAAATGTGAATTGCAGAGTAGTCATGTAGATGTAGATGAAACACGCAATGAGACGAACAGAAATGACACTTTTATTCAAAGACAATAAATACACTGAGGTCATCGCTATTTGTGATGGTCTCCTGGAAATTACAAAATGCGCGACATGGTTCTTAATATGGTGTGTCGTCACCACGGACTGCAGTGTATGCTGTGCAACGAGCTGTTATGCTGGCCACAAAGTAGGTGAGAAATTCTTGTGGTTGGATGTTCCAGTCCTTCGACATTCCAGTTGAGACCTGCTGGATAGTCATTAGCGCATATGGAAACGTAGTACTTGAATGAGTCAGAACTCTTTATATTAGTATTACGATATTATAAAGTTATCTACAGAATGCTAAGCGAGATGCCGCAGTAATCTAAATCTACCATTTGGCTGCTGATTTTACTATTTCGATGTTAGAAAGTCTGTCTACACAGTGCAAAGCACAGTACAACAGTAGTCTAGTAGTAGAACTGATAAACTGTCCACAACATACTTAAATTGACCACCAAGACGTTTGTTAAAAGGGGGCAGAACAACGAGTCGTTGTGAAGTGTAGTTCGTCCTTCTTCTTTTCCCCCTCTCTTTTTAACTACAATTACGAATAACTTAATTTTCAACCGTTGTTTTTGTGGTCTTCAGTCCGGAGACTGGTTTGATACAGCTTTCCATGCTGCTCTATCCTGTACAAATCTCTTCACCTCCCAATAACTACTGCAACCTACATACTTCTGGATCTGAAACCAATCCCTTCTTCTAGTCAGGTTGTGCCACAAATTTCTCTTCTCCCCAATTCTATTCACTCTCAGTAATTACGTGATCTACCCATCCACCCATGAGCATTCTTCTGTAGAACCACATTTCGGAATCTTCTATTCTCTTCCTGTCTAAACTGTTTATCGTCCATGTTTCACTTCCATACATGGCTACACTCCATACAAATACTTTCAGAAAAGACTTCCTGACACTTAACTCTAAATTCGGTGTTAACAAATTTCTCTTCTTCAGAAATGCCTTATTTGCCATAGCCAGTGTACATTTTATATCCACTCTACTTCGTCGATCATCAGTTATTTTTTTCCCAAATAGCAAAACAGTTTTACTACTGTAAGTGTCTCATTTCCTAATCTAGTACCCCCAGAATCACCTGATTTAATTCGACTACGTTCCATTATCCTTGATTTGCTTTTGCTGACCCATCTTATGTGTTCCTGTCAAGACGCTGTCCTTTTCTTCTCTGCTTGCTCGGTATACAGATTGAATAACGTTGGGGATAAGTTACAACCCTGCCTCACTCCCTACTCGACTACTGCTTCCCTTTCATGTCCCTCGACTCTTACAACTGCCATCTGGTTTCTGTCCAAATTGTAAACAGCCTTTCGCTCCCTGTATTTTACTCCTGCCACCTCCAGAATTAGAAAGAGAGTGTTCCAGTCAACATTGTCAAAAGCTTTCTCTAAGTCTACAAATGCTAGAAACGTAGGTTTGCCTTTCCTTAATCTGTCTTCTAAGATAATTGCCTCGCGTGTTCCAACATTTCTACGGAATACAACCTGATCTTCCCCAAGGTCGGCTTCTACCAGTTTTTCCATTCGTCTGTAAATAATTTGCGTTAGTATTTTGCAGCTGTGACTTATTAAATTGATAGTTTGGTAATTTTCACATCTGTCAACATCTGCTTTCTTTGGGATTGGAATTATTATATTCTTCTTGAAGTCTGAGGTATTTCGCCTGTCTCATACATCTTGCTCACCAGATGGTAGAGTTTTGCCAGGACTGGCTCTCCCAAGGCTGTTAGTAGTTCTAATTGAATGTTGTCTACTCCCGGGGCCTTGTTTCGACTCAGGTCTTTCAGTGCTCTGTCAAATTATTCACTCCGTTTCATACCTCCCATTTCACCTTCATCTACGTCTTCTTCCATTTGACCCTCTATATATCCCTTCTACCTTTCCGTACGCAGCTCGTGGTCTCGCTGTCGCGTTCTCGCTTCCCGAGCACAGCGTCCCGTGTTCGATTCCCGTCGGGGTCAAGGATTTACACCTGCCTCGAGATGACTGGGTGCTTGTGTTTTCCTCATCATTTCATCATTATTCATGAAAGTGGTGAGATTAGACTGAGCAAAGGTCGAGAATTTGTACGGGCGCTGATAA
This sequence comes from Schistocerca gregaria, assembly GCF_023897955.1. Lineage (NCBI taxonomy): Eukaryota > Metazoa > Arthropoda > Insecta > Orthoptera > Acrididae > Schistocerca > Schistocerca gregaria. The sequence continues at coordinate 407,609,064 of NC_064923.1, forward strand.
CCGCGCAGTTGTACGCCCGACATCCAAAGGTCTCTTTAATTTTCCTGTGGGCAGTATCCATCTTAGCCCTAGTTATACTTGCATCTAAATCCTTATTTTTGTCCTCTTGCCATCCCTGTTTGGTCATTTTGCACTTCCTGTCATTCTCATTTTTGAAACGTTGTATTCCTTTCCGTCTGCTTCATTCACTGTATTTCTATATTTTCTCCTTTCATCAATTAAATTCACTATATCTTCTGTTACCAAAGGATTTCTAGTAGCTCTCTTCTTTTTACCTACTTGATCCTCTGCTACCTTCATTATTTTATCTCTCAAAGTTATCGTTTCTTCTACCAATGTATTTCTTTCCCTTGCTCTTGTCAATTGTTCCCTTATGCTCTCCCTGAAACTCTGTACAACCTCTGGTTCTTTCAGTTTATCCAGGTCCCATCCCCTTACCTTCCGACCTTCGTGCAGTTTCTTCAGTTTTAATCTACAGTTCATAACCAATAAATTGCGGTCGGAGCCCCATCTGCCCCTGGAAATGTCTTACAATTTAAAACCTGGTTCCTAAATCTCTGTCTTACCATTATATAATCTACCTGAAACCTTCTAATGACTGCAGGCCTCTTTCATGTATACAATCTTCTCTCATGAATCTTAAGCCAAGTTTTAGCTCTGTGCAGAATTCTACCACTCGAGTTCCCCTTTCATTCCTTACCCTAAGTCCATATTCTCCTATTTCTATTCCTTCCCTTCCTTCCATTGTCGCCTATGACTACTAAAATTTCGTCTCCCTTAACTACGTGAATAATTTATTATATCGCATCATACATTTTACCAATCTCTTCATCATCTGCGGAGCTAGTTGGCATATAAACTTGTACTACTGGGGTGGCGTGGGCTTCGTGTCTATCTTTGCCACAGTAATGCGTTCACTATGCTGTTTGTAGTAGCTTATCCGCGTTCCTATTTTTTTTATTTATTATTAAACCGACACTTGCATTACCGTTATTTGATTTTGTATTTATAACCCTGTATTCACCTGTCCAGTAGCCTTGTTCCTCCTGCCACCGAACTTCACTAATTCTCACTATATCTAAAATTAACCTATCCATGTCCCTTTTTAAATTATTTAACCTACCTGCCCGATTAAGGGATCCGACATTCCACTCTCCGATCCGTAGAACGCCGGTTTTGCTTTTTCTGATAACGACATGCTTCTGGGTAGTCCCTGCCCGGAGATCCGAATGGGGACTATTTTACCTCCGGCATATTTTACCCAAGAGGACGCCATCATCATTTAACAATACAGTAAAGCTGTATGCCTTTGCGAAAAATTACAACTGTAGTTTCCCATTGCTTTCAGCCGTTCGCAGTAGCAGCACACAAGGCCGTTTTGGTCGATGTTACAAGGCCAGATCAGTCAGTCATTCCCTGCAACTACTGAAAAGGCTGTTCCCCCTCTTCAGGAACCACGCGTTTGTCTGGCCTCTCAACAGATACGCCTCCGTTGTGGTTAAATGCCGGCCGGAGTGACCATGCGGTTCTAGGCGCTACAGTCTGGAACCGGGCGACCGCTACGGTCGCAGGTTCTAATCCTGCCTCGGGCATGGATCTGTGTGATGTCCTTAGGTTCGTTAGGTTTAATTGCTTCTAAGTTCTAGGCGACTGATGACCTCAGAAGTTAAGTCGCATAGTGCTCAGAGGCATTTGAACCATTTTTTGTGGTTAAATCTACGGTACGGTTATCTGTATCTTGGAGGCACGCAAGCCTCTCCACGAAAGTTAGTCCATGGTTCATGGGGAGGGGTGAGGGGTGATGGAGGATTTCTGAACTATCGCACAGAAAATGTTGTGTCGGAAGGCGAAAAAAACACAACGTCCAACTAATATACCTACACAGGAAGAAATGAGGTCTTGGTACAATAAGACAAATCAGAGCTCTCAAGGAAAGATTTGTTTGTTAATTTTTACAACGTGCTATTCGAGAGTGGAACGGTAGAGAAAGAATCTTAAAGTGTTTCTGCGAATCCCCTGCCAAATACTTCAGCGTGAATTACGGTGTAAACATGCAGATATAAAGGTAGTCACGATTCGACGTAAAACAGCAAGAGTAGTGAAGTATTTTTGCACGATAACGTAAACTGCGCCGACGCCAGGTGCGATAGTCGACCCTGAGCAGCTGCCTGGTTTCCTGACCCAAATAACCGCTGCCTCATATCCATCATCGTCAGCCGCCAGCTCTCCTGACGCCAAAATTGTTAGTTTGCCGCACTCTCTGTAGCGATTATGCAAGCCGTAGGATTCTTTCCTCGTCTGTTGTCGTTCTTCAACCTGTTTTAAGTTCCAGTCTGAATTTTTCATAACTTACTCTTAGTAAGGTAACAGCTCAACTAAGGCTTATAAATAAGGCTACAAAATTTGACGAACTGGAAAGTAAACATTACGCAGCAACTCAATGCTGGTGGACATTAAAGTTTTGGAGACCACAATGAAAGAGTCAACTTTGACATATTTCGTAACGGACGTTCTCCGATATGCAGGCAGTAAGTTTGAAAAGACATATCGTTCCTGGACAAAGGCTGGAATGGTAGGTCTTTTGGGTAGCACTCATATCCTCTGCATCTCATGTTACTTTCACTAACCGTATATTCCTCGGCTGCCTTCTGTATTAAATCTCCTCAGCTACACGTAATAGTTTCTCGGGCTGTTAAGGATTACGGGCGACAGAACAATTGAGATCTGATAAAAAAGAGCGGACTTCCGTTCTGTTGCAGGATAGATTCTTATTGCTAAAACAACACGTAGTACTTGGTCATATTTGCAATTTTGTACTATTATTTTCAACGATCTACATGGAGTATTCATCTCTCTCATTTGCTTTAAACATATGTAGACATGCAACATTTCCATCTGATCTCAACACACATAAACGATTTTATTAGTATTTGGTACATATTTACATAGACTTTCTACATGTTATAGAGCATATTTATTCATGAATTTCGCTTGGACGTTAATATTAGCCCAGTATTCTAGCATTATTTTTCGCTTAGCTTCCTTCCTGTTTTTGATCCACTTCTAGTCTGTATTCTTCTTAAGGATTTGTTCGAAAACTATTTTATCTAGTTTCGTCTTTAGAGCGCCACATTTCTTCCAGTCATCATGTGATGTGTCTCAACGCCTTTTAGGTAGATACAGTAGATAAAGATTTGACTAAAGAACCTCACTGATCGTATTCCTGTCAGATGACCATAGAAAGAATTGGGCCTTTTATGAATATGAATGTAGCTCGTGGTTGGTCTTATTCTGTATTCCCTGTTTAGTTTGATCTGGACCAGGATCTTCTTCAGTAGTTGTTCTGACAGACCTCTGGTATTCTTTATGAGGCATTTTACTGAGTACACAGCTTTCAAACTAAGTCGTTCGGTACCGTTCTGTGAAACTGAGTTGCGCTTGGCATTGATTGGCACTGATAGTATGTTATTAACATCTTTGGCAAGGTAATATGCTATTTACACAGTATTGATCTCTACTTAAAAGCACCTGTCTCAGAGATATTAAGTTCTATTCATGGAAGCTTTCAATTCGCTTCATTTTTCCCGGGGAATCATCAGTAATTCTCCAGGCACTAACCGGATGCTCTCTACGAAATGTGTTCGGTTGGTTGATTTGGGGGAGGGGACTAAACAGTGAGTCATCGGTCCTGTCGGATTAGGGAAGGATGGGGAAGGAAGTCGGCTGTGCCCTTTCAAAGGAACCATCCCGGCATTTATGTAAAGCCATTTAGGGAAATCACAGAAAACCTTAATCAGGATGGCCAGACGCGGGTTTGAACCGTTGTCCTTCCGAGCGCGAGTCTAGCGTGCTAACCATTACGCTACCTCGCTCGATGAAACGTGTTTCTCAAGTCACATGTGCAAGTTCACCTTTGTTACTATCCTGTGAAGTTGGTTTATCTGTTTAGTAACTGTGTGAAGAGCTCAGAAGATTTGCAAGATCATCTGTGACAGCTGAACAGTCAATTTTCAGTTTTCTGTTATTGTAGCCATTTTGAATATATTTTTTATCTAGTTCCTTGCGCCATTCGCGAATAACGTGCTACAGAACGCATTAGAAGAACAAAGATGTATCTTCATATTCTTGTCTCACTCCCGTGGTAATTTCAGAGCGTATCCAAACCCCTTCCCTAATTTCACTTTGGATGTTTAGCCGAATATACCAGAATGAGATTTTCACTCTGCAACGGAGTGTGCACTGATATGAAACTTCCTGGCAGATTAAAACTGTGTACCGGACAGAGACTCGAACTCGGGACCTTTGCCTTTCGCGGACAAGTGCTCTACCATCTGAGCTACCCGAGCACGACTCACGCTCCGTCCTCACAGCTTTAATTCCGCCGAGTTCGAGTCTCGGTTCGGCACATAGCTGAATATGGTTTGTCCAACGCTTGTTCCAAATTAATTTTCTTTGGAACTTGTATTAAGGTATCTCGACCAAGCGAGTCCTAAGCCTCCTGAAAAATATGAAAATCATCACGAAATTCTTATTTGTTAATTTTAAAATATGCATTTTCATGTTTAGTTATGCAATATTTTGACTTATTCTGAGACTAGGATCTCGTCTCACATAGTTCGAATTGTAAGCACACCACTTTTTTTAGTAGGAGTTTCTTCGTTCACTTTAACCATAGCGCTCTGGGTACTTGACAGCTCTTTTTCAGTAGGTTTTCCCGCTGCCAGTGAGTTGTTACATTCAAGGTCGGATTGCTGTTTACCTCTGGCTCTCGAATATCCTGCTTCCATAACTAACACATCACCAACAGCAATAGATTTGTTATCAGTTTATTCCTTTGGTTTATTCCGAGCGTACCGAATGGAATGGTAAGGCGCTTCAGATATTTGGGTTGCATAAAAAGCAATGAGGTTCAAAGTGTCGACAGGCCATCCCGATTCCAGTTTTTCGTAGTCGCACCTTAACAACTTCAGAAGGTTTTCGAAATCGTTATTTTAACAGTGCCACCAATTCTTCCTCTCCATCGATGATTAACTGGGCTGTTGCTTTCCCTCTAACAGTCGCAACTCAGGAGATACAGCTAATCATTCGACGCATGAACCACAGACCATTAGAAGATGAAAGGCATATCAGCTGTAGCAAGACCAAGGTTTCACACTGACACTGAGTGTCTACATTCGTTAGACTAGATGATGCGACTACTGCACATCAATCCTCGGCACCCACAGAAATGTATTTCAAGTGGTTTCTACAACACGTCCTGGGGCAACTCTTGATTTAAGTGGAGATACTGTTAACAGTAAGGAAATTACACGATTATCCTCGCTAATGCAATAGTCATTAGAAACTTCGATTAGAAGACTATTAACTGAAATTTCTATCACTTCCAGCAATTAGCATTATTCAACAGTCAATGAAATCAGATGATACTTTTTACTATTTAAAGATCTGTATGTAGTACTACCTGCAACACAGCTCTCGACAATATAAATTTAATTTTACAAAAACGATGACGACGGGAAAATAACTTATTGCGCATCTTAAAACTGTTACCAGTTTGTTAAATGCTCGTGTTCATTTTCCTTGAAGTCCCCATACGATTCATTGAACAATGCTTTCAAAACTTCACAGACTATCTTGATGGACCCAGCCACTATACACTCTAAGGCAAAAAAAGCGATACACTGAGAAGGAATTATTCGATTGCGGCGGAAATCGGTAGATGTGATGTACACGTACAGAAAAACAAATGATTACAATTGGGACAGAGAATCGCAGAGCGAGGGCGCGAAGCGTGCTAGGTATTTCGACATGAACAATAATTGTAGGTGACAATTTTGTTTGACAACAGCTAAATTAAAATTTACACTCCGCTCTGCTTAGCATTTGAAAATCCTTAAGCCGGCCGCGGTGGCCGTGCGGTTCTAGGCGCTGCAGTCTGGAACCGCAGGACTGCTACGGTCGCAGGTTCGAATCCTGCCTCGGGCATGGATGTGTGTCATCCTTAGGTTAGTTAGTTTTAAGTAGTTCTAAGTTCTAGGGGACTGATGACCTAAGATGTTAAGTCCCATAGAGCTTAGAGCCATTTTGAAAATCCTTAAAACACACACCTAATATTGTTAAACAATCTTAACACATTAAACAACTGTACAGATAGGCCAAAACTGATCAAGTAGTACAATAATAAATTTGTCTTTTTCAACTAAGTTCTTAATTAGTTTAATTAACAAGAAGTAAGTGTACCAAACCGTAGTGAATTATGCTTCGTCTCCATAGAGCTTTTTAAGAAATAGTTGTACACTATTCCAGGCATGCAGTTCACCTTGCGTGCAACAGAATTTTAGTTCAGTTAATTAGATTTGAATTTATTAACATGCCGTCAGATTACATAAGAGAAATCCTTATACAAGTACATCAATAACATGAATGAACGTTTGCAATGTTTTCCTTAATGATGTGAACCACAGTTGTGGTTTGTCCAGACAAAAATTTTCTTGTTAACCCAACCCATGAGTATACTAAAATATAATAATAACAGCAGCATTCACACAGTTACTATATGTCATTATTTCTTTACAACTATTATTTACCTAAGAGTCCTCATAATTCATAAATAACTAATATCTCTTATTGTAAGGATTAGCTCAACAGTCTTGTAAGTTACTACTTCCAATAGGACAGCAACAAATACGTAAAAATCTCTTAATGTTAATCTGCCACGGAACAGTTTAACAATAATTTGATTCGTCCAACAGGGTAGAACCTGCCACACACTACAACCACAAATATATAAAACTCCTTTAATTTTAATCTGCCACAAGGTAGTTCCCAGTGGTGTATCACATTCAACATGGCAGATTTGCATGGTCATCTTACGGAGCAACTACTTCATATAAAAATGGGGATTTGAACAACGCCATATGCAAAGTAGAGTTTATTCCTTTTTATTCATAGACACATTTTTCTACAGCTATTTGTCATATTCGGTGGGTCAAATTTATGTCTGTGAAATTTTTGCTAAATACCCTTATTTCCGATTTACACCGGTAAATGTTGACATTCACCATGCACTAATGGTGGATGTTGAACATGTTGGAGATTTATATTTTCTTCTCCGTAATTCAGTCGCTATAAAATGTCACAAGGGTGACGTAACATTTTCGCCTCTCTTTCTGAAAGGAATGACCAAGAGTTTAAAATACACAGTACGTTCTACATGAGAAAAGAAAATAATAGTTATAAAAAAATTACTTACTTACGTGATTCAAATCTTATTTATTGCAACAACTTAAACTATTATGACACTTATAATTGCACACGAGTCCCTTGCTTTTACAACAGCATTTATTTGTGGAACACTCCCTTTCTCAATGACAGCGTGTATAGCCTTGTCCCCCGCTTGTCGAATTAGCTGCAGCTGCTTCTCTCAGCGACATTTCTTGAAAAGAAATCTCATCTATGGAAAGTAACTTTTCTTTAGAAATTACGAACTGGTTACGTGTGTAAACCTGCTTGAGGGTACCATTTTTATTTGCCAGTTTGTAGAATGCGGAGTCTTCTATTCCAACTACAACCGCAAACACATTTCGGCTACCTATACGGCCACGGTCGACGTCAGGGACTTGTATGCGTACACCATCACCAATTTGAGCTGGAGGAAATTGTTTTTGCGAGGTTCGTAACATCTTTGTTGCTTGCAGTAGAAGATTTTCTTTCACGGGCGCTCTTTTTGTAGAAATCAACTCGCGTTTTTAGACAATTTGATGTGAAAACGTTATAGGTTGTAGGTCCTCTTCAATATTTTTCTTTGGAATATGGTTTTCGGTATGACCACTGCTCAAATTTTTTTTATAAGCATTAAAAAGCTTCTTCAAGCTGTCCTTCGGTTTCAGAGGTATTGGAAATTTCTTCGAGTTGTTCTTCAGTTTCAATATTTGCGATTTGTTCGTCAGGCAAAAAAGACGATACTTTTTTTTTTCTTTAACGCCAAACATGGCTTCATAAGGACTTCGACGTATTCCTTCGTGGTATGTAGTGTTCTTGGTAAATTGAACAAAGGATAAACCATCTGACCATTCATTTGTATGGTTATCGTTGATCCATACAGTTAGCGTATTCTGCATATCCTGATTGGCCCTTTCAACTGAGCCTTGTGTTTGACTGTGACGAGGATTTCCATGAACTATTTTAACATCTTTCCACATAGCGCATATTTCGGATATGACTTGATTACTAAAGTCTGTACCATTATCTGATTGCAATATTGCTGGTGCACCAAATGTAAAAAATATTGAAAGAAGGTGAAGCGCTACTTCTTCAGCTTTTTTAGTTTTCAAAGGTCATAGCTGGACAAACTTAGTTAAATGCTCTTGATACACCATTATGAACTTATATTCGCCATCTCTGTTTGACTGCAGATCTATCAGATCAACTTCACATTTTGAGTTTAATTAAGAACTAGCCGTTGGCTTCACAACAATACCTTTCTTAGGTGCATTGTGTTTCATTTGACACTGTTTGCATAAATTTAAATACAACATTACAACTTCATATGTAATATTTTAGTATTTAACTTGCAACTCCTTAAGCATACGTGTTTTTCCTCCGTGGCCTATTCTGATGTGAGTTTCATATAGTATACTGTATAATTCTTCTTTGGTAACATAATACTGTGTGTTCGTTTCCACTGGTTTTAAAGGTACAATTAACTTCTCTTCATCATTAATTTTTGAACATCAAAACGTTTAAATCGTCTGTAATCCTAAGGTGTGATGCATTTAATTTTAGCAGAAACCACTTCAGAAAGTATTTTAGAATACTATTCTTCATCATCATCATCTTTTAAGACTGATTATGCCTTTCAGCGTTCAGTCTGGAGCATAGCCCCCTTATAAAATTCCTCCATGATCCCCTATTCAGTGCTAACATTGGTGCCTCTTCTGATGTTAAACCTATTACTTGAAAATCATTCTTAACCGAATCCAGGTACCTTCTCCTTGGTCTGCCCCGACTCCTCCTACCCTCTACTGCTGAACCCATGAGTCTGTTGGCTAATCTTGCTTCTCCCATGCGTGTAACATGACCCCACCATCTAAGCCTGTTCATCCTGACTGCTACATCTATAGAGTTCATTCCCAGTTTTTCTTTGATTTCCTAATTGTGGACATCCTCCTGCCATTGTTCCCATATGCTAGTACCTGCAATCATCCTAACTACTTTCATATCCGTAACCTCAACCTTGTTGATAAGGTAACCTGAATCCACCCAGCTTTCGCTCCCATACAACAAAGTTGGTCGAAAGATTGAACGGTGCACAGATAACTTAGTCTTGGTACTGACTTCCTTCTTGCAGAAGAGAGTAGATTGTAGTTGAGCGCTCACTGCATTAGCTTTGCTACACCTCGCTTCCAGTTCTTTCTCTATGTTGCCATCCTGTGAGAATATGCATCCTAAGTACTTGAAACTTTCCACCTGTTCTAACTGTGTTCCACCTATTTGGCACTCAATCCGTTTATATTTCTGTCCCACTGGCATTACTTTCGTTTTGGAGATGCTAATCTTCATACCATAGTCCTTACATTTCTGGACTAGCTCTGAAATATTACTTTGCAAACTTTCAATCGAATCTGCCATCACAACTAAGTCATCCGCATATGCAAGACTGCTTATTTTGTGTTCACATATCTTGATCTAAACCAGCCAGTCTATTGTTTTCAACATATGATCCATAAATAATATGAACAACAGTGGAGACAGGTTGCAGCCTTGTCTTAACCCTGAAACTACTCTGAACCATGAACTCAATTTACCGTCAACCCTAGCTGCTGCCTGACTATCCATGTAAAGACCTTTAATTGCTTGCAAAAGTTTGCCTCCTATTCCATAATCTCGTACAACAGACAATAACTTCCTCCTAGGAACCCGGTCATATGCCTTTTCTAGATCTATAAAGCATAGATACAGTTCCCTGTTGCACTCATAACACTTCTCCATTATTTGCCGTAAACTATAGATCTGGTCCTGAAAACCTCTAAGAGGCGTAAACTCACACTGATTTTCATCCAATTGGTCCTCAACTAATACTCGCACTTTCCTTTCAACAATGCCTGAGAAGATTTTACCCACAACGCTGATTAAAGAGATACCTCTGTAGTTGTTACAATCTTTTCTGTTTCCATGTTTAAAGATTGGTGTGATTACTGCTTTTGTCCAGTCTGATGGAACCTGTCCCGACTCCCAGGCCATTTCAATTATCTTGTGTAGCCATTTAAGACCTGACGTTCCACTGTATTTGATGAGTTCCGACTTAATTTCATCCACCCCAGCTGCTTTATTGCACTGCAATCTATTGACCGTTTTCTCCACTTCCTCAAATGTGATCCTATTTCCATCATCATTCCTATCCCATTCTACCTCGAAATCTGAAATATTGCAGATCGTATTTTCACCTACATTGAGCAACTCTTCAAAATATTTCCTCCATCTGCCCAAGGCATCCACAGGATTCACCAGCAGTTTTCCTGACCTGTCCAAAGTACTTGTCATTTCCTTCTTACCTCCCTTTCGAAGACTGCTAATTGCACTCCGAAATGGTTTTCCAGCAGCTTGACCCATAGTCTCCAAGCTGTTTCCAAAGTATTCCCAAGATTTCTTCTTGGATGCTGCAATTATCTGATTGCCTTTGTTTCTTTCTTCAACATAACTTTCTCTGTCTACCTGAGTTCTAGTATGTAGCCATTTTTGATATGCCTTCTTTTTCCTTTTACAGACTGCCTTGACTGTGTCATTCCACCAAGCTGTTTGCTTCATCCTACTTTTACACACTACTGGTCCAAGACATTCTTTAGCCACTTCTAGTACTGTGTCCCTGTACCTTGTCCATTCCTTTTCCAATGACTGTAATTGACTACATTCAACTAACTGGTACCTTTCTGAGATTGCTGTTATGTACTAGTGCCTGATTTCCTTATCCTGAAGTTTCTCCACTCTTATCCTCCTACATATGGACCTGACCTGCACTTTCGGCCTCACAATCCCAGTTTCACTGCAGATTAAATAATGATCAGTGTCATCAAAGAATCCCCTGAATACACGTGTGTCCCTCACAGCCTTCCCGAATTCCTGATCTGTTATTATATAGTCAATGACAGATCTGATTCCCCTGCCTTCCCAAGTATACCGGTGAATGTTATTGTGTTTAAAAAAGGAGTTTGTGATTACTAAGCCAATACTGGCACAGAAAAATAAAAACAATTGTCTTCTCGCTTACCCGCAATTAATGCATTTAACTTTTCACGAAAAAGATTACGATTTACTGCAGTATCCATTTAGTATAAATTAGGGTATCGGAAAAAAATTAGAAAACTTTGCTCGTGTTATCAAAGGTTGTATGAGACTGACAAAGCTGATTGATTCCGAGCAGAACAAAGGATTTGGCGGGAGAGAGCCAGTCGATTGTTTTTTGACTCTTCTGTTTTGGACCTCCACCAGAGCATATCTGTGATTGTCGACACACACCGGAGAGGGTCCTAATGTACAACAATGTAATGAAATATTCGATCTTTCACCGACTTATTTGGTATCTGTTGACATTCACCGGTGAAAGTCGACATTCTCCAATTTGGGTCATTCACGATAACATCTCAATACCCATCGAGAAATGTTATGCTACTGCCGCTGTCCACTTGTTCATAGTTTGGCTTATGTTCAGTGTGTTGCTAATTTTGAATGTTTCGTCACAACAATTGTGAATTGTCTGCTGGGGAGAACTTCCGTGATGTATGTGTGTTTTAGTTTTCTATCTCCGGCAACTGCAGCTAATGAGTATTTTTCACCAGATGTTCTGATGTTATTTATAAAGCATCTTCTGTGCTCATTCTGCAAATATAGCAGACGTAAAATGTCCCTACATTTTAACATTTCTAGACTAAAAACAGTATTTCGTTATGAAAGTGACTAACAATTTACTTGCGTTTTTTTTTCTTTTTCTTTTTTTTGTGTCTTGTTTACCTATTATAAAGTCTGCTGCTCTTTCCTTCGTTGTTAGAGGAGGTTAAAGTCGAAAGAAACTCTCGCAATTTTCTGCCTTTTTTTGAACCCGCTCTTACTTACGCAGCGTTTTTGTTTTCTTTTACTTCTCCTCACTTACGTAAACCGTACAAAATAAATAGTTCTGTAGTTTCAAGTGTTCTCGCACTCTCATCTCAGCATTTATGTTTATTTATTCGTTTTGTCAACTTGTAAATATGTTTTTCTCCTTTTCGTAGTCTAATGTGTTCAGATTAGTTCAGAAGGGCAGAGAGAAAAGAGAGATAGCGGGTTGGTGTCAAGTCTTCGAATGAAACACTTGGAAAGAGGTTTTGGATTCACGACATCCAGGAATATAGGCACTGGTTCTCAGTATCGTTTATTTTTGAGCCATGCAAATGTGATCCAGAGATGGCATAGTGGAATGCCGAAACTGACAGTGAAAATAAAATAAAATAAAATCTAAATTACACGGCTGTTGACGAATTTTATTGATAAAAACGCTAATATGGTTCCTTCGAAAAAGTCATGTCCGATTTCCTCTCCCTCTCTCTCTCTCTCTCTCTCTCTCTCTCTCTCTCTCTCTCTCTCTCCCCCTCTCTCTCTCTCTGTCCCCCTCTCTCTCCCCCCCCCCCCTCTCTCTCTCTCTCTCTCTCTCTCTCTCTCCTCTCTCTCTCTCTCTCTCTCTTTCTCCATCCACCCTCCTTTCTGGCTCAAGTTGTGCTCGGTCTTCAATGACACTGGCATAAATAGTTAGCTAAGCTCAAACATTTCTTACTTAAATTGCAGTGTTCACATCTCCACGTCGTCGCCACTTCAAGAGAAATTTAAGTTTAGCTATACTCTATACTTGCGTTGTGTAGCTTTTGTGGATGCACTACTCACTGTTTTCGAGCTTAACAATTTCAGTGAGTTGTAATTTTGTAGCTGTGTGTCTCGTAATTGTGTTGGCTGTCTTTGCTGTATCCTGTTTCAGGATTCGGTACTACATTTACTTTTAATATAGGCCGCTGTCCGACAACCGTGACAGTAAAATGGAATGAAATGATCGTTGGGCATTGAGGGCAGGAAGGCCCCGTTCTGGGGAGGTCGGCCGTCATTTCGCATGTCTTATTTCAGGTGACGCCATATTGGGCGACTTGCGTGGCGGTGATCACGAGGACAACATAAAATCCAATCAAAGAGGGAAGAAAATCTCCACCGCGGACGGGAATCGAACCCAGGCCCGCTGCATGGTAGACAAACACGTTACCACTTAGCTTTTTAAAAAAATTATCTCTTTTTGTTCTTTATTGGTAATTGTATTTGTTCGGTGTGGACGTCTGATGACGCTTGTTCAAGCTCATCGTTGATCCAGTCACTCAACTTTTTCGGTACAGAACACGCTGAGCTACCGTGCTGGCATACTCATTTAATGAGCCACTCGCGGGTTCACCTCTCACCTAAGTAGGCAGACACTATTATATTTCTTAGAAATGAAATAAAAATAGAGCGAGCAATTGAAGAAACAAAGATGTGTAGTAGGAGTGTGTAGGCATTCATGCTGGACGTAAACTAAGAAATTTTTAAACTAATGTACTGAAAACGGTACAGCTAAGTTTACTGAAGCACTTATTGAGGAAAAAAAAACAACAACTGTGGATGAGAATATGACTCTAGCTTTCAGCTTATTCCCTATCGTTATAAAATATCGATATTCTATCTAGCTACTGTGGCTCCACTTGAAGAGCACAGATAAGAACCAGTAGAGTGCTGTTTTATCGCTACCGTCTCCTGATGACTGATACTTCAAACTTTGAAGTGTTATCCGGGTCGCTGCTGCTTGTGGCATCCAAATAAGTCATTGCACGTGAAATGTTCTTTGAATATTATTAGTCCAAACTTTTTTTTTTTTAATCTACATGAAATATCCGTCTACTTAGAAATCCTGTGCTGTAACATGCTTATTGAAGTTCCTCAAAATATTGTGAATTAACAATGTTCTAGATTCAACAAACTAGACTGAAATGTAATTTTTCTCTGATAATTTTTGCGGCGGTCATCAGTCGCCAAAAAGAAGTTACGATACAATGCGTCATGCACTCTCTCGATGATGGGCAAATTTTTCAGTGAAGCGTGATTTCTGTACAGTTATCGAAATGGGGTGCTTATAAATCAGTCTTTAACAAGGACATTGATCATTTGTTCATTTCTTTCGGTGACGTGAACTAAAATAGGTTTTCTGTTTTCGGGGGAAGTGGAACACGATACACAGAAAAACAGAAATCATTATTAGAATAAGAAAATCACCGATGTTTCGAATCACGTTATCAATGAGTAAATGATTTTTTGCGTGCTCCAACAGTAGGTTGTCATTTCAGTGGTTGCAATATACTTACTGATTTTAGCACGTATTCGTCTCCTTAAGGCAGTTGAAGCTTTGAGCTTTTAACGCGAACCCATTTTTCGGGTTCAGTTGCTTGAAGACAGTACATCGAAAATTTGCCAGCATGGCACTTACAGTGAAAGGAATTGTATTCGAGTTGATAGCAGCTTACACGATTAGTGCCTATATGTATCATCGCACTGAAGCCGATCATTAGTGATAGGTGTCACCGAGTATTGAAGCAATCCACTCGCTAAAGCACCACATATAACTTCCAAACTCATTCAGAATACTGGACAATTTGTATCTGCAATCTGAGTCCGGAAGGAGACAACTAAAAAATCGAAAATTCCCGAAGGAGAGGCTTCTTCCAGTTGACTGAAGTCCCGCTAGCACGCAGAAGTGACACAACGCGACGTGGCATGGACTCGACTAATGTCTTAAGTAGTGCTGAAGGGAACTGACACCATGAATCCTGCAGTGCTGTCCATAAATTCGTAAGAGTACCAGGGAGTGGAGATCTCTTCTGAAAAGCACGTTGCAAGGCATCCCAGATATGCTCAATAGTGTTCACGTCTGGGGAGTTTGGTGGCCAGCGGAAGTGTTTATACTCAGAAGAATGTTCCTGGAGCCACTCTGTAGCAATTCTGGACGTGTGGGGTATCGCATTGTCCTGCTGGAATTGCCCAAGTGGGCACATGAATGGATGCAGGTGATCAGGCAGGATGCTCACGTAAGTGTCAGATGTCAGAGACGTATCTAGACATATCAGGGGTCACGTATCACTCCAACTAAAGACGCCCCACACCATTACAGAGTCTCCACCAGCTTGAACACTCCCCTGCAGGGTCCATGGAGTCACGAGGTTGTCTACATACCCGCACGCGTCCAGCCGTTCGATACAATTTGAAACGAGACTATTGTGACCAGGCAACATGTTTCCACATCAGCAGTCCTACGTCGGTGGTGCCGATGGACCGTGGTTAGTTATTTTCCTTGGCGTATTTACGAATTTATGTTGCTCTTCAATAGTTCAGGAAGCTAATAGTGGGTCAACTGTCTATTAATCTTGTCAGTTCAAGTGTTCCCACCAGTTTCATCAGTATACGCAATAATCCTATGCTTCATGCTCTACATGGATTTTCAGTAGGAAAAAAATCTCGTGATTCCATAGTGAATGCTGTGCTAGGTACGCATAATTATAGGAGTACCATTTCGCTGTCTCTAAGAGGACGTGGTTGCTCACCTCCTTCTTTATTCTTAGGAAAACTCGCAGGATTCGTCACGCCACAAGATCCCCCTCTGCGCAAAGAAATGAGATACACTCCATCTGATTTCTCTGTCGAAGCGTGGCTGGCTTGTTTTGGCCTACTGGTAGCGTCTTTGAATATAATACGCACTTACTTTGCCGCTGCCACTGAAGGTGTCCCTAATACAATAGCGTCTTACTGGAACCAATACATCTAGATTTGAAATAAACCTGAAATGATACTAATGCTGACAGTAGCACAGTCAAACAAACAACTGTTACTCGTACGCCAATTAAAAATTCGTATGCACATTTCTAATACTACGAGCCAAATTTCCAGCGATAGCGAGGTTGCTAAAAACGGCCATCAATTTGCTTTTGCCGGTGCTGGAAGAATAATCAGATGTAGTTACAATGAAGGCTTACTTGTTGTGCCTGCAATAAATGACGAATCAGATTAATCAAACTAGAACTGGAGTGGATCTCCTCATGAACAAGAGCTCATTATCCAGGACTTACTGCAACTCAATCGGGATTCGTTTGCAGACGACGGTACACATTTCACAAGGTGTGCTGCACTGAAGGATGGAAGTTAAGATACAATTGGCAGTGTTGCCACTAGAGATCCCACCATGTTCAAGAGAAACTGAATTATCTTCTTATCTACAAGAGAAACACGCCTATGCTGTGATACCAGGTACTACATTTACTGGAAACAAAAGTTCAAATTTGTATAAACGTATAACATATGCATCTAGGAAATCTTCATTTTAACTACGACCAAGACCCAATTAAGGAACATTAACCAAAAAGTTTCTCAGAAGACGAGTAGCAGTCTGTGCATTGGACATAAATGAAGACTTAAAAGTGTGTGCCACTCCGAGATTCAAACCCTAGCAGCTGTCCTTCGCTTGCAAAACGTGGATTTCAGAGTCCCAACCTATCGCGTAGCTGAAAGCTGTCATGAAAAGTATTGAATACACCTGGCATTTTACACTGCCTGCTGGACACCTAGTAGAGGACATTAATGTGGAGCGTGTCCGCTCTTTGACTCTGTGACAGCTTGAACTTTCCCGACGAGACTTGCGACGAAGTGTCTCAATGTCTGTGGAGGACTGTCAGACCATTGTTCCTCTAGAACCGGAACTAGTGAAGATAGTGATGTAGAAGGCTAGGGTCTGGAGCGAAGGCGACGTTCTAACTCATCCCAAAGGTGTTCCACTGGGTTCCAGCAGGGACTCTGCGTTTGGGCAGAACATTTTAGAAAAAGCGAGCCCTGGCGTTTGCCGACAGGACAGCGTCCGTTAAAAATTAAGTCTACAGAGCAGCACGTCACATGTAACCTCGTTTCGAAATGTTTCACTCGGCAAACGTAAGCTTATACAGAACTGTGGTAATACAATGTGTTGCGCCACTGTACAGTAAAATTAATTCACAGATGAAGCTTAGAACATTATAACCTGGATTACGTAGCCAAAAACCGTACGTTACAAATATCGGGCTGTATATACCACTACTGTCATACAAAAATTGAGCAAGCTGGTTGTGTACAATTAACATAAACTCTCTGGTCAGGTACATTACAAGGTTAAACAGCAAGACATTTCATTTCTTGTTGACCGAGTCACGGTCCTATCGACATGCGTTTTGTTTAAAACTACTTCATAGAGCTTAATGTAGTACAAGGTAATACAAAAAGCAATAATACACTCCTGGAAATGGAAAAAAGAACACATTGACACCGGTCAGGAGTGTATTAATAAACTATGTCAAATATCCATCGATTCTTCCACCGTTCACTGATGCAAGTCTAAAAATCATTCCTAGTTATGGAA
The DNA here is from genome assembly GCF_023897955.1 of Schistocerca gregaria. Lineage (NCBI taxonomy): Eukaryota > Metazoa > Arthropoda > Insecta > Orthoptera > Acrididae > Schistocerca > Schistocerca gregaria. The sequence goes on from NC_064923.1 coordinate 407,626,537, forward strand.
ATAATTTTGAAGACATAGCGAAATTACAGACTCAAATTATAGCTGCTACTTTTGAGGGTGTTGATACACATACGTCATACATGTAAGAGGTTATTAATGCCGTTAAAATTATTTACAACATACATATTGATTTAGAACATATATGTTTGGTACATGCACTTATTTTCGTATAGTCCTGAACGTAACAAATTTAAAATTTCATGGAAGTTCCGTATTCAAAAAGCACGGCAACTGCAAGACCACTCTTGTTGACACATCATAAACTTGTAGTCCTCGGGTACGTAACGTAAATTAGGTTTAATTTAAAAGTTGAATTTTGTGGCTGTTCTCCAATTTTAATTTTATTTGAGTAATGTCATTGGCAATAAATCTTTGCCATACAAATGCTGCATGACGGCAGGTTGCATTATCATGATGGTACAGTCATTGTCTTCGAACTATTCCTCTGCTGTATGTCGTATACTATGTTGTAAAATATGCTGATATCCTTCCGCATTTAGCGTTTTCTTAACCGCAGTAAGGGGACCACATCCTAACCACGAAAAACAATCCTTGAACGTAAAGCCATCTCCTCTGTACTTTGATGGCAGTGCACCTGATGGCAGGTACCATTCTGCAACCATTCACGAAACCCGAACCCTTCCATCTGATTCGCACCGGGCATCACATCACTCGTTTCCAATCATCCATTGTCCGATGGCGTCGCCGTTTACACCACCTCAAGCTTCACACCCTACTGACAACACAAATGTGTAGCTGATGAGAAGGTGCTCGAGTATTGCAGCCCGCTCTTTGTAGCTCACTACGCACAGTCCTTGTGCTGGCTGGCCTGCTGGCGGTACTTGGCCACTCACGAGTCATTCCTTCCGCTGATTTCTCGCGCTTTCTTACAACGAGCCTCCGCAGTGATCGACGGTACCTGTCCGTCACTGCGTGAAACCTGCCTGGTGACGCTTTAGCTGTGGTTGTTTCTTCGCGTTTCCAATTCGCAGTCTCGTCACAAACAGTCTACCTGTGCAGCTTCAGAAAGGTTGAAATGCCCCTTATGGATGTGTCACTCAGGTGACATCCAATGACTAGTCCACGTTCGAAGTCACTGAGCTATGGTGACCGATACATTCTGCTGTTACTCCTTACCTACTGTCAACACAACACTCCTCCCCTCCTTTTATGAGAGCCGATCCGTTTCTCATGAAATTTAGTGGTCAGCTCCACATTACGGATAGTTCTGACCAGATGGCGTGCACGCTTGTTCTACTTGCCACTGACGTAGACTTTAAACTGCAGTTGGAAGACACAACCCTTTGATTGCCATGTGGTGTTTCCAAACTACGTACAGGGCGACAATTACTGAACTACATGAAATAAAATCGCCATAACTTCTGAACGGTTTGCGATAGGACGTTGAAACTGTACGGTTGGTCGCGTGGTGTGATGGGAATTAGTACGGTTTGTTTTAGCGACGAAGCCCGTTTTCATTTGGATGGAACGGAGCTCGACACAGTCGATGCGGTAGAGCATTTGATGTCCTGGAGGAGCACTTTGGGGACCGCATTCTGGCTGTGGGGTACACAGAGGCCACTGGCGTGGGCCTCGGTTGGCCGCCACATTCTCCGGATCGGAGCACACGTTACTCCTTTTTGTGGGCCTACATTAAAGACAAGGTATGCAGCAATAATCCCAAAACCATTCCTGAGCTGAAAACAGCCGTTCAGGAGGCCATCGACAGCATCAGTGTTCCGACACTTCAGCAGGTCATGCAGAATTTTGCTATTCGTCTGCGCCACATCATTCGAATGATGGCAGGCATATCGAACATATCATAACCTAAACCCAAGTATCTGTAGTGACGTTTACATGTTCAATAAAGGGTGAGTATTCCGTAGTTTGTAACTAATTAAGATTTTTACATGTAGTTCAGTAACTGTCACCCTGTATGTGTATTATATGTGATTCACTGATATTGATGAAGAGCAAGAGTAACAAATGATGTACTGTTGCTGGTTTTGTAATCAGAGTTTAAATGTTTTTTTTTTGGTGACATTCAGAAGTAAATACGCATCAGATGGGCTTTCCATTAACATTTATCTCTTCGGAAACTGAAAAGAGTTTAAGTATTTAGTTCCTTCAAATATTTATTTCAGAGCATCGATGAGACTTTTCACTGAATTATATCGCCCGAACGAAATTGTTTCTTAGGCATTTCGTTGGAAATAAGAATTATATCTAGTGTTGCAGCTCAGCTGTCTAACAAATAACTGCGTAGAAGTGCATCAATTATATTATTACGGTAAATCAGAGCTCAGTTAAGATATGGTTGACTCGGATTCATCTTTTGTTTTATCTAGATATGAGGGAGCTTGAACGCCTCGCAACAGTTTTTCCTGGAGATGTAGATCAGTATCATAGCTTAAAAACATTGAAGTTCAATGTGCAACCTCCCTCATGCTTTCATGCTTAATCTACGGAAATTAGCTGCCGTTTCCCAAAACGTAGTGTCATCAAGATCAATCACAGCCACGTGAAACGGCATTTAAGTTTTAATAGGAGATGCTATTCATCATTATTTCTTTTACTTTCCCACTTGCAAAATTAATCAGAATATCGTAATATTTTATACGATGACTTTGATACACCACCAGAGAAATTCTATTCACGTTGACAAAAATAAAATATGACCGTTTTCTTTTTTTTTAATCTTTCCCAGGCGTTCGATTGCGTACATCATCTTATCCTCTTAGGAAAACTCAAGTTTTATGGAATTAATGGCTTTATGAAACGTTGGTTTGAATCACACGTAACAAAAAGAATACAAAAAAATGTACTGAGTATTTCAAAAGATATTGGAAATGTAGAAAATGTTAGTGCCTGGAGAAAAATCAAAAAGGGACTTCTCCAGAGTTCAATTTTGAGTCTTCTCTTATACCTTATATAACGTGAATGACTTTAACATTCAGGAAGCAGAATTGATACTTATTGTAAACGATGCTGATGTTAGAATAAATCCCATTAGGGAGAAAACAACAGAAGAGATTGTACAAAGAATTATAAAGTGGTTCTCAGAAAATGAAGTGTCTCTATATTTTGAAAAAAAAACACAGTACATTCAGTTTTGTACAACAAACAGAGTCATGTCAACAAATGATGTAGCGCATGGGCAGGAGTCAGTAAATGGGATAGATCCTTGGGCGTACATGTTGATGAAAACTTCAACTGGAGTAGCTTATTGCTGAGCTTCTCAAAGAATTAAGTTCAGCTACTTTTGTCCTTCGTGTAATTGCTAATCTTGGAAACAAACGAATTGACCTCTTGACAAATTTTACATATGTCCACTCAATAATGTCTTGTGGAATAATTTTCTTCTGTATCGCGCCACTTAGCAAGAAAATATGATTACCACAAAAGCGATCAGGAAGGATAATACACTCCTGGAAATTGAAATAAGAACACCGTGAATTCATTGTCCCAGGAAGGGAAAACTTTATTGACACATTCCTGGGGTCAGATACATCACATGATCACACTGACAGAACCACAGGCACATTGACACAGGCAACAGAGCATGCACAATGTCGGCACTAGTACAGTGTATATCCACCTTTCGCAGCAATGCAGGCTGCTATTCTCCCATGGAGACGATCGTAGAGATGCTGGATGTAGTCCTGTGGAACGGCTTGCCATGCCATTTCCACCTGGCGCCTCAGTTGGACCAGCGTTCGTGCTGGACGTGCAGACCGCGTGAGACGACGCTTCATCCAGTCCCAAACATGCTCAATGGGGGACAGATCCGGAGATCTTGCTGGCCAGGGTAGTTGACTTACACCTTCTAGAGCACGTTGGGTGGCACGGGATACATGCGGACGTGCATTGTCCTGTTGGAACAGCAAGTTCCCTTGCCGGTCTAGGAATGGTAGAATGATGGGTTCGATGACGGTTTGGATGTACCGTGCACTATTCAGTGTCCCCTCGACGATCACCAGAGGTGTACGGCCAGTGTAGGAGATCGCTCCCCACACCATGATGCCGGGTGTTGGCCCTGTGTGCCTCGGTCGTATGTAGTCCTGATTGTGGCGCTCACCTGCACGGCGCCAAACACGCATACGACAATCATTGGCACCAAGGCAGAAGCGACTCTCATCGCTGAAGACGACACGTTTCCATTCGTCCCTCCATTCACGCCTGTCGCGACACCACTGGAGGCGGGCTGCGCGATGTTGGGGCGTGAGCGGAAGACGGCCTAACGGTGTGCGGGACCGTAGCCCAGCTTCATGGAGACGGTTGCGAATGGTCCTCGCCGATACCCCAGGAGCAACAGTGTCCCTAATTTGCTGGGAAGTGGCGGTGCGGTCCCCTACGGCACTGCGTAGGATCCTACGGTCTTGGCACGCATCCGTGCGTCGCTGCGGTCCGGTCCCAGGTCGACGGGCACGTGCACCTTCCGCCGACCACTGGCGACAACATCGATGTACTGTGGAGACCTCACGCCCCACGTGTTGAGCAATTCGGCGGTACGTCCACCCGGCCTCCCGCATGCCCACTATACGCCCTCGCTCAAAGTCCGTCAACTGCACATACGGTTCACGTCCACGCTGTCGCGGCATGCTACCAGTGTTAAAGACTGCGATGGAGCTCCGTATGCCACGGCAAACTGGCTGACACTGACGGCGGCGGTGCACAAATGCTGCGCAGCTAGCGCCATTCGACGGCCAACACCGCGGTTCCTGGTGTGTCCGCTGTGCCGTGCGTGTGATCATTGCTTGTACAGCCCTCTCGCAGTGTCCGGAGCAAGTATGGTGGGTCTGACACACCGGTGTCAATGTGTTCTTTTTTCCATTTCCAGGAGTGTATGTGCTGTTCACCCACGGACGTCAAGTTGGTACCTCTTCAAGGAGAAGGAATTTTAACTGCGCAGGCACAATACATATATTCATTAATGAAATTCGTCGTAGAGAATCCATTATACCTGCAACACTACAGGGAAAAGTGTCCTCCCTTACCGACCGTTACAGCTGCCATTGGATCAGAAAGAAATTCAATTTGCAGCAACAAAAATCTTTGATGATTTGCTGAATACCATAGAAGTCTGACAGGTACCAAAGCAAATTTTAAATCTAACCTAAAATCATGTTTGTATAAAAAGAGAAAAATGTTTTTAAGTGTAGTTGAACGATTAGGACTAAAAAATAATGCGCAACACTTGTCATGCATACCTATTCTGCAAACTAACTCGTTTCACATCATTTCGACAAAAGAACCGTTCAATTGATCTATGGAACATGTAACTGACTGTGGTAGCGGAAACTATAATTCACATTTCAATCCCAAAAGTTTAAAGATAAGGCAAAGCCTTTTATTTTTCAGTGCTTAGTTGGAATTCAGCATTAATCTATATGTCGCTCCTCAGTTGTTTCACACGTCGGAAAAGACAATGGCGCACCAGCTCCAGCAGCACGCAATAAAGCTCCGAGAAGCTTAAATCCACGTCCCAGTCATAATTGCCTAGATTTATGTAAGCCATCCCTAAGTAAACTTCGTGGACATCAACGACCTCTCTGAAGAAAACATCCCATGTGGGAAATCCTTATAAAATAGCACAGAGTGCATACAGTTTGCTAGCCAAAAGTTTTCATTGTTCTCAAACGGTTAATATAAGTCACTGTTTCGGCGGACTAGAGCTCAAGGACATAACATGCCGGTTGTATGAATACTGTTACCTCACTACTCTTTCTGCTTTTTGGGGGGCTGATTAGCTCGAGGAAAACGGGAACTAATAAAAAATAAATGAAAGTAAATTTAAAAGTGGTGTTTGTGGTAGTTACATTAACATGAAGTAGTGAGGCCGAGAAAGGTGTCGTAAAAAAGATTAAAGTTCCTGCTTGTGAGGAACGGAAGTCAACGCGGAACCAACGCATGGACTCTGGAGTCTGGGAATTTGCAGTCAATCACAAAATAATGACATGTCCACACTAAAATTCGAGGAATACATCACTCGAATTTATCAGCTAAGTACAAAAAAACATTTAAAACCAATCTTAAAAACTGATCACTAAGTGTATTTCAGAAATAAAATGAACCGAAAAATTCATGACTTTTTACTCAGCCGCACTGACTATCGTTATATGAAAATTAATATCAAAATTGTTTTTCGCGCTTAAAAAACCGACAGCAGTCTTTACTTAGTTAGAGTGTGATCACCAGAAGAAATCACCAGAAGAAAAAGAAGATGCGACATAGTCACGGAAGAAGGAATTTCTGGAATGCTCATGAAATCTTCGGTGGGAATATTAATATCACTGAAAGAAAATCCCCACAATTTATAATATTCTGTTTACATGTTATCATTATTCATCAAAGTTACTTGTTGATTGGAAGACCGTTATTTAGTAAATTTTTACGGCGTAAAACTCTTGAGGTTTCACCAACTGCATACTGTACCATTTAATCGTATGTTTAGATTGATCATTTCAGGAAGTACCGAATTTTTTAAATTATTTGATATTACAGTGCTGCTGTCAGTGGAATCATTTCATCAACTAACCAATTGTTCTAGTGATATGTGTTTTTGCTATATTTGCTCTTCCAGTGGATTACTTTGCTTCCTAGCTGGGATAATTACGCATAACAGTATCACGGAGAAACACAGTTTAGTAAGCAGAGAGAGCTCTTCGTGTTTAGTTTTCTAGAACACTATTCTCGTGTCTAAAATTCTTGAACCTATGACTAAGGTAAATAAATTTCCGAGCCATATAAAGTACAAAACTATATTTTTCTTCTTGTTCGCTTCTTCAAAAAGAAATCCAAGCCACGTTTTCGTCATTTCTCATTTTCTTGTTGTTGTTGTTGTTGTTGTTGTTGTGATCTTCAGTCCTGAGACTGGTTTGATGCAGCTCTCCATGCCACTCTATCCTGTTCAAGCTTCTTCATCTCCCAGTACCTACTGCAACCTACATCCTTCCGAATCTGCTTAGTGTATTCATCTCTTGGTCTCCCTCTACGATTTTTACCCTCCACGCTGCCCTCCAATGCTAAATTTGTGATCCCTTGATGCCTCAAAGCATGTTCTACCAACTGGTCCCTTCTTTTTGTCAAGTTGTGCCACAAACTCCTCTTCTCCCCAATTCTATTCAATACCTCCTCATTAGTTATGTGATCTACCCATCTAATCTTGAGCATTCTTCTGTAGCATCACATTTCAAAAGCTTCTGTTCTTTTCTTGTCCAAAATATTTATCGTCCACGTTTCACTTCCATACATGGCTACACTCCATACAAATACTTTCAGAAATGACTTCCTGACACTTAAATCTATACTCGATGTTAACAAATTTCTCTTCTTCAGAAATGCTTTCCTTGCCATTGCCAGTCTACATTTTATATCCTCTCTATTTCGACCATCATCAGTTATTTTGCTCCCCAAATAGCAAAACTCCTTTACTACTTTAAGAGTCTCATTTCCTAATCTAATTCCCTCAGTATCACCCGATTTAATTTGACTACATTCTATTATCCTCCTTTTGCTTTTGTTGATGTTCATCTTATACCCTCCTTTCAAGACACTGTCCGTTCCGTTCAACTGCTCTTCCAGGTCCTTTGCTGTCTCTGACAGAATTACAATGTCATCGGCGAACCTCAAAGTTTTTATTTCTTCTCCATGAATTTTAATACCTACTCCGAATTTTTCTTTTGTTTCCTTTACTGCTTGCTCAATATACAGATTGAATAACATCGGGGAGAGACTACAACCCTGCCTCACTCCTTTCCCAACCACTGCTTCCCTTACGTGTCCCTCGACTCTTATAACTGCCATCTGGTTTCTGTACAAATTGTAAATAGCCTTACGCTCTCTGTATTTTACCCCTGCCACCTTTAGAATTTGAAAGAGAATATTCCAGTTCTCATTTTCATATGGCCTTTGAAACAGGAGGAAAGGAGTCATTGCATGAAGGCTAGTTTGAACAAAAAGTGCCATAGTGGTCATGGTCTTATGGGTGATTATACTCGCCGGAATTGTTCTTATATGTGACATAGCGCGACCAATGGGTTATGAGCGGCGCCTACAACTTAAGGGTCAATCTCAGTCACAAATCAACTAAGCTGTTGCTACAAACGGAGCGAATGACAGCTCAGGCACCTAACACAGAACTTTCTAATACTTTCTGAAACCCCCACCATTGTACAATGCTTACATTGTCGTGTAGAACCCGTTGCCAGCGATGTGGAAGGCGTAATATGCAGTTAGCAGTGCCTGTTCTGTTGATGGTGCGAATGGAGCGGTCTACTGCCTATCGAATCTCTGGAACAGTTCTGAAGCGCATGCCACGAAGTGGTTCCTTCATCTTCGGAATCAAATCAAAGTCACAAGGATTTAAGTCGTATTACTGTTCGTTTTAGGAACATCACCAGCGACCCGCTTTGCGAAAGAAGCGGCGACACTTTCTGCGCAACCCACGCATCATTTTGCCGACAATGCGCGGGCGCAGACAGCCCAAGCTGTGGACGCTCTGTTCGGTCGATGGGACTACTGTACCATCCACCATACTGCCCGGACTTAAGTCCTTGTGACTTTGATTTGATTCCGAAGATGAAGGAACCACTTCGTGGCATGCGCTTCAGAACTGTACCAGAGATTCGACAGGCAGTAGACCTCTCCATTCGCACCATCAACAGAACAGGCTCCGATAACGGTATACTACGCCGTCCACATCGCTGGCAACGGGGATTTACACAGCGCTGGTGTCTACTTTGAAGGGCAGTAAGAGGTGCAAACATTTAACTCTTTTGTATCGGTTGTGTATAAATAGTTGCCACTATTTAAGTTCCAACCCTCGTGTATTATTTGGGAGTTCCTATCTCTTTTTCCAGTGCCGAAAATATGCTCCACATTAATCAGTAATGAGTCAAAAAGGGTAGCCATTTCGTTAATAGGTAAAGCCACAACAATAACAAAGAAATGAGTGTGTAGTTTATATTTGCATTACATGAATTGTATTTCTGCGGAGATTGCTCTCCTGAATGTGGGAAATCAAGGATTTACATTATATGCAATACATTAGTGTGACTTCACTTTGTCTGTCAATCCTTTTCTTTCTGTGTCACGCGTCTAAAAATTCTGTTACGCAATAACATTTCGAAAATTATTGAAAAAGATATCATTCATGAGATGGTTCGCTATTTGTTTACTACTGTTTTATCTCCATATTTCTTGTAAACATCATTTTTAATTGGATTAAAAATATCATTATTAAGAGATTCATTAGATAAGTAACTGAACTATTAAAAAGCTCAGCTGAATACCATTTAATTATTTTTGCTATTGACTGTAGTATAAGTGCTGGAACACTGATGATACTGAAAACTCGTTTTGCATATGTAGGGTATAGTTGAATTTCATCAAACTTGTTTTTAAGTACTTTTGTTAGAAACTGTAAACGACAATTTAGAAGAATATTTGAATCTATATTATCTGATAGTGGTGAAAAAAGGTCCCTGTTTATATTTAAAGAAGAATTTCAGTTAGTTGATTCATTTTTCCCTGTGTACCAAAGAGACCTTATCTTGTTACTAGAGAAACTTATTTGTTCTTGAAGGTACATTGATTCTCATCTTCAAATGGCTTTACTTAGAATTTTATATCTCTGTTCGTAGTGTCATCATTAGTGTGTCTCGATACGTAATTTTTTTCTAAGCACTGAAGAATATTCTGATAGCATTTGTAACCCAGGGCTTAGGAGGTTTGTCTTTTGGCACAGATTACACATAAGGCAACAGTATTCAAATTACCTAATAACTGTGTTACAGAACACATTATATTTTACGTTCACGGCAAGTTTGATGAGTATATCTTCTCAGTTTGCATTTTGCAAACACTTTTTTAATCCTTTAACTTATTTATCTCTACCACTCGTCAGTGACTGCATGATTATCACATTAAACACGAGCAAATGAGCATCATTCTTAAGCTACCATTAACTATTTGATTGAGACTATGAGTGTCACAGATTTAGGCACCACTTTAATATATGAAGTTCTTCCTCTTCAAACGGCTGAAGATCAATAAGTATGTAGCAGAGTGAATTAAAGTGTTAGTAGTTGCAATCATTAAAGTACTCACGGTTTTATTTACCTTGCCGATCTTCATTAACGCCACGTTTTTCACTATTAGTGTCAATAGTCTCGTTTTTTAACAGTTATTTCATTTGGAACAGTGGAATTCAGACTAATAAATTATAGCCCTTCACTAGCATAACGCTTTGCATCGACAAAACTGATCAGCTTATAACATTTTATTACTTAGCGTAATATACAAATATATTAATTCACTGAACACACATAGATACGTAGAAAACCCATGTATTCAATTCGTTCTCTGTTTAATTTTCGATGTGAAATCCACTACGCCATTCAGCCAACTGATATAATATGTTGCATACTCTTTAGGCGGTTACAATTTAGCCATACGACAACAGCAGTTTATATTATATGCAGACACTCAACTCAGTTTATAAACGTCTTTACACTTACAACTCGTCAATCTCTGTAGTCGGCACACCGTAAGACCGTCATGGGTGTACCGAAATGAATTCCTCAGTTTCAGGTCGTGAGACGTCTTCATATCATTAACGCTTTAGCTCTATGACCGTTTCTGTTCTTATCGATATATTTCTACCATAACTAGGTTACTGCCTATTTCATACATTATAATTATCTTACTTATACCCAAGAGCATGAAAGTAGAAGTAAATATTCTATAGGGTGACGCAGATAAGAGGAGCCCGTGTAAATATAAAGCAAATGCAGTGAAATTACAGAAACAGTTTGAAATGGGCTTACAGTTATTCACAATGAATAATACAATGAAAAATACATTTGTAGAAGATGCTGAAGGTGACCCACTGCAACATCAGTACACAGCTGTGCACGTCTAAGCATATTCAGATACACTCGGTGTAAAGATCGTATATCGATAGCGGCAACTTTGCAGCTAATGTCTTTCAGTTCCTATATTGTGTGTGGACTTGTTTCACAGACATTGCTCTTCAAGTGTCCCCACATGCGCCGGACATGGTGGCCATAAATACACTCCTGGAAATGGAAAAAAGAACACATTCACACCGGTGTGTCAGACCCACCATACTTGCTCCGGACACTGCGAGAGGGCTGTACAAGCAATGATCACACGTACGGCACAGCGGACACACCAGGAACCGCGATGTTGGCCGTCGAATGGCGCTAGCTGCGCAGCATTTGTGCACCGCCGCCGTCAGTGTCAGCCAGTTTGCCGTGGCATACGGAGCTCCATCGCAGTCTTTAACACTGGTAGCATGCCGCGACAGCGTGGACGTTAACCGTATGTGCAGTTGACAGACTTTGAGCGAGGGCGTATAGTGGGCATGCGGGAGGCCGGGTGGACGTACCGCCGAATTGCTCAACACGCGGGGCGTGAGGTCTCCACAGTACATCGATGTTGTCGCCAGTGGTCGGCGGAAGGTGCACGTGCCCGTCGACCTGGGACCGGACCGCAGCGACGCACGGATGCGCGTCAAGACCGTAGGATCCTACACAGTGCCGTAGGGGACCGCACCGCCACTTCCCAGCAAATTTGGGACACTGTTGCTCCTGGGGTATCGGCGAGGACCATTCGCAACCGTATCCATGAAGCTGGGCTACGGTCCCGCACACCGTTAGGCCGTCTTCCGCTCACGCTCCAACATCGCGCAGCCCGCCTCCAGTGGTGTCGCGACAGGCGTGAATGGAGGGACGAATGGAGACGTGTCGTCTTCAGCGATGAGAGTCGCTTCTGCCTTGGTGCCAATGATGGTCGTATGCGTGTTTGGCGCCGTGCAGGTGAGCGCCACAATCAGGACTGCATACGACCGAGGCACACAGCGCCAACACCCGGCATCATGGTGTGGGGAGCGATCTCCTACACTGGCCGTACACCTCTGGTGATCGTCGAGGGGACACTGAATAGTGCACGGTACATCCAAACCGTCATCGAACCCATCGTTCTACCATTCCTAGACCGGCAAGGGAACTTGCTATTCCAACAGGACAATGCACGTCCGCATGTATCCTGTGCCACCCAACGTGCTCTAGAAGGTGTAAGTCAACTACCCTGTCCAGCAAGATCTCCGGATCTGTCCCCCATTGAGCATGTTTGGGACCGGATGAAGCGTCGTCTCACGCGGTCTGCACGTCCAGCACGAACGCTGGTCCAACTGAGGCGCCAGGTGGAAATGGCATGGCAAGCCGTTCCACAGGACTACATCCAGCATCTCTACGATCGTCTCCATGGGAGAATAGCAGCCTGCATTGCTGCGAAAGGTGGATATACACTGTACTAGTGCCGACATTGTGCATGCTCTGTTGCCTGTGTCTATGTGCCTGTGGTTCTGTCAGTGTGATCATGTGATGTATCTGACCCCAGGAATGTGTCAATAAAGTTTCCCCTTCCTGGGACAATGAATTCACGGTGTTCTTATTTCAATTTCCAGGAGTGTATTTGCTGACAGTTCGTTCCTCACTGAAGACATCATGGACTCGTTCCACGGGTACATTAGAAGTGTGGCCTGTTGTATCTATCATAGTGAATGGAGCACTAAATGTATCAAAAATTTACATATATGCTACCATTTTGAACGTAGTGTGAAAAGGTATCGGTCCAATGATATCTGTTCCTGCTACACCGCACCACACATCGATTTTTTCATCGTGTGGTGGTTGCTGACACACAATGTTAGTATTCTCCGTTGCCCTGTACCTCGTGTCCTGTGATTTCACATGACCGGAAAAGTGCAATCATGCTTCATCACTCATCATGTAATGAAAAGCGACTAACAAACTTTTGTTGATATTATTCAAAAGCCACGTGGAGTAATCTACACGTTTCTGACTGTCATCATACGTAATTGCTGCACAACCGTCACTCGATATGGCTTCAAATTCCATATCCGCTGGCAACTCCTCCTCCTTACATGTGCGTGTTAGGCCAACTTACGTGCAGACGTCTTCGGGCTCTCAATAATTCTTCGGCGAATGTCTGCAATAACTTCCAGAGCGCGAACTGGAGGAGTTCTTCGTCGTTTTGCATTTTGCGCAGATCCGCAGGTACGCCAGTTTTTGTATAGACTCTGTGTTGCTATCTTTGCTGGTAGTCTTCTATCCAGGTACTTGACCCTGAATATATCGCATATGCTCACACAATTTCAATTCCTTCTTCTATCTGATGAAATGAACTGAAACGCCGATGGAACATTAATCGATTACTGCATAAAACTGCTCGTTGTTGTCGCAGTTTACTCTGTTTCACATGTCGAAATATTGTGTTCACAATGAGAGAGGAGGCGGCCTACTTTTCTCTGCGCCACCGTGTACAACGCTGTGTAATTTTAACAGTAGCATCATTATTTCATTTATCAGATACAGCACTTCGATTAGTTGCAAAAAACCCAAAGAAATAGCGTAGATTTTTCTTGTTTGGGAAAGCAAATAAGTGCCAGTAATGAATATCTTCATAGTCAGCTCCAAGCATTCACCGCAGGACACAAAGATATTGCGCATCTTTGGTCGGAATTTAAAGGTATTGTCCACCACGTGCTAGAGAAATATGTGCCTAGCAAAAATCTAGGGGAGGGAAAAGATCCTTCTTGATTCAACAAACATATTAGGAAGTTGTTGAGAAAGCAGATAATTTTGCACAGTCGTTTTAAACGTTGTCACTGCCCCGCTGATAAACAGAAATTATGCGAAATGAAAGCAGCTGTCGAAAGGTCAATGAGAGATTCTTTTAACGAATTTGAAAGCAATATTTTATCTGCAGCTTCTAAAAATAACCCCCAAAAGTTTTGGTTGTATGTAAAATCTATGAACGCTACAAATAATTCAATATCTTCTCTTGTTTACAGTTCGGGTAATGTAACGGATGATGATAAACAGAAGACCGAAATTCTAAACCTAGCTTTAAAAAACTCGTTTACGGTAGAGGACTGGCGGCACCATTACCCCTTTCACTTATCGAACAAACGCAAGGATGGCTGACATAGTGCTTAGTGTATCTGGGATTGTAAAACCGTTAAGATCCTTAAACGTCAGGAAGGCATCTTGCCCAGACGGTATCCCCGTAAGATTACATGTTGACTATGCTACAAATATAGCACCATTTTGATGCACCATATCTCAGAGATCATTGGAACATGGGAAAGTTCCACGGGACTGGAAGAAGGCCCAGGTCATAGCAATCTATAAAAAGGGTAGAAAATCGGTTACTCGTAATTACCGGCCACTGTCACTGACATCTATTGTTGTAGAATCATGGAACATTTTTTGTGTTAATACATAATGACCTTTCCAGACTCTGAGAAGCTCTTCTGCAGAAGCAAGCACGGTTTCTGCAAACAGCGGTCATGAGAGACACAGCTGTCCCTCTTTGTGCGTGATATACAACAGTCTCTAGATACCGGCTGTCGGGTTGACGCCATATTCCTCGACTTTCGAAAGGCGTTCGATTCAGTTCCGCACTGTCGCTTATTCCAAAAAGTGCGCCCTTACGTTCTATCTGATGACATATGCGGTTGCATAGATAGTTTCCTAACAGACAGGGAGCAGTATCTCGTCCTGAATGGGGAGACTTAAACAGAAACAAGTGTAACATCAGGTGTGCCCCAAGGTAGCGTAATAGGTCCATTTTTACGATTTGCATAAACAATCTGGTTGACGGCATTGACGGTGGTATTAGACTGTTTGCCGATGATTCTGTAGACTACAGGAAAGTAGAATCACACGAAAGTTGTGAACAAATCAATGAGGATTTGCAGAAAATAAATGCGTGGTGTAATGACTGGCAGTTATCTCTCAATATTAGAAAGTGTAACTTACTACGTATAACAAGGCGAAAGTCTCCACTAATGTAAGAGTACAAAATAAATGCCCAGTCTTTGGAAGCGGTAACATCCGTCAAGTATCTGGGTGTGATTATTCGAAATGATCTCAAATGGAATGATCAGATTACACAAGTAACGGATAAGGCGATCTCTAGATTGCGGTTTATTGGTAGAATCCTGAAGCGATGCAGTCGTTCGACAAAGAAAATAGCTTACAATACGTTAGTTCGTCCAGTCTTAGAGTATTGTTCGTCTGTAAGGGACCCTTAGCAGTTGGGTCTGATTCAAGAGATTGAGAAGGTCCAAAGAATAGCGGCAAGGTTCGTGACTGGTACATGTATCCATCGCGAGAGCTTTACAAACCTCATGGAAAGTTTGAAGTGGGACACACTTGCAGATAGACGGCGAAGACGAGCATATATTATTAGCACCAACTTTCAAATCGCGCGATGATCACCATTCATAGATAAGGGAAATTAGAGCTCGTACTGAGGCGTTCAGACAGTCGTTTTTTCCTCACGCGATCCGCGAGTGGAAGAGAGAGAGAGAGAGAGAGAGAGAGAGAGAGAGAGAGAGAGAGAGCGAGAGAGGGGGGGGGGATATGACTTCGGCGCGAATAGTGCTCTCCGTCATACACCGCTTGGTGGCTACTGGAGTACATATGTAGATGTAGATTACGCACTAAAACCATGTCAAGAATTTTCCGGTCCTTTACAGCCGTTATTAATACTACAAAGAAAAGCTAATCGTTCTCAACACTTAAAAGTGCACTTGATCAGCTGTGACTCCCTTTCCCAAAAACTCACCGGTATTTCAAAATTATGGCTACATTCAGCGCCTTAAAACCTGATTTCACATCGAACGACTTTATTTTCCTCTCACGCGGTATTGTTGCCTACGTTTTGAAAGCAAGACGGTCGCTGCTGTTTGCCTCCTGTGGGAGAGAGAGAGTGTGCTCCAGAAGCTACACGTGACTAACAGACGTTGCTCAATTCGCATTTTTACAGAAGACTGTGATTGTGACACGTGGCTGGCTGTCCGGCTCTTCGTGCTTCTCTTAGACGTCGTCGTTCCAAAACACGCAGCTCGGTGGTGACCACAATGTCCAAGAAGTCAGACAGGTAAGCCAGGCTTCACTATTTCAACACTAAATCTCTCGATTCCATGACCTTCTGTAGCCGACATTCCGCTAGCATTCTCTGAAACGCGACTGACGCCACTGCCTTCTGTCTGCAGCGGCGTCTGTACGTAATATTCAGTTCATGACGCGCTTATTATAAGAACGAGTATGGTGCTGATAAATTGTTTCAGTTTCTCGATATGAATTTCCATGTGTTTCCCATTGCATCCTTCATATGGATGCCAACGGCAATAGTTGTCAAATCAGATTATGAACTGCTGCTTTATAACTTTGTTTTCAGTTGCGCCCTGATCTTTCCACGAAATGACACCCACAAAATGTCTGCTCAGAATCCCAAAACATTATGTTCACTGGCGCCTATGCAGGAAGAAATGACCATCGTGATCAAATAAAATAAATCACAGCTCGCAGGGAAAGACTGAGGTACTCATTTCTGCGACGCGTTTTCGAGAGCGTTTTAAGTGTTTCCCTGAGCCCTCTGCCAAACACTTAAGTGTGAGTTGCAGAGTAATCATGTAGATATAGAACGAGGAAATAATTTCTGGGTGATACGATGTAATTAAATTTTCAAAGGCTACCAGCAATGTCAAACAGGTCACAAGAAGCACAGGTGGTGATAGAGTCGGGTAGGTGTCGGTGATCGTCAAGTGGTGGGTGCCTGCATAGTCGCAGGCCACCGCATTTGCTGCGGGTATCTACCGGTACTCTAAGACACGACCAGCACCACGGTTACATAACAATGACGCCAGCAACTAGTTTTTACTCCAGAACGACTGAGGAGTACTCTACGAAAGGTCGTGGAATTACGGTCACCTGACGCTGCTGCGAACACAAGCTTATTATATATTACTCCTGTGTGCAAATAAACAGACGAAAGTAACCTTAGCATGATGAGTCGCTGCAAGTGACATAGCTCGATGAAACGTGGACCATAGCAAGAACTTCTAGAATATAATAAAGACGGTACCTGAAAGATATACGCATTGAGATGAATATAAATTACGAGGGTCAGTCAAAAAGTAATGCCTCCTATTTTTTTTCTACGTTTAATTGTCAGGAAATTTAAATGCAATTACATAGTTTGAAAACCACAACATTGAGGATCATTTTGTCATTTTTCAATGTAATCTCCGCCCATCTCTACAGTTTTGGTCCATCTTTGAACAAGGGCATGTATCCCAGCACGGTAAAAATCACAGCTCTGCTTCCTAAGGCATTGGCGCACGGATGTTTTGACGGCCTCCTCATCTTCAAAATGAATCCCACGATGAGCTTCTTTTAGTGGCCCGAACAGATGGAAGTCTGATGGTGCCAGGTCAGGGCTGTATGGGGGATGAGGCAAAACTTCCCATCCAATTTTGACAGTCTCGTCAGAGGTGTGACGACTGGTGTGTGGTCTTGCATTGTCATGCAAAAGAAGAACATCTGCCATTGATTTTGTTGGGCGAACTCGCTGAAGACGTGCTTTAAGTTTTTTGAGGGTTGTGACGTATTGAACAGAATTTATTGTGCATCCCTGCCCCAAAAAATCAACCAGAATCACACCCTCTGTATCCCAGAAAACTGTTGCCATAACTTTCCCTGCCGATCGCACAGTTTTGAATTTTTTCTTCCTCGGCGAGCTTGTGTGACGCCACTCCATTGACTGCCTCTTTGATTTGGGTTCAAAAAAATGCACCCATGTTTCGTCCCCGGTCACAATTTTTTTCAGAAACTCATCTCCCTCCAAACGGAAGCACTGCAAGTGTTGGGAGGCTATTGTTTTCCTTGCCTCTTTATTCTGATCGGTTAACATTCTTGGAACCCACCGTGCACAAACTTTTGAGTACCCCAATTGTTTAATAATCGTGATCACACTGCCTTTACTAAGAGAAATAATGCGACACACTTCATCTGCAGTCACCCGACGGTCACCACGAATGATGTCATCAACTTGCTGAATGTTGTGTGGAGTCACTGCACTCACCGGCCTGCCGCTCCGCTTTTCGTCAGTCAACGGTGTTTGCCCTTCAGCTTCCTTACAACGACGAACCCATCGTCTAACAGTGCTGACATCCACTGTCACAACACCATACACCTTCTTCAGTCTTTCATGAATGCGTATGGGCGTTTCACCTTCTGCATTCAAGAATTCAATCACACAACGCTGTCTCAAACGAACATCGATATCGGCCATCTTACAAACTTCTGCTGTGCTGCCACCTGTTGACACAGAAAGTTACTACTGCAGTGGATTGCAGAAGAAGGTTTGAGGAATGGCGCCAAATTCAAATTTTTCACTTAACTTAATTTTTTGAAGTAGAAAAAAAATGGGAGGCATTACTTTTTGACCGACCCTCGTACACTTTTTTTCAAAGACAATAATGATACTGAAGTCACAGCGCTTTATTAAGGTCACCAGGATAATACAAAAGGTAGTACATGGTTCGTAATAGGATGTGTGATCACCACGGACGTCACTGCATGCTCCACAATTGTCTCCCGTTCTGGTCACAAGGTTGCTAAGAGTTGTTGTGATAAGGGGTTTCACATTTCCACCAGTGCGGTTGACAATTGCTGGATGCTCGTTGGTGCCCGTGTATGTGCTGTAATACGTCTCCCCAACGCCTCCCACACGTGCCCTATGGGATCTAACTAGGGCGAACGAGCAGGTCAGCCCGTTCGACGAATATCGTCTCGTTTCAAGAGCTCCCCCTCCTCCTTCTCCACCTCCGCCACCGCCTCCTCCTGAGCAGTTCGATGAGGTCGCTCATTGTCATTCGTGAAAATGAAGTAAGGTCGAATGTATCTCTGAAAAGACGCACCTAAGGAATAAGTACGGAGTCATAGCAACGTTGGCCGCTGAGTGTACCAATATTTAGTGGTAAGCATTCCCTCGAAAGAATTATCGGAATCGGACTGAAATCGGTACATATGTTTAGTTCACAGACAAACAAATGATTACAATTCCAGAAGAATTGGACGATTTATTCAAGAGAAAGAGCTTCACAAACTCAATAAGTCAATAGCGCGTTGGTCCATTTCAGCCCCATATGGAAGCAGGTATTTGGCCTGGCATTGATAGATAGAGTTGCTGGATGTGCGCTTGAGGGATATGGTGACAATTCGGTACAACTGGCCAGTCAGATCGTCAAAGTCTCGAGCTGGTTGGAGGTCCACGTCCATAATGCTCCAAACGTTCTAAACTGGGGAGATATCCGGCTACACTATAGGTCAGGGTAGGGTTTGACAAGCACGAAGAGAATCAGTAGAAACTCTCGACATGTACGGTGGACATTATCGTTGTGAACTCTAAGCCCAGGATGGCTTGTCATGAAGAGCAATAAAACGGGGCATAGGATATCCTCGTCGCACGGTTGTGCTTTAAGGGTGCCACGAATGACAACCAAAGGAGTCCTGTTATGAAAGGAAATGCCATCCAGATCATTAGGTTATTAGGCCATATTGCAGGCTATATTCAGGTTGGTATCCCACCACCGTCCAGAGCGTCTCCAGACACGTGTTCACTGACCACTGGGACTCAGTTCGGAACGGGACTCACCACTGACGACAATTCTACTTCAGTCAATAATACTCTAGGGCGAAGACACATCTGGACACACCCCGCACTGTGGTGGGCTACCAGCGTGGCTCTCGTCCGCCATACGGCTCAACACCCATGGTGGTAAGTTCCTATGGGGCCAAACTGCTGAGGTCATCGGTCCATAGGCTTACACACACACACACACACACACACACACACACACACACACACACATGCCCGAGGGACGACTCGAACTCCGCGCGAACCGTGGCAAGGCCCCTAAACCGCGCGGCTACCGAGCACGGCCACGACAGCCATGAGCGATGGTATGAGGTGCCATTTCTTTCCACAGCAGGACCCCTTTGGTTGCCAATCCTCGCCATGTTTACGGCACAGCGGTACGTCGACGATGTTCTACGCCCCGTTTTATTCCCCTTCAGGGCAAGCCATTCGGGACGTGCATTTTAGCAAGATAATGCCTGCCGCACATGGCCAGAGTTTCCACCGCTTGTCTTCGGGTTTGCCAAACCCTTCCTTAGCCAACAAGGTTGCTGGATCTCTTCCAAGTTGCGAACATTTGGAGCATTATGGGCACAGGCCCCATTAGTATTTTTTTTGTTTTTCCGTACATGTACATCACATCTACGGATTTCCGTCCTATTGGATAATTCCTTCGCTGTGCTTCGTATGCTGGGTACGGCGTGGCACCCCTGGGAGCGCTAAATAACGCGCCGACGCCTCTCTTGGGAAGCGTGTGCTGCTTTCAGATATAGTGACTGCAGCGCTACAGTTGGGAATTTTTAAGATGCCGTGAGCTTCATCCATCAGTAGGTCGGTGGTAATCGTGGATGACGGCAGGTACTAAAACAGAACTGTTCGTTACTTTCAAATAATTCTAGAGAATTAGACACATCGACTGTAAAATCTCGTCTGTCACTTCAAAGCAGTCGTTTTCTTCTATCGGGCTGATTTTTATTTTAAATAAACAATTTATTTCATAGACTATTAACAAATTTAAAGTCAGCATTTTATACTAACAAGAACTAAAGTTACGGGAAACCACAAAGAAACACGCATTTCATGATCCACACTGCTGTGTACGGGCTACTGCGGGACTTTTACCAGCCTGCATTATACACAAAAGAAAGTTACACATTGCCCAGTTAAAGAGATTCACGGCGACATCCAATGAAAAAAAAATTAATTAACATTCTCCTTCTTCCAGCCTCCTTGATTCGACACTAAGTAATTTTCATCATACAGGGTCTTTCACAAAGTTTTGACGATCTCCAATTTGGATGAAATTACTACATCAAACAAATGTTGACCATAATTGAGGTGTTTTGTCCAGTTTTTGAACACATCTTTCGCAACTGCTGGATGAATTCTGGAAATTTCGTCGTGAATTCGATTTTTTAACTGTTGCAAGTTTCTCGGTCGGTCGGAGTGCACACTCGCCTTCAAATAACTCCACAGGTATAAGTTAAATCAGGAAAGCGAGGCTACCATTGGACACAAGCGCGTTTGGAAATTATGCAGTTGCCAAACACTTTACGGAGAACTTGCAAGGTCTTATTGAATGTGTGGCATGTCGCGCTGGCTTGTTGAAACATTTTCGTAACGAAAGAAGAGGGCTTGCATGCAAACTACTACTCACACGTTCGATGTTCTCGGGAGTGCGGACGATTTTCGAGGGCCGGTTGACATTCGATTTGATGCACTGGCAGCGGCATTGAAGTTTCATATCCAGTTCAATATTGTTCTACGAACAATTGGCTGAATTTTGAAATGCTTACGGAAGAGACGACACGCACGACAGATTCGCCGTAGACACAATACACTCCACCACGAACCCACGATGTTGCTTGGACCAGTACGACATGATTACTGACCTGTATACTGGGTGTTTCAGAAGTGATGGTCAATGATTCGCGCATGGAAAGTACAGTCCAAAAGTAGCTAAAAGCTCATTAAACATCGGTCCGCAAATCAATCGTTGCCGAGCTATCGCTTTAATTCGAGTTGGGAACCAACTATAATCGCTCCTGCACACCACAGTATTTACGTTGGTATCTCAAGGTTTGGGATCGCCTGTCTGTATGTTCACGCATGCACAACTAATCCCCTTACACCCCCCCCCCCCCCCCCCCCCCGGGACACTGTGCCGTACCGGCCTCACAAGCAGTTTCGAACGTGAAGGTACCATGGACACAGGTTATACCAATGAAGAGTACCCTGACGTGCACTTCATGTATGGCAAAGCGAATGGCAGTGCCCTTGAGGCTGCACGGTTGTATGTAGAAGCTTTTCTTCTCCGCAGGCAGCCCAGCAGGTGTTCATTACACGGTTACATCAGCGCCCTAGAGAAACCGGGAGTTTCGCACGCCACGTACGAGAAGGTCGACCCCGATCCATAACATCCGATGTTGAGGGAACCGTCTTACGCATTCTGCACGTAAGTCCGAGTACTTCAACAAGGAAGATTGCTAGCCATGAGCGTGTCCTCACTCATAGCAGTGTGTGCCGGAATTTACTTCGGCAAGTACTCAGTCCATATCATCTCCAGCGAATGCAAGCCCTCAACAGTGCAGACTTCCCTTCTAGAGAGAATTTCTGCCAATGGGTGCAACAACAGTGTACCCTGCGTCCCCTGTTTGTGAGCAGCATTCTGTTCACGGATGAGGCTGGATTTACCTGTGACGGTATTTTTAACTGCCGTAACAGTCACATTAGGGGCAATGTCAATCCTAATGAAACACACATGCATGACATCAGTAGCGTTATTCGTTGAACGTCTGGGCAGGAGTTCTCGGAGACCGCATGACTGGACCACAGTTCCCAACACAAGGATTAACCGGAGGGCAGTACATGCGGTTTCTGCAAACTATACTTCCAGATGGACAGCATGATGTTCCACTGAACCAATGTCTGAACATGTGGTTCATGCACGACGGTGCTCCAACACATTTACAAGTGCGCCGGCTTCTAAATAGGACATTTGGCCGACATTGGATAGGTATAGGAAAGTCTGTACCATGGCCTCTGGATATAAATCCCATGGATTCCTGTGTGTGAGGTTACGTCAGAAGCCTGGCCTATACTGCCGATGTCAATTCTCTTGAGGAATTATGCTTGCGGATTGAAGCAGCCTTCCAGCATTTACAGATTACCGCAGGGCTTGAGAAGATACAAAACTCATTCAAGAGACGACTTCAATGTTGCACTCAGACACATGAACAACATTTCAAACATGTGCTTTAACTTTTAGAGATGTCATGTGTTTCTAGACACTGATGAACAACAGAAATTGTGATGTATCTCGACAGCGATTGATTTGT
Source organism: Schistocerca gregaria (assembly GCF_023897955.1). Taxonomy (NCBI): domain Eukaryota; kingdom Metazoa; phylum Arthropoda; class Insecta; order Orthoptera; family Acrididae; genus Schistocerca; species Schistocerca gregaria. The sequence continues at coordinate 407,649,417 of NC_064923.1, forward strand.
GGTCCCACGTTTATTGGAGCTTCTTGGCTACTTTCGGGCTGTACTTTTCGTGTGTGAATTATTGACCATCACGTCTCAAACAGCCTGTATGGGATAAAGTTTTACACTCCGCACTACTAATAGACCGCGCCACCGTCGCTTATCTTGTTTTTAGCACTCTTTATTAAAGTTAGAAAACATCAAACAATTTCGAAAAACCCGATTGCAATTTTGGCGATTTGTCACTTTCGAAGTCTAAATAAATATTTTCGACAGCCTTAAGTGAAACGACTAAAAAAGACACCAGATGGGATTCCTTGGTGGTTGGAGTTTCACTGGCAGAGTGATGGTGGACAAGGAGTGAACAGCGGTGCACACGAGAGCCAGATATAAGTGCTTCGATGGTGACGAAAGTCGCAAAAAGAAATTAATATATGTGTGCACAATCTACGAATAAAAAAGAAGTTCGGTAATAGATTACCTTTCTGTTCTGTTCTGTCTGCTGCTGAGAAGAAGGTACTGTCTGCTTACTTTCCGCATACGCCTAACTCACAGGTCCGATTAGCTGCCGATCTCCCTCAGACGGAGTCTCTAATTCCTTGATTTTTCACACGTCAGTCTGTTGAGGTGGAGCTCTGCGCGCCGATTACTCACGGTGCATCTCGGAGCGTGCGCTATGATAAGGACGTCCGTCACACCAGGAAAGTTTCAGTGAGGCGAAAGCGGCCAGACAGCGGCCAACCGGCGCCGGCGGTGGAAGTTCTGCGTCTTGGGTGCAACAGGTGAGTTCTGCAGAAACGCCTGTGCGTGGCAGAGTGAGCAGGGCTTGTCTGATGTTGCTGCCTCACGTGGCAGCAACTGCTGGCTGCGCGAGTGTCCCGGACGTAAAGGACGTCCTGTCGTATCGCACACATAGTCCTATTTGCCGATGTGACACTGCTGGCAACTAGAATATGAGACATTGGTAGTTGTAGAAAATTAATTTTTACTGCGCGAATTATTTCTTGTGGGTATGTTAGCCTAGTATGGTGAACTCGTCTGGCATCTAATGATACTCAGAGCAACGTCTTAGACGAGTTGGTTTCCCATTTCCTTCTTCCAACCAGTGGGTAACATACCACACCTCTACTACATACTACGAGTGAGCGAGATGAATGCTTATGTGCCGTTGGAAAGTGTCTCTGTCTTACGTTATGATGGCACGAAGCGACTATCACCAGACAGGTCACACAATGCAGACGTGCACTCTAATTCTGTTGACGTCAAATGTGGCCAGCATTTTAAAATTTTTCCGTACTGTCAAGACTCGAGCTAATAAATGAGTTGTAAAGCAATAAGTCCATCTATTTTTAGCTTTGTGTTCAGCCACATCTGGTACAGCATCTTTATTGTTTACCCCTCAGTCTTTCTTGTTCCTTTACAGTATATTTTAGGATAAGTCTAATTGAACGACTTCAACTGTCTTTCACCCACATCCTCTTATTCCTAACTCCGTTTGTGGTGTGTGTGTGTGTGTGTGTGTGTGTGTGTGTGTGTGTGTGTGTGTGTGTGTGTGTGCGTGCGTGCGTGTGTGTGTGTGTGTGTGTGTGTGTGTGTGTGTGTGTGTGTGCGTGCGTGCGTGCGTGCTGGAGAACCTTTGCTATAGATATTTTTGTGGGAACTTGTAACGTATTGACAAGTTTAACTACAATCATTTCTCAACGCCGAGTGTCCCACACCTAATTATTTACTTCATCGCAACAATAATAATCAGGGGTCACCTAAAACAGTGTGTCATGTTGATGAAAAGCGTTTGATTTTCCAACTGGATGGCGGTGTCGAAAATCAACGACATTTTTTCGACTCTCACACTTTTCACTTCACCAGAAGATGATGAGTATGACACTAGTCGAAACGTTGCGATTTTTCGACACTGCAAACCGGTTGGAAACCTGAAACATCTCATCAGCAGAACACTTCATGGAAGTCCTAGATTCACAGTGCCTTATTTTCTCACAAAGTGCAATTCCCGTAGGACATCGGAATTTAACCGAAAGTTTTGGCACACTGACAGTGATGTGCGGTTCCATGCTGTCCCTTTGCTTGGCAACCAAATTCACGTGTTGTAGTTTTTCTACACCATCAAGATTCTAGACAAGCGTGTACGGACCAATAATGAGATTTTCAGGCCTCTTCCATAAAAAAGGTATGTTTAACTTGAGCGCTGCACTGTTCACTAAGTACAGGAGATACGCTTTTGCCAGAAAACTGTCAGTGTTTCTGTAGACACTGAAACAAACTATATTAAAATTGTCACAAAATTGAAATCTACATTGTGTGAAGGGCTTGTGCGAGATGTAAAGAAGATAATCAGAATTTGTCTTTTTTTCCTTATTTGTTCATATTTGTGGGGGTTGTAAGAGCAGTAATGATTCTCTATTAATTGCAGACACACTTCAATGGAATATCACGGGCGCTCTAATGTCATGCAGCATGTGTCAGTTTATTATGTTCCTTTTCAGTTCTTTCAACTTCGCTCAGCCATGTAAAAAAGACGATAATGGAATGAAAAAATTGAATTACAGTGCAAAATAGTGAAAGAGAGGAAATCAGAATTATGGTATAACGTATCACCTAACGTGCTGTTTAATAGAATGTGACAAACAGTCACTACATTGTAAGATTTGAATAACGTTGTTTAACGAAAATAGCAACAGTCTGTTTTACCTGTGCTTTTCCCTAGCAGTTCAGTATTTGCTATTGTGCTAGACGTTCCACTTAGCTACGTCCCCTCCTGCCTCTCAATTTCTCAAAAGTTAGCGAACTTGAATCTAAGCGATAGAACACGGCAAAGCATTATGTAAATTTACGGCTTCCTTTTGTAAGAGAGGTTCATTAGCACAAACTTTTCAGAAACATTAAGATCTTGCTTCTAGGAACATATTACCAGAATTACTTGTTCAGGACGGCGACGTTGTCGGAGAACCAGGGTATATAACTTTTTTAGTTGTTTTTGAATTTGTGAATTCTAACATTGTTTTTGTTTATTCATGTTGATATTGGATCTAAGTGACATTTGCTTGAGATCATACCGTAAATCCTTCTTTTTGTGTTTTGATGCCTTCGTTATGAGACTTGAATTACGCGAATGTGTCAAACAAACCTGCGGCGGAAATTCGGGCTTACTTCCACATACCTCATCAAGATTTTGTGATTGCCTGTTTCAGATCGACGTCTCGAGCATACTTCGTAGACGTACCATCTGATGAATTTTAATAACAAAAAGTTTATTGTATTACGGTGTATCCAGCTGGGGCCGTATGCCAGCCTGGTTGTGAGATATAGCTACAGCATGGAGAAATCACCAAACGATTTTCTGTCAGAAAGCAAGCCGACCTGAATTTCATTACAAGTAGGCGAACAAAGGTACAAACATTTATCATGAAAATATATTGGATTGGTGCATAAGTTCACAGCGTAAACACAATAGTAAACACAGCAGATACACTTAACTGAGACTTTAGTGATAAATAATATATTCTCCTTCACTATTTACGACAGTCTTCCAGCGCTGTGGTAACTTTCGATTTCCTGATTGTAGAAATAACGTGATTTTGAGACGAAGAATTTGTCGAGGCATGTTCGGAGCGCAATTTCATCCGGAAAGGAAGTTCCTTGAAGGTTGTCACGAAAAGATGAAAATCTGATGGTGCAAGATTAGTTGAATAGGTTGGGTGCGGAATGACTTCTCAACCCAACTGCTGTATGTTGTTTTTTGTCAGTCTTGTAGAACGCGGGCGGGCGTTATCTTGGATAAGTATCACTTCACGCAGTCTTCCTGGTCGTTGTTCTTGAACTGTGTCTGCAAGACGTCTCAGTTGTTGACAATAAATGTCAGCGGAAATGGTTATACCTCGGGGAAGCAATCAGTGGTACACCACACAGCCGCTATTCCACCAAATGCATAAGATTATATTTTGTGGAAATGGGCAGGTCTTTGTACGAGGAGCTACTGCTTTGATTTGGCTGAATTATTCCTTTCTTTTCTTTATTAGCATAAAGACACCCTTTCTCGTCACCAGTAACGGTACACAATAAGAATGGTCGGTGTTGTTCATGAGCCAACTGATGACGAGCAAGCAGAGATGCACATATGGCCACCCGCTGATTTTGTGATTTTCGCTTAGAGCATGCTGTACATACAAGCCCGTTGTGTAAACCTTCCTTCCCCATTGCGTGCGAACGTCGCACGATGGTGGGCTAGTCACAGTTCATCACATCTGCCAATTCTTGAGTGCGATGACGTGGATCATTGTGTATTAATGTGATTAAACGACCTTCATCAGACACCGAAGTTTTTTCAGAATGCGGAGAGTCCCTCAAACGAGAAAAATAATTTTCTCTGCGTGCTCTGTGCTATGGCATTATCCTCATACAAGGCGCAAGTATTTCTCGCTTACTTCCGCTGCTGCCACCCCTCTATTGAACTCTTACAGAATAATATGTCGGAAATGTTTCGATATCTCCACTAGGCACTCCATCATCTAGCGTCCACAGCTCTAGTTACTATCTCAAAAGAACAAAATGACAATATGTTAACTCAAATAGCAGTAGTGAACGAGAAATAAAAAAAGTCAGTCGATAAATAAATCCACAGCAACTAGAATATCAACATGCAAAAGAAAAACGCAACGAACTTATGCAGCAACCTTATTCATTTGATAAGAAAGTTCAAATTGTAATATATGACACTTTATAGTGAAATTGAGTTCTTGACGGGTACAGAATGACTCTTATTGCACATCCAGTAACAGTAAAATAGTTTGTTGTCACAGTTTCTGAGTCTGTATTTCAAGAATTTAACAAACTCTCAGATGCACCTCTAATATTTGATTTCAGTGTCCGACAGACTGGAAGTAACTGAGGTGTCACTTGTCCATCGTCTTCTAGAGCACTGCTGTGCGGTACGGGATCCTTACCAGATAAGATTGACGGAGGACATCATCGTAGTTCAAGGAAGGGTAGCACTTTTTGTATTTTCACGAAAAAGAAGAGAGACTGTAATGGATATGATATGTGAGTTGGGGTGGCAGTCATTAAAATAAAAACTTAAGAATTTTTAACATCGTGCAGCCCAGTCAACAACTGTGATGATTAAACATATAACATCTCAAACTCAGTTGTAATTAGAAACCAATCTTTACCTAGGCTTCAGCCAAATTATTTTGGCTGAAACCTGGGTAAAGATTGGTTTCTATTTGCAACTGAGGCTGAGGTGTTATATGTCTTTTCTTACGGCGAGAATTTCTATCACCATCTTTCTCCTCCGAATGCGAAAGTATTTTACTGACCACTACCTACATAGGGAAAATTATCATCGTAACAAAATAAGAGAAATAGGAGCTCAGCAGGAAAGATTCAAGTGTTCGTTTTTTTTGCCAAGTGCTATTCGAGAATGGAACGTTCGTGAAAAAGTCTGAAAGTAATTCGACAAACCCTATGCCAGGCACTTAAGTGTGGATCACTGACTCGTCACGTAGATGTAGATGTGATCTATGAATAGTTCAGTATGCGCACAATTCGGTGTTGTGTATACACTGAAACAAAATACTGCTCGTGTACTGAATATACGCATCGCGCACTCGGGAGGATGTTAAAGTTCTTATATCAGTGTAAGCAGACCGACTTTGTAAGGGAAACAGCGCGGAATGTATAGAGATGGACGGTCAGCTTTGTGGCAGTCAGACGTTGGAAACTCGGTGATCACCATTGTGTCGGAGTCTCGTCTACTTAACAAGCGAGGTAATGCATAGTTAAGATACTTGATTTTCTTTCGGGAGGAGTGGGTTGCAAAACCCCGACTGTGGATTCTAATTTAGGTTTCACGTGCTGTCCCTAAAACACCTCATGTGTATCATTCAACAAACCCTTCTTGATTTAGGCTTTATGGTCTCATGTTAAAGAGGAAGATCTTAGTGAATACGTTACAGAAGTGACGCTTATCTCTAACTTTCATTTTTTTCCCATTGCGTCCGAAAGTATTTCACTGTAAATTATCTAGGATACCGAACAAAACGGCAGTATTTTTCATTCGGACTGTCGTTGTACAATTTGACCTATTTTGTATTGTCCTCGGATATTTATCAGTTTCAGTACTACATTCAAGGCGACAATATTTATTTCCCGCTTCATATATCGACCCCTAAACATGACGAAGCTTTTGGTTCCCAGTTTTAGCCGCAACCTTCTATTACGCTGCATCCTTCAAACATTTAGGCAAGTTTTGGTCCTTGTTGTCTGCTAAATAATTCACTTTCCTAATGGTGAAAAAGACTAAAGGTAAATTTTCATTTTATACCATATACGTTTCTGCATAAAACGTCACGACCTAATTAACGTTTTTGGTACGAGTATATATCTTCATTCTGTATTAATAATCTATTTGAATTTTCTGACTTTGAAAACAGCCCCCAAATTGTCAATTTCTTATAAAGGTTTCTTTGGTTTACATACGTTTTTCTAACTCGTCTGTTTTAGATGTGCCATATAGCTCAGACAATCCAACTGTGCGAAAACGTCCTGTATTTACGACAGATTAATAACGAACAGACGACTCAACAGCAACAAAGGTGTAGACGGTGTAAGAAGGAACAGAAACGGCATCTCACTGAAAAAATCTGTAAGTAAGAACTGTTTTGGTAATGAAACCGAAACGCGTATCACTTAAAGTATTGAGTGGTACACCCGAAACGACCGAGTTAGCTAGTGAAACAAAGAAAATAAGTTTTACAGCCCAAGGTGTCTGGTAACCCATGAATTTGTCCTCCGTCTGCTCCAAGAAGTACACACGCATCAGTTGCATTGCACCGTCTAAGTGCTGGAAAAGAGAAAATCACCGACTTCCTCTCTGGTCCGTGTAACTAGATGACGTCATGTTTCCCAGCGCGCCTGCTTGTCATGGCGCGACGCCAACTAAGAATTTCTGCGTCTTATCGTTAGAAATTCAGCGATAACTTAGTCTTATCAGTGGCAGTATCAATAGCGCCTCATGTGTTACACAATAAAATGGTAACCTCAAGTCCGCACATATGAAGAACTATATCCTTTAAGGTTTTATAGGAAAAAAACTTTGCCAACTGTACTAGTCTAAAGTGTAAGTTCGGAAACCCAGTTAGACAGTAAATCTCGGAAGTAAATAATATGCGATTTGCGTTGAGGGACCTATACTGTTTGAATATGTAATAATATTGGAAAGCAAAAGATTCGGCGAAGTGCGGCGGTAACTTCGTCATACATTGCTCAAAAAAATTACAGATCCAACCTTTTAAACACCTTCATTTTTTTTCATGAATATATGGAGTCAACAGACTTTTTTGTGGAAAATGAAATCTCTGTTTAACAAAATGTTCATATTCTGTTGTCTTCTCGTCACACATAATGGTGTTGTGACCAGAAATTCAACACAGTGTCGTAAACCAAAGTGGGAACTCCTTCATTTAAGTCACATAAGGCACAAAAAGAAACGTTTCAGTATGTGATGGGCCCTTCATGTGCCCACACTATTGCCTCACGTCTTAGAGGCATGCCTCTGACAAGTTCAAATGGTTCAAATGGCTCTGAGCAGTATGGGACTTAACATCTGTGGTCATAAGTCCCCTAGAACTTAGAACTACTTAAACCTAAGTAACCTAAGGACGTCACACACATCCATGCCAGAGGCAGGATTCGAACCTGCGACCGTAGCTCTGTCACCTCGGCTGGACCCTGACAAGTCTGCGAACATTATCTTATGCTATTTTTTCCCACTCCTTATTAAAGACCTTTGCAAGTTGTTCAAGAGTCTGAGGTGCTGCAGAACAGGGCAGAAGGTATCTGTCCAGCATATCCAATAAATGCTCAATAGGACTGGGTCTGGATTCAGAGCAGATCAATCTAATGTTTGAATCGCGACGTCCTGTAAAGTTTCCTTGGTGGCTGCTGCTTAATACGCTCTCGCAGTGTCTTGTCGCAGGATAAAATGGGGACCCACTACAACTGCAATGGCATAACATGACCCAGTACAATCTTGTTGATGTACCTCTGAGCACGACGTCGGTCTGTATCTGAAGATCCGATCGGCCATCAATTGTGATGGCACTCTACACGTGACTGGGTTGCAGCCAAATCTGTCCATTTCCAGGACCGCTGCTTCAGTATAACGTTCACCACGACGATGATATACACCTACACTTCCGTCACACCGTGTTATACGAAAGCGGGACTCGTCTGTAAACAATACATTGCACCAATGACGCAGCTGCCAGCGCCTATATTTCTCTGCAAATGGTAGTCGATATCTCATGCGCCGAGCAATTAATCGATGGACGTGATGAGGTCTTCTTGGTGTTAATCCGGCCGGTTGCTGCTGTTACGTTATTCTGGTATGTCCCAGCATTCGCAGTGCGCCGGCGGAAAGAACAAGTAACCACACATCGGTCGTCTCTGGCAGATGTTTTCCGTTTTTTCCTTTGCCCTGGCTTTCATGTGTATGTACCAGTTTCATTAAATCGTTTCCAGACACTCACCAGATGAAGAGCCGGCCGCTGTAGCCGAGAGGTTCTAGGCGCTTCAGTCCGGAACCGCGCTGCTGCTACGGCCGCAGGTTCGAATCCTGCCTCGGGCATCGATGTGTGTGATGTCCTTAGGTTTGTTAGGTTTAAGTAGTTCTAAGTCTAGGGGACTGATATCGTCAGATGTTAAGTCTCGTAGTGCTTAGAGCCATTTTTTTTAACCGGATGAAGCCACATTAAGCTCTGTAGACACTGACCAACAGTCCAACATTCCTGCAGTGATACATTAAATGTATTCGCAGTTGCGTATATGGACAACCACTTGGCTATCCGAGCACGCTCCACGGCCGGAAAAATTTGCATATGTCGGCAACCAATGTCTGCAGTTTGCGCTCGTATATTCATTACGTATATTTCAATACAGGGAAGACATTTTAATTGAAAGTTGCTTGCCCGCTGTCGGCGAATAAATGCGATATTGCAGTACCTGCTTTATTCCAAATTACGGTGCTAATAAGTTCTTCGAACATGCATGTATGTTCGAAGTAACAGGTAGAATGGGTCGACTGCTGCTTTTATAAGACACATTAAATGCATTCACAGTTGGCAATCGGGATAACCATCATTTGTATAACGGAATGACAACAATGAAAATTTATGCCGGACCGGTAGTCAAACCTGGATTTCCCGCTTATCGCGAGGGTCACCTTACCATAGGGTACATGTAGACACATTATTCGCTACATATGGAAGTTTGGGTCTAGCCAAATGGCTCAGGTAGCCAAATGAGAAGGCGACCGCTCGCGATAAGCAGGAAATCCAGGTTCGAATCTTGGAACGACACAAATTATCACTGTCGTCATTCCACGATACAGCTGATCGTTATCCATATTCACAACTGCTACTACATTTAATGTATTTCACAACGGACGTAGCCGCTGCAGTGTCTGTTCCTTCGGACATGCGTGTGTGTTCGCTGGAACTTAATATCGTATTTCCGAATAACGCAGGCACTGCAATACCATATTCCTGTAGTAATGTCACTGTCCGAACACGTTCCGCCTCAGTCAGATGCCTCATGTTGACTGATGAAACATACATAGGGTGTAGAGATGCACTCGTTCCCTAGACTCACAAGTTGGAAGAGTGAGTCTTCGCTCGTCTGTTTCATTCTTAGGCATTGCACGGTACATTTGAAAACTACCACTAAGCAATGGCTTTCAAACGTGTTGGAGAGCATTGTTCTTATTATTAAAACACGTCAGCAGACCAAGAGCAACAATATATATCTTAATCACAGTTTACGTTCATGGTACACCCAATAAATGTAGAATACTGACGAGAAACGGCAAGCGACGTCATCCAAACGTTATAAGTTACATACTTCTGCTACTAAAGAGGTGTCTTTGAGCAGTGTAGAATGCTGACGAGACACGGAAGGCGACATCATCCAGACGTGATAAATGATGTACCTCTGCTTCTAGAAAGGTGTCTAGGAACGATGTGGCTTGAACAAATATGGCACGAGATGTGGACAAAAGATTAAGATTGTGGGGGAGAAAAGTTCAAAAGAACGTGTCGACATCATGACTTAGACTTGTTATTTCCGTGTCATTTGAGAGAACATCGTGATGGAAAAGGCGAAAAAGTAGTCAGGTTTGTAGATTGTACAAGGAGATACAATATATCTCTTTGTGGGAGAAATTATTAGTATTATGGTCTGGCAATAGAGTTCCCGAAACGAGTCTTGTATGGATCTGAATTATAATAAAAAAGTGCAATCAAGAGGGAATTTTTAATAGTTGGAAAAACAAGATTATGGAAAGAGGAAAATCGCTGTTTCCCAATTCCTTCTCTATCATCGCTCGATTGACATACTGCTCCATGCCTAATAACATCCCCCTTCTTTGATAACGTGCGTCCACGTCGTAGGTAAAAGGAGAAAGTGAAAAGGTTCTTCGTAACTGAGAAGATTAGGGGCAAAGTACTAGGGCATTCAATAAGTAATGCAATGTATTTTTTTCGGTCAGTTCCGGTTGAAAAGATGCGGAATTTGTTGTGCGACGATGTAGACTATTCCCGCTTCAACCCCTACAGTTTCAAGAAGTTCCGATAGATGGTGGCTTTATATGTAACCTTCTAAATGGTGTCTGTGACGGAGGTGTGTTCCAAGCAGAGCGCTGTTATTGAATTTCTTTTGGCGGAAACCCAGAGCATTGCAGATGTACACAGGCGACTCACCTGACAGTGAACAAACGCACGGTAAGTCGTTGGGCGATCATCGCAACAAGGTTGGGCAAACCTGTCCGAGCTCCTGCATGCAGCTGTGGCTCGTGCATTGTTGGAACGTGAAGACACTGTCATTCGAAGTTCACAACTAGAAGTTCTGTTGGTAGTGCTGACACACTCGTCCGTCAGTTGGGATGCTCAAAGCTTTGTGCCCGCCGACCCCCTCGCCGCCTAACACGACCATAAAGAGCAACGAAAGACCATCTGTGTGGAATTGCTTGCGGGTTACGAGGTTGATCGTGACAATTTTTGTCGAACATCGTCATAGACGATGAAACATGGGTTCATCACTTCGAACTGGAAAACGGCAATCCACGGAGTGGCACCACACCAGTTCTCCTCCGAGGAAAAAATTCAAAGTCGCATCATGCGGTACCCTCCTAGCAAGGTGGCGTAAGGCCGTCACATTCTACTGAGGTTATTTCTAAAAATAAGGCATTTTAGTAAAAGGAGTGAAGGATAATATGGTGTATGGGATCCTGAATAAAACCAACTTGCTTTCAGAAAAAAAGTGTTGCATTACTTATTGAAGCCCCTCGCGTATTATACACATGCTGCTAATATATAACACCTGGCGATTTCAAGTAATGTAGCAATTTCATTAGCGCTGACCCGTGACTCATATGAATGAATGTGTATACTGCCACCCCAAACTCACTCTTAGGACATTATGAAAAATGGAGCAGTTATGTTGGATTGGATGTATAGTGAATTGTTGACGCAAACTACACTGCAAGCCAGTACCAACTTGTCGACTTTTCAAAAAGATGTGAAACGTTTCACAGTCGACAGGTCGAAGTTCTACTTATTCCAAGATAGTTAAGTTACGTTGTTGTCCGTCATATTAGTTATTGACTAATGATATGTTCATAGGGATCCGCGAAGAAAGAGAAGCGTCTTCTCAAAGCAAAAGCTCTCAGGCGTGACAACAGCTAAAATGGGGTTAGCAGGCAATGTCATGATGGTCTCTCCCTCACATGCTAAGAGTCCAATGTTATCTTTTCCTGTACGCAGCGGGAGAACTGGGATTTATCACTGGATTGGCGAAATGTGGGTTGCAGAAAAACTGTTCAGAGAGCAGCAGGAATGCATCCGTTGATTGTGGCAGCTAGATACCGGAAGAATGCGGGAGACAAGTTCATACTACTCAGCAGTACTACTGGTGAGGCCCTGGAGGAACAGTATATGAAAAATACAAATTCATGTCCAAGGAGTGCTCACCGAAAAATTCTGACACTGTTCAGGAGTGATCGGTTGATGCTCTATCGTGCTAAGTGCAAGGGTCACAGCTTTCGACCTGTGAGAAAGTGGCAGAGGAGCATGAGTGCCATGTTATACCATGCAAAAACCGCTGCTACGTTTAACTGTACGCCATTACCAAGAGGGGTCAGTTGTCTCAAGTGTTGTACATTATGCGTTACAATGTTGTTTCACCTTATATGTGGAGCATTCGGTGTCGCTGCTAATTCGCTAGTGCTGTTTTCTGTGTCATGACACCCTTTTACGGAACTGACTCTTTTTTAAAATTTTATTCATATTTGGCAGGAGTGAACGCGACTCTATTCAGTACATAGGAAGTTAGAATAAAAACGCCTTCAGTCTCAATATTTTCGTGTTTTATTAAAGTACAGTCTAGCGGTTCTAGGCGCTCAGTCCGGAGCCGCGCGGTCGCTACGGTCGCAGGTTCGAATCCTGCCTCGGGCATGGATGTGTGTGATGTCCTTAGGTTAGTTAGGTTTAAGTAGTTCTAAGTTCTAGGGGACTGATGACCACAGATGTTAAGTCCCATAGTGCTCAGAGCCATTTGAACCATTTTTTATTAAAGTACACGATGCATTTCGGATCCTGTTGGTCCATCTTCACGTGCAAATAGTCTGATATGTATATTTCAGTTACTCTTGAGTGAGGTGAAATGCATTTTTCTGTTATGAGAAAGTTAGATGTGAGGTTTCGTATTTCGTGAATCAAGTGCAGAAATATGCGAAACAGAGGAAAAATAAGTGGTGGCTGCTGTATAAGAGAACAAGAACAAGTGAACACCCAAACTTTTGACACCTTGTGGATTTGTTGGCTATTTTTCTTTGAATGCTGTTAAACGTAATGCAGATGCAGAAATATGGAATGCACGGCACACAATCTACCACACTGTGCTACATATGGCTCTTCTAGAATCGGTGCAACTTGGCACCAGGGTCGTGAGCACACTTTCACTTGTGCACATTTTCAGGAGCTTCTGCGCATGCACATCTGATGTGATGTAATTGCCTTACGGGCCAAATACATACGTAATTAATAAACAATTTGCACTGCTTACGGCGTGCACTGCTAGCCCTTACCATTCAGCTACAAGTTTACGTCAATGCCATCAGCACACGTACCTAAGTTCGCTTGGCTTAACTCCACAGATCTGCGAATTCACTCGCTTTATAGTAAAATTAGATCGGACATTAGTATATGTTACAGTTATACTGATAGATAAACCTATTTTGTGAGATTCTGAACGAGATATAGTACACTAAGTTTTGTATTTTACCATCGAGTAATCGATTTGAGGCGCTGAGAACCATAAAGATCTTCATTGTCGATTTGTGAGCCTGTGGCATTTATTCATGCTTCTGACATCTGTTGATATTATAGTGTGTCATGTTTATCTGTACTGTAGGCCCGCGTTGTACGTATATCTGAACATTCACGAAAAGCTGTCTCAGTGGTTTCTCTGATTTTCACTTAAATATATGGAGGGTCGAAGACGGTGTGCTTTTGGCCCTTATAGCTCTCAGCACCTCATTTGTATTCTAATCAAGTGACGTTGCTGGTAGACAGTACTTTGAATTCAATCATTTCCGCAAACGGCAGTTTGTCTTTGGAGTTGGTTGTCTACTGTGCAGGAATCGGCTTTCCTCTTTAGTGTCAACGTCAACTCTGTTGAACCTCTATTAAGCGCTAACATAAAATAAAATTACCAGGAAAAATTAGCCGTAACGAAACTAAAGCATTCCAGACCAGATCTGCTGTCTGAGAAATTGACGAAATCAAGCGTGACTACAAACGAACATGTAACAAAGAAGTGTATAATAAGGTAATTTGTTGTGTGGGTACAACATAAGAATGCCTTATTTCCAGCCTAGAAGTTAATTCGTTAACTAACACATGAATTAGGGATGTTGTACATTTGTCCGAAAAAATAAAAAAGCACGAAAACCCACTCTTACACAAAAACGCGAAACGGAGAGTAGCGAAAGCTTAAACATTATTTCGTTCTTGCCTTAAATTGTACTTAATTATGTACAAAACAACAGAATCCCACAAAAACAATTCTTTCTTTTTTCAGACAAGTTATGCATCTTATTATTATTATTATTATTATTATTATTATTATTGACAGTGGCTGCAGTTGTATAAATATGTTGATAAGTATAACTATTACACGGCAGGTGCTATTAATTTTGCTGAGACATGGTGTATCTGGAAAAATCTGTAGGTTCTAACGGTATGCTTATTTAATTTGTATGTATTGCTTATGATTAAGTTTGTGATTTGGTGTAAGTTGATAAATGAAACTTTCTAATTTGCCTCTAGATCTTCTTGCTAACAATTTATGGCGGACAAAACTGTGACCTTGAATTTTTATAATAAGCATTTATGTATTATCTTCATGCAACTCAGTACACATTGCAACTATGTAATTTAGTTGGCCAATTAGAGAACACACTCTGGAAGCAAAATAAATGGTATAACAGATCACACGTTTTTCTCCGGAAATGAAATGCTGAGTTATCTGTAGTACTGTGGTTCTTTCTGTTATTTTACCTGGTTTCAGGTACAGCCTATTTTACCGAATACAGTTGCACATAATGATACAAACAAGACATTGATGATTCCATTACAAAATCTGAGACATAATTAGACAAGATACTTACTTTTGCTTTACATGTGGCAAGGGCCTTATCGACCATACGCCTGCTCTACGAGCCTCTCCCACTTCTGCCTGTCGAATGCACTGTTTGTCCAGTTGCTGTTGCTGTTCATCCTATTTGTGTCCTCCCGAATGTTATCCCGCCATCTGATAATTAGACGACATAAGGAGTCAACAAAGTATGTACGTCTGACTGCACCACTACAGTAAAAACCGTGAAGTTTTAACATGAAACCCAATTACATAAACACGTAAAGAAGCATTAAAGATACCCTGAAATTTTAAAGTTTCCTTCTACTAAGACGAGTGAAATTGCAAATACATTTGACGACGGATCTATTGATGGATCTAAGAGCTACCCTAAGAGAAAAATAGAAATTAATTTGTACATATTGTATAATGCAGTTCTTCTTAGATGTGGTGTTTACCACGTTCTATGAATGTAATTACGTACAATGTCTCGTCAGTGAAGTGGGAAACACAGCTTGGAGAAGGAATTAGTTTTAACAAATATTTCGTATTCTTGGCATTCGTATGCCATGCTCTTAGTATGTTACGAGTAACAATTTCTCTTCTCGTGAACGTCAAGTTGAGAAACGAAGGGTGACGTGTAATCTGTTGCTGAATCGCTCAGTATTACGTGTCTTTAATGTTACGGTCTATGTCAACTAGCTTTGTCCATTCCGTCTTTGTCTTCTAAGAAAATCGCTATATAGGGTAGGGACATGTCGATGGGAAGTAGATGCAGTACGATTTTCACCAGTTGAATGTCGCGATATCCATAGAAGATGAGTCCGTTGACGCAGCGCCTTTGCTCTATTGATACTTCGCAGTGTATCGTATGCCAAAGGATTAACAATTTTTCCTTCGGTTGCCGTCGTAAAGGACTGTAGGGCACTCATGGAGTCCTAGTCAGTAAATAACAGGCCCCTGTCGACTTGTAAGTCGACTACGTAAAGTATAGTTTGACGAATGGCGTGCGACTCCGCAGTTAGGTTAATACCGGACGCTTCAGCAGGCAACAGGAAAGATTGTTCACGTCGTTTTCGACCATCAAAAAATCCAGCTTCCGCAGAGACAAATACTTTAGACCCAATCATTTATAATTTGTACCAGTAATTCCAGTTACTGTCCGATTTTGACCGTATAGAAGTTCTCAGCCCACTTGGAGTTACGAATATTTGACGTATGTGACTATGATATACAGCACAGTGAAAATTCTGAAGTGATAACTTTTTATTGACACCACATGCCTCACGCGATGATAACATTGTGCTGTGGGATGTTCCAGTAGTGCATCACACAATAGGATATTGGTAAGAAGAGTTGGGTTTCTTCGAACAGTATGACTTTGTCTGTATCATATGCAGTAATCGAGATAATTTACAGTATAATGGATGATCTGAGCCCCATTTTTTAAAGACCACTTAAGAACTTCCGTCTCGTGACGAGTGGGCGTGCTGCAAGATACAGGTAGTACTGTGGTTTGTGCGTCGAATGTTGCAATCCCAGCTATCCACCGTCACCAGAGTTGCCCACACGTCGACCAAGGCGGCAGCGGCTTCTCTCGAACTGACTCCTGGAAACAGCCCTTGACACAGTGGCCCGTGAAAACGCAGTACCAGCACGACTTCAGAGAGGTGGAGTAACCTCTGTGCCTGGCCCCAATAATGTGGCCGGTACTGACTGCTCTGGTGACTCCTGTCTTTTGCATCTGCACCCACATCTCCATCTCATCGCCGCAAACAACCTTCCGTTTAGTGAGGGAGGGTAAATAGTGTAGCACATCAAGTTTTCCCTCTCCATCTTCCTATTCAATTCATGGATGGTATGATCGAAGAATGATTGTTGCCACTCTCCGTATAAGCCTGAAGATTTCTAATTCTACCATCATGGTCACCATGTGATATGTAGTCTAGAGTAATTAATATGTTTCCTCACTGGTGTGGATTCCAGGAATTTTATGAGTAAGGCTCTCCGTAACACACAAAATCTTTGTTGTGGCGTCATCCACAGTAGTTCCTTTATTTCTCATGCTGACAGAATGTATCTGTGGTGAAGCACGGAGCTTATCCTTCAATCTTCACTATCTTTTCCGTTAATTCAAACTGGTAAGAGACCCAGACCGTCTAACACATCTCAAGAATTGGATCAGCGAGGGCTTTTTAAGCTAGCTCTTTCCACATTTATTATCACAGTCGGGCGGTATCATATCTCTTCGACTATTTACGCTTTGCATTTGTTTATTTAGAGATCAGTGGCAACTCTTGCATCACGTACCGCCGTCTTAAAGTTTCTGTATTTCGAAGCAGCTTCCTAATGGCGCCAACTCTTTGCACATAAATCTTCTGTCTGTGAAATGCCTCACAGGAATTCAGACCTTCTCTGCCAGGCCATTTATACAGGCTGTTTGCCCATTATACGTACAGACGAAAGCAGCGAGTCGAGATCAATGAAATAAGTAAATAATCTCTATAAACACAGGTCCGCAAAGCAATGATTTTCGCAGCAGGACGTATACACAACTGTAGTCATGCCTATGTTAGAACACTGTTAATGTCTAGGGCTACGTTTATTTTGAAACACTGCAAGTGAGGCGTAAACTGAAAAGTAATAAACTACCATCGTTTGATTTTGTCATCATTGTGCATGCGTAAGTATGGATAGGGTATTGACATGAGCATATCGGTCGTGACTCGCCAATACCACGCCCTCACATGTTACCCAACTCGAGCCAGTTAGCCCTTTTTGTGTGGGGATATTTAAAAGCTTTGGTTTATTCGAGCCCTGTCGATAGTGTCGAACAACTCAGTGAATGAATTGTAGATGGTTGTCAATGCATTCGGAAGTCGCCTAGGATTTTGAAGTGTTCGGGCCTCATTAAGAAGATGTACTAAAGCCAGGCCACGGTGAATTGATCGAAGGCTTTCTGGAAGTCAGCAAACATGGTATCGACCTACATTCGATACTACACTGTCTTCTGGAACTCACGAGCGAAGAGAGCAAGCTGGACTTCACACTCTTGGTTCCTGCGTAAATTCATTTGTTCCTCACACAAGGGTCTCCTGTTCTTTAGAAAAGTCATCATTCCTGAGAAGAAACACGTTCGCCACACAAAATGTTAGTTGCCCCCTTAGGAGAGTGCGCGAGTTACCTTGGATCGCAGTAGAAAGTCCAGACCTGGAAACAGGCGGTAAAGTAGCCCTTTACAGCTGACTTAAGTCGCAACAGTGAAATGGTGCGTATGTTTGGAATCAGCGAAATAAAATGCTCGATTCGTTGGTCTATCAACGTGCACTGTCCAACCCATGTACACGGCATCAGGACAGTGGTCCTAAGTAAGTCCCAGTCGACAGGGACAAGAGTATCTCGCCTTGTCAGCGACGGTCGGTTACAAACCCGACAGAAACTGCTGCTTTTAGTGAATACAGGCGCTCTCATCCAGTTTCTGAGCGAAACTTTTCGAACTGAAGTTCATGAAATGGACGTTTGGAGATGGGTATCTCGCAAAAGGCCGTCGCTAACTACAGCGCATGAGGCTGCATGTATTCAATGGACCAAACTACACAAAAACTAGACAGCAGCTGACTGGAGCCTTGTTGCGAGTCTCAACAGGTTGAGATACCTCTCTCAAGTGATCCAAGGCGTCGATTGCTCTGAAGGCCCAATGAGGCAGTTAAGCTACAGTGTGTGGAAGGTGTCGCTCAGGCAGGAGTGGTTTTCGTACTGTGACTTGGCCCACTCTTTCAGGTGTGTGTGAACATGAAGCAGTATTTTATTGCAACTTCTTCTTTAACACATTTATGAGGAACTAGCTGTCACTGTTATGATAGGTGTTGGTCCTCACGTGTTTACCTTTTCTGGCAAGCGCAGCTCGTGATGTAGGTCTCCCCCCTACCACCCCCACCCACCCCCCGCCCACTTTCCCCAAATGCTCCAATGCACGACACGGTGGTGTTTGTGGAAGAGTGTGGGCAGGATTGCCCATCTATGCATCAGGCTGCAAAGTAGCTATACAGTATACAATGTGTACATTATGAGAAAAATTTAATAATTCTTTAACATGGTTTATGTTTACCGACGCAAAAAACTATTCCATTCTCTACTGCATCCTCTTAGTGGTTTATTGATTTATAAAGTAGTCTAAATTCTTCCTCAGAGTTCAAGATATCCCTGTACCGAATTACACCTAAATTGGTTCAGGCGTTTAACCTTGAAAACGTAAAAGACGGAGTTTCTTTCGAATTTATAATGTTAGCATGGAAGTACCGATGAAACACGTTGAGAACAGTGTAAAAATTGTATTCATTACGTTGAATAGCATTATGAGCAATATATCAATGAATAAAAAAAAGCATTTTAAAAAGCTGGCCTGCATACAAATTTACACGAACGTTATTGAAACGGCGGTCACGATTATTTGGCAGGTCGAACTGTTCTATTTACTGAGGCTACAGGAGCGTCATTCCAACATCATGGCAGATATCTCGAATTCAGCAAAGGTTGGATTCAACGTAAGTTTGGTCGCGGGTATTTTTCTGCTGTCGTAAAGGAAGGGAGGAAGATTAAAGTTTAAAATAGCATCTAGGTCTCTAAAGGATCTGATTAATATGTGGTAGGATTTTTCAAAGTAATCATCCCGGCGTTCGTTGTAAGTGATTTTAGAAAACCAGCACCCATAAATCTCAGTGGCTCGACGCGGATTTGATTCGTGCTCCACCCAAAGCAAGATGCAGAATCTCAACCACGATGTTAAATCGCATGGTATCTACCATCGAGATTTCTAACTACAGAAAAAAAGAAAACAGTTTTTATGTTCCTGAGCAACAATCATACAATATTTTTTAAGGAACACACCGCTTTTTGACTGTTTTGTTGTTTATTTAAGTACAACCCAGATTTCGGCCGTTTATGCCGTTGCAGGACACTTAACATAAGTGTCCTGCGATATGTGTTAAAGACATAAAATCAAATACTTGAAAATGGCATAAAGAGTCGAAACATGGGTTTTACTTAAATAAACAATAAAACCTTCAAATAGCGCTGGGTTCTTTTAGAAAATTACAGAAGTGTGTCAGGAACCTATAACTTACAAAGAAAGGCGTAATAATCAGCAGTGCTGTCATTGACTTCCCTCTCAGATTTAAACAAATATTCGCTTACTTAGAATATCTACAGCTGTAATGAACTACTTGTTGAGACATGTATCAAACACTGTTTAAATGGGTGGCAAAAACGTAAAGACGATGTCTTCTCTCACTACACAATGATAGAAGTGTCGTTATGAGTAACTATATCGCCCACTGTCAGACAGATCCCTGTGGTTACAGTTCTGTAATCGCAACTCATGTTCATGAGTGTAGGAAAATCCGTAAAACTTCCAAATAATTGTATTGAAGATAACTTTCTTCGATCTATCAATGATCATCCATATTTGAACTGCGTCTGCAGCCTCTAATGACATTGTCGTCCACGAGATGTTCAACCCGAATCTTCGAAGGCTCGAGTGCTGTGATCTCAAATTAATTGATAGTGTACAATAAATATTAAATTTAAATACTAGGAGTTACATATCGTTAATGTATATTGATTAAGAAACTTCAATTAAATGTATTCTCTTAATTTTCGTTGTAATGCTAATTTCCAACAAATCGGCGCTTTTCTTACGTTTCCTTTTGTCCAAGTATTTCAGCTCAACGTGGCGTGTCGCTTATTTCTCGTAATTTCTGATTACTATTATTTCAAAATTCTCATTACTGGTTTCAACGGTTCACAGTCATGTTTTGGCTGAAACATCATGTTTGCGTAGTTTCCGGAAGTAAATTTCTTTCTAGGAATATCAAAGAACTCGAAAATTTTACTTACAGTTTCCTGTGGACTTAGTAGTTCGTAGCCGGTGTGGACGCCGCTAAATCTTAATTGGCATGCTTCGGATCCGCTTATGAAATGGAATCAGACAGGAAAATTTAATAGGTTCGATTTAGGTGAGAGAAGTTTAGGTTAAAACTCAGAGACCAGTTAAAAATAGAGCATACCGTGTTTTCCCAACTGCTATCAAGAACCATGACAACTGGCTAACTTACAAATTAATCACTTTGCAGCAAATGTAAACCGTGTCAGTTTAGTGGTATTCACTGATGACACATCTACGTATTTTTCTCTCTTTCTTTAACTGTTTTATCTACACGTTACTTCATCTACGGATTATTCCCAGTGAGAGTGGATTACTAAGATTGAGCACCCTTCGATTCCGATATGAATGGGGAAAGCATCTCTACGGCTTTATTTATGTAACCATTGCGGGACCCGGGACGCTTAATCTGGCGACCTCATGTCAGACCATGCTTAATATCACGGCACATGAAAGCAGTTATTACCAGTTATGAGTGAAGCAATGCCACGTCGTTTCGTTGTGATACAGTCATTGTTGCATATGTGCTCCAGGTATTACACAAGTACCTTTGCAGCTACCTGCGTTTCGTCAGGACTCTGTCACCTATTTCCTTCATTACGCAATAGTCACATGACAGTCGGCAAATAAGGTCACAAAGATAAGCATTTATTTTTTATATGCCGCTTTTTGTGGTAGACACAACGCGTACCCCCCAAAAAAAATCTCATTTTCAAGTGCAAAGAGGTCTACACTTAACATCATGATGACGATGTCTACATCGTCATCTTAATGGGAAGGTGTAAAGTCGTCATCAACTGAAATGTAGGATTCATTTTCAAAATGCGCTTTGCATGGCACAACTACTTCATTACGTTGGGATGTTGCGAAGTGAATCGCTTCGCAGGTTCAGAAAGAAGATGATCTGGTACCCACAGCTTAGCCATTTTCAGTTGCATTGTCATTTGTGCATAACCAGCTACTTCTACATTTCTACATCATCTAAAACGTACGCCTTTCGACTCGCGATTCTATAATCTCTTATTCTAATTCTAATGCTGGTACAAGTTACTTTGCATAATCAGTATTATTATGATTCATTTGTTGGGATCAATCTGGACCGTGTTAAGACGTGTTGGATTTGGGTAACCTGCGCCCAAAATCTCTTCATTCTCCGAGTGCGGTCGTTGAACTCAAGGGGTGGTCATAACTGGGCTTAAACGTGGAAGGAAACGAAGATTACGGACGCAAATACAAAGTGATAAAAATATCTGAGATCAACGACAGAAAAGGATACATAATAGTTAGCAGTGGAGCAGACAAGAGAAGAAGATACCGAAGATCTCAGAAAAAGAGCGCAAGAGATGAGGAGAAAAGACAAAGACGTTTTGGCAGGAGAAGGATAAAATACAATCCGTGAAGAGGCTACCTGTCATCCTACAGACCCAATAACGGAAGAAGAAGTGGGGACTTATTCTCGTCCACTGCCAAGGACTCTCGCTTCTTACAGGTAGTTTTGGTTGTCCGCCCAAATTTGTAACCATTTTTTTTCAACGCGTTTCCAGCATAAAGCTGTCTTCACAGCTCCACTCAGAGAAAACGATGTCATCAGGATGAAAATTCTTCCGTACATTGGACTTAGACCTACCTTCGTGAGAGATGGAAGGCTAGTGTGTTACGGGGATTGATTGGTAGGTTCGAGTGGCGTAGTAGGTGCATACACAGTCAGTTGGCAAGTGCGGAGAGAGGTGTTCAAATTCCCACCTGGCCATCATAATTTCTTTTTTGTCTTTTCTTTACACCACGTTGGCGATTGTTGGGATGTTTCATTTAATAAAGAAACAATTTCTTCCCACGTCATTGCCCAATCTAAGATAGTACTGTTCTCTGATCACCTCGATGCCGACGGATCGCTAGACTCCAAATTTCATTCGGTATTCTTTTTTTTATCTGTAAGGTAGATGTGGTGGTGGGTGGGTCGGGGGTGGGGGGGAGGGGGCTGGTCTGTCTCAGTCGGAAGAGACGTGCCAGCGAAAAGCAATGATCCGATTACAAGCCTACAGAAGAGTAGTGGATTCCAATAATATCATCTTTAGCTGTAAGAGCCGCGTAATTGGGCAACGTTTGTTATTGATAGGCAACTTTTATAACAGTAGCATTACGCGTAGGTGCCTGTAGGACGTATTACCCATTGCACTTTTGCTTAATGGCAGTGTCAACGGTAGTGCAGACCAAACGTTAATGTGCTCATTTTTTAACTTTTTTTAATATGTGTCTACATATTTCGCGCCTGGACACAATCTCATTAAAACTCTTCAGCGGGTGAGATCGTGTCGTAGTTGACAAAACCACCGACGGATGGGCGACTGTTCATGAAGACTGCCTGAACAATAATTTCTCATTGAAAAAGAATAAATCTAGTACCTCTTAAGATGCTATTTCTCTGGAACTGCTCGCCGTAGCCGCTGTTAGTGACGTCTGGCAGTTGACTCCTGTTGCCAGGCGAAGCAACGGACCAGCTGTCGCTGGAACTGCTCGACAGGCAATGGTCGCGATGTCGTCGATTCGTTCTCGTTAAACACTGCTGCTCGGTCGCCGAAGGAGTTGGCTGGCAGTAACGTTTCGACTACTGGGTACGGTAGATACTGTGCCCGTCATGTCTTATTTCACATATGGGACTGAAGTACTATATTGAGATGAGCTACTAGGAGTACTACGGTACGTCTGTAACTACCCTGTTGTCCATGACCATAATCATAAATATCATAGATATGTAACTTCCTGGCAGATTAAAGCTGTGTGCCGGACCGAGACTCGAACTCGGGACCTTTGCATTTCGCAGGCAAGTGCTCTACAAACTGAGCTACCCAAGCACGACTCACGCCCCGTCCTCACAGTTTTACTTATCCAGTAACTCGTCTGCTACCTGCGAAACTTTACAGAATCTCTCCTGCGAAACTTGCAGAACTTGCACTCCTGAAAGAAAGGATATTGCGGAGACATGGCTTAGCCACAGCCTGGGGGATGTTTCCAGAATGATCATAGATATGTGTTGCAATGGGTAATGTGTGACAGATTTTGGAATATGCTACTTGAGCTAGAACTGCTTACCATAATCATAATTTCCTGTTCTTCGACTTCCAGCAGGAAAGCTGTACAGTCCACATTGCCCAGCAGGAAAGCTGTAATGATAGTACAGTCCACGTTGCAATTTCGCATGCTTCGTTTCACAGTGGTTTGTTATAAGCTGAGCGGTGTCGCCAAAGCAGTGAGCAGTTTCAGTGAAATACACAGGCACCAACGTTTGGCAGTTATGGCGGGAAATTGCAGCGAAGAACTACCTTCAGTTATACGATGGGCGTTCAGAAAGTAATGCAACACAATTTTTTTCCCAAAGGATTTTTTTTTTTCAGGATTCCTATACATCACATTTTGGCTACAAAACAATTTTTTCCAACATAACCTTGGTTCAATGCGACGGCCTTATGCAAACTTACTGGGTGGGTCTGTATGCCAGCATGGAATCACTCTAATGGTCGACATCGGAGCCAACGACATTCCGCATCTCCGTCATCCACCTACTGCTTCCCACAGAGTACACCCTTCATTGGGCCAAACAGATAGAAGCTCTTTATGCTCTTCTGTTAGGTAGCCAGGAACCGAACGAGTATGCTCCTTTTTAGTATCCCCAATTGGTGGGCGAGTGTGTCAGCACTACCAGCATAGACGTGCAGTCGAACAGCGAGGTTTTTGATTGAGATCCGTTGATCACGTCGGAAGAGAGTGTCCGCATGTGCGTACAATTCAGGAGTCACAGGTGTCTGCGGCCGGCCGACACGTGGGAGACCCGAAAGGTTGTGCGAACTTCTTGCGATGATGAGAGACGCCTCGCCCAACGACTCACCGTGCTTTTGCCCGCTGTCAGGCCTCCACAGACAATCTGCAAGCAGCTATGAATATCTGCGGTGCTCTGGTTTTCCGTCAAAAGAAACTCAGTGACAGTTCTCCGCTTGGAACGCACCCCTTTACAGACATTATTGTGAAGAGTACGTAAAGCACCGACACCTACCGTGACATCTTGAAACTATAGGAGCTGAAGAAGGAATATTCCGCGATGCCCCACAAAAAATTCCGCTTGTATGAGAAAAAGTACCACCACAGCTGCATTTTGAGATTGCATTTATTGTCTCACACGATTAGTTTCGGCGGCTCATTACCGCCCACCTCAGGTCCATTGGCTTTTGCATTGGGAACAACACGATATGGAGTTGCGACCAATTAGTAAAGCTAGCCCACGTGTACTAGTAACAAGGACTCCACAATAAATGCGCCAAGGATGTCTAATACTCTTTTGGCAATGCAGCATTATGATATTACTGATGAATTTAAGTTTTTTGGTAACAAATATGGCTCTGTAATTATTAATAAAATTGTAACATATGTGTATAGGGTTAATGTCAGGACTGAAAGGCTAACTCTTGATGATAAAGCTAACGAGAAGGTTTTTGAGGACCAGGGTGCATTTGAGAAAGTACGTATAGCATGTAGTAATAAAATGGGAGCTTTTCATTTGATTCCGCAGAAGGGATACGGTGTGCCTTGGCGGAAATATACTACAAAGAATAGGTTTAAGATTGTAACGTATTCTAAGCCAGAACAAAGTGCAGATATAACGAAAGTTAAGTCTTGGATAGATCTTGAAAAAGAGTGTGAAGTTAAAAATAGGTTGTTTCAAGAAACGAATCCTTTTTATATTGGTCTACAGATTGCTGGCGATGAACCGGAAAAGAATGATAATGTTCAAAGTCTCATTTATTGTAAGAAATAGAATGTATATGACATTTTGTAAAAGGAAGGGTAATGTAACGTTCTGAATAAAAGTATTTGTTTACAGCTAATGTCTGCGTTGGAGTTTTTTTATGCCAATTGGGAGCATATTAGTAATTAGCCGGACGCCCTACGCCTGGCTTTCCTTGTTCCTAATAGTCAACAAAGGATTTATGAACTTGCTATTACATTTTATGGCAACAAGATTAATTATTCTGCAGCTGTTATAGTGTTGGAAGAATTGTGGTATTATAAGCTTAATTTGGAACAATTGGTGCGTCAGTTTCGGGACGCTTATAGAGAGTATGTATTTATGCCAAACGGTATAAGGTGTGCAAACAGGTTCTTTGATTTTAGGCAAGGCCGTTTTTGGCCATTGTGGTACAATTATTAGAACCTCAATAAAATAACCTCAAAAGTCATACAAAAAAAATTGTTCAAATGGCTCTGATCGGTCGCGCGGTTCCAGACTGTAGCGCCTAGAACCGCTCGGCCACTCTGCCCGGCCAAAGTCATACCTTAGAATGGCCGTAATATGTCGCCGAAACTAGTCGTGCGAGAAAATAGTCATTCTTCTGAAGCTGATACGAAACTGTTGTAGGAGACTACAGCCGAAAGTTGATATTCATTCGGAACACAATACGAGCGTCAGCGCCTCTGTTAATTTATTCTTTCCTGCACGTGAGGTCGAACAGCGCACGCCACGTCCGTGGCTGGCGGGTGAGCCCGTATGGAGGAGCAAGGTGAGGTCCCGCAGGGCTCTTCGTGGAGCCCGGCCTCGCGGTTCAGCGCCTGCCGCCGAATGCTGATGACGCCGCGTCTGTCGAAAGCAAGAGTGCGGAAGCGCCGAGCGCCGCGGAGAGGAGGCCGCGTTGCGTCACGCCACGTCACGGCGCCGTGGGCACACTTCCATTAGAAAACGCTGGGTGCCCGCCAGCCGGCAGGCAGGCAGGCGTTGTCACCCCATCTCCACCTCCCGCACGCGACCGTTGTACTTCCCAAGTGGCAGTTCTCTAAGGTAGCTGACACGGAGCGAGTCTACACCAGTATTACAAAAGAGCCATTATTCAGAGGACGTGGGACACACACGTCCATTAAATTGAGAAATCTTCTGCACTGACACGACATTCTTAATATGGGGTAACCTGGTTACTCAACCACCAGAACGTATTTAAGACAATGTACTTACTCTTCGTTGCATCTCAAATGCATCTGAAGATAATTCAGTGATTTCAGATTCTTGTACACTCTAGCGATCTGAATGTGGACATTATTTTGATAAAGTACCAAGTAAGTATTGCTATCTCCAAAATCATTTTTAACCAGCTACAACGAATTCGTTGCTTTTCTGTTGTTATCTCAACCCAGAGATCAAGCTTAACTACATTTGCTTAACCAGCCGGCCACTCGGTTGCTCACAATATTTCGTTCTCCAGAATAAGGTTTTCACTCTGCAGCGGAGTGTGCGCTGATATGAAACATCCTGGCAGATTAAAACTGGCAAAGGTCCCGAGTTCGAGTCTCGGTACGGCACACAGTTTTCATCTGCCAGGAAGTTTCAATATTTTGTTCTCTGAAAACACTTTCTTAATACGTTGTCAGTTTTTTTATGAACATTGATTATTCACCTTGAAGTATTCTACACTTATAGAAGACGTATGTTACTATAATTTCATAAAACTACAAGCATTTGAACTTCTGATTTCTGTAATGGGACTCATCTCACAACCTTTCTGCAAAGATGACGCCATTTTGACGTCACACGCAATATCGACTACAGATGCGGCGGGCACCATATTGATTTTGGAAAGTTTATATGTTTTTCTCTATAACTTGTTGCATTCCGCTTCAAAGCAACATTGCATTGAAAATGTATCACATACCCGTCATTGTTATAATTAAATGCTAGTTAACAACGCATCATCGATATGAACGAAGAGATACTGCAATAAAAAGACTGGTAACTAAAATCATAAGTCCAGCAACGCGGATTGGCCGCGCTGTTAGAGGCGCCATGTCACGGATTGCGCGGGCATGAGTGTGTGTGTTGTTCGTAGCATTAGTCACTTTAAGTGGTGTGTAGGTCTAGGGACCGATGAACCCAGGAAAGTGTACTGCCTTAGGAATTCACACACATTTGAACATTTTTCACATGTCCAAAAGCTAGCTTAGTGGATAATGTCGGTGTTTACTGAGCCGAACGATATAGGGTTGCACCCCGCTATGGGTTAATTTTGTCCCATCTTAGCGTTGTTAAAACGTTTTGGGACTTTGTTATGAATGTAATATAAGTACGTTCTGCAGTGTTCGATTTTATTTTAAATTACCGACAGATTAGAGAATGAAGGATGAAATAAATATTTGGCGATTTCCGAGTATGCAGTTAGACAGAAATCTAAAAAGATAGCTTTAATTGCTCCGACTGCAACGGGCAACAACAAAATTCATATTCTTCGTTTTTATAAAGATTTGGCTGTTTATTTCCGAATATGTGACTGTTTACGAGTGTTTGGTTAGGCAGGAACCTTAGAGGCCACTTTAAATTCCTGCGAATCAAATGAGAAGCAATAACATTCATGTTCTTTCTTTTAGCAAATATTGGCTTTTATTAATAAGTGGAAATTTCCCAGTGTGTGATTATATGCCGGAACCTAACAGGAACCTAAACGGCAGCGAATGAAACGAGGAGAAATAACATTCATGCCCTCCCTTGTCACGAAGTCGATAGCAATTCCTGCGGTTGTCTGTATTGCGAGTGACATCAAAACGATGTCTCGTTGGCACAAATTCTTGTGAGGTGATTTTTATCCATTTGTAACAGGCCTAATTTGTTTACGCCAGCGATCTCAACTATCTCCGCGCAGTGGAATAATATACTCTTTGATATTTAATACCTATTTTCAAATTAAAATATAATTGGCTTCGAAATTAGTCACTCATTTCACTGAAACGTCTAGAATGTACTAATTAAAGAATACGTCAATATCAATCATCATCTTGGTCCGATCTCCTATCACAAATCAGGTTATTAACGTTATAATGCCCACTTGTTTAAGTCTTTACCAATCAAAGAGAAATTTCGCTTTTTCACGAGGCACAATATTTATTTTGTCTCTAATTACGTATTTTCTTAAAATGACATTAATCTTTCCATTGCTAACTTTTCAAATTTTCTCATCTAAAAATTATCAACATAACTTGGAGCAAAATCTTGAAATTAATTTAAGCATTTCTCAAAAGTTTTATTGCAACACTATGCGTACAGCGTCATGCTACGTAATATTTTTAATGTATCCAATAGATGTGGCCATTAAGATATTATAAAACCAGATTACAACTCTTGATCTTTCTATATTTAAAAAAAGACAGAAAATCTTACAATAAAAATCATATATTTTTTTCTATATTAATTGTTAACAAAAATCGGCACAGTAATAACTCGACACTATGGGAATCTTCCCCATCCCTCTGGCCGCCGACTTGATGGCGAATATATCCGGCGCTGTTAGTTGCTCTGTCGGATGTTTGGTCCCATAGAACATTATCACAGATTTCCAAACTTCTTTCACAAGCGGTTAAATACGTGTATTAAGAGATAACCAGTTCGTAAAAAAAAATACAAAATGGCCTTTACAAAACAAAAAGTACCACGTAACACTGCAGCTTATCAATAATCGTAGTCAAATAGGACTCCGATGTTCATCTCACTAAGGTAAAATATTTTGCACCTGCAGACGTGTCCTGCACAGAACATAGTCAATGAGATTTCATCAAGGGAGCTAGGAGGTATTGCGGGGGGGGGGGGGGGGGGGAGGGAGATGAAAACTTTGGTAAATTTCTACAACACAGCGGATAATTTTGTTAAGGACACGACTTCTGGTAAGCGTGATTCTACAGAGCGCAACAAAATGAAAGGACAACTTTTTCGAAACCCCGAAATTGTCTCCCATCGCGACGCAGAAGTTTGAAATTTAGCTCAAAGGTGCTTCAACATTCCTCTGTAGCGGTGCCAAAGTGTGACGCCCTGTGACGCCACCTCAGGCTCGACGACGCTTCAAACAGAAAGGTGTCGACACAAGACAAAAACGGCCTAAGCTCGGAAGTTAATGTGGGCTATTAGGTGATACCAAAATTCACCACAGTTCCGGCTAACACCAACGTGGACGAGGCACAGCCCTCCTTGCACACAGTTCACCCCTTCTTTTGACGTTTCTGCTATGGAAGTCAAAACCACGACACCCAACATTAAAATCAAGCGGTTTTCGTAGGGGTGGCAGACACACCGCAGAGCAGAATCGATACTAAAAGGGCTCTGGGGTGAATGAAAGGGCGTCAATGAAACCACCCCTTTCCCTGAAGCGTTGATTTCCACATATTTCACGGATGAAAACGACATTTCCCGGTGCGATTACCAACAGGAAGATTTTATTGCCATTAATGGAACCGGCACCGTTCGAAACAATTCAACGAAATTTGAAACTGATTCGAAGCAGCAAAGACTACTTGCGCTTTTTCAGTCCTCCTGTGACCATGATCAAGTGGGAGTGCAACATAACATGTGCGTGAATAACACGGCAAATGGTCCCTCTAAGACCTCCAGCTCGGCAACACCCTCGGTGCCACAAACGCAACTTTGTTGACGTCCTTAAAAATGTAACTGTCAGAAACTTCGCCGTCAATTCAGCCTGGGGGCTGCTCTAACCCGTGAAGTTAGGCAAACTTCACCTAAGGGCTATCGAAGGGGATGTCTGCCTTCAGGCGCTAGACCAGTGGTCCCGCTGAGATGGTGTCGAAATTTCTGAAGTTACATTTGATTGCACCGTTAACAGTCCTTTCGACAGCGAAATCTGTGAGAATCAACGCCGCAGGAAAAGATTTGGTTTCATTGACGTCGTCCGCAGCTCGTGGTCTCGCGGTCGCGTTCTCGCTTCCCGAGCATGGGGTCCCGGGTTCGATTCCCGACGAGGTCAGAGATTTTCACCTGTCTTGAGATGACTGGGTGTTTGTGTTGTCCTCAACATTTCATCATCATTCATGAAGGTAGCGAGATCGGACTGAGCAAAGGTTGGGAATTTGTATGGGCGCTGATAACCGGGCAGTTGAGCGCCCCACAAACCAAACATCATCATCATCATCATCACCATCATTGACGTCCTTTATGCCCTCCCCTGACTACTTTTCGAATCGATTCTCAGTGACGGCGTGCCTGAAATGTTTTCCTCAGTCACCCATAAGAAAACCGAATGATTTCAACGCAGAGTGTCGCGCTTATGACCTTCATCAAATGTTCAAATGCATGTGAATCCCTAAGGGGCCAAACTGCTGAGGTCATCGTTCCATAGACTGACACACTACTTAAACTAACTTACGCTAAGGACAACACACGCGTGAGGGAGGACTCGAACCTCCGTGACATGGCGCCCTAAACCGCGCGGCCACTCCACGCATCATGACCTCCATCGCAGAGATGTCAATAGAAGGGGTGAAATATCGGCAAGAGGGGATGCGATGACCTCATCGTGTGACACTGTGCACGGTGGCCCTGGGCAGAATTGTGGCGAATTTTGTGCCAATGTGACGTCATTAACCCACCTTAGTTCACATGGACTTCCCAGCTGTGGCCTTGTTTTCGCATGTGCTGTTTGAAGAGTAGCAAAGCCCGAGGGTGACGTCACAGGCTTTTGTACTATTACAGAGGAACGTTGAAGCCAAATTTCAAACGTACGTGTCGCAATGAGAGACAATTATGGGGTCTCGATAAACTATCCTTAATTCTGCTGGCGGGTGTAGTAACAGATTAGTTCAAATTTTGCAAGGGACACTCCGCGCCGTTGGTTTTTGGCATCTATCTTAAATAAACGGTGTCGTCTGGTCTGCAGAAATCGTAGAGACGAATACTGTGCTGTGGTAGAGCCTCTCCATGCCAGAAACGTGAACTGCAGCCCAGTTACGAACAGAGTGGAGGGGGCACGACCTCTGGAACGGGAGACGGTTTACTACTGGATAAATTAATGTAAATGTGGTCGTACGAGCAACATAGCGTTCCATTCTGGTTGGTTGTGAAGTATTGTCGACCAAAATCGTGGTACAAGACCATCACATGAAATACATGATAATTTTGAGATTTTAGGTATCTGGTATGAATGTGGAAACAATACCATGCAGGAACTTCTGCTTATTAAGTAACTGAGTGTCCGGTGTGAGCACAGTTTGGTAGCTTCAGACCAAAACACTCGAGAAAGGACATATCAAAATAGTGTTCGGAAACGGTGAAGCATAATTTAAACGAATCTTGGCATCGTTATTTGATTGCAGACGACACATGGTTCAACCGTTACTGTGCGCAAATAAAAGTGGAGTGAAATCAGTCAGTTTGTCGTGATAAAACTGTGCGGGAAGACCGGGGACCGTTTTGCTTGTAGAAAAAGCCATGACATATTTTTTTATTCATTTACAGGGTATTACTATGAGGACTCTTTGAAACAGTTTAATACAGAACATCGCTCGTAATAGGCAACCGTGTTGGACTGTTTGCAGAGTGACTTGAATGATATGCAAACCAGATAAGCGCGCACCAGGATAATGGGCTGCTTTCAGGGCGGCCGTTAAAATATTTCAGCTTGACTTCGAAACGGTTCACTTGTTGCCTAAATAAGGCCCTGTGTGACTTTTTGTTTCCCAACCTCAAAAAATTGCTTTCAGGAAAGAAATTCTAGACGTATTAAAAACTTGTCAAAGCTGTGAACGATGCAGAACTGAAAAAAATAATGTTTATCGTTGGAATTATGAAAATTAATCTCGGTGGATTAAACGCACTGAGATCAATTTAAAATCACTTTTTGCAAAAAAAATGTTATTGAGTATCTTTAGCCATGTCTAATTAATCCATTCTCGTCTACCACGTCCAGGAGGCTGGCTTCGCCGACTGCAGTTCACCTTCGTTGTTGAAGAAAAAGTTAAGTAACGAATGCTCTCGGTGTTGAAGTTGGTCAGGGGGAAACAGCGGTGTGTATGCTCTATGACGGGGCGCGTGGCCTGATATTGGAGTACCCGATAAGGGGCCTTTGACCCTGACACACAACCGCCTGAGTAAACGTGAGAGTCTACGGCTATCAATCTTGCGGTATTATTCAGACACCGCGCAGGTGTCGTGAGCTCCGCACCAGCGATCGGCACCACCGCGATACAGCCGTGTTCGCAGACTGCTGATAACTCACAATGAGGCTTACTTATTATTTTTTTGACTCGTTGGCCTTTTGACTGGCTGGATGTGGCCCGCCAAGAATTCCTCTCCTGTGACAACCTGTTCATCGCAGAGTAGCAACTGCAACCTATGTACTCAATTATTTGCAGGGTGTAGGCCAATCTCTGTCTTCCCCTACAGATTTTACCCACTGCAGGCTGTTATGGGAGGCTAAAGCCTGTACGTCATGAACACCTGGCCTTTAGAAACCGATCTCAAAACATCGCTCAGAAATATTACATTAGTAAATGGTGTGGAATTCCTCCATTCTCACACTTGCATGGTGACCGTTATAGTGTTCTTGTGTCATCTCTGCCAAAAGGTTAGTAATTCTATCGAGGAGCCACAGTATACTGTCTGGTACTGGCAATACGTGTCGATGCGATCAACCGCTAATACGAAAATGGTTCAAATGGCTCCGAGAACTATGGGACTTAACATCTGAGGTCATCAGTCCCCTAGAACGTACAACTACGTAAACCTAACTAACCTAAGGACATCACACATATCCATGCCCGAGGCAGGATTCGAACCTGCGACCGTAGCAGCCGCGTAGTTTCGGACTGAAGCGCCAAGATCCGCTCGGTCATAATGGCCGGCCTTCATTTATGACTCTCGCATTTGTTTGTGGCGGTCAGACCAACGCCAAAGAATCTGTAGACGACATGGTGAAAGGTCTCCGGAAACAGCGATTCTCAGGACTCATACCTCTTCACCTCTTGGAATCGTGGTGGTGTATGGAGCTGTTAGGTACAACATTATGACTAGCTGTTGAATTGCAGCTTTAAAGCTCGCTGCTATATGCTAAGGAAGGTAAACCCTATTGTCATACACCTCATGATCAGGGTCGCAACTGGCATATTCCTGCGGGATTATGCAAGGACCCACACTGCACTTCACATCAGAATCTTCTGGAAAATCTTATGGATCCTTGACTGGTCTGCCCATTCAAATGGTTGAAATGGCTCTGAGCACTATGGACTTAACTTCTAAGGTCATCAGTCCCCTAGAACTTAGAACTACTTAAACCTAACTAGCCTAAGGACATCACACACAGCCATGCCCGAGGCAGGATTCGAACCTGCGACGTAGCGGTCGCGCGGTTCCAGACTGTAGCGCCTAGAACCTCTCGGCTACCACGACCGGCCAACTCGTAAGAGTACCGTGCTACCCTAAAGAACTTGAATAAACGACTTCAGCGTGTTCGCAAACGAACTTCTCCTCTGCACGACAATGCAAGGTCTCACACAACTCTGCGCACCAGAGGGAGCTCACAGATCTTCACTGGTCTGTTTGTCCTCATCCACAGCACAGAAGGTGGCGTAAGGCCGTCGCTCTGAACGGACATGTGTTGAAAAATAAGGTCATGCAGCCAAAAGAGTGGGGAATAATATGGTGTATTCGAATCCTGAATAGAACTAACCTGCTTTCCGCAAAAAGTGCTGCATTATTTTTTGAACGACCCTCGTATCAGCCTCCAGCCGCTGATAAAGTGACAGAATGTGTTTGAGGCGTGACAAGATATTCCTCAACGTATCATTTGGCGGCTGTTTCCTCACACGCCACAGATAAAATAGAAGTATATTCGTGCCCGTGGATCTCGTGGTCGTGCGGTAGCGTTCTCGCTTCCCACGCCCGGGTTCCCGGGTTCGACTCCCGGCGTGGTCAGGGATTTTCTCTGCCTCGTGATGGCTGGGTGTTGTGTGATGTCCTTAGGTTAGTTACGTTTAAGTAGTTCTAAGTTCTAGGGGACTGATGACCATAGATGTTAAGTCCCATAGTGTTCAGAGTCATTTGAACCATTTGAACCATCTTGTCCGTGGGGGCAACATACTGATATTGGTGATGGACATCAATTCAAAGTGAAATGGAAGTTTAATGATTTAATTCCGTTATTGATGAATATCTCAGCAAAGTTTGATAAATATCAGACTATTTTTGCGTGACGTAACATTTTTCACTTCTGCTTGTGTAAAACAGTAAATCAGCAATAGGGAGACAGTTTTCAACATACAGTGGATAAACGCATTCGCCAAGAGACTTAGCAAGGAAAACAAAGAAACACTATATTTGTTTCTGTTTTTGGGTACAAAATCTGTACTGTGCTAAGTATACTCATCGATATTACCATATCGCTCACTGTGGGATACTACCCACGATTTTCTCAAATACTCATCACCGCCTGTTCAGTGTCAGAATTCTAAGCATTTTTCACAGTTACATAGCACCTGTTGTTTTACACAGAAGCAGTTGCACAGCGCAACAAAACAGTCTGGTTGACCAACATGAGAAGCGACTTGCGCGTCTTTTCCTATTCAGACTCACCTCTGCCAGGGCCTTAAGTAATCTGACGGGCATTGAGTAAGAATTGCCGTAAGCGATTTGTACATACGCGAGATTGTAATCGTGAGCGGGTCAGCGTGGCGGACTTGTCGCCGAGCCAAGGTGCGCATCAGAAGGCCGTGTGGCGCCGACCTCAGGGAGGGCCAGCAGCGCGTTGTGGCCGCAGGCGTGTTGATCTGAGGAGGACATTCAGAATCACGATCATTGTGTTTACTTCCAGTCGAATGGGCTCTCTTATCATGAAAAATGATACGCTTTATCGCTCTCGTTTCATGAGAGTTTACTGTTTCACACGCACCCTTTCACAAGAGTTATATAGTTTTCACTGGAGTATAACTGTCCTACGTCAAAATTAAAATTAGCTCCAACCTTCCCTTCCAGTCCGCTATGGTTTGATTGAGAAGAACAGACATCCACCGTGGGTCTAGTTCTAAACAGTACGCTCTGCCCATTTGACTCTTTGTTCACCACCAGAAACGCGCGCTTCAGAACTGAAGTACGCTTTATCACACGTCATGCAAATCATCGACTGAACTTTTTCACATCACATACAGTTAAACAAAAACACATTAGGATGAAACCTTTTTTGCGTGGCACAATACGGTTCTGGTAATAAATGAAAGGTAATTCGCAGTCTCCCGTTCACAGTCGTATTTTCTTCTGGAAGTTACATGTGGTTATGAGAGAAATGCCGGCACTGGCAGGAACTTTCATGTTATGCCCAATCTGGAGTAACCATTTATCATAGCTGACTGTCATGAGAGTGAGAGCAACTGATATTCAGTGACATTTCATACTACGCTCTTCAGTTAGGCGATGAAACTCGCAAATAATAAAATTATTATTATTAATCTTGCATATATTATAAATGCGAAAGTTTGTGTGCGTATGTGCTATCATTTCATTATCGCTTCAGGTTGGAATGGTTGGACGGATCTGGATTAAATTTGGTATGAAGGTGAATTGGAACACAGGCAACCTGACACATATCTACCTATCAATGGGGTGTGGGTTGGAGTGAAAAATAAGCGTAGCCCACGACGAACGAATATCCATACTTTATTCATCCATTATTTGATAATAAAAGCACTCAGTGACTTGCAACAAGCATTACACGTAATTTCAAACCTTTGCGAAAAAGTTTCTCGTTCACAATCCCCAAAAAAGGATGAAAGGAAAAAAAGTTTATCGCTTACTACATTTTCATTGTTCATTCAATAAAACTGCCTCATGAAGCATGAAGTTTTGCTACTTCTTTATTAGTAACTGTATTCGCCACCCATTTTGCAGGCATTATTCACATATACCACTGAATGTAACAGCAATATTGTATCATTTTACAATGTCCGCCTGCTTAGCTGGGTGGTAACGTGCTTGCCTCCGATGCAAGTAGCCCTGCGTTCGATTCCCGGCCGGAATGGAAATTTTCTCAGCTCGGGGACTGGTTGTTGTGTTGTCCTCATCATCAATACATCCCCATCACCGTCACGCATATCGCCCAATGTGGCGTCGACTGAAATAGGACTTGCACTTGGAGACCGAAATTTTACGGATAGGGGCTTCCCGGCCAACGATGCCATACGCTCTTTTCATTTCATTTCGTTTTACGATTCATAGTTCGGGAGACACATGTCATACACACTGTCGTATCATGAATAACGATTTAATTTATTAGTTCTCTACTACTGACTGTATTCGCAACACATATCGCAGATAGTAGGCACATACACTATTGGATATAACTGCTAAATTATGTCATTATGCGGCACACAGCTCAGGAGATACGACATCACAAACATTGAACTGCCTGAACATGAAACTGCAGGGAGAAATTCACTAAACATTCACGTAAAATATATGTATGATAAAATGTAAAATATGTTAAATGCATGTGAAATATATTTATAGTATGTGGACGCTGGTATACCTCCTTAATTCATATAATCTTATGCAAACCGTATTCTTTCCACCGAGAGTGCAAGGGAACAGTAGAACAACTATAGACAACATTTTTGTTCATTCCTCATTACTAGAAGGGCATTCTGTTAGCAATAAGGTCAATGGCCTTTCAGATTATGATGCACAAATTTTAACTCTAAAAGATTTTTGTGCTGCAACACGTGTTAAATATAGTCATCAGCTGTTTAGGAAATCTGATCCAGTTGCTGTAGAGACCTTTGTAAACCTTATCAAGGAACCAGAGTGGCAAGATGTTTATAGCGCTGATACAGTAGACGGTTATATATAATGCTTTTCTCAAGACTTTTCTCGTGCTCTTTGAAAGTTGCTTTCCGTTAGAACGTTCAAAATAGGGTACTAGCACAAACAGGCAGCCTGGGTGGCTGATCAGAGGGATAAGAATATCTTGTAGAACAAAGTGGCAATTATATCAAAACGTTAGAAACAGTCAGAATCTAAATGAAGCAGCCCATTACAAACAGTATTCTAAGGTGCTTAAAAATGTTATTAGGAAGGCAAAAAGTATGTGGTATGCAGATAGAACAACTAAGTCTCAGGATAAAATTAAAACCATATGGTCAGTCGTAAAGGAAGTGGCTGGTCTGCAGAGACAGGTCGAGGATATAGAATCAGTGCGTAGTGGGAATGTCCGTGTTACTGATAAGTCGCATATATGTACAGTATTTAATAATCACTTTCTGAATATAACATGCGAACTAAATAGAAACCTAGTCCCAACAGGGAATCATATAGCGCTCTTAGAAAAACGTGTTCCGAGACTGTTACCTGAAATGCTCCTCCATGATACTGACAAGAGGGAGATTGAGTTAATAATTAAATCACTAAAGACCAAGAACTCTCATGGATATGACGGGGTATCTAGCAGAATACTGAAGTTTTGTTCTATGTATGTTAGCCCAGTACTTAGCCATATCTGTAACTTTTCCTTTAGGAGTGGTCGGTTTCCAGACCGATAAAAGCACTCGGTAGTGAAGCCACGTTATAACAAGGGAGACAGGGATAATATTGAGAATTATAGACCTATTTCTATGCCATTCGGTGTTTGCTAAAGTTATCGAGAAGGTTGTATATACAAGATTACTGGAGCACTTAAATTCACATAATTTGCTGTCAAATGTTCAGTTTGGTTTTAGAAATGGTTTAACTGAAAATGCTATATTCTCTTTTCTCTGTGACGTTTTGGACGGATTAAATAAAAGGTTGCGAACGCTAGGTGTTTTCTTTGATTTAACGAAGGCTTTTGACTGTGTTGACCACAAAATATTACTGCAGAAGTTGGACCATTATGGAGTAAGGGGAGTAGCTTACAATTGGTTCGCCTCTTACTTTAAGAACAGAAAGCAGAAGGTAATTCCCCGCCATATTGAGAGTGGTATTGATGTTCAGTCCCAATGAGACATTGTTAAGTGGGGTGTTCCCCAAGGGTCATTGTTGGGGCCACTGCTGTTTCTTATTTATATAAATGATATGCCTTCTAGTATTACAGGTAATTCAAAAATATTTCTGTTAGATGATGACACCAGCTTGGTAGTGAAGGATCTTGTGTGTAATACTAAAACAGTATCAAATAATGTAGTTCATGAAATACGTTCATGGCTTTCAGAAAATAATTAGATGCAAAATTACAGTAAGACACAGTTTTTACAGTTTCTAACTCACAATTCAACAAGAACCGATATTTTGATCAGACAGAATGGGCATATTATAAGCGAGATGGAACAGTCCAGGCGTTGGCATAGATAGTAATCTGTAGTGGAAAGCCCATGTTCAGGCTCTTGTTCAGAAACTAAATGCAGCTTTATTTACCATTAGAAAAGTACCTGAAATAAGAGACACTTCAACACGAAAAGTAGTCTACTTCGCTTGTTTTCATACGCTTATGTCGTATGGTATTATTTTTTGGGGTAATTCTTCTGATTCAAAAAGGGCTCAAAAACGGGCTGTTCGAGCTATATGTGGCGTAAGTTCGAGAACCTCTTGTCGACCCCTATTCAATAGTCTGGGAATTCTGACATTGCCCTCACAGTATATATTTTCTTTAATGTCGTTTGTTGTTAGCAATATTAGCCTATTCCAAAGGGTTAGCAGCTTTCACTCAGTTAATGCTAGGCAGAAATCCAATCTGCATGTGGAATGCACTTTATTGACTCTTGTGTAGAAAGGAGTGCAGTATTCTGCTGCATCCATTTTCAATAAGCTACCACAAGAACTCAAAAATCTTAGCAGTAGCCCAAACTCTTTTCAGTCCAAACTGAAGAGTTTCCTCATGGCTCACTCCTTCTATTCTGTCGAGGAGCTCCTGGAAGAGCTGAAAAATTAAGCAAATTCCAGTGTTTCATTGTTGATTTTCTTTATTTAAACTTACGACTTGTCACCTGAATATGCTTTTTTATATTTCATTTTATCTGTTTCTAATGTCGTGTTTTAATTTCATGTATTGACTCGTTCCTTGACCATGGAGACTTCTCCTTAATTTGGTCGCACAGAACAATAAATAAACAAATAACTCCGACAAAGCCACGTGCGACAAGCTCATCTTAACCCCTGGAACGATTTCAAACAATTTTGGTACACATTTTAATTACGATCTGGAAAGAAATATGTGGGGGTAAGAACCTCCAGCCTCTTATTGGGGTGGGAGTGATAACATCGAGAGGAAAGGAGGAAGAGGTGAGGGACAAACGGTATGGAGGAGAGGAAGAGAGGGGGGAGGAGGATATGAACAGAGAGAGAGAGAGAGAGAGAGAGAGAGAGAGAGAGAGAGAGAGAGAGAGAGGAGAAAATACACTCCTGGAAATGGAAAAAAGAACACATTGACACCGGTGTGTCAGACCCACCATACTTGCTCCGGACACTGCGAGAGGGCTGTACAAGCAATGATCACACACACGGCACAGCGGACACACCAGGAACCGCGGTGTTGGCCGTCGAATGGCGCTAGCTGCGAAGCATTTGTGCACCGCCGCCGTCAGTGTCAGCCAGTTTGCCGTGGCATACGGAGCTCCATCGCAGTCTTTAACACTGGTAGCATGCCGCGACAGCGTGGACGTGAACCGTATGTGCAGTTGACGGACTTTGAGCGAGGGCGTATAGTGGGCATGCGGGAGGCCGGGTGGACGTACCGCCGAATTGCTCAACACGTGGGGCGTGAGGTCTCCACAGTACATCGATGTTGTCGCCAGTGGTCGGCGGAAGGTGCACGTGCCCGTCGACCTGGGACCGGACCGCAGCGACGCACGGATGCACGCCAAGACCGTAGGATCCTACACAGTGCCGTAGGGGACCGCACCGCCACTTCCCAGCAAATTAGGGACACTGTTGCTCCTGGGGTATCGGCGAGGACCATTCTCAACCGTCTCCATGAAGCTGGGCTACGGTCCCGCACACCGTTAGGCCGTCTTCCGCTCACGTACCAACATCGTGCAGCCCGCCTCCAGTGGTGTCGTGACAGGCGTGAATGGAGGGACGAATGGAGACGTGTCGTCTTCAGCGATGAGAGTCGCTTCTGCCTTGGTGCCAATGATGGTCGTATGCGTGTTTGGCGCCGTGCAGGTGAGCGCCACAATCAGGACTGCATACGACCGAGGCACACAGGGCCAACACCCGGCATCATGGTGTGGGGAGCGATCTCCTACACTGGCCGTACACCTCTGGTGATCGTCGAGGGGACACTGAATAGTGCACGGTACATCCAAACCGTCATCGAACCCATCGTTGTACCATTCCTAGACCGGTAAGGGAACTTGCTGTTCCAACAGGACAATGCACGTCCGCATGTATCCCGTGCCACCCAACGTGCTCTAGAAGGTGTAAGTCAACTACCCTGGCCAGCAAGATCTCCGGATCTGTCCCCCATTGAGCATGTTTGGGACTGGATGAAGCGTCGTCTCACGCGGTCTGCACGTCCAGCACGAACGCTGGTCCAACTGAGGCGCCAGGTGGAAATGGCATGGCAAGCCGTTCCACAGGACTACATCCAGCATCTCTACGATCGTCTCCATGGGAGAATAGCAGCCTGCATTGCTGAGAAGGTGGATATACACTGTACTAGTGCCGACATTGTGCCTGCTCTGTTGCCTGTGTCTATGTGCCTGTGGTTCTGTCAGTGTGATCATGTGATGTATCTGACCCCAGGAATGTGTCAATAAAGTTTCCCCTTCCTGGGACAATGAATTCACGGTGTTCTTATTTCAATTTCCAGAAGTGTAGATAATAAACGGTATGAGGAGGAGATGGACAAGAAGTGAGGAGAGGAGGAGATTCACCAAGAAAGGGGAGAAGAATCGGTGGACATAGAGAGGCAGGACGAGGAGATGAACAGTGAGAAAGAGGAGGAGATGGACAGGGAGAGGGTTGAGGAGGAGTTGGACAGAAAGAGGAGGCAGGAAGAGATGGACAGAGTGTGTGGGGTGGAGGAGACGGACAGAGAGACTGGGTGTAGAAGATGGAGAGGAAGAAGGTGGAATAGAGAGTCGGAAGCAAGAGTTGGATCAATATAAGATTGGAATAAGTACATACGTAGCAATTTTGGAATAGAGAGTCGGAAGCAAGAGTTGGATCAATATAAGATTGGAATAAGTACAAACGTAGCAATTTTTTTTTATAAATAACAGTTTAACTGCTGGAAACATTGCGAGGCTCAGCTAGTATTACAACAAAATAAAAAAATAAACACAAAGCAGTCATATGTTCAAAACTGAACTAGGAAATGATTAAGCAAATTGCTTTGTACATTTGATCACGAAATGGTGTTAAAAAAAGTCAGGCCAGGACTGCGTCAATATTCAGAAAAATTTGAAACAATGGCTACAACATATAAATAACCACTGGCTGTATCCTCAATTTTCTTAACTCAGATCTGCGCTTACTGAAGGGTTGACCCGTCCTGTCGGGAGCGCAGCCATGAAAAGCAGTGTCAACGTAAAGTTATGGAAAGGAATTGGACCATACCCTTAGTGACAAAGTTATCACGGGCGGTCAGTTTTGTCCCTGCCGAACACGAAGCTACACTTTATCACTAATATATCAAACTCAGTCCGAAGAAACATCATAAATGACGTACAGGCATCATTACTTGAATGGAATGATTCATTGCATGTTTTAAGAATGTGCTGAAAAGGGCTGAAAATTTCTAAAGCTTCTTTTCTCAAACAGTCGCTATTTACTTTGTCACACATGATAATCTACATATACTCTATCGTTGTATTAGGAATGACGATGTTATAGTATGTGTGTTGAGTAACTCCAGAGGCGAGGTAAATATTTGAGGAATTGGTAGTACAAGTCATAAGCGTACAGCAAAGTTCAACCATAAATGTGAAGGAGGGCTCTGAAAATCGCTGTGAAATAAGTGAAAAATTTTACTTCTTTTGACACGCGCTAATTTCTATTTCAATTCCAATCGCCATCGGCGCTTGGTAATAAAGAGTGCATACGCCCCTCTGTGCGCCCCGTAATTGATTTAATCTCGTCTTCGTAATATATTATGGGCTGTGAAAAATTGGTAGCTGTCGCGCTGCCGTTTTGACTCACTCCTGTTTGAGCCCCTCACCCACCGACAGTATTCCAGTACACATGGAGTAGCTGATGCATTAACACCACCACTAAGAAAGTCCGAAATAAGAAGAAAAACAAAAAGGGGTCGGTGGACAAGCAGTTATAAAAATAGTCGGTAGAAGAGCAGTTAAAAAAAAAAGTCGGTGGACGAGCAGTTAACTACCGAATGGGCTCTTACGCTTCGCCTAAATAAGCCGTGAACGGAGTCCTACACAAAAGAAACGAGACTGACGCTGCATATTCGGGTACTTCCCAATCGGTTAGCTCGTCTGTGTTAGTTACCACTTCCATTTAAGGCTATGTCCAAGATAAGCGTAATCAGAAA
Source organism: Schistocerca gregaria (assembly GCF_023897955.1). Lineage (NCBI taxonomy): Eukaryota > Metazoa > Arthropoda > Insecta > Orthoptera > Acrididae > Schistocerca > Schistocerca gregaria. The sequence goes on from NC_064923.1 coordinate 407,692,293, forward strand.
AGATTTCCTAACGCCTGAATTTATATTTGAAGATATAGAATTTTTCTTCTTCAGAATTGATATTGCTAATCTTCATTTTGTATCCTCTTTACTTTGGATATCGTCAGTGTGACTGAACAGTAACAAAGATATTGTCAACAAAACGAACTGGTTCTTCTTCCTGTTCCCAAATTCAGCACTGCCTTATTTGTGTGTGGGTGTGGGGGGGGGGGGGGAGAAGCGAATATCTTTGCAATTTCTCCACGTGTAGATGAATTTCCTTTCCCCATAAATTTGACGAATTAACTTAAGTTTGACACTCTGATTATTTTTTCGTAGATAAGACGGAAACGACTCAAGAGCTGCACCACTACTTTCATAAAATGTAACTTTGATGACAGAATCATTTGATTGTACCGCATTAAATATATAGACTTAACCTTCAACATTACCTACATTTTTAATCCTGAAGCACGGAAAACGTCAAAGCGGGTAAGGTTTAGTTGGGTTCGAATATGGAATTCAACGGACGACCAGCTTAGGTAGCACTTGTATAACACGACAGTGCTCTTAGTCCTGGGAACTGCGAAGTAAATCATCACCCGCCCACCCAAATTTAAGTTTTCTTTGACTTTTTTTCGAAATCAAAAGAGGCTAAAGCACGGTCCGTTTTCTTTCCCATCCTTGTTCAATTAAGTGTGCGCTCCGCTTGTAATGTCCACCTGAATGGGGGTGGCACAGTGGTTAAGGCACTGGTCTCCATTTTGGGATACTGCAGTTTTAGATCTTCTGCTGTTCCCCTAAATCGATTTAAGCAAATGGCAAGATGATTCCCTTGAAAATTACACGACTAAACTAGTTTTCTAATTCGCTCCGAATGACAACATCGACGGAATGTTAAATAAACCCTACTCTTTGTTCCTCTTTCTCCCTTTTTGTTTCGTCGTCGATGAGATGTTAAAAAGTAAGCTATTTCCTTTCCTTCCCTTTATTCCTACAAGAGGTCTAATAAAGCTGTCTCTGTTTTTCATGAATGCGTTTCACTCATTCTTTCATTTTGTAGTCCAGAGAGCATTAACTTCTGATGTCAAGAGTCGTCTTGTAGAAGTTACTGTGTTGTCTAATCTTGTTATAGCGACTTCATCGACACTACTGACTGCAACTGTCTACTGTGTACTCAGTGTATGTCACGGTGAGTATAGTTTTCATTCTGACCCCTTGTACGTTTCTGTAAAGGGCCGACTTTCTGAATGCTATCTCACAAAAAAATGCTACATTCTCTCACAGACAGCATATACGAAGTATTATAACAATATACAGGGTGTATCATAACTAATATGGAAACGATAGTAGGGGAAAAACTGTTTCAATAAACATGGGTCAGCAAAGATAACGTTTGCGAATTGGAAACGTGCGGTTACTATTGTATTGTATTTGAAATGTAAACTTTCCCCCATCCAGCTAACCTCAAATTACACCAACGCTTGGGAAATGTGGTACACATATGATATAATGATCCAAGATGGTGCGTCCACAGCGTCTCTACACTGGCCTCCAAGATCATCTGACCACAATCCTCTGGATTTTTCTGTGTGGAAATCATCTCAGTACTTAAGTGTATAGCACTCTTGTTGAAATGGTTGAACAACTGGAGCAGCTTTGTCAAGTATCGTCAAGGTTTACAATATGATCCAAGACTATCTGAAAGATTTCGCAACTCGTTGCAGCGTATTCAAATGCAGAGAGATATGTAAACAGGAAGAATACGGCGCTGCTGTCGGCAACGCCTATATAAGACAAAAAGTGTCTGGCGCAGTTGTTAGATCGGTTACTATTGCTACAATGGCAGTTTGTCAACATTGAACGTGGTGTTATAGTCCTCGCACGAGCGATGGGACACAGCATTACCAAGGTAACGATGAAGTGGGAAGTTTCCCGTACAACCATTTCATGAGTGTACCGTGAATAGAAGGAATCCGGTAAAATATTATATCTCCGACATCGCTGCGTCCAGAAGACAAATCTTGCAAGAACGGGACCAACGACGACTGAAGAGAATCGTTCAACGTGAGAGAAGTGAAATCCTGCAGATTTCAACACTGGACCATCAGCAAGTGTGCAAACCATTCAACGAAACATCATCGATATGGGCTTTCGGTGCCGAAGGCCCACTCGTGTAACCTTGATGATTGCACGACACAAAGCATTACGCCTCGCCTGGGCCAGTCAACAACGACATTCGACTGTTGGTGACTGTTGGTTGCCTGGTCGGACGAGTCTAGTTTAAAATTGTATCGAGCGGATGGAGGCGTACTAGATATGGAGATAACCTCATGAATCCATGGACCCTGCATGTCAGCAGGGGGCTGTTCAAGCTGGTGGACGATCTGTAATGTTGTGGGACTTGTGCAGTTGGAGTAATATGGGACCCCTGATACGTCTAGATACGACTGTGACAGGTGCCACGTACATAAGCATGCTGCTTGATCACCTGCATCCATTCATGTCCGTTGTGCATTCCGACTGACTTGGGCAGTTCCAGCAGGACAAAGTGGCACCCCACACGTCCAGAATTGGTATAGAGTGGCTCCAGGAACACTATTTTGAGCTTAAACACTTCCGCTGGCCACCATATTCCGCAGACATGAACAATATTGAGGATATCTGGGATGCCTGGCAACGTGCTGTTGTGAAGAGATCTCAAACCCCTCGTACTCTTGCGGATTTATAGACAGCCCTGCAGGATTCATGATGTCAATTCCCTCCAGCACTACTTCAGACATTAGTCGAATCCATGCCACGTAGTGCTGTGACACTTCTGCGTTATCGCGGGGGCCTTACACGATGTTAGGCAGGTGTACCAGTTTCCTTTGCTCAAGATACTGTCGCAGGGAGGGCGTGCTTTCTGGTCCCCATCTGTGGTCCTCCAGAGCCACACTGTTTTCATAGTAGGCAGTCTCACTAACACCATCCTCCGTTTGGTAACTGTACGCTGAAGATCAGGCCAGGGTTGATCGAAATCGTTTGTGGCGCGCTGTACGCCTCGTCTCGGCGGTGATATTCGCCGCCGGCTGGCGCGCTTGCGCACGCCTGCGTGGTGCCAGGTGTCTGGCAGTCGCAGCGGCGGGCGCGCTCAATGGGCGTTGCGCAGCCGCGGGCCACGCTTTCACCGGCCGCCGTGTATCACGCCGCCAATTTGACGTCTGCCCTGGCGTGGCGCGGTGTGAGCTCATGCGCCTGGCACGTCGGCCTAGAGGAAGGATGCCCGCCTTGCGCCCTGCACGCCACTGGCCGGGGAGCGACAAACCTGCCTGCTAAACATCCCTCTCATCATAACACTACAAACTTCTCCCTTACTGATCTATATTGCCAAACATCTCGAAAAGTACTTGCCAATTTACTTCAGAGTTCTTGGCCGATTTACTCCAAATTTCTACATTCACATGAAACGGTGAAGGAAATTCTACATCTGCATGGATACTCAGCAAATCACATTTAAGTGCCTAGAAGAGGGTTCATCGAACCACCTCCACAATTCTCTATTATTCCAATCTCATATGGCGCGCGGAAAGAATGAACACATATATCTTTCCGTACGAGCTCTGATTTACCTTATTTTATCTTGGTGATCGTTCCTCCCTATGTAAGTCGGTGTCAACAAAATATTTTCGTATTCTAAGGAGAAAATTGGTGGTTGGAATTTCGTGAGAAGATTCCGTCGCAACGAAAAACACCTTTTTTTAATGATGTCCATCCCAAATCCTGTATCATTTCTGTGACACTTTCTCCCATATTTCGCGATAATACAAAACCTGCTGCCTTTCTTTGAACTTTTTCGATATGCTCCGTCAGTCCTATCTGGTAAGGATCCCACACCGCGCAGCAGTATTCTAAAAGAGGACGTACAAGCGTAGTGTAGACAGTCTCCTTAGTAGGTCTGCTACATTTTCTAAGTATCCTGCCAATAAAACGCGGTCTTTAGTTAGCCTTCCCCTCAACATTTTCTATATGTTCTTTCCAATTTAAGTCGTTCGTGATTGTAATACCTAGGTATTTAGTGGAATTTACGTCTTTTAGATTTGACGGATTTGTCGTGTAACGGAAGTTTGAGTTCCTTTTAGCACTCATGTGGATGACCTCACACTTTTCGTTATTTAAGATCAACTGCCACTTTTCGCACCATTCCGATATTTCTTCTAAATAGTTCTACAGTTTGTTTCGATCTTCTGGTGACTTTAGTAGTCGATAAACGACTGGGTCATGTGCAAACAACCGAAGACGGCTGCTCAGATTGTCTCCCAAATCCTTCATATAGATAAGGAACGCCGGCCGCGGTGGCCGTGCGGTTCTGGCGCTGCAGTCCGGAACCGCGGGACTGCTACGGTCGCAGGTTCGAATCCTGCCTCGGGCATGGGTGTGTGTGATGTCCTTATGTTAGTTAGGTTTAAGTAATTCTAAGTTCTAGGGAACTTATGACTTAAGATGTTGAGTCCCATAGTGCTCAGAGCCATTTGAAGCCATAGATAAGGAACAGCAAAGGGCGTATAACACTACCTTGGGGAACGCCAGAAATCGCTTCTGTTTTACTCGATGACTTTCCGTCAATTACTACGAACTGTGACCTCTCTGACAGGAGAGAGATTAATGATAAATTAAATTTCTAACAGACGAAACATATCGTCGTAAACTGACTGTAATTCCCATCCCGAGAATGAATTACAGTAGAAATATCCGCTTTGAGGTAGTACCATCACACGTCACTAGATCGCAGGACGTGTGAAAGACCGAACAGAACTCGAGATTTCCCTAACTGTGATGTAACTGTTAGAACAGTTCGAGACGTGCTCAAACACAGCCCTACTTCAAACAGTGAAAACTGAGCTGGTAGACGAATTCTCCAAAAACACACTTACAGCAGATTCTTCATTTGTGTAGCCATATTGTCCGCAGTTGCTTTTAGCACACTGGACTCGCATTCGGGAGGACGACGGTACAATCCCGCGTCCGGCCATCCTGATTTAGTTTTTCCGTGATTTCCCTAAAATCGCTCCAGGCAAATGCCGGGATGATTCCTTTGGATGGGCAATGCCGACTTCTTCACCGTTCTTCCCTAATCCGATGAGGCCGATGACCTCGCTGTCTGGTCTCCTCCCCCAAATAGCCCAAACACATAGTTGTTTTACAGTTCTTGAGCGCATTTTTGTCCTGTCGTTGCAACTACAAAAATTCGGGTTTTTTCCACTAGAAGCCTTTCGCTTTATTGGCGTAAAGGATCATCAGTGGTCTTTAATTAAATTATTTACATTTTAATTTGCTCTAAGATCGAAAACAGTTCGTTAATAATATGTTGGTTTGTACTTAAGCCGATTTTCGCCTGACTTTTCGTTTGCATCGGGAAATGCCGTCTGTTGGCACATCGTTGCTGTAGTTGCTACGACAGAACAAAAATACCTCCAAGAACGTGTCGTAAAACGTAACAACAGATGCCGCAATTAATTATCTCTTCATGCGCTTCATGCTGCGTATTTTAGAGTCAAAATATTTATTGTAGAAAATCAAGTGCATTCAGATGATAAAAGTATGTACTCGTACATCATAGTTAGATTTTACGTATACTATGCATTACAGATTTATTACTTTAATCTGTAATTCAAAAAGAAATCCAAGCATAATCTACGATGTAATTGTTATTAATAAATGTTTGGTACGAAATTGTTGTGTATTTACAAAAGTCAGACCGGAAGCCTAGAACCCGATATTCATGAATGCCGCAGATCAAGACGTATTCGTTCCTTCCATTCTGTTGACACCCAGTGATCCAAATATGCCCTTCGATTTAAACCGATTGCAGTTTCGCATAACGCTTGCATTCGCTGTGAGTAGCAACAAGGCAGAGGGCGAATAACTTAATGTGGCAGATATTAAACATCCAGAGCACTGTAGCTACTAAATTTTTAATTACCACCTCAAAAAATCTAACTGCGCCCATCAGACTTGCTGATGCTGTTAGATCTTATCTTTATATTCACCCTTCAAGGTGCGCCATATGAGGTCGTTCGAGTGAATATGGCACCGAAGACCACCTTTTTGCTGGTTCCCAGATAGTGTGCTAACGGACCCCCACTTAAACGCACTTCCTCGGCTTTGCGTAACACCCCAGTGACCCACTGACTTAAGGCTGGAGTCCTGAACCGCTTGTCGTTCACAAAAAGCGCTCTCCATCACACAGGCAAATATGGAAAAACATTTGCTTTCATTAGGGAAAGGTTTTTATCGATAGGACAGTGAGAACAGATTTACCTCCAGGCAGGAAACATCATCTACATAGAAGGACTGTGGCTTCCTAAAACAATGCAAAGAACAAAGCACTTCACCAATAACAACTATGCCGGGCACCAGAGCAGAGAGAGCTACAGCTTGATCCTGGCATGCAGATCTTACTCCTCGACCCGCAAACTCTAAAGTTGCTTATGGTGACACAACTGGCCTTAGTGATTGATGTATATGGCCAAAAAGACGCTAACAAGAAGCGCTAGTGAGTCAAAAACTTACCCTGTGACTGAGCCAAGTTGCGAAGCTTCGTCGCATCTGTAGCACCAAGGGTTGGCGTTACATCGACAACTGGAGTGATTCGCTGACGCCGAATACAGCACGATGGAGTACAGAAGAGTCTGGAAGATACTCTGAACGTCTTGTAATGATAAGCTCAACAACGTCTGTCTCAGCTACGCCGCTGTTCTCGTCCAGCACTCTCACAGACTTCCGTCGTGTGCCAGGTCACAACGTACTCTGTCCGAAACGCAAAAGGCCTGTTCAGTGAGGAGCAACTGTTGTTTTGGCTATATCTTTTTCTGTTGATGTCTACAGAGCTTAATATGGTTAAGTCATGTACCTTGGCGGTTCTCATTCTCCTCAACTCCAACAAGAGTTATGCAAGTAGCTCGTAATACTCTAAGACTCTTCATCTTCCCCCCTCCTGCCCTCAGCCCTGCCCGTCGGATAAACGGGCAGTCCCATTCTTACAGGAAATGAGTGTCCTCACAGTGAAACAACATATTAAGCAGCCAGAAGCTGTGTTCGCAGGCAGGGAAACAAGCCGTAGAAACTCTTTCCGCGTGCGGGCGGGCATCATCTTGGTGAAACGTAAGCCTAGGCTGGCTCGCCATGAAAAAGGGCAACGAAACAGGTCGTTGAATACCGACGACGCACCACTGTCCTGTAAGGGTATCTGCTATGGAAAGAAATCGCACCCCTACACCATAATTTCTGACTATCGGACTGCACGGCGTGCGACAGTCAGGTTGGTATCCCACCGCTGCCTGGGACGTATCCAGACACGTCTTCGGCCTCGAATCTCGTTGACTGGAGTAAAATTGTGGTTCAAAATGGTTCAAATGGCTCTGAGCGCTATGCGACTTAACAGCTGAGGTCATCATTCCCCTAGAACTTAGAAGTACTTAAGCTTAACTAACCTAAGGACATGACACACATCCATGCCCGAGGCAGGATTCGAACCTGTGACCGTAGCGGTCGCGCGGTTGCAGACTGAAGCGTCTAGAACCGCTCGGTCACTCCGGCCGGCGGAGTAAAATTGTCTTGAGTCCCTCTTCCAATTCCGATCCGATGACCAGCAGTAGGATACCAACGTGACTGTCGCTCGCCATACGGCCCGACAACCAGGAGCCCTGGTCTCGGATGTCATTTGTCTTGATGGCAGGGCCCCATTGGTTGTCATACGTGGCACCCTTACAGCACAGCGGTACGTCGACTATGTTCTATACATCTTCATGGCAAGCCATCCTAGTCTTTCATTTCACCAAGATGATGCCTGCCCGCACACTGCAAGTGTTTCTACCGCTTGTCAAACCCTAATTTGGGCAGCAAGGTCGCAGAATCTCTCCCCAATTGAGAACGTTAGGAGCATATGGCCAGGGCCCTCCAACCAGTCCGGGATTTTGACGATCTAACGCGCCAATTGGACAGAATCTGGTACGATATCCCTCAGGAAAAAATCCATTAATTCTGTCGATCAATTCCAAGCCGAATAAATCCCCGAATAAGGGGCAGAGGTGGACCAAAGCACAACGTGTGAAGCTCTATCTCTTGAATATATCGTCCACTTTTTTCTGAAATTAGAATCATTCGTTTGTCTGCACATGTACATCACATCTATCGATTTCCGTTGCGTTCGGATAATTACTTCGTGGTGCGACATCTCTCTCTCTCTCTCTCTCTCTCTCTCTCTCTCTCTCTCTCTCTCTCTCTCTTTTAAGTGTATTTCTATGCAGGACAGACACAATTAGTATAAGCCGACAGGACGAGGTTGTATACTTTGCGTAGCACAATTAGTAGCGAAAACTGCCAGGAGTTAGTCTGCGAGAAAGAAGGATGGGAAATGAGTTGACGAGGGGGGCGGGGGAGGTAAATGATAAGTCAATAAGTCACTTGCGTGGAAAAGGTTCTCGAACCGGTTCGGATTCTTTGATCTCACTGGAAGCGTCTGCGCCACCTGACCACTACGTCAGTATGATGGTGCATTCTTGCCATGCCGTCCATCACGTCAACATCTACTTGTAACATTGTTCCCCTTCAATTGCTGAAAATGAATTACTGCTCGAGTTCTAGCCCCGCTGTCGGCAGTGATACGGAACTGTGACACGGTGATTTAAATGTGTATGACTGCAAACAAACAATAATTGAATTACGCAATTTTATAATTTTAAGGTCATATTAAATACATAAGACTACTCTTCGTACTGATCATATGACGTCAAATATGAAGATCTGTACGTCTCAGATAGACATGAAGATGGTACTCTATCTATACTATGTGTCCAAAAGTATCCAGATACCTAGGTGAAAATGACTTTCAAGTTCGTGGCGTCCTCCATCGGTAATGTTGGTATTCAATATGATGTTGGCCCACCCTTAGCCTTGATGACAGCTTCCATTCTCGCAGGCACACATTCAATCAGGTGCACGAAGGTTTCTTGGGGAATGGCAGCCCATTCTTCACGGAGTGCTGCGTTGAGGAGAGGTATCGATGTCGGTCGGTGAGGCTTCGCACGAAGTCGGGGTTCCAAAACATCCTAAAGATGTTCTGTGGGATTCAGGTCACGACTCTGTGCAGGCCAGTCCATTACAGGAATGTTATTGCCGTGTAACAGCTCCGCCACAGGTCGTGAATTATGAACAGGCGCTCGGTCGAGTTGAAAGATGCAATCGACATCCCCGCATTTATCTTCAACAATGAGAAGCAAGAAGGTGCTTAAAACATCACTGTAGGCCTGTGCTGTGATAGTGCCACGCAAAACAACAAGGGGTGCAAAGCCCCTCCATGAAAAACACGACCACACCATAACACCACCGCTCCGAATTTTACTGTTGGCACTACACACGCTTGCAGATGACGTTCACCGGGCATTCGCCATACCAACACCCCGCCATCTGATCGCCACTCCACACAACGTTTTTCCACTGTTCAATAGTCCAATGTTTACACTCTTTACACCAAACGAGGCGTCGGTTGGCATTTACCGGCGTGATGTGTGGCTTATGAGCAGCCGCTCGACCATGAAATCCAAGTTTTCTCACCTCCTGCCTAACTGTCATAGTACTTGCAGTGGATCCTGATGCATTTTGGAATTTCTGTGTGATGGTCTGCCTGTTATACATTACCACCCTCTTGAACTGTCGGCGGTCTCTGTCAGTCAGCAGACGAGGTCGGCGTGTACGCTTTTGCGCTGTACGTGTCCCTTCACGTTTCCACTTCACTATCACATCGGAAACAGTGACCCTAGGGATATTAAGGAGTGTGGAAATCTCGCGTACAGACGTATGACACAAGTGACACCCAGTCACCTGACCACGTTAGAAGTCCGTAAGTTCCACGGAACGCCCCATTCTGCTCTCTCACGATGTCTAATGACTACTGAGGTAGCTGATACGGAGTACCTGGCAGTAGATGGCAGCATAATGCACCTAGTACGAAAAACGTATGTTTTTGGGGATGTCCGGATACTTTTGATTACATAGTGTCTGAATTCGTGATTTTTTGTGTTGGTACATGTTGGGCAGTAAAGTAACTTCAGTGTCAGTTTTATCTGCACAATAGTTTATATGGATAAAGTAAAACTGCTTGCTGTTATAATGTTTGGTCGCTATGTCTTCTATGGTAATACATCGATGGCTGGCCAAGATTATTGTAAGCGCGCTCCTTATTAGGTACATTGGAGTTTTAATTTTGAAAATCCTATTTACGAAGGCGTACTGAAAAGTAATGCCTTCGAATTTTTTATTCTGCTCTCATAATCGGTCGATTGTCCTGCTTCGCTGACGCAAGGTGAAACTTCGCTGACGCAAGTTGAAATCTGCCGCTAGAGGACTCCGAATTGTTGTGTGCAAAATGGCGGCGTGTGATGTAACTATGTCAGTGCGCGAGAAACCGTAAACAGTTCGTTCACACATTGGGTACCGAATAGGGATGTAGAATGTTTCATTTAAGAAGTTTTAAGAAGTTTTAAGAGTTTTCACATAGTAAATTTGGAGGCGTTACTTTTCAGCGCTCCCTCGTACTTCACCAGGTGACTTTTACATTTCTGTTTATTTCTTTTGTTTTGATCAGCCATAATTTCAGACTTCCATCAACTGATTCTATGGCTTCATTCTGAGTTTGTACTACTTTATTTTTCAATAGATTGGTTGCATATTACTTTCATATTATTTTATTGGATTTTCAGGCCTGTTCTCAACATTGAACGTAGCTCTGTTAACTTTTCCCATTCGTTCCTGAAGTGTCTCTGCAGAGAGCTACAATGCCATCAGCAAGACGAATGTAGCTGATATGTGTCCTGTTAACACGTACTCCTTCCTGGTTTTCCCGGTTTAAGGATCCCAAAACTGTTTCCGGACTGCTGAGAATAGTTTTGTAGTCTCCTTTCTCTATTTTGAAATTTTGTCACTTAACGGGAGCTGTAGAATTCAAGTAGATGTTCATCAGTTCGTCATTGCCTGCTTCTTAATAGTTGAGAGTACAGATTCCTTGAAACTGAATCAAAAGCTTTCTCCAAACCGATGGCAATGAATACTTACTGCTTCCTCTTATAATTATACTCACGTTAGTGGTCCATTGTGCTGTACCAACTCCCCGATCCAGCGTGTTCAACTTCAAGAACTGTCGAATTTACTTTCTTACAGTCACGCATGACCATTAAGCTTACAGCCTCAGGAAGCATTCAAACAAAATGAAACAGGGAAATGAACTGCGGCTTCCTTTGTTCGTCCTCTTACGGCTATCTACGCTCTCAAGCGAGTCTGTCTCACTTTCGCTTTTGAAGACGTCTTTCTCTTACACACACTCTCACTTTCAAGCTCTGCTTCCGTTGAATTTCCTAATGTGCAAAGTTTTTAGAAATATTTTTTTTTTTATAAACGATCCGTCTGCGCTGTAGCTGAAGACATTTGGCCTACGTCACGCTTTATACATCATCATACACTCAAAAGCATTCGGTAAGCGTAGTCACAGTCATTTAAAACCTCCTCACCATCTGCTACCAAAAATGATACATTGATCATTTCACAGGTCTCAACCGTGTAGTCTATTAGACATAAATTGTTATCCAGTCAATGTCTACACTCTCATTGCAGTAAACATTCTAAGTAATCTGTTTTACCTGTTCCAGTCACTGGTTGTCGTTCCTATGTAAACCCTCTACCACCCCTTAAATTGTCAAATAAAACTCCCTCCCAGTGCCTCAAAACTTACTGAAAGACCTGTCGCTTCTTCTTGAAAGAACTTTCATCTTCGTACTTCTTTTGACCATTTAATATTTAAAAATATTCTGCATCACCACATTCCAGGTTCTTCCACACTGTTGTTCTCCGTTTTTCCCACGGCTCACGTTAACTTCCTTACAATGCTGCCAACCAGATGCGCAGATGTAGAAGCTTTTTCATTGTTTCTGTTTCACAAGTTGATATCAGTAGAGGTCTTTTATTGAAACAATGTTTCTTCACGTGCAACAGACACATTTTCCCCTTCTTCAACAGTGTCGTAAAATCTTGTTTCCTAGCTAGTACACTTTCTTTCATTTCTTACACTGTGCCTCCACTAATTTTCATGTATAACCTATGGTTCTTCCCATTTCTTTTACTCTTCATCGTTTCCATTTTGAGTAGTTTATTCATAAACTAAATTTTGCAAATGTAGCTTGCAAATTCTGTTCAACGATATTCTCCCAGTCCTTTCTTACATTCAGCTTGAAAGCCCGTTCCATCTGCAAACATTGGTAATTCTCTTGTCTTGCTCATTTATTTATATTTTGAAATTTTATTTCACTTCCTGCATCGCTTGTTCGACTTACAAGTGATACTACAGACCCGAAAATTCTGCGTTGCGTCGCGCTCTACTTAAGAGCTTGTCATTTTTGATGTTCCACTTTTGTTACTCCCATCTGTTTGTCCTTAATACATAGGACTATTCGAATGTGTGAGTACTTTTCCCCCTTTATACTGGGTGTTTGTCTTAACCTGAGACAATTAAATGTATCGAAAACGACGCATCTTAAGGAAAAAATGTTTTAGGTGAGAAGTTAACATTAGTAAAGCGGTCTGTCTGTGCTTTAACTGGCCACCACCTAACCAACCCTTAAGATGTGCGGGCTGAACTTCGTATTTTGAATTTTCAGCTCTCCATTTCTATTGTATATTCGGAATCTGCATACGGTTTACTCACATCATTGTTCCCCATTCGTGGTAGAAGGCGCTGTAATCGTTAAATACCAAGTGTGCCTGATTTTGCAATTAAGAACTGACGCACTTCATTCTACATTTCATGTACTATGAAAATGTAAACCTTTGTGTTATAATGGTTGATATTTTCGTGTTTGTTCGAAGTTTACTTTAGTGTTGCAAATTTGATAGCTCAGTAAAATATGGTTAGCCCTTTCATTGTCGAGTAGAAACTTCGTATGCGTGATCCGAGAACAATGACGTGGGTATAATAGCTAATTCTTCCCGTCGGGATTGCCTCTACCAATGGGGAGCTTGATTTCTGTGTGTCTTCTTGTCTCTCATCTTTGGGGTGCTTGATTTCGGTGAGTATACTTGGCAGATGCGTCTGTGACTATCTCTACATAGAAATTTTACTTTATTACAATGGTTGTGATTTGTATTCCTCGCCGGCCTTTGTGGCCGAGCGGTTCTAGGCGCTTCAGTCTGGAACCAAACGACCGCTACGGTCGCAGGTTCGAATTCTGCCTCGGGCATGGATGTGTGTGATGGCCTTAGGTTAGTTAGGTTTAAGTAAATGGTTCAAATGGCTCTGAGCACTATGGGACTTAACTTCTGAGGTCATCAGTGCCCTAGAACTTAGAACTACTTAAACTTAACTAACCTAAGGACATCAAACACGTCCATCCCCGAGGCAGGATCCGAACCTGCGACCGTAGCGGTCGCGCTGTTCCAGACTGAAGCGCCTAGAAGCGCTCGGCCACACCGGCCGGCAGGTCTAAGAAGTTCTAAGTCTAGGGGACTGATGACTTCAGATGTTGAGTCCCATAGTGCTCAGGCCATTTAAACCATTTTTGTATTCCGCCGGTAGACGCGTAGCGGCAAGTGTAAGATCTACGGCTGTTAGACGGAAGCACACTCCGAAATCCCTCACCGTGATGACGGGGTTCGACGGCAGCCACCGAAATCAAGCATTCCTGTTAATCGGGGACTCCACACAATCAACAACCACACAAGCGGCTTGTAGTGAAACTGAGTGCTTAGGGGATATCGTCCCAGCTATCTGGCTGGATTTGTGATTTCCTATCAGAGAGGTGACAGTTCGTGGTAACTGACAGAAAGTAATCGAGTAAAGCAGAAGTGATTTCTGGTGTTTCCCATGGTAGTATTATAGGCCTTCTGCTGTTCTTCATCTATATAAACGATTTGGGAGACAATCTGAGCAGCCGTCTTAGGTTGTTTGCAGATGACGCTGTCGCTTATAGACTAATAAAGTCATGAGAAGATCAAAACAAATTGCATAACGATTTAGAAAAGATATCTGAATGATGCGAAAATTGGCACTTGACCCTAAATAACGGAAAGTGTGACGTCGTCCACGTGAGTGCAAAAAGGAATTCGTTTAACTTCGGTTACACGATAAATCAGTCAAATCTAAAGGCCGTAAATTCAACTATATACCCAGGAATTACAATTACGAACAACTTAAATTGGAAGGAACACACAGAAAACGTTGTGGGGATGGCTAACCAAAGACCGCGTTTTATTTGCAGGACACTTAGAAAATGGAACACGCCTACTAAGGAGACTGCCTACACTAGACTTGTCCGTCCTCTTTTAGAATACTGCTGCACGGTGTGGCATCCTAACCAGATAGGACTGACGGAGTATATCTAAAAAGTTCAAAGAAGGGTAGCACGTTTTGTACTATCGAAAAATATGGGAGAAAGTGTCACTGAAACGATACAGGATTTGGGCTGGGCGTCATTGAAAGAAAGGCGTTTTTCGTTGCGACGGAATCTTCTCGCAAAATTTCAATCACCAACTTTCTCCTCTGAATGTGAGAATATTTTGTCGACACCGATCTATATAGGGAGAAACGATCACCACGATAAAATAAGGGAAATCAGATCTCATACGGAAAGATATATGTGTTCGTTCTTTCTGCGCACTATATGAGATTGGAATAATAGAGCATTGGGAATGTGGTTCGATGAACCCTCTGCCTGGCACTTAAATGTGATTTGCAGCGTATCCATGTAGATATAGATGTAGATGAACCTCGTAGGGGACAGAAAACTACGTTACCAGACAAGCAGCTTGTTTGTCAGAAAAGTCAATGCTTAGCCTTATTATTTCTACTGTACAATCCAATATGTTAACACTCAAGTAACGTTTGAATATCAATATCAACAGCTGGAACACAAAGAGTTCCATTTATATCGTGCATGGAATGTAGACTCAAATGCGTCGAGTCTTGACTGCAAAAAGAGACACACTTGATATTTATCGATTACAGTGCCATCTATGACGAATGGCAAACAACGGTGTGAGTAAACTGCACCTATTTTTTGGTGCAGAATCCGAAAACGCAGTAAAATGCGGGGGCGGGGGAGAGGGTACCCTATTTGGAAATACGAAGCTGACGTGTCCCACGCAGGAGGGGTGGTTAGCAGATGGCCAGTTACAGCACAGACGGAAGTCCCTTTTACTAATATTAACTTTTCAGCTAGTACATTTTTTTCCGAACGATGTATCGTTTTCGCGATATTTAGTTGTCTCAAGTTGAAACAAACACTCTTTATGATTCAAAACATGTTACTCCACGTTTCCTACCTAGGTCGACAAATAACATAGGCATGTTCTTTATTTATGCTATAGATACTAACAGCAAGGTGAGATTTATTTATCTGGTAGCTTTACATTTCGATAAGGCAAGTCTGATTAATGACTTGACCATGAATTTCTTTTCGCATTCCTCTGAGTATTATTACAGAAAGTTAATTAACAAGTATTTATAGTATAACCACGAGCAAGCAGCTCCATTCCCACGTTCAGATGTTTGCATTCGTGGTGAACACAAAACAGTCAGAAAGAAGACGCACACTTTATTTGAAACTTCTGGGAGTGGAGGCAGTCGGCAGTTGTCTTGAACGGGCGTGAGCTGCGGCCAGGAGCACGGCGGACTGAGTCGCTCGGCGCCCTGCTCTGCTCGGCGGGCCCCTTCTAATGGACTGACCGTGTCGACAGATAAGCGGACACCTGCTACCGTGCGCGCCGCCGCCCGCCGCACATCTCTCTCCGACACGCCAGTCCCCATTCTCCGGGCCGCCTTCCAGGCAACCACTTAATTTCCCACACAGTATAAGAGGATGTGCATCTCATCAACATACTCGTACACTTAAAGACAAAAAAAAAAAAAAAATACCCACCACGAAGTAATGGGACGGAAATAGGTTGATGTTTGAACAGAAAAATAAATAATTACAATTATGAAAAAATTGCATGATTTACTAAAAAAAAAAAGCTTCACGAATTTAGCGAGTCAATAACGCATGGGAGCGTGTCTTGTCCTTAGAGTAAGTTCGTTTAGCTTAATTTAAGTAGTGTGTAAGTCTAGGGACCGATGACAGCAGTTTGGTCCCTTAGGAATTCACACACATTTTGAGGGAGAGAGGCAGGTGGCGAGGAGTTTCAAGATTCAACTTGGAAAGTACACAACTCGCCATTAAAATTGCTACAGCACGAAGATGACAAGCTACAGACGCGAAATTTAACCGACAGGAAGAGGATGCTGTGATATGCAAATGATTAGCTTTTCAGAGCATTCACACAAGGTTGGCACCGGTGGTGACACCTACAACGTGCTGACATCAGGAAAGTTTCCAACCGATTTCTCATACACAAACAGCAGTTGACCGGCGTTGCCTGGTGAAATGTTGTTATGATGCCTCGTGTAAGGAGGAGAAATGCGTACCATCACATTTCCGACTTTGATAAAGGTCGGATTGTAGCCTATCGCGATTGCGGTTTATCGTATCGCGACACTGCTGCTCGAGTTGGTCGAGATCCAATGACTGTTAGCAGAATATGGAATCGGTGGGTTCAGGAGGGTAATACGGAACGCCGTGCTGGATCCCAACGGCCTCGTATCACTAGCAGTCGAGAAGACAGGCATCTTATCCGCACGGCTGTAACGTTTGCAAGACAACAAGCACCTGCACGAACAGTTCGACGACGTTTGCAGCAGCATAGACTATCAGCTCGGAGACCATAGCTGCGTTTACCTTTGACGCTGCATCACAGACAGGGGGGCCTGCGATGGTGTACTCAACGACGAACCTGGGTGCACGAATGGCAAAACGTCATTTTTTCCGATGAATCCAGGTTCTGTTTACAGTATCATGATGGTCGCATCCGTGTTTGCCGACATCGCAGTGAACGCACATTGGAAGCGTCTATTCGTCATCGCCATACTGGCGTATCACCCGTCGTGACGGTATCTCGGTCACCTCTTGTTTGCATTGACGGCACTTTGAACAGCGGACGTTGCATTTCAGATGTGTTACGACCCGTGGCTCTACCCTTCATTCGATCCCAGCGAAACCCTACATTTCAGTAGGATAATGCACGACCGAATGTTGCCGGTACTGTACGGGCCTTTCTGGATACAGAAAATGTTCGACTACTGCCCTGACCAGCACATTCCCCAGATCTCTCACCAACTGAAAACGTCTGGTCAATGGTGGCCGAGCAACTGGCTCGTCACAATACGCCACTCACTACTCTTGGTGAACTGTGGTATCGTGTTGAAGCTGCATGGGCAGCTGTACCTGAACACACCATCCAAGCTCTGTTTGACTCAATGCCCAGGCGTATCAAGGCGGTTATTATGGCCAGAGGTGGTTGTTCTGGGTACTGACTTCTGAGGATCTATGCACCCAAACTGCATGAAAATGTAATCACATGTCAGTTCTAGTATAATATATTTGTCCAAAGAATACCTGTTTATCATCTGCATTCCTTCTTGGTGTAGCAATTTTAATGGCCAGTAGCGCACTTTCAATAAAGCAGTCGTCTTCGCTGAGTTCAAATGTATTGTACGACTCTGTAGTCAGGTATCTTTGGTTCCCTTTGCTCTTGTTTTTCTTGGCTTCTTTCGAGGCTCTGTATTCCTGCCTGTGGTGCACTACAGTGAGTTCAGAGCACTTATCGCTCAATCTATCATAGTTAGTTCGGAGCAGCAACCACCAATCTCATTTATAAATGAACTTGTGTGTCTCATGTGGAGGTCGTATCCTTTGAAAAGGATAAGTACACGGTTAAGGCTGTGATGCCTGCGTTCTGGTATGTAGATGGCACCGTTTGCTCCAAAAACCGATTTATCTCGACTTAAAAGAGAAACGTGAATTTTCCGCTTAAGAGAACATAACAAGCAATTAAAGCGTTCCCGACAGCCTGAGCAAATTGTCTCCTGTTCGTGTTCTTATTTCCATCGGAAGCTGATGTGGTCCACTACGTGCACCAGAGCGCATTTATTTCTTGACGTGCACTTCATAACCGAGGTGCTCTTTGCAAACACTAATTCGATTAGTTACCGTACGTAGACTGCATGTAAGTAGAAATACATCTGGTTTTGCTTTGATATGCAAATGATTAGCTTTTCAGAGCATTCACACAAGGTTGGCGCCGGTGGTGACACCTACAACGTGCTGACTTGAGGAAAGTTTCCAACCGATCTCTCATACACAAACAGCAGTTGACCGGCGTTGCAGAGGGGAGGCCGTGGGGACACCAGTGGCTTAAAACCCTCGATGGCTTCTCTGTGCTCCACAGAATCCTCGCTCTTTTCAAACTACCGTCAACAGACACAATCGGCAATACAGTGTGCTGCGCACTCGTATCAGACTTTAAATACCTCAGAGTCTACAGTTTCACAAGAATGGTTGCTTCATGAGATGCAATCAAAATCCAGGGCGTAATCATGGGCATAAGCATGTTACGGACTTCAGCAGTCTTCCGAGAGAAAGGACGAGACGCTATTCAACTAATCTCTCCTTCTCTCGTGAAGGCAATGATCAGGTTTAGGCTACTTGATTTTGTATGCAGCTTTCTCAGGATTATTCTACTGGCAGATGTACTCAGAGCATCCCACCAGCTCGAGCCCTTCGAGATCTGCAAGTCACATTGAGGGGACCGAACGACATAGCTCTGAACAGTCTTCCGAAACGCGCCGCATACAGATGCACACCGTGCGGAGCTACCTGTGGTGGTCATATTGCTTAATAATTTGTTGGGGTAGTGACTGACCTTATCATTCAACCATACTGCTTCAGTAGTAGCTTTCTGTTGTTTCGTTGTTTGATGTTTTGCTCTGGTGGAAAATTCCTGTCATTCTCCACAATCAAAAATCAGCACATATTCTAGTTGTTTGTAGAGTCTTTTGCAATCTCAGCACCTTCTTCTTCTTTTAGTGTTCGACCCTGAGGTTGGTTTGCAGCAGAGCGCCATTCCTCCGTCTGCCTTCCTCTTCATTTCCACGTATGTATTATATCCAACGTCATTAATGATCTTTGCATGTATGACATCCTTGGTCGCCCCCACCGATTCCTTCCCTCAGTAGCTCCTCATGCTATTGTTCCATTGATGTTGTCGAGGTGTCGTGCCGTAGGATGTGCCCCACAAGTTTGTCTCTTCTTGTTTGGATGAGCCTCCACAAAGATCTGGTTTCCTGTACTCTTCTAAGAACCTCTTCATTTGTTACTTTGACTCCAGCTGACCTTCATCATCCTTCTATAGCACCACATCTCCAGGGCCTCTAGCCGTCTTCTCTCTTGTCTTCCAACTGTCCAAGTTCCACATCCGTATAGGGCCACACTCCAAACGAAAGCTTTCATGATACGTTTCCTTATTTTCAGACTGGTGTTCTTGGTGGTGAGTAAAATCCTCCTGTGATTAAATGCAATTTTGGCCTTTTGTATTCTCCTCACAGTTTCTTTCCGGCTTGTGCCATCCTTTGTGATTTTGCTTCCCAGGTACGTAAATTCCTCTATCACTACCAGCTCCTCTCTTCCAATTCTCATTCTCAGAGGTTCATATTCTGCTCCTGTACTGCATACCATCACTCCAGTGTTTTTCTTGTTTATTCTCATTCGGTACTGATTGTATAGAATCCTTTCCATTGTTCTGAGGACTTCCTCTAGATCTTCTTTTGTCTCCGTGACCATAGCAATATCATCCGCATAATGTAGCTTGCATATCTTCTGCCCATTAATTTTGATCCCCACCTCAGTAGTTTCTCGAACTTGATCGATAGCTTCCTGGATGCAAGCGTTGAATATAAGAGGAGAGAGAGCACAGCCTTGTCTTACCCCTTTTCTAATATTTGCTTCTTGTTCCTGGTGGCGGTTCCTAATCACTGCCACCTCATTCTTATAGAAACTGAGTATCACACGGATGTTTTTGTACTTTATTCCACTTTTCCTCAGCACTCTGAACATCTCTTGCCAGATAACGTTATCAAATACCTTTTCCAGGTCTACAAAGGCAATATAAGTTTGTTTATTTTTCTGTAATTGCTTTTCTATAAGGATTCTTAGTACCAGAATCGCTTCTCTTGTTCCCAATCCCCTTCTGAAACCAAACTGATCTTCACTCAGCATATCCTCCACTTTCTCTTCAATTCTCTTCAGAACTATTTTTATGAGAATTTTTTATCCACGTGGTATTAGGCTTAAACTTCGGTACTGTAGCTGCTGCCTTCTTTGGTATAGGAACAATGATGCATTTCTGGAAATCTGTCGGTATCTCTCCTGTATTGTAGATGAACCTAATACGTTTAAAGCCGAGCGTAGTGGCCGCGCGGTTTGAGGCGCCATGTCACGGATTACACGGCCCCTCCCGCCGGAGGTTCGAATCCTCCCTGGGGCATCTGTGTGTGTATGTGTGTGTGTGTGTGTGTGTGTGTGTGTGTGTGTGTGCGTGTGTGTGTGTGTGTGTGTGTGTGTGTGTGTGTGTGTGTGTGTGTGTGTTGTTCTTAGCACAAGTGAGATTTAAATTAGTTTAAGTAGTGTGTAACTCTAGGGACCGATGACCTCAGCAGTTTGGTCCCTTAGTTCTGCAGGGATGTCATCAATACCCGTTGCTTTGCTGTCCCTCAGTTCTTTTAGAGCTTTGTCAAATTTTTCTTTCAGAATGTCATCTGCCTTGTCATTTTCGTCTACTTGCTCTTCTCTTCCTATTATTTCTTCCGAAAGAGGTGTTCCGGCATACAACTCTATGTATTCTTTCCCTCTCTTCACCATACAACATTTTCCCCTATTTATTTTATGTTGGCCTGAGAGTGTTGTTTTAAATTTGTTAAAAAACTGATTTGCTGTGCCTGTAGGATAAATCAGTTCTTCAGTTTTACATATTTTCTTCCACTTCCCTGCACATTTCCTCAAGAAAATTGTCTTTTGCTTTCCTAGCTTCTCTATTGAATAAATTCCTTAGTCTTCTGTATTCAGCTTTTCCTTGTTCATCAGTCACATTTTTGTATAATCTCCTGTTTTCTATAAGCTCAATAATATCTGCTGCAATACATTTCCTCTTGTTTTTGGGTTTAGCTTTTCCAACTATCTTTTCTGGTGCTTTGTATATACCAAATTTAATTTGATCCCTGTCTTCATTTACTTCACCATGACGAAAATTTTTAGCTAGGTTTTCTGTTTCATGATCACAGCGATTTGCTAGTCCCTCAGTTTTCAGTTTTTCTAGTTCTTAAGTTTCACTGGCTTCTTCTTCAAACATTTGAATCTGAGTGAACTTCTCATCAGGACAAGGTTATGATCACTGCCTATGTCTGCAGATGGATAGTTCCTTCAATCTTTTACCTGGTTCCTAAAACGTGCTTTCACTAGAATGTAATCAATCTGTTGTCTCCTCAGGTCTCCAGGGGCCTTCCATATGTAACGCTACGTTTGTGATGTTGGAAAAGTGTGTTTGCAACAACTAGTTAGTGCCTCGAGCAGAGCTCGATTAGTCGAGTCCTCTTTCATTTCTTCTTCCAAGTCCATATTTGCCAACAATTCCTTCCTCAGGTTCTTCACCCACAATCGCATTGCAGTCCCCCATGGCAATCTGGTTTTCATCTCCCTTAACATTTCTCATCGCATTACTTATTTCTTCGTATATTTCGTCAACGACTGCATCTTCTTCTTTGGATGTTGACATTTATATTTGTATTATCACAGTGTTTTGGTTTCGTTTCAAGTTTGACTAGTATTATTCGATGGCTATATTGCACATATCCCTTGACACGTGAGCCGTAGTTTTTCCTCAAAGTTATTCCAACTCTTCTCATTCCTGGTCTATATTGGTCAGTTCCGGTGTGAATGACTCTGTATTCTTCAGACCAGAAATCACCTGCTTGGGCCCATCTCATCTTCGATATGCCTAGGATATCGATTTCCAGTCGTTCCATTTCAAGTTTTAGATTTTCTAGCTTGCTACACTGAAGCAGTGTTCTCACATTCCAAGCGCCTATGTTAAAATTGAGATTCTTTTCCTTCACCTTGTCTGTATCTTTTGCAGTCCCCATCCGGAGATCCGACTGGGGGATTATTTTATCTCAGGAAAATGGCATGGTTTACTGCTGGTGCTTGGGATAACCGTAGCTCTCAGCACCTACCAAAATGAAACTACAATGCAGTATATGGCATAATGATTCCTAAGGAGTGTAATAGATAGATATCGTATTGTGAGATAATTCTTTTAGAGGTCTGCAAGCCTCAATATAGACTTTTTCTACTTGAACCGCTTACGTGACTTGGAGTATCTTCGAGAGCAGAAAAGAAGTATTGCTAAATAACAGTCGAGGGCTAAGAAATGATTCTGCGCCACTCCCAAAAGCAAAAAGTACTAAACGAAATATATGCTCCTGCGGTGGTCAACTGCACATATCCGATGAAAAACCAGCTTGTAGAATGCTATCTATGTATTGTTGTGACTGGCGCTCCTCCAATAGGTCGAAAGAATAAGAATGGCGAACCTCTTACAGAAAAATGAGAACAGCGCTCTACGTACCGAACTGCGACAGCCATCTTCATATCGGGTTATTGCTCCACTTCAATGACAGAAGGATTAACATCGAATTATCTGAACGTTTGCTGTAATCGCGTAGTGATTGATTTGCTTTGTTTGGTTTTTTTTTTTTTTTGCGTGACCTGAAATTGCGTCAGCTGTAGTCTGAAGAGGTCGTACGGGAAGCTAAATATCGTGCTGATTAATATCTATATCTGATGAATCCTCTGTTTGCCACAGTGGAGTGTATGTTACAACGAAGATCTCTGAGCAGTTGTTAACTACTGACAATTTGAAGATCCTGCATCGTACTGCTCGAATGGAAGTTCCTCATTTCAAAGGCGGGAATGTTTAATTTATAAACTTATTTTTTCCATAGCGAAACTTCGTATGTTTTATTCAAAGCAGTTTAAAGTCAATCAAATCAGGAACCAAATCAAAATGTACGTCTCAAACAAGGAGTGAAACGAGTGCATCAATGTCCTTAAAGACGATTACAGGCGCTCAATGTTTCTGTTTTACGTAGTGTTTCATAACCAGATCGAAGGCGACCAAGCAATCCTTTAGACAGAAGTGTTTTCTTACAAGATGCCGTTCAGTTCTGATAGCTTGCAGAGCACGTATCATAACTGACACGAATAGATAATATTAGTGCCTAACGATATGTGCTGTGTGATTTAAGGAAGCCTTCTTAGAAAGCAAAGTCATATAAAGAACCAGGCACATCGGACGAAACTGATTATAATGCATGTTAAGTAAAATAAAACATACTGCGAGGGATTAATATTATTATCCACACGGAAGAATACCACAAAACAGACGCGTATTTATGTCGAGGTAGCGCAGGTGCAAATTTCATTACAATATCACGAAGGTGACGTTAATTTCTTTGAACGTTTTTCCTGTCAGGTGTTCAGAAGCAGATACTATTACTATTACTTTTACAGTAAACCTCTGCGGATTAGTATCTGGGCGCGCATTAACGGTTCTAATACTACTTTTATGCCGCTCACTATATCCTTCCTGATCTCCTCCTCCCTCTCCCAACAACAATTTCGAATGACCTCTAAATGCTGCTCAAAGATACATATCCGTTTCATACTTGCTGCTGACTGAGGTATTTCTTTGCTTATTTTATGTTTGTGAGCCCATTCATTCATGACTACAATTGATGCACGCATCCCTGCGCTAATGGGAGCTGCATATTTCGAATTATGCATTTTGTCTGAGTCTCCTTTTTGTATTTGTTGAGGACAAGAGAAAGCTATATCCGTACATCAGAGGAAATAGGAATGTTAACGGCATGCTCCAAGCATTGAAATAGTAGAGACAGCAGAGGATCAAAAAGATAAAAAGACAAGGCTTAGCAGAAATCCGTGGAGAACATAAGAAATATTTAATTTAACTCACGAAAGAGGAAAATGAAGCTGGCGAAGGGGGATAGAGACATTAAAAAAATTTAGGCAGTAAATGCAAAATCGCTAATCAGGAATGGCTAGAGGACAAATGCAAGGCTGTAAAAACATGCATCAACAGGGGAAAGATAGATTTCGCCTACAGGAAAATTAAAGAGATCTTTGTAGGAAAGAGAAGCACCTGTATGAACATCAAACATCAAGAACTCAGAACGCAAGCCACTATAAGGCAAAGAAGGGAAATCTGAAAGATGAAAAGAACATTTAGAAAGACGGTACAAGGGAAATGAACTTGAAGGCAATGTTATAAAAAGGGAAAAGGAAGTAAATGAAGACGAGATTAGAGGTATAATATTGCCGGAAGACTATGACAGAGCACAAAAAACTAAGATGATAGACGGCCAATGGACTAAACGACATTCCGTCAGAACTACTGATATTCTTGGGAGAGCCAGCTATGACGAAAACTTGTGTGCAAGAGACAGGCGTAATGCCCTCAGATTTCAAGAAGACTGTAATGCTTCCAATGTACTGTTGCGAAAACTACCGAATCATGACTTTAATAAGTCATCGCTGCAAAGTACTGACACGAATTATTTACTAAGAATTGAAAAACTGGATGAAGCCGATTTCGAGGAAGACCGGTTTGTGTTCTGGAGAAATGTAGGAACACGCTAGGTAGTGCTGACTCTCCAACTTAGTTTAGAAGAAACGAGTACGTTGAAGAAAGGAAAACCCACTTTTATAACATTTGTAGAATAAAGATAGCTTTTGAAAATTCATGGAGGTGTATTCCGTCTTTGCAGCTAAGTGAAAGGCAGTTTCTTTTTGCCACATGCGTTTCGCTTCTTTTGCTTGTGAAGAACCTTCGGAGGTGATTTCTAATGTTAATCCTTGTGTGTCGTCCGGGAGATTAATTTACTCGGTCAGTGGCCGATTTTCGGTGTCCTTACGACCACATTTACTTTAACGTTTTACTTCCACTTCTCAGTGTGTATTAAATGTGCTACACACTCAGGGCATGAGCTGTGTTACACGCTATTAGCATCTCCTGCGGTTGCAATTTTTTCTGGAGTGCTTATTTTCAACAGCAATGTATGCGGTCCTGAATGATATGCCAATGAACATGATTACCATACTCAGTGGTTTTCATTTCGTAGAAAATATGTTGCGGAGAGTGGAATATGTGCATCGCTGGTTTAGTATGGGGAACTGAAAAATACTTAGTGTTACATAGTATTGGCAATGAGACAGACAAGCAGACATTTATGTTCAAAATACAAAATTAATTAAAAGGAGTCATGGACACTTCTGCCTGTAGATGGTTTCTAGCAGTGATCATTGAATAATCGAGGTTAAGAGACAACTGACGCCGACACGGTAGCTCAGCGTGTTCGGCCAAGGGGCTGGCTGCCCTTTGTAATAAAAAATAAAAATTAAAAAATTTAAAATTTAAAAAAGCACTGAGTGAAATATTCAACGACCAACTTGAGCAAGTTTCATGCGACGACCGCCCAAACGAAGTACCGAGAACAATAACGACCAAAATGAAGAAAAAAAATAAAAATGAAAAAGTAGTCAGCACAGCTAACTACAAGGCAGGGTACCGCCAGGGACTTTAACCTGATTAGAGGAGTGGCACGGTGTTCACTCAGCCTCGTAAGGCCAACTGAGGAGGTACTTGACTGAGTAGTAGAGGTTCCAAGCTCAAGAAATCCGACAACGACCGCGATGGCGATGTGCTGAGCACGTCCACCTCTATACCGCATCCAGTGACGCCATTGACAGAGGATGACACGGCGATCGGTCGGACCGAGTGCTCCGTTTAGGGCCAGAGCGCTGAGGTTCGCTTTACTTGCTTTACATAATAGGCATGTGTGATCAAAGACTAAATTCTTTTTAGAAACAGAAAGTGACTAAACATTGTCGTACAACTATGCTTTGAAGAGTGAATGTTGACAAATAAGAAACAGCCTTCACCTTAACGGCACCCAGCGATAAAGTGATTGTCTTATATCTCTTGTCCCATTAAATGTCCGGTCTGCCTAGAGATAAGTGTGAAAGCTGTCCATCATATTAATCAGCTGACTGGGTGGCAGTTAGATTTCAGCTGAATACATCAGCATGCTTTGTCGAACCTAAGCGTCAGTATTTTCTTCATCAGTGGTTTCACAGTTATGAGAGCATTGTGTCCATTAGGTATAGCAGGCAACTCAAGCATGTTTATTCAATGGTTGTGCTAGACTGTGTCCGCGTTATTGTGTGATAACGTCTGGAATGGTTAGTTAGGGATCGCAGGCCGAAATCTTCGCTTTCCTGTACTTTGGAGATTGGAAGTAAGGCTATCAGACCCCGTTGATGCAAGCTGTTCCATTTTATGCTTATGGTAAAGAGTAAAGTTGCATGGCATTCCTGGCTGGGATGCATCAAATTGTTGTCTGAGGCACCTACTTCGACAATTTTTCATTCTTTACACATAATGGCGATATTATTTACGAAGTGAGAATATAGAGTGTTCGGTGTAATTAGTGAGTCGGCGTGGAATGTAGTGCAGCGATGATGTTTCTGGGAGATGTAAGCTGACGAAACCCGTTATTGGCGCCAGCCTACTTCTTTCTATCCGCACATGTTGTTAGCGAGCTTAAAGAATGATGTACTTAAGTAAATATAAACGATATTTTATAGTTGTATCTAACTGACGTAAGAGAAGGAACTTAATTGTGTGCTTTAGTGGCCTTTACAATTTTGCACTCTTTGAGAAATAGGCTAAAAAGATAGGAAAGAAAATAAACACTACAATAGTAACCAAACAAAACATAACAACTGTATGCATTCGATTTCTAGGTGACATCTTTAAAAAATTTCAAAGAATTAGAGTCTGCAAGTAACTTACGGTAATGGAGACCACTGACGTAGACAATCGACGATATTTTGACAGGCGCAAACCTTGCAATTTTCAAGGCATAACAACAGCAAGTAAACGCAGTGCAAGGGAATTGGAAACTCGGTTTGCGGAGGAACTTCACAAAGATAAAACACACACACACACACACACACACATATATATATATATATATATATATATATATATATATGCACACGCACACTATTAACACTGGGTCCATCACAAACCAAAGATGACTGACGTCAGAAGTAATCGATAGTGTAATCAACGGGCGAGGCAGCATTAACTCTGTCCCTCTGTTTTTTGACAAGGAAGAGAGCAGGATTCCACGAAAAATTCAAACAAAAACAAAAACCTCATCTCTCTTTATGAGATGGTGATAATCCGTTCAAATAAAACAAAATGTGACCAAGAGTGAATTCCCCAAATTATTTAGATATCAAGGTCACCGATCTCTTTCAAAGCTCAAACCGTACTCTGCATCTCTATCTTTTTAGTATCTGATGATGCTAGTAAATATGAAACAGAATATCTTTCCAAATAAAATAAAATGTGACCAAGGGTGAATCCTACAAATTATTTAGATATCAAGGTCACCAGCTATTCGGCAGGATATGTCCAGCTGACGAGTGAGAAGCTGAAGATGTCTGTAAGAACAAGAATTATAAATTCACTAATGTTTTTAATCAGTCGTATGCTTATTCTATCAAACCTACCACGCCAGTAAATGTTCCCACGGTGGCTTCGCATACTGTGTTTCTACAAACATATTCTGATACAAACGCGTTCGTCGTGGTCTTGATGACGCTGCTACAGTGGTAAGGAACATTTAGCACACGACTGCTACGGCAGTCCAGATCTCGTTCAGTGCGCAGCACTCTGGCGTCTTCCCGGACAGCAAGTCGGTGCTAAGTCCGCTAAGAGACTGGAGGCCTTCGCCGTTGTTCCCGCTAATCAGTGTGCGAGATGAATGGCTTGTCCACGATTTCGGCTGCAGGGCCTTGCAGAACCATACGACCGTGCTCCTCCAGCCACACACCAGCCAAGAGCCGTCGTGCAAACCGAAGGATTGCGATGCGAAGGGGAGGCGTCTCGAGCGGACAAAATCTGTCAAGCTCTTACTTACCGGTGCAGCTCCTAAACAGCACTGAAACACCATGCGCGCTGACATTTGTTGGCGTTGTAGAGACACGTCTCTGACTGATATGATTGAGAACAGTCGATTTGTGGTTATATTTTGTGGGACGGACACCTTTTGGCACTGAAATGGATTTGTCGCGCATTCGATTTCGTGATTTAGGTATGTAGGTGAAGGCTAATCTCAGGAACTACTGTGGAGATACTGATACGGCTTTCATTAATACACAGATTCATGGGGAAAGTTTGGCGTTGGGCGTTGATGTGTGTGATGTCCTTAGGTTAGTTAGGTTTAATTATTTCTACGTTCTAGGCGACTGATGACCTCAGAAGTAAAAGCCATTTGAACCATTTTGGGAAAGTGTGTGTACAGGGTGGTCAGGGTGGAAAGCTTATGAGGATATTTCAGGAAAGGTAGAGCTAAGCAATAAAAAAAAATTCAAATGTGTCTGAAATCTTATGCGACTTAACTGCTAAGGTCATCAGTCCCTAAGCTTACACACTACTTAACCTAAATTATCCTAAGGACAAACACACACACCCATGCCTGAGGGAGGACTCGAACCTCCGCCGGGACCAGCCGCACAGTCCATGACTGCAGTGCCTAAGATCGCTCGGCAATATCTGTTAAGAAAAAAAACTCTGTGCGTTGTGCCTTTTCCGAGTTATTTAGCATTGAAGTTACTTGAAGTTAGCCAGTGAGACCGTTGCGGGCGCAAATTTAAGAGGCTCGCTAGAGATCATGTCCCAAACATGTTCTTCGTTTGCTTTCCTAAAAACTGAACAAGAGGACGGTACAAACACTGGACACGGGAAAGTAGTAAGGATCGAACCCGAGCCAAAGACTAAGCAGTCTTCCGCGCTATCATCTACGCTACGAGAGCAACTGACACTATTTGTATCTGGCCGGCCGCTGAATTTGCAAGCAACGGACTCACGGGATAACTTAAATTCTAATTAACTCGGAAACTGCGCAGTGTATCCAACTTTTTTCCTTAACTTACTTCTCAGAACAAGTTACCCTGCTGCATTCTTACAATCTTTTCAGACTGTTTCTGACTACCCTGTATCATTTTTTACCGGTATGTCAGACAAATTGTACGGCAGTGCGAATCCAGTGATGCGTGCTAATAACATACATACACCAAAAAATGTTTTGCATCACCTCAGTTCCCAGAACTTCTAAAGACAGACGTTGATTGTTGATATTGTATCTCAGACACAGTCCCTTTGACTGTTTGGAAATGTCACTAAACCGCACAAAGATGTAAACAACCATCCATGAGCAGCGTCTAATAGACGGAGGGGGTCCGACAACCGATCAGTTCCACTCATTCTACCAGGAAGGAGATACACGGCTAGTGTTGTCTGTAGTTCAACCATGCCTAGACGGTCAATACCGCAGTTTGAACGCGCCCTCACTGGAGGCAGGAACTGTCGATGACATGCCTCGCTCAGGCCGCCCAAGGGCTACTATTGCAGTGGATGACCGCTGTCTACGGATTATGGCTGCATGATGCACAACTTCACTCCCGACGTCCATGACGAAGTCCATCTTTGCAACCACGACACCATGCAGCGCGGTACAGATGGGCCCAACAACATGCCGCATGGACCGCTCAGGATTGGTATCACGTTCTCTACATAGATGAGTGTTGCATATTCATTCAACTAGAAAATCGTCGGGAACGTGTTTCGAGGCAACCCGGTCAGGCTAAACGCCTTGCACACTCTGTCTGGCGAGTGCAGCAAGGTGGAGGTTTCCTGATGTTTTGGGGGTGGCATTATGTGGGGCTGACGTACTCCGCTGGTGGTCATGGAAGGGGCCGTAACGGCAGTACTATACGTGTGAATGCCATCCTCCGACCGATAGTGCAACCATATCGGCAGCATATTCGTGAAGCATTCGTCTTCGTGGATGACAATTCGTGCCCCCATCGTGCACATCCTGTGAATGACTTCCTTCAGGACAACGACATCACTCGACTAGACTGGCCAGCATGTTCTCCACACATGAACTCTATCGAACATGCCTGGGACAGATTCAAAAGGGCTGTTTATGGACGACGTGAGACACCAACCACTCTGATGTATATACGCCGAATCGCCGTTGAGGAGTGGGACAATATGGACCAACAGTGCTTTGATGAGCTTGTGGATAGTATGCCACGGCGAATACAGGCATCCATCAATGCAGGTGCTACTGGGTATTAGAGGTACTGCTGTGTAAAAAATGTTCAGATGGCTCTCAGCACTATGGGACTTAACATCTATGGTCATCAGTCCCCTAGAACTTAGAACTACTTAAACCTAACTAACCTAAGGACATCACACAGCACCCAGTCATCACGAAGCAGAGAAAATCCCTGACCCCGCCGGGAAGCGAACCCGGGAACCCGGGCGCGGGAAGCGAGAAGGCTACCGCACGACCACGAGCTGCGGACTACGGGTGTGTAAAGCAATCTGCAGCACCACCTCTGAAGGTCTCGCTGTATGGTGGTACAAAATGCAATGTGTGGTCTTCATGAGCAACAAAAAGGGCAGAAATGATGTTTATGTTGATCTCTATTCCAATTTTCTGTACAGGTTCCGCAACTCCTTGAGCCGAGATGATACAAAACTTCTTTAATGTGTGTATAATCAGCACAGAAAATACACGACCCGTCGAAAATGTTCCGAAACCGATTTTACGACGTATTATATGCGACGTTAGCGCAGTAAATGCAGCGGCAGTGACAACTGTAAACAATATATCTGCCGTCGACCAGTCAGTTGTCAGCCGGCAGTGTTAAGTAATGGATGTGCGACTGTTGTGTGTCACAAATCACAATGTAAAACTTCTCAAACTCAAGTGTTAAAGTCATTCTCGAGAATGTTTAGCAAAAAAGAAGAGTGTGTGCGAAGTTTGTTCCGCACACGTCGACTCCCAACGCAAAAAACAACGCGTAGACGCCTGCCGCGACTCGACTGAAACACAAAACGTGACAGATCTTTTCCAGAAACAACTTACCGAGTGACTGAACTCGGTGTTAACAATACGAACCTACCACGAAACGACAAAATGCAGAAATTCACATGAAGGGTCAACGCATTAACGACATAACCGGGATTCCAGCCAATACAATGTAGAAGTTGAAAAGCATCCCAATGTTGCACTTTTGTGACTTTTATATGGTTGTATGAACGTTCTGTGTGTTGTACTCACGTGGTGGGGGGAAGGGGGGGGGGCTGCGTAGAACCACCTGAAGCACTAAAGCCACCATTTTTTTCTCTACTTTTTATTGATACCGTCTCCAAACTTTTTGCGCTGTTGGGCAAACATAAATTTACAATGAAGTCATATATTTATTTGACGAGTTCTTTTCTATTTAGGACTTCTCCAGACAATGATTGGATGGACAGACAAGAGGTACAGAGTAGAGTGAAAAGTGCTGGAGTGCCCTTGGTAAACCAAACAATTTTGAAATCTAACCTTTCGATATTATCTGAAATCGAAACTTTACAATTAGTGTATGATATCCGAGAGCGTAGTCTGTTGCGACCGTCATCGATAATGGTAAAAGTTCTTTCGCTAAACTACAGCTTCCTGTCTTGTTTTATTTCCTTCTTTATTGTATTCCACTTCTAATGAACTACCCTGCACGATTTTGCTTAGGACATTTGTCACTGCTACAAAGAATTTCCATTTTTTGTCATTCTCTCCCGAAATTTTCAATATCTCATTTCATGGTAACCTCTTTTTCTATATCAAAAATGGTTCAAATGGCTCTGAGCACTATGGGACTCAACTGCTGTGGTCATTAGTCCCCTAGAACTTAGAACTACTTAAACCTAACTAACCTCAGCACATCACACACATCCATGCCCGAGGCAGGATTTGAACCTGCGACCGTAGCAGTCGCACGGTTCCGGACTGCGCAACTAGAACCGCGAGACCACCGCGGCCGGCTTTTCTATATCCTCTTCAATTTCAGCCCCTTTCTCATCATTACTATTATGTAGTATGAGTCTATAGCCGTGTGTTTCTTGCAGTCCTGAAGTTGATTTCTTTATTTAACCTTGATGTAGTCCATTTGATAACTCACAATGTCTCCCAATCTTTTCTAAGTACCAGTTCTTCTTTTGTGATTTTGGAAGATGCAGTTCGCACAACCAATTGAAATCTATAGCTCTCTTCTCTCGTATTACTTTTCCCCTGTCCATACACTCCAGTGATCCTAATTTGAATTCCCTTCCATATAATAGCACTCCAATTGCCTAAGCCTTTTACATTTTCAGCCACCACCTCGAATTTTATCAGTACTGTTATTTCCTCATATAATCTATTTCATAATCATCAGCTCGAGAAGTGTGCATGTTAACTGTAGAATGGTGTTGGTACTGGCTTTGCTGCAGTCCTCAGAAGAATAATCGATCATTGAGATCCTCATAATTCACTCAGTTACCTACTTTTTCTTTTTTTAACAACGATGCCAAAACCTGTTACACCATTTACTATCAGTGATGTTGTTATTACTACTTAATCTTCTGACTAGAAATCTCTGCCCTGAAACATTGTGTGAGATTCACTGTGTGCCGAATAGGCACACGAACCCAGGACTTTTGGCATTCGTGGGCAAGTGCTGCACCAACTGAATATCAAAGCTGTGAGGGCATGTCGTGAGTCGTGTTTGGATAGCGAAAGGTAGAAGTCCTAGTTTCGAGTGCGAAGTAGCACAAAGCATTAAACCCGCCAGGAAATTTCAAATCAGCGCACACAACACGTCCGTAGGCGACCGACCCGGCACCGCGGCTGTCCCATACGACTCAATATAGTCTATGTCGCTGTTTCAGCCTACTGTTGATGAGCAGTGTCAGAATTTAAAAATAAGAGTCCAGGAGAGTAATCGGCCTGAAATCTATAATCATCCTTCGTTGACGTTTTATCGGGTTCAGCAGGATCATTTCTATAGTGAAATGCGGAGAAATGAATCGATTGTCTTCAGTTATTTTTACATTTCACTTAGTTCACTGCCGATTATATCATAAAAGTACGTAGACCAGCATTTTATTGATAATTATAAGTTTTCAATAGTTAAGACCTTCTCTGTTGAAATGAGAAATGAGGATTCAATTTTGTCTTGGTTACATATTTTGAAACAAAGTATTTTTAACAATTTCTTGAACAAAATCTAAACACTTCAGTGTGTACCTCACAAAGAACTAAATATACCTGTCTGAAACTTCAAAGTACACCATCTGTAGCCCTACTTCTTTAAGATCATACTATTTTTACTCCATTCATGCCATTTTTCTGTTGGACTGAGAACTTCTAGAAATATCCCCTTTTTCATTAATATTTAAATTGCAATTCAGCTGACTGAGGTAGGCCTATCTGAGACACGAGACTTGAGTCACCCGAAAAATATGAGCAAGCCGATACTGGAGGAAAAACGCCTGTTACAGTGGGAAAGCCCACATATAACGCTTCGTAAAACAGCTTTGAATGAAGTTACTGCGGGGAGCGTACAGCTCCATTTTTGGAGGTTTGCTAGATAACGCCAAGATAAGATTAGACTAATAACTGATCACAGATATGCATATAAACAATGGGTCTTCCCACGTTCCATCCACAACGTTTAAGGCTTTTAGCGCGTATTTTCATTGCACGGCATATCGAAATATTACAGAAAAAGCATAGCACAACGTGCAAACATATTCATAACCCCTAGCATACCCAAAGAGTAATGTTAAAACACACACGCAACAACATTCGCCAGATTTGGCATACTCTTGATTTTCACTTCTTCATATATCTACAGACGCTGTTAAACGATTTCAGGAGCGTACTCATTGCATAAAGTTGCACAGTCACCTCGTAGAAAATATATTGGGTTCGGCCGAGAAACGTAAAAATTGCTACCACCTAAAGAAATGTTCTTCTTGCCCTTCTACTGCTGCAACAGTTGTATTGTATGAAAACGGGGACCTAGAAACGACGAAGAGGCTTCGACCCACCGTAGTCCTCAGTGGTACACAACCTCATAATAGGCCACAGTAACCCACCCACCCCACCACCGCCCCGCACTGAACCCAGAGTTATTGTGCGGTTCGGCCCCCACTGGATTCCCCCCCCCCCCCCCTCCCCCCCTCACCCCTCCCATTAATATGGTGTGCGTGCACGTATAATCGCTGTTTGTGCAGCAATCGTCGGCAGAGGGTAACTGCGGCGGAATAAAGGGAACCAGCCCGCATTCGCCGAGATAGATGGAAAACCGCCTTAAAAACGATCGATAGGTTGGCCGGCACAGCGGACCTCGACGCTAATTCGCCGGGCAGATCCGTGCCGGGAACCAGCACGCCTTCCCACTCGGGAAGCAGCGCGTTAGACCGCGCGGCTGGCCGGGCGGGCTGCTAAACAGTTACTACTTCCCTGAGCTGTCATGTGTCAATCACAATTCGTAACTGAGACTGGAATACTCTCTTTCAAATTCTAAAGGTGGCAGGGGTAAAATACAGGGAGCGAAAGGCTATTTACAAT
Organism: Schistocerca gregaria; assembly: GCF_023897955.1. Classification (NCBI taxonomy): domain Eukaryota; kingdom Metazoa; phylum Arthropoda; class Insecta; order Orthoptera; family Acrididae; genus Schistocerca; species Schistocerca gregaria. The sequence goes on from NC_064923.1 coordinate 407,726,821, forward strand.
TTGTACAGAAACCAGATAGCAGTTATAAGAGTCGAGGGACATGAAAGGGAAGCACTTGTTGGGAAGGGAGTAAGACAGTGTTGTAGCCTCTCCCCGATGTTATTCAACCTGTTCATTGAGCAAGCATAAAGGAAACAAAAGAAAAATTCGGAGTAGGTATTAAAATCCATGGAGAAGAGATAAAAACTTTGAGATTCTCCGATGACATTGTAGTTCTCTCAGAGACAGCAAAGGACTTGGAAGAGCAGTTGAATGGAATGGATAGTGTCTTGAAAGGAGGATATAAGATGAAAATCAACAAAAGCAAACCGGGAATAATGGAATGTAGTCGAATGAAGTCGGGTGATGCTGAGGGAATTAGATTAGGAAATGAGACACTTAAAGTAGTAAAGGGGTTTTGCTATTTGGGGAGCTAAATAACTGATGGTGGTCGAAGTAGAGTGGATATAAAATGTAGACTGGGAATGGCAAGGAAAGCGTTTCTGAAGAAGGGAAATTTGTTAACACCGAGTATAGATTTAAGTGTCAGGAAGTCATTTCTGAAAGTATTTGTATGGAGTGTAGCCATGTATGGAAGTGAAACATGGACGATAAATAGTTTCGACAAGAAGAGAATAGAAGCTTTCGAAATGTGGTGCTACAGAAGAATGCTGAAGATTAGATGGGTAGATCACATAACTAATGAGGAGGTACTGAATAGGATTGGGGAGAAGAGAAATTTGTGGCACAACTTGACCCGAAGAAGGGATCGGTTGGTAGGACATGTTCTGAGGCATCAAGGGATCACCAATTTAGCATTGGAGGGCAGCGTGGAGGGTAAAAATCGTAGAGGGAGACCAAGAGATGAATACACTAAGCAGATTCAGAAGGATGTAGGTTGCAGTAGGTACTGGGAGATGAAGAAGCTTGCACAGGATAGAGTAGCATGGAGAGCTGCATCAAACCAGTCTCAGGACTGAAGACCACAACAACAACAACAGAGCAGTGGACACGTTGGCGGTGGAGAGATCCGTTATACGTCTGCCAGCCACTGTAAAGTCTTCAAGACTCTAATGGCACCCAAGAGTGTGAAAACTTGCCATACTGCGCCATTCGTGTGCGATAATTCCTGACGTGTGAACAGCGTTTCTGGACGGATGACGTAAGAAGCGAATTCTGCTCCGCGATCTCTCGTGAAATGCCAGTCACCAAACACGAAAAGAAGTTGGCGGTGCGCCGCAGGCAGAGAAATGAAAAGACGACGACAAGGACGCGTGTTGCGCCAGTTGCTTGGATTGCTGTGCTCGTGGTGGGATGAGAGCTTTCTCCGCGTTTTGCCAAGCAGTCCGCGGGCGTCGCGTCGTCGCAGCTTGTGTAAGCCGGCGCGGCGCCAGCACCACCAGGGTGGCGCGTGCTTGCGCCTCTTTACAGTACACGTACACGCCGGCGCTGGAAGCTGCGACGTGCCACCTTCTCTCTAGTCCACGCATTCGGAGCTGAGCTAGCAGACGCATTCCAGCTGCTGCATGAGGGGAAGTGGCCCTCAAACCGGACAAAATGTTAATCACTCTTTAAAAGAGAACGCTGGTCACTTTGGAGTGCTGTAGCGTGTAGATGGTACAGAAGCGCTTCTAGGATGTCGTGCGGTTCTCCGTCGCCGAAATGATCTATGACAGTGAAGTTGTATGTATACCCGCCAGGTTAGCCACTTGAGGAGGCGCACCGGCCGCGTACCGAATCCTCCCGGCGGGTTAACGACGAGGGCCGGTGTGCCGGCCAGCCTGGATGTGGTTTTTAGGCAGTTTTCCACATCCACCTAGTTCAATACCGGTCTGATCCCCACGTCCCGCCTCAGTTCCACGGCTCGCAGACATCTGAACACTTTCACACTATTCCATGGATTACACTAGTGGCAGACAGTTGGGGTATACTCATTCCTTCCCTGGGGGTACGGGATGGCGCTGGAAGGGCATTCGGCCACCCCCTCAACTAACATTGCCACATCCGATTAACCATGCCGACCCTACGTATCCGCGGGAAAAACGGTACAAGCAAAAGAAAGAAAAAAAAGTGAAGTAGTATGTATGTGCAAGCGGGTTGTAAAGCGAGATGAAAGTTTAACGTCCTGTCGACAACAAGGTCGTTAGAGACGGAACAGGAGCACAGATTTTGGAATGGCGGGGAAGGAAGTCGGCCGTGTTGTTTCAAACGAACTGTGCCGCCATTTGCCTTGCGATGTAGATAAATCGTGGAAAACCTAAATCTGGATGGCCGGATGAAGGGTTTCAACCATCTTCTTCCTGAATACGAGTCGAGTGTGCTAACCATTGCACCACCTTCCCTGGTCATTGGGTTATATACTGTCAGCGTAGTAAGATGGGTCCACTTGGAGAACTGTCGAGTTTGGACATGGCCATGGCTACACCGTTAATCTAGTTTGTTTATGTATAAACGCAGACTATTCAATGGCTCTACAGGGAAGGGTATACTATGTAGCACTGTCCAATAGCTCTACATGGAGTGGCATAATATGCATCACGGCATTAGAAAGTGTTCCTAATACGAGGGTCGTTCCGAAAGTAATGCTTCTAATTTTTAGTCATGGAAGCTACATGAGGTACATGAATCGCAACAGCACGGCTAAATGGAGCAATATTTCAGTTACAGACTGTCATTTTTCCACATAGTCACCACCATTCGTTACGCATTTCTGCTAACGTTGAACCAGAGCCTGCATGCCGCGCTTGTAAAAATCGGAACCATCTGAGGCTAATCACTTCCTTACAGCTTTGGCAAAAGCACCCGAGCCGTGAAAATGTTCGCCATGTAGTCCATCTTTCAGGGGCCCAAAGAGATGTAAATCTGAAGGCAGTAAACTGGGATTGTACAGTGGACGTGTTAAGACAGTCCAGCCGAATTTTGCAGTGAGTTGCGTTGCCGCGGAACTGGTGTAGAGCCTTGCGTTATCATGTTGCAGGTGAAAGTTAGTTTTCTTCTCTGGCCTTACACTGGAAACTTGCGCTCTCAGTTTAGTCAGTGCTATTTTGTAGCATGCTGAATCGACACTTTCTCCAGGCTCCACAACATTCAAAAGAACCACATCCAGGCTAATCCAGAAGACTGTGCACATCGCTTGCCTTCAGACGGCGGTGTCTTGAATTTCTCCTTTGACGGAAAATTCGCTTGTCGCCAATCGATGGATTGTCTTCCGGATCCCGGCTCGTGGTGACACTACGCCTCATCTCTGGTGATGATGCTATTCAGAAAATTGTCAGTGACAGCTTCATATTGGTCCAGCAGGTAACAAGTTTCCATTCGACGAGTTTTTTGTTGCTCTGTGAGCATCCGTGGGACCCGTCTCGCACAGACTTTGCGATAATCAACATGTTCCAACATTGTTTCCAAGGTATTAAAGTCGACATTCAGCTTTACACACAATTCTCTTGTTGTTATCCGCCGATCAGCACGGATGAATTGATCAAGACGCTCAGCATTTGCGAAGAATGACATCTATACAGGGTCGACTGAGCGTTGGCTTGTCTTGCATACCCTTTTCACCGCCTTGGAAATGCCGTACCCACCGCCTCACATTATTCAAGTCTATTGTATCGTCTCCATACACTTTTAGCAAGCGTCAAAGGATTTTAGATCGGCACAGTTTCTTCAGCAGTGAGGAATTCAATCACAAGTCGCTGTTTTAAATGCGCGTCCACAGCAGACTCCATTTTGGAACACTTCTCTGCTGGCGCCAACCACCGCAGAACAACGGAACCACCTGCAAATGATGAGGAATGTTCAAGCGTTAGCACTACACGAACGACATCTTGCGCAGACATCCAAAGTCACCACAAAAAATAGGACGCATTACTTTCAGAATGACCCGCGTAAAATCCCGACTGGCAGCGACCAGAGAACGTCATTCCTATTCAATTACAGCTGGTTTGAAACGCGACACGAACTGCAGCAGTCAGTGAGTGCAGTTCATCTGAGCCACTTTCCAAGTGTACGTTGGAAAGGGAACTGCATGAATCCGACATCTGGAGTCGGGTTCCTCGCAAAAGGCCGTGCCATCTGTTGCTTTCCACACACCGCAGCAGGTTTGCCCAGAGGCGGCTGGTATCAATGGAGCACAGTGTAAAGACTTAAGAGTACACAGTCGAAAAATGTGCAATCTTCATATCTGTCATCATATTCATAAAGGAAGTTATTTGGATTCACATGGAGGACTTCAAAGGTTTACTAATTTTCGAAAAAGTTGCATACATCAACTGTCAAGTGAACAAAGCGATTTCGGTAATGAAACATTTCCTACATTTTTTCATATCTTTTATGATATCTGTTATCCTTGTTTGTTGCCTTTTATCTTGTTGAGGTTCTTTCTTCTTCCGGCTCACACTTGTCTAATAGTAACTTGTCAGTTCGTTTATAATAGCGGTTTAGAATATACCTGGGGCACCCAGGCTACAAGTTGGCAACTCGAGAATCCCATCTGCTCGTAGGCGTCATCGGTCTTGTTTCTAGTGCACATCTAGCTTTCCAAATGAGCAGCTAAGTAAACTATTACTAATTTTCACTTTGAAAAGGCATTATCTCATTACCAATCTTACACTGTGAATATTCTTAATCATATATTTGCAATTTAAGAGTCACCAACTTGATATTACATTTTAACAAAAAAAGAAAATATCCGTATTGGACTGAAATCCCTAAATGTAATGTACATACACAGACAGACAAATGATTACAATTTCAGAAAAATTGGATGATTTATAGAGGAAAAAGAGCTTCACAAACCGAGCAAGTCAATAACATATTGATCCACCTCTGGCGCTTACGCAAGCAGTTATTCGTCTTGGCCTAGATTGATAGCGTTCTTGGGAGTTCTTCTGAGGGAGATCGTGCCAAACTCTGTCCAAATGACGCATTAGACAGTCAAAATCCCGAGATAGTCGGAGGTCCCTGTCAAAAATGCTCCAAACGTTCTCAAATGGGGAGAGGTCTGGAAATCTTTCTGACCAAAGTACGGTTTGGCAAGCACAGAAAAACGCAGCAGATACTCTCACCATCTGCGGGCGGGCATTATCTTGCTGAAATGTAAACCCAAAATACCTTTCCATGTAGGGCGAGAAAAGGGGGCGTAGAATGTCGTCGAGGTATCGCAGTGCTGCAAGGATATTGGGGATGATAACCAGACGGATCCTGCTACGAAAAGAAATGGCACCCCAGACCATCACTCCTGGTCGTCGGGCCAACGGCTGGCGACAGTGAGGTTCGTATCCCAACGCTGTTCAGGGCGTCTCCAGGCACGTCTTCAGCCTCCAATCTCATTGTCTGCAGTGGAATTGTCTTTTCAGTGATGAGTCTCATTCGAAATGAGCCCCCATAACCAGCGAAGACATGTTAGGAGACGCCCTGGACAGCTGTGGGGTACCAACCGGACTCTCGCCCGCCATGCGGTCCGACAGCCAGCAGTGATGGTCGGAGGTGCCATTTCTTTCCGTAGCATAACCGCTTTGGTCGTCACTAGCGGTACCCTTACAACACAGCGATACGTCGAAGATATTCTGCGTTCCGTTCTGTGCTTCCTAAAACCTACCTTGGCCAGAAAGGTCGTCGCATCTCTTCCCAAATGACAACGTTTGGAGCATTATGGAAAGGGCCGTCCAATTATCCCAGAATTTTGACGATCTAACGTCCCAGTTGGCCAGAATTTGCCACGATACCTCTCAGGGAGACATTTTAATCTCCCTTCCCTTTCCGCCTTCCATCTGTCGTCCACATTAAACAATGTCGAGTCCAAGTAATTAATAAGCAAAATCTTTTATGAACATCTGAGAGATGCGAAGATTACAATAAACTTCCTAGTTTACTTAGCTTGTCATGTTGAGATTGCTCCAGTTCTTCTCGTATAGGAGTCTGGTTCTAGAAGCTGAATATCTCAAATCAGATCCTTACGGTTGGTTTGAATTAAATAGATTTGAAGATTGTTGTTGCAATATTTTCTACGAAAATATATTGTCTCGCATCTTAGTATATCATGAGGTATTTTGATTTTTCACATTAACAAAGCCGACCCGGCGGAGGTTCGAGTCCTCCCTCGGCCGTGTGTGTGTGTGTGTGTGTGTGCGTGCGCGTGCGTGCTTGTCCTTAGGATAATTTAGGTTAAGTAGTGTGTAAGCTTAGGGACTCATGACCTTAGCAGTTAAGTCCCATAAGATTTCACACATATTTGAACATTTTGAACGAAGCCGAAATTACATTGTTCGCACAAAAATACGTCCGATCACATCAGCGGCAAGCTTACAACTGCCCCACTATAATATAACTATCAATATTTCAGAGGATTTACAATTTTTGTTAACAAATGAGTTTCTACTAATTTCCGTTACATTATCAATTTCGATTGTTGTTTCATAGATGAATCCAGAAATAAATATAGTAAACAGTACAGGATTGCGCAAATAATAATAGAAATTTTAAGTGTGCCAATAATTCGTAATATCATTTTTTTAAAGTAATGTAAGAATACATCCAGAACTAGTACTTATCGATTATGACATCGAAACTAAAATATTTTATAAAGTAGTTCCTTTTGATAAATTTTAGCTAGAAATACAACATACTGTGTGTAAAATTATATGAAAGCTTTCAGAATGCGTTATTGACTTTTTCAATTTTTAAAGTTTTTTCTCTTGAAAAAATCACCCAATATATCTGAAACTCTAACTGTGGATGTACATCAAAAATGGTTCGAATGGCTCTGAGCACTATGGGACTTCTGAGGTCATCAGTCCCCTAGAACTTAGAACTACTTAAACCTAACTAACCTAAGGACATCACACACATCCATGCCCGAGGCAGGATTTGAACCTGCGACCGTAGCGGTCGCGCGATTCCAGACTGTAGCGCCTAGAACCGTTCGGCCAACCCGGCCGGCTCATGTACATCACATCTAGCAATTTCCGTCCCATTCGGATAATTACTTCGGTGCGTCTTTTCATTATTTATTTTTTGTCTTAGAGTGAATTATGTAGTCAATTGAAGCATTCAGTTCAAACAATCGAAATGCAGGTATATTCATATTGCGAGTAGCTCCTAGGGACTTTTTAGTGGATGAGTTACTATGTAACGTACTGAAGTACGTAGAGTACTGCAGTTCACTGAAATCCATCAAATGTGTAAAATGTGAACAAAGGCAGTGACATGGCAGTATTTCAAATAGCCAAAGACAGCGAAAAGAAAAACTGAAACGACTAGATCCTCATTCACCAAATGGAAGACACATCAACAGTAAGGTTGCAGCGTGGCGGATTTTAGGTTTTTCCATACACGAACGCGAAACAATCGTGCAACATCTAGCAGTACATGCGGAGAACGGACAGAATTTACTTCACAAAAGATAACGCCGGAAAAACTACCAACGGAGCACCTCAGAGCACAATTAACAGTTTTTTTTACAAACTGTGCCAAACGGATCCATTCGCAAAAACATTACTATATGTCGACGTCTCTACCTATTATGCGTGGAACTCAACAAGAAAAGTCTTTCGACGATGAAAACAAGCAATTCCAGGAATCATAAAAATTGGCGCACCAGGCCGAGTATATACAGTACATCCGAACAACACCGAATGTTTCTCTCTCCGTATGTTGCTACACGAAATACGGGGACAAACCAGTTTCACACATCTCAAAACCAGTGACGTTTGCCTGTCCCAGACTTACAGAGAAGCATGCCAACGCTAAGGACTGCTGGAAAACTGCAACCACTGGGCATTAACAGTACAAGAAGACTCACTCACAGTCTCAGCTGACCAAATGGGAGACTTATTCGCCATAATTCGAACAATATGTAACCCACCGAATCTAAAACAGCTATGAGACTCCTTCAAAGAATGTATGAGTGATGACATAGTGTACCAAGTCTGACAAGCCCGTCCTGAACTGACCATCGCATTCAACGACGACATCTTCAATGAAACACTCATTCACCTAGAAGATAAATGTTTAGCAATAAACAACCAGACCTCAGTACAACTTGGGATGCGAACACCAGGAAAAGATGCTATCAGTGTGCTTAACTTAGAAATTAAAAAGGAAAAACGCTCCAATAGCTACTTCAAAAAATTCCAGACAACAAACCACTACTCAGTGACAATCAATAGGAAATTTAAACGTTATCGTGAACTGAACCGACAACAACACTGGCGGAGTTATTTACTTGGACGCACCAGGTGGCACCGAGAGAACGTTTTCAATAAATCTATTGCTGGCGGAAATACGTGCCATCATTCGGCACTGCAGCCGCACATATGAAAGGACGAACTGCCCATTCCGCCTTATAACTACCGTTAAATATAGCCGGTACGTAAAATGTTAGGAGCAGTTGGACAGGGTGAGCTTCTAAAGCAAGATAAAATTATTTTCCGCGGCAAATGCCGAATGACACATAATAAATCACTCGAAGGAACATTATAAGACTTGCGAGGAAAATCTGAAGTGATGGGAGGAGCTCTACTTATACTCTCAGGAGAGGTTCGACAACCACTTCCAGCAGACGAGATTAATGTATGCTTAAGAAAAGATCACACCTCTGGCCACACGTACAAATACTGCAACTAACAAAGAAAACTGACAGTTGAACTACCGAAAGACGAAACAACAGCACACTTTACCCAAAACCTTTTATAAAAAGGCGAAGGCGCATATCTTATTGACCAGACGATTGGCCTCATTAAACTCAACAGTAGTTTCTGCAAAATAGCCACCGCTGGAAACGAACTCTTCGACCACATTTACCCAAACCCTGTAACTATACCGGCTATTTGAAAGGGAAATTTTGGCAACTGAAAATACGAGGGTTGTCCAGAAAGTAAGTTCCGATTGGTAGCGAAATGGACACCACAGTGAAAACCCGATGAAGCCTTGCGCATACATGTTGGGTAGTGTCTCTATTATGGCCGTCGATCGCTTCAAGACGCTCTTTTCAGTTGTGAGCGCACTGTGAGCGAGTAAATATGCCAAGAACAACAATGTCTCGCGCCAAGTAGGAGGGCCCACTGAGAGGCTTTACCTTAATGAATGCAGCCCACCTAACACAATTGCCACGCACTTCCTTCTTCATGGCAATTCTCAGCCGCACTCTGCAGGGGCAGCGAAGACGCTCCTGCAGCCTTTTCGATGGGAAACTTTCAATCACCAACAACACAGCCCTAATTGGCTCGTCCTGAGTATCATCTCTGTTCACATGAAACGCTGGATATGAAGACAACACTTGGGCGCAGGATACGCGCTATAGACCAGCGTAGAGAATTATCAGAAAGCACACGCGGCTGCCCTCTATGACGATGGTGTTGGAAATTTGATATAACGCTCCGACAAATGTCTCAGTCGTATCGGCGACTATGTAGAGAAGTATCTGGAAAGTGTAGCTAACTCTTGCAAATAAAATGTTTCTGATTTTCACTGTGGTTTTCATTTAGCGACCGATCGCAACTTACTTTCTGGACAATCCTAGTAATATTGTCGACAGTGTCAACATTAATATTCAAAAGAAAATTCCCGGCGAAGAGATAATATGCAAATCAATCGACACATTGGTAAACGTTGAAGAAAGTGTAAACTTTCCGACAGAATTTCTAAACTCATTGCTGGTACCAGGAATGCGTTTACACTGCCTTCGACTTAAAACTGGATCTCTGATCATACTACTGAGAAATCTCAACTCACGAGAACTATGTGATAGAGCAAGGATGGTCGTCAAACAAGTATTGAATAACATCATCGAAGCCGAACTTACGACTGGAGAGTGTAAAGGGCACACACACTATTTATCCCCAGAATACCACTGATCTCTAATAAACTGTCATTCAAATTTGAAAGATTGCAATTTCCAATCAGATTAGCTACCAGTTTTATAATTAACAAAGAGGAAGAACAAGCTTTAAAATTTTGCGGCATCAACCTCAAAGACTGCTGCTTCTCTCACAGTCAGTTATACGTAGTTTGCTCTGGAGTAGGAGATTTGAAAAATTTGTACATATATTCCTCGGATAACAAAATGAAAAATGTTGATTACAAACAAGTATTGTAAATAATAGGAATATGTTTTCAATAAAAAATCCTTTTTGTACTTTAACAAGTATTTCAAATAGCTAGAATAAATTTTCAATAATATTTTTACCTCTTATACTTTAAAATTAACGATAATGAGCTGCGATAGTGTATTGTGGAAACAGACCGCTTGCAAACATTCTCTAGAAATCACATACACTGCTATAATGTAGTCGAGTATCTGGAAACCTCTCTGCGACCTAGGATTTGCTATGCAGGGTAGCTGCAGTACACCTAAACCATCACACCCAGAATTTTTCTCGCTCGTTAAGTAACAGAACAAGAAGAGGAAGAAGACGTGAATTTTTAGTTCCAATTGGATAGAAAAATACAACAGACTGCCTGCTCGATAACCGAAGAAAATGTAAAATGACATATTGCCATTGTTCGGTGAAGCCGCTAGCAGAAGGGGAAGACCTCTTTAGTCGTTACCCGTATTCTAATCTCCGCGTCAGAGTATGTACACAACTTTTTTGACTGTTATCGTATATTGATTTCCTGTTAATCGTGCAGGCACTCAACATCTTCATCCCTTTTGCTTACTGTCGATCATCGGCTTTACGATGACATCTACACAAATACACACGCTTATTATAAATAATAACGAAAACTGACACGGGTTAATGAATACGGTAACAGACGCAAAAACATTTCACTAACCGCGGGTTGCAAATGAGCCAATTGGGAGATAATTGTGAATGTTTGATTGTGAACTGTCACTGACTTCACCATTAAATGTTGACCTAGTTAGTACAAAGGTATCTGAAATGTAATGTTTTTGATTAATCCTCATATAACTGGGCTCAAATGTCACCCATACGTCGTGTGTTACAAATTACTGTACACCAGTGCCTGTTTAAGGAGGCGTTCCATTTATCGTTCTAACATTTGGATGGAATACTGCTCTCGTTTCTGCAATGGCTTGCGAATTACTTCATACATAAGGATAATAATGTAGCTTATAAACTATAATACCGGTTGGTTATAATTGAAGTGCAGTTGCTCACAGGGGTCCTGTGTGGGCTGTAAATATTGTATGGTAGCGAAACTTGGTAGATATGCTAATGCTTTAATGGGGAAACGGTTTACACTGGAAGAAATTTAGTTCTAGTTTTGGTCACCAGGGGCAGATCTGACGCTTTGAGCGAAAAAAGGACGTATAGATATGTTTCCGCACTTCATGGATTAGGAACGGGACATGAGCAGAAGTCGGCCGCTGTGGCCGTGTGCTTCTAGGCGCTTCAGTCTGGAACCGCGTGACCGCTACGGTCGCAGGTTCGAATCCTGCCTCGGGCTTGGATGTGTGTGATGCCTTTAGGTTAGTTAGGTTTAAGTAGTTCTAAGTTCTAGGGGACTGATGGCCACAGATGTTAAGTCCCACAGTGCTCAGAACCATTTGAACCATGAGCAGAAAATATCAAACCAGTGAGAAAGACATAATTTTGATTTTATTATTAACCGCCGCTTACACACTTCGATTTTATTATAAACCGCTGCTTTTAAATTTATTCAACATGAGCACCGGAGACGTCAACGAGACGGTGAACAACGCGATGGTGGCCAAAATTGGAACTAATTTCTTGTGCGTAAATCGGTTCGGCATTAACGCATCAGCATAGATACCAAGTTCCGCTGCCATACGACAATTACAGCTCACACTGAACCTCCGTGAGTAGGTTCTCTTTCCATTTTTCATTTACACTAACATCAGGAATATAAGCGTTGCCCTCCGAGCCATAGCGCAGAAGAGTGCCCTCCTCACCGAAAGCCCCACACGTTGGTCCATCTCCACGTTGAAACATACTTATTAATATTTTACAGAGAACATGGCTTTAACGGATAAGAAGCAAGTCTGTAAATCATGTCGCTGAATGCACTAATGTGCCATCTGGTACCTGAATCTTCTTCAGTTGACTAAAGGAATTATGCGAAGTTACATACACGCTGTGGCAATTCTTGTAAGAAGAGAAGACCCTTAATATGTCTTGTCCCATCATTCCAAACAGAATAATATTCACTGTTTACGCCTGGGGTGGTTTGATGAGTCTAATAAATGTCCATTAGAGAATAGCTCACTTTTGTATTGCCTTCATGGTTGGTAAACTTTTTTATTCCATGCATCGTGTGATGAATTTCAACTATGTATCGAAAATAGAGAAAAGCTAATTTCGTGCTGTTATTAAACATTTTCATTTGAAGTGTTGGACTGCGACGCAAATCAAAACAGAACTGTGGGAAGTTCACAAGGACTCTGCACCTTCATTGAAAACCAGCTACTTTTGGATTAGTGATTTTAAACGTGGTTGGACAAGCATGGAAGACGAAGCGCACTGCGGCTGTCCATTGAGATCATCACAAAGGAAACCACTGACAAAATTCATATGAGAAGGTGTGTGCGAGGTGGGCGCCGCGAGTGGTTACAGCGCATCCTGCATATCATTTCAACACAAAATGCCCTGCAATGTTTAATCGCAATCCGCAAGACTTCTTGCGCCGATTTGTGACTGCTGCTGAAACCTGGAGCCATCATTACATACCAAGAGTCAAAACGGCAGTGGCCATCACTTTACCAGCTGAAAACACGGTTTTTGCCTCCATCGGTGCTCATTCACCAGGCTTTGTCCATTTGTTTCTAGGCAAAAGCCGTTTTGTCAGCTGGTAAAGTGATGGCCACTGGTTTTTGGGATTCTCAATGAATAAGCCTTATAAATTACTTGGGAAAAGGCAGAAATATAACTGTGCTCTATTATGCTTCATTGTTGTATCGTCTGAAACTCGTGTTGGTTGAAAAAAGACGAAGATTGGCACGCAAGAAAGTGCTCTTCCACTCGATAATGCACCATCCCACACATGAGCGATAACAGTGACGGAAGTGCATGAACTGGCTTCGAATTGCTTGTTCATCCACTCTAATCACAAGACTTAGCCCCCAAGTGACTTCTTCCTGTTACGTATCTTAAAACTTCGCCATTCTGGGAATATATTTTCATCAAGTGAAGAAGTGACAGTTGCAGTCAACGAGCATTTTGCAGTTTCACTTAACCTATTTTTCCGATGGAATGGAAAACCTGGAGGATCTCTGGACTAAATGTATATCCCTCAAAAGAGACTACGTCATAAGTGAGATGAGCTGTATACAAAATAAAAAAAATGTTGCATTTTTATTAGACTTATCAAAACATCCTCGTTTGCCCACTTTAGAAAAGAGCTACAGCTTGGTTATGGGCGCCTGTCTTATCCACTGAAACAACAATGTTTAGAACGACAAAAGTCTGACGAAGCTTGAGTAACTTTATACTGGCATTCCGAAGTAAATACATTTTTCAGCTGTGAGCAGATCGCGGCAAAGAAACACATGGTGACACGGAAGCTGAAATCATCGTGGTAAATTGGTTCTCAATATCTTAAATTCCTCAGATAATATAGAAACTGGAGCACTATGGGAACTCTATGGCTGTGACATTACGGTGAATCACTGACCAACTGTCTTGGTTTTGCAAGTATGTATCAGGCGCAAAAGACCACATACCCACGAAACAGGCTGGATGCTACAGCGTGATAATGCACGGCTGCATTATACAAATGTTTTTACTGATTATCTTCCAAGATTAATGTGAACTGGATTGCTCACCCTCCATGCAGACATTTTTCTATTCCATATCGAGCAGAAATACCTTACTTTGAAGAAATGTGCTTCATAGAACCAGTAGTGAAGCCTGCGAGACGATTCTGAAGGACCTTTCAAAAACTGGTGTGCAGACTGCCAGAAACACTGGGGAAAATGTGTCGCACCCAAACGAGGCTATTTCGAGGAGGACCATAAAAATTATGAGGCTCAGTAAAGAAATGTTGTCAAACATTTTATGATCTTTATTGAACAGCACTCAAAGTTTCCCATCATCACATGTAGTAATTATGGAAACAAACTGAGGTAAGTAATAAAATCGACTTTTAAGATGCTGCATTCAAAGGGCCGTGTGCGCCTGACATATACAAGTGGGGAAAAGCGCGGTGTTTTATATAATCGCGACGGCGTAATCATTATCTCGTCTGCTCCAGTGATAATATTGTCTCGTAGCCGTCCGAATCGCCAAGTCTACATAGTGTATCAGGAGCACCAATGAAAAACAGGCTGCACAAAGCGACAATGTTTTATTCGCCCTTTGGTAGTACATCATTCTTCAGTCTTGGCGTTCCGTATACCTAAACACAGCAGAAACTTTTTAATAAAGAAATTAAATTATTTCCTGGTGCTCTAGATTATTCTGGATGTCAAGCCAGAGTTTAAGTAAGTGCATTCGAAACGAGTACTACGGCCACAGCTTAACATTTTCAGTACAGGTATCGATAAACGCTATACTGCAGTGCCTGTGTTGTTAAGAAGTACGAAGCAATGTTCACTAGGACGTGCATGCAAGTCCGAAGCGATAGGCACTGCTGCGACTACAGCCGTTATGAAATAAATGGAATGTATTCGCAGTTGCAAATACTGAAACCATCAGCTGTACAATTGAATGACGACAGTAAAAATTTATTTCATCACTGTCGCAGTCCCATTTTTTACACAGCTCATGGTTGTTCGTATCCGCAATTTCGAATGCATATCAACCATCATTAAGTTAGAAGACAATAGAAACCATTGCATTAAAGACACATAATGTGTATCCTCAGTACATATAGCCTTTAACTGAAAAAGTGTCATAATGATCTCTCCTTTGCCAAAAGATTCCGCAATAGTCTCCCATTCAGATCTGCGGGAGGGGGCTGCCAAGTGACCATCAGAGAAATACTGAATAAACATCGAAAGGATAACATTCTACGATTCGGCGCGTGGAATGTCACAAGTTTGAAGGTGCTAGGGGAGGTAGAAAGTGCGAGTTCTGTATCACCTGACCGATGTTTGCGAAATCCGTGCTGGTTGGTTTGGAGGAAAACATACTGTTCCAGATACCTTACTAGATTTGAGCTTAGAATATGGTCTACCGTTCTCGCACAGATGAATATCGATGACCTTTAAAGATAGTTTTATGTATCACTTTTTGTATCCTTGCTGTAAAACTGTGTGAAAAGTGCGCAGTTTGTTCGAGCGATCCACGGTGTATTATGATTAAAAGAAAGGCTAACACAGCCGAAAATGCTGTAAAGAGTTCTACAGGGCTTCCATAAGTCCCTGGATTTTTGTTCGGTTTTCGCGATTTCACTTGTTCCTCAACTACAATGACGCTAATATCCATTTGGCTCATCTTTTCAGTGGTGCGAGGATGAAATTTGGGCAGCACTTCCAGGATTTAATTTGTATGAAAGCATTTTAAAACAGAGTTCATCATTTCCGCCTTTGATTTGCCACCATCGTTTTCAGTTCTAGTCTCATCTACCAGTGACAGGACGCTAATTTTATTGCTGCTACCAGTCTTCACAAATGACCGAAGTTTCTGTGGTTTTTATGACAGGTCTTCCGCTATGATTTTACAGCGGTAGTCGTTACGTCTTTGGACATTTCCTTTCTGACAGCAGAACACTTCGCATTAGGATTGCTCTATCTACAGCCGCATGCTTTGTTTTGGGCCTGTTGTGCAGTAGTTACTGTTTCTTTAGAAACTTCTTTACAAAGAGTGGATAATGAACATACTTTGGGGGAAACGTCACCTGTACTAATGTCTTCGTCTGTCTTGTGTGATGCATATCGTTTACAGACAATCAGAGCGTCTTTCCAAAACCGTTTTTCTCTTTAAGAAATGCCTGTAGCTACGGTCTAAATGGTTCTTGTTCTGATACGCTTTGTCGACGAAAATTAGGAACATTTGTTATGTCTAAAAGTCTGTGAATTTGATTAGATTGTTGGTGTTACTGTATGCTGGAAACATGGGTTTATGTTATGGACTGAATCAAGACCCAGAGTGAGAAAGATAAGAACACGAGGAGGCAGGCCGCAGGAGGCGACGTTCCTAGCTGAAGAAACAGCGGCTCTACGGCGGTGTCCCGGCCGTCGTTTCGCAAGCCCGGGCCTTAGTCAGCTGCGGTATATAAAACGCTTAATTACTTCGCGAACGAACAGGTTTTTCGCGGTAGTGCACCGCAGGCCCGCAGTACAATGTAGGGCAGGGGCGCGCGTGGGAGGCGCCGGACAGCGGCGAACACACACAGCTCGCCTCACACCGACACCCAGCACCTCTGCAGTCCACTCACGTGTGAGCAATCGGCTTCCTAATATTTGGTCGATTCAGTCACCCCTTCTTCCTTCCAAACTAATATTTAAATACAAAATCCGTACTGTTTACACTCATCTACATCTACATCCATACTCCGCAAGCCACCTGACGGTGTGTGGCGGAGGGTACTTTGAGTACCTCTATCGGTTCTCCCTTCAATTCCAGTCTCGTATTGTTCGTGGAAAGAAGGATTGTCGGTATGCCTCTGTGTGGTCTCTAATCTCTCCGATTTTATCCTCATGGTCTCTTAGCGAGGTTCGTGGGAGGGAGCAATATACCGCTTGACTCCTCGGTGAAGGTAGGTTCTCGAAACTTCAACAAAAGCCCGTACAGAGCTACTGAGCGTCTCTCCTCCAGAGTCTTCCACTGGGGTTTATCTATCATCTCCGTAACGCTTTCGCGATTAATAAATGATCCTCTAACGAAGCGCGCTGCTCTCCGTTGGATCTTCTCTATTTCTTCTATCAACCCTATATGGTACGGATCCCACACTGTGAGCAATATTCAAGCAGTGGGCTAACAAATGTACTGTAACCTACTTATTTTGTTTTCGGATTGCATTTCCTTAGGATTCTTCCAAAGAATCTCAGTCTGGCATCTGCTTTACCGACGATCAACTTTATATGATCATTCCATTTTAAATCACTCCTAATGCGTACTCCCAGATAATTTATGGAATTAACTGCTTCCAGTTGCTGACCTGCTATATTGTAGCTAAATCATAAAGGATCCTTCTTTCTATGTATTCGCTGCACATTACACATGTCCACATTGAGATTCAATTGCCATTCCCTGCACGATGCGTCAATTCGTGGCAGATCATCCTGCATTTCAGTACAATTTTCCATTGTTACAACCTCTCGATATACCACAACATCATCCGCAAAAAGCCTCAGTGAACTTCTGATGTTTCCACTGCAGCTGTTTTGCTTTTTTTACGATACTCGGTTCGTTTTCATTTCGACAAATAGTTAACGTTCTTTCTGTAATAACTAATTATATGTACATAGAGTGTGTAACGGCTATAATTGTAGACATTTCTGTTGGTGGTTGAGGACGGTGTACGGAACAACCTTACATCAGTATTTACGTCATTTTCAGACTAATAGCTATAGCTGTGAGGGGGTAATATGTTTTTAGCTTGGGTAGTGCCTCCAAAACCATGTGGCAAGAGCGAGCCATTAATGATTTTCCCCTGTGCAACGGGTCAGGTGTTGAAGTTTGGACACGTGGACACAAAACGATTACATCTACATCGATACTTTGCAAATTACATATAAATACCTGGCAGAGGGTTCATCAAACCACCTTCACAGTTCTGTACTATTCCAATCTCGTACAGCGCTCGAAAAACGCCTATATTCTTCCTTATGAGCTCTGATTTCCCTCATTTAGTCACGGTGCTCGTTTCTCCCTACGTAGTTCGGCGTCAACAAAATAGTTTCGCATTTGGAAGACAAAGTTGCTGACTGAAATTTCGTGAGAAAATTCCTCCGCAACGAAAAATGCCTTTGTTTTAATGATATCCATCCCAAATCCTGTATCATTTCAGTGACACTCTCTCCCCTATTTCGCGATAGTACAAAACGTGCTGCTCATATTTGAACTTTTTCGATGTACTCCGCCAGTCCTATGTGGTAAAGATCCCACACCGCGCAGCAGTATTCTAAAAGAGGACGGACAAGCGTAGTGTAGGCAGTCTCCTTAGTAGATCTTAGTCTGCACTGACAGGCGTTGTCCACTTAGTGGTGGAGCTATGATCACGCAGAAAACATCATGTAGTAAATTATATGATGTGTTCGTGAGAAGTCTGTTCGATGCAGAAAAACACACTTGATGTATATACATGCTAATGAACCAAATATAAAAATGTCTGCACTAATACCTGTTACACCCTTTATATTCCGCACTGTATATAGCAGTCCCCATTTGAGGTACATGCTAAAGTGTATTTCTCGATGCTTCGGCTCCGACAGACCATATCGATGATGTTTCGTTTAATGGTCCGCACGCTGACACTTATTGAAGGCCCAATATTGAAATCTGCAGCAATGTGCGGAAGGGTTACACTTCTATTACGCTGAACGATTCTCTTCTGTCGTCGTTGGTCCCTTTCTTGCAGGTTTTTTTCCGGTCGCAACGATGTTTTGCTGGATTCTTGATATTCACGGTGCAGGGGAAAATCCCTCTTCTTTGCTACCTGGGATATGCTGTGTCCCAACGCTGGTGCGCCGACTGTGACACCACGTTCAAACTCACTTAAATCTTGGTAACCTGCCACTGTAGCCGCAATAGCCGATCTAACAACTACGCCAGACACTTGTTGTCTTATATAGGCTTTACCGACCTTAGCGCCGTATTCTGCCTGTTTACATATATCTGTGTTTGAATACGCATGCCTATAGCAGTTTCTTTGGCACTTTAGTGTAGATCTACCGCAATACCAACGATAAATGCCCTGTAACACGATAACTGTACTCAAAAACTCCAACAATTCGTACATTGGATTTGAAAACGTACACCACTAACAGCCGCCTAGTTGCCTCAAATGTCTGCACACGTACTCATAAAGATGAAGCAGAATAACAATTCAGAACCACGAATCGTCCCAAAATAAAAGAATATAAGTTTTTTACATAAACCAACATACTGTACTTTATTTAGTCCAATTGCACCTTACAATGTCGATGTTTTCAGTGAACATCACCCCTATGTAGGTAATATCTCCTCGATCTAATTTAAGGCTCACAGTGACCAATCGCTTGCATGTGCAGTAAGGCGGAATAGATTACCACAGATCTCGTAAAAAACTGATCAGAATTCCACTCCGGCACAAGTTAATACACTTGCAAGTACTTGTAACCTTTCTGTACTAAAAAGGAAAATTTCGTCAGTCGCTGTATTTCACTCACATCTGGCTTCAGATGTACGAGGGGCGTTCAGTAAGCAATGTAACACTTGTTTTCTCTGGAAACAGGTTGTTTTTATTCAGGATTCTAGTACACCATATTATTCCCTATTTTTTGGCTACAAAATCTTATTTTTCAAAATAATCTCCGCTCAACGCGAAGGCCTTACGCCACCTTACTGGGAGGGCCTGTATGCCCATATGTTACCACTCTACTATTCGACGTCGGAGCCAACGTCTTGCTGCATCAATTACCTCCCCATCGTCCATGTACTGCTTCCCTCAAACACGTGGAAGTCGGAAGGTGCGAGATCCGGGCTGCAGAGTTGGTGAGGAAGAACAGTCCAACAATTTTTGTGAGCTCCTCTCGGGTATGCAGACTTGTGTCAGGCCTTGCGTTGTCATGGAGAAGAAGTTCGTTTGCATTTTTGTGGTGACGAACATGCTGAATTCGTTTCTTCAGTTTCCTGAGGGTAGCACAATAGTTGATCGTTGCACCATGAGGGGGGATATCGGAGTCCCAGAAGACCTCCGCAATGGCTCTACCGGCTCAAGGTACAACTTTGAACTTCTTTTTCAGAGGAGACGTAGTGTGGAGCCATTACATGGACTGCCGTTTTGTTTCCGGTTCGAAGTGATAAACCCATGTTTCCATCGCCTATGACGATATTCCACAAAAAAAAAAAAAATTGTCACGACTGGATTCGTAGTGCGCAAGCAATTCCGCACACATGGTCGGTCGTTGTTCTTCATGGTCTTCTGTTAAGCGGTGAGAAACCCAGCGGGCATACACCTTTCATTATCTCAACTGCTGGACGATACTCTCACCACTACCAACAGAGACGTCCAGTTGTGCAACGAGGTGCTTGACTGTGATCCGTCGATCACCTCAAATGAGAGTGTCCGCACGTTCCAACATTGCAGGAGTCACATCTGTATGCCGCCGGCCGGCACATAGGCGATATTACAGGTCTGTCCGACCTTGTTGCGATGATGACAGGCACCTCACCTAACGACTCACCGTGCTTTTGTTTACTGCCGGGTCTCCGGAGACATTCGGCAAGCGCCTGTGAATAACTGCGATGCTCTGGTTTTCTACCAAAAGAAACTCGATGACAGCTATCTCCCTGTAACGCACGCCAGTTACAGATGCCATTTTGGAGGCTACGTGTAGCGCCACCAGCTATTGGAACTTCAAGAAACTATAGGGGCTGATGCGGGAATATTCAACGATGTCCCACACCAAACGCCACATTTTTTAACCGATGCTGGCTGACAAAACAAATGTGTTGCATTACCTATTTAACATCGCTCGTATAAATAACTCTTAAGGTACATCACCAACATATAGGGCCCAAGACTATCCTCGTAGGCCCATGAAGGCTACTGACAGACTCTCAGAGAACGCTCCGAATTCTAAATAACTCCCGAAACTATCTAAACATTCAGACGTTTTAACCAGTCAACCCAGAGGGGCGTTTTATTTAGAGACGGATATTCTCGTTGGACATTTGCTTACCCGATTTTTCAAAGCGCTTCTTTGTTGTGTGCTCCTTCTCATTTCATCACTTCCTAATGTGCGGCCGTCTCATGCGTCGGTTCGAAACAATGGAAAATCACTGCCTCGTTTAAAATATAAATCATATAATTACTCCTCTGAACATTTCACAGATTAGGAAATGATATATTATATAACTCACCAAATGGCAGCTGCGTGTAGTACGTATTTGACAAGATTCAATAAAAAATACTTCGTGGATGATTAATAAAACAACAGTTTCTTCAATGTGTACGAGATTTAGCTGAAATGTACCTGTACATGCAGAAAAAATGGTTATCAAATTTACTGCAGAACTTTGGCGGCAGCTCTCCAAATCCCTTTTGTTCGCAATAAACAGTAAATCATTATTTTCGCTGTATACGACTCGAAAAATTTCCTTGTTTTTATTGAAAGCTCGCTGGGAGCAGTTACACTGTCATCAAGTAACACTCAATGGCCATGTAATGGAGCATTTCCTTTGTCCTTATTTCGGTCTCAAACATTCGTTGGTTCACGTTGCGTATCGGGTAGTTCTTCTGGTTACTGAGATCTTTTTATACGACCGCACCCTTCACAAATGGGCAACAGGAGCTGTTACCTTGTCAGTGTTCCATTATAGCATCTATTTCACTACTGGCTACACCAAAAAGAAATGCAGATGATAAACGGGTAATCATTGGATAAATATGTTATACTAGAACTTACATGTGATTACATTTTCACACAATTTGGGTGCATAGATTCTGAAAAATCAGTACACAGAGCAACCACCTCTGGCCGTAATAACGGCCTTGATACGCTTGGGCAATGAGTCAAACAGAGCTTGGATGGCATGTACAGGTACAGTTGCCCATGCAGCTTCAACACGATGCCACAGTTCATCAAGAGTAGTGACTGGCGTATTGTGTCGAGCCAGTTGCTCGGCCACCATTGACCAGACGTTTTCAATTGGTGAGAGATCTGGAGAATGTGCTGGCCAGGGCTGCAGTCAAACATTTTCTGTATCCAGAAAGGCCAGTACAGGACCTGCAACATGCGGTCGTGCATTATCCTACTGAAATGTAGGGATTCGCAGGAATCGTATGAAGGGTAGAGCCACGGGTCGTAACACATCTGAAACGTAACGTCTACTGTTCAAAGTGCCGTCAATGCGAACAAGAGGTGACCGAGACGTGTAACCAATGGCACCCCATACCATCACGCCGGGTGATACGTCAGTATGGCGATTACGAATACACCCTTCCAATGTGCGCTCACCGCGATGTCACCAAACACGGATGCGACCATCGTGATGCTGCAAACAGAACCTGGATTCATCCGAAAAATGACGTTTTGCCATTCGTGCACCCAGGTTCGTCGCAGAGTACACCATCGCAGGCGCTCCTGTCTGTGATGCAGCGTCAAGGGTAACCGCAGCCATGGTCTCCGAGCTGATAGTCGATGCTGCTGCAAACGTCGTCGAACTGTTCGTGCAGATGGTTGTTGTAGTGCAAACGTCCCGATCTGTTGACTCAGGGATCGAGACGTGGCTGCACGATCCGTTACAGCCATGCGGATAAGATACCTATCATCTCGACTGCTAGTGATACGGGATCCAGCACCGCATTCCGTATTTCCCTCCTGAACCCACCGATTCCATATTTTGCTAACAGTCATTGAATCTCGACCAACGCGAGTAGCAATGTCGCGATGCGATAAACCGCAAACGCAATAGGCTACAATCCGAGAAAACGTGATGGTAAGCATTTCTCCTCCTTGAACGAGGCATCACAACAACGTTTCACCAGGCAACGCCGGTCAACTGCTGTTTGTGTATGAGAAATCAGTTGGAAACTTTCCTCATGTCAGCACGTTGTAGGTGTCGCCACCGGCGCCAACCTTATGTGAATGCTCTGAAAAGCTAATCATTTGCATATCACAGCATCTTCTTCCTGCCGGTTAAATTTCGCGTCTGTAGCACGTCATCTTCGTCGTGTGGCAATTTTAATGGCAAGTAGTGTACGTTTGATAACGTTTGAGAGTCACTTATTCGGGGTATCGTATCCGCAGTATATTCTGACTAGAGTTGTGAACAAAGCAGCGCTGGACGCTGGGAAAGCATCCCGCCTAACCGTCAGTGCTGGACTCGAGGGAAGGTAGACGGACATGCCACAGCAGCTCGCAAGATAGTTGCGGGGTAGCTGTGTAAAGAGAACATTCACAGTTCAACTCTTAAAACGTCAGTCTACAAGGAATCCCACTTTGTGCCAGCCCGACTCATTAACCGCGGTACTGGTCGGCATAGCTATCTGTCACAAGGACATCCATCTTGCGCCAAATACAAAAGAAATATTTGTTCCAATTAACTTGAGAACTATAAACTAACTGGTGTGGAAACCTGAGATATCAATGGAAAATTCCAAGCGTAATGATATGCGTCATTGCATTCCTGCTGAGGACGGCTCCTCCATAGGAAAGATCATGGGTCGTATTCAGGTCATATCGCTCTGGTATGGCTTAACTACAATTCTGTAACTCATTGTAGGTGGCTGATAGGATGATTTTTTTTTCAACAAAAATGCCCGATTAGCTTCTCCTGTCCTGAGCTGGTTTCTCAGCTCCAATTACTTTGCTGTGAAAAGGTGGACTTTTCTAGCCGCATTGATCATATTCGGCTGATTGTTGGTTCTTTCTGACTAGCTGTTCTAATCGTAGTTGCTGGCTCCCACTCTTAAATTTACACTCCTTTTCCTGGTTTTGAGTGTATTGCTACGCCGAGTAAAGCGGCATTATGGCAAGTCAGTGAATCCACATTCGGGAGAATGGCTGTTCAAATTCCGGTACGGTGATTCAATTTTTCCGTTGTTTTCATAATTGAGTTAATGCAAATTCCAGTTTGGTTTCCCAATTTTCCTTAAGTGCATCTGGTGGCCCATTCCTAACGACTCCGACGCCGATGGGACGAGTCTTTATTTTCCTTCCTTCTTCTATTTCTGCGAATAACATCTCAGCTGACGCCATTAGCAACATTGTCATTCGTCAGATGCTTCTAGCAGTTATGGACGCTGAACCGATGGTGTGAAGATGTTCCCTAGAAATAATTCCATGATTTTTGCGAACACTAACAGCAAATAGCTGTGCGACGTATTGACTGTTTGTCTCGTATTCAGGATTATGACCTGAAAGCACTATTCAAAAATGGTACAAATGGCTCTGATCACTATGGGACATCTGAGGTCATCAATCCCCTAGAACTTAGAACTGCTTAAACCTAACTAACCTAAGGACATCACACACATCCACGCCCGAGGCAGGATTCGAACCTGCGACCGCAGCGGTCGCGCGGTTCCAGACTGAAGCGCCTAGAACCGCTCGGTAACAAAGGCCGGCAAAGCACTGTTCGACACACTAATATATAGCCTTAATATATTGTATGGGGAGGGGGGAGGGATTCTGTGTAGAACGTAAACATTTCTTTAAAAAACCTTTGCAGTCACAGTTAGTAAGGTAGGGATCTGAAGTTTCGCAAGTGTAAAGCGAAGTGCCGTATTTTAAGAGAAAGATTAATATTTTGCCACAAATATTAATTTTTTGAAGTTTTTATTGTCTTCATTTAAAAAGCCACAACTGCAATTCTAGTCATGCAAATGAGTCTGAAAATTTTCTTGCGCGGTTCTAAGATGGTTATAAGATCACTGGTGTAGACTCATTAATTTGCATTTTAAATTATATTATTTACGATGTTTAGAACTTTGAACAATCAAAAGTACTTGCTTTTTGCTAACATACAATTCTATAAGTCAGAACTTAACTGAAGATATTACGTTTCCTTTGTTCTAGTGCTACCGTAATATGTTTTGGACAGCTCATGAAAATTTTATGTCGTTAGTTCATAGTCTTTTTGAGAAAAGGCTTGTGATACTGTAAAAAATGTGAAACTGAAAAAAGCGGTTATTCCTTTAGTCCATATGTTTCAATATGTAACACGTTCAGCTGTACTTAAAAATCCTCCATATTGATCCTCCTCAAACTCCGGGTTTCTCTTCTCTCCTCTCCTGATTTTGTCTGGCCTGTATGTGGAAATTAGGCAGCGCTCTGTCAGCTTTGTCCACCCTGCTCTGACTGATGGCGTAAAATGCTTTGGCAGGGAACACACTATGTCTCTTAAGAACTTATATATATAAGTTCCGCATTACATCGGTTCCAGAATCCGCACAGAAAACTGGACTAGAGATCAACATAAACGTCATTTCCACCCTTTTTATTGCTCATGAAAACCACACATTGCATGTTGTACCACCATACAGCGAGACCGTCGAATATGGTGGTCCAGATTGTTGTACACACCGGTACCTCTAATTTCCAGTAGCACGTCCTCTTGCATTGATGCATGCCTGTATTCGTCGTAGCACACTATCCATAAGTTCATCAAGGCACTTTTGGTCCAGATTGTCCCACTCCTCAACGACTATTTGGCGTAGATCCCTCATAGTGGTTGGTGTGTAACATCGTCCATAAACAGCCGTTTTCAATCTGACCCAGGTATGTTCGATAGGGTTCATGCCTGGAGAACATGCTGGTCACTGTAGTCGAGCGATGTCGTTATCCTGAAGGAAGTCATTCACAAGATGTGCACGATGGGAGTGCGAATTGTCATCCATGAAGGCGAATGCCTCGCCAATCTGCTGTAGAAATGGTTGCACTATTGGTCAGAGAATGCCAATCACATATCGTACAGCCGTTACGGCGCCTTCCATGACTACCAGCAGCGTACGTCGGCCCCACATAATGCCACCCCAAAACGTCAGGGAACGTCCACATTGCTGCACTCGCCGGACAGTGTGTCCAAGGCGTTCAGCCTGACCGGGTTGCCTCCAAACATGTCTCTGACGATTTTCTGGTTGAAGGCATATGCGACACTCATCGATGAAGAGCACGTGATGCCAGCCCCGAGCGGTCCATTCAGAATGTTGTTGAGTCCATATCTAACGCGCTGAATGGTGTCGTGGTTGCAAAGATGGACCTCGTCATGGACGTCGCGAGTGAAGTTGCGCATCATGCAACCTATTGCGAA
The DNA here is from genome assembly GCF_023897955.1 of Schistocerca gregaria. Classification (NCBI taxonomy): domain Eukaryota; kingdom Metazoa; phylum Arthropoda; class Insecta; order Orthoptera; family Acrididae; genus Schistocerca; species Schistocerca gregaria. The sequence continues at coordinate 407,752,623 of NC_064923.1, forward strand.
CAGTTTGAGTCGTAACACGCTGTCCTGTGGCTGCACGAAAAGCAGTATTCAACGTGGTGGAGTTGCTGTCAGGTTTCCTCCGAGCCATAATCCTTAGGTAGCGGTCACCCACTGCAGTGGGTGGCCTGAGCGAGGCATGTTATCAACAGTTCCTCTCTCTCTGTATATCCTCCATGTCCGAACAACATCGCTTCTGTTCACTCCGAGACGCCTGGACAGTTCTCTTGTTGAGAGCCCTTCCTGGCACAAAGTAATAATGTGGACGCGATCGAACCGCGGTATTGACCGTCTAGGTATGGTTGAACTGCAGACAACACGAGCCGAGTACCTCTCTCCTGGTGGAATGACTGCAACTGATCGGTTGTCGGACCACCTCAGTCTAATAAGCGTTCCTCATGCGTGGTTGTTTGCATCTTTGGGCGGGTTTAGTGACATCTCTGAACAGTCAAACGGACTGTGTCTGTGATATATCCACAGTCAACGTCTATCTTCAGGAGTTCTGGGAACCGGGGTGATGCAAAACTTTATATATATTCAATGTGCACAAGATAACTCTTTTTACTTTTGTTCCCAACTCAAGACTGTTTCCTTTCCACTTCCCTTCTCCATCCGTTAACTGTCATATTACTATACGATAGACTGCATACCTGCCATTGTTGCATCACAGAAAGCAAGGAACGTATTGCCTAAAGCTCTATTAACCGTATGCTCAAAACATCACAACGCTTTCTTAAAGTGAGAAGGTGAAACAGGGACGAGGTCTGCTTTAACATGCTTTTTATTAGGTCGCTTTCCTGCCTGTCTGTTCGGTAGAAATATTTTGGAATTGAATTTAAACTAGGTTCCCGATGAGACATCGACTTGAAATTTTAAACATATCTCCGAACTGGATGACAATGCAATAGTGTGGCATTAACAACTACCTAAGTACAATAGGGGAAGGGGTGGGTGTGAGAACTGGGTGACTCGGAGGCAAAACGCAGAGCACCCTCCACGATGGGTGTGCTTAGCAGATTGCGTCACAGCATCTTGCCGGCGCAATGTGCTGCAAAAAGAGAGTGCGCGCCAGTTGATTTGATTTATAGTTGCACCTTTGTAATGCCTGAAGGAGTTACTATCAAATTGGACACACGTATGACTTGCTACGTGGAAAAAAATTACTATGACAGTAAGACCCTCCCAAGCAACAAACTTATGATTGTAGATGTTTAGTCCGTATTATGAAAATACATGTGAAATTTACAATGCATAATGTAAAGTTCATCCTGCACGTAACTTATGCATGAATAGTTCACTTCCTTGCTAATATTTATTGTGTGTACCCCACGTTTTAGTTATAAACCCTGCACTTATTTTCATAGCCATTACAAAATTCAGAATCACTAATTTTCAGAACTGTCTTCATGGCATTAGGAGTCTATATGGGCAAGGAGAAATTATTTTAACAATATAGGAAATATTAGAGTGCTACTTATCGCAAAAAAAGACGTATTACATTGGAGACAGGCACTATTGAAAGACAACTACATAAAGCTTTCGGCCACAGGTTTCATCAGCAAAAGGGAAACACACATTCATACACACATGCAAGCACACCTCATGCACACATGACCGCCAACTCCGGCAGCTCGGGCCAAACTGCCAACGATTTAGTACGATTTAAAAACGTGTTAAACGAAGAATTAATTTTTATTTAAATACTTTTTTTTAGTTAACGAAGGTAATTGTCACACAACATATAAAGGCTGCACTCAGAACGAACAGTGTTTCTAATCTCGTCAAAAATTCCATTTGCCTTCCAGCCGGCCCAAAAGCCCTTGTGCGGTACAAACAGATCTTCAGTCATATTTAAAGTAAATGAAACCAAGTAATGTAATTTTATTGGATATTTCTGTCACAATAAGAGGAGGCAGAAAGCGGAGTGCTTGTAGAGACCTATACGTTAGCATAGCAGTCCTCCAATCAAATTCGGATACTGCTTCTTCTCGATTAATTATTTACCACTGTCGTCTATAGCCATAAGCGCAGAGAAAGTCATCTGCGGGATTATGTTACACGAATCAAGCGCTACGTGTCTTTGTTAACTACAGCAAATCGCAAGAAAAAAAGCTGTTCGTCGGCAAAGTATGGATCAAAAGAAGCAATTGTTCATGTGGGGCATCTAACGAGATGTGTGGCTTTATCGAAAATGCTGCCTTTTTTCCTCGCTGAGGAACGATCTAGAGAAACTGTAGTAATATCTGGTGGGCTCCGGGAGAGCTCTCATTCAGACTCAGATGAAGGTGAAGGCTAAGATTCATTCGTAGGATATTTGTAAATTGTAATCCACGAAGGATGAGCGTGGGGTGCCACGACGCGTGGTGTCCGTGATAAACACCGAAGTCAACCCAGCCAACGAGCAGAGTGGCCGAAATCGCCGTCAGGGACAAAGAGGAACTACAAGAGCGTGATAACGCGAAGCATTCGCAAACACGAATGCAATCGAGCGTAAGCTGAGTAAACACGAATCCGGGCTAATGCTAGCCTTCGAAGTCCGTGTGGTCAGACAAGGAAAAGTTACGACTCCAGGGATAGAACTACTGCCCAGTGCATGCCACACTCAGGCCGCTTACAGTGGAGTCGCCGGTCACTACGGTCCTGGACCACGAACAACTCCTCCTCTGACGTGCATGCATCTGGCACGGATACAAAAGACTGGAAAAGAAATGCGATACAAAACACTTTCGCGGACCATATTTGAATACTGGTCAAGTGCATGGAACCGATAACAAGACGTGCTAACAGGAATATGGAGAGTATACAAAGAATTTTTGTGGAACTATTCACGGACTTGTTTCACTGGCGAAGGAATGTAACACAAATGTTTTAAAGTTTTAACTGGCAGACACTCGAAGAATGATACCGTCATTCTTACAAGAGTTGACTTGAAAATTCGACTTTCAGGACATCAGATGCGAAGCCTCGTAGGTACCTATGTCGTAGGGAGAGAAAATGTATAATGTGTACAAGAGACAGCTTTCACAGAGCTTAATAGTCATGGTGCTTATACTCCATTCGTGAATAAAACCGGAAGAAACTTTAATGTATGAGGGCTATTCGGAAAGTAAGGAACGATAGGTCGCGAATTAGAAACCACAGTGAAAATCAAAACTGTTTTATTTGCAACAGTTAGTTACAACTTCCAGCTATTTATCTTCATAGTCGCCGATACGACTAAGACGTTTGTCGTAGCGTTGTGCCAACTTTCCAATACCCTCGTTATAGAAGGCAGTCACCAGTGCTTTCCGCCAATTCTTTACGCTGGCCTGCAGCTCGTTGTCTGTGACAAAATGTTGTCTTCATATCCAGCGGTTCATGTGAGCAGAGATGAAACTCAGAGGGAAACAATTACGAGCTGTATTGTGGGTAATCAGCAGTTTCCAATTGAAAACGATGCAGGAGATCTTCATTACCCCTGCAGAATGCGGTTGAGAATTGTCTTGAAGAAAATGCACGTCAATTATGTAATGTTGGCTGCATAGCTTCAGGCGAAATTTTTCACCAGGCCCTCGTACTTGGCAGGAGACAGTATTGTTCTAGGTATCTTTATGTGCTCTCCGCGTGCTGAGAACTAAAATGAACAATGTAACCCGAGCGAGGGGTATACTAGAGACACTGCCCTACACACCTGTACGAAACTTAATTGGATTTTGATCGTGGTTTCCATTTCACGACCGATCGTTCCTTACTTTTCAAATAACCCTCGTATGTAACAACAAGACGGCTCCTCTGCCATGAATTTCACAGAGATTCGTAGCAGACATATGTACATGTGATAACTGGAGGTCTATGATGTCTGACCTACTGAAGTCACGGTAAGACACCTTTGTACACACGCAGAAACGGGCATCTAGACGGTCTGGACAGAAAGAACGTCGAGTTTCCAGTGGTGATATAATTCGCCCTAACTTGTTTTTCCTTTACACAAAGGTTCCACTAAGTTGACAGCAAGTTCCATTGACAGGCTAACTTATATTTCCCTATCTACAGCAATAGTTGGTATAGATATGTAAGAACCGACCTGAACAATGTTGCTCCCTGTTCGTACCACCTGTGAACTCGATGTTTTCGTGTCCATTACTTCATCAAATTGTGACTGGCTAGTAACGAAATTAACTCCTTACTGTGTGACAAACAGTTGTAGTGCTCCCGAAATGCCTTGGTGTATTTTAAACGACTTTGTTTATCCGTATTTAGAACTACATACACAGTACAGGGTAATTACCACTGCGCCTCAGCGTTTCTTCCCATTCCATATGAAGTGCGGAAAGAATGACAGCTTAAGCATCTCTATATGCCCCATAATTGAGGCTTTCTCTGGCTCAGTGACTTTTCCAAAATCCTAATCAGTCAGTAATTATAACATATTACGCTGCCACGCCATACATTCTGAAAATAAAATAGTTTGTTTATATTTGACTGAAATTAAATCCACATATGAGAGTTTGAGATGAGTAAAAACCTGTTTAAAACATTTGACGCTCTGTACCTCGATCTCATTATATAGGATATAACGGATATAAGAGCAGATATTTATGTTGGTGACTGAGCGGATGGTGTACTGAAAAACATTACTTCAGTATTTACATCATTTGCAGACTAATAATTATAGGTATTACAAGCTGTACGTTTTTAGGTTTGTCAGTATCTACATACACGTGTGGCAATAACAAACCATGAATACTTATTTTCCCCTGGGCAGCAGGTCAGGTATTGGAGAGGGGCAAGTGGACGCAAAATGGGAAGTCTATACTGACAGGCTCGGTGGGGCAGTTACAACCATGCAGAAAACATCAGGTCACAAGGTTTGTGACTTGTTTGTTGGAAGGCTGTTCGACACAGGGGAAAAACAACCGAGGCACTGCTGTCTGTACGTATTAAGATACCACACAGAAAAATATGTGCACTTGTACCCATTACAACCGTATATTTCAGTTTTGTCGTTGTTCCAGACAACTCATCAATTAGTCTAATTTTCCCTCAGCATCCCACTGCGGGAGCGATACGTAAGGGGCTGTTGTATGTTCATAGATTCCTCAGTAATGGTCCTTGAAACTTTTTAGCAGGCTTTCACAGATAGTGAACGTCTATCTTCAAGCGTTTGACTGATGAATGATTTCTACATTTCCATGACGCTCTCTTCAGTTCAACAAACATGTGGCCATTCGTGAGTCGTTTCTTTGTATACATTCAATAGTCCTTGTCAGTCCTTTGAAAAATGTACTGGGACGGAGAGCACGACTGCTTTGTGCCCACTTGTGACAGAAGTCATGATTTTAATATCTGCCGAATTTACACAATTGTCTGAAGTTCTTCAGGCGTTTTGCGCTAGCCCGTAAATATCTGTAAGCAGCTTGACACACATAACGTTGCAACCTACATTCGCATGCTGGAAATTGTCGCAGTGATCCTTCAAAAATTATAGGAACACCTTTTCGTGACAGCTGCACATTGCGTATCGCGCATATCGGTAATTAAGCACCTATATATCAAACATTTGCCCATAAGTATTCCTATGCTCAATTGCGAAAGCCGATTTGGTTACTAAATTATTTTCTATATTTTTTCCTCCACTAGCGACTTGAGTTGAGAACATAGCTAGACTCTCTGTCGTTCAAAAAATGGTTCAAATGGCTCTGAGCACTATGGGACTTAACTTCTGAGGTCATCAGTCCCCTACAACTTAGAACTACTTAAACCTAACTAACCTAAGAACATCACACACATCCATGCCCGAGGCAGGATTCGAACCTGCGACCGTAGCGGTCGCGCGGTTCCAGACTGTAGCGCCTAGAACCGCTCGGCCACCACGGCCGGCCGCTCCGTCGTCATCTTTGCAGTTCCGTGTGCACTGTAACTGTAACAAAGAGAATAAAACGGTGCACCTTCTACTGTTTCGTCTTCCACTAACGCTATTTCGGCAACCGGCATTTCAGCTTCACCCAAGAAGATTTTTTACCGCTCTTTCTGACGAAATCTCATTTCTCATAAAGACTTTCATGTTCATAAAGATATTGCTAAAAGTATTCTAAGTCTTCGATTTCTTATTTGTTTGATTTCACGGAATACATATGCCTTATGTTCCGGAGCACAACACTCATTGGCAGCGACACGCTTCGCCTGGTGTTCATAGAAACAGCTTTGTCTCACTGTCGCGCTGTACTTTCTAGTCTGTTTATGGATCAGCCTTCATTGCCACACATTCTCCTCATCGATCGCATCTTTCCAGCCCCACTCTAATTGCCATTAGCGACCAAATAGTGCCTACAAGGTGGTAGTCGTTTTCGGTTCCTGCATCTGTCAGGGCTAGGTATTCTCAGCATCAGATTCCAAGAGGTTTCTTTATCAATGAAATTCACATTTCCTCCGTTTACCAAGAATCTCGGTGCTAAGCAGCACTGTCGGTATTCAGAGTACAAAAACTACCGTTGAACAAATTATTTTATAAACGCTAACAGACTCAATCTATCTGTCTTTTTCCAAAGACTTATTTGTTGACGGGATATCGAACCTTAATTTTCCTACCGCCTCACACTGCTCACTTTCGTTGTAAAGAATTATTGATTTTGATTCTGCTGCGCAGATCACTTTTACAATGTGGGTGGGCAAGTCATATTTTGTATACTGGGTGCGGCAGCTGGGACATTTACCTCAGATATATGCAGAACGAGTAAATAAATCTAGTCGCAAGTTTCGATAGGTTGTGGCGAACAATGTGATGAATTTTCTGACGTATGTTAGTAATTTTTAGCATTTATTGCTACCAAATTATGACACCGACATCTTTTTTAATGGAATTATACACCTTTTCTGTGGAGTTGCAAAGAGCGTTGGAGGAAGACTTCAACGACGTAGCAGGTTTGGAATTCGATCAAATAGTACCAAGAGCATTGTCTGCGATCAGATGAAGAGGTTCCACAAGGTCTACCATACTGTGCCAAATATAAGCAAACATGTGTGTAATTATTATGGCTGTCATATCAAGTGCCCAAAATGTTCACCCTGAGCATTAATGCGTGATATGAAGTGATTCTGTGCTTAGAATTTCATCGCGGCATACGCAGTGTGTTACACAGCATTAACTGAAAGCGGCAGTGGTCAGTGCTTCCTTGTACACTTATAGTCGTATCTTCCTCCAAAGATAAAAGTCTCGAGATATTAAACCTGATGAACATGCACGCCATTTTGTGTTTCTCGAAGTATAGATCCAACGTTCTCCAAATGTCCTGTTCAGAAGATCTGTAATTACCTTTGAGTAATGAACGAGACATCCGTCCTAATAGAACTGCGGACTGCCTAGTGTTCAGTGGGGTATCTCCCAATAGCTATCTGTTACGAAGTGTAGATGCTTGTGGCTGTTTAAGAGAGTCGTATTGCGAAAATTGGTTTGCTCGCGGTTTTAAACGATTTTTCATCTGTAAACAAAATCTTATGAACATCAATAAAAGCAAAACGAAGATAATGGAATGTAGTCGAATGAAGTCGGGTGATATGGAGGGAATTAGGTTAGGAAATGAGATACTTAAAGTAGTAAAGGAGTTTTGCTATTTGGGGAGTAAAATAACTGATGATGGTCAAAGTAGAGAGGATATCAAATGTAGACTGGCAATGGCAAGGAAAGCGCTTCTGAAGAAGAGAAATTTGTTAACATCGAGTATAGATTTCAGTGTCAGGAAGTCATTTCTGAAAGTATTTGTATGGAGTGTAGCCATGTATGGAAGTGAAACATGGACGATAAATAGTTTGGACAAGAAGAGAATAGAAGCTTTCGAAATGTGGTGCTACAGAAGAATGCTGAAGATTAAATGGATAGATCACATAACTAATGAGGAAGTATTGAATAGGATTGAGGAGAAGAGAAGTTTGTGGCACAACTTGACTAGAAGAAGGGATCGGTTGGTAGGACATGTTCTGAGGCATCAAGGGATCACCAATTTAGTATTGGAGGGCGCCGTGGAGGGTAAAAATCGTAGAGGGAGACCAAGAGATGAATACAGTAAGCAGATTCAGAAGGACGTAGGTTGCAGTAGGTACTGGGAGATGAATAAGCTTGCACAGGATAGAGTAGCATGGAGAGCTGCATCAAACCAGTCTCAGGACTGAAGACCACAACTATAACAACAACAAAATCTTGCATAGAAACGCTGCATCACTTTGCAGTTTCCATAGACAGCATTCGAACAACGGTAACTAATTTTGGATGTCGTGAAGCCCTTGACTGAACGACATGCGGAAAATAAGAAATGAGTCGAATATAGCATTTGTAGAAGACTGTTATGGATAATTCTATTCGCACATTCAGGCTGCCTCGTAGTGACTTGTGAATTGTCTTAGCTGCCTCGTCCAGCAGTGCGTACTTTGCTCAAATCTACTCTCTCTGTTCAGGAATAGAAACAGCCGAGGAAGCAAGTGAAAACTCGGAAGGAATGGAAGTGCTAATAGCGCTAGCCTTCTGGTCTGAGATCCAGTCCAGCAAACATTTCAAACTAACACAGGGTATGTTGCGCCAAAAGAACATCAACACACTAACGACGGGTTTCTGAACAATGAAATATACTTTCTATAATATAACTCAATGCTTAAGTGCACAAATACGTTAAAGTATCCACCTCTATGGAGAACTATGAAAAAAAGAAGATCACATACTTACTGTCCTTGATAAAGGCACTTATAACCAAAAAAAAAGAAACTGTGTTGTATTTAGGACAAATATTAGACGTTTTAGTCAATTAAAGTACAGTACAGTTACTTACTGATGACAACAGCGGACATTAAAAATAAAAACTGTAAGTAGTACAGATATATAAAGTTCCTGAGGCCAGGAGAATGTAAAACAAAGGACAATGAAAGTAGATCCATGCAGAGTATCAGTATGAGTCTGTTCGACTTCTGTCATGCTTTGATCACATGTAAATGATACGTAAAGAACGTATATCACAAAAACCACAGTACCCTGCAAAAAAAAGAAGACGCGAAGATCAAAGTGGACAGGTGGAACAAGGAAATTCGAGGAAAGAAGAGACTTGGAAGGATAAAACTGGTGAAATACAAGTGCATAATGCTTATGTCACGAAAAATGACTTAAGCATGGTTAAGAATTTAATAATAACGTGCAAAATGCAGAAAGTCAATTTATTAATAACTTCAAAAATTAAGTATAAGACTCGACCTAAAATGATGCAGATTTCAAATACGAATTTCCGTGATTCAATCATGGCTGGATTTCTGAGCAAGGAGTAAGTTCCATAAGGCATTACTCCCGCTCAACTGGTAAAGGTTAAAATCTGTTTAGTGTGATAAATTGTGACAAGATAGTTTTCTTTTCATTACTGACAATGTTAGGTTTTCTTATCTTAGCTATACATATTTCAGAATAAAGTTTGAGCCCCTTTAATTAAAATTTTCTTCACAATCACAATCACAATCATTTTTTCCATATTGACGTGGCCCTCCTTTAACGCCACTAGTCGTTGCATCATATCCTAAATTTAGTTGTCTTTCATTCTTAAGTGTGAATCCAGTATCGATGCTGTACTAACTGCGTGGCCGAGATCTTTTCTTTTACGGAGATAAGGAAGGTACCATTTTCAAGACTTTTCTTGGAACGGATCTCGTATCCAAGAACTGCTCATTTTCTCTGACGGCAGTTAGATCAAGATTAAGCGTTTTAAAAAGGTGCTTGTGGATTCTCTGTAGGGTAGCCTGCTATTGAAAACAAAGACCAGAATATGATAGATTAATTTCACGCAAAGATTATGACAACAAGTCTGAATACAGCATATAAAGTATTCACTACCTCTCTAATGAATGTAAATGAGAAACCAAATTGAAGTTTATCTGCTGCATTGATGCATATATTACAACCATCTGCGTTACGACCATGCCAGTTTTCTGCCAAGGACTGGCGTGGGAGGAACTATTCCGAGAATACTAACGTATGTTTTGTGCTTTTATTTGCAACAGTCAGTAGAAAAAAGTTTGTTGGAAAACGGCGGTAAACAGTATATAAACGTTTTAGCCAAATTTTATTGTAAGCAATGAGACAGAAGCATTTCTCTTCGAAAGTAATCACTACAATTGAGTTAGCAACATAACAGTGCACCAACAGTTAACTTTTTCGCAGAAATGTAGTATGTAGAATACACACCACCGTACTACCGCCATGCGAAAACAGAGATACTTAGAGCCTAGCTAGGGTCGAGTTGTTGCCTCTGCTGGCCCTTCAAATGTAGCCACAACTGGTTGCCACGACTGACGAAAATTGGAGTGGGGAGCCGAAATGCGCAACCCCTGCCGAAAATCAACAGGAGGATCTCTGAACTGACACCATCTATCTGCCAGGTTGATCACTGTTAATGCTACCCTACAAGCTCATTTAATGAGACATTGCGCAGAGACTTTATATTGAGTCGCAAGGAGCCGACGAGAATAGTACATCCTTAGCCCTGTTTTCCGGAACGCCCTGGAAATGAAACTGTTCTTCCCTACCAATACTCTATTAATCATCCTGTGGAGAGCGTAAAATTACGTTGGTCAGACATTATGATATTGGGCACGAAACTGGTTGATATCTTCGAAGATGCCTGCAACTGTTACACCAGGTTTAGGAAACCAAAACAAAATGAATATCCCGTACCGTACCATACCGTGCCGATAGCTGCAAGACATTCAAAGTAGAAGAGTAAACAGTGCCGCGTCCAGTAAGAAGTGCCAAGTAACGTACGTGACCCGCAAACAAAATTAGTCACGCACGTGCCATCTAGCTGCCGGCAGGAACGGTCGAACTGTCAAACGTGTCTTCTCCTGTGGTTGTATCCGGTTACTGGCGTCAGTGGACCGTAAGTACAATTTTTTTTTTACATCAATTTATACTTTGTCGTTCTGAGCCTCATTACAATCAAACTGAAATGAAACCGAATGATGACATAGCTACGTTGAAGCTCTTTTATTTGCAAAATTGCCTCCTTCTTAGTATTTGAACATGTAGCAGGAGAAGTGGCGGTTTTCACAAGAGTCGCTGAACTTCACCGTATGTTGATTAACTAGATCGAAATTGTTGCTGCGAGAGTGATTAAACACACCTCAGGTGTGTGCCTCCTTGAACTACGTCACAGATGTTTGCCTTCTCCTTGGACGTTTAACCGAGCGAATCCTTCACCACAAACAAGCTCGGAGTCTAAGGAACCACCTGCGCAGTTTTCTTCACAGAGAAACAGTGAAAATACAAAATAACAAATAGATCCTTATTGTGCTAGAAGTACGTGTACTACGCAGCATAATGCCATCGTAACTGAACAGTACAGCTACAGTTTGAATAATCTTATGATACTGGGTGCTGGCCAAAAATTACCCTCAGAAGTTACATTCCCTGTGAAGCTTCTGGCTGACCGTGTGCAACACGAAGAGTAAATCGCCATATAAAATTGAAACTGGATACAGATGGGTGAGTCTCCAAACACAATCTCACTATATCGCAGGCGGACGGGGTGTATCCCGTTACGCCTCCTGATTATCAAAAGCGATGCTGCTTTAGCAAGAAGCATATCGAAGGTTAGAAAGTCGCAATAATTTCGACATTGTTTGCAACAGATTCTCTTTTTTTTAGTACATATGATGCTGCTGCTATTCGTAGAAATGAATAAAAAAATTTACAGTGTCATTTACAAGAAGTGCCGAGTGATAAGTCATCTGACTTAACATTGCGACTTTTCACGTTTACGTTTGTTATCAGGAGTCAAACGGCAATACCAAGCTGTAACTAAATGACGTGGAAAATTGCGGCAAGATCAAAGAGATAGTCAGCGGGTGGTGGAAAGAAAGATAAACGTCCCAAGAATAAGAACTGAATGTCATCTGTTAGAAACACTGGTCTCCGGTAAACGTATTTACCTGTTTTATCTGTTTCACTGAGTTTAACGACAATGCGGTGCATCATCTGCTTATGTCATCCACTACATGTGGCCTGGATAAAAACTTAATGATTTACTTGTAGGCGTTCCCACCTTTCCTTTCTCCCTATTTCACCACAGTACACTATGTATATGTCCATTACAACGATCAAGAAACGCAACATTCGGCATCAACGAATGTACCATGTCACAGCAACGTATATATGATGTTGCCTGCTGCGAAAAGATTTAAATACTGATTGTGTCAGTTACTAACTCGTAAAGATATAACGCCTCTGTTTGTTTTGACATCGTTCAATTACACTGGCCACGAACGATCAAAAACCGTTTTTAATTATGTCAGCTATGGACGTTGTTATTCTAAGAAAGATTTAAAAGATATTTGAACCCTTAATGGCACCAACACTAATCAAGAATGTTTTAGGATCTGAAGATGACTACATTGTTAGCCGAAACTAGTAATCAACCCAAATAACGAAGATTTCTTGTGCGACCTAAACTTCATGGGTTTTCATTCCCTAACGTAAATAAAAAATTTACAACAGGTTGCGCATCTCCTGGATTACAACATACTCTCGAGCTTATTTCTAATATTCGTGTAGTAGCACGTCTACGAGACAAACAACTCCATACGTCAACATGTCTGCATTCGCTAATTGCGTGTGAAGTAATAATTTTATGTAAAAAAATGGCTCTGAGCACTATGGGACTTAACTTATAAGGTCATCAGTCCCCTAGAACCTAGAACTACTTAAACCTAACTAACCTAAGGACATCACACACATCCATGCTCGAGGCAGGATTCGAACCTGCGACCGCAGCGGTCGCACGGCTCCAGACTGTAGCGCCTAGAACCGCTCGGCCACCCCGGCCGGCAATTTTATGTAACTTAAGTACCCGAAAGAAAGTTTTCATCGCGCAAAAGCAATGCAAAAAAATTGGTGTTCATCATGAATTATCTTGTCAACGTTAATTTAAAAAGTTAGACTGTCCAGCTTCAGCGTACGGCTTTTTTAAAACTTGTTGTAAATGTCCATAAATACAACACTCGTCAACGACCTTCAGTACTCTTCTTCAAGGCTGACGTGAGCTCAGTACGGTGCGAACTAAGCCGTGACAAAAATGTTCCATTGTCTGCCAAATAATGTGAAATGCCTGACCTGAGAGGTAACCCAATCACTTAAAAACTAACTATGTGTTTCATCTTGAGGACTCATACCACTGCACAGATGAATTCTTAGTGGAGTGGAAGCCACTCAGTGCAAGCTAGTCGCCGAGCATCAAATGAAGACAAGTAAGACTTCATCTGAAAGAAACTCTGTGCCCTAGCCTGCGAGCCGGAACTGCTTACCTAGGAAAGGTAAACAGATAACTGCACAACACTTTGCAAGTCTTCCGACCCAACTATACGATAAAGTACTCTGGAACAGCACTATATTCAAATGAATCCAACATCCTACAAAGATGCCATGGCACTGAGAAAACTCAGAGATTTTAAGGGCGAACTGCTGGAGCGACCACCTTGTTCATCAGACTGAGCCCCTCGCTGACTTCATTTATTCGCATAACCAAATAAAATACAAACTACTCACTCGAAAAAAAAAATGTTTGCCACAGCACAGTGGCAAAAAGGGAAGAAGAAATTATTGCTTTTCACTATTTACAAGAGAGTGACAGCACAATTTTGGTATAAAAACTCATTTGCTTAGATTGTTTCCCCTCTTATTTATAACACACTTGCGTTATTGCCTTTGCTGTAGACTGTAGGTTAGGAGTGGTATTGCAATCGTTTCGGTGTTATCGATTACCTTAAGATCGGACCTTTTATAGTTACAACCGACGAGTATCAACGGTGCCTACTTAATTACTGCGTTAACAATAGTCACAAATCTGCTATTGGTATCCAGAGCTAATGTATCTAGTGGAATCACGAGAAAACTTAGTGTGTCAAAACTAACGCGTAATAAAGGAACAGAAGGTAGTACAGAACTTTTTCAGCTGAAATGAGAGTCACCGCTGCGCTTAGTATGAGTCTTTAGAACATGACATCTATGATACCAGTGCGTCTAGAACTTTTATTTAAGGTGGAATTGCCGTTGCGAAACCGCTCGTAAGCTAGACAAACATAATGGAAGAGTATGCAGTAGTGCAACGTGTACACATTTGGAGCTACTATCAAGGGACACATATAATGTGTTTCGACGTGTTTTACGCTGTTTCACGCAACAGCATGGACAACACCAAAGAAAGTTTGTAATCAGAACTGTCTTAGCCAGCTTGCGAAGTTGGTGCGGATTCTGTAAGGATTTTTGTCACTATACAATGTATTTCAGAAGTTCTCAGGTCAGAAAGGCAGCACGTTTTGTGTTATCGAGAAATATGGGAGAGAGTGTCACAGAAATGATAGAGTATTTGGGCTGGACATCATTAAAAGAAAGGCGTCCTTTGCGACGGAATCTTCTCACGAAAGTCCAATCACCAACTTTCTCCTCCTAATGCGAAAATATTTTGTTCCTCCTACATAGGGAGAAACGATCACCGCGAAAAAATAAGAGAAATCAGAGGTCGCGCGGAAGGCTATAGGTGTTCATTCTGTCAGCGCGCTATGTGAGATTGGAATAATACAGAAGGCACTTAAATGTGATTTGCTGAGTATCCGTGTAGATGAAGATGTAGACAGAAAGGAAGGGTAAACATTAAAGTCTCGTAAATGTTTTCAGGAGATCATGTTCACTCAGTGAAGCAAGGATTGCTCCCAGGACTTTCTGTTACCCTCCTCCAGCATCTCAGGAAAAATTACGTCAGTTTTATTAATTGCGAGGAATGGTACAATTATAAAATAACACTGGTCATCATGCTGGATTTATATAAATGTATCCTAACGTGGTTTCCAGCTGTTTTGAAATGCTAGCTTTGGCCTCCACCGTATTGCGTCTGTGCCACGTCTTGGGAACGTTGTTACTCAAGGTGAGAGAGTAAACTAGAATTTATTAGGCCAGCGTGTGTAACTTTTCGCTCCTTGAGGACAATTAATAATAGCTTACCTTATATTTCTTTGGGCATCGTGAGTTGGCAGTACATTAATAACACTTCTCACCTCGCACGCATACCACACGCTGACCATGTGGGATCTCCTTAAGCCGTATTAGCAGTTCCAGTCTGCATACATTCCAGGCAATTAGCTGTAACTTACGTTTACAGCCACTTATTACAGTCGCGGCACGTCTTTCGTACCTTAATAAGATGCTCACTACTTGTCACACTGATGACGTATTAATGCGACGAAGTTGACAATTTTAGAACGCAGAATCCGTTAAAATTTAAACAGACTACAATTTTGTGCATCGTGTCACGGGAAGGTAACTAAGTTCTCTTTAAAAGTATGAAAAGGGGGAAGACTTCTTGGCCTTAATCTCATTGTGAATCGTTGGGAACCCATGAAATTAACACGAATAAAATGTAAATAAAAATGAGTTGATCTTTCTTACCCTTTGGATGAAAATGTAATGAGTGAAATACACGGTCCAATCACATTAAAGTGACCACCATCCATGTTGGACGCCAACGTACAGTAATCACTCACAGACGTCAGGTAGCGCACATAAAACGTCTCGGGATGATGCGCAAAACACTGCAGTCGTTGTCGTAATGCAGTAACTGAGCGATTTATCTGACGTCCAAGAGGGCATGATTATTGGCTTTCGGGTCAAGGGTGGAAGCGTTTCCGAAACGACCAAGTTTGTAAACTATTCGCGTGCTGCTGCACTTTGCGTGGCAAAGTGTCACTATCCAAAACTGGCGCCGAGACAACTCTGGTGCACCACGGACCATGGATGGTAGGGGTGAACGACAGCTGCGGAGATGTTGATGTGCAGCTGTTGAGCAACTATTCTCCCAGATGAACCAAGGGGCTACCAAAGTGTCTCCTCACCGACCGTTCAGCGAAAGTTGCTGCATATGGGCCTCCGCAGCAGACGCCTGGTTCACGCACCAATGCTGACTGCTGTTGATCGACGACGAAGGCTGGTACTTGCACGCAAGTACCGCACTGAGTGGCGGCAGGTGACCCTTTGAGATTAATTACGTTTTATACTCTGTGGGGCAGATGGCCGTTGGCGTCTACGGCTTTGCAACAATCGTCGGAACGGTCCAGGCTGGAGGAGGGAGCGTTATGCTCTGGGAAACGTTTTCCTGGCATTCGCTGGGTGATCTCGCCATTCTGGAAGGCACAATGGGCCAACATAAGTATGCAACTATCCTTGGGGACTATAACCACTCCTACAAAAAAGTGGTTCAAATGGCTCTGAGCACTATGGGACTTAACGTCTAAGGTCATCAGTCCCCTAGAACTTAGAACTACTTAAACATAACTAACCCAAGGACATCACACACATCCATGCCCGAGGCAGGATTCGAACCTGCGACCGTAGCGGTCGCGCGGTTCCAGACTGTAGAGCGCCTAGAACCGCTCGGCCACCCCGGCCGCCCCACCCCTACATGCAGTTTGTTGAGTTTACCATTCTTCCAGGCTACCAACCCTCCCCCCCCCCCCTCCCCGTTCCTGATTTAAGCGCAATCGAGACTCTGTAGGACAACCTCGATCGTGCTGTTCGCGCCATGGGTCCCCAACCGAGAAACCTAGCGCAGCTGGCCACGCCACTAGAGTCGCTGTGGCTACCCATCCCTGCTGGTACCTTCCAGAAACTCACTGATACTCTTCCTGCATGTCCGCACTACAAAACGTGGTTATCCAGGCTTTTGACAGGTGGTCACATTAATGTGTCTGGACCGTATATTTGTGGTAAGTTACAGATGTGCACTGGACCAGTATCTGGAACTCGACATCGGCTTCTCACAAGCAACTCTTTTCCAATTGAGTCGTTAGAAACCAGTTACAGGTCGTCAAAGTTTCAACTTGTAGCCTCGCGGTCTGAGGCGTCTTGCCACGGTTTGTGCGGCTGCCCCCGTCGGAGGTTCGAGTCCTCCCTCTGGCTGGGTGTGTGTGTTGTCCTAAGCGTAAGTTAGTTTAAGTTAGATTAATTAGTGTGTAAGCCTAGGAACCGATGGCATCAGCAGTTTGATCCCATAGAACTAACCACAAATTTACAAATTTCTTCAGCTTGTCTCTAACACTCTTTCATTCTTACTAGTACCAGTGACCTGAGCACTAAGAATGAAGATCTGCCTCAGAGCATTACATTACCAGTTAGTTCCATTAAAAAGTCCAGCTTCAAGGTAGGAATGGCAGGAGGT
This sequence comes from Schistocerca gregaria, assembly GCF_023897955.1. Taxonomy (NCBI): domain Eukaryota; kingdom Metazoa; phylum Arthropoda; class Insecta; order Orthoptera; family Acrididae; genus Schistocerca; species Schistocerca gregaria. The sequence goes on from NC_064923.1 coordinate 407,769,824, forward strand.
TACGTACAATTTTCTTGACAAAGTCCTAGACACATAGTTCGTGGATTACTCTTGGATCTGTAAATGATCTGTGCAGTAATCGATAACTATCGTAAACCACACGAAATATAGCGTTTATTGGCAGAATGCGATTTTCACTCTGCAGCGGAGTGTGCGCTGATGTGAAACTTCCTGGCAGGGTAAAACTGTAATGCCACTGTGTAGTCTCGGTCCGGCACACGGTTTTAATCTGCCAGGAAGTTTCATAGCGTTTATTGTTTGAATTTCGAGAAACTACAGTCTATCTACCTTCTCTGACTAGACAATTCTGTCAGTCTTGGCGTTACCCTGTGTAATGAATATTCCAAGAAGTTTAGTGACTGTACCCGGATGACGTCGTCGTCTTACCACGATAGTTCGAGTGAAAATTATTCAGCCATCTTCAGGTTCGAAACGTCGTTTTTGACCAAAATTGGCGCGACATTTAATGTTTTATAATTCTGCAAGGAATTTAGTGCACAAAGTAATGTTTATATTTCAACAGAGCTGCACAAGGTTAGTATGAATGTTGCGTTTGCTATAATCGATACACTCGGTTCAATTATTTTGTTGCGGGTTCGTCGTTCTTACGTTCGCTTTCAAATCCACAGTACTTCAGACCCCTTGTGTGTCAAGAGTAATTGGAAATAGTCACGTTTATTGACGTCCTAATATGTTTTCCGGTTGTTTCTAGTTTCGTAATGTACATCCCGTTCTTGTAATTGCTTCTTCAACTTTATTTTCTAATAAAAATAGATTACATGGCATTACTAAAAGCCATTATTATTGACAGTTGTACCTTTGCAAACCTTTAGTTTGAGAGGAAGGCACAATCCACCAGTAATGAGTGCTAATGGTGAAACTTCTTAATTTAATTCTGAAATTGCTGAGTGAAACTGAGCGTACTGTCTCCTTCCTATTTTTTATTACTTTTTATCTGATCTACAGAATTATTCATGACAAATGCAGCCCAAACTTATTCATTTATTACCCACAACATACACTCCTGAAAATGGAAAAAAGAACACATTGACACCGGTGTGTCAGACCCACCATACTTGCTCCGGACACTGCGAGAGGGCTGTACAAGCAATGATCACACGCACGGCACAGCGGACACACCAGGAACCGCGGTGTTGGCCGTCGAATGGCGCTAGCTGCGCAGCATTTGTGCACCGCCGCCGTCAGTGTCAGCCAGTTTGCCGTGGCATACGGAGCTCCATCGCAGTCTTTAACACTGGTAGCATGCCGCGACAGCGTGGACGTGAACCGTATGTGCAGTTGGCGGACTTTGAGCGAGGGCGTATAGTGGGCATGCGGGAGGCCGGGTGGACGTACCGCCGAATTGCTCAACACGTGGGGCGTGAGGTCTCCACAGTACATCGATGTTGTCGCCAGTGGTCGGCGGAAGGTGCACGTGCCCGTCGACCTGGGACCGGACCACAGCGACGCACGGATGCACGCCAAGACCGTAGGATCCTACGCAGTGCCGTAGGGGACCGCACCGCCACTTCCCAGCAAATTAGGGACACTGTTGCTCCTGGGGTATCGGCGAGGACCATTCGTAACCGTCTCCATGAAGCTGGGCTACGGTCCCGTACACCGTTAGGCCGTCTTCCGCTCACGCCCCAACATCGTGCAGCCCGCCTCCAGTGGTGTCGCGACAGGCGTGAATGGAGGGACGAATGGAGACGTGTCGTCTTCAGCGATGAGAGGCGCTTCTGCCTTGGTGCCAATGATGGTCGTATGCGTATTTGGCGCCGTGCAGGTGAGCGCCACAATCAGGACTGCATACGACCGAGGCACACAGGGCCAACACCCGGCATCATGGTGTGGGGAGCGATCTCCTACACTGGCCGTACACCTCTGGTGATCGTCGAGGGGACACTGAATAGTGCACGGTACATCCAAACCGTTATCGAACCCATCGTTCTACAATTCCTAGACCGGCAAGGGAACTTGCTGTTCCAACAGGACAATGCACGTCCGCATGTATCCCGTGCCACTCAACGTGCTCTAGAAGGTGTAAGTCAACTACCCTGGCCAGCAAGACAGCAAGATCTCCGGATCTGTCCCCCATTGAGCATGTTTGGGACTGGATGAAGCGTCGTCTCACGCGGTCTGCACGTCTAGCACGAACGCTGGTCCAACTGAGGCGCCAGGTGGTAATGGCATGGCAAGCCGTTCCACAGGACTACATCCAGCATCTCTACGATCGTCTCCATGGGAGAATAGCAGCTTGCATTGCTGCGAAAGGTGGATATACACTGTACTAGCGCCGACATTGTGCATGCTCTGTTGCCTGTGTCTATGTGCCTGTGGCTCTGTCAGTGTGATCATGTGATGTATCTGACCCCAGGAATGTGTCATTAAAGTTTCCCCTTCCTGGGACAATGAATTCACGGTGTTCTCATTTCAATTTCCAGGAGTGTACAAGGATCACACAATCTGACTATTAATTAACAGAAAAGAATTGCCCTGAATTAGAAGAAATCCTAACAATAACGCATACATTTCATAAGTCACTTACCTCGCAGAAAATCTTCATGACACGAAAATCTTCATGACACAGCAAGTATACAGCCAGCTAAATAAAAAGATTCTAACTAATGTAGTCTCTAACTACTAATAGGAATGTGGTTAGCAAACGAAAGATTTTGTTGCAGAGCAAACAATGTATTTAGAAGACTTTACCTTAATCATGTGACATCCAGTTCGAAAAATTATGTAATCGTCAATAATTCCATTACCCACATTTTACGATCCACGTCTAACTAATATTAAATCTCCATGACGGACACACGTCCAGACTGTTCGCTCGCGCTAACACTGCTTCTAACCTCCATCACTGCTAACCATTAACTACCAATCTCCATCGCCGGCCGCGGTGGCCGTGCGGTTCTAGGCGCTCCAGTCCGGAGCCGCGCTGCTGCTACGGTCGCAGGTTCGAATCCTGCCTCGGGTATGCGTGTTTGTGATGTCCTTAGGTTAGTTAGGTTTAATTAGTTCTAAGTTCTAGGGGACTGATGACCACAGCAGTTGAGTCCCATAGTGCTCAGAGCCATTTGAACCATTTTTGAACCAATCTCGATCACTCATATTAACTTCTAAATGCAAGCCCGTACAGCCACAGAGTCTCTGGCGCTGTCAGTGATGTTAATGCAATCTAAAGCGCTAAGGCGCTGCCAACATACAAACATATAAACAGGCTTATTATAATGGTATTACTCTTGAGCCGCAAGTCTTGTATTAAGTATTCCTTCATTGCCCTATTTCGTTACGTTGTTTCACATAATCTGGCAAGTATAAAGGCTGTCCCGGGATAAGTCGACAGTACTCAGAGATACGACGGAATAATCATTCGAACCAAAAATTCTTGTAAATATGGGTTCTAAAATGCTGGCCTTTAGAGACATGACGACTTCTCTATCTTTGATACTGTGAAACAAATCTCTTCTACTGCAAGCTCTTTGATTTCCATATTTTGGGAGGAGTTGGTACGGAAAAAAAACAGGAAGAATATCTAGTGAACATGAGTCCTGTAATGCATTCCTTAAGAGCTAGGATCACTTGTTCTGTAGAAGATATTTATTTTACAGTAACGAAGATGAACAAGTGTTCGTAATTCATAAGGTACGCACTTTAGAGCCTATGTTTAGTGGACTTTTTTGTTGTTGTTTTGTTCCACCCTAGCATCTCCCAAAATATGGAAAGCAGAAAGTTCGCAATAGAATAAATTTGTTTCATGCAGTCGAAGATGAAGAAGTGCTCGTAGATCTTAATGTATGCATTTTAGATCCCATGTTTACTAGACTCTTTGCTTAGAATGTCCCTTCCTGTCATATCCCTGAATATTCGTCATTCTACCTGAGGCACCCTGCATAACATATGAAAACTAACTTAGAGGTCTGCACTCGTTATTCGTTTGTTATAACATAACTGGTAAGACTTTTGTGTGTGGAAGTAAGGCACATGGCAACACTTTCGATATTCTCGAGAGACCATCAGGCGTTGTTACCTCGGTAGCCAGGAAGATAACCTTCGAGTACTCTTATCTGCTACAGACGCATCATCGTTCAGCGAGGAAACTTGGCGTGCCAGAAGATCCGCAACATGCGTTTATGAAACGAGGTACGACTTATGGGCCTACGTTGAGTTCACTACGAAGCAGGGTGTTGTAGCTGATGCTCCATACTCCACTCTTTGTCGACTTGCGGCTAATTGGGTTAGATCGCAACTATTATAAAGTTTTTGCTGGAACTTACGTCATTTGCAGTGCGTCCCACAAAATATGACGTAGGGGATTAGAAAGTCGTTATTTGCTTTATTTTTATACTTCTGTTCTGATTACGTTTGGATTATGCTTCTATCACTTGCAAATCAAAAAATGTACTCAGTATTTACGAGGTACATTCAATATGGTGTCATTGACGTAAATTAGAAAGATAATTGATTTGAGTATGGAAACCTGAGATTAAGTGACCCAGTTAGAAGCAAGTACATTTCCTGTTATCTCACATTCTAAAGCAACTTTTTGTTTCCTACAACGCAAATAAGAGTGAAACCTGCGGTATGTCTTATCGCAATTTCTTAATGCTGGAATCTGTTTAGCAGTGCAGTATTAAATCGAAATTCTTTGTTAAATAGCAAAGGATATTTTAATGGCCATAATAATTTTGTCAAAAATGTTTCCTTCCTTCAAACTATGAATGATTTAATTGCCTTGATGACTGATGAGCAGTTACTGAGGGAAAACTGTGGATGTCTTCATTAAATACGAATATCAAAGTAAGTACCCTCTTTTACAGTCCCCCTTCACAAATTTTTGTGACACGATTTTATCCCTTAGTACACAAATTTGTCTACGATCCCTTTGTTACTGAGAGATGTAAAAGATATGTAGGGAAAATCACACCTGAAATGTTAAGCTGTGTAAACAATGAAATACAACGCAGGTAGTGATCGAAGGGGAGTTGTGCTGCGGACAAAGGATTTCCGTGTTCCCCAACTTGTCTGTTCACCCTTCAGGCGTTAATAGGGGATGTGATGTTGTGGGATTGATTACGAAGTCGAGTCAGATTTACAGAGAACTTCCCAGTGCGAGATCAGTTGACAGTGCGGCCTTGCACCCCCTCTCCCGACTCCCTACCCCAGAGTGGACTTGGTGCATGCACTGGTTCGGCTGAGAAAGGCGTCATAAACCCATTGTAATCTCTCCTGAGGCAAGGTGGCCCAAAACTATTGTAACTGGTCCTTGATATCTGATACTGGACTGTGCACATCTCTGTTTAAAAAGAATAGCTATAGAACGTCGTACCCGCACACGTCTGGTTTCATGCCCAACAGATAACTTGCTGCAAATAGTAGTCTATAGCTGTGATCCCGCAATGAAATAGTCTATGCGTTGACTAGAATCGCGACTTAATGAAATAAACAGAAATATTAAATAAAATATAAATGAATAATTAATAAATAATGTTTGATTCAAAGGTCTGTAACTGATGTAGATGACACAGGAGGATTACACTGAACAAAGTTTACTCGAGGAGGTAAGTGGTCCTGCGATAGGGACAGGAAGGTAAACTTATAAAATTCAATAAACTTGTGTTGAGAGCGTTGTGAGAAAGGTAGCATAATTCCCAAGCTAAATACGAGATCTGTTCAAAAAATTCCGGAAGTTTGTCCACAAAATTTTTCTACGCTTACCTTTTGCTTATTATGCGTGGTCTCCTTCGAAAGACTCTTCTCCACAGTTGGTACACCGCCCCAAAAGCCGTTTCCGCTACCGGAAGCAGTCTTGGTACGCCTCTTGTTGTATCGCGCGAAGCGTCGTCTGCGAGTTTTCTTCTATCTCGTCTATCGTTGAAACATCTTCCGTCTTTTCAGCGGGATTTTCAAATTTGGAAATAAAAAAATGTCTGCAGGGCCCAGGCCTGGAGAGAACAGAGGATGAGACGGACCAGTGATTTTGTTTTTTGTGCAATAGTCACGCACCAACAGCGATGAACGTGCGGGTGCCTTATCGTGATGCGATAGCCATAAATTGTCTCGCCACATTTCAGGCTATTTCCTTCTCACACTTTCTCGCAAACGACGCAACACGTCCCGATAGTACTATCGATTAACAGTTTGCGCCTGTGGTACGTATTCATGATGAACCAATCCTTCAAAATCAAAGAAAATTATCAGCATGGCTTTGACATTTACCCTGACCTGTTGAACTCTTTTTGGTCTTTGCCGATCCATTGTGAAGATTGAACCTTGGTCTCAACCTCATAACCGTAGACGCACGTCTCATTTCCAGTTATGATTCTCTCAAGGGACATCTCATTCTCATTTGCGTGATCCAAAAGCTCTTCACAGACTGCGAGGTGAATATCTTTCTTGTTTTCACTCATGAGCTGTGGGACGAACTGGAGGACAACACGATGCTTTCCAAGATGCTGTGTCAGGATTTCATGATTTGATCCAGCTGAAATGTCAGCAGTCTCCCGGGCAGTCAGTCTTCGATTGACACGCACAGTTTCGTTCACGTTCCTGACATAAGCGTTGTCAGTAGACTTCGAACGGCGTCATGAACGAGGATCATCTTTAACATTTTTAAACCGTGTGAACCATTATAACACCGAGTACGGCTTCAACACTCATCACCGTAGGCTTTCTGCATCATTTGGTGTAGATCTATAAACATTTTCTTCAGTTTCACGCAATATTAAATCAAACACGTTGTTCCTCTAACTCTGCCATCTCGAAACTCGGAAACTGTGCGACACAACGTTCTACTCAAAACAACAGTGAACAATAACTAACACACATCACGAAACTTTCGGTAGTTACACATTAAACACAGCCGTGTGCAGTGATGCCGAAACATTTCACTCCAAGCACAACAGGCGCGAAATTACGAACGATCCGGAATTTTTTGAACAGACTTCGTAGTCATCAATGTACCAGGGTTCACGAAATATTCGTCAGCTCAAAATATTTCAGAGTTCAGCAAGACGATTTACAAATCAATATATGTGACACAACGAGTAGAAACTCGTACTTTGTTTATCCTAGGTTGCGTAATGCAAGCGGAAAGTTAAAGTTCTGCACTGGAGCACATCCGGATCTCGCGAAAGTAAGAGTCCCTTCCAAAGTTGCAGTATTGTAGCGGCCTTACGCAGCCATAAATCTTGTTACTGAAACGAACAAATAACCAACGTTACCTCAGGTTTGCCTTTTACGAGACCTCAAAGTCCCGAATCGCTCCCTTGAGCATATAACTCAAAAAGTTTATCTGTCTACACTCGACTCCAGCAGTGTTCCACCTCTGCCTAACTCTCAATGGCTGAAGGCCATCCTCACCAAAAATACATCGTTCTTATGTTCTACATACATGATTCTGACTCAACTTCCCAGCTTTCCGTACTAAACTTATATATTACAACAATATTTAAATAAATAAATATTATAAATATTCTGTCACACTCAGACCATTCACAGTAAATATAAATAAAAGTTTGTTTACAAATCATTAAGCAAGCATTTTTGCACAAGTGCGCTCATATTAAATGACAACAAAATGTCGTTAAATATCGTTTAAAGAGTGTGTGCTTGACAAAACCGTCTTTTGGTATTCTTTTTCAATACTGCTGTTAATTAACACGTGTAACTAACCACTTTTAAATTACACTGGTTTTTTATATCGAGTGTAATCATATTTAAATAACTCTATTGGCAAAAATAGAGGATGTTGCAAAAGTACGGAAGCGCCCTCATAAAATCCAAACGGAGTAGCAAACAGAAAAACAAAGTGCTTTCATGTGAGGAACGGAAGGAGGAAACACTTTTAGCCTATATCACCAACATGGCGGCCACCGTGAAATTCACGATTTTGGATTCATCTCTGAAATTTCCAATGGGAAGGCGGTCATATCATTTGTCAGACAGCTAGAGATTTTCAAGACAAAAACACTGACGTCGTTATTTTGAGCACAGCTTTATTCATTCTAGAGTTATAACGAATTACGTGTGGCTGCAGTGTGAGTGTTACCTACCGAAAAGGCATTAAGCCGACATTACACACTCCGAGAGAACACCAACAGTCATAACAACAGTTCTTTATGCTGTCCATTACGTCATAGTGTTAATGCTATCCTCCGATCACAGTCCTGATGGACTTTGACTAACGCATCCGGCTGAATTTGATTGCACGCATCAACAACGAGCTGCTAAAGATGAACAAGATCCCGTACTTTCACGGCATAAACCAGTGCTCTGGCGTGATCACACAAGTAAAAATCCAAAACAGTTAAATCTTGTGAACGTGGTGGCCACTCCACATCAACAATCAATCCACTTTTGGAGGAACAGCACTTCCTGGTACATTCGCACACTGCGTCCACAATGTGGCGGGGCTCCATCGAGCTAGAAGAATTCAGGAGATGTTCCACCCTCCGTTAACAGCGAAGGAAACACCATATCCAGCAACCTCACATAACCATTGGCTCTTAATGAACCTTCAATAAAATCTGCCCCACCGCTTGGGTACGCCACACACTACACCAGACTATCACTTTTTGAGGGCCGACCGTTTCAGATGCGTCAATCCAGTGCGAATTTGCGTCCGACCAATATCTGTGATTCTGCTTGTTCACCTCACCACTGACAAAGAAACTGGCTTCATCACCGAACAGTACCTGACAGGGAAAACGAGGGTTTACCTGCAGTTGTAGCGTCACCCTTCCGCGAACTGTACTCGACGGTCTGGGTCATCCTCATTCAGATGAATTTTGTATGTGTGTCATTCGTCCTGCGATAAAATTCGCAGAACTGAGGTACGGCTAATCCCACATTTTTGCGGCAGACGACGATTCTCCATTGCGGTCTCTTTCTAAATGATTCCAGCACGCTCACTCTTGTTGCTTCATTGGTGGCAGATTTTGGTCTTCCAGCTTTCGGTTTATGTGGGGCGGGATCTGTAGCCGAAATTCGGGCAAAATTTTGGCAACTGCACTGTGAGAAATGGGTTGTCTGGTTGCGACTGTTGAAATCCTCAGCAATGATCCGTGTGCTTCGTTCTCCTGACAAAAGATGATTTCGATGTGTTCTTCATGCGATAATGACATGTTCTTAACCTGTAGATGAGGAAACAACGGTTAAAACGTGCGCATGACTAAATATTACCTAACATTTAAACACATTAACATGTCAGGCAGGGTACTTGTACTTCGCACCGTTTAAAAATCCATTTGATCCCTTTTCGGTATATTAGCACTCACGCTACCGAGCAAGCCACTGCTGCCACACATAGCTGGTAATAACTCAAGAATGAATAAAGCTATGTTCAAAATAACGACGTCATCGTTTTTCTGGTGAAATTCTCTATCTCTGTGTTATGCCGCATGACAACCTTCCCATTGGAAATTTTAGAGCGGAATCCAAGATACTGGTTTTTTAGCATGGCCACCATATTGGTGACATAGGTATGTTTTCCCTCAACCACTTTCTCATGTGTAGCGACTTCGTTTTACTGTTTGCTACATCGTTTCATTTTACAAAGGCGTTTCCGGACTTTTGAATCACCCTGCAGTAACATAATCCTTAAGTAACAACACAAGTATGACAAGAGGTATTCATGCTGCATTCAGTTACTGGAGGAAACGATATTCTGACAAACATTTACGTGGTGAAAAAGATATAAAAATGTGTAGAATCAATAAATAAAATGGTTACAGATAGAAGGCTTTCAGGAATGATAGCCATAGTGAAATGCTATCATCTGTGATATCATTTGGCGAAATCTCATGAAGCATTTAAAAGCTGTTAATTCTAATGTTCATTGCAACAATATTTAATTACTATAAAACAGTATCTTCTGAAGTGTTTAAGTTATTAAAAATATTATAGTTTTATTGCATGCGTCTCATTTTTCTGAGTTGCATTCAGAGTTGCCTTATTATGTAACTGTGATTTACTATAGAATTTCTAAGAGTTCTAAGAACCATATTTCAGACTGTCTTATACTTCGCCATTTATGGTGCATCCTCTGGGCTTTGGCTAAGAGAGAAACTGTCGTCCAAGTTCCATGCACTGGGTTTTACCTGTTTCTGGCGAATCGCTGCATTCCCTCGTACCCTGTCCAGTGATGTACCGGCCGCTTTTCTGATGTAGTGTTCAGCTGTACAAACAAGGCGCGGCCAAACAACTCGCCTACCTAATTATAGCTTTACAACGCCCGAGTCATAGTACGAATGGGAACCCCGAACCACAACACAGCAGAATCACTTCTGGCCTAAACTAGACATTCCACGGGTTAAGCAGCTCACTCGGCGGCCATTTTTCTTAGCGCACTCTACCATTTGAAAGGCGTGATTTGTCGGGCCACACAACCGCATCTAATAAATTACTGCTTGGTTTCTGTGATCTTTGGCCTACTGAAGACGAGCAGCTTTGTGTGCCGCCTTTAGCGAGGTGCCCGACTCTCAATGTCATGCAGTTCGCTCGGAAACTGGTTGAGATTTAACTGCATTCTCTGACAGCAGAAAATCCTGTCGGATTTGAAAACGTTTGTTGTTGACAAGGCGTGACACTCGTCCCCGGTCTCTGACGGGTAAATTCCGTTTACAGCCATTGTTGTTACGTCATTTTACGTGGCTTGAGTGGTACGCTCACAACTTGACAAGAAGAAGTGATCGGTTGGTAGGACATGTTCTGAGGCATCAAGGGATCACAAATTTAGCATTGGAGGGCAGCGTGGAGGGTAAACATCGTAGAGGGAGACAAAGAGATGAATACACTAAGCAGATTCAGAAGGATGTAGGTTGCAGTAAGTACTGGGAGATGAAGAAGCTTGCACAGGATAGAGTAGCATGGAGAGCTGCATCAAACCAGTTTCAGGACTGAAGACCACAACAACAACAACAACAACGAGTGATACGCTATACCTGCACACACGTTGGACAATTCACGCCGATAAATGAACAAATCGACGAATTTTATTCGCGGAGTATTCTTGAGCACGTCCAAACACAACTGCTGTTTTCTGCGTCATAGGGGGCCAACTCGCTTCAAAACCTGAAAAAAGAGGAAAAAAAGGTACGCGTTTCTAGTTTACTCCCACGAAACCTTGTGTAGATTGCACTTGTGCATACTCATCCGATGCTGCGGTGTCATTCCAGTCTCAAGTTCATATTATACATGCCGTGACAGCTGGCGCTAAACAGGGAATCGGACAACGACACATTTCTCAGCTATTGTTGTGACCTGTTTAATATATATATATATATATATATATATATATATATATATATATATATATATATATATATATATTAAACAGGTCACAACAATAGCTGAGAAATATATATATATATATACTCCTGGAAATGGAAAAACGAACACATTGACACCGGTGTGTCAGACCCACCATACTTGTTCCGGACACTGCGAGAGGGCTGTACAAGCAATGATCACACGCACGGCACAGCGGGCACACCAGGAACCGCGGTGTTGGCCGTCGAATGGCGCTAGCTGCGCAGCATTTGTGCACCGCCGCCGTCAGTGTCAGCCAGTTTGCCGTGGCATACGGAGCTCCATCGCAGTCTTTAACACTGGTAGCATGCCGCGACAGCGTGGACGTGAACCGTATGTGCAGTTGACGGACTTTGAGCGAGGGCGTATAGTGGGCATGCGGGAGGCCGGGTGGAAGTACCGCCGAATTGCTCAACACGTGGGGCGTGAGGTCTCCACAGTACATCGATGTTGTCGCCAGTGGTCGGCGGAATGTGCACGTGCCCGTCGACCTGGGACTGGACCGCAGCGACGCACAGATGCACGCCAAGACCGTAGGATCCTACGCAGTGCCGTAGGGGACCGCACCGCCACTTCCCAGCAAATTAGGGACACTGTTGCTCCTGGGGTATCGGCGAGGACCATTCGCAACCGTCTCCATGAAGCTGGGCTACGGTCCCGCACACCGTTAGGCCGTCTTCCGCTCATGCCCCAACATCGTACAGCCCGCCTCCAGTGGTGTCGCGACAGGCGTGAATGGAGGGACGAATGGAGACGTGTTGTCTTCAGCGATGAGAGTCGCTTCTGCCTTGGTGCCAATGATGGTCGTATGCGTGTTTGGCGCCGTGCAGGTGATCGCCACAATCAGGACTGCATACGACCGAGGCACACAGGGCCAACACCCGGCATCATGGTGTGGGGAGCGATCTCCTACACTGGCCGTACACCTCTGGTGATCGTCGAGGGGACACTGAATAGTGCACGGTACATCCAAACCGTCATCGAACCCATCGTTCTACCATTCCTAGACCGGCAAGGGAACTTGCTGTTCCAACAGGACAATGCACGTCCGCATGTATCCCGTGCCATCCAACGTGCTCTAGAAGGTGTAAGTCAACTACCCTGGCCAGCAAGATCTCCTGATCTGTCCCCCATTGAGCATGTTTGGGACTGGATGAAGCTTCGTCTCACGCGGTCTGCACGTCCAGCACGAACGCTGGTCCAACTGAGGCGCCAGGTGGAAATGGCATGGCAAGCCGTTCCACAGGACTACATACAGCATCTCTACGATCGTCTCCATGGAAGAATAGCAGCCTGCATTGCTGCGAAAGGTGGATATATACTGTACTAGTGCCGACATTGTGCATGCTCTGTTGCCTGTGTCTATGTGCCTGTGGTTCTGTCAGTGTGATCATGTGATGTATCTGACCCCAGGAATGTGTCAATAAAGTTTCCCCTTCCTGGGACAATGAATTCACGGTGTTCTTATTTCAATTTCCAGGAGTATATATATATATATATATATATATATATATATATATATATATATATATATATATATATATATGACAGCGATCCTGCCTAGTTACCGGGATAAAATAACATGGGTAGCACTCCAGAAGATATGTTTATGACATTTTTAACAGGTGTAATAATGTATATCGACTTTAAACTACTACGATATTGTTCGAAAACGTTGGCTACAAAATTTCCTCTACGTGACTCCACTTTTGTAATTGGCTCCACTACAACCTTAATAATACAATGAAGAGCCAAATAAACTTGTACACCTGCCTGATAACGTGTAGGGTCCCCGCGAGCACGCCGAAATCCAGCAGCACGACGTAGCACGCACTTGATTAATGACACAATGAACCCTGCAGGGCTGTACATACATCCTTAATAGTACGAGCATATCCCAGATATGCTCAATAATATTCATTCTGGGGAGTCTGGTGGCCAGCGGAGGTGTTTAAACTCAGAAGAGTGTTTCTGGAGCCATTCTGGACGTGTGGGGTGTCGCATTGTGCTGCTGGAATTGCCCAAGTCCGTCGGAATGCACAATGGACATCAAAGGATACAGGTGACCAGACACTACGCTTTCGCACGTATCACCTGTTAGAGTCGTATCTAGACGCATCACGGGTCTCATATCACTCCAAAGGCACATACCCCACACCATTACAGAGCCTCCACCAGCTTGAACAATCCCATGCTGACATGCAGGATCCATGGATTCATGAGGTTGTCTCCATACCCGTACACGTCCATCTGCTCGATACAATTTGAAACGAGGCTCGCCCGACCCGGCAACATGGTTCCAGTCATCAACACTCCAATGTCAGTGTTGAGCGCCTATTTGAGTCGTAAAGCTTTGCGTAGTTCAGACACAAAATGACTCCGAAAGCCCATATCGATGATGTTCCGTTGAATGGTTCGCGCGCTGACACTTGTTGATGGCCTCATATTGAAATCTGCAGCAAATTGGGGAAGAGTTGCACTTCCGTCACGTTGAACGAGTCTCTTCAGTTGTCGTTAGTCCCATTCTTGCAGGATTTCTTCAGGCCGCAGCGATGTCGGAGATTTAATGTTTTACCGGATTCCTGATATTCACGGCACACTCATGAAATAGTCCTACGGGAGAATCCCCACGCCATAGCTACCTCGGAGGTGCTGTGTCCCATCGCTTATGCGCCGACTATAACACTACGTTCGAACTCACTTAAATCTTGATAACCTCCCATTGTAGCAGCAGTAACCGATCTAACAACTGCGGCAGACACTTGTTGTCTTATATAGGCGTTACCGACCACAGCGCCCTTTTCTGCCTATTTACATGTCTCTACATTTGAATGCGCATGCCTATACCAGTTTCTTTGGCGCTTCAGTCTATAATTAACGAGTTCAAAATTATTTTCGTGTACATATTTGCACGTTTTTAGTGGAAGGTCATATTTCCACTGCCACACGGTGAAAATGGGTCCCTCAGTATTGCAACTGTCTTATAAACTACTATCTGTCCAAAAAATGTCATTCGGGTTTTCCGCACAGTTATTGGGGATTTATTCGGAACTATAATCATAATTTTTTCGCAAATTGGCATTTTTTTCCTAAGATTAAAATTACGCCTAGTATTTTTTTCTGGAAATATTCGAATTTTGTATGAACAGCTTCAGAACTCTGAAAAAATATACAATATTCTGCAGTAATCTCGGATGCCGACATCAGTCCACATAGATTTGATGCATGGGTAGGCCATAATTGAAGCTGTTCCGTTGCCGATTGGTCGGCTACTTAAAGATACGCAGGAAACTAGTAACAAGAAAACCCGCCGTTACCGAGATGATTTTACACGCAAATATTCCCGCGAGAAAACGATGCATGTCGTATTCCACTGGCTTCTGGCATCTTCGGCTCTATTCATTTCGAGAGACCAGAAAATGACACTTGAAGGCAATAGATGGCGTCTGAGGTATAAGATCTGCTTTTCGGACCATCTCCAAGTGTAAAACCTGACAGCCACTTTTCTGAAAGCAATGTTGTCACAAGCGACGAATGTGACTATGATTTCGACTGAAATATGTGAAAACCATATAAAGTATTTCAGTACTGTAATTTCGACCTCTGACTCGTTATCAGGGACCTCACAATACTTTACACTTGAAGTTTTACACGATTCCTCCAAATTAATAATTTTTGATCCAAAGTGGATCCCATTTTGAATTTTGTAGTTCCAGCATCGGATTCCTAATAAGCGATCCAAAGATTCTAAGAAAGGACGCACTTTTGCAGGATTTTATATCCATTTTTGTTATTATGTCCATGTTTTGATACGTGCTGACGCATTGTGCGGCTCAACGCCCACTGCTCTTACTACAGTGATTCCATACAACCGACGGACATATGCACACCACTGCACTGCTACGATTCACGTCAGCGGTGGAGCAAGAAATGACCTCCTGTTACTAGTTCCACATCATCTACAACGCTCCAAAGCGACTATTGTGCTCTTTTAAAGGGTTAGGTGATAGTTTATGCGTGGAAATTACACTGAGATGGCAGAAAGTCCACGGATACCTTCTAGTGTTGTGTTGGACCTCTTTTAGACCGGCGTACTGCAGCAACTCAAGTCGTTGGAATCCCCTGCAGAAATATTGAGCCATGTTGCCTCAATAGCCGTCCATAATTACGAAAATGATACCGGCGCCGGATATTGCGCACGAGCAGGCATCTCGATTACGTCCCATAAACGTTAGGTGGGATTCATATCGGGCGATCTGGGCGACCAAATCATTCACTCGAATTGTCCAAAATGTTCTTCAAACCAACCACGAGCCACTGTGGCCAGGTGACATAGTGCATTGTCATCAAGAAAAATTCGTTGTTTGGGAACACGAATTTCAAAAACTGGTTCAAATGGCTCTAAGCACTATGGGACGTAACATCTGAGGTCATCAATCCCCTAGACTTAGAACTACTTAAACCTAACTAACCTAAGGACATCACACACATCCATGCCCGAGGCAGGTCTCGAACCTGCGACCGTAGCAGCAGCGCGGTTCCGGACTGAAGCGCCACAGCGGCCGGCGAGCATGAAGTCCATGAATGGCTGCAAATGGTCAGTCGAAGTAGCCGAACATAACCATTTCCAGCCAATGACTGGTTCAGTTGGACCAGAGGACCCAGTCTATTCGACGTAAACAAAGACCACACCAATGTGGAGTCACCACTATTTTGCCCAGTGCCTTGTTGGCTAGTTGGGTACCGAGCGAGAGGTGGCGCAGACTAGACTAGACTCGCATTCAAGAGGACGGTGGTTGAAAACCGCGTCCGGTCATCCTAATTTAGGTTTTGGCGTGATTCCCCTAAAGTGCTTCAGGAAAATGCCAGGACAGTTCCTTTGAAAGAGCACGGCCGGCTTCCTTCCCTATCCTTCCCTAATTCGATGGGACAGATGACCTCGCAGTTTGGCCCCCTCGCTTAAATCGACCAACCAGTCCATGGTCTCGTGGGGTCTGCGCCAGAGTCGAACCCTACCATCAGCTGTTACCAACTGAAGTCGGGACGCATCTGACCAGGCCACGGTTTTCCAGTCGTCTAGGGTCCACCTGATATGGTCACGAGCACAGGAGAGGCGCTGTAGGCGATGTTGTGCCCCCCCCCCCCCCCCATTAACGTCAAATTTCGCCTCATACGTTCATCGTATGTCCCACATTGATTTCTGTGGTTATTTCCCGCAGTGTTGCTTGTCTCTTAGCACTGACAACTCTACTGAAACGCCGCTGCTCTCGGTCGTTAAGAGAAGGCCGTCAGCCAATGTGTTGTCTGTGGTGAGAGGTAATACTTGAAATTTGGTATTCTCGGCACGCTATTGGTGGTAACGATTTCCAGAATGCAATGGGCCATGCGTTTAGCTCCAACTACCATTCTGGGTCCAAAGACAGTCAATTCCCGCCGTGTGGGCATACTCACGTCGGAAACCTTATCACATGATTCACCAGCGTACAAATAACAGCTTCGTCAATGAACTGCCCTTTATACCTTACGTACGCGATAGCACCGCCATTTGTATATGTGCAAATCACTATCCCATGACTTTTGTCGCCTCAGTGTATTTCCGACTCTCCCCCCTCCCCCCCCTCTCTCTCTCTCTCTCTCTCTCTCTCTCTCTCTCTCTCTCTCTCTCTTTCCAAGCATTAATTCCGACTGGCGGGGTGTACTGGTTAATCGGATGTGGCATGTTAATTTTAAGGGGTGGCCAGATACCCTTCCTGTCGCAGCCCCATACCCCCTGCGAAGGAATGAGTGTACCCCAACTGTCTGCCTCTAGTGTAAGCCATGACATAGTGCGAACGTGTTCAGATATCTGCGAGCCGTGTAACTGAGGCGGAACGTGGGGACCAGACCAGTATTCACCTAGTGGGATGTGGAAAACCGCCTAAAAACCACATCCAGATTGGCCGGTACACCGGCCCTCGTAGTTAATCCGCCGGCAGACCCGATCCGGGGTCGGCGCGCCTACCCGAGCCCACGAAGCAGCGCGTTAGGTCTCTCGGCTACCCTAGCGGGTCAGTGTATTTCCGACACTGAACCAGAGAAACTGGCATGGGACTACATGCCGCACTTATATTACAGTCTACTGTTGTACGTGGCACAGTTGCTCAGTGTCGTCGATGGTGTGTTACAGACGGGTCATGTCGGCGGCGGGGCTGGAGCTGCTGACGAGGACGAGCCTCAGCCAGGTGGAGCACAAGCCGCCCGACCTGCGCTCCTCCTTCGCGACGCCCATCAGCCTCGATGAGCGCTCCTGGTCCTGGAGGCACCTCAGGGTACGTCCACATCTCCAGTCCTAACACCACCCTGCAGGTCGTTCAAACTACGACAGCAGCAAGCGCTACAGTGGCCAAGTCCTTAGAAGACGACAGGGCAGAGGCATAATTTGGTATCCACCCAGACACATAGTAATTATTGACTACACAGTCACATTCTCATCCATAATTTCAGTCGTGTCTAAACACGCACAAGCGCACACCCACACGCACACGCACACGCACAGTGTTAGTCTCTGTTTGCAGTCTCGAGCTATCTTGTGGGGAAGACCCTTTCAGATGTCCTTCCGCCCCTTCTCGGAGCTCATGTAGCGTCGCATGAAGTTTCACTTAAGGCTGTAGTCAGGATCCACACACTCTTAGTGATGCGCGCCGTGCGATAGAAATTACGCCACTTACTGCTCCGCTGATCTGATTAGTGGAATGAGCCGTTCAGGATTAATCCTGTGCACTACCACAACATAAATTAGTTCAAATGTGTGTGAGTTCCTAAGGGACCAAACTGTTACGGTCATCGGTCCCTAGACTTACACACTACTTAAACTAACTTATTCTAAGAACAACACACACAGCCATGCCCGAGGGAGGACTCGAACCTCCAGCGGGAGAGGCCGCGCAATCCGTGACATGGCGCATCACACCGCACGGCCACTCAGCGCGGCCATAATTAGTCTGAATTAGGGTCACCACTTTCGCTTTTATCTACCATACAGAGTTAAAAATTCCTCCACTGATATTTCACTCATAAATACCTTTACCAATAGAAATTCTTTTGGAAGATTCTTAGAGCCGACCGTTGGATTGGAAAACGAACATCACAAACAGTCACAGCACCATCTTGGTATGGTTTCTATTCTATAGCACCAATAATCTCTTTCATAAATAAAACAGCAATGGAAGTGCTTTTGGAAGATTCTCTGAGCCGACCGCTGGATTAGAAAACGAACATCACAAACAGTGACAACACCGTCTTGGTTTGGTTTCTATTCTATCACACCAATAATCTCTTTCATAAATAAAACAGGATTGCAGTATAAAGTACACAAAAAAGCACCTGTCTTCAAATTTCAACTAGAAGAAACGAAATTTATTATAGTCTAATAGAGCCCGGCAAGTCCTCATCTTTAGTTAACACCACCCAGCTAGCTAACGGCTCCACGCTCTACTACGCTTGCTGCTCTTCCTGCTCCTATACAGTCTGAGTACGCAAAGTAAACTGACATATCTCAAAACCCGAGAAATGACTAAACCAATTCACACACCCGACGAAGGGAACACACTCGCGAACTCTTCCGAACAGAAAAACTTCATTGGTGCAATAAAATCTTGGCAGGTTTCCTCCCGCATAAGATCGCAGTGTGAAAGGCTACTCTTTCTTTCCATCTTCTGGTGTTGCTGTATCTCAGTCCACCTTCTTATGCAGGTATAAGCGGAGAGTGTTTAAATCTCGCTAGGGCCGCTCCACAAAAGTTTAACAGCCACCCGTCCTACTGGTTTCGTTTTCACTGGAAAATCGCGCCCGCTGCCCAGCGTTGCACTACGCGATGCAAATGTCTGTCTCTCCCGTCTCAGTACTTCAAAACTGGTTACCAAGCTGCCCTGAGGTCAAACCCTTTATCTCGATTTACAGGATTCGACGTCACTCGTATCTCGATTGTCTCCGTAATAGTGCTGTCCCGGAAGCTATTAGCAGACATTCACCGTTAACCTGTCTCGATCAGTGGAAACTTATTTTCCTGCCGGAGTATTAAGCTGCGTATATCTCCTATGCAACGTAGGGAGACACAGAGCTGCGTATGCACGCTGTAAGATTTCTCACATTCGCTTGCGACAGCCTCGTTGAGGAGACAATCCAGATAAGAGTGTCGACGAATCTTGTTAATCGAGATAAGGATTTTCCTCTTAATGTTGCTTGGCAATCAGCCTTTGAAGCCGTAAGACGGGAGGGGCTCCAGTTACTCGGCGTAGTGCAGCGGTGAACGGCAACGATTTGCCAGCTACGTACCGGCCGCACCACCGTTAAACTGTAGAGCAGCGGCCGTTGCGATATTTAAATGCCCGCCACCAATACCTCTACAAGGAGACGAACTGCGAAACACCGGCGCTTTGATAGAAAATGGGAAGGGACAGTAGCCTTTCCGAAACATTCTTTCCATATACTGATCAAATCGCAGAAAACAGGCTTTCTACTGCCACACGACAAACTTCGCTTCTGATCAATATACCTATAACACTATAAAACATATGAACCATGCCAAACACATGCAAGATTCAGTCAAATGAAAATCGAACACCTGCTATGACGGGACCTTGGAATGATTCCATTCAAAAGTAATCACCACACGCGATAAGATATTTATCCCATTGGCTGATGAGGCGAACAGCTCCTGATTCGTAGAACGCGGTCGGCCGCTGACGAATCCACAACCGCCCTCACTCTTGCACTTTCTTGTCCAACTGAAAGTGACGTCCACACCGGTCTTTCTTCAAGTCGCCATAGATGTGAAAATCGCATGGGGAAGGATCTGGGCTGTACGGAGGATGCCGCAGCGTTTCCCAACCAAAGTGCTGAAGCGTAGCCTTCGTCCTGTTGGCAGTGTGGGGGAGGGCGTTATCTTAATACAGGATGTCTCGGACCAACGGCATTCCTGGGCGTTTTCATTTTATGGCACGTTGCAGTTTCTGCAAAGTTTCTTCACGGCGCCGTGCATTGCTGTATATAAGATACTTAATTTGTACATGTAATATGAACATTAATCTTAATACTTTGATTGCAACTGTAACTAGCTATCACTGGATAAGCCTTTTCTACTGTATGAGGTCAACGGCAAATAAAAAATCTCAGATGATCGTGGTTCCACTCTCGAGGGCCCCTGCAGTCGAACTTCCTTACCGGAAGTTGTGTGAAGGGCTTTGGATTTGAAACTTCCTGGCAGATTGAAACTGTGTGCCGGACCGAGACTCGAATTCGGGACCTTTGCCTTAGCTCAGTTGGTAGAGCACTTGCCCGCTAAAGGCAAAGGTCCCGAGTTCGAGTCTCGGTCCGGCACACAGTCTTAATCTGCCAGGAAATTTCATATCAGCACACACTCTGCTGCAGAGTGAAAATCTCATTCCGCTTTGGATTTCTTTGGTGGGGGAGATGTGAAATGTTTCCACTGTCAGCTTTGCCGTTTGCCCTCAGGCTGTCGGACGGAACCGCACTGTTTCACAATAACGCCCGTTCAACACTGTCAATCGGAAGAAGACTATGCTTCAGTGATTTGGTTTGGAAACACTGCAGCGACCTCCATACGGCTCGGGTCTTTCATCGTATGACTTTCATACCTGTGTGGATGTCGGTTTCAGTCGGACGTGGAAGTACAAGAGTGGGTACGGTTATAGATCCGCCAGCGACCGATCGCGTTCTACGAAACAGGAATCGATCGTCACGTCTCCTAGTGCGACAAATGTTTCAACACAGGTGGTGATTATTTTTGACGGGAGCCATTCCATGCAACCATTGTGGCGGGTGTACTGTTTCCATTTGACTGTCTATCGTGTAATGTAGAAACTATTTTATTTGTAACAAGATCACATTTATAACTTGCTACCTCTTACACATTATGGAAAATCACACTGAACGGCTCGAACACATTATGCGATATCTGGTGGACCGCGAAAAGACATGTGCAACATAAGAAGGCGTTTATATGATGGGAGTTTACAAGTATTATCATGCTCAAAAGTGTCCGAAAGACCTGAATTACATTACGCCTGATTTGTATGCAACCCACAAGAACGTAACTGTATTGCAAGCCCTCTAACTTCCTTCTGGTACAGTGGTTTGACTATACCAAATAATTACTACAACAGACCACTACAGAACTTTACTCTGTGTGCCAATCAATCCCGATGCAAATTGATACCACGATAATGAAAATATCAAGGGGCACGTTAGTAGAGACTGTAATCTCCCCCTCCTTCCTTCTTCCATCTAATGTCCACATTAAATAATGCCCAGTCCAAGTAATTCATAAGCAAGCTTGTATGAAGATTTTAGAGGAGCCAAGATTACAATAAACTTTCAAGTTTACTTAGCTTGTCATGTTGAGATGGCTCCAGTCCACCTTGTCTAGGGGTCTGAATCTTGAAGCTGAAAATCTAACATCAGGTCCTCACGGTTCGTTTGAACCATATAAATTGGAAGATTGTTGTTGTAGAATTTTTTACGTAAATATATTTTCCTCTGATTTTCTCACAATTTAGCATCTCGTACAGTATTTTGATTTTTCACATTATCAAAGCCGAAATTACATTGTTCGAATCTGTCATACAAAAATACGTCCGATCACATCAGAGGCAAAATTATGGCTTTCACACTCTGAGGAAATAACTATTCCAAAGAGTTTACAATTTATCTTAACAAATGAATTCCTATTAATTTTCGTTACATGATCAATTTCGATTATTATTTCATAATTAAATCCAGAAATAAACGTAATAAACAGTACAGCATTGCGTAATTAATAATAGAAATTTTAAGTGTACAAATAATTCGTAGTTTCAAATGTTTCTGAAAAAAATAATTTTAACTGTACATTCGGAGCTAGTAATATATTATTGATTATAACATCGAAACTAAAATACTTTATAAAGTAATTTCTTTTCATACATTTTAGCTTGAAATATAACATACTGTGTATAAAATTATATGGATGTTTTCAGAAAAGCAACTGAGATATACCGACATGTCCAAAATTCGAAAAATAATACTCGTATCGACAACTACTGCAGACGAAAAGTAATAAATGTTTCAAATGGCTCTGAGCACTATGGGACGTAACTTCTAAGGTCATCAGTCCCCTAGAACGTAGAACTACTTAGACCTAACTAACCTAAGGACATCACACACATCCATGTCCGAGGCAGGATTCGAACCTGCGACCGTAGCGGCCGGCCGCGGTGGTCTCGCGGTTCTAGGCGCTCAGTCCGGAGCCGCGCAACAGCTACGGTCGCAGGTTCGAATCCTGCCTCGGGCATGGATGTGTGTGATCTCCTTAGGTTAATTAGGTTTAAGTAGTTCTAAGTTCTAGGGGACTGATGACCACAGATGTTAAGTCCCATAGTGCTCAGAGCCATTTGAACTATTTGCGACCGTAGCGGGAAAAGTAATACCAGAGGAGATGTCCCGTTACAAGATGTCACAGTCCTTAACGCTTGTAATTTATTACAATGACTAACGATTCAACAAACAACTTCAAACTTGAATTTACTTGACAAAATGTTTTGGACAGGACCAGGACTGCTACCCAACAACTATTCTCCCTGTTAACTGACCACGCAAGGTTTTAAATATGCTTTCCGTCACATGTCTAAACTTGAAATGATGTAGCGTAAAGTTTTGTGTTGGCCGGAGCTTCGAACCCAGCACCTAATCGATTGTTAACTATGCATAATCAAATGTTAGGTATCGAAACTTTTCACCAACTACGAGACGACAGAAACGCAAATGAGGAGCCTTACCACGAAGAGACGTTAAAGATCGATGTGTTACACCAGTGGCGAGATGTGCGTTTGTTTGAACTGGAGACATCGTGAGCAATAGTCCTGTACTGAGTGGGAGGCAAAGACGCGCGTATCTTCGTTGTTGACGACATGCAAAGAGACGTTACCCACGGACTTCTTTTTCACCAGTGGCTAGGAGTGGCATGCTCGTCTCTGAGTCAGATGCCAGTGTGAGGCCACAAAATGTAGTGTTATGCGTCTGCAGGCACGAACAAGGTATTGTGAACTGCATCCCAGAGGTATTTCCATCGCTCTTGGCGTGTGTTGCCGACAGCTGAGACGCCTTGCGGTCGCCGTACAAGAAAAACGACCAAAGAAACTGCATCAAGTGTAGCTACTGGACGAGAACGCTCGTCGGCGTTCTGCTGATTTCACGATAGAACCTACACAGGAGCTTGGTTTGAAATCAATTCCTACAGCGTGTATTGTTGTGGCCTCGAATGTTTACCTTTCTCGCTCCATATCGTACAAACACGAAGAAAATTTCTTGTGGGCGTATAGCATTTTAATTTCTGAAGCATTAGCTTTCTACAAGCATGATATCCAAAAACTGATTAATTAGCTCTTATGTTTTTATGTAACATTCAGTAGACCCACATTATTATTATTTTGCGTATGGCTAATACAGACATATCGTGAAATTAAATTACATATACATACGTACATATTGACACACAAGGATCTTAAGTTTGTCTTTACAACTGAATATCCAGTCCTTCAATCCATCTCACTGCATCTTGATAGGCTCGAGT
Source organism: Schistocerca gregaria (assembly GCF_023897955.1). Lineage (NCBI taxonomy): Eukaryota > Metazoa > Arthropoda > Insecta > Orthoptera > Acrididae > Schistocerca > Schistocerca gregaria. Next base: position 407,793,747 of record NC_064923.1, read on the forward strand.
CCTGCATTTACTGACAATGTGATTGCGGGGCTCCATACCAGACTGTTCACCACAGGCTGGATCAGGCAGCTTCTTCCACTTAAAGAGAGCATCCCTGCATCGGCCATGGCCGGTACGGATTCTGTTGAGAGTAGTCCAGGTCTTGCGTGGTAGGTCGAATCCACTTGGAAGTTTAGCACCTGAGAAGATGCTGTGCAGGTGCACATCTGTCACTGCTTCCCACCGACCTTTCCATTCTTCAAGAGATTTGAAATCCTTTAGCAACCATGTCAGCAGCATCGCAGAGAGTTGGGCGGCGTGATTTCAGTCTCTTACGATTTAAAAGTGGCAAGTCGCTATGCACCGGTAAGTTAGAATTCCTGAAGATCTTGTGGAATTCTCTCATAAGAGCAGTACATCTGCGTGGATCAGGATGCATTATACCGATTAACAGTGGATGCCAATAAACTGGAGTAGATCTGATTGCACCAGATATTATGCGCATTGTTGTATTCAGCTGGGTCTCAACAAGCCTTGTATGATGACTGTATATACGACGTATATAAACCCACAAGAAGCACTATAAAAACATACACTGCTCTAATACAAATGAAATACAGCTTGCCTTGATAATGTTTCTATCAAAGGCTAATTTAATAAAACTGATTCTATTCGTTATTCGCTGTCAGGGGGAGGGGGGTGGGGGGCAATGGCAGTCGTTACAGAGAGATCTTATCATTTCTTGACCACACCTTTATGCTTATCATTCGGCTATTGTGTACTTCCTGGATCCAGGATCCCGGGATGGAACCGTTTGTGCTCGCTGGAGAGAATGAGCTGATCTTCCCTTAATCCTGCTAATTTGCTAAAAAGGTAGTGCTCGAGGCTGACTATGCTGTTTTCAGGGGCGAGCGGTTTCTCGAGAATAGTGATGTTTTCCAGCATTTGTTGGAAATGAAATCTGAAAAGCGCTGGCAGGAGACAGACCTTTGGTAACTGTTGTAAAGTGCCGGAAATGACCAACAAGAGTAATTACCATGTGTCTGTAGGTTTTAGCTTAATTCAAATCACTGAGTTGTCCTGATTGGTCCAGTCTGCCGTTGCTGCTTCTCCATTGACAGCACAATACATCCTGCTTGCTTTTATACTGGAGTGTTTGCCTCTCGTGACGTCTAGTGGTCAATTCCGCATTATATTGGGGTGTCCGGATGCTTTTGATGAGATAGGGTAAGATATTCGCTAATAACGATGCGCAGATGTATGAAATGGAAAGATCACATATGTTAAGATGTAGGTAAAACAAGTATCAGGCTATGACTCACTGATAGGAAACTGAAAAATCGAAATCTGTCTACGAAAGAGATTCCAGATAAAACACTTTTATGACCCATCACTACACAACAGTATAAGAGGTCACGTCGATTGTTTAAACAGAACGGCGGTGCGAATGGTCGCAAGCTTGTTTAACTCGCGAGAGCTAACTTCCATACTACATAAAATACTGTAATATTTTATGGAAAGTCATTAAAATGCAAAGAAATACGTACGACTTGACAGAGATTAATAATACGGATAGCAAGATTAAAGCTATATAGGATGTTGCCTAACGGGAGAACGGGCACCCATCAGACTCCAAGATGCCACAACAACTAAACTAAATGAAAACGTTGTGACTGATAATTCACAAGTTGCGAATTCTTTTAAGACTCACTTTCTAAATATCGCGGAAAAAAATACGAATAAATGGTTCATTCGAAGAAGCAACAGAACATTTTAAAAATGTCATTCCACAAAACCTTAAACAACTAGAAGTAACACCGAAATCATTTACTCAAAATAATTATAAAAATTGTAAAAAACAAAATCTCTCTTGGAATTGATGGAATTTCAAATGGAATTCAGAAAATCTGTTCCATACTAAGAAATGTGATTTATGCAACACATCACTGGCAAATGGAATTTTTTGACACAGGTTGAACTTTGCAATTGTTAAACCTCATCACAAGGAAGGTGACAAAAAACAGTTATCGTCCAATTTCCGTAATATTCAAAAAAAATAGTCTCGCACTTCAGAAGAAAAAGCTTACTTAGTATTTCACAGTTTGGATTCCAGAAGGGCTGCTCGTTCGATTTACACATTCACTCATCAAATAATACAAGCTGACGGTATGTAGTACATCTTCAACATGCTAGACATTTTAGAAAATTGCGCCGTCATAAAACACATATTCGCTAATGAAATTCGTTATAGTTTTCCACACTTAGAGTAGAACAGTGGGGTCCATACATGGAATATTAGAAGAAGAAATGACCTTTATTACTCATTGTTAAAGCTGTCATTGTCTAATAAGGGAGTCCAACATGCAGCAGCAAAAAATTTAGATAATTTGCCTAATAACATAAAATTTCTGACAGGTAGCAAAGCAAATATTAAATCTAACGCGGAACCATTTCTACTGGACAACTCCTCCTACTCCATGGACGAATTTCTATTTAAAAACTAATATTCTACAAAAAACACTTGTTTTTAGTGTAGTTGTGTGACTAGGACTAAAAAGACAACGTTTTCATTAATGTTAACACAAATCTTGTATACATATCCTGTAAAGTGACTAGTTAAACATCATTTCGAAAACTAATTGTTCAAATAATCTGTCTACACATTTAACTAACTAACTCAGTAATTTAGGTGACAGACACTTGAAAAAAGACGTCTTACATCTCGCACAAGTTGGCTTACAAAACCTCACGAAGCGTCTCTCATAACAAAAATCTAAGAATATTCTTTAGCCCTGTCCTTACTATTCCGCAGAGATCTTGTAGATAAAATACTGAAATAATAGTTTGAGCAGAGATGTACGTGTAATCATCCTTCCCACTCTCCGTCAGTGTATAGAACGAAAAGGAACCTTATGTATGGTACAATAAAAACATCCTGTTCCAAGGACTTTACAGTGACTCAAAGAATGTAGATGTAGGTAGACACTGCGTGACAGAAAACCTGAAATACACGAAATTGGAGGAGGTAAGGTAAAACTTCACGGGTTGCAAGGATATATGACACAGTTTCAGTGAATACACAATAGAGTCAAATTTACAAAGAACTTGGATGTATGCGCTCAGTTATTAGTTATCGTTGCATCCTCTCTCGCCTGTATGTGAGCACTGTTTCGGTTGGGACAGGTGTCATAAATCCGTTATTCCTCTCCTGAAGGCAAGCTGACCCACAACCGTTATAACTTGTCCTTGATATCATGGATACTGGCACTGGGAAAAAGATGACGTCCGAGACGGTGCGAAATACACTGAAGCGCCAAAGAAAGTGGTATAGGCAAGCGTATTCAAATACAGACATATGTAAACAGGCAGAATACGATGCTGCGGTCGGCAATGGCTATATAAGGCAACAAGTGTCTGGCTCAGTTGTTGGATCGGTTACTGCTGCTACAATGGCAGAGTATCAAGATTAAAGTGTGTTTGAACGTTGTGTAATATTCGGCACGCGAGCGATGGAACACAGGATCTCCGAGGTAGCGATGAGGTGGGGATTTTTCCCGTACGACCACTCACGAGTGCACCGTGAATTCGGTAAGATATCATATCTCCGACATCACTGCGGCCGGAAAAACATCCTGCAACAACGGGACCAAAAACGAGTGAAAGGAACTGTTCTATGAAACAGAACTGTAACCATTCCGCAAATTGCCGCAGATTTCAATGCTGGGCCATCAACAAGTGTCAGCCTGCGAATCATTCAACGAAACTTCATCGATATGGGCTTTCGGAGCTGAAGATCCACTCGAGTACCCTTGATGAGTGCACTACACAAAGCTTTACGCCTCGCCTGTGGCGTCAGAGCCAACATTGGACTGTTGATGACTGGAAATATCTTGCCTGGTCGGACGAGTCTCGCTTCAAATTGTATCTAGCGGATGGACATGTACGGGTACGGAGACAACCTCATGAATCCACGGACCCTGCATGTCAGCAGGGGACTGTTCAAGCTGGTGGTGGCTCTGTAAGGGTGTGGGGCGTGTATAGTAGGAGTGATATGGGACCCCCGACACATCAAGATACGTCTCTGACAGGTGACACGTAAGTAATAATCTTTTCTGATCACCAGCATCCATTCGTGTTCATTGTGCGTTCCGACGGACTTGGTCAATTCCAGCAGGACAATGCGACACCCCACACGTCCAGAATTGCTTCAGAGTGGCTCCAAGAATTCTCTTCCGAGTTTAAACACTTCCGCTGGCCACCAGAGTCCCCAGACATAAACATTATTGAGAATATCGGGATGTCTTGCAACGTCCTGTTCAGAAGAGAACTCCACCCCCTCAGACACTTACGGATTTATGGACCTCCCTGCAGGATTCATGGTGTCACTTCCCTCCAGCACTACTTCCGACGTTACTCTTCTGCGTGCTTGCGTGGTACCTACACAATATTAAGCCGGAGTATCAGTTTCTTTGGCTCTTCAGTGTGTGTTCTATCGAGGACGGGTGATTTTGCTGGCCGCGGGAGCATCTCAACAAAATGCAGACAATTCATAGATACATGTCATGTATGGACGAGCATTGTACTGTAGAAAAATGGCACCACATTACTATCGTATGATAGGTAACACATGAGGACGCAATATGCCACTGACATACTGTACTTCCCGGTCAAGCTAGCACTCCGAACACAGCCGTTTGTGTTGGGTTAACGAGAGCCTACGTATGTGACGGTAATTCCCCAGTCTGACTGCTGTGACTCGCAGACCAATAGATCGGGCTGGCAAAAGATGTTGCAAGAAGTAAACTGCTTGTTCTCGGATGGCGGGTGCAGATGTGAAGGGATTACCAGGTGGCTGATTCACAGCATGCCGATTCTCGCTTCTGGTGCTCAAGCGTGGTCGATCGGAACCTTAACGACAAGCATGTGTGCTCTCACGTTCCCATGCACTCCAATATCGTCCCAATGTTACATCCGAAGGTCGCATAAACCTGCATATTGCACGATTGGAGCAGAAAGCCGATTGGAAACCCGCAGTGAGGTATCCTTTCAAACTCCGTCAGGTGCTGATAACGCTGTCTCACACGACACGTGGCATCTCCGTGCCCTTCATAGTGAACACGTGATACCTGACGCTCTTGAAGTCCCTTGAATAACCCGCCAAAACTGGCAACAACACTAATACAATTTGTTGGCCATCCTACCTCCTACGAAGTTGCACCATGTCTTCTGGGTGCTTCACATTTTTTATCTGCCTGAGTACATGCAAATGTATTCTGCAGCTTTAATTTCCATCTGATTTAATACCGTTGAAACAGACATGTTCGGTTATGACTGCTAGGGAGTCCGGAATGGTGTCACGAAGCTGGTCTGTTATTCCATAACCTCGCAATTTTTCGCTGAGCTATAGTGTCTTCCGTAAGTCAACGGACTCGGCATCAACAACCATGCAGTTAGCTACCGTCTTCTGGATCTCAAACTACTTTATTCTCAGTTCATCGGATCTTTTTGTCCAGAAAATTAATTCCCTTCAGCGTCAATTACCTTCTATGTATGCTCGTAATAAGAGTCACAAAGAATCAAACAACAACATCACAAATAGTGACATAATGTATAGAGGGCTCCAAGCTCAGTTTCAGAAGGTCTTCGTAGAATCCATGGTGATTTTCTGAGGCGCCAGCTAAGGATTCGACGTTACAAGAATCTTCAGAGATTTCAATTTGAACTAGATGAGAGCTCGCATATCATTTGCATGCAGTGTCTAGCAGTTAAGTCATTTAGTGGTATTTATGCCTGGTCATGTACCATGGACCTGCACAAATATACAGTGAATGAATCCGAAGGTGGACCAACATAATATTAGCTGAAACTTCCTGGTAGATTAAAACTGTGTGCCCGACTCGAACTTGGGACCTATGCCTATCGCGGGCAAGTGCTCTACCATCTGAGCTACCCAAGCACGACTCACACCCCGTCCTCACAGGTTTACTTCTGCCAGTATCTCAAACTTTACAGCAGCTTTCCTGCGAACCTTGCAGAACTAGCACTCCTGAAAGAAAGGATATTGCGGAGACATGGCTTAGCCACAGCCTGGGGGATGTTTCCCGAATGAGATTTTCACTCTGCAGCGGAGTGAAAATCTTATTCTCGATAATATTAGCTGTATGATCATAATTTTCTGGCCGGTCACTGAATGTAGTGTTCTGGAATTCGTACAAACATGTTCAGCACTTATCGCAACGATACAACTTAAATTTACTTCGACGCCACTTACCTCTTAACAACGCTGACATTACTTTAACGTCTTTACTCACAAGGATTATACGTAACAATATTTTTATCTTACATATCGCTGAGCATTTCGCCTTAAACACGCTTCGTTACCCATGAGTCGGAAAAATTACTACGTCTATACTTGGCATCGAGAGAGGCAGCAACGCCTTCATCGGCTATAATACACACTAAGATCACTGACATTAGTAAATAATATAAAATTGCACGCAAATACAAACCATTCAAACTTCAAAATTTGTACTCTGTTTCAAGTTTTACTCATTTAGCACCAGAGAGGAACTCCGCTACAACGTTGCTATTTGCTCGCTTCGCGAAAATCATGTTCTCAAAAGTGCGTTTTCCTTGTGAAAGCGGACCACTGCGGCGGACTTAATTTCGTAGGCACTCGAGCAGTGTATAATGCAGCATTTCGCGGAATTAGACATTCTGGAGCGTGAAGAGGCCCACAAGTGTTATGTACGCGCGGCGTAGAGCTTTAAAAATACCCTCCAATGTCCGACCAGCTGGCGGCTTTGGCGAGCCGACATCCGGGACACACGTCTCTCCTCTTCTAAAATTGCGGGTCCGTCTTGCCACTGAGTCAGCCGCGCTTCACCCGTCAATACAGAGACGACCGGATGAGAGAAGAAAACACCGACTATTTCTAATAATAGCGAGAGCCCTGCTACATAATTTGTTTGGTTTATCCTAATTTTATCATCAATAAACATCAGAATATAGTTTGGCATTGCAAATCAATGGATAAGTGGCTGTCAGACTACAAATCAAAAGGTTTGGGTTCAATCCACAGTCCGTTCTAGACATTTTTTTGTCACCTAACGTGCCATTCTCCTCTGGCAATGAATTGTGTATGTGAAAAACGCTGAACTAAATTAACAGAGTACTCCTTAAACTGTTGGTCCCCCAGTAAATGGTCTGGTAAGTTATTTCAAAGGTCGCAGGAGGACAAGGACACACGACCTCCAATCGGGCCATGGCTAAGTAAAGCACTGTGTTGCTTACATTAACTTTCGGGTTGATGACAGGTTTAGTTAAAATTTGGCAAGATTTAACAACATCCTTTGACGGAATACCTTTTTACCCAGTGGAGCGCACTAGATATCGACCCAATAACACCATAGTCTGGTCCACATATTCGTCTTCATAGAGGAGATCGCTGACACTCGCTACTGCCATTGGCGGCGCTTCACCTTCCAGTAATTGTTTTGGAATCGTTGTGGTGGGAAAATACTTCAGAACCAGAATATTGTCGTAAAGTGAGGAGTGGTCGTTAGGTACAGTTTAAGAGCACGGAGAACACCAGCATATTGGGTTGAAAAACTGTGACCCATCTGATAAACGCACGCTTTTAAGAGCCGTAAATTGACCAAGGATCGTAATCGCTACATGAGGTGTGTCTGAGACACGGGTTACACAGGGGCCTTTCATGGTGACATTGTGCGGCATACGGCCTTGACTGATAAGTTTTCGGTATGAGCACCATTTTACAGTGTGATCAGCTGGTGCATATTTCTGTACATGTTAGTACGTATGGGGTGCAGAATCCGGCAATCGTCTCCCCATCAGTTATTTGATGTTCCTCACATTTGTGTTGATGCTACATTGTTTTCACGTGTTGACACCAGATTCCGTGGACAACTCTCGAACATCGCATAAACGCAGCCTCATATATAAAGAAGATCCTCCCTCCCCCCCCCCCCCCCGCCCCCAACCACAGCCCCCCCTGTCACAGATTTTCCCCCAGTTTCTTTTCATCACTACGGTGAAACGCCCATTACCCATTGACTAACTGGTTTCGTCATTATGCGCTATGGTTGCTGGAGAGCGTGACGTACCCACATGATACATCTACACTCGGCAAGCCATATTATGGTGTGTGGCGAAGGGTACTTCTGGTACCATTATTATTTTCCTCCTCCTCTGTTCCATTCACTGGTGGTATGAGGGGAAAAAAGAGCTGTCTACAAACTTCCGCAAGAGCCCCAACTTCTCTGATTTTCTGTACGTGGTTATTTCGCGAGATGTATGTGGGATGAAACAATATATTGCCCGAACCTTCTTCGAAAGTACGCTGTCCAAATGTCAGCACTACCCCTCTCCGTGGTAAACAACGCCTCTCTTTTAGTGATTACCATTGGAGTTTGTGGAGCACCTCCGTAACGCTCTTGCGCCGAGCCGGCCGTGGTGACCGAGCAGTTCTAGGCGCTACAGTCTGGAACCGCGCGACCGCTACGGTCCCAGGTTCGAATCCTGCATCGGGCATGGATGCGTATGATGTCCTTGGGTTAGTTAGGTTTAAGTAGTTCAAAGTTCTAGGGGACTGGTGACCTCAGAAGTTAAGTCCCATAGTGCTCAGAGCCATTTCTTGCGCCGATTACACGATCTCGTGATGAAACGAGCGTCTCTCTCTCTCTCTCTCTCTCTCTCTCTCTCTCCCTCTCCCTCTCCCTCTCCCTCCTTCCCTCCCTCCCTCCCTCCCTCCTTTGTATTACTCATAATTAGTAAGGGTACAAGACTGATGAATAATGCTAAAGATTTAGTCAAACAAGTGTTTTGTAAGCCAATTCTTTCGTAGATAAAATACGTTTCCTTAAGATTCTTCTAATGAATCTCAGTTTGGCCAATTAATTGTGTACACACCTCATCGAATGTCTTTGGAGCGTCGACAACATGAACTAATGATGGCGTTAAACACGGTAAGATAAATAGTCCTGCAGAGCGTTCTCGACATGGCGCTCTTCAGTCTCCCAATTCTCAAGTAAGCCATTTGGCGACGTGAAGTCATGTGCTTACACAAACAATGGCATCTGGTACCTCCAATGCCTGGAGTTCATACGTTGTATACGATTATTCCTGTGTCCGTGAAGACATGGAATGCCCTTACGACCGACGGTTGCACAGGAATATAACCAAAATTCGATAGACCACGTCTCAGGACCTGTGTCCGGCTTTGACGTACAACGTATCAGTAACTGCGAGGTTTAGGTAAAAGACTCGGAGATCAGATGAGTTTCGTGTAAACGAGGACGGATCAACTCATGAGTTTCCTTCGAGCACGATAACAGCACAGCGTCATCAGAAAGATGGACTGCAGCTCCTCTTTCGGATATTACCACTCGGTGCGACGTAATCTAATCGTTAATGCACCGGGCTCACATCTGAAGGCAATTCTCGAGCAGCCATCAAGATTTAGGTTTCACCAGGTGCCTCTTTAAGGATTAAGCCAAATGCTCAGATGGTTTCTTTGAAAGGGAGATGGTTTGTTTACTTTTCCATTCATGCCCAATCCGAGCAAGTACTCCAACTCATCAGCGTTAAATAATGATTCCTCCACTCTTACATGTGCCCTTCGTGTTGTTTTGCATTATGCTTCACATAGCTCAGAGACCCCCGACATCTCTTCGCACCTAATAGGTAGGAGCCCCCTGTGAGAACGTAGATTTATCACAAACGGCATGTGGCAAATGTTCCACCCTCAGCACGTACAATAATCTATTTGTCTCAGGGCGACACTGAGAATACAGCCTAAGACGAAAAAAGACGACCCACCACGAAGGAATTATCCGAATGGAAAGGAAATCGATAGATTAGTTCTATATGTGCAGATTAACAAATGATGACAGTTTCAGAAAAATTGGATGATTTATTCAAGAGAAAGGGCTTCTCAAACTGAGCAAGTCAATAACGCGTTGGTCCACCTCTGGCCCTTGTGCAAGCAGTTATTCGGCTCAGCATTCGTTGACGAAGTTGCTGGATGTCCTATTGAGGGATGGTGCCAAATTTTGTCCAACTGGCGCGTTAGATTGTCAGAATCCCGATCTGATTGGAAGGCCCTGCCCATAATGCTCCAAACGTACTCAATCGATGGTCATCGGGTTTCAGTCCGTAGCGGGACTTATAACTGACGACAGTTCTTCTCCAGTCTGAAGACCTTAGGACAGCGGTGAGATACCAACCTCACTTTCGCCCGCCATACGTTCTGACAACCAGTACTGATGGCCTGGGGTGCCGTTTCTTTTCATAGCAGGACTCCTTTGGTTGTCATCCGCGGCACTCTTACAACACAGCAGTAAGTCGACGATATTCTACGCCTTGTTCTGTTGCCTTTCATGGCGAACCATCCCTGTCTTATATATCAGCAACGTAATGCCTGCCCATACACAATGAAGATCACTTATTAATTTTCTACGTACGATACAATTTTCTGACAAACTATTGGATGTTAAGCTTTTTACACAACTATGGATACGGAATGATGAATTTATAAATGTTCAAACGTGTGTGAAATCTTATTGGACTCAACTGCTGAGGTCATCAGTCCCTAAGCTTACACACTACTTAACCTAATTATCCTAAGGACAAACACATACATCCATGCCCGAGGGATGGATCGAACCTCCGCCGGGACCAGCGGCAGATGAATTTATACACTAGTGGAATAGTTCATACACTGCAACGTATGATATTATTTCACAACTGCAATTATAGATGGGTTCTGGAGGAATATTGGACCGATGACCACAGCAGTCTGGTCGCTTTAATCCCACAAACCAACCTAGATGAATATTTTCTCAGTCACTGGAGCATTGCCATGGATGCTAGTCTAATACACTACTGGCCATTAAAATTGCTACACCACGAAGATGACATGCTACAGACGTGAAATTTAACCGACAGGAAGAAGATGCTGTGATATGCAAATGATTAGCTTTTCAGAGCATTCACAAAAAGTTGGCGCCGGTGGCGACACCTACAACGTGCTGACATGAGGAAAGTATCCAACCGATTTCTCATACACAAACAGCAGTTGACCGGCGTTGCCTGGTGAAACGTTGTTGTGATGCCTCGTGTAAGGAGGAGAAATGCGCACCATCACGTTTCCAACTTTGATAAAGGTCGGATTGTAGCCTATCGAGATTGCGGTTTATCGTATCTCGACATTGCTGCTCGCGTTGGTCGAGATCCAATGATTGTTAGCAGAATATGGAGTCGGTAGGTTCACGAGGGTAATACGGAACGCCGTGCAGGATACCAACGGCCTCGTATCACAAACAGTCGAGATGTCAGGCATCTTATCCGCATGGCTGTAACGGATCGTGCAGCCACGTCTCGATCCCTGAGTCAACACATGGGGACGTTTTCAAGACGACAACCATCTGCACGAACAGTTCGACGACGTTTACAGCAGCATCGACTACCAGCTCTGAGACTTTGGCTGCGGTTACCCTTGACGCTGCATCACAGACAGGAGCGCCTGCAATGGTGTACTCAACGGCGAACCTGGGTGCACGAATGCCAAAACGTCATTTTTTCTGATGAATCGAGGTTCTGTTTACAGTATCATGATGGTCGCATCCATGTTTGGCGACATCGCGGTGAACGCACATTAGAATCGTGTATTCGTCATCGTCGTACTGGCGTATCACCCGGCGTAATGGTATGGGATGCCATTGGTTACACATCTCGGTCACCTCTTGTTCGCATTGACGGCACTTTGAATAGTGGACGTTACATTTCAGATGTGTTACGACTCGTAGCTCTACCCTTCATTCGATTCCTGCGAGACCCTACATTTCAGCAGGATAATGCACGACCGCATGTTACAGGTCCTGTACGGGCCTTTCTGAATACAAAAAATGTTCGACAGCTGCCCTGGCCGGCACATTCTGCAGATCTCTCACAAATTTGAAACGTCTCGTCAATGGTGGCCGAGCAACTGGCTCGTCGCAACACGCCAGTCTTTACTCTTGATGATCTGTGGTATCGTGTTGAAACAGCATGGGCAGCTGTACCTGTACACGCCATCCAAGTTCTGTTTGACTCAATGCCCAGGCGTATCAAGGCCGTTATTATGGCCAGAGGTGGTTGTTCTGGGTACTGATTTCTTAGGATCTATGCACCCAAAAATGTGATCACTTGTCAGTTCTAGTATAATATATTTGTCCAATTAATACCCGTTTATCATCTCCATTTCTTCTTGGTGTAACAATTTTAATGACCAGTAGTGTAGTAACATGTTTTTCATGCAAATAGCGGGCGTGCTTCAAATTTGAAGAGCACACCTTCCACGTTAATCTAATGATATGTTCAGCTTGTCTCTTAACATCCAGTAGCTGATTTCGATAGCAAAGAGAATTGACCATAAAGAGGAAATAATTTGCCAATATAACTAATGTACAGCACAATAAAGGTTAGAAAGTATTTTTCTATACTTTCGAGCCGTTAAATATTTGAAATGACATGGAGGCCCATGCGGCCAACCACTGCAATTCCTCCGCCGCATCATCAGTCCGCAATCACGATAATGTGCACATATATGGGATTTTTTGACTTCTGAAATTGTCTAAAAATAAGAATTGTAGGATATCAGGTTCGATACCAAATTGTGACTCGTTACAAAACAAAACACGTCACATACGGTATATACCTGTGCTAGATGTTTCTTGGGGAATTATGACGTTGTTTTTTTTCAATGAGCGCACACAACAGGACTTCGTGCTTAGGACGGTATACAGTTTGGATTTTGTTTTGTGGTCTGTTATTGTTTATAAGGAATGTTGCAATTGATATGAATTCTGCCAGTATGGGCAATGATTATGTGGTAATAATGATCTGTGGTTGTGATTGATTGTTGATTATCGTCTCCAATTATTTTTAGTACACGTCCTGCTGTTGTAAAGGAAGTTGCATTGCAGGTTACTCCAGTGACATTCACTGTCTCTGATGAGCCTCTGCCCTAGCAATGGTTGGTCGCGATTGAGTTTATGGTAAATCATTTAGCGTCAGATTTACTACTAAAGATGTGATCGTCAGACACCAATCGGTCCTGGAACACCAATAGTGCTCACTGTATCCAAACTCTGGAGGGGACTGTTTCAAGTTTCATTTCTGACATCCTGACTCAGGTTTCCAATATTTTTTCCTAATCACTTGCTTGGATGTTTCCTTTGAACAGGCTTGACTCGATAAGTCGGAGACATGCTATACTCTGACCTTCCATCTTTCCTCTTTCAATACTTGAGGAATGCTTATCAATCGCCTATCTGAAAGAGCAGAAGCGTGTGATAATCTAGAGTGAGATCTTGAAAATTTATTTGTGCTCTCTCGGGAAGCAGTCAGTGGAGACTCTTTCGAACCACACACTGCTTGGCAGTTGCTAAGGAATAATAATTTAACATCTTTATTAATTTGAATAACAAGCATCAAAAACAGTGTGAACATTTAAAATATCGGCAGTCACAGTACAACAAATAACAGAAAGTTATATTCGGAGCAGTATCGTGATACGTCTGTCGACTAATAAAAACATGCTACGACGTCATAAAGATTTGTACCCACCGTGAACTTCAATGTTCTGTTGGGGCCCCGACGACGAAGATGTTCAGCGCCACTGTAGGCATTTCCAGAACACCTTCTCCACAACACATCTCCTTCAGATAGACGTGGCATAGTAGCTAAGACACTCATCTCGCATTCGTCAGTTTGCGGTAATCAAATCCTCGTCCGCCGTCATGATATAGGTTTCTCATGGTTCCCCTAAATTTCTTGAGGTGAATTCCGAAAGAGATTATTTTTCCAACAACACCGAGACAATTCGTACAATAGGTGGCAATACCCCTGACAACGCATCATGCTTCACCTAGGCGAATCGAATATGGTGGGTGAATCGCGCGCTCTTCTAACCCTCCATTAAGCATAGTTCCGGGGACCAGCCGTTTCCATCCACTGAAAATGAAGAAAAGGCCTACTGAACCCCGGAAATGCAAGTGCTTCGCCACACTAGCATTGTACTGAGTCCAAACATACTGCAGAGAGATGGGACGGTGTTGACGTGTTTTTCATGATCAACTATCCTCACCGTGGTGCCGCGGAACTGTCACGTTCCATTACGTTTTAGAGACAGTAATGACTTCCTCCTTCCCCCATACCGAATGGTATCTATAATCGCTCGTTACCTTGGATCTATATTAATCTAAAACGGAATCAAAATTCAATCATTCGTTGCAGTCACTATGGTCAGAAAACCCCTCTGAGTGTGAGATCTCCATCTGTAGTAAGCCTCTGTGACAGCACACAGGCGTACACAAACGTAACCACTGTAATTTCATTCGCGTGGGAAGAAGTTGGGCTAGCAAAGCTGAACCAGCCCAGAGCAAGTGGTCCAGACAGTATCCACCATAAAGCTTTAAGGCTAATCGCAACATAGCTGTCTTTACTTGACAAATCTTCACTGCAACGTGTGGTGTCACCGCCAGACACCGCACTTAGTAGGTGGTAGCCTTTAAATCGGCCGCGGTCCGTTAGTATACGTCGGACCCGCGTGTCGCCACTATCAGTGATTGCAGACCGAGCGCTGCCACACGGCAGGTCTAGTCTAGGGAGACTCACTAGCGCTCGCCCCAGTTGTACAGCCGACTTTGCTAGAGATGGTTCACTGTCTACATACGCTCTCATTGGCCGAGACGACAGTTTAGCATAGCCTTCAGCTACATCATTTGCTACGACCTAGCAAGGGGTCATACTCAGTTATTATTGATATTGATATTGTGAATCATGTACCTTCGAGAGCGACGTTCATCATTAATGGATTAAAGTTAAGCATCAAACTAATTACGTCCGCTTTCTGCTTCTAATTCCTTGTCATGTTCCAGACCTCATGTCAGTATAGTTCTTCCCTCCTCCCGCCAGCCTGCGTGAGCTAAAACGCGTGCATTTCGGCCTCCTCTAGTAACACGATGTTGGCTCTTCTGCCAACCCAACACAACGTTTTATGATCAGCCGCGGGCCAGAATCGAGGAGCCAAGAAATCGATTACACGTATGCAGAGAGTTTCAGGGGGCAGTCAGTTGTCACTTTGTCTTTTACAATGATACAGAAGATGCAATGATCTGAGCCCTTCAAATAGCAAGTAGTAGTCTACTCATTACAAACGTCAAACTGCCATCACGGTAAGCGCTGGTGTCAAGTTTGATAACCTATGGTGATTCGTGCGACTATGAACACCAATATACTTCAGCAACTTTGCTATAGCGTTCTCTTGACAGTTTAACACTGTAACAGCTACTGAAAGCGAGAGAATAATTTGGAGCGGCCCCGTTTATGCAAATAACATTTTACTAATATCAGAGGACTCCATTACTGGTTATGGAGAAATGATCGTGTGGGATATTTTCATATACGCAGTGATGATGCACAGGCGATATCTTTAAACAGATGCTCATCAAACTACCAATATATTGTTGATCGGGTCATCACAGCATTCCAGGAATCGAACAATCCTACTAGGTCGCAACACACTGAGTTGAAACGCCATTCGTGAATATTTAGTAGAAAATACAGTTACGTTTAACTTTTAAAAGAATCTAAGAACTGCAACAGAAAAGACAAAGAATATGGTGCGCACAAGCGCTGGTAATTACAAATTACCGCTGCAAGCTACTAGGGCCTGCCACAATGAGAATATTTACGTCTATAAACAGCTGTGCAATCAGCAGTTGCTCCCACAAGTTTTACTAGCCTTGCAGGAGTACCTTGAGGCGAGTGCAACGGGAAGTGTTCCTGTACCTAGCTGCAGCTTCCAGTACCACTCCACTAGAAGCATTACAATTCACCCTGAACACTGTGATACAGGGTGAATTCGACAAAATTTTGGAGGTCGTTAAGGTAAATTTTTGAATTTTTGGTATAACGGTCCCGTGCTGTCCGATAGCTCGTTTCGTTTGACTTTTATCCTCTTTATTTTTGCATCTCTAAAAATATCTACACAGCAGTGCACATACGCTATGAGCTAGCTATGAGTCTTCATTGGAAAGGAACTTGTTCCAGTCGGTCATGGTACTAGCTGTTGACAATAGTAATGTCCACCCCATTATTCGCCCACAATTCAGTGCTTGCTCGGATCTGTTTCGGGTTCATTTTTCCGGTAGTGTTAGTTGTAAGTTACCAGTGATCCAAAGCAGTGGGGCTAAATTTACTGATGAAGAATTGGAAGATCTGCACTTCATGCACGGTTTCAGAACACAATGGAAGAGCTCACAGCGATTCTCTACTGAGCAGACCCATAGCAACGGTAACCACATCACGGAACTTTGGCATCTGTACATAGGCGCCTATGAGAAAGCGAATACTTCCGTGTTAGACTGGAAGATACTGGCTGTGCAAGACGTTGCAGAACACCCGATTTCGAAGATAACAGGCAGTGCCACAAGTAGCCCGCGCATTGCACGGGCTCTGATCGCAAGGCAAACAACTGCTTTGAAAATTTACATGAACAACAGTTATACCTGTGTCACCCACGGAAACTTCAGTCATTGCAGCCAGGTGACTTCCTATACCTGTGTCACCCACGGAAACTTCAGTCATTGCAGCCAGGTGACTTCCTATTTTGAGCGCATTTGGTTCCTATATAAATACAGAGAAAACCACAATTTTCCTGTTTTCATGTTCTTTGCGGACGAGACCATGTTTAAACGAGAGACCACGCTCAACTGTAGGAATAGCCATGTGTGGGATAATGAACATCCATACGTGCTGGTGTGTCCAACCTATAAAGACAGATTCGCTGGAGATATGTGGGGTGCTAATGTCAACGATTGTAAAAGGCTGGAACTCCCGTACTTCCCTGTAAAATGAACTGCGACTACAAAAATCTCTCCAGCATGACTTTCCCACACTTCCCAGAAGATGTGCCACTGATAATTCGTCAGATTACGGGGTTTCAGCACGACGGAGTATCAGCACACTTTCCAGTCAATATTAGGAATCACATTGATGCACAGTTTGGACGGCAGTGGATTGGTCACGATGGCCCAGTTTCGTAGCCAGGAAGGCCACCAATATGGCACCAATGGATTTCTTCTTACGGGAGCGTGTAAAGACACTAGTTTTCAGGACTTCTATCGATACACGCATGGATATGGTGGCTAGGAATGTCGCAACCGAGGAAGTATTACACCAACCTGGGATCCTTGAGCGTCTAAGGCAGTTGAAGATGTTTCGGTATACAGTAAGCTGTGATAATGGTGCTCGATATTTTAAACAATACTTGTAAGTGAACATTCCTGCACTTGTTGCGTACTGCACTGTGCACCGACAGAATAGAACGGTTCAAATGGCTGTGAGTGACATAACGTCTGAGGTCATCAGTCCCCTAGAACTTAGAACTACTTAAACCTAACACACATCAATGCCCGAGGCAGGATTCGAACCTGCGACCGCAGCAGCAACGCGGTTCCGAACTGAAGCGCCTAGAACAGCTCGGCCACAACGGCAGACAGAATAGAATGAACTCACTGTGATAAAAGTGTACGTGTCACACTGGCTTTTGCATATTCTTCGTTCGGTACGTTTCAGTGACTGTTAAGAAGGTATTTTCACAGAAACAAAGATAATTGGTGTAAAAGCCGCATAAATCGTGGCTGTAATATTACTCTCTAACGAGCACTGGAGACCACGGGTGCCTTACACCAAAATTCTCGAATAAGATCCCTCGATTTATGTCTTTCAACTTGGTGGGAAAAAAGCCTTTAATCAACAAATATGATATTTGTGTAACATAATTTGATTGGTGAGATGAAGCACCTGAGCTGGCCACTCAGGTGTGTCGACACGCTATCTGAAAGCTTTGCAGGGTGCTAGGGAAGAGAGAGTTCTAGTGTGGCACTGCACGCATGGACTTCGGTGTAAACACTTAGATGCTAATCTCCATCAGAGGGACTTCACCGCAGCACCGAGTTCTCTCAAGAGTTTGCACGTTTGCGCAATAACAGACGATGGCAGATTTTCCTTTAACGCTGAAGGCCGCTCCCGTGAGGGCTACAAGAAGCCAAAACATTATGATCACTACGAACCGCGAGACTGAATTCCACTTGTTGCCACTCTGTGCACATGACGCGATAAGGAAAGTATATACGAGGGGGGCGGAGAGCGGGAGGGGGCAGGAAGAAAGCAGAATCACCACCTCGTACACTATCTCTTCGCCACATTCTCTGTCCCAGACGACCCTTATTTTTATTACTCGTTGTTCTCTACCATTCATGAAAGCACTAACACCACTGCCCCCCCCCCCCCCCACACCTGGCTTCCAGCTTCCAGTACTTGGAAAGCACACCAGAAACCAAAAACAGACGCACCACTAAGGAATTATGTAAATCGGACGGAGCTCGGTAGAAGTGAAATACATTTACAGACAAACAAATGGTTGCAATTTTAGAAAAAATGGATCATTTATTCAAGAGAAACAGATTCTCGAATTGAACAAGTCAGTAATGCATTGGTTCACCTCTGTCCTTATGCGAGCTGTTATTTCGCATGGCACTGATTGATAGAGTTGTTGGATGGCCTCTTGAGGGAAATCACGTCAAATTTTTGTCGGCCTGTTGCTTTAGATAGTCAAAATCCCGAAAAGATTGTTGGACCCCGCCCATACTTTTCGAAACATTCTCAATCGCTCGTCGTCAAGGTCCATTTCGAAGCGGATCTGATCACTGACTCCAGTGAACGAGATTCCAGGCTGAAGACGTGCCGCTGGCCTTTGTGGCCGAGCGGCTCTAGTCGCTTCAGTCTGGAACCGCGCGACCGCTACGGTCGCAGGTTCGAATCCTGCCTCGGGCATGGATGTGTGTGATGTCCTTAGGTTAGTTAGGTTTAAGTAGTTCTAAGTTCTAGGGGACTTGTGACCTCAGAGTTTAAGTCCCACAGTGCTCAGAGCCATTTGAACCATTTTAAGACGTGCCTGGTGACGGCCCAGACAGCAGTAGAGTACCAACGTTAACTGTGGCCTGCCATAAGGCCCAGTGATGGTCCGGGATGCCACTTCATTTTATAGCAGGACCCCTTTGATTGTCATCGACGGCACCACAGCACAGCGGTACGTCAACGATGTTCTACGCCCCGTTCAGTTGCCACTCATGCCAAGCAATCCTGGGCTTACATTCAGCAAGACAATGTGCGCACGCACAAGGCGAGAGTTTCCATTAATTTTCTTCGTTCTTGTCAAATCCTATCTTGGCCAACGTGGTCGCCGGATCTCTCCCCAACTGAGAACGTATGGAGCATTATGGGCAGGGACCTCCAACCAGCTCGATTCTGATGATCTAATATGCCAGCTGGGGTAGAATTTCGCACGATATCCATCAGGAATACACCCTAAAACTCTACCAATCAGTGCCAAGCCGAATAACAGCTTGCATGAGGGCCAGACGTGGACCAAAGCGCTAATGACTCCCGCAATGTGTGAAGCCCTTGCTCTTGAATAAACCACTTAGTTTTCTGAAATTGTAATCACTTGTGTTTTTGTACATGTACGTCATATGTCAGACACAATCGATACCACTCAAATACGTACATTTCTGTGAGAGCATACGACTCCTTGACATTTGTTTCAGTGCAGATGCACTTATGTCATCCGAACTCCCACGGGAATCAATGCTCTGCGAGTAGTGGCTTAGTGGACGCTTTGCAGCGGAAATTTGAGTCGATCGGGGACCGTGTCTGGATGGCCGATGCGGCTAAGGAAACCACTCAAGAGAAGCGATAAATCCTGGATTGAGTCACGGTTTGCCACAAATTTTCAGTTTTCGTCTCTGCCATTACCACAGTGCCTTGCACAGCGGGAATTCACGAATTCTCACCCATTTCTTCCCTTTCTTTCTTCATTCCCATTTGATGTAAATAGGTGACATAAAATAAATACTTCACAGAAAAAGCAACATTTCCTCTGGTTACGACCACATTACTTGTAGGCACCTTGAGGAATGAGCCCTCTTCTCTCCAGCCATCATCGCAACCCTTTATACCACTATCCTACCCACATGTTACTATCGTGAACTGTGGAAAACCTTCAAAATCCAACTTTTTCCCAAACAGCAAAAACCTCTGACACCTCTTTCTGCCATCACATCTGCCTCACATCAGTAATTAGCAAGGTGTTTGAATTCATCTTCTCCCGACGCACCGATCAAAACCTCAATCAACACCACCACCTTCTTGTTGATCAGCGTGGCTTCTCTCCCAATTTTCCGTCTGATGACCAGATCCTGCACCTTACTCACCCGTAAATGCGCTATTTTTATCTTCCTTGACCTACAGAAAGCACCTGACCGTATAAGGCATTCCGGTCTCCTTTTCAGACTCCAGACTTGCACAGTTCCAGTTAACTATGCCCGCATTATCGCATCCTTCATCTCTACTCGCCCATCCTTTGTTACTATTAACAATACCAATTCCCATCCTTCCATCCCAACGCCCTGTAGTCTCTCCTCTCGTTTATCTTCTACAAATCTGACATGCCCAGATCACCTCCTCCAATTCACCCCTTCAATATGCTGATGGCACGGCTTTCCCCACCCTCGATCCTGCACTCCAGAAATCCCAACCATTTCTCCAAATCCACAGCAATCAGTTTACCTCCTGCTGTAACCAAAGGCACCTCAGGATCAACCCAGGCAATAATTATAGGACGAACCAGCAGCACCCCATCTAAGTGCAATAACTCCATCCACATCCTTAAACGTCATGCACTCCACTTCGTTCCCTACATCCATCTACCTTCCCCTACTGGGATCCTCCACCATCTTATCACTTTCCCATTGCTCTTCACGTAAATCAAACACCTCCGCATGCTCTACATTATCTACAAATTAGATTCCAATAACCCTATTGCTTCCCATCTAACCCCTAATCCCAGCAAGCTGCTACGCCACACCGTCCCTACTCCTACACACAATCCATGTACTATCCCTAAGGAACTTCAGCCGACTACTTCTTCCAGACTTTGAGACCTAGCGCGATATTTACACTTTTACCCGTTACAATTTTCCACTTGTCTCACTTTCCATCAGAGAAATCCCCCTCCCTATTTCTCATCCATCTGTCCTCTCCCCGTCCCCTGCCCACCTACCAGACTCCTCGTCACCTTCTGTCTTCCGATTATCCACTGCAACACTTACCTTCATCTCCATAGTTACCTACCTTACAAACCCCTATGTTTTCCTCCCCTCAAGCCTCATTCCTAGAGAACACATCCTCTCCTCGCCAACTGTTTTTCTTCTATATATATATATATATATATATATATATATATATATATATATAGAGAGAGAGAGAGAGAGAGAGAGAGAGAGAGAGAGTTTTTTTAACTTTATACCTTTGATTTGAACTTTTTACAGTTTTTATGTGAACGCCGACAAAATTCACCTTCGATTTTTTTTTAAAAAACAGATGTAAACTTTTCACATTTGAAGATATTTTATTACGTCCCTGTTACGAGGTATAAGAGAGAAGTAAAGCGACTGACCTTTTATCTACCACAGTTTTATTTTTGTCTAAAAACTGTATTGTCCCCTGCAAAGTAGTTCCCTTCAGAGCTATACACCGGCGGGGTCATTGTTCTCAGTCTTGGTAGCAGCGCTGAAGGGCCTTTAACATGTCGGTCACATTCTTTTGAATGTTCTGCAGAATCCCAAAATAATGCCCTTTTAAGATATTTTTCAATTCGGGGAAAGAAAAAAGTCACAAGAACTCAGATCAGGTGAATAGGGGGGTTATGGAATAACAGCAGTGCCTTCTGATGTTAAAAGTTTCGTGGTAGAAGTGGTCGTAAGACATGGGATGTTTTCACGACGCAGCATCCACTCATCTGCAATGTCTCCCGCGATTCATCCTTTTGCTGAGCCTTTAAGGACGTTTTTGTAACGCACTTGGTCCTGGAGAAACAAATTCTTTGCGTACAATATCCCAACTGTCAAGAAAGCAAGTCAGCATTGTTTTGAACTTTGGTTTGCTCGTTCTAGATAAGTCGACATGTCGCAGTGTACCCCTCCTCGCTTTGCCGCTTTTGTCTGAGGGTCTTACTCAAAAATTCAGGATTCATCACCTGTGATCATATGACTAAAAATTCGTGGTTATTGGTAGTACTCTCAAGAAGATCAACACACACGTTTCTTCGGTTGTCCTTCTACTCAGTTGTGAGGTTTTTCGGCAACATATTGGCACAAATATTTCGCGTATGCGAATCTTCGGTAAAAATTTTATGTACAGTGAAAGTGTCTGAGTTTAAGAAGCCTGGTCAGGCGGGCGCGGATGGCAAAGAGAGCACCCAGCACCCTCTGGGCATGAATACTAGACAAGGTCCTCCAATACGGCAGTTTCGGGTAGCACCTGAAGAAGGCAACGAGTTACGTGGCCGAAATATTGTGCCAGAGCGACACAAACATCCGGCGGTAGACCCGATTATTCCACATGTCAATAAATGGTTTAATAATTAAAAAACACAGTCTTGATTAGAAATTTCTTTTAATCGGAGTGACCGGTTTTAATACTTAAGGGTTAAAAGAAATTTGTAATCAAGATTGTGTCTTTTAATTATTATATTAATCTAAGGTCGCTGATAATGTTTTCAAAAATTTTAATAAATGGTTTACTGAGAAAAACTTCCACAGAAACATGACACCTTTTAAGATTAACAGCAGAAACAACCCAGTAAGATATTAAAAACCCAGTACAATGAAAGGCATCTTTCATGTATTACAAAACTTCAGTGACATGTAATGGCACATCAGGGGTGCGCGGAAACTACAACTCAGATGGAGCCTGAATGAAAGCTGAAAGGAACGCTGAAATGGGATAGACTGACGCCTAGGAGTCACCAGGAACAAATAATACGATACTATAATTCGCTGAGGAACTGTAGTCTAGCGATAAACACAGCGACCGCGCTATCGGTTGCCATTTAAACTGGCCGCCGCCAAGGCGTCGTCGCCCTGTTAGACGACCAGCTACAACGGACTGCTCGCACCGCTGATTATGCCACTGAAACCACAACATAAAACTACACAGAAACTGGGCAGTATCCAGACTAACACAATCCTTAAAACACCATAAAAATTTCAAAACAGGAGTTCGGCTACAAGGGACCGACAAACTTTCAACTTCATCCACTCTGAAACAGTATATAGAGTGCAAAACATTATCACGCAATGAGCTTTTTGTAGGAGTATACAATCTGATTCTCACAAACAACTTAAATTATTCCTGCTCCTCTCTCATCACCTCCATACCATCACCTGCTCATCTTGCAGGTTCCTGGTGGTGACTGTGTTCTCAACATACTGAATGGAAAGAACTTCCACTTGCTCCAAATCTGATGTCGGTTTGGTACGAGTAGCCAATCTCTAGTCCTCCGCAAATCCACCATTTCACACCACTGTTCAATGAGTTGTGGTCAGTAACGAAACAGATAACATGGGCGTCCAAACACTGGGAGAGCCGTTAACTGCAAATAGCACAAAATTCAATATACAGGGTGTAAACGGTATAAGGCGCCAAAATTATACAGATGGTACATCTCGCTGTGCTTGACAAAAAAGTCTAATGACATTTTCTTGTATCATGTACTTTATTATTGTATTATTAAAACCTAATGTTCGTAGGATAGATAGTATACGCATTTTTGTTTACGTAGTACACGGCGTACCAAGCTTATTGCCTACAATGACGGGGCGGCCAGATAAAGGCAACGAGTCGACCAGAGGATTGAAATCATTAGACGTGTACAACGACGTGGTGTAATAATCAGGTGGTACCGAAAAAAGGAATGTAAACGGTTTTTGAGTTGTCAAGAATGTGTAATTCGCTTTACGTGAATTGAATACAACCAGTCTGTTTCTCAACAAGTCGACAACGAAGGTCGTAGTAGTAATGACAAGCTAAATGGTTCAAATGGCTCTGAGCAATATGGGACTTAACTGCTGTGGTCATCAGTCCCCTAGAACTTAGAACTACTTAAACCTAACTAACCTAAGAACGTCACACACATCCATGCCCGGATGCGCAGCGGGCAATAACAGGAACCGATTGCTTACGTACGTGCACGGCCAAGTATCTACTCTTCCTAAACCATTATCCAGAGACGAACTGTTTTTTCTGGGACAACCGTAGGAAATACGCAAACATGTTACTAGACTTTTTTGTCAAGCATTGTGAGATGTGCCATCTGTATAATTTGGGCGCCTTATTCCGTTTACACCCTGTATACTACATACATACAGCACGACCTTAAGAACCTGAATAATTCCCGCCGTTTGAATCTGTAGCATATCCGATTACAGGCTGATAAATTCCGAAGTCACTTTCACATGTTTAGCAGCACAGAGGAGACCATGGCCCTTTCACTAGACGCAGTACACCCTCGCCGACCGCAAGCACGCCTCCGTTCGCCGCCCCGCTGCCCACGTGACAGAAAGAGGCAGAGAATGCGCAAAGAGCGACCGCCGACAACGAGACTGCACACCGGAGCGCCAACCAGCCGACCTAAAAACCAGCCCTCTCTCCACAGCGTAGTGCGCTTCAGTAGCCGAAAAGTGAACAAAGAGGAAAACCGCGGCCACGCGATACAGAGCCGATCGCAAAGATCTTAAATGAATACAAAAAACCGACTGGCGCCAACAGCACCACGTGTCAATTGCAAATTAATAATAAATCGAAAGACTCTCTTTAGTATTATTCATTTGCTGTAGGTGGTCAGCATCGAACGAGTCATTGCTAGAAGCCAAAATACAATCTACATCTACATCTACATCCGTACTCCGCAAGGCACCTGACGGTGTGTGGCGGAGGGTACCCTGAGCACCTCTATCGGTTCTCCCTTCTATTCCAGTCTCGTATTGTACGTGGAAAGAAGGATTGTCGGTATGCTTCTGTGTGGCCTCTAATCTCTCTGATTTTATCCTCATGGTCTCTTCGCGAGATATACGTAGGAGGGAGCAATATACTGCTTGACTCTTCGGTGAAGGTATGTCCCCGAAACTTTAACAAAAGCCCGTATCGAGCTACTGAGCGTCTCTCTTGCAGAGTCTTCCACTGGAGTTTATCTATCATCTCCGTAACGCTTTCGCGATTACTAAATGATCATGTAACGAAGCGCGCTGCTCTCCGTTGGATCTTCTCTATCTCTTCTGTCAACCCTATCTGGTACGGATCCCACACTGTTGAGCAGTATTCAAGCAGTGGGCGAACAAGCGTACTGTAACCTACTTCCTTTGTTTTCGGATTGCATTTCCTTAGGATTCTTCCAATGAATCTCAGTCTGGCATCTGCTTTATCGACGATCGCCTTTATATGATCATTACATTTTAAATCACTCCTAATGCGTACTCCCAGATAATTTATCGAATTAACTGCTTCCAGTTGCTCGCCTGTTATATTGTAGCTAAATGATAAGGGATCTTTCTTTCTATGTATTCGCAGCACATTACACTTCACAATCACTGGTAAAAGTCACCAAAAGAAAAGATGTTTGGGAGAGTGGTAACGTCACTGGGGAATCAGGGAGACACCTCCCGTAGGATATAACACAACAAAGAGCGGTTGAGAATGAAACAAATGAACCCCAGTCAAGACACGGTTCATTTTCTCAAGGATCCTGGCTCGTAAGTTTATTACTTGCATCGAACACGCAAACCATGATGTAAATCTATGACTGTGATGTAGGACTGTTGACGTTTTAAAAATGTCGAGAATCCTTTACATCGATATTTATAAAATATCATTGTACGCCCTCGATACAGCGTAGAAAAACATTTACATATCGATAACTCGACATCAAAAATATCGACGCCCTTGCCACTAAAAATATCGGCTGCACATTGTAAATATACTGCCGGTTTTAGAGCTGTATGTTTAAGTATTGATTTATTATTAGATATTGTGTACATCAACAAGGTAGCAGCCTGCCTATCCCCATAGAGCAAGAATTGAAAGGAAAACGATGCACGTTCGCTCTTGGCGATAATCACTTTGCTAACGGTGGTAATTGCATGTACAATAAAATGTGCCCGTCCTTCGGTTTCAGGTCGAATTCCCTGTTTTTTTTTTTTTTTTCATTTCTAGCAACGCC
This sequence comes from Schistocerca gregaria, assembly GCF_023897955.1. Taxonomy (NCBI): domain Eukaryota; kingdom Metazoa; phylum Arthropoda; class Insecta; order Orthoptera; family Acrididae; genus Schistocerca; species Schistocerca gregaria. Next base: position 407,819,911 of record NC_064923.1, read on the forward strand.
AAAGACCTAGTAGTTGCAGAGTCAAAACTGCGTGGTGAATCTAAACATTGTAGTTTCTGTTGGTAACGCCGAGCGCCGATTACGTCAGTATTTCCCCTCATCTGTCTCCCCCCCCCCCCCCCCCCCCCCCCGTAGAGACCATTCTCTTCATTTAAAGTACTAACAACTGGTTTTGAAGAATGCCGATGCGAAAAAAATAGCACACTAGTTGCGTAAAAATTGTCTTTAACGCAACTGGTGTGCTATTTCTTCACATCGCAAATCTTGTTATTCCATTCACACCACCAGCCTCAGTGAACTCGCTCTTCTTTTGTGCCACATACACTTGCTTCACATAATCAAAGAGAAAGATTGGACGGGATGAAACCTAAAAAGAAGTTAGGCGTCATCACGCAGTGAAAGTAAAATCATGTTCTACTACTATTTCAAAAGAACAACTTCAAATATTTACCGAAAATTGTGCAAATAAATAATATAAAATAAAACGATCGCCACATGATATTGCTATTTTGATATAGATATATCGGTGAAAAAAGTGTACCCGACGTTAATAGATGTTTATTGGAAAAAATATCCATACATCAATATTTCATCAACTGTGGAGACTATAGTTTCCTGGAATATGAAGTCTTCAGCTGGCCTAAAGTATAGTGCCATCAGGCAGTCTTCGCACCCCCTACGCTTCACACACACACACACACACACACACACACACACACACACACACACACACACACACACACACAGGACTATGCGGCGGCACGGTAAGCTATCTCCAGACACGGGGCAGCAAAAAGTGCCCCACAGAACAGGACATCGAAGCTCACTGAGCTCACTGCGAAGCTATCGTAAGGCACAAATGGTGACCCACAGGTCGTGCTACAGTGCTTGTCAAACAGCGACGACGGTGACATCGAAACCGCCAACGCAGTGCAGGACTCGCCGAGCAACAGCATCCCCCAGCGCGGCCTCAATGGCGCCGCTGCGACATTTCAAGGCACCAGCTGTCCCAGCAGCCGCAGCCAACGCCAGTCTGCGACGCAACTCATCCAAGACATGGCAGTTAGGCTAAGTTTTCTGTATTCTTGCTTATAGTTTGCCCTGATAGAGGGCTGTAGCTCGCTGTTCCCGGGTAGTCGCAGTCACACTAGTGATAGTTTACGCATTGTGTGTTTAGTTAGACTGACATGGCCCTGCACGGGAAGCAATGGAATAAGTTTTGTCAAGACAACCTTTACTGCGAGGATCCGTTAGTTGTAGTATTAGAATATAGAACCTGTAGTTTAGGAAACTCGATGGCAGTGCATTCTACGACTTCCACAAACCAGAGAATGCAAGTACATTAAGGTAGACTTTCTGCTTGTGATTATCCAGTTATATGTGTGCCTTTATTTTCCAGCTTTCTCGTGTTCAGTCTTTGTGCGTTTTGATATTATGATATTAAAGCTTTATTACTTACCCATGCTAAGTTAAATGTCTATTCCAAAATTTCCCATTTCATACCTGCACCATATGTATGTGCCTCAAAGTGATCCTCCCCATCGCACCCACCTCAGATTTAGTTATAAGTTGGCACAGTGGATAGGCCTTGAAAAACTGAACACAGATCAATCGACAAAACAGGAAGAAGTTGTGTGGAACTATGAAAAAAATAAGCAAAACATACAAACTGAGTAGTCCATGCGCAAGATAGGCAACATCAAGGTTAATGTGAGCTCAGGAGCGACGTGGTCCCGTGGTTAGCGTGAGCAGCTGTGGAACGAGAGGTCCTTTGCTCAAATCTTCCCTGGAGTGAAAAGTTTACTTTCCTTATTTTCGCAAAGTAATGATCTATCCTTTCATTCATTGACGTCTCTGTTCACTGTAATAAGTTTAGTGCCTGTGTTTTGCGACAGCACCGCAAAACCGTGCGATTAGTAGACGAAAGGACGTGCCTCTCCAATGGGAGCCGAAAACACTTGATCGCAAGGTCATAGGTCAACCGATTCCTCCACAGGAAAACACGTCTGATATATTCTATACGACACTGGTGACGGCATGTGCGTCACATGACAGGAGTATGTTGTCGACCCACCTAACGTACATTTGGCGAATGGGTAAAAAGATTCTTCTACCCTGCTCGATTTAGGTTTTCTTGTGGATATGATAATCACTCCCAAAAAAAGTGATCGCATCGGACGGGCGAACGGACAGATAATAGTTGTCTGAAAATAAAAAAATAAATTTTCATTCGACGGAAAATATGAACGAAGGACCTTTCGTTCCGCAGCTGCTCACGCTAACCACGGGATCACGGCGCTCCTGAGCTCACACACTCCTTGATGTTGCCTATCTTGCACATTGACTACTCAGTTTGTATGTTTTGCTTGTTTTTTTCATAGTTCCACACAACGTCTTCCCGTTTTCTCGATTGATCTGTGTTCAGTTTTTCCAGGCCTATCCACTTTTGCCAACTTATAACTAAATCTGAGGGGGGTGCGATGGGGAGGTTCGCTAGTTAGTGTTGGTGTGTGCATTGCCTTGAATAGCAGCGAGCAGGTTAATGCATGACCTTCGGAAACTCGCCCTGAAGAGTTTGCAATGAACGCTGCTTCTTTACCACTAGCATCTCTATATGTATTTGTAGGTCATAGTTCTTCAAATCAGACAATTTTATTAGCAATTTTGCTCTGAGAAAAAAGGAGGTGGTGTACATATGGAGACAGATACAGTAAGCAGAAATTTTATTGTCGGAAAGATACCAATGCGTCATTACATCTTCCGACAAATAAAAGTAAGCAAGTGAAGCGCGGCATATGAAAAATCGGTGAACGCGAATTCTGATGGTTTACAATTTTGGAACAGAATACCAGAGCGTAGACTCTGACAGCTCATAACTTCTCAGCTTGAAGACAACATTGTCTTTGATCTTCATTCTTCTCTTCTAATTACTTTCTTTAAAATACCACTGCAAATGAATTCAATTGATGATAGCTCCAATAAAACTGCACAATTAAAAATTCGAATTCTCCTTATAATTTTCTACAGTGTATTATTATCTTGTGGTAGTAATTCCACGCCCATCCTTGTCAGTAGCCCGCATCTCGTGGTCGTGCGGTAGCGGTCTCGCTTCCCACTCCCGGGTTCCCGGGTTCGATTCCCGGCAGGGTCAGGAATTTTCTCTGCCTCGTGATTAGGTTTAAGTAGTTCTAAGTTCTAGGGGACTGGTGACCATAGATGTTAAGTCCCATAGTGCTCAGAGCCATTTGAACCATTTGAACCTTGTCAGTATCTAACAATATATTAATAGCCCATGACTCATTAATTACTTTGACCACTGTACCTGTATGACTAGTTGAAATAAACGAATAAATGACAGTTGGCCAGAGAAGCGTTACCCGACGATTCCTTCAAAAAACCACTCATATTAATTTAAGCAATGTTCACACAAATTCTGTAGATTAACACCATCACTTTCATCCAAATTACTGAGTTTAAGAGCAATATTGTGATTGTGAAACGATTCCAGAAGCGTAAGATAGCTGGGGATAGCAACAGACTGAGGGAGAGGATCAAGTAGACAGAGATATGGGACTAGGGTGAGGTAGGTGGGAGGTACATAGGGGGAGGAAGATATTGTCAGAGAGAGAGAGGGGGGGTGAAAGAAATGGACAAAGAGAGGCAGAGGAGAGAACAGAGAGTTGGAACGAGGAGATACATACAGGTGGACAGACAGCGGTAGGAAGAGATGGACATAGAGAGAGGGAGGAGGAAGTGTGTTTAATATGCTGTATGTGTTGAATGTTTGTGCAGGCGAAGACCCTCGGGAAGAGAGTAGTCTTCAATCAGTTTCAATAAAGAAACCGTGGTGAAAACAAAGTGCAGAAATCCATTAAACTTGGGAGAAATAAGAGGATTAATTTCACAAGGGTTTTGTTACACACCGAGAGCTTATCTGCACACTGTAACGTGCTTTGCAGCAGCGACAATGAGTGCCACTGGGGCGTGGACTCCACAGTCAGATGCGGCACAGATGTTGTTGCAATGCCAGCAAACGCATATGGTATATTTACGAATCGTTATGGGAATTTCGGTAACTATTTCAAGTTGAACTCACGATTTACTTTAGTAATAACCTTTCAATTAGAGGAACATCGTTTTTGGAGACGACTGTGAGATAGTTCTCCTCCTCAACACTGTCTGTCAAGAGGTGACCTTTTGATTGACCACGAAAGTCTTGGGCATTCTTTTCGCGGTTGACTTCGGGGAGAGTCTTCTGCTCTCGGCTCCTTCCAAGATGCTAACTCAGCTGGTCTTCACAGCTATGCCCCTCCTCCAGCAAAGACAAGAATTTGTCTCTGTTAAGTTTCCCGGTCAGTGGATTTCTACACGAGATCTGTGACTGGCACGATTTTCTGCCCTCCCGCTGAGTTCGAACTCAACGGCCTCCCTCTCACTTGCTGTCTCAACAAGCGGCAATTGTGCCAAATCGTGCCGACATGCATACAAGGGCCTTGTGTGGCGTGCTACTCCTCTGCTGCCTTTTTCGCGTATATCTCTGATTGTTTTAGATCGTAATAGCACACGCCTGTTCGTGTGAGAACCAATCAAAATGTTCGTGGCCGACCGCGGTGGTCTAGCGGTTCTTGGCGCTCAGTCTGGAACCGCGCGACTTCTACGGTCGCAGGTTCGAATCCTGCCTCGGGCATGGATGTGTGTGATGTCCTTAGGTTAGTTAGGTTTAAGTAGTTCTAAGTTCTAGGAGACTGATGACCACAGATGTTAAGTCCCATAGTGCTCAGAGCAATTTGAACCATTTTTTGAAAATGTTCGTATTTTCAGCTTTAGGAAGCAAACTGTTTCTGGGGCTTATCAGCTCCGCAAGTCAGCTATTTTTTGTTGTGAAACTTATTATCCCGAAACTACTTTAATCCTAGAAACTCTCATAAAATTTACCTCAACATTATAGTATGAAACAAGACAGTCTGTACTTAACCTGGTATGTAACATACTATTAGAGATGTAACGATGGTAATTTACTAATGCATAACCTACACTCATGCTCATAAATTAAGGATAATACTGATACATCGTGAAACAACGCTCTGGTGGGCGGTTTGCGGGTTTAAATCACCTCGGGATATGACCATGCGGTGCATTTGACCTGCGGTCGTCGCAGGGTGGCGCTTTCAGCAATCTACATACGCAGAGATGTGTTGGTGCATGTCAGAGTACGGTGCAGCGAGTAAGCGTGCAGACGTTTTCTGACTGCGTTGAAAATGGCTCAAAGAACACATATTGATGACGTTATGAGTGGTAGAATACTAGGGCTACTGGAGGCTGGTCAAACACAGCAGGTCGTAGCACGGACCCTCTGTGTGCCACAAAGTGTGACCTCACGATTATGGCAACGATTCCAGCAAATAGGAAACGTGTCTAGGAGCTACAATACGGGACGTCCACAGTGTACAACGCCACAAGAAAGACCGATATTTCACCATCAGTGCCCGCAGACGGCCACGGAGTACTGTAGGTAGCCTTGCTCTGGACCTTACCGCAGCCACTGGAACGGTTGTCTCCAGACACACAGTCTACAGATGACTGAACAGACATGATTTATTCACCCGGAGACCTGCAAGGTGCATTCCACTGACCCCTGGTCGCAGGAGAGCCCGTAAAGTCTTGTGTCAAAAACACAGTGTATGGTCATTGGAACAGTGGTCCCAGGGTATGTTCACGGACGAGTCCAAGTACAGTCTGAACAGTGATTCTCGCTGAGTTTTCATCTGGCATGAAACAGGGACCAGATACCAACCAACCTGTATGGAGGTCGTGGTTTGATGGTGTGAGGTGGGATTATGATTGGTGCACGTACACATCTGCATGTCTTTGACAGAGGAACTGTAACAGTTCAGCTGTATCGGGACGTCATTTTGCACCAGTATGTCCGCCTTTTCAGGGGTGCAGTGGGTCCCACCTTCCTCCTGATGGATGATAACGCACGGCCCCACCCAGCTGCCATCGTGGAGGAGTACCTTGAAACAGGAGATATCAGGCGAATGGAGTGGCCTGCCTGTTCTCCAGACATAAATCCCATCGAGCACATCTGGGATGCTCTCATTCGACGTATCGCTGCACGTCTTCAAACCCCTACGACACTTCAGGAGCTCCGACAGTCACTGGTGCAAGAATGGGAGACTATACCCCAGCAGCTGCTCAACCACCTGATCCAGAGTATGCTAACCCGTTGTGCGGCCTTTGTATGTGTGCATGGTGATCATATCACATATTGATGTCGGGGTACATGCGCAGGAAACAGTGGCGTTTTGTAGCACATGTGTTTCCAGACGGTTTTATCAGATTATGACCAATACCGTGGACTTACAGATCTGTGTCGTATCTGTTCCCTACGTGACTATGCTATCAGCGCTAGTTTTGTGTAGTGCCACGTTGTGTGCCACCACATTCTGCAATTACCCTTAATTTAGGAGCATAAGTGTATAAATGAAAACTTCTTTGAATAAAAAGTGGAGAAGGAAATTTTACGATGGTTTAGTAGCAACGTAACATTCTCCTTAGTGTTCTCGGCCTAGTGTTCTAGGCCGCCTGCAAACTAGATGGCAACATGTCCACATACACTCTTAGGACAAAGGAAACGTCGCACCACGAAGTAATTATCCGGATGGGGCGGAAATCGAAAAATTGATGTAGACGTACAAGCAGACAAACGATTACAGTTTCAACTCCGACAACCGGAGGGATGGTCTGGAGTGCCATTTCTTTTCATAGAAGGACTCCTTTGGTTGTCATCCGCTGCATCCTTACAGCACCCGGTACATCGACGATAATCTACGCCTCGTTTTGCTGCTCTTAATGGCAAGTCACTCTGAGCTTACATTCCAAAAAGACAATGCCCGACAACACAGCGAGAATTTCTACCGCTCCTCTTCGCGCTTTCCAAACCCTACCTTGGCCAGGAAGGTCACCAGATCTCTTCTAGTTGAGGACGGCTGCAGCGTTATGGGCAGGGCCCTCCAACCAGATCGGGATTTTCACGATCTAACGCGTCAGTTGGACATAATTTGGCACGATATTCCTCAGGAGGACATCCAAGAACTCTATCAATGGCAAACTGTGTAACTGCTTGCATAAGGGCCTGAAGCGGACCAATGCGTTACTGATTTGCTCAATATGTGAAGCTCTTGAATGAATCATCCAATTTTTCTGAAACTGTAATCAATTGTTTGTCTGTTTATGTACATCACAGCTAAAGATTTCCGTCGGATAATTGCTGCGCAGTGCGTCGATTTTTTGTCGTCTTAGAGTGTATTTGCGCTTCAATTCCAGCAGTAGGTACTCAGCCGTAGCACGCACGCCATATGACAGTTCGTGGGCAGCACTGGGGTAACCCAGCAGTGCACATCTTGAGCTGCGAACTGGAAACACTAAGAGATGCGAGCACTGCACAGGCCGGAACAATACAGAGATACGAAAGCACGTCACGTGATATTTAATAGCCCACTACAAAGATCCAATACGCCAAGTCTACATTTGTAAAGAAATATATATTAAGAATGGAAAACGACATTGGTGTAATATTGTTCAATCTTCACTATTTTACAAACCGGTTTTCGGCTGTTATGCTATCGTTAGATACAAAGCTAAATATGTGTGGCTTTGAAACTTTTTGTGATCAAAGATCTTGGGATAGTCCAACTACAGAGTACCTCAGGTGGTTTACGAAGGAGACGGTTCTTAATGTTTGATTTAGGATTAAAACGAGTAAGATTGTTTCAGTTAAAATGCGATATAAGAACATTTAGAGTATATAATATATGTGACACATTAAATAATAGACTACATGGAAAATTACAACAACTGTTCTGAGACGAAAAATTATCTGCGCAACTGAACTACAGCATCACTTTTTCTAAAGCCCATATTGTCTCCCATTACAACGCATAAGTTTGAAATTTTGCTCAGAGGTGCCTAGAATCTATCTCTGTAATGGTGCAAAATTTTGGTGCCTTGAGACGTCACCCAAGTGCTTGGCGAAGCTTCAGGTGCCAACACATATGAAAAAGAGGCAACAGTTCGGAATTTTATGTGAGCTGTAGGATGGGTTAATTTTGTCGCATTGGTACCAAATTTCACAAGAATTCTGCCCAACGCCATCGTGGATGCGTCACACGAGGAGAAGGCTGTCACAGCCTCTCTTACCTGTATTTCAGTCTTCTCTGGACCTCTCTGCGGTGAAGGTCAAGAACACGACACCCAGCATTGAAATCTCGTGGTTTTCTTATGAGTGGCCGAGAAAAATATTTCAGACAGATTACCGCTCAGAACCAACACGAAAAGACCTCGGATTACCGTGGGGCGCGTGGGTGGGGGCTGCCATAAAGCGCGTCAATGAAATCATCACTTTCCCTGGTGGGGCGCTGATTCCAACATATTTCGCACTCGTAAACGATAGTTCGCTGTGCGAAGAGCAACAGGAAGACGTTCTTGACAATCTTTGACACTGCTGACACCCTCAGGAGTTTCAGCCCTTCTCTAAGGACATCGTGGGACTGTATCCTCACTGCACGAGATCGCATCCCTCTGCAGTGCAGCGCGAAGGCAATTTTTGCTCTCGTGTACAGGTTGGAACTATTAGGGACCGTTCAAAAACATTCGACGAAAATTGAACGTGATCTATAGCAGCAAAGGGAACTTGTACTTTTTCAACCTTCTTGTTGTTCGCCCCTCTGTAGCGTAATCACACGGGAGGGTAACGTAAACATGTTGCATCAATAAAACAGCAGAGTATCCCTCTACGACCCCTAGTTCGGGAAATCCACGGGTACCTTTATTGTTAGAAATGTACCTTCAGAAATTTCTACACCAAGTCAGCTTGGCGGCCGCTGCTGCCCCTGACAGTTGGGCAATCCCTTCGACACCCCTTGGGTGAGGTTTGCCCAAATTCAGGTCCTACAGCAGTCGCCAGGGTGACTTGGTGAGAAAGTTTCTGACAAGTACATTTGTAACGTGCTCAATAAACACACATACCTTACAGTCAGGCAACAATCGCTGCAGTGGTAAGAACTAAGTACCTATCACAGTCCAAGAGGTATTACTTCCTAAACAGTGCGAGCTGCGCTCACTGTACAGAAACAATTTCATAATTTCAAAGGCGTTTCCACGAACGTATGGAAATGGAACTTTTTCGATATTACACTACAAACACTGTCCATTTTTCGTTTTCGATTCTAATGGAAAATTCGCATAATACATATCCAGGCAATGCCAAATTTGTCAGCTAATCATAAATGAAGAAATATATCATTATTGGAACAGAATAACAACATTTGTTATAGAAGAACTAAGTCTGTGAACATCGTTCTTGAAATTCTAAGAGCTGATCAAATGATAGCCAACTTTTTAAAAAAGTTTTCGGTCATTACAGTTACGGCAGGTCTGGCTATTGAAGAACTTCGTCCTTTTCCCAAAATCCTGCGAGTGGAAAAAGGGGTTCCCAGTTGGGAATATTTCGCAAGGGATTTCTAGTTTCGGGCTTGACTGAAAACAACGAGAAACTTGCCTTCTGTCTCTATGCCGTTCATTTTTGGAACACAACGTACGACCAGCTTATAGACAGAAGTGATGACACTTTCTACAGGACCTGACCATCATTTTGCAGGACAATGCTCAAGCACTTACAGTGCAAGCTGTTGCTGATTTGTTTGACTGATGGGGCTGCTAAGTTCTATACCACCTACTGCACTCCCCTGACTTAAGTCGTCGTGAGTTCAACTCTGTTTCTAAACTGAAGGAAACAGTTCACGGCATTCGTTTCAGAACTGCTAGAAATTCGTCGGGCAATAGACCACGCCGCTCGAACTTTCAACACAACTTGCACTGCTAATTGTACCCTGCGACTTGCACATCGCCGGCAACGGGTTATACACAATGCTGGTGACTACTCTGAAGGTCGACACACGTATCTGTTTTGTACGAGCTGTAAATAAATAGTTGCCACTATTAAACTTCCAACCCTCGCATCATTGTCCACTGAACAACTTCGTAAGGGCTTTAACTTCAAATTCGTATCTAGTGTAACCGACCTGTTGTTGTTGTGTTGTTGTTGCGGTCTTCAGTCCTGAGACTGGTTTGATGCATCTCTCCATGCTACTCTATCCTGTGCAAGCTTCTTCATCTCCCAGTACCTACTGCAGCCTGTTTAGTGTATTCATCTCTTTGTCTCCCTCTACGATTTTTACCCTCCACGCTGCCCTCCAATACTAAATTGGTGATCCCTTGATGCCTGCGAACATGTCCTGCCAACCGATCCCTTCTTCTAGTCAAGTTGTGGCACAAACGTCTCTTCTCCCCAATCCTATTCAATACTTCCTCATTAGTTATATGATCTACCCATCTAATCTTCAGCATTCTTCTGTAGCACCACATTTCAAAAGCTTCTATTCTCTTTTTTGTCTAAACTATTTATCGTCCATGTTTCACTTCCATACATGGCTACACTCCACACAAATACTTTCAGAAACGACTTCATGGCACTAAAATCTATACTCGATGTTAACAAATTTCTCTTCTTCAGAAATGCTTTCCTTGCCATTCCCAGTCTACATTTTATATCCTCTCTACTTCGACCATCATCAGTTATTTTGCTCCCCAAATAGCAAAACTCATTTGCTACTTTAAGTGTCTCATTTCCTAATCTAATTCCCTCATCATCACCCGATTTAATTCGAATACATTCCATTATCCTTGTTTTGCTTTTGTTGATGTTCATCTTATATCCTCGTTTCCAGACACTATCCATCGACCTGTTTACGTGCGGTAACTACCTTATAGATGAGACAAACTCTATCAGACGAAATTCTTGTATCTATAGGATAGTAAGTATTCTGCAAGGATTTTCTCAGACACTTATGGAGCAACACAGAAGATGGGCCAGTAATTACTGCCGCCTTCTAACAGTTTGCTGCCCTCGTTACCAGTCCTGAAGGGCGCTTCTCACACAGAGACTTGAATCCGCAGCGCATGAGAGAGATGTAATTAATGTAGACGTTACCATGTCGAACATCGCCGACAATCATATCAGGCGGATGACAACGTTACTCGTGTTTCTGCTAGTCGATATCTTTAAAGCGCCGTTATCTGCTGATTCGGGTATTCGGAGAGTCACACGGCCTTCTCTGTCGTCAGTCACGGTAACGTTTTAAACCATGAGACACAGCGTCAGTCACCAGCCTGTAAGTACTGCCGTAGTTTTCTATCACGTAACGATCTTCAAACGGCTTAAAAAACTGGCCCTGGCTAACCCTCCCGCTTATTCTATTTGTGTGTGTGTGTGTATTTAGTTGTCAGTCATAAACTGTTTTTCGCGTTGGTCATAGGCAGTAGGAAGTGAAGGCAAAAAACGATTATTAACCAGGCAATGGCGCAGTCGTAAAAGACAGTTTAAATTGTTGCATTTCTGCATAAGGGAACTAGAAACACAGTTGACGAGATAGTAAGGTATTAAAAAAATAAAATTAAAAAAGACAGTGCAACAAGCTCTTTGCCAAGCGCGTGTATTTTATTTCCATGTATGTTGCGTTTCCTCACAAAAAAAAGCGAAACGCGAAGGGTTTGAAGTATAGTACATTATTTGTATATGCGAAAATTTCTTGGCTGATTATATGCTAGAACAGTCATTCAGAGCCTAATGACACACTGTGTGTCTTTCGCTTATCGTAATGTTCGGTGTATTAGTAAACTGCCATCACTAACGCCTGCCCATTTCAGCCAGTACCATTCAAAAGAGAGGGCTGTATGTACTGGATGAGCATACTAAATAAAGCACTGAAAGACCCTAGGGACGCTATAAGTGAACAGCTGCGCAGTTCATCTGGTCCTCAGGGTTTATGATTGCGTTTTTTGTGGAAAAAAAGAAGACAAGAGAGGGAGACACCAGCACAAAAACGACAGCAGTTACACAAGCTGTATAAAATATTCGTGTGAGTCTTTCCTTGCTAGGCCATGGCGACCTCAACGGATCGCTGTTAACTACTAATTGGCGAAACATTGTCTACAACTAGAAGCGCAACGCCCGTTAGCATTGACATGCAACTACTGTAAAAGGAGTGAATAATAATTAGTTTGAACTGAAACGCTGTGATTCTTTTTCATGTGTCTTGGTGAAACATACCGGAATGATAAGACAGGATACCTCTTCTATCTTCAGTGTGTATTTGTGACGCTGTGTTGAGTCCTTATGAAGTGTGGTGTTGTGTTCGTGACGTTACGAGTAGTTATAGAAAGGAGGTGAAATCCGGAGTCGATATGTAACTTATTACTCGCATAAAGGGCGTCGTCGAAATTAACTTTTCAATCCGAAGAACTAATGCGGATGCAAGACCCACTGAGCTCATTGATACATTGAAAAGACAACGAGCCAGAATTTCATTTTATCCTTCATTAATCCTCTTATTTCACAAAGAACTCTCTACATACATTCATTACACTCATCTACTACAAAAAGTTGCACTTTGCGCAGTTCACGGTTATTCGCCATCGGAAATCTGCCAGTGAACAGGAATAAAGAAAACATTTCCACTTAGTCGGTTGAAAATATTCCTCGTGATACGTCACCGGAGGATGCTCGACTCTATAGTGTAATGACAAGTCGAAATTCCTTGCTATTTTGCGGCCTGCTTCTGCCGCATGAGACTGCGTTTAGAAGTGTAATAGAGAGAGGAGAGGTGGAGGAAGAAGAGAAACCGTTCAGTGTACGTTCCCTTTGTGTACGTGTAATCACACGTCACACCCGATATCAACAAATTCGTTCCCCACGTAGCAATACAATACACATACTCGTCACTTTTCAACATAATGGCACCATCTGGCGGCCACTGCAACTTTCTACCTTACGTCATCCTGTATCTGACATTTAACTGTGTCCAATAAGAGCGTACCTTACACACGCCTTGCTGTACGTTTTTCCTTCAGCCAGCTCACAATTATGAACTGATGTAGGATATTTTGAATAGCGCTCATCTTTTTTTTGAGGGGGGAGGGTGCAGAGGGAGAGTTTTGGGACAAGGCGTAATTGCATATGCGTCGTTTACCATCCGAACGTCGAGCCATGCTGATTATGCTGGCCATAATCAACTACTAACTACTCTTGTATCCGGTTTTATTTTCCTGTTGTCTTATTTTGCCCCTACTGTTTAGCTCGCACTTTCGCAAAGCGTACTACAAAAGAAGCATGTCGATATGAAACGACAATTGCGTCATCCGTGTGCGTTTCTACATCGCAATGTACATGTTAATATGATTTCCTTACCAACTGTATACCGTTCAGGTAAGTTTGCGTTACTTATTACAATTGATAGACCTTTATTTGCAAGCCTTCATAAATTTTAATCAAATTTAGGTGTCCAAATTTACTGTTTTTTTCTCAGCCATACTACACAATCTAGTTTTACAGTAATCTTAAAGTGTTACCTGGAGGAAGTAAAAAATATATCTCTGCGTTTGCTTAAAAAATGTTATTGGCCGTTTCGGGAAAAAATGATGGAAGCAGTAATTAAGTAGTTCCGTGTTGATGAAATATGAATCCAGAATCCTAGGATAGCACAAATTCTATCGTTGATTTAACTAGTCAGCTTGATAATAATAAGGAAATCAGCGAATTGCGTGAAAAACCGTAGGAGTACCGTGAAATGATCAGCTCTCATGCCGAAGAAATATGTGGAATACACCCGAAACGCGTCGAAACATAACGCAAATAAATTCACAACAGGATCAAGCAGCAAATTTGACAGTCGAGATTTTTTTTTTTAGACTTCTCACCATAATGTGTTAGATGCATCTACAAGTATATCTGATATGATGAGTTCTAAAAAATTTTTGCGTGTGGTATCGTGCGCGATACAGTTACTGAGCATTTTGAAGGAGACCACAGTAAACATTTCAAGTTTCACTTAGCGAGTAAATCTTTACGTTTGCAGTAATAAGGATAACTATGATGTTAGAATATGTAGGGATGAAAATCTTTCGTTAGTTCACGAACACAATAAAACAATAACTGACGGAATTGGATGCACTTAGCGTCATTTGTGTAAGCGTAACTAGCTCTAAGCATCTACAGTCGGACAACTTGCCTGGCATAGTGGTAGTTTAATAAATTATATACAAAACCCTTCCTCGTGAATCAGTCTATCTATTAGTGTAAAAGACGTTTCAAAATCCCTACAATAGTTCATCAGAGTAATCTTCACATTCAGACAGAAAAACGCGGGGGGAGGGGGGGGGAGTTCTTAAATTTATAATGTTGGATACCACATTCAGCAGCACGGTCTTATCACGGCCGTATCATTGAAGATGATGGAAGGCTAAGTTTTGAGTCTGTGTCTCCGCTGATGATCTGCGCCCATTCCTTCTATTTTCTGTCCGTGATGAACACACGCAAAAAGTAGCGTTGTCGTATCTTTGCCTGTACCTATTTAAGATCTGAGAGGATTAGTTCATTCTGTAAATTCTGCATCCGGTTGACATAGAAGCCACAAGAACGGATCACCGTTCTCATTATCGTATGGCAGATGGTCAAGCTAGGTCCATACAGCTGTGGGTCTTGCTATGGAGCGAGGCAGGGCCATAGTCCAGCCATTGAACTCACATTTGGGAGGAGGGCGGCCCAAATTCCCGTACGGGCATACTGGCTTTATGTACTTAGCCCAGATCACTTCAGGAGAATCCGAAAAAGATTTCTTCAACAGGCTACTACCGTAACATATCTTATTTTTGGATTTAGTCCCACCGGACAATGCTATCATTAGCTTAGTGTTAAACAAAAATTTTGAACTGTCATTTCTCAGCTTAAAGACGTTAGGGAACCACATTCGGTATAAACGAAGCAACGCTGAGCCTCTTGTTCTGCACATCGTCGCCGGCTTCGGTGGCCAAGCGGTTCTAGACGCTATAGTCGGGAACCGCAAGACTGCTACGGTCGCAGGTTCGAATCCCGCCTCGGGCATGGATGTGTGTGTGATGTCCTTAGGTTAGTTAGGTTTAAGTAGTTCTAAGTTCTAGGGGACTGATGACTTCAGATGTTAAGTCCCATAGTGCTCAGAGCCTTTTTTTTTTTTTTTTTTTTTTTTTTTTTGCACATTGTCTATACAGTATACGAGTACAGGCCCACAGAAGTTAAAATAATTATAATACATGCTTACATAATTGCGCTGTGGTAAAGATAAATTCCTGACGAAGAGAATTTAGCACGAAATGTGCTGTACACTTCATAAAGAAGCCTAATAATTTAAAATCAATTACTACCAGTGACTTGTAGAAAAAGCGGCCATTGATTTCGTTTTTAATGTTGATTTCCTTTTTTAAAAATCTAACGTATGTTTACTTTTGTATCAAAAACAAAATTTCGATTTTGTTTATATTAAAACAAGAAGGTAGGAATATTTCGTTTCTGTTGAAACGAAAACATTGCATTCAAACAAGCGTTCAGTTCATAGTGCTGTGGAATGTGGGAAAAAAACCGCAAATTGGCATTCATAAGAAGAAGAAACACACCAAAAATGCAACAGGAGTGTAATATGTAAGAAATTGTCCACGCAATCTGCCACTGATGGTGCCTTGAAGAAAATAAAGGCGAAACGCGTATGGCACTAAAATTGTGTTTTATTCAGTTGCTGTCAGACGGTCCATAAGTAAAAATTATCAATATACCGTGATATTACACGCAATTGAGGAAGACAGGACTAAAAAAGTTGAAGAAGGAAGGAAGATTAAAGTTGCCGTTGACTACTAGGTTAATAGCGTCGGATCTCATTCTGTTAGAATAAACCTGATCAGTCAGATGTGCATTTTCATTCTATTCTAGTAAACGTCTTCAAAATGAAGTGCACAGTTTCGTGTCCGGAATGAAAAGAAAATTATGGGAGAGTTAAACTTTTGCGTCCTTCACTTCTTATGTAGCTAGTGGCTAAGTAGCGTGAAAGGCAGCTTGGAAATGGAGAACGGCTTCTCCACGGTACGGCTTAGCGACTATTCCGTGCCATTACTTTGCAGCGAGTCAGTTCTCCACGAGTTTAGCTGCTAGAGCCGGACCACGACTTTACGTAAAAATACAGCGAAGACGTGGAGATTATGTATACAAATGGCTCCTTAAAGTAGCCGAACCTGTTCCCGTGTGGAGCTAATTGGTCGCTGATGGCCGATTACGCCCTGTGTGATTTGTACCGTGCGAGGCAGCATTCATCACACGGCGTTTCAGCGCAGGCGACACAGAGCCCCCGCACTTGGCGCAAACCACAGTTGTTCCAGTTTCCGGAACGCCATTTCAGGACAAGGGCTAGTGCACTGTTTTCTGCTAAAGTACATTTTAATGTAATTTGTGTCTTACTACATATCAACTGCAGCTAGAGTCTTAAAACTACGGTACTCTACAGTAGACTATCAGAAATATGAGTAAACGACGTTACTTTCCCCAGTAGCTTTTGTCAGTTAAGACAGAACGCGAATTGCCTGTTCATTGAGGGTGTCGCAAACCTGTCGGGCGTACCCTCATTTCTATCGCTTTCTTTCTACGTGTCATCAGTGTCTTACTAGATTCTTCCAAAAACCGGAAGCGGTGAACCGTCCAGAGACTGCGTGAGGATATGTAAAGGGCTGGGCAACCTATACAACATTTTTGTTCTACGTAGTCTCCTCCCAACTATTACTTAAAAATAAAAAGTATTTATAGCAAAATTGAAATTGTCAATGTTCAGTTCAGGTTTTACTCGAAAAACGTTGTTGTAACGTGAAAGGGAGGGATGTTGTACAGAAATAAAGAAAACAAGGCAGATTTATCATATAGCGCTAGAAATGCAATTTTCTCAACAAGAAGGTAATTTTTTTAAAAAAAAGAAACGCAAAATAAAAATGTATGCTTCAATACTTCGTCGAACTTGGATAAAATATGTTTTTCAGTTATTATCTGTTTTTCGTCTTGAGCTTACTTTAACTTGATTAAAGAGAATTTTACACCAGACGCTTTGCGCTTTTCCATGTTATTCTGCAAACTGGATACGTATGTTTGTACAATTTTGGTTGTTTTAGGTTAAAAACAGCGTTTTGTTTATAAAGTTGGACTGCAAGCTACTTACAATGGCCGGCCAGTGTGACCGAGCGCTTCTAGGCGCTTCAGTCCGGAACCGTGCGACTGCTTCGGTCGCAGGTTCGAATCCTGCCTCGGGCATGGATGTGTGTGATGTCCTTAGGTTAGTTAGTTTTAAGTAGTTCTAAGTTCAAGGGGACTGATGACCACAGCAGTTGAGTCCCATAGTGCTCAGAGCCACAACCAACATTGTTCCGTAAAGGTCGACAACGGACAGTTCGGCTACGAATTTTGGATGCTACAGTTACCAATGATATCAACATAGTGCTTTTTTTTAATAAAAGCAATTGCATCTACTTGATTGCTTGTAAGATGTTGACCACGCCGTATGTGTATTCAGTTCATGAGTTACGCTCATCTGTTTTAATGTGTTATGATGCTGTTTCCACAAAACCCGTACAAGGGTTACAGGTATTTCTCATTTTACATGTTCTTTGTTGTTGTCTTCAGTCCTGAGACTGGTTTGATGCAGCTCTCCAAGTCCTTTGCCGTCTCTGACAGAATTACAATGTCATCGGCAAACCTCAAAGTTTTTACTTCTTCTCCATGAATTTTAATACCTACTCCAAATTTTTCTTTTGTTTCCTTTACAGCTTGCTCAATATACAGATTGAATAACATCGGAGAGAGGCTACAACCCTGTCTCACTCCTTTCCCAACCACTGCTTCCCTTTCATGTCCCTCGACTCTTATGACTGCCATCTGGTTTCTGTACAAATTGTAAATAGTCTTTCGCTCCCTGTATTTTACCCCTGCCACCTTTAGAATTTGAAAGAGAGTATTCCAGTCAACATTGTCAAAAGCTTTCTCTAAGTCTACAAATGCTAGAAACGTAGATTTGCCTTTTCTTAATCTTTCTTCTAAGATAAGTCGTAAGGTCAGTATTGCCTCACGAGTTCCTACATTTCTACGAAATCCAAACTGATCCTCCCCAAGGTCCGCATCTACCAGTTTTTCCATTCGTCTGTAAAGACTTCGCGTTAGTATTTTGCAGCTGTGACTTATTAAACTGATAGTTCGGTAATTTTCACATCTGTCAACACCTGCTTTCTTTGGGATGGGAATTATTATATTCTTCTTGAAGTCTGAGGGTATTTCGCCTGTCTCATACATCTTGCTCACCAGCTGGTAGAGTTTTGTCATGACTGGCTCTCCCAATGCCGTCAGTAGTTCTAATGCGATTTTGTCTACTCCGGGGGCCTTGTTTCGACTCAGGTCTTTCAGTGCTCTGTCAAACTCTTCACGCAGTATCGTATCTCCCATTTCGTCTTCATCTACATCCTCTTCCATTTCCATAATATTGTCCTCAAATACATCGCCCTTGTATAAACCTACTATATACTCCTTCCACCTTTCTGCCTTCCCTTCTTTGCTTAGAACTGGGTTGCCATCTGAGCTCTTGATATTCATACACGTGGTTCTCTTCTCCCCAAAGGTCTCTTTACTTTTCCTGTAGGCAGTATCTATCTTACCCCTAGTGAGATAAGGTTCTACATCCTTACATTTGTCCTCTATCCATCCCTGTTTAGCCATTTTGCACTTCCTGTCGATCTCATTTTTGAGACGTTTGTATTCCTTTTTGCCTGCTTCATTTACTGCATTTTTATATTTTCTCCTTTCATCAATTACATTCAATATTTCTTCTGTTACCCAAGGATTTCTAGCAGCCCTCGTCTTTTTACCTACTTTATCCTCTGCTGCCTTCACTACTTCATCCCTCAGAGCTACCCATTCTTCTTCTACTGTATTTCTTTCCCCTGTTTCTGTCAATTGTTGCCTTATGCTCTCCCTGAAACTCTGTACAACCTATGGTTCTTTCAGTTTATCCAGGTCCCATTTCCTTAATTTCCCATATTTTTGCAGTTTCTTTAGTTTTAATCTACAGGTCATAACCAATAGATTGTCGTCAGAGTCCACATCTGCCCCTGGAAATGTCTTACAACTTAAAACCTGGTTCCTAAATCTCTGTCTTACCATTATATAATCTATCTGATACCTTTTAGTATCTCCAGGGTTCTTCCATGTATACAACCTTCTTTCATGATTCTTAAACCAAGTGTTAGCTATGATTAAGTTGTGCTCTGTGCAAAGTTCTACTAGGCGGCTTCCTCTTTCATTTCTTAGCCCCAATCCATATTCACCTACTATGTTTCCTTCTCTTCCTTTTCCTACACTCGAATTCCAGTCACCCATTACTATTAAATTTTCGTCTCCCTTCACTATCTGAATAATTTCTTTTATTTCGTCGTACATTTCCTCTATTTCTTCGTCATCTGCAGAGCTAGTTGGCATATAAACTTGTACTACTGTAGTAGGTGTGGGCTTCGTATCTATCTTGGCCACAATAATGCGTTCACTATGCTGTTTGTAGTAGCTTACCCGCATTCCTATTTTCCTATTCATTATTAAACCTACTCCTGCATTACCCTTATTTGATTTTGTATTTATAACCCTGTAGTCACCTGACCAGAAGTCTTGTTCCTCCTGCCACCGAACTTCACTAATTCCGACTATATCTAACTTTAACCTATCCATTTCCCTTTTTAAATTTTCTGACCTACCTGCCCGATTAAGGGATCTGACATTCCACGCTCCGATCCGTAGAACGCCAGTTTTCTTTCTCCTGATAACGACATCCTCTTGAGTAGTCCCCGCCCGGAGATCCGAATGGGGCACTATTTTACCTCCGGAATATTTTACCCAAGAGGACGCCATCATCATTTAATCATACAGTAAAGCTGCATATCCTCGGGAAAAATTACGGCTGTAGTTTCCCCTTGCTTTCAGCCGTTCGCGGTACCAGCACAGCAAGGCCGTTTTGGTTATTGTTACAAGGCCAGATCAGTCAATCATCCAGACTGTTGCCCCTGCAGCTACTGAAAAGGCTGCTGCCCCTCTTCAGGAACCACATGTTTGTCTGGCCTCTCAACAGATACCCCTCCGTTGTAGTTGCACCTACGGTACGGCCATCTGTATCGCTGAGGCACGCAAGCCTCCCCACCAACGGCAAGGTCCATGGTTCATGGGGGGGGGGGGTCATTTTACATATGAACCTCATATCTCAGATAATTGAGTCTGTACCAGCTACAGCAGTATTGAACTCTTTCTCGGGACGCCATTATGTTTTTTATCCAACTGCCGTTTGAGTCCTAATGTGATGTAAGCAAAACATAGTTTTCAGTGATATAGTTTGATAATGCTCATTTGGAGTGAAATTAGTTGTTTGTGAATAATGAAATAAGGTGTTGCAATAGTATATATTTCCGTGATATACCGCGTGATCAAAAAGTCAGTATAAATTTGAAAAGTTAATAAAGAACGGAATAATGTGGATAGACAGGCAAAAATTGACACACGTGCTTGGAATGACATGGGGTTTTATAGAACCATTCCATATTTCTAGACGCGTGAAAGCTCTCTTGCTCGCGTCGTTTGGTGATGATCGTGTGCTCAGCCGCCACTTTCGTCATGCTTGGCCTCCCAGGTCCCCAGACCTCTGTCCGTGCGATTATTGGCTTTGGGGTTACCTGAAGTCGCAAGTGTATCGTGATCGACCGATATCTCTGCTGAAAGACAACATCCAACGCCAATGCCTCACCATAAGTCCGGACATGTTTTAGATTGCTGTTCACAACATTATCACTCGACTACAGCTGTTGTTGAGGAATGAGGTGGAATTATTGAGCATTTCCTGTAAAGAACATCATCTTTGCTTTGTCTTACTTTGTTATGCTCATTATTGCTATTCTGATCAGATGAAGCGCCATCTGTCGGACATTTTTTGAACTTTTGTATTTTTTGGTTTTATTAAAACCCCATGTCATTCCAAGAATGTGTATCAATTTGTACCTCTCTATCTACATTATTCCGTGATTTATTCAGTTTTCAAATGTATACAGACTTTATGATCACCCTGTACTACACACCTCTTGTAACGTCTGCCACCGGAGTTTGTTAAGCGTCTAAGTAACGGTCCCGCGCCATTCTCAACTGGAGTTTCTCTTCCTCTTCGATTAACCCTACTTGGTAACGGTGCCAGGCTAGTGAAGAATACGCAAGAATCGTTCCAACAAATATTTTGTAAGCCGCTTCTTACGTGGACGGATTGTATTTACATAAGATTCTCCCAATGGGTCTCAGCCTGGCTTCTGCTTTTCCTGCTGTTTGTTTTATGTGGCCATTTCACTTCTTTCACTTCAGGTCGCTCCGGATAGTTACTCATAGGTTCATTACGGTAGCTAGTCTTCACAGTGATTCATCACTGCCCCGGTTGACATCTTCGGGTACTCACATTTCAACGACGTGTTGAGATCTATCTGCAAGGAAACTTTGCATGCAATCTCAAATGTGGTCCGACACTCGGTAACGCGACGTTACTTGTACTTACAGCATTACGTTCTATAATTTGTTCCAGCTAACCCCGCATTAAGTTGGGGTGTATTAAGAACCGCGTTACTAGCTGAGGCTTGTCGAATAAGATGGGTTGTGGTTGCCCACTAATCTTCGGGATACGTGGAATTTAATCGACGCTTCAGTCATCCTGGTTCAGGTTCTCTAAATACACTGATCAGCCATAACATTATGACCAACGACCTGCTATCGATATAAACCCGTCCAGGCGATAGCAGCGTCACCTGGCAAGGAATGACTCCTAGTCAGACACACGCACGGTGCATGTAGTATCTGTGAGCGCGTTGTCCGCACTTAGAATAGGGAAGGCGCCCGATGTATCTGAGTTTGATCGAGGTCACATTGCGATAGGCCGGAAGCTCGACACGAGCATTTCGTGTTTTAGAGAAGTGCTGTAGTGTCTTCAAGACGTGGGGAAGCCAAGGTGCAACAACTTCCAGATGTCGTGCGGTTAGGCGACCACCCCTCATTTCATTACACATGTTGGACTTCTTAGGCTGGGCACATTGGTAAAACAGGACAGGCAGCGAACTTTGGCGGAAATAATATCACACTTTAACGCTGGGCAGAGTACAAGCGTGTCTTCCAGTGGAACAGCTGCTTGACTCCTGTACTGCGGAACGGAGACAAGCTGGCGGCGGCTCCATTATACTCTGGGGAACATTCGCGTAGGCATCCATGGGTTCAGCGGAGTTCGTGTAAGGCACCGTGACAGCCAAGGAGTATTGCACACTGATTGCAGACCACATACACCTCTTTATGACGATCGTGTCTCCCGACGGCAGTGGCATTTTTCAACAAGATAGTGCTCCATCTAACAAGGCCAGTAGTATAATGGAGTGGTACGAGGAACACAGTGGCGAATTTCAATTGATGTGCTGCCCCCCCCCCCCCCCCAACTCACCAGATCTGAACCCGATCGAACACGTCCGGTATGCGAGGGAACATGACGCCAGAGATCTTCGCCGCGTACCCGGAATTTACGAGAAGTAGGTGATTTGTGCGTGCAGATGTGGTGCCAACCCCCTCCAGCGTCCTACCAAGGCATCATGCCACGACGCGTCGCCGCTGTTATCCGTGACAAAGGTGGACATGCCGGCTATTAGGTAGGTGGTCATAGTGTTCTGGATGATCAGTGTTTGTCATTCGTTGACAGCACTAATGTCTGCATATTACTTCTTCATGGTTTCGCTAAAGCAACCAATGTTTATCCCGATATGGTTTCTTTGAAGAGAACACTACCGAATTCCTACCTCATAATTTTTCTACTCGAACTTATGATCAAATTCGAGGTGGTGCTGTGGTAAGACAAAGATCTCGTATTATGGGGGACGGGAATTCAAAAACCCGTGCGGTCATCCTGGGCTAGTTTCCGCGGCTTCTTTAGGACGTCAAACGGGCCGACTTTGAGAGGCACCACAGTCTATACTTTTACAAATAAATTCATAAAACTTTAACAGCATGACCAGGAAGGATTCAGGATTCATAATCATAGCAGTGGAAGCTCAAACGAAATTTCATCATTTTTTCACTTACTACTGGCTGCATTTGTTGCTATAGGTACACTTTTCTTCCTAAGTAACCGTGATTCTTCGGTGACTTTTGCACAGCATACAAACCATAGTTACAGGTGTATGAAACTCTAGAAGTTGTTTAATTTATGAAAAAAGGAATGAACTATTACAATTTAAACTTCATGTTTAGAAAAAATCCAAGGTTTATAGTTAATTATCTCAATTTTTTCCACAGTTTTTAATAGATTTGGAAAATTCTAGAGTTTCATACACCTGTAACTACTGTTTGTATGTTATAAAAAAATTCATCGAAGACTCTCTCTTACTTAGGAAGAAAAGTGTAACTGTAGCAACAAAAGCAGCCAGTAATAAGAGAAAAAAAATTATGAAAGTTCACAAGTAAAAAAAAAAGGTATTTTGCTACATTTTTGAACTTCCACTACGATGAGTGTGAGTCCTCAATCCTTCCTGGTGATGGTGACCAAGTTTTATGAATTTATTTGTAAAAGTATAGACAGCAGAAATTAAAATGTCCTGTGGTGACTCTCCTGCTCCAAGTCGGCCTGTTTGACGTCCTATCTCCCTTAAGGCAAATGCGAGACGGTTCTTCTGAGAAACTCACGACCGATTTCCTTCCGGATTCTTCGTTAATCCCAGCCTGTGCTCTGTCTCGAAAAACTTATCTTCCTTCCGTCGACGGGACATTGAATCTGAACCTTCCTGATTAAGACTTGACGTGCGTTCTACAGTTCTGCTCTCGAGGATTTATAAGGCGAGATAGCAGTCGATTGTGTACTTTCCTTGAGATAATCGTAATGCCTATGACGGATCTTCGATGAAGAAACAGGAAAACGAAATGGTGATAGTGTATTTCTAAGAAATTCCACGCGCACCTTTTTAGAGGCAGCCACTGCAGACCTGTCGGTTTGGTAGAGGCGAACACTCCTCACCTGCTGCAAACAGCTCTGCAGTACGGATCGCTGCCTCTGGCCGATGTACTACTTGCCACACCTGCACTGATGTTATTGTTGACTGTCTTATTACCACCAAATTCTCGCAATGATTTTTTTTCTTTCGCACCATGATTTGAGCCGCGTATTCTACTATGTCATGCGATGGAACAGCACGGGCAGGGAGGTCGTCACTGTGTTATGTACATAATTTAAATTCCTTATCATAATAATAGAAATGTTGCTACAAAAGCTATATTCTACAACATAAAAGTGTTGCTTGTATTTATTTTTATATCAGGCATCTCACCGTCTACGCAGTGCACAATATCACCAGCGCAATTCCAGAATGTTCTTACTTTCATTATTTGTTGGTATAGATTTTATTTACAATTTGTACAGAAACCAGATGCAGTTATAAGAGTCGAGGGACATGAAAGGGAAGCAGTGGTTGGGAAGAGAGTAAGACAGGGTTGTAGCCTCTCCCCGATGTTATTCAATCTCTATATTGAGCAAGCAGTAAAGGAAACAAAAGAAAAATTCGGAGTAGGAATTAAAATCCAAGGAGAAGAAATAAAAACTTTGAGGTTCGCCGATGACATTGTAATTCTGTCAGAGACAGAAAAGGACTTAGAAGGGCAGTTGAACGGAATGGACAGTGTCTTGAAAGGAGGATATAAGATGAACATCAACAAAAGCAAAACGAGTCGAATTAAGTCCGGTGATGCTGAGGGAATTAGATTAGGAAATGAGACACTTAAAGTAATAAACGAGTTTTGCTATTTGGGGAGCAAAATAACTGATGATGGTCGAAGTAGAGAGGATATAAAATGTAGACTGGCAACGGCAAGGAAAGCGTTTTTGAAGAAGAGAAATTTGTTAACATCGAGTATAGATTTAAGTGTCAGGAAGTCTTTTCTGAAAGTATTTGTATGGAGTGTAGCCATGTATGGAAGTGAAACAGGGACGATAAATAGTTTGGACAAGAAGAGAATAGAAGCTTTCGAAATGTGGTGCTACAGAAGAATGCTGAAGATTAGATGGGTAGATCACTTAACTAATGAGGAAGTATTGAATAGGATTGGGGAGAAGAGACGTTTGTGGCACAACTTGACCAGAAGAAGGGATCGGTTGGTAGGACATGTTCTGAGGCATCAAGGGATCACCAATTTAGTATTGGATGGCAGCGTGGAGGGTAAAAATCGTAGAGGGAGACCAAGAGATGAATACACTAAGCAGATTCAGAAGGATGTAGGTTGCAGTGGGTACTGGGAGATGAAGAACCTTGCATAGGATAGAGTAGCATGGAGAGCTGCATCAAACCAGTCTCAGGACGGAAGACCACAACAACAACAACAGATTTTTTTAATCCCCTGTCCCAGTACATTACTCATGAGCGGCGGTATATCACATTTGTAGCTGGTACTGGATGAATTCACGTACATAAAAGAATCTACTTCTGAATTCTCCAGTCGCCCATTGAGGCTACACGAGGAATATGCAATCTTCGCGGTGCATGTTATTTACAGATTCATGTTTCATCACTGATAAACTCATCAAATGTATAGGCTATTAGAAAAAGTGTAGCATAACTCGGGCAAGGTTGTTTGAATCTGCAGTAGAAATATCTGTTAAGATCAGTAACAATCTGTCTTCTGTCATGTGGAATTGTGGGCAATGAGGTCTCTGTGTGACATTGGAGAGCTACGTGGGGAAGTATCCAAGGTCAGTCCGTGTCAGCATAAAAAATGGTGAAGATGATACAAGAATTTAAGAAATATGGTGGACAGGAAATGGTTTCACTGAGGGAAAAAGAAACCAAGTACGCATCCTGTGCCTGTTACTATTATGGGAGAAAACTAAGTTCATGTTCAGTGTACACTTTGTTCGTTACAAATCCGCAACTCGCGAACATGCCCGCGGAATTCATATTTTTGTTGCCTATGTATTCTTTTGTCAAAGTTTTCATTTTTCTGTAATAATCTCTTAATCTCATGCAGAGGAGGGACGTGTAATTTAAAAGACAATAAATTTCAAACAGATATCACCTCGCGTTTGAATGAAGAGTTTATTCATATCCATTGAAAACTGCAACATCAACATCTATTGTTCTGCTGTACACTACAGAGCTATACACTCAAATTGTTCTATGAGGATCGTCACTAAATCCAACTCTCTCCGGATATTATCATTTTCTCAGAGGAAATCAATCCAAATTGTTATCATACATCTCTCTTCTGTGGGTTTTTATTTTTTTAAAGTACGTAGTATTGATTTCCATAAAGTGCGTACCATTCTCGCCCAATTTCAGTTTCACATCTGGCAAGACTGAATCTTCAGGGTTCACTGCACTACACTCACAGCAGTATCTCTTCGCCAATTCAATTCGATTACTTATGTAGGAATCTCCTCTTTCTTGGAGCTGTTCACTTAACTCTTTCTAGATTCTTAGCTAGTTCATCCTCTATTAAAGTTTTCAATGCTGTGTCTTTTATCACCTGTCTCTAAACACCAGAAGATCTGTATGAAGTCACTCATCGTATCAATAATTATTTCGTAACATAAACTTTCTTAATGGGAATGCCACGTGCGGTGTCAGGTAAACGTGGCGGCACTTGTGATCTTTGCCTATCACCTGCTTCAGTTGGTGTAACTGAAAGCCCTTTACTCTCTTGCCAGTAGTCCTCTGATTCAAAATATCTTCCCGCATACCATTTAGCCATATCTGACTCACTACGCCAAACGTAAAGTGCGTACAGCGGATTGCGAATTTGGAGTACGTGACAGGCCAGTAATAATCGACATATTGTGTGAAAGAGGACAAACACATTGATTAGAGGCTCTGGGTATAAGCAGGTCACCAACGTAAAGTAGACGCCCATGGCACTTCATACACTGTTCAAGACAACGAAACTAGGTTTTCGGCAATAATGAAGTTCACAGGTGAGAATTTTTGTAATTGTTTGTCTACCGAAATATGGAAGGAGCTAGGTTTGTGAAAAGAAAAAAAATCATCTTTAACGGCATGCGGTAACCTTTAAAATGAGAAGTACGCAACTCTTGTTTACGTTTACAACACAACTTTTCACAAAAAAAGTCAAGTATGCTAAAGTACGAAAAAATTTGTCGGTAGAAGATCACTTAAGATCTTTAGGCGGCACATAAATGTTTTGGAGGTGTAACTTCAGTAGATAAAAAATTGTAAGTAATAGTTACATTGTAAAATGCTCCCCTATTTCTGGTTCATGTTACTTGGTCGTACTTTGCAGTTGAAAAGGTAACATAAAAGGAAGGTCTCAAAAGTTAAACCCTAATCTCACTTCTTTCAAGCGAGAACGAAGCGTACCGCTTGTGATGGACAGAATAAAAAGCGGATTAAAGGATCATGAAACAAAAAAAGTGCAGACATCTTCTTCATTATAATATGACGAAAGCACATTGATTCAAATTCATGCTTAGTTTTTATAAACCTCAGTTACATAGACCTTCATATTTCTTAATTTCTTTCTCCTTTTCTTTTTATTCGAGTTCTCAGTTCATCCATCACTCGTAAGAATGGCTGTTGTGAAGATTGTCCATAATTCGATGATAACTTTCCTCCTGCATACGCATCTGATTTTCAGTTCTGTTACATACGCTCTGCTGCCACAAATTTAGCTGCATACATTATTTACTCTTTATGTTAAAGATTTACAATTTCCCACGCTAGGTATTTGCAGAAGGTACCTCCCCCGGTAAAAAAAATAAATAAAAAAAAAGATAGTCCTGCGTTTACAGGCAAATGGCTGGCAGTGGTGAACACACCTGTGATAGCTACGGCTGACAAGAGGCGGCTCCTCTCGCCCGCAGGTGTTTGCGAGTGGCCGTAAACCTGCCAGTAGATGTGGGTTAGTCAGTCAGCCTTAGCTCCCAGGCGCCCGGTACTTGGCCTTGAATGGCCTCTATCCCGCGGCGCTGACTTCCTCGTCCCCCTGTCACACATTGCAACTGACTCACCCGCAGAGTTGATGCGATAACTGACGAAGCTCGTTGCAGCACCCAGAGCACCATTAATAACCTATCCATCTGCCTCGCATATACACACGTATCGAATTGATTCACGTGCCCATTAAACTGAGCTTAACTTACCTGTGGTGAGTGATTGGAGGTTTCCTTCAAGAAGGCCACAGCTTGTATTGTACCCTATCCCTGTCCAGTTTAACTTCTGCAAGGTTTCTAAAGCCCCGACGTCGACAAGTGGTTAGTCTGTAACACTAACTTTCTTTCCATCTTTATGGAACAGGCACTAACTAACGACTCAAACTGAAGCTCACAGCTCATGTATAAATAAACATGTGGAGTGATAATTTTGGAGATTAATCCACTGCGTCATGTTGTACAACTACACTACTGGCCATTAAAATTGCTACGCTAAGAAGAAATGCAGATGATAAACGGGTATTCATTGGACAAACATATTATACTGAAATTAACATGTGATTACATTTTCACGCAATTTGGGTGCATAGATCCAGAGAAATCAGTACCCAGAACAACCACCTCTGGCCGTAATAACGGCCTTGATACGCCTGGGCATTGAGTCAAACAGAGCTTGGATGGCGTGTACAGGTACAGCTGCCCATGCAGCTTGAACACGATACCACAGTTCATCAAGAGTAATGACGTGTATTTTGACGAGCCAGTTGCTCGGCCACCATTGACCAAACTTTTTCAGTTGGTGAGAGATCTGCAGAATGTGTCGGCCAGGGCAGCAGTCGAACATTTTCTGTATCCAGAAAGGCCCGTACAGGTCCTGCAACATGCGGTCGTGCATTAGTCTGCTGAAATGTAGGGTTTCGCAGGGATCGAATGAAGGGTAGAGCCACGGGTCGTAACACATCTGAAATGTAACGTCCACTGTTCAAAGTGCCGAGACGTGTAACCAACGGCACCCCATACCATCACGCCGGATGATAAGCCAGTATGGCGATGACGAATACACGCTTCCAATGTGCGTTCACTACGATGTCGCCAAACACGGATGCGACCATCATGATGCTGTAAGTAGAACCTGGATTCATCCGAAACAATTACGTTTTGCCATTCGTGCACCCAGGTTCGTCATTAAGTATATCATCGCAGGCGCCTCCTGTCTGTGATGCAGCGTCAAGGGTAACCGCAGCCATGGTCTCCGAGCAGATAGTCCATGCTGCTGCAAACGTCGTCGAACTGTTCGTGCAGATGGTTGTTGTCTTGCAAACGTCCCCATGTGTTGACTCAGGGATCGAGACGTGGCTGCACGATCCATTACAGCCATGTGGATAAGATACCTGTCATCTTGACTGCTAGTGATACGAGGCCGCTAGAATCCAGCACAGCCTTCTGTATACCCTCCTGAACCCACCGATTCCATATTCTGCTAACAGTCATTGGATCTCGACCAACTCGATCAGCAATGTCGCGATACGACTGGCTGCAATCAGACCTTTATCAAAGTCGGAAACGTGATGGTACGCATTTCTCCTTCTTACACGAGGCATCACAACAACGTTTCACCAGGCAACGCCGGTCACCTGCTGTTTATGTGTCAGAAATCGGTTGGAAACTTTCCTCATGTCAGCACGTTGTATGTGTCGCCAGGGGCGCCAAGCTTGTGTGAATGCTCTGAAAAGATAATCATTTGCATATCACAGCATCTTCTTCCTGTCGGTTAAATTTCCCGTCTGTAGCACGTCATCTTCGTGGTGTAGCAATTGTAATGGCCAGTAGTGTACGCATGGTGCAATGGATCGCGAAATGGAAACCACAGTCAAGATCCGATGAAGCTTTACACAGATGTGTTGGGCAATGTCTCTGCTATGCCCGATGATCGCGTCACGTCGCTCTTTTCAGTTCTGAGTGCACAATCAGCACGAAAAGGTGGCTAAAAAATAGTGCGCCTCGTCAAGTGCGGGTACCAGCGGACAAATTTTACCTGATTTGATACAACCCCATATAACGTAATTGTCATGCTTTTCCTTCTTCACGACAATTCTCGGCCGCACACTGTAGGGGCGTAGAAAATCCTCCTGCATGGTTTTCGATGGGAAGTGTTTCATCATCCATCATACAACCCGAACTTGGTTCCCTGTGATTTTCGTCTCTGCTCACACGAACTGCTGGCTATGAAGGTAGCACAGACAACGAGCTGCTGACCAGCGCAGTGAATTGGCGGAAAGCACACAGGTGGCTGCCTTCTATGGCGGAGGTATTGGAAAGTTAGTGCCATTGTACAACAAATGCCTGAGTTGGAGTGGCGACTATGTAGAGAAGTAGCTGGAAATGTAACTAACTGTTGCAAATAAAACATTTTTTATTTTCACTTCAGATTCACTTTGCAACCCATCAGACCTTGCGTATTGTTCATTTAAACTGAGGACCTAGAAACTATGTAGAGGCTTCGACCCGCCGTAGCTGTCAGTGGTTCACAACTCCACAGCAGGCCACAGTAGTCCACTCACCTCACCACTGCCCCACACCGAACCCATGGTTATTGTGCGGTTCGATCCCCAATGGACTTGTCATGGTTGCACAACGAAATATCTTGAGCAAGCACAATTTTCTTCCACTAACAAGAAAACATAAAATGCGTGCCCTACCTTTCTTGATGAACTAAATGTACTGGCGCGTTTGTGGAAAGACGACGGTATTCAGCGACCAACTTCCATGATAGGTGCGGTATTTTAATAGTGGTCTAACGAAGTAATACAAGTTGGCTGTCATTCACCTATTACAAATGTACCCCGGTCTCCCCTACTTTAACTTATTTTAAATTGTTGTAAATTACTGGTCTGTAACTTTCTTCCTATCCCTTCATACTTTGTATAATTAATTCTGGCAACAGAAACATTTCCAATAAGTGAACGGCTCTCGTGTCTCCACGGTCAGTAGACAGAAGATTGACATATGATAATATTTTTATTGCTAACAGGGAAACGATGATAGGCAGTACAGCTGATGTCTCTAATTCATTCATTCATTATTTCATTCAACAAATGCAGCATCTACATCCCGATAAAGGTGGTCGTCAGACCCAACTGAAGATGACACTCCAGCAGGAGGGCCTTCAGTCTCAACTGTTGGCGTTAAAACTCAGAAAAGCAAAGGTTTGGCCCGTGTCAAACGTCATCTAACTATCGGAGAACTTTCAAGAGGGGCTGGAAGCCCAATTGGTTCGTGTCGTGAGATTTTAAGGAGCAAACAACATGTATCGAATTGCAGCAAATTTTGTTCCTCTTTTGAGCAGAAGGAACATTAAAAGAACATTTGCCAAGCAGCTTCTTTAGCAATCTGTCGAAGAAGAAATGTTCATGGGAAATATGGATTCGATATTGAGAAAAAAGTCATATCACCATAATGCGCTTATCTTCAAAAGTCTTCATCAGATCTCAAAGTAGGACTCACTATTCTTTTAGATGCCAATGAGAACGCGAATTTTGAGTTTTTAGACTAAGTCATACAGAAAGTCGTCTTTATTATGCAACTGTTATTAACAGGTTGCGCGAAATAGTTCAGAAAAAGAGACCACAGTTGTGGCAAAACAATTAGTGATTGCTTCACCATGACAAAAAATTCCAAAAGCAGATTTCCAGGACTACATCAGGAAGTGGAAATACTATTGGATCACTGAGGACCATAACAGAGGAGTGCTCTGAAGGAGATGAGTGATAAACATCTGCAACCAAAATACCTTATTATTTTATATATAAGTTCCATTTTTTTACACGTTGCAAGTAAAGCTTGGAAACACTGCCTTTCAGTACAGCGGTTTAATTATGATAGTTTTACGCATGCTTGATAAGACGAAACAATGTCCGAAGATGTCTAAGATAAATAAGTGAGGAAAATATCGAGCAAATTATTATTATCAGCAAGATACAGTGAGGATCTTTCTCTTGAGAAAACAAGACATGCAGCTAACGATACAGATTCCACAGTTCGGTAAGTCAATGACAAGTTCATATATTCGTACTAAATTATTGAAAAAGTACTGGGTTAGAATAAGAGTTTAAACGGGAGAGTGGATTTATTATCTCAAGACATTAATAAAATTTTCAGCAATAAACTGTTTTGGAAAACGTCGTGAGCACAAAACTCAACAGCTCTGGCATTTAAAGGATGCATCACGAACTCGCGCAATTGAGCTGAAATGACTGAAAAAGATTCTATGTGGTCAAACTAATACAAGCCAGAGATTTTAATATTTCAACATTAACCACAAGCACCGCTAGTAGGAATCATTAGATTCTGCTGTGAGTTCAATCAGCAGAAATGTTGCTGGCATTTCAGTTGCCATCGCCTCCGAACTCAGCAGCGCTTTTACTGGCGTAGTCACTTGAACACCCAAATACCCCAAAGCTTTTTACTGGACAATCATTTACGCTGTTACCAGTACAAGTAATACTACTGGAGCTGCATCACGTAACGCATATTTTTATACTCTTTTTAATCACTGAGTTACAACCAGTCAGTAACAATATGTAAGTTTTTTCGACTTGTAATATCAGTGGGACGATGGTTGTTACAATGAGGCGTTGATATAAGTCATGCGGCATAGCCAAATGCGCTGTATGACTTGCTTCTGTCAATGCAAAAGTGGGAGAGGGAAGTCTGTTGAATGAACAGATGCTCTATTTCATGAAGTTCACTTGATGCTCAGAGGATTAGGTGGGTTTT
The DNA here is from genome assembly GCF_023897955.1 of Schistocerca gregaria. NCBI lineage: Eukaryota > Metazoa > Arthropoda > Insecta > Orthoptera > Acrididae > Schistocerca > Schistocerca gregaria. The sequence goes on from NC_064923.1 coordinate 407,852,613, forward strand.
AGGGCAGTTTTAAATTCTGAAGGTCTGTGATGTTTTCCTGGAAACAATCTTGCATCCATTAGCTTCGCTGATGGAGTCGTCATCTGGGGCCACGCCAACAGTTCAGCAGATATCTGTACATAAGCCCTACTGTCTTTGGTTGTTGCTTAACGGGTGTTTCTCAGTAATATTGCTGGACTGTCTCCTTCTGTCTGGGTCGTAATGTGGTGACAAAACTTTCAGTCAAGCGCGTAAAATTTGTAAAAGAATTTTTGTAGCAATGAACTTCAAATTATGTAGTTGTTGTAGCCTTACAATTGGCTTAAATGTAATCGTTTGATTGGCATTTGCTCTCTATAGTAGACTGATGCTATAAGATTATTCTCGACCTTCATGAAGCGAGCGATATGTAGTGGTTAATACACTGGACTCCTATTCAGGAATAGGTTTCGAATACCCGTCCAGAGATTCTGATTTAGCATTTACGTGCCTTTCGTGCAGCAGAAGTTGAAACTATTTCTTGAAGACGACCACAGTCATATCCGTTACGGTTAGTACTCAATCTCTAAAGATATCGACGTTGTCTAGCCAAAAAGTAAGCATTCTTTCTCCATTTTTCGTGTTTTTGTATCATGCTATACTCTACCTGAATACAATCTTTGGCATAAATAACATTTAATAGAAAGCGCACAGCACAGAAGGGGTAGAAAATGCGCGTTCTATTGAACATTTTGCGAAGAGCGGGGGAAATCGGCAGCAGTTGAACGCGTTGTTCGTAACGCTACACTCACACAGCAATTTTCTGCACCCAAGTAACAGAATCCCTATTCTGAAGTTGTCCTGCAACACGAAACATGAAACTCCTCGTGCCATACAGTTTTCTGTTAATAATAACGTGGGCCTGAAACACAAAAATATTGTTTGTAACTGAGTATGGTAACGGATTTTTACTTGAACGGCTGGAGATCACATATCGGTGGTCCATGAATGACGCATGTGACGTGCGAAGTTTCTCAGCAGCTACGCTCCACCAATGTTTCGTCAAAGAACTGAAGGCAATGTGAATACAAAAATAGTCTGGACCAGAAGAAGAAAAGAGTTAACACGATCGAATGACTGCATGAACGCTAACGGTATATGTTTCGAAGCAGTTCTGTGTAACAATATGCCCTTCGTAATCTTATCTTTCATAACCATCTTTTGAGGCGAAAGGTTTCAGTGCTGTCGCTGTAAAAAGCACAGGAAAAGTGAAAGGCTATTGCATCTTAGAAGAACCAAACCGAATAAACCAAATAACCATAGAGATAGTTCCTTCTTTGAATAGGTTGAGTTTGAAGACTGTTTCTTCATAATTCTATTGCTACACCTTGGCAGAGAACATAACTCACAATAGACCAGGTCATATTTTTACTTCAAGAGCTGTACTCTTATAGTCAGGTTACGTATCTGAAAGTTCTGCAATATTATTTACTTCTCATGCTAAAATATACAGGGTGTCACGGGTATAAGCGCAGACATTTTTACTTGTGGTACCCTAAATGTACACTCATCAGTATGTTTGTTAGTTTTTCTTTGCTTCAAACAGTCTTCCCACAAATACATCACAAACTTTATGACCTGATATTTTCTGCACCTCTGTAACTGCACCACTAAGTGGACTATAGCTGTCGGTATAGGTTAACTGTTTTGCACACACTTGTCTACACTTCACATATGACCCGGTGCCCAGGGGAAAACAAGCATTAAAGGATTGCTCTTGCCACACGTACTTGGAGGTACTAACCAATCTAGAAGCATATCACTTGTAATAGCTATAATTAAAAGTCTGCAAATGACGTAAACACTTATGTAATATTGTTCAGTACACCGTCCTGAATCACTAATAGAAATATCTGCACTTTACACCCTGAGTAGTCTCCTTGCAGTTCTCGATCATGAATGAACACAAAGTGCCCGTTGCCCATAGTTGAGAAATAGCGTGCCAAGTCAAAATAAATGTTGACAGTTCCTTTTTACACACACAGCAAGTTAACGGTAGGTTACCCGAATTGCAAGAAGAGAGCAGCAATTTACTATGTTGAAAATCTCGAGGATCCGTGGGAGCATCGATGTCGGTTTTAAAACGTCTTCCCTTGCTGTCTTAGCCAACAGCTTCTCAAGATGGTGTCGCCATACTAAGCCGAAGCTATTTGGTCAGATTATGACATCAGTGAAGAACTGTGGCTGTCTTCTGGTAACGAATGTCTATAGCATACAATAGGAACCAGTCCCAAGTTGATTTTGATTTACTTTATTGTAAGAGTATTGTAACCGGTTTAGAATTTCCTATTAGAAGGCTTGTATGTAATTTATGATCTGCAGTTCGTGGTCGAGTGCTTAGCGTCGGGGTACCGCGTTCGATTCACCGATAGGTCTGAGATTTTCTTCGTTGTGTGTGAGTGTTTGTGTTGTCCTGAGCATTTCATCTCAGATTTATCACAAAGACATGGAAGTAGCCAAAGTGGCGTCCAATAAACATACTTGCACCCTGCGGCCAAACAACCAGTATAGTCTCCCAGCCATATGATCACTGCACACATAAGTATGAAAGGAGTCTGATGATGAACTTGTAAATTCTAGCTGGTAATCGACCTTTTTCAGTAAAGTACACCAGAATCATGTTGTGGTTGGCCGCTCTTGTGCGGTATAAGCCGCTATTTCTCCATACTTCTCCATTACATAGCACTTACTAGGATGTCGAGCTAACTAAAGTCTGGTGGGACCCAATGCCGTGTAATGAGTAGTACCATGCCCTACAGCTTATTCAAAAAGTGGTGGGATATTGGCACACCCTCCGTGAGAACGACATGGGGGTAATGCCGTACGAGCTGCACATACTGTACATACGGCGCGTCGTCAGAGGTCAGAATTTACTGTTACTTCAGATAGAAAATCATTGTCTCCAATGAAGGTCTTTAGAAAAAGCATTTGACACTAACAATGGAAAGCACATACTCATTTCGTCCAAATTTACGGTATATGCAGGGCTTGCTCAGAAATGAACTGATGGAACTGGGAGCTCCCGCAGGCCGAGTGTTTGGAAAAAAAATTGTACCTTTTGACGCGGGTTGGGCGAAGCAAGAGCCATCCATGTTACTGTGGTTTCCAGGCAACGGTTTGCGCAGCGGAATAGTGGAGAACGGTATCGAGTCTCTGTGTGGAAGTATTTTATGTTCAGTTCTTACGTTGTGTATTAAACCGAGGACCTACAAACGACGGAGAGGCTTCGTCCGGCCGTAGCCCTCAGTGGTTCACAACCCCACAACAGGCCACAGCAGTATACCCGCACTCCGAACCAAGGTTATTGTGCGGTTCGCCCCCCCCCCCCCCCCCCCCCCCCCTGTGGAGCAGCTTGTGCATTGTATCTCGTGGTATGACGTAGCGCTCAAAAAGTTACATGAACATTCTGAATATTGATTAAAGTATAGATGTGTCTATGCACTGAAGAGCCAAAGAAACTGGTACATCGTCCTAATATCGTGTTTAAACTCTGAAGTATGTTCCTGGAGCCACTCTGTAGTAATTATGGGGATGTGAGGTGTCGCATTGTCCTATTGGTATTTGCCCAAGCCCGTCGGAATTCACAATGGACATGAATGGATGCAGGTGATGAGATAGGATGCTTATGCACGTTTCACCTGTCAGACTCGTATCTAGAGGTATCAGCGGTCCCATATACTACACACGCCACACATCATCACAGAGCTTCATGCAGACATGCAGGCTCCTTTGATTCATGAGGTTGTCTCCATACCCGTACACGTCCATTCGCTCGAAACAATTTGAAACGAGACTCGTCCGCCCAGCAAAATGTTTGCAGTCATCAACAGTGCAATGTTGGTATTGACGGGCTTAGGCGAGGCGTAAAGCTTTGTGTCGTGCAGTCATCAAGGGCACACGAGTGGCCCTTCTGCTCCGAAAGCTAATATCCATGATGTTTCGTGGAATGGTTCGCACGCTAACACTTGCTGATGGTCCGGCGTTGAAATCTGCAGCAATTTGCGGAAGGGTTGCACTTCTGTCGCGTGGAACGATTCTCTTCAGTCGTCTTTGGTCCCGTTCTTCCAGGATCTTTTTCCGGCAGCAGCGATGTCGGAGATTTGATGTTTTATCGGATTCCTGATATTCACGGTACACTCGTAAAATGGTCGTACGGAAAGTCACGACTTCATCACTACCTCGGAGATGCTGTGTCCCATCACTCGTGCCCCAACTATAACGCCTCGTTCAAACTCACTTAAATCTTGATAACCTTCCATTGTAGGAGCAAAAACCGATCTAACACCTGCTCCAAGCACTTGTTGTCTAGGCGCTTCAGTCCGGAACCACGCTGCTGCTACGGTCGCAGGTTCGAATCCAGCCTCGGGCATGGATGTGTGTGATGTCCTTAGGTTAGTTAGGTTTAAATTGTTCTAAGTCTAGGGGAGTGACGACCACAGATGTTAAATCCCATAGCTCTTAGAGCCATTTGAACCATTTGAACTTGTTGTCTTATATAGGCGTTGCCCACCGCAGCGCCGTATTCTGTCTGTTTACATAGCTCTGTATTTGAATACTCATGCCTATACCAGTTTCTTTCAGTGTATATCACAATCAATATTCGAAATATTGATGTAATTGATGTAACGATTTGTTAGTGATACAAGGACGCATAGGTTTTAAAGTTTTGTTAACGGCGAAGTCATTAGGGACAGAGCACAAGCTCGGATAGGGCAAGCAAGGAGAAAAATCGGCCTCGCACCCGCTCTAATTAAGTGAAGAGACCAACAAAAACCTAAACCTGGATGGTTAGACAGGAGGAGATAGGTAGCGATGAGATAGATCAAGGTGGACACAAACAGAAGTGGGGTGGAGTTGAAGAGAGAGAGGAGAGAAGGAGATGGACAGGGAAAGGAAAGAGAATCAGATGGATAGAGACACGGGAGAAGAACCGATGGGCAGAGAGAAGAAGGAGGAGGAGATGAGCAGAGGAGGAAGGGGGAGATAGACAAAGGGGAGGAGGACAGAGAGAGGGGAGAGGAGCAGACGGTCAGAGAAAGGAAAGAGGAGGATGCGGACAGACATCGGACGGAAGAGGATATGAACAGCGTGAGGGAAATGGACAGGTAGAGGGGTGAGCAGGAGGTAGAGTTAGAGGGGAGAGGAGAAGATGGACAGAGAGGGACCAAGGGGATGGACGGCGACATCAGACTGGAATAAATACATACCCTGCAAAGCTGGGTACTCTGCTACTCACTCATCAAACTCCTGTTCCCTAAGCTTTATCTGGCAGTTGTGCCCACTCATCCATCGTTTTGCACCTGCATAAGCTCTTCACAACTTTATAAATAAACAACCCTCACTGTCAAGTACTCTTAATCTGGAAGTAATCAGAGTCGCACGTGGCAAAGCCAGACCTATAAGAATGGTGCACGAGAACTTTGAAATCTAATGCTGATAAGTAGTCAGCACAAATTTTGTCCGATGTGCTGGTGTGTTGCAATGACGAATTAAACAACTGTCGACTCTCGGTCAAGAACATATAGACAGATGTGAGGCAGTGAAGAGCACATTGAACTCCCATTGAGGAGTTATCACGTTACTGCCCTCACTCCAATAAGAGCTTGGTAGTTTTTACTCCCACAGTAATCTTCGTGTACTTTTTGTTTTTCATTTTCTTTAAGATATAGAAAATTTGGTAAATACAGTCCTGTTCTCTGAAGCCTTTGTCCCTGCGACTTGTTCGCAGTGATCGCAAATGCAATTTTAATAGGAAACTGTCAAGAAGACAGTTATGATATGCTGGGATTTATCCGTGATATTACAACAGTTTTGCCAGTGTCAATCATCTGAGCATTAATTCAAAACAGGGGGTCCATATGAAACTTTCGCACGTTTATTGTTGTAAATAATGACAGTATTTGGAATAAGTGTAGTCGATGGGATAAGAGTAGTTGGTGACAGTGACAAACATGTTTGCTGTTTCGTGGAGTAATATTCGTTTAGAAAAGTCAGCTTCCACGACGCACAGAGATAATGGACTACTATGTCACTATGACAATTCTGCATACAAATTATCCGGTTAATAATTACTTTAAAATAAATGAAATAGTATTTGTAATAAGACAATATGGAAAGGGAGTCTCTTATTCGTGAATAAAAAGTTAGCTTCGTAAAATATGGGTACGAAGCTGGGTTTTCATGACGCCCTTTTGCCTATGATAATCAAAAGTCTCTCTTGTGTTAAATTTTTCCGCAAATGGTAAGTTTTAGTGCAAAATCGGTATGCAGTGTCAGAAGCCGGTTAAAAAATCTTTCTAACGATACCCCATTCATCCTTGTACGATTAGTATGTGTTGAGAAAAAAGGTATGTTGACTTGATAAATTAGTGTAAATACAGAAATCAGCCAGAACTCAAGAATAATAATACATCCCTACAACGAAAAAAAAGCTTCCACAACGAAATCGTTTATTTTTCTCGCATCAGGAGATTTTTAATGACATTTTATTACCTTCAGATCATATCGCACAAGCTTGTATGTACGTATGTATGTCTTTGGGTATGCGGTGAGCAGGAAAGAAACTATATCGCTGCTGATAGCACTTGCCTATCCAGAAATCGCCGATATCGCTTTATTATCATCTCCTTATCGTCGAACAGTCTGCATATAGATCGTCCATTTACCACGAGGTGAAAATTGCATTCATTTGCGTTGGTGTGAGATATAGCTCTCTTATCCCCTTAACGCTCTGGTGCCATCGTCTATGCATCGATAACGCTTCGATTGTGGAGTAATTAATGGTAGCAGATGGTACACTATTTAAAAGGAAGCGATAAGCCGATACTTTTATATTATCTCCGTATCTTGTGACGCTATTACTCACTTGCTATGTTTTCCCTGAATCCAACTTTTTGGGTAAAATGTTTCCCTTTACTAAAAGGAGCAAATCTGTTTAACTCAAAACCCGATTCGATTTTCGTTGTTTCTTTTTCTTCACGTAGCTTATACAAGGCGGTCAGAGACAGCCTGAACAGCTTGAAAGGATGTTGCAGGCAGGCAGGTATTAAGAAAAAAGTTCGATGCGTTGCGCCGTTTAAGATTTAATTAGCATTGAAGTTGGCCTAGTGATAAAGAAGGATCTAATTAAATCGTTAAGATTTACAGATTCTTCATGTTTTTATGTAACACTACGAGTTTCAGTGTTCGCTTCCATGGCCAAGGTCTCTTACGAAGGCTGATGCAGTTGCGCTTTATCGAAAGACAGTGTGTTCGAATTCTGGTGGTACGAGAAATTTGCAAAAGCAGTGCACAAACGGCAAGGCGAGGAGGGTTGGTTGCGTGTATCTCCTGATTAATACCGTATCCTCAATCTTCAGTGACCTCTGGCAAGTTACGATCTCTCTGCGATATTTCATAGTAGTAGTAAGGAAAGGCGAAGTTAAATATTTGGACCCACAGCCTTAACCTAGGGACGTGGACTATATAATAACTCACTAAACGTGTCGGAAGTAGAATCCGGAGAGCGAAAACGTTTATGCGTTATGCTGGTGCAGTCGACAGGCATGCTGGAGATAACTGTCAGTAGGAAATAAACTGTATTAGAAAATGTTATTGTGTTGTTTTACGTTTGTAATTATAATTAATTAACAAACACAAATTTGTGTGTGTCCAAATGTGTAAAGTGAGTAATAGTAGTAGTAGTAGTAGTAGTAGTAGATAGATAGATAGATAGATACTGACAATATGAGAACTTATATATATATATATATATATATATATATATATATATGTGTGTGTGTGTGTGTGTGTGTGTGTGTGTGTGTGTGTGTGTGTATGTGATCAAAAGTATCCGGACACCCCCAAAAACATACGTTTTTCGTATTAAGTGCCTTGTGCTGCCACCTACTGCCAGGTATCCCAGATCAGCGACCTCAGTAGTCATTAGACATAGTGAGAGAACAGAATGGGGCGCTCTGCGGAATTCGCGGACTTCGAACGTGGTCAGGTGATTGGGTGTCACTTGTGTCATACGTCTGTACACGAGATTCCACACTCCTAAACATCCCTAGGTCCACTGTTTCCTGTGCTATAGTGAGGTGGAAACGTGAAGGGACACGTGCAGCACAAAAGCATATAGGGCGACTTCCTCTGTTGACTGAGAGAGACCCCCGACAGTTGAAGAGGTTCGTAATGTGTAAAAGGCAGACATGTATCCAGACCATCACACAGGAATTCCAAACTGCATCGGGATCCTCTGCAAGTACTGTGACAGTTAGGCGGGATGTGAGAAAACGTGGATTTAGTGGCCGAGTGGCTGCTTATAAGCCATGCATCACGCCGGTAAATGCCAAACGACGCCTCGGTTGGTGTAAGGAGAGTAAACATTGGATGATTGAACAGTGGAAGAACGTTGTGTGGAGTGACGAATCACGGTAAACAATGTCGCGATATGATGGCATGGTGTGGGTATCGCGAATACCCGCTGAACGTCATCTGCCAGCGTGTGTAGTGCCAACAGTAAATTTCAGAGGCGGTGGTGTTGTGGTGTGGTCGCGTATTTCATGGAGGGGGCTTGCACCCATTGTTGTTTTGCGTGGCACTGTCACAGCACAGGCCTACACTGATGTTTTAAGCAACACTGTTGAAGAGCAATCCGGAGATGGAGGTTCCTTCTTTCAACGCTGTCGACCCCCTGTTCATAATGTATGACCTATAGCGGAGTGTTTCCAGAATGAGATTTTCACTCTGCAGCGGAGTGTGCGCTGATATGAAACTTCCTGGCAGATTAAAACTGTGTGCCCGACCGAGACTCGAACTCGGGACCTTTGCCTTTCGCGGGCAAGTGCTCTACCAACTGAGCTACCGAAGCACAGCTCAGTTGGTAGAGCACTTGCCCGCGAAAGGCAAAGGTCCCGAGTTCGAGTCTCGGTCGGGCACACAGTTTTAATCTGCCAGGAAGTTTTATAGCGGAGTGGTTACACGACAATAACATCCCTGAAATGAATTGGCCTGCATAAAGTCCTGACCTGACTCCTATAGAATACCTTCGGGATGTTTTGGAATGTCGACTTCGTGCCAGGCATCACCGACCGACATCGATACCTATCCTCAGTGCAGCACTCCGTGAAGAATGGGCTGCCATTCCCCAAGAAACATTCCAGCACCTGATTGAACGTACACCTGTGAGAGTGGAAGTTATCATTAAGTCTAAAGGTGGTCAAACACTATCTTGAATTCCAGCATTACCGATGGAGGGCGCCACGAACTTGAAAGCCATTTAAAGCCAGGTGTCCGGATGCTTCTGATCACATAGTGTATATATAGAATATTTCTTATCTTTCCTTTTTTAAACAGAGTTAACAGACACATTTGCAGCACTCACATGAACAGCCTACAGTTGTTGACTGATAGCAAGAAAATTTATAGTCTTATTGTTGTTCTTGTTGTTTATTTTTTTTATTTATGTAAAACTGAATCAAAAAATACAAGATTGTACATACCCAAATGCTGTTTTCAATAGATTTCAAACCAGAACAGGAACAAAATGATCGATTTTTTAACCGTGACAATAGGCTTTTGGAAAAATCCCGCGAAGCCTTGTGACACCTGGACGTGATCCGTTCACCGGACAGAGACATTAAACTTGAAACTGCTCGACACAGTAGATGTGCACAGTCATCTGCTTTTTCTACTTCTCGCTTTCATTCATTTCTATCATCATTTAAGATGTAAACACAATATAACGATACTCAACAGTCGTCACACGATTCATTTACACATCTGATACACCATCGACAGGCGAGAGGAAAATGAAAGGCAGTGGCAAACCATAGTCATTAGAATCTCACCAAGAGAATACTGTCGAATGTAGCACATTTCCACTACCTCCAATAATGGGCATAGTCATTCACTCAGTTATGTATTTCACAGACTTTACTGCATTTTGAGACTATGCAAACCTCTTGTAGACTGCCTACTTTTGTTTTCACCAAACACAATAACCTTTTATTTTTATTTTCTGTTACTGGTCACTTTTCTGTTTGACGTTTAATTTAATGTAACATAATGCGTTTCGAGCATTTTCTGCCCTCTTCAGGAGTTTAACTACACAGTAAGTTATTACCTAAAAACAAATTGTCTTAAGCTGGAGTAATATAGATATTTTTGTTTACCGTTCGCTTTGTGCACAATCGGAAAAAGTAAAATAATGAATATCATGGAAGAAATGGAAATTTTCATTCATAATGCAGAGTATGGAGATAATATTTTTGTTTGGAAATTTGTGGTAAGGTCTTATGGGACAAAACTGCTGAGGTCATCGGTCCCTAAGCCTACACACTACTTAATCTAACTTCAGCTAACTTATGCTACGGACAACACTCACACCCATGGCCGAGGGAGTACTGGAAACTCCGACGGGGGAAGCCGCACGGACCGTGACATGGTGCCTCACACCACGCGGCTGGAGATAATATTCTTAGTGAGATAACCGATTTCAAAAACTCATAATTCAGTAGTCTTAAGCCAGTTCTAATGCAACAGATTTAAGATGCACCATTGTAAACGAACGACTACCAGACTGCCAATATCGTGAATATCGCTGTAAATGCAATAATCGATTCTCATCCACGCTACAAGGCCGCCGAATGGTATTAAGTGTATAGTGTTCACATGTACGTGGAAAAAAAAATACGCTGAAAACAATGTCAAGAAATAGTGACAAAGTAAGTAGTACAAAGTGTAATGTTATACAAGAGATCCGCCAGTGTACCATGGATGAAAAACGAAACTTTGGGACGCCAAACAACTGTCATATATACATATATATGAGTATCACTCAATTTTCGCAATATAATAACTGATGCAAGACTATCTGCATCCCATACAATCTGTGGTATCAGTCATAATAAACACTGAGACACTGCTCCACACAAGCAGAAGACGTCACTGGATATCAATTGTTGACCAACCATTGCCCTCCATTCTTCCAGAAACCTCAACAGACCCTCCAGCCGCAGACAGTAAATAAAAGTTCTACATTAATATTCCTTAAGACAATTTCTTTTTAAGTAGAAAATGTGCAGAACACTCTCGAACGGTGTTGCGTTACGTTAAATTAAACGTAAGACGTACATTCAGCTCCACAAAAAAGTGATCGCCGTTATGTGTGTGAAATAAAAGACACTATTACATAAACACTGAAGAGGCAAAGGAACTGCCAAATATTGTGTAAGGCCACCGCGAGCACGCAGAAGTGCAGCAATACCACGTGGCATGGACTCAATTAATTTCTGAAATATGCTGGAGGTAACTGAGACTATGAATCCTGCAGGGCTGTCCATAAATCCGTGATAGTACGAGGTGTTGGAGATCTCTTCAAAACAACACTTGAAAGCATCCCAGATATGCTCAATAATGTTCATGTCTGGGGAGTTAGGTGACCAGCGGAAGTGTTTAGACTCAGAAGAGTGTTCCTGAAGCATCTCTGTAGCAATTCTGGACGTGTGGGGTGTCGCATTATCCTACTGGAATTGCCCACGTCCGTCGGAATGCATAATGGACACGAATGGATGCAGGTCATCAGACAGAATTTTTGCGCACGTGTCACCTGTCAGAGTCGTATCTAAACGTATCAGGCGTCCCATATCACTCCAGCTGCACACGCTCCACACCGTTACAGAGCCTCCACCAGCTCGAACACTCCCCTGCTGACATGCAGGATCCATGGATTCATGAGGTTGTCTCCACAGCCGCACACGTCCATCCGCTCGATACAATTTGAAACGAGGCCAGGCAACATGTTTCCAGTCATCAACAGTCCAAAGTCAGTACCGACGGGCCCAGGCGTGGCGTAAAGCTTTGTGTCGTGCAGTCATCAATGTTATATGAGCGAGCCTTCTGCTCCGAAAGCCGATGATGTTTCGTTGAATGCTTCGACGTTGACACTTGTTGAGGGCCCAGCATTCAAATCTGCAGCAATTTGCGGAAGGATTGCACTTCTGTCACGTTGAACGATTCTCTTCAGTCGTCGTTGATCTCGTTCTGGCAAGATCTTTTTCCGGCAGCAGCGATGTCGGAGATTTGATATTTTTGGATACCTGATATTCACGGTACATCCGTGAAATGGTCGTACGGGAAAATCCCCGCTTCATCGTTACCTCGGAGATGCTGTGTCCCATCGCTCGTGCGCCGACTATAACATCACGTTCAAATTCACTTAAATTTTGAGAACCTGCGATTGTATTAGCAGTAACCGAACTAGCAACTGCGCCAGTCACTTGTTGTCTTATGTAGGCCTTGCCGACCGCAGCGACGTATTTTGCTTATTCACGTATCTCTGTATTTGAATATGTATGCCTATACCAGTTTCTTTAGCGCTTCAGTGTTTGTTTACATGAAAGTAAATGTTATTACTAATTGCACAATTACCTAATAGTTGATCCATTATCGATTACATCTTGGCACCTTAGTCCTCTTTCCAGTAAATCATCCACGTTTTCAACCTCTAAATATCGTTTGACACACTTCGCAACGAATATTTTTGACTTTCTAAGAACTTTAGCAGCAGCTCCATATGAAAGCTTCAACATCTACATCTACATCCATATTCCGCAAGCCACCTGACGGTATGTGGCGGAGGGTACCTTGAGTACCTCTATCGGTTCTCCCTTCTATTCCAGTCTCGTATTGTTCGTGGAAAGAAGGATTGTCGGTATGCCTCTGTGTGGTCTCTAATCTCTCTGATTTTATCCTCATGGTCTCTTCGCGAGATATACGTAGGAGGGAGCAATATACTGCTCGACTCCACGGGGAAGGTATGTTCTCGAAACTTCAACAAAAGCCCGTACCGAGCTTCTGAGCGTCTCTCCTGCAGAGTCTTCCACTGGAGTTTATCTACCATCTCCGTAACGCTTTCGCGATTACTAAATGATCCTGTAACGAAGCGCGCTGCTCTCCGTTAGATCTTCTCTATCTCTTCTATCAACCCTACCTAGTACGGATCCCACACTGTTGAGCAGTATTCAAGCAGTGGGCGAACAAGCGTACTGTAACCTACTTCCTTTGTTTTCGGATTGCATTTCCTTAGGATTCTTCCAATGAATCTCAGTCGGGCATCTGCTTTACCGACAATCAACTTTATGTGATCATTCCATTTTAAATTACTCCTAATGCCTACTTCCAGATAATTTATGGAATTAACTGCCTCCAGTTGCTGACCTGCTATAGTGTGCCTAAATGATAAGGGATCTTTATTTCTTTGTATTCGCAGCACATTACACTTGTCTACATTGAGATTCAATTGCCATTCCCTGCACCATGCGTCAATTCGCTACAGATCCTCCTACATTTCAGTACAATTTTCCATTGTTACAACCTCTCGATAAACCATAGCATCATCCGCAAAAAGCCTCAGTGAACTTCCGATGTCATCCACAAGGTCATTTATGTATATTGTGAATAGCAACGATCCTACGACACTCCCCTGCGGCACACCTGAAATCACTCTTACTTCGGAAGACTTCTCTCCATTGAGAATGACATGCTGCGTTCTGTTATCTAGGAACTCTTCAATCCAATCACACAACTGGTCTGATAGTCCATTATGCTCTTACTTTGTTCATTAAACGACTGTGGGGAACTGTATCGAATGCCTTGCGGAAGTCAAGAAACAAGGCATCTACCTGGGAGCCCGTGTCTATGGCCGTCTGAGTCTAGTGGACAAATAGCGCCAGCTGGGTTTCACACGATCGTCTTTTTCGAAACCCATGCTGATTCCCACAGGGTAGATTTCTAGTCTCCAGAAAAGTCATTATACTCGAACATAATACGTTTTCCAAAATTCTACAACTGATAGACGTTAGAGATATAGGTCTATAGTTCTGAACATCCGTTCGACGTCCCTTCTTGAAAACGAGGATGACGTGCTCCCTTTTCCAATCCTTTGGAACGCTACACTCTTCTAGAGACCTGCGGTACACCACTGCAAGAAGGGGGCAAGTTCCTTCGCGTACTCTGTGTAAAATCGAACTGGTATCCCATCAGATCCAGGGGCCTTTCCTCTTTTGAGCGATTTTAATTGTTTCTCTATCCCTCTGTCGTCTATTTCGATATCTACCATTTTGTCATCTGTGCAACAGTCTAGAGAAGGAACTACAGTGCAGTCTTCCTCTCTGAAACAGCTTTGGAAAAAGACATTTAGTATTTCGGCCTTTAGTCTGTCATCCTCTGTTTCAGTACCATTTTGATCACAAAGAGTCCGGACATTTTGTTTTGACCCACCTACCGCTTTGTCATAAGACCAAAATTTCTTAGGATTTTCTGCCAAGTCAGTACATAGAACTTTACTTTCCAATTCATTGAACGCCTCTCGCATAGCCCTCCTCACACTACATTTCGCTTCGCGTAATTTTTGTATGTCTGCAAGGCTTTGGCTATGTTTATGTTTGCTCTGAAGTTCCCTATGCTTTCGCGGCAGTTTTCTAACTCTGTTGTTGTACCTCGGTGGCGCTTTTCCAACTCCTACGATCTTGCTTGGCACATACTCATCTAACGCATATTGTACGATGGTTTTGAACTCTGTCCACTGATCCTCAACACTATCTGTACTTAAGACAAAACTTTTGTGTTAAGCCGTCAGGTACTCTGAAATTTGATTTTTGTCACTTTTGCTAAACAGAAAAATCTTCCTACCTTTTTTAAAATTTCTATTTACGGCTGAAATCATCGATGCAGTAACCGCTTTATGATCGCTGATTCCCTGTTGTGTGTTAACTGATTCTTTGGTCCCTTTGCATGAGTCACAGGGAACAATGCTTTGTGTCGCTTCAGATATTTTGCACGCATTTTAAACTGCACCTAACAATGGCGCATTGCTTACAGATTTGAGTCCACTACCAATATGTCGCTACGAACGTCACATTTACAATTATGGCGTACACTTTCTTGTGGAACTGACGGTATAAAAGTGACTGTTATCAGAAAATACAAGTAAATAATCACTCCACAGAGTCACGGTTCCCAAAAGTAGCCAGCATGGCCACAAGTAACTTTTTCTTACCCAAAACAAGTACTGAATAGAATTAGTGTGGCAAGAGTCGGCTCGGTGTCCTACAGACACCTGCAACACTGGTATGAGTCACTGTATTGGAAGTAACCGGAGTCGCGGTCTTGGTGTTGCAGCACCAGTTCCGGGTGAAGAACCTGGAGGAGCTGTTCGCGCGCTACCAGCAGCGGCTGCAGGACGGCTACTTCTCCATGCTGGTGTTCGTGCAGGTGTTGCTGTGCGCCGCACACATCATAGCGCTGGCGCTCGCCGTAAGTACGCCTGCGTCTCCGACTGAAAGCTAGCTGCTCCTCACTTTCGAAATTATAACTTTATCTAAACTCCTACGCACAGCAAACTGTTGCTTGCAAGAAAGGGGCGGGGTTATGCACCAGGAAAACAGCATAACGTGCCACAGTAAGTTGAGTTGTTACACGCAAACGCCCCCCTATGAACCATGGACCTTGCCGTTGGTGGGGAGGCTAGCGTGCCTCAACGATACAGTTAGCCGTACCGTAGGTGCAACCTCAGTGTAGGGGTATCTGTTGAGAGGCCAAACAAACGTGTGGTTCCTGAAGAGAGGCAGCAGTCTTTTCAGTAGTTGCAGGGGCAACAGTCTGGATGACTGACTGATCTGGCCTTGTACCGCTAACCAAAACGGCCTTACTGTTGTGGTACCTAGAGATACTAAAAGGTTTCAGATACATAATATAATGGTAAGACAGAGGTTTAGGAACCAGGTTTTAAATTGTAAGACATTTCCAGGGACGGATGTGGACTCTGACCACAATCTATTGGTTATGACCTGTAGATTAAAACTGAGGAAACTGCAAAAAGGTGGGAATTTAAGGAGATGGGACATGGATAAACAAAGAACCAGAGCTTGTAGAAAGTATCAGGGAGAGCGTAAGGAAACAACTGACAGGAATGGGGGAAAGAAATGCAGTAGAAGAAGAATGGATAGCTGTGACGGATGAAATAGTGAAGGCAGCAGAGGATCAAGTAGGTAAAAAGACGAGGGCTAGTAGAAATCCTTGTGTAACAGAAGAGATACTGAATTTAATGGATGAAAGGAGACAATACAAAAATGCAGTAAATGAATACAAACGTCTCAAAAATGAGATCGACAGGAAGTGTAAAATGGCTAAGCAGGGATGGCTAGAGGACAAATGTAAGGAGGTAGAGGCTTATCTCACGACGGGTAAGATAGATACTGCCTACAGGAAAATTAAAGAGATATTTGGAGAAAAGAGAACCACATGTATGAATATCAAGAGCTCAGATTGAAACCCAGTTCTAAGCAAAGAGGGGAAAGCAGAAAGGTGGAAGGAGTATATAGAGGTTGTTTGGTTGGTTTGGGGAAGGAGACCAGACAGCGAGGTCATCGGTCTCGTCGGATTAGGGAAGGACGGGGAAGGAAGTCGGCCGTGCCCTTTGAAAGGAACCATCCCGGCATCTGCATGGAGCGATTTAGGGAAATCACGGAAAACCTAAATCAGGATGGCCGGACGCGGGATTGAACCGTCGTCCTCTCGAATGCGAGTCCAGTGTCTAACCACTGCGCCACCTCGCTCGGTAGTATATAGAGGGTCTATAGAGGGTCTATACAAGGGCGATGTACTTGAGGACAATATTATGGAAGTGGTAGAGGATATAGATGAAGATGAAATGGGAGATACGATACTGCGTGAAGAGTTTGACAGAGCACTGAAAGACCTGAGTCAAAACAAGGCCCCCGGAGTAGACAACATTCCATTGGAACTACTGACGGCCTTGGGAGAGCCAGTCCTGACAAAACTCTACCATCTGGTGAGCAAGATGTATGAAACAGGCGAAATACCCTCAGACTTCAAGAAGAATATAATAATTCCAATCCCAAAGAAAGCAGGTGTTGACAGATGTGAAAATTACCGAACTATCAGTTTAATAAGTCACAGCTGCAAAATACTAACGCGAATTCTTTACAGACGAATGGAAAAACTGGTAGAAGCTAACCTCGGAGAGTATCAGTTTGGATTCCGTAGAAATGTTGGAACCCGTGAGGCAATACTGACCTTACGACTTATCTTAGAAGAAAGATTAAAAAAAGGCAAACTTACGTTTCTAGCATTTGTAGACTTACAGAAAGCTTTTGACAATGTTGACTGGAATACTCCCTTTCAAATTCTGAAGGTGGCAGGAGTAAAATACAGGGAGCGAAAGGCTATTTACAATTTGTACAGAAACCAGGTGGCAAATATAAGAGAGGCATGAAAGGGAAGCAGTAGTTGGGAAAGGAGTGAGATAGGGTTGTAGCCTCTCCCCGATGTTATTCAATCTGTATATTGAGCAAGCAGTAAAGGAAACAAAAGAAAAATTCGGAGTAGCTGTTAAAATTCATGGAGAAGAAGTAAAAACTTTGAGGTTCGCCGATGACATTGTAATTCTGTCAGAGACAGCAAATTACCTGGAAGAGCAGTTGAACGGAATGGACAGTGTCTTGAAAGGAGGATATAAGATGAACATCAACAATAGCAAAACGAGGATAATGGAATGTAGTCAAATTAAATCGGGTGATGCTGAGGGAATTAGATTAGGAAATGAGACACTTAAAGTAGTGAAGGAGTTTTGCTATTTAAGAAGTAAAATAACTGATGATGGTCGAAGTAGAGAGGATATAATATGTAGACTGGTAACGGCAAGGAAAGCGTTTCTGAAGAAGAGAAATTTGTTAACATCAAATATAGATTTAAGTGTCAGGAAGCCGTTTCTGAAAGTATTTGTATGGAGTGTAGCCATGTATGGAAGTGAAACATGGACGATAAATAGTTTGGACAAGAAGAGAATAGAAGCTTTCAAAATGTGGTGCTACAGAAGAATGATGAAGATTAGCTGGGTAGATCACATAACTAATGAGGAAGTATTGAATAGGATTGGGGAGAAGAGAAGTTTGTGGCACAGCTTGACCAGAAGAAGGGATCGGTTGGTAGGACATGTTCTGAGGCATCAAAGGATCACCAATTTAGTATTGGCGGGCAGCGTGGAGTGTAAAAATCGTAGTGGGAGACAAAGAGATGAATACACTAAGCAGATTCAGAAGGATGTAGGTTGCAATAGGTACTGGGAGATGAAGAAGCTTGCACAGGATAGAGTAGCATGGAGAGCTGCATCAAACCAGTCTCAGGACTGAAGACCACAACAACAATAACAACAAGGGAAATATTCGCCCTCATAGCAGAGAACTGGTAGCCTAAGTTCGCACACTCATTTCGACATAAAAGTGAACAAAGAACTGATAAAACCGCACGGAATAAAGGCTATCTGATATTGCGTACAGGTAAGTCACTACGATTAATGACAAAAATGTTCTCCATCAGGGCTACTTTGTAATTCTTGGGTAGTACGACTTTCGATTGTCCTTTATTGGTCAACAGAAGGAAACTATCCTTATATTCTTCTTTATTTAATGCATCGCTGATGTGAGTTGAGTGTCAGACTTCGTATTTATAAAAAGTTTTCAAAATTCCATAATTTTTTCTCTATTGTAGGCCCTATCGTACTGAAAGATGATGAACCAATCGTTTGCCCTACGAACACGTAACTTTTGTAAAGTTCACGTACAAACCTCATTTTTGCAAAACAAATTCAACTGGCATGGGCTGTAGTAACTCTCCGCTGCTTTAGCGAACATATCTTGTTTCATACATTTGTCCTCTTCACTGTTGTTGTTGTTGTGGTCTTCAGTCCTGAGACTGGTTTGATGCAGCTCTCCATGCTACCCTATCCTGTGCAACCTTCTCCATCTCCCAGTACGTACTGCAACCTGCATCCTTATGAATCTGCTTAGTGTATTCATCTATTGGTCTCCCTCTACGATTTTTACCCTCCACGCTGTCGTCCAATGCTAAATTTGTGATCCCTCGATGACTCAAAACATGTCCTACCAACCGGTCCCTTCTTCTAGTTAAATTGTGCCACAAACTCCTCTCCTCCCCAATTCTATTCAATACCTTCTCATTAGTTATGTGATCTACCCATCTAATCTTCAGCATTCTCCTGTAGCACCACATTTCGAAAGCTTCTATTCTCTTCTTGTCCAAACTATTTATCGTCCATGGTTCACTTTCATACATGGCTACACTCCATACAAATACTTTCAGAAAAGACCTCCTGACACTTAAAACTATACTCGATGTCTCTTCTTCAGAAACGCTTTCCTTGCCACTGCCAGTCTACATTTTATATCCTCTCTACTTCAACCATCATCAGTTACTTTGCTAGCAAAACTCCTTTACTACTTTAAGTGTATCCTTTCCTAATCTAATTCACTCAGCATCACCCGATTTAATTCGACTACATTCCATTATCGTCGTTTTGCTTTTGTTGATGTTCATCTTATATCCTCCTTTCAAGACACCGTCCATTCCGTTCAACTGCTATTCCAAGTCCTTTGCTGTCTCTGACAGAATTACAATGTCATCGGCGAACCTCAAAGTTTTTATTGCTTCTCCATGGATTTTAATACCTACTCCGAATTTTTCTTTTGTTTCCTTTACCGCTTGCTCAATATACAGATTGAATAACATCGGTGAGAGGCTACAACCCTGTCTCACTCCCTTCCCAACCACTGCTTCCCTTTCAAGCCCCTCGACTCTTATAACTGCCATCTGGTTTCTATAAGATTCCGAATACTGCCACCGAGCGGTGTGGCGCAGTGGTTAGCACACTGGACTCGCATTCGGGAGGACGACGGTTCAATCCCGTCTCCGGCCATCCTGATTTAGGTTTTCCGTGATTTCCCTAAATCGTTTCAGGCAAATGTCGGGATGGTTCCTTTGAAAGGGCACGGCCGGTTTCCTTCCCAATCCTTCCCTGACCCGAGCTTGCGCTCCGTCTCTAATGACCTCGTTGTCGACGGGACGTTAAACACTAACCACCACCACCGAATACTGCCGCTCGGGGTAGCCGTCGATCTCACGCGCCCTGACGATGCGCTCGGCTGCCCCCGTCGGACGTTCGAGTCCTATCTCGGGCATGTGTGTGTGTGTGTGTGTGTGTGTGTGTGTTGTCCTTAGCGTAAGGTTTATTCGTGATAATAAACGTGCGGAAATATAGCAGTAATATTTTAACTAGCAAAACTTAGGTCAGCAAAAGCCATTTCACATATTTTTAAATTTTTTACCAATGAATAACAAAATTAATTTCAAGGAAAAAAATCTCTCAGTATTGACTCTTGTCTCTTAAGCAGCAGCCTTCTTATGATCAGGTATTGCAAAGTTTTACAGTAAAACTTCCTCAGCTTCAGTGGAAGAAATGGCAGTATCGTCAATATGTCTTTCTTTTCTGCCTCTGATAAACATAGCTGGTTTTTAAGAAGCATTCTGTGGCCTACATCAGAAATGATCTTTCTTCTTTTTAATTCATCGACATTTTTCCATTCTTTTGTTTCAGAGTAAGAGTATTTAATAGCTTATTGTGATGGATGAATGTAAGACACTTTGATCAAACTGCACTTGGAAATTCTACGTTCCTGCATTAACAACAATGTTCGAGTAGCATCTTTAAAATCAAAGAAATCAGTTGTATGCATTGCATTTACATGCAATGGATTCATAATTTTAGCTGATTCAACAATCTTGCGTAAATCTTGCGGAACAAAGGCATTGCTAACGTTTCTTATTTTCTCTGTAAGTGCAAAATCTCTGCCGCAGCTCAAAAAGCTGTGCACGCTTATCAAAACCTTGCGTGTTATCTCTTCAAACCACCTCACACTGTGCATCAAATATATGGAAGAGACCTCGATGCTTGATACTTGGAACTTCAGTGGGAAGCAATGCTTGTGTGTGTGTGTGTGTGTGTGTGTGTATGTGTGTGTGTGTGTGTGTGTGTGTGTGTGTGTTCCTAAGGGACCAAACTGCTTAGGTCATCGGCTCCTAGACTTACACACTACTAAAGCTAACTTATGCTAAGAACAACACACATACGCACCCATGATCGGGGGAGGACTCGAACCTCCGGCGGGAGTAGCTGCGCAGTCCGTGACAAGACGCCTTACACCACGCGGCCACTCCGAGCGGCGAAGCAATGTTTACTCCATGATTTGGCTCTTGGAACAAGTCTAGGAACATGCATCACAGTGCCGGGGTTACACAATAGCACTGAAAATGCGTTGTCAGTGCAAAAAAATTCCAATGAGGACGTTTGACATCTCTTTAATTGTTCCTTCTCTTTACTTGTTCGATAAGCGAATGAAATACGAAGGACCTTCCGCTAAGCACTGTAAAGTAGCTTGCAGAATGTATACAATATGTAGATGTACTGAATGGGAGTTCTTAAAACTGGCACATTTCAGGTACCTATAGAAATAAATTTCTACAAATTCTTCACGAGACGGTGTTCAATGTTGTGATTTCAATTTTAGATAGTTTGTCGCTCTTAGTCTGTGTATATGAACTTTCATATAATCTTATTATCTTTGAATGCGTTATTTAAGACACACAGCCAACTTAACTACTAGAGGAATATGCTACGGAATTACTTAGGGCTTTGTAAACGAAACGTTCCTGTATCAGCATGTATGGAAGAACTTCAATATCCTGTGCATTACCCGCTAGCTACAATGCAGACCATCACAGAAGTTTTGAGTATTATTTTGGTAGATAATGACCTACGCTAATTATAGCTGTTATACGAACTGATCAAGGAGTGATGCTGGTAAAGCAGATAAGAAAATGCCCAGAGCTTTATGTACCACCTTTAATCGCAATTTTTGAGAAATGATTACAGAACTGGCTGGTTGGCGTCGTACATGTATCCTGCACTGCATGGATTCGCTTAAGATGCAATTATTGTAGATTTTGGCTCACAACACCATGAAGTGCATACGTACTCTTGTTTGTCGCTGCCTGATATAATTTGCTATTTACAGGGTGTTTAAAAAATGACCGGTATATTTGAAATGGCAATACAAACTAAACGAGCAGCGATAGAAATACACCGTTTGTTGCAATATGCTTGGGACAACAGTACATTTTCAGGCAGACAAACTTTCGATATTACAGTAGTTACAATTGTCAACAACAGATGGCGCTGCGGTCTGGGAAACTCTATAGTACGATATTTTCCACATATCCACCATGCGTAGCAATAATATGGAGTAGTCTCTGAATGAAATTACCCGTAACCTTTGACAACGTGTCTGGCGGAATGGCTTCACATGCAGATGAGATGTACTGCTTCAGCTGTTCAATTATTTCTGGATTCTGGCGGTACACCTGGTCTTTCAAGTGTCTCCACAGAAAGAAGTCACAGGGGTTCATGTTTGGCGAATAGGGAGGCCAATCCACGCCGCCTCCTGTATGTTTCGGATAGCCCAAAGCAATCACACGATCATCGAAATATTCATTCAGGAAATTAAAGACGTCGGCCGTGCCATGTGGCCGGGCACCATCTTGCATAAAGCACGAGGTGTTCGCAGTGTCGTCTAAGGCAGTTTGTACCGCCACAAATTCACGAAGAATGTCCAGATAGCGTGATGCAGTAATCGTTTCGGATCTGAAAAATGGGCCAATGATTCATTTGGAAGAAATGGCGGCCCAGACCAGTACTTTTTGAGGACGCAGGGACGATGGGACTGCAACATGGGGCTTTTCGGTTCCCCATATGCGCCACTTCTGTTTATTGATGAAGCCGTCCAGGTAAAAATAAGCTTCGTCAGTAAACCAAATGCTGCCCACATGCATATCGCCGTCATCAATCCTGTGCACTATATCGTTAGCGAATGTCTCTCGTGCAGCAATGGTAGCGGCGCTGAGGGGTTGCCGCGTTTGAATTTTGTATGGATAGAGGTGTAAATTCTGGCGCATGAGACGATACGTGGACGTTGGCGTCATTTAGACTGCAGCTGCAACACGGCGAACGGAAACCCGAGGCCGCTGTTGGATCACCTGCTGCACTAGCTGCGCGTTGCCCTCTGTGGTTGCCGTACGCGGTCGCCCTACCTTTCCAGCACGTTCATCCGTCACGTTCCCAGTCCGTTGAAATTTTTCAAACAGATCCTTTATTGTATTGCTTTTCGGTCCTTTGGTTACATTAAACCTCCGTTGAAAACTTCGTCTTGTTGCAACAACACTGTGTTCTAGGCAGTGGAATTCCAACACCAGAAAAATCCTCTGTTCTAAGGAATAAACCATGTTGTCCACAGCACACTTGCACGTTGTGAACAGCACACGCTTACAGCAGAAAGACGACGTACAGAATGGCGCACCCACAGACTGCGTTGTCTTCTATATCTTTCACATCACTTGAAGCACCATCTGTTGTTGAAAATTGTAACTACTGTAATTTCGAAAGTTTGTCCGCCTGAAAATGTACTGTTGTCCCAAGCATATTGTAACAAACGGTGTATTTCTATCGCTGCTCGTTTAGTTTTTATTGCCGTTTCAAATATACCGGTCATTTTTGAAACACCCTGTACCTTTCCCTTCCTCTACATCCTGTTCGCTAACGTCCATCAATTTCGCCGATGGATAACATGCTCTGAATATTAACCAGAACATTATCCTAGTTATCCACTCAGTCATATTTTTCGCGACGTCATCGGAAATAAATTGCATGGTGATTTGGTGTGAGAGAAAACCTTGAAAGTGGCACGCTGATTCGTAGCCCAGCTTCCAGAAACTGTTCAGAGTGGTCCTAGATGGCACTGTTGGTGCAACACTGTTCCTAATTTGGTGGCAGTAGCCATGGGAACAGCAATGGTAACTCGTCTGAGATGGCAGTCAAACTATTTACTAGGCTACCACTGCCACTTGGAATCAGGGCGACTAGCTATGTTGGACCATCATCAGTGACACAGCTGAAACTTTTGGTCCAACAGGTTGGCTGTTTTTCTGGAGAACCATCCATACTTCCGCAGGTGCACAACAGGATCTCGCTGAAAGTCAGTTAAGGGGGCAAATTGTGTTGCAGACTCGTACAGACAGCTCACGAGCATGCTCAAACTTACGTCTAATACAGAACAAAAAATAAAAAAATAAATATTCAAAAGCAGATTTTTCATGACAGAAATGTGTGGCGATTTCCTACATCTTCAACATCTAGCAATAAACATCATGTTGTCTGTTGCAATTAATGAACGTAAACTCGAACGTATCGAAACTCCTCACAGCACAGTAAACGCTCGCACATCTTTCCTTTCTCACATAAACTGCCTTATTCATTTCTGGGAAAAATGATGAAATGCAAAAAAAAAAAAAAAAAAAAAAAAAAAAAAACATTCATTGAAATTACCATTATTCTTTCAAATGATGCCGCTACGTGATGGTATGAAATGTGCACCTTTCGTTTATGTTAACTTTTTTGTAAAAGAAATAAGCTGTACGTGCCACTTGATATTAATTTTTTTGTGATCTTCCTAACAAACTGCGCTTGATTCTAAATATTCCGAAAATAGCTGACTGTGATTTTCTGTCATGATGTCCACTGATTGTTTTATTACCGACAAGAGAAACTTGGTAGCTACTAACAAATCAACTTTTTTTTTTCATTGAGGAAATAATGGAACACTTGTTACTGCACAGAATAACCACACGCGACGTTGCAGTTATATAACTTAAGTGTAGAACAGACTTTACCTGTTGAAGTGGATGTTGCAAGCTCTAGTGCGGGAAAACCGCACGTACTTGCAACTGTTTTCCCTGACGTCAGAGGAAGTTTCAGGTACTCCGACCGCGATAGCTGAGAGCCCGTGCTGCACTGCCTGCGGCATTTTAGTTCTGCAGAAAAATAGGAACCAAAAAAAAATGGCTCTGAGCACTATGGGACTTAACATCTGAGGTCATCAGTCCCCTAGAACTTAGAACTACTTAAACGTAACTAACCTAAGAACATCACACACATCCATGCCAGAGGCAGGATTCGAACCGGCGACTTTAGCGATCACGCGGTTCCAACTGAAGCGCATAGAACCGCATGGCCACACCGGCCGGCAAAATAGGAACACCTGTTACCTCAAAGGACTACGGTATTTGGCATAAGTATAAACGTTTGTTGTGATCGAAAAATTGTATTGGAGTTCGTATTTTAGATCTGGCGCTGCTTCAGATCCTCTTCTTTTTCACTTCCTCACATCGGACCGTCTAGAATGAAGTAACTAAATGCACATTCGTTGGTGAAGCCATCCTGCAGCGTGCCTAACTCCAACTCCCTGCCTTCCTCCTTTTCCACCCCCCTCCCTCTATCCTGTGTCAGTTTCAGTATTTCATCAACTCATCAATATCCACAGTTAATATACGTATGAGCGGTAAGAAAAACATAGTTACAGTCATATGCATTCGTTAACTGCGAGTTCCGTAAGAGCACTTCAAAGGCCGAATCGGAGCGACTGTGTATATTACCGCATACAGTTCCTTACGAAGTGTGTAGTGACGCTGTGTTTTAATGTGTTGCAGACGAGACTCTGAAGAGTGCACGACAGCGCAATGTTTTAGTGACGATGAGGGTGGGAGAGAACAGGCGGAAAAGTGGAATGTTCAGAACGCAATTGACATGCAGCTGCTCCTGATATAAACACTTAGTGCCCTGTGCCTTAGCATCCTTCGCAAACGAACGACTTACGATTCCTGAGCACTTACACAACAAAGCGCTGAAATAATGTTTTAAAATACAATCGAAGATAATGTGCTTGTGCGTCTTGGTTGAATTCGATGACCCAAAATTCACTTTAGTCGGCACTACAGGTGGCACTGAGCACGACTGACAAAGTTCTGGCACAGTTGCATTACAAAAATTCCACGTAATATGGTAAGGTTGTAACAGAGGAAGACATCAGAACTGCTATCTGCTATGCCCCAATTACGTACATTGATGTAACATCTCTAGTACCTTAGATTTAAGCACCGAGGAATCATCACTCGTGTCTTGTCTGATACTGAATGTACAAGAATGAGATCTTTATACATTACAAATGCATGCCTCATATTCCAGTTAGATTCAATCTCTGTTTGATTAAGTAACATCACAGCGTCAGGACATTCCGTTTGAATATACTGTTTGATCTTAGACCAAACAGGATCTTTAGGCACAAGTTCTGCACTTAAATTTGAGTTTACTAGTAAATTTTCCATAGCCTCTTGACTACTAGTACTTTTTGAAAAACGAACGTCAGCTGATGAGTCAAACATTTTATGTTGCCCTATTGACAGAAGTGAAAGCAAATATAAATTCCCGGGTTGTGCTGTGGATCCGAATATAATTTCACAGTCGTAATTCGGCAGAAGTTGCGCCCTCCGCTGCTAAAGTTGAGCTGTCCGTGTCGGAATATTATTGTTGGGTCCCAAGATAAAGGTTTTTGCTCTTTGGGCTGGGTAAATTTACGTCCGTAAATATAATGAGACATTTCTTGACTGGAAATACACTATGTGATCAAAAGTATCGGGAGCTCCCAAAAACACACGTATTTCATATTAGGTGCATTGTGCTGCCACGTACTGCCAGGTACTCCACATCAGCGACCTCAATAGTCATTAGACATCGTGAGAGGGCATAATGGGGCGCTCCGTGGAACTCGCGGACTTCGAACGTGGTCAGGTGATTGGGTGTCACTTGTGTCATACGTCCGTACGCGAGGTTTCCACACACCTAAACATCCCTTGGTCCATTGATTCCGATATGATAGTGAAGTGGAAACGTGAAGGGATACGTACAGCACAAAAGGCCGACCTCGTCTATTGACTGACAGAGACCAACGACAGTTGAAGAGCGTCGTGATGTAACAGGCAGACATCTATCCAGACCATCACACAGGAATGACAAGCTGCATCAGGATCCACTGCAATTGCTATCACAGTTGGGCGGGAGGTGAGAAAACTTGGATTTCATGGTCGAGCGCCTGCTCATAAGTCACACATCGCGCCGGTAAATGCCAAACGACGCCTCGCTTGGTGTAAGGAGCGTAAACATTGGACGATTGGACAATGAAAAAGCGTTGTGTGGAGTACGAATCACAGTGCACAACGTAGCGATCCGATGGCAGCGCGTGGGTATGGCGAATGACCGGTGAACTTGATCTGCCACCGTGTGTACTGCCAACAGTAAAATTCGGAGCAGGTGGTGTTATGTGGTCATGTTTTTCATGCAGAGGGCTTGCACCCCTTGTTTTGGTTGGCACTATCACTGGACAGGCCTACATTGATGTTTTAAGCACTTTCTTCCTTTCCACTGTTGAAGAGCAATTCGGGGACGGCGATTGCATCTTTCAACGAACACCTGTTCATAATGCACGGCCTGTAATGCACTGACCTGTACAGAGTCGTGACATGAATCCTACAGAACACCTTCGGGATGTTTTGGAACCCCGACTTCGTGCCAGGCCTCACTGACCGACATCGATACCTCTCCTCAGTGCAGCACTTCGTGAAGAATGGGATGCCATTCTCCAAGAAACCTTCCAGCACCTGATTGAAAGTATGCCTGCGAGAGTGGAAACTGTCATCAAAACTAAGGGTGGGCCAACACCGTATTGAATTCCAGCATTACCGATGGAGGGCGCCACGAACATCTAAGTCATTTTCAGAAAGGTGTCCGGATACTTTTGATCACATAGTGTATCAAGGCCAGTGGGTCCTTCTCGATCCGGCTGTTATATCTTTGTGCCACTGTCAGTCTCTGAAACAAACGCAACTGGTTGTTCAAAACCATGATGTCGATGGGACAGAAGAACGCCTGTGGAATAGTCTCATATGTCGGTAGCGACTGTGAGCATTTTGTTCGGCGCATATGCCGTGAAACATTTGATGTCTAGCAAACACTGTTTTTGTTTGTTAAAAATTTAAAATTCCGATTGGTACATTTACGTAATATCGAGTGCATTGGTTCACTGGTGGAAACTGCACGAGGGAAAAACTTCCTATTGTAATTAATTTGTCCTAATACGATACGTAACTGCTGGATGTCCTTGGGAGCCAGAAGGTTTTCAATGGTGTCTGTACGTTGCATCATCGGTCTGATGCCGTGTGCAAACAAAATGCAGTGAAACAACATGCATGTGCCTTTGTTGCATTTCAAATTTGTCACCTATATAATTTAGAACCTCCCCCCATGAACCATGGACCTTGCCGTTGGTGGGGAGGCTTGCGTGCCTTAGCGATACAGATAGCCGTACCGTAGGTGCAACCACAACGGAGGGGTATCTGTTGAGAGGCCAGACAAACGTGTGGTTCCAGAAGAGGGGCAGCAGCCTTTTCAGTAGCTGCAGGGGCAACAGTCGAGATGTTTGACTGATCTGGCCTTGTAACAATAACCAAAACGGCCTTGCTGTGCTGGTACTGCGAACGGCTGAAAGCAAGGGGAAACTACGGCCGTAATCTTATCCCAGGGCATGCAGCTTTACTGTATGATTAAATGATAATGGCGTCCTCTTGGGTAAAATATTCCGGAGGTAAAATAGTCCCCCATTCGGATCTCCGGGCGGGGACTACTCAATAGGATGTCGTTATCAGGAGAAAGAAAACTGGTGTTCTACGGATCGGAGCGTGGAATGTCAGATCCCTTAATCGGGCAGGTAGGTTAGAAAATTTAAAAAGGGAAATGGATAGGTTAAAATTAGATATAGCGGGAATTAGTGAAGTTCGGTGGCAGGAGGAACAAGACTATAGGTCAGGTGACTACAGGGTTACAAACACAAAATCAAATAGGGGTAATGCAGGAGTAGGTTTAATAATGAATAGGAAAATAGGAATGCGGGTAAGAACCTACAAACAACATAGTGAACGCATTATTGTGACCAAGATAGACACAAATCCCAAGCCTACTACAGTAGTACAAGTTTATATGCCAACTAGCTCTGCAGATGATGAAGAAATTGATGAAATGTATGATGAGATAAAAGAAATTATTCAGGTGGTGAAGGGAGACGAAAATTTAATAGTCATGGGTGACTGGAATTCGTCAGTAGGAAAAGGGAGAGAAGGAAACATAGTGGGTGAATATGGTTTGGGGCTAAGAAATGAAAGAGGAAGCCGTCTGGTAGAATTTTGCACAGAGCATAATTTAATCATAGCTAACACTTGGTTCAAGAATCATAAAAGAAGGCTGTATACATGGAAGAAGCCTGGAGATACTAAAAGGTATCAGATAGATTATATAATGGTAAGACAGAGATTTAGGAACCAGGTTTTAAACTGCAAGACATTTCCAGGGGCAGATGTGGACTCTGACCACAATCTATTTGTTATGACCTGTAGATTAAAACTGAAGAAACTGCAAAAAGGTGGGAATTTAAGGACATGGGATCTGGATCAGCTGAAAGAACCAGAGATTGTACAGAGTTTCAAGGAGAGCATAAGGGAACAATTGACAGGAATGGGGGAAAGAAACACAGTAGAAGAAGAATGGGTAGCTCTGAGGGATGAAGTAGTGAAGGCAGCAGAGGATCAAGTAGGTAAAAAGACGAGGGCTAGTAGAAATCCTTGGGTAACAGAAGAAATACTGAATTTAATTGATGAAAGGAGAAAATATAAAAACGCAGTAAATGAAGCAGGCAAAAAGGAATACAAACGTCTCAAAAATGAGATCGAGAGGAAGTGCAAAATGGCTAATCAGGGATGGCTAGATGAAAAATGTAAGGATGTAGAGGCTTATCTCACTAGGGGTAAGATAGATACTGCCTACAGGAAAAGTAAAGAGACCTTTGGAGATAAGAGAACCACTTGTATGATTATCAAGAGCTCAGATGGAAACCCAGTTCTAAGCAAAGAAGGGAAGGCAGAAAGGTGGAAGGAGTATATAGAGGGTTTATACAAGGGCGATGTACTTGAGGACAATATTATGGAAATGGAAGAGGATGTAGATGAAGACGAAATGGGAGATAAGATACTGCGAGAATAGTTTGACAGAGCACTGAAACACCTGAGTCGAAACAAGGGCCTGGGAGTAGACAACATTCCATTAGAACTACTGACGACCTTAGGAGAGCCAGTCATGACAAAACTATACCAGCAGGTGAGCAAGATGTATGAAACAGGCGAAATAACCTCAGATTTCAAGAAGAATATAATAGTTCCAATCCCACAGAAAGCAGGTGCTGACAGATGTGAAAATTACCGAACAATCAGTTTAATAAGTCACAGCTGCAAAATACTAACGCGAATTCTTTACAGACGAATGGAAAAACTGGTAGATGCGGACCTCGGAGAAGATCAGTTTGGATTCCGTAGAAATGTTGGAACACGTGAGGCAATACTGACCTTACGACTTATCTTAGAAGAAAGATTTAAAAAAGGCAAACTTACGTTTCTAGCATTGTAGACTTACAGAAAGCTTTTGACAATGTTGACTGGAATACTCCCTTTCAAATTCTGAAGGTGGCAGGGGTAAAATACAGGGAGCGAAAGGCTATTTACAATTTGTACAGAAACCAGATGGCAAATATAAGAGTAGAGAGGCATGAAAGGGAAGCAGTAGTTGGGAAGGGAGTGAGTCAGGGTTGTAGCCTCTCCCCGATGTTATTCAATCTGTATATTGAGCAAGCAGTAAAGGAAACAAAAGAAAAATTCGGAGTAGATATTAAAATTCATGGAGAAGAAGTAAAAACTTTGAGGTTCGCCGATGACATTGTAATTCTGTCAGAGACAGCAAATTACCTGGAAGAGCAGTTGAACGGAATGGACAGTGTCTTGAAAGGAGGATATAAGATGAACATCAACAATAGCAAAACGAGGATAATGGAATGTAGTCAAATTAAATCGGGTGATGCTGAGGGAATTAGATTAGGAAATGAGACACTTAAAGTAGTAAAGGAGTTTTGCTATTTAGGGAGTAAAATAACTGATGATGGTCGAAGTAGAGAGGATATAAAATGTAGACTGGCAACGGAAAGGAAAGCGTTTCTGAAGAAGAGAAATTTGTTAACATCGAATATAGATTTAAGTGTCAGGAAGCCGTTTCTGAAAGTATTTATATGGAGTGTAGCCATGTATGGAAGTGAAACATGGACTATAACTAGTTTGGACAAGAAGAGAATAGAAGCTTTTGAAATGTGGTGCTACGGAAGAATGCTGAAGATAAGGTGGATACATCACGTAACTAGTGAGGAGGTATTGAATAGGATTGGGGAGGAGAGAAGTTTGTGGCACAACTTGACCAGAAGAAGGGACTGGTTGGTAGGACATGTTCTGAGGCATCAAGGGATCACAAATTTAGCATTGGAGGGCAGTGTGCAGGGTAAAAATCGTAGAGGGAGACCAAGAGACGAATACACTAAGCAGATTCAGAAGGATGTAGGTTGCAGTAGGTACTGGGAGCTAGAACAGGACAGAGTAGCTTGGAGAGCTGCATCAAACCAGTCTCAGGACCGAAGACAACAACAACACAACTACTAAAATGAAGGTGACTCCGTGTCTGACATGGGCTTTCCAAGTCTGTCCCTCGTCCTTGAAAATTTAATAAGAAATAGTAAACAGTCAATTACCATACGAAATTTACAACTTCATGAAAATGGAAGTGGTTTTTTTCTCATTATATTACCTCTCAAATATCACATCAAATAAATAATGTGACCAGTTATGAAAAAAAATGTAGATTAATAAAATTAGTATTAGCGGTATCCGACCCGCCGACTTTTTTAATATCATTTTGTTCGTTATTGGTCGTTGTATTTCCTCGGAACGGACGCCCAAGACGCTTGTAGAAGTTCATCGTTCATCCATTCACTCAGTTTATTTTTTTTAGAGGGCTCTACCTCAACCGAACACGCTGAGCTGCCGTGCTGGTCTTGACTACAATGACTCCTTACAGCCGCCACATTCGCACAGATACATAATAGTGGATTTTCTTCTGCACTACTGGCAATTAAAATTGCTACACCAAGAAGAAATGCAGATGATAAACGGGTATTCATTGGACAAATGTATTATACTAGAACTGACATGTGATTACATTTTCACGCAATTTGGGTGTATAGATCCTGAGAAACGAGTACCAAGAACAACCGTCTCTGGCAGTAATAATGGCCTTGATTCGCTTGGGCATTGAGTCAAACAGAACTCGGATGGCGTGTACAGGTACAGCTGCCCATAGATCTTCAACACGATACCACAGTTCATCAAGAGTAGTAACTGGCGTATTGTGACGAGTCAGTTGCTAAGCCACCATTGACCAGATGTTTTCAGGTGGTGAGAGATCTGGAGAATGTGCTGGCCAGGGCAGCAGTGGAGCATTTTCTGTATCCAGAAAGGCCCGTATAGGACCTGCAACATGCGGTCATGCATTATCCTGCTGAAATGTAGGGTTTCGCAGGGTAGAGCCACGGGTCGTAACACATCTGAAATGTAACGTCCACTGTTCAAAGTGCCGTCAATGCGAGCAAGAGGTGACAGAGACGTGTAAATAATGGCACCCCACAGCATCACGCCGGGTGATACTCCAGTATGGCGATGACTAATACACGATTCCAATGTGCGTTCACCGCGATGTCGCGAAACACGGATGCGACCATCATGATGCTGTAAACAGAACCTCAAGTCCAGGTTCGTCGTTGAGTAAACCATCGCAGGCGCTCCTGTCTGTGATGCAGCGTCAGGGGTAACCGAAGCCATGGCCTCCGAACTGATAGTCTATGCTGCTGGAAACATCGTCGAACTGTTCGTGCAGATGATTGTTGCCTTCAAACGTCCCCATCTATTGACTGAGGGATCGCGACGTGGCTGCACTATACATTACAGGCGTGCGGATAAGGTGCTTGTCATCTCGTCTGCTAGTGACACGAGGCCGTTGGGATCCAGCACGGCGTTCCGTATTACCCTCCTGAACCCACCGATTCCATATTCTGCTAACAGTCATTAGATCTCCACCAACGCGAGCAGCAATGACGCTATACGATAAACCGCAATCGCGATAGGCTACAATCCGACCTTTATTAAAGCCGGAAACGTGGTGGTACGCATTTCTCCTCCTTACAGGAGGCATCACAACAACGTTTCACCAGGCAACGCAGGTCAACTGCTGTTTGTGTATGAGAAATCGGTTGGAAACTTTCCTCGTGTCAGCACGTTGTAGGTGTCCCCACCGGCGCCAACATTGTGTGAATGCTCTGAAAAGCTAATCATCTTGTTCCTGTCGGTTAATTTTCGCGTCTGTAGCACGTCATCTTCGTGGTGTAGCATTTTTAATGGGCAGTAGTGTAATTGGCAGAGTAATGCACCTTGTTGCTTGCACATTATGTTGTTTTAATGGCCTACTGAAGGCGCACAAAGTTTGAAGTAAATTTGGACCCCATCGTCGTGGCCTCCCCTTGGAAGATGAACAATAACCGTTGATATGAATGCCGTCTGCATGCCACGCATGTGGTGTAGTTTGTAAGTTTCGCTGGTCCGCGAGTGAGTGCGGCGTCGCTGTGTGTGTGGCAGGACGGGCTGTCGGAGACGTGGCAGGACGCTGTGAGCTACCTGTGCGCGCTGCCCGCGCTGCTGGCGCCGGCCGCGTGGAGCGTGCGCGTGCGCCGCGCGGGCAGCCCCCCGCCGCCGCCCTGGACGGCGGGCGCCGCGTCGCTGGTGGCGGCGGCGGCGCTGGTGGCCTCCGACGTGCTGCCGTGCGCGCTGCGCACCACGCGCCGCCTGCGCCCCGCCTACCCCGCGCACGTGCTGCTCGCCGTCTACGTCTACCTGCCGCTCGCACACGACCTGCAGGCCGCCGTCCTCGGCGTCTCCGTCACCGTCTGCTACGCTGCCGTCTTCGCCACCGTCACCTACCGCGACGTTTCCGACATGTCTAACAGGGTACGTCGCCTCGTCTGCTGCGGACCTGCGCGCTCGTTTGCCTACCCCACCTACTCCAACGTCTCTTAAAACCCACATTAAAAAAAAAAGTTTTGCATCACCCCGGTTCTCAGGACTCCTGAAGCTAGACGTTGACTTTGGATATTGTATCATTGACACAGTCCCTCTGACTGTACAGAGTTGTCACTAAACCCGCCCAAAGATGTAAACTACCATGCGAGAGCAACGCCTATTACGCGGAGGGGCTCCGACAGCCTATCAGTTCCAGTCATTCCTACAGGAATGTGTAGACGGTCAATACCGCGGTTTGATCGCGTCCCCATTGTTACTATGGGCCAGCAAAGCTCTCGACAAGTGTCCAGGCGTCTCTGAGTGAACCAAAGCGATGTTCTTACAAGGGAACCTCCTCATCGCACCCCCCCCCCCCCCCCCCCTCAGATTTAGTTATGAGTTGGCGCAGTGAATAGGCCTTGAAAAACTGAACACAGATCAATCGAGAAAACAGGAAGAAGTTGTGTGGAACTATGAAAAAAAAAGCAAAATATACAAACTGAGTAGTCCATGTAAAACATATGCAACATCCAGAAGACAGTGAGCACACGAGCGTCGTGGTCTTGTGCCTAGCGTGAGCAGCTGTGGAACGAGAGGTCCTTAGTTCAAGTCTTCCCTCCAGTGATAAATTTAATTTTTTTATTTTCAGACAATTATCAAAGTTCAGGCACTCACATAACTTCGCTCTCCAAAATTCCAAGACATGTTCAGATTTGCTTGGACATATACAAGGTTTGACGGTCTACACACGGAAAAAATTGAAAACGTTAAAAACATATCTTTTGACAGAGCACAGGGAAAACGGTGCGACTGTGAAACTGTTGCATTCATTTGTTGCAGTTTATGTGACAAACGTTTATGTTTTCATCACTTTTTGGGAGTGATTATCACATCCACAAGAAAACCTAAATCGGGCAAGGTAGAAGAATCTTTTTACCCATTTGCCAAGTATACAAGTTAGGTGGGTCGACAACATATTCCTGTCATGTGACACACATGCCGTCACCAGTGTCGTTTAGAATATATCAGACGTGTTTTCCTGTGGAGGAATCGGTTGACCAATGACCTTGCGATCAAATGTTTTCGGTTCCCATTGCAGAGCCACGTCCTTTCGTCTACTAACCGCACGGTTTTGCGGTGCGGTCGCAAAACACAGACACTAAACTTATTACAGTGAACAGAGACGTCAATGAACGAACGGACAGATCATAACTTTGCGAAAATAAAGTAAGTAAAATTCTCACTCGAGGGAAAACTTGAACCGAGAACCTCTCGTTCCGCAGCTGTTCACGCTAACCACGGGACCACGGCGCTCCTGATCTTCCGCTCTCCTTGATGTTGCCTATGTTTTGCATGGACTACTCAGTTTGTATATTTTGATTATTTTTTTCACAGTTCCACACAACTTCTTCCTGTTTTCTCTATTGATCTGTGTTCAGTTTTTCAAGGCCTGTCCACTGTGTCAACTCATAACTAAATCTGAGGGGGGTGCGATGGGGAGGTTCTCTTGTCAGCACATGGACGAGATACAGAGAGACAAGGTTTGTCGATGATGTGCCTCGCTCAGGCCGCCCAAGGACTACTACTGCAGTGGATGACCGCTACCTATGGATTATGGCTCGGAGGAACCCTCACAGCAACGCCACCATCTAAAATAATGCTTTTCGTGCAGCCACAGGACGTCGTGTTACGACTCAAACTGTGCGCAGTAGGCTGCATGATGCGCAACTTCACTCCCGACATCCATGGCGAAGTCCGTCTCTGTAACCATGACACCATGCAGCGCGGCACAGATGGGGCCAACAACATGCCGAATGGAGCGCTCAGGTTTGGCATTACATTCTCTTCAACGATGAATGCCCCATATGCCTTCAACCAGACAATCGTCAGAGACGTGTTTGGTGGCAACCCGGCCAGGATGAGCGGCTTAGACACATTGTACAGCGAGTGCAACAAGGTCGTGGTTCCCTGCTGTTTTGGGGTGGCATGATGTGGGGCTGACGTACGCCGCTGGTGGTCATGGAAGGATCATTAAAGGCTGTACGATACGTGTGAATGACATCCTCCGACCGATAGTGCAACCATATCGGCAGCATATTGGCCAGCCATTCGTCTTCATGCACGACAATTCGCGCCCCCATCCTGCACATATTGTGAATGCCTTCCTTCAGGATAACGACATCGCTCGACTAGAGTGGCCAGCATGTTCTCCAGACATGAATCCTAATGAACATGCCCGGGATAGATTGAAAAGGGCTCTTTAAGGATGACGTGGCCCACTAACCACTCTGAGGGATCTGCGCCGAATCGTCGTTGAGGAGTGGGACAATATGGACCAACAGTGCCTTGATGAACTTGTGAATAGCATGCCACGACGAATTCAGGCATGCATCAATGCAAGAGGACGTGCTACTGGGTATTACAGGTACCGGTGTGTACAGCAATCTGGACCACCACCTCTGAAGGTCTCGCTGTATGGTGGTACAACATGCAATGTGTGGTTTTCATGAGCAATAAAAAGGGCGGAAATGATGTTTATGTTGACCTCTTTTCCAATTATCTGTACAGGTTCCGCAGTTCTCGTAACCGAGGTGACGCAAAACTTTTTTTGATGTGTGTATTTTCGATATTCGTAACCCTTTTTAGCGTCTAGTTTTATCGTGGAACTGTGTATTTCTGTAGTATGTTTATTTTCTTTATTTTATTTACTCGTCTAGTTCCATAGGACCAAATTAGAAGCAAATTTCCAAGGTCATGGAATGTGTCAGAACGTGAAATTCGAACATAAAAGTTACAACAGGTAAAATAAAATATCTGTGAACCCAAAAAAAGTCAAGCCATAACTTTAAGCAAGCAGAATCAACAATATAACATGCGAATCAGCTTAATTTTTCAAGGAACTCCTCAACAGAGTAGAAGGAGTGACCCACGAGAAAACTCTTCAGTTTCGATTTGAAAGAGCGTGGATTACTGCTAACATTTTTGAAATCTTATCGTAGCTTGTTGAAAATGGATGCAGTAGTATACTGCACACCTTTCTTGCACAAGACTTAAGGAAGTACGGTCCAAATACAGATTCGATTTCTGCCTAGTGTTAACTGAGTGCAAGCTGCTAATTCTTGGGAATAAGCTGATATTGTTAACAAGAAATGACAGTAAAGAATATAAATATTTAGAGGGCAATGTCAAAATACCCAGACTAGCGAACTTAACCACTTATTGCCCGAAATGCCCGTTTCTGAGCCAAAATTATCCTTTTATAATGGGAAGAGTTGCCCCAAAATATAATACCGTACGAAATAAGCAAATAAATATAAGTAAAGTAGACTAATTTTAATGGCGAACTATCACTTATTTCAGATTAAGTTACTATAGTAAAAATGGCAGCATTAAGTTTTTGAACAAGATTCTGAATGTGGGCTTTTCACGACAGTTTTCTAACTATCTGAACACCCAGAAATTTGAGCTGTTCCGCTTCACTAATCATATGCCCATTCTGTGAAATAAAAACATTGGGTTTTGTTGAAATGTGTGTTAAAAACTGTAAAAACTGAGCCTTACTGTGATTTAGCATTAGTCTATTTTCTACAAGCCATGAATTTATGTCATTTGCTACAGAGCCAATGTTTCACACAACATCCTTTACTACCAAACTAGTGCCATCAGCAAACAGAAATATTTGAGAATTACCTGTAATATTAGAGGGCATATCATTTATATAAATAAGGAACAGAAGTGGCCCCAACACTGATTCCTGGCGCATCCCCCACTTGACCGTAACCCACTCAGACTCAACATCACAGCCATTCTCAACACTGCGTAAAATGACCTTTTGCTGTCTGTTGTTAATGAAAGAGGTGAACCAATTGTGAGCTACTCCCCGTATTCCATGATGGTGCAACTTCTGGAGCAGTATTTTGTGATCAACACAGTCAAACGCCTTAGTTAAATCAAACAATATGCCTAGCGTTCGAAACCTTTTGTTTAATCCATCCATTACCTCACAGAGAAAAGAGAACATAGTTTTTTCGGTCGTTAAACGACTTCTAAAGCTGAACGGTACATTTGATAGCAAATTATTAATGATCAGTTATCCTTACATACACAGCCTTTTCAATAACTTTAGAAAACACTAATATCATAGAAATAAGTCTAAAATTGTCTACATTATCCCTTTCTCCCTTTTTATAAAGCGGATTTACTACTGTGTACTTTAATCGTTCAGGAAACTGACCATTCTTAAAAGAAAAATTACAAATATGACTAAGTACAGAGCTAACATGTGCAGCACAGTAGTTTAATATTCTGCTAGGCGTTCCATTATATCCATGAGAGATCTTAGTCGTCAGTAATTTAATTGTTGACTCAATCTCCCCCTTGTTAGTATCACAGAGGAGTATTTCAGACATAAATGTCGGACAGGCATTTTCCAAGAGAGTTATATGATTCCCTGTAGAAACTAAGTTTTTATTTAACTCATCATCAATGCTCAGAAAGTGATTGTTAGATACTGCACATATATATGACTTATCAGTACCAGAAATATTTTTACTCCGAACTGACTTTATTTCGTCGGCCTTGTGCTGCTGACCAGACACTTCCTTCACAACTGACCATAACGGTTTTAATTTCATTCTCTGAATTAGCTATTCCTTTTGCGTACCACATAATCTTTGCTTTCCTAATAACGTTTTAAACACCTTACAATACTGTTTGTAATGGGCTACTGTAGCCTGATAATGACTACTTCTAACATTTTGATATGATTCCAGCTTTTTTCTACACGATATCCTTATCCCACTAATCAGCCACACATTCTGCCTTTTACTGCTAGTTTCTAATGCACCCTCATGACAACAAATGGTCCCGGAACACAGTACAACCGAGCGGGATGGCGCAGTGGTTAGACACTGGACTCGCATTCGGGAGGACGACGGTTCAATCCCGCGTCCGACCATCCTGATTTAGGTTGTCCGTGATTTCCCTAAATCACTTCAGGCAAATGCCGGGATGGTTCCTCTGAAAGGGCACGGCCGAATTCCTTCCCCATCCTTCCCTAATCCGCTGAGACCGATGACCACGCTGTCTGGTCTTCCCCGAACAACCAACCAACCAACACAGTACAAAACTGCATCACGTCCATGTCATAACAGATGTTCAAAGTGGCCCCCATGGGATGCATTGTGATGCAGGATACATCTAATTATATTTTGGCTTCACAGATGAACCTGATCAACAGATGTCAGAAACGTGAATAAATGCCACCATCTCACAATCGACGATAATGTACTTTGTGGTTCTCAGCGCCTCAGATGGATTACTGTATGAAAAAATCAAAAACTTAATATATTATATCTCATTGATAATCCCACAAAATAGGTTTTTCTGTCAGTATAACTGTAACATGTATTGATGTCCGATCTAATTTTGCTATTTAGTGTGCTACCGTCTAGCGAGATTTATGCGAAGAGAATGGGGATAAAGTCTGCTGCAGTGTTCTACACCTGGTGGCAGTGACATAAACTTGTAGTTGAATGGTAAGGGTTTGCAGTGCACGCCGTGAACTGTGCACATTGTTTATGAAAACCTGTAGGTATTTAGCCCGTAAGGCAATTACGTCACGCCAGTTGCACATGCGCAAAA
Source organism: Schistocerca gregaria (assembly GCF_023897955.1). Classification (NCBI taxonomy): domain Eukaryota; kingdom Metazoa; phylum Arthropoda; class Insecta; order Orthoptera; family Acrididae; genus Schistocerca; species Schistocerca gregaria. The sequence goes on from NC_064923.1 coordinate 407,892,102, forward strand.
GGTCACTCAAACATGCACAACCGAAAGTGTTCTTGCTACCCTGATGAGGAATACCAATGAAGTGCAGCATGGTAGACTTATGGCCGTGTATTTCAGGTTACTCCTTCTACATCACATTTAACAGCATTCAAAGAAAACTAACCATAACTCCAAAAGCAGTCAAAAGTTAGGGCGTTCACGTGCTCTTGTGCTCTTACACAACAGCCGCCACTGACGCTACGCCCCAGCACGTTCGTCTGTCTGAAAGGACCCATGACCACACAAACGCCCAAACAGGCTTCAAATGTTATGTGATGTAGTTGACATCTCTGAGTGTACTTGTAGTGGTATATCCGTGCTGCCTCTCAACTGTATCCATCTGCTTGACCGTACACAAGCACCATCCCAATTTGTTCCCGACATGTTTACCGGACCATTGTGCTGCTTACAGTATGCAGCGTCAATCACACAGCCTGCAACATAGAAGGAACATACGGCACATGGTCAGAGGAACTGTCATTCGTCAGCACCATCTACGGTGGCAACGATGCTTTTCCGGACACATGTTGTTAGGATCCTTTTTCCTCCATTTCCAATCGGGAATCCGCCGCTGCGGTTTGTTGGTTTTATTCGTGTTCACATATTTTCCTTCAGCATCGAATGTGCAAAACACGGGATGTCTAAAATGAATATCCGGGTTTTAAGACTTTGTGGAATTTATTACAGACAACTTACAATTGTAAATAACACATCAAATAAAGAGCAAATCAAACACTTTTTCTTAGGAGTGTTCAATGTGCGAACCATTCGCCACACAGCAAATGCCGAGTCGATAGGCGAGTTCTTCCCAAACCTTGACCAGTGTGTCTGGTTGTTGCAACAACTGCTTCAGTCCTATTTCTTAAGTCGGATGGATCAGCCGGTAGCTGAAGTCCATACGCATCCTTTATGAAGCCCCAAAGGTCAAATCGCGCGGTGTCAGATCGCTGGAACGTGGAGGCCATTGCAAAACAAATTCTGTCATCCGGTCCCTTGCGGACAATCCAGCAGTTGGGTACATCATTTAACTAATCGCATACTGAGTTATGCTTGTGCAGCGGCACACGATCCTGCTGCCAAATAAAGATCTGTGGATCAGCTTCTTCCAGTTGAGAAAAGAGTCATAGTTCTAGCACATCAACATAACAATCACTAGTAATACTTGCTTCTTTGAAAGTGAAAAGTCCATAAACTTTACATCGGGATATGGCACAAAAAACATTCGATTTACCAGAGGCTCGTTGCAACTGTACCATATTGTGGAGATTTGCTGACCCGCCAAAAGAGCGTGATACGGATTGCTGTGGATTTGGGTGATGAAATGAAATGACTGTGTTGCATTAATGGCCGGGAGATCCCGTCTGAGGTTCTTTGGCCACCAATCGCAAGTCTTTCTATTTGGCATCACTTCGCTGATGAAGATGAGATGAAGTGATTGGGAGCCTCGAGTGAAGAAACTCTCCAACCTGGCCGGGAATTGAACCTGGGCCCTGCGATCTAGAGGTTAGACCTCTCTCTGTAGACTGTGGATTCAGGTACACTGTGAAAACAGACGACGATGGCTTTTTGAATGGCCTGCTACAGTGACACTTTGTGCAGTCGTACCTTCAGTGCTGCGTTTTTTCAAATGGTACAAATGGCTCTGAGCACTATTGGACTTAACATCTGTGGTCTTCAGTCCCCTAGAACTTAGAACTACTTAAACCTATCTAACCTAAGGACATCACACACATCCATGCCCGAGGCAGGATTCGAACCTGCGACCGTAGCAGTCACACGGTTCCAGACTGAAGCGCCTAGAACCGCACGGCCACACCGGCCGGCGCTGCGTTTCTCTTCTACAACTTTGCCGCCTGGTCTCTGACAGTACAGTCAACGGTGTATCAAACTGGAGAGGGGGGAGGCAGGGCGGTTTCGCCCCTCCCATTTTCAATGTCTCAGGAAGCAAACTACGGTTTCTGTCCTGTCAAGTTCACTTACTGTTAGACATGTTCTGGTGTGCGTACTGTAAGACCTTCGGTACAGACACCATCATATTATTTGACTTGTCGCTCTAACGAGGTAAGCGAGTGTCAGCAATATGTCTCGTGGTCTTATTGTGGCGTGTTTATCTTCTACCGGTAGGTCAAACGATAGAAATGCCACTTGCACTCTTAGAGTAGCAGATTGACGGTGACCAACTTTAAACAGAACTTGATTAATTTTCACACACATTTATTAAAATAATAAAAAGCATAGACATCACGTTAACTTGATTCTGGATGCTGTTTACAATTGAGAATCTGAAGTTCCTTTGGTCTTGGTACGTTAATCTTATTCTCACATAGCACTGATCCTTGACAAAGTGTCTATTCATTTATCTTCATGGCTATGTACAGGAATATGGTAATCTTATTAGGCGCAGATTGAAACTTGACTGTAGACTGGTACAGACTAATGCAGACTGGTACAGACTGGTGCAGACAAATGCAGACTGACTAATCGGAGGTCTGTACACTCGTTATAGTACCTCGCGCGTTCAGGTATCACTGCGCGAGTGCGATCCGCGAGGAGAAAAGGTTCTACGTTAGGAGCAATCTCAATGGCTGCGTTACATATTAATACGCGGATCGGCGGAAGCAGAATTTGGTCCGTCTCTAAGACAGTGCCACCTCGTAGTGCAGAGACGGACGAGCGCTGCGCCTGCGCTGTTGTGCTTAGCGGGGCGCGCTCTAGTGGGAAAGTTGTGTACACGCTGACTACGCGGAACTATGTACACAACACATGGGCATGTTCTACAAGCAGAGCCAAGATAGAGCTATGCTGTAATCAGCAAATATGCGATTAGTATTTTGGCTGGGAGTAATTTTTGCTTACAACTGAATTAAACTGTAGCATCTATGTAAATAAACGATCTGTCAGTGTTAACCTCCAACTACATTATGTACTGCTCTGTCAATTTCCACGATGGATTAGAGGATATTGCAAATCAGAATGGTTTGCATCTTATGCGTAGCTAGTTTACGAAGTAAAGAGAGAGTGTTATCTGCTATGACTGCAAAAGTCTATCCACACAGTTAGCAAGAGAAGACTACAGGAAGAAATTTTTTTCGTAAATAAGAGGTCTGTAACTGGAAAAAAGCTGAAAAAAAGTCTCACTGAAACTATCGCAATTACTCAGTAACATGAAAACAACACAACGTGATGGGCCAAATTGTATGACATCGGCTGACAGATAAGGAGAAAGATAGAACATAGAGAGGTCATGAAACGATGGCCAGAAACCTCATGACATTTCTCGATTAAAGGAGAAACGACGTACCAAAACTGAAGAGCTGACAAGCGCTGCAGCACATGGTTGGCACCGGCGATACAAAACGAAGTATTGATAATTATAGTTACATGAGACATTCTGTACCAAATAAAATATTCTCCATTTTACGGAATTACGGAAGATTCAACAATGGACATGACTGGCCAGAAGCAGTTTACTCTTTGTGTACGTTGCGTCGACTATTAGATGCTCGAACAAAAATAACTTTTTCTGGGATTTATACACTCCGCCAGACTCCAGGGCATAAACACTGGCAACAAATACATCCTTCTAAGACTCTCACTAGGAACTGAATTTCTACGCGCTCATTGTTACATTAGTACAGCTAACATATCTAGGCGGAACTAAGGTGAGAAGCAACTCCTTCACGGCCGCTCAAACAGATATTACACCTATTGCAGTAAATACTGTTTGGCTCTTGTGCTACAGGAAATTTCAAGAAGCTGTGATTCATTGTGTGATGTCTTGGTAACTGTCAAAGAAGTCTCAAATATAATTCTGGAAACAACAAAAAGGAAAAACGTGTACGTAGACGTGCTAACATCTGGTGTCGAAAGACGAAATCAAATATGAAAGTTCTACGGCTGATACATCAATGTATCCGACCCGATGAGCTGTAAGGTTAAAAACTGGGAAACATTTGATGGAAAATTACGACCGCGCACAGAAATCAGTTACCGAAGTATTGAATGCACAGAGCACTATTAGAGACAAAAAGACGGTTAGTCCTCGGTGGCAAAGCGAAGCGGCTCGAAACGTTTAAAGGCAGACGCTACTGAAATGTTTGGACTATATGAAGAACCTGTCCGATCTCTACAGAATCCAGATTGTAATGCAGTGGGAATGAATCCTTCTATATCCGCTCTAAAAGCAGGACTTTGGAGATGTTTGATATCCTGTTAAAGAAAGCCCGGGATTATACTAGGAACCTAAATCTGAAAGAACCAAATATCTTACGGCCAAGATAAATACCAGTGCGACTGAAACAGAAAGAAACATTGCCTGCAGCTGACCTATTCTCATGAACGAAGATTTTAAAAAGGTGTGTTTGAAATTCTTGATCTCTTTCTGAATGAGACTGATTGAAGGTTCAAGTAAGAAGCTCTAAAGCGAGAGATGGCGGATACTGGGCTGTTTTTTGTGCGTCATACAAAGCAAAATTGTTTGTGCCACGCTTATAAATGAGGAAAATGGGAGCGACAATATGGAGAATAGAAAGGCAGCTACAGAACCCAAATTTGCAGTCGATTTACCACAACTGAAAGTAGGCGAAAGCCCGAAACGAGTATTGGTATAAATAAAAATACACAAAAAAATGGCTGGACGTTGTATTTCTTAAAGTAAGGCGACATTAACCCTTCCTTGATGTTTCATAATGTGCTCTACCAACCGAGCCCTTCCTTTTGTTAAGTTGGATAATAAATTTTTCTCCCTGATTCATTAATTATACGAATTACGCATCAACTCTTCAACATTTCCCGGTACTATTAGCATTTGTTTTCTCCTTGTCTGCACCGTTTATCGTCAACATTTCAGTGCCATTTACAGCTACAATCCAGACAACTTCCGTAACTCTTAAATTTGTATTGTATATCCCTCTTTTTCACAGAAGGTTTTTTTCCGTTATCGGTTTGCATTTTACATCCTCGCTAAATCTGCAGTCATAAATATTTTTTTCTCAGAAACATCAAAACCTAGGTGCTACTTTCAGTGTCTCAGTTCCTAATCTAACCGTTCAGTGTCTTCTGACTCCTCTTGTACCTGAAATCTGTTTTCTGTTCAAAGATAACCTTCCACTCCCTGTATATAATTCTTGTTACCCTCTGAATTTCAAAGGATGTACTGATAAAAGCTTTCTCTAAGTCTACAAATGCTACGAACATATACTATTTTTAATGTAAGTCGTAAGGACAGTTTTGTCTCATATATTCCTACGTTCTCCAGAATCCGAACTGATCTATGAGGTCGACTTCTGCCTGTCTTTCTATTCTTCTGAAAACTACTTGTGTCAATGTTTTACAACCACGATTACGTAAATTGATAGTTCGTCAATATTCACCTCTGTCAGCGTCTGCCTTTTTTTGGATTGGGATTATTACATTCTTCCAAAGTTTGAGGGTGTTTCGCCATTCCCATATACCTCGCACACCAGCTGGAATGGTTTTCTCGTGACTGGTGTTCCCTGCAGGACTTAATAATTCAAATGGAATGTCATCTACTCCTAGTGCCTATTTTCGACTTAGATCTTTCAGAGTTCCGTCTCGCAGTTTGGCGTTCCCATATCATCTGCTTCCTCTGATCTTGCCATAATAATGTCTTCAGTTATTTTCAAGGATTTCTACTGGGCCCGCCTATTTGATCCTCCGCTGCCTTCATTGCTTCATCTCTCCAAGCTACTATTGTGTTTTCTTGTGTACTGCTTCCCCTTATTTCTGCCAATCGTTGCCTACTGCCGCGTTGTAAACTCTCAACAGCCAGTGGTTCTTTTAATTTACCCAGCACTCATACACTTATTTTCAAACCTTTCTGTAATTTCCTCAGCTTTTATCTACAGTTTATACCAATAAATTATGGTCAAAATCCAGATATGCTACAAGTAATGTTTTGCAGTTTAAAATTTAGCTTCGAAATCTCTTGGCATCTTTTACTTTATTGGTGTAACACGGAACGCTTGAGCTATGTCTCCTTTATCTGTGCTATTTCTAGCTGAGGTATCTGTTGTTGTTGTTGTTGTTGTTGTGGTCTTCAGTCCTGAGACTGGTTTGATGCAGCTCTCCATGCTACCCTATCCTGTGCAACCTTCTCCATCTCCCAGTACCTACTGCAGCCTACATCCTTCTGAATCTGCTTAGTGTATTCATCTCTTGGTCTCTCTCTACGATTTTTACCCTCCACGCTGCCCTCCAATACTAAATTGGTGAATCCTTGATGCCTCAGAACATGTCCCAGCAATCGATCCCTTCTTCTAGTCAAGTTGTGCCACAACCTCTTCTTCTCCCCAATCCTATTCAGCACATCCTCATTAGTTATGTGATCTACCCATCTAATCTTCAGCATTCTTCTGTAGCACCACATTTCGAAAGCTTCTATTCTCTTCTTGTCCTAATTATTTATCGTCCATGTTTCACTTCCATACATGGCTACACTCCAGACAAATACTTTCAGAAACGACTTCCTGACATTTAAATCTATACTCGATGTTAACAAATTTCTCTTCTTCAGAAACGCTTTCCTTCCCATTGCCAGTCTACATTTTATATCCTCTCTACTTCGACCATCATCAGTTATTTTGCTCCCCAAATAGCAAAACTCCTTTACTACTTAAAGTATCTCATTTCCTAATCTAATTCCCTCAGAATCACCCGACTTAATTCGACTACATTCCATTATCCTCGTTTTGCTTTTGTTGATGTTCATCTTATATCCTCCTTTCAACACACTGTCCATTCCGTTCAACTGCTCTTCCAAGTCCTTTGCTGTCTCTGACAGAATTACAATGTCATCGGCGAACCTTAAAGTTTTTATTTCTTCTCCATGGATTTTAATACCTACTCCGAACTTTTCTTTTGTGTCCTTTGCTGCTTGCTCATTATACAGATTGAATAACATCGGGGAGAGGCTACAACCCTGTCTCACTCCCTTCTCAACCACTGCTTCCCTTTCATGCCCCTCGACTCTTATAACTGCCATCTGGTTTCTGTACAAATTGTAAATAGCCTTTCGCTCCCTGTATTTTACCCCTGCCACCTGCAGAATTTTAAAGAGAGAATTCCAGTCAACATTGTCAAAAGCTTTCTCAAAGTCTACAAATGCTAGAAACGTATGTTTGCCTTTTCTTAATTTAGCTTCTAAAATAAGTCGTAGGGTCAGTATTGCCTCACGTGTTCCCATATTTCTACGGAATCCAAACTGATCCTCCCCGAGGTCGGCTTCTACCAGTTTTTCCATTCGTCTGTAAAGAATTCGCGTTAGTATTTTGCATCTAGCCGAGCAGATTGTAGTGATATAGCGTACCTGTAATGCAAATTGTCCCAGGGACAGTATTACCCCCAGGATCACTCACGTTATGCTCACTGATGTCACAATTGTTTTGGCCATCTACTAATTTCCTGTGGTTTACGAGCTGCATTGAAATCTTAATACAGCAATGGCCATCACTTAAAAATCTTCTTTAAAAATTCCTAGAACTCATATTTCAGTGCAAATTAATAAATGCATTGCTTCCACACTTACGCCAATAACAATGTTATGTCGACTAAAGAGGTCTCTGTAATAAAAGACATAGGGACAAGCATATGTTTCTCCATTACTAACCGAAATAGAATTTCCAATGACGTATTAGTGAAGTTCTGGAAGGTACCGACAGGGATGTGGAGCCACGCCAACTCCAGTGCCGTGTCCAGCTGCGCTAGGTTGTTCAGTTGAGGCTCCATAGCGCAAAAACGCCGATCGCAGTGGTCCCACAGATTCTCGGTTGTGTTTTAACCCGGTGAGTTCGATGGCCAGGGAAGTATGATAAAGTCACCCTGGTGCTCTTCGAAACACGCACGTACACTGTGAGCTGTGTGACACTTTGCATTTTCCTGCCGGGCGGTGTGGCCGAGAGGTTCTACGCGTTTCAGACTGGAACCGCGCGACCGCTAAGGCGCAGCTTCGAATTCTGCCTCGGGCACTGATGTGTGTGATGTCCCTGAGTTAGTTAGCCCTAATGCGAATTCTTTACAGACGAATGGAAAAACTGATAGAAGTCGACCTCGGGGAAGTTCAGTTTGGATTCCGTAGAAATTTTGGAACACGTGAGGCAATAATGACCCTATTACTTATCTTAGAAAATAGATTACGGAAAGGCAAACCTACGTTTCTAGCATTTGTAGACTTTGAGAAAGCTTTTGACAATGTTGATTGGAATACCATCTTTCAAATTCTGAAGGTGGCAGGGGTAAAATACAGGGAGCGAAAGGCTATTTACAATTTGTACAGAAACCAGATGGCAGTTATAAGAGTCGAGGGACATGGAAGGGAAGCAGTGGTTGGGAAGGGAGTGAGACAGGGTTGTAGCCTCTCCCCGATGTTATTCAATCTGTATAATGAGCAAGCAGTAAAGGACACAAAAGAAAAGTTCGGAGTAGGTAGTAAAATCCATGGAGAAGAAATAAAAACTTTAAGGTTCGCCGAAGACATTGTAATTCTGTCAGAGACAGCAAAGGACTTGGAGGAGCAGTTGAACGGAATGGACAGTGTCTTGAAAGGAGGGTATAATATGAACTAATATGAACATCAACAAAAGCAAAACGAGGATAATGGAATGTAGTCGAATTAAGTCGGGTGATGCTGAGGGAATTAGATTAGGAAATGAGACACTTAAAGTAGAAAAGGAGTTTTGCTATTTGGGGAGCAAAATAACTGATGATGGTCGAAGTAGAGAGGATACAAAAATGTTGACTGGCAATGGCAAGGAAAGCGTTTCTGAAGAAGAGAAATTTGTTAACATCGAGTATAGATTTAAATGTCAGAAAGTCGTTTCTGAAAGTATTTGTATGGAGTGTAGCCATGTATGGAAGTGAAACGTGGACGATAAATAGTTTAGACGAGAAGAGAATAGAAGCTTTCGAAATGTGGTGCTACGGAAGAATGCTGAAGATTAGATGGGTAGATCACATAACCAAAGATGAAGTATTGATAGAATTGGGGAGAAGAGGAGCTTGTGGCACAACTTGACTAGAAGAAGGGATCGGTTGGTAGGACACGTTCTGAGGCATCAAAGGATCACCAATTTAGTATAGGAGGGCAGCGTGGAGTGTAAAAATCGTAGAGGGAGACCAAAAGATGAATACAGTAAGCAGATTCAGAAGGATGTAGGTTGCAGTAGGTACTGGGAGATGAAGAACCTTGCACAGGATAGAGTAGCATGGAGATCTGTATCAAACCAGTCTCTGGACTGAAGACCACAACAACAAAAAAGCAGTTCTAAGTTCTTGGGGACTGATGACCTCAGACGTTAAGTCCCATAGTGTTCAGAGCCATTTGAACCATTTTTTTGCTTGTAGAAACCATCATGCCAGGGAAAAATGAACTACGTGTAGGAGAGGATACAGTCCCCAGTGATATACGCGTACTTGTGCTGAACCACTATGCTTTCCAGAAAGAAGAGATCACCACAGTAATGCCACCAAAACAATTACCAGGTCATTACGCTGGCCCTCCAGCCTGCACCCTCCTACTATTGTTGCAGGCTGTTTGCTTTCAGGCTTTCACGTCGTACACGCTAACATTCATATGTCCGATGGAGCATATAACGTGATCCATCTGAAAATTCCAGCCGTCGCTACTCAATGGATGTCCAGTTGCGGTACTGGCATACAAATTCCGGCCTTCGTCGCCGATGAACAGCATTCAGCATGGATGCACGAACCAAGCGTCTGCTGCGGAGGCCCATACGTACCAACATTCACTGAACATTCGTTGATGGGATACTGTTGGTATCTCCTTGCTTCATCTTGGCGGTCAGTTGCTCAACAGTTGCACGTCTATTTGCCCATGCCCATCTACATCTACATACATACTCCGCAATCCACCATACGGTGCGTGGCGGAGGGTACCTCGTACCACAACTAGCATCTTCTCTCCCAGTTCCACTCCCAAACAGAACGAGGGAAAAATGACTGCCTATATGCCTCTGTACGAGCCCTAATCTCTCTTATCTTATCTTTGAGGTCGTTCCGCGAAATGTAAGTTGGCAGCAGTAAAATTGTGCTGCAGTCAGTCTCAAATGCTGCTTCTCTACATTTCCTCAGTAGCGATTCACGAAAAGAACGCCTCCTTGCCTCTAGAGACTTCCACACGAGTTCCTGAAGCATTTCCGTAACACTCGCGTGATGATCAAACCTACCAGTAACAAATCTAGCAGCCCGCCTCTGAATTGCCTGTAAGTCCTACCTCAATCCGACCTGATAGGGATCCCAAGCGCTCGAGCAGTTCTCAAGAATAGGTCGTATTAGTGTTTTATAAGCGGTCTCCTTTACAGATGAACCTCATCTTCCCAAAATTCTACCAATGAACCGAAGACGACTATACGCCTTCCCCACAACTGCCACTACATGATTGTCCCACTTCATATCGCTCTGCAATGTTACACCCAAATACTTAATCGACGTGACTGTGTCAAGCGCTACATTACTAATGGAGTATTCAAACATTACAGGGTTCTTTTTCCTATTCATCTGCATTAGTTTACACCAATCACAAATCCTGTCCAAGTCATCTTGTATCCTCCTACAGTCACTCAACAACGACACCTTCCCGTACATCACAGCATCATCAGCAAACAGCCGCACATTGCTATCCACCCTATCCAAAAGATCATTTATGTAGATAGAAAACAACAGTGGACCTACCACACTTCCCTGGGGCACTCCAGATGATACCCTTACCTCCGATGAACACTCTCCATCGAAGACAACGTACTGGGTTCTATTACTTAAGAAGTCTTCGAGCCACTCACATACTTTGGAACCAATCCCAAATGCTAGTACCTTAGTTAGAAGTCTCCAATGGGGCACAGAGTCATACGCTTTCCGGAAGTCAAGGAATATGGCATCCATCTGATACCCCTCATCCATGGTTCGCAAGATATCATGTGAAAAAAGGGCGAGTTGCGTTTCGCAGGAGCGATGCTTTCTAAAGTCGTGCTGATGCATGGACAGCAACTTCCATCCGTAGCCATCGTTCACCGTTGTCATCTGTGACCTAGGGTGCACCACAGTTGCCTCAACGCCGCTTTTAGATACCGCCGTTTTGTCATGCGTGCAGTCCTTTAATCGCGGTGGCACACAAACAGTTTACAGATTTATCCGTTTCGGAAATGCTTCCACCGTTGACCCGAAAGCCAATGACCATGGCCTTCTGGATGTCAGAAAAATCCTTCCGTTTCCGTATTACGACCGCGACTGCAGTGTTTTCCGCGTCCCCCGGCACTCTCTCCACTGTTGGTGCTGCCACTTGCCGTCTGTGAGTGGTTATTGCACAGTGACGTCGAACATGGGCAGTGGTCACATTAACGTGCCTGGACCATGTACACGGGAAGTCTAAAGAAACATGATGCGCGGCAGAATAAGAAATACTAAACATCACTCAATTGTAGAATATCTAATGGATTTAAAAATAACAGGAAGCAGACAGAACTATCTGCACATCAATTCTCCACAGCTTTCTGAAATAAGTGCTCATTTTAATGCTCCTTCAGTTGAAATATATTTTAATTGGCACAGAAAAAGAGAGGAAACACACAAAATTCTGAGGCAAGGATGAATGAGCACCACTTCGAAATGCAGCTCAAGAAAATACGAGATGGAAATCATAAGTGTAGGCCAATACAGCTTTACTTTTCAAAAGCTTTCATGCCATCATGTTTAATTAAACTGAATTATTATACAGGGTGTCCGAAAAGTCTTTCCCTGATTACATAAATTGATAACTCAGGCTAGAAGTAAGATACAAATATGAAACTGGTGTCTAATTGTTTACAAACTATCAAAATTTTTTTCACACATCAGTAAACTTCCACATGAGCACCCTTGGTAGCACGTAGCACATCTAGGCGAGATTCAGTTTCCGTCCACACATTAGCCAACATCACTGGAAGGATCGATTCAACGACTGTGATTATCCGATGACACAGGGTTTCAAGATCTGGTACACGTGTTCGGTAGATCTCGTCCTTAACATGTCCGCATAAAAATAAGTCTAATGGGGTTATGTCAGGAGAGCGTGGAGGCCAAACCGTTGGCCCATCACGACCAATCCATCGCCCAGGAAAGGTCATATCGAGATAGGCACGGACGTCCAAACCCCAATGAGGCAGTGCACCGCCTTGCTGAAACAAGACATCGGGGTAATACTGAAGCAGCTGAGGAACAGCATACAGTTGCAACATGTCCAGATACACTTCAGATGTGATGGTATCCTCAGCGAAGAAGAATGGCCCTATAATTCGATCGTGCAATAGCGCGCACCAAACATTCACCTTTGGACTGCCTCTGGTGCGCTCCATGACCTCGCCAGGGGGTTGTGAACCCCAAGTGCGCATATTATGGCGATTCACTACTCCACTGACAAAAAAAGGTCGCTTCGTCGGAAAAGGCAATTCGTCTGAGATAACCATCATCGTCCTCAATATGTGATAGCATTTCGACCACAAAGTCATATCGACGTGTACTGTCATTGGGCAACAATGGAAGTGGAAGTTTACTGATGTGTGAAAAAAACTTTGATAGTTTGTAAACAATTAGACACCAGTTTCATATTTGTATGTTACTTCTAGCCTGAGTTATCAATATATGTAATCAGGAAAAGATTTTTCGGACACCCTGTATTACAGATTAATATTAGGAATTGGTATTTCTCACCATGCTGCCATCGAAAGAAGAGATCGAATCTCTCTTACTGTGCAGGGATAGATATTCCCCAGTTCTTTTGTCCGTGATTATTCGTGAAGCTCAGGTAGAGAGTAAGGGGAAACATAATAAACTAGAATGAGGTAAACGGACACAGAGATTGAACTGAAATACAGCAAGAAAATTATTTGATAGGATGCATCTTTCAAATTACTGCATCCAGCTATTAATAATGCATTCACGCACACAAAGGAATTAATGAATTCATAAAAGACAAAAATTTGAACCGATTCTGCACAAAACAGCACTTCTACACGATCAATATTGCTTTATATTGGACTGTCAGAATGTGATACTTCCTCTGAGAGTACGAACAAACTGCACAAGAGGCAAGCTCTGGCTGCTTTTTCCACAATTCTGATTTCATCGGCATTTCCTGCCTCTCCTGGTGGAAAAAAAACCCTATACCATTCAGCTTCTCTGTAGAACACAGCCTTGGTGGCTGGTAGTAAAGCCACACAGAATATATAAGGGTTGGACAAAAATCTGGGAACACCAAAAAACAACACATTACCATGCCTCATACATTGTAGGACAGCCGTTGACGTTCGAAACAGCTTCCGCTCGTCTGAGAATGGACAAATACAAGTCCTCTATAGTTTTCAGGGGCATCTTATACCATTATTCCTTCAAAATAGTTGTAAGTTCAGGTACGATGATGGAGGTGGATAGCGATTAAGCATCCCTCTCTCCAAAGAAGGACACAAAGACTCGATAATATTGATATCTTGAGTGACTGTGGTGCTCAGGGATGATGCAACACTTTTTCATCGTGCTCACAAAACTAGTCCTGGACGATGTAGCAAAGTGAGCAGGGCTCCTGTTGCCTTGCGACATACCATCATGATTGAGGAACAAACATTGTACTACGGACCTGATCAGTCAAAATGGTCTCATAATGCTTGGCTGTAATTCGACCTCGCGGAGTGCCATGGAGCCAATGGAACACCACAATATGGCTGCCCAAATCACTCACTCTTGGGATGTACACTCGGTCAGATGTTGGAACAGTGTAAAACAAGGCCTATTCAACCAAATGACTTTCTTCCATTGCTCCTTAGCCAGGTAATGACTTCGGTGCCAGATTTTCCCGTTACAGGCACTTGCATCACTGATGAGAGGTTTTGGAATTCCAGCTTGCTCTGCAATTCTCTACTTATGCTTACTTTGGTGTTCACAGGGTTCGCGAGTGCGACATTCAGTTCTGCAGTGACTTTAGCAGCTGTCTGTCGTCTTCTTATTTTTCGTCACGACCCCCATCAATGGCCGTTTATCACGATCACTTAGCACACTCTTTCGTCCGTGTTGTGATTTACAGGATGATGATTTTCCTCTTTCCTGTGTGCTCCATCTACAACGGTCATTCAATAAAGAGACAAATTGGTCTGGGGAGAAAGCTGTTAGTAGGGCAGGTTTGGTACTTTTATAGGTTTAAGTTGGCATCACTGGGATGAGCCCTGATCAGCTGATATATCAACATTGTTTTGTTTATAACCTCAAAAATACATTTCAAGATGGCGAGTCCACTTGAAACGTCCACATTAGTTGAACAACGTTCTGTTATTCGTTTTTTACTTGCTGAAGGCGAGAAACCAGTGAATATATACTGTAGAATGTCTAAAGTTTATGGTGAAGGTTGTATGAATCGCGACTCAGTGACTGAAGATAACCGTTCTGGCCAAGCAGTTGCAGTTTCAACTCCCTCACTTGAAAGCCGAATTGATGACATTCTTCGTGCCAATCGCTGTGTGACTGTGGAAATGATAGTTGATAAGTATCAAGTTAGTACTGGTACAGTTCATAACGTTATGTATAACAAGCTGAAGTACCGCAAAAAATGTGCAAGATGGGTCCCAAAGGAGCTGACGCGACGCGGCTACACAAGGAGACAAGGTTGAGAGTGTACACAGAGCTAAAGAAATGCTATGAAAGAGTAGGTGATCACTTCCTCAACAAAATTTTAACTTGTGATGAAACTTGGGTACACTATTATGAGCCAGAATCAAAAAGACAAAGCATGGAGTGGAAGCACACCAACTCACCTGTTAAGAAAAAATTCAAAACCCAAGCATCAGCAGGAAAAAAAAGTCATATTGACGGTGTTTTGGGATGCTGAAGGTCCAGGTCTCGAAGAACAGCGTGCAATAAACAGCCAGTACTACTCGGATTTGCTTTTATACAAGATGAAGCCAGCCATGAGGAAGAGACATTGTGGATCTCAGAGGAGAGATGTGATTCTCCAGCAAGACAACGCAAGTCCTCATATTGCTCAACTAACCCGTAAAACCATCGACAAAATGGGCTGGGAAGTACTGCCTCATCCCCCTTTCAGTCTTGATTTAGCATGTAGTGATTTCCATTTATTTAGTGCACTGAAGGAGGCATTACATAGGAAGAAGTTCCAGAACAACGAGGACGTGAAAAGTTTGTGGGAAATTGGTTCAAACAACAAGCCAGAATAAAAAAGCTTGTAGCCCATTGGAACAAGTGCATAAATGTTCAAGGGGATTATGTTGAAAAGTAGAAAAAGTATTGTTTTGTAAAAATAAACACTTTTTTCTCCAGACCATTTTGTCTCTTTAGTTATTGAATGAGTCTCGTATTTTTTATACAGTGCCTGTTGAAACACCAAACACATCGGCTCCCTTGGTTACAGAAGCACCTGAAATATGAGCACCAATATTGTAATTCACCCAGCTGTGACATAAAGCATTCACAACTACACAGAACACCGGTATGAACACGACTGACGCTTGCTACACATCGAAGACCTTGCACAGGTGCCATTCTTGTTCAAATACAACAACGCAACCTGCAGGCTTGGCTATCATCTGCATTGATATTCAAGCATGCATTGCTCAAGGTGTTTCGATGTTTGTTGTCCAGCCCCTGTACCTTCCTAAGGTGCCTCTATTGTGAAGAAATCTCTGTTCAACGGACTGGCTCTGAATAATTGAACCGGGATCAACGAAATTGTTCTTTGTAATGATCGACTCCATGTGTAAAAAAATCATCTCCTCGTTAACAGAAAAAATTAACTGAAATTAGCCCAAAATTGTTCGTTTAATGCTTTCCATGTAAAGGAGTAGTTAACAGAAAATGAACTGGAAGGAGATAGTTTTTGGTTGCAGAGTAATGTGGGATGCTGACCGTACAACTTACCTGAAACAATTAATTTTAAAAAGGCAAACTTACATTTATAGCTTTTCTCGATTCAGAAGAGGCATTTTACAATGTTAACTAGTATAAACTTGTTACAATTTTGACAGAATATCCACGGAGTGAAAAGTTATCAACAATTTGTACAGAAATGGAATGCAGTTATAACAGTCATAGAACATCAAAGGGAAGTAGTAGTTTCAAAGAAAGTGAGACATAGGTGTAGACTGTCCCCTATGATAGTCAGTGTGAACATCTGGTACGCGGCTACGCAAAACAAGAAGTTCAAAAAGGAAATAAGTACAGGAAGGAAAGAAATAAAAATTTTACGTTTGCCAATGGTATTGTAATTCTGTCAAACAGCAAAAAGATTTGGAAGACCAACTGAATGGAATGCAGAGGATATAGAAAAGACGTTATAAGATGAACATCAGCAAAAGTGAAACGAGTGCATTGGAATGCAGTAAAATTAAATTAACCGATGTTGACGGAATAAGATTAGGAAATCAGAAACTGGAAGTATTGAATGAGTTTTCCTATTTGAGGTGTAAAATAAGCGACGATGGTAGACATAAACAGGATATAATATGCAGAGCTGTAAAAGATAGAAAAAATTTTTGTGGAAATGAGACATTATTAATAACATCTCAATAAAGCATCTGTTAGAGTCTTGAGGCACCGGTGATGGTCAGAAGTCTGTCTTACAAATTACTTAATAAAACACTGATCTTATTGGTTTAGGAAACCTGTTGTCATCCCATCTAGCTTAACTACTTAGTGCAAGACATTAACAGATTCTGCGTCGGTGCTGCGGCGTAGCATAGCCGTTATGTCAACAATGCTGCAGTGGGTGGCTGGCTGGCAGTACTGTTCTCACAAGTGATGCGACGCACAGAACTGCTGAATGATCATCCAGTTTTGGTAGCTCTTCTTCACGATCCATCACAAACGTGCATAAATGATCGAGAACATGTGTATCTCGTCTCCAAGGCTTACTACACTTTCCTCCATAATGATATAACGCCGGTATAGATTAACGAAAAACATATGAAACATGAGTAGCTAGACCTGCCTCGTCGACACTACAGTTCATAGTTATCTATCAGGAGATGGCAAATAGCGCCCCGCTAATGGTTCTTGTGCGAACCACCAAGACAGTTAGAATGTTTATGTAACAATTTATATCTTTTCTGAAAAGCAAAGTTAACTAACAACATGTAAAATTTTAAACGGTGTGGCCCCCGAACTAAGGCTGCGGTCACACTGGTTACGATATCGGTGATTCCCCCGATGACCGACATCGACCGGAGATGATGCGCGATCATGTTATGGCCGATCTTAAGGCCTGAACATACAGACTTCGGACAACAGTCGGTGAAATTCAAAACAGTTTGTTTTCTTCGGTCAGATCGACCGACGTTCTCGCGCACGAAATATTGACTGTGAGAAACTGTTAAGCTTAGTCCAAGAAAGAGTGAGTTTGTGGCATCCTGTGGGTGAAAACATCATAATCTGGATGTAATTTGGAATCTATGGACTTAAATCGCAGGTTTACTGGAAATCTCAAATAGGAAAATCTTTATTGGAAATATTTAAGCATGGATTATAACTTCAAAACACAGTTTGTTTAAGTGAAAAGGATGGCGTATCATATATGATTATAGCTACTGTACTGGATCATTTTTGTGGTAGGTTGTCGTCAGTTGTCTAAAAATTATTATAACTGCTTACTGGCTTCTTATGCCAGTAGGGTAGAGGTTCTGTTAACATGAAGTGCTTTACAAATGTGGTGAACGTCATGTATTTCCACTTTTAACTGCTTTACATTTTCAGAGTATCTTATGCTACTCTTTACGCTTGTCTTTCACTTGTGTGCCAAATGACAGTCATTGAGGGTTAATTGACGTGCATCGGCACAACTTCAAATACACTCCTGGAAATGGAAAAAAGAACACATTGACACCGGTGTGTCAGACCCACCATACTTGCTCCGGACACTGCGAGACGGCTGTACAAGCAATGATCACACGCACGGCACAGCGGACACACCAGGAACCGCGGTGTTGGCCGTCGAATGGCGCTAGCTGCGCAGCATTTGTGCACCGCCGCCGTCAGTGTCAGCCAGTTTGCCGTGGCATACGGAGCTCCATCGCAGTCTTTAACACTGGTAGCATGCCGCGACAGCGTGGACGTGAACCGTATGTGCAGTTGACGGACTTTGAGCGAGGGTGTATAGTGGGCATGCGGGAGGCTGGGTGGACGTACCGCCGAATTGCTCAACACGTGGGGCGTGAGGTCTCCACAGTACATCGATGTTGTCGCCAGTGGTCGGCGAAAGGTGCACGTGCCCGTCGACCTGGGACCGGACCGCAGCGACGCACGGATGCACGCCAAGACCGTTGGATCCTACGCAGTGCCGTAGGGGACCGCACCGCCACTTCCCAGCAAATTAGGGACACTGTTGCTCCTGGGGTATCGGCGAGGACCATTCGCAACCGTCTCCATGAAGCTGGGCTACTGTCCCGCACACCGTTAGGCCGTCTTCCGCTCACGCCCCAACATCGTGCAGCCCGCCTCCAGTGGTGTCGCGACAGGCGTGAATGGAGGGACGAATGGAGACGTCTCGTCTTCAGCGATGAGAGTCGCTTCTGCCTTGGTGCCAATAATGGACGTATGCGTGTTTGGCGCCGTGCAGGTGAGCGCCACAATCAGGACTGCATACGACCGAGGCACACAGGGCCAACACCCGACATCATGGTGTGTGGAGCGATCTCCTACACTGGCCGTACACCTCTGGTGGTCGTCGAGGGGACACTGAATAGTGCACGGTACATCCAAACCGTCATCGAACCCATCGTTCTACCATTCCTAGACCGGCAAGGGAACTTGCTGTTCCAACAGGACAATGCACGTCCGCATGTATCCCGTGCCACCCAACGTGCTCTAGAAGGTGTAAGTCAACTACCCTGGCCAGCAAGATCTCCGGATCTGTCCCCCATTGAGCATGTTTGGGACTGGATGAAGCGTCGTCTCACGCGGTCTGCACGCCCAGCACGAACGCTGGTCCAACTGAGGCGCCAGGTGGAAATGGCATGGCAAGCCGTTCCACAGGACTACATCCAGCATCTCTACGATCGTCTCCATGGGAGAATAGCAGCCTGCATTGCTGCGAAAGGTGGATATACACTGTATTAGTGCCGACATTGTGCATGCTTTGTTGCCTGTGTCTATGTGCCTGTGGTTCTGTCAGTGTGATCATGTGATGTATCTGACCCCAGGAATGTGTCAATAAAGTTTCCCCTTCCTGGGACAATGAATTCACGGTGTTCTTATTTCAATTTCCTTGAGTGTAGATGCAGTGTTTATAGCTTGCTTTTCAAGGTTACCACGATTTTATCACGAGTATGTAACACAACGTTTCTCCCGTCATCTCATACATTCGTAAAACTCGTCTGGTAATTTCGATAACTGAGGATAGACTGTATAGTACTCACACTTTCTTTACCAGACAGGAAAGTTCGTTCACATGCATTTGGCGCCTCTTTAATAGCAAAAGCTGCTATGCAGCCCTCGTATCCAAGCACAGAGGCGTCGTGGTACCCACCTCATGCTAAGAGGTTAAAATCTAACCTACTTCATACTTAGTATATATTCTAACCTAACTTCCTTGAAGCTGCCAAAAACTGGGGAATATCGGAAGCACTGTGACCACTCCGTCGGCGATATTATCGGGCGACTTCTGGTGACGGTGTCTGACAACCATTGTCGGAGCCACTGTGAACACTGATTTAAATGATATGTACAGAGCTGTGAACACAGTCTCGCCACAACTGGAAGCTGATATGATCTTTATTCACCGAAAACATAAATCTACTTCAAATGCAACTCTATTTAACAGAATCTGTTGTAAATGAAATGAAGTACAAAATAATCCAGAAAAGGTGACAACTGTTATTTCAAGGCGTAGCTGCAACACTTGAACAATAAGAATCTTTTCCATGCTATTTAAGATTTTTGTGTAACTCCACAACAGAAGTGAAATGGTACGTGCTTCACCCATTCAGTGCCATGATCCCCATTTGGGGAATTCGTCTTTGTAACAGAAATTTTGCAGTTCTAATAATGCTGACAGTGAATGCTACCTATTCCTATTGTTATCCAGACCTTTGTCGAGTGCTTGCATTGAAGTTCCGTCAGTTAACACTTTTATTTATGTGAAGAAGCTACATTTTTCAACGTTACGAGAGTTACACATTTTCAAAACAGCATAAGTTATATTATTATGTAAATAACTTCCAATATCTGTGTACAGACATGTTCTGTAATGGTTTGAGATGTTTATCGATCATTTATTTCAAAGACTTATTTCATTTCTGCATGACACCTGTCTGACCTTCGATCCCCATTTGGTGCTCATGGCAGTTTCCATGTAAAACTTTATTTTGGTTTTATTTGCTCCTCATGTACAATGTGACGCTATGAAGCACTTTCTATGAGAGATATGGAAGAAATTGTAAATGACCCAAACTTCATGGCCTCTTTTGGTGATGATGGTGATATGAATGAGACCATTGGCATTGTCGAGCTCCCTCCAGATCATGTGAAGATATTGACGAAAATATATTTGAAAATACTGTTCCACCTCATGTGCCAGGTTCCTTGGAAATTCATGCCAATGGAGAAAAGTGAAATGAGGAACATGCAGGCCAATGAAAGAAGAAAGTGAAAGCTGTTATCACTTCTAATTTGACAACAGAAGATGCGACTTACTCTAAAACCTATCCTGATACAGCAGAAATTGAACAGCGGAAATCCACTTTGGTGGCAGCATCAAAAGGAAAATCTGCTGTTGAGTGCTTTGAAGAATTTTTTTGATGAACAGGTATTGAACTTGACAGTCAGTGAAAGTGCCCAATATGCTACACAGAACAATAATCACAGCCATGGATGCATAAAAAAGTTCATAGATATACTGCTCTTCAGTGGATACCATGCTCTTCCATAGGAAAAGGTAAACTGGAATGAAGATGAGGACCTTGACATAAAGTGTGTACGAGAGTGTAAGAGTTGCAACAGATATCTGGATATAAAGCGCCACCTTCATTTCAATAACAACATACGTCTGAACAGAATCCCACTCGACAAAAGGGATAAACTTTTTAAAATTTGTGTGTTGATGGATTTGCTGAATAATAATTTCAGGAAATTTTAAGTTTTTTCCGACAGACTGGGCATTGATAAGCAAATGTTACAATATTATGGACACCATTACCTAAAACTGTTCATTCATGGGAAACCAGAGAGATCTGGATTCAAACAATGGGCCAAGTGCTGTTCTCAAAGCGGTTTCTGTTACCATATGTCAGTCTATGAAGGAAAATCGAAGGATACAAGTTATGTTTCAGTTCTGGGACTTAGCAGATCAGTTGTGATGAATATGATTTATTTTCTGCACACTCCTGAACTCCACAAAGTATGTTTTGATAACTTTTTCATGAGCTTGCGTTTGATAAAAGAGCTCTCAGAAATGAGACTAGAAACAACTGGAATTGTCCGTAACTGCCCAGTAGAATTGGAGAACAGCATGAAGAAGAAACAAAGAGGAGCGTATGACTGTAGGTTTGACAAGAATACATAGATAATGACAGTAATTTGGAAGGATAACAATTGTGTAAAGCTCTTATCCAACCATGAGACAGTGCATCAAGTAAGCCAAGTAAAGAAATGGAGCAAACCTGAAAACAAAGAAGTGTGAGTTCCACAGACAAGAATGATTTCAGAATACAAAAATCATATGGGAGGTGTGGACAAAGGGACTAAAATGTTCAGAACGATCTTGTGATAATTCGAGGTAAGAAATGGTACTTCCCACTGTCCACCAATGCATTAGATGTAGCGTTGGTCAACATGCACATCATCTACTGCCTCTCGAATGAAAATATTCCATTGCTTCAATTCCAGAGGATGGTGGCAAGGGCATATCTTGTTCAATCATCTCTGCTTCTGATCCGAAAAGGGCAAGAAGTCCATCATACCCACAATCATCCCCTCCACATGTTCCAATTGAGCTCAGGACTTCTGGAAATGGACATATGATTCAATGCACAACAATGTGGAATCAAAGGAAGCGAGCAATTTGCAAGAAAAATGTGAGGAAACGGAGTTCTGTGCACAATATGAGACTCCATATTGATTGTTTTGTTGTCTGGAAAAAATAAATAAATAAATAACATGTAAAAAGAGAGTGGCATGTGCCGTATCCCCATTTGGGGATTGACTGAAATAAATCATTTATTTCAAGATTATTGCATTTTTTATTTTATATTTCTTTTCCACATCTTTATGTCAGTCATACAACACAGAAATAAATGTAGATCAAAGAAAAAATTAGTACTTAATGAGTTAATTGAGTCAAGAACAGTGAGGAAATTGTTCAGATTATTTTGAGGCTGTTCACCACTGCTTAGATTTTATTTGTAAAACACGTCAGTCCGTGCAAATCGACGCATCTGGGAATTGTAATTTTTTTGTTTTTAATCCGCTCTGCTTCAAGCCTCAACACAAGACACACTCAGTTCAACCTTAAACCACAATCCTCACAGGACTATAATCACATTTAGTGCCTATACTGAGGCATTAACATCTTACACTAGAATCTGTGATGTCATACTTTCAGTTTTCCAAATTGTACAGTTGCCTGTGACGACAAGTCATTTGTATTAATATTCTGTTAGGCCACATTATGAGATAAAAGAAATGTAATTAAATTGTTCCAGGTCGCTACAGAAGTCATTTATATGGCCTGCATAAATCTCATAGGAATATTCTTTCGATTGCTCAATGAGATAGCCATTCGGAGGACATTTCTGGATCACCGTGCAAACATCGAGACAACATTCAAACTACAATTTGAGAAAAGTCAAGAGGTAAGTTGCTGAACAGTATTAATTGTCAAAGGATTGTCAACAGAAGTTTACCCTTTACTTTCAAAATATGACTGATTTATGATTGTTTTTTATTTCAAACTTTCAGGAACATCTGATGCTTAGCATTCTACCAAGGCATATCGTAGACGTAGTAAAGGAAGACATATGGAGTATTTTTCAACACATTAAGCTCAATCAGTCACCACTGAAGAAGAAACCTTTCAGGTAGACATCTGGTTCAAAATCTTAATTTTATTTATGCTATAACTCTATAGAACTGATGAGTATTTGCCATAGTAGAAGTTTAAGGGCTGAAAATTGTGTTAAATTTTATTATTTTTTAATAAAAGAGTTGCAATATGAACAATAACTGTAAAATATTTCAAGCACATAAGGTGAACCAACCCAGTTCTAAGCAAAGAAGGGAAAGGAGAAAGGTGGAAGGAGTATATAGAGGGTCTATACAAGGGCGATGTACTTGAGGACAATATTATGGAAATGGAAGAGGATGTAGATGAAGATGAAATAGGAGATACGATACTGCGTGAAGAGTTTGACAGGGCACTGAGAGACCTGAGTCGAAACAAGGCCCAGTGAGTAGACAACATTCCATTAGAACTATTGACGGCCTTGGGAGAGCCAGTCCTGACAAAACTCTACCATCTGATGAGCAAGATGTATGAGACAGGTGAAATACCATCAGGCTTCAAGAAGAATATAATTATTCCAATCCCAAAGAAATCAGGTCTTGACAGATGTGCAAATTACCTAACTATCAGTTTAATAAGCCACAGCTGCAAAATACTAACACGAATTATTTGCAGACGAATGGAAAAACTGGTAGAAGCCGACCTCGGGGAAGATCAGTTTGGATTCCGTAGAAATACTGGAACACGTGAGGCAATACTGACTTCACGACTTATCTTAAAAGAAAGAATAAGGAAAGGCAAAACTACGTTTCTAGCATTTCTAAACTTAGAGAAAGCTTTTGACAATGTTGACTGGAATACTCTCTTTCAAATTTTGAAGGTGGCAGGAGTAAAATACAGGGAGCTAAAGGCTATTTACAATTTGTACAGAAACCAGATGGCAGTTATAAGAGTTGAGGTAAATGAAAGGGAAGCAGTAGTTGGGAAGGGAATGAGACAGGGTTATAGCCTCTCCCCGATGTTATTCAATCTGTATATTGAGCAAGCATTGAAGGAAACAAAAGAAAAATTCGGAGTAGGTATTAAAATCTATGGAGAAGAAATAAAAACTTTGAGGTTCGCCGATGACATTGTAATTCTCTCAGAGACAGCAAAGGACTTGGAAGAGCAGTTGAACGGAATGGATAATGTCTTGAAAAGTGGATATAAGATGAACATCAACAAAAGCAAAATGAGGATAATGGAATGTAGTCGAATTAAGTCATGTGATGCTGAGGGAATTAGATTAGGAAATGAGACACTTAAAGTAGTAAAGGAGTTTTGCTGTTTGAGGAGCAAAAGAACTGATGATGGTCGAAGTAGAGAGGATGTAAAATTTAGACTGGCAATGGCAAGGAAAGCGTTTCCGAAGAAGAGAAATTTGTTAACATCGAGTATAGATTTAAATGTCAGGAAGTCGTTTCTGAAAGTATTTGTATGGAGTGTAGCCATGTATGGAAGTGAAACATGGACGATAAATAGTTTAGACAAAAAGAGAATAGAAGCTTTCGAAATGTGGTGCTACAGAAGAATGCTGAAGATTAGATGGGTAGATCACATAACTAATGAGGAGGTATTGAATATGATTGAGGAGAAAAGTTTGTGGCACAACTTGACTAGGAGAAGGGATCGGTTGGTAGGTCATGTTCTGAGGCATCAAGGGATCACCAATTTAGTATTGAAGGGCAGCTTGGAGGGTAAAAATTGTAGAGCTAGACCAAGAGATGAATACACTAGTACAATAGTCCTCCATTTGTATCTCCTGAGTGGGGACTACTCAGGAGGATGTAGTCATCATTATCATCAGTGTTTTGCCAAAAGGCAGGTTTTCACATGGTAGCTCTCCAGGCTGTCTGATCTTCTGCCATCCTCTTCAGGTCTGCATAATTTCGTCTTCCCTTTATGTCATCTATCATCTTGTATCTCTTTCTTCCTCGCAATCTTCTTCCACAAACCAATCCTTCCAAATCATATGCTGGCAAGCACTCCCTTCTCAATGAATGTCCCAACCAGTTCTTTTTCCTTTATCTTACAACCTTTAGCAGAGATCTTCACCCACCAACCCTTTCCAATACTCTTTCGTTACTCACTCTTTCCATCCAGCTTATTCTCTCCATTCTCCTCCAAATCCACATCTCAAATGCTTCTAATCTTTTTTCATCCTGTCATCTCAGCATCCATGTTTCTGCCCCATACAGTGCCACACTCCAGACAAAACATTTGCCAAGCCTTTTCCTTAGATCTTTATCTAATTTTCCATGTAACAGTCTCCTCTTTCTGTTGAATGCCTCCTTCACTACGGCAATTCAAGTTTTCACCTCCTGGTGACATCTCAAGTCATCAGAAGAAATATAATTGGCATACTGTGAGTCAGAGCATGTAATGTTACACCTCTTATTCTGATAGATTGGTCAGAGAATTTAAAAAAGGGAAATGAGAATTAGAGAAGTGCAGGGGCAAGACGAAAAGCACATCTGGTCAGGTGCATACAGGGTTATCAACACAATATCAGATATGGTAATGCAGGGATCAGTCTAATAATAAATACGAAAATAGGAATGCAGGTAAGCTTCTATGAACAGCATGGTGAACACATTATATTACCCAAGATAAACACAAAGGCAACACACACCAAAGTAGATCAAGTTGATATGCCTGGAAGGGCTTCAGATGATGAAGAGACTGACAGAATGTATGATGAGATAAAAAGAACAAATTCAGATAGTAAAGGGAGGTGACAATTTTAATTGCAACGGGGACTGGATTTTGGCAGTAGGAAACATATGAGCAGGAAAAATTGTTGAACTTGCACTAGCATGGAGAGCTATATCTAACCAGTCTTTGTACTGCAGTCCACAACAAAAACAACAACATGATTATCCATACATATCTCTGAGGATACAGAATGTGACTCTGCAAGAGGCATGGCAAAAAGTCATACAACAGTTAGATAGAGAATCTTTCAGAGTTATGATTCGTTACTGTATATCAGTTGTTGAATGCACCACTAAGAGGCTGTAATGTCAGAGCATGTAGTGCATAGGGCAATGTGTCGTTCAGATTATTCAAGTGTGTCCATTTTGATGGTTAACTGAAGCTTTTGTTAAGTGTGTAGAATCAATATTCACCTGAGTGTCCAATTTTGCAGCTTTGAATTATGCATGTTTTCCATTATGATTCTATGCTTTTTGAATGTCATCTATGGTTGCTTGATCTGTCATCATGTGATTCTTATGACACTAAAGATCATGGATTTGTGAAAAATCTACAAGGAAAGAAGCACGAAAAGTTGCAATGTGCATGGCATGACACAGGAATCGTGACACACTTGTCAAACCACAAAGGGCAACTATGTTATGCACTCATAAGGTATGTTTGAAATTCCAGTAAAACCCCTATTGACAGATCTATGTCTGTTTTTTAGTTATCATTAAATCCAGAATTTTTAGGTGCAGTACCTCACACTTTTGTAAATAACTTATTCTGTAGAATAAATAAATAAATAAAAATAATCACTTCTGCAATTTTGTTGCACCTTCTTCCAGCATCAGCACCTGATGGTTACTTTTTTCCCTTCTTCTGCAACATTAACACTTTCACAACAAATTTCGTTCACACTATTTTTCAGACACACTGAATGTTTGGGTTTTGGAATGAAAATGTTTCTCATGCTTCATTTACACCTTTTTATGTAGAATACTGAAAAGTTCCCACCTACCCCTAAAGTGTTTTCCAGTTGGGTACATTTCCTCTTGATTACATCATCAAGTCACACCATTCCTCCATGCATAGTGAATAACTTCTCATGCTGTTGAGGTTAGGCCCAATATTTAACTTCTTTGTCTGAAGAGAAGCAAACACAAAAGTCTAGGCATCTATTAATTGTTGGCAGTTCAAACGTATGGTGAATAATATTACCCCTTAGTGAAACAGCAAAAAGAGATGGGAATCAACACCAGGTACATTCAATGTGTACGCCAGGGGGCCTCATTCAGCATGTTGACGATGCTATTCTGGCAGCCCCTGTCTGACCAAGGTGCAACTAGCAACAGCTTCTGGCACACATTGGAATAAACAATGCCCATTTGAAGTCTCTCTGTCTGGTCTCTGAGGTCATTCTTGGATGATTGCAGTGACTAGCTGAGAAGGCTGAGAAGACCAGCCTTGTGCACAGATTTTCAACAAAGCTCACAATCTGCAGCATTGTCCACAGAACAGGTCATGGCCTCCTATTTCTTAGTCAAGTGGAAGACTTGAACCAGAAACTCTGAGAGTTCTGTGGCAGGCTAGGCTGTGAAGCTCGTCCACTCTGCAAAGCAGGATAAGTGGTGATCTGTGGCATCTCTGCTGAAGGAGCAAAATGCTGTTGCATGCATAAGTGATTCGGAGCACACCGTTTGTTGCACATTGTTGGACATGGGACTCTGCTGCAGATGACACTTTTATGTTCACATGTTGGCCTAATTACATCATGAATTATGTTTGCAGTGACTACAGGATCATTGAGATTGGATCATGGGTCAATGGAAACGTGTTGACTCATTGGATGAATCATGTGTTTGCCACATCAAGTCAATGGTCATCTCCACAAACGCCGTCACCCACATGAACAGCAGTTCAAAATGTGCACCATGCCAAGGACACAGGTTGCTGGGAGCAGTATTATGCAATGGAGACATTCTACTGTGCTCACATGAAACCTGTGGGAGTAATCGATGACACACTGACAGCTGCCCTTCATGCTTGATGTCTTCTCTGCCGGCGATGTCACCTTCCAGTAGGATAATAGTCCATGTCTCAAAGGCAGAACTGTGCCACAGTGGCTTGAAGAGCATGATAGTTTACTCTTGTTGATGTACTGGCCACAAAATTCACTTGACATGAATCCAATGGAAACCATATGGGACACTATCAGATGCCTTCACTGCATATGCAAATCAGTGGCCCACTGTTTAAGGAAATTAAATTACTTGTGCAAGGACATCTGGTGTAGCATAACTTCAAAAATCTACAAATAAACTATCAAATCCATGATATACAGAACTGGTGATGTATTGCATTCCAAAGATAGCCAACAAGTTATTAATCAGGTGGTCATAATCTTTTGGCCCATCAGTGTATATTAGTGAACTTGCGGACAATATTTATAGTAACCTTAGATGTTTTACAGATGATTCAGTTATCTACAATGAAATACAGTCTGAATGGAACTGTAAAAATATTCCCCCTTGATAAGATTTCAAAACAGTGCAATGATTGGCAGCTTGCTTTAAATGTTCAAAAATGAAAAACTGTGCATTTCATTAAAAAAAACACACACACACACAAACCACAAATATAATATTAGTGAATGACATTTGGAATCTGTAAACTTGTACAAATACTTGGGTGCAACACTTAGGAGGAACATGAAGTTGAACAATCACATAGGCTCAGTTGTGGGTAACACATGTAGCAGATTTTCAGTTTATTGGTAGAATACTAGGGAAATGCAACCAGTCTACAAAGGAGACTGCTCACACAAGACACATGTGATCCAACCTAAAATACCCCTCCAATGTGTGAGATACATACCAATTAAGGCTGGCAGGGAACGTTGAACCATACAGAGAATGGCAGCACAAATTCTCATAGCTTTGTATGACATGGGAGAGTGTCACTGAGATGCTATAATAGCTTAAAATTGGCAGACTCTAAATGGAAACTGCTGCAAGTAAGTCTACAAAAAACAAAAAACAAAAAAAACCAATAACCAGCTTTAAATGCTGGCTCTAGTAGTATACAACAATCCTCGGCTTTAAATGCTGGCTCTAGGAATATACAACCCCCTACCTATTGGTCCCATACAGATCATGAGGATGAGATCAGGTTACTTACACCATGCAGAGAGGTATTTTTACCATGCTCCATACATGAATGGAGTAGAAAAGAGCCTAATAACTGGCGCAGTGGGACATAGGGACATACCCACTGCCATGCACTTCACAGTGGTTTGCAGAGTATAGATGTAGATGTAGAAAAGCTCATACATCCCACCAAGAAAACTCATTGGGTGTCCTGTTTGGTACCTGTAAGCCTAGAAACTCATCTGGTGTCTCTTTGTCACCCCCCTCTTCTTCTATCATATGTTTATTCCCAGAAAGAGAGGAAAGACATTTGGAAATATATTTACTTTCTAGTGATTTATTTCTGTTGGAAAACTTTCTGTTCATGTCTTAGCTGTTGATGCAACAGATATAAGAGAAGTACCATAATGCTTTACATGGAAATATTTTGAACCTTATCAGAAAGTGAAGAAATAAACTTAACTGGTAATAGACACCAATAATTCTCACATTGGCACGAATAATAAACCAAACTAAATAAATAAAAACGGAATAATATGTGCAAGAGAAAACTGATGAAAGACAAATAAAATCTGTAAGCAAATCAACCACAAAAAAGAAAAATACAAAATATATATTCTCATCTCTATTATTTCCGCAAATAATTTTAAAACTGAAAATTCATGACAAAGCAAGCTATGTCTGTCCTAACCATGTTCACTATGCTGACTGGCTGCAGGATACTCTCAAGTGGCCACTCTGAGCAAATGCAGTTTGAGATTCAATACATGAAACATATACTGGCGATTGTAGAATGTGCGGCTTATAGTGCTCTTCTGCTTCTTTAATTTCCTTGGCTGTCTCCACTCATGATAGTGATATCCAAAATTTTTGCTGCATAACATTTTTAAACAAAAGCAATGGTGGTGTTTAGGGAAACAGCTGTTTTGTAAGGCACAGCATTTGCAACATCTAAACCCTGAACTGTAGTCACTTGGTCATGTAATATGAAGTGTGATTGGAAAGTTTTAAGTATGGGTTTGTAATTGTTCCATGGTGGTACTTACAGGATACTGTGATGCATCTCCTTCAAAATAGTCCCCTTATGACTGAACACACCAACTCCAATGGTGTTTCCACTTTTGGAAATATTCCTAGAATTTTTTTTTCTGAAGTGTGTTAATGGCGCTCTCTGTATCTGCCTGGATGCCTTCAGTCAAGTCAAATCGCTTCCCTTTCAGCGAAAATTTCAGTTTAGGAAACAGGTAGAAGTTTGCAGGGGCCAAATCAGGGGAATATGGCAGTTGTGGAAGCACAGTAATTTTGAATTTGGTCAAAAATTCAACGATGGAGAAGGCAGGATGAGCCAGAGCATTGTCATGGTGTAGCACCCAACTCCTGTCTTTCCACGATGCAGGTCTTTCCTTCTGCACCTTTTTGCACAAACGCTCAAGGACACATTTGTAGTATTCCTGTTTAACTGTCTGTCTCCCATGAGTAAATTCATGGTGCAAAGTACTGGTATAATTGAAAAAAATCACCAACATTGTCTTCACCTTCAACCAACTTTGCCGTCCTTTTTTTGGTCATGATGAACCTGGAGTCTTCCATTGTGAAGATTGCACTTTGGTTTCAGGGTCATATCCATATACCAATGGTTCAGCACCTGTAATTACCCTATTTAACAAATCAGGGTCTCATCAGCCATCTCCCTAATTGTACACTAAGTCATGTACATTCACAACATTTTCATTCGTTTTTGAGGTGGAAGGATGGCCGGACTGTGGTTCATCTTCAAATGATTTGCAACCATTTTTAAATCTGTTGAACCAGACAAAAGCATTTGACTGGCTGATAGAATTATCTCCCAAACCTGTTTTTAATAGTTTGTAAGTCTCAGAAGCTGATTTCTCAGTTTCAAAACAAAATTTCACACAAACTCGTTGTTCTATTTTTATCTCCATTTTTACACAGACAAAATCCAGCAACACACCCTAACAGATTCATGGTCAACCAGCTGCCACAATGAACTGAATAAAGGAAACACAGTTTCCTGTCAGAGGGCGTTCAAGGACAAGGCAATGCCTCACTCCCCACCCTCCGTGTACCTGCCCGCCAAACTAATAAGCTGTAGTGGATCCATTCTTAAAACTTTCCAATCAAACGTCATACAGGGTGTCCCAGAAATGTTGTGGTGAACTTCAAGGGGTTATAGAAGGTGTCTTGAGAAAAAAAACTGAGGATAGGAACCTTTGTCCAGAAACATCATCCAACAATGCTACAGAATGTTGAAATTATAGGCACTAGTGCCAGCCAATAGGCCACCCCTTTGGCAGCTAATGTGACTTTGCCTGCTGATAGACCACAGGGAACATTGTTGTTGTTCAGTGATCATGACTGACTGCCACGATCACCAGTGGAGAAGATGGAGCTGGCTGCTGTATTAACAGGCCTCATCTGCAGTTTATTGATCTCCTATATACTGAAAAACATTGGAGATTTTAGAGAGTTCCAAGAGAAAAATAAACTGCAGATGGAACCTGTGCTCAAAACCACCATCCATCAGGGCAACAGAGTACCACATTTGTAGGAGAGACAGTCTTTTGATACAGCAGCTAGCTTCACCTTCTCCACTGGTGATTGTGGCAATCAGTCATGATCACTGGATAACAAATAACACTGTGAGACATTCCAACTGTGGTCCATCAGTGTACAAAGTCAGGTTTGCTGCTGAATTGCTGGCCTGGTGGCAGACATTGGCACCTATAACTTTGGCACTCTGTAGCATCATCACTTGATGCTTCTGGACACGAGCTTCTGTCCTGGATTTGTTCCTCAAAACATCCTCTATAACCCCTCAAAGTTTGTCACGACATTTCTGGGACACCCTATCTAAGGGCCTAGTTTTCATCTACATATTATGTTAAACATGAACTATGTCATATATGACTTCATATGCGGAGTAGTAATCTGATTTATTTGCCATGTCAAATATGATAAATCATATCCATATGTGCTTGAAAATAAGATAAATGTTGAAATCAGCTGATTGCACAATGAATAAAGAATACTACAGCCTTCTATGGACCATGTTCTCCTTCACAAAATTCACAAGAGCTGACTCCACATATCACATGCAGTTTGTGAATAAATGTTCAGACTGGTAAGTCTACAACATATATCATCACAACTCCCTATAAAAACTTTATAGGTCCTCTAAGTTTCATATGCAAAATAATTCAAGTCGTCTCATGAACTGAGCTCATGATATAATCCAAGTACCAATACTTGCACTATGTGGCCACCTGCTACCCAGAAAGCATGTTAAACACAAACTTCATAATCTCATATCCTGAAGACAGAGCTCCTGACTGTTCCAAAGCCTAAACACCCCATTTGTAACTTTGTGTTCTGCAGATCGAGCTCACTTCCTTCTCAACTTCTGTTAGCTTGCTTGCATTGGCTACCACTGTGGTCTCTTTGCCTAACATGCTGCTCCATCCTGGTGACTCATATTACATTTCAATTTAATAACACAGATTTACTGAAATGCAGACAAGGGAATTGTTTCTCATAAATTATTTATTGCTAGCCTAATGTAGTCTCTGATAGTGATTCAGATTCCCCACCCAGCCTGAGTATCGATATGGAGGACAGGTCAGAGATACTCGGGCTTCATGCCCAAGCCGCAGCTTGCTCCTGTGAGTGGCACCGCTGCAACTGCAAACATATCTATGTCTACATCTACATGACTACTCTGCAATTCAAACTTAAGTTCATCAAAGCACTTTCCCACTATTGCTCTAATGTTCCACCCTCAAACAGAGCACAAGGAAAACAATTACTTAAATTTCTTTGTAAGCCCATTTCTCTTATTTTATTATGATTATCATTTCTTCCTATGTAGGTGGGCATCAACAAACTATTTTTTCTTTTGGAGATGAGAGTAAGTGATTGAAATTTCTTGAAAAGATCTCTCCACATAAAAAAATGCCTTTGTTTCAATGATTGCCACCCTAACTCAAGTATCATATCCATGACACTCTCTCCCCTATTTCACAACAGTACAAACAAGCTGCCCTTCTTTGAACGTTTTCAGTGTCCTTCATTAAACATACCAGGTAAGGATTTGCTACCATACAGCAATACTTTAGCAGAGGATAGAGAAACGTAGTGTAGGCAGTCTCTTTAAGGGATCTCTTGCACCTTCTAAGTGTCCTCTCAATAAAAAGCTGTCTTAGATTCACCTTCCCCACAACATTATCTACATCATTGTTCCATTTAAGTTTGGAAATGTTATTCCTAAGTATTTAGTTGTATTGATAGGCTTCATATCTGTGTCATTATCATGTGCCTAAAATTTAATGGACTCATTTTAGAACTCATGTAGATGATGTCCAATTTGCAATATTTAGAACCAACTGCCACTTTTCACATCATACAGATAGATGTCTTATCTAAATCATTTTGCAGTTGATTGGTTTTGATCTTCTGATGACTTCACTAGACAGTAAATCACAGCATCATCTGCAAACAAAGTAAAAGGGCTGCTCAGATTGTCTCCTAAGTCTTTTATATAGATTAGGAACAACAGATAGCCTGTAACACTTCCCTGGGGAAACACCAGATATCACTTCCGTTTTACTCAATGACTATCATCAATTACTATGAACTGTGACCTTTCTGACAACAAATCATGAACATGGTCACACAATTGGGATGATACTACAAGGGCATGCAATTTTATTAGAAAGTGCTTGTGAGGAATGGTACAAAATTCTTCTGGGAGTTCATAAATATTATATAAATTTGAGATTTCCTATTGATAGCACTCATTACTTCATGATAAAAAAAGAGCTAGTTGTGTTGCACAAGAGCTGTGTTTCCTGAATATGTGCTACATTTCACCAGAGTGTTTTCTTCAAGGTAATTCATAACGTTCAACCACAGCATGTGTTCCAAAATTCTACTGAAATTCAACGTTGGTGATGTGGGTCTGTAATTCAGCGAATTACACTTATTCCCTGTTCTGAGTACTGGTTTGACCTGTGCAACATTCCAGTATTTAGATATGGATCTTTCATCAAGCAAGCAGTTTTAAATGACTGCTAGGTATGGAGCTATATGTCAGCAAATTCTGAGGGGGATCTAACTGGTATACAATCTGGACAGGAAGACTTGCCATTATTAAGTTATTCAAGTAGCTTCACTGGACAGAGAAAATCTACTCTTAAGTTACTCATATTAGCAGCAGTTGTAGATCTGACTTCAGGAATATTTTCTTCGTCTGTTTTGGTGAATAGCATCTCCAGATTGTCTTTTTTTCACAATTTTGGGGAAAAATCTTTTTTGAAGGAAATTTTGGGGAAACTGAAACTTGGAGACATTTTTGGGGGAAAAAATTCTGGTACCAGGGAAATTTGAGAAGTATTTTACTTACCTAGTCATACTACTAATGTCACTCTGATATTTTAGTTCAAACAACACATTTATTTTTCTAGCTGTTCACTTGATGTCTGTCTCTCTTCAATGCAATCGACGCACCTTGCTTTTATGGAAGATGTCAGACTTACCATAGTGATACCTCTCTGTAACATCTCTATGATGTGTACATGTCTAGTTTTGACCATTTAGGACGTCTATTGACCTTTGCAGTCATATCGAGTCCTGAGAAGATGCCATATTTTATTTCGTCATTTTAGGTGAAACTTGTATTGATAGGTTTTATACAATAATGTATTCCTATGAATATATACTGCTTCAAATATTTATGATCTCTTAAAAGCACTTCTGTATTGCTATGAATTGTTATAATTAGATGTAAGGTAATGACAGATATGCGGTTAACAGTGTTCAGGAGGTGCAAGTGAAAAACAGTCATGGATTTTGTGTGTTCACAGCAGCAGTGGTTTTGAGCTGTGAAGTGAAATGTAGCTGGTGCACTAATAGTAAATCAGTAGAATAATGGAAAAAAAGCATAAAGACAGCAAATGTATCATCTGAGTCAGGGGTCAGTCCACCGACATGAGTGCGTTGGAAAATACATTGCCCTGACACATGCCAATCAGTAGATTTCCACTATTGATTAGTGCAGAGTGTTGAACCATTCCTGTATCAATTTTGATTCAGGCTGATTGCAGGACTGTTTGTGTACACTTATGACAATTTTTCCCATAATGTGGACTTTGATTTTGGCTAGCTATTTACTTTGTGAAGTCTGTCATCACCAACCTCAAGACCCACCCATCGTTTCACCATTCTTACCAACTGTATGAGTGGTCATAAAGTATGTTCTTCCTATGCAGAATAAAATAAAATACCTGAGACATAAGTAATCTGAACATTTCCAACATTAAGTAATGATGTTGAATTTAGGAAAAATGTGGCTCTGGTGTGTGCATTAAAAGTTTGTGGGTTTGCTTTGGAGGAAATTTCATCTCCATAAACTTAACAACAATTTGTTACTAAGTAATTCACTACAAGTTTTAATAAGACCATTCTTTAGTGCATGCAATGTAAAATAATCATCAGTATTCTCTCAGAACACATTTCATTATTTTCTCTGCAGGAAGAAATTTCAAGCATTTACTGCTAGCTCGGAGTAACACATAATACCACAAAACAGTGTTCAATTCAGTGATCTCAGTAATTTCTGCTTGTGGACTGTTTCGTTCTATATAACTTGTAAGACAAGTAACATCATGGGTGAAGTTTAATGCTTGCCACTGATGGGTCGGATTGTGGCATTTGTGCTGCGCTGTCCCACAAGTATACCAACAGCCCATTGCATTTGCATGTAAAGCATTAAATGCGGTGCACAGAACTTATTCACAAATAGACAAAGAAGCACTGGCTATCATATACAGCATCACGTACTTTCACTTACATCTCTCTGGTATTAAGTATCAACTGATCATCAGTCACAGAGCCCTCATTTTATTGTTCAGTCCCCATTCAAAACTTCCCGATAAGATCACACAGCAGTTGCAATAGTGGGAGTTGTTCCTACACCTAAATGATCCATTATCAGCCACCATACAGTACTCAAACATAGACACATTTTTCTGCTTGCTGTATAGCTCAGAAGCAGAATTTAACAGGCACTATGTTTTGCCTTAAACACAAATCAGCAACACACCCTCACTGAATTCCTGACTATGGTGTGTGAAGTAGGAGCAGAAACAGGCCATTATCTGTTACTCCATAGGGGATTATTTGGTATGTGGTATGATTGTCTAGAGCGTCTGTCTATCTACATCTACATCTACATCCATACTCCGCAAGCCACCTGACGGTGTGTGGCGGAGGGTACCCTGAGTACCTCTATCGGTTCTCCCTTCTATTCCAGTCTCGTATTGTACGTAGAAAGAAGGATTGTCGGTATGCTTCTGTGTGGGCTCTAATCTCTCTGATTTTATCCTCATGGTCTCTTCGCGAGATATACGTAGGAGGGAGCAATATACTGCTTGACTCTTCGGTGAAGGTATGTTCTCGAAACTTTAACAAAAGCCCGTACCGAGCTACTGAGCATCTCTCCTGCAGAGTCTTCCACTGGAGTTTATCTATCATCTCCGTAACGCTTTTGCAATTACTAAATGATCCTGTAACAAAGCGCGCTGCTCTCCGTTGGATCTTCTCTATCTCTTCTATCAACCCTACCTGGTGCGGATCCCACACTGCTGAGCAGTATTCAAGCATTGGGTGAACAAGCGTACTGTAACCTACTTCCTTTGTTGTCGGATTGCATTTCCTTAGGATTCTTCCAATGAATCTCAGTCTGGCATCTGCTTTACCGACGATCAATTTTATATGATCATTCCATTTTAAATCACTCCTAATGCGTACTCCCAGATAATTTATGGAATTAACTGCTTCCAGTTGCTGACC
This sequence comes from Schistocerca gregaria, assembly GCF_023897955.1. Taxonomy (NCBI): domain Eukaryota; kingdom Metazoa; phylum Arthropoda; class Insecta; order Orthoptera; family Acrididae; genus Schistocerca; species Schistocerca gregaria. Next base: position 407,928,870 of record NC_064923.1, read on the forward strand.
TGCTATTTTATAGCTAAATGATAAGGGACCTATCTTTCTAAGTATTCACATCACATTACACTTGTCTACATTGAGATTCAAGTGCCATTCCGTGCACCATGCGTCAATTCACTGCAGATCCTCCTGCATTTCAGTACAATTTTCCATTGTTGCAACCTCTCAATACACCACAGCATCATCTGCAAAAAGCCTCAGTGAACTTCGGATGTCATGGGCACTGACCTGGAATGCCACACCTACTTTTCATTGCGGCACAGGCTGTACATCACTGATGGTGTCAGTTCGTTAAATATGAATGATTCCAAAAGATGGTTGCTAGTTCTTTGCACACTCTGCCCCAGCATACTAAAACTCCTCCACGCTGCACATTGGGGGATGAGCAGAATGAAGGCAATAGTGCGCCATCATGTGTACTGACCTGGTGTTGACACCGCCATAGAAAACATTGTCTGGAGGTGCAGACCTGTACCCAAAATCAGTCAGCCTCAGCACAGTGTTTCAATTCTTGGGCATATGCTGACCGCTCCTGGCAAAGAGTGCATGTTGATTTCATCAGACCATTCCAAGGAGCAATGTGGTTGCTAGTTGTTGACGCCCTCCCTAACTATCCATATGTGGCACGGATGGATACCATCACTACAGAAGCTACCACTCATGCCCTCTCATCTCATATTTGCAACAGACAGGGTGCATTCCACTCTGGTTTCTGACAATGGCTCTCAGTTCATGGCACTGTGTTTCAGGATTTTTGTGAACACAATGGCATTGAGCACCTGACCACTGCCCCTTTCTATCCACCATACAATTTGGAAGCCAAGCAGAAGATCAGAACCATCAAAATGCAGATGCACGAGTTAATGACAGCTCACTCTGAGGAAGCACTTGACAATTTCTTCACTATCTACCACCCCCATAAATGGACATAGCCTGACCAAAATTTCACATGAGCACAAACCCTGCCCCCTTTCAATCTGCTGTGCCCAACTGTGTGGGCTCCCATGTCTGGGCTCATACTTTTGGCCAGGACCCCAGGTGGATCCAAGGCATTGCATCTGCAATAGGGGGCAGCAAATGTTTGAGGTTACAGTAGACCAGAAGCATCTAGGCAGGCATTGAAATCAATTCTGGCCACAATAGGATGTACACTATCTCCCCCTTCTTCAGTTGCCGATAGTGCAAGAACTATGCAACCATCCCTGAGACAAGCCTGTCCAGCAGCCTACTTACTACCATTACAACCGCTGCCCTGGTGTTAGGTATCAACAGAGTGTTGACAGTGGCTAGCAACGGGATCTAATGGACTTTGAGCCACTACCAGCTCCCACCAGCACCAGTGACCCCCTCGCCACACTACTGATGGAGGATGAGTGTTTTTGGATTGCAGTGCCCTGGAGGCCAAATTCTTGTCCCCATCACCACCATGGCCATCAACCACTCCCCAAAAGGCAAGACATGCATTCCCTATAAGGCAGGACCAAGCTATGCCCCAGAACCCACTGATTGACTGTGACTCCCATAGGCAGTGCTGATAAATGGCCCAGCTGATCACCTATTTGGTGGGGATTCCAGCACCTCTCTTCTCCCATCCTCAACAAAGTCAGTGCTGGCTGGCCCACTCCAGCCCTATGTGCTGATCAGAAGTGGTAAACTTGAATAACTTCACTTGGCAGTCTGCTACTGATAATGTAAAAAACACTAACTTGTTCCATTTCATAGCAACTGTAATGACATTGAGATCAAAGGAATGCATGATAAAATAAAATATGATCAACCATGTGAAGGCCTAGCTCCTAATTAGGCAAATAGCTTGGATTTACTTCTCTACAACTTATCTTCCTAGTCAAAATAGGTTTATTTCCATATTTTCATATGACAAATTAATTATTTGTTTGCCATACATGTATCAGCATACAAAACATTGTTTGTCTAATACGTACACATTTCCTTTCAGTGGTATGTATGTCAGGGAACATGACAATGTTACTATTCTTTATGCTGATGTTGTCAATTATGCTTCACTGACAGTATCATTACCAGTAACAAAACTGGTAGAAACATTGAATGAACTTTTTGGGAAATTTGATGAAGCTTCAGAGGTAAGTATAAACAAAGTATGATGTAAAAGTTTTTGTACATTTAATTATGTAATAAAATCTGGACAAAATATTCTTTTATTGTGGCATTGTGCAAAAAAAACTTTCAGTCTTATTGCTTAATGAATATAATTAGGAATAAATCACATTACACTATTTGAGAATAATGTGTGCCCATATAATGAACATAATGAATACTGAATTGAGAGCAGTGTTTCACAGGAAAAGAACGTCCTAAGAATAAAGTTCCTGGGTGATTGCTACTACTGTGTGTCTGGTGTGCCAAATCCCAATCCTCATCATGCAAAAAACTGTGTAGAACTTGGACTGGAAATGATTGCAATCATTAAAGAAGTCCGGTGAGTGTACAAACTTGCGTCTTCAAAGATATAGTGCTACTTTTGGTGTGCTATTACACATATGTAGAAGATTTATTTATGTGGTGGCAGTTGTCATATTTTATGGAGAAACTGTACCTGGATCAATCAAAATTTTAGGGTTTTTATTTATTATTTTAATTGTATACAGCAGCAAAATTACACAAAAGAGGGATGTTATAGCAATCATAAGTTTAATTACTACAGTACTGGATTATATTTGTTCAAGCCTTAATAACCTCATATCAAGCATTAACTTATCATTCCTCATCACAGAGTAATCTTCTGCACAAATTAAAGTTTTGAACTGAGAACTAATGTTCACCTATACAACAGAAAAAGTAGTGAAAGCAACCAAAGAACCGGTTTATTGATCACTTCCCACATATTTTAAAAAGTGGTATTTTCTTTCCTAATTTTGGAAATATAAACTTTCACAAATATTTTGTTTGTATTACTAGACTCTTGAATAAATCTGGATACATAACTAGTCTGTCATCTGCATAAAATGATTTAAAGTGAATTTCATTGTTGTCTGCACTACTTAAGATTCTTACCAGTGCTCACAGTCGCTTATTTATAAAACTCAAAACTTTATTACCTTCATTTAGTAATGTATATGGTCTTACTTGTTTTATTTCATTTTCTGTAGGAAGAATGGCTGTACAATACTGACATTTTAAACATGAAAATTGCTACAGACAACCCAGTAACAAGTTCACACAATCCCCCTACTTCAATACTTAGATTTATATTCTGTTATGAATTTAAGTGATACCAACAAAATAAATTAAAACTTATTAGACCTACCTGGTCTCAACCTCTAAGCTCCCTAATTAAGCCTCATCTTAAGTAGGAAGAAGAAAAAGTGTTTTAAGTCAAGCACTGCATCAAGATTGAAGTTATTAAAGTAGAGGACTACCCTCAATTGGATGGAGGAGGAGCAAGACATCAGCTACATATTTGTTGAGGGTGCCATCCTAGCATTTATCTGAAGTAATTTGCGGGACCCTCCAAAAAACAGAGCCATGATGGTAGGATGAAACTAGATCCAAATCATTTTGTAAAAGTCAGAAGACTGGGCAAATAATATACCTATTTTAGCAACCATCAATACAACTTCACTAATGTAGAATTTGTATCAGTCTCTGATTACAAGAATTTTTAATATTTTATTTGATAACTAGTTTTGGTCAATTATGATCATCTTCAGATTGGTCAGTCAGAAGACTGATCTGATGCCCAAACTGGGCATAGGCAATAATATTGTCTTACTTCCTTCACAGCTTCTGTGTAGCTTTCATCTCCTTCAACATGACATAATTCTGAGGGATTATTTTTTAATCTAGAAGCCTTGTTTTAGCTTAGGTATTTCAGTACTCTGTCAAATTCTTTTTGCATGTCATACATCTCATCTCATTGTCTTCTACTCCCCCTTCTGTTTCTATGATATTGCCTTAAAGTTTAAATCTTCACACTAGTGGTAATGCAGTGATTGGTGAAACAATAGGGAGTTCCTGAGATTGATGACAATTTAGATTTATCTACATCACTTAAGGCAAATGGCAAGACAGTGTCTTTGAAACTGGCATACCTGCTTTACTGCCTCAGTCTTGTTCATTTCAGGCTTGAGCTCCATCTCTAATGACATGGGAGTCAATGGGACTTTAAGCTGTAATCAACCTTCCTTTTTTGTCTTACAGTTACCCATTCTCTACAATGGAACTGCATTCTCTCTTGTAATAACAAAATAAAATACAACATCCCAAAGAACTCCTAAAAGAAATTCTTCTCCAGTTTGATTCAGATTGTACTGTAGAACCCAAAAAGAGGGAAGTGAATTTGGAATAAGTAAGTCCTAGAGCAAAATTGTGATGCCACCACACCAAATAGGATGTTTACATCAATTAATGTTGACAATTATATGATGGAGCATCAGTGCTACAACACATTTGATAGAGATAACACGAACCATCTCTAATGGCTAAAATAAATATAAATAAATAAAAATGAAAACAAATAAAAAAGATTATGCTCCCCCTCCCCACGGCTACTGAAAGACTCATTTAATTTGTGTTATCTGATATAAGCATACTTTTCCAATCATTCACTGCAATTATATTTGTTCATGCACCATGCAAATTTGAAATAATACTTATCTGCCCAGACATTACATCAAGAACCCTCTATTGTAGAAAGAAAGTAAAAATAAACTGGCACACTGTAATGAGTGTCTGGATCACTTGTCAAAAGACCATAACAGGAGTCTACATTTCATTTACTTGTTTTGGACTGAAAGAACATTTAAAGCTACTTGGTGCTGTACACTGTACTCTTGTGTTTTTCACACTTCCCATGAAAACCACAGTTACTCTTACCTCTTTCTCTCCTTGACTTAATATGTTTGGGAAGCCAGTTTTTGGTGCCTTTACACCTGGCCATGTAAACCAAATTTATGAGGCACAATAAACTGTGAGATGCGATTGTGAAAACATTAAGATAGTCATTCTTCTTCTTGTTTCTCACTCTCTCAGCTTTTTTTCAGTTTTACAGTACGGTTTTGTAATCTTTTCTTTTTTCGGTTTCTCTCTTGGAATCCTTACTGTCCTTTCAGCTTAAAATTTCTGTAAATAAAGTAAAATGATGTAAATGAAATAAAATGAATTCCAATGCCAGTGTTTTAAAAATTAGTTGTATACAATTAATAATTGTTGGAAATGCAGCTATAACATATAATAAAATAGAATATAATGCACAAAGCCTTTGACATAACCTCCTCATTGATGATCTCAGATTTTATGAATGAAAAGTTTATTTTGGTGGCAAATGTAGTATTCTTAGACAGAATAAGACTTAAAAGAAAACACATTGGAATGGTTCACTAAACTTTTAAGACATGCTTGAAGTAAATACTATTTATGTTAGAATATAACTGAAATATGTGGAAAATATATAATATTCAGTAAATTCAGTGGCAGACCAAGACCCAAACTTGGGACTTTTGCCTTCTGCAGGCAAGTGCTCTACCAACTGAGGTGCCCAAGCATGACTCATGACCCACCCTCACAGCTTCAATTCTGCCAGTACCTGATCTCCTATCTTCCAAACTTCACAGAAGCTCTCCTGTGAACCTTGCAGAACTAGCACTCCTGGAAGAAAGGACATAGCTTAGCCACAGCCTGGGGGATGTTTCCAGAATTAAATTTTTTGCACTTGCCTGTGAAAGGCAAAGGTCCTGAGTTCAAGTCTCAGTCTAGCATACAGTTTTAATGTGCCAGGAGGTTTCATATCAGCGTGCACTCCGATGCAGAGCGAAAATTTTATTCTGGAATATAAAGCTGTATTGTTGATATGAAATAAGCAATCACTTATTTGATGCAGTAGTGTATATTATCATATTATATCATATTCTAAACACATTCTAGTTAGTCCAAAATTACTGAAAACAAACAGAAATTAACTTTATTGCTCAAAGATATCCTGGCCCTGTGATAAACAGCTTTCTTTGAGCAGCTGCTGTCATCTGCTGGGAATATTTAGAAACAAAAACCATTGATGCTCAGAAACCATAGGGTTTGGACACATGCTACAATTAGGCACAGTGAGTTTAGCTTATTCCCTGAACTAGGAAAAAATATAATTTGGATATAGCATTTACACTACATAAAGACCAAACAGGATGAACACATCTCCTCTAAAAGTATCTTGTATACATAATAAAAAGCCTTTGAGAAACCGCACAAGACACCACTCAGATTTATTACTGTTTAGAGATTCTAACACATCACTGGTAAATGAGAAGATTGCTTGATCTGTTTGATAAACAGACTGTGTACTCTTAATGGCCAGTCCCATGAGCTGTGTCAGTATCCTGTTACAGACAATTTTTTCAAGAACTTTATAAAATGTTAAGATTGAGACTGGGCAATAGTTTGAAACACTTTTGCCATCTCTAGTTTTGTAAAGAGGTCTAACAACAGCACAATTCATTCTATTGGAAACACAGCTTGTTTAAGGGAGATATTGCAGATATGAGCCAAAACTTTGCTTACAGGTTTTCATCACAGAAAGCTTTCAGCAGCTTACTTGAATGACAATCTATGCCTGTACTAGTTTTAAATTTAACCAGCAGTTACAGGGACACAGTTATTTGGTTGTGCAGTTCAGGGAAGCTATATTTCAATTAATCTGAAACATTGTCAGCAGAACCATTGCAACCTGTTGGTGCAGTAGCAATAAAAAGGTGATGGATAAAAATTCCAGACACTTCTTTGATGTCAATTATTTCTGGGTTATTAACAATTACAACATCCCCCCCCCCACACACACACACACATTCATAATCAATTTGACTTTATTACCTGAGTTAGCAATTTCAGATGCTATGCACACATATGAGGGTTGGAACTTTTTGAGCTTTAATAGTGGCAACTATACAGCTCATACAAAATGGATACATATTTCAAGTTTTACTGACCTTCAAAGTAGTCACCAGCGTTGTGTATAACCCATTGCCAGTGACGTGGAAGTTGTAGGATACTCTTAGAAGTACCAGTTGTGTTGACAGTTCGAGCGGCTTAGTCTATTGCCCAACCAATTTGTAGCAGTTCTGAAGTGAATGCCGTGAAGTGTTTCCTTTAGTTTAGAAATCAAGTTGAACTTATGAGGGCTTTAGTCAGGGGAGTGCAGTAGGTGGTATAGCACTTAGCAGTCCCATCAGTCAAACAAATCAGTAACAGCTTGCACTATATGTGCTTGAGCATTGTCCTGCAAAATGATGGTCAGGTCCTGTAGAAAGTGTCATCAGTTCTGTCTCTATGCTTTTCATTTTTGAAACACAACTACAACCAGCTTAGAGACAGAAGTGATGACACTTTCTGCAGGACCTGGTCATCATTTTGCTGGTCAATGCTCAAGCACGTACAATGCAAGCTGTTACTGATTTGTATGACTGGTGGGGCTGCTAAGCGCTACACCACGTACTGCACTGCCCTGACTTAAGCCCTCGTAAGTTCAATTTGATTTCTAAACTAAAGGAAACACTTCACAGCATTCACTTCAGAACTGCTACAAATTTGTCAGGCAACAGACCGCGCTACTCAAACTGTCAACACAACTCATACTGCTAAGAATATCCTACGACTTCCACATTAATGGCTACAGGTTTTACACAATTTTGGTGACTACTTTGAAGGTCACTAAAACTTTGAAACACACATCTATTTTGTACGAGCTGTAAATAAATAGCTTCCACTATTAAAGTTCCAACCCTTGTACTTGGATTTTTAATGACTTTGGCTATGATTTCAGAGAAGGGTTTGTAATGACTTAACTGTGAAGGTTTCACAGAGTGTTTTGATATTTCACAGAGTGTTCTTTTTGTTTCACAGGATACCCTTTGCAAAATGAAACATTCTATTACTTTCATGATTTTCTTCATTATTTTGTATTATGAGTAGCTTTGCAAGTAAAATAAATACAAATTCTGAACTTGCAGAGAGGAACGAAGGCTGAACCAGTTGTTGGATATGAGGATTGGGATTCACACAGGAAAAATTCTCAGTGGTCTCCTGGGAGTATGCAAGTGGCAGTACGATGTATGGTCAAGAGATGTCATCATTGCCAATAGTATGGAGCAATCTGGGAAACCAGGGTAAGAGGCAATTGTGCTATTAGGATACAATAAAGTGAAATTTTGAGCAAGTGCCATAATTGAGGATAGGTTTTTTTTTTCCAATTTCTATTAATTCTACAACATTTTGAGTAAGAGTGTAACTTTTTTTGCTCCACACCTATATAAAACACACAGGAGACACTTGGCACTCAACTTACCATATGGCATCGGCCAGACAAGTTTGCAGCAGACTAGAGTAAGTATATCCTTACACACACACACACACATTCTTTGCTACTTCCACAGGGAAACCAATAAGCCAATGTCTTTCACTTTAATGGCTCAATCTCCCCCCCCCCCCCCCCCCCCCCCCTGCAGCACTTTCTGATCTGTTACTTGTGACACTGTTTGTCACTTTTCATTCATCTGCAAGTGAGTGGTTGTCTTTCTTCATATTTGTTTGTTGTTTCTTACAGTTGAACTTCAATTTTACATTCTCCAATTTTACGTTTTTTGCAATTCTACATATTAATTTGTGGACCCTTTGAAAACCGGTAAGATCATTGCTTAAAATTTCCTGATTTTACCATTCTTCCTGGTAAGGTTTATCTTGATTCTAAGTTCTTATTTGACATCTTGCTCGACTTTATCCCATTTTCTTCCTATTGACATTTGATGTGGTTGAATAAGTTATAAATGGCTCAAAAGACAGATGGTTTATACCATGTGTGGTGGCAGAATTAAGGAAATATTTTAGGCCAATGTGGAGAGGGGAGGTGTGAGACAGGCAATGCTGATGTAATCCACAATTGGTGTTGCCAATGCAACTTGAACTACTGCTAGGTTGCAGTGGTAACGTAAAAACAAGACAGTTGATGTGAAGTGTTTTGGAACAAGCCAGTACATTATAAAGGGGCCCAGCCACTACCTTTCTTGTGCCACTTATTAGTCAAGCTCATCTTCTTGCATGTATTTCTGGTGTACTGAATTCAGCAACAATATCAATCATCAACCTTTTAAATTCAAACCCTGAATATCAGATAATACACTCAGTCATAATTTGAGGAAATGTCGCTCATTTCTGGCCAGTGAACTCTTATTGGGTGGTGGCTTGTTAAGTCACCCAATAGCCAGCACAGCCACCACACCACACTAAAACAAGTAAAATGAGCTCACCTACTGGATGTGTGGAGAGGGGGAGTGGCTCTTCTAAGATGGGAATGCAGGTAGGGGTGAAAGCAGTTTGTGAAGTGCTGAAACTATACTTTTGTGCAGATGATGTGCTATGACTGAAATTTCACATGGAAATAGAACAAGGGTTTTGTGATAGCACATTTTAAAGACTTTCATGTTCAAATCTGACATGATACAGTTGCAACAACTACATATACTACTCATTTATATACTTTACACCACACATTGTAGATCATAAAGATTGGCAGCAGTGATTGAGGGCATGAAGCGAAACTGTAGCATCTGAGCTACCTTTCAAATTTACATTTTACACAGTGTACAGAAATTCACTGAGCCAACTTCTAATAAGATTGTAATGTCAAGTGGGGAAGTAAACTCACTTTTCCATGTCTCTGTTTCTTTCATCAAGGCTAAAATAATACTTTAATTATGGTGAGGATATGAAGTGTGGCTCATAAGAAAAGCATTAAACAATAACAGCAATGGTGATATAGTATATCATTAAGTGGCTGCATTTTAGCTTATTTAACCACTTAACTGTCATTTTTTTGGTTTAATTCAACATGTTATCACTTTTTGCCTTTTTCTGGGTAAGCACAAAGGATGATCTCTCAAAAATGCATGCTTTGAATGTATAATCTGTAGTCATAGCATGTCAGAAAACTGCTTGATTACCTTGTACCCAATACAAATTTCAATTTTTTGATGTGTTTTTACTTGCTGTTACACATCTGTAATTTTTTGAGAACTAATGATGATCATTAAGACAAATTATTGTATAAAAATTGTATTGTAAATTTAATTTCTTTCTCTTTGATAGATTTTATACAAAGTGTTGGAGAGAATTGTGATTGGTAATCGTATACACCAATTACATGTGTTTTTAGTCATATTTTGGAGGGGAGGGGGGGGGGGGGGTTCAACATTTTCCTCAGATCTGTATTTTCCTCAATTTTGTGTTTTTTAGGTCTGGACCACATGAAATTGTAAAATAGAGGTTTCACTGTATTTCATCCCATAATTTTCATTATTATTTCAGTGGAGAAATGTCCTGACTTTTATACATAAATTTGTTGTGAAACCTAAGTACAATATAATCTTCATTTTTATATGCAAAGCTTAGTCATGTTATAAATTAACCATTCTATCATGACAACAAATAGAGCAAATAAGTGTATTGGTGTAGATGATCATAACACTAGATGAGAATATTATTACTTTAAGCAAATTACCAAATTCAAGATGACAGACTGACTGTTTGACTTGGTTTAGCAAACTGCCAAATTTGCTACAGATCTAGGAGTAAAATTTCAACACATATTTTTTTTTTAAATTATAGAAAACGTTTTCGTTCAAATAATTTTAAATGGGATTTCTGATCTATGATATTGCTTGTATCATTAATCATTTTTAAGGATTAACATATGAAATGCAATTTAATGCATACAGTAGAGAAACGATGCATCACTTTTTATGGGATATATAGTTTTCAAGTAAAACTGTTATGCCAGACATTTGAAAAGTTCATTGATATATTTTCTATGAAAAAACCATACAACCTCCTGGGGTTGTGGGAGTGTGTGCCAGAGTTATAGTGACATCCACATTTATATTTATTATGTGGTCACTAACAAATGCCCTCTTTAGGCAATCATATCTTCATAACTTACACCTGCAGTTCCAAAACAAAAGCCTCTTCATGGCTGGGGGATGGAGGGACATGATACCATACAATACCCATGGAATTGTCAAATTTGTGTGTGAAGTTTTGGTGGCACACACAGACACTCCACACTTATATATGTATTGATTTAAGACAGCAGAAGAGTGTCTGATTATCAGGTGCTACAACAGCTGAAGAATGGCTGATAAAAGAACAAAAGTCAGTTCTTTAGGTTTCATAAGTGTAACTAGACCATTCATCAATTAGAAGATAAATTTAGGAAAAAGAAAACGTATAATATTTACAGGACCTGAAAAGGAGAAAGTCTATCCAGAGATTGGCTCAGGAGAATCACAAGCTACAGTAAAAGAGTTGAACAAGTAGTGGACTAGTAGCAGAGATTCAAGTTCCAGATACTAATAATGAGTTTCCAGGAATAAAAGGGATACTGACACTTATACAGATGAAGAAAGTAAAATCAGAAAAGGAAAACTCAAGAAGGTGATGGATAAGAAGGAAAGGGCAAGAAATTAACATAAATTAAGAACAGCTTGGTGACACAAACCAGAGCCAGTTTTTGCCAATAGAATTCAGATTCATTTTTGTTTGGTGAGGCATTTCAAAATACCAAAATGAAGAAACAATAACACTGTATTGTTCTGTAAAAGAACTGTATAATTTAATAATTTCAATCAGCATACTCATCTGTAATTAAATAATGTAAATTGCTCTTTTTAAAATCTAGTCACCTATTGGTGGCAGGGGAACACACCTACCAAAGGATTTAACTTTCACAAGCTTTCAGAGCCAGTGGCTCCTTCTTCTGGTGGAAAAGTTGAAGGGGAAGGAAGAGGGGTGAAGGGTTAAAGGGAAAGGGTTAAAGTTCAGAAATGTCACCCAGAACCCGGGATACTGGACGGGATGAGAAGGAAAGACTTTCTCTCTCATCCCATTCAGTAAGTCTCCTCTGACCTGAATGTCTAAGTGACTTTTCTAAACTGTACTCCTTTCCATAAATGTCTCCAGTCCTTTCCCTTCACTCTTCTTCCTTCCCCTTCAACTCTTCTGCCAGAAGAAGGAGCCAATGGCTCCGAAAGCTTGTGAAAGTTAAATCCTTTTGCATGTATGTACCCCTGGCACCGCTTGGTGATTAGATTTTTTTATCTGTCCATTTACATTATATTACCAATAACCAATTATTTTTGTAAGAAAATGTTGGTAACAGTATAGCTAAACTTTTATGGTTTGGAACAGAGTTCTTAATGTACTGCCTAAATATCATTTGGTATCTATAACAGTGAAGTGTAAGAAAAAAACATGTAATTTATACATGTTTGTTCTCAGCAATTTTTTATTATTGTTATAAAACTGTTTTTTACAGCCGTGTCCACATTACCCAGCAAACAATGGACCAGTTAGGAAATGCTTATCGATATGAAGAAGGACACGGAGCTAGTCGAAATGCCATACTTCAAAAATATAATATCCTCACATATTTTGTAATTTCAAATGAGGTGAGTCTACTTTTGTTTGATTTAGAAAAGAACACTGCTTGTCAGTGTGGCTTCTTTCTAATTATGTGATGCCACATGAGTCATGTTGCAGCACAGTCAAGAGGAATCTTCCAATGAACTGAGGCCCTCATACAACCGCCGTTTCAGTGGTGGAGTGAGAAGGCTCACATTCAATAAATCGGTAAGACTTTCTTTTCCTTTCCAATAACTCATCTGAGGATGTGAATGTTACACACTAATCCTGACAAACAAACAGAACAGTGTACCATAACTAATAGCAAAAAATCACACAGGTGCAAGTACGTGAAAATATAAGCAGAAACATTCCCTGTTTAGAGAGATGGTTGCAAATGTTTCATTACCAGCTGTCACCAACTTCAGTGTGAAATATTGTCCTAGCTGGTACAAAGTATTTGAAATTTAAACTTTGCAAGAAGTTCCCCTCTAATTGGGCTCAAATTTCACCCATCATCTACCTTAACAAGAAATAAAATACGTCTTCACCACATTATACGTTACAGTTTACTGTACAGTTTTTACTTATCCAATTAAATAATTTTATCAATGAAAGTGCTGTAAAGTTAACTTTCGTGATTATCCCGGACAGAAAAAATTCAGAAGACTAAAGTTCATGAGGTGATCTTGGAGGTCAAGGTTTAGGTCCTGCTCTCCCTCTGCATCTCGTATCATACTGGCATGTCAGATGTCTTACATCAACAGCAACAAAATGTGTCAGTGCCCTAGCATGCATCTACCATGTTTACCAACCATGGGCCAAGGGTAAAATTTGAGTCCAATTTGTCAGAGGCTAAGTACAAAAGTTAACATTTCAAATACATTTTCACTGGTTATAACAATAGTTCATATCGAAGTCAGATGTGCTCATACCTGTAAATTCGCAATTGCCTTACTAATGGTTCATTTGCTTTTACTATCATATACCTCTGCCTGTCAGTTTTTGTTATTAATAAATTAATCATGATATACCCTGTGTATGCAACAAATGTTTTCTTTGCAAGAACAACGACAAAACAGATTCTTTTTAAATTATTACTCATGTTGCACACTAAGGGACTATGTAATTTAAAACTACGGGAATTTCAGAATTTTGTTTCAGCCTTTCTTTGTGCTTATGTTACTTTTATTTTATCATAATGTGCTCTTTTCACAACATCAGACAAAGGTGTTTCAGTATTATTGAGTCTTCTGACAGGCCAACTGTTCAGTTATGAAGTTTCTGACTATTTTTTTAATATCTAATATCTTATGGTACTTTCAGGCCTTTTTTTACTGTACCAATCCAATTTATTGTTTCAATTTCATCTATACAGTCACTTTTGCAGAATTCCACAACCTGTCTAGTAATCTAGTTGGTTTCATTTTTTTAATATGCCAATAGAATTTTAACCTGCATCTTTTGGGTTCAGCAGGGTTTCAGAAGTAATAGGGGAACAATAGATCTCATTTTCTCCCTCTATCAGTTAACGAGGAAATACTGGGAAAAAGGAAAGGGCTCAACAGTAGTATTCATGGATTTGGAAAAAGCATATGACAGTGTACCAAGAGATAAAATGTGGGAATGCTTGAGAAAACATAATGTTCCTGATTTATTAATTAAAAAAGTCCAGATGCTGTATGATGGTTGTGAGAGCAGTGTACATGTAGGAGGTGGAAGATCAAAATGGTTTAAGACAAAGAGAGGTGTTCAGCAAGACAGTTTGCTCTCCTCTTTACTCTTCATTACACTTATGGATACAATTATGAAAGAAATTAAGGAAGAAGAAAATAAAGATCTCAAAGCTTTTGTTTTTGCTGATGACATCGCCATTTGGGGAGAGATGGAAATAGAGGTTCAGAGGAGACTAGATTACTGGAACATAAAGTTTAAAAAATTCAAATTAACTGTTAGTAGGAACAAGGCAGTGGCAATGAAGATGAACAGGACACCCACACCTTGTCACATCATACTGGAGGGGGAGAAGGTTGAATGTGTGAAAGGCTTCAATTATCTGGGTAGCATCGAATCACGTGGTGGAAGTTCCAAACTAGAAGTCTTAAACAGAATAACAAAAGGATCCAGCTTCTTTCACCAAGTACAAATTCTAATCGGGGACAAGGAGGTCCATCAAAGAGCCAAACAGACCATGTGTAAAACTTATCTCCTGCCAATCATGATGGGTAGTCTAGAGGCCTGTTTCATAAATAAGGGAGAAGAAAGTAAATACAAGCATGTGAAATGAAGTTCCTTAGGTCAGCTCTACAAAAAGCTAGGAGAGACAGAGTCAGGAATGATTATGTAAGGAGAGGCCTGCAGATGACATTGACTACAGATGAAAGAATGAGTGCTTTGAGATTGAAGTTGTTCAGTCAAGTGAAGCAAATGCACTCAACTCAAACTCCTTGCCAGTATTTGGAGATGGAGGTACCAGGAAGAAGACCAATTGGATAGCCTAGAAAGAGATGGACAGACCAAGTTAAGGAAGATGTCAAGAGGAGAATAGTAACATGGGATATAGTAGAGAGAGAAAAGCTATACCAGGACAGAAACCAATGGACGCATATGGTTCACAAAGTTCCTACCCAGCTTACTGAAAGGAAATCCTGATGATGGTGGTGGTGGTGGTGATGAATAAAAGTTTGCATACTTTTTGGTTCCCTCATTTGCTGTTAGTCTGTATGTTCCTTGTACAGTGTAAGCTGGTCCTAAAATTTAACTAAGCTCAAATCATGTTCCATATTGCACTTTGGGAATAAAAATATAGCAACTTCTCTATAGATGCTTAATTGTCAGAGATTTTAGTGGTAACAAAAGATATGTCTCATGAGCTGGTCCACATGGTTGACAGTTGTATAAAAGAATGCTTCTTAGATCATTTTCACCTGTGTAACATGCAGAGAGAAGGAATCATATCATTGCAAGTAAATGCTAAATATATGTCAATATTCAGAGGAAGAGTTGTGCATACAGCAAATTCCATAGATTGCATTCCTAAGGAGAATGATGAGTTGATGTGGAATGAGGCCAGGTATTAAGAAGTTCTCACACTGATTAGGTAGAAATTTCACCACAGCTGCAACAGCATGCTTGATTTTTGTAACATGTGGTGTATAATGCAGCTTCCCACACTGAGATAGTAGTCTGCAGTGCAATGCTGCCACAGTTTCAGAACAGTGCAGCATTTCCTGCTATGTTACTGCATGATGCACATGTTCTTAACACACACACACACACACACACACACACACACACACACACACACACACACACACACACACAAACAAGAATTACCTCTTTCTCAAACAATTTTAAGTTAAAAAAATTCACAAATTTCACTTTTTAAGAGCCAGACATTGCTATTTGACTACTGACTAGCAATCTTTTTGTTATTGGTCATAGTTATTATGATGTTTCAAATTTAAATAATCCATTCAGCCAGCCTGCATTGAAAAATGTAGTTGCTGGCTACTTTATGTATGGTACACTTTAGGTTACATATTGTTGCATACAAAATCTAGCTAACATAGCAAAGTTATCTTTAAAGCAGAAAATAGTGACTTATCTATTTCCAGTCTAGACTAAATGCATCTTAAGTGGTGAAAGGATGCCACACTGTACTCTGATCATGCTGCAGGCACTTATATCATGTGGTATATTTGTCTATACTTCAGGTATACCATTGTATTGTCTGCTGTGTGAAAGCCTTATTCGCAAAGCAACATTTAGTAATTCTTACTGGTGCTGATATATTACCAGCAATTGAAAGAAAGACTTTAATAGTGTTCAATACATGTTCTGTGTAATATTAAAGGGAAAAATAACATTAAAAGATAAAAACATCTAGGACTATTGCTTCCTTTTATTGATGTCATTTACAAAGGATCAATCAAGCTTTTGACTAAGTGATAGAATATAAATTTAAGTTGTAATGTTATGGCTAGTGATTTTGTTGTGGTTGGCAGGAGAGCCAACCGTGTTTTTCTAAAGGAGGCCGAAATGCACACGTCTCAGCTCACGCAGGCTGGCGTCAGGTCTGGAACATGACAAGGGAATTAGAATTGAGAAAAACAGACATAGCTGGTGGAATACTTAACTTTAATCCATTAATGGAGAACGTTGCTCTTTATGGTACATGATTCACAATATCAATAGTATGGATACTGGCACCTTGCTAGGTCGTAGCAAATAACGTAGCTGAAGGCTATGCTAACTATTGTCTCGGCAAATGAGAGCATAGAAGTAAGTGAACCATCGCTAGCAAAGTTGGCTGTACAACTGGGGCGCGTGCTAGGAAGTCTCTCTAGACCTGCTGTGTGGCGGCGCTCGGTCTGCAATCACTGATAGTGGCGACACGCGGGTCCGACGTATACTACCGGACCGCGATCGATTTAAAGGCTACCACCTAGCAAGTGTGGTGTCTGGCAATGACACCACAGATTTAGTTAGAAGCTATTGATTTACACTAATTTGTATTTTGTTTGCAATGTTTGTAACTAAATTCCAAGTTGAAGTAAAATAACACATGTCACTTTGAAGCAAATATAAAACCATTTCTCTACTTAATAAATTATTTCCCACACTGATGCAACAGAAAAAGCACAGCAGCCCCCGTGGCACACTTGAGACTTTCTGACACATGACATATAATGGAGATGCCCACTATGACTATGCTGTTGCCAGCCAGTGTCACTGCAGTGGCACAATATTTTCTGACACAGTGCTGCTCATTCACTGCAGACTGCATTTGCTGCCATACACATGTACCACCTTAGAATCATGCCAGGTAATGCATGTACCCACGTCCTCAAAACGGGTACAGAGAAACTTACTAAATCACTGAAGCAGTTTCCTCTTCTGGTCGATGTGCCACACTATGGTAATAAAAATACCAGAAAGCATGATGACATTTGGATTGTAGTAATGAAGGAACTGGGAAGCAACAGCAGTAAATGTAAGACATGAGCATGTTGGAATTCCTACAATCAGAGATGTGAAGTGTATCAGGGAGTGAATTCTTGTAATAATAACATCAGTGTTCTTTGATGAAGTGTTTTTTTCTTTGTCTTTGTTCTATATGTACCAATTTCCATCTTGTTATAAATTTGTTATCAATAAAGCAAGTGTATCAATGATTGGTGTGTCTGAACATTATTCAGTACACTTTCCATACAGTGTTCCTACAGTGCTGACCCCAGATAGCACAACAAGTTTTGGCTTTCCCTTCAAAATGTCCACTACAGACACAATGCCATTACCAACAATAGGACATCTACAAGAACATCATCTTTCAGACAAACTCTTCAGAACAGTGTTTCTGACAATGAACCTCTAAACATTCTCACATCCCCTGTTCAACAAGCAATGGAAGTGAAACATGAAAGTGTCATTCCAATGAATCATGTGGCCAACACAGCTGATGTAACCCATGGACCCAAACAACATTTGCACCAACTGCATCTGCCTGGCAATTTCTTCTTTGATGACCACAGTGCTACAGTAGTCATGATTGTGCTCAAACAACCAGACCTGAGCTGAATAACAAATACTTGCACACATTTCTTGTTTCTATCATGCCAATTATGTGCCAGTAGAATCAGTTTGCTGCATATTTCATAGCCCAGCTATCTGGGTCTTGCGTGATGGGTTCAGTCTTTCCACCCACATTGTGAACATGCCATGAGCTCAAACTGAATCTGCCTTCACAAAACAATCAGACTTAAGTGGAATTCCATTACAACTTGGATCCACACCTAAATTACTAGCATTCCAATCAGAACACATAGCAATGTGTCTTCAAATTGCTGAGCTCATTTTACAAAGTCTTAGCATCATGGAAGATACACCTAAATTTGTGACTTTATTGAGAAACACAGCAAACTATGCTCATGTAATCAGTGACACCATTCATCCACCACAACCACAGGAAAATTCAATACCACAAAGACACCACTAGTACAACACCTTGGCAAACACAAGAACAACAGCTAAGCCAGCTTATTAATAAAGGATGGATTAGCAGGAGAATGCCTTCACAACCATGGCAGCATAAATGTGAGCCTCTTTCTCCCATAATTATGCCAGACAGCACATTTTGGTACATGTGTCTGCTCTAATTACCTCAACTAATTCAGTGCACTTGATTTCAAGAGAACATGATCTGACAAAGATAAAATTATGTTTGGCTAACAGACTTTATGCAATCCCACAGTAAGTATGCTACAACCTACGCTTACACTTGCACACAAAGCAAGCTTCCACGCTGTTAGAATTGCATAATTTGTACCATTCCACAGTATACTACTGTATGGAATTATATTCTGGGGTAGCACAGCTCTAGCTCAGTAATCTTCCAGACCCAAAAAGGGCTGTAAGAGCAATGCACCATGCAAAACAGACAGACTCATGTAGGGCCCTCCTTCAGAAGTCTTCCATCCTCCTTCTTCCCTGTATTTTTATTCTAGAAAATTGTAAATATGTGAGGAAAGACATCAAAGAGATGAATAAAAACCACAATGTAGATGAATATAATACCAGGTAAAAAGACAAACTCCATGTTCAGTCATTACGGACAACAGCCTATAAAATCTCCAGTACAAATAGTGAAATACAAATGCACAATAGTGTTGTTGTTGTTGTTGTCTTCAGTCCTGAGACTGGTTTGATGCAGCTCTCCATGCTACTCTATCCTGTGCAAGCTGCTTCATCTCCCAGTACCTACTGCAACCTACATCCTTCTGAATCTGCTTAGTGTACTCATCTCTCGGTCTCCCTCTACGATTTTTACCCTCCACGCTGCCCTCCAATGCTAAATTTGTGATCCCTTGATGCCTCAAAACATGTCCTACCAACCGATCCCTTCTTCTAGTCAAGTTGTGCCACAAACTTCTCTTCTCCCCAATCCTATTCAATACCTCCTCATTAGTTACGTGATCTATCCACCTTATCTTCAGTATTCTTCTGTAGCACCACATTTCGAAAGCTTCTATTCTCTTCTTGTCCAAACTAGTTATCGTCCATGTTTCACTTCCATACATGGCTACACTCCAAACAAATACTTTCAGAAACGACTTCCTAATACATAAATCTATATTCGATGTTAACAAATTTCTCTTCTTCAGAAACGCTTTCCTTGCCATTGCCAGTCTACATTTTATATCCTCTCTACTTCGACCATCATCAGTTATTTTACTTCCTAAATAGCAAAACTCCTTTACTACTTGAAGTGTCTCATTTCCTAATCTAATTCCCTGAGCATCACCCGATTTAATTTGACTACATTCCATTATCCTCGTTTTGCTTTTGTTAATGTTGTAATAATACTGCAAAAATCTTGACACTCTCCAGTCTTGGTTGTTTCTAGAGAAGAAAAATTTCAATTAGTTCCACCAACATAAAAAGAAATATTGATTAGTTGATTAGGCACAGATGTTGAATCTCCTTCTGTGGATCCAAATAGTCATTAACCACAAACTCATTACCAGAAGTCTGTTGTGTCCATCAGTATAACAAAATGGATGAGCACTTTGGAGGAACCTCCAAACCCCTCTCCCAATCCGAAACCTCTGTCCTATCCAAAGGCCTCACCTTCAGCCCCACTCCCAGGTTCAACCAAACTGCCCTTGTCAAGGATTTACTGTCCTACACTCGTAGTCTCTGCTGGAAATATCACTTTGCCACGAAGAAAAACAATCCTGATCCCACTCCTAATGATCCAACTCCCCAAGACACTATCCAAATTGAACCCTGCCTGCAACAGTTCCGTCCTCCATCACAGCGGGACCCACCTCCTCTTCCTCAAAATCACCCTCTCCAAACCTTCCAGGAATTTCTCACTTCCAGCCTTGCCTCTCAATCTTTCTTGAAAAACCTTAATCCTACTCCCAACATCACCACAGCCGAATCCCAGGCTATCCGTGATCTGAAAGCTGACCGATCCATCATCATTCTTCCGGCTGACAAGGGTTCCACGACTGTGGTACTTGATCGTCGGGAGTATGTGGCTGAGGGACTGCGTCAGCTTTCAGACAACTCTACATACAAAGTTTGCCGAAGTAATCCCATTCCTGATGTCCAGGCGGAGCTTCAAGGAATCCTCAGAACCTTAGGCCCCCTACAAAACCTTTCACCTGACTCCATCAAACTCCTCACCCCACCGTCACCTCGCACTCCTACCTTCTACCTACTTCCTAAAATTCACAAACCCAAACATCCTGGCCGCCCCATTGTAGCTGGTTACCAAGCCCCCACAGAACGCATCTCTGCCTACGTAGATCAACACCTTCAACCCATTACATGCAGTCTCCCATCCTTCATCAAAGACACCAACCACTTTCTCGAACGCCTGGAATCCGTACCCAGTCTGTTACCCCCAGAAACCATCCTGGTAACCATTGATGCCACTTCCCTATACACAAATATCCCGCACGTCCAGGGCCTCGCTGCAATGGAGCACTTCCTTTCACGCCGATCACCTGCCACCCTACCTAAAACCTCTTTCCTCGTCACCTTAGCCAGCTTCATCCTGACCCACAACTTCTTCACTTTTGAAGGCCAGACATACCAACAATCAAAGGGAACAGCCATGGGTACCAGGATGGCCCCCTCGTATGCCAACCTATTTATGGGTCGCTTAGAGGAAGCCTTCTTGGTTACCCAAGCCTGCCAACCCAAAGTTTGGTACAGATTTATTGACGACATCTTCATGATCTGGACTCACAGTGAAGAACAACTCCAGAATTTCCTCTCCAACCTCAACTCCTTTGGTTCCATCAGATTCACCTGGTCCTACTCCAAATCCCATGCCACTTTCCTAGATGTTGACCTCCATCTGTCCAATGGCCAGCTGCACACATCCGTCCACATCAAACCCACCAACAAGCAACAGTACCTCCATTATGACAGCTGCCACCCATTCCATATCAAACGGTCCCTTCCCTACAGCCTAGGCCTTCGTGGCAAACGAATCTGCTCCAGTCCTGAATCCCTCGACCATTACACCAACAACCTGAAAACAGCTTTCGCATCCCGCAACTACCCTCCCAACCTGGTACAGAAGCAGATAACCAGAGCCACTTCCTCATCCCCTCAAACCCAGAACCTCTCACAGAAGAACCCCAAAAGTGCCCCACTTGTAACAGAATACTTCCCAGGACTGGATCAGACCTTGAATGTGGCTCTCCAGCAGGGATACGACTTCCTAAAATCCTGCCCCGAAATGAGATCCATCCTTCATGAAATCCTCCCCACTCCACCAAGAGTGTCTTTCCGCCGTCCACCTAACCTTCGTAACCTCTTGGTTCATCCCTATGAAATCCCCAAACCACCTCCCCTACCCTCTGGCTCCTACCCTTGCAACCGCCCCCGGTGTAAAACCTGTCCTATGCACCCTCCCACCACCACCTACTCCAGTCCTGTAACCCGGAAGGTGTACACAATCAAAGGGAGAGCCACATGTGAAAGCACCCACGTGATTTACCAACTGACCTGCCTGCACTGTGATGCTTTCTATGTGGGAATGACCAGCAACAAACTGTCCATTCGCATGAATGGACACAGGCAGACAGTGTTTGTTGGTAATGAGGATCACCCTGTGGCTAAACATGCCTTGATGCACGGCCAGCACATCTTGGCACAGTGTTACACCGTCCGAGTTATCTGGATACTTCCCACCAACACCAACCTATCCGAACTCCGGAGATGGGAACTCGCCCTTCAGTATATCCTCTCTTCTCGATATCCGCCAGGCCTCAACCTCCGCTAATTTCAAGTTGCCGCCGCTCATACCTCACCTGTCTTTCAACAACTTCTTTGCCTCTGTACTTCCGCCTCGACTGACATCTCTGCCCTTAACTCTTTGCCTTTAAATATGTCTGCTTGTGTCTGTGTATGTGCGGATGGATATGTGTGTGTGCGAGTGTATACCTGTCCTTTTTTTTCCCCTAAGGGAAGTCTTTCCGCTCCCGGGATTGGAATGACTCCTTACCCTCTCCCTTAAAACCCACACCCTTTCATTTTTCCCTCTCCTTCCTTCCTTCCTGACGAAGCAACTGCCAGTTGCGAAAGCTCGTAATTCTGTGTGTGTGTTTGTGTGTTTTGTTCATGTGCCTGTCTGCCGGCGCTTTCCCGCTTGGTAAGTCTTGGAATCTTTATTTTTAATATAACTTAAGAATTAGCTACACAAGCACACAGAGGAAAGTAAATATGTAACTTGCTAACCTCCTGATGCATCACCAGTGGAGATTGACACACTGAGCTATGTCACTTAAATATTATTTGCATGGAAGAAACAAGGAAGGCATTAAAAAAAAAAAAGTGGCACAGATACAAAAAGAAATCACCTACATTTACAGCACACATCTGAAGTACCTCCATCATATGCTTATAAAAATTATGTGGAACTATCATGAGCATTATCAAAATAGTAAGCAGCAAATATTTTCACATATTATGATCTGATTCTTCCACTGTACAGTACCTGTTCTCTTTACTTCCTGTCATCCCTTCCATTCTGTTTCACAATGGCTTACAACAATAACTGACTATTGCATAAAGTCATAATATAGACATTTTGTAAACAAAACTGTAGACTGAAGCTGTTACTATTAAAGTGGTAGTTTCAGAGACGAGTACCATAAGTACAACACTTGCTTCTTACAAATAGTTTTATCATAAAATGCGCAACAGGTAGCAGTAACATAACATAACAAATTTTAGAAGTGATATTTTGGTTCTGGTGATTAATTTAATATAACAATTTTATTTGAACTAAAACATGTCATGAAGCAATGTAAATAACTATTGCAGCTTAGAGCAAGGGACGGTATTGCTGTTGCATCACGAAGAAGAACTGCTTTCATGGACAACAACTTGCATCAGTATCAGCAGGCATTACTCAAGGCCAATGAAGAAATGTCAAAAGCAATCGAAAACATGAAACTTGGACTGTATGAGTATGTATATTTTGTAATACATAATATTGTTATTCATATAATAATAGGCATAAAATATGGTGAAATAGTCAGGGGGGGAATTACCCTTGAAAAGTGTATTAGACACTGGAAAGAACAAAAATAACTGTGTGGGTTAAATATAAAATTCTGAATGCTGAATACTATTTTTTAACTTATTGAATCTGAAAGTTTCATCTCCAACAGATATGTACATATTTACTAAGCATAATAGTTCATTTTATCATAAGTTAACTGCAAAGCTGCTGGAAATATAACTTAATAGTAGCAGACTCACACTCCACAGTAGGATGATATTTTATAATGAGTTACATATTCTTTCATTAAGGGAAACAAGGCTATCTGATGAATTGTACAGAATGTAGCTGAAAAAAATAATCTTTTAGAATACTAAAGACCAGATGAATTGATGCTGTGTAGCTAACTGAACAAGAAAGCATGCTATATGGTATTACATTTTATTAATATGCCTTACATTTCATAAATATTACATATTTAGGTATTAATGTCAAAAATCTATTCCTTGGTCAAAGCGTTCTCCACAGTTTAAAGTTAAGTTGATACAAGTAATATGACATAAGTTATATAACATTTAATTATTCCAACAAATTGTTTCTGCAGCAGTATTTTATAAAACAATTCAAAATGAAAAAATGAAGTTACCTGAAAAATAATCTGTTTAACTAGTTACATGCCACACAAAAGTCTGGATAACAAAATCAAGATCTTAGTTTTGCTGTATAGAAATGCACTTTTGGAGGTCTGTTACACCATGTATTTATCCTTATTATAAGAGCCCAATTTTCATGAATTGCTTTTGTTTTGATTTCTTGCAATTGCAGTGGGTTCTTGATTATTTTTGTTTGTAGTGCTTGGTCTGCAAGTTATTCATACATTTTCTGTACATATGAATTCAATTTTTAACATTAAAAATTTAATAAATGCAATAAAAAGAAAATTGGCCAGTATGAGATTACAAACATTTTCAAGCAGAATCCATTTGAGCTAAAATAAATCTAACTTTCACTGATGGCAGAGAAACAGACATTACTAACCCATTAAATTACTCTTCTCTGCAGGACATGATGGACTATACAATAATACCTTAAAAATGTATATCTGTGAAACTCTGTCTGCAACAGTTAACAGGGTAATTGAAATAGGTGTAAGCAATATAATACTGGAATAAGTGGTATTTCTTATGACTTAATAAAATCATATCCTAACAGGACACAGCATTTCATTATTAAAACTTTAAGAAGTGTACATAGATCTGAAACCAATGATATTAAATATGTTGTGTCTCAGTGTTCCATTCTTATTTTCTGTATTTTTTATTTGTGTTAAAGGCATTCTCTGAGTTCTAAAACAGTTTTGTACACAGATAATATGTGTCTTGTTTGCAAATATAATCTATGATTAATTAGAGATCTGTGCTGCTGCTGATTTCCAAATGCTTGAATGCATTTCTAAATGGTTGAATGGCTCTTGGGTATATCATCAAATGTTGTCATGGAAAGTAATTCAATATTTAAACAACACTGCTGGTCTTCATCTTAAAGTGCAAATGTGGGTTAATTGTAGAGGTGAGCCAATTTATACACCAGGTCATAAGAGCAAGTACTTAGAGGAGGGAAGGGGCTTTATGTCATCACAGGGGAAGCAGAATTCCAGAGCCCGCACTGGGCAACAAGTGACTGATCCCCCACTGTGCAAGGAGCCCAACCAAAAGCAATGGTTTAACATTTCATAGGTTTCTTGATGGATGTTGGTTGTGAGACAGGATATGACATTATTGATGATTGCCTGAGAGTTGTTTCAGGTCTTTCAGAACAGTTAGTGTTGGTCGGCACAGTGAGGCTTGACAAGATGATTTATGACATCAATTGTACCTTGTTGGTATCGAGCCTAGATGTTCTGACTTTGAACCCATTTGTTGTGTTCCCACTACATTCATTTATATGCAATCTACAATGTTTTAGCACCGCCAGTGTTGATTCCCATGCTTTGGTGGGCTGAAATTTTGCATGTCTGTTCATTAAGTTGTCCTCAGTAAATGGTTTGACTGTTTATTTCAGTGATGGGTCCCACAAGGAATGTTTTAAGTTGAGTAATACAGAAAGCATTAGACTATACTAGAGTATGAAACTGTCAACTCAAATTTGGTGTCATGCAATGACATCTTCTATAATGTAACACTCTTTGTCACTTCTGCTATAGAGAAATAGAAGGTAGTCATTTAAAACAAGGAGAGACAGAGGAACATGAATTTCATATCAAAGGATTCTAAATTACTACAAAATGAAAATGGAATGATAAAAAGTACTATGGTCATGCCACAAGAGGTCTGCTGTCGGAGTGCAGTGAAAGGAAAGAGTCCTGTGTGCTGGGCACACCATAAGTAGCAAAGTTTTAGTGGCATGCACCACCTGTCTCATTGTTAGTGTGGTAAGTGGGTCAATGTTGGCAGTTCAGGCTGTAGCATTTGATCTAGTTGCTGCAACTTTTCCTAAGGTGATGGCAATGCATCTTCTTTCCAGCTCAAGTAAGATACTATTGTTTCTTTGTTTCTATAAATCAAGAAGGAGATAATGATATACTTCGCTACAGAAACTGATAGACAATCAGTTTTTAATGTTTCCTTTTACATCTTCTACCAGAAATATCTGTTTGCGACATTTTGTTGGTGGCATCAGGATAAATATTTTTATTGGCTTTAATTAACAGGAAGTTATGCCAGAATTTTTTGTGTGTCAAAAGTCAATGTTCTTGTAAATCTATTACATTCCTATTTAATATTTCTTTACAGTCGGTGGTGCCAGAGTGGAAAGCTGAATCCTCTGTGCCTGACCTTTGAAGAATTAAAATGGGAAATACCTTTTTCTCAACAACCAGATCCATTATTCAAGTACTATATACTATGTTCATTGATAGTACTTATCAGCATTCTTGCAATGCAGGGTGCAAAACTCTCCAGGTAAGGTTACTCCAGTTACAAATTTTAGCATAAGGGATATGACTGAAGGAAGTGATGCACACTGGGATGAGAGCATTTGATGATTCTCTCTCTCTCTCCCTCTCTCTCTCTCTCTCTCTCTCTCTCTCTCTCTAGAACTTGCTTCAAATTGCTGTAAAAACCATCTACATCTTATACCAATTATCACTCTCCATCTTTCAGATTTTTAATTAGTAAAAACACAGTCATATATAACCTGCAAGTTATTTGAATGTAATCAGATCCTGATTTACATTAAGATACGATGGTAAGTCAATTATTATCCATAATTTAGATTTTTTGTGTACTTTGGCAGTACTGTCATTTGATGTTGATGAAAGCATGCTTTGTCTATTTGTTGTTATATCATTGCAACTTTCAAGCTGCTAGGTTAGTTTCATTAGTGCTGTCGTACTGTCAGTCATGGCTGCTCCACTGTCTATTTGCACCAAAGAAAAGCAACGTTCAGTGATCCATTTTTTGTGGTCAGGAGGCGTATGAGAGGCTGAAATTCATTGAAGACATTCAGTACAGTAAGGGAACAGTGTTTTGCCATAATGAGTGTCTACAAATAGATTGAAAAATTCCAAAATGTTTGCACAAGGGTTACACATGATGAAGGAGCTGTACGACCATTTATCACCACAAATGAAGAAACCACTGAGCATTCATGTGAAATGATTCTCTTACACAGTTGATAAACTATTGACAAAGTGTCACAGTGTCTGCAAATTCTGCCTACAAAATTATCCACAACAGACCTTGGATTCATAAAGTTTGTGCAAGATGGGTCCCAAAACAACTCACACAGTTGCATAAATAAATGCACTTTGACATATGCAAAAAGCATTTGGATCACTATGGTAATGAAGGGGACAACTTCTTAGACAGGATCACTACTGGTGATGAAACATGAATCCATCATTACGAGCCAGAGAGTGAACGACAGAGTATGGAATGGAAATATCAAAATTCGCTGTGTAAGAAAAAGTTCAAGACCCAACCATCTGCAGGAAAACTGATGCTTACGGTTTTTTGGGATGCACAAGGTCCCATACTGAAACATTATGGGGAAAGGGGCACAACATTAAACATTGTACATTGCAGTGAGATGCTTACTGCCAGGCTAAAGCCTGCAATTTGAAGTAAATGCCAAGGATTGCTGTCAAAAGTGTTGTGTTGTTGCTCGACAATTCCCATCCACATACGGCTGCCCACACTGCTGAGACACTCCAGAAATTCAAATTTGAAGTACTGGATCATCCTCCATATAGTCCCAATCTTGCCCTTTCTGATTATCACTTGTTTAGTCCATTCAAACGGGCGTTAAGAGGGTGTCGATTTGCCTTGGATGAAGCAGTGAAAGAAGCGGTGCATTTCTGGTTTGCAGCTCAACTGAGAACCTTTTATAAGGGCAGCAGGAAGCTTGGACAACAATGAACCAAGTATGTTGAAATGCAAGGAGTTGTTGTTGTTGTTGTTGTTGTTGTTGCTGTTGCTGTTGTCTATCAGTCCTGAGACTGGCTTGATGCAGCTCACCATGCTACTCTATCCTGTGCAAGCTTCTTCATCTCCCAGTACTAACTGCAACCTACAGCCTTCTGAATCTGCTTAGTGCATTCATCACTTGGTCTCCCTCTACGATTTTTACCCTCCACGCTGCCTTCCAATGCTAAATTGGTGATCCCTTGATGCCTCAGAACATGTCCTACCTACTGATCCCTTCTTCTGGTCAAGTTGTGCCACAAACTTCTCTTCTCTCCAATCCTATTCAATACTTCCTCATTAGTTATGTGATCTACCCATCTAATCTTCAGCATTCTTCTGTAGCACCACATTTCGAAAGCTCCTATTCTCTTCTTGTCCAAACTATTTATCGTCCATGTTTCACTTCCATACATGGCTACACTCCATACAAATACTTTCAGAAATGACTTCCTGACACTTAAATCTATACTTGATGTTAACAAATTTCTCTTCTTCAGAAACACTTTCCTTGCCATTGCCAGTCTACATTTTATATCCTCTCTACTTCGACCATCATCAGTTATTTTGCTCCCCAAATAGCAAAACTCCTTCACTACTTTAATTGTCTCATTTCCTAATCTAATTCCCTCAGCATCACCCGACTTTATTCGACTACATTCCATTATCCTCGTTTTGCTTTTGTTGATGTTCATCTTATGTCCTCCTTTCAAGACACTATCCATTCCGTTCAACTGCTCTTCCAAGTCCTTTGCTGTCTCTGACAGAATTACAGTGTCATTGGCAAACCTCAAAGTTTTTACTACTTCTCCATGGATTTTGATACCTACTCCGAATTTTTCTTTTGTTTCCTTTATTGCTTGCTCAATATACAGATTGAATAACATCAGCGACAGGCTACAACCCTGTCTCACTCCCTTCCCAACCACTGCTTGCCTTTCATGTCCCTCGACTCTTATAACTGCCATCTGATTTCTGTACAAATAGCCTTTCGCTCCCTATATTTTACCCCTGCTACCTTCAGAATTTGAAAGAGAGTATTCCAATCAACATTGTCAAAAGCCTTCTCTAAGTCTACAAATGCTAGAAATGTAGGTTTGCCCTTCCTTAACCCAGCTTCTAAGATAAGTCGTAGGAACAGTATTGCCTCATGTGTTCCAACATTTCTACGGAATCCAAACTGATCTTCCCCGAGGTCGGCTTCTACTAGTTTTTCCATTCGTCTGTAAAGAATTCGTGTTAGTATTTTGCAGCTGTGACTTATTAAACTGGTAGTTCGGTAATTTTCACATCTGTCAACACCTGCTTTCTTTGGGATTGGAATTATTATATTCTTCTTGAAGTCTGAGGGTATTTCACCTGTCTCATACATCTTTCTCACCAGATGGTAGAGTTTTGTCAGGACTGGCTCTCCCAAGGCCGTCAGTAGTTCCAATGGAATGTTGTCTACTCCGGGGGCCTTGTTTCGACGCAGGTCTTTCAGTGCTCTGTCAAACTCTTCACGCAGTATCGTATCTCCCATTTCATTTTCATCTACATCCTCTTCCATTTCCATAATATTGTCCTCAAGTACATCGCCCTTGTATAGACCCTCTATATACTCCTTCCTCCTTTCTGCTTTCCCTTCTTTGCTTAGAACTGGGTTTCCATCTGAGCTCTTGATATTCATACAAGTGGTTCTTTTATCTCCAAAGGTCTCTTTAATTTTCCTGTAGGCAGTATCTATCTTACCCCTAGTGAGATAAGCCTCTTCATCCTTACATTTGGGCTCTAGCCATCCCTGCTTAGCCATTTTGCACTTCCTGTCGATCTCAGTTTTGAGACGTCTGTATTCCTTTTTGCCTGCTTCATTTACTGCATTTTTATATTTTTTCCTTTCATCAATTAAATTCAATATTTCTTCTGTTACCTAAGGATTTCTACTAGCCTTCATCTTTTTACCTACTTGATCATCTGCTGCCTTCACTACTTCATCCCTCAAAGCTACCCATTCTTCTTCTACCGTATTTCTTTCCCCCATTCCTGTCAATTGCTCCCTTAAGCTCTCCCTGAAACTCTGTACAACCTCTGGTTCTTTTAGTTTATCCAGGTCCCATCTCCTTAAATTCCCACCTTTTTGCAGTTTCTTTAGTTTTAATCTACAAGTCTTAACCAATAGATTGTGTTCAGAGTCCACATCTGCCCCTGGAAATGTCTTACAATTTAAAACCTGGTTCCTAAATCTCTGTCTTACCATTATATAATCTATCTGAAACCTGTCAGTATCTCCAGGCTTCTTCCATGTATACAGCCTTCTTTAATGGTTCTTGAACCATGTGTTAGCGATGATTAAGTTGTGCTCTGTGCAAAATTCTACCAGGCAGCTTCCTCTTTCATTTTTTTGACCCAGTCCATCTTCACCTACTACGTTTCCTTCTCTCCCTTTTCCTACTACCGAATTCCAATCACCCATGACTATTAAATTTTCGTCACTGTTCACTATCTGAATAATTTATTTTATTTGATCATACATTTCTTCAATTTCTTCATCATCTGCAGAGCTAGTTGGCAGATAGGCACAATGAGAAAGAATACTAAACATGTTATCTGCTTTTGGACAAAGTCCTTCTTCACAAGTAGAACTCTCTCACTTTCACACAACAACAATTCAAATACATATGGCCACTGTCTCCAAGCACTACAGACTGACTGCAGCTGGGTCTGAAATTAGGAAAATCCTGTGGAAGCACAGGGCAAGCAGGGGAAGAGATAGGAGGATAGGTATGGAGGAAGAAGGTAGTGCTGCGTGTGGGAGGACATATGGGATAGGTCTTGCATTTGGATCTGTTGCAAGGATACAAGCCATGAGGTAAGGGTTAGGGGGCAGGAGTGGAGGAAGGATTGACAAGGGTGTAGCATAGGGTTCGTGGGAAGCAGAAAACCACTGTGGGAGGCTTGGGGACAATAGCGGAGAGGACACTTCTCATTTCAGGGGAGGATGAGCAGTAACTGAAAGCCTGGTGGAGAAAGTGATTACATTGCTCCAGTCTTGGGTGGTACAGTGTCAAGGGGGATAGCTCCTTTACAGCTGGACTGTGGGTATGGAGGAGTGGTAGGTGAATGATGAGACAATGCATGAGAATTCAGTTTCTGAGCTAGGTGGGGAGGGTAATTTCAGAGACCTCAGACATTTTGGGGAAGGACTGCTGATTACTACAGATGCAATGATCTTGGGTGACCATGCTGTATTTAAGAGACTTCGTGGTGTGGAATGGGTGGCAGCTTTGAAAGTGGAGATATTGTTGGTGGTTTGTAGGTTTTATGTGGGTGGAGCCACTGATGTAGCCATCCTTTAGGTGTCAACATTGAGAAATGGGGCTTATTGGGCTGAGGAGGACAAGGTAAAGCTAACGGGGGAGAAAGTGTTGAGGTTCTAAATGAATGTGAATAGGGTGTCTTCAGCCTTGGTCCACATCATCATAACATCATCATTGAATCTGAAACAGGTGAGGGGTTTGAGATTCTGGGTGCTTGGGAAGGATTCACCTAGATGGCCATGAGTAGGTTAGCACAGCATGACGCCATGTGGGAGCCTCATCATAGGTTTGTTTGTAGGTGATTTCTTCAAAAGGGAAGTAATTATTGATTAGGATATAGTTGGTCATGGTGACCAGGAAGGATCTTTAGGTTTGGAGTCAATCGGGCATTGGGAAATATAGTGTTCAATAAGAGCAAGTTCATAGGCATTGGGGATGTTAGGGTGCATGTATTCTGCCACCCCATTGCTTGCTGCTCATAACATGGCCCAGTGATGATGCATCAAACCTACTGCGTCTTACTAGTCTACTTAAACTGTACCAACACTGCTTGCCATGCTGCTCACTACTATCCTCACCAGGTGGTGACATCCAGCTGGTTTGTGTTTTACACTGTAGCCATCACAGTGTGCCCTGAAATTTGAGCATGACTGGCTGCTTCAAAGTCACTCCAACACTGCCACATTTGAATCTGCTAGCACTCAGCTAGCTATAAGAACTGCTGTGCCATAATTACGGCTGGTGAGCAGTGATGCTGCAATATAAATGCAACAATGCCACTGGCTAGCAGTGATGCGTGATGTGCCAGCAGCGAGATGCCTGCAGTAAGTCTGCAGCAAAAACTTACACTAAGTGTAAAGGGAGGTGCCATTGAAAGTGAGGAGGAAGGCACAAGGTTCGTAAGGTACAAGAACAGCAGAAAATCAGTGGAGTAAATGGTTGGTGATCTTGTATGGGCGAGTAATATTCTGAATGTGTTGATCCACAAGGGCAGAGAATCTTCCTGAGATTCTGCTGGATTTCTGGTACTGGGTCATTGTGCCAGGGCTTCTAGTTGAACATATCTGACACCTGACAGAGTACTTCTGCCAGGTAATACCTGCAGTTCATAACCACCATGGCAGAGCCTTTGCCAGTAGACAGGTTTATAGAGTGGGATTGGCATTTATGTGGTGGATTATAGGTCTTTCTGCAGATGTAAAGTTGGTTTCCATGTTGTGGGATTTGGGGAATGATAGTGAGGCAAAGTTTGAGGCTAGGAAATTCCGGAAGGTTAACAGGTGGTTTATTTGGGGGCACTGGGGATGAATCACTGTTGGAAGAGTAAACTGAGTCATTCATGGTTCAATTTTGGTTTTGGATTGAGTCTGATTGGTAGTTTTAGTGGAGAAAAAGTGTTTCCATTGTAGTGAGTGGGAGAAGGAGAGAAGGTGTTTAACAAGCCCAACATAACTGAATTTGGAAGTGGGGTGAAAGGGAAAAATTGGAAGGAACTGATACTTCTGTTGGACCGAGACTTTTGAAGAATGGGTTCATGACAGTGTTGTGAGTCTGTTTAGTCTCTGGGCTTCTGTTGGGTGGGGGGAAGGAATATCTGAATGTGTGGAAAATGTTGTATACCTGCAAGGCTGGATCTGGAGGCTAAAAGGGAATATGGGGAAGGTTTTAATTGGGGCTCCTTGTAGCGGTGGTGGAGAGTGGTATTCCAAGGCAGGAGTTCAACAGATTGGATAGCAGTTTTAGGTGGTATTATGCATGCTGCTCTATTTCAAGGAGTGCAAGAGTTTTAATCAGGAGGATAGGATACAGGAATTTGAGACTGCAGAGCAACAGAATTTAACAGATGGAGAGAGGAGGGTCCAATTGATATGCTTTTGCAGAACTAGATTGGTGAGGGCTATGGACTGAAGGAATTTGAATAGACAGAGTTAATTGTGGACAGAGGAGTTGCAGTTAGGAATGAGTAATTTGATGGTCAGGACATTTGAAGGGATTCCATGAACTAGGAACTAATGCAGAAACAGTATGTGGGACTGGGTTCTGGCTAGAGATAAGGAGATTTTTATCTAGTAGTGCATCTGTCAGATATGTCAACCTACAATCCCTGAAACAGTGGCCATGTTCCAGAAATTCAGCAGTATCTCCAGCCCCTTGTCAAATCATTATGTCCATCCCACAGCCTCTCACCTGAGTCTGTCACTCTCCTTACACCCAGCACTACCTGCACTCCTGTCTTCTACATGCTTTGTAAAGTACATAATCCAAACGGTATAGGATGCCCCACTGTGGCTTGTTAATCTTCCCCTAAGGGAGATAATCTCTGCCCTTGTGGACCAACAATCTTTCCTATATAAAAGACACCATCTCCTCTACCGATTCTTCACAGTTCCTGTTTATTTACAGCCCTGTGCCCTCTGTGTCACTGTGGCAACTTCCTCTTCACTAAACATCCCCAATGTCCTTGCCATTGTTGAGCACTACCTTTCCCGATTCCTGACTTACTCCAAATTTACAATCTCCTTCCTGGTCACCATGACCAGCTATATCCTCATCCACACTTACTTTTCCTCTGAAAACATCACCTACAAACAAATCTCTGGTACACTAATGGGCATCCCCATGGCACCATCCTAGATGGCCATTACCTGGTTCAGAGTCACTGATAATATCTCTACGATCTGGGCCAAGTGCAAGGACACCTTATCTACACTTCTCCAAAACCTCAATGCTTTCTCCCCAATTTGCTTGGGTGCATCAGTACCCCTGTCCACATTAAACCTACCAACCACCAATAATGCCTCAACTTCAACAGATGACACCCATTCCACACCAAGACATCCCTTCTACATTGTCTAGCCACCAATGGATGTCACATCTGTAGTGATGAGCCGTCCCTCACAAATATGCCAAATGTCTCACTGAGGCCCTCACAGACTGAAATTACTCTCTGGGTCCCGAAATAGATTTCCTGTGCCTTGTCTCATCAGTCAACTACCATCCCCCTTATACCCACAGTCTGCCCACAAAGGAGTTCTCTTCTCGTGATTCAGTATATCACAGAGCCTCATGGCTCATATCCCTGCAATAGACCCAGATACAAGACCTATCCCATACATCCTCCCAGTACCATCTAGTCCAGCCATGTTACTGGTATGTCCCACTCTTTCAATAGGAGGGCCACCTGTGAAAACAGCCATGTGCTCTACAAACTTAGCTGCAACCACTGTGCTGCATTCTATGTGAGCAACAAAACTAACAAGCAGTCTGTCAACATGAATGGCTACCAACAAACTATGAGTGACTGCTTCACAGCTTGTGCCATATGGAATTCTTGCCATCAACATCAGCTTTTCTGAACTGCATAAGTGGGAACTAACCCTACAGCATACCTTATCCTTTGTGTTCATAAATCATATGGTCTCAACCTTCACTGACCCCCATCCTTCTTTGGCTATCTCCTCACCCCATCACTTACTGTAATAATCAAGCTAAGAAGGAAATAAAATATCAGTATCTTGTATTCCTGAAACTTTTAAAAGAGCATGCAAAAAACTACAGAGCTGTATAACACAGAGTGCATACAGAATTTCTTACCAGTTCCACGCACACTACATCAACACTAAGCAAATTTCTAGCAAATAAGATGGTAAATTACTGAATGTGATATAAAACTTGAAATGTAAAATTGTCTTGTTCAACATATATTGGCTAATGATGAATATAAAAAGAAATAAAAAATATATTACCAGTGCCTGATGACTTTTTGTTTCTTGGATCATTTTTTTCTGTTCTTCCTTTGCTATCAGATCTACAGTCATTGGTATTGCTTTTTGTTTTTGGTTTTTCTTTATTATCAGTCCCTAAGCATTTAAAGAACTTCAACTATTCCTTTTCAGATATTATATTTAACTATAAAATATCTTGTTCATATTTATGTAAATGCATCATAATTTTTGTGTTTTGTTTTGTCTCACCTGGATGTCATGTCGTTTGTCACTCAGATATTGGTTCCAATTCCTGTTTAATTTTACTTATTTCTTTCTTCACTAAAGCAGGTTTACTTTTATAATTCTCTCTATAATCCATATTATTAAGCAATGACAATGTTTTTAGATACACCAATTTTTTGCCTTTTTCTAGTTTGCAGATATGATCATTCCATAACTTGCAAGTATGCTCATTCCAAATCATTATCATTACCACTATAGAATATTTATT
This sequence comes from Schistocerca gregaria, assembly GCF_023897955.1. Lineage (NCBI taxonomy): Eukaryota > Metazoa > Arthropoda > Insecta > Orthoptera > Acrididae > Schistocerca > Schistocerca gregaria. The sequence goes on from NC_064923.1 coordinate 407,964,284, forward strand.
TTCCCTGCTGTCTAAACTTTAGCAGCTGCTTGCATAACAATTTCTTTAATAGTATTCCAGTGACCATCTACGTTCCTAGCTATCTGTTTCATTTCACATTTTTCATTTAATCTCTTTTGATATAATAGTTTGATCCTCATCTATATTTATACACTGGTAGATCTTCATTCCATTCTTTACATGCCATGATATGTGTGAAATATTTTTCTCAATGAATTATTCATTATTTAACAACACTTCAGTTCTCTGTAACTCTTGAGGAATGAAATGCTTGTATTGCACATTTTATACATTCTGAACTCCATTTTCCTACCTTCATCAGTACTGAAGAAGAATCCAAACCACATAAAATGTGCGAGCCTAAGAGATGAAATCAAAACACATGGGAACTGGACAAAAATATGGAAACACTACCGAATGCATGCTTGATCATAAACGCAGATGCTAACCAACCCTGGAGGTTGCACTGTTGAATTTGACTATGAATGGCTCCTGTGCAATGGCTTCAACTTGATGCAAGAGTCAGTTGTGATAGGGACAGTGTTCTGTTTCACTGTGATTGCATTATGTTGGAGCTCATGACTTTGAACATTGGCAAAATGTTAATGCTCATATGGTAGGTGCTTCTGTAATCAAGGTAGCTGAACTGTTTGGTGTTGCAAGAGTCACCATATTGAAGATTTATACCACGTCAAGAGATAGTGAGGGAAAAAAATCACTCATCTCAACATGGATGAAAGTGTGTGTTGAGTGACTGTGACAGATGGTCACTGAAAATTATAGTGACAAAAAGATAAAAAATAGAGAAAAACAGCTGCAAGACATCACTGTGGACATGAAAGCCATGATTCCTGAACCCTGTCAGTACCAGCAATTCCAAAACTACTCATCAGTGATGTGTATAACTGTAACTGGAAATCATGGTGCTGAAGCCATAAAACCTGGACAATGAAGCAATGGAAAAAAGTTCTTTCGTTGGATGAGTCTTGCTGCACACTGTTTTCACCTTTTGGCCAAGTTTGCATCCCAAGAGTGAAATATGGCAGGCATTCAGTTATGATTTGGGCAGCCATATCATTCTATTCCATGTGCCTCTTGGGTACTCTGGGTTACTGGCAAGGATTATCATCATATTCTGACTGATCAGGCCCATCCCATGGCACAATATTTTTTCTCAAATGGTGGTACTGTACTCCAAAGCAAAAGGGCCCCTCTTCACACAGCTTGCATTGTCCACGATTGTTTTTGTGAGTGCAAGGATGAACTGTTAGATCTCCCCTGGCTATGCTGTCACTAGATCTCAATATTATTGTGCCTCTGTGGTCTACTTCATGGAGGAGAGTGCATGACTGCTACCCATTTCCATCATCACTACCTGTACTTGCCACAGTTTTGCAGGAAGAATGGTACAAGATTTACTTGAAAACCGTACAGAATCTGTATTCATCTCTTCCAAGACAACAGAAAGAAATATGAATCAGGTAAATGAGGAATATCTTTGAGTGACAGTTTCCACCTATATGATTTATATAAACTGATGTTTGGAGGTTGGGAGTGGAAAGAGGAGCAGTGGGGTTTAAGGTGACACAGGCTGTCTAGCAGGTACTGAATTTGACCACAATGCTCATCAGCATGCTCATCAACCAGGCAGTCAAACTTGCCCTTCCCCACTGTTGGTTGTGGCAATTTGCACTGATATACATCCATGCAGATATAGTTGCTTAGTAAATATGCCCACATAAATACTTTTCAGTGATCATAGTCAAGCAAATATACAGTATGACTGCTTTTGCAACTGACCTATATTCAAAAAGAATAAGATAGTCCATTTTTAACTAATTATATCTTTCTTTCCCTCTTAAAAATATCACCATTTATTACTTGCTTTCTCTTGTATGTTCAACTAAAAAATATGTCATATTTCATAAGTCATGTTTTTGCCAGCAGAGTTAATTGCTCATTACCAGTTAAATTTTCTTTGTATGCAAAAAATTTAAATAAATCAATTAACTTAAGAAAGCTGTAAGCCTCTAAATAAAGTCAGCTATTATGTACTAATATTTCCTTGAAAAAATAGCAAATATTAAGCTGGTATTCCTTGTGCAGGACACACTGGCTGCCATGGATAGGCTATGGAATGGTTGGAGTTTTTCTTTTTATTCTCCAGCCTACAACTTGGACTCATTTCCTGTGGAATAAATACTATGATCCCCATGGTGATGAAGGGCCAGTTACACCCCCACAAAACTGTATCATGAAATTCTTCTATACAACTTCAGAGAGAATAGTTGAGCAACCGTGTGTCAGAACGTGCCTATATGTTATAGTATGCACGTCTTTGTCACTCTGCAACATGCTTGAACTGGTAAGAACACAGTAATCTCAATATATGTACATATTTGTTTGTTTTCTAATAATTTTTAATTATGTTTTACAAATTATGAATGATTTTTACAGGCAGAGTGTTATTTACAGTCAGTATCAACGGATTATTCTCCTTGGGAGACAGGGTGTGTTGCAGGATGGGTTAGTATAAATACAATCTACTATCTATTTATAATTATAGAGCTTTTAGCCCTAACTAAATACATCTAAAATATTATTTACATCTAAAATATTATTTCAAAAAAACAGTGACCATTCACTTTTTATTTATGAAGGGCAGTAAAATCAGAACTGAACATCTGCCACAATGGGACAATGGAATGGTTCTACTCAAGAGCAATTGTCAAATCCGATAAGGCATTTATCCTACTGAGACATGAGGTGTCAGTTCCTGTTTTGTAAATTATGATTGGCTGTTGATGGATCCACAATTGCACCCACTCTTGCACTTCTTCGTCTGACTGAAACTGATGTCCATGTATGTCTTTCTTCGTGTGAATATAATAGAGGGAAACATTCCATCTGGGAAAAATATATCTAAAAACAAAGATGAAGTAACTTACCAAACGAAAGCGTTGGTATGTTGATAGAGACACTAACAAACACAAACACACACACAAAATAAGCTTTCGCAACCCATGGTTGCTTCGTCAGGAAAGAAGGAAGGAGAGGGAAAGACGAAAGGATGTGGATTTTAAGGGAGAGGGTGAGGAGTCATTCCAGTCTCGGGAGTGGAAAGACTTACCTTAGGGGGAAAGAGGCACAGGTATACACTTGCACACACACACACACACACACACACACACACACACACACACGTATCCATCCACACATATACAGACACAAGCAGACATATGTAAAGGCAAAGTGAAACTCTGACAGAGTCAGACAGAGCCATATCAGGTGAATAAGGTGGGTGTGGCCACAATTCATACCTTAGTTCGTGTAATTTTGCCATGTTGACGGCACATGTGTGCGGGTGCACGGCGAGAGTCGCAGCACCCATCTTGCAGATAATTTTTTCATTTCTAATTCTTCAGTTAAAATGTGATATAACCTTTCAGACAACATCTGGCAAGCATGAGCAATCACACACTTTCAGTCAGCAATCCCTCATGACCATTTTGTGCACTTTTGCAATGATTTTTGGAGTAGTGACACATCTTGGCTGACCACTGCGTGGATCATCATCTAAGCTCTCCCGACCAAATTTAAATTCATTTGTCCACTTTGTGACAGTTGAATATGAAGGAGCAGAGTTCCCCAGTGTATTCTGGAAATTGGCATGAATGTCCTTTGTTTTCATACCTTTCTTTATGAAGTACTTAATCAATGCTCGAATCTCGATTTTGTCCATCTTCACAAATAACTATGCGGGAACAACAACAGAGCCACATCACTGCCACAGCTCTCTATCAAGAGCACTGATGTGGCATGTGTTTACAGTATTACAGTCCAATGAATATCATGTGAACAACTTGTTGCGCTAGCACTGACCTCTCGTGGTGATTGTGAGAACTTTTCGAGCCAACCTCGTACTATGGATACTGCTCATATCTCACTATGTAGATGGGAGTCAGCAAAATATTTTCATGTTAGGTGGAAAAAGTTGGTGATCGAAATTTTTTGAAAGGATCTCAGCAATAAAAGGCCTTAGTTTTAATAATTGCACCCTAACTTGCTTATAATATTCATGACACTGTTTCTCCTACTCCATGATAAAATTAAATGAGTTGTCTTTTCTCTCTCTCTCTCTCTCTCTATCTCTCTCTCTCTCTCTCTCTCTCTCTCTCTCTCAATATCTAGTGCAGATCCTAAACCAGCCAGCAGTACTCCAAAACAGGACAGACCAGTGTAGTGCAGGTACTACTAGTAGATCTGTTGCATCTTGTAAATGTGCTGCCAATAAAAGGCAGTCTTTGGTTGGCCTTGCCCATAATGTTTTATTTGATGATTCTTCATAACTGAAATCCATGAGTATTTAATTGAATCAATAATCTTTAAATGTTTGTGATTTATTGTGTAACTGAAATTTAATATATTTTTTTAGTATTTATGTGGAGCATATCACACTTTTCATTGTTTAGGACCACTTTTCACTACCTCGTCTAAATCATTTTTGTAATTCATTTTAATCATCTAATGATTTAACTAGAAGATAAATGAAAGCTTCATCCACAATCCTAGAAGTGTACTCAGATGGTATCCTAAATCATGTATATAGATCAGGAACAGCAGGTGGTGTATAACACTTCCTTGGGGAACATTAAATATCACTTCTCTTTCCCTTGATGGCTTCCCATTGGTTACTGCAAACTACAATTTTTCCACCAGGAAATCACAAATCAAATTACATGACTGAGACGATACTCCATAGACATCCAATTTGATAAGAAGCTATTTGTGGAGAGTGGTGGCAACAAAAGCTTTCTGGAGATCTAGAAATGAAAAATCGACTTGAGATGTCTTACCAGTAGTGCTCATCAGTTCACACAAATAAAGAGCCAGTTGTGTTTCACAATAACAATACTTTCTAATTCTGCACAGGCTGCATGCAATAGATCTTTTTCTTCAACATTTTCACAATGTTCAAACACAGTATATATTCCAAAATTATAGCGCAAATTGATGTCAGTGATATGGGTCGATAATTCAGTGAATTACTTCTATTTCCTTTTCTGTGTGTTAACGTGACATGTGTGACTTTCCAGTCTAAGTACAGATCTTTTGTCACATGAGTGATTTAAATGACTGTTAAAAATGAAGCAATTTCATTAAAACATTTCAAAAGTAACCTGTTTGTATACAGTCTGGGCTTGGAAAACTTGCCTTTATTGAGTGACTTAAGTCACTCGAGTGTACCAGCTCCTAAGGCACTCATGTTGGCAACCATTCTTGATTCATATTCTGGAATGTTTACTGCATCTTCTTTGGTGAAGGTATTTTAGAAAGCCATATTTCCTATCTCAGCTTTAGTGGTATTTATTGTGTCTTTCTACTGGTGTATTTTACATAGGACTAGAATGTCTCTGAGTTTTCTGCAAGAATTCCAAAGAGGGTTTCATTGTGGAAACCCTTAGAAGCGTCTCACATGGAATTCCTTGCTAAATCTTGAGCTTCCATAAAACATCACCAATCTTGGAACCTTTTTCATTCTTTGAAACCTGGTATATTTGTTTCATTGTTTCTCCAACAGTGTCCTAACCTGTTATGTATAACATGGGGTATGTGTTTCATTTGTTATTAATTTACTTGGTAGGAAACTTTAAACTGTGCCAGTACTACATTGCCTGACACAAAAATAAAGCACCCAGAAGGGGAGGTAGAAAAGAAATAAAACTTCACAGATTGAGAGGGTATATGGTTTTATGTCAGTGCTGTAAAATTAAATCAAATTACAAAGAAATTGACAATGTGAGAACATTTGTCAGTGTGATGTTGCACTGTCTCTGGACTGGACGCAGGCACTGGTTCAGTTGGGAAGAGTGCCACAAAGCCATTGTATCGTCTCCTGGAGCAAACTGGCCCACAGCTGTTGTAACTGGTCCTTGGTGTTATGGGTACTGGCACAGGGATGGAATTGATATCCAAGCTGGTCCCACACATGTTCTATCAAGGGCAGAACCCATCACCTTGCTGACCATGGGGTTTCCTCAGGATCATGCAGACATCTTCTATTCTTTGGGGCCCGCAGTACAAAATATGTCTTTTAATGACATGATTGTTACAAATAATAGCCAGCTACATTGCTGTGTAAAATGTTTTTATTTTATATTATTCCTGGCATGTTGCCATTATCAGTTGCTCTCACCTGTAACATCATTGCTGTTTTGTCCCATCTTATTTAGAATTATTACTACGCTAGAGTGTATATCTGATTTTAGTTGGTTTCCATGCACGCTGTCAGAAAAGTAGCATACATGGGAACCAGTACAATTAGATGTACATCTCCAGTGTACATCTATGGGAAACTAATAATTCAAAAAAAGACAGAACATGAAGCATTGATGTTACTTGTGAGAGCACCTGGTGATGACAATATGCCAAAATGGGCTCATCCGAAATGATATACAGTTAAAAAAAATTTACAGAGCAGTGTTGCTGGCTATTATTCATAATAATCAAGCAGATAAATTATAAAAATATGTGCCATGTGTGGATGAGCATTGCTCTTTTGAAAAATCACACCAGGAGACTGTCGCAAGAGAGGTAACACATGGGGACATGTGATGTCTGTGATATGCTCTCAGAGTTCCTCCAATCAATATCAGCCACAACCTGAAGTCATACCTGACAGCTTCCCAATCATGTTGTCAGGTGTAACTCAACTGTGCCTCTCCAAAACACAGTAAGAATGGGACCTCTCCTGAGATTGATGCCACACTCATTGACGATGGTCATCAAGGGTAGTGCAGAATCAAGATTCATTGCTGAACACAGTGTGACCTCATTCTTCAGCAGTTCATGCTAACTAATCACAGCACTACTCCAAATGCAGGCACTTGTGTTATAGTGTTAGTGGCAGCCTGCACATGGAACAGTAATTCCTTATTCGGGCTGCTGATACTCTTTGACCAGTGGCGCAGGATGATACAGATTGATGCAGGGTGTCCATTATTTTTTCTGTGCTTGGTACACAATATGGTGATCCTTCCTTGTGGTGATCATATATGGTCAACCTGAAGCTTGTCGATGAGTATGCCTGCCCTCACATTCCCACGGAGTTCAAAATTGGGCCACTGTCTCATCCAAATGCCCCACAAATCTGGATGTAGCACAATTTAACCAGCTGGCTAAACAGAGATTTACATTGAGTCTGAAACTCTGTCGGGCACTGATAATAATCTCACACACAAGTATGCAACATCTCAGTCTCCTCCACAGAGGTTTCTCAACATCTGATACTGTTCCAGCCTCTCACATTCCCCGTCAGCCCTGGTATAAAACTAAACACAAACACCACCAATTCACTCTGGTGGCTACTCTGTCACACAAAATTGCCACTCCTCGTCGTACATACACACCCATGGTGTGTATGTGTATGACGTTACTTTGAAATCTGACTGTCTTCTGGGTGCATCGCATTTTTCATCATGAGCTGTAATATTTGAAATTAAGCTGCAGCTGGTCTACAGCTTACATAGCTAGTAGGGATGTATGGACACTGACTCTTAGGAAAGTGTCAAGAAAATTTTAATCTGTTTTCTTTCTTACATAGCTACACATGTGTTTATTTTTGTTGGATTTGGGTGTTATGGTATTCAGTCTTGTTAGAACAATTGCAACTATTTTCAGTTCTTGTGGGCTCCCAAATAATTGCTGACAATTATATTCAGAGAAATACTTGGTACAATTTCAGATTATGTTTTATGCCTATCACCAACTTCAAACATATACTTTTGCCAACACATGAAGAGTAGACTGATAGTTACACAAGTTGGGTACCTATTTTAAATGAGAGTCGAATTTTCATTGAACTTTTCAGTAACTATATCATTTGATTTTGGGGGGAGGGGGGTGTTGAAGCCATGCCCGCACGTTACTCTTGTTTTGATGTGAAATGATTCTGATATTTCTCCAAAGAATTTATTTTATGACTGTATGTCTCTTAATGTTTGTTGTCATCTGTTCCAAACTCTTCCAGCATTTTTATAAGTGTATTTTGGTGTATGGAATTACATGCCTCTTATCTCCTGCTAGCCTTTTGGTTTCTATCAAATATCCCTTATATGCCTGACAGTCCTTTTCTGAAACCTGCTCGGTACTATCCTAGTTGCAGTTCTACATGACATGCTGTTCTATTCTCTAGTGCTCTAGAGAGTATTTTGTACACAACTGGAAAAGGTGGTATGCCTCTGTAATTGTTGACACCTCCTTTCTTGTGTAATAGCTAAATAATTACATGTTCCATTCATCTTGGATCTTTTCTGTTAAATGATTTTGTTTAATTGTTCTAGTACATTAAATTCTCAGTAATCTGGCCATTCCTTGCACATAAGGGTGCTGGATTAGTGAAAGTACTGGACTGGATTAGTGAAAGTACTGGATTATTAAGTGTGTCTTAAATTTATTATAAGTACATAGGGATTATGTGTTATTAAGTCATAAGATGCACTCATTTTCATGGAAAACTTAGTCTTTGAGTATGTACATATACAGTAGTATCACTCACTGTCAAACATATCCCAAATTTTTAGTTGCCACAATGAGAATACGTGATTATGCTTTATCACACAACAGCTTCACAAACATTACATTGGTATTGCATGTTTCTGGTTGTTGCATAATGTACTCCAGGGAGATGTCTGCAGCTTCAGCACCAGCAGCATGAGATATCTTCATGTCAGTCCTCCTATGTCCTCTTCTTCATAACTTGCATCTTAACTTCCCTATAAGCTATTGCTTACCTCTCTGTCAAAGTTTGGTTGTAAATAGTTGCTTGTCCAATAATTTACTCAGCAGCAATGGCTTTCTGTGAAGAATCTCAGCTCAACAAATATCTAATTTTGAGTTTATGCTTGAGGTCTATAAAAGCACATTTCCTTTTAGAAGCTATGATACTGAACTGTAAAAAAAAGCCACAATTTCAAACACGTATAGCATTGTTTAACAATATAATTAACTAACAACATTCCTACACATGAGAATTCATTACTGTGTGTGTCATTTCTGCATGAGGCTGGATGTGGGCCAAATTACTAAGAGGTTTGACTACTGAGGGCCAGACTAGTGAGAGTTTAGTGTATTTCATACCCAGAAGCTCCATAGTGAATGAGTCACTAACAGATGTTTTGTTATTTTTGAGGCTTTTTATGATATTTTTCATTTCTGTTTAATCTGGTGAGCTTCAGTTGGGAAGTATAATTATTAGCTCTTGGAAAATCAGATTATTATGTGGTGGTTCACAGTTTAGTTGGTGTCTGAATAATATGGCTACATAGTCACAAATTTATTTGTTGACCAAAATTAATCTCCAGAGATCATTCTTAAAGCAGAGGTTTGGTGATGAATAGCTATAAAGCTTCGACTTAAAAATTTGCTACAAGCCTCTTATGTTATTCTCACTTAAATGTTATTCCATTTCCACAGTTGATCTTTCTCAAATTTTCGTTGGCATTCCTGATAGTCTTTCCTATTCTTTTCCTTTCGCTCTTGAATTATACAAAGTTCACTCTAGCAGATTTAAAATTCTCCCAAGTTTCAGAACATTTTGTTAAAGTAGCTTCTCATCATCCAACTATGGGTACCTTCCCCTTTTAGCCAGAAAATTTGTTTGTTTTGTTCCTTCTTAGATCCTCTGAGCTACCGTGTAATATTCATTAGTCCAGTGTGCCCATTTCTTTCTGATATTTATATCCTAGTTGCCATTCACTCGGTCTATCCTATACAGCAGTATCTTGAAAGGTTTATTATTAGTGGTTTTAGGAATAGGTTGAGCTTTAATTTTTGTCTGAATGGAAGTTGGCTTCTTTCTGTGGTGGTTCCTACACGATCAATTTGAAACTCTTAACACAGAGCTTGGTGACCACCATGTCTTTGCTTTTTTGATATCTTTTTGCTCTGTGTGGATATAGTTTTCATATTGAATGGTACACATACATCTCTCAGTCTCTCACATGTTCTGTTAGTCTTTTCATGGGCTGGAAAATTTCCTCTCTCTCTTCCAAAATTCTTTTATTATCTTGTATATTATACTCATTTTCAAGTAATAATTCAATGATAACTTCATCCACATTCTGTCCTTACCAAGATCCTGTATTCCATGTCTTCCAATCACAACAGGAAACACTTCAGGATGACTCTGCAATGAATGCTGCTTTTGGACTGCATTTAGTGTATACTTTTCAAACTATTTGTGAGGCTAAATGTTATGTAAACTGTTCAGGGTGCCTTAATGTACCATACACAGCTCAGCACAGATGTTACTTTTATGGCCCTTATGACTCCTGGACACTCCACATTATAATGTCTGAAATAAACTAGATGAAACTTACCATTGTGTGAAGCTCTCATTACAATACAGCATTTATTAGTAATGACACTAGAGATGTAATAAGTCTGCTTATTCTTACAAAATAATTTATGGGTCATCTCTGTGGAACATATTATAATGTTTCACTTCTTTATTAGTATGATGTCCCAATGCAACAACTACCATTTTGATCACTGTTGTAAGATACGCCTAATGGAGTAATGTCTATAACAATAAATCGCATCACTTACAGGGATTTTAGTTGAGGTTTTTTCAGATTTATGGTCAGAAATGAAGTTACAAAAATCCAGCTTTCTTACCAACAACAAAAGGAACTCCTGCTGACTGCCATTAGCTATTCTGGTTTACACATTTTGAACAGTGTACTCACAAACAGATGTTTCCTTCATAATTTTACCCCTTTTCCCACTTTCCATCATCTTTGAAAGTTTGTCCAATCATTGTGGAAATACCTTCCATATGCACAAAAGTCTGAGAGTGCTAAAAGTTAAATAACTTCATTTGCCATTTTATTTTAGTTTAAGAATGTATTTAAATCTCTCAAAATAAATATTTTGTGTGTTTCAGCACATCACAGAAACATGTGCACTTGTGTTGCTGATGAGTTTTCTTTTCCTGAGAATGCATTTTCAGCTCAAACTTCTGATTGGATGCCTCATAACAGGTGCATACGGTTGTGTCATCTGGGTACTGCAACCATCAGTATTTCAAGTACGTAGAGTTGAGTGTTTTTGTAGAATAAGTATATCAGATAATATGAAAACATCTCTTTCATTAGTACACAGTTACAAAAATAAACAATCACTTACTTACCAGTAGTGTTAAGATACCTGAATGTTTGTAGAATGTTCTGATAAATGTAATCATAAGAATATAATGTTATTTGGGTAATGAAAATATGGCTGTCAACAGCTGACCAATGAAAACATGCAACAGGAAATCATACTTGCACCAACTTTTGAGCTCTTGCTCTTTCCCCAGCAAAAATGCACATACAACCATGCAGACACCCAAACCACACACTTATGACTGCAGCAAGATGGACTGTTGATTATCTGTTATTGAGAGTTGAGAGAAATAGTTGCTTGGGCAGATGGGAGTGCGAAGGGGGAGGGTAGGACACATGAGGCAAGGAGGGGGTAGTGGGATATTGTGAGGCAGGTCTTTCAACAGGTGACTCAGTGGCTGCACAGTAAGGCAAAACGAGTTCAGAGGGTAGAGCATACAAGAAAAACAGTGGATGGGGGGATAGAAAGAGAGGAAAGTTGAGTTGAAGAGGGAGACAAGGATCAGAGAGGGAAAGGCAGGGGATGGAAAAGGGCAGAGAGAGAGAGAGAGAGAGAGAGAGAGAGAGAGAGAGAGAGAGAGAGAGAGAGAGAGAGAGAGAGAGAGGAGGGTTAGAGACAAAAAGATAATGCCCAAATTGGAGGGGGGGAGGTGGAAGAAGGCAGTACATGATCTGGGTGAGGAAGGAGTGGTGTGTACAAGTTATTTGTGCTGTGATGTACACCATTTTCAGCATTTTCAGCAACTGGACAGTCGAGTTTGTGATTTGCTATGGTTTGGCAGTGGCCTTTCATGTGAGAAAACAATTTTGATGCTTGTCATGCACACATTGGATGATGTACTGTAATTGCAGCATTGAGGATAGATAATATGGCTGCTTTCACTCATGGGTCTTCCTGTTATAGGGTAGGGCAGAGTGTTTCAGTGGATTATTTTGTTTCAATTTATTTGTTGAGCTGCAACCATACAGAGAAGTGTTTGGACAATCCATATCTACTTTGTTATATCTGTGGACATTTTATGATCACCACATAACCTCATTTATTAAATGTATTTATTTTGCCTGTTTTGGAGGGGAAGGGATGGGGGATCAGGATAAATCATACTGTGTGTAGCATTTGGATTGTGGAGTTAAGAAAATGGCCAAAGGAAAATTAAAGTCCCTTAGTCTTGGAGTCCCAATGGTGTGGTGTTCAACAAAGAACCACCTTGATGACTGCTACTTCTGCATTTTCAGAGTAAAAGACTTCAACACAGAAATCAAGAAGAGAATTATTTATCCTGATTTGTCTGCTAGAAGACTGTGCCACATGGTGCTTGTGTTCCTGTAGCTATACCTCCTAATAACCTTAAGATACTGCTTTCCGAATTAAACTGTACATAAGATGAGCCTTCTGAAGATGCTGGTTGGTCATATATACAAGACATGCCTCAACATTTCCCATGACTTGAACTATGTGGTTTGGGCACAGATTTAAATGTCCCAAAGGATATTCAGCACTTCTAGCTTCAAGGCTGAAAGAAAAGAACTTACTACAATCCAGTAACAAGTGTAACATTTTACACATACAGAGAGAGAAATAAAGACATGGAACAGTGTTTTAGGCAAGGAGACTCTTTAGTATACTGCACTGACATTCCAAACACCATGAACAAGTTAGGAGCATATTACAAGACAGATGACTGGAGGCTCTTCTATGACTCAACTAATAGAAGTTAAAAAGGCATGTTACTACATAACAGCAACATTGTAGAATCATTTTCAATGCAATAGGGTCTGCAGCTGTGAAGAATTTTTTGAAAGATTTCATGATGCCTTCAGCTGCCATTCTCATTATTTCAAGTATGAGCAAGTTTTCAACTAATTTATGGATGATTTTTAGTAGTAAATCATGTTGTGAATGTTGTTGCTCCTATGACTCCTTGTTATGCTCATAAAATAAATGTGAGATGTTTATGCTATTTTTGGAGCATTTTACTTTTGAGCTGTTGTTGCAACAACTGCTTGAAAGTAATGTGCTACGAAAATAGTGTAAAACATCTTGGGTTTATTTTATGAGGCTAACATGGAGACATAGGAGCAACAACATTCACAGCATAATTTACTGCTAAACACATTATACATAAAACACTTGAAAATGGCCTACAGCTGAAATTGTTCAACCATACATGAAATAAAGATAATGGCAGCTGAAGGCATCATGAAATCTTTCAAAAAATTCTAATGTCAGACTCAGTCAATCTTTCTGTCCATCTCAAATCCTTGATCTGCTACTTGAAAAAGTAAGTTACAACAAACATCAATGGATAATCTTCAGTATTTTCAAAGTTCTCTTTATGTTGTAAGGACAACAACAGGGTTTAACCAGCTGTCCATGTTATTTTTGTGAATGGAACAGCCAAGATAGAAAGAACCATTGAACAACATGAGAATAGCCTCTAAGAAAAACCACTGATTCTAGGATCCAACAATATCATTGGTAAAACATTAGCTGATCCTCAGAAAATTCTAGTACCCTTGCATATTAAATTGGGACTAATGAAGTGATTTACATTGGAGAAAAAAATGTTTTAAATACCTCACCAACAAGTTTCCTGTGCTCTCAGAGGCATAAATGAAAGTGGTATATTTTTAGGACTGCAGACCATGTAACTAACTAAAGATAAAAGTTTTGAAAAATGTATGACTCCTCAAGAAAAGAAAGCTTGGATTGGTTTCAAAGAAATTGTTCAGAAGGTGTTGGGAAATACGGATTCAAACTATGTGGAATATATGAACAGCATACTGGAAAAATATAAAGCCTTAGATACAAAATAAGTCTGATGGTACAATTCCTTCACTCACAACTAGATAAGCTTCTAGAAAACCTCACGGCAGTTAGTGAAGAACTGAGTGAGAGATCTCTCCAAGACATTAAAGAAATGGAAAGGAGGTATGTGTTGTAGTAAGTCTTAAGGTATAATGTTTTTTAATTATTTTTTGTGCATTAATTTATGTCCCTTGTATGAAAATAGTGCAATAGAATAAACATTTAATGCTTGTTTAGTACATTATACTGGTCTTATTACAGCTTACACAAAATGTGGAACTGCAACTTTAAAGCATGATGTAAAATTCTGTATTAAGTGCAATTTTTAAGAATCCTGATGTGATACATGAAAATAGATTTCTGTTATGCTGATCATACATTTTCAAAACACAAAATAAGCTACTGGATTTCAAAACAGTCACAAAAATTTTGTTGTTGTTGCCCACTGAATGTGATTGAATTTGAGTACCTGTGTGGTTGTGTGTGTGAAGGTGTGTGCTTTTGTCAGAGAAAGAACAAGAGTTAAAAAGCTAGTGCGAATACTGTTTCTGCTGCATGTTTCTATGCCCCACACATCACTCAGCTATAGATGAGTCAGTAAGTTAGTTGATTAGTTAGTTACATGTTCCATAGGTCATTTGACCAATTCTTTACAAAATGATGTAGAATGACTCACTTTATATGTAAATGTTAACATTAATGAACACATTATTATTATTATTATTATTATTATTATTATTATTATTATTAGTTTTTTTAAGTAGAAATTCATCAATGGAGAAGGAGGAGTTGTCCAGGAAAATTAATTTTAAATTAGATTGACAATTTACACTATCAGGCATTTTATTTATTGAGAAAATTGTCAAAATTTTTTTTTGCTGTATGTTGAACTCCTCTCTGAACCACTGACAGTTTTAACAATGGCTAATAAGTCATTTTTCCCTGTAGTGTTGTACGTATGTACATCACTGTTCTTATCAAGTTGAGATGGTTTGTTTACGACAAATTTCATTAGTGAAAATATGTACTGTGGTGGCACACTTAAAATGCCTAGCCCCTTTAAGAGGTGTCTACATGATTTCTGTGGGTGAACATGATTTATTATTCTTACTGCTACTTTTTGGCAATCAATGCTTTCTTTCTAAGTCATGAGATACCCCAGAAAATTATCCTGTGCAGTGTCACTGACTGGAACTATGTAAAAAATGTCAGAAGATTGATATGTTTGTTTCCAAGTTAGCAACTATATGAAGAGCAAAGACAGCTGAACTTAATTGTTTGATAAGCTAAGTAATAAGCATATTCCAGTTGAGGTTTTGATCAATATGTACAGCCAAAAATTTGCAGCATTCTACCCCACTTATTGACTCCTGCTAAGGTTTTACATGAATTGTTCGTACAATACTGTCTGTTTTAGAGTACTGAATGTGGTTGTTTTTTTCAAAATGTAGGGAGAGTCCATTTTCAGAGAACCACTTAATAATTCTTGGGAAAATACTAACTCTTTTATTGCTTTCTCTATAATGGGATTTATTATAACACTATTATCGTCAGCAAAAAGTACAAAAATTGCTTGTTGAATGTTAAGTGGAAGGTCATTCACATATATAAGGAATAGGAGTGGACTGAAAACTGAATCCTTTGTGATTTTACTACAGTCACCAAAATTTAGTAACTTTCCAACATTGTCTCAATTATTCAGTACAACCTTTTGCATTCTGTTTGCCACATAGGACTCCAAACAGCTGTGTGTAAAGCCATCAGTTCAATAAAAGAATATCATTATTCATAAATATATCATGATCAATTGTGTACAAGACCTTGGAGAGATCACAAAAAATAGCAACTGGCAATATGTTATTCTTTAAGGCTTGTATTATTTGATGAGTGAATGTATAAATAGCATACTCAGCAAGTGTGCAGTTACTCTTTAATTTTTCAAATAGTTTGGGATAAGATGGCAAAAAGAAATTTGGATGATAATTGTTTAATAATCATATTAATTTCAGTGAAGAATGTTGGTGCTACCTCTAGTTGCTTAAAGTTTTGTGGAATGACATTTTAAATATATTCTCTTGCGTCTTGAACTGAACCATTTAATCCTATATTTGCTGCTACATTTAGAAAGTGATTGTTAAAAGTACTTCAAATTTATGAATTATATGTCACAACACTGTAATTTAGTTTGGCTGTTATGTATTCTCGTACACTGACTGGCTGTCCTGTCTCCCATTTGACAATGTCCCATATAATTTGCAACTTATTAATGTGCATTATTTATTTCTGTCACAACATCCATACTTTTGAACATTTTAATGACTTTCCTTAAAATAGTACAGTACTTTTTCATAGTATGCAAGTAATGTAAGATCTTGAGTTTCCCTGGCCTTTATATTAATTTCCCTCTTGCTGTTCCCCTAGTTATCCACGGCTTACTTGTGTTTTAATGGATCTTTTGGATAATTTTTTAGGAAAGCAACTTTCAAATGTTGCACTGATTTACTATGGAATAAACTGAATTTGACATATCCAAATAAAAAGTGGGGGCATCTTGTTAGCAATCCACAAATACTTGCAGACACATTAAACAAACATTTTTAAGTGTAACAGAAAAAATAGGTTTTCAAAGCTCCATGAACAAAGCCATCAATCTTCTAAAAGCCAGAGTGCCTACATCAGTACAACACATGAAGGTAACAACAGTCATTGTTCAAGAAATTGAAATAGTCATTAAATCCCTGAAAAGTAAAAACTCTACTGGAATTGACAATATTTCTAACAAATTACTTGTATGGCTGCTGCAGTATTTTAATAAAGTCTTTTGCCACATTGTTGATGCATCACTTAGCAAGAAATAGTTCCTGAGACGCTTAAGTTTGCAGTTGTAAAACTGCTGTATAAGAAGGGAGATAAGGAGGATGCTGCTATCAGCCAATATCACTACTGACAAGTTTTTCAATTGTTTTAGAGAAACTAATGCATACCAGCATAGTTAAGCATCTCAGGGAGTAAATATCCTCAGTGAAAGTCAGTTTGTATTTCAGAAAGGTTTGTTAACGGAAGATGCAATATTTGCATTTGCTGGCAACGTCTTGGAATCTATCAACAAAAAAACTGAAAGTGGTTGGGATTTTTTGTGTTCTAACAAAAGTGTTTCACTGTGTCAGTGACCAGATTCTTTTATAAAAAGCTGCACATCTTGGTATAAGTAAGTGGTCCATGGCTTGACTCATACCTGTCAAATAGGAAACAGAAAGTTGTAGTGGATAGTCAAAATGGAATCCCATTATCTTCAGAATGGTATACTATCACATGTGGGGTGCCCCAAGGCTCACTTCTAGGCCCTCTATTTTTTATTATCTTTATAAATGATCTGCCTCTCTGCACGGAATATTGTAGATTCACCATTTTTTGCTGATGATACTACACTACTTATTGATAATTCAGTAGATAAACCTGAGGAAATGCCAAATAAGGTTTTAAGTGAAACAGTGTACTGGTTTAACATTCATGGCCTTTCTTTATATTACATT
This sequence comes from Schistocerca gregaria, assembly GCF_023897955.1. Lineage (NCBI taxonomy): Eukaryota > Metazoa > Arthropoda > Insecta > Orthoptera > Acrididae > Schistocerca > Schistocerca gregaria. The sequence goes on from NC_064923.1 coordinate 407,981,791, forward strand.
AAAACAAACTACATTCAGTTCCACACAACATTCAAAGATGAAGAAACAGTAGTAAAAATAGGTGAGCAGGTGATAACCAGGGTGGATACCTCAAAATACCTAGGCTTGCTGATTGACAGCAAACTGAACTGGTCAAACCACATCCTGGACCTATACAAAAGACTGAGTTCAGCAACTTACACATTACACATTGTTCCTTCTTATAGAAGTATGGAAACCATAAAGTCAGCCTATTATAGTTATTTTCATGCCATTTTGGCATATAGAATTATATTTTGGGGAAATCACTGGCTAAAGAGTACTGTGTGCACAAAAAAGAGCCATAAGGACCACTGTGTGGAGTCCATCCTAGAGCCACATGCAGGAATCTTTTTACGAAACTTGGAATTCTTACCTCCACTGTACAATATATATTCTCTTTGATGTACTTCATAACAAAAGAAAAATCCATTTTTAAACTGAATAGTGAGTATGATAGACATGAGATGAGAAGAATACAGGATATCCACTATGAACAGGCAAATCTAAGTATGAACAGCAAGGAGTCCATTTCACTGGCTGTAAGATTTTTAATGCCCTTCCTTCAAGAATTAAGTGTTTTGTAGAAGAAGAGCTCTTGTTTTAAAAAAAGTTTAAGGCAGATATATGACAGAAGAGTACCTGAACTACAGTGTCTACCATTTCTAGTGTTGTTAACTGCAAATGTATGCCCAAATCTGCATTTGTAATCCTGACTATTCTTTGTTATAAACACATATTTTGCAATATTTATTTTCTGTAACACTTATTATTTTGTAATATTTATTTATATCTCAAAACTGATTTTCTGTATTAGAACCTAAGTTACTGTTTACTGTAATTTGAAATTGTTTTGTTTTTATATGCTACCATAGATTTCTGACACATTCCATATCCTGTGATACTGTCACAACATGGATTACCAGAACGATAAATAAATAAAACTATATGTACCTCATCCCATACCACCCCTTTCAGCTTACTCTTAAAACACTGTGTCCTGTTCTCATCAATAATCCTCGCTGCTTCTGTTCTGTTCAGAAATGCTAAACACTGTAGTTCAGGAACTGCTCCAAGTTGTAAGGTGCAAAACTGTTTATTTCCAATATTTGTGCATCATGACCAGACAGTCCACTGGCTACTGAGTACACATTAATTGCTTCATCCTGAGCACTGTCTATAAAAATGGTATCAATCAGTGTCCTACTGTTTTGCAGTGCATGAGTAGATAGAAACGTCTAAATTATACTCTAGTTTGGAAAATCCAGGATGGAATGTAACAATACCAGAGATGGAAAGTTGCTACTCACCATATAGCGGAGATGCTGAGCCCTGAATCTTTTTGTTGTGCGTATCGCGACTCAGCATCTCCGCTATATGGTGAGTAGCAACTTTCTTTCTCTGGTATTATAGCTCTAGTTTGTCTTTTCTGTCTGTGTCCTAAGAAATCTCCACGGAAATCTCAACAAACTACTAACTGTTTCTTCTTGTCTGACAGGTAGCTCAATACTGCATGTAAGTTTCTCATAAACAGCTGAAAGTTTCCTAGAGGGGATGTGTGGACTGTTACAATTATCAAAGAAGTATTCTGAAGTAACAACTCACAAGTACATGCTTATAGGTTCTGACACTCAATCTGTATATTTCAATATTTGTGACTTTGTGTCCAACTTTTACATATGTCAAAAGTCCTCCTTTTTCAAGTTAATCTTCATAAAACTGATGCAAGTATATAATCTTTGATTTTAACTTCTCCATCCCTGTCATTACATGGTGTTGAGAGAGGCAAAGAACATCTATCTCTTCAGAATTTTCAGCATCTCCATGGCAAACAATAAGCTCATCTATCTCATTTTCCAACTCTTGAATGTTCTGATGTAACAAATTAATTTTATTTTTCTGGAGACTGTTACAAATATTATGGTCTTGCACTGCTTTAATTTCTTTCAGTACTGTCTGTCTGTAACTTGACTCTAGCCTAAAAAAAATTTGCCCCTTTGATTACAGTAACCACAGGGATTTTGTCTTGTGTGCTTGTGGACCCCCTTACACTTTCTGCAAGGTGCTCAGCTAATGCTGATGGAGGCCACGATCAGTCGGTTGCCCTTCCTTCATTTTATGTGCAAACTAGCTTACTGTCCATTGCTTCGCTTGTGTAGATTGTGTGGCTTGTGAAGATTTTTTTTGTTTAATCAAATTTTTATGTTGTTTGCAAATTGCAACACCTTCTAAGCTTTTCACACTAATTAAGCCCATATAATCGTGGTCTTTTCCAAATGTACTCCCAACCACAAATTGATTCTCTAGCTGGAGTCCAAGGTTTTTGTTAATCATACCTTTTGTGTTCTTGTAGAGATATTTCCATAGCAACTTTCATCCCCTAACAAACATTTCTTTATCTCTAGCCAAGAAGTGAAATATATTAAAAACAAAGATTCCAAGACTTACCAAGCGGGAAAGCGCCGGCAGACAGGCACATGAACAAAACACACAAACACACACACAGAATTACGAGCTTTCGCAACTGGCAGTTGCTTCGTCAGGAAAGAGGGAAGGAGAGGGAAAAATGAAAGGATGTGGGTTTTAAGGGAGAGGGTAAGGAGTCATCCCAATCCCGGGAGCGGAAAGACTTACCTTAGGGGAAAAAAAGGACAGGTGTACACTCGCACATACACACATATCCATCCGCACATACACAGACACGAGCAGACATATTTAATACCAGTTTTCATACATTTAGCTTTAAAACATTTCTAATGTAACAAAATGCTTTCTTAAACATTTTCATCCCCTATTGCACTTCATTAGGGGATGAATTCCCAAGACATATATATTTTTTAAATTTCTAAACCAAGAAATCAGACAACACTTTTCATAGATGTAGCCTTAAAAATCCTTTAGTAGTTCTTTAGTAATTATTTATTTATGAAAAAAAAACTTTCACCCACTATTTTACCCCCTTAGTGTTTGAATTTCCAAAAATGCTGAAATATATATTTTTTTATTTTCTGAGTGAGAAAACTAATACTAGTTTTCATAGTTCCTGTAATAGTGTCATACTTTCAAAAAGCCTTTCATACTGTATTTCATCCCCTTAGCAATGGAATTTCAGATGATCTCTTCTTAAACAATGCCTACAGTATAATATCCACATCATCTTCATCTTCAAGTTCTTAGCAAATTTGATCTGGGTGGTGATGGCTCAGTGAATCAGTCCAACCCTACTTCACCTCCTTAGATGCTGAATTTCGAAAAAGTGAAAAATGTATTTTTTCATCTCTAACCAAGAAGCCAAACACCAATTTTCAAAGATTTAGCTTTAAAAATGCTTAGGTGTGGAATTTCCATAAACAGTGACGTGTATGTATTATTTCTAACAGAGAAGCCAAATACAAATTTTCATAGATTTAGCTTCAGAAATGTTTGCACAATGAAATATTTCCATAAAAACTTTCATCCACCATTTCACCCCCAAAGGGGTTGAATTTCCAAAGACACTGAAACACATATTTTTATATTAATATAGAGCATGAACAGCTAGGGTCCCAACACACTTTCCTGGGACACATCCAAAGTAATATCTACATCTAATGACAATGCACCAAACCAAGATAACATGCAGCATCCTCCCTGCCAAAAAATCCTCAATCTAGTCGCAAATTTTACTTGATACCCCTTATGATCATACTTTTTCACAATAAGTGTAGGTGTGGTGCTGAGTCAAGAGGTCAAGAAATACTGCATATATCCAACGTCCTTGGTCCAAAACTTTCAGTATGTCATATTAGAAAAGTTTGAGTTGGGTTTCATGTGATCAAAACAGTTTTTTGTTTGTTGGATCTTTGATAGATTATTGTTAGAAGAGGGATGAACTCAACCACAAATTGAATATAGAATTTGATATGAAATCCATCTCAGGCCCTGGAACTTTGTTCAGTTTCAACGGTTTCACCTGTTTCTCAACATCACTGACACTAATACTTATTTCACTCATGTTTTCAGTGGTACAAATATTAAACTGGGGCAATTCTCATGCATTTCTCTTTATAAAGAAAGAGTTGAAAAATGAGTTAAGTATTTTAGTTTTTGCTTTGCTACCCTCAACTTCAGTTTCTGTCTCATTTGCTAGGGACTAGACACTAACTTTGGTGCAGCGACAGCCTTTACTTTCAACCAGAATTTCTTTAGGTTTTGTGAAAGATCATTTGACAATACTCTGCAACGGTAGTCACTAAAGGCTTCACACTTTGCTATCATAACAGCCAGACTCATTTCATTCAGTGTCTCACTATCTATAGCCCTAAGCTTTGTTTTACACCTATTATGCAGTAATCTCTGTTTCTTTAGAAATTCCTTTTCAGTGATTGTATTCCATGGATGGCTCCTCCTATTATCAACTATCCTACTGGGTACATATCTATCCAGTGCATGGTCAACTATTGTTTTAAACCTGAGCCATAGTTCCTCTAAGTGCTCCTGCCCTGTGCTGAAAATTTCAAGTTCCTCAATGTGGTATGACACTGCCACTTTTTTATCTCCTTTACTGAACATATATATCTTTCTGCTTGTTTTAGTTTCCTTTGTACTTTGGTAATCATTCTTGCCACAACCACAAAACGATCACTGATATCAGTTTTGATGTAGACATCTTCAAAGAGGTCAGGTCTATTTGTTGCCATTAAATCCAATATATTCCTATCATGAATCTAGTTTCAAACTATCTGTCCTATGTAGTTTTCAGAGAAGGCATTTATTAATGTTTCATCACTAAAAAAACTGTAATTTTCCCAATTGATTGTTGAATGATTAAAGTCTAAACCGATGATTACAGTAAGATCGGATAACTTGCAAGTCAACTGAAGTTTTCTCTAAAGTTTGCAGTTACATCAGGAGATGAGTCTGGTGGGCGACATCAGGAGATGAGTCTGGTGGGCGACAGAAGGATCCAGTTATCATTTTATGCCCACTCCTGATATTGAGTCTTGCCCAAACAATCTCACATGCAGCTTCAATTTCTATCTCAGTGGATTTGAGTTTCTTATCCACTGTGAAAAATTCACCACCTTCATTTCCTATTCACTTATCCTTTCGATATACACTTAAATTTTTCCCAAAAAAGTCACTGCTATCAATTTCCAGATTCCAGTCAGCTTTCTGTACTTAATATTATGTGAGTTTCATTGATTTTCAGGGGCACTTCAAACTCTGGCACTTTGTTGTGAGTGCTTCAGCAGTTTACCATTAGGATTTTAATACCCTCACCTGTGGGAAGCATTTCTTTCAGATCTTACACTGATACTTCAGGGTTTCCTACAGCCAACGTTTTCTGGATTGGATGGAGAGTCACCCAATTCAAAAGACCATTGTGTGCACCACACACATTCAGGTACATGGTAGGAGCCTCTGATGTGTAGTGTGCACCTGACCCTTTTAGGGGGGCCCTACAGGTCACAACCCTATGGCGCATGTCCAGGGAGTCACAGCCTAGCCTGTCACAAAACCTTCAAAGTCTCTGGTTTGGCACTTCATTCAACTCAGAACCAAAGGGCAAATGATCAGTTTTGGGGACAATGTCGCAAATTGTAAGCTTCACTGAACCACTATATGCAGGTCTGGTCTTCTCAACCTCGTCTGCCAGTCGCTGGAATGACCCAAGTATGACCTCAGAGCCCAGACAACAGGTGTCATTTGTTCCAACATGCTCCACAGTCTGCAGTATCCACAGGAATGGATAGTACTTGAGGTACTCTTATTACCAGTATCGCAGGTACATGACTGTCAGGAGCTTTTGCAACACAATGATTCACATCAGCTGCCAATTGTTATTTCCTTTGTGATTAATAGTGATTGCTCAAGGAGCAGTAATAGAAGTCAGTGAACATGTGTTTTCTATACACACTGCAATCCAGGAATTATCTGTTTCTTCTCTTAACTAGCACATTGAGGATAGGTAGCTGTCCATGATTTTCAAGTTCCATCATGTATTTTATGTTAGCATAGATAGTTTAAATGTTCCAAACTCTTCAGACATTTTGGTCATATGACCAAACTACAAAATGTCATCAAAATAGTCATAGCAACATATTAGGTTGAACTAAATGGATTCTAGTATATCTGCTTCTAGTTCCAGGTATAGATATGTTATGACAGGCAATCACCACACTATTAGTTTGTTCATAATATTTTTGATCAATTAGGAAACAAGTTGGTCTAGGAACATGCCGTAATAATTCAGTGAAAATAATTGTCTTATTTTCTGCAATTCCTTCTGAGGTTTCATAAAATAAGGTTCTCATAAAAAGAAAAACCATGTCGAAACTGATCATAATATCCAAATCCCAGAGTCATAATTGACTAGGATGGTATGCAAATTGAGCAGAGTTGCAAGAGTTGCAAATGTTGTGTTTCCACTTTCCCACATTTCAGGTATTTGTCAGCTGATAGACTCCTATGGAATCATGGCATCCAATGTATTTGGCTCCCATCAATAAAAATGAAAAGTCTTCTTCGTGATGTTAAAGATGATCTACACTGACAAAATTTGAGTGTGTGCCACTTTCCAAGCAAATGTGATATGTCTGTTAGAACAGTCAAGGAGAGGCACAACAAACAACTGTGAAACATTGACCAAAAACATCTTGCACAGCACTTGATGCTGAGCTATAATCATGAAACGAAATACAATGAGAACACTAACATGGTGTAAATGCCAAGCCTGTGGGACACTGTAATGAAAAAGTCTACTGAAATAAAGTTGTTGGAAGGCTTTATAAACTGGAATTGAGGTTTCAGCTTAAGTAAGACTTGGAATTTAACATTATGTTAGATCTCGCTGCCCGTGGAAAACACAGAGAGACTGTGTTTCACATATTAATGGTGTGGGCTCGAAAAACACATGGGCTTTCACATTGTGGTTGAGGCTCAGGCAATAAGTAGACATAATAACACAGCTCACAGCACCTGAGGAATATCACTGGATGCTCAATGAAATATCAGGCAGAAAAATGAAATATCACGCAGAAAAATGAAATCAGTCACTCAGCTGTACACCCAAAGGCACAACATTTGTGCTGTAACCTTGTAGTGTGAGCATGGGTAATCAAATAGAGTACGAATACAAGTGCCTCCACAGTCAGCCTAAAGAGGCCACCATACAACCTGGACAGATGATGCTGCAAGATATAAGCCGATATAAGCCCAGCCCACTGGGCTCTTGGCATCACATGTGCTTATTTGCTTATTGTATTCTCACATATGAGACTGAATATTGATGTGTTCTATAGTTATGAGACTTTGTATTGTTCTATACTGCATTCAGTGTTATTGTGAAGCTCTTCATGTGGAAGAAGAATAAAATTTGGTTGGTGTTACTTCTAATATTGTGTCTGTACAGTGTTACAACAATTTACATGTAGTGATTACTGGTAAATCCTCATCAGGATAGCTTAACAAGAATGGAAATCTCAGTTCCATATATGAGTCCTGTGTTTTTACTACTCATCATCTTGGACAGTTTCCAGCCTCTGGCCGGGTCTGTATGGAACATATGCCTCTCCATCATCTTCTGTCTTGCCACCTTGGTCCAGTCTTTTCCTTTCTTCTGAACACATTCTTCTACTCCTTTCAGACATCTATCTCTTGGTCTCTCCTCCTGTATTGGTTCCACCTCTTTGGTCCTCTCATTTCTTAACCTGTCTATCTTTGTCACTCCAATACTGTTTCTCAAGAATTTCATCTCACTGGCTTGTACTTTGCTTTTCTCTCTTCCTTTCATAACCCAGGTTTCTGATCCATATGTCAGAATTGGGACATAGTATGACCGGTATATAAGCTTTTTACTGATTTGGGGTACATCCTTGCTCCATATCAGGCTTCTGACACACTTCTGGAATGCTTCTGCTTTTCCCCCCTGCCCGTTTTCTGTCGTTTTTTCCATCTTTCTGTATCAGGCTTCCTAGGTACTTGAAATTCTCCACTCTCGTCAATTGTTCCTCACCAATTGTTATTTCAGTTGTTCCTTTCTCCTTCTTTTTTGTTGTGATAATCATCTCACTCTTACTTATACTAAATTTCATCCCATATTCTTATACTGTTCATTCCCATATGTCCAACTGCTCTTGTACTTCCTTCTCCTTATACCCCCATATCATCAGATCATCTGAAAACACCACAGCTTTCATCTTCCTTTCACCAATTACTTGTGCTACTGTACTCATTATATCATCCATCACTACAATGAAGAGTAATGGTGAAAGTGCACTTCCCTGCCTCAAGCCATTCTTCTGTTCAACCCAAGCTGATCTCTCTCCTCCCACTTTCACTCAGCTGACACTTCCATGGTACATTTCCCTTATCCTCCAAATAACCTGCTTCACAACTCCTCTGTTCTCCAGGGCTTTCCACACTTACTTCTACATACACTACCATACGTTTTTTCGATGTCCAGGAAGGTCATTAGTAGATCTATTACATATTCATAGTGCTGTTCCTGCAGTTGTCTTACAGCAAAAATTAGATCCACTGTGAACCTTCCTGTTATGAAGTCACGTTGCTCTTTTCCCATTCTTCCTCCTAATTTTGCCTGAATTTATGCTTCCAAAATTTTCTCAAATATCTTTGCACAATGACTCATCAATCATTCTTGCACTCTTTTATATTTCCCTTCTTAAAGATCAGGACAATTATTCACTTCTTCCAGTCTTCTGGGATCATCTTCTGTATCCACACAATTTCTATTACTTGATAAAGCCATTGTATCCCCACCTCTCCTGCTGCTCTCACCATCTCTACTCTTAGCTCATCCAGACTGGGTGACTTCCCTCCCTTCATCTTGCCCAATGCCTCTTCCACTTCTCTCCATGTAAGGTCTTTTCCTATTTGTATTCCTCCTCTTTTTTCTCCTTGGTTTGTTCCTCCTCATCCAGGTCCCCATTCGGTTTCAGGAGTTCTTCAAAATACTCCTTCCACATAGTCTTGAGTTCCTCTTTATTCTCTACATATTTTCCAGTTTTGTTCACCATTCGAGAATAATCTGCCTTGCCATTCTTCCTCTTACTTTTAACCGTCCCTTTTTTGGAACCCTCTCTATCCTGTCCATCATTCTGGTCCACTGTTCCATCCACTTTCTTCTTTCCTCTGTCACCACTTTCTTTCTTGCCTGACACTCTTCCCTTGTCTCTACTGTTCGCTTCTGGAACAATACCCTAAAGGTTCTATTCTTCTTTTGTACTATATTTTTTGTTTTATCATTCCACCAGGGTGTTTCTTTCCATCTCTTTTTGTTGCTTATCCTCCCACATATTGCTTTAATGTTCCACATCTTAGTCCTTGTTTATAGCCAGTTCATTGTTAATTAAATCTGTCCTTTACAAGGCCCATTCTATTTTTGAAAGCAGAAATCATAGTGCACTACTGGCTTGCTGACCTATCATAGCTTCGCCAGAGCCCCGTTAGCCATTACTCTTCAGGGTTCCTGTAGGACCTTCACAGCTACCGTAGCAGTCCCACGGCATACACAGTCCCAACGTACCTTGCTCCTACTTCATGCCACTGCCCTTCTCCCGTGACTTGGACGAGGGATTGGACTTGTGGGAGACTGTGTTTTTACTACTACATGCCCTTATCTCATTCCATTTAATTGCAACACACAATAACTTCTACTGTATCAAGATTTTCTGTTTTCTTCAGATATACAAATAAAGACGATAGTCAAGGTAAATGAAAATATAAGAGTGAGGACAGTTCAGGCTAATATGATGCCACAGGTCTGTGCCCCATGTCACCAGAGCATTAGTAGGATTTTGCAAAGACAGGTTTATGATCCCTCATACCTACATATCTGTACTATTTAAGAAAATTATTAGATCAATATGAATACCAGTTACACCATAATAATTTTTCACTTTGGACATGTTAGGCAAGATAATAAATAACACGTATATTGCATATGTTTGAGCTGTGTATACTAAAAGAGTTGCAGTCTAGATATGATGTCTCCTTTCTGTATTCTTCTTAATGGCCCCATTCAGCCTTCCTGTTTAGACATCAGAACTTGATGAAAGAACTTCACTTCATGTGCAAGAAAACAACTGATTTGTTTATTTTGTTGAATTAAGAGTGTATCACAGACATCAGTACTTCCATCGTTTCTGCACACTGAAACCCTTTCTACAACAAAAGTTGTGAAAACAGCTTGGACCCTACCAATATAATCAGTCATTCAGGTGATATGGAAGGGAGATCTCCTTTGGTAATTCCAGTAAGCGAGTAATGATTCACGATTTCTTTTGCAGTTGGCTGACAACTTTTTATTTGACGTTCCAATGAACTGTTGACATTTATGCACTTTAAGGCAATGCAACCTGCCAGATATTTCAATGAATGCAGTGCCACATCTTCATTGGAACATTCTGAACAATTGAAATTAGCCTTTAGCAGCAAGCAGTCTTCACCTCTATCTAGAGCATTATTATGACACAAATCACCAGTTAAACTGGTGTCTAGTTTGATATGTAACTTGACTCAAAAGAAGATTTTCACTGTCTTCATTGGTCTCTTCTGCTAAATTACTCACATTATGACCACTTTCTCCCAAGCATACATTTATTTGAAGAGACAGAAGAATCCTTCACCCTGGCATTCAACAACCCAAAAATGGATGAAAGAATCTGAGTGTAGCTCAGCATTTTAAAAAAGGCAACAAAATTGATTAAAGCTGGGGAAGAATTGATTCAAGCCTTTGATGAATTATCTGTTCTTACTTCTGATTAAACATACATAGACAGTCACATAAGTTACGTCTGCTCATGTAATACTTCAGATGATAATGGTGCACGGTTCATTTGTGACATGGAAGCAGCCAATATATTATTGCCTACAATGTCAAAATGACTAACAAGCTCCTGGAAATAATTAAAAAACAGTACTGAAATGAGGAAGACTATTAAGAGATTAAACAGACATAGATAGTCAAATAAGTTACGCCTGCTCATGTGATACTTCGGATGATAATGGTGCATGGTTCATTTGTGACATGGAAGCAGCCAATACATTATAGCCTACAATGTCAAAATGATTAACAAGCTCTTGGAAATAATGAAAAAAAGTACCGGAATGAGAGAGACTATGCATGTAGCTATTACTTGACCCAAAAATTTGAACATATGGAAACTTTCAGCTTGTTCTACCCACACATAAAACATGTTTTGCAACCTCTGGAGATCACAGCAGGATAGCATGGGTATTTGGTAAGGTGTCAGTTGCTGCAATTGCTAAGGAACTGTTACTAGATGAAAAGCTTATTTTACTTGATTTCATAAACACGACAAAAGATATGATCACAAGGGCTATCTTTCAACTGTGATATGCATTTCAGAAGTATATTTGAATATAACTGGACGTTTGTACCAAATGTCACAATGGCTACACAAAACAAAACAATGGAAAATCCGGGATGAAATAATGACAATATTATGAAAATGATAGTTGCTAAATTTTATCTACATGACAATGTGGCATGAGGTCCAATTCAGAATGAATACGTTTTACAGCATAAATTTTTGAAGACCTGATGATGACTGCAAAGTCTGTCGAAACTGGTTGTTCCTGAATAAATAAATATTTATGTGATCTTGGCTTTAGAAAGTTTTTACCAAGTAAAACAGATCACTTCTTATACTTTCTCAACGTTAGAAAATTCAATTGATTTAACAATGGTTGAAAACTGTGCTCCACAGAACACTTCTGTTACTTGGAGTAGATTTACTCATACATGCTGCTAACTCCTTGTTGGTGCTGGATCCAGGCGCTGGTGATGCAGATTCCCTGGAACTAACCATAAAAAATCGTTGCTTCTCTTTGGTAGCTTTCTTGCCCTAGAGGACACCCATACTGCAGTTTGTTTCATGCCACACATTGTCTGGCTGCTTGCTTTTTGCACCACCTCAGCAGAGAATAAAGATGTATCACAGTTAACATTTGCAGGATGTATGTGTTGGCTTTTGCAGACATCCTCCTCTGTTGGGAGTTCTGTAATAAACCAGGGGACTGGGTAGTAGTCCTACTGCATTCAATCAACTGAGTACTTTGCCTCAGATCTGATTTAAACCCATTTTCTGAACTGGGAACTGTTTTCATTACCTCTGTTCTATTCCTTGTGCATTTAACTGAAACAGCAAGGCTTCTGCACAAATTAAGTTTTCCTCTTGCATTGAGTTGTAACCATACCTCTGTAAAAGATAGTTGATATCCACTACTCAGACTTTGTCACTCATAACATCCATTAGAATGCTATTAAGATTAAATACAGATTTGTTCAAGTATGGCTTGTCATATAGGTATGGTATTGTACATAGTATCAGCTGTGTATGGTTCATCACAGAGATTAGCTTCTGAGTAGCTGCACTGAAGTTTCTTCTTTGTTGGTTAATGTCATTAGCGCCTGCTACAACAATCACTGAATCATTCATTGTGAAGTCACCAGTGAGTTCAGTTGCTTCCTTCACAACATGTACAAAACATGCATTTGGTTTAACTATCGCTGATGCTTTGTAGTCTGAGGTTAACATCTCATTAATGACTGATGCACAGCCACGTCCGTGGCTATCAGTCAATATAAGTATTTTATTACTACACTTCGACTTTGTTTGCCGTAGTTTTGATATTCTTGGGAGCTCTACTAGTTTTATCCACAACGTTTATAGACATGCTTGTGAAGTGGCCGACTGTTTTCTCTATGATATCAGCTGTGCCTTTAGCAGCATTGTTTACGTTTTTCGTTGGCGTACAGCTATTTTTTTCCTTGGCCAGTTTGAAATTATGCGAGCAATGTTTGGTAGCACCTTGCAAATTACACTTCTTTATTGTTTCACGTTCATTAAGTCCATTTTTCTCCGATAATACATCATATTTATGATTCAAAACTTATATCTCATCCAGTAGTATGGAGATGACAATGTTTTTGCTGTCAATATTTTCTAGTTTTAGACCTAAATCATTTTTGCAGCACTTATGACAGAGCCAGATTTTTCGCTTCGAATTCACCTTTGCACACGTCAGATGATTAATGGTCTTGCATTTAATGCACTGAATGCCTTTAGTTGCAGGCTTATACATTTTCAATAATACAATATTAGTAGCAACTACATAACACACATAACAGCTAAAAAAAAAAAGATAGACTTTGTACTGTGAACATCTCTTTAACATGCTCAAGAAATTAATTTGTCCTCTTAGTCCCAATATTGCTAGAATTTATTACAGCATTCAGAGCTTTGAATCCCTATCTTGTTTTTTCTGTGAAGGGACAGCTCTTGGTTTCTGTGGGCAAACCTAAGAGCCCATTTTACAAATCCCACACATAATCCTCAGGGAGGACATGTACTGAGCATATCCTTCCATCAGAAATGTTTATTTTACTCATTTGTGTGCAATAAGATATCCACATGTGATGAACAATAAAGTATTTTGGGACCAGATGATACATGACATCCAGAGTTTTATAGACAATGTTGTTGCAACAGCTCAAATATGCCTGACCTCATTCATTTAATCAGAAATTCAATATTAACTTGGAAAGTAGCAGTATACAACATAAATCACAGAACTACCTGCACACAAAACCAATACGACTTGGAGACAGCAGTAACAGACAACATATGGTCAGCTGCAACACCTCAACAGTGACCTCACTGTTAGTAACCTTGGCTTACCAAGTTTCACTTGAGAAGCCAGAATAAAGCCCCCAGGATGGTAGTAACTGGTAATGTCAACCAGGATGAGGAATTCAGTTGCAGACTCCACCATGAAGAACAAGAAATGTGTATGACACTTCCACATAGAATATTTTCACAGTTGTGATGGACATCATCTATTCAGATCAAAATTTAATTTCTGTTTAGATGGAAGGTATTAGTTCACCCAACAAATACAAAATAAAACAGTTTAATATTGTACTTTATTTTTAAGAAGTCATATTAAACAATAAAATGTGAATGTCAGTGTGTTGTCAATATTATAGTGTGTCTACACAGGATAAACATATTCATTTCATAAACAACAATGCATTATGATATGTTCAGCTACACAATGGTTCAGCCTGTCACAAGCATGTATATTAGCTTAATACGTACTTTCACATTTTTGTATTATACATAATTTAGTGACAGTTGGCAGTAAGTAAAGTTACTGATAAGAATTTAAATAAATTTTTAAACAGTTTTCTCTTTTCAACAGAACAGTGAGACATCAAATCCAAATCTAGAACCTCAGGTAGCTCACATCATGTACATTGTATTCTTAACATTCTCACTTCACCTGATAGATAGACAGGTAAGAAAATTAACATACTGTCTGTCTTTTTATTGCATAGTTCTGCCTGGTTATTATTCTAACAAAGGAAATCACTGTTCTTGCAATTTCACAGTCAGAGTACATGAATCGCTTGGACTATCTTTGGAAACGTCAACTTTCAGAAGAGCAGGATCTATCAGCTGCAACTCGTCTAGTGAACAAGATGCTTCTGGAGAACATCTTGCCATCTCATGTTGGTATGATTATCCTCATAAAATATAAATAATTGATTTAGCAACTGTTCTAAATATATTTTCTTAAATTTGGTTTTCTTTGCAAATCTTAACACAGTTTCATGACCTAAAATATTCAACATACATAATATCACACACTGTAATCGTAAAATAACTCTTACATGCTAGTCACAATAATATTAACATTCATAAATCGACATTGAGTGTCAAGCAACTGCAATGATAATTTCCTTCCGCTCGATAGTTTCAACCATTTAGTCAGAGGCAATGTAAAAGAAGATGAGATGAAATAAAGAGACTGTGAAAGACAGCATCAAATCTGTGACCAGACACAATATAGTGAAAATTCGTGTAATGGTAACATCAATGAGAACAACAACAGTCATCAAACTAGATGGTCCCTAACATACAATTTGTTTAAATGCAACACCACCAAAGCCACCTCACATGTACTGTTCCCATTATCATCACTTTTACTACTAGTGTTTTATGTCCACTCTTGCCTACAACTACAACCATAATTTTAGCACAAGTGGGAATACATATCTGCAAGATCTCAGATATTTGTAATATAAATCTTACGAAACAGAGCACAGTGGGCTACCATGACCAAACTGCCTCCAATTTCTGTTTCTCCTTCCACTAGTAGTCTGTGTTCTTCCACCTCCATCTCAGCTTCAGTTGATCACATTGTCCAGGAATAAACTGTGCATAGAACCACTATTTGGTTTCATGCTTGACACCTTGTCTGTTTTCATTGCTATGGCAAAATTCACTAGGTTGTGATATGTTACTCACATGAACTTTCCAAACATATTTAGCTTTCATCGGTAGTACTCTTTCCACCATGCCCTTGGCTTATATCCATCATGATTGCATTTGACACAGGATTTACTCCAACCTTGCTGCCTATTATCCTGATGTTGTGTACAATTATCACACACAGTGGCATCTTTCCTTTGAAAAAATGTGAGAGTTGTGTGTTTTAGTGTAACTGATAAGTTTAGGTGACTATAATGGGTGTGTGTAGTGCCATGTTTGTGTTGGACAATGAAGATAAGAGAAGGGAGAGGATGAAGCCCAGTGCTGGCACATAGCCTACTCCTCTCAAATAGCACTAAGGTGGCTACTGAGGCTAATGTCCCCATCTGATGGTTAACCATTAACAGTGTCACATGCACTCACTTCATGAGTTGCTCCAGAGATGTTTGGAATTTAATCCATGGCACTGGCACAGTGTCTAGTGATCATAAACTTAATGCCACCAACCCTCCTCCTCTTTACCATAACAGCAAAGGGAAAGCAAGCAACAGTACTTGGTGTACCCTGGAGGTTACCCATCCAAGTACTGGCCATTTTTGATATTGCTTAATTTTGGTGATCTAACCAGAACTGGTATATTCAACAAGGCAAGGTCGTTGCCAGATTATAATTATTGTGACTGACTTCTGGGCTCCAACCTAGTCTTGCAGTATTCTTCAGCTGCCTGTTGGAATACACTTGCCACATGACTTCTACATGGTCTTCGTGTTCTATTACTCTGCACACCATTATAACTTTGTTACTATAACAACTAACTGTACATATGCTGACCCTCACCTTCAGATTCATGGTCTTAGTTCAACTGTTTCTTCTTGTGCATCTTCCTCCTTTTCTAGCTGCCAAAATTTATCACAAAATAATTTCTTCTTCTGTTTTTCTCCATTCTCCTTTATACATACTAGATCACAAAATATTTTCATCTCCACTTCTTGTCCACAAGTAAATTTCACCATCTGAGCTTACTTTGTCATGATAAGCCAGTACACACAGGAAGCAATACAGGTCTCTCCCTCTCCTAAGATACCAACTTATTAAAACCACACTCCTTTGATTTTCTCTCTATTTTTATTTTTAATGCATTACTATTCCCTTCACCTCATGTTCTCACTACAACGATATCACAACAAACACACTGTTACTACCACTGCTGTTACAATACATCATCTTATTCTTGGCAGCTAATTTCAGAGAAATTAATTTCTATCTGCCAGTATTGCTTCTATCTAGGTATATTTTTACATGCTGTTGCTTTGCAATATGCTTATGTACAACATGTCTACAGCATTGCAACTGCTAACAGTAACATGCAATTTGTCATCATCTTCTGGTATTGACTATACTATAACTCACTGGTTGCATACTCAGTCTTTTCTCTACTAGAAACATTGTACTATTTTGTCACATCATGCCTTTTCCAAATTAATTCTCATTTTATTATTGTATTCAGTGCATCAATCTTCAGATCCTATAATCAAATCATCCTATCGCAGGCATTATTTTTAAGTGTATGCTGGCTACTTGTTTCAACATTAGGTCCTACACAATAAGATAAAATCTTACTATCATCTGCAGTTTTATCTGATTGTGGATTCGGCTCTTTCAAATGAGTTCATTTCAGTAACAGCTGTCTTGGTCCCTAATCATGTTATAATTCTACAAGTTCATAGTTTACATTGTCACACCAGAACCTTTTTACTGTATTCATGATTCTTGGTTCAAGATGGCTACTCAAATTTGAAATAAGAATTCCAGGTAGGGGAGGAAGATGATACAAAGATAATTTTGTAACGAGCTCCTGAGAAATTAATGCCTTTTTTTAGTGGCAGTACTGTTCCCTTTGAAAACAAAGCCATGTTTGAATGACTCTTCTTTAAGCTAAGTTGGTAGTGATATCATCTGACCTATTATCTGCAACCGAACATGAAATCTCAATGGACCAACAGTCTCGACATTTAAATTTCCCATCACATTTCTCAAATATTTATTCAAGAAGTCTCACTATAAGCATTAAAAGCATCACATCATTATACTCCCTTTTCTCAAGAGTTCTTGTATGCCTTTTAGAAAAATATATAAACTTTTTAATATCTTAATTACACATGTCACTTTTAATATGACTCATCATGATTACTTCACTTGAATGAATGAATTAACAGCATTAAGTGTAAGTCAGTATTCATTATTTCCAGCATAAACAGTGAAAGATCTATGTCATTACTAGCCAGCTTCTCTCCCTCCCCCCCTCCCCCCAACCCTCATGAACCATGGACCTTGCAGTTGATTGGATGGCTTGCGTACCTCAGCAATACAAATAGCCACACTGGAGGTGGTGCAACCACAATGGATGGGTACCTCTGAGAGGCCATACAAACATGTGATTCTTGAAGAGGGGCAGCAGTCCTTCAGTAGTTGCAGGGGCAACAGTCCGAGTAATTGAGGGATCTAGCCTTGTAACATCGACCAAAACAGTCTTTCTGTGCAGTTACTGCAAATGCCTGTGAAACTACAGCTGTAATTTTTCCCAAAGACATATAGCTCTACTGTATGGTTAAATGGGTAAAATGTTCCAGAGGCAAAATAATCCCCCACTCTGATCTCTGGGTGTGGAGTACTCAGGAGTATGTCATCATCAGAAGAAGAAAAACTGACCTTCTATGGGTTGGAATGTGGAATTTTAGATCCCTCAATGGAGCAGGTAGGTTAGAAAATTTAAAAAGGGAAATAGAGAGGTTGAAGTTAGATACAGTGGGAATTAGTGAAGTTTGGTGAGACGAGGAACAGGACTTCTGGTCAGGTGAATACTGGGTTCTACTCGTCAATACAAAATCAAATAGGGTAATGCAGGAGTGGGTAAATAGGAATGTAGGTAAGCTCCTATGAGCAGCGTAGTGAACAAATTATCATTGCCTAAATAGACATGAAGCCCACACTTACTGCAGTAATACAAGTTTACATGCCAACTAGCTCCACACATGGTGAAGTGATTGAAGAAATGTAAGATGAGATAAAATAAATTATTCAGGTAGTTAGAGGAGACAAGAATTTAATTGTGACAGGGGAAAAAGAAGAGAAGGAAAAGAAGGAATAGTAAGTGAATAAGGAGTGGGGAAAGGAATGAAAGAGGAAGGTGCCTGGTAAAATTTTGCACAGAGCATAATTTAACTGTCACTAACACTTGTTTAAGAATCATAAAAAAAAGGCTGTATACATGGAAGAGACCTGGAGACACCGGAAGGTTTCAGATTGATTATACAATGGTATGACAGAGATTTAGGAAATGTTAAATTGTAAGACATTTCCGGGGGCAGATGTGGACTCTGAGCACAATTTATTTGTTATCAACAGTAGATCAGAACTGGAGAAATTGGAAAAAGATGGGAAATTTAGAAGATGGGACCTGGATAAGTTGAAAGAAGTAGACATTTCTGAGAGTTTCAGAGGGGGCATTAGGAACACTTGACTAGAACAGAGAAAAGAATACAGCAGAACATGAATGGGTAGCTTTATGGGATGTAATGGAGAAGGCAGCAGAGGATCAAATATGTAAAAAAGACAAGGCCTAGTAAAACTCCTTGCCTACCACTAGAGACATTGAATTTAATTGATAAACAGAGATAATTTAAAAATGCCACAAATGAAGCAGGTAAAAGGAAACACAGACATTTAACAAAGTGAGATTGACGCAAGTGCAAAATTGCTAAGCAGCAAGCTATTTAGAAGCATATTTCATCATTGGAAAGATGGATACTGCCTACAGTAAAATTAGAGAGGCCTCTGGGGAAAGAGAAACAGCTGTATGTAAGAGAATCAGCTGTGTGTACATCAAGAGGTCATATGGTAAACTAGTCCTAAGCAAGAACGGAAAGCTCAAAGGCAGAAGGAGTATATAAAGGGTCCATGCAATGGAGATGAACCTGAAAGCAATATTATAGAAAGGGAATGGATGTAGATGAATATGAGATAGCAGATACAATACTGTGAGAATAGTTTAACATGGCTCTGAAAGATCTAGGGAGCAGACGATATTCTGTCAGAGCTACTGATAGCCTTGGGAAACCTACCATAACAAACCTATTCCATCCAGTGTGCAAGATGTATGAGACAGAAGAAATACTCTCAGACTTCAAGAAGGCTGTAGTAATTCCAACTAGACAGAAAGCAGTTGCTGGCAGGTGTGAAAATTATTGAATGATCTGTTTCATAAGTCATGGTTGCAATATAAATTCTTTACAGAAGAATGGAAAAACTGGTAAAATCCAACCTCGGGGAAGATCAGTTTATATTCTGTAGAAATGTTGGAACACACGAGGCAGTACTGACCCTGTGACTTATCTTAGAAGACAGATTAAGGAAACACAAACCTACATTTATAGCATAAAGGAAACCAAAGAAAAATTTGGAGTAGGAATTTGAGTTCAGGGATAGGAAAAAAAACTTCGAGGTTTGCCGATGATGTATTTCTATCAGAGACAACAAGGGACTTGGAAGAGAAGTTGAACACAATGGACAGTGTCTTGAATGGAGGATATAGGACAAATATCAACAAAAGCAACACAAGGATAACGAAATGTGGTAAAATTAAATCAGATGTCATTACGGGAATCAGATTAGGAAATGAGACACTTAAAGTGGTATATGATTTTTGCTATTTGGGCAGAAAAATAACTGATGACGGGTGAAACAGAGAGAATATAAAATGTAGGCTGGCAATCACAGGAAAACATTTCTGAAGAAGAGAAATTTGTTAGCACCAAATATATATTTAAGTGTTAGGAAAACTTCTCTGAATGTATTTGTCTGGAGTGTAGCCATATATGGAAGTTAAACATGGATGATAAGCAGTTTAGACAAAAAGAGAATAGAAGCTGTCAAAATGTGGTGCTACAGAAGAATGCTGAAGATTACTTGGGTAGATGATGTGACTAATGAGGAAGTATTGAATTGGAGAGGCAAGAAATGTGTGGCAAAACTCAATCAAAAGAAGGGATTGGTTGACAGGACACATTCTGAGACATCAAAGGATCACGAATTTAGTGCTGGAGGGAAGCATGGGAGGTAAAAATCATTGAAGGAGACCAAGAAATTAATACAGTAAGCAGATTCAGAGAGATGCAGGTTGCAGTAATTATTTGGAAATGAAGAGGCTCGCACAGGATAGAGTGGCATGGAGAGCCGTATCAAACCAGTCTTCGAACTGAAGACCACAACAACAACATCCAGATTCTGTACAATGAGCTTTTAATGGAAATGTGTGAATCTGACTCACTTACCCTGGCCCAAGGGAGAATCATGTCACACTGCTTATTAATAGGGACTAGTCTCATGTAATCACTGAGACTTTCATAACCACTTGATAGACATATCACCTGGCAGTGGGTGTTTGGGGTGTTATAACCGATGGCTCTTTGACTGATAATCTGACATCTCATCATCCTAAGTATTGGACACTCTCGCTAATTATCCTCCATTGCTCAATTTCAGTGCTCCATGAACAATAAAGGATAATTCTTTGAGAACACCAGTAGCTTATGCTGGCTAAATGTCAGATTACTTATCAAACAGCCATCACACACAAGCGAGAGAGGATAATTCTTTGAGGATTCCTGCCAGTTGCAAACAGCTTTTGGCCAAAGTACCTAAACAGTTGCCAGCAGGCAATATGTCGACTAGTCTGCATGGTATGCTGCACTGCTTTGAGAGTCTGTTGTATTAGCCTTATTGGTGGCTTATGTTCTAATGTTGATACAGTAATAAGAAACTTCAGCTATAAGATGCTATCACTTCTGCGTATTAGCCCATGATGGTCCACAGCAAAATTTAAAAATGTATGCTGCATGCACACACAAGGGTCTGTTTATGTAAGTCCATGACAAAACTTATTTACAATGTTTCCCAAACTACTGAACACAAAATGACATAGTTAATGGTCCACATAAATGTTTGCAATCAACTGCCACCTTTTGCTATATATGAGAAAATTTCAATATCTCTACCTGAGTAGTTATCACTGTAAGTCCTTCCTCTCCTCATTTATTTTCTGACACACTTTCAACATTGAAGACTTGCTCAAAATTCTTTTCGTATCTTTTGGCCAGTCTTCTATTTTCATAATGATTGTCTATAATAGATAAAATACATTATACATTGTTACCAGTTTCCCAAGGATAAATGGAACAGATTGTACAAAAGAACTGTGACCCCTTAGTAAAGTAGCATGGTCCTGTGTACTGAATCATCTCTAAGATCATATGATGATGATGGTGGTGGTGGTGGTGGTGGTGGTGGTGGTGGTGGTGATGATGATGATGATGATGATGATGATGAGGTCCCATACTCCGAGAGGCATAGGGGAAGATGCGGGAGACCCGCACCGCTGTACTAGGCAAGGTCCTAGTGGAGGTGGTTTGCCATTGCATTCCTCCAACCATAATGGGGATGAATGATGCTTATGATGAAGATGACACAACAACCAGTCATCTCAAGGCAGGAAAAATCCCTGACCCCACTGGGAATCAAACCCAGGACCCCATGTGTGGGAAGCAAGAACGCTACCGCAAAACCACGAGCTGTGGACCTCTAAGATCAGATATGTCATACCAATACAGGCCACCAGAATAATAAAGCATTTTGTCCTTTAGTGTCCGAAATGTTATTGATCACAGTGTTTAGATCTTCATATTTTGGACTGTTCCACTGCATTTTATCATCAGTATTGCATTACATAGGACTTAAGTATTACTCAAGACTTACTGCACAATGGCTCTGCCATTAGTATTGTTTTAGGTGTGTGGTTGTGTTTCTTGTGAAGAGCTGTAGTATTAAAGAATTTTATTAATAAATATCTTTTGGTTAATTATTTTCCATCAGATATGCTTCCTAATACTTTATGGACAGTTTCGTGAAGTCACATCCCTTGAATTTGATAAATATAATCTATAAAATATTTTTAGCATCACTTTGACATTTCTTGCTTGTGGGCCAGTTTTATATGGCAGTTATGTGAGTATTCAAATTTTGCTATCAAATTTCCCACTTTAGCCACACAGGGTTTCCACAAGCTTCCCAAACTGAAGATCCCTGATTTCCAGACACAGTTTCAACATTTTCCCTGACACTTTCTGAGATCTGAAGGGCAAGAATAAATCATGGAATTCTGCCGATTCCCATCACACACTAATGGACCTGGTGTGTGAGCACATCAGGCAGACTAGATCCAATGGGTTTGACCTGCACATTAGTGAGAAATGATGGGCCTCAGATTGGCAGGCTTGATGTGTCAGATGTATCCACAGAACTTGCCCACCGCGGATATACATTCAGCTGTGGGTAGCTATTCATACCCACAGTCATGCGGCACTAAAAGTGTGTTGATGAATTGAGGCCATGATGATCAGTTCTTGCAATAGATAATTCGTGCGAATAATCTGAATTCCAGACAAACCACTCCTCATGCCTCCATGCCTCTCTCATCGGCAGGTGCTCAGCTGGTGACAAGTGGTGGTGATGGTACTGACTGCAAGCTGAGGGGAGCAGTGGGGAGAGGAGAAGCGGTAGGAAGAGTGGAGTAGGGAAAGGGGTGCATGACACCCAGCAGCTACTCAGTTGCACCCAGCCAAAGAGAATGCATGGCATCTCCTAAACAAGCTTCATAAATTCTCATTTCCTTGTATGGCATGGAAATGCGTAAACAATCAATGAAAATAAATCATCAGCATCTTGATGTTGTGTCAACTTATCTTTCTCTAAGGGGAGGAGAACATCTTTCCCCTTTCACTAACATGGCTGCATCTTTGTGTCCATTTCATAGTCATAAATTTGTGTCTCATTTCCTGTTATTATGGTGTTCAAAATGTTTTCAGTGGCAGTAACATTTTCAAGCATTTTCTGAATGAAAGTGGCCTTTTTTTCAGTTTGTCCAGTAGCAACTGAGGGTTAATTTTTGCAGTGATGTGATTCATGTGAAGTCTGTCCATTACAACTATAAGATACAACGCTTGGTTCACTAAGAATATGTAACAACTCTTGGCACTTTGTACAGATCATATAGTCTTCCCCCAATGCTTTTTGAATCCATTTGAACATTTCTGTAATTTACAACCCATAGAAGAGAATTGCTCCTTATTTCACAAGATCTATTTCTTCATTCCTTCACCGCTCCTCCCCCTCCCAAATATATTTGGCTCTTACGACGATCGATTGCATGGTAGAAAAGAAATCTAGGCCATTCAATCATGTTTCAGATCATATCCAAGTATCTGTACAATTTGCATGGGCTAATGATGTCACAAGTATATAAAAAATTACTTCAGCATTGGTGTTAATGAACATGCAGTGATAACTGACTATTCGGAGTGTATCGGGACCTGAACCGTGATTTCCTGCTTAGAGTGGTTCATGTTAACAATTGGGCATGTGAACGTAGGCACAGGCCCTACTAAAACTTTCACTGTCAATGATGTTTCCACATACGATTTCCAGACACTACTAACAGAGATTCTTCCAAGGGGTATGTGGAGACAAGCATCACTGGGGAAAAGGATTTTGTAAAGGACCATGGCTTACGCTGTCACAAGGAACAAATACAAAATGAATTAAATGGATTGAGAATGAGATAAACGGATCTATGAGTATGAAATTGAAGATGTTATGAAGTTACTCATAAATGATATCCCAATGGGAGAAGTATGAGTGACAATGAAAGTATGAGCCATGTCTGGAAGCATGCTCAACTAACCTAATTGTAAAGACAACTCATTTCCATATGCATAAAATCTAAATTCAAGTTCCAGCCTGGCATGAATTTTAAGTTGTCACTACACACTCATTACTTTGCAAATTCAACATATCTCAGTAGTTGTCACTGATATTATTTCATGTCACTGCACTTGATTAATTTCATTGTTATCAATCCATTCATTCCATTTCAGGGCTTTTAATTCATTTATGTGTCAGAGACTATTAAAAGTTTGAATCAGGCCTGTAGGCATGTAGTCTAAAAGGTAAGCTGACTGTATGCACTAAACAGGAAATCTGGGTTTGTGTCCTGGTGTGTTATGAATTTGCAAATGTCACTATACATTCATTAATTGCCTGTCCAGCATATCTGAACAATTTGCACTGGTTATATCAAAAGGAAAAGTCTTAGCCAGTTTGCACTAATATCATTTCATGTAACTGTATCTTAACTGATTTCATTCCCACTGATCTATGCAGTTAGTGAATTTAATTAATTTCATTATGCTGCTGGGAAACAAATACATGAACAACTACTGATAACAAATATCGATTTGGAATTGAGGAAAATCTTTGTGAAATTATATGAACAGTGTACATTAGTATAACGAAAAAAGGCTATCATAAAAGTAGAGAAGAAATTGAATATATCAAAGTGTAGACATACAGAGGGATGTTAAAACTAATGTGAAGATACAAAAATGTCAGGTGAAGTACTTAAAAGAATAAGAAT
This sequence comes from Schistocerca gregaria, assembly GCF_023897955.1. Lineage (NCBI taxonomy): Eukaryota > Metazoa > Arthropoda > Insecta > Orthoptera > Acrididae > Schistocerca > Schistocerca gregaria. The sequence continues at coordinate 408,006,640 of NC_064923.1, forward strand.
TGAAAAGTCTCCAGACTACTCTTACCAAAAGTAGGAACAATTAGTGGTGCATGTGCAAAGCCATCTATGAAAGCCTAACTTCATTCTGAAAAGACTTTTAATCAGGAAATTGTTAGGTAAATAAATATCAGAACATGCAAAAAGATTACTGAGGATGCTGGTGTCATAGGTATCCAAAGACAATAGGAAGAGATTTAGGATGGCATCAAGCCAGTAGAAAGAGTATTTGTTTTGGGAAGGGAGACTTTTTATTAGACAGTGTTTGTGTTCACTGTACATTTCAGAATACAGACACTTGAAACGGGAAGAACCCTAAGTTCTCTAAATAGTTGGCTGTTTTTGAAGTCTGAATGCATGTCTACAAGGTTTTTTTCCCAATTTCTCAATGACATATTCCAGAGTTTATTAAATGGAAGAATGCAAAGATGGATTTTGTTTTCCATTAGTTTGCCTTTCCTTCCTTATACTTTTTCCACTTGGGCTTGTACTCACAGTCTCCCCCCTTACATTATTTTGTCTAGTGTACCGGGCAGCTTTTCCTCAATTTTGAAAAAATATCCCAATTTGATAGCTAGCTTTAATTTCATCTTTTATTTATTTTTATCTGTGTCTGTTGCCTCTTGGTAGCAGAAAAATTTCATTTATATATATATATATATATATATATATATATATATATAATTTTTTTTTACAGCCGAGCTGTACCTGAACATAGAAAGGACCTCTGATGAACTGTACCATGAAGAATATGACTCAGTAGCTGTCTTGTTTGCTACTGTTACTGATTACACTCTTTTTGACTTTGATCATCCTGAAAACAGCAATGAACTAGTTAGCCTAAGAGTACTCAACGAAATCATATGTGACTTTGACAAGGTGAGTTACTGACTTTATCTTCAATTTGTATCAGTAATCGAATCTTGAAAATTCAAGCAGAAGGAGGAACAAATGGAGGTCACTGATTTGTACGAATGGAAAACCAAGTTCTTTTTCTCTTTGAAAAATGTTCATAAATCATAGTGTGGAAAACAAAAACTTTTTTCCCATGTTAACAAGAAAACTTGTGTATGTAAGCATGTAGCAGATTGTTTGATTTCTTAAGCCAACTATTAATATTTCACATGTTCTTTCACCATCCCACTGCTTTTACATAAACTTCAGATGAAAAATTATTTTAAATGTCTGTTAAACAGAGTCATAATTGGATTCACTAAACATTGTAACACTGATTACTAAAACATAATGTGAAATCAATTGTGCATATTTATCGGACTACCAAATAACAGGTGTTTATTTTATTATAATGCAGCTACTCTTTGAACCAAGTTTTCTGCGTGTTGAGAAAATAAAAGTAGTTGGCTGGACTTATATGGCTGCTTGTGGCTTGGATCCTGGACGCAGGGACTCAACAACTTCCATTAGCAGGCAAACATTCCCCCAACATGTTGTGTATGTGCTTGCTCGTTTTGCAACAAGGATGATGGCTGCACTAGAAAAAATAAATGCTGAAGGTCAACAGTCATATAGGCTGAGAGTGGGTAAGTGCCCAAATTCAATAGAAGTTATGATGAAGATGATGATAAGAGGTCATGGAAGGTTTTTTTACCTTCCTATTCATCTACTCTCCACACATTTACATTATTGTATGGTTTATGAACTCATTATTTTTAGGCATTTCACATGGTCCAATTACTGCTGGGGTTATTGGAGCACAGAAACCTCTGTACGATATATGGGGCGATGCCGTTAATATGGCGTCAAGGATGGATTCAACTGGAGAAGCTGGGAAAATCCAGGTGAGTTAATACTTACTTTAACATATCACTACAATTAGTCTGAATACTGTAGCTTATCATATAGTTCACATTATTTTGCATGTATCAAATTGTACTTGCCAATCTATAACTGCATAAATTGCAATTACAGGTAAATATTAATACATTGTTGAAAGATAAATGGGAGCTATGCCTTGAAAGCAATGGCTTTCCATATTACATGATAATATAATAATTAGATATGTTTTTTAAGCATTTCTGTAAAAGAAAATTGTTAATACTGAAAATAAATGCAAGGGTTGTAGTTTATATTTTCTGCATATGCCAAAATGTCTATCCCTGACAGTAATGGCATAAATCATAATTACAGATAAATAGTAAATCACTATTGTAAGTGAAGTAGGGGTTCTATTTCAAAAACAAAGACAAAGTGGGAGCTATAATTGGAGAGCAATGGCTTTTTACATTACATTATAATATATTAAACAATTATGTTATTTAAGCATTCCTGAAAACAAAAATTCATTAATGTCTAATATAAATTTAAGTCTTACAAAGTCTTTTCCAAAGCTATTTGTCTGAACTGTAGCCTTGCTGTAAGTGAAGTGAGGGCAATAGCAATTCGCACATGAAGTGGATAGAAGCTTTGGAAATGTGGTGCTACAAAAAATGCTGAAGATAACTAATGAGGAGATATCAAATATCAATAATGAGAAAAGAACTGTATGGCACAGTTTGATTAAAAGAAGCGGTCATTTGACTGGATGCATTCTGAGACATCAAGGAGTTATCATTTTGATGATGGAGGTGTGTAGACAGATACCAAGAGATTTATCCAGGATAGACTAGTGTGGAGAACTGCATCAAACCATTCTTTGGACTAAATGATATCAAAATCACCACCAACAACAATAACAACAACAAGAATAAAGGAGAGGAGACAAAGGCATAGAAAACTCAGTGAAAAGAAAACAAAAGGCAGGTATTAACAGAAAAATCAGTGATGATTAGGCCATGCAGATGAAAGGAATATAGGATGTACCATGGAATTTTTATATAAGGCTTTATAATATATATTTTTTGTTTATGTGTACGTATTCAACTGCTGGAAGCATTAATACTGAACACAGATGACACTATATAATAATATTTTTGTGGAGTGCATTCTTTTAGTTATTATAGTCCCCTTTAATGAACTCTTAAAAATTTTCTGTAAAGTCAAAGTTGATGGCGGGTACAAGGCTGCTCTATGTACAAGACATGTCAGTTATGCAGTTTATGACTGGAGTAATTTGTCATATCTAGTAGGGAAGGAAAATCATCAACAAAGTTAGATTCTGTAGCCTCCCACAAACCACTAATATGCAATGCTAAGACTTAATAACAAGAGCAGAAGCGGTTTTCAGTTATAAATTAGACTTATCAAATCAATTTTAATTTAAGTCTCACCACATATGTCAAGTGAGACATTTATTCCTCATCCACAATGTATTCACAATCAATCACAACTGACAAGATGGCATACTTAAGCCAGAATTGTTTTTCACACCTCAACACTATATCAATTTTTTAAGGAGCTCACTCCAGCAATCTCATCTTCATTCATGATAATCATACCAGTCACAGACGACAGCCACTTGAAAAATTCCATGGAGCACAAAAGATCGCTACCCTGCTGACACCAACTCTCGTTGATGGAAACTTACTAAAAACATGTTATACTACAGACCCTAGCTTTTGAAGTGCTATGACTTACTGTGAAAAAGTAACCAATATGTAAATTACAGTCCTACACAGTGTTAACATATCCTCTTACAAAATATCTGTTTCAAAAGCTGCTTTCATTTATGATTCATCAAGTGATTAATAAAGGCATGTTTCTTTAAACTGACATATATTGTGGTCTTCATTTCATGTCACCTAAATTAACTGTATATAAAGCAGATATAATTATTTACCTCTATCATCATCAATATCCATCTGAGATCCATTGCCAGAATAAAGGATTCTGGCAGACTTTGTCAAGCATTATGGTTTACAGCTACTCTGATCAATGTTGCTCTTGCATGTTTTCTATTATCATCTATTCCAATTAGTCACCTTCTGAGACTTTCTCATCTCTCGTAATTTAGTGAAGTTGTTCCTTGGTCTTCTGACAACTCATTTGCCTGGCTATATGTTCTGCACATTTCTATTTCATTTTAGTTGCGCCCATAATTCCATGTTGCACTCCAGTCTGTTCCTTGGTCCCCCTTTTTTCTCCTCTCTCTCCTAGAAAATCGCAGTATGCATCTTTCCATTGCGCACTGAGCAATACTGTTTTTGAATGGTTTTTGTGTCCTGCCAGAAGTCAGAGCTGTTAATTCACACTGACTGTAACTTTCTGTTTCAGAAAAATTGAAATCTCCATTTCGAAAACTCTATTTGCTTTACCAAAAGCACTCTACGTCATTTTTACCCTGGTGTTTATTTCTTTGACTGTCCTTGAGTCATCATTGCTTTCACCGCCTTTGTTTCTGATTCATCTGATCAACCTAGATACATTTAATAAATCTTTGAATACTTGTGTAATTTACTTCTGTTGTTAGTTACTGTGCCATCTGCCATCTACACTGATGAACAGTGATGTCTACCTAACAAAAGTTTCTATTTGATTTCTCACATTCTCTTGAATTTACTAAACAGTTTTTTTAGTTCAACATATTTTGTCACATTTTTATTATTCGATCGGTCTTCAGTTTTAGCTGATGATGAGCAAATGTAGTAATTACTTGCTGTGTAGTGTTTGGACTCCATTCTAAGCTTTTAGGTGGGTGGTTTTAGTATTTTGCAGAGTGATTGGCTCACCCTTGTTTCTCCAGCAATCAGCCAGTCACAGCTTTCTGCACTGCTATTTTAAGTCTTTCCACTGAATTTCTCTTTTTATTATTAGTTTTAGAACTGACAAACCATGTGATTTTAATATTTGTTTAGTTTGTGTGTTGGGGGGGGGGGGGGGAGGCTGGGGGAAGGGTGAGTATTTTAGGGTATTTTCATATTTTAGTGGAAGTTTTATTATTTTAGCACTTTTTATCCATACTCATCTCTCACAATTTTAGTACAGGTGCTCTGAAGACCTTCCACTTGTGCAACCTAAACACATATTAATCATCATTATCATCATCATCATCATCATCATCATCATCATCATACACTTGGTCCTTGCCAAGTGCATTTTATTTTTGTTTTGTACTGACAAAAAGTGTTAAGCAAAATCATTTTGTTCCTCTTGGCAAATTCTATTTATGTATGTTCTCTGTTAAATGTATGCTATAAAGTGGTACCATTAAGTTCCTCCTAAAATAAAAAATCTATAGTGTTACTTGTTAAGATAATACATTACTTTACTTTTACTTTTTCGTGTCCGGAAACTGCAATTTGTTTGCCCAATATTGGGCAATGTCCAATGCTTCTTCTTTAGCCAGCCATAGATTGTCGAGGGTGCATCTGTGGGGCCAGGCAGGGCATTATAGAAGATGTTCCATGTCCTGTCGAGTGCCGCAGCTGCATTTGTCATCATTTTCGTCCAACAAACCCCGTTTGATCAGATTAGATTTCACAGCCACCCCAGTTCTGATGCAGTTAAGCATTCTCCAGGTTTTCCAATCACCAGAAACGCCGCTTGGTGGGTCCTCTCTTAGTGGATAGTAGATGGGGGGCTCATCTAAGGTGCAACTTAGGAAACGGTGTCTGGATTTGAGTCTGCTGGGGCCACACTCTAGGCCACATATTGAGTGAGAGCCATCAAAGGTTTGTTTTAGTTTCTCGGTATGTTCATGGGCTTTCCTATGTGAGTCAGGGTTTGTGAAACCTGCGGCCTTGTGAAGATTTTCTATGGGGGTTGGTTTCATACAGCCTCTCACTATCCTGCATGTTTCATTCAAGCTAATATCTACCTTTTTTGCGTGGGCAGATCTGCACCATACCGGGCAGGCATACTCAGCAGTTGAGAAGCACAAAGCTTGGGCTGAAGTTCTGACCACGGTAGGTTTGGCACCTCATTTGCTATTGGACAGCTTTCTTATTAGGGAATTTCGTGCTTCTACTTTTTTGCATGTTTTTTTCGCAATGATATTTGTATGTCAATGTTCTGTCCAGCACGGCGCCAAGGTAGGTGGGAGTATCTGTGTGTTCTAGTAATGTCCCATACCAGGTAACATTGAGCCTGTACTTTGCCTGCCTCAAGTTCAGATGGAATGCACTCACTTGAGTTTTGGAGGGATTGGGTTTTAGAGAATTCTTTTTGTAGTAGGTTGACATTGTAGAAAGGGCTGTTTCTAGTTTCTCCTCGGTGGCTTCAAACCTGTTGCCTTGAACTGTTATTGCCAGGTCATCTGCATATACAAAAGTTTTGGTTTTGTCTGGAGTTGGTTGGTCATTTGTATATATGTTGAATAGGATGGGCGCCAACACACTCCCTTGGGTGAGCCCATTTTTCTGATTCCGCCATCGACTCTTTTTGCCCATCATGGTGCTATATGCAGAACCGAGACCATGTCAAAGACAACATGTTGCCACTACTGTGTCCAGTATTGTCGTCGAGTGTACTTTGTTAACATGCCTCTCTCTGCTACTGTGCCATGGGAAGCCACAACACTGATTGCCACATAGGTAGTCCATCTTGCTCCAGTTGCTATCATGCTATTTGTGTGTAGACTTGTCTTGCAGTGTAGAAGCCCATTTCTTGACTCAAGTTATGTGACGTGGCTGTGTGATCCTTCATAGTCAGGCAACAATACGTCTGTACTCTCAAGTGATAGTCCCATAGGATCACTGATATTCTTCATAATGTTGGGTAAGGTTATCCTGGACCCATCGATTCCATAACTGCATGGTAGTTATGGGATCCTGGCCAACACAAGCACACTATCATGGAACAACAAACCCCAGTCTTGATAGACCACAATCCTGCTGCAGCTGAATGTCAACACATGCCGGTAGACAGTTCTCTTTCTTACACAAGTGTAACACAATCTACTCACATACAACCAACATTCAAAAATGACTGCATAATCATTCCTGATATAAATAATATAAATGATATTACTCCTACTTACTACATACAGTCACACTGAAATGCTATCACTCGCATATCCAAACATTAGTCCACTTCACACTGATTTGATTTTTTTGCATACCGTCTTTGTGGTGGTGCAATTTTTATGGCAACCAGTGCACGCTGAGGTGACACATGTTTGCATGAATTACTTTTGATAACAGTTATTGGCAGGAGTAGAACACTTCTCACTGTGATGGTGAGTTGACTACCAACACTGCACACACTTTCAAACTGTGTACATTCCATCCTGCAGACAGTGGGATTAGCAGACAACTTTATACACACACACAAAACATGGAAGTTGCTCATCATTGGTGATGAGATGGCTGCCAACAATGAAAGAGATCGCAAACTATAGATACTATTTATAGCAGTCAATAAGTTGACTGCCAACACTGTAATCACCCACATGCTGTTCTCTGTGGTCATTAGCTGATTTTTATCAATACAGGTACCCACAAAATGTGAACACTACCACATTGATCTCCTACAGCCATTTTTATCATCAACTTACCAGCAAAACTTTACAAACACTGCATTATGAGTTACAAAGGTTTTCATTCTGATAAAACTGCAATAGCTGCCAGAAATTGAATTGTTAGACACTGAATCACAACTAGTTTCAAGACCATTAAGACACATCTTCTCATGAAAAACAGGTGAAGCTAAAGGAGAAACAAAGTTTACAATTAGAACTAACTTTACATCTACATATACGCTCCGATAGCCAATATACAGTGTGTGTCAGAGGGTACCCTGTGCCACTACTAGCTGTTTCCTTTCCTGTTGCAAATGCCTATAGAGTGAGGGAAAAACAGCTATCTATATGCCTCCATATGAGTCCTTGTGGTCCTTACATGAATTGTCATGTGGCAGCAGTAGGACTGTTATGCAGTCAGCTTCAGATTTTGATTCTCTAAATTTCCCCGATAATTTTATTAAAAAAGAATGCCCCTTCACTCCAGGGATTCCCATTTGAGTTCCTGAAGTACCTCTGTAAGGCTTGCATGTTTTTTGAACATACCGAAAACAAATCTAGCTACCTACCTCTGAGCTGCTTTGATGTCTTCCTTTAATCCAACCTGGTGTGGATCCCAAACACTTGAGCAGTGCTCAAGAATAGGTCACATTAGCATGCTGTATGCAGGTGCCTGTAAAATGACCCACACTTTCCTAAAATTCTCTCAATAAACCGATGTTAACCATTCCTCTTTCCTACCACAATCCTCACATGCTCATTCCATTTCATATTGCTTTGAAGTATTATACATAGATACTTAAATGAGATGAATGCATCAAACAGAACACTACTAATGCTGTATCCAAATATTACAGGTTTCTTTTTCCTACTCATCTGCATCAACGTACATTTTTCTACATTTAGAGCCAGCTCCATTCATCACACCAACTAGAAATTTTGTCTAAGTCATCTTGTTTCATACTACAGCCACTCATCTTCTACCAGCTTCCCATACAACACAGCATCAGCAGCAAACAACCGCAGACTGCTGCCCTCTCTGTCCACCTAGAAACAAAAATGCTGTAACTTACCAAACGAAAGCTTTGGTATGTTGATAGAGACAATAAAAATACACACACAAATTTCAAACTTTCACAACCCAAGGCTGCTTCATTAGGAAAGAGGGAAGGAGAGGGAAATATGTCTGCCTGTGTCTGCATATGTGCAGATGTGTGTGTGTGTGTGTGTGTGTGTGTGTGTGTGTGTGTGTGGGCGCGCAAGCGCGCGAGTATATACCTGTCCTTTTTTCCCTCTAAGGTAAGTCTTTCCACTCCCGGGATTGGAATGACTCCTTACCCTCTCCCTTAAAACCCACATCCTTTCGTCTTTCCCTCTCCTAAGCTTGAAATTTGTGTGTGTGTGTGTTTTTATTGTCTCTATCAACATACCAACGCTTTTGTTTGGTAAATTACAGCATCTTTGTTTTTAGATATATTTTTCCCACGTGGAATGTTTCCCTCTATTATATTTATATGTTTGTATCACACTTCCTTGGGGCACTCCTGATGAGACCCTTGTCTACAGGGGAACATACTGGCTTTTGTTACTTAAAATTTTCAAGCTTCTCACATATCTGGGAACCAATTCTGTATGCTCGTACCTTCGTTAACAGTCTGCAATGGGGTGTTATGTAAAATGCTTTTTGGAAATCTAGCAGTATCGAATCTGCCTGTTGCCCTTCGTCTGTAGTACACAGTGTATCATGTGAGACATGGGAAAGCTGAGTTTCATGCAAGTGACGCTTTCTAAAACCATACTGATTTGTAGACATAACCTTTTCAGTCTCTACAAAATCTATTACATTCAAATTCATAATATGTTCTGGAATTCTCCAGCAAATAAGTATTATGGGTACTGGTCTGTAATTCTGTGGGGCCATTCTTTTTCTTATATACAGGAGCCACTTTACTCTTTTCCAGTCCTTTGGGCCACTGCGCTGGGTGAGAGTTTCCACAAGCTAAAAACTTGACTGTGTCAAACTGCTGCAGTTTCAGTTATCAAATGAGGACTACGGCCCTTAAATTGTGATTAGTTCTCCATGAGAGTACATACTAGATAGCTCCTATCTTCCTGCTTGATATTGGCATATAAAATACATACCCATCATCCATAAAATGACACAGGACATGAGCCACAATGTAACCCTACAAAAAAAATTATGGCAAGAACCAAATCCAAGGAAATGGACAAGAGTTTCCCAGTTTACGAAGCAAGTGGAGCGAGCAAACCACAGATGAAATTGTCAGGACATTGGCATAACATGCAGAGTGTGCAGGTCATGTCCACACAACTGACAAACAGTGTAAAGTACCTTGATACACTGACACTACCATACTAACTAATACATCACATCTGGGCAAGGAAATAAAAAATTAAATTCAAGAGCAAACTGATAACAAAACTTTTCGATAAGATTTACCCCTTTAGAAAGGCACATATGTGTTCAACATGGAACCATGTCTTAAAAGCCAACAAAAATTGGAGTGCCATGGTTTAAAGTGCAAAAAATTGTGAAAATCCAAATGCTTTCCTTGCACTGAGCATATTACAATGAGCTGACAGAAGTCATGGGACAGTGATACGCACACATACAGATGACAGTGGAGTCATATACACAAGGTCTATAAGGGTAGTCCATTGGCAGAGCTATCTTTTATACCCGGATGATTCATGTGAAAAGGTTTCTGATGTGATTATGGCCAGACAACAGGGATTAACAGACTTCGAATATAGAATAGTAGTTGGAGCTAGATGCATCGGACTGGAAATGTTTGGCTACTTGGAGGTTATTTGCATCCATGATTTTGGAAATCATTAGGGAATTCAATGTTCTGAGACCTTCAGTGTCAAGGGTGTGCCAAGAATACCAAATTTCAAGCATTACCTCTAACAAATTTAGCATTTAGAATTGGAGGGCAGCCTGCAGTGTAAAAATCATAGAGGGAGACCAAGAGATGAATACACTAAGCAGATTCAGAAGGATGTAGGTTGCAGTAAGTACTGGGAGATGAAGAAGCTTGCACAGGATAGAGTAGCATGGAGAGCTGCATCAAACCAGTCTCAGGACAGAAGATGACAACAACAACAACCTCTAACCACAAACAACGCAGTGGCCAAAGGCGTCTACTTAATGATCGAGTTGGTGGCATTTACGTAGAGTGCTAACAGAGAAGCAACATTGTATGAAATAACCACAGAAATCAATGTGTGATGTATGAAGAACATATCCATTAGGACAGTATGATGAAATTTGGCATTAAAAGCCTACAACAGCAGACGACCAACAATGGTGTCCTTGTTAACAGCACTACATTGGCTACCTCGCCACTCCTGGGTTTGTGACAATATCAGTTGGACCCCAAACAACTAGAAAGCCCTAACCTGGTCAGATGAGTCCTAATTTCACCTAGCAAGAGCTGATGTAGAGTTTGAGTATGGTGCAGACCCCCACAAATCCATGGACCCAAGTCATCAACAAGTCACTCTGCAAGTTGATGGTGGAACCAAAATGGTGATGACTGTGTTTACAAAGAACGTACCGGGTCCTTTGGTCCAAATGAACTGATCATTGACAGGAAATGTTCGGCTACTTAGAGATCATTTTCAGCCATTCAACAGTGGAATTGTGTTAATGACAATGTGCCATGTCACCATGCCACAATTGTTTGCGATTGGATTGAAGAACATTTTGGACAGTTTGAGTGAATGATCTGGTCACGCAGATTGCCTGTCATGAATCCCATTGAACATTTGTGGAACATAATCAAGAGGTCAGTTCATACACAAAATCCTGCACTGGAAATACTTATGGACTGCTGTAGAGGCAGAAAGGTTTAATTTTTCTGCAGAGGACTTGCAACAATTTGTTGAATTCATGACATGTTGAGTTTCAGCACTAAACCAGGGAAAATGAAGTCTGACATGATGCTAGGAGGTATCTCATGACTTTTGCCACCCCAGTGTATATTACAACATAAAATTAATGATATGAATTTAATAGAGAGAAAAATTCCACATGGGAAAAATATATACTGTATAAAAAATATATTACAAAAAGATGCTGTGACTTACCAAATAGGAAAGCGCTGGTAGATAGACACAGTAAAAAACACACAAACACACACACAAATTTCAAGCTTCCGCAACCCAAGGTTGCTTCATCAGGAAAGAGGGAAGGAGAGGGAAAAATGAAAGGATGTGGGTTTTAAGGGAGAGGGTCAGGAGTCATTCTAAACACGGGAGCGGAAAGACTTCCCTTAGGGGGAAGAAAGGACAGGTATACACACGCGCGCGCACACACACATATCCATCCGCACACATACAAACACAGGCAGACATATGTAAATTTACCTGATTTAGGTTTTCCATGATTTCCCTAAATTGCTCCAGGCCAATGCCGGGATGGTTCCTTTGAAAGGGCATGGCCAAATTCCTTCCCCATCCTTCACTAATCCAATGAGACCGATGACCTCACTATCTGGTCTCCTCCCCCAAACAACCCAGCCCCACTGATGTGTATATTAAGAAAATGAATGGCCCAAGCACTGAGCCTTGTGGCACACCTCTAACTACTGGCAGGGCATTTGATTGACAGTTATTTACCATGACCACTTGAGTTCTGTTAGTCAAATATGATCAATCTAGTGTCAGTTCATTATTCTTGATACCATAGCACTCCATTTTATTTATGAGTATTTCATGTGACACAGTATCAAATGCTTTGCTCAGATCTAGTAGTAAGGCACACATGTAGGAATAGTTCTCAAAGCCTTTAACAATGTCTATTACAAGAGTTTCTACTGCATTTACTGTAGACAAACCTGGCCGAAATCCAAAGAGTGATGAGGACATAAGATTATGATGATCAAAAAGTTGCAAAGTTGTAATTTAATACAACATTCTATTACCTTGGATATTATAGGTATGAGAGATATTGGGTGATAACTTTCAGGTTTGCTTTTTCCCCTTTTTTATAAATAGAGACAACAATAGTAGTCTCAGGACCTCAGAAAATTTTCCAATTTGAAAGGTATTATTGATTAGAAAGGTAAGAGGGGCAACAATTATGTCAAACATTGGTTTCAGGATGTTGTTTGGTATACCATACAGATCTTCACTGTAAGATGGATGTAGGTTTGTGACTACTTTGTGTAGAATTTGGCAGGTAACCTGTTTCCATTTAAAGAATAAGTTATTGTCAGGTATGTTGTGAAAAAAACTTCCAGAAGTTGCATCATTTGGTGCAGAGGTAGGAGCAGCTTCATATTTAGTGGTGTTTACAAAGAATTCATTCAATTTATCTGGCAATATTGGAATTTCTTGTCTGTTTTTATGTTTTCCCGCTATTGTGTTGATTACCTTCCACAAGCTGCTTTGAATTTGTTGCTGGAATTTTCTATGAAAGCATCTTTGGTTCTTTGCTTTGCTGTCTGTATTTCTGTCCTGTACCTCTTCCTGGCTTCTTTGTACCTCTGTTTCCATTCTAAATTACCAGTTTTAGCCATTTTACGTAGGGCAATAAGTTTTTCTCTGGTCATGCAGGTTAGGAGTGAACCAGTTGTTCCACTTTTTCTTGTTTGATAGACCATGTGTTTTCACCTTTTTAGTTTCTTGTGGGCAGCAGCCTTGAACTAAGCTCATTAGTAAGTTAATAAATATGTTAAAAGCATTGTCATTGCTATCACAGTTATATACTCTATCCCACTCAAGTTCTGATAATTTTTGTCTTATGTAAGTGATGTTGGCTGGATATAACAGTCTCCTCTTAATGTGTTTAGGTCGCTGAATATGGTGTGTTTCATGGTTGACTATCAGCCATAGGCCATAGTGATCAGATAATATTGGATCTATCACTCCATACTGATATTCATCTTTTGTCAAATTGGAAATTATGTTACCCAGGCATGCCACTAATCGTGTTGGCTGGTCATTCACACAGTAAAAGTTGTTGGATCTTAGCAGGTTTTGAAAATGTGTGACAGTTGGTGTTTATTGTAGAATGTCAATATTAATGTCACCAATGTATACTGTCTTGTGGTGCCTGTATTTTACCAACAGGTGCTTATTTAGAGTCTCCATTTGATCAATAAACTGATTTATATCAGAGTTTTGGGTGTGATAAATAAAGATGAGCACTAACTTTTGTTTTGGAAGTAGCACTACAACCATTTCAAAAAGTTGGTCTTTGCAAAACTGATCAACTTTCTGTGCTACATATTCAATGTCAGAGTTTTTATTTACAAAAATTGCAATTCCTCCATGTCTGCTTTTGTTTCTACAATATGAACTTGCTGACTCAAATCCTTCAGGGATATACAGAGCAGTCTCATCAGGAGTGAGCCAGTGTTCATTTATACAAAAAATATGGCATGGGTTTGAAATTAGGAATACATCTATTTTGTTTCTGATTGACTGTACATTTAGATGCAAAATTAAATTCTGCTGTCTGCGAGAACAGGCAAAGAATTTGATACTTCTGTATTTACAGTTTTTGTGGTGCTGACTAGGGCATAATAATTCATAAAAAATCTTCACTACAGCTAGTCACTTTCCTGCATCTGGTGGATGAGCGAGTGGAGATGGGATGTGCCATGTTGTCTTGGTTTCTCTAGTGGCATGTTACAATAATGTGGTGCAAGGGTTTTAACATGCACCAGAACTGCAGACATGTACCTACAAACAAACAAAAAATTATTTGCATTACTTTTTTGTTGTGTTTATTAAAACGATGACTAACATTTGTAGACCGAACTCTGCGTGTTATTGTTATTACACCCTTCCATATAACAAAAAATTTCTTCCTCAATGAAGAGTTGCCCAAGAATATTATGCCTTAAGAAATTAGTGAATGATAACAGGCGAAGTCTGTTAACTTCTTCAAAATCTCATCTCCTAGGGTCCACTATTATCCATACTGCAAAAATTGCTGAGCTTAGACATTTGGAAGATTTTCAGTCCAGGTCGTTATCAATATATACACCAAAAAATTTAAAGCATTCTGTTTCATTTATTGATTTTCCTTTATGCAGTATATTTAATAATGTGACAGTCCATTCGCAGAGTTTCAATTAGTATGAAATATTATATGAAAACATCATCTAAGTAGTGTAAGACAAAAGCAATGGTACCCCTTTTTTCCCCCCCCATGAACCATGGACCTTGCCGTTGGTGGGGAGGCTTGCGTGCCTCAGCGATACAGATGGCCGTACCGTAGGTGCAACCACAACGGAGGGGTATCTGTTGAGAGGCCAGACAAACGTGTGGTTCCTGAAGAGGGGCAGCAGCCTTTTCAGTAGTTGCAGGGGCAACAGTCTGGATGATTGACTGATCTGGCCTTGCAACATTAACCAAAACGGCCTTGCTGTGCTGGTACTGCGAACGGCTGAAAGCAAGGGGAAACTACAGCCGTAATTTTTCCCGAGGACATGCAGCTTTACTGTATGATTAAATGATGATGGCATCCTCTTGGGTAAAATATTCCGGAGGTAAAATAGTCCCCCATTCGGATCTCCGGGCGGGGACTACTCAGGAGGATGTCGTTATCAGGAGAAAGAAAACTGGCATTCTACGGATCGGAGCGTGGAATGTCAGATCCCTTAATCGGGCAGGTAGGTTAGAAAATTTAAAAAGGGAAATGGATAGGTTAAAGTTAGATATAGTGGGAATTAGTGAGGTTCGGTGGCAGGAGGAACAAGACTTCTGGTCAGGTGACTACAGGGTTATAAACACAAAATCAAATAGGGGTAATGCAGGAGTAGGTTTAATAATGAATAGGAAAATAGGAATGCGGGTAAGCTACTACAAACAGCATAGTGAACGCATTATTGTGGCCAAGATAGATACGAAGCCCACACCTACTACAGTAGTACAAGTTTATATGCCAACTAGCTCTGCAGTTGATGAAGAAATTGAAGAAATGTACGATGAAATAAAAGAAATTATTCAGATAGTGAAGGGAGACGAAAATTTAATAGTAATGGGTGACTGGAATTCGAGTGTAGGAAAACGGAGAGAAGGAAACATTGTAGGTGAATATGGATTGGGGCTAAGAAATGAAAGAGGAAGCCGCCTAGTAGGATTTTGCACAGAGCACAACTTGATCATAGCTAACACTTGGTTTAAGAATCATGAAAGAAGGTTGTATACGTGGAAGAACCCTGGAGATACTAAAAGGTATCAGATAGATTATATAATGGTAAGACAGAGATTTAGGAACCAGGTTTTAAGTTGTAAGACATTTCCAGGGGCAGATGTGGACTCTGACCACAATCTATTGGTTATGACCTGTAGATTAAAACTGAAGAAACTGCAAAAATGTGAGAAATTAAGGAGATGGGACCTGGATAAACTGAAAGAACCAGAGGTTGTACAGAGTTTCAGAGAGAGCATAAGGGAACAATTGACAGGAATAGGGGAAAGAAATACAGTAGAAGAAGAATGGGTAGCTCTGAGGGATGTAGTAGTGAAGGCAGCAGAGGATAAAGTAGGTACAAAGACGAGGGCTGCTAGAAATCCTTGGGTAACAGA
This sequence comes from Schistocerca gregaria, assembly GCF_023897955.1. Classification (NCBI taxonomy): domain Eukaryota; kingdom Metazoa; phylum Arthropoda; class Insecta; order Orthoptera; family Acrididae; genus Schistocerca; species Schistocerca gregaria. The sequence continues at coordinate 408,022,559 of NC_064923.1, forward strand.
AGAAATATTGGATTTAATTGATGAAAGGAGAAAATATAAAAATGCAGTAAATGAAGCAGGCAAAAAGGAATACAAACGTCTCAAAAATGAGATCGACAGGAAGTGCAAAATGGCTAAACAGGGATGGCTGGAGGACAAATGTAAGGATGTAGAAGCTTATCTCACTAGGGGTAAGATAGATACTGCCTACAGGAAAATTAGAGAGACCTTTGGAGAGAAGAGAACCACGTGTATGAATATCAAGAGCTCAGATGGCAGCCCAGTTCTAAGCAAAGAAGGGAAGGCAGAAAGGTGGAAGGAGTATATAGAAGGCTTATACAAGGGCGATGTACTTGAGGACAATATTATGGAAATAGAAGAGGATGTAGATGAAGACGAAATGGGAGATACGATACTGCGTGAAGAGTTTGACAGAGCACTGAAAGACCTGAGTCGAAACAAGGCCCCCGGAGTAGACAACATTCCATTAGAACTACTGACGGCCTTGGGAGAGCCAGTCATGACAAAACTCTACCAGCTGGTGAGCAAGATGTATGAGACAGGCGAAATACCCTCAGACTTCAAGAAGAATATAATTATTCCAATCCCAAAGAAAGCAGGTGCTGACAGATGTGAAAATTACCGAACTATCAGTTTAATAAGCCACGGCTGCAAAATACTAACGCGAATTCTTTACAGACGAATGGAAAAACTGGTAGATGCAGACCTCGGGGAGGATCAGTTTGGATTCCGTCGAAATGTTGGAACACGTGAGGCAATACTGACCTTACGACTTATCTTAGAAGAAAGATTAAGAAAAGGCAAACCTACGTTTCTAGCATTTGTAGACTTAGAGAAAGCTTTTGACAATGTTGACTGGAATACTCTTTTTCAAATTCTAAAGGTGGCAGGGGTAAAATACAGGGAGCGAAAGGCTATTTATAATTTGTACAGAAACCAGATGGCAGTAATAAGAGTCGAGGGGCATGAAAGGGAAGCAGTGGTTGGGAAAGGAGTGAGACAGGGTTGTAGCCTCTCCCCGATGTTATTCAATCTGTATATTGAGCAAGCAGTAAAGGAAACAAAAGAAAAATTTGGAGTAGGTATTAAAATTCATGGAGACGAAGTAAAAACTTTGAGGTTCGCCGATGACATTGTAATTCTGTCAGAGACGGCAAAGGACTTGGAAGAGCAGTTGAACGGAATGGACAGTGTCTTGAAAGGAGGATATAAGATGAACATTAACAAAAGCAAAACGAGGATAATGGAATGTAGTCAAATTAAATCGGGTGATGCTGAGGGAATTAGATTAGGAAATGAGACACTTGAAGTAGTAAAGGAGTTTTGCTATTTAGGAAGTAAAATAACTGATGATGGTCGAAGTAGAGAGGATATAAAATGTAGACTGGCAATGGCAAGGAAAGCGTTTCTGAAGAAGAGAAATTTGTTAACATCGAATATAGATTTATGTATCAGGAAGTCGTTTCTGAAAGTATTTGCTTGGAGTGTAGCCATGTATGGAAGTGAAACATGGACGATAACTAGTTTGGACAAGAAGAGAATAGAAGCTTTCGAAATGTGGTGCTACAGAAGAATACTGAAGATAAGGTGGATAGATCACGTAACTAATGAGGAGGTATTGAATAGGATTGGGGAGAAGAGAAGTTTGTGGCACAACTTGACTAGAAGAAGGGATCGGTTGGTAGGACATGTTTTGAGGCATCAAGGGATCACAAATTTAGCATTGGAGGGCAGCGTGGAGGGTAAAAATCGTAGAGGGAGACCGAGAGATGAGTACACTAAGCAGATTCAGAAGGATGTAGGTTGCAGTAGGTACTGGGAGATGAAGCAGCTTGCACAGGATAGAGTGGCATGGAGAGCTGCATCAAACCAGTCTCAGGACTGAAGACAACAACAACAAACCCCTTTTTTAAAGAGCCAATTTTCTACTAAGTACTAATCTACAAGTGATTCCCTTAATTATCTATGAGAGTAGATCAGCACTAAACTAATTGGTTGCTAGTAAACTTTACACAGTAACTTGCAGTGGCTATTACTGCCCATAAATGTTTTATACGACTGATTCCACATTCCTGAAGGAACACGAAGTGACTCAAAAACAAATTAACAATAAATAAATGAAGGAATCAATCAGTCAAAGAACACCCCAACATGAGTAAAATTTATATTTTATCTATTTTACACAATGCCTGTTAGCACTTAGAAAATCTACCACATTTAGTAATGAAAGTAAATATGTTTTTTGGTACCGCTCTGTAAAGCATATCAAGATTAAATTTAATTTTCAGGTCACTGAAAACACTGCAGAAGTGCTTGAAGAGCAAGGTGTATGCTGTCAATGTCGAGGGCCTACCTATGTAAAAGGCAAAAACTACATGACAACATACTTTGTTTGCATGGGTGACAACTATGAACTTCTTTTAAAACCAAAGTCTCCTGATATTATTAACGAAGAAATTACGACAGAAAATGCTCAGAAAGACATAACTAATGTTATTTCAAATAAAGAACTTAATGGTGTAATTAAAAGTGGTGAAACAAATCATATTACGAGCAATTGTATCAACAGAACACAGCACAGTGCAGCTGGTAATAGTGAAAGGACTGAAGAGAGTGATGAAGAATACAACACATCATTATAGTTTCAGATAGTTGGTGCACACTTCCACAAAAAGAAGTGCTTCAAAACTGCAAAACAAGAATATTAATTATCAATAAACTGGAGATCATAATTTTTCCAGCATATGTTGAAATCATACATGTAAATATGTAAAATGTAATGATAACAAGACTGACTGAGTTAAATACTTTGCATATTAAATCTCAGACCAAAACATATTCCATAGTGAATTAAAATTATATGACCTTGTCAAGTAGACTGGAGGATTTATCAAGATTTGAAAATTCAGCTAATGCCTGTATAATCTTGATCATTCCTTTACTATTACTATTGTATGCTTATGTTGCCTTGCTTTATATCTTTTAATGAGTAGCTCAGATCCAATGTATTGTGTGCGGCTGTACGCACAATGAAATATTTAGATTCACTCTCCTTTGTAACAAGTGTTTTCTGAAAATAATGAAATTCAAAATGACATGACATTCAAGGTGCTGTGCATGGATCACCAGCTAAGTATTTCATAAGAGTGAAACAAGCAACAAAGAAAAGGAACATGAAAATCAGCTTCTATTTCATAATGTAGAGGGACATCATGACAGATGGAAATCTGGTTTCATTCTCCTTAACAAAATGTTATTGATTCTTTTTGTATTTAAACTACATTGATTGTACAAAGTAACAGCTAATTTCCAACAAAATAAACTACCTAATTTCTTGTCAGCATGCCCGTGTGCATATAACATAAAGTGATACAGAAACATAAGTGCTGACAGTACACAAAAAAATATTTCATTCATCATAAAAACTCATCATAAGAAAATATATGAGTTGAAGTAATCTACTTGTAACATCTCACATTTTTAAATTTATGACCCCACAAAGAATGTCAGTCAATTTCATTTCTATTTTTACTACAATAATAACAAAGCATTGAAGATCTGAGTAATAGATTTTTGTCCGATTTGTAAATATAGTAAGTGATAATTATGCCATTATGACAAAACCATAGCTTTATTATTATAGAGTTGTGTAAATCACCATTTCATACATAGCAGTGTAATATATATACTCTGTACATACAGTGATATGTATGTTTTATACATACTTGTTAACTATTGAAGACTGTTTCAACAAACAGAAGCTAACACTATATATAATGTGTCTTGCAATTTGTATTAAGAAGTTTTACGCGCTAAAGCAAAAAATCTTTACAACTTGTATGAAACAAGGTAATTTTAAATACGTTATTTCTTACAAGCCAAACTAGTCATAATGTTTGAAAATTACTTTTTTTCATAAAATGGAGAATTCAGTGTTTTGACATTTGATTTTTTTAAGCAGATTTATGGTTTCAGCCTTTCAGTCACTATCAGGTCATAAAAAAGAAGAAAATGTACAGGATGCATAGTCATAAATTGACCTATATAACAAAATAAACACTGCTTAATCAGTGGGTAAAACTTACAATGTGGTGCCAGTGGCACTGTTGGAAGGTATGGTTATGAACATCTCAGATCTGACAATGGCTGAAGGCAAATATGGTAATCTGTTTAACTAAATCAAAAGTTTATTTAGATATCAAGTCACTTTCGTCCTCCAAAAACCAAAGTGACTTCATTTAATGATACTTCTTTCCACTTTCCCTTCTCTAGCAAATCCTTAATTCACAACTAACAACCATTTCAAGTCTTAAAATTGACAACCCCAATATATTAATGTACAAATTCCACAGTATTGCATAAGCCATCTATATTCAAACTTTTGTTTTCCATCCTACATTGACAGTCCTGCTCTTTTGCCCTTCCTGCACAAAATGTGATTCTTGTACAAAGTTTGATATTGTAATAACATCTTACCTCATGAATTAAAATATTTTTTAAATATCTTTTGACAGGCTATGTTGTAATTTATTATATTTATTTTTTGTATTATTGTTGTATTTCATTGTCAATAAACATCTTTTACTTTGGAATAGATGCCAAAAAAGAAACAGCAGTGTGAAGTCTGTAATTCTGTTGGAACGACGTTTAATACAGTCCACATTTGTCAGATACACAAGTACCTGATATGAAACGTGCAATGCGATTTATGCTTCATTTCCTTTGCTAGTAATCTAGGAATCTTTACTCGTGTAACTTGGTCATGAATGATAGTTTGCATTCTGATATGTTATTTTCTCATACATTACTGTTCCAAATCAAAGCGTGGAATTTAGCACAATATCACATCACAATGTGTAAACTCTCATGTTTTTATACATGCTGAAAAATACTTCGTGCAAAAATGTATTATGAAACATGAAGGCAAAGAATAGAAACACAAACTACCTGCTGCAATGTATTGCTATGGTTGGAAATACAGAACAAATCCAATGTAAAACTCAAAAACCACCATTAGAGACAAAAAGCAACCACAATAACTGTTCTTGGAACTTTATTGTCTGAGTGGTTGGTTGTATCTGCTGCTATCTGTTTAATTAATAAGTGTTGCACTCAATTATGTAAGCGTGTCCCCCACCCCAGAAAGAATCTCTGCTTTGGTCTATTGCCATAACCTACCCTCCAATAAAAAAAAGTCACCAATCATTTCCTCCTCTGATTCTCCGCAGTACCTGTTCCTTTACCACACAGCATACTGCTCATCACTGTTGATGGTGCCTCCCTCTATACTAACATATCCAGTGCCCATGGCTTTTAACCTCTGTCCTGGTCACCATGACCAACTGTATCTTTACCTACAATTACTTGTACTTTGAAGGTATATCACCTGCAAACAATTCTGTGCTACACCAATGGGCACTGACATGGCACCATCCTATGCTAGGCTATTCATGGGCCAGCTAGAGCAATCCTTGCTTTACTACCCATGATCTCAAACCATCTTATGATGACATGTTCATGGGCCATCTAGAGAAATCCTTCCTAATCACCCAGAGAGCCAAACCCTCCACCTGATCCAAATTCATTGATGACAGCTTTGTTATATGGATGGGTGAGCACACCCGATCCATGTTCCTCCAGGACCTGATCACCTTCTCTCCCATTTGCTTCATCTAGTCCTCAACCCAACAGATCACCTTCCTCAATGTTGACCTCCATCTCAAGGATGGCAACACCAATACCTCTGTCCATATTAAACCTACAGACTACACCCAATACCTCTACCTTCACAGCAACCACCCATTTCATACCAAGAAGTCCCCTTCATACAGCCTAGCCAACTGTGGTTGTCACATCTGCAATGATGAGCAGCCTCTTTCCAAATATACAAAGGGTCTAACTGAGACCTTCACAGACATGAATTACTGCCCCTCCTCCCGATATTTGTACAGAAACAGATCTCCCATGCCTTGTCTCTCTAGTCACCTAGTACCTCCTACATACCCACAATCTGGACACAAAGGACCACTCCCATCATGAATCAGTACCACCCAGGACTGGAACAACTGAATCACATTCTTTGATAGTGTTTAACTACCTCTCATCGTGCCTCGAAATGAGGAATATCCCACACCTCCCACAGTGGGATTCCACCGCCAACCAAACCTCTACAATCTCCTTGCCCATCTCCACTCTACCCCTGTCCTCAAACCTTGTCTCATAGCTCATATCCCTGCAATAAATATAGATACAAGACATGACCCATACAGTCCCGCACAACCACCTACTCCCATCTAGTCACATTATCTCCTGTTCCCTCAAAGGCGCGGCTGTCAGTGAAAGCAATTATGAGAACTATATACTAAGCTCCAATCACTGTGCTGCTTTCTATGTTGGTATGACAGATAATTAGCTGTCTTTTCACATAATGGCCACCTGCAAACTGTAACCAAGAGAGAGCTGGATCATCCAGTTGCTGAACATGCTGCCCAACACAATGTGCTTCGTTTCAACGGCTACTTCACAACCTGTGCCATCTGACTCCTTCCTACCAGTAACAGCTTTCTAAATAGCACAGGTGAGAATACTCTCTGTAATATGTCCTGGAGTGTGTAATGGTTGGAGGATGTATGGGTCATGTCTTGCATTTAGGTGGTGTGACCAAAAAGTAATGAGAATTTTTGTTTTTCTTAAAAAATCTTTATTTAGTGATCAGATTTAACTTTGTCCCCTTCAAAGCAATCCCCCTCAGATATAATACACTTGTGCCAGCACTCAGTTTTCGTTACAGTGTTCAGCTCCTTCAGTGTCATCATCTTTTTCTCTTCAGCCTTCGGAAAAGAAGAAGTCACATAGGTCTTCTTTTGTCAAAGGCATCAATTACAAAGGAATTAACAGTTATAAAACATGTAAGTAGACAATGGACATGAACATGTTAACATGAAAAAGGACAAGGAAATCTATAATTAACTTGCTTTTGCCCAAGAACTATAAAGCATTATAGTTATCATACAGTTAGAAGTAATTGTACATAAATGAACATTCATAAATACACTTAAGTATAGGCTAACAGACATTGAATTAAATTGTCTTCGCCCAGAAACAGGCAACGTCCAAGGTCTTAGAACTGGCCAGCATCAACTCTTCTTCGGTGCATAATGACGGGCACAGACAGCAGTTGTGCAGGTGAGACATCATCTGCTCCTCTCCACACTCACAAGTCGAGGGTCCTCTAGCATATCCCCATTTTTCAAGAGTTTCTTTACAACACCCAACACCAGTTCATAATCTGTTGAGGGACTTCCAGGTACACCAGCTCTCATTATCACCAGGTGGTAGTTCTTCTTTAGGTTGTCTCCAGCCTAGAGGAGTAGTATCTACTCTCTTTCTCCACATGTCTAGCCTTTGGTTTGTGTTATTGTTGTTGCTGTTTACATAGGCCCTTAGAAAACTTTTTTCTGGACTTCAATCAAGACGGTGCTGGCGAATGGCCAAATAATGGGTGAGTGACAGACATGAAGGCTCTACATCCTTCCGCTTGAGCAGGTGCTTCATGCCTGATGTCGTACGGAGTGGTACCTGCTAGACAATACAGCTGCTCCACTTAAGTGTGTCTCAGGCATCCAGTGATTATGCTGCACGTCTCATTCAGAGCAATGTCCACATGCCTAGCATGGCAGGAGTTATGTCAGACAGCTGTTGCATATTCGCCCGTAGAGTTGCACAACGATAAAGCCGAAGTCCGAATAGTGACTGGCTGTGCACCCCAGTTAGATCCCCCTAGTTTTCATATGATATTATTCCTTGCGGACACTTTCATTTTGGTATTTTGAACGTTATGGTCCGATCTATGGTCACTCCAAGATACTTTGGGGGAAATGAATGTTCAAGTTGATTGCCATTCCATGAAATATTTAGTTGTTGGTTGGCCTGTCAGTTTTGTAGGTAGAAAGCACATATTTGCATTTTCACAGGGTTAGGCCTTGTTGCTATTGTCTTCTGTCCTGAGACTGGTTTGATGCAGCTCTCCATGCTACTCTATCCTGTGCAAGTTCCTTCATCTCCCATTACCTACTGCAACCTACATCCTTCTGAATCTGCTTAGTGTATTCATCTCTTGGTCTCCCTCTACGATTTTTACCCTCCACGCTGCCCTCCAATGCTAAATTGGTGATCCCTTGATGCCTCAGAACATGTCCTACCAACCGATCCCTTCTTCTAGTCAAGTTGTGCCACAAACTTCTCTTCTCCCCAATCCTATTCAATACCTCCTCATTAGTTACATGATCTACCCACCTAATCTTCAACATTCTTCTGTAGCACCACATTTCGAAAGCTTCTATTCTCTTCTTATCCAAACTATTTATCGTCCATGTTTCACTTCCATACATGGCTACACTCCATACAAATACTTTCAGAAACGACTTCCTGACACTTAAATCTATACTTGATGTTAACATATGTCTCTTCTTCAAAAACGCTTTCCTTCCCATTGCCAGTCTACATTTTATATCCTCTCTACTTCGACCATCATCAGTTATTTTGCTACCCAAATAAAGAAACTCCTTCACTGCTTTAAGTGTCTCATTTCCTAATCTAATTCCCTCAGCATCGCCCGAATTAATTCAGCTACATTCCATTATCCTCGTTTTGCTTTTGTTGATGTTCATCTTATGTCCTCCTTTCAAGACACTATCCATTCCGTTCAACTGCTCTTCCAAGTCCTTTGCTGTCTCTGACAGAATTACAATGTCATCTGCGAACCTCAAAGTTTTTATTTCTTCTTCCTGGAGTTTAATACCTACTCCAAATTTGTCTTTTGTTTCCTTTACTGCTTGCTCAATATACATATTGAATAACATCGGGGAGAGGCTACAACCCTGTCTCACTCCCTTCTCAACCATCGCTTACCTTTCACGCCCCTCGACTCTTATAACTGCCATCTGGTTTCTGTACAAATTGTAAATAGCCTTTCGCTCCCTGTATTTTAGCCCTGCCACCTTTAGAATTTGAAAGAGAGTATTCCAGTCAACATTATAACTGCCATCTGGTTTCTGTACAAACTGTAAATAGCCTTTTGCTCCCTGTATTTTACCCCTGCCACCTTTAGAATTTGAGAGAGAGTATTAAAGTCAACATTGTCAAAAGCTTTCTCTAAGTCTACAAATGCTAGAAACGTAGGTTTGCCTTTCCTTAATCTTTATTCTAAGATAAGTAGGCCTTAAGTTATTATTTTTGTATAACCGTTCTAGTTCTTCAGTCTTTCAGACTGCTTATTTTTGATGTCATGGAAATCCTTTCCGTGGGTGGCCAATATGAGACCATCCGCATACAGAAAACTCCTGGTGTACAGCGGGAGTGGTTGATCATTCGTATACATATTAAAGAATGTAGGGGCCAGAACACTGCCCTGGGGTAGCTATTCCTCTGTAATCTCCATCTACTGCGCTATCCTTGAAATTCCACGGAAAATCTCCTGTTGCTAAAGAAGTTGGCTATTAAGGTGGTTATAGTAGAGCCATTAGTGATGTCATAAAAAAATTTTCAGGAGTAATTTATGGTTCACAGTGTTGTACACAGCAGACAGGTCAACAAAGGCCACACCAGTTACCATACATGATTCAAAACCATGTACAGCGAGACTGAAGATCTGTGATGTGCAGCTTTTACCCGGTATAAAGCCAGCCTATTGATGTATGAGTGCAGAGTCAACTGATTCTGTCAAACAGTTCAAAATCATTCTCTCCAAGATTTTATACAAATGGCAAAGAAGAGAGATGAAACGGTAGTTCTTAGGGTCATTGCTCTCTTTACCAGGTTTAAGGATAGTGATGACATGAGCTTTCCACCAGACTTCGGGGATCCTACTAGAGCATAAGCAGTTGTTAAAAAGATCTATAATCAATTTTAGTGTTACAGGACCAAATCGTTTTATTTGCTTATTCCTAAGATTTTTTTTTTAAAAAAAAAAAGAAACAGGGGGTCATGTTTAGTGAATATGTTGGCTGAGGCAACGTAACAGTTTTGTCTTTTGTCAAAAAAATGATGAACAAGCATTGAGGTGCAACTTTCCACAAGAGGTTTTGCCACAATTCTGGTCATTTTCTTTGGACTGGTTCAAGCAAACAGCGCGTAACTTCCAGATAGCATTCCTTACTGATCATATGACATTAAGGCAGGAAATCATGGTGCACTATCCCACTGCAATTGAAGAAAACAGCAAGAAGAACCTTCATATGTGATCGAACTTGTCAAATTGTTTTTGATCTTGGCTCTTCATGCAGTTTCCATTGGGACAATTGGGCATTGGTTTCAATGTCATACACATATATCCATGTTTTGTCACCTGTTATAACCTTCTTTAAAAAGTTCTGGATTGTTGTCGATTACATTCAGCAATTCCCAAGGGATGTCTATCTGACAATTTTTGGTCGAAATTCAACAATTTTAGAACAAACTTTGTTGCTACACACTTCATGCCAAAAACAACTAAACAAATTGCTTGGTATGAGATGAAGGATATGGCAACATCATCAGCAACCTCTCTGATGGTGATTCGGCAGTTTTCCAGAAAAAATTTCTTTACTTCTTCCACATTGTCATCATTAACTGATGTGGTATAGTGTTCAGGATAGTTGTCATCTTCAACATCTTCTCAATCCTCTTTGAAACATTTACACCCCTTGTAAACTCTTGTCTTAATCATAGTAGATTCACCAAAAGCCACAGTTAACATTTTGAATGCAGAGCTGCACATTTTTCCATGTTTCAAACAAAATTTAATGAATATTCTTTGATCCGTCTTCTTTCTGAAGTAAAAATTTGCTGAGCTCTTGAAAACAGGTATAACCTTTCTGACTATCAACAACAAATTAAATATTTAAAAGGTTGACAATGCAAACATAGGAGTAAATCATGAACATATGTACCAACAAGATAAAAAAAAAGACAAACGGATGTATAAAGCTGGGGAAATTAAAAAAATTCTGTTACTTTTTGCTCACACCTCATAGATCTATTGCGAGGATATGATCCATGAGGCAAGGGACTGGGGCAGGGGTGGGGTAAGAATGGGCAAGGATATTGCATAGATTTGGTGGGTGGTGCAAGACTGCAGTGGGAAGGATAGTGGAAAGCATATTCCTCATTTCAAGGCACAACAAGAGGTAATCTAAACCCTGTTGGGTAATGTGATGCAGTTGACCCAGTCCTGGATGTTACGCAGTCATGAGGGGAGTCTGCTGTGTGTCCAGATGCTGCTGTAAATTTCAGTTTCCCTTAAATATGCCAGCTCCAAACATTTTTCTTTAGGCTATTACAAATGGAGGTTCTTTCTTCCAAAATATTCCTTTTTAGTTAACTTCCATTTCCTTAGCTATCTGTTTCGTTTCCAGATTGTAATGACTTTTTCTCAACATTTTTGATTGCAAGTTCAATTATTCAGTTACCATTTTCAGAAAGGCAGCTAATTCAGGAAAAAAATGTTGCTTCCTGTTACTGCTGTAATGTACAATGCAGTCCACATTATTTTGTTGATATTTATTTTCAACAATATTAACTTTACCCAACACAGTTGATGAACTTTTTTCTTTAAACAGTTAGTTTCAAAACAAAAGAATTAATATCAGTTAAGGCTAGTGGATATGGAAAAAATTGAATTTATTAAGAATATAACATATTAAAATACAAAATGCATTAGTTTCATAACATACTGAGTTACAAAACATAATAAAAATCCTCATTACCTGTGACTGTATGAGTGGTAGAAATACAAGTGCTGGTAATTTTGTGACACTGTTAGTGGAACCAGCAACACAATTGCAGAAATTTATCAGAAACTCCATAACAGAGAAAATTCAATGGATTATCAGTATGCACACCTAGCTTTTGATCTGGTGAATGGCAGTGTAAGATGTCATGAACATGAGGTGCTCTATACATAATTCCATTAAAAAAAAATCCATGTTCTTATCACAGTACAGTAACTGGATACATAAAGAGTCTACTCACCAAGTGGCACGAGGAGAACACACATATAAAAAAGGTTTTAGGTATGCAAGCATTCAGACCCAGTGACTCCTTCCTCTGGCAGAAAAGTTGAAGGGGAAAGAAGAGGGATGAAGGAAAAGAACAGGAGAGGTTTGGAAAAAAGGTTAGAGTTTGGAAAAGTTACCCAGAAACCCAGGTCAAGAGCAGACTTACCAGACAGGATGAGAACGAAAGAACATCCAGCTGTTATGTAAATACTGTTCGACCTTTTAAATCGGCATGACTACCACCAAGTTATCAGTTAGGATGAATGGACATAGGCAGACAGTGTGTACTGGCGACACACAACATTCTGTTGAAGATCATGCTCTACAACATGACAGCTGTGACCTCGGTGGCTCTTTCACCCCCAGACGCCAGTTTCTCAGAACTCCACATGTGGGAACTAACACTATGCGTCCTTGCTTCTCGCCACCCAACTGGCCTTAATTTATGTTACATTTCTTCAGTCTCTGCATTTCTTCACAATAACTACTCCTTTCTTCACTCCTAAGTTTTCTACATCTTTCATGTTCTGACCTGTCTAGTTTTTGCCAGCCCCCTTCCATCTCAGTTACATACAATACACTTAGCACTCTTTATTATCTTGTGTATGATGTTTTAGCAGCAATCTCTGTCTTGCATATTATCCTGTCTTCCACCTTCCATCTTTAAGCTCTCAGGTTTTCAAATCCAATTCAGTGCAGTCCCCAGCATTCTGTCTTTCCTTCTCATCCCGTCTGGTGAGTCTCTCCTGACCTGGGTTTTTGCATGACTTTTCCAGACACTACCTCTTTTCTAAAACCTCTCCAGTCCTTTTCCTTTACCGCTCTTCGTTCCCCTTCAACCCTTCTGCCAGAGGAAGGAGCCACTGGCTCCAAAAGCTTGCATACCTAAAGCCTTTCTTTTTATGTGTGTTCTCCTGTTGCTGCTTGGTGACTAGATTTTTTATCCTTCCAATTACACTATATTGTCAAAAATTGATAATTTTTGTTGTTATATCACAGTATACTGATGTTAGTCCCCTAAAAAGTGGTGACACAGACTCAAGGACGGAAATTTAGTGAGCATGTAATTCAAGTGTTGAAAATCTGTGAAATGAGAGTGTTGAAAATCCAGCATTGGAGTCTTGAAGGTCCACTATCATTGAAAGTGACTTTGGAACAGCTGAATGCACAGCTACAACAGTTAGATCAGTAGCAGATGTAGACTAATCAATTACAGAAGCATACACCTCACTGACAGCAAGAGTTTGTCCAGGAAGAAGTGTTTGTCTGGGATCAAGAGTAACTATACCAGGATAATGTCACCTCCTAACACAGGAAATATCAAGATCAGTGGTAGATACTAACAAACTACCATTAATGTGAAATTCCTCTGCAGGAACAAACCCAATTACGTCCAAGTCAGCAACAGTTCAACACACTACATGCAGGTCCATCCACCATAATTGCAGACCACTTGCATGCAAGTCAGTTGGATTTTTTGTGCCATTCAGGCAAGCAGCACACCTTGTGACCTTCAAAGAATCTCAGCTCTGCACTGAATACCTAACACTGACTCAGCCACATCAAGAGTCATTTCACTGCAACAAGCAAATAGCAGGATGCATGCAACTATACTCATTGTGGCGCATTAAAACAGCTGCACCACTCTCAAAGTGTATGAATCAATCACAAAACCCCCTGTGACCAGCTGATACAAAAACGACTGACAGCTTTCAAACTCACACATGCAATTACAATGAAATGAACACCCTTAGTTGCTTACAGGCGTTGACATACGTCCCCGAACAGAGCACACATTTTCATCTGTTCCCGTTGACATATGTCAACGCCTGTACGCAGCTTAGGGTGTTCACTTCATTGTAATTTCATTCTAACGAGCTGCATGGTCACCGATGGTATACCATCTAACATGCAATGTTTACAGCAGCTATGGTAAAAGGAAGAGATGAAATAAACAAAACCATGCCAATTTCTCTGCCACCTCTATCAGCTGGGGGCTCCAGAGGTTCTAGAAGAGCCCAAAAGATTCCTGTGGTCCATAAGGATGTTATGTTTAGCACCTTATTTTTGGTGCCACATGAACTAGATTTGAACAAGATTGGGTAAACAGCTGATGAATATCATAGGTCATGTCCTACCAGTGTTTATCACATTTGGTGTTTCATGGATGACATGGCACTGCAGTTGAATGATCTCACATGTCAAGTTGTTACCATTCAACATATAATGGATGGTGATGCCCCAACACAGCAAAAACGAATGCACTGCTTTATCCAGAGCTAACAGTGCAAGATCCGTTTCCATGCTAGACTGGGAGGAATATCTCCATCACAGACACTTCAGAGGCAGGGTACACGCTGCTGTTTGAGCAATGCAAGTGGTGGAATCTTGCAGCTGGGAGGTGAATTGGCCAGCAACAATAACTCCACCAACAATTGTGACAACTAAGAGTGATGGATAAAGCAACTGTTCTGGAATTCCTATAAGAAACAAATTCTTCATATGTGTTCTCACATGTAGTCTCACGGTAGCAATCTCGATTTTCAGTTGCATGGCACCAAATGGCTTTCCTACAGAAAATTACTGTTGGCATCGTTAAATTTGAATCTTGGGCTTATCTAGAGTTTCTGAGTGGCCCTTTGTCATCTCCACTGTCACATATCAGATTACAGGCATGGGCTTTTTTGTCCTGCTAAGACATCTTGCTCAAGGTGTGAAATTAGCTACATCTTGTGCCAAACAACTTCAGCTAGAACACCTGGCCAACTAATTCAGTGCTTTGATTCGACAGCATATATTCTCTCAGAACAACCCTCATTAAGCTACCTATCAATGTAATTCTCACTGACTGCATGTTCAGTACGTGTGGCAGAACCTCCCCCCTCCCAACCCATCTTCCATGCCACACAACAGTGTACTACATATGGTCCTACATATGTACTGGCCCTCCTCTCCTCCACCCAACAAACTTTGAATCGTTAAGGCAGAGTCTGAAATGATTGTTGAGGCAGACATAACATGACCCTCAGAATGAGTGCACACTGTCACTTCAAGCGGTAGCAAAGAAACCAAACAGTTAAGTCATGCAGAAAATACAGCGCACAGAATGCTTGAACAATCCTCAACAGCTATACAAAGTGACATGTTTGAGACTTAGTATATCTTCTTGCTGTTTGTATGGTTTTCCCACCATAGACCTCATCAAGATCTACGACAAGATACAAGTGGTACCCGAGGAGATACACAAAATATTAATTACTACACTGTTTTAAGTCTCCTTTATATGATAAGGTTTATGTAATGTTGCACAGACCTTCCAAAGATATAGTGATGAATGCTAATGAGTTTAGACTTTTTTTTCTTTACATACATTAATGATTTGGTGCGGTCCTCTTCACCAGAAGACATGATCATCATCTTTGAGGAATCTTCTGCTCCTTCACTGACTAAGAAAACCACTGAAATCGGCAAAGTATGTTATAGTCACTATAAAAGGGATGTTCACTGAATTCAAGGCATCTGCTGTTATTATATGCCTAACCCCAGCAGGCATTACTGTCATAAAAGAGAACCAGATCACAAAGACATTGAGAGAACTGTGGCAATACATGCATAAAATAAACTTATTACTGGCTCATAAACAACCCTGTGAATGATCCACCACTCCATGTGGTTGTTATACACCTGTCACCAGAGCATGCTTGTCAAAGTTTTCAGATGTTTCAACTTGTTCTATGGGTGTGGTTCTACAGCAGCACATCAAGAGACTGGCAGTGTTAGGTTATTTCTCTTACAAGCTGTCACTATTTTATAAAGAGGTGCTGGCTGCCTATCAGATCCTAAAAACTTTAGATTTATGGTTGAAGGCCCACTAATTACCATCTAGACAGACTGCCAACAGTCGAAATTCACATTTATGCAGCCCCTGGATCAACTGTCAGTACAGCTGAGCAATCTAAATTTCACAACTGACACATCACTGGCACAAAATTGTCTTACTGATACTCTGGCTATAGTCGAAGCTCTCTTGCAGTCACTAAATTTAAAAGAGCTGTTAATTGTGCAGATTTCTAATACAGCTCTGAAGGACCTGCTGCAATGAATACTGGCACTTCAGTTGCGATGAGTGTACTGATGCAGCAATGTATGATGAAAAAGTTGTAGGCTGGAAGCAATTGTAGTATCCCAATGAACACTGGCACTTCATTTATCATGAGTGGTACTGATACAGTAATGTATGATGAAAAAGTTATAGGCTAAAAGCAATTGTAGTATCCCATTCACTACACCACTGCATATTCAAGTCCTTGCATTAACAAATCATACAGGTAGCCAATACATTTATATATGGTGACTATTTATTTATTTATTCATTCTTTACAATTACAGCCTATTTTTTGGGATGCTAACATAGGCCATTCCAGTTACATTTTTGTGAATAATGGTAAGTGTATTTATGAATTATTTTTACCTGTTACTTGTAAACATTAGGAAACAAGATAATGCTAGTATTACAACAAACTACAGAAACCATTTAATACTACAACATAGAATCAAAAGTAGGAAAGAAACTTACTTTTTATCAATACCTCTTAACAAATTACCCAACTACTTTTACTCTTGCTGGTATTACAGATTCTCATTGGTGCACTTCTGTTTATGTTCCTTTATTAAGGTAAATATAAACTGTAGACACTTATTCCTGCCACTGGATCTGCCATCAAATTACCCCAGTCAACACTGACAGTCTGCTGGATTTTTTGGGCAGAGAAGCAACACAACAGCAGCATTTCCAGTATAACAATTGATTCCTTGAATCCCCGTCACATCTTAGATACCACTCTTCCATAATAAACATGACACAAGTCTTGAAAACTGTTTCATTCAGTGGTCACTGGTTTCACCTACCTCCCCTCCATCTGTAGAGAATATTGTCTTACCGGACTAGCAGCATGCTGACATATCGTTAAATCTTTCACAAAATTGTCCTTCTCCTTCTTCGATACAGCAGCTACAGTATCATCCAAGATGTGCCGTATTAATTTGTTCCTCTGTACTGTTTTGGGATCCAGCATCATGAATGCCTTATAACTATTTCTAGCAACATCTTCATAGACCACAGTCACATGTTTGCTTTGGAGTGCCCTTACTGTCAGAGACACAGCTGTCATTTACCTGACCTTTGATTTTCCACAGATATGTAGGCCTAGCATACAACTCATGGCCATTTCAACTGTGTATCAGTATCAGTCCACTTGCCAAGTGAATAAATCTCATTTTTAGACTCTCCCTGATATTAGGGAGGAATTCAAATGTTCTCCTGCCTGTGCTTGAAATGCTCCATTTATTTTGCAACAGTTGTAATGCATATCTTGTATTAACTTTTTCATACTTGTCTCAGTTCCAAGTATCCTTCATACTTCTGTTTGATTGCCTTGCCTTTCTTTAACCAATAAAGAGCTCCTCTTGTGCTCATTTCCAACTCCAATGCAAATATTTCTACAATTACTAACAATTCATCATTGGGGGTCATACAGTAATCACCCGTTATCTCAGTAACACTCCTCATTAAACTCCTGACTAATGAAGCTGCTTCCCAAGTTGATGCTAATATGGATTGGTGGTATACTCTGATTTTGTTTCAAGGAACATCTGAATTGCCTATTTGTGATGGTTAAAATTTTGCACATCATGTTCATACTCTTCCTGTTTCAACATGACCAGGCTCCAGCTCTCGCCTGCGATATGAGTGCGTCTACAGGGCAGCAAGTTCATTGATTATTCTTTTCCGTGTTTTCCACGTAGTATATTTATTAAATTTCATCTGTGTTTCTCTGTTTAAGAGAGTTAATCTCATGTTTTTGTTAGTGTAAATTCATTCACTGTTTGGTTCAATAGATGCTCACTGAACGGCCAATTATGTAGCTCCTTAATGCACCAGTGTCCATTGGTGACACATAAAGAAGGTAGCACGTTGCACATCTACGATGTCTGCTTTTATAGTTCACTTGTTCAGTTAGTGTTGCTAGGATCAGCAAGATATAGCATTCTGTGTGCAGATGCAGAAGAAGCTGGCCACAGTTTACAAACAGCTGAACATGCTGTTGGCTACAGGCAGTCACCTTCAGGTTGCTGCCTCGGTATGTAGCAGTTGCGGAGAATCTGGCATGTTGCATGGGACATCTCAGGTGTCACTTGTTTTACACACAGGCTCTGCTTCCAAGGCACCTCCCGACCTAGTGCAGACGATGCAGTGGTTGCGCCCTCACGGCAGGGCGAGTGGTGGGTGGTAATGCCTTCACGTCGCTCGGGGCAGAGAGTCAATGTGGAGACTGGCTACCTGGCCTTGCCCATTCATCCTATGATTGGACAGGAGCCTCCTTCAGCAGGGTCTAAGCAGGCACACAGAACGGAGAGGTTTAATGCTTACTGGGAACTTAAATGTTGGGTGTGTTAAGGAGTCCCTTAAGCAGACAGCATTCACAACTGGAAAAAAAAACAATGTTCACTCGTTATATCTACCAGGGTGCCTCGTCCGAGAGGTGGCCTTGCTGATGGCTATCGAGCATGCAGGGTGCAGTCATCTGCAAGTCATGGCTCACATCGGCGCCAACGATGCCTGTCCCATGGTTTATGAGGTAATCCTCACTTCATACAAGTGGCTGGCGGAGGTGGTGACGACTGATGGCCTTGCCCGCAGGGTGAAAGCTGAGCTCACAATTTGCAGCATAATTCCTAGAGTTGATCAGGGTCCTTTCATTAGGAGCAAAGTGGAGAGTCTCAACCAAAGGCTTCATCACCTCTGTGATGGTCTTGGCTGCAGATTTCTGGACCTGTGGGGACTTGTAGGACTTCCCTTGATAGGTTAGGGGTGCACTGCACAAAGGAAGTAGCTACTTGGGTAGCGGAGTCATTGTGGAGTGCACATGAGGATTTTTTAGCCTAGGCAGTAGTTTGAGGTGCTCTGATGGATGCTCACCAGTCAATTCACAGCAAGGGAAATCAAATAGCATTCTGAATTACGACACTTTGACTGTCACAATTTTATCAGTAAACTGTCAAAGTATTCACAATAATGTTCCCGAATTTACTGCCCTTCAGGAAAGTTCTTGAGCTCAAATTATTCATGGGACTGAGAACTGGCTCAAACCCAAAGTGGAAAGCTCTGAGTTACTTAGTGAGTCATGGAACATATATTGGAAAGACACATTAGAGCCCATAAAGGGGGAGTTTTCATTGCAGTTGACTAAAATATTGTCTGTCTTGCCGGTCGAAGATAAGGGCAACAGTGAAATCACCTGGTCACATATAAAGGTGTAGGTGTAACTAAGTTAATTGTTGGATTTTTTACTGGCCACCCAATTCTGATGTGGCAGTTCTAGACTCATTCAAAGAAAGTCTATGGTCAATAGAGCATAAATACTTAGATCATGCAATACTAGTTGGAGGCGACTTTAAATTACCAAGTATAGACCGAGATATCTATGGATTCATTGTGGGTCGGGTAAAGACACAGTCACGGAAATACTGTTGAACATGTTTTCTGAAAATTGTCTTAAGCAGCTAGCTTGGCAGCCTACACACAATGGAAATATCTTACACGTATTAGCTACAAATACGCCAGACCTTATTGAAAATGTCAGCATGGAAACATGGATTAGCGATCATGATGTCATTACAACAACTAAGATTATGAAAGTCAATAAATCAGTCAAGAAGGCTAGGAGAGCGTTCCTGCTAGATAGATCAGATAGCCTAAGCAGTTATTATCATCTTACTTAGACAGCGAATTGTCATCACTTCCTACCAGTAAGATGAATGTAGAGGAGTTATGGGCAAAGTTTAAGCAGATTGTAAATTGTGGTCTGGAGAGTTGTGTGCCAAGAAAGTGGACAAAGGATAGAAAAGACCCAGCATGGTTTAACAACGAAATTCATAAGATGCTGAGGCTGTTGCACTCCAGGTTCACAAGGGGATGCACAAATGATGGCAAGCGAAGGTTAGCAAAAATTCAACCTCTGTGAAAAGATCTATGTGTGAAGCATACAACAATTACCACCGTCACACCTTAGCAAAAGATCTGGCATAAAACTTGACGAAATTCTGGTTGTATGTAAAATTGCTCAACAGGTCTAAGGCTTCCTTTCAGTCTGGTGTAGCAGCTGAAGATAGCAAAATGAAAGCCAAAGTTTTAAATTTCACGTACAGGATATCGTTCATGCAGGGGTACCGTAAAAACATACCATCATTTGATCAGCAGACAGACTCCTGTATGGATGATATAGAAATAAACATACCTGGCATAGAGAAGCAACTTAAAGATTTGAAAACATATAAATCACCATGTACAGATGGAATCCCAGTTCAATTTTACAAAGAGTATTCTACAGCATCAGTACCTTACCAATCTTGCGTTTAACTCTGTAGGAATATATGAGATGGCTTAGACGAAATTTCTAGATTGAGTGATGAATGCCTTGGTCCAAGCGTGGGAAAATCTAAGTACAGTGGAACCTCGCATAGCGATCATAATTCATTCCAGAATCTTACTTGTAGTGCGAAACACTCATGAAGCGAAAGAATTTATTTCATATAAATTAATGCAAAATAGGACAAAGCATTTCACGCAGAGAAAGTAAAAAAGGTTTATCTTACTTATGCCATTTAGTCAAAGAAAACTATACATACAGTATTATGTACTCCACTATTCACGACACTAAACAAATTCTTTTTTACTAGGAAGCTATCTGGTCGTCTGTATCTGCCGACGCTTCAGTGCTCGGTGAAAATGCGACATATAAATTTGTGGTGCACATATTGGGGTGACGATTTTCAATGTATGATGCAATCGAGTCGCGCTCTTTCAGCATTTCTCTTATTGCGCCAGAAGATCGCTGTTTTCCTGTTACCGCCTCCTACTCCTCTGAAGAACTCCGCTCCCCGATTTCCTACTGTCAAACACACTGCAACTCCATAAGCTTTACTCAATCAATCAATCAATCAATCTCTTTATTCATCCGTTAACAATATACATTGTATGGATGTAGTCGATTACAATATAGTTTCTGATATTTTATGTGTTGCAAAAACTTGCATAATAAATCCAAATATTTTACATCACTTTATATAAATAATCTTACTTTCCCCTATTAGACAATTACAATATAATTTCTGTTATTTAATGTGTTACAAAAATTTGCATAATAAATACAAGTATTTTACTTCACTTTATATAAATAATGTTACTTTCCCATATTTAGATATTCTTCAATGTTGTAAAAACTGTTTCTTATTAAAAATTGTTTAAGATCTACTTTGAATTTATGACATTCTTTAATTTTCTTTATTGCAGCAGGCAATGCATTAAAAAGTATTTTGGGCTGGTAGTTGACACTTTTTTGGTATAGTGCTCCTTTGTGGGCCTCTCTGTGAAAATCATCTCTATTTCTTGTTTCGTGTTTATGAATCTGATTATTTACTGTTGAAAATTCCTGGTGAGTTTTCAGAAAGCAGAAACATTCATATATGTATAAGCTAGGAAGAGTCATTATTTTAAATTCTTTAAATATTTCCCTGCATGACATTCTACGGGGAACCCCTTTCATTATTCTAATAGCCCTTTTTTGAAGTTTGAAAGCTTGTTTTGCCATACCTGTATTTCCCCAGAAGATCACACCATATCTAAGCAAACTGTTCATATAAGCATAATAGGCACACAGCAATGATTCAGTGTTGCAACAGTCCCGAAGCATTCTAAGCACATAGCAGCATTTACTTAGTTTTTTACACAAAGCTTCTAGATGCTTTTCCCATCTCAAGTGCTCATCCACCCATATACCTAGGAATTTTGTATGTGGAGCTTGTGCAATAACATAGCTCCCTAGCTCAGCTTTTACTGTTCTTCTAGTTTTACTTTTAATATTACTGAAATTCATCAATGCTGTTTTATCCTTATTTATGATCAACGCATTATCACTTAACCATTTTCCTGTCTCATTTATTGTCCTTGAGACACTCTGTTGTAGATTATCCTCGGTGGATCCTTTTATGAAAATGCTAGTGTCATCAGCGAACATCACCGTTTCTGCCACTGTCAGATGCTTTGGCAAATCATTTATAAACACCAAGAACAACAGAGGGCCTAACACGGAACCTTGGGGCACTCCATAGCTAGTTTTTTTGAAGTCAGAAAGATACTCTTTGCCTTCATGGTATATTTGTACTTTCTGTTGTCTATCCGAGAGATAAGACTTGAACCATTTGAAGGCAAGTCCCCGGACCCCATAAAATTCTAGTTTCATAAGCAATAAATCATGGCTGATTAGATCAAACGCTTTAGATAAATCTAAGAATATCCCACAGCTTAACTCATTCTTGTCCAAGGCATTTAGGACCATTTTCATGAATTGGAAGACTGCCATTTCTGTGGACCTGTTCTTTCTAAACCCATTTTGAGCATTAGTCAGTATTTTATTTTTATTCAGAAAGTCAGCTAGCCTTTCATACATTACTCTTTCTATTACTTTAGAGAAACCTGACAATAATGACACTGGCCTATAATTATTTATGTCAGCTGTACTATCCTTTTTGTGTAGTGGCTTTACTATGGAGAGTTTTAGTTTTGATGGGAACACCCCTGTCCTGAAAGAAGTATTAATAATGTCAGCTAGGTTAGTATCTACACTGGTAGAACTGTGTTTGATTACCTTCTCTGGAATTCCATCAATACCACAAGACATTTTATTTTTTAGTTTATTAATAGCATTTCTAACTTCACATTCTGTTACTGGGTACAGAAACATCGTCTTTTCACAAGTTGGTACTTTTATGTTTTTGTTGTTTGAATTGCTTAGACCTTTAATTAGGTTCGGTGCTATGTTCACATAATGTTCATTGAATATATTGGCTATCTGTTGAGCATCTTCTATCACTTTCCCCTCACTTTTAATTTTGAAGTTATGGGTCTTGGTTTTACGTTTTCCTATGCTATTGTTTATAACCTTCCAAATAGATTTTGATTTATTGCTTCCCTTGTTAATGTATGAATCATTGCTTAGCCTTTTTGCTGCCTGTAAAACTTTCCTATAGACCCTTCTATATTTCCTATAGTATGGTTTAATTGTTGTATTTATTCTAGCATGTTTGCTTAGGTTTCTAAGGGTGATTGCTGACTTTTTAATCCCTTGTGTTACCCATGTTTTTGTCTTCTCACTAACTTTAATTCTTTTTAACTGGAATGCCACATCGTAGCAATATTTATAATCAGTAAAAAAACTGTCATACTTTTTGTCTACATCATCAGTTTGTTCTACGCCCCACTGCACCCTTTTTAGCATACTATTAAAAACCCTTATGTTGTTTGCATTAATAAGTCTTCTTTGTACATATTTTTCAGTGATCGTGCATTTCTTAGTGTTCTCATTCCTTATCATCATTTTTAAAGCCATATGGTCAGAAAAGCCTGTATCTATTACTTCAATATTGTACTCACAGCTTTGTTTGTTGGTAAATATCTGATCAAGTGTTGTTCCAGACCCCTCCCCATATCTGGTAATTTCCCACACAGTAGGTTGCATGTTGTATGAGTTAAACAGATGTAGTAATTGTGCCTTGTTCTTATTACTTTTGTTAAAATTAATGTTAAAATCACCAAGAACTATTGTGCATTTTGACCTGCCTCTCAATTCATTTAAAAGATCATCTATATAATATAAGAATTGGTTAAAGTCACCTGATGGAGACCTATAGATGCAAGCAATGATAGTTTGACAGTCTGTAATTTCACAAATACAACATTCAAAATCTTTTTCTGCACACTTCACCTTGCTAGGTTTTATCTCTTTAGATTTAACATTGCTTCTAACATAGATGCATACACCTCCACATTTATAATTTTCCCTGCAAAAGCGACTTATTAAGTTAAAGTCTGGTATACTTGCTGCACAAATCTGTGTGTCCCGAAGCCAGTGCTCATTGATACACAGCACAGAAACCTCCTTAACATTACAATTTAAAATTACTTCCAGCTCACTCATTTTGTTGCATAGTCCTTGTACATTCTGATACAGCAGGGTCCAGCTACCTAGATTTGGTGCACAGCTCACCGTAGTGTCCCCTTCAGGCTGCCTGGTAGAAAAAAATCCTTCAAGTGTGAGGGTCTTGTCACTCTTCTTCTGATTGGCAGTCTACTAATTGTGTCTATTGGACTGGATGCTGTTGTTGACGGTGCTGGTGTGTCTGCTGCAGCTGCTAAAGCTGACAGATTCTCTGCTGCTACTGGTTGTTGTTGATCTGCAGCTGATGATGATGATGCTTCTGTTGCTCGTTGTTGTGCTGCTGCTGTTTCTGGTAATGTCGGAGACCCAACTGTTACCGCTGATAATCCTGGTTCTACTGTTACACACGAATCTTGTTTTGGTGGAATTGGGATTGGAGTCCCTTGCTCTATCGACGACTCATTAATGAATTTAATTATTTCGGCACTCATAATTTCTTTCCCTCTTGTGTTCATGTGGAGACCGTGACTTGTAAAGTGCTCTCTATTCACACTTTCTATCTTTATAAACGTCGCATTCACGTAACCTCTACAGATTTTCTCATATATTGTGTTTGCTCTCACAATTTCAATGTTTACGCACGAGTTTTCCATCAGATCGTGCCTTCGTGGAACACTGACAATGTAGAAATGTACTTTAGGCATTCTCTTGATTTTTTCCTTCAGGATTCTCGTTGCACGCGAAGTTTCATTGCAATAAACATCATTCGCGCCCCCGATTACGATGCAATTGTTACCGGGCATCAGAATGTTGTCACAGCTCTTCAAAACTTCGCGTAGTGGCGCACCTGGCTTGATAATTCCTGTTACGTTAAGGTCAGGGTGATTATTTCTCATAATTTCTGTAAGTCCTCTACCATGACTGTCAGCAAATATATACGTCTGTTGCTTGGATTCTTGTTTACACATCGCATTGCTGTTTAGGTTTCGTCTACGAATATTCACTTTCCCTTTTTCAGCATGGCTATTTAGGTCTAAGTTTCTTTGTCTTATAATACTCACATTATCTTTTTCCACAATTAATTCACTTTTATGTTTTTGTGTGAGTAGGTTGTTCATATATCTGATCATGGTCGCACTGTTTACACTTTTCAAGGTCTGATCTTTACGATGTTTACAACTAGCACTTACTAAACCGTCTTGCCTTACCGGTATATGAGACACTTCAGACGATTCCCGTAAGCATCTTGCCGCATTTTCTAGTGTTTCCGTATAGTCCCTGATGGCGTCAAGCTCTTTCTGAAGTTCGTCGAGTATATTTAATTGTAAACCTGCGTAGCACATTTCAGTTGCGTTTTCGCGTTACTGTGATCATTTCTTGCCTGTGATCTTCCACATGTTCACCGATAACATTGTTACCCTCTCCTAGTCCCATGTTCTTGGCAAAGACACAATATCGTTGACTACACACTCCACAGGTACTCAAATGTCTCAGAATCACATTCAACAATGCACTCCAGCCAACGCTTCTTCCAAGAAGAAGTCAGACTTGTCTTGGCAACCCATTCTCACGCCTTTTAGATCAAGTTGAAGCGGATAGCTGAGGAGAGCCCTACGTCATAGTGCCGTAGCGCTACGTCATCGTGACGTAAATAAACCTAAATCGACTTCATAAGTACGTGCATCGATCTTTGCAGTTGTATCACAGAGGTTGCGCGGTAACGTGAAAGTTAAAAGTGATATGTTCAGCCCAGTTGAATTACTTATGAAGCTGGAATCCCAACAGTTTTGGATGTTATTGTGTGTTTCTTGAACATAATGAATGTCTGAACGAAGGAACCATAATGAAAGAAAAAAAGAATCGCTTGCAGTCATTTCTTTAAATCCGTGAATCGTCCAGAAATCATGTGGAAGAAACGTGAAATAATTAATTATTAAGCTGTAATCCAAAGAATTTTGGATGTTATTAATTATTTCATGAGTATAAGGAAAGACAAAAAAGCTTGTAGTCATTTTTGAAAAAATCCCATGAATTGTGCATGGTTGTGTCGACAGAAACGTGAAATAATTAATTATTAAGCTCTAATCCCAAGAATGTGCTACATAAATATAGCGAATATCTGAACGAAGGACCCATAACCACAACGAAAGTAAAAAAAAGCGAGTAGTCATTAAAAAAATCCGATTAATTCTGCATAAATCATGTGTATAGACAAGTGAAATAGGGGGGAAATTAAAGTGTTTCGTATTTTACATAAGCCAATGGATTGTACATAAAGGCCCGACCACACGCGACGATCTGTCTGCGCACATCATATCTGCGCAGACAGATCGTTGCGTGTAGACAGAAGATTTGCACAAACCTGAGGTGTCTGCAAACCTGGAAGTTGGAGGTTTGAGCGAAACCTCTCAAATCTGTGGGTTGAAACCACATCTGCGCAGACAAGTTGCAGCGTGTGGACAGGAGATCGCCGTAAATCTGTCGCGAAACAGCTGTTTGCTCTGTCTAGTGTTTGTATTTGTGCGCACAGGGCATCAAAATGGCTGATACTCGCAGTGTTCTTGAGAGTTTATTTGTGAATTCATTGAATTATATAGAAACCACCTATGTTTGTGGAAGATAAAAGGTAAAGAATATAGTGACCGAGACAAAAAGGCAGCAGCATACAGTTCTCTAATTGTAAAATTGCGGGCAGTTGACGCCGCCGCCGCGCACATTGTGGAGGGTTGAACCCTCTGCTGTGTTAGAAGTTCTAGCGCCCTTAAGGCGCTTCTCCTTCTGGCATGAAGTTTGTTGGGAGATGGGATGTCGTGATTTGTTGGTATTGCTTGACTTTTGTGCTGTTCTTTTTTTTAAATATATATAAAAGAAGACAGGACAGAGAAAGGGACAGTAGAAGATGGCATAGTGGGTGGAAGGGGGGGGGGTGGCGTGCTTGTGAGGGTGAATGACATGATATGTTGGTGGATGATCGATGATGTGAGAAAGAGTAGTTGACATGAGATGAGGTGGCTTATGCATGCGAATTCATGGGGGGCGGAAAAGAAGGTCAGGCCATCGAATGGTGGCTAGATGGTGAACACGGGTACCCATGGAGAGTATTAAGGGATTAGGACAGTGACGTGTTTGTTGGTAAAAGGAATTGGCTGCAGATAGGATGCGGGTGCGAAGGAGCGGCACGTCAGCCAGGTTGTGGAGCTCTTGGGTTGGGAAGTCGAAAGGGAGCTGGAGGGCACGCCGGAGAGCCCAATTCTGGACGGTTTGGAGTCGGCGGAGGTGGGTGGGGGCAGCATTGCCCCATACCATCGCCGCATATTCAAGGATGGGACGAACAAGGGAGGTGTACAATCTAACAGCAAGGTGTGTGGGGAGTGAAGAGGTTGGATTGATGAGAGGGTAGAGCAGGCAGAGCCGCCCCATTGCCTTACGACGCACGTCATCGATGTGGGGGCGCCAGGTGAGGCGCTGGTCCAGGGTAACACCCAAGTACTTCGCAGTACGAGTCCAGGGGACTGGGGTACCAAGGACCGTCACCTGAGGGAGCCGAATGGGAATATGGCGTCGGCAGATGATGAGGGCTTGGGTCTTGGAGGGATTAAATGCCAGAAGCCAGGTCCTAGCCCAATTGGTTAAGGATTCTGTAGCCCCCTGGAGCCGCTGTTGTAGACCTGCCACACTCTGAGAACGAGAGAAGAGTGCAGTATCATCTGCGTAGAGAGCTAAATGTACCCTCAGCGCAGAGGGCAGATCGGCTGTGAAGAGGGAGTAGAGTAGCGGTCCAAGTACGCTGCCTTGTGGTACCCCTGCCCTAATGCGTCGTCGTGTAGATTTCCCATCAGGGATCCTAACGTGGAAGGTGCGACCTTCCAGGTATGTGGCTATTAGCCTTACGTGAGACACTGGAAAGCCTAGGGAAAATATTTTGTAGAGCAGCCCTTCGTGCCAGACTGAGTCAAACGCTCTGGACACGTCGAGGAGTATGGCCCCGAAGTACTCCCTACGTTCTATGGCGTCCAGTGCCTCTTCTACAAGGCGCAGGAGTTGGTGAGTGGTTGCGTGTCCCTGCCTGAAGCCAAACTGCTCATCAGGGAGGACTCGTTCTCGAGCAATATGGATGAGCAGTCGTTTAAGGTACAGCCTCTCGAACACCTTGGAAATGGCGGGCAAGAGGCTGATGAGGTGGGAGCTGGCAGGGGAACGAAGATCCTTCCCAGCCTTGGGGATGGCGACCACCTCAGCATGTTTCCAGGCAGTGGGATATTGCCTGGTTGTGAGGATGTTGTTGAAGGTGGCCATCAGGATGGGAATAGAAGCTGGGGGTAGCTGCTTGAGGAGGGCATTCGTCAGCTTATCGGGGCCGCCAGCTTTCTTGGATTTGAGGTACCGCAATTACAGTTCAACCTCTTCTTCATTGATGGGGGTGATTTCATCCTCAGGGTCCTGAACGGCAAGGAATTGTGGGAGGCGTGCCGTTACCAGGCGGATGTGGTCGGGGTCAATGGGGTCATTGACCGGGGTTGAAGTTGCGTGTGAAGACATCAGCCAAGGCATTTGCCTTGGTGTCTGGTTCGGACACAAAATCATTGCCGACCTGGAGGGGGGGAATCCTTTGCTCTCGTGTCAGAAGGCTTTTTGTGAGCCACCAAGCGGACGGGTCACTCAGGTCAATGGCAGAGATTTTGTTCTCCCATGCCTGATTGCGGTGGTCTTGCACCACAGCCTTGATTTGGCGCTGTAGTCTATTGTTGATGAGGCGCTTGGTTGCCGGATTCCGAGTGAGCTGCCATTCTCGGATGGTCCGGTTTTTCTCTGTGATGAGAGCAAGGATGTTGGGGGGGGGGAGCGGACGCAGATGGTCTGGGGGCCAGTGTGGACGGTGAGGGATCGCTGCTGCTTCAGCATCTAGGGCTATGGTGGTGAGGTGAATGAGGGTGCGATCTGCGTCAGTTTGATCGGCAGCAGGGATTGTGGGTAGGGCTGCTTCGACCCGTCGCTGGTAGGACTGCCAGTCAATACCGCGGATGTTCAGGCCTTCACTCGGCGCGGTCGGGACTCCAACGAGATCGATGGAGTAGATGACCGGCCGGTGGTCAGAGGCTAGAGCGATGAGGGTGGCTGCAGTGATGGGGTGGGGTAGACCTTTCACCACTGCGATGTCTAAGATATCTGGTGGACGTCCTCCAGTGGGGTATATGATGGGGTCATGCGGGCCGATGGTGCGGGCGTGGTGCCGCTCAGCGACCCAGAGAAGTCGACGGCCAGAAGTGTTTGTTAGTCTACTATTCCAGGCAGCATGTTTGGCATTGAAGTCACCGCCAACGAAGACGTCGTTGCCGAGCGACAGCAATGCCTTGTAGTCTGGTGTTTCAAGAAGGCCTCGAGGTGGTCTATAAAGAGCCACGAACGTGATGGGACCCCTCACCGTGTGGACAACAACGCCAGTGGCTTCCACGGTGTTAAGTTGGGAGAGGGGAATAGGGTGGTGACGGAGGGAGTTATGTACGTATGGGCAGTTGACGCCTCGGCAAACAGAGAAACAGTAATAAAAAAATTAATTAGTTGTGAACTGTTTACCAAAAAGAGTTGCCCAAAGTGCATAAATCTAGAAGATCTGGTGTAGGAGTAGATCAAGTATACAGCCAACGTTATGGTATTTTGATCTGCTTGGCTTTCTTAGTGATCAAGAAACGCCAAGACCAAGAGGAGTACAATTTAAGATGGAACTGGAGTGTCAATGTGCGAGGAAATGGAACACGAGGTACTGTTAAACAATATATTTAACATACGTTTATCAAACTTTTATTCAAAAGAATATATTTGTGTGCATACTTAATAGAAAATTAACTGCTGTTATAAAAAGAAACATGAATATACTTGTCCTTGTTTTACAAAACAGTGTTTATTACGATACAACTCCATCCTGCCATGGAACAGCTCTAGTAGTACTGAAATAATTGTAATTTCTTTGAATTTCCCGGCGATTTGATGACATATCGTGGAAATCGGGTTTTCTGCCGGATATCAGCGTCTTCCAAACACGATATTTCGACGTCATTACTTGACATCTTCATCAGGTGTTCCCTGAGATTGGCTACTTGCTGTTTTTTTCCTTTATTGTTATTTTAAACCTGTTTACAGGCAGGCGTGCAGCAGCATACTACGCTGCTCTTCATATGCAGAGAAACATACAAGACAATGTGAGATGAATAGATGGTGGACATATAAACGGAGACAAACACTTTTTAAAATACATGGAGCCGTTCACGGGCGTAGAGTCCAAGATAAAAGTTGTTCATGCACCGGGACACATACATAGACGAAAATTGTCACACGTGAACGTAGGTGCACAAAACGAATAACACTGAACCACTTAAGCACAAACGACAGCACACACAGAAACACGAGGCGTTGATCTCCGGCGCGCGAATGTTCACTAACCGTGTACTAGTCCGGGGATGTACGAAGAGAGGAGGAGAGGGGAGGGGTGGGAGAGGAAGAGGGAGAAGGAGAGGGGAGAAACGATGCCATGGGCAGGGGAGACAAGGGGAGGGGAGGAGGTGGGGAGCCCGGGGGAAGAGGGGTGGAGGAAGGGGACGGGGGAAAAGGAAAGAGAAGGGAGGGAGGGTGCCAAGAGGAGAGGCCACAGGAAGTGGGGGCGGGGAGGATCAAAGTTGATAGGAGGGGTAGATGGAGGGGAGGAGGACATCATCAGGGAGGGGCAGCTGCCGGAAGAAACCTTGGGAGAGGGTAAGGATGGTGGAGAGATGGAGACCGGGTGGGACGTGGCAATACAGGAGCGGCAGCGGGCAGGGGTGTGAGAGGATGGGCGAGACAAGCTGGTGAGGAGGGTCGAGTTTGCGGGAGGTGTACAGGATCTGTATCCTTTCAAGGAAAAGGAGGAGGTGGGGGAAAGGAATGAGATCTTACAGGATCCTCGTGGGGGAGGGGAGACGGATGCGATAGGCGAGGTGGAGAGCATGGCATTCGAGGATTTGAAGGGATTTATAAAAGGTAGGGGGGGGGGGCAGAGATCCAGGCCGGATGGGCGTAGCAGAGGATAGGGCGGATGAGGGATTTATAGGTGTGGAGGATGGTGGAGGGGTCCAGACCCCACGTACAGCCCGAAAGGAGCTTGAGGAGACACAGTCGGGAGTGTGCCTTGGCTTGAATTGTCCGGAGATGGGGGGTCCAGGAGAGGCGACAGGCGAGGGGGACGCCAAGGTACTTGAGGGTGGGAGTGAGGGCGATAGGACGGCCGTAGACAGTGAGATAGAAATCAAGGAGGCAGAAGGAAGGGGTAGTTTTGCCTACAATGATCGCCTGGGTTTTGGAGGGATTGACCTTGAGCAACCACTGGTTGCACCAAGGGGTGAACCGGTCAAGATGGGATTGGAGAAGGTGTTGGGAGCGCTGCAGGGTGGGGGCAAGGGCAAGGAAGGTGGTGTCATCGGCAAACTGGAGAAGGTGGACGGGGTGGGAGTGGGGTGACAGTGGTGGCATGTCCGCCGTATACAAAAGGTACAGAAGGGGGGAGAGGACGGAGCCTTGGGGCACACCGGCGGAGGGAAGAGAGGTGTAGGAATCCGTGTTATGGATGGTGACGTAGGAAGGACGGTGAGAGAGAAAGGAGCCGATCAGACGGACGTAGTTAATGGGAAGGGCGAAGGTTTGGAGCTTGAAGAGGAGACCGGAATGCCATATGCGGTCATAAGCTCGTTCGAGGTCCAGGGAGAGGAAGATAGTGGAGCGACCGGAATTAAGCTGGTCGGAAAGGAGATGAGTCAGGTGAAGGAGAAGGTCATCAGAAGAGAAAGACGGCCGAAATCCACACTGGGAAACCGGAAGGAGGTGGTGCTGGTGGAGATGCTGGTGGATGCGGCAGGAGAGGATAGATTCCAGGACCTTGCTGAAGACCGAGGTAAGGCTGATGGGACGGTAGGAAGAGACGGCGGATGGCGGTTTGCCAGGTTTAAGGAACATCAGGATACGGGAGGTTTTCCACAGGTCACGGTAGTAACCGGTGGACAGGACTACATTGTAGAGCCTGGCCAAGGTGGAGAGGAAAGAGGCAGGAGCGGTGTTGCGTTTTGTGCGGAGTGTAGCAAGGAGATCCTGTGTAGTGATTGGGGCATTGATTTCTGTGTGTGTAATGTTGTTCAAGTACTGGAAACAAGGTGCGAGGGGAGGGATAGAGGTGTCAGTTCGATCGTGGACATCCGGGAAGAGGGAGTAATCGAACTGGGGATCATCAGGGATGAAAAATCCATCAGACAGGTAGGAGGCAAAGTGATTGGCCTTACTAAGGGTGTCAGGGAAGAGGTGATCATCGTGGAGAAGAGGATAGTAGGGGACGATTTAGTTCTGGTAAGGCGACAGAAGGCGGACCAGAACTTGGATGAGTTGATAGGGAGGGTAGCATTTTAACAGGTGCATGTCTGTCGCCAGTCCCGGCGTTTCTTGGCCGCAAGCAAATTACGAATGTGTCGCTGGAGTTGCCGGTGGCGTCATAGTGTGTCCGGGTCACGCATGTGGAGGAAGGCACGGTAGAGATAGCAGGATTCACGGAGGAGGAGGACGGCCTGTGGGGGTAAGGTAGGACGGTGGGGGTGGATAGCGACAGTGGGGATGTGGGCCTCCACGGCCTCAGACAAGGCCTGCTGGAGAAAGGTGGCGGCATGGGCTACGTCATCAGGGTGACGGTAGGTGAAGGGGTGGCTATCAACCTGGGTGGAGAGGGTATCCCGGTAGGCATTCCAGTTGGCATGGGAATAGTCATGGGCATACTTAGGGGGAGGGTCATGACGAGGGTCAGGGCGGGGGCGACGACCGTCTGAAACAGTGAGGAGGACAGGGAGATGGTCGCTACCAATAGGTTCCTGGACATCCACCGTTATGTGGCCAAGGAGGTTGGCGGAGGAAAGGACAACATTAGGAGTGGAGTTGGATTCGGGATGGGTGTGCTGGGGGATGGGGATGAAGTCGCCTTGAAGGGAGGAGAGGAACCGATGCCACTGCCGTAACTGGGCGGTGGAACGACTGTGGATGTTGAGGTCAGCGGCGATCACGTAGGAGGAGAAGGTACGGTCAACGTGGCAGAAGAAGTCGAAGGGAATAGGGGCGTTAGGGCGGACATAGATGGTGGCGCAGGTAACGGTAAGGTCGGGGAAGAAGAGACTAAGGATCAGGTGTTCGGTGTGGTCGGGAAGGAGAGGTTGGAGCTGAACAGGGATCAGGCGGTGGTGACCAATGGCAACTCCGCCACGCGCAATGAGGAGGGGATTATCAGAATGGTGAAGGAGGTATGGCGAAGTGTGGACGGTGTGGTGGGGTTGGAGGAAGGTTTCATTGTGGAGGAAGGCGTCCACGTGGTGGGTGGCAAGGGTGTGTAGGAAGAGGTTCTTGTTGGCGGGAAGGGAGCGGATGTTGTTGAAAAGGATATGGTGCTGTCGCACCATGACAGGGATTTAGACAACAAGGGTGTCAAGGTGGCAGAAGGTGAAATGGGCCTGGTTGTTGAAGTAGGTAGTGTACATTTTCAGGTGGAAAATGGAACGGGCGGTGAGGGATACCTGTTGGAGGGTGTGGGGGCACTGAAAAGGATGAACATTCTGAAGGACAATGGTGAGGAATCTGATGATGTCCTCAGCAGTAGCAGGTGGACGAAGGGAATTGCCGGGAGGGGTGTGGGCGTCCAGAGGGCAGACAGGAACAGTGAGCTCAGGAGTGGTAGGAGGGGGTCGGGCTTTACATTTCTGGGAGTAAGTGGGGTGAGGGAGGTTACAGGTATTACAGGAGGGGGGACTGGAGATTGGGGCACTGCCTGAGAAAGTGGGCTTGCCTACAGTACAGGCAGGTGGGGGCCTCGCGGCACTCAGATGTAGGGTGCGCATTATACTGCAAGCACCTCTGGCAGCGGAGGGATTGAGGAGGGGAACGGGAAGGGTCAGCTGGGTAGTGGCGGTGAAAGAGAAGGGCACCCTCCTTCAGGAGACGGTCGATGGAGGGGGCATGCTCGGAAAAGCCCCGCATAAGGTGGGTGGGGCCGGCAGAGTTATGAATGCGGCGAACCGCACGCACCTCCAGATGGGGATGTGCCTTGAGCTCCGCCAACACCTCCTCCTCTATGATCGCCAGAGTAAGCCGAGTGATCACGGTGGTGAGGGTCGGGGGCGACAAGGGGGTTGGGGTTGGCAGGAGGGAGACGGAGAAGGAGCAGGTGTGAGGGAGGCATTAGGCCCAAAGCGGGTGACAGGGATGCAGGAAAGGAGGTCCGTGTGGAGGGTAGGGCTGGGGGAGGAGATGAGCACCGAATCACAGCGAGGAGTAAAGAGGGAGATGAGGGCACCAGGAAAATTCTGGCGAAGGAAGAGTGTGAGGTTCCGGGCTTCAAGAAAGGAGGGATCAGGACGGGAGAGGAGGTAGCGGTAGGAGAGGGTGGAGGAGAAGGAGGAGGGGGGCAGGCGAGGAGACATCCATGGCATTATGAGTTGGGGAAGGGGGACGAGGCGGAGCCTTTTTGGGAGTAGAGGAGGCAGGGGTGCCACTGGGGCGCTTGACGGCGGCGGAGGAGGTGTGGGGGATGGGAGTGATAGGTCCCGTGCTGGATTTGGCGCCGGAGACGGTGAGGGTGACGACGAAGGCGACGGTGAAGATGATAATGACGAGGGCGAAGGGGAGAGTCGAGCATGAGCTGTAGCTCTCTGGGAACCACCCTAGCGGGGGCCACAGAAACGGTAGGAGCAGGGGGAGGGAGGGGAGGGAAGGGATCAGAGGAGGCACGGGAGGGAGGAGCCGGGGATGGGGCGACAAATAGGGAGGGAGATGGGAGAGTGAGGAGTGGTGAGATGGACTGAGGGGGGAGTGATGTGGGACACCACATGATAGTGGTGGCAGCGGCTGAGGGGGAGGTGTAGACGATGGCAGAGGTGGTGGCTGTAGAGGAGCTGGTGGGGTTTGACATTATGATGAGAGGAAAAATACAGGACAAGACAAGGAAAGAAACGAGAGACGGGCAGGGCAACGAGAGACACAGAGTAGAAGGTGACGGAGAACAACGAAGGAGACAGGGACCGAAGCCCCACTCTGCTGTCGCTGGCGGTAGGAGCAACCTGGCTGGCTGGCCGGTGGCGATGCCTCCGCTGCTGCTGCTGGAGGCAGCTAGGACCACCGCTGGCTGCTGGCTGCGACCAGGGCTGGCGGGGACCGGCGCTGGCGGGCTGTTGGTTAGACAGCTGCTGGCGGGAACAAGCGCTGGCGGGCTGCTGGCGGGGACCGCTGCTTCCGGGAACTGCTGTTGGCTGTTGGCTGTTGGCTGCTGGCTGCTGGCTGCTCGCTGCTCGCTGCTGGTGGGGACCGCTGCACGTCGACGGACGGGCTTGCTGGCTGGCTGGCTGGCTGGCTGGCTGGCTGACGCCTGCAACACCTATCACTTCGATTGGTACCGCAACAGCACAATCGAAGGGCGGTATTCAAGCGAATTACCGCCGGAGAATCGCTGGCTGCTTGCTGGACCAGATCGCATATTTATGCCTGCCTGGTGCCTGGTGTTCTGTTTGCTGTTCCCTAGTCGGTCCGCGCCTGCGAGTCGCGCTATCTTGCCGCTCTAGGTGTTCCCTATTCCGTCCGCACCCACTATGGCCGCCTCCAACTGCGGTCGTGGCCTCCTGGTGTTGCCTTCTCGGTCCGCGCCCGTGAGTGACGCTCCCCTGCCACTCTGGACGTTCCCTATTCCGTCCACGCCAGCTCTGGCCGCCTTACAACTGCCAATTACCAGCCAACATGCTTCCTGAGATACGTTGATGACACATTTATCATTTGGCCCTACGGTCGCGAAAAACTGGAAGACTTCTTGGACCACCTGAACTCAAGGCATCCGAATATTAAATTCACCATGGAGCTAGAAAAGGACGGTCAGCTTCCGTTTCTGGATGTCCTGGTGAAGAAGAAGGCGGATGGCACCTTCAGCCACAGTGTGTGCCGAAAGCCAACACACAAAGACTTATACCTACAGGCCGACAGCTGCCACCACCCAGCATAAAAGACCGGGGTGCTTAGAACACTCGTACACTGAGCCAAGACGTCTCTAGGTATGGCAGGGGGCGAAAGACATTCCGGAGGGCTGAACAGAAGGCCTCTCAAGTATGTCTGACGAACCGGTTTCAGGCTCTGTCTCCAGCTGATACTGATGTTCGGCCGGACATGTCTGCTTGTCCTGTTCCAGAGGTTGCCCCTCAGTCTGCAAGATCTGGGCAGTCGCAGAGGGTGGGCTTACTGGCAGTTGGGAACTCCAACGTCAGGTGCGTAATGGGGGCCCCTTAGGGATATGGCAGCAAGAGAGGGGAAGAAAACCAATGTGCACTCCATGTGCGTACCGGGGGAAGTCATCCCAGATGTGGAAAGGGTCCTTCCGGATGCCATGAAGGGTACAGGGTGCACCCATCTGCAGGTGGTCGCTCATGTCGGCACCAATGATGTGTGTCGTTATGGATCGGAGGAAATCCTCTCTGGCTTCTGGCGGCTATCTGATTTGGTGAAGACTGCCAGTCTCGCTAGCGGGATGAAAG
The DNA here is from genome assembly GCF_023897955.1 of Schistocerca gregaria. Classification (NCBI taxonomy): domain Eukaryota; kingdom Metazoa; phylum Arthropoda; class Insecta; order Orthoptera; family Acrididae; genus Schistocerca; species Schistocerca gregaria. Next base: position 408,059,153 of record NC_064923.1, read on the forward strand.
CAGAGCTCAGCATCTACAGCATCGTCGACAGGACTGACTGCAGACCTTTGGTACAGAGCTGAGTGGAGGGTCTGAATCAGAGGCTGAGACGATTCTGCGACTGTGTGGGCTGCAGTTTCCTCGACTTGCGCCATAGAGTGGTGGGGTTTCAGGTTCCGCTGGATAGGTCAGGAGTCAACTACACGCAGCAAGAGCCAACACAGGCAGCAGGGGTTGTGTGGCGTGGACTGGGCAAGTACAGAAAGGGCAACAGCCTCAAAGGGTGCGGGGCAAAGTCAGGACATGCGGGGACCAAGCAGCAATCGGTATTGTAATTGTAAACTGTCGAAGCTGCATTGGTAAAGTACCGGAACTTCAAGCGCTGATAGAAAGCACTGAAGCTGAAATCGTTATAGGTACAGAAAGCTGGCTGAAGCCAGAGATAAATGCAGCCGAAATTTTTACAAAGGCACAGATGGTGTTTAGAAAGGATAGATTGCATGCAACCGGTGGTGGCGTGTTTGTCGCTGTTAGTAGTAGTTTATCCTGTAGTGAAGTAGAAGTGGATAGTTCCTGTGAAATATTATGGGTGGAGGTTACACTCAACAACCGAGCTAGGTTGATAATTCGCACCTTTTACCGACCTCCCGATTCAGCAGCATTAGTGGCAAAACAACTGAGAGAAAATTTGGAATACATTTCACATAAATTTTCTCAGCATGTTATAGTCTTAGGTGGAGATTTCAATTTGCCAGATATAGACTGGGACACTCAGATGTTTAGGGCGGGTGGTAGGGACAGAGCATCGAGTGACATTATACTGCCTGCACTATCCGAAAATTACCTCGAACAGTTAAACAGAGAACCGACTCATGGAGATAACATCTTGGACCTACTGATAACAAACTGACCCGAACTTTTCGTTTCTGTACGTGCAGAACAGGGAATCAATGATCATAAGGCTGTTGCAGCATCCATGAATATGGAAGTTAATAGGAATATAAAAAAAAGGGAGGAAGGTTTATCTGTTTAGCAAGAGTAATAGAAGGCAGATTTCAACCTATCTAACCTATCTAACAGATCAAAACGAAAATTTCTGTTCCGACACTGACAATGTTGAGTGTTTATGGAAAAAGTTTAAGGCAATTGTAAAATGCGTTTTAGACACGTACATGCCGAGTAAAACTGTGAGGGACGGGTAATACCCACCGTGGTTCAACAACAAAGTTAGAAAACTACTGCGAAAGCAAAGAGAGCTTCACTGCAAGTTTAAACGGAGCCAAAACCTCTCAGACAAACAGAACCTAAACGATGTCAAAGTTATCGTAAGGAGGGCTATGCGTGAAGCGCCCAGTGAATTCGAAAGTAAAATTCTATGTACCGACTTGACAGAAAATCCTAGGAAGTTCTGGTCTTAGGTTAAATCAGTAAGTGGCTCGAAACAGCATATCCAGACACTCCGGGATGATGATGGCATTGAAACAGAGGATGACACCCGTAAAGCTGAAATACTAAACACCTTTTTCCACAGCTGTTTCACAGAGGAAGACCGCACTGCAGTTCCTTCTCTAAATCCTCGCACAAACGAAAAAATGGCTGACATCGAAATAAGTGTCCAAGGAATAGAAAAGCAACTGGAATCACTCAGCAGAGGAAAGTCCACTGGACCTGACGGGATACCAATTCGATTCTACACAGAGTACGCAAAAGAACTTGCCCCCTTCTAATAACTGTCTACCCCAAGTCTCTAGAGGAACGGAAGGTTCCAAATGATTGGAAAAGAGCACAGGTAGCCCCAGTCTTCAAGAACGGTCGTCGAGCAGATGCGCAAAACTATAGACCTATATCTCTGACGTCGATCTGTTGTAGAATTTTAGAACATGTTTTTTGCTCGAGTATCATGTCGTTTTTGGAAACCCAGACTCTTCTCTGTAGGCATCAACATGGATTCCGGAAACAGCGATCGTGTGAGACCCAACTCGCTTTATTTGTTCATGAGACCCAGAAAATATTAGATACAGGCTCCCAGATAGATGCTATATTTCTTGACTTCCGGAAAGCGTTCGAGATAGTTCCGCACTGTCGCCTGATAAATAAAGTAAGAGCCTACGGAATATCAGACCAGCTGTGTGGTTGGATTGAAGAGTTTTTAGCAAACAGAACACAGCATGTTGTTAACAATGGAGAGACGTCTACAGACGTTAAAGTAACCTCTGGCGTGCCACAGGGGAGTGTTATGGGACCATTGCTTTTCACAATATAAATAAATGACCTAGTAGATAGTGTCGGAAGTTCCATGCAGCTTTTCGAGGATGATGCTGTAGTATACAGAGAAGTTGCAGCATTAGAAAATTGTAGCGAAAAGCGGGAAGATCTGCAGCAGATAGGCACTTGGTGTAGGGAGTGGCATCTGACCCTTAACATAGACAAATGTAATGTATTGCGAATACATAGAAAGAAGGATCCTTTATTGTATGATTATATGATAGCGGAACAAACACTGGTAGCAGTTACTTCTGTAAAATACCTGGGAGTATGCGTGCGGAACGATTTGAAGTGGAATGATCATATAAAATTAATTGTTGGTAAGGTGGGTACCAGGTTGAGATTCATTGGGAGAGTCCTTAAAAATGTAGTCCATCAACAAAGGAGGTGGCTTACAAAACACTCGTTCGACCTATACATGAGTATTGCTCATCAGTGTAATATCCGTACCAGATTGTGTTGAGAGAGGAGATAGAGAAGATCCGAAGAAGAGCGGCGCGTTTCGTCACAGGGTTATTTGGTAACCATGATAGCGTTGCGGAGATGTTTAATAAACTCAGATGGCAGACTCTGCAAGAGAGGCGCTCTGCATCGCGGTGTAGCTTCCTCGCCAGTTTTCGAGAGGGTGCATTTCTGGATGAGGTATCGAATATACTGCTTCCCCCTACTTATACCTCCCGTGGAGATCACGAATGTAAAATTAGAGAGATTCGAGGGCGCACGGAGGCTTTCAGACAGTCGTTCTTCCCGCAAACCATATGCAACTGGAACAGAAAAGGGAGGTAATTACAGTGGCACGTAAAGTGCCCTCCGCCACACACCGTTGGGTGGCTTGCGGAGTATAAATGTAGATGTAGATTGTAACCGGCGGCAAATCGGGAGGTAGCAGTCTGCTAGTGAAGACTACTGCCTGGCTCTTTGCAGCGTTCTCCTTGAGCCGCCATTTGGTTGACCACGCGCCCAGGGTGTCGCAGCCAATCTGAAGGAGGCGTCGCATTTCCCTCACATTCATGCTCCACATAAATAGCGAGGTGTCGTCAGCGTAGAGTGCTAATTTCACCGGCACCACTCGTAGGGCATCCGCGGTAAAAATGGAGTACAGCAGGGGGCTAAGGACAGACCCCTTTACCTTGATGCCCTTTCCGTCACATGCCGGAGCACCCTCTTGGCGTACAGACGTTCGAACACCTTGGAGAGGGACGGGAGAAGGCTTATTGGCCTGTAGTTTTCCGCCTGCTGGGTGTCCTTATTCACTTTGGGTATGGCTACCACTTCTGCGTGTTTCCACTCAGAGGGGTAGATCCCTGAGTGGCGTACCTGTTTCAAGATGCCTGTAAGGAGCTGGTAGGCCCCTTCCGGCAGGTTCTTAAGCAACTGCTTGTTGATGCCGTCAGCGCCTCCTGCCCATTTGGTGTTGAGCGTCTGTATCTGTTCTGCCACTTCCTCCTCGGAGATAGTGTCAATCCTGTCCCCTTCTTCTCTCGCTGCTAGGAAGATAGGGAGCTCTTCCTGCACTCTGCCAATCTGGACCACATCGAGGTTGTCATCCACTGGGGTGAACGACGACTCAAAGTGGTCGGCCAACAATCCTGCTTTCCCATATGGACTGCAGACGACCATCTGCCCGCCCTGCAGCGGTGGGACTCGCTGCCGCCGGCGCAGGAATGACTTGACGACTCGCCAAGCACTGACGTGCTGTGGGTTGAGGGTGGCGACTAGGTCAGCCCAGTCGCGGTTTCTATGCTCCTCAACTGCCGCCTTGATCTCCCTCCTCATCCTGTTTAGGAGGCGTTTGGTGGCAGGTTGTCGCATGAGGTGCCACTCATGGAACACTCTGTTCTTCTCCCATATAGTCTCTTGTATGTGCAACGGGAAGCTACGGGGAGGAGGTGATGCTTCTTCAGCTGCAAGTAGCAGCTGGCTCTTAAAGTACTGTAGTACGTTGTCTGGCCCCACTTAAGTGGGGTGTGGTGCATCCGAGAGAAGTTTCAGAACGTTCTCCTGAAACCTCTCACTGTCCATTCGGTGGTAGTTCCTATGGCGGGGTGGTAGAGTGGCCCCCATTATGTCGATGTCGTAGACCACTGGTAGGTGATCTGACGACAGTGCACACTGGGTGTTGGCAGTCATGTGGTTCCCAATGCCCTTGATAAGGGCGATATCAAGAACATTTGACTGCCCTCGGTGTGGATATATGGTGTGGTCCTGGGGTCGGAGCGCGATGGCGCCGTTGCGGAGGTCGGCACAGAGGAGTCGGCGACCGCTGACGTTGGTAAGATGGGTGTTCCACTCCGTGTGCTTGGCGTTAAAGTCGCCAGCAAGGAAAACCCAGCCCCCGATCGTCGGTAGCGTGTCAAAGTCTGCCTCCAGGAGATTACCGCGTGGCGACCTGGAGGCGGCCACGAAGGTGATCTGTCCCACCATGGAGAAGACATTGACCCCTGTGGCTTCAAGAGTTGCCAGGGGTGGGAGATGGACCTGATGGTGTCGTAGGGAGGACCTGATGTAGATGACAGTTGCTCCTCCGGCGGTTGGTCTGTCTGTCCGATAGCAGGCATAGTTGGCTACCTTTACCTGGACTCCTGGTTTGAGGTGAGTCTCGCACACTAGGCACAGTTCGACTGCCTCGTCCTGTATAAATTGGCGAAACTCACCTTGTTGTTTAACCAGTCTGTGTGCATTAAAAATGCAGACCGATAGGCCATGGATCTGTTGTCTATCCATGGTGGGCTAATGACGGAACGGTGATGGCCTGGAGGGCCCCCGTTACTGCCGCACTGGCAGTTGGGTCAGTAGTGTGTTGAGTGAGCGTAGTAGCTCACCCAAGCTGGTTGCATTTGACCCTGTGGGAGTGGCGGCTGCGTGGGCAGGTGCCGCGGCGGCTGCAATGGTTTGCGGTTGCGACGCCGCTACCGGTTGCCGCATGGGGCGTTCTACACCTTACAGTGGGTTGCTGGTGGTGGGGCACACTTGGTGATGTCCACGAACTGTGTTGTTGGACAAGGGCATGTCCGACATTCCTGAGTCCTTTGGGGTTGTGAGGTAGTCTCCGCGTTTTGGTGTTGGGGCAGAGACTTCTGTGGTTGTTGGCGCGATGCGGTGGCAGTGGCCCCCTTGGCAGTGGCAGCATAGTTGGTGCCTGGTTGTACTTTGCGAGAGGGAGGCTTTTTGCCTTGTGGTCTGGAGGGAACGTCCAGAGCGGCAGGGGAGCGCCACTCGCGGGCGCGGACCGAAAAGGGAACACCAGGGGGCCACCACCGCAGATGGAGGCGGCCAGAGCGGGCGTGGACAGAATAGGAACGTCCAGAGTGGCAGGGGAGCGCCACTCACGGGCGCGGACCGAGAAGGCAACGCCAGGGGGCCACGACCGCAGTTGGAGGCGGCCAGAGTGGGCGCGGACAGATTAGGGAACACCTAGAGCGGCAGGATAGCGCGACGCGCGGGCGCGGACAGACTAGGAAACGGCAAACAGAACACCAGGCACCAGGCAGGCACAAATATGCCACCTGGTCCAGCAAGCAGCCCATTCCGAGCTGCTATGTCACTTGCGACTGATGCGTGTTCTGGAGCTTCGCCTGTGAGTGCTGCCTCTTCCGCTGGCGGCTTGCCGCCGACGCCATGCTCTTCTAGTGACTCTTCTGGGCGATGTGGCATCGATTCAGGAATCGATGCCGCCGCCCTTAGGCGGTTAGATAGGGCACATGGCGCGTCAGGGCCCCCTTCACGTGAGACCAGCCCGAGTCCACTTTTCTTCATCCCTCGTCCGCCATAGACATGCCGTACATTTCCGACACTGTCAATGTCTCCAAGCAATCGGACTGCGACTCCCTTTACGGCTTCATGGACGACAGCGACATCGCAGAGGGCCTGGAGGAACATCTCACCGCCCTCTGTGGCGCTGCTGAGGAGGGAGAGTATCCGTTTGACCCCGCTTTGGGAGCTCAGCAGTTTCTGTACCCTCACGCCGCTGCCGCTGACAATGCAGACGACACCATGCAGGTCGAGCAGGAGTCCCGCAAGAGGAAGCCTGCTGCGGCCTCTTCCGACTCCGAAGCCGCCCCCACCGCCTTTGCACGGGGCAAGAAGCAGAAGGCAGCATCTGACGCAGAGGGATTCAGCATCCCCCGCAAGACAGCGCCCCGCCACCAGCTTACCATGCCGTCGGCGGTCCCGGTGCAAAACCAGTTTGCGCCGATTTCTGACTCCCCCCACCCCGTCCCAGGCCTCCCACCCCTAACCTCAGCCGCCCCCTCCCAGCCTGGTGGAATATTCCGAACCCTACACCCATCTCCCTCAACTCCTCGACCACATCACCGAATCTGACTACCGCATGAGGCAGACTGACGAAGGCCTCCTCCACCTCTACCTACAATCCCCCTCCAACCTCGTGAAGGTCTTTGGTGACCAGAACATCGGCTTCTCCACCTCCCACAGAGGTCGAGGCGGATCTGGGTTGTTGTCCGCGGCCTCCCTTTCAAATATGCGGCCGACGACCTCCGGGAGGCGCTGCTTGCCCTCAATGTTACCCCAGCTGCCATCTCCCGTGTCGTCTCTCCCCGCAACAAACTCCCCACCCCCCTTTACTTTGTTTCTGCCGACGACACACCGGCAAATAGAGTCCTCCTGACCCTAACCGCCATCGACCGTTGTTCGGTCACTATCGAGAAGCCCCATTCCCAGCGCCTCATTTTCATTTGCTACCGGTGCCAGGGCCTGGCGCACTATGCGAGTGATTGCACTCGAGTGGTGCGCTGCGTCAAGTGCACCGGTGGCCACGAATCAACCTCCTGCTCCAAACCTCGGGATGTCCCCCCCGCCTGTGCACGCTGTGGTGGCGCCCACACCGGCAACTACCAGGGCTGTCCCAAAATTAAGGCGTTTCGCGCCCATCAGCAACACTCCGCAGCCCGTTCCATTGTGGAGCGCAGCTCGGTTGGCTCTGCGGATCTGCCTGCAACGTCCCGTCTGCCTGGCCCATCTTCCCTCCCGCCCCCCAATCTCCCGCAACCTTCCCAGCCCTCCCCACCCCCCCTCCTCCCCGCCACCATTCCTCCTCCTGACCACCTTCCCCCTCCCCCAGCAAGCCCCGTTCACCCCAGCTCCCCCTAGCCGCCTCAGCTCCTTTCCCATGCCCATCCTGATCCTTCCCTCCACCCTCTCTGCTCCTCCTCCGTCCCCCCGTTCTTTCGAGACCTTGCCTCCAGTGTTGTGGATGCTTTGACCGCTGCAATCACTGGGGCCCTTGACGCCCTCCTACATTCCATTCCCCAACAAATTGCAGCCGCCCTTTCCCACTCCCTCTCCCCCATCACCGCCACCCTCCCCACCCCTCGTCATGGTTGTTAGACTCCATGGCCTCACCATCCTTGTCTGGAATGCCAATGGCATCCACCGCCAGCAATGGGAATTCCGGCAGTTTCTTCTTGACAAAGGGGTAGATATCTGCCTCCTCACCAAATCCCACCTTAAGCCGGTGGTCAGCATCCGGGTCCCCAACTTCTGCTGCTACCGGACCGATCGGCAAACCGCATTCGGAGGCACCACTGTGTATGTCCGCACCTTCCTCCGCCACCACCCGATTACCCTCCCCACCCTTGCCACCCTTGAGGCCACAGGCGTCGTTGTGCACACTGTGCGAGGCCCTATGACCATTGTGGCCCTCCACCATTGGCCCCGTGGCCTCCTCCATGCCCCTGACTTCGCCACAGTCCTGTCTTTAGGCGGCGACCTCTTCGTTGGGGGCGACTGCAATGCCAAGCATACTACCTGGCACAGCCGCCTCACGAACAACCATGGCCGTCGCCTCCTTCGCGTGGTCGAAGCGCATGGTGCCCGCGTCGTTGGCCTGTTCGAACCCATCATCTTCCCCCATCATGGCCCTCCAGACGTCCTTGTCATCGCCCTTGTGAAAGGTCTCCCCCTCCCTATCACCGCCAACACACGTGCCGCCCTAGCCTCTGACCATGTCCCCGTCATCTACTCCATCGACCTTGTCAGGTCCTTGGAGCCACCCCGTGCCTCCTTGGACTTGCGGAGCATCAACTGGGATTCCTACTGGCGACACGTCCAGGCGGCTCTGCCCACTATCCCCGATGCCGCCAGAGTGGGGGCTGACCTCACCCTCGCCCACTTCACGGATGCTGCTGTAGCTGCTGCTGTTGCTGCCACCCCTCCCCATCCCCTCATCCACCTTCCCACTTGCGTCCTCTACCCCCAGCCATCCATGCTCTCATCACAACTAAGAACCGGGCCATCCGTGAATGGCAACACACCCGCGACCCTGCTACCAAGCGCCGAATGCAACGCAAGATACGGGCCGCTATTCAAGCCCATCGCAACACCACCTGGGAGGAAAACTCTCCATTCTCACCCTCCAAGACGCGTCTGCCTGGTACCTGGTCTCCAAGTTCCTCTGGAAGCGTCCCCGTATTCCCCCCCTCCTGCGTCAGTGCTGAGGCTGTGTGCGATCCTGACGCTAAGGCCAATGCCTTGGCTGATGTTTTCTCACGCAGTTTCACACCGATCGAAGACCCCATTGACCCCGCCCATGTCCGCATGGTCACAACCCTTGTCCACCGGTTCCTTGGCACCCATGACCCTGATGATGTAATCACCCAAGTCATGGATGAGGAGGTTGCCCAGAAGCTTCGGTACCTCCATCCTCAGAAAGCCGGCAGCCCTGACACCTTGACCCACCAACTTCTCAAACAGCTTCCTCCATCCTCCGTTCCCGTCCTTACCTCCGCCTTCAATTCCATCCTCTCCGCCGGGTAACTCCCTTCCACTTGGAAACATGCGGAGGTGATCGCCATCCCTAAACCTGGTAAAGACCCTTGCTCCCCTTCCAGTTATCGTCCCATCAGCCTCCTTCCCGCCCTCTCCATGCTGTTTGAGCGGCTGTATCTCAAGCGAGTCCTTATCCATGTCGCCCGGTAGCGCATGCTCCCCGACGTTCAATTTGGCTTCCACCATGGCCATGCCACCACGCACCAGCTCCTCCGCCTCGCTGAGGAGACATTGGCCACCATCGAGCGTCAGGAGTACTTAGGGGCCATCTTCCTCAACGTCTCCCGGGCCTTCGACTCAGTCTGGCATGAGGGTCTGCTGTATAAGCTCTTTGACCATGGCTTCTCCACCTCCCATTTCCGTCTCATCGCCACCTACCTTGAAGGCCGCACTGTCCATGTTCGAATCCCAGGAGGTACCTCCACCAGGAGGCGCATCAGGGCAGGTGTTCCGCAGGGGAGTGTGCTCGCCCCTGTCCTCTACAGCCTTTTCACCTCCGACACGCCCACCATTCCGCGGGTTCATCTCGCCCTGTATGCCGACGATACGGCAGTTTACGCTCACTCCTGGAGCAAGACGCTCCTCCGACAACATCTCCAATCTGCCATTGACACTCTTATGGAGTATGCCAAAACATGGCGCCTCGCCTTTAACCCGGCCAAAACCCAGGCTCTCATTATGTGTCGGCGCCGGTGGCCCATCAACTAACCCCGGGTCACTGTCCTTGGTACCCCCGCCCATGGGCAGGGACTTCCCTTCCCCAGCACCTTGACGTCCTCCTCTACACGTCCCTGATCCGCCCCATCCTAGAATATGCTTCAGTTGTGTGGGGCAATGCCGCCTCTACACATCTCCACCGTCTCCAAACAGTGCAGAACCGTGCTCTCCAGCTTGCCCTCCACCTCCCGTATCGTTTCCCCACCCGTGAACTTCATTTGCTTGCTGGTATCCCCTTCCTTCAGGATCGCGTCTGCTCCTCCGCCATTTCCTATTATCACCACTCCCGCCAATCTGCCAATCCTCTCATCCTTTCCCTTGGCACCCGCCCCCACCGCCTGGCCACCACCTGATGGCCTGACCTCCTTGCCCACTGATCCCTGGTCCCCCCTTCTCCCTTACTTTCTTTCTCCCCCATCCCTGCCAGCTGCTCCACGCCTCTTCTACGTTCTCTCGTCCTTCTTTCCCTGCTTGTTCTAGTCCTCCACTCTTTCCCTATGCTTTCCCCTCCTGGGACCTCTCCCATCCCATTTATTGGTTCTCCGAACCCTCATTCTACGCGTGTCTGGCTCACCGTCCGTGTCAACATACGGCTCGGTGGCCTTCGTTTTCCTGATCTTCTTCTCTCATTCTCTCTTCTGCTTCTTCTCTTCAATCTCATGAAAAGCCCGGCTTGTCAATTGAGCCTTTCGTCTTCCTACTTCTCTTACTGTCCCTTCTACTATCCTTTTCTCTTTAAAAAAAAACAAACCATCACCAGGCCAGCCACATGAGGCCTTGTTTTCTTCCTCTTCTATTGTCTCTCTCTCACTCTTCTGTCTTCTTTGGTTTAAAAAAAAACACACATGCACAGTGCCAAGCCATTCCCTACCGCTAAGACTCCACTCACCACATCGCCACGAGGAAGGTGAAGCGCCCCAGTGCTAGAACTTCCTGCTCAAGCCGAGGGTCCACCTTCACCTGTGCAGCGTCAGCAAGCAGCCCAGTCGAGTTGTGGCAGCCGTAGCGCACGGGTCACTGTAGCATGCAGCACTCTGCTACTGCGGGAGAGTTAGTGAGATGAACGTACTGCTCGCGGGGTGGCAAATTGTCGTGCTGCTGTTCTAACAGCAAGGAAAGCAAATTGTCAAACCCTAGCCCGTGGTATGGTGAAAATGAGCAGTGTGGGAAATGTCGCGAGAGGCGGCAACTCGGCGACAGAAGAAGTTTCCCCCGCTCCCGCCCTGTACATCAAGTGCAGGGAGGTCGAGTGGGTGGAAATCTATGACGAGATGGGGCAGAGCTGCGACCAGGAGGTTGTCGTTGAGTCTGACGCCACCATCAAGCTCCAGGCCGCGAACTGGGACGACTACAAGGCCCTGAAGGCCCTTGTGGCCGCTCACACAGTGGACGCCCCGAAAGGAAGTGCGATGGCTCAGGAGATTCGTCGCAAAGAAGTCACCCAGGCGCTCCTAAGGGAACTGCCTTGGATTCTTACGGAGCGAGCAGTGAAAGAAGGGCTGCGCCCCCCACCTGGACACTAAGCCACAGTGCTTCAAGTGCCAGGAGGAAGGGCATGTGGCAAAGCAATGCCGCAACGTCGCCAGGTGCGTCAAGTGCGGGTGTCAGCATGACACCCGCACCTGTACCGGCACCAAAGACATCCAACCGACGTGCGCCCACTGCGGCGGTGAGCACGTCACTAACTGGCGCGGATGCCAGGCCTTCAACGGCCGAAATCCCGCCACAGCTCAGGAAACGGCGATACAGGGAAAGAGAAGACGCTACAGAAGAAGAAAACGGCAACGTCCTGCAGCCACTGGGAACAAAGGAAGGGCAGATGCAACAGCGAGAGGAGGAGGCAACGCCGTGGGAACAACGGCGGCACCCGGAGGAGAGGCGACGACGGCCACCGCTCACGTGAGACCACCTTCCCCCGCCGCCAGTGGCAAAGGCGGTGGAGGGGGGCGGCGGCGCGACGTAGCGTGTGGGAAGACGGCGGCGACAGCTGGTCCCGACGTCGACTCGGCCCTCCAGGAGGCGGAAACAAGATTCCGCATGGTTCTCCATGCGGAGATGGAGGCCACCTGCCTCACTCTCCATGAAGACCTGCGCCGCAATACAAACAAGGAGACGCAGGCGGTGCAGACAGAGAAGCAGCACAAGGACGACGGGCCAGCATCGGAAGCAACACACCCCAGTCATGACCAAGCCACACAAACGGCCTGGCCGAAGAGGATGACCATCAGTCGAGCCACACAGGCCTCGTCAGAAGTCAAAGGAGCGCCGGCAGCACATAAGGACACAAGCGTCCAGACCAAGGAGTTCGTAAATCACTGGGACGTCCTTGTGGACAACGAAATCCTGGACATCACCAACCGGAACTTGGCCGACCGCGATGAACACCAAATGAGCTTCCTGCAAAGCGGGGAGCTCATAAGAAGAAAGGCGGAAGCCCGAGAGGAGAAGTACAGAAGGGAACAAGAGGAGGAGCGTGACAGAAGACGAGAAACCGCCCTTGCCCGCCGTGAACGCCAGCGCCAACGCTGGCAACACGGCAAATAAAGAGAAGGCAAGACATGACAAGCAGTTCTGGCCGGGTTTTGCAGGTTTTCCTTGGCCGCTAAGGTAAATACCAGAACTGTCCCCAACAAACTCCTGCAAATAAATTCCCAATTGGGAGAACCCCCCCCTTTATATACACCCTTGATGATATGGCTTCATTAAATCTTTGCGAATTGCGAAGGCATCATCACCAACAAAAACATATTCCATTAGGCCTATTTCTTGCGAATTTGCAATTCGTTGAGATTGATGAATTTTTAAACTATTATTAACCAGAAGTTCGTAAAATTTAGTGTTCTGCAGAACCCCTCCATCGGATACACTTCCATTTGTTCCCACATCACAGTACACAAATTCATAATTTGCATTAGCTACAGCCATTAAGACAACACTATTTGTTTTCTTATAATTGAAGAAAAATGGTCCACTTTCTTTAGGAGATACAATTCTGATGTGTTTCCCATCAATAGCTCCTAAACAGTGAGGGAACTGCCATTTGCTTTCAAAATCACTTGCAATTCTCAGCCAGTCTTCTTCACATTTTGGGAACTGCAATGACAAAAACAATTAAAATAAATTTGTGTAAAGTTTCTGTTAACAGTAACATTAAGATAATTGTTAATGTACATGATCACAACAACAACAGAAAAATGAAACTCCATCGAGTTGTTCTTTGTCTGAAAGTGTTTTTGTTCAGTACTCATTCTACACTGTCTCAGAATTTTATGTGGATAAAGAGTTAGTTGCTCAGTGCAGTGTGTGTCTCATAAGCATTCATGTTTTCGTTTTATTATGTGAGATTATGCAACTCTATAAGGCGTTTTATTAACAGTCTTTCAGTTTTTGTTAGCTAGACTTATTTGTTAAGTTTTTCATTACACCATGTCAAATCATATACCACTACAATACTTACAGCTTGGCTCATATCACAATGTATCAGTTTCTATACATTCCAATATGCATACTTTTTTACAAAAATTATTCATAAGCTCTACAAAGATATAATAAGAAACAAAATCCAAAGCAAAAATCACAAACATACAGTCTTTCTTTTTTCAGTGTGAAGGAGAGAATGACATAGAAAATGTAGCCATTGAAAATACTGACTTGAATCCAGTGACACCAGTAGCTGGAGAGTCAACTCCAATGACACCAGTTACTCCGAGATCATCAAACTCCAATATTTGAGAATTTAATAGTAAGATATGCTATAATGAAGGCAATATAATAATTAGTTATTCAGGAAATGATCTGAAGAAATCCTCAGATCTTTCAAGTTCTGGCAACAAATAATTCATTCATCATAGGCAGTGCTTTATCAATACTCAATGTGATGTCTTATTTGTACCACCACAGAACTTCCAGGAAAAGTGATTCCACTGAACATGGATCATAAGAAACAGTTTAAGATTTCTCTTGTAGATAACACTATTACTTGACTTTTGCTACTATTCTCTTCTATACAAGATAGAAAACATACAAGTCTTAACTGGATGAGTTTGCTGCAGATATTAATCCACAACTGGAACACCTAGGTCCTGTTGACTTGAGGGAAACTCCTTTATTAATTTTTATTTTTGTAATGCCACAATCGCTCCCCCCCCCCCCTCCCCAGAACTTCCCCAGCACCTTTGCTAGTCTGACTTTTGTTAAGTTGATAGGGTCCCAAGGAGCCAGGTGTCCCTTAAGTTAAAGGTTTTTTTCCCTGTATAATATTAAATATTTTTGATTAATTCTAACATACTTATGAAAAATGAATGAGGAAGATATTATGGGTACTCTAAACAACCCACTAGACTGTTATTGATGACATAAGCTTCTACAACTAAGTAAAAGAGGAGAAAGACCATATGTTGAGCATTGTTGTGTTTGGAATGTTCCATTGTTTTGTGTCCTAAAAGTGTATTTAGTGTGTGTAAATTAAAAGTACTGAAATGAACTGAATGAGAAAAACCTAAGATTTTACAGCAATTTGTACTGTGATGTACAGTTTTCATAAATGATGTAGTCATTCAGCTGAAAACGTTGCAATAAAATCACCTCGTAAGTTATCCCTGCAGAAATTTATACACGGAATTTGCACTCTTCTTTTGGTATACTGCTTTGAAGGTTATTCTATTTTCTGTTAAAATGTTTTCAGTTTAGCTTATTAATTGTAGCGGATGAGTTGGACTTTGGAAAAGTAGGCCATATTTTTCACATTATATATTTTATGTACTTGACTGCCTTTTTTAAATTACATCCATAAGATATGACCAGAAATTATTAATGTAGTTTTAAAAGGACAGCAATAATTTTTATTAAATGTTGAAATTTCATCCACTAGTTTTCTTTTTTACCAAGGCATACGCAAAACTGAAGTAGGTGCTGAGTATCCTAGTGTACCTTATGCATCAAAATTTTTAGGTGGGACCACAATTTGTATAACTTAAACAAAATTGTAAGATTTGCTTGCTTTGCCCTTTGAAATCTTTTTCATTATGTTTACATGCAAACAGGTATTGTTAGCACACTTCCACTCAGTACTGACCTATGCCATAATCTTAGGTGACATTGTAGCAATGAGAAAAAGCATGCCCTATCTGTTCCGAAGAAAGTGCAGTCAGAAGATTGTGTTAAGCCAATATTGGAAGGTCTTGCAAGTGTGTGTTCAAGACAGAAGGATTATTACACTTGTTTTACTACCTAACATGTGGTTCATAACAATAGTAACTTAGAAATTAACTATAGTATTCACCACCACAGTAATACAAGTAAAACTTTTCAGGCAGATAACGAATCTCTGTCTAGAATTCAGAGCAGAGTTTTGTATCCTGGAACAAAAGTTTGTTTAACAGGTTACTTCTACACAGTAGCGAACTGAAACTGCCTACTCAGAAACAAAGTAAACCGTAGCTCATTGGCCATGCAGGTATATAATCTCTAATAATATAGACCTATTGTATTTCAAACACGTCTACAACACGAAAAATATTATCTGTAACTTGATAGACTTAATTTATTTGACTTGCCTACATGAACTCACCCTTCAGGACAGCGTAAATAGCTTCACATGTGTTGGGTTTTATTTCACTCAACGCTTGTTTCGATACTGCAGTTGAAAATTCCAAATCCTTGTAGCTCCTTCCTGTTGCTAGGAATCTATGTTACCGCCAGCCGTTCATGAGGAGAAATTGCCCTTCTCATACAAGTATTTTTTCTCATAATATGAGGGGTTAAAAGCTTTAAGAGATAATCATAAGTTTCGACATCCATCCGCAAATAATTTCGCTAGTCGTTAGGTTCGCCCTGCAACTCTCGCAGCAAATTTAAGTGAAAAAACTGCTTTCGCTTTAGCAGCCACTGTCTACACCATTTTGACCGCTTTCTCTGTTTCCTGCGGTTGGTCTGAATGTTTTTTGCAACACAAGTTGCGAACACAGACCACAACAGAACTTCCTCCATTTCTGTATTTCAAAATAAATGAATTAAATTTTTTACGTTTACGGGGAGTGTAGTCGCTTGCCACTGATATTTCTTTTCTACACCGACAGATGGCGGGCGAGTAGTAGATTGGGGTTTGTGTCGTGTGACCACACCACATTTGCAGCGATCTTTTGCATGTACAGACATTTGCGCCGATGTCTGCGCAGACTGATGGTTGCGTGTGGACCAGGCTTAACTCTTCTGGGCAGAAACGTTAAACCGAGAAATTAATGTGGTTCCAAAGATAATTCGGAATGTTGCTGGAGTTTTAATTTTGTCTTCTTTCTTTATAAGCTGTATACTGTGAATAAACAATGATATTTCGTCTATAATTGTTACTCACATTTTAATATGTAAGCAGTATCAAACTATAAAAAAAGTGAGTCTCCTAGTAGTTGCCAAATGAAGTTGGAACTCTGGCTGTCATTATGGGTGAACTACTTGACAAAATAGCCACAAAAGCCCACCGTTTTAGCAGCACTATGCTATGGTGGAAATCTGTGTTTGTTTGTTTATTCTCTCAATACTCCACAGACATTGTATTAATTTTGGGGGTGTTTGGCATGATTACTATAGCTATTTCCATATTGCCTAAAAGTCATACAAAAAGTAGCTGAAAATAGCAACAGCCCTCACTGCTCTCAGTTGCTTAAAATTCTGGTAAATGTAACTTGCATGTTATTGTTTTTTCACAGTATACAACATATGAAGAAAAATAATGACATGTGTTATAACAGGTCAGTACATAATATTCATCAGCAGTAACTTATTTCTGAAGAGCAAAAGTGTCTGTGCTGATCTACAATATGAAGGCAAAATTAAAGTTCCAGCAACATTTGGAATTATCTATGGAACCACGTTAATTTCTCAGTTTAACGTTTCTGTCCAGAAGAATTATGTACAATTTATTGGCTTTTATAAAAATACGAAACACTTTAATCTCTCTCTATTACACGTTTCTATCCGCATGATCTATGCACAATTAATCGGATTTTTTTTAATGACTAGACGCTCTTCTTGCCTTTTGTTATTGTTTTGGTTCCTTCGTTCAGACATTCATTACATCAAGAAACACACAATAACATCGAAAACTGTTGAGATTACAGCTTAATAAGTAATTCAACTGGGATGAGAAAACCACACAACTGCTGTCATTTCGTTTGTACATGTGTATTTACATTTAGCTTTCATGTTACCGTACCACCTCTGTGGTACAACTGCAAAGATTGATATACGTACGCATGAAGTCGATTTAGGTTTATTAACGCCATGATGACGTACGTTACGTCACTATGACGTAGAGCTCTCCTCACCTAGTGCGAAATGAATGCTACCCTCTTGAAGCAGGCAACAATGTTGAAGTGATATTTTCAAAACTCTCTGAGAGTGAGATGGTAGCTCCAGTCAACTCAAATCAATGCTTTAGTGTAGAGCTTATTGAAGTTAGAAATAATTTGCTGGCCAGTAGGCTGGAATAACGGGGTAGTTATTGTTGGGAGGCAGATATTGGATCTTAATGAACTGAAATTCTTCAAAGAGGTGGTCTTGTAGGTCTGGAGAATGGGCAGGAGTGTTGTCCATAACAAGCAAGACACTGAATTGCAGGTTCATATCAAGCAACTATATTTTCACTGAAGGGGAAACAATTCATTGATCCAATCACAAAAATGATCATGTCACCCAAGCCTTGTTGTTGGACCTCTGCATCACATTTAACCTGCACTTCTGGACTTTACACTTCTTGAAGGTTCGTGGAATTTTTGAACGCTAAACAAGTAGCGGTTTAATTTTCAAATCGGCGCTTGCTTTGGCACAGAATAACAGTGTGAGACGATCTTTTATTGGCTTGTGACCAGGCACTGCATTCTCCTCTGCTGTTATTTAGATATGCTGCGGCGTCTTTTTCCAGAACAGACCTGACTCATCACAATTAAAAACCTGTTGCAGCAGATAACCCTCAGAATCTATGAGCATCTTGAGTTCTTTGCTGTCTTTGTGTTGGAGCTGGGTGCTTCGCCGTGCCTCACATCGCTGTGGATGCCGGTTCTTCTCTTAAACTTCTCGAACTACCCATGGCTTCCCTTAAACACTTCTCCGGCTGTTGATGATCCTGGCGTCTTCTTAACGAAGGAGGCGAAAATCATTTTCACCTTCTCACAAATGATGTTTTCGTCAATAATGTCGCCTTGCAATAGCGTTTCATTTATCCATTTAAGGGGCAATCTTTCGACGCCGACCAGAGTACGAAACTGTTGTTTAGATGCTTTTGTCATTCCCTTTGAAGCATCTGTCTCTTTAATGTTGTCCTTGTTCTTGAGAATAGTGCAAATATTTGATGCAGACCCACTGTATGTATGTACTAAATCAGCAATTCTCACACCATGTTCGCATTTTTAATGGTTTCAGATTTCATTTCTGAGATCATTTTCTTTTTCATATAGTTGTCTTAGTGTGGCTTTATCTTTGGGACATTTCTACAAAGATTATTAAAATTTGCACACAAAAATCGCTGTGTGAAAACAAGTTTAGAAAAATGTGTACCCACAAGCTGCACTAAGATCGTAGCAGAAAGAGCGTTAAGCCCAGACTGCAGTATGTACTGAATACACTGTTCATATGTCGCTGAAGACAATGTGTTCATGTTGTTGAACGTCTCCCCCGCCGAGAGCGAACAACTGGTGACGTCACACTAAATCGTCGCCACTCGTTATGAGAAACGTCGCTGGCTAAATGTGTCTTTTTTACAATTTGTTTTGCTTATTATGCGAACTGCGAGTTATGGTAGGTGCTCGTTAATGGAGGTCACACTGCAAATGCGGATGAGTAGGAAAAACTACCTGTAACGTTCAAATACAGCATTAGTAGGGTGTTGCCTGACACAGTCACTTCAGATAATTTCTAGGAGTAACACTGCAAAGTAATATGAAATGGAATGGGTACATCAGGTTGGTAGTAGAGAAGGCGAATGCTTCGTTTTATTTGGAGAATTTTGGGAAAGTGTAGCTCATTCAGAAAGGATGCAGCGTATAGAACGCTTGTGTGCCCCATATTTGAATACTGTTCGAGTGTTTGGGATCGCTACAAGTTCGGATTAGCACTAGAACCGCTGATGTCTGGGCTTACCTAGAACCATGGCTGGGTCACTAATGGCCCCATGACTTTCCGTTTTATTATTCTGTGTCAGTGGGTTATTGTTATTATTGATCAGTATATTCTTTGAAGTGCTGGAAATTTTGCTATGAAATCAACAAAAATAAAGTAGCTTTACACAGATTGTCATTCATTATTTTAAAAAAAACTTACACGCATTTGCGAGGTGCCTTTACTGGCTACCATCACACAATGATCACAAATAACAGTCTTTTGTTGTATATTTGTTGCATAGAGTTTTCTTGTACATGTGAAACTTTATAAATGATTTGCTTTCTTCACAGTTACACTTTACCAGGCAACGTGTTCGCTTCTCTTGTCCCTCAGGAACGTCTTCTGGTGTGATGAGGCTACTAGTCTTCTGGTTGCTGCATACTTCTCAGCAAGCTCCTCCTTCAGGGGCAGTATGAAGTCTCTTCTTTTCAATTTTTTCTCGTTTACAGCATTGTACAATGCACAGGCATTTATGCTAGCCAAATCCAACAAGTTCTTAAGACAGAGGATTTGCTAGCAATTCGTCCACCATGTCCACTCCATATTTAGAGCCATTATAAAATGTTACTGCATGTAGTTTCTTTTTCAAACCATCTTCAATTTTGACATAAGGATGCATAGTGCTGTGACTCAGCATATTCTTGTTGCTCTTTCCCTAGTAAATTGCCAGTGTGGTACCATTCTCCTTCAACAATATTGTGCTGTATAACACTTCTTTTGCCTTCTTCATACACACTGGAATTTTCCTGAGTGACAAATTTATGATGCCCAGGAGGCTTGTAGCATTTGATTTCAAGATTTCTGAGAGAGCCAAGGAGATGAAAAAATTGTCACACGTGACAATTCTTCCTTCCCTGAGGTTTCCCCAAGACGCTCATCTCTTGGCCTAGTGTCATCCTTTCCTAGATATGGAAAAGCAGTTACAATACATTTGGAATCCACCCAATATTTTTGCCCGTATTTGTCCTGTTTTGAGGCCAGGAACTGTGTGAATCCGCAATGGCAATTTGAAGGAAAGAGCTGTTCATCGTTTGTTATGTGTGGGCCTGGTATGTAGCTAATTGTGCATTCGCAATGAACTCTGACCATGTCTCTGATGTCAAAGGAAACATGTCCTCTTCCTGTCGTTTTGATCTTATGGATCTAATCTCAAATCTGAGATAATGCGTTATCTCTCCAAATCTGTCATGAGCCATTTTCGACTTCACAAAATTATTTCCCCACTTCATTGACCACAACGTATCTAGTTCTAGGCTCTCCGCTCCTATAGCAATATGGGCGTTCGATATAGGTATATAAGCTTCCAATTCTTGAACTTTCATGTTTCGGTCACAGTGCATTTTGCATTGTGCTTCATAATTTGTCCCTTATCATAAGATGCCAAGCATTGTAGCAGGTCTCACATTTCGCTTTGCATGTGGAGAGTGTCCTGCATGGTCTTTGAAAACATTCTGTTGTCACTATTTGTCAGCTGAACAGTCGTCTATAACTCCCATTTCCAGGTCGTTTCACCTAGTGCTACTATATCACTACCTGAAGGAAACTGAAATAGTCCACAAACTTGGCCATTTAGTTGTCCACAACACCCATAGGCATGAGTTGACCTAGCCTTTTTGACAGCTCTTCCTGTAAAAGTAGTGATTATTATTACAACACAGTATTGGTATTCAATATGTTATGAAATATTCGAACAAAAAACCGCTCCTTCATAAATGTAATGTAAGACTTGTAAAAACTCATTGAAGCACCAAAGTATAAACATAAGTGTTGCAATTGAAATCTGTGTCTATGCAGCATACACATAAACAATAATTATTATAAAAACAAACACATAAATATGCATACCTTCCTCATCAATATTCAGTAGAACATCCTGAGGAATAACATCATCTTCTGATAAAAAATGTGGAATTACAGGTACTTGTAATTCTTCCTCCGATGAAGACAACAGTGGCTCGCCCTCAGGTTAATGATCCAAAATTTCAATTAGGGCATTGATAATGTCCTCTTCTGTTCATAGACGTGTAGCCATAATACATTTGTAGGCTGCAAGAACTATTTACACAGTTTGAATATACTACTAATACCGTATATAATGAAACAAAGCATCGGTTATGCAATATGTGCATGCCTAGTCAGGCACATTTCAACCTCCTTTCCCTCTCCTCGCTTACTGGAACACTGCAACGTCATCAGGCAATGAGATTAAAGGGAATGTTGCCATTGTTGACCACACAAAGTCTAACAGAAAGCATGAAGCTACATATACAATGCAATTATTATAGTGGCTGCAGCAGAAGGGTCAGAACTTACCTGTCTACGGTTCTGGGTGAATCATCATAGTTCACTTTTACGGGCTTCCTATAAAATGTAAAATTAAGTCGCTTCCCACGCCCGGGTTCCCGGGTTCGATTCCCGGCGGGGTCAGGGATTTTCTCTTCCTCGTGATGGCTGGGTGTTGTTGATGTCCTTAGGTTAGTTAGGTTTAAGTAGTTCTAAGTTCTAGGGGACTGATGACCATAGATGTTAAGTCCCATAGTGCTCAGAGCCATTTTTTTGTAAAATTAAGTGTAATCACTAATTGCCTTATTTCATAAAAACTCACAGAAACTCAGCACTCTAGGCAATAACGCAAAAAGTGGCAAATGAAAGAATTAAGAAATAGGTCACGAGTGACCTGTGTTATCTTACTGTAGAAAAAAAACAGACCTTTAAATTCTAGTAGCAGCTCCTCTGTCCTATGTCCTTTTTGCCCCATTCAGATGCTGCAGATTTTCACGAAATGCAGTCCTAGCAACATCCTATAAGCTCTCACAGCCTATACTCTCCATGCAGCCATCTTCCTCATCCAGCACCTACAATGTGGCCAACAAAGTTCTCTGCAACAACTTAACTTCCTCAGCTACAAAATTATGCTCATTGATGAGTACTACCTTGCTTCCATCCGTTTCTTGTATACGTACACTACTACATCTCACCAAACAACATTCTATATCCAGTAACTCACGATCTCCAGCAGTTCCGCTATACATGACATATGACTTGGTAAGTCAGGCTCTGCAATCACCCATAGGGATTTTCCAGTGCCTCTCCATACACAGTAATGCCAATTATTCCTTTATGTCATTGTTTGCAGTCTAACTGGATTGTCCTGTACACTAGATGCTCCTCATTACAGTCAAACATTGAGAATAGCTTCCCCTATCCAGAATGTCTTCTCACTAAGCTCCACTGTACACCATAAAGGTCAATTATGGCATGATGTTGATGCAGAAAGTCTAACCCTAGGATAATGCTGTAGGCCTCACTTACATGAGACATCACTTTCACAAATCGCCTGAACTTAGTCATCTCAAACGAAAAACTCATTATTACTGACATGATTGGTTGTACATCATTATTCACTTGTCCACACAACATGTAACATGATGGGTTCCAATGCCTCCTATCTCCTAACTCTTTTTGAGGCCACTGACACATGTACCTGTATTTCCTACAAAACATTATATTCCCTACCACCTAACACACCCATTATGGGATACTCTACCTTTGCAGTCATTTTCACTGTACTTTATTGGGAACTTCTTTCTACAGCTCTTAAGTTTAACGGAATTACTTACCACCAAGACCACTTCTCCAATTACTCCTACATCCCTGTCATTGGTCCATTTCCATTACATTGTAGAGAGTCCACTCCATCCCTATAACGCCTGTAGCAGTTAGCATTGCTTCTGTACATGTTTTGCACATCCACAATTGAAAAATTTTACATTCGTCACATACACATTTCTTTGGTCTCTCATACTTGATGACACATCGGTATTCTCATATTTCAATACTAATCAAACTGTTGCATGAAGATCTTTAGGTACCCAAGTGCGCACCCTGCTAGACATCTCTGGTGTGAAACTTTTCAGAAAAGCATCAGGCTCATGTTACCTGGCTTCCTGTAGCAGTACTTTTTTTTGCCGCTTCACTCTACAGTAACTCATAAATATGTTAATTCAGTCCCCTAATTCTTTCTGTAAAGTCTTCTAAGGCTTCATTATGCCTTTTGCAAAGCATATCGAACTGCTCCTGGAGAAACTGTTCACTGTTCTGTTTACTACACTTTTATTCAAATCCTTGCTTGTTTTGATCAAAGGCCTCTGGAATGCACAGCCCCTTTGAGCACCACAGAAACAACTTTGCTTCCCATGTAACATGTAACCTTACTCTCTGTAACAATTGCTTATCTGACCAGTCCCTAAGTCACGTGATAATCTGATATCCTCCACAAATGCTAAACCATCCTCAGACAAGCTAACAAAAAAGAGAGGAACAACGTTAGAAATAGCCAGATCCACTCCTAGAGCTTGTGACTTTAACACCTGTAATTCCTCATTTTTCTTCGCTAGTTTATTATCTGAAACCACCTTATCTTCCATTAATTGAGCTACATGATTCATCAATGACTATATCCTCCTCGCTGGTGGCAGCCTGTGTCTCTATTTAACCACTGAATCTCTATTACTCATTTTCACGACACGGAAGTAATACCCCAAAAAATACAGAAATAATAATCCACCAATAGCCCAGGTAGAACACTCCGTAGCTACCTGTACTCCCAAACTACTTCTATTGCCTAGTAATGAGCCACCAGGATTCTCTACATTGTTTCAAGGCACAGGAACTAATCATTCATCTCTATAATTCCTCTTAAACCAGGATAAATCCACTGGCTACCTTGGTTTTCCAAAACTAACTGTAATATTATCATGCCATGATTGTCACCACAAAATAGTCCGATTCACCCCAAGTGACGCTATTTTAGGCTGTGCTTAGTTGGTTGGTTGATTTTGGGGAAAGGGGAAAGGAGCAAACAGCTAGGTCATCGGCCCCATCAAATTAAGGAAGGATGGGAAGGAGTCTGCCATGCCCTTTCAAAGGAACCATCCCATATTGGTCTGCAGCAATTTATGGAAATCACAGAAAACTTAAATCAGGATTGCCGGACATGGCTTTGAATCGACATCCTCCCGAATGCGCGAGGTCACTCCGGGGAGAGGGGGGGGGGGGGGAAACCATCTGCTGTTGAATGTGGTTACAGAGATTTGAATGGTGGTTGCGAATCCAGAGGGCATAGTCAAGACAATGCTAACGATAAAGGAGGCTTTCATTCAATCTCTGGACAGGCTTCAGCCACACTCAGCGTGGCAAAACACGTTGTTGATCCTGGTCAGATTTATGGGTAGCGGCTTCTGCCCTAGTGAGAGGAAACTGCGTAGGCACCCCACAGTGTTGACAGAAGGCTGATGCGTGGACGGTGGCCTTTGTAGGCTATGGTCGCGACGCCAGAGGCGGAGACCGCACCTGCGACGGACTCTCAACATCACATATGGTCACCACGACAGCTGTGCAGTGCTACATTCGACCCTCTGCTCGCTGGCATGAGTCGGACGGCAAGTCGTGCTGTGGGACTAAATCCCAGGGAATGAACTCAGTAATGGCAGCTATTTATTTGCGGTGGGAAACGGAATCTATAAATATTCATATTCGATTAGTGAGTGTGCAAAGGCACTGATTCCACAGTGAGTGAGTGGGATCTGTACAGATGTGGCTGTGTTAGTAACAGACTTGTAAGTACTCTTGGGTATTTGCCTGCTTGTAACAGTCGTTCTCTGTGGCTTGGGCTGCATTGTACCATATTGGAATGTGAAGTGTCAGCGTTTGTGACAAGTGGAGTGCAGCAAACATCAGCAGTAGCATGGACACCAGCTATCACACCACCAGCCACACAGGACATCGGCTTCGTTGGCAGAGAAGATGTGTGACGTTGGCGACAGTCCAGCGAGGCCCAAAAGAAAGACAGGCACGTACATCACAGTATGTCATACTGGGGGGTGTTGTGAGTGCCAGAAATCATCTCAGGGGACGGGTGTCAGTAACTATTTCAGACTAGTTTAATAATTCCTCACTATGCTTTAACATGCTCACGATCTTTAGTGTGTACCATTTCAATTACATACTGATTTCACAAGGGCCCTGCATGAATCCAAGCGTTCAGTGTGGTGGATGAGTCGACTATTGTGGCGTCTCAAGTTCGGTGTAATGGCGTCTGTATGTGAGTTCAAAAATATCAAGGCCTAGGCATCTCATCCATGCATTATGATACATGCATCAGGCAAAAAGAGACATAAAGTGTGCAACAAAGCGCCCCACAAAAACTTGAAAACACTCAGAGTCAAGGAGTGTAAAGCCGGACAAACTTGAGACATCTATGAGGAATTATGTGTAACCACAAAAATACTAGAGTATCTGCACAAACTCACTCATTGAGCAATATCACATGCAAAACTGACTGACTGCATAGGACAATTAGAAAAAGAAAATGCAAATTTTAGAGAGGAAAACAAAAACCTTCGCTAATGTGGCAGCCACTGCTCCTCTAGCCCTCTAGGGCTACCGCAAAATCAAAGACTGAGGCCACACAAGCCAAACAAGTTAGCGCGATAGTCATAAAATCGAAGGACAAGAAAGACTCTAAGCAAATACCGAAGAATTTCACAAATATAACTGATCCAAAGAAAGAAAAAATAAGAATTAAGGAAATGAAGACAGGGAACAAAGTTCTGTGCTAAATAAAACCATTTGTGAGCCACCAGGGAAATTGATGCCGAAAGTGATAGTGTATGACATCCCAGTTACGATGGTAGAAAATGTATTAATTGAGTCAATGTATGAGCAGAACTAGGAGGGAACCTTAGATAGGAAGCAATTCTTAGTAACCAAACACAAAAGTGAGGTTCTCAACATGTCCACCGGAGAAACTGACAGTAAATTATGTGCTGGAGGTAAAACCAAAAGTCAAACCACACTTGGTTACACAGAAAAGAATACACGATGAATTTCGATCAACCACAGTGAAGAGCTACGTTGCAGTATGCTACAACTGCCATGACTATGGGCACACTGCAAAGTACTGTAGGGAAAACAAACCAAAATGCCCTGTCTATGGAGAATGTGACCATCTAAAAAAGGACTATGAAAGTAGCAAGCGAGCTCCAGTGTGAATTCCATAAGCAAAAAGGAAGAAATAATGCAGCCAATGAGGTAAACACTGCGTGACATACCAAATGTTCTTGGAGTGGAAATTCGAAGAACAGAATATAGATTCTGAACCATTGTGTAATCTGATGAGGAGCATCACACGAAACCGTAGAGTTAATACAAACGCAACAAATATCAGGTCAACAGTCAAAGAAGATGGAACATTGTTTAGGAACAAAAGCTATTAAACATGACTCATTGATCAAACAGATTATAAAATTAGCTTTCATCTTTGTAAGAAATGGAAACCTCGGCGGAAAAGAAAACGAGATCCAGAAAGAGCCAAAATATTTTGGCCCAGTTTGAAGCATAAAACGAGAAGAGACATAGTGACACAAACCAAAAATGTGCCCGGCGGTACAGACAAGAGCGATAATGAGATGGACAGTAAAAAGGCCAATAATAATAATAGTAGAGAGAAGGAATGGAGTTTCAGGGAGTGGTTAAGGAGAAAGGAAAATCAGGAATGGACAGCATACGTATCTCTAGACAAGGAAGACAGAAGTAGAACATACTCTCAAATTCAGAAAAAGTTGAATGTGCAATGAATGCAAGGTGTGGCAGCATGCAACACATTATAGCAGCAGAGTTTTGTCGCATGCAACAGCTAATGATACACAGATCATAGAAGAACCTATGGATGGCAACAGGAATCATGAAAATGATGCAAACCCGGATGCAGCTAATTTGAAGAATGGGAGAAGTCTATGCCCGAATCTGCGGCCTGAGAGATGAGACTAACTGAGCTGGAGGATATGCATGTTTTAAAGTTAGCAATAAAACACTTGGTCAGACACATTCATCCAAAAGCCTGTACTATAAATTTTCCTGCCACAGTGTCGACAACCTGAGATCATCTTTAGAGGGAGGCAGAAGACACTTGCGATTTAGCATCTGTGCAAGCAACCAGCGATGGCACATAGACGAACTGTATATGATTACACATTAGAATGGCTGAATAGCTATGTGCACACTAGATTTCCATAGCATTCGCTTACAACCAAACTACACCTCATCGGTAATTAAACAGTGGCAAATGACTAAAATTGGCCAGATAGATGTGATGCACAGTATTATGGTGATGCAAGAACTCGGGAAAGTGTTAGAGGAGTTTGATCTAAGCATACTATGTGTACAAGTGCCATATTCCACAAATGTGGCGCTACCCCACTTGCCAGTTTAGCACTGATCACAGCATCAGGTCATCATCCAATGGTTGTCATTGAGTTGCGCATAAACAATAACAGTGACCAAGGTACATCAACTCTGTGTCGAACACAGTGTGACAATAGAAATAATAGCTGCCTTAAATTTTACCTAGCTAATCAACATTTTAGATAGAGTCAGAAGAGTCAACCACATGCAAATGGGCCATTTTAGAAAAAGCATACCTCCAAATGCATATTTTTTCAGGAAACATAGGAAACTATTTTTAAAAGAATGTTCAACATATATCAAAACTTACTTTATCCTTTTTAAGGTGTATAGTCAAGTGAGTAAATTAACATACAATAAATCTCCAGTTGCTAGTAGACCGGGCCTAAACAGTGATCAAAATGATTGGAGTTAAGTTTTTTTCTAAAATTAACTCAAACACTTATGAAAATTCGTCACTAAAGTATGCTATTGCAATCAGTTTAATAATAATTTTACTTCCAAGAGGACTGTGAAACATATAAAAACTGATTTATACAGCAAACCTACATAGACGTATGACAGCAGTAATGCACTGTGTTTAACACTAACGTTAATTTGAGGAATCTAACTTTTCTTTAAATTACACAATAAAAATTGCGTTATAATGTTATGACTAGAGACCGAACTATATGTACCATAAAAACCTTAAAATACCCGCAAATATGAATCAAAAATGCTTAAAATGCATGAAACTGTCGAAACAAGCGAGATCAAAGGATAAATAACATGGTAGTTACCGTGTGCATTAAATCTCAAATTCGAACTTTGCATATCAGTTACGAGGAAGAGGCCGACCCTTTTCTTAATACTTTCTGGTAGAAGTTAGGAAACGGGCCTTTCTGGGATTATTTCCCAAATTTCGCAAAATGGGGACTAATACCATGTTTCTGCAATTGTTCCTTTTTTGCTACAGTTGTTGGTGACAAGTGGATGCGGTGCGAGAGAGTCGACCATGTACTGTTGTAAATGTTCATTAGTAAGATTATGTCTTTGATCACTCAAAACATTTTTATAAGCACAAAAGGATCCTTCTACATCAACTGAGGTAACTCGGCAGTATTTGAATTTGGGCGCTATGTTGGCACTTACAGTTTGTGGTAAAAGTTCACCAGTCGTATTAATAAACCTGTCGGTTTGTCACAAGGGTTCAAAGCCTGGGTTATTGCTTAAATTTTTTTCAAGTTTTTCTGTAAGTATTCTTGGGAATACCTCTGGCAATGAGGAGTTCACTAGAATAATTTTATTCATTAACTGAATAGATTCATTCAATGCCAAACCTTGAGAGTCAAGCTTTTTAACAATTGCACGTATATGGGAAAATGAGTGTTAATTTTAGCAATGTCTTTTTCATAACAGAATCATTAAAAGATTCCTTCCACTGGCAAACTGCCAAAGCCTCTGCATTATCGAAGTCGTTTACTACCCCACTAATGGCTTCGAAATGTTCATTGTAAAATAACACAACTTCGACACACGTACCCCAACGAGTTACCATTAGTTCTGAAGGTAAATGCACATTTGGTGGTTTTTCTTTGTAGACCTTGATGCTAGCAGGAGCCTTTAGAAACACAGGAGCCTTTTGGATGAAATCAGTTTATTTACATTCACAAACGTATAACGTACTTTTTCAACAAGGCAATGTACTCCATGAGCAAAGCACGCCACATTTATCAAATTGGGATGAAATACTCGGAGGGCTTTTCCTGCTTTGATCCTATAGGGAGCAGCATCTGAAATAAACACAAACACCCTTTCATCTGCAGAAGATTCTGGAAATATTTTCCAAATATAATAATTATTCACAAATATGTCAATCATCAAATGATTTCCTTTTTCAAGTTCTTTGCAGTTCGCTAAATAGGAAGAAGAATGCTCTTCTTTTGAAGCACCAGCAATTAAATTTGTAGTGTTAACAGTGATAAGTGTCTGTAGTTTTGTCAACTTAAATCCCAGATAATGCTGTTCTTGAGTTCATTGCGTAATTCTTCCTAACAGTTACGTAAGTTGTCGGTATGTAATTTTTGCCCAACGTTGATTCATCTGGTATATTTTGATTTAAGCAACATTTGCACAGGAGGCCTCTTAGGATAGGATTTGTAAGTTTGTGAAGAGGAATATTGCTTGCAATGAATGCTTCACTTAGATCCTTATTAAACAGACTTTTTTTGGTTCCTTTTGGAGCTGCTACTGCAACTTACTCTTGTCAGAAGTTGTTGTTGTAGTCTTTTCTTCTGTATTCCTGAGATACACATATCAAAAAAAGTATTACATCACCTTGGTTCTTAAAGTTTCGGAATCTGTACAGAAAATTGGAATAGAGACCAACGTAAACATTATTTTCGCCCTTTTTATAGCCCATGAAAACCACACATTGCATGTTGTACCACCATACAGTGAGACCTTCAGAGGTGGTAGTCCAGCTCACCAGATTGCTGTGCACACCAGTACCCCTAATACCCAGTAGCACGTCCTCTTGCACTGATACATGCCTGCATTTGTCGTGGCCTAGTATCCACAAGTTCATGAAGGCACTGTTGGTCAGGATTGTCCCACTCCTCAACGGCGATTTGGCGTAGATCCCTCAGGGTGATTGGTGGGTCACGACGTCAACAAACAGCCCATTTCAGTCCATCCCAGGCATGTTCGATAGGGTTCATATCTGGAGAACATGCTGGCCACTCTAGTCGAACGATGTCGATATTCTGAAGCAAGTCATTCACAGTATGTGCACGATGGGGGCGCGAACTGTCCTCCATGAAGACGAATGCATCGCCAATATGCTGCCGATATGGTTGCACTATTGGTCGGAAGGTGGCATCCACGTATCCTACACCCGTTGTGGCGACTTCCATGACCACCAGCGGCGTACGTCGGTCACACATAATACCACCCCAAAACAGCAGGGAACCTCCACCTTGCTACACTCACTGGCCAGTGTGTCTAAGGCGTCTAGCCTGACCGGGTTGCCTCCAAACACGTCTCCGACGATTCTCTGGTTGAAAGCATATGCAACACTCATCTCTCCATGGACGCCGGGAGTGAAGTTGTGCATCATGCAGCCTATTGCGCACAGTTTGTGTCACAACACGACGTTCTGTGGCTGCACGAAAGGCATTATTGAACATGGTGGCGTTGTTGTCAGGGCTCCTCCGAGCCATAACCAGTAGGTAGCGCACATCCACTGCAGTAGTAGCCCTTGGCCGGCCTGAGCGAAGCATCTCATCGACAGTTTCTGTCTCTCTGTATCTCCCCCATGTCCGAACAACATCGCTTTGTTTCACTCCGAGACATGTGGACACTTCCCTTGCTGAGAGCCCTTCCTGGCACAAAGTAACAATGCGCTCGCGATCGAACCATGGTATTGACCATCTAGACATGGTGGAACTACAACCTCCTTCCTGATGGAATGACTGGAACTGATCGGCTGCCGGACCCCCTCCGTCTAGTAGGCGCTGCTAATGCATGGTTGTTTACATCTTTGGGCGGGTTTAGTGACATCTCTGAACAGTCAAAAGAACTGTTTCTGTGATACAATATCCACAGTCAACGTCTATCTTCAGGAGTTCTGGCAATCGGGATGATTCGAAACTTTTTTTTATGTGTGTTCGAGGACTTGGCTTGACATGCTGGTCTATTTGAAACTTTTTTTTGCACGAAAAGTTTTTCTGGCAAACTGGACAACATAAAACATTTCTGTCAGCTGTAAACGTTCCAGGATGATCAGCTGTCCACTAAAGGACGTTTCTTCTTTTCTTCGGACAGCATCGAGCACAATACATTAGACATTACATGCAATAAACAGGTACAAGTAAATAGAAAGATCAACTGAAAGAATGGATGTGCCACTAAAAGCTTGCGTATTTCAGTCTAATTGTTGCTGATGTGTACGGTATGACAGCGGAGGGGTTTAAACAGGGACATGGGCACAGGAGCATTGACTCTGCCTGTTCCTGTTCCTCCTCTGTAATGATTTTGCTAGGCAGTGGCCGCTCGGTTAGTGACTGCAGGCAGTTCTAGGCCACGATCAATCTGTGATACATCAAAAATAGATCGAGCTAGAGTCTGACCATGTAAATTTTTAAAATATTGTAAACACAAAGTGAAAATATGCATTGTCATTAGTTTTTAGTTAAAATATTCAATAACCAGTGAAAAGGAGCCAAATATGCAAATGCATATAATCTGGCCTTTAGTTACTACTTAGCAATACAAATGTAAGACTGGGAACAATTACTTCGTATTACCAATGATTACCCAAAGTTTCAAGGTAAAATTGCTGATATTCTACAGAAATACAATTACGAGGGCATTTGAAAAGTCTATGGAAAAATAAAAACGACTTACATGTTTGGAGTAAACCTTTTTTTATTTTTCGATATAGTCTCCTTTTAGACTTATACACGCTGGTTTAATTTGTTGATCCCTTCCGAATTATAGGAATTGCCCAAGTCTGCAAAATAGCTATTAGCTGCTGCAATCGCCTCCTCATTTGAATAAAATCTTTTCCCCCCAGCCATTTCTTCAAATTGGGGAACAATTAGTAGTCTGTGGGAGCCAAGTCTGGAGAATAGGGGGGATGTGAACGAGCTGGAATCCTGCTTCCATTAATTTTGCGGCCACAACTGCTGAAGTGTGTGCTGGTGCGTTGTTGTGATGGAAAAGGACTTTTTTGCGGCCCAATCGCTGGAGTTTTTCTAGCATCTCGGTTATCAAACGATCCAATGACAGTGAATAATATTCACCTGTAATAGTTTTACTCTTTTCCAGATAATCAATGAGGGTTATCCCCTGCGAATCCCAGCCAAAGGAATGGTCTTCGTCTTTTTGGTGCAGATTCTTCCCTGGTAACCCATTGTGTAGATTGTTGTTGGGTCTCAAGACTATGGTAATGTATCGATGTTTCATCCACAGTGACAATACAAGCTTAAACTCCTGTGGATTCTCCCTGAATAGCTGCAAAACATCCTTGCAACACTTCACACAATTCCGTGTTTGGTCAAGCGTGAGCAATCGCGGAACCCACCTTGCGGATAGCTTTCTCATGTCCAAATGATTATGCAAAATATTATGTTCCCATTCATTCGAGATGCCCATAGCACTAGCAATCTCACACACCTTAACTCTTCTGCCATTCGTCACCATATGATGGATTTTGTCAGTGATTTCTGGAGTCGTAACCTCCACAGGGCGTCCAGAACATTCAGCATCACTTGTGCCCGTATGGCCACTCCAAAAATTTTAAACTCACTTATAAACTGTACTAATCGTAGGTGCAGAGTCACCGTAATGTTTATCAACATTCTCTTTAGTCTCCTGAGGTGTTATGCCTTTCATTAAGTAATGTTTAATCACCACCGAAATTCTTTTTCGTCTAGTTTTTGACTGTCACTCGACTTCCTTGATTCACACGAATGACAAACACAAAGAACTAGACGAATATGGCTGTAACATGGTGTGCGTTCTTTCCAATGATGCTACTAACTAAACTTGACCTCGATATACCCCGGTGGTGCCATCTATCGGACTTTGCACAGACTTTTCAAACGCCCCTTGTATACTGCATGATCTTATTCAGGTCAGTATGTTTAGCTTCAGTGGTTAACAGCTATCTGTTATATGCCCTTGTTTGCTTTAAACACAGATTTCGCTTCCCATTACCCCACAGGATGGACATATGTTCCACTTCTCTGTTAATGAATGGTGAAGCAACTGTTGCCTTGGATGCCGAGATGAGTGCTTGAAGTGTCTTAATGTTAATATCTGGAATGCAGTACGCTTGTCTCTTGATAGATGTTCGCTTTCCAGTGAATTTACTATCTTCTTGTATAGAGGAGACTGCTAATACTTGGAGTCAATTACATCTTCAATACCTACCACAGTAACCATGAACTTCCCAGGGAGATTTAATTTCACTATTATCTCACATGTATCTACTGGAAGGCAAATTCGATCATGCTTTGACACAAGCCTCTCACAACACCAAAATCATAGTCATTGGGAAGAAAAGAATGCCCTCTTAGGGGAAAGAAGAGCTGGATTTTATCAAAAGGCATTGTTTCTCCAGGAGCCATTAGAAACATTACTGTCGTATGATTTCTCTTTTGACCACCACAGCTATTACAAAAGAGGTGCAGTTCCTTCACATACTTCTGAATGCAATCATCTATGTAATGTAGAAGAAAAGAAGCTAGTTCATTTGGTCATTTATTACCCTGGTTTTCATCTTAGAGGTAAAATGACCTCACGATTTTACATTATGAATTTTAAAAACGTTGAGGATTAACTGTCGAAGATAAAACAACTCCTGTACTGGAATATTAGGCATTGAAATATTCGGCATTTAGTTAAATGTTATAACAGCCAGATCCTCCCTTTCTTTGCACAGATTGAAGAGTAGTGTAAAATTTTCAGCTCTTGTTTTGTGTATCATTAATTCAGCTTCAGTAATGTTCTTTGCCATCTCGTTGAGGAATGGGGCTTCAATTTCTGTTCCAGAACGTTGCATATACAGCAGGTGTCTAGCTGAGGCATACCAAAAATTAGATGAAAGTATATGGCATAGTACTGATATGTGATGCCTACATCAGGATGTTCTTTCTTAAACATCTGAAACATGATTTTCACATTTAACTTTGCATAAAGGTAATTTTTCACCTTGGAGGAATAGTGAGTCTGTTTTCTTGGAAAAGAGTCAATGCGTTGATGAATGAGCACCTTACTTTCAGCAGGCTTTGAATCTACTGTGGACTGTTTCCCATTAAATCAACTAGAGACTTGCCAGCAATCAACAATTCTCTTAGACGATGGAGTCTACTGTCACCCTTACGAGCATGGAAAGCTATAAATGCCTTTTGACAGACCTCCTTCCTTTCATAACTGAGTATTGTGAAATAATTAAAACTGTGACTACGTTTAATGGATGACACATTTTTAGATGTATGAGGTCTTTGTGCATTGATTCAGGCCATGAGATCTTTAACTATATCTCCTGTTCATCTTTGCTCTTGAAATTATTTAATCGATCTAACAAAAGCGTCTGATGAAATATATCAATGTTAACAAAACATACTTTCTTACAATTGCATTTCTCACTCGTTTTTCTTTCTGGAATTGTTTTTTACTGCATATTTTATGTATTTACTTCCTTGAACACACGCTTTTTTAATCGCGTCACTCGTGTATTTAGCTTCATTTCTCATACTACTCCTTCGTTTGGTAGAGTTTTCCATTATCACAAAACTTTGAAATAAAACTGCTACCAACCTGCATCTCATAATCACTTGAGATAAGGAGAGGCCAAGGACAACCACACTATAAAACTGACAAATCTTATTACTAGACTAAACAGAACACACAGCACTGCCAACAGAATCAACATTGCTACCACATTACTATTAGAAACACCAGAACTCCAATAGTTACGGTGTCTCTAATCTAACACAAACTTCCCAGACACAAAAACATACACATATAGATGGAAATTACGTCGTTTCTGTACAGAATGCTGTGGCTATCCTTAAAGATGGCCTAAACATAGATAACTCAATTTGCATAAAATGAGAAGTTACGTTGTTTCTAAAATAACCGATGCATATAGAAAACAGCAACAATACTGGGTCGACACAACAGACACATTTTCATAATGGACGGAAACACTATATCAAAGTTGTGACATGAAGAGTAATGGGTGAACAAGGATTCTGACTTCAGGGCGCTGTACAAGAATTTGGCCTTCATGTGATGAAGAATCCTCTCAACTCAGCTATTTTTCAAAATCGCACAAGTATGGGAACAAATATACATATCATCCTCGCAACATCTAAAGTCAGTGACTACATTGCCAACTGCAAGGTATGTAACGGAGTTACAACAAGTGATCACGATCTCATTTACTTCAAAATTACAGACACACGTAATGACTAGCATCCATCACGAACGACTGTACAATCTAAGCAAAGCGAATTGGGAACTTTCAAAGGCAGAATTCAAATTACAACCACTGCAAGGAAACGGCTCGATTTTGACGCGAAAGCCGACGAATTGTTGTGCGCGTTGTAGACAGCGCAAGAGAAGGTGATCCCAACGTTTCTTAGAAAGTCAAAACGGCTTAAAATCCCCTGGAATCCAACCCTACAGTCTTACAGACGCAGAGCAACCAGGTGAGAAGATACTACTAAAGATATTTAGGGGGTACAGAACGACGAAGGAGATTGAGTTTCAATCAAATAGTCAAATAACATTGTAAGTGTTGGTAGCCCTGCATAAGGCCGCAAGTACAGAGACAGAGCTCTCGTGGTAGATAAGTAATTTAGGTTGTAATTAATTGTAGTTGAACACTTTTAACTAATTAAATACGTTCCTCTCTTCAAGCTCACAATTAAAAGCTTTTCTCTTACTTGTGTAGCGTTCTAGTAATCGCGAAAAGTTCGTTTGTTTACTCACTGCTACGTTGGCCTAATTTTTTGAGTGTGCATGTTTAGCGTTATACCGCAA
The DNA here is from genome assembly GCF_023897955.1 of Schistocerca gregaria. Classification (NCBI taxonomy): domain Eukaryota; kingdom Metazoa; phylum Arthropoda; class Insecta; order Orthoptera; family Acrididae; genus Schistocerca; species Schistocerca gregaria. The sequence continues at coordinate 408,094,832 of NC_064923.1, forward strand.
TCTGAAGTGCATTTGCTGTAGTTTAACTGATTAAAAACGTTCATTAGGTTGCTTTTCAAGCTTACCATTAAATATTTTTCTTTTATTTGCGTATTGTTCCAGTAATCGCGAAAAGTTCGTTTTGTTTATATTTCGCGGCTTTGCCTTACTTTCCGAGTGTGCATACTTAGCGTGATATTAAGTACATTTTGTATATATTAAATAATTAAATACGTTCATTACCGTTCTCTTCAAGCTTGCCATTAAAGGTTTTTCTCTTATTTACGTTTTCTTCCACTTATCGCAAAAAGTTCGTTTTGGTTACATTCGGCTGTTTAGGCCTAATTTTAGCGTTATACCACAAATTTAAGTGCATTTGGTAATAGTTCACATTACATATTAGTTTCCAAAACATATTTAGTGTCCTTTTGCATCTGTATTTAATATATTATCGTTATCACTTAGTAAATCCCTTAACTGATTTCCAATCTACCATGGATACTAAAAGTGTGAGTTGTAGCAGGAAAGTTAGTTCAGTGGTTTTGTGCATCTGTTGTGACAGGGGCTTTCATTGGGGAAATTGTAGAGGCAGGGGAATTGGGGAAGCAAACGAGACTCTTCCATTCTTTTGCAGGGTTTGCTCAAGAGATTTGGACAGAGCGAGGGAGGAACTGAAGAGTTTAAGGGGGGAGGAGGGAAAACAGAGGTGGGAAGTGGTAGCTGGAAACAGGGGCCACAGAAAGAGGACAGTGTCTGACAGTTTCTCAATTGGCACAACCAATAGATTTGCCTTGCTATGACAGTTAAGTAAGCAAGAAGCTCCAGTAGAAGTAGATGTAGTTAAGATGCTGCAGAATCCCACTAGGAAACCAACTGTTTCAAAAAAAGTAGAAAGTAAGAGGAAAGTTCTGTTGCTAGGTAGCACCCATGGAAGGGGTGTGGGCCAGATTTTGCAGGAAAAATTAGGTGACAGGTACCAGGTCACAAACTTTTTCAAGCCATGTGTAAGTCTTATCCAGGTGGTAGAGGGAATAGGTTCCTTGTGCAAGAGATTCACAAAGTGGGATCATGTGATGATAGTGGGTGGAGTGGGAAACAGTATTGATAGGGATCAGGGCTACAGTATTGACTGTGACCTGGTGAAAATAGCCTCGGCAATGACCCATACCAATGTTGGGCTTGTGCCTGCTTTCGTGCGGCATGATAAGCCCCAGCTGCACCGCTCTGGGGGGTAAATATGGAGTTGTATCACTTACATAGGGCGGCCACTCTGCCAGACATTGTATTGGTTCCTGTCGAGGCTATTGATAGGGGGGATTTCACAAGGCATGGCCTACATCTCAGTAGGAAAGGGAAGGGTAAACTGGCAGGGTTGTTAGCGAAATGCATAAGGGGGGGACGCTGGTAGTCATAGATGTACCTCTTTTTTAGACTAATATCAGTGTCCAATGAGAAGTTCAGGAAAGCAGGTCCTAAAGAGGTCCAAAACTCACAAAATTCTCCCAGCAGGAAAGTAAATAATAATGTTACATTATTTCACCAAAATTTTGATGGATTAAAGAAAAAAGTAGATTCTCACAAAAGTAAAGTACAAACTAATGTTACCATTTTTCACAAAAGTATTCCGGGACTGAAGAATAAAGTAGATGAGCTCCTGGTTTGTTTAGATGTCATTTAATCTTATAATGTAATCGATATACTATGCCTGTCTGAGCATCACATTGTGTCTGATATGCAAAAGGTAAATATTAGTGGTTATAAACTAGCTGCACATATGAGTAGAGAGAGTAATGTGGGAGGAGAAGTTGCCATATATGTCAAAAGTTATCACTGTGTGGAAAGCACAGATACAAAAACGTTTTGTCTAGAGCAACATATAGAAGCATCTGCCTGTCAACTTAAACTGAAGGAGGGCTCTTTTATAATTGTGACAGTATATAGGTCCCTTTCAGGAAACTTTCATTTATTCCCGGTAAACTTGGATCCCTTGTTGTGCTATCTGTCAGATAGGGGAAAGCAAATTATTATTTGTGGGGACTTCAGTATTGATTCACTGAAAGAGTGTAATAGGAAGAATGACCTGGAAATCTTGCTCGGTTCTTTCAATTTGACATGTCATTAATTTTCCTACTCGGGTAGTAAAGGACAGCAGCACATTGATAGATAACACTTTTATAGACCAAGATAGGTTTAAAAACATAAATTCTTGTCCTGTTGAGAATGGGCTTTCTGATCACGATGCTCAGCTAGTTACAGTATATGACATAGCTCCATTCAATAATTCAAAACTACGCTCCAAAGTTGTGTGTTCAATTAATGACTCAACAATTAGAAATTTCAGAGAAAATCTTCAGCAGTTAGACTGGGATGAGGTGTATAAGCAACCCAATGCTATTTTAAAATATAACTTATTTTATAATACACGTGTAAGAGAATTTGAAAACTGTTTCCCCAAGAAAGTAATTAAATCTAAATATAAGAAACCATACAAAAACCCTTGGCTTAGTAAAGGAATAAAAATGTCTTGTATCCAAAAATGGGAACTGTATCTAACAACAAGTAAGAGTACTGACCCAGAAACAGCCAAATATTATAAAAACTAGTGTGCTACATTAAGAAAAGTTATTAAAAAGTCCAGAAGCATGTGCATCATGTCTGAGATTAATACCTCTGATAACAAAATCAAAACAATTTGGAATATTATTACAAGGGAAACAGGGCAACCAAGAGTACAGGATCATGGCATCACCATCAAAGCGAATGGAAACTTAATAAACAACAAGACGGAGGTCGAAAACATTTTGAATAATCACTTTTTAAATGTTGTAGAGAAAATAGGATCTAAATGTTCATTAGGTAGAAGCAAGGCAGTTAATGGAAGAGGCCTTACCCACACCATTTGATACAACTGAAATTCCATCCACCTCTCCTCAAATTAGGAAGATAATAAACTCTCTCAATATTAAAAGGTCACATGGAATTGATGGCATTTCCAGCAGGATAATAAAAGCTCGTTTCCAAGAATTAAGTGGTATTCCTAGCCAGCTCTCTGAAGCAGGGTATTTTCCCAGATAGACTGAAGTATGCCATTGTTAAACCACTGCACAAAAAAGGTGATACATCAGATGTCAACAGCTACTGCCCAATCTCTCTTCTGACTGCCTTATCCAAAATTCTTGAAAAAGTAATGTATAGTAGAGTAGCTTCACACCTTTGTAAAAATAAAGTTTTAACAAAATGTCAGTTTGGTTTGCAGAAGGGTTTTTCAACGGAAAATGCCATATATACTTTCACTAATGAAATACTAAATGCTCTGAGTAACCAGAAGTCACCCATGGGCATTTTTTGTGATCTATCAATGGCTTTTGATTGTGTAAATCATGGAATACTTCTAGATAAGCTCAAGTACTGTGGTATGAATGGGGCAGTGCTCGAATGGTTTAAATTATACCTAAGTGAAAGAGTGCAGAAAGTTGAAATAAAAAATTCACATAATATGCAAAAATCTGGTGATTTCTCAAACTGGGGAAGAATCGTGAATGGGGTGCCACAAGGTTCAGTCTTGGGTTCTCTGCTGTTCATAATATATACACTCCTGGAAATTGAAATAAAAACACCGTGAATTCATTGTCCCAGGAACGGGAAACTTTATTGACACATTCCTGGGGTCAGATACATCACATGATCACACTGACAGAACCACAGGCACATAGACACAGGCAACAGAGCATGCACAATGTCGCCACTAGTACAGTGTATATCCACCTTTCGCAGCAATGCAGGCTGCTATTCTCCCATGGAAACGATCGTAGAGATGCTGGATGCAGTCCTGTGGAACGGCTTGCCATGCCATTTCCACCTGGCGCCTCAGTTGGACCAGCGTTCGTGCTGGACGTGCAGACCGCGTGAGACGACGCTTCATCCAGTCCCAAACATGCTCAATGGGCGACAGATCCGGAGATCTTGCTGGCCAGGGTAGTTGACTTACACCTTCTAGAGCACGTTGGGTGGTACGGGATACATGTGGACGTGCATTGTCCTGTTGGAACAGCAAGTTCCCTTGCTGGTCTAGGAATGGTAGAGTGATGGGTTCGATGACGGTTTGGATGTACCGTGCACTATTCAGTGTCCCCTCGACGATCACCAGAGGTGTACGGCCAGTGTAGGAGATCGCTCCCCACACCATGATGCCGGGTGTTGGCCCTGTGTGCCTCAGTCGTATGCAGTCCTGATTGTGGCGCTCACCTGCACGGCGCCAAACACGCATCATTGGCACCAAGGCAGGAGCAACTCTCATCGCTGAAGACGACACGTCTCCATTCGTCCCTCCATTCACGCCTGTGGCGACACCACTGGAGGCGGGCTGCACGATGTTGGGGCGTGAGCGGAAGACAGCCTAAAGGTGTGTGGGACCGTAGCCCAGCTTCATGGAGACGGTTGCGAATGGTCCTCGCCGATACCCCAAGAGCAACAGTGTCCCTAATTTGCTGGGAAGTGGCGGTGCGGTCCCCTACGGTACTGCGTAGGATCCTACGGTCTTGGCGTGCATCCGTGCGTCGCTGCGGTCCAGTCCCAGGTCGACGGGCACGTGCCACCTTCTGCCGACTACTGGCGACAACATCGATGTACTGTTGAGACCTCACGCCCCACGTGTTGAGCAATTCGGCGGTACGTCCACCCGGCCTCCCGCATGCCCACTATACGCCCTCGCTCAAAGTCTGTCAACTGCACATACGGTTCACGTCCATGCTGTCGTGGCATGCTACCAGTGTTAAAGACTGCGATGGAGCTCCGTATGCCACGGCAAACTGGCTGACACTGACGGCGGCGGTGCACAAATGCTGCGCAGCTAGCGCCATTCGACGGCCAACACCGCGGTTCCTGGTGTGTCCGCTGTGCCGTGCGTGTGATCATTGCTTGTACAGCCCTCTCGCAGTGTCCGGAGCAAGTATGGTGGGTCTGACACACCGGTGTCAATGTGTTCTTTTTTCCATTTCCAGGAGTGTATTAATGACTTGCCATTCTATATTCACGGAGATGCAAAGCTGGTACTTTTTACCGATGATACGAGGGTTGTTTTTTAAGTAAGGGCCATTATTATTTTTTAAAAAAGATACAAATTCTTTTGTAAAAAAAACTTTTATTTTCTGATTCTAAATACTTTTATCTATTTTTCTACATAGTTGCCTTTTTTTATTTAAGCACTTGTCATACTGTACAACTAAGTTTTTAATTCTCTCTTCAAAGAATTCGGCAGCCTGCTCCGACAGCCAAGAGTTCACGGCCGCTTTCACTTCATTGATGTCATTGAAGCGCTGCCCGCCAAGATGGTGTTTCAGGTACTCGAAAAGGTGGAAATCGCTAGGAGGTAGGTCGGGGCTGTATGGTGCATGGTCCAAAACTTCCCAGCCAAAAGAATCAATCAAATCCCGAGTCTTTTGAGAGGTGTGAGGTCTAGCATTATCATGCAGGAGCAAAACTCCTTTTGTCAGCATTCCATGCTTTTTGTTTTGAATTGCTCTGCGAGCTTCTTTAGAATTGCACAGTAGGCATCTGAGTTGATTGTCGTTCCTCGTGGCATAAAGTCCACTAGAAAACACCGTGCCGGTCCCAGAGCACCATTGCCATAATCTTGCGCTTTGACAGCGTCTGTTTGGCTTTGACCATGACGGGTGAGGTTGTGTGTCGCCATTCCATCGATTGTCGCTTGCTTTCAGGAGTGATATGGGATGCCCATGTTTCATCTCCAGTGACAGTTTGACTCAACATGTCATCCCCTTCTTCCTCATAACGTATCAAAAAGTCCAATGAAGTGGCAAATCTCTTCCCTTTGTGGTCCTCTGTGAGGAGTCTGGGTAACCACCGAGAACACAGTTTCTTAAAGTTTAGGTTTTCAGACACAATTTTGTACAAAACCGATCTTGAAACTTGTGGAAATTCCAAAGAAAGAGTGGAAATTGTGAATCTTCTGTCCTCACGTATCTTTGTTTCTACTGCAGCCACCAAATCATCAGTGATCAGAGGGCGCCAGCCTGAGCGTTCTTCGTCATGGTCGTTTTGACGGCCATTTTTAAACTCTCTAACCCATTGACGCGCTTTACCTCATTCAAGCTATAAACTTCTGTTAACTGACGATGAATTTCTGCAGCTGATAAGCTTCTCGCGGTCAAAAAACGTATCACTGACTGTATCTCACGATTGAATAAGCGTAAACATTATAACGTAGCACAGCGATGCGTACACGTCAGCTACAGAGCTGTAACTTGCATCAGTGTGAATGGGAAGGATGCCAGCAAGTGGCGCGGTGGCTTGTTGCGGCGTCCGTGCGAACTACGGGACTATACGCGCGAACGGCCCTTACTTAATAAACAACCCTCGTGCAAGTATAGCTATCACACCCAACAGACTGGTGAAATTGTAAACGACGTTCTTCAGAAAATCATTAAGTGGTTCTCTGCAAATGGGCTCTCATTAAACTTTGACAACACACAGTATATACAGTTCCACACAGTAAATGGAATGACACCATTAATAAAAATAGACTTCGATCAGAAATCAGTAGCTAAGGTAGAATATTAAAATTTTTTAGGTGTATGCATTGATGAGGGGTTGAACTGGAAAAAACACACTGAGGATCTGCTGAAACGTTTGAGTTCAGCCGCTTATGCTATTAGGCTCATTGCAAATTTTGGTGATATACGTCTGATTAAATTAGCCTACCACGCCTATTTTCATTCTCTGCTTTCGTATGGCATCATATCCTGGGGTAACTCATCATTGAGTAAAAGAGTGTTCAGTGCACAAAAGTGCGTAATCAGAATAATTGCTGGAACTCATCCAAGATCATCGTGCAGACACTTATTTAAAGAGCTAGAGATCTTCACTGTAGCCTTACAATATATATATATTCACTTATGAAATTTGTTATTAACAATCCAAACGAATTCAAAAGTAATAACAATGTACATGGCTAAAACACTAGGAGAAAGGATGATCTTCACTACTCAAGGTTCAATCTAACTTTGGCTCAGAAAGGGGTAAATTATATTGCCACAAAAGTCTTTGGTCACTTACCTAATAGCATCAAAAGTCTGACAGATAGCCATATAGCATTTAAAAGGAAATTAAAAGAATTTCTTAATGTCAACTCCTTCTACTCATTAGATGAATTTTTGGATCTAGCAAGTGGGTAATTTCCCCAACCCCCACAAAAAAAATTAAAAATATTGAGTGTCATGTAATATTTTGTGTAATGTAATATCTTGTATAGACACGTTTTGTTAACCCGGCACGTTCCACTTCATTACGAAGTGTCGTATTCATGATCTATGGAACAGGTACTAATATACTATACCAAACAAGAGTAAAAACGTAGGAGTCATACATTAATGACCAAACGGTAGCAGATGTGTGGGGATTTGCGTACAAACTTGCAACAAACAAGTTTCCATCACCCACTGTATTATCAACCCTGAGGCGATTGAAGGCACAATGATGACAGAACGAGAGACATCAGTGCACTGTTTACTCAGAACTCTATTACCGGGTGATATGACGATGGCAGAGACAGAATACCATCAGCATCTTCGCTCTAGATCAGTAGAACAGCATACGAATAATAGTGTTGTGATTCCACTGCGCAGTAGGAAGTGAGGATGGAAAGAAGGAAGCTAAAGAAGATGAAAACACCAGGGCCTGATATAATTATGGAAGAAGTGTTGCATTAACTAGTCGACCAAATTGTACCATGTACATAGTCTTATTAAACGAACGTCTATTGCAGGGACAGGTACCTAAAATCTGGAAAATCTCGAATACAGTTATATTAAAAGAGGGAGAAAACAAAGCTCAAGAGAACTGAAATCTTACAGGACCCAGTAAATCACGCAATAGACACTGTGAACACTTCAGACGACTATTATGTTGTAGACATGGTCACTGATGTAGCTAAGGCGTTTGATAATTTATGGTGTCCTGCCTCATTCAAAAGAACAAAACAGATGGGCTGTCCAGGTGTGTATATAACAGCTTACGAGATTATTGCACAAACAGTTAGGTGCAATTAGAATGTCCTTTATAGGAAATTGTTGCCCAGAGGGCTATGTTTGTGGTCCACAGTTCTAGGATTTTGGCATAGGACCATTACTAAACCAGCTTTGGAGTATAACAAACACTAGAGGCTGCATCGTCTATGAAGACGATCTGCTAATTGTAGCATCAGTCAACTCACTGCTAAAATAGAGGAAAACAGTAGTATAGTTCTTGAAATGCCAAGAAATTTCTATGTAAGATAGCAGCACATAAAAAAGTTTATAGGTTACTAAAAGGAACATAATCAAGAACGAGCAACCCTGCAGTCAGAATAAATTACCAATCTCACCAACCTGTGAAAAAATGAAGTATACAGGTAACTTTTGTATATAAATTGACGAAAAGCAAAACTTTCATGCACTTATAGAAATCGTGTGCCAGAGCGCATTAAAATCCTGAGTAACATATCAGCAATTGGCCGAAGAAGTTTTCAGCTGTCATTAGGTGCCACAAAAACGTACCACAACACAATCTTAGTTGCTATTGTGGCCTAGAAGTCGAGCGTTTGGGCTTGGAGACCCAGGAGGTATGGGCAGCACAGGCTCTCCATCGAGCACAGACAAGGGCACTCCTTTGCATGACAGTTCTCTATAAAACAACACCGACTGAGGTGTTGCTGGTGCAGTAAGAGAGGTGCACAATATTGGCTGCAAAAGGGCGAATATGATAAGGCAAGGATACATGGGGTCAATAGCCATATCGAATAAGAAAATAAAGGCTTGCATTGATAGAGAATGGACATAAATCCAGGATGTGGCTGAAACAGGGAAGATAACTTACAAGTTCCTTCCTAATGTGAAAGAAAGATCAAGAATATCATACTTTTTTCCGCCTAGGGAGCTACACACTACCATGGACCATGTCCCATTTTCTTACAGAAAATACAACTTATCACAGACACTTCTGAATGTGGAGCAATTGGCACCTCTGACCATATTATCTGTGAAAGTGTCTTAGACAAGAACTCAGAGAGCAGGACAGGAATGTCTTTGGTAATGCGGCAGTCTATAACATAATACAGAATGAGGAATTGTGTCGTCAGATAAACTCGCTAGCACTATGGCAAAGCCAGCGTTGCCCCATCCTGCATTGTTGCCACATTTATTCAAGATGGAGAATAGAAGATGGAGGTAATAGATGTGGCAACATCGCACTGACAGCATGATGGGAAAATCAAATTTAGAACTGTAAAGCTGGCATCGCCTCACTATTCATTGTTGCCAAATTTATTATGGATGGGGTATACAAAATGGCGGCCATGGAAATGGCAATGTCACACTGACTTCATGGTTGTTGTTGTTGTTGTTGTTGTCTTCAGTCCTGAGACTGGTTTGATGCAGCTCTCCATGCTACTCTATCCTGTGCAAGCTGCTTCATCTCCCAGTACCTACTGCAACCTACATCCTTCTGAATCTGCTTAGTGTACTCATCTCTCGGTCTCCCTCTACGATTTTTACCCTCCACGCTGCCCTCCAATGCTAAATTTGTGATCCCTTGATGCCTCAAAACATGTCCTACCAACCGATCCCTTCTTCTAGTCAAGTTGTGCCACAAACTTCTCTTCTCCCCAATCCTATTCAATACCTCCTCATTAGTTACGTGATCTATCCACCTTATCTTCAGTATTCTTCTGTAGCACCACATTTCGAAAGCTTCTATTCTCTTCTTGTCCAAACTAGTTATCGTCCATGTTTCACTTCCATACATGGCTACACTCCAAACAAATACTATCTAAATTTTGGCGGTAAAATAGATAAATTGGGCTACCTCTATTAACATGACTTCCCCCTCGTCCACCATGACATAATCCAAGACAGCGCCCAGGGAAAATTGTGGTAAATTCAAATTTGTTGGCAGGAATATCAAATTTTGTGTGTTCACCTTGAGGTTCAGAGACCAACTGACCTAGTTTGCAACATCACCACCACCAACAGAGGGCACTGTTGACCCATCTTGAAATTGGCAGGGAAAAGGACTCAGTCTGTGCTGGGCTGCTGCATAGAAAAGATGCAATTCTTTATTATTTTGTATGCAGTGCGATATAATGTTTATTTAAACATTTTGAGCTGCCACTGATTGATCATTAGACAGCAGCTACATCACGTTTTGGCACTAACTGCTAGATGTGGAGTGGACAATTTTGCTGTTAGTCTAGTACTGGAGAGAGTCTCCAGCCAGTCTATCCAATAGCACTATATGGGATGGATGGGTGATGGTGGTAATAGGACAGCAAGCTATCACTGAAGTACAGGGGAGTAGCGTCCTGCTGATCTACTATGGAATAGCTGCTGCTGGGAAGAACATAAGATGGGTAATAATAATATCAGAACAGCAGCCCACTGTCCCACTGCACCTCTTTTTTATTTGTTATGAGAAATTCGATGCGTGTTGACAAAACAACATTACAGTTTCGGAATGTTTAAATTGAGATGTCTATGTCAGGGATGGGGCTGCAGTTAGCCCAAGTCAGGCCACAGTTTACCGCGACTGGGGGGAAGAGTGCTCGGGGCGGTCGGAAATGGAGGAATAGCTGAGCTTTTGGCGAGTGGCAGCTCTCCGGCTGGCAGCCTCTTCAGGTGCACAATACAAATTCAATATATGGCACTGGAGTACACCGGAGATGACTAGAGGTGGCTGGTCAATTTTCTTTTTCGTCTTGAGACACCATGTGCAGGTAAGACAATGAGCATTACATTTGTAAAAGACTCACCCTCGACTGTCACCTGACTCCCCATCTCCTTATGATACAACACAAAGCCAATAGACTCCACCACTTGAATCTCCTGTCCAGCCAGACATGGGGACTGCACCCTCCCACCATCATTCACACCTACAAATCCTTGATCTGTCCCATTCTCTGCTATGCCAGTGTCGCCTGGATTTCCACCCCACCCAGATTCTATAACGCCCTCCAAATCCTTGAATGCCATACACTTTGCCTCCTCCCCCTACATGGATCCTATATGATCTCATCCCTTTCCCACGTTTTCTCCTTTTTCTTCAACACATCCAAACTCCATACATCGTCCATGGACTCGATCCCCCTCACCCCCTTGTGTCTTCTATCCTCTCTACCACTGCCTGTTGCCATGCCTTTAGCGTTGTGTCCCACCCTGTCTCTATCTCCGTACCATCCACCTCCTTTACCATTGCAACTCCCAGCGCCTATCTCTCCTGGATGATGACCTTCACCCTGATATCTACCCCTCCTATCAGCCTTAACTCCACCTTCCCCTCCCCTCAGGGCTCCCTCTCCCCTACTTTTCCCTTTCCCTGAGAGGTTTTTTCCTTCCTCCTACGCTCCTTACCTTTCCAGCGAACTTCTTTCACATCTCTGAACTGCCTCCTGGCTTGCTTTTCCTCTACAATCCTGTCTGTCTCCTGGCCCTCAGCACACCATATTGGAACTGGAAGAAGAATGAGGATTTTGCTACTGCAGTGCAGTGTGTTTCCAAACTACATACAGGAACTACAGTCTGAAGGAGATCTGCGCCCTTCAGGATGCGTTCATGTCTGTCACCCAAACACTCTATCAACCCTCGTTATTTTATATCACCCAACAGAAAAAACTATGACCTATAAAAGCTTCGCTAATATCATCTGGTGCCGAGCAGAGTGGCCATGTGGTTAGAAGCGCCTTGCCACGAATTGCATGGTTACTGTCACGGGAGGTTCGAGTCCTTCCTCGGGTATGAGTGTGCGTGTTGTCCTTACGTAAATTACTTTAAGTTGTGTGTAAATCTAGGGACTGATGACCTCAGCAGTTTGGTCCCTTAGGAATTCACACACATTTGAACATCACCCGGACATCTCTGAACTGCCTCCTGGCTTGCTTTTCCTCTACAATCCTGTCTGTCTCCTGGTCCTCAGCACACCATATTGGAACTGGAAGAAGAATGAGGATTTTGCTACTGCAGTGCAGTGTGTTTCCAAACTACATACAGGAACTACAGTCTGAAGGAGATCTGCGCCCTTCAGGATGCGTTCATGTCTGTCACCCAAACACTCTATCAACCCTCGTTATTTTATATCACCCAACAGAAAAAACTATGACCTATAAAAGCTTCGCTAATATCATCTGGTGCCGAGCAGAGTGGCCATGTGGTTAGAAGCGCCTTGCCACGAATTGCATGGTTACTGTCACGGGAGGTTCGAGTCCTTCCTCGGGTATGAGTGTGCGTGTTGTCCTTACGTAAATTACTTTAAGTTGTGTGTAAATCTAGGGACTGATGACCTCAGCAGTTTGGTCCCTTAGGAATTCACACACATTTGAACATCACCTGGAGGAAAGCTTATAGCGTCCCCAGTGAGGAAATGAGAAAACACTTAAAAAACAGTACTTATAAAGAAGAGACATTTAAAACTTAATGATACAGGCTTTTTATAATGTACGCGTAAAATAATAATTTCTCTGTGTAAGTTGCGAGTGCAAAGAAATATAACAAAATGATCTAACGAGACGACAAGATACGCTCTTTTGTTAATTTTTAGTCGTCTTCACTTCTTCTCTTGTCTTGGTTGTGTGTAGATGGACATCTTGCGTGTGCTGGCAAATGTAAGCATAATTCTATGAATTAAGCAGATAATATATTCATTTAATATCATTGTTCACTTTTAATTTGTAAGAGGTGATCCCGATGTCATGTCCGCCTTCCTTTGAATTAACCTGCATTCGAGTAATTTACAGTTCAACAATCGCAGCAGCCGATGCAGCCAACGACGCCATTACGTAACGATATGCACTTATAAAAAATTAGCGGAAGCGAGAAACACGCCCGCTATTAACATAAAATTTATTTTTCTCCACAGCGGTACGAAGTTGCAGAAATACGTAGCTTTAAGATTCTTATTTTCAGTCCCATAGCCGAGAGCCAGAGCCAGGACTCCGACTACAATGCAATGGTTAACGGAGGTAAGAAAAAATACTCCCGCGCGTGTGTGGGCCGCAATTGTAATTAATAACTAAAGATTTTTTGCTTTAATGTGAACTGGCTAGCCGAGGAAATTAATATGAAAAGTTTATTCCATTGTTCAACTTATATGCTCATGTTTTAAGAATCAGCCAGTCTAACATTCATTTACGTAACAAATAATTTAAGATTAATATTGTTAAAAATGAGAACTTCACGAAATCATTTAATCGTAAAAATCAAAATTGAATGAAATATCATTTTTATTAAGGCCCACCACGTAAGTCGGCAACAATCAAAAATAACAATCAAAATAATAATAATAATATATCAAATTACAACGGCCGACGGACGCGAGATTGGCGCCTGATCGAAGAAAAAACGAAATTTTCTAAATCTGACTCTATTGTAATGAATGCAATTATGTATGTGTCTAATTGTTGTAAAATATTAATGCCTATATGAATTCTTTTACATGTACAACAACAAAACCACACCCTGAGGAGAGCTGGAGAAGAAAAAGTGTAGAAAAGAAAAAGGATTACGAGAAAGAAAAAGGAAGGTAAGGCCTATTGTGCAAGCATCCTGTGTAGCTCTGTGCGGAATATCAAACCCATATGCACATGAGATACCTTCGGTGAAAAGACAGTAAGTAAAGTGCAAATTAAACTTTGTGTATTTATATGTTTATTTTTGGAGGGGATAATTATTCGTGTGTGTATCAGTGTTAAAGATTCGTCAGTGGCTTAAAGTGAATTTAGTATGGGTAAGATAGGACAACCTAAAGCATCTGTAACAGAAGAACAAAATTCTGTTAATATGGAAAGTGAGGATCATTTGCAAAACGTAAACGAATCCCAAGCCACCGCCTCGGGTAACATAATTTCCGGAGCGGGGGGCAAGGATCTGTGGATGTGAATGACGCTCCACAGCAGAATGGGAATAGAATAACAACTCCACTGACTGGGCAGGGGGGGGGGGGGGAGGGGGGCAATCGAGTGCTAGAGTAAGCGGGGCAGCACCAGTATGCTCACCGATTGCAGACCCATTCGCAGAATTTCTTCGCAGGTTAGAAGAAAGAGAGAGGGAGAGAGATCAGAAATTTCCTCAGATGCTCCATAAGCAAGGGCAACAAAGAGACGAAAAACTGGCTCCGATGCTACATGAGGAGGAGAAAATATTAACGCAAATGCTACATGATCAAGGGCAATAATTTACGCAAAAGCTCAGTGAGCAAGAGCAGCGCAGTGAAGCGAAACTAGACCGTATACAAAACGAACTTGCCGAGATGCGGGACACGTGCAAAGAAATACCCGATCTTGTGCAAAGCTTAGCCGGCGAGATGCAAAAATTATAGACATCGCAGGCTAGGCTTGAAGACAATGTCCAGACTTTATCCAACCGCGTGGATAATGTGGAGATAGATGCACGGAAAAGTATTGATACATATTTGGAAGTGCAGGCTCAAAAGATAGAAAAAGAATTTGATGAATGGCTAGAAGTAAAGGATCGCGAGATATTTGCAAGGATTGAAAGCGATGTAAAAACAGCTGTAGTACAAGCGACTGCGGCCGCGAGTGTAAATATTGACGCTAGCGCCGCTGCACTACATGCCGAATTAACACAGATCAAACCGTGTGAGAGCGGAGTTGCCAAATTGGCAACGGGAGGTCGCGCGGAGACTGTCTGTGTTGGAAAGCAATGTAAGCAGTGGCGGACAGATAATGAATCCGACTCCGCGTACTGATTGCTACAATAACGCAGACTGTATGCAGGGTACGAGTGCGCAACCGCAACGTAATGTGAATTATGAGCACGGACAACATGCGATACCGTGCAGCGCACATCGCGAAGCAATGAATGTCACAGAATGTAGCAATCAGATGTGCAAAAAAGAGGACAATGTAATAAAACACAGGACATTCCAACCTTTCAATAGCGAAAAACGAAATGCCCACCCTGTGGTATTTATTAATAGCTTCAGGAATGTGTTTCCCAGGACATGGACGGAAAGACGAAGAATACAGTTCGTGGTCTTCTGTATTCAAGGTGACGCGGCACTGTGGGCCACCGACGAGTGCGAAAAATGTCTAACGATGCAACAGTTTGAAGGTGCATTCTTGCAAAAACTCTGGTCCGATAGCGTCCAAGAAAGACTACAAAGGAGTTGTACAGTCCAGAAATGTACAATCCTAAGATGGGAACGTTACGCAAATATTTTGAAAAGTATATAAAGAAAACCAGGCACTGGGACGAGCCAATGTCCGATCGTGACATAATCAGATTAATAAAAATGAAGTTGCCCAGTGAAATTAAAAGATATTTCATCAATGTGCCGGAATACGATATAGAACAATTAATGAAAACAGTGGATTCTGTTGACCTATTGATCGAAGATATGAAAACCGAAAACAAGTGGAACCATGCAGGCGGTAATCAACAAAAAGCCGATTACAATGGCAGCCACAGTAACGGTAGTAACTTAGTACCAAATGGTAACGGGAATAGGCAAGAGCACCGGCAACAGAATCGAGGCACAAACAATGGCAATGGTTATAACAGCAACGGTTATAATCGTCAAAATCGGAAGACACATCATGATGGACGCATGACTAATGGGTGTAATGGTAACGGCAATCCGCAATGGCGGCACAACAACCGAAAGCGCCACAAAAGGAACGCCAACCCAGGTCCATCACAGAACATGTCAGGAAGTTACAGTCGACCACCGCAAAACCAGGACCATACACAGCATCAAAATACGCCATCGGGCATGCAGGGCGGTCAACACAACAGTAGCAACAACAACAACCAGAACCACAATGTGAGGTTAGTGGAAGTGACAGACAACTGTCAACCCACTAATGTTCAACCGTTAAACTAAAGACAGCCACAATACGTTCTCCGTTGTTGGCTGCATGATGGTGTAGTGAGGGCACATTCACGGATGACAGCCATAAACTTTGTATGCTGAGACACAATGAGGGAATAAAAATAGAAAAGGAACTTGTAGATACACCGCAGAAATATAACCGAACCGACAAATTGTTGTGCAGGCTATATTGCAAGCAGATATGTACGGAGTACCAATACAGATAATAGTCGATACCGGCGCGTCAACCAAAGTCATGAGTGCAAATTTTTACAAGTACTTGAGTCAAAATAATAGAATACCCGTATTGCCAGTGAAGAATTGTAGTGTAACAGGTGCAATAGGTGGGCAATCCCATATCATAAAGCACCAGGTGCAAGTCGAGTTTACGGTAGGAAATGAAGCAATGAAAAGCTCGTTCCTAGTGGTTAAGGGATTAGGTGTTGCTTGCATCCTGGGGATGGAATTTTTACGCCAGAGGGACGCAAAAATCAACCTCTAGCGCGTGGAAGTAAGCCTTATGAATGAGGGTAAATATTGCCGGAGCTTTCAGTCTAAATTCGAAGGAATACAGGTAATGAATTTATATTCTGACTTAAGTACAAGACAAGCATATTATAAAGAATTTATTACTATAGACAGAGAGGAAAAAATGAAACTGATAGCCATGAAAGTCATGGAGTCAGAACATTTGACTGAAGCACAGCAAAACGAATTGACTCAGCTACTTAAAGATTATGAGAAGGTGTTTTTGAAAAAAACTAGGTGTTATCGAGGGCTATACCTATAACATCAAAGTGGTGCCTCACGATACTTTCTGTCACGCAAACTACACCATTCTGTGGTCAAAGAAGGAGGCAATTACGAAGGAAACAA
Organism: Schistocerca gregaria; assembly: GCF_023897955.1. Classification (NCBI taxonomy): domain Eukaryota; kingdom Metazoa; phylum Arthropoda; class Insecta; order Orthoptera; family Acrididae; genus Schistocerca; species Schistocerca gregaria. The sequence goes on from NC_064923.1 coordinate 408,111,560, forward strand.
GAAAAATACTTACAGACTTAAAGACGTTCGCTCAGTAGAGCAACTTTTACATATGTGAATACTGTGTTAAGTTTATAGTGTATTTTTCTCTTTGTGTAAATGTTCAGATTTTAGTGTAACAGGTAAAGACAATGAGGTACACAAAATTAGTGCGATTTAATTTTGTAGATGTTAAGGAATAACAGTGATTTTAAAGTAATTACACAAAAAATGAACGTAGGTTTAAGAATATTTTACAAATTTCATTTTTAAAAATGGTTTAAATTTTTTTTAAAATTCAACAGCATTTAATGATGAAAGAATTTTTTATTAGTGAGTCATGAATATTTTTGGACTGTAGTAGTAATGTGTAGGAAAAGGGAGAGAAGGAAACATAGTAGGTGAATATGGATTGGGGCTAAGAAATGAAAGAGGAAGCCGCCTGGTAGAATTTTGCACAGAGCACAACTTAATCATAGCTAACACTTGGTATCAGAATCATGAAAGGAGGTTGTATACATGGAAGAACCCTGGAGATACTAAAAGGTATCAGATAGAATATATAATGGTAAGTCAGAGATTTAGGAACCAGGTTTTAAATTGTAAGACATTTCCAGGGGCAGATGGGACTCTGACCACAATCTATTGGTAATGAACTGTAGATTAAAACTGAAGAAACTGCAAAAAGGTGGGAATTTAAGGAGATGGGACCTGGATAAACTGAAAGAACCAGAGGTTGTACAGAGTTTCAGGGAGAGCATAAGGGAACAATTGACAAGAATGGGGGAAAGGAACACAGTAGAAGAAGAATGGGTAGCTTTGAGAGGTGAAGAAGTGAAGGCAGCAGAGGATAAAATAGGTAAAAAGACGAGGGCTGCTAGAAATCCTTGGGTAACAGAAGAAATATTGAATTTAATTGATGAAAGGAGAAAATATAAAAATGCAGTAAATGAAGCAGGCAAAAAGGAATACAAACGTTTCAAAAATGAGATCGACAGGAAGTGCAAAATGGCTAAGCAGGGATGGCTAGAGGACAAATGTAAAGATGTACAGGCTTATCTCACTAGGGGTAAGATAGATACTGCCTACAGGAAAATTAAAGAGACCTTTGGAGAAAAGAGAACCACTTGTATGAACATCAAGAGCTCAGATGGAAACCCAGATCTAAGCAAAGAAGGGAAATCAGAAAGGTGGAAGGAGCATATAGATGGTCTATACAAGGGCGATGTACTTGAGGACAATATTATGGAAATGGAAGAGTATGTAGATGAAGATGAAATGGGATATACGATACTGCGTGAAGAGTATGACAGAGCACTGAAAGACCTGAGTCGAACCAAGGCCCCCGGAGTAGACAACATTCCATTGGAACTACTGATGACCTTGGGAGAGCCAGTCCTGACAAAACTCTACCACCTGGTGAGCAAGATGTATGAAAGAGGCGAAATACCCTCAGACTTCAAGAAGAATATAATAATTCCAATCCCAAAGAAAGGAGGTGTTGACAGATGTGAAAATTACCGAACAATCCGTTTAATAAGCCACAGCTGCAAAATACTAACACGAATTCTTCACAGACGAATGGAAAAACTAGTAGAAGCCGACCTCGGGGAAGATCAGTTTGGATTCAGTAGAAATACTGGAACACGTGAGGCAATACCGACCTTACGACTTATCTTGGAACAAAGAGTAAGAAAAGGCAAACCTACGTTTATAGCATTTGTAGACTTAGAGAAAGCTCTTGACAATGTTGACTGGAATACTGTCTTTCAAATTCTGAAGGTGGCAGGGGTAAAATACAGAGCGTAAGGCTATTTAAAATTTGTACAGAAACCAGATGGCAGTTATAAGAGTCGAGGGACGTGAAAGGGAAGCAGTGGTTGGGAAGGGAGTAAGACAGGGTTTTAGCCTCTCCCCGATGTTATTCAAGCTGTATATTGAGCAATCAGTAAAGGAAACAAAAGAAAAATCCGGAGTAGGTATTAAAATCCATGGAGAAGAAATAAAAACTTTGTGGTTCGCCTATGACATTGTAATTCTGTCAGAGACAGCAAAGGACTTGGAAGAGCAGTTGAATGGAATGGATAGTGTCTTGAAAGGAGGATATAAGATGAACATCAACAAAAGCAAAACGAGGGTAATGGAATGTAGTCGAATTAAGTCGGGTGATGCTGAGGGAATTAGACTAGGAAATGAGAAACTTAAAGTACTAAAGGAGTTTTGCTATTTGGGGAGAAAAATAACTAATGATGGTCGAAGTAGAGCGGATATAAAATGTAGACTGGCAATGGCAAGGAAAACGTTTCTGAAGAAGAGAAATTTGTTAACATCGAGTATAGATTTAAGTGCCAGGAAGTCATTTCTGAAAGTATTTGTATGGAGTGTAGCCATCTATGGAAGTGAAACATGGACGATGAATAGTTTGGACAAGAAGATAATAGAAGCTTTCGAAATGTGGTGTTACAGAAGAATGCTGAAGATTAGATGGATAGATCACATAACTAATGAGGAAGTATTGAATAGGATTGGGGAGAAGAGAAGTTTGTGGCACAACTTGACCAGAAGAAGGGATCGGTTGGTAGGACATGTTCTGAGGCATCAAGGGATCACCAATTTAGTATTGGAGGGCAGCGTGGAGGGTAAAAGTCGTAGAGGGAGACCAAGAGATGAATACACTAAGCAGATTCAGAAGGATGTAGGTTGCAGTAGGTACTGGGAGATGAAGAAGCTTGCACAGGATAGAGTAGCATGGAGAGGTGCATCAAACCAGTCTCAGGACTGAAGACAACAACAACAACAGTAGTAATGAAACTTATAAAATTCAATATTATAGTGTATATGTTGTTCCATGTATTTAGGTCTATACCGATCCTGAAATATGCTCAATCATAATTTACTAAACAACATGAGTGCGGGGTGTACATCACCTAAGGTACCTCATGTGTTGTGGACAAAGTACAAAGCAAATCAGTAAACGCGACTACCGCTAGCACTGTTAAAATATATTGCCATCTGCTAAGGCAGAGATTTGCACGAATTTATCGTGTAAACAAAAGTCACAAATCTAACACTAATCTAGGAACTTGCACGCTAGGCCTAGATTATAAGATGTGTACAATAATACGAGAGGCAAAGTTTTGTAAAGTCGAGCCCGGCTCTGGAGGGCAAGTACGCAATGAGTGGGCAGACATGACATGGGGACTTACCTCAGATGAGACGGAAATACAATTGTATAGTCAAAAAATCTGAAGGCAAGTACGACTCTAAGTGGAAAATGAAAAGAGATAATTAGTGCGAGAGACTGGTAAAATCCAACAATGCAGTTCAGACTGAATGAAATACACTAGTGTTTTTGAACTAATCGAAACACCTTACTTTAAGCAGTGTGAAAAACTGTGAAGGTGAAACTGTGATACGGACAGTGAAGTGCTAGTATTGAACGTTCAACAGCGCTAAGGAAGCCAAACGCCAATATTACGCACGAAAAATTGTGAATTTGCTTCTAAATGTGAACTGTTAACGTGAAGTGAACCCACAGTCAATATTTTTGGGACAGACTGTAATTTCAGTGAGTGCAATAATGCGAGATTGGAATACGATGCTTGGACTGTTGCAAAACAGCGACCGCAGAAACGGCGAATGTTTGTGCTAAGCTCGTATTGGGACTCTCGACAGTGCCTGCGAGTGCTGCGAAAACATAAATAACTTTATCAAAACAAAAACTGACGTGTAATGAAAACAGTATCGCATCAAAACTGCATTCACGGAAGAAGATCCATGTCATGTATTCTGCAAGACTGGCGAAAACTTAACAACAACTGCCGCATTAATAAATGCTACTTTCACACTAGCGTAACCATATGCAGCGGTAAACAAATATTACGTTGGTCGTGTGTAAGTTTCATGTAGCAGAGCTGACTCCTGCCAACAAGCGCGGGGGCGGATATCATCCCACTCCGCCACGCCCGGCCGAGACAGAAACGCATCGCCAATTGTGCAGCCGATCAGCTGATTCTGACGTTCCGAGACGAGAGACACGCTGGCGTCGAGCGGGCGTTGACCTCTCCGCAGCCGCCGCGAACGCCGAGCACCGAACACACGAACCGGCGCCGTCGCGAGCTAAACGTCGCGGCGTGGACCGTCAACGACACCGCAATCAATTGGTATAATGACCTAATTTTTTGCATAGTGCAACGAAAAATTATTCGTAATGTATGCACATCCTGTACTCCAATGACATCCCAGAAACAATTAAGTGAAAGTAACCAAAGCAGTTACTCTGTCGCTCCGCCGAGGTTTCCCCCAGGGTTTCCCTACGGCCGCGCCAAATGGGGAGCGAACAGTTGACACCCCTGGGACTGATAAAATTACAGACTAACTCGTGATTGTATACCTTTGAACACTGCAAAAGTTGCAACCCATAATGAAGCAGCCAAAATGAAACTAATTGTATTCTATGTCCTTTACTTTTGTACATGACTGTATACGTAATCAACTGTATATTATATTGTTATGCAAATAGCTTCAGATGAAGTTATTTACATAACAATATAATATACGATTTGTGTGCAACAAACCTCAGTAATTACAACGATTTAAACATACGATGTAACATATGTAGACTGTGAAAGAAAAATCTGCGTATGGACACTGTGGACATGAAATAGGAAATCTTTATGTCAGAAAACACGAACTTTTTTTTATGACATAAACATTTGGGGGATATATATAGCGTCCCCAGTGAGGTAACAAGAAAACACTTAAAAAACGGTTTTTATAAAGAAGAGACATTTAAAAGTTGAATGATACAGATTTTTTATAATGTACCCGTAAAATAATAATTTCTCTGTGTAAGTGGCGAGTGCAAAGAAATATAACAAAATGAACTAAAGAGACGACAAGATACGCTCTTTGGCTAATTTTTCGTCGTCTTCACTTCTTCTCTTGTCTTGGTTGTGTGTAGACGGACATCTTGCGTGTGCTGGCAAATGTATGCATAATTATATGAAACTTCCTGGCAGATTAAAACTGTGTGCCCGACCGAGACTCGAACTCGGGACCTTTGCCTTTCGCGGGCAAGTGCTCTTCTATCTAAGGTACCTTTTTTTTCGTTGTTGATCGTTGTGTTTGGTCGGTCGGACGTCGCAAGACATCCTGTTTAAGTTCGGTGGTTGATCCTTCCACTCAGTTTTTTATTACAGAGGCCAACCGGCTCTCTGACTGAACACGCTGAGCTACCGTGCTGGCACGTTACCGAAGCACGACTCAGGCCCGGTACTCACAGCTTTACTTCTGCCAGTATCTCGTCCCCTACCTTCCAAACTTTAAAGAAGCTCTCCTGCGAACCTTGCAGAACTAGCACTCATGAAAGAAAGGATACTGCGGAGACATGGCTTAGCCACAGCCTGGGGGATATTTCCAAAATGAGATTTTCACTCTGCAGCGGAGTGTGCGCTGATATGAAACTTGTTTCTGCTAGGTTCGCAGGAGAGTTTCTGCAAAGTTTGCAACGTAGGAGACGAGATACTGGCAGAAGTAAAGCTGTGAGTACATGGCGTGAGTCGTGCTTCGGTAGCTCAGGTGGTAGAGCATTTGCCTGCCAAAGGCAAAGGTCCCGAGTTCTAGTCTCGGCCGGGCACACAGTTTTAATCTGCCAGGAAGTTTCATATCAGCGCACACTCCGCTGCAGAGTGAAAATCTCATTCTGGATAATTGTATGAATTAAGCAGATAATATATTGATTTAATATCATTGTTCACTTTTAATTTGTAAGAGGTGATCCCGATTTCATGTCCGCCTTCCTTTGAATTAATCTGCATTCGAGTAATTTACAGTTCAACAATCGCAGCAGCCGATGCAGCCAACGACGCCATTACGTAGCGATATTAACTTATAAAAAATTAGCGGAAGCGAGAAACGCGCCCGCTATTAACATAATATTTATTTTTCTCCACAGCTGCACGAAATTGCAGAAATATGTAGCCTTAAGATTCTTATTTTCAGTCCCATAGCCGAGAGCCAGAGCCAGGACTCCGACTACAATACAATGGTTAACGGAGGTAAGAAAAAATACTCCCGCGCGTGTGTGGGCCGCAATTGTAATTAATAACTAAAGATTTTTTGCTGTAACGTGAACTGACTAGCTGAGGAAATTAATATGAAAAGTTTATTCCATTGTTCAACTTATATGCTCATGTTTTAAGAATCAGCCAGTCTAACATTCATTAACGTAACAAGTAATTTAAAATTAATATTGTTAAAAATGAGAACTTCACAAAAGCATTTAATCGTAAAAATCAACATTGAATGAAATATCATATTAAGGCCCACCACGTAAGTCGGCAACAATCAAAAATAACAATCAAAATAATAATAATAATAATAATAATAATATTAAATTACGACGGCCGACGGACGCGAGAAACTCAATAACATATTGCCACCTCTGCCCCTCCTGATGTATCGAAAACAATTACCATCTTCATGCTGCATCGAGCCTATTTGATGATCCTATTAAATATACAGATATTGGTCGCTTGGAGCAGGAGGGCAATAATCGAAGTCGCTTGCACAGGCCAGTGTAAAGTTTCGCTGCCCATATTGTAGGAGGTCCATATCCCACAGATTATAAATTGCAAGAGGGGATCCTTGTGTTACTCTTTCATAAGCAGTTTGATACATTGTTTTTTCTGTTGCAATATACGGAAGCATTGTATGACTACAGTTTTGTACACTGCCATACATTTTGTTTTTTTTTTTCTACCATGACCTCCAGTCCTGTGTCAACTTCCACGTATCACTGTTACCTCAATAGACTGCTGTCTTTGATGCTTTCCTGGAAAAGAGAACCATCTGTCTTTAAATTGCCTTCCATCTGCGTTAAAGGATGACAGAAAGTGGATGGAGTGATTGGTCGAGGTGTTGTAACGATGTACGATTTAATGGTAGACTGATGATGTAGTTTAGGTCATTTATCGCGCATTTAACCGTATTTCTCCGCTGTTCTTACGGTGTATATCAGTAGTATAACCAAAATTCGACTCACATACAATAGCGTGTTATATAGGTGATTTAGAGCACTATCTACCTGTTAACGTTAAGAGCAGACCTCTCTATACCAAAGTTATCAGAGGACTTCCAATCCATGTGGGATGAAACATGTACATCGATGGAAACCTGTTTCAGTACCACCCTCTAGAAGAACGAAGATTTATGCGACATACTCCATTCCCCTCTGCATCTTAGACATAAATCGAATCTTCAGGCTCATAACTACGGTGCTTCAAAGTTAGTGGCAGGTATTCATGAGGTACTGCCATCCTTTTGCATACATCTGCTTGACAGATGTCCTATTTATAGAGTTAGTGGCAGCATAGCTTGTAATTTCACACATCAAACACCACTGCTATGCTTTTGTCTGCTTCCTCATAAGAAGCATTCTCCATCGCTGATGATCATTTTATAGGGCTGATGTGAGCGTAGTATAATTTCTGAACCGTGATCGGATTTGATAAGTGGGTGCCATACATCTATGGTAAGCTATATTGTGCATTTATCACAAATGTTGTTGTTGTTGTCTTCAGTCCTGAGACTGGTTTGATGCAGCTCTCCATGCTACTCTATCCTGTGCAAGCTGCTTCATCTCCCAGTACCTACTGCAACCTACATCCTTCTGAATCTGCTTAGTGTACTCATCTCTCGGTCTCCCTCTACGATTTTTACCCTCCACGCTGCCCTCCAATGCTAAATTTGTGATCCCTTGATGCCTCAAAACATGTCCTACCAACCGATCCCTTCTTCTAGTCAAGTTGTGCCACAAACTTCTCTTCTCCCCAATCCTATTCAATACCTCCTCATTAGTTACGTGCTCTATCCACCTTATCTTCAGTATTCTTCTGTAGCACCACATTTCGAAAGCTTCTATTCTCTTCTTGTCCAAACTAGTTATCGTCCATGTTTCACTTCCATACATGGCTACACTCCAAACAAATACTTTCAGAAACGACTTCCTGATACATAAATCGATATTCGATGTTAACAAATTTCTCTTCTTCAGAAACGCTTTCCTTGCCATTGCCAGTCTACATTTTATATCCTCTCTACTTCGACCATCATCAGTTATTTTACTTCCTAAATAGCAAAACTCCTTTACTACTTTAAGTGTCTCATTTCCTAATCTAATTCCCTCAGCATCACCCGATTTAATTTGACTACATTCCATTATTCTCGTTTTGCTTTTGTTAATGTTCATCTTATATCCTCCTTTCAAGACACTGTCCATTCCATTCAACTGCTCAGCCAAGTCCTTTGCCGTCTCTGACAGAATTACAATGTCATCGGCGAACCTCAAAGTTTTTACTTCGTCTCCATGAATTTTAATACCTACTCCAAATTTTTCTTTTGTTTCCTTTACTGCTTGCTCAATATACAGATTGAATAACATCGGGGAGAGGCTACAACCCTGTCTCACTCCTTTCCCAACAACTGCTTCCCTTTCATGCCCCTCGACTCTTATGACTGCCATCTGGTTTCTGTACAAATTATAAATAGCCTTTCGCTCCCTGTATTTTACCCCTGCCACCTTTAGAATTTGAAAAAGAGTATTCCAGTCAACATTGTCAAAAGCTTTCTCTAAGTCTACAAATGCTAGAAACGTAGGTTTACCTTTTCTTAATCTTTCTTCTAAGATAAGTCGTAAGGTCAGTATTGCCTCACGTGTTCCAACATTTCGACGGAATCCAAACTGATCCTCCCCGAGGTCTGCATCTACCAGTTTTTCCATTCGTCTGTAAAGAATTCGCGTTAGTATTTTGCAGCCGTGGATTATTAAACTGATAGTTCGGTAATTTTCACATCTGTCAGCACCTGCTTTCTTTGGGATTGGAATTATTATATTCTTCTTGAAGTCTGAGGGTATTTCGCCTGTCTCATACATCTTGCTCACCAGCTGATAGAGTTTTGTCAGGACTGGTTGTTCCAAGGCCGTCAGTAGTTCTAATGGAATGTTGTCTACTCCGGGGGCCTTGTTTCGACTCAGGTCTTTCAGTGCTCTGTCAAACTCTTCACGCAGTATCGTATCTCCCATTTCGTCTTCATCTACATCCTCTTCCATTTCCATAATATTGTCCTCAAGTACATCGCCCTTGTATAAACCTTCTATATACTCCTTCCACCTTTCTGCCTTCCCTTCTTTGCTTAGAACTGGGCTGCCATCTGAGCTCTTAATATTCATACACGTGGTTCTCTTCTCTCCAAAGGTCTCTTTAATTTTCCTGTAGGCAGTATCTATCTTACCCCTAGTGAGATAAGCTTCTACATCCTTACATTTGTCCTCTAGCCATCCCTGTTTAGCCATTTTGCACTTCCTGTCGATCTCATTTTTGAGACGTTTGTATTCCTTTTTGCCTGCTTCATTTACTGCATATTTATATTTTCTCCTTTCATCAATTAAATTCAATATTTCTTCTGTTACCCAAGGATTTCTAGCAGCCCTCGTCTTTGTACCTACTTTATCCTCTGCTGCCTTCACTACTACATCCCTCAGAGCTACCCATTCTTCTTCTACTGTATTTTTTTCCCCTATTCCTGTCAATTGTTCCCTTATGCTCTCCCTGAAACTCTGTACAACCTCTGGTTCTTTCAGTTTATCCAGGTCCCATCTCCTTAATTTCCCACATTTTTGCAGTTTTTTCAGTTTTAATCTACAGGTCATAACCAATAGATTGTGGTCAGAGTCCACATCTGCCCCTGGAAATGTCTTACAACTTAAAACCTGGTTCCTAAATCTCTGTCTTACCATTATATAATCTATCTGATACCTTTTAGTATCTCCAGGGTTCTTCCACGTATACAACCTTCTTTCATGATTCTTAAACCAAGTGTTAGCTATGATTAAGTTGTGCTCTGTGCAAAATTCTACTAGGCGGCTTCCTCTTTCATTTCTTAGCCCCAATCCATATTCACCTACTATGTTTCCTTCTCTCCCTTTTCCTACACTCGAATTCCAGTCACCCATTACTATTAAATTTTCGTCTCCCTTCACTATCTGAATAATTTCTTTTATTTCATCGTACATTTCTTCAATTTCTTCATCATCTGCAGAGCTAGTTGGCATATAAACTTGTACTACTGTAGTAGGTGTGGGCTTCGTATCTATCTTGGCCACAATAATGCGTTCACTATGCTGTTTGTAGTAGCTTACCCGCATTCCTATTTTCCTATTCATTATTAAACCTACTCCTGCATTACCCCTATTTGATTTTGTGTTTATAACCCTGTAGTCACCTGACCAGAAGTCTTGTTCCTCCTGCCACCGAACTTCACTAATTCCCACTATATCTAACTTTAACCTATCCATTTCCCTTTTTAAATTTTCTAACCTACCTGCCCGATTAAGGGATCTGACATTCCACGCTCCGATCCGTAGAACGCCAGTTTTCTTTCTCCTGATAACGACATCCTCCTGAGTAGTCCCCGCCCGGAGATCCGAATGGGGGACTATTTTACCTCCGGAATATTTTACCCAAGAGGATGCCATCATCATTTAATCATACAGTAAAGCTGCATGTCCTCGGGAAAAATTACGGCTGTAGTTTCCCCTTGCTTTCAGCCGTTCGCAGTACCAGCACAGCAAGGCCGTTTTGGTTAATGTTGCAAGGCCAGATCAGTCAATCATCCAGACTGTTGCCCCTGCAACTACTGAAAAGGCTGCTGCCCCTCTTCAGGAACCACACGTTTGTCTGGCCTCTCAACAGATACCCCTCCGTTGTGGTTGCACCTACGGTACGGCCATCTGTATCGCTGAGGCACGCAAGCCTCCCCACCAACGGCAAGGTCCATGGTTCATGGGGGGGGCTTATCACAAATACTCTATGTTTTTTTTCCTTGGTATAGAAGGAAGTAGTTTTATCTTCTTAAAATTTGTCACCATAGTGAGTGGGATAGAAAACTTGCATGTTGAATCCATGTCAGATGTTGGACACATATCTCCTGCATGCTCTCTGCATGAATAATATCTTGGAAACCATCTGGCTTTAGCATCATAGCATGTCAAGTGTAGAAACCTATAGCCTTATGAGTACATGTGTTTATGTGCTATGATCTTTTTTCTTTTACTAATACGTTCTTGGTACTGACCCCAAACATTAGAACAATACTTTATAATTAACAGAGCAGTTGATTTACATAAAATTCTCCAAACTCCTTCCATCTGGAGCTCCATCACGAATAACCACACCGTGATGTCACAAGTTACTACAGGATAACATTTATTGCAGTAAGATACCTAGACTTGGAGCCCGGTGAATGTAGAGGAGGCTGCAAATTTGTGTCTTAGCCATGACTCATAGCACATCTGTCACTACTAGCCAGCGTGAGAATGGGGTTCTGTGTCACTTAGAACGACCATATATTTATACCTCCTACAGATCTAAATAAAACATATTAAATATTAACCGATTAATTTCAAACTTGGTATACTATTTGTTGTTAATTATAAGAAGATCTCCTCCAAATTTCAAAGGCGTACTTACAATAGTTTTTGAAATTCATAAAATTACCTAAAACCCACCAAACCGACACTCAGAGTCAAAAATTCAGTTAGGAACGATTACAGTTTGTCTTTTGTTACCATTTGAAATCATTCACAGAGTTCTCAATATATCAAATCAATTAGTTTGGATTTTTATTTTCAAAACTTTAATTATTCTTCATTTTGTAGTATAAAAATTCAGAAAAAAATTTGTATCTGTTTATTATGTTGTTTGAATAAATGAGAATGAGTGAGAGTGTGTATGTGGGACATAGAAAAAATTAGAGATTATATTACGTACAACATTACATAACTAGAACGTGGGAAAGATGTAATATACCCACATTGCTGATGATGAATGTCTAGGGGTGACTGCTTTTGTAAGAAGGCAGTCAGAATATCAGTTTAAAGTGCAATGGTTTTCAAAATTATTTTCAAGGTTAATTTTACTTCGTTTTGCTTTATGAAACATTGTGTTAGTATTTGCATTTTGGGATGACGTAAATTACTTTCTGAACAGTGATTGGCTTAGGCGAGCTTTGCCGTGAGAATGATCTCGAAGGATCATTCGGATTGGTCCATCACGGTGATCAGCCAATCAGAATCAAGTAGTTCCCATGTACATCTAATTAGATATGCTGTGAATGAGGCAGTATTAGTAGAGTCATTCGCCAGCTTCAGACATGGATGGACATGTTAAATGTAATGGTTTTCGTTATGTGTAAAATGAAGGAATATTGAATGCTTCGCGTTTAATGCATGTCGTGACTAACGCCGATGCAGTAGGACAGATATTAGGCGGCGTTTTCTTCAACGCTGCTTTTTCGCCGTCTAGTATCTACGCTTGCAGAGTGAAGAGACATCGAGCAGAAGTCGTACTGAGGTAAGTGGCCGTTTATTTTGAAAAGGACGACGAACGATTTTTTTTAACCTACCCCGCTGCAACACGTTTCTTCTTAACCATCTGTTATATCATCACAACACTCTCATATCTACTATACACCGATAAGGGGTACTATCCTTCGCGACTTGAGCGCATCTGTGGGGATTTTGTGCACTTGGATGGATGCCGTGAGTAAGAATGGTGTGAAAGTCTTCGCTAAACAGTAGTTACGGACTCGGCTTGCTCTATTCCTTCACGAGACGTGGAATGCAGTGCATATAGTACCCTCCTACTTCTGGTCAGCTGCAAATTACACTGAAGAGCCAAAGAAACTGGTACATCTGCCTAATATCGTGTAAGGCCCCCACGAGCACACAGAAGGGCCACAACACGACGTGGCATAGACTCGACTAATGTCTGAAGTAGTGCTGGACGGAACTGACACCATGAATCCGGCAGAGCTGTCCATAAATCCATCAGAATACGAGGGGCGGAGATCTCTACTGAACAGCATACTGCAAGGCATTCCAGATATGCTCAATAATGTTCATGTCTGGAGAGTTAGGAGGCCAGCGGAAGAGTTTAAAATTAAGAAGAGTGTTCCTGGAGACACCTTGTAGCAATTCTGGACGTGTGGAGTGCCTCATTCTCCTGCTGGATTTGCCCAAGTATGTCGGAATGCGCAACGGACATACATTGTAACTTGCAGCAACTTGTGGAAGTGTTGCACTTCTCTCACATTGAACAATTCTCTTCAGTCGTTGTTGGACCCGTTCTAGTAGCATCTTTTTCCAGCCACAGATTTCATTTTTTACCAGATTCCTGACATTCAAGGTACACTTGAGAAATGGTTACGGGAAAATGCCCACTTCATTGCTACCTCGGAGATGCTGTGTGCTGACTATAACACCACATTCAAAGTCATTTAAATCTCGATATCTTGCCATTGTATCTGCAGTAACCTATCTAACAACTGCCCCAGACATTGTTGTCTTATATAGGTGTTGCCGACAACAGCGCCATATTCTGCCTGTTTACATACCTCTGTACTTGAATACACATGCCTGTGCTAGTTTCTTCGGTGCTTCAGCGTAAATCAGAGAGGGTGTTGCAGGGAGGATTGATCAAAGAAAATGTGAGGAGACCTTTCAATGTCTAACTATATCCTAATAACGCGAGAAGGCTCTGTGGCTCTCATCCATATGCGGAAAGATAAGCAATCATAATCATTAATTACACACTATGATCGAAGTGCCAGAAATATGTAGATAACTTAACTACATCGGTGTGAGTTGCTGTGTGGTATACTTTGATATATATGTTCGGGAATTTACAAGGAATGGATGTACTGCATAGTGATCTATCTGCATTCACAATCTAGTATATGGTGCTCACAAAGTAGTGGAGGAGTGGTTTAGCGATGAAACAGAAACTGGGAAGCATACTCACGTGTCACTGGTCGATGTAGAAATTATGCAAAAGTTGGTAAAGTTGCTAAAATTGATCGCAGGATCAACTGTTATGCTTATTACAGTACATTGTCCCATATCGACAATGTCTTTTAAATCTTATCCATACACTGGTACACTGTTAATAATCAGTTTTTATAGTTCATAGTTTTTCTCTGCTGGATTGTACAAAATAACGAGGGCAGAGAGAATGTTTGGATGACAACATGATTGCATCCTGACGGACGCAGAACTCCTTTGAACTGCAGTAGCTATATGTAGCTTGGAAGCGTACCACACTGCAGTAGCAAAATCCTCATTCTTTTTTTAGCTCCTATATGATGTGGAGTCTTCCTAAGTTTACTGACAAGAAACACAACCGAAACGGCTTGTACTGACTTCTCTACTACCTCATGTTGCAGGAGAAAACTTCTTTTGACGTTGGCCTTACATATTGCATACATTTGACTGAGCTACAACATGTTCTCATTTCCATGGAGCGGTCAAAACACGGTCCTGTCGCATTAGCTCAGCTAACCCTTTTTCTCCACTGGATGCAGAAGGTGGTAGATATATGGTGCTCTCCAACTTTCATTCAGTTCAGACTTAAGTTGGACCAATGACATTGACAAAGCTGCAGAGGAACAGTTAAAAGAGGCAAAGAGACTGTCTAAAACCTCGCTGGAGTTCTGCTGTACAGGGTTCATAGCATATAGGATCGAAAAAAGTGGCTCGTTTTGAGATATGAGAGTGCCATGAATATGATTCAACAGTGACTATAATCATTAAAAGATATCACCCTAGGATACAACGCAAGTATGTGGTTGAATGGAGAGACTTGATTCCAAATTGCAGACAACGTCACACTATAAACCTGAAAAGTCAGTGTCTTGGTTGTAGGATTTTGTACATTTGATACTCGATTTGGTCTTCCTCCAGTACAGGCAACAAAACATTGCACAGAACTGTGTAAGCAGCTTCGATTGCTGGTTGCCTGACCCTGTGGACCAATGCATATATATTTAATGAGATCACCACATATGGTTGATGCCAACAAGCAGATGGTATTTGTTTCCCATGATATTGGAAGAGAGACAGATGCAGTAAAATCTTATTGAGTTCTCTTCCAGGTGATGTTAGCGAAGCTTTTATGGTTGGTTGTTTTATTCAGTTGTGTGTTACAAAAAAAGTAACGAAAGAAACACTGTGCCACCAACTAAGACTTGGGCATCATTAAACTTTCGTATTTCCAGCTTGGTGATTATAGGTATACGATAAAGGAGACTAGGTCATGTACAGGACAGATATTTATAGTGAGTCATTCGATCTCGATTAATTGTAGGTGTTAGGCTTCTGAATTTCTTTGTGTAGTCCTTGTGTACTCTGCATGATTATAAATTTCCTCCTGTATGTTAGTGCGCTATTTTTCTCATTATGATAGCTCTCTACCTAATCAGTGACAAGCAGAGGACTAGACGGTCTTCTAATTAATGGACCAGTACTGTCAAAGCGTGATAAGATTTTGAGAGAGTTTGTGGGGTTATGTAACTTGGATGGGGGAATTCTCTTACTTGTCAAAATCAGGTGGATTTAAATGATGTACATCTAAGACTGAAAGATCCATGAGAATACGTCAGGTAAGCGATACTGTGACGACTGGGGAAGTTTTTTTCTAAATGGTCTGGATAAACATATAATACAACCTCTCAAATGGAGGTAAGGGTGTAAATGTGGAAGCATGTGGGAAATGTGGAAACGTCTAGTATCCGGCCAGCAGAGTGCTACACTCTAGTGGGACAGCCAGAAATTGTTGCAATAGTTCCTATTCGTCACGGTAGAGGGTTAGCAGTCAGTTGAGCAACAGGCTCTGTGACAGGGATGTAACTTAAGTCAGCTCATTTTCTAAACCTTTTTCGAGGTAACTTGTGGTACTATATTTACCTACATACTTTGTAGTTATCTTCCTTTACATCTGATAGCTTATAAAGGGAGGTGCATAGAATGTTTTAGCAGTCCTTTGTCAACCTTAAATGGATAGTTGCTTAATGTAATCTACCGAATTTTAAAATGGCCATTGTGTAGGTAATGTGGAAGCATACATATGATGGCATTGTGGGAACGTTTTCACAATACCAACGTCAAATACATTACTTCTAATTTGTTTTGCGTCTGCTTAAAGGTGCCACGAAAGCTAACTGATCGGAAACCAAGAGCTATTGTGAATAAGTGGGATGCTGAAAATATGATTAAGGCTATAATAGCGTTAAGGGAAAAGCAGATGGGGTTAATAAGAGCAGTAATAGCTTTCAGTGTACCTCAAACAACACTTCAAAGGTTTTTGCATAGTGATATGGCACCTGAAAAATGAGTATCTTTGAGACTTCGACGTAAGCCTGTACTAACTGATGCTATTCAGAAAAAGTAGGTACAGTATCTCATTGAAATGGATAATTGCTACTATGGCCTTACCAGATAAGATGTCAACAGAATGGCATATCAGATAGCGGAAAGAAATAATATTAATCAGCCTTTTACTTCAAATGCTGCAGGTAGAGTTTGGTTTGACCTTTTTCTTAGATGACACAGAAATAATCTCAGAATCCACAAACCTATGGGGACCTCATTCTCGAGAGCAAACTGGTTCAACAAAGAAGCTGTAGACAAGTTTTTTGACATTTTGGAAGCTGAGTACAGTAAACACTCCTGTAGTGCTCATTGCGTGCACAATGTGGACGAGACTGGGCTCTCTGTCGTCCAGAGCAGAATAGCACATGTAATTGGACTGAAAGGTAATGTCAAGTAGGTGCACTCACATCAGCAAAGCGAGGATCCCTGGTGACTTTCATATCACCAATGATGTTCTTCCCCAGGAAGAACTGGACTGATACTCTACTGAAAGGAGCACCACCTAGAACCATTGGTAAATGCCATCCTTCAGGCTGGATTCAAACTGAGCTCTTCTCCGAGTGGTTTGACCACTTCAGTTTCTCAAGAGAATCTCCTGTGTGGTTAATTCTTGAAGGGCATAACAATCATGCCAGAAACCTTCAAGTTATAGAACATGCAAGGGAGAACCATGTTACAATCGTGAGCATCTCGCCTCACACCTCTCATTAAAACTCAGCCATTTGATAAGACATTTATGGGCACGCTAAAGACCTATTACTTTGAGTATGTTCGGCAATGGTTGCAGCACAGCTGCCAGCCCTTAGGACCATATGACATATCTGAGTTGTTTGGGGAAGCCTACCTAAAGTGCCAGACTGGCTCTATTTCTGCAAAAGGATTTTTGTAGACCAAAGAGATATGGCCAAAGAGAAAGCAGAAGGTCAATATTGTTGTCAAATACCTCTAAAGAGGACGATTTCTAACAGAGATCGTAAGCCAGGTTCATCAGCTGTTTTGACACCTTCGCCTTATAAAACACATCTTGAAGTTTCCTTATTGAAGGGTGAACAGAAGCTTCACAAGGCACCTACCAAAAGCAGGGAAAAACGGGAAGCTCCTCCTAGAAAACCATGCAAAAAACGGCTTAAGTTATCTGAGGATTCAGATGAAGAACCCAATCCACCAATGTCTCTTCAGGCGAGTCAGATTTGCAGAAAAACCTACTGAAAAAGATTGAATCTGTATTTTTTGTGGAGGCGCGTTTTCCAAAGACGTTCAGGGAGAATTCTGGATTAAATGTGTAGTGTGTGAGGAGTGCAGTCACTCTCTGTGTGCCGGAAATGAAGGAGATATTTACATATGCGATTTTTGCAAGTGAACTTTGATTATGAAGCATTTTTCTGTTACAGTTGCGTTTAAAAATGTTTGTGTAATTTAACTTTAATATAAAATAAAATACTTTCTAACATTTTTAATGGTTTTCATTTGAAGTTGCCAGTTCCCCTTCTTGAAAAATTAATGAGTTGTTGTGCAAGCAGAAAATGCTTTTTTTAAACATATTTATTTTTTATGTTTCATAATATTGCACTTATTTGCTAAAACATTATGAATTGGCTTTGGCTAATTTTTGAAGCTGAAAGAGAAGTAAAGATTTCTTCTATACAGCAAAAGCAAACTGGATTTCCACATTTACACCCCTACCTCTACGTCTCACGAAGTGACTGCAATGAGAAAATTCAGGGCTAATATGAAGATTTCTACAGAGAGACAATCAGCAGCTGCAGAAGTTCCTACTTTTGTTTTCTCAAGAAATAAGAGGCAACATTATTCTGTGCCTATAAATGGATTGACTGACATTTTAATAGGTAGACTAAACTTACATCTATACGCTTACTTCGCAATCCATCGTATGGTGTGTCACGGAAGGTATCCTGTAGCAATACTAGTCATTTCATTTCCTATTCCACTCGCAAATAAAGCAAATCCCTATGAGCGCTAATTTACCTTTCTTCGTGATCCTTATGCAAAATGGACGTTGGCGGCAGTAGAAACCTTCTGCAGTCAGCTTCAAATGTCAGTTCTCAATAGCGTTCCTCAATTAGAACATTGTCTTCCCTCCAGGGATTCCCATTCTAGTTTTCGAATTATCAGCCCACTAATTTGCCTCTGTAGAACTGTATTCTGAGGGAAATCTAGGTCTGCGGACTTGTACACGTTTGGGATGAGGTGGTCAGTATAGTGGTATTTTGTTATTGCTCACTGTGTAGACTGTCCAGGATATTTCGAAAAAACACCTCAGAACGTTTTGGTTTGCAGGAGGGATGAGAAGGAGCATATTGTTCATCACCCTTGTATTTACCCCAGCGACATTTAAGCGCACAGTCCTTCTGGGAAGAATAGGACAAATTTTGTGAGTTTGGAATCATTAACATTTGTCCGGGATGCCAAACGGTACAGCAATGACACGTGGGCTGAGGTTCATATCCCGGTGACAGCTGTTCACATACAATCTGGGGGTGGAAAAAGAGAGTGAGCAGTCTACTGCCCCCCATAGATCGACAGTTCTCAGCAGGATTAGTTTGGGTGCAGTATACCAGAATTCTAAGTGACTTACTTCCACCAGCATGACAAGACAACTGAGAGGCAGAACGTAAATTGCGTTACATGTCTCCAGCTAGTTGATGACAGTTACCATCCACTTCAGTATCAGATGAAGTGTTTACCTAGCCTGCAGAAAGCCTCCAGAGACGTCACAGAAGCGTGTGTACAGTTACCCGGCTAGAGTAGTCTGACTGCAGGAAAAAAGTTACTCACCATGCAAAGGGGCTCTCATCATCAAATTAATTAATTAGCCTATCAATTTGATATCAATGACATGCAACCGCATGGATGGATGTTAGCTGAGAGTACCATGGATACGATTCAAGAGTTGGAGCTTTAATCAAATGTTTCATCGTTGTGGTGAAATCTTTTAATGGCACCTACACAGGAGAGGACAGGAGGAGGGGGGTGCGTGAGGGGTTGAGGTTGGGGAGGGGGAGTGGGGAGAGGGGATGGGGAGGAGTGAGGGAGGAGGGGGAGGGAGGATTGGTAAGGGGGAGGGGGGACCAACAGTGCCCTCTGCTGGTGGTGGTATTGTAAACTAGATCAGTTGGTCTCCAGACCTCAAGGTGAACATAATGGGAGGAGCTACTGAGTGGTCAATCAGTGGCAATTCAAATTGTTTAAATAAACAGTATACCATACTGTGTACAAAATAAAGATGTCCATCCTATCTGGCAGCGTAGTACAGACTGAGTCCTTTCCCTGCCAGTTTCCAGATGGAGGAGAGGCGGTGAGGGAATGGGGGGGGGGGGGGGGTAGGAGTGATGGAATTTTGTTAGTGAAGGTACCTCAACTGACCTGTTTTCCCACCAAACTTTCAATTTCACCATGGCATCAGTGTGACATTGCCACATCTATGGCCGCCATCTTGAGTCCGTGATCTTAAATAAATTTGGCAATAATATGGAGAGGGGTGATGCCAGCTTTGCCCTACTACCCTCGCTGACAGATTAAATATCAGCTTATGAACTGCAAGTGTCCATGGCTGAGAGACAAGCAAGAAGACACCATACATCATAACAATGAGACACACCATGGTAGAACATCCGCTAGCATCAATCTTTCAGAAGCTGTGACATGACACTTGGAGAGGCCCAGGAAGGATTTACTGAGATCCTGACAGTCATTCCCAATCTGTACACCTTGGGTGGCATGCAACACAGCCCCATAGAATCCTAAACTTTACTTCTGCGCACCAGAGGCTAACCATCCAAACAAATGAGAAATTTGGATTACTTCTGATACCAAGTATATTATTAGTGTAGCATAGTGCTGTATAGTGTGTTGTTGTACAGTGGTGTAATTCAGAATCATAAATTACAAAGTGTGTAATCCAATAACGTGGCTACAGTAGCAGACCAGTAGCACGTGGTTTCTGGATTCCAGATGAACATATATCTGTGTGCCAGATGGCCCACCTCCCCCATGAACCATGGACCTTGCCGTTGGTGGGGAGGCTTGCGTGCCTCGGTGATACAGATAGCAGTACCGTAGGTGCGACCACAACGGAGGAGTATCTTTTGAGAGGCCAGACAAACGTGTGGTTCCTGAAGAGGAGCAGCAGCCTTTTCAGTAGTTGCAAGGGCAACAGTCTGCATGATTGACTGATCTGGCCTTGTAACGATAACCAAAATGGCCTTGCTGTGCTTGTACTGCGAACGGCTGAAAGCAAGGGGAAACTACGGCCGTAATTTTTCCCGAGGGCATGCAGCTTTACTGTATGATTAAACGATAATGGCGTCCTCTTGGGTAAAATATTCTGGAGGTAAAATAGTCCCCCATTCGGACCTCTGGGCAGGGACTACCCAAGAGGATGTCGTTATCAGGAGAAAGAAAACTGGCGTTCTACGGATTGGAGCGTGGAATGTCAGATCACTTAATCGGGCAGGTAGGTTAGAAATTTAAAAAGGGAAATGGATAGGTTAACGTTAGATATAGTGGGAATTAGTGAAGTTCGGTGGCAGGAGGAAGTAGACTTTTGGTCTGGTGAATACAGGGTTATAAATACAAAATCGAATAGGGGTAATGCAGGAGTAGGTTTAATAATGAATAAAAAAATAGGAGTGCGGGTAAGCTACTACAAACAGCATAGTGAACACATTATTGTGGCCAAGATAGACAAAAAGCCCATGCCTACTACAGTACTACGTTTATATGCCAACTAGCTCTGCAGATGACGAAGAAATTGAAGAAATGTGTGATGAAATAAAAGAAATTATTCAGATAGTGAAGGGAGACGAAAATTTAATAGTCATGGGTGACTGGAATTCGAGTATAGGAAAAGGGAGAGAAGGAAACGTAGTAGGTGAATATGGATTGGGGCTAAGAAATGAAAGGGGAAGCCGCCTGGTAGAATTTTGCACAGAGCACAATTTAATCGTAGCTAACACTTGGTTTAAGAATCATGAAAGAAGGTTGTACACATAGAAGAACCCTGGAGATACTAAAAGATATCAGATAGATTATATAATGGAAAGACAGAGATTTAGGAACCAGATTTCAAATTGTAAGACATTTCCAGGGGCAGATGTGGACTCTGACCACAATCTATTGGTTATGACCTGTAGATTAAAACTGAAGAAACTGAAAAGAGGTGGGAATTTAAGGAGATGGGACCTGGATAAACTGAAAGAACCAGAGGTTGTACAGAGTTTCAGGGAGAGCATAAGGGAACAAATGACATGAATGGGGGAAAGAAATACAGTAGAAGAAGAATGGGTAGCTTTGAGGGATGAAGTAGTGAAGGCAGCAGAGGGTCAAGTAGGTAAAAAGACGAGTGCTAGTAGAAATCATTGGGTAACAGAAGAAATATTGAATTTAATTGATGAAAGGAGAAAATATAAAAATGCAGTAAATGAAGCAGGCAAAAAGGAATACAAACGTCTCAAAAATGAGATCGACAGGAAGTGCAAAATGGCTAAGCAGGGATGGCTAGAGGACAAATGTGAGAATGTAGAGACTTATCTCACTAGGGGTAAGATAGATACTGCCTACAGGGAAATTAAAGAGACCTTTGGAGATAAGAGAACCACTTGTATGAACATCAAGAGCTCAGATGGAAACCCAGTTCTAAGCAAAGAAGGGAAAGCAGAAAGGTGGAAGGAGTATATAGAGGGTCTGTACAAGGGCGATGTACTTGAGGACAATATTATGGAAATGGAAGAGGATGTAGATGAAGATGAAATGGGATATACGATACTGCGTGAAGAGTTTGACAGAGCACTGAAAGACCTGAGTCGAAACAAGCCCCCCGTAGTAGACAACATTCCATTGGAACTACTGATGGCCTTGGGAGAGCCAGTCCTGACAAAACTCTACCATCTGGTGAGCAAGATGTACGAAACAGGCGAAATACCCTCAGACTTCAAGAAAAATATAATAATTCCAATCCCAAAGAAAGCAGGTGTTGACAGATGTGAAAATTACCGAACAATCAGTTTAATAAGCCACAGCTGCAAAATACTAACACGAATTGTTCACAGACGAATGGAAAAACTAGTAGAAGTCGACCTCGGGGAAGATCAGTTTGGACTCCGTAGAAATACTGAAATATGTGAAGCAATACTGATGAGATGAGCTGGTTGCCCACAAAAGGCAAAGTCCTGAGTTTGTGACTCGAACTGGCACACATTTTTAATATGCCAGGAAGTTTCAGAAGTTTCTTGCTTAAAATTCTGTTGATGATGATGTTGTTAAAGATAGAGTTCAAGGCCAGAGTAGACAATGATGAGTTAGGAAACTAAGCATATGCTTTTCAAAGAAATGACCTTCTTGCTTGACTTGAATGGCTAAGGAAAAAATGGAAACATTGTTCTTTAATCTTTCCTTCATGGAACTAAGACTGTTAAGGTAAAACGTGTTACTTGAAGAAATGCATGTTGCACTACACAAGAAAATTGAAAAATTAAATCAAGAATTAATGTGTTCACAAAATTAACCTACATTTAAATGTTTTGGTATCATATTAACATGGCTCAATGCTATTACACAAATAATTTGATGAAATAATCTATAGTGTGTCAAGTGTATGGGACCTATAAATTAAAATGAATTATTTCCTACACAAGTCTAGCTTTAGTTTGGGGGGAATATATCAAATATTTACAAATCTGTAGAATGTCTTGTGAGACCACTAAGCATCTATTTCATACAAACATAAGCTGCTATAAATGTTTTTGCATTGTCTTGTTTGGATGGCACATATGTCTGACAAAGGTTTTTGTTGATATACTACAACCATAAAATCCGTTTGATATGCTTTTTAAATTATTTATTTTTATGTTCTCTGATTAACTTTTGTTCAAGATACACACTTTGTGATATATATAACAAATTATGATATGTGATGAGTCATATTACAATATGATGAAAAATTTCATATGGATGAAAATTTCTAAAAGACACAGTTATTTAAAACAATAATTCATAACCAACGTTTGTTCACGGACATTTACTGAGTATTTTGCTGTAAGAAACTCATAGCCATCTGCACCACTTTACATAATAATACCACAATTACTATTTATTCACTTTGTTACTTAAAATTAGTTTGTTTCTCTTAAAATACTTACAAAACAGTGAAAACACCTGTAAAAATGAACTGATAATATAGCTCTGATGGCCTGGAGTCCCCATCAAAGGAAGTTCAGCCAACAATGTGCAAGTATGTTCAGTCAGTGCCACAGTGGGCGACATGCTTGTCGATGATGATGAAGACAACACAACACCCAGTCTCATATCGGGGAAAATCTCTGACTTGGCTGGGAATTGAAGCTGGTCCCACTACACTGCTTGGCTGATATATGAGCTGACCACTCAGTTAACAGGACGGACGAAAGCGCCTGTAATATGTAATCACCAAATCATAACCCACAATATAATGTAAGAACCCTAACATATTTCATCACAGTGTGTATAATCTATTCTATCAGTGTACAGTGCAGTACATAACAAATGCAGAACTGTGTTGTTCAAAATGTTGATAACCGTGATCACATGAGAGTGTACAGTATTGCACCATTATTGTCTTCCATTCTCAAGAACCCCAAGAATATGGAATACTGCTTCAGTAGCTGTAATAATCCTAGCAACTAGGTCTCGTGAGTATCGACTGGGATCTCATAAACTAGGCTATCCACATGCCCCTTGAAGAAATAATCTATCAGTCTAATGTCTGGCGACTGAGACAGCCAGGGAACAGGATCATCACAACTGATCTATTGTTGTCTAGACGAAATGCAATGACTATGTAACGAGCCATGGAAGATCATAGGTCCCCTGTAATAACTACTCACGAAAAACTTCGACTTGTATGTACAAGATGTGTTACGTAGCATGTAACACCCCTTTTAATTAGTGATCGGTTCAAGACATCAAATCATTGTGTTCCGCAATTGGTAGTATGCAGAACAGCATGTAATTTTGTAATATTTTTAATCCTATTGTATCAACCGCGAAACTGAAGAAAGTATTTTTTAACGGAGCTATACATTTTTAGTGGGATTCGAAAGCTCTTGAAAAGACGAATACAGCAGTGGTATAACGCTTGTTAATGTTGGAGTTGATACTTTTGGAGGGAGATGGCAATTCTCAGGGAATTGACTACTGTTTTGTTAAAAACCGATCCACACTTCACAGAACGGAACGAAATCGAAGGTCGCATCAAATGTTAGACCATAGATACTGAGACCTGGTTGTCAAGGAAAAGCAGGATTCGGATACGATTGTGGATGGGGCCACAATCAGTTACTATTGGTTGCTTTTTACAGTTACACAGATTTATTTTTAAAACAGTAATTCCAGATTCAACAATAAATAATAAAAAAGTACCACACATTATTAATGAAGGAAAAAAAACAATGTAAGTAATAGTGTTTTCAATGCGTTACAATTTATCAAATCACCATAAAATACAGATAATTTTTAAAAAAAAAACAAGCGACTGTGATCATGGCGAAGGCCTTACACGCTAAGAATGGCAATAAATTAAGAATGTTTAAAAATTCGCTGCAATTACAACTTACAGGCTTACAGGTACTGAAATATTAAAAGGTAAGTGGTCACAAACATAGCAGAAGGTATCAGACGCAAGGAATGGCAGTAAATAAGGTTTTAAAGCTTACTGCTAAAATACATATATCGAATTATTTTTTAAAGCAAATGACAACAATCACGACTGAAGGCCTTACACGTCAGGTACGACAGTTGCATAAAAATTTAGAAACCTGCTGTAAAACAGTAAATAAAAGCAAAGATTAATTAAAAGAAACAAGCTACTGACCATCAAACGGCTGAAATAAGATGATGGTAACCTTGTAACACAACCCTTACAATACTAGATTTATTCCAGAAGACGACCAGAACTATGAACTAGACATACATATCCTTCAATGTGGGCATTACAAGGTATGGTAATAAATAATACAATAATAAAACACAAGGACCAGTCACAGACAGTGCTCCAGGAATCGACCTCTGAGAAGGTCCAGCAACAAACACTTTCGCGAGTGACGAGATAGGCAGCCAAGAGTTGCATTCACGTTACAAGATGGTAATTCAGACTAGTGGCAATGTAACGAATGACTAATGATAATCTTGCTGAAGCTACCTGACGTCCGATAAACCAGATGCAAGGATGGAACAATACGCCAAAGCCGGAACCAGTGGTATGCAGTACATCCCCAGAATATTATGTTGAGAACGCCTGGAACGAGAAAGGAATCACTACCAGATTTCCATCCGATTCCACAAACCCGAAAATCTGAACCAACACGTCTCAGTACAGAACACCAGGCAAACTAACAGTAACTAAAACCCCACTCTATTTGCATGCTAGGCAAAACCAACATAAAACCAACCAGAAACAGCAACCACACGTCATTGCGGAAACAATCGCAAAGCGAGACAAAACCAAGTACCAAATCAGTGACATCAAATTCATTAGGCACACAAACGCACTCTGAACTCACTTTTGCAACTCTGACGACTGTTGGCAGAGTGAAACAACTCTCTTCGCTGTTTTATTAATTCACAGTTGAGTAACCACACCGTCTAATCACTGAGCCAAGTGCTTTTAACACTGTAGCGTCTTCAAGTACTAAGCAGAATGCAGATCCACCAAACTGCACAGGACGGCGCGACGATAATCCGTCACAACATCACATACGTGCTATGGGGTCCACATGGGTGACTGACTCTGCTCTACGTGGATTGAAATGCACTCATCCTAAAGCTTGCTGGATCCGGTTTACGACGAGGTCGTGCACCCTCTTGACCACAGCCCTTCCATCCGGCAGTCCATGCGTGCCGCCAGCGGACCCGGCGTGCTCTGGCACCACGTGGAGCTAGCTCCTCCTGAGTCCCCAACCGAACTGGTCACTCACACGACCCAGAAAAACAACGACGTCGCCCAAAAGATAGGGCAACAGATACTGCATATCGATAACCACCGCTGCTGACACCAGCAGACAGGCAACGCTTGTAAAACCG
This sequence comes from Schistocerca gregaria, assembly GCF_023897955.1. Classification (NCBI taxonomy): domain Eukaryota; kingdom Metazoa; phylum Arthropoda; class Insecta; order Orthoptera; family Acrididae; genus Schistocerca; species Schistocerca gregaria. The sequence goes on from NC_064923.1 coordinate 408,137,880, forward strand.
AGTGGCACCAGTCGACACGAGAAGAAGACAAACAACCACAACCATGACAACTAAACGATACCATCGGACCTCCAACAGACGGCATAAACGTACAAACAGCACCAACGCATGTCGCAGCATGGCTCTGATACATCTAAACATTTCACAGTATGTTTCAAATGACCCGCTTTCACACAGATTGTCAATGGTATTACGTGAGATGGAATGGAACATAACAGCCCATCAAGATTTCTCTGGGAGAATATTTTGACGTTGGCTTTCGTGGGTAGAACTGTTTCGGTGTCTGCTAACATTGGAAGTTAACCTATTGTCTGTGTGCTCACTCATGGTATAGCAGTTCATTTTATTCTTTTGTGTGTTCTTCATCTATATTTGATCTCATCATTTTGGTTTATTTTCAGGAGAAATTTCAAATGTTTCCAGACGACTTGGGTATTTTTTCTATGGAGTGTTCTTCCACAAGAGAGTCTACATCTACATCTACAGTCATACTCTGCCAACCACATTGAAGTGCATTGCAGGGGGTGTGTCCCATTGTCCCAGTCATTAGGGTTCCTTTCCATTCCATTCACGTGTGGAACGTGGGAAGAGTGATTGTTCAAATGCCTCTGCATGTGTTGTGATCATTTCTTAATGACCCCTAAGTGAGCCAACCTTATTTGCTTGTAGTATGTTCCTATAGTCATCGTTTAAAGCTGATTCTTCAAGCTTTGTTAATAGACTTTCACGGCATAGTTTACATCTATCTGCAAGGGTCTGCCAGTTCAGTTTCTTCAGGATCACTGTAATACTCTCTCATTGGTCAAACAAACCTGTTACCATTCATGCTGTCCTTTTCTTTATACATCCAATACCCACTACTAGTCCAATTTGGTATTCTGGAAGTGCCCAGATCCAAAGCTTTCAGAAAGTCATGTCAGAAAAATGTGAGTTGAGTTTCACATGATCGTTTTTTCGGAATCCATGGTGGTTGGTATGGAGAAGATAATTCTGCTCAAGATACCTCATGATGTTTGAGCTCAGATTCCGCAACAAAGCGGCGTCAAAGATATTGTATGGTAGTTTTATAGATCACTACTACTAACCTCCTCATTGACAGGTGTGATCAATGTTTTCTTCCCATTACTGGACATGATTTAATGTTCCAGAGATCTGCAAGAGATTATAGTTCAAAGAGGAGCTAATTCAGCTGCAAATTCTGTGTAGATTCTGAGAGGGATTACATCAGGCCCTGGGGCTTGTTCAGTTTTAACGAGTTGAGGAGTTTATCAACACTATTATCACTGATACTAATTGCATTAATCTTTTCAGTGGTATTAGGATTAAATTAGGCCAATTCTCCTAGGTTTTACATTGTAAAGGGACATTTGAAAATAGAGTTAAGTATTTCAGCTTTTGCTTTCCTACTCTTAGCTTTAGTTCCTGTCTTATTCACAAGGAATTGGACACTAACTCTGGTGTCACTAACAGCATTTACGTATGACCAGATTTATATGGGTTTCGTGAAAGATCATTTGCCAATGTGCTACAGTAGTCACTGAAGGCTTCAAGCACTGCTCTCTTGATAGCCTAATGTGTGTTATTCAGCGTCTCTCCATTGAGAGTCCTATGCTTTGGTTTAAACCTATAATACAGTAGTGTCTATTTCTTTAGAAGTTTCCTTTCAGTGACTGTATACAGTGGGGTCCCTCCCACTGTGAACTGTTCTACTGTGTACATATCTAAAAAGCGCATGGTGAACTATCCTTTTAAACTTGAGCCAAATTTCACTTACATGCTCCTGCCCTTTCTGAAAGTTTCAAGTTCCTTATTGAGATGTTACACTACTGAGTTTTTATCCAGTTTACTGAGCACAAACACACACACACACACACACACACACACACACACACACACACACACACACACACACACACACACACACACACATATATATATATATATATATATATATATATATATATATATATATATATATATATATATATATGGTCCATCTGATGTTTCAGATGATATTATCTCGAAAACTATACATCAGGTAAAAATAGTGGGTAAGACAAGTTCATAAGCTCAAAGGGGAACATCAAATGATGCTACACATGACACCCAGCCCCCAACCCCATGTGAGGGGTGGGAGGTAACTTTTAAATCTTGAATGGAAGCATTCTCCATAAAGAAAGTAATCACATTTTGGCTGAAACATTTTTTAAACCATTGACAGATGGTGGTGAAATCGAGAAAAAGGTGAAATTGGGGGAGAACTCTGATTTATTTAGAATTATCCTTGAAAGACACATCACATCGATAGAAGATGTGCACCAATTCTTTCATTACGCCAAATTAAGCTATTTTTGTACGAAAAGTACTGTATCCTATTTTTAGCATTACCCAGGAACAACGATATGGACATAGTAGAATGATGTTCAAATGGGGTGCTTCATTAGTGTGAGTCCTCTTGCCTCTCACATGTTGGGGTGCTTCATTAGTGTGAGTCCCCTTGCCTCTCACAATTTGAAGCGCTAAATTAATGAAATTAGCTATGAAGAAATTGTTCAAAATTATCCCCATTTGCTTCAATGCATAATGCATAATGCAATACTCCTAACGAGATTTTAATACCATTCCCCCTACCTCCATCAAAACTGTGGCGGGTAGGATACATTTTGTAAAAAAGGAGCTTAATTTGATGTAATAAAAGAATTGGTGCACATTTTGTACAGATTTGATGCATCCTTCTCGGAACATTCTAAATAAATCGGAGTTCTTCACCTATTTTAATTTTTCGCGATTTCAGTGCCATCTGTCAATGGTTTAAAAACTGTTTCAGACAAAACTTGATTGTTTTGTTATGGGGAATGCAAACCTGCAATAAAAATGTGGGGTTTCCATTTTAAGATTTAAAAGTTGACCTACGCTCCACCCAAGGGGACATGGGTTGGGGGTCATGTGTAGTATCATTTGATGTCCTCCTTTGAGCTTATGAACTTGTCTTACCCACTGTTTTTACGTGATGTATAGTTTTCGAGATAACCTCATCCGAAACTTCAGATGAACCACCCTGTATATATATCTTCACACTCTTTTTGTACCTCAGTAATCATTTTTGCCACAACCATGCCATGGTCAGTGATTCCAGTTTCGATGTGGGCATCCTCAAATAGATCAGGTCTATTTGTTGACATTAGATCCACTACATTTCTATCATGAGTAGCGTTCCAAACTATCTGTTATTGGTAGTTTTAAGATGTCTGGAAACGAAAAATGATTTCGGATTACAGTAAATGAGCAAAGCCAACATCTACATTATGTATAGTAAGAATATAAATTGTTGAATCAATTCTCAGTAAAAATCAATCATTAAGTGAAAAAATCAGCTCTATTGAAGGAGCAAATTACAGTTTTTTGCTGTGTGGGAGAAAAGTATTCCATTGCAGGATTTTTTGTATTTTTGGCATACACACACACACACACACACACACACACACACACACACACACATATATATATATATATATATATATATATATATATATATATATATATATATAATTCGATGTTTTGAAATTTTATTTCACTTTGTGGCATTTTACGCTACCATAAAAAATTGACCAAGAACTTCTGTTGTGAAGTTTATATTGGCCATTAACGATCTACATCGTTGTTAATTCCTTAAAGGCAAGTCTACATGATGCCTATTGTTCCGCATGGAATCGCAGACGCTCGGGAACAAAAGGGCATGCACCAAAATTTGTGGCAATAACACATGTATGTATGGGCAGTCTCACGTCCACACATTGCCTCATTGCACAAGCATTCTGCTACAAATTCCATGCTTTGCTTGGGACCTTGTGTTGCGTTTATTGTGACGAAAAGGCGACAGAAAAAGAAAATGCAAAAGTGACTATGTTAAAGAAGTATATTAAGACTAGAGGTAAGAGAAATACAAAGTGATGATAACGTTTTGTCTGGAAATTTCGGGTGTAGTCTGAGAGGTTTTAGATTTTCTGTTCAGGAAACAACAATTATAAGGCTGTCAATAAAATCTTGTTAGCTAATAACTATATATTTGCTTGAATTATTTATTTCTCATTTCAAAACAAAGCATTTCAGTCTATCAACTTTGTAACTTCTTCTGTGGAATAATTTTAATTTATTATTTGATTACTTCATATCTATTTTCCCTGTAGGAAATGCCTAAGCTTGTAATTATTAGCAAAAAATGGCTCTGAGCACTATGGGACTTAACATCTTAGGTCATCAGTCCTCTAGAACTTAGAACTACTTAAACCTAACTAACGTAAGGACATCACACAACACCCAGCCATCATGAGGCAGAGAATGTCCCTGACCCCGCCGGGAATCGAACCCGGGAACCCGGGTGTGGGAAGCGAGAACGCTACCGCATGACCACGAGATGCGGGCAATTATTAGCATGTTTTATTCCTATAAATACTACAATTTGTATCTATTAGCATTTGTAAGTCCTGTTCTTCTGCATAATTATGTTTTTTTTCATATCCATGCCCTTCTCTTGCATACTGGATCAATGGAACACGAATAAATAAATTAAAATAAAAGTTATTATTCTTGAAAACGAGGAATAATTAAGGGAAGTTCTTAGTCATTATGCGAAGATTATTTTATTTTCAATGCATCATATGTATTCAATCATGAAATATGATACGCAGATTAACATCCTCAGACTCGACAAATTTGGGAATTTAATAAACGCCAAGATCCACTAGAATGGATGTTGTGTTTTTCAGTTTCGTATTTTTGGCTTGAGCAATGTGATTCATTTCCATTTTTAGCATATTGTTGAAGAACTAGACATAAACCTTTACGTCTTTTGTTTGGATGTCAGGCTTCTCAGTTGTGCCCTTAAGTCACAATCGCATGAATATTCGTTGGTTGGTTGGTTTGGTGAGAAAGGGACCAAAATACAGGGTCATTAGTCTCCTTTTCCACATTCAAATAGGTTGCAGATTAAAACCATTCCCCAAAAGAGTCTGGGAAAGTAAAAAGGCGGAAAACTAACTGGGAACCATACTGAAAGAGAAAGTGAATGGAGTAAGACAAAAGGGAAAAGTGCAGTAAAAGGAAAAAACTGGTAGGAGGTATTAAAATAATACAGCAGATGGCCTGGGCTGGCTGATCACAAGAATAAAAGAAAGGATGACCAAGCCATTTTGGAAAACACTAAAATCTCTAGCCTAAATGACCAGGCTAGAGAAACACAGATAGGGAAAAGATGAACACCAAGGCAAACAAAAAGTGGAAGAGTTAAAATGGAGGTAGTATGAGGGACTGGGATACAAGGCCAGATGCCCACCTTCAGATTGTGTGATAAAACCCCCTCTCAAGAATAAAATGTAAAGCTAGATCAGCCATTGAGACATTGTCTCCTAACACCATAGTCAGTGGGTCAGAAGGTTGAAAGTCCACCTCAGGGCTGCTAAAATTGGGAAGTACAACAAGATGTGGACGGCAGTCAAGTGGGAATCACAGCGCTGTTGAGGTGGATCCTTGTGACAGAGGAGGTGACCATGAGTCAGTCAAGTATGGCTGATGCAGAGCTGGCAAAGGACAATGGACTCCCTAGAAATGGCTTGCATGGATGACCTCCATACATTCGTTGTCTCCTCGATAACACATGGTTTATTTATTGTACTGAGTGTGCTCCATTCAGTATCCTAGATCCCAAAAACTTCATGGCATGAGACCAATCAGAGATCAGTCTCCAGTGTGCCAATCTACAGAGTTTGTTTACTGGTAGTGTGTTTGGCTTGTCTGTCAGTAAGTTCATTTCCTGGGATTCCAATATGTCTTGGGATCCAAATGAACGCCACTGAATATCCATGGTTTTTGAGGGCAGAAATGACTATACAGGAGTCTTCCAGGATATTCACTATCAAAGGATGGCCAGGGAAGCACTGGTTGAGAGCTTGCAGGCTGCTTGAGGAGTCATTACAGATGAGAAAGAATTCACGTGTGCAGGAGCAAATAGGCTCAAGAGCATGACAGATAGCTACCAACTCTGCAGTGGAAACACTGCAACTATCCAGCAAGAAGCGCCGTTCAGTATGTCCAGCATGAGCATAGGTGAAGCCAACATGGCCATCGACCACCAAACCACTAGTGTAGACTTTCTGAAACCTGGAACTCCACGAGAATAGAGAAAAATTGGCGGTGGATGAACTCAGGGGGAACTGAGTCTTTTGGGCATGCATTAGGTCCAGATGAAGCTGCAGCTGAGGCATTGACCATGAAGGTGTATGTGAATGGACCCAGAGAAAAGGTGGAAGAGTGAAAGACTCAAGTTCAGTGAGAAGGGACCAGACACGGACTGCAGTTGGCATTACCAATCTGGACCACTATTGCAGGAGATGGGTCACCATGTTAAAGAGAAGGAGAGGGGTGTTGAGGCGAGCTGTGAATATGCCCACTATAACTGGCAAGCAGTTGTCGCCTAACCTGCAATGGGAGAACCCCTGCTTCCATGAGGAGGTTGTTCATTGGGCCCATTTGGAAGGCTCCCGTCAGAAGTCGAACTCCACAGTGTTGTATAGGATCCAGCATCCGCAACTTGGATGCCGATGATGAACCATACACCAGGCTCCCATAGTCAAGACGGGACTGTACCAGGCTTTCTTACAGTGGCAACAGTGTAGGGCACTCCAGTCAGTGTGACTCAGAAATCGAAGAATGTTTAGATGCCACCAGCACTTTCCTTCAAGCTGACGAAGATGGGGAAGCCAAGTTAAATGGGCGTCGAAAACAAGTCCTAAAAAGCGGTAAGCCTGCACTGCGTTTATTAGCTGGTCATTGAGGTAAAGTTCCAGATGTGGGTAGACAGTTCAGTGACGTCAGAAGTGCATGACACAAGTCTTGCAACCTGGAAACTGAAAGCCGTGACTGAGGGCCCATGACAGCACATTTCGTATGGCTCACTGAAGACGACATTCAGCTACACCAATAGAAGAGGAGCAGAGGATATACAAAAATTGTCAGCATATAAGAAGGGGGATACTGAGGATCCCATCGCAGCTGGGAGGCCATCAATGGCCACTAAAAAGAGGATATGGGGTGAACTGTATGAAGCACTGACTCAAACTCTGAAGGTGCGTAGCTACAAAAAGCTCCATATAAAAATGGGGAGCAGGCCCTGAAGGCCCCTCTCAAGCAAAGTAGCGAGGATATGGTGCCGCCAAGTGGTACTGTAGGCTTTTGTCAGGTGAAAAAAGACGGCAATAAGATGCAGAAGGTGGGAAAAAGCTGTTCGGATGGTAGCCTCCAGGTATACCAGTTTGTTAATGGTGGAGCGACCTTGGCGAAAACCGTCCTGGGATGGAGCTAGAAGGCCCTAGATTCAAGGCACATCTGCCAACTCACCGTCAATTCAAGCAGCTTGCACAGAACGTTGGTGAGGCTGGCAGGACGGTAGCTATCCACATCTAGCGGATCTTTACAGTGTTTCAGTGCTGAAACAATGATACTTTGTCGCCAAGGAGATGGGAATTCTCAATCGCTCCAGATGCGATTGAAGATCGTAAGGAGGTGGCACTGGTAATCTGCTGTCACATGTTTAATCATTTGGTAATATATGCCGTCTGACCCAGGGGACTTATCAGGAGAATTGGCAAGGGCACTGAGAAATTCCCACTCACTCAATGAATCATTATATGGCTCAGGATGGTGTGGAGCAAAAGATGGATGTTGTCTTTCCACCCACTGTTTGAGGAGATGAAAGGCAGGGTGGTAATCCTCAGATGCAGAGGTATGAGCATAAGCTCAGCAAGATGCTCTGTGATTACGTCCAGGTCGGTATATACAGCTCCATTTGTGGAAATTTCAGATATACCTGTAGGGGTCTAATATCTGCAAAGACATCTATGCTTGGTCCAGACCTGAGAAGGAGAGGTTTGTGTTCCAGTGCTGAAGGCGAATCATTCCCAACACTTCTGCTTTCATCGGTTGATGAGTTGATGGACCGAGGCACAGAACCGTTTCAAGGCAATGAGGTGCTCCAGGGACAGGAGCCACTGTTGACATTGGAGGGCCCGCCTATGGTCTCTAATGGTGCACCAGTTTCTGGGGACCACCAAGGCACTGTCTTCTGTGGGGGGCAACCTGATGAAAAGGGATTGCCGATTCAGTTGCGGCAACAATGGTATTAGCGATGGTCTGGATCATCTCATCGATGTTGTTATGCAACGGAGATTCAACGGTGGTAGTGGAGGTGAAAGCATCCCAGGCAGCCTTGCTAAGAGCCGATCTGGGCAAGCGTTCATGGGAGTGACACTGGGGTAGGGACGGGAAGACAGAAAGTGGTCACAAACACACAAATCGTCATGAGCTCTCCAGTGAATAGAGGGTAAAAGGCCAGGAATGCAAATGGAGAGATCAGTGGCCGGATATGTGCCATGTGCCACACAGAAACGTCCACAATTTTCACATATGTACCCTTTTCATACATTTTTGGCTTGTTCATCACAGTTTCCCTTCTTTGAAACTTACTGTATCTTATTGTTTACAGAAATATGATTGGAAACTTTTTATCTAACATGTGACGCCCAGGACCACACATAGCGAAGTTGTATTCAAATAATCTTCAGAAGCAGCCTTCCGCATGACTTTTTTCTTTGTCTGTGCCGTCTTAGATGTTCATCCCTTAGCGTCAGCAGATATTATTGCACATAAATCGCTTTATGGCATAACCTGAACACACTACACAAGCAAACACACATGGGCTTCAGCTACCTGCCGTCTGCTAAAAAGCGCAAATATTCCACAGACGGTAGGTAGCAATACGTTTCACACACCGCCTCCATTTCCAGTAAATTTGTGCATGCACAAATTCACATGTCTAGTTGCGCTGTTGGAAATTCATGTGTATGCCAATAGTTGGAAACAAAAAGGGCATCTTACTCACACTCCTAAATTCTGATACTATACTCGTATTTTCTATCACAGATGGTATCTCGTAACTTCACTTTCAATGTTCTGTGCCAGGCTAAACGAACTGACGTTCTGCTGACGTTCTGTTTTGGGTGAACACATCACCATTTGACGGTGATGTTGTTTGAAGCTCCTTGCCGTTGCATTAACGTCTGTTGTGGATCGGTCTTAACAGTGCCATGTGAAGCTCTCATGCCAAGCATTTTCGATGTAGTCAGCAGGAAGGCCTACACTAGTAAGATAAAACTTATTTCTCCTTGGCCGACTTTATTCGACATACATACTGTTTAGCTAAGAATTTTGTAGTGGTAGTAGTAGTAATAGTAGTAGTAGTAGCTTTATTCATCTGTAGATCTCTATTTACAAGGATATAGGACATGTCAAAGTATTTACAAGTGTAGACCAATTTCAAATATTTGTATACACATATGTTTACAGACTTCTAGTTAGACATAATCAATAGATTTACTCCTGGGGTACAATACTTTTTTTTACAAATAACGTATTAAATAATGTAATGCCACACTGTTCAGTCATATCTCACTATCAGTCACTGCACACACTGTACACACAGTGTTTCATAACACTTCACTCACTACAAACACACACACACACACACACTGGTGATCTCTTGGCCATTTTCTGTACCGCAACTTCCCATTGCTATCCTGAAAAACTAAGTCGGCGTCCCTCCATAATGAGTGAGATATTGAGCTCAGAAAGAGGAACGACTGTTAGTTTTGTGCTATGCACAGATTGGGGGTAAGTATTTTTAAAAAGGAAAAAAGAAGGAAAAAACATAAAGTGAATGCATTATGTGGAATGTTGGATGCTTTATAATCTTTATTATTATTATTATTATTATTATTATTATTATTTATTTGTACAACATTTTTTTACCAAACCTCTACTCTGTTTTATCTAAGTAACCCTGCAATGTATAAAATGTATTGCATTACAGGTACCTTTTAGCTGCCTCTCTAAATAAGTGTATTTTTGCAATTTCTTTAATTTCTTTTGGTAATTTAGTGTTCAGTTTTATTCCTTGGTACAAAATGCTATTTTAAGTTTTATGTATATTTTTCTTCGTAATGTAAGTTGAGTCTATCTCTTGTTACACGCTCATGGACAGAGCTGTTTGTGCAGTAATTACCAATGTTATTTTTGAAGTGTACAACTGACTGGTATATGTATTCACATGGAGCAGCTAAAATCCCCAGTGTTTTCTTCTACTGAGAATCGATATTCATTCCTACAAAATTTGCATTTGTTACACAGTCTATAGAGGTGTCATCTACATTTAATTTAACACTGTAATTTTTCCTCTTCGAACTGAAGTTCATTCCATTAGTTTTCCTTATGTTCAGTGTCATTTTATTGCTTATTGACCTATCATAAACTTCCTTGAGACTTTTATTTGCTTTCTCGGCAAGGATTTCTCTTGTTTTCTCAGTGACTATAATATTGCTGTCATAAGCAAAGAGAATTTTTGCACCCTGAGTAACACTAGTGGGAAAGTCATTGATGTATATCAGGAATAGTATTGGTCCTAATATGCTATCTTGTGGAACCCCTATATTAACGCAGTTTGGTTCTTATAAGTGTCGTGACAAATGTTTAGATCTATTTGAAGTATTTGTTACCTCTACTCTTTGTACCCTATTTGCTAGGTATGATCGAAACCAGTCATCAGCTACCCCTGTATCAAAGGCCTTAGAAAGATCCAAAAATATGCCTGTGACACATTCATCTTTATGAAGAGCATCAAGTACAACTTCTGTGAATTCTACTATGGCTGACTCCGTATTTTTCCCACTTTGGAAACCAAAGATTCTATTTATTCAGGTAATCCATTAATCTGTCTTTCATAATGCTTCTATTATTTTTGACAATGCTGACAGCAGGGAATTGGGCTGGTAATTTTCTTTGTCTTCTACATTAACTTTCTTAAGCAAAGGTACAACTCTTGCCTGTTTTAACTGTTCTGGAAATGACCCTGATGTGAAGGATTCATTTATTATATTTGTTAAGGGACCTGGTATAATCAGTACAAATTGTTTCAGTACACATATTGGTACTTCATCTAAGCAGAATGACTTTATTTTTTAGTTTTTGAACAGTTTTATTGACTTCATTCTCTGTGGTTGGAAGTAACAACATAGTATTTAGTGCAGTACTATTTACAGATGTTATATTTGTTATGGGGAATTTTTGCTGTAACTTCTCTGCAATACTTGAAAAATGCTCGTTTACATATTTTACTAAGTGTTGTGGATCATCCCCCTCACTTAGCAGTATGTTATTCTGCGATTGTTTGCCTCTCCCTGTTTTTCCTTTTTTATATCATCCCAGACTGCTTTGCTTTTATTTTCTGCATTATATTCTCTGCATAAATGGAACTATATGCTAACTTCTGGCGTTCCAGGAGGCGTTTAAGAAAATGTACTGCTGTGCACGTGGACAGCTTTTGTGGGAACAAACAAACAGCCTAAAGCCTGATTCCGGTCCCCTTTCCCTTCAGTGTTAGCACATTTCTTAGATAACGTTGCGGCAACATTAATAAGCATTTGTATTGCTGTACTTGTCTTTTCAGGAAATTCCGAATATCGTTAAAAAAGTATATCATTCCATTAAAAAACGCGCTTAATTCTATAACTCAGCTTATACATGAGTTAGGACCATTAAACATTTTCCGAAATCCTCGTTCCGACATTTTGAACCATTCACGAAACAAATAGGGTGTCACATCCTACGCGACTCACACTGTACTTCTTGCATATGTTGAAAATAAAAAAAAACATATGTAGTGCACAAATCTCAAATTTATTTCATTTATTTAAATCGTATGGATATTGCCCCCCAATCCAGGAAACCGTTCGCCTGGTGCCAGTCTTTCAATCTGACGCCACTTCAGTGACCTGGAGTCCATGAAGATGATGAGCACAGCACAACACCCAGTCCCTCTACGGAGAAAATTCCCCGGCCCGGCCGGGAATCGAACTCGGGCCCAGAGGAGTGAAATCCGTCACGCTGACCATGCAGCTAATGGAGGCAGACATAAATCACAAATAAGAAAGACAGATTCCTGACTTCTATAAACGAAGGTAGAAACTAGTGCTCTTTTTCTGAATCTGCTGGCAAGCGGCTCTACATCTGAATAGATTGATGAGTATTCAGTTGCACAGAGATGTGGCCATGGACTTTCATTTGTTATAAGTAAAGAACCATATCCGATGACAAGTGGCTGTACTTGTGAATAGACTGATGAATATTTAGTTATACAGATATGTGGCCATGGAGTTTCATTTGCCGCAAGAAAAATTCATTTTGTATCAAAATCATCCGTTTTATACACTTCCCTCTGTATTTCTGCTGTTAGAAAAAGAGTGAAAATTTTGTATCCTCAGTGCTGTAATTTTTTATTTTAGAAGTTCATCTGTTTCCATATTCTGAGGGGACAACATTAGGAATGAAGATGACTTGGTAACAGTGGTCACTATAAGCAGTATTCACATGGGCTATTGATTGAAAGAGCTAATTTTCGCTATGTAGTTTACATTTATTTTGGAACTGTCTTTATGTCTTGTAGGTAATTTTAATGCGTCTTCAGATTAAATGAGAGCTTGGGATCCACTGTGGTTTCCGTCATCCTGCACTCGAAATTCAGCACTGTTGTCGCTACACATTCTGTCACATTCCCCTAAAAAAATAAAAATAAATCTGAAATGATTTTAGGATATCATTACAATTAGGTTATTCGTAGCGTTTCCTTCGCAGTAGTATCGAAGATATAAACTTGTCTTGGTTTGTTGCAGATTGCAGAGATGAGTACGTCGAAATTGTGGTCACGAGCGTCAAAACATGAAGTCATATGACATCTTTGCTTGTGATCAATATTCTGGTGCAGGTTAATTAGATCGAGACGAAAATGTGTATTGTGGAAGTCATTGTGGATTCTGCGTAGAGGGAGCCAAGTTTTGTATTTTATTAGTGTAGGGGGGCGTATATTTTAATTAATTTTGGCGCTGTGAAACTTCTTGGCCATTTGTGACAGGTAACATTATTCCTCATGACAGTTGAAGCAATGATACTATTGCAGTTGTTAGTTTACGTTTGTCAGGCGTTTTATTAGTGTTGTTTATGTTTTTGAGGAAGTAATATGACGTACAGCTTACATGAGAATGTGGCTGACTATTTGTAACCTCTTTACATTTTGTAGGCGTGGGCCTGTGCGCTTAAGATGGAAAGCAATTACGGGTATTCATCCTATCATAATGGAGGGCCAACAAGAGAGAAAGATTTCCAAAAGCTGGCACAGACAATTGGCACCAACATACAAAAGATATCAAAAAATGGTTTGTACTAGCTAGACTATTGACAATTGATTTAGGTAATATATAACATAATGTTAATGTATATAATGTTTGTTATATAGTGTCATCCATGCAGAAGATGGTTAACCAACTGGGGACGCCTCAGGATTCTCAGGATTTACGCAACCAGTTGTGAGTATTATCTTGTAGTATCAGGTACTTAATGGTAATGTGTAACTCGTTGGCAGAAGCCATAAAATAGTCATTATCGTGCATGTAACTCTCTGTGTGAAGCAGTAATACCTTGTGCTAAATATAGTATTACTTAGCCCAAAAACTTTTCATATTTTTTTGCTCTATTTGATGTCAAACTTCATGAATGATTGAATCATATGTGTCCGTAAGCTTTTTTAAAATGGTTATTCACTGGGTCCAGAAGCATGTACTGTGCTTTGGCTTATAATTTACTGATAGTGTTGACAAGTTCTAAATACAATTGATAATTATTCTCATTTTTCAGACATCAGATACAACATTACACGAGGCATCTTGCTAAAGACACTAGTTCAAATTTAAAGGAACTTGCAGGTTTACCAGCTCCAGCTCTATCATCTGAACAGGTAGATGTTTCTTTTACTAACAGCAAGCAATCTTATTACACATAACCAAATTAATTTGAAGTTGATCTGACGAAGTGATTTAGACTGTAGATAAAAACCACATTTTCTGTAGGCTACCGTAAGAGCTGTCTTTTATACAGTTAACAACTGTAGGCTATATAAACTAATAACTCCATTTTCGTAGTAAATGGAGAACAGAAATTAGAAAATTGCTGAATATGGAAGTGTGGTAAATTTCTACATATGGGCTATTTGAGAATAACATACATTACTCATAAAACATTCAGTGGAGGAAAAAAAAATCAGTTTCCTCTTCACATAGCAAAATCTCACCAAACATTTGTCAAAATTTTTTAAGTCATAAATCATTCCTATGATAAGCCCTTGACCATTGTGGCGATATCAGGTGTCCTGTGTGATGATCCCGAGTAAGTGATAGCTACTTATACCATCCCACCTTACAATTTTTAGATTTTATGTACAGTAGGCCTATATATTCATAATATGCACCAGTGTACTAAAATATACACTGGAGATTCTGTTATATAGTACAGTTGTCCCAGTTAACAGCTTTATTTTTTATGAAGAAAAGTACATTAAATATGGTGCAAATGTAGACATCCAGCTACACTACAGATCAGTGTTTTGCCACAACCTTTGTTTTACATTTATATACATTGACTTTAACTCATGAATTTTCTCTTCAAACCTAACCTAGACCTTGAACTATGCTACAGGTCAGTTTGTCACAATAGAAAAGATTTCAGTGGGCTTATATCACACCCTAGCACATTGGGTGCCATCTACATTACACTTTGTGTAGTGCAACAACTCAGATGACATTGGCTGTTAGTAATACTGCAGTGAAATAAGTAAGTCTGAATATTACTTTGTATAAATGAGGAAAATTATATTTTAGCATTGAAGAATACATAGAACTTGTGGGAAAGACATAAGTTACCAAGACTGAATCACAGAGTTAAGAGAACATTGTCAGAGAGAATGAGATTTCACTCTGCAGTGGGGTGTGTGCTGATATGAAACTCCCTGGCAGATTAAAACTGTGCGCCTGACAGAGACTGGAACTCGGGACCTTTGCCTTTTGCGGGCATGTGCTCTACCATCTGAGCTACCCAAACACAACTCGCACCCCGTCCTCACAGTTTTAATTCCAGCAGTACCTCGTGTCCTACCTTCCAAACTTCCGGCGCATTACTGGCAGAATTAAAGCTGTGAGGACGGGGCGTGAGCCGTGCTTGGGTAGCTCAGATGGAAGAGCACTTGCCCGCGAAAGGCAAAGGTCCTGAGTTTGTCTCGGTCTGGTACACAGTTTTAATCTGCCAGGAAGTTTCATTGTCAGAGAGGTCTGTTACACTCTGTGTAGTAAACCTTCCCACTGATACATACATATGAGAAATGTTGTTTGTATATCCTAGACATCACCTTTGGAAATGTATATTTTGGATGTCACTTTCACAATCAAACCATATTGTTTGACAACATTCGGAAATTGGTCCTTGTTCAAGGGTTATGATAGATCAGCCAACATATCTTCTGTGCGCAAATAATCTACCTTAGTATTCCTTTGCTCTGTGTTCATTTATAAAATTGTGCTTTATATTGATTGTTTGGTTCTGGTACCATCACATTTTTGGGTAAGTTCATAGCTTCCTTGACATCACAAAAAATTCTGGCATGCTTAGAGTCTGTATCTCGCTTATTAGTTACAATCCGCAACCTTCCTTGCATTACGTGTGATACATACTCTTCTTATACAGTGTTCAGTGTTACTGTTTTCTGTCTTTAGAATATAAGGCCTCTCATTAATCTAAAACCCTATCCAATAGTGGACTGTGTATTCTTAACTCACTTCCCCAGTCTTCATTACTATGGCCCCTGAGTTTTATATTTCCTCTTTACAGTATCTTTATAGTCAGTGGTACCTTTCAGATATCTAAATATTTTAATTGCTTTCAGTGTTTCTCATTTGGGCTGCAACATTTGTGCACTTCACATCAGCTTCATTGGCCATCTGGTTCATCGCTGTGGAAATTGAATGGGACTACAGTTACTCATACTAGTTTTCTCCTCCTCCTCCTCCTCCTCCTCCTCCCCCTCCCCCTCCCCGTTTTCCTCAAATACTTTGTGTGTATGATGATTAGTCTGTAAATAACTCTTCTGCCTTGTATTTTTAACGCCCTCCATACCCTCCCAGGTAATGCATGTTTAACTTGGTTTGGAGATGCCTTTTAAAATTGTGCATCTGTCTTTCATCTTTATTTATAAATGATCCTCATTGCCATTGTTTTGATTGCTTCCTCTATCATAGATACTGTGATCTGTCTTGGATTGTCTCATACCATCTTTATCCAAGATTTTATGGCAACATCTGTTCCAGTAATATCCATGTGAAGAGACATGTATGCATTTAAACAACCACCAAATTTTGCCTTTTTGTAGATGAGATTTTCTGACTGTTTCTGGGGGATCACATGTATTTCTTCCTCTTATTTCCCATTCAAGCAAGCTCTCTTCCTGTCCATTAAGTGGATTTGTAAATATTCTTTCATTGCTAGGGCTAGAATCATCTACGTGATGCACATGTCTATTCAGCCATTTTATTGAATATCCCTTGAATGCTAGTCATGCTTTATATTTTGGAGGTGCGCTTTGAGGACTTCTTGTGTTAAATATCTGTCGTGCCTTTAATGGTTTCTTCCATTCTGGCATTTCAGCCCATTCAAAAGTTTCATTTTGAAGAAATAACTCCAGTTCTTTTTCCATAGCTTTTCTCAGTTGTTGAGAATTTAGGCCACTACTAGCCTCTTAACTGTTGTGGGTTCATCTTGAAAATACTGGACTATGTACATCTTGTAACTAAAATATATAATAGGTTTAGGCGCTCGAGAAGAATGTCTTAAAATGTTTTCTTCCTCTTTTTCTCTTCTAGAACTTCTTCATAGAACGTATCTGTGTTTTTTGCCATCCTATTCTTCCTCTTCTTCAGTTTGTTTCTTTTCCAGAATTAATATTTCTTAAACTTGGTGAAGTTAATAAAGTGATTATAATCTCTTGGTGGCTCTCTTCTATTTTATTTTTATAATTCTCGGAGAATACATCTCTGCTGGTTATTGTCTTCTTATTTGTAGGATTTATGATCTGGTAAGCCTTTGAGCCTTTATGATAGCCTACCGAAATATATTTTTTAGGCTTTGAGTCTCATTGTTCCTGAAGTTGTTTCAGGATTTGTGACATAGCCTCGCATCTAGAAATTTTAAAGTTCCTTAGGTTTTGCTTCCTCCTGTGCACACTTTATATGTACTTCACCTTTTTGATTGTTTGCCCAAATACATAACAGTTGATACCACCTCTGCCCAAAAACATTTACATAACCCAGCATCAGATAATATACTTCTTGCTTTTTCAGCAGTAGTCCTATATATTGTGTATAATTTGTAGTTCCTTATAATGTTTCTTTTGCTCTTTTTGATTGAGATACTGTATCCTGTAATCAGATCTGACAGTTGTGATCTTCTTTAGTGATTTTCCCTCTCCTATGTTGCAAAACTTCTCAAATATGTCCCTCACTTGATCTTTAGAACTTTTTTAAAAAATGTTGTATGTTGAGGAATTAATTATAAAGGTAAGAAAGTAATGAATTCCTCCTGTAGACTGACACTCCATCCAACCATCCATCCCATATGTACTCTCTGCAAGATGTATGTGATACTGCTTTTATTAGGGTTAAAGGGTTATCCATTCTGTTTCCATTGTATACACTTTTCACTGGATTCCTTGCATTTACCACAGTCTTCCAGTCCTGTTATCATATCCTTTATTAATGACATACCTTTTCTGTTTGGTGCCCAAGCCTTCTCTGCCATAAGAAACCTTTTCTGCAACATACAGGATGATTTACATCTTCATCTAGGCCTAAATCTTCAGCAGTATGTAATTTGAAAAAACCCCTTTCATTTGTCACTGTAGCTACAATTTTTTCATACTGTTTAACTGTTTGTGCTCTGGTTATATCAAAGGTTACTTTCTTTTCCTTGCCTGTTTAACTTTTGGATAACAAATTCATTGCAGCACCTTTCACATGGTAAACATTATGCAGTTAGCATTGATTTGTGATTCTCTGTTTACAGTTATACTAAGCTCAATTTTTCCAGCAAAGAGACATAGTGGATGACACACCGAAACCCCCTCAGCAAAATTATGCAAATTACCATAGGAAGACAAGATCTAAGTTGACATTATTGGCTGACCCAGCGAAGTGTGTGTACAGAGAGAAAGCTGTGATGTCAAAATAAATTTGCAGTAACCTAAGAAACACATTACTCCATGAGCTTATAATCTCTGATGGCCGAGCAGTTCTAGGGGCTACAGTCTGGAACTGCACGACCGCTACGGTAGCAGGTTTGAATCCTGCCTCGGGCATGGATGTGTGTGATGTCCTTAGGTTATTTGGGTTTAAGTAGTTCTAAGTTCTAGGGGACTGATGACCACAGCAGTTAAGTTCCATAGTACTCAGAGCCATTTGAACCTTTTGCCATTATAATCTCTGAACTGGATAATTGTAATAATGTGGAATGTTACGTGGAACAATCCACTGTAGGTATACACACATGTGTTTTATTAGTAACTGCAAGCCTTGTGGTCTAGCAGTAAGGGAAGTGCCTGGAAGTGAAGAGATCATGGTATTGAATTCCAGTTGGACCATATATGTTTTAGTTTGCATCTTCATGTAGTCCTCACCTCTCAAGTCGTGAGGAGCTGCTAGAAATGACATATGGTATGGATTCCATGTTAAACTGTAGGTCTGCTTTCTCCAGTTGATAACTGGGTTAGGTTAGGGACACACACATCACCGAAATGGCACCCAACTGAAAGACTTGAACCAGGCTATCTATCCACATTAAATTATTATAATTATTGGTGGTGGTGGTGGTGGTGGTGGTGGTGGTGGTAGTAGTAGTAGTAGTAGTAGTAGTAGTAGTAGTAGTAGTAGTAGTAGTATCATCATCAAGACGTAATTGCCTACAAAGGGTAGAGAGTTCTGGCTGTCAGTAATCACATGACAAATACGGAGGTTGGGGGGTCCAGGCACCTCCATCTCCTGGAAAATTTTAATAATCAGATGCCTTATTTGGGCCTTGAAAGTCTGTTTCAGACGACTATCGATTCTAAATGAAGATGATTTTCCAGGAATAAAAACAATTGTAAACATCAGGTTAAGCATAAAAGGCTAAAAATTAGTTTAGTAAACATCAAAGGTGCATTACATCCATTTCTGTAATTGTCACATACTGCAAAATCAGTAGACATATACACCATGAATTATTGATGAAATTAAAAGTGAAACACTTGCATTATTCAGTGAGGGGCCTGTCTTCTGTGTTAATATTCACAGCCCTTCCTCATCCTTTGTTTCTTCTTCTTCATCGATCTGGCTGTTATTGTATAATGCAAATGTGGACTTACATTGGTGACTGACGGTAATTTTCTCTTGAGTGATAATCATCTTGCACTCTTCACAGACTGAATATGAACCTTTGTGAAATTATTTTGTAACATGCTCTTTCTGAAGACAAATAGTTCATTTTACTGGTCATCAAAGCACTTAAGATTGCTGTATTCATACTACACCGACATTCAGTATTGTTTTTCATAATGATACTGAACAATCTCACAGGCAGCACTACTGTGAAGATCATTCAGTGATGCGAGCATACATTTGCTCAGTTAGTGATATTTTTTAATGCCTGATATATAGCAAAATTTTGCACCAAGCAATATTGACACTCTTCTTTTACTGTTGGAAAGTCCTCAAACTAGTACCTTAAAAATTCCAATTGTAATTTTTGTTCCACTCTGAACGTCAAGATAAAGCTCATTCAAATTGACAACAAATGAAAAAGATTTACTACTTCTAGATCCAATATCTTACAACTTTCTTATGAAGTCGTCATCTAGTGGAAATCTTTGATATAAGAGGTCTGTTAAAATATTCCAGAACATTTGTAATTTTCGCCGCTGGTGTGTTGGAACGAAAGGCAGCTGGCATCTCTGCACACGACTCTATTTAATGTGTAACTTCCGGAAGTTTCATTGTTGTATGTCTGTTAGTTATTGTTCATTGTTGTATTGAGTAGAACATTGTGCCACGCAATTTGCAAATTTCGAGATGGCAGAGTTAGAGGAGCGGTGTGTCTGCATTAAATTTTGTTCAAAACTCAAGGAAACCTTTATAGAGACACACCAAATTATTCAGGAAGCCAATGGTGATGAGTGCTGAAGCTGTACTCATTGTTAATGGTTTAAAAATGGCCAGACAGAAGCTAAAAGTGACCCTTGTTTAAGAAGCCCTTAGACATCTACAAATGTTGCTCATGGCAGGAACATCAATGAAATTGTGAGTGCCAATTGAAGACTTACTGTCTGAGAGATTGCAGAAGACTAACATTTCAGTTGGATCATATCATGAGATTTGACACATCGTCTTGGAAAGCGTGGTGGTGCCACCAAGTTCATCCCGCGGCACACGTGTCAAGACCAGAAGGACATTCTCCTCACAATCTGTGAAGAGCTTCTGTAGTATGAGAAGTTGCTTAAGAGAGTCATAACTGGCGATGAGACGTGGGTCCATGGTTATGATACGGAGACCACGGTTCAATTTTCGCAGTGGGTCAGGATAGGTTCTCAAAGGCCAAAAGAAGCTCATCAGGTAAAATATCAAAGCCATGCTGGTATTTTTCTTTGACTTTAAAGGATTAGTTCATCTCGAATTCATGCCACAGGGACAAACTGTTAATCGATGGTACTATAGGGACGTGTTGCGATGCCCTGCGAGAAAAAGGAGAAGGAAATGACCTGAAATGTGGCGAGACAATTCATGGCTCTTGCATCATGATAACGTATCCACACATGCATCGCTGTTGATGCATGACTATTGCACAAAAAACGAAATCACTGTGCTGTCTCATCCACCATATTCTCCAGACATGGTCCCTGCAGACCTCATTTTTTATTTCCAAAGTTAAAAACCACATTGAAAGGATGAATGTTTACAGTGATGAATGAGATAAAAGCAAATTTGCAGATGGCACTTTGTATGATCCAGCAAGAGGCCTACCAAGACTGCTTCCAAAAGTGAAAACTGTGTTGGCAGTTATATGTCAGTTGTGGAGGAGAGTATTTTGAAGGAGGCCATGCACAATAAGTAAAAGGTAAGCGTAGAAAAATTTTATGGACAAATTCCTGAACAGACCTTGTAACTGCATGAGTCAGTGGGGGAAAAAGAAAGAAAAAAAAAACTGGTATATTCATAAAATTTAGTAGTACAGGCTTTTCAAACTTAGTATGACAAGTACATCTTACAGTGCCTACACCAATGGCAATATCTTCATACACTTTGTAAAATTTATTTATTTATTTAGTTTTGAAATTTCAATTCCAGCTGACAGCCATAAGTAAGTGCTGCAGAAAGTTTGATAAACCTCTCTATCACATCTTTAAATAAGATATTTAGGGTGCTTCTGAAGTTTGAGTTACTGGCTGTTTGTTCCAGAGGAGTCCACTTGATTTGGTAAATAGTGAGAAGAAAAATAAAAAGAATATGTAGCTTAGTAACTGAATCATTTAGAAGAGGGTGTACTCTAGTCAAGTGTAAGTTATTCATATTTCCAGGGGTTTCCACTGTTCAGTTATTCTTTCTATTGATTGGAGCAAAGAAAGCCATGTCATACATACATACTTCAGTATTTAATGGAGTTTAGTGCTATATATATTTTGGCGAAGTTTAAAAGTAGATTACCTTTTGAACTTTTTTGGAAAAAATATTAAATGCCCATTGCAGATTCTTAAGCATAAACATATTTGAGGCTTTTTGTACCTGTTTGTGAAGCTAAATGAAGCAACTAGCAAGAACAAGCTTTTATTCTTGTGTGTTGTTGAAATTACAAAAAAAAAAAAAAAAAAAAAAAAAGGGGGCAGCAACTCCCTTTATATTTCTTGACATTGTATTTGCATTACATCATGCAAATGAAATGCAATCTTTTCATGGAATTCCTTTCATAGCAGCTTGTCACTTAAAGAGAGTAAAACTTCCTTTGCCAGAATTGTGTTGCACATTTTTGCTTGTTTAACATAAAAGTAATGGTAATTGGATACCATTTAACATTTTTAATGTCTGTTCTACCATTTATTGCAAGAGAAGAAGTGTTGACTTTTAAATGTTCTGCTGCTATATTCTTAGAAGCAGATAGAGTGCAAAGGTGTGCTCTACTTAAGCTGTTTTATTTCTACCACAACTATTTTTCACCAGTCTGAGAATTGGGAAACACTTTTTGAACAGCTGTGAAGTATGATCTGCACAAGAAATTGGCAGGCAATAAATGAACCAAAAAGCATTTCAGGATCTTCCTCATCAGGTTTTATTCCAAATACTGACAGTGATGTATTTGAAGGCTTAAGGGTTTATAGGTCCACATGGCCTTAAGACAAAAAATGATGATGGCAGTCATCACAACCAACATGCTTTATAGAAATGTCTCATAACACACTGTACAGAATACATGTTGGACATGTTAACAAACATCGGCATTCTGTACTAACCTGTTCCTAAATTCCTATTTACTTGCACTTTTTAATTGCACTGACAGTAACTGTACAAACACTTTCGTGTTTTGCAACATTACTATCTGAATTTGCTAAAATTCTTAGGCCTTCTTTTATAGAACTTTTATTTATTGTGATCGTTTTTCACTTTCAATGTTTCATGTTCCTTCTTACTACAATCTATGACTAGTGGTACAGAAGTTTCCACCGTATTACTTTTTTCACTTTGTCTATTTATCATTTGCACTGTTTAATCTCGCAGTGTCATTTGTGCCAGGCTTGTTAGAGAAACTATTAACTTCCAAAGGAGCAAGAAAACATCTAATTCCTTGCATTTTTGGCAAAATAGCTAAAAAAAGCATTTGCAGCTAACATTGTTTTGTATTCTAAAAAGACAAATAAAGCCAACAATTACAGATTGTCGCAAAATTACTGCCAGTACAACTTAAAAAAATTAGAGAAGATGGCCATTACTAAGATAGTGTCAGTGTGGTGTGTATTAATAAGTATGGATAAATGGGTGAAATGTGTATCTTGTGATGTCCCCCGGTTATAAAAAACGCAACAGGTTTGAGACAAATGTCGCAAACCTTGGGACATCACTTGGTTCAAAAGCAGGTTTATTACTATCTGAAATAATTCATAGACAGGTTTACTACGTACTCAGGAAGGAAATCAGTAAAATCTATAAAACATTTTAGTAGCATATGATTAGTGAAATGTAAACATGACCTTTTTCATTTTTTTAAGCATCAGATTATGAAATGTCTATTTCTGTAATTTTTTAGTTACTTCCCATAACTCTGTAATTAAGGTGATTAATCCATAACAGTTATGATCAATCTGTAACAGTTGGCAGCCACGTCAAGAGCTTTTGTACCTCTAATAATATGCACTGATGCTCTCGAATCTAATATCCATTCTGGTTCTTTATTACCCATTTTCTCAAAGACATTGATAGATGTAGAATGCCTTCCCTCAGTTAGTATTACTTTTCTCTTGGGCTATTTGCAACATATATTTTTTCCTTTGTACTCAGCCTTTTGCTGTGTAAGGATGCAAAGTGACACATCCTCTGACACTTGTAGCACTTCACTGGTTTCTCCTTTTTATACTTAAAGTGCTGAAGCTGTCTCCTTTTGCAGAGTATGGCTATCTGATGCACTTTTGACATCCTGCAGAATCATTATTTTTGCACTGTCTCCTGTAATTGAGATTTCTAACCCTATACTTGTGAGTGCATATTTTTTGACAGTCCTGCTAGCAGTAATGTGTCAACCCATTCATCAGGACTCTGAGTGCTCCTTAGTCAATTTGATGTAGATATTATTTTTTGATGTACTTGTCCACATTCGAGCACTTATTCAGTTGAGAGGTTATAAGCTCATGGAGTAATCATACTTTCCTTGTAAGACCCCCATCTTCAAATGTGCTCCTTATTGCATACTAATTTTGCCATCATAGCTTTCTCTCTGTGTTCATAGATCACTGGGTCAGCCAATAATATCAACTTTGATCTTGTCTTTCCATCTGTATTTGCATAATTTTGCCTAGTGGGCTTCATTGTATCATTCACTATGTTCCTAAAATCATCCTAGTGTAACTATGCTTGCACATCAAACTCTCATGTATCATAGTTCTCCTGACTACCTACAAGTTACTGTATTTGTAGGATTTGTTCCACACTCATTTTTCACAATTATCTTTATTGCTAGTAAGGATAATATTATATAATGCAAACTCCTGTGCAATCTGCTCGTTTCAATAGCCTCCAGTTCACATTGCAGTAATTCTTTTCTTATTTATGTGTTGTGAGCCTGTAACCCAACATGTGGGTACATCTGCCTCAAAATATCTGAAATGACATACTTGGAATTGTGAGCCAATATAATGTAGTATTGTAATAGCTTGGAAAGGACATTGTGTAAATGAGAGGGATTAGAGCGAACTATAACTTTGTAGATGACGTGTATGAAGAAAAGGTATTGAAGTTCTTGGTAACATTATTACAATATTCCATACTTTAAAACTCCGAGTAGCCTTAAATGGTTTTGGTTTCATGGGCAGGCACATTATTTCGTATGAAAGACACTTTCAAAAACCAATGCTTTGTAATGTAAGAGTTAACATTTATAAGCCTAAAGTTGTTCATTTGTAAACAATGAAGCAGGAGTAAAATTCTATCAAATTGCAATTATACTGATAATATTAAAAAGAGAAGGAACGATAGCCAGTATTTACCTACATACGGTGCAGTTCCTCATACTGCCAATAGTATCAAAGTTTCAGTTCTTAATCTTTGTTCATTGGGGGGGGGGGGGGGGGGGGGGGAAGAGGCATTGATTGGTGAAACTTAGAAGAAGGAAGGAAAAGGGGGGGGGGGGGCAGGGCCGGGCAGGTCACTCAGATGTGGAGCTGAAAGGGACCAGTTAGGATGAGGAATCAGAGATAAAAGAAATCAAATTAGTACATTAGTAAACACTAATAGTTTCAGTTCAGAGATGATATGATATAATGGAAAGAGTTGGAAATCCCATGTGGTGTAATAGGCATTCATTTTTCTTGAGTCTTGTTTAGTGATTGAGCAATGGATGTCCCCAAGGCAGACAGTTACCCTGTATCCATTCGTGCATTAAGTTCATTTGAGGATTGTCATTTCTGTGTGTGATATATAAAAGCTGTGCTGTGAACATGTCAGTTAATAAACATGAATGTATTCATGTGTTGCTGTGTCTTTAATATTGTATTTACCAATGGTGGGGATGGAATAAGTGGTCGTGGATGGATGCTTGGGACAGATTTGACAGCATGAATGATTGCAGGGATGGGAACCTGGGAATTTCATGTACTTTGATTAAGGTGTTTCAGAGTTCTGGAGTGGGACAATGTGACAGGAGATGGCATGTTGGAAATATTGGGGAGAGATGATCTCATTTTATGGCTTAATTTGAGAAAAATCAGTATTTTAATTAACTGTTAGAGACCGTATATAGTAAGAGGTGGTGATGGGGGTGCAGCTCTTGTTTTAAAGGGCAACTATGGTGGTCAAATGTCAGTATTAAGGAATTTGATGCTGGAGCAGATAAAATTACCATGAATGCCTAGTGAGTAGGAGGGGCAGTGTTTGACATGTAAGGAATGATAGCTGTTGAATTGGAGAGATTTTCTTGTTGCTTGATTTGACAGAGGCTGAGATTGGTACAGGAGACTCTGGGATGGCGGTAAAAATCTCAGACGTTTGCTTTGGATGTGGAGAAGAAGAAAGTGAATTTAAGTTGAATAGGAGTTAAGCTGTTGTAGGAAATAGACCATTGTACTTCTGCAGGAGTCCAGATCACAAAAATACAATCAGTTAATCTGTACTAAGGCAGTGGACACGACCTGTGTTAGTAGAGGAATGTCAG
This sequence comes from Schistocerca gregaria, assembly GCF_023897955.1. Lineage (NCBI taxonomy): Eukaryota > Metazoa > Arthropoda > Insecta > Orthoptera > Acrididae > Schistocerca > Schistocerca gregaria. The sequence goes on from NC_064923.1 coordinate 408,163,794, forward strand.
TCATGCAGCCCATGGATAGCCTGGTATAAGATGGATTGCAGATTGCTTGTTCCCTTTGGAGTCACCCAGATTTGTTTGCCACTCAGATCTCAAAGATGAAGTGCTTAAGGCCAACAAAGAAGTTTGATAGTGACAGTGAGTGAGGTTTCTGGGAGTGTTTCTGATGGGTGTTGGAAGAGGTCATGTTAAAGGGCTAACAGGCTGTGTGCATGTGGGTTGTTAATATAAAGCTAGGAGTGCATGGATAGGGACAAAGAGGACTTTGAGAGGAAGCGGGCTGTTAAGGGATTTGGGTTTTTATGGAAAGTGGTTGGTGTCTCTTATGTGGTGTGGGTGGGGTGTTGGGGGCTACGTGTTATGTGTTTGAGATTGTAGTGTATGAGGACTGAGATGTGTTTGTTTGGAACTTTGAGGCTTGGTCCAATGAGATAGCTAGGTTTGTATTTTAGGTTCTAAGTAGAAAGTAGAGATGTTTGGGTGAGCAGGTACGAGATGTGCAGTGGAGGCATGCAAGACCTTATTGGAGGTGTAGGGCTTATAGAATTTCCTACATGTCAGTTCGGGTGGAAGGATTAATCATGAGGAACAATTTTGTGTGTCAGTGTGTTCAAAAGGTGATCAAGCTCCCCAGCCACAACATGTGGGGTGTCACTTTGCCCTGTTAGAATGGCCCAAGTCAGTTGGAATGCACAATGGGCATGAATGGATGCAGGTGATCAGACAGGGTGCTTATGTATGTGTCACGTGGAAGAGTCCTATCTAGATGTATCGGGGGTCCCATATCACTCCAACTCCATATGCCCCGCACGATTACAGAGCCTTCTCCAGCTTGAACAGTCCCCTGCTGACATGCAGGGTCTGTGGATTCATGTAGTTGGCTCCAAATCCATACACATCCATCCACACAATACAATTTGAAACAAGACTCGTCTGACCAGGCAACATGTTTCCTGTAATCAATAGCCCAAATTTGGTGTTGATGGGCCAAGGCGAAGTGTAAAGTATTGTTTTGTGCAGTCATCAAGGGTACACGAGTGGACCTTCGGCTCCAAAAGCCCATTTCAATGATGTTTTGTTGAATGGTTTGCATGCTAACACTTGTTGATGGCCCAGGAATCTGCAGCAATTTGCAGAAGGGTTGCACTTCTGTCCCCTGGAATGATTCTCTTGGTCCTGTTCTTGCAGGACCTTTTTTCAACCACAGCAATGTCGAAGATCTGATGTTTTACTGGACTCCTGGTTTCATGGTACACTTGTGAAATGGTCATTCAGGAAAATCCGCACCTCATCGCTACCTCTGAGATGTGGTGTCCCATCGCTCGTGTGGAGACCATAACACCATGTTCAAACTCGCTTAAATCTTGATAACCTGCCATTGTAGCAGCAGTAACCAATCTAACAACTGCGTGAGACACTTGGTGTTTTATATAGGCATTGCTGACCGTATCACCGTATTCTGCCTGTTAACATATCTCTCTCTTCAAATACGCATATCTATAGCAGTTTTTTTTGTCGCTGCAGTGTATTTTATAAGTGTATGTGGTATTGAGGGGGAGGGGGGAGGGAATTCAAGCAGAGTGGAACTTACCATATCGAAGTCCCTTATATAAAAGAAAAGTAGCAAAAAATTTTGTAGCACCAAATCATGAATGGAGAAGTTTGTAAATGAAGTGGAAGAACAGAAAGTTTTCAGAACAAGCTGGTGGTTTGTAGATAACATCATTACCCGAATACAGATCATGGAGAAGTGACTGGAAAGGAATTTAAGCAGTCATTTGGTTCTCCCCATCTTGAGAAAGCACATGACACAATGTCACTAAAGCTGTTGTTCAAAGTTCTGTGGCCAGGGGAACTGCCAAAAATTTATGTAAGAAGTATCTTAAACCTCTACAAGTGAGCAGAATGTATCAATAAAGTGGGGAAAGAAATTTCTAGAGAGGCCCTCAGAATAACCAAAGGACTGAAGCAAGGCTGCTGTCTGTCTTCCACTGTCTTACTAGAGATGTGCAGAAGGCACTGGATCTGTGGTGTAGAAAGTGCAAAATTGAATTAGAGAACTACACTTTCTTATACTGATGATCAGGTCATTATAGAGGATGATGATAAAAATACCAGACGTATCTTATTTGCTTAGGAAGTTGTTGGAAGAGTATAAAGGTGGGGTGTGAAAATTAGTTTTGAGAATACAGATGTTTATATTGCAGAGAAAGGGAAGTAACTTGGATGATGTCTTATTAAATTGTGCAAAGAGTTAAAGTACCTGGGTAACATCATATCACATGGTGGAAGATGTAACAGTGATATCTAACAATGGATGGCTCAGGAAAGAGTGGCTATCCAAAAATTAAATCCAGTAGTTGGGTCCTCAAAAATGAGTTTAAATGTTAAAATGCCTTTATACAAATTGCCCATGGAATCAATAGCAAGCTATGGTAGTGAGTCCTGGGAACTAAAAGAAAGAAAAAGAGAGACTTAGCACTTTAGAAGTGGACCACTTCAGAAAAGCATGCAGAATTTCTCAACATGATTATGTAATAAATGAGGACATAAGAAAAAGGACATTCATAGTGTTGTGCTAGAGCAGAAGACAGACAGCTATGATGGTCTGGGCATTTCAAAAGAATGGATGAAGACAGATGTCCAAGAGAGTATTTTCATGGCAACCTCCTGAAAGGAGAAGAAGAGGAAGACCAGGGAAAGTGTGGCTAAGTGGTATCTGAGGAGCGGTGGAGAGAAGAGGAATAGAAGAGGATGAGGAAGAAAGACGAAATCTTGATGTTTGAAGGGAGAGAGAGATATGGGATGTGGTGACAGCTGTAGGACTCCCACAACAAGAATAATTTGCACTATGTTAGGTATCTTGATAACATTGTGAAGGGTTGAAGATCCATTGTAGTAGATCTATGTGACTGTGAAGGGTGGATACCACGAGTGTTGATAATATGCCCTAACTACTCTATTTGCATTGTAAAAAGGAACACCTATCTCTGTTATACTCCAGGCTGGTGTCTTTAAGTTCTTGGAAAAGACACTAAAGATTTGCTAAATGTTCAGTGGGAGTACATCCTGAAAACCACAATGTCATCCAGATAATTGATTCAGGATGGTACAGTTGCAGTAAGCTGTTCCAAGAAACTTCGGAATATCTCTGATGGCAGCTGAAAGGCAGTTGTTGAATGTGAAACAACCACATGTGGACGTTTATGACAAGAAAGTGTATGGACTGGGCTTCTAATGGCAATTGCAGGCAAGCACCTTGTAAATCAGTCTTAGAAAAGAACCAATTGGCACCTAATTTGTCAGGCCTCGGGAACAGAAAGGAATCTACTGCCATCTCTGGATTAAAATCTACACAATGATGCAACCTGCCTGATTGTTTTTTAACAATCACGATGAGTTATGCCCATTCACTTACTGAAATAAGGGTAATCACCCCACCATCTTGCTATTGTTGCACTTCAGTTGCCATTTTATCATGCATTGCGTGAGGAATAGGCTTAGCCCATGAAATCTGAGTCGAACATTGTCTTTCAGTGTGTAATGTGGGCCACTAAATTGTCTGCTTCACCTGCATATTCCTGAAATAAACAGCCATATCTCTTATTTAGTTTCCTGACACTATCACGGGGAACAGAAGAGCTCACTTGTGGGACATTATCCTGAATATGGTGCCTAAACATATCAAAGGGGTCTATGCCAACAGTATTTGTACTGTCACATGAATCTGGACTGATGTGAACAAAATTTGACACACAAAATCTATGCCCTGAGAAGACCAACAGAGTGGGATTTATAACACTCTAGCATCAGTATTTGCCAAGTGCAAGGATTTTTTTCCAGCCCCTGCCATATAGGCAGCCCAGCATGACAGGTGTGTTGCAGAGCAGCCTGCATATTAGGGGCAGGAGACAGTTTTCCAGCCTCCAATGTGTAGGCTGCCCAGTACAACAGGCTTATTGTGTTGGAATAGTATCGGCCTGCTTTGCACGGCAGCCAGCATGCCACGGCAGGAGAGATTTCCAAGCCTTTGACATATAGGCTATGCAGCCCAAGAGGTAGGTTGTGGGAGTGGTGCCAGCCTGCTTTGCCAAGGTGTTTCCCAGGGGGGGGTACACATGTGCATACGTCCGTCTGTTGAGGAATGTGACGTAAGTGGTGGTATCCAACTGCAGTCAAACACTGCCATTAGCAATCTG